>NC_090933.1:947976813-950385736 GCF_040938575.1 Ambystoma mexicanum | reverse complement strand
CTGTTTATGCCAATCGTTTATAACACTCAAAACAACAGAAGGTAAAGTTATTGTAAGTTATTCCTGTAGCTAGATCCCTAGCCAACAACTAAATCTCCCTATCTGTGAATAATCTCTGGCCATTAAGTAGGGTCCCTAGTTAGTGCTGTTGGGCCGACTACAAAAGGTGTCGAGATCTTCTCCCTGTACTCTCTAAAAACACTTTCCTGGTGTCTGGTATGTGCACACAGGTTGGAGGTCGATTCTTGAATTTTAATATGTCGCCCCCAATTCGTGTGTCTTATCGTTAAAAAACAACAAGTGCTAATCCCAGAGTATCTGGATGAATGGCCAGATAACAATGGGGAAAGAATTTTCGTTAAAAACTGTGTGGAAAGTGAAGATATTAATTCTTCATAACTCCCAAAGGTTTCAGATTTGAACCGCAAATTGTGTGGATAACAAATTAAGTTTCCTTGAGACAATCCCTTTGTTTTTCTTTGGAAAGGGAGTGTGGGTCTGGGTTACCCTCCAGGCCTCTTGTATGGTCAACCGGTTTCAGCGGGATTCTTGAGTTGCTGCTTTCTCAGGACGAATACTTCAAGTTGAGGTATCCTGTACAGTGTCTTCAACACTGTTAGATGGTAGAGGGTGTCCAAGGTTTGATAGGGTAATTACTTCCTAGTCCTGTATGGACAACAAAACAAGAAAAAATGGGGACTATAATCAGTCTCATGTACCAACAGTTTTTACTTTAAAAACAGAGAATTCTAAGGTACTTCTATCAGTACCACCTCTGTATGGGGAATCATACCTCTGTGTTGTAGTTCAAGGGTAGCGGCTTGATTTTTCGGTGGTGTCCAATTTATAGCCAAAATGCTAGCAAGGTTGGTCTTATTTCATCCTTTCTTCTGGATATTATCCCTATGATTTGAAAGAAAAAGGTGTTTGTAAGAGCCTGCTATCATCTATATTGCATCTATATAAATATTTATTTCAAATATTTTTCATGGGTCCATCGCTTTTTAAGAGTGAGGTAGGCTTTTGTTTAAGTTGTTGTTATCCTTAATTGTTTTAGTTATTTTCAAATTGGGTTTTAGCAATGACCTCTGCTCTTATGTCAGAGATTAGAGGTCCTGCAAGGATGCCGTTTCCCGAATCTGGCTTTTCTGCATTGGTGTTGGCGCATCTTACCTCCATTCATCGGTTTATTCCTTCCCGGATCGAATCGTATCCACTACTGCGTTGCCCTGTGTCTGTTGTTCTTTTATGGTCATGTGCACGGTCACGCGGCCGAGATATCCGCTCACGTGATCGCGTGCACGTGAGATATCTGATCACGTGATCACGTGCACGCAATCGCGTCCAGTGCGCGAGATCGAATAGACATGCCCGATGCGAAGCCGTCACTCTTGGCGGGGACGTAATCACATCGGGAACGCGGGATCGGTTCACCATCGTGTATGCTTTGATGCCGTATAGTCCCCATTTTTTCTTGTTTTGTTGTCCATACAGGACTAGGAAGTAATTACCCTATCAAACCTTGGACACCCTCTACCATCTAACAGTGTTGAAGACACTGTTCAGGATACCTCAACTTGAAGTATTCGTCCTGAAGAAAGCGGCAACTCAAGAATCCCGCTGAAACCGGTTGACCATACAAGAGGCCTGGAGGGTAACCCAGACCCACACTCCCTTTCCAAAGAAAAACAAAGGGATTGTCTCAAGGAAACTTAATTTGTTATCCACACAATTTGCGGTTCAAATCTGAAACCTTTGGGAGTTATGAAGAATTAATATCTTCACTTTCCACACAGTTTTTAACGAAAATTCTTTCCCCATTGTTATCTGGCCATTCATCCAGATACTCTGGGATTAGCACTTGTTGTTTTTTAACGATAAGACACACGAATTGGGGGCGACATATTAAAATTCAAGAATCGACCTCCAACCTGTGTGCACATACCAGACACCAGGAAAGTGTTTTTAGAGAGTACAGGGAGAAGATCTCGACACCTTTTGTAGTCGGCCCAACAGCACTAACTAGGGACCCTACTTAATGGCCAGAGATTATTCACAGATCGGGAGATTTAGTTGTTGGCTAGGGATCTAGCTACAGGAATAACTTACAATAACTTTACCTTCTGAACTTTTCACTAGGCCGACAGTGCAACATAAATAAGTGACATTTTATAAAAGTAGCGTTACAGATATAGTCAACATTATACCATGGTTCAAGGGCCCTGTACTGTGGGCTGATGAGGATCAGTTTGATATATGTTCTGTGACTGCCATAGTTATTTAAAATACATTTGAATAATCAAGATCATGTTAAGGGAAAACACTTCTATTGCCAGAATAAATAGCCTGAATGTAAAATCGCAGGCAACCCTTTATTCTGAAACTGCATATGGGGATTCCTTTGTGAGGTGGAAGGGGTTGGGCTTATATTTGTACAGTAAACAGCATTCTTACAGGTGAGATGGGCGACCTGAAATGGTGTACATTTTGAACTGAAAAAAATTACTTCCCTAACCCAGAAACCTGCAGAAGTTTAATAACGCACAGAAAACTGCACACCAATATTAGAAACCCACAGCAATACATGTATGTGAGGAAATGTAAGACGTGTAACAGTTCTCAGATTTCGTAAATTACTGGTGACACTGGGAAAAGTAAAGTTTTGCATCAGTTGCAAATGTAATTTCAAGTGTAATTTAGAAAAAAGTGTAAAGTGAAGTCAAGGATTTTGAGATTAAACGACAAGTGGCAGAAGTGTAATTAGAACATTGCTGCTATTCAGGACTTCATATATACATATGGAATTGCAAAATTGAAGTCTGGGAAGGTGACTCGCGCTCAGGAAATAGACAGCTGGCATTTCACTATTAGTATGAATTCTCATATACAAGACAAATAATTCAATGTAATGGGGTTCCAAGTTGTGAACAGCCAACACGTGTTTCGACCACCTGGTCATTCTCAGGGCCTATTTTTTAAGCACAGGGTGCAATCTCCTGTATGGACTAGCCATTACTGAAAGACGAGAATTTCTAATGAGCTGATGAGTTTTTTGATGAGTTAAGTAACCAGGTTAATATAACCTCATCCGAGACCTGGTAGAAAAAAAACTCTTGGTCCCAGTAGATAACAAGCCTGCATAAGGCATACGATTATGTTGCACAATCTCAAAAACATTCAATTCGAAGCAAGATTGTAGTTGCTGCAAACTATAATTCCTGTAATAGGTGAAGAACAATACGAAAGGGGGCCCAATCCCTGAAATCGTGATAGCGCGTCCGTGGTCCCCTTTCTTATTGCTCAACACACACCGGTCTTTCATATTGTACGGCAACTCACCGGCTGTGTGACTTCCTTTCTTGTCTTTGCAATTTTAATTTGCCAGTCAATGTTAATATCACAGACTTGGCCTCGTCTCCACAACTCTGCCGTTCAGCCGGGAGTGTCACTGGCATCCTTGAAACAAGGCAGTCTTCTTGTCTGGGATTTGGCCTTCTCCACCTGTCTTTCACTGCCTTTTGGAGGCAACAGCCTCCGCAGGGAACTCCTGGGGTCCTCTACCATTTGCTCTCATCCCTCTGTCCGTCACTGTGCTCCAGTAGGTTCGCCTTCACCCTGAAGTCTTGCGCTTGCTCGTGTTCCACCTTGCTCAGAGTGTGGCTCTATGTTTTGCCTTTTATCCATGTGGGGAGAGCGAATTGGTATCAGATGTATGTACTTAAAAGTCAAGTGCCTGACCCGATTAGCGGTGTCATGGGTACTAGCATGGGAACACAAGCATGTGGGGTAAGGCCTGAGACACGAGCAGGGGCTAGATGGGCGAAGGCCTGGCAAGCAAAACATGCACTGAGAAACTGTTAGTATGAACATCTTCTTATGGGCTTGTTTTTTCCCCATCCACTTCCTGTGCTCTCAACATGGATGCCTGGGGACATCCAGGAAATGTGAGAAACTGTAAAGCACGCTCTAGTGTTTGGGTGTGGCTGTCTATGTAAGCCATATCCAGGATTTGGTCCATGCTTTGTGTGCCTTCTGTTGCCTAGTGCACACGTTCACCGCTGCCTGGATTCCAGCCTGCTTCAGCCGCTCATCACTTCCGAGTGAACTTACCTGCTTTCTCCTTCCATCGCGCGGATATCCTGGGATCACAGTCAGCTGTTTTTTCTTTGCGAGCAGGTGAACCACCTCTTATCCACTCTTCTGTACCCGATCTCCAGTTCTCCTGCTCTCCAGCACTCCGGAGCCGCTCTGCAGTTCTTCCGTGCTCCGGACGCGATCTACGGAAGAAAGAAGAGAACTAGTCAGAACAATTAAGAGTGCGCGCATGCAAAATAAAACCCGGATCTCCAGCGCAAACCCAGAACTTACCTTTCGAGGCGAGGCTAGGCTAGCTGAACTCTTCTCTCTAATGCCTGCAACCGGCTGGCAAGCCCGCTTTGAAACCTGTAAAGACAATAAACATTATTACAGCGCTCAGTTTTGCCCGATCAGCCGCCTGCCTTTGAAAAGCCCCAGCGCAATCCAGTGGAGTAACTGGTTGGACTTGCCACGCAAAGTTGGACTTACCTGCGGGCTCTTCATTCGCCTGAACTCACGGACATACCCAGTGCAGTAACTGGGCGAACTCCGGAAAGGGCACCTTCACACACATCACCGCCTGATCTCAGTGAGCTATTAGTTCCGAATCCCAGACTTCAGCACCCCTACGGATGCAGGATGGAGAGCGCGCCATTCTAATTCAAAAGGTGAGCCACACCCCAATTAGGCAAGACACACCACAGGGATGGCGGAGGGAGGTTTAGAAAGCCAATTCACAAAATCCCTCTAAACACCAAATCTCTCTTGGCAGGTCTGCTTCCCAATCCCCGGGTATGAGAAGAGGGATCCAGAGGACTCCATTGCTCCCGCAGAGACCCAGGTGAGCGTGACAGAACACAAAGCCTACCGTAAACCATTCTATCTGAGCAATGGAAACCTCGGAAGTGGATCAGTTGTCCCAGCTCCTGGGGGAGTTGCGAGCTGAAGTGCATGCAGCCTGCGCTGAGACAAACGCCTTGAGGCGCGAGTTGATAATCAACAGAGACAGCAACTGCTCCAAACCCAGGCAGGGCGGTCACCATTACCCAGTGGAGCTGCTGCTTCCTCAATCCCACAGACTCAAGCCGTAACCCCTGTACAGATGGTACTTCCGGGTAATATTCCATTAGCACCACCAGAAAGATTTGTGGGAGACCCAAAGAAATTCAGACCCTTTATGAACCAGTGCCGTTTGCATTTCTTGTGCAAACCCGGGTTGTTCTCCCATGACCAGTCCAAGGTGGCCTTTGTGCTATCATATCTAGGGGGCCATGCAGCTGACAGGTCTGTCCCGTTAGTAAGTAGGGACGATCCCTTATTACAAGATTACGCCAGTTTTCATCATGAGATGGAGAAGCTCTTTGCCCGTCGCACACAAGGTCAGGCCCTAGACTATGAACTGTTATCACTCCGACAGGGCAATCAAGATCTTCTGGCTTACGTGGCCACGTTCAACCGGCTAGTTGCCAAGACAAATTGGCCAGAAGAGAAACAAGTTACTCTGTTTTACAGGGGCTTACGTGGAGAATTGAAAGATGTACTTGCACAGGTGGTAAACCCCCCCCCCCCCCCCCGGAGGGTTGCGCCGAGTACATAGATCTAGCTCCCCAGCTTGACCATCTGCTACAAAGCCGGAAAACTGACCGTGCCCGTTCCGAGAGCAGAACATTCCATCTACGACCTAAGGAGTCGGCCCGGCCCTCTGCAGAGGCGCACCCTGAACCCATGCAATTAGGCATAGTACGGGGCCCACTCACTAAGTCGGAATGGGAAAGGAGGCGACAAGAACAGCTGTGCCTATACTGTGGTCAATCAGGCCATTTCCTCCGCAATTGCCCAGCAAACCCACCTCAAAAGACAGTAGGTGCCATGGAGGGAAACAGACACAGACACAGAGGAGGCGGAAAACTCCAAAGCCCGACAAACAGAGGTTGGTTTGTCGAGCATGGTGAAGACCCCTCAGACCTCCCACTTTGCTATTCCAGTTATCCTGAATCCACCACACTCGCCCAAGATGCATCCAATCGAGGCAATCGACAGTGGGGCCGCAGGCAATTACATGGAACGGGAGACGGCCGACTGGATGGGGTTATCAGTTAGCCCAAAGACCATTGCTGACAACGTAACCACGGTAGATGGTTCCCAATTACTTTCTGGCCCAGTTACTCATCGCACTACGGATGTCACACTCCTCTGCCCGGATGGTCACAGGGAAATAAACTCCTTTGATTTGATTAAGGCTCCACAATTCCAGGTGCTTCTCGGAATGCTCTGGTTTGAGGCTCACAATCCCCATATACAGTGGCGAGCAAGAACACTAGCCTTCTCAGAGGACTGCAGACGCTGTTATGGGACCTCCAAATCCTCAGAAAACCTGCTACTCACTTCCCCTAAATCAGTGCCGGTGCTAGGGATAATTGGAGTCCTACCACCCAAATACCAGGAATTCCAAGACGTGTTTGCCAAAGAACAAGCTAACAGTCTTCCACCTCATCGTTCGTATGACTGCCAAATTGATTTACTACCTGAGGCCCAAGTACCATGCAGTTGAATCTACACCCTGACCGAAGAAGAGAACTCCCATCTAAGGAAGTATCTGGATCAATATATAGCAAATGGATTCATCCGTCCTTCAAAGTCACCTGCAGCTTCACCACTATTCTTCGTCCCCAAGAAGGAAGGTGACCTCTGCACATGTATAGACTACCGCGCATTGAATCAGGTCATCATAAAAAATAGGTACCCACTGCCATTAATACCAGTCCCGTTAGACCAGGTACGACAAGCGCAAGTCTTTACGAAATTAGGCCTACGAGAGCCTAGCACCTGGTGCGCGTTAAAAAGAGGTGATGAATGGAAGACAGCGTTCTGCACCAGGTACGGCTTATATGAGTACCAAGTAATGCCGTTCGGCATGTAAAGCTCCAGCGGCATTTCAACATTTCATTAATGTTTTTTTACGGGAGTTACTCGAAGTGTGTGTGGTAGCGTATGTCGACGATATTCTCATCTATTGGTCCAACATGCAAGAACACATGCACGTACGAGCGGTACTCCGTAAACTGCGTGAGAACCATCTTTACGCCAAGCTCGAGAAATGTTTGTTCCATGCCACGGAGGTGGAATTCTTGGGGTTCGTGTTGTCTCCGCAAGGCATCAGGATGGACAACAGAAAGGTTGAGGCCATACTTACTTGGCCTTCACCCACACCTCTAAAAGGGGTACAAAGCTTCTTAGGCTTTTCAAATTTGTATCGATGCTTCATGCCTGTTTTTTCACACCTGGTGCATCCGATTACCTCACTTCTCCGTAAACACCGAAAGTTCGAGTGGACGCCAGCTGCTGAAGAAGCCTTCCGTGCATTGAAAGACAGGTTCACCTCAGCCCCCGTGTTACAGTACCCTCAACCAGATCTCCCTTACATTGTAGAAACCGACGCATCCAGTGTAGCCATGGGGGTCGTCCTCTCTCAGCGGAATCCAACAACCAGCCACTTCCATCCAGTGGCATTTTGGTCAAGGAAATGTTCTCCAGCGGAGCTAAACTATGCCATTACAGACAAAGAGCTCTTAGCAATCAAGGACACTCTCAAAGAGTGGAGGCACTATTTACTCGGCGCTAAGCATACCATCACAATCATAACCGATCATCGGAATGTACAATACCTACGCTCAGCTAAGGCCCAATCACCACGACAACTTCGCTGGACATTGTTCTTAAATGAATATGACTTTGTAATCACTTACCGACCTGGAGTCAAGACCGGCAAGGCAGACGCATTATCTTGCATCGGCAAAGGAGAAGAGGCCTACAATAATCCAGATCCAGTGGACATAATTCCCAATGAAAAGATCCTAGGCCTTTGCGATAGAACTCTCTCCCCACTGGATGCGCTCAAGAAAGAAGTGAAGGAAAGCATTCCCGCTAAAGAATTAAACTTGGGACCAGAAGGGGGCTCACTTTTCCATACAGGACGAACTCCCTTCTTTCCAAGGGCGCCTATACCTACCTACACGTGCTCTTCAAGAAGAGATTCTCACTAGTTACCACAGTTTGTCCCTAGAAGTTCACCCGGGATGGGCCAAGACATTGGCCAAAGTAAAGAGACACTACTGGTGGCCGACCTGGCGGAACGACACACTGAATTTTGTGAACTCATGCGGGATATGCGCTCAAAATAAGGCATCAAGGCAAAGACCAGCTGGTTTGCTACAACCCATGACTATACCTCCTGCTCCTTGGCACACAGTGTCGATGGATTTTGTCACGGATCTACCTTCCTGTTCCAGGTACACCACCATCTTGGTGGTAGTTGACCTTTTTTCCAAGGTGGCCCACTTTATACCCTTGAAAGGAATACCTTCGGCTCAGGTATTAGCCCAGAACTTCCTGGACCATATAGTGAAATTGCATGGTTTTCCATCCGTGGTAATATCTGATAGAGAAAGCCAGTTTATATCACAATTCTGGAGGAAATGCTGTGCGTTAGCAGGAGTGGAAATCCGCTTATCCACCAGTCACCACCCACAGACCGACGGGGCAGACGGAACGCACAAACCAAACTCTGGAGAAATACCTCCGCTGTCTGCTACACCAAACAAACCATGCTTGGTTGGAGATCTTATGGATGGCAGAATATGCATACAACAACTCAACACATGCCTCTACTCAACTGACTCCTTTCTATACTTTATACGGACGGAACCCACGAACTTCAAAATACGATCCACTGGAAGCAATTGAGATGCCTGCGTTCAAGACATTGCATGAACATATCACCCAGGGCGCCAAGGAAGCAGTGAGGCATTTATAAGTTGCCAAAGAAACACAAAAAAGGTATGCAGATCAACACTGAGAAAAGGCCCCAAACTATCAGATCGGCGATTCGGTGTGGCTGGCATCAAAATATATCGCACTAAGAGGCCCAAGGAAATTCCAACCGAAGTTCTTGGGCCCATTTCCAATTGAAGCAGTAATCTCCCCAGTTGCTGTGAAACTAACTTTACCACCCTGCATGCGCATACATCCGGTGTTCCACGTGTCACTGCTAAAGCCTATGCACCCGATACACGAGTAGCAACACCCCGAGCTCCAATAGTAGTAGAAGGCGACGAATGAGAATATGAAGTCAAAAGTATTCTGGACTCTAAGATAACCAAGGGATCCCTATACTATCTAATAGACTGGAAAGGGTATGGGCCACAGGATAGGTCATGGGAGCCAAGTGAGAACATTCATGCCCCCCGGCTACTGCGTAAATTCCATTGGGATAACCCCACCAAACCTGGACCAGGGAGAACACCTTTGGGTGGGGCCTTGAGGGGAAGGACTGTTATGGGTACTAGCATGGGAACACAAACACGTGGGGTAAGGCCTGAGACACAAGCAGGGGCTAGATGGGTGAAGGCCTGGCAAGCAAAACATGCAATGAGAAACTGTTAATATGAACACCTTATGGGCTTATTTTTTCCCCATCCACTTCCTGTGCTCTCAACATGGATACCTGGGGACATCCAGGAAATGTGAGAAACTGTAAAGCATGCTCTAGTGTTTGGATGTGGCTGCCTATATAAGCCACACCCAAGATTTGGTCCATGCTTCGTGTGCCTTCTGTTGCCTAGTGCACACGTTCACCGCCGCCTGGATTCCAGCCTGCTTCAGCCGCTCATCACTTAGGAGCGAACTTACCTGCTTTCTCCTTCCATCGCTCGGATATCCTGGGATCACAGTCAGCTGTTTTTTCTTTGCGAGCAGGTGAACCGCCTCTTATCCACTCTTCTGTACCCGATCTCCACACTCCTGCTCTCCAGACCCGGTCTCCAGTTCTCCAGCGCTCCGGACCCGCTCTGCAGTTCTTCCGTGCTCCGGACGCGATCTACGGAAGAAAGAAGAGAACTAGTCAGAACAAGTAAGCGCGCGCATGCAAAATAAAACCCCATTCTCCCGCACGAACACAGAACTTACCTTTCAAGGCGAGTCTAGCTGAACTCTTCTTTAACGCCCGCAACCAGTTGGCAGCCCGCTTTGAAACCTGTAAAGACAGTAAACATTATTACAGCGCTCAGTTTTGCCCGATCAAAAGCCCGCCTTTTAAAAGCCCCACGCAATCCAGTGAAGTAACTGGTTGGACTTGCCACCCAAAGTTGGACTTACCTGCGGGCTCTTCATTCGCCTGAACTCACGGACATACCCAGTGCAGTAACTGGGCGAACTCCGGAAAGGGCACCTTCACACACATCACTGCCTGAACTCAGTGAGCTATTGGCTCCGAATCCCAGACTTCAGCGTCCCTGCGGATCCAGGATGGAGAGCGTGGCATTCTAATTCAAAAGGTGAGCCACACCCCAATTAGGGAAGACGCACCACAGGGATACAGGGAGAGCGGAGGGAGGATTAAAAAGCCAATTCACAAAATTCCTCTGAAAACCAAATCTCTCTTGGCAGGTCTGCTTCCCAATCCCGGGGTACGAGCGGAGGGATCCGGAGGACTCCATTGCTCCCGCAGAGAACCAGGTGAGCGGGACATGTCCAATGAGCTATGCAAGGGTTAGCCTCTCTACTCAGTCGCCTTCTTCCTCGAGGGACGGGGGACAATTAAGGGGAAAGGGGGAGTTGGGACATTGGAGGATCCTAGAAAAAGCAATTGCAGTGTCCTGGAAACCTGGATGACAGTCCCACCCAAGGACTAGCAGGTGAGACACCCTTTGGTTTCTCACAGAATCGCTTTAAATATATCAGAAGAAGGCAGATATGACTGAAGTAGGTTTGTTCTTCGATCAGGTTGCCATGGGATGGTTTGACCCGAAACAGGCCATGCTCCTGAACATTCCACTAACTGTAGAAGAGATTAAGAATGTAATCATGTCCTTACCGAATAACAAAGCCGACGGTCAGACGTCCCAACTAAGGAGTTTTACAAAGTTATCGGACAAGCTTATCCCACAACTGCTCCAAATGTCTACATTTGTCACGGATGATGGGAACCAGCGGATTATCCTCCAAATCTGATAAATCAACGTCCACCTCCCCTTTCTCCTCACCTGTCTCTTTCGAAACGGTTTCTCGTCTGGAGGCCTTGTTCTTGGGCTTCTTCTTTGTGAAGAGGTACGGCCGTCCGCGGGAAGAAGCCACCCTGATCCCCTGATAAACAGGGAAGCAACCGGCCCCCGTCCCGCAGAAACCAAGACGAGAGGAAAAAAGCAGCCGCTAAAAAAAACGTCTCTACGATGTAGTTGGTACGGATGCTGTGCAGGAAGAGATGACTGGAGAGCCCGGGAATGCAGGAAAAAACCGGAGCAGGAGAATCAAGGTAAGTCTCTCGGTGCGGCAGTAGGCTGGATAGTCCGGAGGTGCCGATACTGAACTAGGAGCAGTGCGAGGGACTGGAATGGAAGTACCGCCAGGAACCAGGAACGAGATCCGGGAGAAAGGAAGGAGAGGAGAAAACCCCCGAAAGGTAAGAGGACCGAGGGGACGGAAGGCAGAAAAAGGGAAGGAAGGGGGAGAAGCTGAGTGAAAGGATACCGCGATAGACTCCGCGGAAAATGGCAACAGGAAAAGGCACGGAAAACAAAGTAGCACGGCAACCAGGAAAAGGAAACAAAGTTGCAACGCCCAGGGGAGGGCGTGGTTAAATACAGAAACAAGAGAAAAAGACTAGACCGTCAAACCAGGAAGTGAAAGGAAAAAACACGGAACAATCTAATGGCGCCGCCAACGCCAAGCCTTCCATAACCGCCAGCGACCACCAAAAGACGGCGGCATGACACCATTGACAGGGGTGTTATACCGGAGTAAACTCTGTCTGCACTTGTATCGGTACTACTAGAGTCTCATAAGGACCCGGCGAAGTGTGCCTCATACAGACCGATGTCCCTGGTGAACACGGACAACATTTTAGCTTGCTTGTTGGCAGATCGACTGCAGCCACATATACCAGCAGTGGCTCTCTCAGATCAAGCAGGGTTTATCCCATGTAGGTCGGCTCAGAATAGTTTGGAGGAGACTATTTACACTCTTACATAATATTAATACATCAGTTACAGCGGTGGTGGCCTACCTCTCGATGCGGAGAAGGAGTTTGATTCTGTTGAATGGCCCATCCCATTTGAGTTTCTGCGTAAGTCAGGTTTGGGCAATATACATGTGCAATGGATACGGCTGCTATACTCTTCCCCCAGAGCCATGGTGTTAAAAAAAAATTTAAAACATTTAAAAAATACACTTTTAGGGACGGAAAACCTGCTGCGTGGGACAAGACAGGGTTGCCCCCTTTCGTCCCTTCTCCCTGCACTGGCCATAGAGCCTTTGGCTTGTTGTATCAGGGAACATCATGAGCATAGAGGGATTAAGATATATTCCCAGGCGAGCATCGTCCCCACTACAGGCGAACGATATGCTGCTTTATGTAAAAAAAAAAAATCAAAATAGAAGAGTAACCTACCACCTATTGTGCAGGCTGTACAGAGACTTGGGCAGCTATCGGGGTTGAGAATCAACTGGGATAAGTCAGAGATCCTGCCCTTGAATGATGCAGTGACATAATGACAGACTTTAGGTGGCGCCCAAAGGGAATTAAATATCTGGGTGTAGTTGGGACTATTGAAATGGCAACTCTCTAAACAGACAACTACGAAATAACTCAAACAGCTTGGCATGGGTGGGGGTAAGCAACCCAGAATAACATATGACATCCTAACCAAACAAGAGTAGGGGGCAGATTAGATTTTCCAGAGATATATCTACTACCTAGTAGCACAGATGTGGTGGTGGGCTACTATGGCAGAACTACCACATGTGGGGACTGGAGGGGCACAACCTACCCTGTGATTTACAAGCAGTACTGCGAGGCAGACGCCAGGATCCCCGCAAATTAATAAAGCCATTCAACAACACTTGTATGGCGTAGGATAAGATGGTAAAGGTTAAGGGGGAGGAACACCTGTATTCCACGCATTTCTATGTAGATAGTGTACAAGTGTCACATTAGCAGATTATTTGCATACACTGAGGGTCTGGACATTCACACTATGCAAGATTTGTTTCAGGACAATAGATTTCTAACCCTGGAGCAGTTGAAGGAGCAGGGAAAGTAATGTGGTCACTATACTCCTGCATTACAGGTTTAAAGCATGATATACAAGCACACTGGCCAATTATACCGGGGGAACCTATACCTACGCAAATAGAACAATTCATCACAGAACCTCCTAAATACACCAAACTTGTGTCTTTACTGTACAGGACGATTAAACAGCTGAGGGTGGATACGGAAGATAGGGCTAGGGAGAAATAAGATAGAGATATAATAACAGATCCGCAGTGGATGGCAGCATGCATGAAGACTAGAAAGATATCCATGAATAGTAATTACAGATTAACCCACTTGACATATCTGCACCAAATGTATTGCACCCCACCACAGCAGTATTATTCTAGCAGATCCACTGAGTGCAGGAGATATCAGCAGTCTGCAGATTTCTTGCATTTGACATGGCAGTGTGGACATGTGCACAACCGATGGCATCAGATTGTGGAGGCTATGGGGGAGATGGTATATGGGCATGTTCTGGATGCTGCATTGTCCTGGAGCGATCTTCAAAGGGTATGGTATACACAAACGTTGTTGGGCATGGCACCCATGTTTACTCGTTCACTGAAGAGTACAGCCCCCACGTTTACATACTGGTTACAATGCATGATAAACGGAGATGTTGAGATGCTTCCTGTCAGGAGCTGACCCAAAGATATATAGGCCCCATTGAGGGCCTATCTGGTGGATCATGACACCTCAGAAGTATCGCAGGGAAAAGGTTCTAATGCTTCCAAGGGGCAGAAGGTATAGGAACTCTGATGGAAGACACAAATAGGCCTTACCTAAAAGGGGTACTGCTATGCATAGAGTGGGGCATTTACAAGGATGAAAGATGGGGAGGAAACTTGGGTGGCGACTGTTGGGAGAATTCGATTGCAAGTAGCAGTTGTGGAGGGATGTTGGGAGTTGGGACGGTGGGTTTTGACAGGTTGTTTCATTCGAATATATTACAGGCATGATGGCAGTAATACGACACTGTGCAGTTACTGTTATGTAATGTTGATGTGGATAACAAAGCAAAAAAAAGTTAATCAAAATGTACCTTACAGCACACTCCCTCTTCCTATCAATAAGAACAGTGATACAATTTAGTTTTGAAACCTGCTATGTTATACATTGTTTTGAGTCATTAATTCCTCTCCATACAACATCAGATAACAGTTTCACGTCCAAGATTACTAGTAAAAGGTACATGCATTCTTGGCAAGATATCCACAAAACCCTTCCAATAAAGTATACTTACTGTAAAAAAAGAGGTACCACAAAAACGAGTGCACATCCCTCGCACAAACCCCTCATGCGCTTGCAAAGTTCTGACACACTCCCTTTTGGTCAAGTTCCAAACCTTCACCTAAAAAGCAAAAGCAGACGTCATGTGCATAGTTTTAGAACAAGGACATCATTGATTTGAAAAAGACACTAGAAATATTAATCAATTCCACTTACAACAATTGTTACACTCCAATTTCATAAATATACTTATCAGAGGACCTAGCCTACCAAAGTGTTTCAAAATATTTCTTTAAAATGATTCCAGTATTTTTTCCCCCCTTTGGTTTCAACGATGCAGTTCTAGAGTATTTAACAAGGTTTGCTTGCCATCTTGAGACTAGAGGACTTTGCTCACATCCAAATTTAAGATACTGCTAATGCTCACATCACTGCTTTCCCTGTATGAAGCTCCAAATGACCACCCTTATTCCTTTTTCAATAATGGGTGTGTAGACTCACAGAACGTGAAGGTTTTAATGTTGTGTTCAAATGCCGAGGCTAGTTATATTGTATTAAAGTATTTATTTGGACGTTGTGCGACCCCATAATAAAAATAAAGTATATCTTGAACCCGGTCTCCAAATTTGAAAGCATCGCTAGCCATTGGCGAGTGATAATTTAATCCAATTGAAGTAAGAAATGGTGCTGTGTGTACGTGGAGAACTAAGGGAGTATGTGACCTTTTTTATACCATGGTAGTAAAGTGTAACCCAACATTTCTAGTCCTGTGTGTAGGGTCCTCTTTTGTGTCATCTATTGGGAATAACTACCTGTCCACCAGCCTTTTCTCCTCCCTAGACAATGCTACCAAAGCAAACAGAGTTTGGTCTATCTTTTGTCTGGATACCTGACTTACCCTTAGGATAGATGGTTTCACACCCATCCCAAAAGGGCTGTGGAAAAATAAAACTCCCAACACTGATTAACATTGTTTATCAAAACCAATTCATTAAATCCTACTACAAATAGTAAGAACATCCATTATAAACATCACATTTAAGAAAGCACAAGAATGGAAAGCAGCATTTCCTAAGACGTATATCGGTAACCCAACATGTGCTGCCTACTTTATAGACATAAACATCAATGTCTATCCCTCGTCACCTTCAGCAACCGCCATATGCATCTAAAATTAACATTCAAAACAAATATAAATTTTGCAATCCTTGCAACATAATGACGCAATAACAACTTGATAGTTAATGCACCTTCACTTGTAACAGTTTTCAATACCAGTGGACCGACCCTGCATTTAATCCCGAATTCCAAGCGTACTACTGGATTGAGAAATAGTAACACCCATGTTTAGAGTGCTGTTTGGAACGTTTTTCTTTCTACCACTGACTTCAAAGAAGTCCCATATCTACTCTTTCTGGATCTGGACTGGTTTTTGGGCAAGTATCTAGGGCAGTGTTCGAGAGACATGTGTGATGGTCAGTGTCTCGAACAAAATGCGCTCACGAATAGGCATCCAGTGCGCTTTTTTCTTCGCAGGAGAGATGCGATCTCTCTTTGGGATATTCAGGGCGGCTTGTCGAGCATTGTTTTGTACGATATGTAGTTTGTTGATGGAGTTGCAATAGTCGAGTCTATTAGTGCTCTAGCTATGGCGGTTCAACTGTCCGTAAATAGGAAGGGCCTTCAGACATGAATACGTTTCGTGGAGTAGGCTGCCGAGGAGGAGATAGCATTTACTTGTCTTGTTAGAGACAGGTTGGAATCCAGATAGACAGTTTTGACTCCTAAGAGACAAGTATGGAAATGCTGCTAATGCCAATTGATCTGTAGGCTGCGTCAAGCTGGTTGAGCTGGGATTGTGAGCCGACAAGAAGCAGCTCTGTCTTATGAGCGAACATGCAACAATACTTCCCTCACCCCTCTACTTAACAAAAATGTAGTGTGCACATCAGCCCGCTCCCGTAGGATGTGAAAGCAGATGCGTTATATTTTGTCTTGCATCCGTGGGGAGGAGGCTGGCTGATGTGTGCATTTGGTTTTTATTAGGCAGAATTGTGAGGGAAGACTTTACTGGAACTAGCAGCTTTAAGTTTTAGCTGCATTTGTGCAAACACAGTCTTCTGCACGAACACAGTAAAACTTTAACGCTGCAAGTTTCAGGAAAGGTTTCCCCTCAC
Organism: Ambystoma mexicanum; assembly: GCF_040938575.1. Classification (NCBI taxonomy): domain Eukaryota; kingdom Metazoa; phylum Chordata; class Amphibia; order Caudata; family Ambystomatidae; genus Ambystoma; species Ambystoma mexicanum. Next base: position 950,369,158 of record NC_090933.1, on the reverse strand, counting down.
CTCTGCTTAACAACAAATAAGTGTGCACATGAGCTGCCTCCAGGGGAGCACCTAGGCAAACATTTCGTGGGGGGTAAATCCCTCAAATGTTGGGAGAGGCACTCAATTCAGAGACTGTGGGGGAGGGGCAAACTTACCTGTGTGTCGGCATCCAATTCTTTACGTATTCTAATGAGACTAGCAGCATCAATGTTACAAGCAGTTAATTCTTTCCTTCACATCTGAAACCACACACTTAAGGACTGTTGTAAGAATGAGCTTTCCCCTGCCCCTCCACCGCCAATTCCAATAATTCCCCTGGCATGCAAGTACTAATCCCACATCACAATTTCAATTGCCTAAAAAAGTATGCATATGAATGCAGGCGCCAACAATGAAATGCTTTAATTGCAGGGCCTTTGTTAATAGCGAAGCCCAGGCGCTGTTTAATGTCTGTGTCCTGTGTTGTCCAGCCACAGCTCTGTAGGTAAGCCAGGTTGAGTTAACATTGTCCAACATATAATAGCCCAACATTCCAGGGGGTGGGGGGGTGGGGGGGGGTGCGGAGGGTGCGATCCGGGGCTGGAGCTCGATCAGCTTAATGGTGTTGCACCACTGCTACCAGTGGAGGGAACGTGTCCCTTAATTTTTCACCTTTATTTTTACACAGTAGCACACACACACACCTTCAAACGAGTGTTACAGGGACAATTGGTGTGCATTTTTTAGTTCTGGATATCAGCTGACGGAAGGTGAGCGAGAGGCCATCTGAGGGTGGACACAAAGGCTGTATGTGTGGTTTGGTCATTTACCCCACCCATTCCATTGACCGACCATCACCGTCTTAGTTCTTATGACCATTCTCGCACACTACCTGTCCCTCTGTGCTTGGAGAAAGGTTTGACCTGCAGAGAGTTGGAGCCAGAACACCAAAGGATTCTGGTTGGGATTTATTTCAGGAGAGAAATCTAGATGTAGAGTGGTACCAGGCCCTTGACAGCCTTGTGGGTGATGCAGAAGGTTTTGAATGTGATCCTTGCTGTCACAGGGAGCCAGTGGAGAGAGATTAGGACTGGAGAGATGCGGCCCCTGGGCTGGAGGCCATTGATAAATCTTGCAGTCCTATTCTGGATTAGTTGGAGGGGGCGAAGTGAGGAAAGGAAAGCTGAGGAAGAGGCTATTGCAGTAGTCATGCCTAGAGAGAACCAGGGCTCTGGAGACGCTGAGCTTCTGGGAGTAGGCGAGGAAAGATAGAATGCCCCAGAAGAGATGAAGCTGAAAATTTGACTTCTTGGCAAGGTCTGTGATGAGTAGAGAGAAGGAGAGAGGGGAGTCAAAGATGATCAAAAGGTTTTTTGCCTCACAAGTGGGTGAGGGGAGGGGACCCAATGAGTCTGACCAGAGAGAGGGTGTAGCTAGGAACAGGCACCCCATGAGAAGGATCTCCATTTTGCTGGCATTGAAGCAGAGATCATTGGCAGAGAACCATGCCTGAATAGCAGTCAGACATCAGGCAGGAGGCGGCGGCAGTGGGTTGGGGAGAAGGCAGCAGGAAAGAGCTGTGTGTCTGCGTAACACTGGAAATTAGGGGAGTAGGTGGAGATCAGGTGGGCCAGAGGGGTCAGGTAGATGTTGAAGAGCCATGACGATAGGATAGATCCCGGAGGGACGCCACAGGTAGAGGGTGAGGCAGAGGAGAGACAAGGACCCATTTGAACTTGGGAGGGTCCGTTAGAGAGGAATGAGGTAAGCCACGCCAGTGCCATGTCTGTGATGCCTAGGGACTCACGAAGATGGTTTAGGAGGATGGAGTGGATGACAGTGTCAAAGGCAGATGAAAAATCGAGGAGGATCAGACCAGGAGTGTTAAGAGTTCAGATTAGAGAGTAGGTCTTCTCTGGTATTCAGGAGAGCAGTTCCAGTGCCCTGAAACTGGTCTGGTGGTCATGGAGGTAGCCATTCATTTCGGTGTGGAGAGTCAGTTGGGGAATGACCAGCTTCTCCAAGTTTGCCCAAGAAGGGGGGTGATGGAGATAGATCGATTTTTACGAGAGGGTGCACAAGAGTAATAAAACATACTGATATACAGGATATAGTTAGCTTAATAAAAAAGGATAAATCCAATTACTTCTGGTTTGCAATTATTTATTTGAAAAAGAAATTCTTGCCTAGCGCTCACCACATAGGCTTATGGTACTTAAGAGTGATGATTACTGCTGCACTCGCTCCATTAGCCGCTTTGAACTTGCAGTGAACGGAGAAAGAGGATGAAGAGAGCCCTGCTGCAGGATTGCAGGGTGAGCTGTGCTTTCACTAAACAGGGCAACTAAAATAGCTAGTTTAGCTACACACTTGTCAATTTCATTAGCAAACCTACATTGCATAGCAAACCGCTATGCAACAGTGCTTATTTTATGCCTCAGTGTCAAAAGCAGTGAGGGAGCTGGCCTTTAAACAAGTCTCAGTGAGGGCGAGGACATCAAGGTGTACAAGGAGGCGAAAAATGTCAGGAGTGTTTAACGGCAGAGCGAGAATTGAGGGTAGCCAAGTGAAGCTGGTGACCGCCTTTAAAAGATTTGTGAGGGGGGGGTTACAGGGATACAGTGCTACCCCTGGGGGTTGGGTGGGGAGGGGATGGGGAGGTGAGGGAAGGAGAGGTGGAAGGAGAGGGTGGAAAGTTCAAGCGGGAATGAAGACGCCAATCTAGAAGGAGAAGGCTGGGCTGAGAGCCCTGGTCCATGATAGTGCCATTGTGATAGACATTAATTGTGCATTTGGAAGATGCAAAGTGAGCCAAGAGCACTTCCCATCTAGTGCCGCCAGTAATGGAGGAGGAGGCGAAGAAGAAGAAAGGAGAGAGGACAGAGACCATATGAGGGATCCATGGGTTAGTTGAAGGAACAGCAGAGAGGACGTCAGTGAGTCTGTCTGGAGGACGCATTGATGTAGGTGTCTGCGGTGGGGAGACCAGGGTTGGCTCTTAGGAGTGCGTTTTTTAGTTTCTTCCTTCCAGATTGAGAGCTTGGGAGGGTAGGAGATGGAGAAACAGTTATAAAAGATCCACAGCACCATGGGGGGATATATTCAACTGGATGAACCTCAAAATCAACTTAGGCAAAAACAGAGATAATGATTGTCTCAAAAAAGCGAGGAGACATCAGCTACATCCCCTGGCCAAGAGAGCTCGGCACCATACCAGCACCATCATCTACTGTAAAAAACCTAGGGGTCCTGCTGGATAACAATCTCCCTCTCGAACCACAAGTAAAAGCTCTACTCAAGAAACGGTTCTTCCTCCTGCGAGCAGCAAAAAGGATCCTACCGTTCCTGTCGTTCGCCAACAAAACACTTACCATCATCGCTCTGATCATGTCCAGAGTAGATTACGGCAATAGCCTATACCTGGGCATGCCCGAACAACTTCTAAAGAAACTATAACGCATACAAAATGCGGCAGCCAGACTCCTCCTCAAGCTACCCAGAAGAGAACACATCATACCCGCGCTAAAAATACTACACTGGCTTACATTAAAAGAGCGAATAAAGTTCAAGTCCATGTGCATCACGCACAGAGCAATACACAACCAAAGTGCAGAATTCCTAAGCGATAAACTACGCCTACATCAAACAACAAGAACACGGAGATCAAGCACCGACATCCGCCTGGAACCAAAACCCTATAACAGAAGAAAACTCGGAGGATGCTCTCTCTCTCTCAGCAAGCACCGAAAACCTGGAATGACCTAACTAAGAATATACGGAACACAACAAACCACCTAGCATTCAGGAAACTCCTCAAATCATGGCTCTTCACAGCGTGACTACAACAGCGGCGTACTAGAATGCCCACCCATTAAACAACGATGGAAAAACACCAACCTCGGTAACTCCCAAAATGGACCTACACAGAACCCAAAGAACGGTCCCCATAAGATATTATGGGAAATAGCAACAAAAGGGGGTCATTGTAGACTGATCACATACACGGACCGAGACGAAAGCCCTTAAAAATGACTCATCGACTGCCTCCCGGCCGTACTATATCCACACTCCCAGCAGGCACATTTAGATAGAAAGTCTGTAAGAGGAGAACACAACACCTGCTCCAACACCCAAGGAGGTGAATAGACACCCAACCCACATTAATCAATCCATCAGCATTAGAACACCTACAGAGCTTGCTAGAATAGAATGGAAAGTGCATCGCACCAGCTAAAACCCAACCCACAACACTCACTCCATCAGAATTAGAACACCTAGAGAGCATGTTAGAACAGCACAGGGAGCGCCTCACACAAGCCTAAAACCCTTCCAGGCTTCACCCCTTCGCCCATGGTGATGAGATTGGGAGGATTAGCGAGCGCCACACTCGGACAGAGTTCTGATTGTTAGCATGTTAAACTTCACATAACCCACCAACAAAAAAACTCAGCATTTCTGCAGACTTATCTCACTCAAAAATCTCACACAAGCATCTCTCGCACAGCAACCTGCACGCACTTCACAACACCGTAACACAAGCTGCACCAACAGCACACAAGGACTGACCTCGATCCGACACTGGCACCAAAGCTCAGCAACCGGTGTATACCGAGTTGAAGCTGCCAACAGACCACCACTCCTCTCACTATTCTACTCCCGCTTCACCTACTAACCATCCCACCTTCTCGTTTGCAGATCAGCCAGAGCGCCTAGGGACCAACTCTGTTGGTGACGGTGCGCGGTACAAATACCTTTAACATTTAACATGCATTTCCTTACGAGCATGGAGTTAGGAGAGCAACAGAGGAGTAGATTTTACATTGAAATTCAACAAACACCCAAGTGAGAAGGACACTTGCCTGTAAGACTGAACTCTGCAAAAGGTAGGGATAGACTTAAAACGCATTGTTCTTATTAGAGTATCTAGCAAGCAATGTAAAGCATGGTAATAGAGCATTGAGAAGATGTATTATGCAATTACGCATGAATATCCTTCCGTGCAATGAATATATTGGTGCTTGGACAAACATCCCTCGAGCAGAAAGACTATGTAGGTATTGCAAAATAGAGGTGGAAACCTCAAGACACATTCTCACGATATGCATTGAATTAAAAGGAATGGTACCATAAAGTATATGGAAATCTTGCCAGGGACCCGAGAATGATTGTATCGGATCAATTTTGGGCAATTATCTATGAGGGAGAGATTACGGTTTATATCAGGGCAGCTTTTTATATTTGGAAAATGGCTCTTTTTTTTTAGGGAAATATTCTGAATTTCTTTCTTTTTTAAAATACTTTTTGATACAATCTATACTGATTTGGTTTTAATAATCAGAATCTAATTGACCAGTAAAAATGATATGAAATGTTAATCAAAGTGATTTTATTCTATTGTATTTTAGGTCTAATGTATTAATAATGATTTGTATTAATAATGATTTGATTTGTAATTGTCTGTTGTTAGTGTATAAGGTTTTTATTAACCAAATTGCACTTTAAACACATTTTTTTTTTAAAGCACAGTAATCTACTTCCAACATGTTGGCCCCACTAAAGCTACCTTATAGTGTATACCTTTATCAAACTGTGTTGAATTTTGAAGCGGTAGGTAAACCATTTTGCTGTCACCAATCTGTGGCTGTACAGATGTTGAATAGTGATTTGATTTACCATAAATGTGTTGGTTAGGACCGTTTTTCTCAAGTCCACCTCAAAGGGACTTTATAAAACTATACCTTGTGCAATACAGAAACTCCAAATCTTAGTAGAAAGCTGTACCACCTGATATTTCTGTAGTAACAGAGCAGCCAGGCTTATCTTAGGAGGGAAAGAGGGCTGTAGAGAGGTACAAAGAATTTGTAGCATACATTTGACCCAAAGAAACACTGATGTATTGTAAAAATAATGGTTTATTTTATATATACATATATACATAAAGAGAATGCTTTAGAAAGATAAGTCAAACAAATACAAAAACCAACACAATACTTATGGTAAGTAAACCAAGTATAAACCTTATTTAGAATAGCAGTATGCTATTCAAGCGGAGTAAAACCACATTAGTAGACTTTTAAAATGACAATATGTAATTCAAGGTAAGCAGACCCTATTGGTAGTAAAAATCGGTTGCTTAGTCAGTTTCAAGGAATAATACTTATACCAACAATGTTACAAGTAAGTACCTTGAAACATATATAACTCATTCTTTCTGGAATTATACCGTCACATTTTAACGTATGAATCACTTTTCAGAATGGCAGCATGCACGTCTAAGGTAAGTAAGAACTCAGTATTACACCTTTAGAATAGCAGTATGCTATTCATGGTGAATAAAATCCTTTTGGTTATAAACTCTTGCACTTATTCCATTTCCATGAATATGTAGTTATACCAGGAATATGTAGTTATAGCAATGTTATTTTTTCATAACAGTAGAATCAAAAACTCAGACTTTTCAGAAAGGCAGTAAGCAGTTCAAGGTAAACAAAACCTAATGTTACACATTTTGAATGGCAGTATGTTATCCAAGGTGAGTAAAACCCTATTGGTAACACAGTTACACTTATTCAGTTTCAGGAATAATACAGTAATACAAACTTGTACATTCCAGAATAGTGGAACACAATTCAAAAGTAAATAACTTTGCAAACTTTTCAGAAGGGCAGTACGCAATTCACAGGCAATTAAGTACTTTGTACCATATTCGATTTCAGAGATAACCAGTTACAGCACTATCACATAGCAAGTGTACTGTGAGGGGTCATAAATGAAAGCTGGCCACAAAGTTAATGTTTTTGGTTAAAGCTATTAATTAAAATTTGGTTGGGAAAAATGCCACTCTGGCCCTATTCTAAAGAGGAACTTCCTTGCCTAGAAACCAAGAATGTGTGTCTGGATGCCAGTAACTGAAAATCCGTCCTTGTGCCCAAAATGTCCTATCCTTACCCTCACACCAAAACAAAGGTGTGCAAGGAAATGTTTTTAACGTGATGTTGGTGAAAGTGTTCAAAACCAAAAGTGTAAGAATGAGTCCAACAAAAATGTTCTCCAATGTAAAGACCTTTGGATCCAGACGGTGGTCCACTTCCTCTGGATTCTTTAACAGGAATGCCTCTTTAGCAAACAGTTCCTTTGTGTTCGCTGGGCTTACAAAGTGCTTGTTTAAGCAAGAAGTTCTGGAACAGTCTTTCGGTAGAATTTCTTGTAACTTTGTAGATCGCCTGGTATACTCACCTGCTAGGAATTTCAGTTGCCTGGTGTACTAGCCTGTCAGGACTTCTTATGCGTTTCACAGTTCTTTGGCTATACCAAAATAGAAAATACCACAAGGTGCTTAGTAGATCGGTCTTCGGTAACATTTGATCAAACTACTCCCCCAAACTAGCATGTTATGTTATCTCCATCTGTAAAGCGCACGGTCGCCCGAAGGCATCATGGCGCTAGAGAGGAAACTGCTAGTTGAAGAGAAGACCAGTGAAAGAGCCGAGGACTAGAATAGAGTGGTTTTCAGAGCTCTTCTGAAACCCAGATGGTTAGAAATGGTTTTGTGTGGCAGTGGAAGATTGTTCCAAAGTTTGGCAGCAGCAATGGAAAAGAGACTGCCGCCAAGCCTTTCCCGGTTAAATCTTGGAACAATAAGTAGATTGGTGGCGGAGGAGCGGAGGTCCCGTTCAGGGATGTATCGAGAGAACTTAGACTGCAGAAACTCAGCTCCTTGGCCATGGATTGCCCGATGGACAATACATAGTGACTTAAAGTGGAGTCGCTGGGCCACCGGAAGCCAATGGAGTCGGCGCAGCACTGGCTAGATGTGGGCACCATAGGGGGAACCAGTGGCTAACCTGGCTGCCAGGTTCTGCATACGCTGGAGCCGTTGTATGAGACCGATTGGTTGCGACAGATACAGAGAGTTGCAATAGTCCAACTGGGAAAGGACTAGTGCAGCTACCACGGCAGGGCGGATGGCTTCCGGAATCAGGCAGGACCCGCTCAAGGACCCTGATCTGATGGTGGGCGGACTGACAGACAGCCGAAACCTGGTTGGACATAGACAAGGAGGCAGAGAGAATGACCCCCAGGTTCTTACAGGAACAGGTAAAGGACCAAGCGAGGTGGGCCAGAAGGCCGGGGTCCACAGTGTAGGATTGGGGGGGCAACCCACCAGCATTACCTCCGTCTTAACGCCATTAAGCTTTAACCAGTTCTGGTCCATCCAAACACTGACTGCCTTTAGGCAGTCATGAAGACATGCTGAGACCTCAGTTTGATCCTGATCCAGATTGAGAATGAGACAGACCAAGGCCCAAATATAGATTAAACAAAATCGGTGAAAGGGAGGATCCCTGAGGGACACCACAGGTTAGGGGACAAGAGAAGGAAAGAAAGGGGGTCATAGCAAGGGTCTGTATACGTCTGAAAGAAAGGAAGTGAACCAGGCAAGAACAGAGCCAGATATCTAGATTTGTGCAAGGCGTGAGACATTGTACTTGATTGGGGTTTGCCTTTACACTTTGCCTTCTCTGCATTCAAACCTTCTTATTGGGTGTTGAATTTATACTTTGCCTTGACTGCATTCAAACAAACTTCAGTTTTTTTTCTGCACCAGCAATTTCGTTCCATGCAAACATTGGTTGTCATGCTTGTCGAAAACACCCTGGGGTCCCCAGCCGCTTTGGGCAGACTCACTGGTTCCTTCCAGCATCTCAGATTCTGGTTGCGCCTCTGCAGTGTAGTTCCTTCTCCCACTTTAGAGTGTGCAGATGTTCTTTCAGCGTCCTGGGCGTCTCAGTGGTTACACGCTGGCTATCCATTTTGGCCCAGACAGGAGAACACGGTCTCTTCGAGCAGACCAACACCCAGGAGCTCCTGCGCGACTCCCATAGTCTCCACAGCCCTTCTTACTTGCACGCAGTGTTTTTCTTCCTGTTTCGGCAGTCTTCTCCGTTCCACCACACCTGTCTGTGTGCCTCACAAATGTGAGCCTCAGCAAAGGGTTCAACATTTTCTCCTGCACTGCTCGATTCAATATTGCTGTTGCCATCTTTAAATGTCCTACGCACTTTAGACATGCAAAACAAAATAGTTTGCATGTTGTACTTGGAGTTCCTGTCACTTTGCACAAACTCGTTCATCATCCTCCTCGTCGTCTCAGTACCTTGATGGTTATGGAGTTGAATGCCTTTGGACATTTAACTCGGATGCTTTTTCTAAGTGATTTCACATAAAGGCACATTGGAAACGAAAGGAGTTATATGCGAGTTGTGGGTGTTTGGGTCAAAGGTGGGGGCATGACCAGAAGGACAATAGGTCATTAAGAACTCTGGTATTAGATGATCTTTGTCATGGAAAAGGGGGAATACTGTGTCCTGTCCAATGAAGTGAAAACATTTCCCGGTTAGTTGCCTCCTTCCATGTGATCCTCACTCATATAACCACCTCCAGGACCAGGATCAGGTAGCGGATGCGTCCTCTGGCTACATGGGAGGTAGTCACCACTGGGGAATCTGTGATGGCTCCATTGGATTCATCACAGTACTTTGCAACACTTGTTCCATTTTCTAGTCAGAGGCCTTATACTTCAGAAGTCCTTCCCTATTCTAAGGCATGAGAGATCTGAGGCAAAAGGGGGAGACTGGTGGTCCAGTGGCCAACAGTAGGCTGGTCAGATTAAGGCACAGATGCCGGAAAGTCAGAGCTCCAGAGGATTCCTCATCCAACAAGTACAGACTTTAGAGTTGATAGTAATGTGTTCAGGGACTTCGTAGAAGGCTCCCTAGATTTGTTCCAGCATTAGGCTTGGGCAAACTCCCAACTACACAAATCAGCAGCCTAGCCACACAGGTGTGACACAAGACTTTAGGCAAGTATTACCCTCAGTCACACAGTACCTCGGCATAAAGGAATTGCTTGCAGACCGACGTCTTCATGATGCAGCAGCACAGGACGTGGTCTATGGATTCTTGGTTGTGGTGACGAAAGAAAGGACAGTGGGTGGGAACTTGAGCTGCAGTTGACAGAAAAGGCTCCCAGCAAAGGATTCTTTGGTTCTTCTCGGGGCTCTGGATTTAGCACCCTTTTCAAGGTACCAGATGTGGAACGGTCATGCTTTGATCCAATGGCCTTATCTCGGTCCAGCACTCTGGGTCAAGGAATTCAAGGAGGGCAATCTTGTTTCTGGAGGTCCAACCAGAGTCTACCAAAGTCTGAGATTCTGTCACGGGAAGACACTGCACAGCACTCAGGCTTGAGGTCTCATGGTACTGGTGGTTTGCAGCCCAAGAAGGTCACAGCTTGCAATGGGATGGCTAGAAATGCAGGTCTTATTGAAACCGGTTGGTCCCACCAGCCTGTCATGGCCACTGGGCAAGGACCCATGCCTTCATCACCTACAGGGTCCAAATGGACCCAGTCCTGGCACCTCTGGCACCAGGCTCATAGAAAAGTGTGCTTTGCACACTTTGTGCCTAAGGCACGTGCATCAGGGCCGGGCGTGGCCATAGAGGGTCATTGGGGAGCACGTGCAAGAACCTCTGGGAGTGGCAAGGTGGAGCCACAAGGCAGGCCAATGGGAGGGGCCGGGGCCAGCCTATTTAAGGCCAACCCTCCCACATACTTGTGCGTTAATCTGCTTTCTGCAGCGTAACGCTTACCGCCGTCCTTACCTGGTTTCCCTGCTCGTCTCCTTGTCTAGCATTTTACCCGATTCCAGCTACACCATCGCTGCACAAGCATCTCACCCATCTCCTGCACTCTGTAGTCTGCAGCACATCGCATCTTACCTGACTCCCATCGCCATTGGAGTTGGAGCGCTTCTTCACCTGATCCGGACGTCCAGCTACACGGGAGCTTATCTTCCATTCTTCATCTTCGCGGAACCTCCATCCTGCAGCCGTGGACCGGCCTCCGAACAGCCAGCTTCCGCTCGACACTGTCAGACTTCTCCTGCAAGAGAAACGAACACAACAGGTTAGGAGTCATAAATAACTAACGCTTGGCCACGCCATACCCAAGCCTAGCGTTCTACATTAAAAGCCAACTTACCATCTAGTTCAAAGGCTTTATCAGCCTCTGGGGAATCAATGAACTCACTCCAAACACGACTCCGGGCAGCCATCTTCACACCTATAGAGGAGAGAAAAGACATTTGCAAGAATTACGAACTATAATCACAGCAAAAGACATTATAATTAACGAACAATAATCATTGCCAAAAGGCTCACCTTCTAAGTGGTTGGCCGCATCCGGTCTGGATCGCCACTTCCATGGGCCAGTGAAGCAACTAGGTCCACTCCAAGCGCCCGTGCTACAAGAAGCAGGACAGAGAGCTCAGCATTACAAATAAACAGGTGAGCTTGCATGGGTAAACGATTGCACACTTAGTTCTGGCACGAAAGGGTTGAGGGGACTCAACACCACCACGCCATTCTCATTGCCCCTCATCTTCTCTCAGGGGCAATATCAGAATCCAGAGCAGTTGATTCCGCTGCAGCTGGGGGAGAGAGTCGATCCAGGGGAGCCAAGTCGGGGGAGGATCCAACCGTGCCCCAACGTCCTCGCATAGACCAGGTGAGCATAACACAGCCTAAGGTTTGGAACCATCTTCGGGACTCCCAAACAGGCAGCGGTTACACAGCAGGCATCTCCGGTTGCTGTAATCAGCTACAATCGTCTTCGCTTTTTCTTCATCATCAGATTCAGCTGCAGTGATCGACTGGTTCCAGGCAGGCATGCCAGAAGACAAAGGGCTGCAGAGTTTCAAACTCCTCCCTCGTGTTCTGTCTTCACAGACACACTGAAGCCTCGGCAGGCTGCACAAAGGGTTCCTGCCGAAGACAAAAATCAAGCCAGGAACTCTTCTCTCTCCCCCCCCCCCCCCCCCCCCCCCCCATCCCACAGGATGGCAGAAGGACCAAGAAAGGACAAGCACACTAAAAATGCAGAGAAAAGCAAGAAGCCACCATTCTAGATCAATGGTGAATCTTCTGTGCATTACCGCTGATGGTTCGACAGCCTGCAAGCAATAAATAAATAAAATCACACAAAGGTCAGTAGAACACGTCTGCTGCCACCAGCCACAATAGTAAGCTTGTCAGTGTAACAGAAATGTTAAAGGAGCAGTGAGAAAGGGGATACAATGCATCTCCTTAGCAGTCCACATAAAATGGGGGTGCTGATCTCACTATGGGGATTGCAGAAAGGATCAAAACCTTTCATTCTACTCTTGAGAACAATGGTTCAAACAAGGAGCCCAAGAAAAAATTTAAATGGGAGCCAAAGGGGCACCCCAGCAAAACTGCATAGAAGAACAAGCTACTTACCAATTGGTAACATTCTTTCGACTGGATGTTCCTCCAACGTATTCCACATCTTTGACATGTAATGTCACAGCTGTGCTGCTTTGGAAATGTTTTGGCAGAGGGCGTCCTGCGTCTATGGCATTGGGTCGATGTCACTCGAAGGCCTCTGTTGAGGGGGACGTCATCGGATGTTCCAAGTAGGATGCACGGCACCCATAGACTCAGTGCATGTTTTCTTCCCTCCACAACGTGTGACATACCCGTACACAATGCCTGCTTGACTGCACATAGCCTTGTAGGAATGCAAGCTGCAATAGCATAGGAAATTCTTCAGAGGGGCTTGCAGGGAGGGCGATGTGGAATACATCTTCGAGATGCTGAGACAGTCTGCCCTCAACCGGCAACAATGAGACCTGGCCTCATTGCTGTTTTTGAGCAGCTGCGGCAGCACCTGAAGGCAAAGAGGCAGCTGCTTGAGCGGCTTTTGCACCTCGTCCCTGTCCACCGCGAGGACATTTACGGTGGCCCCTTTGACTGCCCGCTCTACCAAAAGAGGAGTAGTAACGAAAGGAACCCCACCACTGCTGTCCCCCAGGTACTTCTTAACTCTAGACATCAACCTCCTATAGGAGGATTCAGCAGGAGCCCCAGGCTCTGGCCTGCCAAACTCATCTCAGGAGATGTGTCCAGGCCACTGGCATCATGTAAAGATTGAAGCAGATCCTCCAACTGACTGTCCTCAGAAAAGACCATGTCAGGAGCTTCAGGATTGTCACCAGGAGCATCAAAAGGCTCCAACTCCACATCAGACCTCTTCATCCTCATATTCTGTAGAGAATGAAAGAACTCCTTCCTAGGTAAAGGAGCAGATCTGGAGTCACTAGGCCTCACAGTCTTAGACAGAGCCTTTGTCAGAGGATCCACAGCCCTAGGGGCCTCCAACGGCAAATTAAGGCCCTTAGGCCCCGATGGCACCAACCTCTCCGGCATCTACGTCGACAAGGGCGCCGAGGGCAATGCCTCAACAGCTACACTCGATGGCCATGGCACTGACGGTGTCAACACCTTCCCAGACTTCTGCGGTTTCGTCGGGGACGAAGACCACGACCTGGATCGGGCACTTCTCTGGTGATCTACCGGAGCCTTGTCTGAACGGGACCTCAACAGTTCCCGATGTTTATCGTGCTGACTGGCCAAGCCCGAAGGCGCGCAAGTGTCGGACCAAGACCGTTGCCTGCCGGCTTCAACTGAAGGCGCGGACGAACAGTGCCCAGAGATTTAAAAATATCCAGCTCCCTGAATGCATCCCACTCCTCCGGATTACAGGATTTAGTGGGGCAAGTCACTTTCCTTGCAGAGCATCATCCGACGAGGAAGGAGACCGGTGACACCGCTTCCGGGGGTGCCACGCAAAAACCAATCCGGGACCGAGATCCCCTGGACTCCCTCCGATGGGGAGAGTCACCCCTTGAGTAGTCAGTGGAAAGACCAGTAGTCTTTTTTGGATAAGATATGGAATACTTTGGAGGACCCAATCCATTCAAAAATGCTATGTGCTGCAACAGGAAAATGCAGATGCCCAAAATGTTATAGGAAAGTATAATTTCAAAAATAAAGTATAGAGAGTCATAGAAAGTTATGTATATTAGAATCACAGATGACCTGCCTCTCCTGTATTCAAAACGATTGTTTAAGACGCAAACCAGTTCCACAAAGACTGACAAATTTGTCAATGTGCATATATCAAACTCTGAAACGTCATGTTTTCACGGAGGAAACTATAAAATGTATTTAATTTACAAACAGTTTCCTGCGTTCAAGGTGTATTGTTTAAAAAAAACATAACGCATCACGATTTTCATATTCACAGACAATTACTTTGATTCTACATGGGTTAGTGTACAAACAGTGGCATCTTTCTTATGCCATGGAATCATTGATTCTACAAAAAACTAAGATTTCTAAAGGTTCACATTAGTTACTGAAGCGTCTTACAACAGAGCAAGTCGAGAAACTCAGGAACTAGGGTACATTCACAATGAGGTATCTTTCACATGGATAGTGTGTCCTCATTCATCATATAATGTATTCCTGCACCGGGGACCTATCCCTTATTCTGTCCTGTGACCCTGTCTCTTCACTGCTTTTCCTCGTCTCTGTAGGGTACTGAATGTCCATTACCCGCAAGGTCTTTTATTTGCACTGGATGTTTTGAAGAGGTTATGTCGACGCACTGCATTTCGACCTATTGCTCCAAGGTAAACCCCATCCATGGGGAGTTTCCCCGATGGTTTAGAAGGCCTTCGTCGGGACAAAAAAAAGCTGGCTTCTTAAACAGATCTTTAATCTTCTAACCCCTTGTATTTAGGACAATCTTATTAAGTAGACAAAAACATGGACTGTGTTCTTATTTGAGAGGCTCGACGGTGGGCTGATATTTCTTACTCTTGGTCTCCGAGGACCATCATTCATTTATGCCGCAATCTTGATTATGAGGGGGCCAGTTTTTCTGGTCAGATGAATGTAGCCAGTCTCCTCCTGTATGTTGCAGTCCTTAGACAAGCCAAGAGATATGCTGTCCCTCGTTTTTCAAACCACAAACGCCAAGTTGCCCCTCTGCCACCTACTGATCCGCCATGAACACAGGATCCGCCGGACCAGACCGGAGAGTCGTCGCCTTAGAAGGAACCGACCATCTGATGATGCTAAGGTAAGCCCAGCAGGGCTGCCCACGCTATGCTGCAGTGACACAGCTGCCACGCCGATCTTGGTGCATATATAGCATTGTAGTGCTTTGATCCCCATGTGCCTCAAATCCGAAGTATTTCTTAAATTTAATGCCGAAGCACTGCAAACCGCACAACTTTGAAAGTTTGTTGAGCTGTTTGTAATCGGCTTTATTAATCTACACAGCCTCCAAAATGGCCGCCTGCACAGACTGTGCGCAATGCCTAGCCTGACTTCCTGTTGTCGCCCGTTGCGAGTTGCTGATTGGGCTCTACATCTTCTAAAAGAGTCAATCGGGAGCCGGCAGGTGTAGCCGGTCTCCCATCTAAGGCCCACACACAAGGCCGTTAGCCGCTGTTCGCCATTACAACAAGTCTCTACTATACAGCCACTTCTATCAACCAGCTACAAGCCTCTATTTGCCAACCACAACGTGTCAGCCCACGTTCTGCTGTAAGTCCTGGGAAGCATCCGTACCCTTGGTATCTGCGCTTTCACACCGAGACTGCTAAGCATGCCCACTCGCCCTCCCAGAAGCAGCTCTCACCGTTCATCCTATTAGCGTTATGGGACACGCGTGAACTGACCACTATCTGTGCCTGTGTCATTTCCTACGTGTTTAATCCAGTGGATTACACATTCCTCCCAATGATTTAGCCCTCATTATGCTACCTCGCCATTTGACAGTCGCATTTTGCCCACTCCTTTGTGGTACTTAACCTGTGATTCGCGTCTTAGTGATAATCAATGCCAGCCTACGTGATTATCTAGCTGTGACCACTCCGAATCAGCCTATTTTGTCAACCCTAACTAGCCTGTGATACTTGTGCTCTCTACTAACCTCCGATACCTGGGTTATCTAGCCCTGCGACAATTCTGAATTAGCCTATTCTGTTACATCAACTAGCACGTGATGTTATCTAGCCCTGTGACAACTGTGAAATCAGCCTATTTTTGCCACCTTACCTAGCCTGCAATACTTGTGCCAACTTGCCCTGGGATAACTTGAACCTGCCCACGCCTCTGTATGTACATCTATGCCACTCGGACTCTTACCCTAGCATGCCTTCCTCAATATACCTCTTAGCTCTCGGTACACTAGTCCTCCTCAGCACATCCGTGGACCTTGCCAGCACGTACATTCATGCCCCCCTAAACAGGACTAGCTCCATAATGACTGCGCCCGCCACTAGGCCCGCTACTCAGCCCAGTCTAGATTTGCAGAGCCCCGTCACTTCCTATACCTACACCACACTTATTAGGAATCCTAGACTTAGATCAAGACAGGCCAAACTCTTTGATCCCTTGGCCAGACGCACACTGAGTCCCAACGACATTACTAACTACTCTAACCAACACTATCAACTCCAACTACTATAACAACCGAACCTCTTCAACTGCCTCCACTGAGAAGCACGCAGCACCTCTCCCCAAGACCCATGACACCATCCTGATGGAACTTGGTCTCTGCCAAAGAGTCTTACTACCCACCCATAATAAAGGAAGAATACTAGACTGGGTAGCCGACCACAACTGTCTTATTAACATTACTTCCTCTTCCCCTTTAACCTGGTCAGACCATTGTTTCCTTTGCACTCTCCACTACCAGACCTCTCCCTTTCGCCATCCCCATTCCCCCACCCACCCTAACTAGAAGGTAAAAAAAACACATAACTGCCGACGCTCAACTCCCTTCCAGACAACACCGATCCAGCTACACTGGTCAACGAGTACAACAAAATCATGGTAACTGCGCTCGATACCATTGCCTCGCTTAAAGAACCAGCGAACCCAGAACGCACCTGAACAAATGGTTCACCCCCTACCTCAAACAGCCAAGACCAACAAAAAAAAAATACAAAAAAAAAATTATAAAGAATTTGCAAAGCCGCCTGGTACCTACACCCTTCAGAAACTAACAAGACAAAACTTACTAAGGTCTCCACCCTTTACAAAAAAGAAATTTGCCTGGCCAATCTCCCAAGCTAACTCCAATATGAAGGAGTTATTCACTATCCTCAGAGATAGAAACCCCCATCTCCGCACCGGACATCTGCACAAAAGATAAAAGCTGGTGCTCAAGTATTCAACATGCGCTATCTAATAAAATAGTTACATTCCAAACTAAAATAGCATCCCTGAAGCCGACCTACCACCTCATCCATCAACCACCCTACAAACGACACTTAGCCCAACCTTAATACACCCAACCCACCACCCTCTCGCTTCAAATTTTCCAAACTATCTATCCTTGAAGTCGAAAAGATCATACTAACTCTCAAACCATCTAACTGCCAGAGTGAACCCTGTCCAGCCCAGCTCATTAAAGATACAGCCAGTGATCTAGCCCCCTTTGTCTCTAAGCTCATCAATGCCTCCTTTGCATCCGGCACCATCCCTGCCAACCTTAAAGAATCTTGGGTGCTTCACCTACTAAAAACAAACTCTTGACCCATTAATACCTACTAAATTGGCCCATCACGACCGTACCCTTACGGTTAAAAATCTTCAACAAGGTTGCATATACACAAATCCAGCAATACCTAGAATTACACCACCTCCTAGGTGCTGGCCAATCGGGTTTCTGGCCACAAGACGGCACATAGACAGCCTTCATAGACCTTAAGACCCAGGTCGATGAATTAAGAGAGAAAGGGAAACCTGCCCTCTTCCTCCTTGACCCATCAACCGCATTCGACCTTGTGGACCACAAAGATCCTGGGCAGTCACCTAGACTCAGCTGCCAGGTTCTCTAGGGAGACCACAATATGGATCAAGTCTTTCCTTAGCGAAAGGACTATGCAGGTGTTTTCACCTACAGCAGCTGCTGACCTTATCACTTGCGGTGTCCCTCAGGGATCTTGTGTCTCCCATATGCTATACAACATTCACTAAGCCCCTTTTCGATGATCTGGACAGTCTTGGTAGCACCTACACTAACTATGCAGATGATACACATAGTCTCCTCCCTATTTCAGGGGATTACGCTAAGGACTTGGCCTTGGTGAATAGGGTGTATCTCATCATTACAAAATAACGCCCTCGGAGCTGCCCTCGGAGTGGCTAGAAGAGACCTTATTTCTGAGACTAGGCATCAACGCAACTGGCTCTCTACCAATGAAAAAATTAAACTGAAAATCGCAACACTAACCCATAAAACATTGAACAACGCTGCTCCCAGTTATCTCACAGAGATTCCACAAAAGGACCTCCACCAGACCCACCAGAGCTGCCTACAGCATCTCCTTCCTTGTCCCCAAATTTAAACTCTCAAAAGTAGGCGGCAATAGCTTCCCCACTAAAGCCGCCCAGCTCTGGAACTCCATGCCGCCCACACTCCGGGAAGATCAGCCCTATCAGAATTTCAGGTCTAAATGCATCAGCTAGCTCAAATCCTCCGACATCCGCATTATGTCCACTAGCTGCAACCTACCTTAATGCCCACAATAATGTAATGTGTTATCCTCTGTCGCCTACTATCCTTTTGACTACACCTATGCACATATGTACATGTATTACCAACTCTTTATTAATGTATCCTTGTGTAACTAAGCTGAGAATTTACTTGTAACCTTTTTTGCGCCCCGATACCCTTGGGTCTGGAGCACTTTACAAATGAATAAACACTTTTTTTTCCAAGATGGCCGCCGGACCGTGAGGACGCACTCCTCGGGTCCTCCGTGCAGGCAAACTGAAAAGGAGAAAATTGCGGCGCATGTAATCTCACAGATAAGCGGAAATAAGCAGCGGGAAAGCACAACAAGCTTTGGATCGAACATCCGTGAGGTGCGGGTCGGAGGAAGAGGTCTGGTGCGTGTGGCGGAGCCCAAAGCCCCGCAGCAATCAGGCGCGCATCCAGCGGTGGGGGAGGACATACCCCGCTGGAGGCCTCAGGAGGAAGCGCGGGGGTCCGGAGCAGCAATTGCCAGCAACCGACAACGCACGGCCGCAGACGATCAGAGGAATCGCCCCAGCTCCCAGGACACGGCAACAGCAGGAGGCGAGAGTCTGTGACGGAGGATCTCCCGCCCAACAGAGCAGCAGGGCAGACCGGGAGAGCCTGTGGAGCGCCGGCTGCTGCCGTAACCAAGGTACCGGCAGCGGCTGTAAGCGAGGCGAGTGCCCAGGGGAGAGGGAGCCCTCGGCGCGGACCGGCAAGGGTGCAGACAGGCACAGAGGGAGAGCCCGTGGGCAGAGTGGCAGAGGAGTGGGGCATAACACTGCAGAGGTCTGGACGCCCCCACGGAGGCAGGGATCTGACGCCAGGCACGTCTGGCCGGTCTCCAGGCTGTGGTGGCCTGGGGCCCCCCCCTGGATGGTGAGGACTCCTGGGGCCCATCCGGGGGAATCAGACGCTCACCCGTGGGAGCGGCGAGGCACTGGAGGCTGGATCTGTGCCAACCCAAGCGGCACAATAGCAGGGGCCAAGTGGTAGTCGGGCCCCGAGGGGAGACCGGCCCATGAGCGGGGCCCGCTCGCACACCGGAGGAATAGCGGTGCTGGCCCAAGACATACTTGAAGCGGGGCACAGGGGGAGTGGCGACCCACGAGAAGAGAAAGGCGTGGAGAGACTTGCACCACGATCGCACGGGGCCCGAGACATAGCGACGGGAGCCCCCACCCCCCACTCAAGTAACAGCACGGTGAGACTGGGCCAGATGAGGCACTATACCAGTCGGAGAGGGATTGGAGAGGCAGGCCTGAGATATACGCTGGGGTGCCTCCAACGGAGAGAACGCTGACACGGGAGCACTGGCTGAGGGCCCTCCTCCCCCCACAGTATCCTGAAAGCTAAAGGGGCCACACAGCAAGGAGCGCATGGACTATTTAAGGGGTCTCTCAAGACTGAGTTACACCATCAGCTGAGCCGCCGGACACCCACTTTAATCCAAAGAAGCACAAGAGACCAGACTTCTCATACTGGCTCGAGGAGTGAAGAGCCCACCCCAAATAGTGGACCAGACCCAAGAACTGCGATGGACATAACAGCCAGAGTACTCAAGTCAAAACAGAAAGAGCATTGGCTACAATAGCAACATACATACTACACCAGGCATAATACCAGCCGACAGTGGCCAGAACGACTCAAATGCCAGGCACCAAACCCAAATCGGACCCATCAAGAGCACGGACCCCAGCGAGACTCCAGGAAGGGCAGATAGAGAAGTGCTGGCGGCAAAGGTGCCAAACACACGCAGATTCGCCATCCCCTCCACCGGGTCCGTCTAATGAAACAAAGGACGTCCCAACCAGCATAATGGCAACCGACAAAGATGAACTTTTGAACTGCTTGAAAGGTATGGAGGTCAGAATGACCAAAGCCTTACATAGTCAAATGGAACAATTAAGAGGACCTGAAATCTTCCCTCCAGGAGGTCAATAAAGAAATGGCGGAGATAGAAGAAAGAGTGGACATAGTTGAAAGTGGCCTCTCGAATATTACGCAAGAGACTAATCAAAACAGCTTGTTAATAGACCAGTTGGCGACCGCGACAAACAACCTGGAGCTCCAGGTGGAGGATCTTGAAAACTGCTCGAAAAGATCCAATATTAGGGTCAAAGGCCTGGCAGAGTCGGTACAGGAAAAGGATCTAAAAGACACGATGCAACTTTGCTTTAGCAGCCTGCTAGCAGACGCCCAACCAGAAACAATAGGCTTCGACAGAATACATCGAGTGGGCCCAATACGCAATGAACCAGGGTCGATACCCAGAGATGTCCTGATAGCGATGACATCGTATGGTCTGAAAGAGGAGGTGCTGCGCGCGGCAAGGACAAACGGAGGCCTTACGATTAATGGGTCCCGCATACAGCTGTACCAGGACCTCGCCCTGATCACTCTCCATAAAAGACGGCTAATGCAACCTGTCACGAAAGCCCTTCAAGCACAGCAAATCAGATATAGATGGACGCACCCGTTTGGCGTCCATCTATATCCCATTTTGGAGAATTGGGAACTGCGCAGAGGGTCTGGCTCTGCTACACTTGGAGGACGAGCAGCCGGAGGCACCCACACACCCTCAGCCTAATATGGTTGGCCGGCCCAACAGACCATGGGAATGGTCTATGGGAAGAAAGCAAAGCTGGGGGAGGACCGGAAGCTCGCAACCGACTCAGGACCGTGAACGGAGAGGCCCACCAGATCCGAACGCGGCCCATCATACGGACTATGCGTGAAGTGCTACCTAAATGTGAGAAGACCGCAAAACTGCTCCGGAGCGCCTGCATGGAGGTAGGAGGTCACTAATCTTGGAAGCAGGGTCAGGTAATACAACTCCTGGCTATGGTGAACTGGGGGGAATTTAGAGGCCTTAAGCCCGTTTTGTCCAGTGGGGGGCCCATCAGGAGCCCAGGCCTCATGTACTCCCAGGATCGGGGAAAGGAAAAGGGGTGGGTAGGAAGGGGGGGGGGGGGGGAACGAAGGATAGAAAAGCAAAGAACCCAAAAACCATGAATAAAAGGTGAGCCATCTCACAAACGTGTAATAACAGAAGGAAAACAGACAGAGAAAAACACAGCAGCAGAACATGGGGTCCAAGAAGCAGAGAATCTTCACCTAGGGAGCAATGGAAGAAGTGAACATTGTCTCGATTAATGTCCAGGGGCTAAATTCCCCCGCTAAAAGACGATCGATCCTAGGTAGAATGGAAGCTATGCAATCGAAAATAGCGATCCTACAGGGGAGACACCTGCTCCAGAAAGATGAGAAAAGGTTGCGTAGTAGAACATACCCTCTTCAGTTTTTTGCCTCAAGCCAAACAAAAACAAAAGGGGTGGCAATCTTATGCAGCAGAGACTTAGGCTTCCACAAACAGCAAACAATGAAGGATCAGGAGGGTAGATACCTGGGTGTGAAGGGTACTGTCAATGGCCAAATGTATACAATTCTAGCAGTCTATGTCCCCAATGAAAAACAGAACCAGTATATCCCCAAACTACTACAGAAGGTGGGAGGGTGGTGTGAGGGCAGAGTGATAATAGGAGGAGACTTTAACTGTGTGATGGACCCGCAAATAGATAAAACACTCCCCCCAACGGCAGCAGATCAGCGAAACAGACAGGCCCTGGGAAAACTCTTTAGAGACTTGGAGGTGATAGAAACGTGGCGGTTTTTCCATCCGGAAACCCGGGAATACACACATTACTCAGCGGTGCACAGGGGTTACTCTAGAATTGACATGATTCTGGTGTCCTCTACTTTAATCCCCTATGTCAAGAAAATAGAAATTGGGGTCCAATATCTCCAAGATCATGCCCCAGTGGTGACCTGCATAGAATTGCAAGGGACAATAAACAGACCCCGACCACAATGGAGGCTAAATGAAACAATACTGAGGGATATAGCACTTAGGGCACACATGGAAGTCATAAGAAATTATTTCCTTGAAAATGACAATGGGGAGGTGGACTGGAGGGTGGTGTGGGACGCAGGGAAAGCAGTAATCAGAGGGGAATTCATAGCACAAGCAACGCAATACTACAGGGGGAAAGCCCTCATAACGCGTAAATTAGAAGAAGAGGTAGGAAATGCTGAAAAACTCCATAAGACCCGTCAGACGCCCAGAGCCTGGCGGGACCTTAAAAAGGCCAGAGCCAAACTAGAAAACCATACGGCAGATAGAGTAGCGCAAATACTGCTAAACACTAAAAAATCATATTACATACACGGGGGGAAAAGCAAGTAAATTCTTGGCATTTAAACTACGCAAACAGAAGGCGCGCAATCATATTACCCGGTTAAGAAATAGTAGTGGGGAACTGCAAACGGGAGACGAGGAGAAACTAGAAACAATGGTCCACTTTCACAAAAAACTGATGACTAGCGAGAACCAGAATGCAGCAGAACAAGTGTCTAATTTGTCAGCCATAAAATTGCCACAGATAGAGGAAAATCAAAAAGAAAAATTAGGGGATCTCATCACAATACAGGAAGTGTGTGATGCAATAGCAGCGGTACCCAGGGGAAAGGCACCAGGCCCTGATGGCTTAGGAAATGGGTTCTACAAAATGTTCCAGACACAGTTGGCAACCCCCCCCCTCCTCACTCGCCTTTTCAATTTAATCAGGGATAGGGGAGCAGTTTCAAAGGACATGGGACACAACCACGATATTACCCCTAAAGCCTGTGAAAGACCCAGTATAATGCCCCTGTTACCGTCCCATAGCTCTCCTTAATACAGATGCAAAACTGTAGGCAAAAATACTGGCGAATCGGTTAGCGACAGTACTGCCCGAGATAATACACGCAGACCAGGCGGGCTTCGTAAGGGGGAGAGACACTCAGGATAACGTCAGGCGCATAATTGACATCATAGATTGGGGGCCCAGGGGGGCCCAGAAATTCTCGATTGCGCACTAGACGCCACACGGGCATTCGACAGCATAGACTGGGAGTACTTAAGATTGGTACTGGAGGGTTTCGGCTCTGGGCCGACATTCACCAAGATGGTTCTGGCAAATTATCAGCATCCATCTACGCAACTAATGGTGAACGGCTACACCTCAGAAAGAATCAACATCCGGAGAGGTACTCGACAGGGGTGCCCTCTCTCCCTGCTCATATTTGCCATGGCAATGGAGCCATTTGCCTGCAGAATAAGGGAAGACCCGGGAATTAGAGGGGTGCGCACTGGGGAGATTCAAAACAAGCTAGCCCTCTATGCAGATGATATCATGCTCTACATGGCAGACTCAATACACACATTACCCAGAATAATTAAACAATTGCAGAAGTTCGAAAAGACATCAGGGTTCACAATAAACTATTCAAAATTCAAAGCGCTGAATATAACCGAAGGTAGCGGGGACAGAGCACACCTGAAGGAACGTTATCCCCTAAAGTGGGAAAAGCAGTCCCTGGAATATTTAAGAATCCATATCACTAGAACCTTAAAGAACCTTCTCAAGGCAAACACTACACCTCTATGGAAGCGCCTGCAGGAAGACTTGCAGAGATGGGACGCTCAGGAATTATCCTGGTTTGCTAGGATAGCGGCGATAAAAATGACCTTGCTACCCAAATTACTGTATGTAGTAAGCTCAACCCTGGTGGTGATCCCCCAAAACTGATTCAGGAACTCCAGAAGGCCGTGTTTAAGTTTATTTGGGGGAATAAGAAGCCGAGGATCCAAAAAAGGATCCTGATGCGGCCCACACTTCTTGGAGGGCTGGGGGTTCCAGATATGGGGAGATATGTTTTAGCAGCCCAGTTGACGCCGGCACTGAAATGGGCGGGTAGAGACCCTCTTCCAGGTTGGGGGGAAATGGAACAGACCGCGACAGACATCCCATTGGGTATGCTACCATTCGTAAACCCAAAAGCTCGAGATAAGGGAGGTATCCTATTAGAGGCCACTAAGACGACACTGCACAGCTGGGATAAGGCTATCCGTGGCAGGGGGGTTAAACGAGGCCTAGGCCCACAATCCCCTATCGTGCATAATTCAGACTTCTCGCCTGGGCTTCACAAAATGTTCTGGAAGGGTTGGAGGGAAGCAGACACATTGTCCCTACAAGATATTTATCAGGATGATGCCCCACTCACCTTCGAAGCATGCAAACAAAGATTTGGCATCACCGAAAATCACAAATTTAAATATACAATTGCGTCACTGGATCTCACACCCAGAGGTAAAAAGGGCTGGGTTACGACCCCCAGTAGGCCTCGAACTAACAATACGGGAGGGGACACATGAAAGAGGGATTACTAGACTATACAAGCTATTAGACAAGGCACAAATAGACGACACCCTCCAATACACGAAGGACTGGGAGCGAGACATAGGAGAGGAGATTACACAGGAGGAATGGAGTCAAATCTGGAGGAGGGCTCACAAACTATCCAAATCCACAGCAATTAAAGAATCTGCATACAAACTATGTTATCGCTGGTATTTAACCCCAAGTAGAATACACAAAATGATCCCCACGTATCCCCCAGAATGTTGGCGTCAGTGTGGAGAAAGAGGAGACATGTTCCACATGTGGTGGTCGCGCCCAAGGATAAAAGTGTTCTGGAAAGAAATACTGAGTCTGATTAGAGACATAACAGGCGCAGACCTAACATGGTCCCCAAAGGTTATTCTGCTGGGGGCAGTGGCAGAAGGGATATATGCAGCTTCAGGGAACAGAGCGGCCCTAATTACCCACCTACTGGTTGCGGCAAGGATGACAGTGGCCCAACGATGGAAGACAGTTGAAGGCCCTACAGCTCCATGGTGGTGGGTGAAAGTGTGGGGAGTTATGGCAATAGAGAACATCTGCGCCACAAAATCAGGGACATATCTGAAATTCTTGGCCATATGGGATCCGCTTCAGGACTGTGTGGGGGAGAGGGAGGCTCAATATTTTAAACCCGGATTCTTAGAAACGTCCATATCAGATAAAGACAACAGAAGATTTGGCGGAGAGGTGGGCTCTTGGAACAGTTCTGGTTACAACCATGGAATAGATTGGTTCGAACAATAATAGGAAAGTAGGCGAGCAGGGTGGGCGAGGGCGGGAGGGGTTGGGAAAAGTATGAATGCTAGACTCAACGATAAAGTTCAAGAATGTTGAATAAGGGGTTCATATGGGTAACAATGCTCATACCACATGATGTAATTAAAGGCCAATTATTGTCTTAAGTAAACACGAAAATAAAGTTGGTTAAAAAAAACACAAAATGAATAAGCAAGTTCCAATCCCACCCTATTATATCACAGAACGCTCAGTAACAAAAAGATTTTGGGGTGCGAACTGCTGGACACCCGAATAAAAGAAAGGGAGAGTGGGTAAGAAGATTCTCACTCACTCAGGAATATAGAAAAATAATCCACAAGTCCAAAAAGTGCTGGGACGGGTGAGGAAAATTTTAGATGAAAATTTAAATCTATCTTAACAGTTGAACAAGATGCTTTCTTTTGTTTAATAGTGGTTTGTACTTATTTGCATATAGCTCTGTCCAGCACACAGACATTGCTCTTGTTGACTATACTTCATGCTTAGCTCACCTCCTCCTGAATCTAAGCCCGACTACTCAGTGTCTCTACCACACCTTTGAGAGTTTGATCACAGACTTCACTGTAAACTAGCTGTACCATTAAGTATCTCATTACTCTGCATCGGTGCATTTGTGAAATACCCTCTGAACAAGTGAAACACCCTCTTAACAAGTGAAACATACTTATAAGTGCAAAGTAATTGCAAGACTGCCAACACGAACCAGGAAAAACAAACTATTCAACATTTGCCATTCATACCTACATGGCAAATACCCTTTACAAAATGTACCACACATCAGAACACTGGTTTAGATTTAGGTAAGAAAATCCCTTTGAATAGCTCTGGTAACCCATAGACTTCTTGCTGACTTTGCAAACGTCCTGGGATATTTGTGTCAAGGCTGAAGTCTTTTTAAAAATATTTTTAAAAAAAAGACACTGGAGAAGACCATTCACTTTTTCCTGTGCTGCCCAGATTTCCGGAAACGTAAAGGCAAGGGGAAAAGCAAGTCAAAGCTGCATATGGGAATAAAATAAATTCAGTAACATCTTGGATAGCTAAATGGCATTCTTTCCTCTCCATCCACAGCAACATAGCAAGCAAACGGCTGCTTTACCATGAGAAAAGTGCGAACACCGGCTTTAAAGCTCACCATAAGACCTTATTAATTTGCCTGGAGTTGGTTCTCAGGATTCAGGCTTTGCAAGCAAAATAAATGCTCACTATTTACCACTTCCATCTCTCTCTGAGCCTAGACTAAGGACTCTAAAAATACAATTAATTTGCTGTAGGAAGTGGTCTATAGCAGTCTCCTCTCAAATAATCTGATCTTTTAATCAGCCTGGCCTTTCCAAATGGAAATACCTCGCACCTGTAGAGACTTGATGACAGACACAAGGACAGGCAGATGCTGGAATCACTCAAGGGGGAGTGATGGTCATAAATTGCCATTGCAAGCAGTTTAACTTCAAAGAACTTGCACCATGATGACCATCATTCTTAGGGGTCATAAATGGCCAAGCTCTCAGATGCAAAGGAACTAACATCATATGATACGAGATGTTCTGTTAAAGGCAGAGGAACTGAAGACGCCAATTCATATTTTGTAAATAAGACAAAAATGAATTTTTCATTTGAAATCTCATTATTGCTTGTAGCCTTTGAAGCCGGGGTCCTGGAGACTTATTTTTAATTGCTACGGGTGAAATGCTCTCAGCTGAATGAAAAACTATTTTTTTCACATTATGTTAACTAGGTAAATAAGGAAAGTGTGGATGTTTGACCACAAACGGCATGCGCCAATGAGTCATAGCGTGCATCCATGCCAGCGAGCCTTTTGTTCCAAGATGGAAAAAAGTTTTCACATTTATCAGTGTGTAAAAAGCCAACATTTCTAACACACTTTGTGCCGTGATTAGACTAGCATCATTTAAGTTGCCTAAATGAGAGCAATCTGATGGACTGATTAGTAACATGATCATATGGGAGGAAAACGTAATGGCCATCACTAATCCTATGCTGGCTTGAACAAAAATGATTCCCATTTCTGCAAATTCACCTAAAGAGGTGCGTCTCCAAACCTTTCCTAAAGCAAAGAATATTTTCTTCTAGTCTCAGCTTAATTGGGAGACTATTCCACTGCTGAGCCGCCAATACGACAAAAGATCTGCCCAGGCCTGCCTTTAACTTCTGTTTTGGCACTGTGAGAAGCACTTTTCCTGCTGAGCGTAGATGTCTCCGAGGAGTGTAAGGCACAAATTGGTTCTTTAGGTATTGGGGGGGGGGGCAGTGACCGAACAAGCACCTATAAACTATGGTCATAGCTTTAAAGTTCACCCTCTCCTCCACCTTGAGATGCAGAGCTCTTCTTGCCATGGTCACGAGGTCCAAGTCCCTTCACAATCCGCACTGCGTCATTTTCAATAACTTGGTATCTTGCCATATCCTTTTTGGTGGCACCTAACAATAAGGCATTACCATAGTCCAATCTGGATAAAACCATTGCCCTAGCGACTGTGGCTATATTAGTCTCATTCAGGAAAGGTCAAATAGTCCTCAGGCATAGATAATATGCAGTGTTTTTTTGTAGGTAGTTAACTTGCGCCTCTGAGCTGCCTGAGTCATTGACCATCATTCCCAGGGTCTTAACTTGATTAGATACTTGGATTTTTGCTTAATTTATGGAGAAAGTCTTATACTCATCTCCTAGCTTGGCTTTGGTCTGATTAGTTTGAAAAATCAAGAGTTCTGTTTTCAAGTCAGTGAGACACATCCAATTCTGCTGCATCCATGATTCTATTTTACTGTACACTCTTGCTATCTTCTCACTGTCCCTGATGTAGTTGCCCTCTAGTTCAATGATTAGCTGCGTGTCATCGGCGTAGTTTGTGAAGAACACGCCTATTTCATCTAGCAGGTCGCATAAGCTTCTCATATATACATTAAATAACAGTGGAGAGATGCTAGCTCCCCGGGGAATTCCAAAAATTATTGCGATAGCCTCGGAGAACAGGTCCCCCCATTGCACTCTTGCTTGGCGCTCTGTTAGGAATGAAACAAGCAAATCCAGTGCTGCCGTAGAGCATCCTGCTGTGCGTTTCATTGCATTTACCAGTTTTTGGTGATCTACCAAATCAAATGCCGCACTGAGCTCTAGCAGTATTACCATACCTGCTTTGCCCTTATCAATTAATTCCAACATGTGGCTTTGAAGGTCCAACATGGCAGTTTCTGTGCTATGAACAGCCCGAAAGCCAGATTGTTGTTTGTGTAGGGAGTCTAGATTTTCTGTGTGTTTTTGTAATTGGCATGTTGCGATTTTATCCAAAATTTTAAGGATGAAGTTTGAGTTTGTAATGGGGCGAAGATTGCCAGGATCAAGGCCTGCCTTTTTAACTAAGGGTGTGATGGTAACTTTTAAAAATTATTTGGTACTGAACCTTCTCTAAACGAGGCATTTACTATTTGCAAAGATTGGGGCGAACAGTTCTTTATTTTCCAGGATGATTTTGGAAGGTAAGATGTTTTCTGCGCATGAGGTGAGTTTCATGTGTTTTAGTACATCTGAATCGGAGATCGTGGTCAAGTTGAAGGAGTCTAACCCAGTCTGTTTGGCACTATCTTTTCCCAGTGCTGATGTACCTGCATGTACTCTAGCCTTAATTAAGTTTTGCCTAGCCTTTAATATTTTGGCTGCAAAGGAGTTTTGCACTGCATCGCATTCTTCTTTTGTGGGTGTAAAAGGAGGGGTAAGGGATTTGGGTTTCTCAACATTTTTTAGGATTTCGAATATCTTACTCGTAGCATTAGCTGCTAATTCAATTTCCTTATTATAGAAATTGGCATTAGCCTCTCTTATACCATCTCGTTTTTTTTGTTAGCCAACTTCCAATTGTCCTTGTTTTCCTTAGTATGGTGCTGTTGCCATTTTCTTTCAAGAGTTTTTTTATATTTTAAGTTTATCCAGTTTGCTGTCGAACCATTTCTAGTGTTTGCACTCTTCCCTAACGTTCTTAGTTTTCAATGGTGCTACTCGTTTCACTAAAGCTTGGATTTTTGTTGTGTATTTATTTAACATAGTTTCACAGCTATCATTAACCTGTAGAGATGACAGAATATCATCTAAGCAGGGTTGTAGTTGTTCCGCTTTCAGGTTTTTAAAGTTCCTGCTCACTACTTTGATATGTGGATTGTGATGTTTATTGGTCTCCAACAATACTTCAAAAGATACCAGAAAATGGTTGCTCCATACGCATGGTTCTGTGGTTAGTAGCTTGACCTGGAGGTTTTGCGTTAGAACCCAGTCCAATTGGTTTCCTTGGAGGTGTAGTTGGCTCCTGGTTGACTTCACCGAAATCTACATTTTTTTAATGTTTTTTCCAGTGCAATAGCATCTTTGTCTCTAGCATTCCCTCTCCAATAATTGAAACCTTCCATCAGTAGAGTAGATGAATTAAGTGATTTCAATTTTATTCATTGGGAGCAGAGTTCATTGCCAAAGTCTGAGACCAAAGATGGCGGTCTATAGAGGACTATAATTTGGGCATTTATTTGGGGTGTGTACAAATTTCAGATGTAGTGTTTCACATCCTTTACAGCTTATGTTGACTTTAAAAAGTTTTATAGATTCTCTGGCGATAATAGCCACTCCCCCATCCTGGCCGTTTTCTCCATTTGTGTTGTATACAATATAGCCTGCTGGTACCGCTAAATCACATGTTGGCCCGATTGGATCTTTGAGCCAGGTTTCTGTGACGCATAGTACATCTAGTGTTTTCTCCCTGATAATCTCCTTTATATTAGACGCATGTTTGGTCATCGATCGGGTGTTAAGTAACCCTACCTTTAACAATTGGTTTGGCTGAGACTTTGTGTGGTTTACTTCAATTTCCCTTTGTTGATGGGCGTTTCCTTTAAAGTGCAAAAAACATTGCCACCTAGCAACTCTCCTCCCCGGCTAGCATTTGAGGATCGCATTTCCCACTCCAAAAATAATACAAATGTATTTATTATCTGGATAAATAATAAAACAAATGGAAGAGGGGATGCAGGGCACTCACCAGAGCAAAACCAGAATAAACCGGCCCCTACGCGCTGGCGCTAACGCGCCTGACATGGGATTTAGTGCTCGAACTACAGGATGCTTGGGGAATGTAGTTTGCGGCGTCCGACACTGCCTAGCAACCTCACAGCCACGTATAAAGACTGAGCGTTGCTTTCTCTGTGCTCGTTTCACAGCGGTTATCTGACTAACTGGATTAACAAGCCCTTGCCTTCAATTAAAAACAGCACTTAAACTATTTCAGTACCCCAATATTAAAAGTGCAGGGGATGGGTTTAGTGATGGTCCTTTTGGAACACGGTCCAATCACATACAATAACCAATTAGATTAGAGAAATTATACACAACTCTGAAAGGAGTGGTTCCTGATGTATAATGGTCCTAACCTGTACATCCTGAGAAACTCACTCGTTCGCTCACTCATTGACTGATAGGCAAGAAAGCAGAATTTATGACAGAAAGGAGAAAAGAATATATTGCTTTCCTTTGGACCCGTTTTTTGGATTACTAGTAGTACACGATTGGGAGGCCTACCTGGAGTTAAAAATCCAGGCCGCCTTCAGTGGAAGAGACAACCGACATGTCAAAAAAAGAAATAAGGAAACCATACTGTGGAGGGAAGTGGATTCCCATCTTGCAGATTGTTGCCCACCTGTTCCCAGATGGGGAGAATTGAACAAGACCTTAAGAAGGTGCCCACCCGATCTGTGAGACTGCCAAAAGATATTCCTATGCAAGTATATTAAGGTGAAATAATTCTGAGGGGAGCAAAGCTCTAACAAGGAATACATTAAACCCTAGTCCTTTTTATTAGTGGAGGGATAGAATAGGTTCTATGGTGTGTATAATTCAGAGTAGTAAGTAGAGAGGCTTAGATAGGCAGGGGTTTTCTGATTTAATTTGGTTTCCTAAAGCAGTGGCAAATTTATCACAAGCCTTCATGCTCTGTTGAACGCATGGTGGATGTGTGTGTGTGTTTACAAAAGCCTGTTCAAGTAAATGGATCATAGAAAAGTGATGTGACCAGTGTATTGACCATTCTTCAGTGAAATTGGAATTTCATGATGCAGGTTTATATTCAAATTGATTAAATTATTTAAATGTATTAATAAATCAACCTACTGTGCAACCCTGTGTGTTTATTGTCCCAAAAGGAGAGGGCAGCTGAATATTATTAAATTGGGGGTCCCAGATTCATACAAAGAAATGTATTCAATAAACAAAAGAAATTGTGCACGCCTAACTGATTTGGGGGTTGTGGTTCGATAGAAAATTCCCCTGATTTAGTGGTCTCATGGTTAAATTATCCCACAGCTCTACCAGGGAAGGAGTACTACAAACAAGTGTCCTATAATGTCCCCGTGTTCCCTCATCCAGACTATGCGTTACACACATATGGCAGCTCTTTACAATTTGGAAGGCTGCACCACTGTGTAGCCATTATACCGCGAGGACAGCCATTTCCTCCCAGAGCAGGAACAAAGTGGCTGCCTGGTGTTTTTAAAAGACCTGTAACTTGACCATTGCTGCTTCTTATCTTCTCGTAGGAGTTTCATGGCGGGAATGGCCATCTTTGGACATTTCCTATGTGTCTTCTTAGACAGGCTTTCCGACCGGCTGAATGGAATCCAGTCGTAGGCGAGTGAGGGTCCGTCGGACACCTTTGTGTGTGCCCACAAAACAAGAGTGAGGCTGCCCTTCACTGAAATGAGTTCTGCTAAATGTTTGATAAGTGTGTAGGTTGTGATTGGGGCCCCGAGGGTCACCCCAATCCTATAAATGTGGAGACCCAGAGTATTGGTCAGTAGGTCAACTACATAGAACTGTTCATATGTACTGAGAGGAAATGAACAGAGGATCCTTCTGGAAGCTCCGTTAGGAACACCTGCACCTATTTTCTGAACAGAGGGAACCATCCACAGAGATCCCTCAGCTTGATCAGGTGGGCAGTCAGATCCACACCTCTGCAACCTGTGGGGCCCTTGAAGCTCCCGGTTGTGTGATCATCATATTGTTGGAAACCAGAAGGCACAGTTTTTATTGTCCTTCAGATTCTGGCCGACCTGCAGTACTGACCAGAGCATCCACTGGCCAGTCCCCAAGATCCACCATCATGTTATCTTGTTGCTGCTGCAGCTTATCATCAGACAGGCTTAAGAGCCATCTTGTGGGCATTCACAATCTGCATAGATAGCTCCTCCTTTTGTCACCAAGAGGTCAGATTGCCGTATCTGCTGCCCAGAAGCATAATAAATGGAAAACCCAACATCGGAACCGACCTCCTCTGCACTCCCATCCACTGGCATTCTAGCAACCTTGTTTACAGCTTGGAGGTCTGGCTCCTAATCCCCCACTGATACATTCTTTTCCTGCAACCCCTCTCCTTGAGAGAAACAGCTGCTCTTCCAGATGCCTTCATTCTCATTTGATGTAAATTACACTACCTCACATGTGCAGGCTGCCCTAGCCTTGATGTTCCTCAACAATTGATTAATTGGAATGCTCCAGTTTCACGGTTCAATGCATCACAGTATCCATCTACCGTGCTTCTTCCGTGCACATAGTTGCCTCAGGTTTTTGGTTACTAACAAAATAAAGTCAGGCTGGGTCGCTGGCCAACTAAATAGAGGAATACAGTAGGGTTTTCATAACACCCAAAAATATGCAAATGATGCAAACTGAAATGTACGGTACAGATGTATTTCTCCTACAAACCCATTGTGAATATCCTAATGCTTGATGGAGTTTTACAGAGTGGGTTGAAAAGCCTAGAATCATAAAAAGCTAGTTTGTAGCAGAATTCTTCACAGGAAATGGTTAGGTTGATAGCTCAATAGACTGGTAGATTATTATTCAGTCAACCCCTCCAAGTCCCTAGTCTGAGCTTAACCAAAGGTCAGAAGTGATCGGACATAGTTATCTCAAACAGGTGTTCAGTGACTTGTGCAAAATAGGTTTGTGGTCGTCACAGATTCCGGAGACTTGCTCTCAACGTGCAGATACATTTGCTGACAGTGCTACAAGAGGAGTCAGGGCTATCTTCCATTGGTGGGGCTGGGCTAGTAAACCAATTCAGAGGTTAGGAAAGATTGTATTTTTGCAACTTTTCCATCTCTTTCAATGGTACCCCCAGAATATCTGCTGAATGTGCGATTGTTGCCCATTTTTAGAGAACGGAGTAGTTTTCAGCTGCACTCAAATCATAATATTGGGGCAGTAGTTATTGTTTAAATGAAGACGAAATGTAATGTATTACCTTGTTTATTGCGCCTACAGTTATCAAAAAGTTGATAATTTTTTTGAGTAACAGGCAGAGCTAATAGAGCTACAGATACTTGTTTATTAGATGTATTGTTAACTTCACAATGGTTATCTATTCAAGTTTCTCTTTTCTTGTAGGTTAGATATATTGTTGACTTCACAATGGATATCTTTTATGAATGCTCTTATTCTAGAGAGTCCTTTAAGTGCTTTTTACAGTGAATTCGTGTTAGTATTTCTCTGATTCTTGAGAATACTTTGGAGAGCCTTACAGTGACCTTGAGTCCTTTGTTGGTTTTGTATAGTAATCTTCTAGGTGCTATGTTGCACTCCTGAGTGGATAGTAGTATTGATTGCAGACATTAATGTTCTTGCATATTGTTGACTTGAAAAACTGAAAAACTTGTACACATGCCGGGCCTCACAGCATGATAATTCCGGCGACACGCGTTTCCCCAGTACGTGAATACTGGTTCTTCAGGAGGGTATGCGAATATGTGCCATTCGGCGGTTAGAGTTGATTTTGCACTGTAAAAAGGACTCAAGAATAAGAGCATTCATAAAAGATATCCATTGTGAAGCCAGCAATATATCTAACCTACAAGAAAAGAGCAACTTGAATAGATATCCATTGTGAAGTTAACAATACATCTAATAAACAAGTATCTGGTGTCTCTGCCTGTTGCTCCAAAAATGATCAACTTTTTGATAACTGTAGGCGCAATAACAAGGTAATACACTAAATTTCATCTTCATTTCCCTCAAGCATTGGGCAACCTCAATGCGGTATTACCACGCAGCCACCGTTTGTTCTCATTACAAATCAGCTTACATTTGAGAGCTCGCTTTGAGATTGCCAACAGGTTGTACATTTTTCTCAGTAGTTATTGCTTAGGTCTACCAGTGCAAAAGGACGCTACCCCTATCCATATTTACCATTCTGTAAGCACCACTACTTCAATTTAGTATAGTAGTGCAGTGGAACCTACCCATCTTGTTAATAAAGTGATTTTCTTTTTCCTTATACACTGAAACAGCGATGCTCAGACAGGCTGGTGGCAGTGTGTGAGGGGTCAGAAATTTGAGACGGACAAGTAGATAGAGGTTTGATTTCACAATTATCCATTTTATTGAACATTAAGGGTGAGACAAACGCCCAACTCTCAATACCTAACAAACCCAAAAGCTAAAAGAAAACCAACCTAATATCCAAACAGTACACACAAACTCAAAAGTGGTTATCTGGCTGTACAAACTTCATAACATTTGAGCGTGCATAGAGAAATTAAACATAAAACCTTATTTCCAGGGTTGAATCCCCTACCCCTGCAAAAGTAAACAAGTTTTTTCAATAGCCAAGTTACACTCAAAGTATAGCACAACATTCTGTCCCTTCCACAGGTTCTTCATTCGGCAACACAATTGCCTTTTTGCCTAATAGGTTTTCTCACTCTTCAAAACAACGTTTGAAGTGTCTAAAATGTTCAATACGCCAAAAAGGTTTCTACAAATGCAACCGCAGTTTTGGTCAGTATGGTTTCACAATAGTTCCACAAAGCACGCCATCTGATGTACTCTCATTCGGCCACAACCTCCTACCACACTGTGGTACTTCAACTTCTTCCTGGTCTACTCACCTGCCAGGAAAAAAAATCTTACAACTACTATCAGCACATTGTGGTGAGGCTTGCTCCAAACATTCCACACTTTAATCCTCAATGGGGAAGTTACATCAACAACTATTTCATGCATTCACAATATATTTCACGCTGGTTCACTTGCCCTGAGCAATACAGATATTTCGCTCCCCCTTGACAATTATCACACGGAGGGATTCTGGGGTGCCAACTTTGTTTTCCTTTGCTTGATTTAGGCAATACTTGGTAAAACCTCCTTCTACCAGTAATCTTCCTGTACATCACCTTCACCTCGCCTTTTGGCGGTTACAATATTCTGTTTCACTTTCTTTAAACCAATGTTTCTTTTCACCTTTGTTAAGTATTGTCCCCCCCCTTGGCTTGGACAATGATGGCTACAAAATATTGCCACCTATTGGCTTGGACAATGGAGACAACAATGGTTCTCTTCACTCTACCTCTTAAAGCGAGAATTGTGCCAAATTGCCTTAAATCATCTACTTGGTATTCAAAATCATTATGGTGTATCAGCTTTCAGGTTAGGAATGCTCCGGGGGACACCTAGGCAAGGCCAACTCACTGGTCTGCTTACGCATCTCCTCCAGACCTGCAGTCTGTATTCATGCCTTTGGTGGGGAAACCAGTGCTCTTGACAGCTCCGATCAGGTTTCCTTCTCTCGCTCCTTCCACAGATATAACATTTATAACGCACCTATACACAAGTGTTTCCAGGTGCCACAAGACAAGGAGGGGTGACAGGGATGACAAGACATACGATCTTACTAGGCCTTGTGACATTCAGATTGTGCAAGTGCAGGGGAGAGGATGCAGGAAGAACTGCAGAGAAGGGGTATGAGGGGAAGCGCAGTCAGGGCAGCAGGGCCCTGAGTAAGTGCGTGGACGGCAGGGGACTACACCGGTGCAATCCCAGACCGGAAGTGCTGGGTAGGCCAGAAACAGTGTGCAGTGGGACTGGTTCCAAGGTTGTTTGGGTGGGGGGCTTGGTACCCTGTGTGACTCCGAGGACAACCACGCCACCAGCCAGGACAAGCAGACGGGTAGATTAGCAGGTGAGAGGGAGGGAGGGAGGAGGAAAAGAGGAAGGTCTTGAGCAGCTTCCG
Organism: Ambystoma mexicanum; assembly: GCF_040938575.1. Taxonomy (NCBI): domain Eukaryota; kingdom Metazoa; phylum Chordata; class Amphibia; order Caudata; family Ambystomatidae; genus Ambystoma; species Ambystoma mexicanum. The sequence goes on along the minus strand of NC_090933.1, from coordinate 950,332,608 downwards.
GAACTTAAGGTGATCCGGCTCAAGTCTGAGAGGGGCAGGGAGGACATTCCAGAGGGAGGCACCTGCAGAGTAGCGAGATCTACCTCCACTCTGTTTGGAGAAGCGTCCGACCCGCAGCGAGTTTGAGGTAGCTGAGCGGAGGGCTCTAGGGGGAAGGTTTTTAGGCAGACGGTGTTGGATATAGACCACGGGCCCAGAAATCCATGGACAGGGTCTTGTACTTGATCCTCGCAGCCAATGGGAGCCAGTGGAGAGATTTCAGAGCTGGTGAGATGCAGTCCATGGGGTCTTGCAGACCTGTTCTGGATTAGTTGAAGGGGGCGAAAAGTGTAGAGTTAGAAATATTGAGAAGGCGGCTGTTGCAGTAGTCCAGCCTGGAGAGAACCAGAGTTCTAGTGACAGTGAGCTTCTAGGGGAAAGTGAGGAAAGCTAAAATTCTAAGGATGTGCAGCTGGAAGTGGCCCTTCTTGGCAAGCTCTGGTGTGAGGCGAGAAGGAGAGAGTAGAGTTGAAGAGGATGCCAAGGTTTTTTTGCCACACAGGAGGATGAGGGGAGGGCCCCAAATCTCTGCCCTCCCCCTCCCCAAGGAGGGCAGCCAGAGGGAGATGGCAAAAGCAGGAGCACGGGTCCCCATGAGAAGAATCTGTCTTTCTGCCATTGTGAACAGAGGCTAGCATAGAGGCAACGTGCTGGTCTTGGAAGCAAGACCACGCAGAGGTTTGAATCCCAGATCTGCGCTTAGAAACCAAACTCTGGTACGGTATTAGACGCATTATAAAAAAAAAAACAATTACAATAAAATTTAGGCAGAGGTTGCTCAAGGCATACCATCCCTGAATAGTGGAAAGACAGGAATAAGCGAGGAGAGCCTGAAAGAGAGTTGCGAGTCATCTGCATAATACTGAAAGTTAGAATCGAAAGTTAAAAAATCAGGTGAGCCAAGGAGGCCACAGACCATGAAAAGCCAGGGTTGAGATAATAGAGCCCTGGGGAACACTACATCAGGAGGTGGTGGAGAAAAAGGACCCAAGTTGGACCTGGAGGGTCTGTCGAAGAGGAAGGTGGACAGCCACGCCAGAGCCTGACCAGTGAGGTCAAGCTTCACACTGAGACGATTGATCAGGGTGGCGTGATGGACTGCCAAAGGCAGATGAGAGGTCAAGGAGCATGAGGACAGAGTGAGAGCTGGAGTCAAGGTTGGAAAGCACATCTTCACAGGTGTTCAGGAGAACAGCTTCCGTGCCTCTGGCCGATTTGAAACCAGACAGATGGTCATGGAGAAAACTAACAGATTCAGTTTGGAGGTTTAGCTGAGAGATAGTTTGCCCAGGAAAGGAGTGAGAGATCGGGCAACAGTTGGCTGGACAGGAAGGATCAACAGAAGACTTTTTCAGGAGAGGGTGCACAAAGGAGTGGTTGAGAGAAGAGGGGGAAAGATCCAATGGTAAAGGCATGAAGCAGAAATCGGCCAAGGCTGGAGCAAGGGAAACAATGTTTTCCTTAATGGTTCTAGGGGAGCACCTGTTTGGATGAAACTTTCATAGACCGGACTTATCTAGACACATCATCAGGTGTTTTAGGGGAGAAGGAGAGTGTAAAGGTGGCCAGAGGGGGCCTGACAGATGGAGGTGAGAGAAGGAAAGTGTAGACAGAATGTCTTGAGTTTTTTTGGTGAAATGAGAGTTCAGGGCCGTACAGAGGTCATGTGAAGGAACAGGAGAGGTGGAGACTGCAGTCCGATTGGCCAGTTCCTTGCAGATTTCAAAAAAGTTCAGCTCTGGTGGAGGTCAAAGAGACGCAGGCTTCAATGTGGACACTTCTTGGTAAAGAGTCCGTATTGCCTTTGGAGCAGGCAGCAGGCCAGTTTGTCTGCGAATGTGCCCAAAGCTCTCCACTTCCGCTTGCTCACTACACTTGCATTTCAAAGCAGCCAGTTCGGAATCATACCAAGAATTGCACTTGGAGACAGGCTTCAGGTGGATCATGACAGGGGCAAGGATATCGAGAGAATTTGAGAGAGAGATGAAGGTTGGAGAGGGCTGTGTCAGAGTGGGAGTCAGCCGCAGGGGTAGGAGGAAGAAAGAGAGTGGAGGCAAAAGCTGCAACAGACACCCGCTTCATGGGTTAAATGACCGGGAAGGAAGGTGGCACTGCTGGAGTAGGTTTTGCCAAGGGCAGAGTTTTTCAGGAGAGAGGAAAGAAGAAAGGGTCAGTCCAAGAGAGTGGAGTAGTGAGAGGGTTAGAGGGGTATGTCTGGAGATGAGAGCATCCAAGGTGTGTCGGACCAGAGGAAAGAATAAAATAGGGAGAGACAGAGTTGCAAAGGTTGTTGAGAAGTCCAGAAGCAGGGTCAGTTGAGTCCAAGTGGATGTTGAAATCCCAGAGGAAGAGAAGATTTGTAGTAGAAGCAAGGAGAGAGTAGGAGAGATCAGCCCATTCAGATAGAAGAGGGAGACCTGGCCAGGTGGCCTGTAGATGGTGGCCGGAGTCAGAGAGGCCAGGAGAGAGAGCGCCTGAAGGGGCATTCAAAGGAGGAGTATGCCCAAGTGGGAATGAGAGGCAGGGACCCACTCAGGGAAGATCAGGGCCATTCCAACTCTGGGCCGGTTGGAGCTGGTATTGCTCCAAGTACGCTCCAGTGAATGCCACACAACGGGGCAATATGCAGAATGGGGAGAGCGTATCTCGCCCTACGGGCAGTCAGTTTCTTTACTGCTTTCCGCTGCACACTGATTGCACTTTACAGGACTCTCCACTTCTACCACAGCTACACCACAGTGTCCTGTGTTGACATCAGCTGCAACCTCGTCTCGTGCACTGCATTCAAACTGCTGCTTCTGCCGCCTCCCACGACTCCGGCTTCTATTTCTCCTTCTCATGGCCTGCACCGGAAGGGGCTTTAAACATTTGAAAGGGCCGCTCAGGTGTGGGTCATCAGAACCACTAGACTGCATACTGTAGTTCTACACCTCTGAGCCCCTCTTCCTCATCCCAGTACTTATGGCATTATAGGACTTGAAGCCCCAAATGTCAATTTGTTTAAGCTAATTTATTCTACTCCGTTTTAATGTTTTATCAGCTGTATACTGCAGGGAAGATAAGGAAACTAACAGTTGCTTCTTAACCTCACAATTCGAATATAATATACAACTATGATAATTAGAAGTGGTATTCGTTCCTTGATTTCTACCTCCATGTTTATGGTAAGGGTTTTCACATTTCATGTTTAGAGGAAGTTGGGAAGGGGATTCTGCAGGTTAACAAGCCATCAAAAAAACTTGCACTAGGGAACCTTGACCCCACACCCCAGGAAATGGATAGTGGTTTCCTTGTCAAGAGTGCTCACATTGGGGGCGCTGTTGAGCAGCCTGCAAAATGGCTGCCTAGTACAAAAGCTCCGTGCCTAGCCGCCCTTCATCCGCTTCCATCTGCGGTTCTGTGCCCGATCCTGTATACTCTACATCTGTCGCCTATTGGCGCTCATCTCGCCCCCGCCTGACTTTCCTTCCCGTCGTGGGCCTGCGCCGCGGCAGCATACCGGCTGATCGGCTGTGGCCGGGAGGAGTCGGGGCTGAGCGCGAGGTGGGCCCGCGGGGACCACTGTTGCGGCCTGTTCCCTGGCCCGCCGCCGACCTGCGGCTCCTGAAGGCTGTCTCACCAGGCTGTGCCCCCCCCCCTGCCCGGGATCCGGGGAGCTGCCGTGGTGCTTCTGCGGGCTCCGCACCGCGGCCCTGCCTCGGGTGGGGTGTGGCGGCGCACCGGCCCTGTGTTGTGCGCTGTGGCTGCCGGGCCCTACGGGAGACGCCCGCTCCGGCGTCGCACGGCCGTGCGACGGCTTTCAGGTGAGGTGCGGAGGGGGTGGCTATACTTGCTCCTCCACATCCCTGTCACTCCTGCCCTCTCCCCTCTTCTAATACTGGCCTGCAACAGGTGCACCACTTGGATTTTGCCTCGAGACACTGAAACACTACCATACCACAGTGATTGCTCATATATTCGTATTATAGCTGAGTGTTTGTTAGGGGGGGCCTCTCCCGCCTGCTAATCACGTGGTGCTCCCGCGGGGGTTTCCCTCCACCGCCCTGCCAGGCACTGATCTGATGTTGCAAACTGCACAGACTTGACACCGCTCCCGGTTGCGGTGTTCCCCAAGGGAGCTGCTTCAAAAGAATGTGGTGATCCACTCTATGAGGTTCGAGATGTGTCCCATGCTTGGCTGAGCTTCACATATGGACTTCCCACGCTCTGGGCCTCTGCGCTAGCCGATTTACTGGGTGAGCTGACCACAAGGTGCTGCAATCTCACTCCATCAGGTCATCCTCATCGAACCTGTGGCGGCCCATTGACGCCACGGCGCGTGCTGGTGACCCCTATCGATAACAAAGCCTGCTCCCTCCATTTCACCATCCTCCCCTTAGGGGCACTTGCTCCGCAGCCAGTTTTCTGCTCTCTGCCATGTCGAACTGCTCCAAAGGAACTGCTAAAAGGAGGGACCATGGACAAATTTGCTAAGGCGGTCCCTCGGCCTGAGGCGGGCCACACGCCACCCCTACAAGAGGAACCAGACAACGACTCTAACCCCAGGGCTGCGGCACCAGACCTTGCCGCCATGATGGAATCGATGGCTAAAAACTTTGCCTCCTTTCATGAAAAGCTCGACGACATTAATGCAAACGTTGCCTCACTCAAGACCCGTGTTGACCAGGCTGGAACTAGAATCACTGAGACCGAAAACAGGATCTCTACCAACGAAGATGCGATACACACACTTCAGGACACTGACCACCCCATCACGCGACATGAAGAGCATAAAGGCAAAATGCAACGACTTGGAGTCTCGCTCCCGCAGAAATAACCTGCGCATTATAGGGGTCCCTGAAAATGCACAGAAGGGGCGCATGGAGGACGCGGTCGAACAACTGCTCAAGGACCTGCTGGGTGATCCGAACCTCTCCCCTTATTTCACAGTTGAGCAGGCTCACCGGGCCCTGTCCCCGCGGCCCAGACCGGGTGATAGCCCCAGGCCCATCATAGCCAAGATTCTCAATTACCGTGACAGAGACCTCATCCTTCGCCTGTCGCGTGAAAAGGGAGACTTGCGTCTTGAGGCCCACACTATCAGCATCTTCTCGGTGGCGGTGCAGCAGGAGAGACGCCAATTCCTCGGTGTCAAGAAACTGCTCAGGGAACGTGGCATCCCATATGCCATCCTATTCCATGCACGTCTCAAAATCACCTATAATGGCAAACTGTATTTCTTCACCGTCCCAGACGAGGCGGTGAAATTCATTGAGATGCAGATACCACTTCAGGGTCCTAGAGACAACCGTGCTGAAGATAATTGACCAGGTATGGCGTGGATTGTAGATTTTTTTAAAATTTTTTTTATTATTTTATTCAAACCACACAAGAAAACAACAAAACATAATCAACACAATTTACAACATAAACACTGCACTCCCCTTCCCACCCCCCTTATGAGCCTGTCTGTTCTTCACGTTCAGTATCCTCCTCGTGTGTCAGGGTATCGCTGCCCTCAGATTCAGCTGGAGCCAATCCTGCCCCAAACATTTCCGCCACCAGTGATTTCCATGCCATGAAGGAGCCCATTTCCTCCTCCCCACTCATGTTACTGGCCTCTTGCCACACCACTGTTTCAACCTGCGCCCATTTTTGTAGGTCCTTCCACCAGACCTCCGCTCGAGGCTTATGACACTCCTTCCACCCCATGGCAATCCGTCGTTTCGCAAGCACATACGCCAAATCTTTCAATTTTGCTACATGTTTAAGTTTTCGCGCTCTGGGGTACCCTCCCAGCAAGCAGGCCCAGGCTGAGTCTATTATGAGCGTGATCCCCTTCTCTGCCAGTTTCTGTGCCACTTCGCCCCAGTAACATTCAATAACCGGGCACGCCCAGAACATGTGTATCATGTCAACATTCTCCTCGTCACACTTAGGGCACGCCTGGCGCCCAACGTTCCGGAACTTCGATATTCTGAGAGGGGTCATGTATGCCCTGTGCGTTATATATAGCTGTATTTGTTTGAACCTGGCATTTCTCGACACCTTCTTATGATATCCCAGAGCACGTTCCCACGTCCCATCTTCCATATGGACTCCCATCTCTGTTTCCCATTCTAATCTCAAATGCGCCAGGTCCTTCCAAACCTTAGTCATCAACATCTCATACAATCTGGAGACCTCATGCCCACCCTCCGATGCGTCATATTAACCCTGCAGTGGCATCCGGTTCTGTCGCCAAAATAGTTTCAGGCCACATACTCATCTCATGCGTTACCCTGTGATGGCGTGGATTGTAGATACTTATTGTATTTGTTAACTAATGCACAGTGCGGTACTGGTAACATTGCTTTGTTCATTGAGACATTCTGGCTCCCATCGGCGCACGCCTGGGGCGTGGGTGGGTCGCGAGATGTCAACACTAGCTACTCACCTCCTCTGTTCCCGGGGTCTGGGCACTCTCCCCAACCTCCTCTGAGACCTTGGTTGATCTGCGGGGTGGTGGAGGGCTCCGGGGACCAACCACACAACCTGCATACTAAAGGTGACACGCCCTGCTCATTGCACACTAGTTTACGGTATGCCCACAAGGCCGATCACATGGGGATACCTGCCCCACCGCCCCTTCTGGGTGCTGTGCTTGCTTGCGAGCCAGATGTCTCATGTGCTGTCTGCGCCAGCGATGAATCACGCCTCTACATATTCCATAATACACAGCGCTACTGTGCACATCCTCCTTGGCGTTTTTGTGATGCACTCCACAGAGCTAATGCTGCATTGACTTGTTGTCCTGTCACAATTGCTGTTCAGGGCTCTAGCAGGGCTCTAGTCTCTCTCGGCAGGCCCCGTCCCCCACCTGGGAGACGTAGGGGCGAGTACCATATAAGTGTTGGAATGGTTTGGTTTGATACGGAACCGCTGCGGCTCATGCGCGGTCCTTGGTTGCCCGCCCAGCGTGTGGGGGCCTGCGTCATGTGTCCGCTACCACCGTTTGTCTTGTAACGGGGCCATTTCGCTCCAAGCGTGCTAGTGCATGGCTACAGCGCACCCCATTGCGATTGCACTGTTCTTTTCTATACTTTTAGTATCTGTTGGCCCCAGTTGGGCCTTAGGGCAGGTTGGGCCAAGTTGGGGACGGCTCAACTGCGTGCAGTTAAGGGTGGGCGATGTTCGCACTGATGTTCCATGGTTGGGGGGTGGGAAAGGGGTGGTTTTTCAAAAAGACACACGAGGTTTCGCAGCGCGCACACTGAAGGGCCACATGCACGCTGGCTGTTCGAACTCTGGGAGCTCACACCATCACTGGAGCTGGCATGTTCACTGAAACATGGGTACGGTGGGTGTAGATAGCTACCACTCGAATGTCTACTGTCATAATGTCCAGGAATATCCGGGGACTGAGCAATCGCACCTAGGCCCGTAAAATCATGGCCTATGCTAGCAGACACAACTGCAAGATACTGCTGCTGCAGGAGACACACTCCAACGGACTCATTCCGAGGGATGTAGCCCCATCATGGCGCCCCGCCAGATTCTTTACCTCCTACTCTACCCAATCTAGGGGCGTCCTTACGATGATCCACAAATCAATCAAGTTTGTACTGCATAGAAGCTACACCAACCCTGATGGTCACTATATCATACTACACTGCACGCTGGTCAATACAGAATATTTGTTAGTCAACACTTACTGCCCCAACGTAGATTCTCCGGAATTCTTTGACGCGGTAACCACCATACTGCTTGGATTCGTGGGGGTGCAGATTATATGGGGGAGATCTGAAACTCATTCTGGATACTGTTCTGGACAGAACTGCCACTGCTGCCAGAGCTCTGTCTGGCGCGGCGTGCAGGCTGCATGGTCACATGCAGTCGCTCAACATCTGGATGCCTGGAGAACGCTTTATCCCCAGCAGCGGGAATACACTTACTATTCGTCTGTGCATGACAGCTCGTCCAGGATAGATTTGTTCTTGGTCTCTAGGGAGGTCATGGGTAGGGTGGAGGGAACAGGTATTCTGCCCCGCACACTCTCGGATCACGCTCCGATTACACCGTCTTTGGGACTGGGAATTCCCATTCCGACACTCGGCACCTGGCGTTTTAAGTCCGAAGCCCTAAAAGACATTGTGTTCAAGTCTGGTATACTAGCTGACATTGAGTCGTTCTTTGAACTCAACTCTCTTCAGGACACGTCTGCCGCGATTAGATGGGACGCATTTAAGGTGTATATTAGGGGGATGACTATCTCTCGGGAGGCTGGGGTGTTGAAATCTATTAGAGCTGCCCTTGGGCGCTCTGAGAACAAACTAAAACAACTGGAGCAGCGATGCTCCACGGATGCTGACCCCACCATACTCGCTCAGATCTCGGATGAACTCCAAGTATAACACACTAGCTACCAGAGAGGTTCAATATTTCAGCCGTCCACAGGCCGCCTGGAAATACAGAGAGGGAGACAGACCTGGGAAAACCCTAGCGACACGTGAGGGGGGAATTGGGCCGAACGCAGATCACTTCCATCAAAGATCGATTTGTTAATGCTCAGTGGGCGGACCAACAAATATTGGATATATTTACTGAGTTCTACAGGTCCCTTTATTCTCAGCCCACCGAGCATACCGAACAACATATGCGAGAGCTCCTTGATCAGATCCCCACTACAGAAATCTCTTCTCATACCTGGGACCAGTTGGACTCCCCGCTTACACTAGACGAGATAGTGACGGCTATCTCGGACTTATCCAAAGGCAAGGCGCCAGGCCCCGACGGCCTCACCACAGACTTCTATCAAGAGCACATAGCCATTCTGGCCCCCCCCGGCTGTTTGAGGTCTGGAATGAAGCACTCCGAGCCTCCATCCTTCCCCCTTCCATGCGGGAGGCTGTCATCACGGTACTGCTCAAACCGGGTAAACCTGATGACGAGTGTGGGTCCTATAGACCTCTCTCCCTCATGAATCTCGACACAAAGATCTTTGCTAAGATCATTGCTAATCGCTTTCTGCCTATTATGACACACTTGGTACAAGAAGACCAAGCAGGCTTTGTCCCCGGCAGGCCCACCTCCCACAATAACAGGAGATTGTTTAATGTCATGTCCCGTATAGATCAAGACGTCCAGGCGGTAGCGGTTACGTTGGACGCTCAGAAAGCCTTTGACATGGTCTCTTGGAAATACATGTGGATGGTGCTCAAAACAATGGGCATTGGCCCGAACATGATTGGGTTCAAACTATTATACACCTCCCCGTGGCACGAGTAAGGGCTAACTCACCGACATCTGAGCTTTTCACGCCATTAAGAGGTACCAGACAGGGTTGCCCTTCTCCCCGATCCTCTTTGCATTGGTAATAGAACCGATGGCGGACTTTGTCCGTGCATGACACTCTCGCAAAGAGATAAGACTGCTAGAGGATCCCGAAAATTATCTCTATACGCAGATGACGTCCTACTATATGTCAGAGATCCCACAACCCACCTCGACCCCATATTGAGAGATATCACTCGCATTGGCACCCATTCCGGAATTACAATTAACTATTCCAAGTCCGAGAACTTCCCGCTCACTAAATCTACCCTACAACCCACCACCGAATATCCCCTGCGCTGGTCCCAGGAGGGTGTTAGGTACCTGGGTGTGAAGATATCTCTCACCAAATGTACTCTGCTTGCCGATAACTACTCAGCGGTAGCACAAACGGTTGAGACTAAAATCTCACGATGGCGCACTCTTCCGTTGTCCATTGCTGGCCGACTATATCTTATTAAAATGATTTTTCTGCCCAAGCTCCTATACACTTTTAGCAACATACCCATATGGCCTGGGAGGGCATACTTCACTAAATTGCATATGCTATGTGCACAATTCTTATGGCACTCTGGTGCGGTGCGCAAAAATTGGGCTGACATGGCGCTCTCATACAAACAGGGTGGTATTGCGGCTCCTGACCTGACACTTTATTGGATTGCGGCCCAGACCCAGCATACCACTCATTGGTACCCCGGCTCCCCAGGGCACCCACATGTCAAACTGGAGCAGCTAGCGTCCGCTGGTATCAACTTAATGTCCTTAATATTACACCGACACTATTCACCTGGTTCTCCTATTGACCCCATCGCCGCGTCCCTGTATGCCTGGACACGCTTGCTAGGCTCAACAAGCGGGCCTTCACCGTACTACAAATGGCTCCCTGTGTGGGCCTTTCCTGGCCTGGAGCCCACGCTGGATGCTGCTTTGGCCCGACACTGGGGTCTACTGGGATATCAGGCGCTATCTGACTTCTATCCCGAGGGCAAATTCATAGATCCCCAAACATGAAACGGGAGCACACCAGATACCCCTTAGAGACTCGCCAATTCTACAGGCTCCGTGCCGCATTCCGCACCACATGGCCCTCATTTCCGGATGAACCCCCAGATAACCCGGCGATAGCATATATCGCCAACTCGGGCGGTGCTCGGGGCGTCAACTCTTCATTGTATCAAATTCTACAAGACATCACCCCACTGCAGCTCTGGGGGCGCGTAGCGGATGGGCGACTGAACTGGGCCTAGAAATACCCATGAAGTTTGGGAGGATATGTGCCTTCACACCCAAAAAGTCCCTCTCAACTTCCGCTTTCACGCCATGCAATATAAGCTCCTCAACAGGCTTCATTATACTCCACGTCGGACCTCAGGGTTTACTCGCTCCGAGGTGCACCTCTGTCTGCGCTGCAAGGCGGCGGACGCTGATCATTTACCCATGGTCTGGTCCTGTAATAAATTGTCAGACTTTTGGGAAGGTGTTCTGAACACACTTACTGCAGTAACTGAAACTGTAATTGACCCCCGATCCCTTAGCAGTTCTGTTTGGGATCTGGAAGACTGACACTAAGCGCTTGAAAAAGTTTTTGAATATAAGTTGTATGATTACCAAAAAATGTATACTTCAAAGCTGGAAGTGCTCCTCTCCCCCCGGTCCCTCAGAAATTGCTGGGACTGCTCACATGGTCACGAAACTGCGAGGAGGAATACTTGACTATGCCCCCCGCCCGTTCTCCCCCTAAGAACATCTGGAGCGAATTTAACACGTATCTCAACAATCAGTGTGGGATCACGCCTGGGTCTGGCTGGTCTCCGGCCTCTGTTCATGCATTGTGATCTCTTTTGTGTCCTCCTCCCCTTTGTATGCTCTGAAACCGATCAATGTGTTGCTCCACGATATGCCTGCTTTATATGCTTGTTGCTTTGATGTTAGTGCTCACATTACCGAGATTGCCTGGATACATGCTTTTTACATTTTCTTGTTGCACTCATCACATGGTAGTCCTTTAATCACCATGGTGTTCAAAACGGCAAACCTTGTTCTTGAAGTCTTGTCTTTTAGGCCCACTGGTAACTGACATTTTTCTCCCAACCACAGGTAGGAAATTATCACATCATTTGCTTTACCGGGATGTGGCTAGAGAATGGGAAGAGCCCAGGTATGCTTCAGAACTGGTGTAGGTAGGGAGTCTCAGACACCCCAATATAAATCCAAATCAGATGGATGTCATGGATGCATCTGAGGTGGCTATCCAGGACTGGATAGCTACTCATTGAATGTCACCAGTCCTCCGATAGTTGGACTGGGGTCTATTGCACACAAGTGTCTGAATATCAACAAGAGATCTTGGTTAACCTTTTTTGAATGTGCGTTAATGATATGTTAAGTCATTTATAATGCCTGTACACAAGTGTCTCTAGGTGCGACAAGGCAAGGGACGGAGGACAAGACCAACAATCTAGGCCTTGTGTCATTCAGATGCAGATGGTGTAGGTGCGAGAAGAAAGGCAGCGGGTGTGGGGGGGATTGCTAGGGAGAAGGGGGGGGGACAGGGCATTAATGCTGTGATTAAATACAGCCAAGGCAGCGCAGCTCTGGGTAAGTGCAAGGAGACAGGGGCTGTAACTAACCCTACAATCCCATAACTGTGTGGTAGGCCTGGTGGCAGTGCAGGTAGACTGTTCAAGAAGGAGCCTGGTCTGCAGGGTGAATCAAGAAGGAGCCTGGCCCCCAGTAAGACTAGGAGGGTAGCCAAGCAACCAGTCAGGACAGCAGACAGGTAGGCCAGCAGGGGACCGAGAGAGAGAAATCAGAAGAATTTGAGCTGCTTTCGAAACTTTAGGTGGTCTGGCTTGTCCTTGAGAGGGCAGGGAAGACATTCAAGAGGGAGGCATCTGCAGAAGAGAGATCTACCCCCCCACTCTCTGCCTGGAGAAGCGTCTAACCCTTAGAGAGTTGGAGGTAGCCGAGCGAAGGGCTCGAGAGGGAAGGTATTTTGGAAGCAGGCGTTGGACATAGTGTGGGCCCGGGCCCCAGAAAGCCTTGTAGACAATGCAAAGTGTCTTAAACTTGATACATGCAGCCACCGGGAGCCAGTGGAGAGATTACAGGGCTGGAGAGATATGGTCCATGGGCCCGAGGCCAAGGATAAATCTTGCAGTCCCGTTCTGGAATAGTTGTAGAGGGCAGAGAGTAGAGGAAGGCAGATTGAGAAAGAGGCTGGTGCAGTAGTCCAGCCTAGAGAGAACCAGGGCTCTGGATACAGTGAGCTTCTGGGGGAAAGTTAGAAAGGGAAGAGTCCCTTTGAGGATGTGCAGCTGGTAGTGAGACTTCTTGGTGACGCCCAAGATGTAAGGAGAGAAAGAGTGGAGTCGAAGATGACACTAAGATTTTTTGCGTCACAAAACAGATTCTTTTCAGGGGGGCAAGCATCTCATTGTATCAGGACTTAGCCTTCACTACCCTACAGAAGCAGAAAGCACTCCGTAACCTCACAGAATGGCTATTAGAACAGAAGATGCAGTATCACTGGAGTTTCCCCAATGGCCCTAAACTTTACATGGGAGGGGACTCAGAGGCACATCCGAACCCCAAGTGAAGCAGAGAAATTCATGGGAAAAGGGCCAGGACGAGGAGGCTTGGAATCCGAAGCACATACCCGGGCCAAGAGGAAGCGTAGACTAAGGGGCCCCCAGAAAGCTACTGATCCAGACTGAACGAAGAATAACAACCACTACCAGAAGGCCAGTTGCCCGTCGCGACGATGCATTCTCCCAAGGTACACCCGCAGCACAACCAAAGGCACCCCTAGGTGAGCTTAGACACACCGATGACCCAAGGTGGCACCACAGATACAGACCCAATAATCCCTCACATCAAGCCCACCACAAAACCCTTGCACTCCCTAGTCGTCCTGTTGAGGGCGTTCAGGGCCCATTGGACCCTATCATCTAGAGGATGAGGTCCAGCCAGCTTACCCCGTTGGGTGAGGCTGGTCTCATACCAAGGAATTGGGGGGTGGGAAAGAGTTGGGGTGGAGGGACAGAGTGGGGGGGGGAAGTTGGTTATTTTGGCCACTAGGAAGGCCTACCAAGTTACAACTCAGACATGACATACACACATTTGCTAAGGGGGGTCCCAAACCTCGATGCGTGGGCCCAATATAAAGGAGCTCACAGCAGCGTTGACTCGTGAAGCCAACAGGGCCGGAGGAGGATAGAAACGTCTGCATTCTTACGTGGAATGTGGGGGGCCTCAACTTCCTGAGGAAACACAAAATCGGTAGAGAATAGGATCAACAACCTGGAAGGGGGGGGGGGCGATATAGTAATCCTCCAAGAGACGCACCTGTTGGCCGTGGATGAGCACCGCCTGAGGTTTAGGCGGTTTAAACAGACCTACTTTGCCTCCTCTGGGGAAAAGCAGCGAGGGGTACCGATCCTGCTGAGCAACAATTTCCCAATCCTGGATCCCACAGTAAATGGAGACTCTGATGGCAGATACCTTTTAGTAAAGGGTATATCTCGGAACAACCAATCACCATAGCTGGGATTTACTGTCCCAATAAGGGTCCAGACAAATTCCTGCAGAACCCAATTCCAACACTGGTAACATTCACTAGAGGACACCTTCTCATGGGAGGGCACTTTACATGGTGCCCGACCCACTAGTAGACAAAACCCTCCCACCATCCAATTTAGATTACACCAGACCCCGACCCTTTGCCAGGCTGCTGCGAGAAACGGAAATAGACGCATGGAGGCTCGCACATGGAGGGTCCAGGGACTATACCTTCTACTCTAATGCCCATGAAGGTCATTCGCGGATCGACTTATTACTAAATCACAGAGGCCCTATTCCCATGTCTGGAGAATATACAAATCCACACCCGGATGATCTCAGATCATGCCCCGGTATAAGCAGACCTGGCAATAAGCGGGTTACCAGTACCCACTCCGAGGTACTGGAAGCTAAACTACTCCATACTCCTAGATGAAGTAGTTAAAAACAGAGGTGTGCGACTCACTGACTAATTACTTTAAGGAAAACACAACACCCAATACACCCATTGGAATAACATGAGAAGCCGTGAAGCCAGTGATAAGGGAGTACTAAATCAGCACAGCAGCGGAACAGTATCGGATCGCTAGGTTCTAAGCATCTGCCCTGGAGCTGAAAGTCTGAGTTGGAGAGGAACAAAGTCGCCACACCAGGAAGTTAGAAAGAGCTGAAGAAAGCGAGAGTCGCACTGGAAATCCACTGGGCGGATCGCTCGGCTAAAGCCGTCACATGCACTAAACAGATCTATTATAGCAAAAGTAATGAGGCAAACCGCATACTCGCCCATAAACTGCAGCAGGTACATAAAATGAACAATATAGTCTGCATCAACAGGGGGAAGATGGCATAACCAGATATACAGACACTGAAAAAATGAATGCCCTTCTAGCCCATCACAAAACAATGATGACTGGCCCATCTACCCAAAAGGGAGATCAACGCAAAAGCAAGCAATACCTACAATCATTCATTGCGCCCAACATGAAACTCCAGCTCGAATCCCTTGAAATTCCGATAACTATGGAGGAGGTTATGGGTGCTATTAAGTCCCGGAAGAGCACCGTCCCGGGCCCTGATGGGCTAACAGCGAAATTCTTCAAACTATAGGCTCAGACACTAGCTCCTCAGCTCACAGGGGCATTTAACTCATTCCTAGAATCCGGACAGGTCACCAAGTCAATGGGGGGGACAAAAATAAATAGATAACTCACCATATTAGTCCACAAACCGGGGAAAGACCCAAAGGAGGTAGCCTCCTACAGACCGATAACGCTCATGAATATAGACGGAAAGATTACTCCAAAGTCTTGGCCGCCAGGCTGGGGAGGGTGATCCCAGACCTGATAGACAGGGACCAAACCGGGTTCATTCCTCGGAGGGGTACGTTCGATAACATTAGAAGAACGCTAGACCTTATCGAGAGCGCCACACGGCAGGAGGAAGAACTTCTGGTCATATCCCTAGCACAATACAAAGCGTTCCGCCTTGTAGGCTGGGACTACATTAAGAGTACACTCAAACACATGGGTTTTGGCCACAACTTCATAACATTGATAATGGCAAACAACTTCATAACATTGATAATGGCGAACTAACAATCCCCAACTTCCCAACTGCGGGTGAATGGGAGGAGATCGGAAACATAACCATCAATCGGGGAACATGCAAGGGTTGCCCACTCTCTCCCATGGTATTCACACCATCTATGGAGGCCTTTGCAGGAAGGATTAGACAAAACCCAGGCATACAAGGAAACTCAGTGGGCGGCAGGGAATATAAAGCAGCATTATATGCCGACGACATCCTAATAACTCATCCAAGTACCCCCCTTGATCCCTTGCTAGAAGAGCTGTAAGCATTTGAAGAGCGTCGGCATTCAGGGTAACTACCACAAATCCTCTACACTAGCAATTATCACAAAGAAGCAGAGGGAGGAGCTTATCCCCAAATTCCATATCCCATGGGCCGAAAGAGCAATCCAATACCTGGGGATCCACATTCCCAAAAGCCATACCCAGATCTACCAAAAGCAACTTCCCACAACTGTTCAGAGACCCGAAACGAGACATACGCCACTGGAATAAACAGGAGATCTCATGGCTGGGCAGGGTAGCGGCAATAAAAACGAACCAGATACCCAGACTAATCTACTACTGCCTGGCACTACCACTACACATTCCAGAGAAGGAGCTAAACGACCTACAGCAATCTATACTGAAATTGATCTGCAGAGGTGGGGGAAGAGGGACCGAATAGCGAAGCGGATCATGACCCGAGGCCGCAACGCTGGAGGACTGGGAGTGCCAGAGGTGTCCAGGTACAGACGAGCGGCCCGACTATCCCAGGCATTCACGTGGACACAAACAGCAGACCCACCATATTGGAAACAGAAGCATGGTGCAAATCCCCCCCTAACTGACCTCCCGCACATATGATTTTGCATGCCAAAAAACCAGCCGAACACAGGTGCTGCTATCCAGGAACTGGATAGCAGCACCTTGGAAATGGGTATGCACAGCAACACTGGCCGCCCCCCACCCCCAAGACTTATGGAGCAATCCGGACTTCTCACCAGGCCTTCAGCCCCAGAGCTTTGCCGCCTGGCAAAACGGAGGCCTTCAAACAATTTCAAACTTTCTAGAGGGAGGCAACCCACTCACATTTGAAGAGTGTAAAGCCAAATTCAAAATCCCAGAAGGGGAACGGTTCAGATACTCCCAGATACGCCACTGGCTATCCCAAGGAACGGTCAAAGAAAAGGGCTCCAGGGACCCAACGGCACTAGAACTGACACCATCATCAGTTCCACCCAGAGGGAAGGTCTCCACACTATATCGGCTCCTGTATAAATCAGACCCCACGATCAAAGAGAGATATATGATCAGCTGGGAGAAAGACTTGGGGCGAACAATAGACAATGAGACTTGGAACAAGATCTGGGCGAAAACCCACAAAAGCACCCAATGCATCACCAGTAGAGAATGAGGATATAAGATCTATTACAGATACTACATCACCCCGACGTAGCTGCACAAAGCCAACCCAAAACATCTGCAGAAGGGGCAGAAAAGCCGAAGGACCATTATTCCACCTACTATGGACATGCCCGCAGGCAGCGAACTATTGGAGAGAGGTACTAGACCATATAAAAACAATCACAGGCCTTGCAATCCCCTGGGACCCAGGCATTGCCTTACTAGGGGACACGGGGTGGGGAATTTCCTCTGACAGGTCACATAGCTCGCTTATGTACACCTCCTAACAGCAGCGCAAAAAAAAAAAAAAAAAAAGAAAAAAAACCACCACACAAATCGCATTAGCATGGCTCTGGAAGAATCCTACGGGTCCATCAATCCCGCTATGGTGGGAAAAGTGTCGGGACACGATCGTGGCTGAAAAGATTACAGCCCTACAAGCAGGGAATCTGAACAAATTCCAGAATACTTGGGCCCCATTTATGGGCTTTACAAAGGAGTTCCCAACCCTCTCTCGAAGACCCCTGCCCCTCACCCACTGGTTGGAATAATGCGAGAGACTATGGGACATAGTAGCAGCGCTGGGGGGCGTGGCCTACGCGCATGGAGAGAGTATGTGCCTCTCCTGAGCTCCTGTCCAGATCCTTCTGCTGATCCTCTGAATATACGGCCCGATCAACATAATTGAAAAGAAAAAACATAGGCCTGCTTGGAACAACTCATTCCGCATAACT
This sequence comes from Ambystoma mexicanum, assembly GCF_040938575.1. Lineage (NCBI taxonomy): Eukaryota > Metazoa > Chordata > Amphibia > Caudata > Ambystomatidae > Ambystoma > Ambystoma mexicanum. Next base: position 950,315,009 of record NC_090933.1, on the reverse strand, counting down.
TGGCGACAATCCCGCCGAAAAACAGAGCCTGCATCCCGGGGAACGAAGCCCGTGAACACAAGCCCCCAGAGGACCAAGATGGTGGCCGCTTCAGCGCGCTGACCCCGTGAGGGAGGAGCGAGAAGCCACCTGGAAGCCCAAGGCATAGGGCGGCGGAGACGGACCTGGACCCCCAGCTCATCTCGCCGAGACAGCCTCTCGCCACTGGACACACTGATGCTACCATATAGGGCGGGTGGAGTCCAGCTACCAGATCTAGAGAGGTACTACTACCTGGCAGCTCAACTTAAGTTTGTGGCCAAATGGCTCGCCGACGAGTCCACCTCAGAGGCCGACCTCCTTGGTCAGATAATAGCTCCGTTGCGCCTTAAAGAAATCCTTTGGGTCGAATGGGAAAGCTCAGGGAGGACACCTGCTTATACAACTGGGCCGGAAAGTATGGGACAGGACACAAACTGCTGAAGATTGAGAAACTGTATTCCCCAGAAACGCCAATGACTGCCGATGTTTGCTCCAACAGAGCGGAACTGGAGCTCACAAGACTATGGGAAAGATACAGCATCTATACTTGTGGGGGTGGGAGGGGGTGAGGGGGGGATGTATATGAGGAGAATACCTTTAGAGAGCTTAAATCCATGGAAACGAAAGAAGGTCTACCCAAAGGCCAATACCTGCGGTACTGAAAAATCATCAGAGAAATGGCAAAACTGAAATGGAGTGAGTGGCCAGGAGAACTTGAACCAAACCCGACTCTGACCCTAATGCACAACCTGGGAGACGGTTGGAAACCAACCTCCAGGTTATATGCCCAGCTCATAGACAGACCCAACCCTAAAAGCGACGCCCTGAAGAACTCATGGGAAACGGATCTGGGTATAAGCATAACCGAAAAGGAATGGGAAAGAATCCTACAGCACCCCAGAGAAGTGTCAAGAAACACGAGATTCAGACCAATTCAACTAAACGTCCTTCACAGAACATACACGACTCCGAGCAGAGCAGCAAAATTCAACAAGACCACGATCGAGTTGTGTAACTGATGAGGCGGGGATGGCACACATGTTCTTGGGCTGTCTAAAGATACAGAACTTCTGGGCCAAAATTGAACAAGCTTGCAAAAGAGCGGGACGGACCCGATATGAACGGTCACCGAAAGAATGCCTGCTGGGGGCATATCCGCAAATAGGCAAAATCAGACACATTGTGAAATTTATGGACATGGCCTGTGTACTGGCCAAAAGAGCTATTGCAAGGCATGGAAAACTGAGGGGCCCTCAATACGCCAAATGGCATAAAGAGCTGGAACAATGGTCGGAAGCGGAAACCAGGATCTGGGGAGAGGGAGTGCCCAGGACAGGGGATGACCCGAGCATGACTTATGAACCCTGAAATCCCCGATATGGGATGTTCCACCTGTCTGACGACAAACCCCTGGGAGAAATTGGACCTCACTGACAAAATTTCGACACACAACTCAAACCAAATCATCAAGGTTTGGCTGACCTGCCCCAATCATTGGCCCCGATATTCCTTCAACAACGTGACCGTACCTACTCTGCCCCGGAGGTGACACCAGTACCCTAGAAGATAGTGTTAGACGGCAAAGACTTTTTATTGTTTGTTCAAAAGTTATTTATTTGTTTTCACTGGCTCATGCTCATTAGTGTTTCCAATAATATTGTATATATCTATGAAATGGCAGTTAAACATTTTAAGATAAAAAGTAGCAGCGCCATCACCTCCTCCCCCTCTCACCCCGGACTGATACCCCCAATCCAGAATTAACCTCCCATCACCGGGAAACCAATAAGCCATTATGCTGATGTGTGTCATGATGCAATCTGGAATATACGCAATGTCTGATGTTATTGTCATATGTTAAAATGTCAATAAAATGAGAGAGAAAGCAGGAGCAGGGGTCCCCAATGAGACGGATCTCAGTCTTACTGGACTTAAGGCAGAGATCGTTCAAGTGCACCAATACCGAATCGCGGATAGACAGTCAAGAATGAGCGAGGGAGGAGAGGAGGCCGAGGGGTGCCTGAAGGATAGCCAAGTGTCATCCGCCTAACACAAAGTTAGAGAAGGAAGAGATCAGGTGGGCAAAAGGGGCCAAGTAGAGGTTGAAAAACCAGGGTGAGAGGATAGAGCCCTGGGGAACGCCATAGGTAGAGAGACAGGTGGCAGAGAGAAAGGGACCAAGCTGGACCTGGTTGGGGCGATCCAAGAGGAAGGAGGTCAGCCACTCCAGGGCCTGATCCATGATACCCAGAGTCGATTGATCAGGATGGCGTGGTTGACCATGTCGAAAGCAGAGGAAAGAGGCGGATGAGGGGAGAAGGAATGCTGGACTCAAGGTTAAAGAGCAGATCTTCACGGGTGTTCAGGAGAGAAGTTTCCGTGCCTCTGGCAGCTCTTAAGCCAGATTGAATCTGTTGGTTGTCTCCATGACCATCAGTGTGGAGATTAAGCTGGGAGATGGCCAGCTTTTCCAAGAGTTTGCCCAGGAAAGAGCTGATGGAGATCGGTGATAGTTTGCCCAGCAGGTAGGATCGACAGACGGCTTCTTGAGGTGGGGGTGCACAAGGGGAGGGGAAAGCTCCTGTGGCGAGAGATGGATTACAGATATCGGCCAAGGCTGGAGCAAAGGTGTCAATATGGTCCTTGACGTTTCTGGTGGAGCACCCGTTAGGACGACACCTACATAAATTGGACTTGTATAGAAACCTTGTCAGGTGTTGTCAGAGAGAAAGAGGAAAAAGGAGGAGGAGAAGGAGCGATGGCCAAAGGGGGGCCAAGAGAGGAAGAGGAGAGAGAGAGAGAGGACAGGGTGTCCCGAGTTTTTGTGGAGAAGTGCGAGGCCAGAGCCATACAGAGAGCCTGGGATGGAACAGGAGAGGTAGAGACTGCAGCATAATTGGCCAGTTCCTTGCAGATTTTAAAGAGTTTGGCCGTGTTGTTAGAGGCCGCAGAGACACAGCCTTGAATGTGTGCTCTCTTCTTGGACAGGGCAGAGAGTCTATATTGCCTTTGGAGCAGGCCAGTTCAGACGATGCACCCAAAGCACTCCACTCCCTCTCAGCCATCCTGCACTTGTGTTTCTGGATGGTGAGGTTGGAATCATACCAAGAGTTACACTTGGAGGTAGGCTTCAGGCAGATTCTCATGACAGGTGCAAGGATGTCCACGGTGTTGGAAATAGAAAGATGCTGCTTAGAGAGGGCTGTCTCATGCGAGTCAGCCAGGAGTAGGAGGTGCAGAGAAAGTAGAGGCAAAGGCATCCACTGACATGCTTCATGGGCCGAATGACCAAGAAGATAGGTGGCAATGCTGGGGCTTGGGGGGGCTTTGAGGGATAGAGAGTTTTAGATGAGAGGGAGTAGAAAGTGGCCAGTCCAAGGGAGAGGAGTGGTGAGAGGGTTAGAGAGGTGGATGTCTGAGGAGATGAGCGCATCCAAAGTATGTCTGGCAAAGTGTGTCGGACCAGAGGGCAAAATGGAAAGAGGTTGCGGAAAAGCCCAGAGGAGGGATTAGAAGCATCCAGGTGGATGTTTAGGTCTCTGAGGAGAAGTTAAGATGTAGAGGCAAGGGGAGAAGAGATCGGCCCACTCTGAGAGGAAGAGGGCCACCTGGACAGAAAGCCTGTAGATAGTGGCCACAGTAAGAGAAAGAGGGGAAGAGAAAGAGGGGAAGAGAAAGAGGGGAAGAGAAAGAGGGGAAGAGAAAGAGGGGAAGAGAAAGAGGGGAAGAGAAAGAGGGGAAGAGAAAGAGGGGAAGAGAAAGAGGGGAAGAGAAAGAGGGGAAGAGAAAGAGGGGAAGAGAAAGAGGGGAAGAGAAAGGGGGAAGAGAGAAGCGAGAGGGGGAAGAGAGAAGCGAGAGGGGGAAGAGAGAAGCGAGAGGGGGAAGAGAGAAGCGAGAGGGGGAAGAGAGAAGCGAGAGGGGGAAGAGAGATAAGAGGGGGAAGAGAGATAAGAGAGAGGGGGAAGAAAGATAAGAGAGGGGGAAGAAAGATAAGAGAGGGGGAAGAAAGATAAGAGAGAGGGGGAAGAAAGATAAGAGAGAGGGTGAAGAAAGATAAGAGAGAGGGGGAAGAAAGATAAGAGAGAGGGGGAAGAAAGATAAGAGAGAGGGGGAAGAAAGATAAGAGAGAAAGAGGGAGAGAGAGGGAGGGAAAGAGGGAGAGGGAAAGAGGGAGAGAGGGAGGGAAAGAGGGAAAGAGAGGGAGGGAAAGAGGGAGAGAGGGAGGGAAAGAGGGAGAGAGGGAGAGAGAGGGAGAGAGAGAGAGGGAGAGAGAGAGGGAGAGAGAGGGAGAGAGAGAGAGGGAGAGAGAGAGAGGGAGAGAGAGAGAGGGAGAGAGAGAGAGGGAGAGAGAGAGAGAGGGAGAGAGAGAGAGAGAGGGAGGGAGAGGGAGAGAGAGGGGGAGGGAGGGGGAGGGAGAGAGAGGGAGGGAGAGAGAGAGAGAGAGAGAGGGAGAGAGAGAGGGAGAGAAAGAGGGAGAGAAAGAGGGAGAGAAAGAGGGAGAGAAAGAGGGAGAGAAAGAGGGAGAGAAAGAGGGAGAGAAAGAGGGAGAGAAAGAGGGGGGAGAGAGGGGGGAGAGAGACTGCAGACCAGGCATTCAAAGGAGGAGTAGGCCTGCATAGGAATGACAGAAGTAGGGGGCCACTCAGGAAAGATCAGAGCTACTCCACTTCTGGGTCGGTTGGTTCTGGGCTCGGAGAGGATCTTGTAGCCGTCAAGGAGGAGTGTTAAAACGTGTGAAAGAGCTGGCCGTGAACCATGTCTCGTTGAGGTCAAGGTTCGGAGGAGTGTTTGACAGCAGAGCGAGAGTAGCGGCGTGGAACATTCGAAAGACTTCCTGGGAGGGGTAAAGGCTTGCAGTGCAGACTCGGACCGGGGCTAGTAGGGAGAGCAGGAAGCAAAGACAGGGGTTTAGGGGGAGTGGGTGCCAGGCGCGGGAGCACCGAATTTGCATTTTCCCAAAGAAAGGATTACCCTGCTACCTCAGGAGACACATGGAGAACTCATGCCCAGCCGGAATGGCCACAAATGCAGAGAAAAACGGAGCATGGAGGGGGTAGACCCTCAATGGGAAATGGCTCAGTTTTCCAAAGGGAGCGTGGTGGGTAAGGGGGGGGGGGTGATCAGAGTAGGAAGCAAGGACAAGGTGAGCGGGTGGCAGGCGCTGGGGAGCCAAATTTACTTCGTTTTAAAAATAAATTACCCTGGTGCCTCAGGAGACACCCCCAGTAAGTTAAATATCCAAAACTGGTAACGCAACACCAGAATATTGACAATTGTTCTAAGGGTAGGGATGCACTTCTTAAGTTAGTTTTGATTTGCTGATTTGTGCTGGTATGCCTTATAGAACTAGAAGGCGCATTAGATAATGCAACATGTTTTATCCCCGACTTTAGGTTAACAGTGTATTGTGCAAAGAACAGTTTTTGACCCAAGTATGGCAGGTAGTTTTGCTGAGCTCAATGCAACCATCTTGCTTTAATATTTTTTTTTAAAACTCTTTGTTTTTGTAATATTATTATAAAATCAATAAACATACAACATAACTGGCTATTTGGCACTATGCGTGGGTATGACTTAACATCTTCCATCTCAGAGGGATTAGGAGATCGTGTTGCTTTGGGGTGCCTCGGTCCCTGTGGCAGTTTGAGTTTTCCGGTTTATACCCTCCTGCTCTTGGTGGCTCCTCAAGTGTCTTTTCGTCCTTTCTCTACTGTTCCTCTTCCCTTCTGGGATCGTCCTTTTCACTTTCCTCTCTTTGTTCGAATGAGTTCTGCATCAGGGAATGCCATGCTATTATTTTTTTTGTCCCATTTCCCCTTCTCATTTTCCTTTCTGCACCACCCTTATCCACACCGTCGTTTCTGCCAGTGCCCCCTTCCTGAGTTCTGCCCATCATGAGTCTACTGTCGGGCCTCCCTCGAGTTCCGCGCTATTGCTATCCGCCGTTTAGCTAGTATGAATATTAGGTCTTTCATTTTTGCAAGGTGCGACCTATGTCTGCCTCCTCTCGGGAAGAGGCCCAGCAGGTACAGCTCAGGGTTTTCTGCTTGTATTTGGAGTCCACTCCCGGCCACTTTATGTCCGATTTTGTCCCAAAATGACCCATATCACTGGGCAGGTCCAGAACATGTGTATCTCTCCCAGCTTCATTCTATTCATCCTCTTGGGCGTTACGTACGCCCTATGCGTGGTATATAATTGTGCTTGCCTGAACCTTGCATTCCTCGATACTTTTTTGGGGTATCTCAGTGCCCTGGTCGATTCCTGGTCGCTAAGGGGTCTTCTAAGTTCTTCTGCCCAGCGTCCTCTTATGTGTAGCTCTTGCTGGTTATTGGGACTGAGCAGTTGTTCGTATAGCCTGGAGGTTGTGTGTCCCCCCTTCTGATATATCATACCATTCATTAGTTCTCCTCCTATGTCGTCTTGCTCTGGCCATTCCGGCCAGCTCTTGATTATCAGTATTATTCTGACATATAGGATGAATGGGCCTTCATGTATGTCATATTCATCCACCATGTCTTGGAACCCCATCCACTGTTCGTCCTTCCTCAGGTCTATTTGCGCTACTCCTTTGGCTTCCCATTGGGATCTGTATATTGCGAGTGTATTGTGTCTGTGCCTAGTAATCCCTCTAGTTGGATCTGTGTTGAACAGGGATCTTTTGCCCTGTGAAGTCTCCACGCCCTCGCCCACAGACATGTTGCGAGCTTGAGCATGTTTGGTAGGGTCCTGAGCAGGATTTGATCCATGGTAATTCTCGTAGCTAGTATAATTTCAATGCTGGCTGGAAGAGTATTTGTTCTACTGATTCATCTTCCCTTAGCCATTTGACCACAAATTGCAGTTGCCCTGCAGGTAATATTTTTCAAAATCCGGCAGTCTGATGCCTCCTTCTTCATACTCCCTCTGCAAGGTTGTCATAGCGATCCTACACCTCCCCTCTCCAAACAGAAACTTTCGTGTTATTGTGTTCAGCTTCATGAAGACGACTCTGGGTATGGCATGCGGAATGTTCATAAAATAGTATAACAGCGGTGGGAGTACCACCATCTTCAGGATGGCCGCTCTTCCCATCATCCCCAGCGGGAGTGTCTCCCAAAAGCCCATGGCCTTTTGTATTTTGTCTAGGGCCACCTGTGTGTTGCGTTTGTGTGACTCTGCAGTGTTGTGATGCATCTCTATTCCCAAATATCGGAAGGAATGCGGTGTCCATGCTAGACGCATGTCTGGAAGTTTGTCTCGGGGGACCGACCCGCTTTAAGTCAGCCAGGGGGAACAGGACAGACTTTTCTTTATTGATAGCTATCCCTGAGAGTCTGGTGTATGCGTCAGCCGCTTCTAGGAGGCAAGGTAGGTTAGTGCGTGGATTCTCTACGAAGAGGAGGATGTTGTCTGCATACAGCGAGATCTGATGCACCACTCCGTCGAGGTCTATCCCTGTGTACCCGTACTCTGCCCCGAGAAAGTCCACCCACGATTCCAGAGAAGTATATATAACATTGATGACAGTCGGCAACCCTGTTTGGTTCCTCTGTATATTCTCCAGGCTTTCGAGATATGGCTTCCCGTTTTCACTCTTGCTCTGGGGTCTTTGTACAGCAACCTGATCCATCTAATAAAGCGTTCTCCTATACCAAAGTGCGCCAAGACACTGAGCAACCACTTCCAGTTCACAGAGTCGAAGGCTTTAACGGCGTCTAATGACACTACTGCGCATTCGCCCTGTCTTTGATTCGTCTGATCTATGACATGATGTAATCTGCAGAGGTTCCATGATGTGTTGTGCCCTGGGACGTAGCCAGACTGGTCTGGGTGGATCAGTGTGGTTATTACTAATTTCAGACGGTTAGTTAGGACCGCTGTGAGTATTTTGGTGTCTTGGTTGATGAGGGAGATCGGCCTATAGGAGGCGCACTCTACTGGGGACTTCCCTGGTTTGAGGATCAGTACAATTATCGTTTCCGACATGCTGTTTGGTAGTTGTGTTTTCTCATGTGCCTCCTGGTAGGTTTCTAGTAATTTTGGGGCGATAGTGCCCTTATACATCTTATAAAACTCACCGGGAGCCCATATGGGCCCAGAGATTTGCCCGAGGGGAGCTTGGAAATCACGGTCTCGATTTCTTGTACTGTAATAGGGGCATCTAATAGCTGAGCCTGTTCTGCTGTTAGTTTCGGTAACCTTATCTCTGCTAGGGCGTCTACGATGTCCTCAGGCTCCACCTGCGGATTAGGGGCATAGAGCCGCTCATAAAAGCCGGCGAATAGATTATTTATATCTTCCTAGTTCCTGACCTCTGTCCCTGTTCTGTCTGTTAGTACAACTATGCTGTTTAGTAAGCCATGCTAGGAGTCTACTAGGTTTGTCCCGTTCTGCGTGCAATCGCTGTAAATATTTCCCATAATTCAGCTTCCCTAGTTTCTCCCAGAGTTCAATGCATCTCGTTCTTAGCTCCAGTAGTTCCCTTGTTCCTTGCGCACCCTCTCTGCCCTGCATTCCTCTGTTTTTATCTCACTTTACAGTTTGCCCAGTTCTTCCATAATTGCTCCTTTCAACCCTCCTGTTTACCCAATTGCCGCCCCTCTTATCACTACCTTGAATGCGTCCCAGAGCGTTGCATTACTTTCTATGCTACCCTTGTTGTGTTCAAAAGAATCTATCATCTCATGCAGATGTTCTTCAAGTTCGCCGTCCCCTAGAGCTTCAGCTCGGAGGTGCCATGTTGGTATTGGGGTTTTCGCCCATGTTGCTAATATCGGGTTTGGTCTGAGAGTGTGCATGCTTTTATGTCAATTCCCATGAATTCTATTAGAGACTCAGTGCCCGTAAGTAGTCTATTCGTGTAAATATTCCGTGGGATGCGCTTTAGTGTGTGTACCCTTCTCCCGCTTCCGTGTACCTCCCTCCAGATGTCCGCCAGTTGCATTCATACGAGGGTCTTTTGAAGCTCCTCAGCAGGGGGTGCTGGCTTCCTATGCTTGTCGTCCGACCTGTCGAGGAGTGGATCCAGGGTGCAATTAAAGTCTCCTGCCAAGATGAACGTAGCTTCCCTGTATTGAGCTAGTTTGGGCGCTAGATTCCTGAAGAATTCTGTTGCATCGTGATTTGGGGCGTAGGTATTCCAGACATATTTCCCCGTTTTCTAGCATTCCGTGCACCACCACTAGTCTTCCCTCTGTATCACGCTCTTGCTTTATTGGCTGGAACGGTACTCCCGGCGCAATCCATATTGGTGCCCCCCCTTGCATAGTTCTACTATGTAGTACTATATACCTGCTCTCCCCATTTCTTGCTCACCTCGGCCTGTTTTTCTGATGTTAGATGATCATTGCTATCTTTACTTTCATCTTGTTTAACCAGACATATGAGTCTTTTGACATAGGCATTGAGCCCTTGCACATTCCAGGTTGCTATTATCTTATCTAGGCCCATATATGTATCGCTTTGTTGTCCTATAGCCTTCATCTTGTTTCTTGCCCCGTTTCTTCTCCTTCCGTCCATCCCTTGTGGCGTTCCGCCTTCCTCAGGGTCCTTTTAACCTTTGCCTCTGGGGTGATTTTCCTTGGTTTGCTGCTGTCTATCTTTCCGGTCTCCGTTTACTCGAGCTGTTCTGTGATTGCATAAGTTGTCCTTCCCACCGTTAGTGCCGTGTGCCAACCAACCATACCTGTTACTAACCAGTACAAAAACAAAAACCTCCAAACTAACGCCCAGCCACCCTCCCCCTGCTCGGGCCTCACCGCTTCTCTTGCTCTGTCCGCCGAAGTGGAACTGGCTCGCCGCAGCATGATGCCTCCAAACTAGCATCCGAAACTTGCAGAACGTTCTTTTTTTTAGGGTTGTGGTTTTCCTGTGCCATCACGGCTGGATTGGAGCAAATTGCTCCTTCATGCTGTACATCTGGCCTGGTCAAATTACTTTATGTTGACGTCTTGTTCCTAGGAGTCGACATTGTTATTCGGGTTGCTCTGTCTTTGCTAGAGGATGCCTTGCTGGTTCATCCATATGTGGGCATCTTCGGTTTAGTCAAAGAAGCACGATTTCCCTTGATGTATTACCTTGAGTTTGGCGGGGTATAAAAGCATGTATCGCACTCCTGCTGTCCTGAGGCGCCCTTTGGTCGGGCCGAATCTCACCCTCTGTTTTTGGACCATGACTGTATTGTCTGGATAGATGGTAATCCTGGAGGAGTTCCTTGTGATCACTCCCCCTTCTCTTGAGAATGATAGTATCTTCTCCCCGTCCCTATAATTCATGATCCTGGCAATCATCGCTCTCGGCGGGGCACATGGCTGAGGTCTTTTGGTCAGTGCTCTGTGCGCCCTCTGCACTGCAAAGCCCTGTGTTCCAGCACTGATCTCTAGGAGCAGCATAGTTTCGACATTCTGTGGGATCTCTGCCTTCTTCGCCCTCCTGAAGCCCGACTATGCGGATCGTATTCATTCGTGCCCTTCCTCCCGCCCTTTGTTCAAGGATCTTGATCTTCTGTATCACCTCCGACATATGTGTTTGTGACAGTGACGTCCGTGGTGTTTTGCTGCACTTGCTGTTCCATTGTTGTTACTATGTCAAATTTCTGGCGTCTTGGCGGAGGAGGCCCACATCTACCATGACGGCGTCTAGTTTATTTTCCAAGGATGCCTTGAGGGCACCTATCGCTGTGTCCATTTTGGCTTCAAGGGACGCTTTCAAGGCAGCTATTGCTTCTAGTATCGGTCCTTCATTTGGGTTTCCCGCTTGTTGGGTTGCGCTTGAGGTAGCCATTGCTGCGTTAGGCTGAGAAGGTTGTTTATTTCCGGGTATCTTAGTGAAGGCTTCTATGCTTGGTTTGTTTGGATTTTCCCTCCGTTTTCAGATTTGGCATGATCTCTGTAGATAACTGCTCAGATCTGCATGGTGCCCACTTCTATACTGCTCGGTGATCAGTGGGCCCGGGTCCGTCCTTGCCCCGGCCCGATCGGTTTCTGAATGTCCTGGGTTCGGTTCATGAGCTTCTCAGCTGTAAGTTCTGACTTTTTTGTGGGTTATCGTGCACCCTCTTAATCTGCTGGGGGAGCTTACTGTGCTGAATATTGTGCCTTGGCTCTGCTTTGTGTGGTCCCTTCTCTAGTGTACTTAGGTATGCCTTAATAGTTCTCCCTGCGGCCCTGCAGCCCTGCAGCACTAGCCTCCCGGGCCTACAGGTTGGGTAGCGGTCTCGTTTCACTTGTTTGCGTGAATTACCCTGTAGTCAGTATTGCCCAATGTGTGGTGGCTCTCGTCCCCTGTGCACCCTCCTTCAAGTTTTATCTGGTCTCCTCACCTGGCACAGTGTGGTCTTGTCCGTGTGTGCCTTCCGTTTGCCGCAGGTCACCGGTGCGACAGGGTACGCTTCCCTTTGTGTTGTCTGCCCCACTCTACTCCTCCTGCTTCCCCCCAGCCTCAGGGTGTGCTTACTGCACCAGCTGTGGGTGCTTCGGGCAGATTATCGTGGCCCGTGTGTGCTTCATTATTCTTCCAGGCGGGGTGGCTCTGGAGGGGGATGGCGCCTGTGGGCCGCCGCGCCTGTGTCAGAATGGAGCCCGGGTACGCTCTCCCCGCTGGGCTTCTTCCAGCCCCGTCCCTCTACAGTGTCCGTATCGGCGCCCTGGGCGCCTCTTCCTGAATCACCTCTGTTCAACTTCGGCCACCTCTCCGGAGGGCCCCCTGCTATGCTGGTTGTTGTCTGTCCCCAGCCAGCCACTCTTCGCCTGAGGTCTTCTCGCTCTCTGGTCACGAAGCACTGAAGTTCTCTCCGCCCGCCATTTTGTTTCCCGTGGGTGGCATCTTAGTTTGTCTTTTTCTGCTCGATCCTGGTTCCGATTTTTGTCGGGAGACTCAGTGAGTGCTCTACAGATGTTCTGACATCTGTTTCTTTTAGTTGCTGTTTCAATAGTTTTACGCCAGTTCGGCTGGATCTGCTTCAGGATCTCAAAGGAGCTTCTCAATCGTGCCTCCTACCGCATGGCCGCCAAGCCACGCCCCCCATCTTGCTTTAATAATTATACACTTTGATACTTTCCTGGGTGGACAATCTTTTGCAGGACAATCATTGTGCACTTTAAAATTCTCCCTCCTTAGTCTAAGTCTTACTGCTCAGTCACATTGGTTCTATGTCATTTTTCATCTTTCTGAAGGTTGCACGTAAAATAAATAAAAAAAAATAAAAATAAAAAAAAAGACCAATGTATTTCAGTTGATTTTGTGCAGTCATCAGGAAGCAGGAAAAGGACATGTCCAAGGGTTTTTCTATTAAAATTAGGGAGCGTGGGGGAGAGGAGGGGGAATACCCTCGCCCCACATCCCCCTTTGCTCCTCGCCAGCCCCCCACCCCACATAAACACATTTTCACACACAGAGACACACATGCACAGAGACACACACACACTTACCTAGCACTGCTGTGGCCCGACCTCTCCGTCTCGCCCTGCCCACCAGCCCCTGCTTCAAGTGCAGCAAGGGCGTGACAGTTCGATTTAGAAAGACCGCTCCGTGCGGTCACGGAACGGTCTTTCTAAATCAAACTTTCATTTTGTTTTGTAAACATTTTATTTAAAAAGGTCGACTCAATATCGTTGGAAACCTTGAAAGCCTGCTGGGATTGGTCCCTCACAAATAGTGGTTCTAAAAACAAATAAAGAAAAAAAAAAAAAAAAACCACACACACACATACATACATACATACATACCAACATCACGACACACCCATTCTTCTGTACATAATGTATGGCATTATTCAACCACATTTTACAAGAACCAGTCGCTAACACACAATTTGGCAAAGGCCAAGCAAAGAATCATCACACAATGCTGCAGAGATATCAAAAAGACTAACAAGACATTAAAAGGAGGCCCAACAGGAAATAATGCAAAAGGCTTAAAGCACTCACCTCGCCATCGCAGGCCCCAGAAAGCACCATAGTCAAGCTTTTAGGATGTTTGGCCATGCAGTTCACTCCATCTTTGTGTCCATCCAACGAGGCCAGGAACGGCTTGGCAAAAACCCGTTCCAGCTTTGTGGCGTTGAGAGCTCTAGTGTACTCTCGCGGCACTTCAAATGGATGCAGTGTTGGATCATAGTTCCTAGGAACTGATAGAAAAGAAATAGAGGTCGGTGAGATCAGTGTACAAAAAGCATTGATTAGTAGTTAAGCACTGATCCTCCGTAGATGCCCAACCAACCCCCACTAATGATAACTGAACTATACCACAATGTTTTACCTCAACAATTTCTGACCTAGTCAATCATTACCGAAACGAGGTACAAGCATATAGTGCATCATCGTGACTGGGATACATTAATTTTACCTCATTTCCCATTTGCAGTTACCAAGAACAGGATTCATTTTCTTACCATACATTGTCTTACCATCATGCCTTCCTTTAAATTGGGTTTCTTGTATACTGTGAGGAACCGGAGGGCGTTGTCACTTCCACCCCAATATCCTCTGCCCAGGTGGCCATGGAAGGGCCATCGCTTTTGGATCCCCGACCCTGGGAGTGTATATGCGAGGGACGGGGATGCCCTCGAGTGAGACACAGTATCCCCATTTTAATTTCATGATGAACCTTCAGTCCCAGCAGTCTTTATGTGATATTGTCATCTTTTCCCCTTTTCTGCCTTTCAAGAATACCCTGGAAAATGCCCTTACTGTATTTACACTAGAAAGAGGATAAATAGGGGGACGTTTGCTTATTAAGGGAAGGTAAACACTATTACCGCCCCCCCCTAATGTTTCAAAAAAACCTCAGACAAAAAGAAAACAAAAAACAGATTTGTGCATAGGTCCCCTCAGTTATACCACTCTAGTACTGGGAAGAGGACTGAAAACTATTGTGAGGGTCATGCATGTCCGGAGAACACCTGCAATTATGGACAGGCAATTGGACTTCAGGGTTTGCACCTGCAACTTGTTAATAGGTCACAGGTGCATAAAAGGTGGAGATGACAGTCAGGAGGGGGCAACCAGCGGGAGAGACGCCGGGCCAGTGGAGACAGGCCTGAGAGGGAGAATTCCTGCATCGGAGGGGGCTGCCGAGGAGGGTCCTGCCTGGATGCCAGGACGCTGGCTTTTGCCAAAGAGAAACTGACAGCGGGGCCCGAAAGCTTGACAGTCTCCTCTGCCTGGTGGCCGCAGCTGTGGAGCACTCACAAGCGCGGAGGCTGGTTGAGGCACAGCTGCTGGCAACACAGCGGGATTCGTAGCAGGCATGCGCTGCTCGCAGAGAAGTGAACCCAGAGACTGGCAAGAAGACACCAAAGTTAATGTGAACCAGAGCACAGGTGTAGTGACAAAAACCTGTGTGGGAAAGAAATCCTAAAGTTATCGGTTGCGTGACCTGTAACGGGTGGTCCGACAATTGCGCCTAGACGGAGGCTACCGTCTGGGAAAGACAAGCAAGAAATTTCTGAAGTGAAGGCAAAGGATAGCAATGTTTGTATAATGTTGAGGAATTTGGAGTGTAAAGTTGACCTAGAACTGGTTTTGAGTATTAGGAGACTGAGTGAGTTGGTAAACTGAACAAGCCGACATCTTGGAGAAGGGAAACCTAAGAGATTGTGAACTTTGTTGTGGCCTTAGGGGAAGGAGAACCTTGCAGCGCTTTTTGGAACTGTACCGTGGCGCCACAATAACACAGGGTTCTAACCCTAACCTTGTACAGTCTTAAACAATGGGACTGCAGGAGCTTTGTCCCAGAGGAACCCAAATTACAGGCAGCACGATATATAACCCAAAGCTGGGAGATGGATACAGACAAGCGCGGAGAACCAAAGTTCCTGCAAGCTCCCACCCTCGCGTCGATTGCTTTTTTGAATGGTTTTCTTCTTGGGGGAAGAGACCAAAAACCTTTTGGGAGATTGCTTTTGAACTTGGGTTAAGAGAACCTGGGGGCTTCTGGACCAGTGACGTCACCTTGCGGGAAGGGAACCTTGAGGCCTTTTTAAGAACCAAGTTATCTTTTTGGGGAAGAAAACCCTGAAGACCCTTTTTGAACTGTGTTGTCTTCTTGGGGAAGGTAACCATATAGCTTTTTGGAACTGCTTTGAACTTGGGGAACGAGAGCTGGAAGAAGCTCAGAACTTTATTTTGGAACACTACTTATTTTGTTGTTGACAACCCTACACATGGTTTAGCTTTAGTTGTGAGGGCAAGTATAGGTTTTGAACCCAGACAGATTTAAGTTGAATTTACTGACTGAGATTATCCTTAGTTTCTTTAGGTAGGGAAATCCTACTTTAGGATAGGGCCAAGTTAGGCCTTACAGCATGCTGACATTTAAGTTAATAAAAGTATTTTGTTTGAACTTTGAATCGGTTGTCTGTGTCTTGCTTCATGATGCCTTCACACCACCAACCCCCTTGGAATTCAAGCACAATAAAAGAGCTTCCCTGTGCAGGGCATAAGCCTCTCCCCCTCCATTGGTCCAGGACAAAAAGGGTATTCTGTATGTGGCATATTCTTTTATGGTATATTGTTTTACTGAGAATTCCCAGTGCGAGGATAGGAGAATAAAAACATGTGAATTTATAAATGATAATCACGCTGGAAAACAAAAGTGTTTTGGGATACCAAGTGTTGGATGACATACTGGGTGGAAGATTGTCCGAAAGATGGGAGGCGTTTGGTTCGGGACAATCTATGGTAGGGTTCCTGCAAAATGAAGAAAGAGGTCACCAGTGGTAAAAATAAAAGGGAAGTCAGTCAACCTAAATAATTCATAGTCGGGTCCAATCAATATTGGTAGCTGCTGGAGGCAGACTCTGCTTCTACAAAAGCTTCACTCCCGACACAGAGCGTCCGCGGAGTGTTGGACCAGTGTTTGACGAGGGGGCATAGAGGGGAGTCATGGAACCAAATTCAAATTTACTGGACTTGCCAAATTTGCAAAACATGCAAGCCCCATGGGCTCAGAGTCCAGCAAAATTGCCAGCTGCTGGTGATTTAACCTGTGGCTAGGAGGAGGGAGTGGGAATCTCAGGGAGCAGGCCTGCACTAGAACAGGCGTGTGAGATGGCCGCAGGCGAACATCGAGCCTGCCGAGTAAGTCCTGTGGTAAACAGACATCAACACGACTTGAGTTCCCCTCCCTGACAAGCGAATCCAAAGAACAAGGTACGTGCAAATGCTAGATTATTACAAAGCCTGTCGCGTGTCTGGCCCTTGAAGACACCTCCCCACCCCCCCCCCCCCCACGAACCTTCCTGCTTACCTGATGTGTAAGCGGCTAGATACAGAGGCACATGGCGCAACTGCTCGTGGCAACCTCTTGCTGGTGTGACTGCCGAGGACCTGGCGCAGACACACCAGATACCCGAGGCGTCAAGAAGGAAGTGGGCAGAGAAAAAAAAAAAAACAGTTAAGTGAAATAACTGGCTAGACCAGACACCTCAATAATTTGCCCAGCAGTAGTGGCAGAAGGTGTACAAGCCTTCTGTTCACCTGGAGAAAAGGCATTCTTGAATTTTAAACAAGGGACAACAAAAGCTAGAGCAAAAACACCAAGATCAAGTCCCCATCGAGATAGTCTTGATTCGCCCGCGTATGAGGACGCTGTGGAGGGACCCCCTCACCCCAAAAAAGAATTAGATCACAAACCAAGGCAAACAACTGCTTGGGAAATGGAAAAGGCGTAGCTGCAAAGCCACAAAACTCACTAAACATTGCAAAAAAAAGCAAGCAGAGTCCACAGAACAATGGAAAAACGGGAAGTCAACAAACCCCTATACAGAAGGCCATAAAAGCTCTGTCACAAGACAAGCAAATGACAATAAAAAATGTGAACCATGGAGCTAGCATGCTACAAATATCTACTCAAAAATACAGATCAAGAGCGAATTTGCTAACAGAAGTAAAATCAATAGGATGGCACTTCAACAAGAAAGAGCCACTTAATTCTTCAAAACCTAATCTTGGCATGAGACCGGAAGTAATGAAAATGGGTCCTAGGAAGTAATGAAAATGGGTCCTAGAATACAGAGAGTAGAATTTTAGGTGTCGGATCACAATCTTCTTTAAGCCTCCGGGAGATGTGATCTGACAGATTGTCATCATGATCGGATGGAGCTGGAGAAAAATGACAACACAAATATAACAAGGGGAACAAACGCAAATGCGGAGCGCTTGATGAAATGGCAACATTGAATATTGAAAAGATAAGTGCCCATCTAGTACATATTGGTGAACAAACGAAGAGTCAAAATCAAGCACCCTGTGAAAAATGCAGATGATGCACGGATGGACTTTAAACATCCAGCAAAAACATCCACTCCCCATACAACGAGCGTGAAAAGAACCATTGGAGAAGTAGAAGTAAATAAATCCACACTGGAAATGGCCCCGGAAAAAAAAAAAAAAAGAAATACCTGAGAAGAACAGCATCATGCATCTTGTAGAAAGTACAAACTATAGGAATAAGCCCTTAAACAAAAATACTTCTGCCTCCATAATCCAACGACAAGGAAGTGTTGAAAAATTGCAAGAAGAGGATCTCGGCGCAACCAACGCGTGGATTCACAAAGTGGGGAGGAAGGAGAAGGGAGCAAACAAAAAACGACTCCAATAAAAAGGAATGCTGGGGCGGGTGGGGGGGGGGGGGTACGGACGAGCAGGCAAGAAGTAGCTGGCCCAGAACATCATTGGGCCAACGTGGAATTTTGCGCTAACATGCAAGCAACAGTCGGCTCAATGCTGATAACACTGGCCCCAATCCTCAAATTGTATGAGGCCTTCCATGAACACTATAAAGACCAGTCCACCTTATTGGCCCTCATGCAATTTAAATTAATATATGTAGAAAATTACATAGAGGTCACCAAAGAAAGGCGGGCCCGAGAAAAGGACTCAGAAAACGTTATCTTCAAGACTCTTATGGACTTAATGGAAGACGCACGTGGTGACAAAAAGCTTTTTTGCATTGTTTCAGCGACACCATCACCTTGCTTAAATCTGAACCCAGTAAAGAAAATGGTCCGACCCTAAATAAAAGCACATCAATGGAAAAAAAAGGATATAGGTCATAAAGACCCACAAGAATCAGGAAGTGAAAAGGTGGGCACCAATGAACAAATTTTAAAAAAAAAAAAGAAAAAAAGAAAAAAAAAAAAAAAGAAAAAGAAGGTTGATGGAACCCTCAAATGGACATGAGCAAAGACAGGTAAACAAGTTGGAAAGAACCAATAGTGTAACAGGTCAGGACCAAGAAACAGGAGCCCATAATCAAAATAAAGAATGGTTTCCCTTGTTTAACGTAGAGAGCACAACGGAATCAAAAGAGAAAAGCAAAACAAAAAGCAAAAGATGGCACCTGAGAATCCAAATAAAAGAAGAAAAAAAAATTGTCAAATCAAAAAGGTGCTACAAAGGACAGAACACACAAGTTCATTCGCAATTTAAAACCTTACGAAAATCTGTTAACGACCCTGGGACAAAAGGTCAATGTGAACAAAGACAAAGAAGGTGGGAACAAACAAGGCACTAGAGCGAGAATACATCAGAGATTTAGATAAAGGAACCATGGAAGAAAGTGATGTAATTGACTGACGATCAAGATGTATTGCTACTCTTATCAGTCTATGATGAGCGTTCACAAGAAATGGATGAGCAGGAAATCAAAGATGAACTGCACAGGGAGGATAGCAATATAATAGAAGAGCCTGAGTGTATAACGATAAGCACCCCGACATTTGTAACATTACAAGAAAACTAATTTAAAAAAAATAAAACCAATCAGTTAGAGGCAAACAATACAAGAGAAAACAAAAAACGTAAACTGCTAAAGGCAATGATAGATCAATCAAATCAAGATCGAGAAAGAAAACATTGAAATACGAACAAATCATATAGGGAAACACAGAAGCAAAGAGAAAGTAGAGACAACTAACGTTAAGGGGAGCCGAGAGCAAACTGAAAACAAGTGCAATACATATAAGCTAATATCAGAGAGAGTACTGAAAGCAAACGATGGATTGATTCTAAACAGATCAAACCTCATGAAACTCTTGCACAATGTACCACAATTGCTGAGTCATCGAACCAAAGTATATCAGAATTGTTGCCTTCCCCAAAGAAGAAGAAACGGACCGAATTTACATTCATCTTATTTCAAAAGCCGTCATGAACCCAATATGGTCGGCCACGGATGAACTTAGTGTTTGGCTTTGACATCAAGATGTATGGAACAAATCCTCGAGAACAAGAACCAAAACAGGTCGCAACGAAAAGGAGTCCAGAGAAAGACAGGTGCTCAAATGAAAATATAGACACAGAGGACATAAATAATATGCCAATAAGGTTCTCTCCAACAGTGTTACAGGGTCCAACCGCTCTTCCCATGAGAATAAAAGGAAGTGATGATAACATGGAAGACGTGCAGAAGACCATCGTTTCACCAATGGAGACAAGGATTGATACGGAAAAACCATGGGATTGGTTAGCCGAGACCCTGGCTACAAAAAGAAAATGCTAGACCAAAAGCCGCGATTCCCTGGAAATGGCTTGCTTTGCCTCCTGGAATACACAGGGATTTCACCATTTGTTTGAAATTATAAATGAAGAATTGTTGACGGCCGACATCATCTGCATTCAGGAACGCTGGTTGCAAGAGACCCCAAATGTAAACGGGGCCTCAGGTCTACTGAGCAAAGCATACAAAAGGGAAAAAGGCAGACCATCTGCAGGTTTTTTTAACCATCATAAAGAACAACTATAGCGGAAATATAGTATGCACACTACAACAATCTTCTCTCATTCAAATAATAATACAGGAGGAAAAAAAAAAGGGGGCGAGGGGAACGAAAGGAGCAAAAAACCCAAACAATTTTCAACCTGTGTTGGAACATAAAGGCCAAAGCTTTACTGGAAACAGTCACTAAACATATAGATGCGTTAAGAGCGGAATATCATAGTCCCGTCGTCATCATATGCGATGCCTTAACAGACTGTATGAATAAAAAAAAAATCTCAAGGGGGCCTTACAAGTCAAAAACGACAAAAACAGTCGAGAACGCAAAAATGGTTAACAGAGATGAAAATTTGAGACATCCTACAGGTTAATGGGAACGTGAGTGGAGATTTGGAGGGTAAGCCCACTTAGATATCTCATAACTCAAGTGCAACATTAGATTACTTCTTTGTTGACCGTGAAATTTTTAACATCATATCCTCCTTGAAAATTATTCCGACATCAAGCAGTGACCATGGAATGCTGATTGTCTCCTGTTCTGCCCCAGTACTACACCACAAAGGTCACATGGAAACCAAAAAAAACTGGTGAAACAAAATCAATGTGAAACAGTCAGATTATCAGCAAAATGGACTCCAATGTTAGTCAAATCAATAGAAAAATGGGAAGCAGCAACAGAAATAGAAGAATATGAGACGTGTCTTCCAGTTTTCTGAGAAAATAACAGTGCAAACAGGATACAAAGATGAGGCTAAACACAATCCTGAAATAGCAGAGAAAAAACGACTGTTAGATGTGATTGGTAAACTCTTTGCAAACGTACTTCTGAAAAGGCTGAAAGAATGGATAACAACTTCAGGGAATTACGATCATAGGCAAGCTGTATTTGTTGAAAATGTAGACTGCAGCCTAAACCTGTTGACTTTCAATTTATTGAAAGGGAAAACCATTCAAGAAAATCAAAATCTGTTCCTTGCTTCCATAGATATGGCAGCAGCTTTCGACAGTAGACCGACAAATTATGTGGACCAAGATGGAGCAGAAAGGTTGCCTGGTAGACCTGACAGCAGCAACCAAAGCGCTCCATACAGATATCAATTCCAAGTAAGACCGAATCAAAAGAGAAATCTAACCCAAGCAATTCCTACGAAAAGAGGGCTAACACAAGGCTGCCCACTAGAATCTGTACTCTACAACTTCTATATCTTGGATATGAAAGACTGGCTAGAACCCCCCCAGAGCCTGTTCACCGAAAATAGGTGAAACTAGATAATAGGTCATCTTTTATATGCAAACGACCTGATCGTGCTGGATAAGACGCCCATAGGACTGCAAAGAAAGTTGGAGGCTCTAAATGCATACGTTGAAGAAAACAAGCAGAAAAAATAATGGTAATCAAAAAGACTAGTTTACCCTGTCAAAAGCCATTTTGGCATCTAAAAAAATAATTATAATCTGTAACATCTCTTCAATCTCTGAGTTTGTCAAATTCAAAAAATCCAGAAGTGTTCTAATATCATCATAACCATAGTGTTGTTTCATAAACCCAACCTGTGTCCATCAATCAGATATCCAATATACTTATCGAATCTGTTGGCCAGAATTTGTTAAAATGTTTATATCTACATTGAGCAAAGAAATAGGATGATAATTGCAACACTTAGATGCATCTCGTCCTACTTTAGGGATTACAGTGATCACTGCCTCTTTCATCGCGGGACAAACAATACCGTCTACTAGGAATCGATTGCAGAGATCACATAATTCTACTGCTGAACATCAAATGCTTGTAATCTGTCCAACCCTGGAGATTTTCCAAGTTTGAAACCATTACTAGCCTGTATAACGTCTGAAATAGAGATTGAGGCATCTAGAAATGTACTACTCTCGTCAGAAAGACAGAACATCAATTTTTCAAAAAAAACAACAACAAAAAAAAGCTAGTTCACATTCTAGCTGAATGCGTTTCTCAGTATATAGGGTAGCATATAAAGAGCGAAGCATTCACTTACCTTTCTTTTTAACCACAACACCACCCAAACCATTATACTTTTTTTTTTTAATAAAAGGATCTTTCAGAGAAACCCCTCAATTTATTAGCCAATAACCTCCCCCCCCATTCTCCTTTCTCCCAATATCGTCGTTTCAAGTAAAAAAGCACCCCATCCTCTTGAGCATCAATTTCACATCTTAACAAGTATCTAGCTTTGGCAACCTGAATGCGATCCTCTTCAGACCTTGAATGAGCATACGTTTTTTGCAAGTCTCCTAACTCAAATTCAAGTTCCCTCAATTTAATTTTCCCCTTTTTCCTTACCCTGGCGGTCCAATTCATGAATTCCCCCCGAATAGAGGCTTTAAATGAGTCCCAGACCATAAGGCTATCAGCTGAACCACAATTTTCCTCAAAAGTAGTACGTAGAGCCTTCGAAGCATTTTCCCCCTTTCGAGATGAATGGTTTAAGTCTCCACCTACCAAATTGTGAGGAATAAGGGCTGGAAGCGCACAGGAGTCACACGTTTTGTCTCTTAATCCTTTTTGGGCTAGTTTTGGAGGCAAAGACTACAATTCCCAGCAAGCCACGGGAGGTTGGTAGTTCTGTGCACAATCAGGAAGAAGGTCACGTGCGCGTTGCCAGCTGCAGTGATTACAAACAGCATAAAGAGCAACGGCGCGTGAAAACAGGTGTGGTTTATTACGAATCCAGGAGCAGTTGGCGTGAGGAGCATGTCGGCGAAACGCTGAGGAAACCATGGACGGCAAAGCTCTGCCCTAAAGCTACACAAGGTTTCGGGCATTCTCTTGCACCGAGTTTCATGCGGAACTGCGGCAGCATTTTCAGCGTGCTACTAATCCTCCGAGGAGTCCCGCGGGACCCTCGGAGCTCAGATAAGTGCAGAAGGGGTGGAAGCTTATGATGCATATGTTTTCTCTCGCATGAAGCTGATACTTGGCAATCACGGAAGGGCTGAATTTGGGGATAAAGCAATTGGTTTTGTGTAGTAAGCACAAGGACATTACGGAACATTTTTGGGGCATATTCTCTCGAATACAGCTCAAGGGGTGATGATGTGTATTAGTTTGTCTGGTTAAAAATCGCAAGGACATGCATTTCTGTGTTTATGTATTGCAGTAGCAAGCTTGCCCTACGGGCCATGTGTTTCGTTCTTCATTGATGGGAAAAGTTCCATTGTCCTGTGTTCATCCCGCTTGCTACTACATGTGCATGTTTGGTGCTCTAGGTTTGTTCTGAAGTCAGGGACATACGTATTAAGGTGTGTCCTGATCTATGTTACTGGGTATTCATGTAGTCAATGTTACAGTGTGTCAGGAACTAGGATATACAGGTATATGAAAGGAAGGGTTTTTCCCCCAGTGCTTCCCCCCCCTACCTATCCAACTTAGGTTTTGTCCTAACCCTTTTCCCGGTTTCCCCAACTTCCCCTCCCCATCCACAACCTCTCCCTAACTCCTCTTCCGCCCCCATTGGCTGCCACGTGGTGTCCTGTGTTACAATTCAGGCACCTGTGCCAACCACGGTGGGAGGGTCGAATTCATTCGGCTTCTGTGGTTCGGGGGAGAGTGTCGATTCTCTCCTCCAAGTAAGTGTGTGTTTTGACACAAATTCATGTTTGCTAGTATTCATATTTAGATTAATCTCAACAATTGAGATATCCGAGAGATATCGTTCACCAATATCTGCTCCAATTGCAGCTTCAACTCAGAAACAAGGACACAATCTATTCTAGCAAAGGAATCGTGAGCCGGAGAGTAAAACGAGTAAACCTTTTCTCCATAGTGCAGATTTCACCAGACATTAACCAAATCAAACATATCAATACATTCTAGAAACTCTTTACTTGATTTATGTCCAGTAAAGGAACATGTCGAAGACCTATCAATCTTCTAATCCAATACAGTTAAAGTCCCCCCCCACCTCTAGGATCACCACTTCCCCTCTCATTTCACTTAACAGCTTGGTTAAATTTGCAAAGAAATTTCACCCACCAACCCAAGGACTATAAATAGAACAGAGGGTGATAAGTCTGCCTTTGTAAAGAAAATAAACCATAAGGACACGTCCCTCACTATCCATAGCTACCTTATTCACATGGAGACCCAATCCATTTCGCAACAAAATTCCCACCCCTCTCGATTTTGATGAACAACAATTTAACCACATTTTCGAATACTCCGAGTTAGTGAGAAGATTCCCTGATCCTTCCTGTAGAAAAACCACATCAATTCTATCCCTCCAAAGCTTAGCCAGTATTTTTTCTTCCCGTTTTTACCAGGCTATTCAAACCCTTCACATCCCATGTGCCAAGATTCCAACACTCCGTGTGTTCTCATTCTGCTCGATCTCTCCTCTGCCTTTGACACTGTCAACCATGCCATCCTGCTCAACCGTCTCCGTGCAAACCTGGGTATCACTGGTCAGGCTCTGGCGTGGCTGACCTCTTTCCTTTCAAATCGACCCTCCCAGGTCCAACTGGGGTCCTTCCTCTCCGACATCTTTTTCTCCACCTGTGGTGTCCCCCAGGGATCTAATCTCTCTCCCTGGCTGTTCAACCTGTATCTGGCACCCCTTGCCCACCGCATCGCCGCTCTCTGCCCTAATTTCCAGTGCTATGCGGACGATACCCAGCTCATTTTCAGGCTACCCTCAGCCTCCCCCTCTCCTTCCCTCATCTCTGACTGTCTGTCTGCTATCCAGGAATGGTGTGCCGCCAATGACCTCTGCCTTAATGCCAGTAAGACTGAGATTCTACTCATTGGTACACCCACTCCCTCCTTCCCTGCAGCTCTCTGGCCTGCCTCCCTCCCTTGGCCCCCTCCCTGCTCCTACCTGCAAGGCAAAAAACCTTGGGGTCATCTTCGACTCCACAGTCTCCTTCTCTCCTCATATTTCTGACGTCGCTAAGAAGTCACACTACCAGCTGCACCTCCTCAGAGGTATTCTTCCCTTCCTTTCCTTCCCCCAGAAGCTCACTGTCTCCCGAGCCCTGGTTCTCTCGAAGCTGGATTACTGTAACAGCCTCTATCTTAATCTGCCTGCCTCCACTCTCCGCCCTCTGCAACTCATCCAGAACAGAACTGCGAGACTTGTCCTTGGCCTCAAGCCCAGGGACCGTATCTCTCCAGGACTGAAATCTCTACACTGGTTCCGAGTGGTTGCGAGGATAAAGTTCAAAACCCTCTGCATTGTCCACAAGGCCTTCTGGGGCCTGGGTCCTAAATACCTTCAACTCTCTCTTCCCAAATATCTTCCTTCCCGAGCCCTTCGCTCATCCGCCTCCAACTCCCTCAGGGTCAGCCGCTTCTCGAAGCAACGAGCTGGGGGTAGATCTCTCTCCGCGGCAGGGGCCTCCCTCTGGAACAGCCTTCCTGCCTCCCTGAAACTTGAGGAGAACCATCTCCGGTTCCGGAAGCACCTCAAAACCTTCCTCTTTGCTTCTGCTTTCTCTCTCCCTCTCCCCTGCTGAACAGCTAATAGTCCTCACTGAAACTGCACCGATTCTGCAACTGGACCACTCTTAACGGCCTCGGTCCTGGGCCCAGCCAATCTCCACTTGCACTGATGCCTTGGAACCCCTCTGCACTGCGGGACTGTCTCTGTATCCCTACAGCCCCCCCCCCCTTTCCCAGCACTTGTTCTGCACCTACTTTGCACTTGCCACCAGCTGGCCCTATTTATTTATTACTTTACGCCACTTACCTTGTACTGCACTTCCCCCCTCCCCTTCCCCTTGCACTTTTTCCCCCTCCCCCACCCCTGCACTTGCGCGATCTGAATGACACCTGGCCTAGTAGGATCGTTGTCTGTCTCCCCTTGTTCCTCCCCTCCCTGCCTCGTCGCGCCTTGAAACACCTGTGTATAGGCGCGTTACAAATGCCATATCATATCATAACCCCATTCTACCTCACAATAGCAAGTTTTCAAACTTCAATTTTGGTACATACCTGCGTTCATATGTGAGATATTTCCCCTGGCATTTGCTGCAGTAAGAAGAACAGTATAATAACCTGAAACACCGAGTATTGAATTTAGACTCATTAGACCCTTTTGCAAGATATAAAGTCAGAGTGCGAAGCAACCTATTCCCCCCCCCCCCCAACAAAGAAACACACAAAACACAAAGACATACTAAAATATCTATCTAAATGAGCCCAACAAAAGTCAGGATTAGTCAAAGTACTATTATTTACAAACTTGCAAACATTCCTAACCATACCCCCACAGTAAGTAGCATATGCCCTCATACAATATTACTCCATCCTTCCCACCATATATAACGAATCGTAAAGTATGTCCAAGACCCAATATATAGTACAGAAAACTGTTAATTACTTCATTAGGTCATAAAATCATGTACATCTATGACCACAACTAAAACTATTCCATCAAATTATTCAAGTAGACCAAGCCAAACACATAATACTTGAGAATTTCACTCACTATGACACCCCTTTCTTCTAGCGAAAGCCCCTGCATTATAGTTGCACGGTATCAGAACCGCACTAACCAGGAAGACAAACTGTCATCCACCGCAGCGTACACCCTCCCATGAACAAGCCATCGAGATACACCACACCAAGCAGCTCTGAAACCAGTGAATATATAAACAACCTCCGTTGAGCTGCAAACAATGACCCTCCCACATGTTCTCCGGCACACTTTAATGACATTATACGGCCAATGAGCCGGCAGCTGAATACTCCTCACTCCGACCAAAAAGAAGTGGATATAGTGGCCATCATGAAGCTACAGTTATGAGAGAAAAGAAAGAAAAACAAAATTACCAATCCCACAACAGAATACAAGTATACATGTTCAACTAGTAACAGTAGGCCATGTATGTGGTCCATCAGATTTAAAAAAAAAATAATAAAACACCCTTAACATAGATTAGCTAGGTGTAGACAATAGCAATAGTCAATATATTAACAAACTGCACCAGCTGAGTTGCACAAAGTATACCACAAGACAACTCATCAGATAGGACCATATAATATACATTGTTAGGCATTTGCTAGAAATGAGCATTAAATCAAGGAGGCCAAACATCAGTTGTCATTTAACTCAAAGTATATAAATCCCGATTGACCATAAACGTGAAACTACATTAAAAGGTTACGACGTATAAAATTATGATAACACCAGTAGATTTGCAGAAAGGTAATTATACAAAATAACGCTCATCTGCAACACTGTGAATCCTTAACATGCATCCAGCGCACAGAGATTAAAGTTGAGGATCAAATGAAAGGTACGACACGATTCATCAAACGAGCCGGATTGGACTCACTTCAGGTGACCAAATGACTCTTTTGGCATCCAGCTTAAAGACAGACGATCGCATAGGGGATGCACCATTCATGTTACCTCACAACAATCACTCCAGTCAGTGACCCTGTCCAACCAATGAGATCTGGCTTCGGCTCTAGTTATGTTTCCACTTGTTGGTTACTCGAGCCAGTTGCTTAGGTCACCCGAGCATAGTTCGGTGTTGGTCCATAACAAGAGACCATAATTTCAACATTGCCTCAGCCAGAAGCAGGACCATCACTGAGAGCAGCCGTAATGACATATCCGTCATTGCGTGTAAAAGCATAGGATCACGTGCAGAAAGTTAGGTGCTTTCCTCAAACTCAAACCAACTTCGGAATTAAACCATAACAATGGTGAAAATGACCGTTTAACATAACGGAATAATGAAAGAAAGAAAAATAAAAGTGTCATAAGTCAATTAAAAAAAATAATCACAATCTAAATAAAGCAGACCAAGAAACAAAAGTCACATTGATCCCAATTTATCAAGTTTCTTCTTTTGTTGAGCAGATTTCTGAGTTACCGATGATGCCTCCATTGGCTCTGTATCCAAGTCAGTTAAAAAGGCTTCTGCATGCTTATGATCAACAAAGGAATGTAAATGGCCATCCACAGTAATCCGAATAGCTCGGTGAACCATGTACTCTAAATTCTTTTTTCTCGCCTTTTCCTTTGCTGTATTGAAACATTTCCTCTTCTCCAAAACATCTTTACTTAGGTCAGCAAAAAAAAAAAAAATATTATTTTATTACCTCCCCATGCCAAATAGTTCTCTTGTGGGGAATCTTAAGAATTTAATAATGAAGTGTCTAGGGCACGGTCCCAAAGCAAGTTTCTGGCCCAGTGATCTATGTGCTCTCTCTCCATTTCTAGAGGCATTTTAGGGTCTAGATTTAGTATGGAAAATCAAAGCCTTCCCCAGAAAGTATATTGGACTCCCACGCTCCACATTTTCAAGAAATCCGGCAATCCTTACATTATTTCTCCTTGAGAAATGTTCTTGCTCTGAAAGTTTGAGCCAGCTTTCCATTCTCAATCTCCAACTGTCTCACTTATCTGCAAGACGCAGACCTGTGTCATCCACAGTATTGAGGTGTTTGACAGCTACCATTTTTGTAGAAAGACAAACTTTTCTTCAGCACTGATCAGTTTTGCCTTGATTTCTGCGATGTCAACCATCACCTTGGTTAGTGTTTCCAGTATTTGGGCATCTCCCCTCCCCTCACATCCTCTCCACTCCACTCCCCTCACATCCTCTTCCCTCCCATACCCCCCCACTCCCCTTTGTCTCTTAGCCGGTTGGGAGGTCTCAGCAGGACATGTTTTATCACCCATTATTAAGGAAGGATAATATCAAGACGGGCACAGGAGCACAGCTCTTAAGCAGCCATCTCTGGAGCTGACAGTATGAGTGTATGTTCTAAGTGGTTTAAATATTCACTTATATTTTATTGCTTAATAGTTAAATTGAACTTTATTTGGTTGCTTATTTTCATATTATAAACTTCGGTATCAATGTTTTGTTCTAAATGATCAGAGACTTTGTGTACAATGCCCTGCTACTTTCAAACAAAAGGTGCATTTAAGTGTCAAGGCTTCTGTCCCAGGGAAAAGGTGGATAAACCAAAGCTGCTAAAAGCGCTACCATGGTTAAAGTTAATATGAAAGGAGCAACGTGAATGTCAAACAAAGATCCAAGCATTCCCAGTCTGCTGTGTATTGTTTTAGGTGCATTTTATAAAATTAATGGAAAGGCAATGATCTAGGGTATTTAATGGAGCAAAGCATGCCATCATACCTTTCAAATGCACATTTACATACACAATGCAGTCTTTGTGCGCCACCCAGCAAATTGGTTATGGTGGAGACTGTCAATTAGTCCCACTGGATAATATGCGTTTGGTGCTCAGAGGGGAATCTAGGCACCAGGAAGCCACATGGGGTTGGTGTAAGTGGGATTCCCTACGGCCCCTCCACATGTGTCAGGTTACCAGGTTTCCCCGTTATCAGTGGTAGATACTGTGAATCCTCTAGAATCAATGCCTGGCTTGTTAAAGAGCAAGTCTGCCCCTTCATCTGGTACAGCAGAAATCTTGAGATGGATTTGCTCATTTAACTGCCCCCGCGACCTCACCAAACACTGATGAGTCGACCCAAAGAATAGCCATGAGCAGACATGTGACCAGGGTATTGCATCTAGGGAAAAAGGAAAATCAACTGCAGCCACGGATTCTAGAAAGCAGCCAGTCGAAGGGGAGAAAAACACACTTACCCTACGCACAAGCAGTCAACCTTCACCGAGTCACCAAAGAAACGAGCTTAAGCTGATGCGTGTCACAGAGTCACCACTGCAGGAATTCAAAGTGGCAGCATGGTCTTTTGTGCCCTTAGCCACTACGACACAATGCCTTATTGGTAATGATGATTTAACAGGATAACAGGATATTATTAAATTAGCCACAACTGAGAACACATCTTACATCACAAAAAACCAAAGTCCAAACTAGACAAGGAATATAGACCAGTTGTTTTAAAAAAAGTGGAGCAAAGCAAAACATTTGCCAAAGTTGACTGTCTGTATTGCTTCAGGTATCACTAGTCTGTAAGAAGATATACACACTGTGCACATTATTCCACCGATACAAGAACATAAAATGTGTGGGTAGTGTATCCACTGCTCACAACAGTCCGGGCCCTTTTTTAAATAATTAATTGCCCACACCTGCCCGCACGCAGCCTTGTCCCCCTCCCGACCAGCTTCCCGTGTTATTTTCCTGCCTCCCAACCCTCCCGCCGAACCAACCCGCCCACCCCCCATGATTGGCTACTGTCGATCAACGAGTGCAGGCCAGCCACCGGCCTCCTCGCCATTTAAAATAATGAAGGCCAGTTGAGTGGAAGACCATGGGACCGCTTTGGGCCCTCTTTTAAATAATTATTCGCCCACAGCTGCCTGCACGCAGCCTTGTCCCCTCTCCCCCCCCCCCCAGCTTCCTGTTATTTTCCCGCCTCCTCCCGACTCCCAACCCCGCCCCCCCCCCCCCCCCAGTGATTGGCCACCTGATAGACAAATCTGAAATTCCCAGGGCAGCCCTCTGCCCGGCAGCCCCTGCGGCTAAGCTAAGGGCCCCAAGGCCAAGGGCGGCTCCGACATTGGCGGCTCCAAAATGTGTCTGCAGGTGTCCGCAGGGGAAGTCAGTGAAGCCAGCAGTCAACAGACACCAACAAAAATTAAGTGTAGCATGGGTGGGAAGTACTCCAGAAAACCCCTGACACTCTACCTTACCTTCCAATAACAGACTGCCATAGACTCACACCAGGCATACTTAGAAAGATTGGTGACCTAGCGCCGCACTTAGGTTAAACCTGAGTGTTCGCATATGCTACACTTAGTATTATGAATATTATCATGCATTGCAGCTAGATAGCACTTTGAATGTTAGCATATGCCACACTTGGGTAGAATTGTGAATGTTGACATATCCACGCATGGATGGAATTGTGAATATTGGCCTGCATCACATCTAGATTGGTTTTGAATGTTAGCATGCCCGCACTTAGGTGAAACCAGAATGTTAGCATATGCCATACTTAGATTAGTGAATATTAGCCTGCGTCGCATCCAGATAGGACTTTGAAGGTTGGCATGTCCACACTTGGGTATCTAGATAGGATTGTGAGTGTCAACAAGTGCCACACTTGGACGGAACTGTGAATGTTAGCATGCTAAAGGTCAGGTAACCCACTAACCAATATAAGCTCAAACTCTGCATACTTATCTCACTCAAAAAACTCACACAACCATCTCTGGCACAGCAAGCTGCAGGCACTTCACAACACTGCAACAACACATAAACCGGAGCAACAGCACACGCGGACTGACACCGATCCAATACCCGCACCAAAGCTCAGCACCTGGTGTATACCGAGTTGAAGCTGCCAACAGAACACCACTCCTCTCACCATCCCACTCCCTCTCCACCTTACTAACCCATCCCACCTTATTGTTTACAGATCCGCCAGAGCGCCTGGGGACCAATTCCGTTGGTGACGGCGTGCGGTACAAATACCTTTAACATTTAACAGTCCCCTATTTAAGCTACAAGGTCTGTACAAATTATTTCTCGATTTTTCATTTGCAATTCTTTAACAGCTAGCATCTGTGGTGGCTTGCATGCTTTTCATAGCAGTCAATCAGCATGCATGCATGCTAGCAAATAATACGGATTAGCCGAAGGAGATTGCAACAGACCATAGTAATACTGTTAATAGTACATAGAAGAGCAGTATGCACTTCCATTTTATTTACATTTTAATAGCAGCGCAAACATTTTTTGAGTAAGCAATGCTCCAATTTTCTTGGTATATGACCATTTCTTGCAACACAGCATGTGCCCTTGCACTATATGGGACTTGCACAATTGGGTTATTTCTTTATATAAAACATAGCACGAAAACAGTGTCAATGGTAATTGAAATGTGAGCCTTTCGATTATCCAAGTAGAACTCATTTTATGCCAGAAACCCTATTCTGCACTGCTTACCTTGCCCGATGGGTATAATACAGTGGTCTGCATTCTGCGTCTCTCCAGATGTTTTGGACTACACCTACCATGAACCTTAAAATTGACTAGGATGGTTAAGGCTGATGGGAGTTTTGGCTCAAACATTTGGAGAGCCAATGGTTGTAGACCAATGATAATGTGTTCTGAGTGAAGCAGTGGGCTACATCTCTTTCGTCGTGTGCAATTGCATTGAAGGCCTTTTTGTCCAATGTTCAACTGAATAGTACTCAAGTCTGCTAGTTGGTCTAATGCTTCAACAATGAATACTTTCAATTGTAACCCTGTTATGCATGCTGAGAACAGCGGATCTGAGGTCATTAAAAAATGTTTTTTTTTTAAACTATGAGTCAATGAATGTTCACCAATTGGAAACCCTCCAATCAAGACAAGATGAGCGAGTTGGCTCATCTACATAGATTTAACGTACCACGGGAAGATTAGAGACCGTTCTGCCCTTGCCCGCCCCCCAAAAACAAAATAATACTATTAACGGGATCTGGATCGCTTTCCCAAATTGTAATGGCATGTTTCACATTGCGCCAGTTAAGTCCACATTCTCATACTAGCTTCTATATTGCCCCCAGAAAATAATCATTCACATTTCACATTGCCTACAAAAAATAAAAAATAAAAAAAGTCTCCTACTCCCACGTGCTTCCCTACCACATGCCATCATACGCCTACCTTACACTCTTCAGAGACAAGGCAAGTTAACCTGCCCCCATATGCCCATTTTACACCCAGATATTGTATATCAGGTAGTGTTATTGCTACCCTAAGGCACAACATGACAAGTAGTGCCAGGATCAAAATAAAGAATAAAGACTTGATAAGCAGCAGCTAAATGTAGCTCCTGGACACCACAATTGTGCTCCAACTACCTCTGGAGAACAAGTAACAGAAAATATTATATATATATATATATATATATATATATATATATATATATATATATATATATATACACACACACACACACACACAAAAATGAGTTGGTTATCGAATGTTACATTTGGAAATATCAATGTTAGGGTTTGATATATTATTAAACATAAACAACTAAAAACTACATCAAAACCAATTGGAGCTGTGGTCAATTAGAGGCGCTCGCCATCCTTTTCCATGAGGGGGCCAGGCCACAGGGAATTGGGATGTCTGACCGCTACCCGATGTGCCTCCCAGAGGGTGGACGGAGCAGGATTCCCTTGATTCGTCGCCACGTATGAGACACAGTATTAGATTTTCCCCTTGCAGAATGCCAGAATCTCAAACATAGCAACAGGGATACAAGATCCAGCATCCCCTGACCAGGACAGATTGTGCAGCAGAGTAAAACACTAACCGAGAGGACTTCGCAGAACCAACAAACCTGTGAACCGGATAAGAAGGAAGATTCTAGGCTATCTTAACCGCACAGTCAAGCGGAATGCCTCAACGGTTCACCCAGAGAACACAAGCAGCTGTGGTGCATTGCAAAACCCCAAACACATAAGAATTTCAAATCGGCACAGTGCAAATTTAAAGCCGCGGAGCCTGCAATTAAGGATAATTAAGTCAATTTACCTCCAACCCAATGTCAAGTAAACAGTAATAAAACTATCACGACCAAATTAAGATAAAGGATCAATCAGAGGAACACAGACAGGCAGCCCAAGGGAAAGACTAATCCCAGATGCATACGATTGGGTGAAGGAAGTCATTGACGAGCGCAGACTTGCTATTTACTACTCCCATGGGAAAGAGACGACTACATGGAATGAAGTAGCCCATCAGCTGTCAGCTATCCAGCAGAAGCTCTGCTTGATATCAGGCAGAGAGATCATTGCAAGTGCTGGTGGCGTGAAGGATGCAGAGCTAGCAGCAGGGTTCTACCACAGAAACCTGTGAGAAAAAGAACCGCCTAAGGGATGGGTCTTTGGGGAAAATCATGAGCTTTAAGATGCTGAAGAAGGAAAGACCTCTGGCAGAAGGATAAAAATATCGACTGTCTAGGTCAGGATTGTAATAACTGCCTGGAAGTTTCCGAGGCGACCATCTTTTGGGTTTGATTTCAGAATAGGGTCAGACATTGATAGATTAGGTTTGTAGATCCTTCGGCTTCCTAGCAATAAATAAAACAAGTTAAACACAGAAAGGGGTTCTCCCTTGTACCATTTCTCTTTCTTCCTAAATAACTTTATCACCCACTATAATATAGGTTGTGATTGTAGGTGGTCTGTTTTTTGAGGTAATTTAATATAACATGTATATTTTTTATATTTAGTTATAGTAATGTTGTGCGTTTATCAAATGTATTACATGTTTGGCATTTATGTTTGTTGTAAGCTATTGGTATGTGTTAAATATATGTTCATGTTTATGCTAAATCTCCCTCACCTGCGAGACCCCCAGCACTTTTTGCTGGACTTGTGAATTATTTTTCTATGTTTCTGAAGGAGTGGGATTCTTCTGCAATCCCCCTCTCCCTCCGCCTCCAACCCCTCACCTTTTCTTTTATTCTTTTTCTGGGTGTCATTTGTATGACTCCATACTTTATATTTTTAATTATACTTCTCTAAAACATTTTGGGCATTTGTGTTGTCCTATTGCAGCACACAGCACATTATGTGCAGTGTTGCTGTGGTGCCCATTGGGCTCCTCCCCTTTTATTTTCTCTTGGGTTCCTTGTGTGAACTACTGTTCCAAGGATAGAAGGATACCGTTTATCCTTTCTACAATCTTCATAGTGAATTCAGCACACACCACCTTATGCGAGTGCTGAGGAGATACAGGTTCGGTTCTTTGTATGTATTATTCCATTTGTTAGACTGATCTGGGACTATATCTCTTGTGCTGTTTAGCGACAGGCCGCCTATTTAATTTGTTTCAGGCACGTCAGTAAGGCGCCGCCAGTCTTTGCTGGACTTGCTGAGTCTGCTTTCTGCCACCTCGTATAGGTGTTCCATCATTACCTATTGCCTGTTGGGTATTACTATACTAGATTGTTAGTTATGGACTGTCGAACCTCTGTACAGTCTGCGCAGTAGGGCGGTTCAGAAAAAGTATTTGACCTTTCCTTTTATTGCTATGCACAAAGTTGTGACTGATGTCTCTTCCCCAGAATTAACAGCTGTTGATAAAGATTTTGTTTAAGCCACTCACCACAATATCCCTCTGTCGGTACCTGACAACAGGACAGTTTCAGAGTTGCTAAATATTGTGCCTGTCGAGACTGTATAAGCCTGTGCATGCCATCTCCAGCACAGAACTCGCCATATACGCCCCTCTGCCCTTAGTCCCCATAGCTAAGGTGCTTCCGGCTCAGGTGGTCACCTTTCTGCACACACGTTCCTTAGACTTAACCATTTCCATAGCTCCAGTAGCCGAGGCCCTTCACCACTTCGGAACGGACATGTTCATGCCTAAATACTTGCACGCTGCCTAAACATGCCCTGGATTTATTTAATATTATTCTGGAAGAGAATTATTTTTCTTAGTTATGTTACGTGATAGTAAAGGATATTTATACTGCTCACTTTCACCACCAGAGTGGTTCCCTGGCGCTATGGCGGATCTGAAAAAGAAAGAGGGTGGGATGGGTTAGTAAGGCTGAGCGGGGAAAAGAGCAAGAGATCTGTGATGTGCTGTTAGAAGCCTCAGTTCGGTTAACACTGTTCGCTGAGCTTAGGTGTGCTTTTCAGTTAGTAGCCGTTATCTGTTGTTTTTGAGGCTATGTTTGGTATATTTTGATGTGATGTAGTGCAGTGCAGTTTGTAGTGCTTTGGAGGTATGGTTGTGCTTGTGTAAAGTGTGAGGTGTACGCAAGGGGGGGATCGTTTAGTGGGGTTGGTTATTGGCATTGCCATTTAGAAGGGACGCATGCTAATCTTCACAATTCTGTCTAGATGTGACACAAGCTAGTCTACCTCACTTGTGAGAACCCCAGAACTTTTTGCTTTACTGTAGGATTATTTTTCACTCTAGTGGGGACCTTTCCACACTCGCAGAATCGTTTACTCTTTTTATGGGTGTCATTTCTAAGACTCCCTATAGTGTACTTTGAATTTTATCCTCTTTGACAACATTTGGTATATGGAAGTAATGACTCTGTATGATCATATACAGATTTTACAAAGAATAGGAGCAGTCTTGTCGCTTTAGATTTGTTGGTGATTTATTACTACACTCAGCCGACACGTGTTGGACCCAACAGGGGTCTTTTTCAAAGCTGTGGGTCACTGCATCAAGATGGGTAGTCACGAAAGATCACTAAAGGACTGCCAAAGTTTGTACATTCCACATCTGTTTAATTAGCTGGGTTCCTGCATAAAAGTCAGATCATGGAAGCTGAAGAGGTAGTCGACCACTGGACTTCAATCCGCGGAAGATGGAGAAACAGCGGCTGAGATGACTTCCAGTGACTGTAGAGCCTGCTGTTACCTTTCCTTCCAAGCAACCTGGGGACTCTGAAAACAATGGCCCCGACCCAGAGCCTGGTGAGATCCACTAAACACAAGAAGACCTAAATTTTGAGCCATCCCACATCATGCTGCGACCTTGCGGGGCTGCAATACCTCAATACCGTGGGACCTTGAGCCATCATGCGGTGCACGGTCTAGCGAAATCCGAATATAGCTGAAACTTTATTCATGTCTCTGGGCGTCCTGCAGAATGACATTAGAGTCCGAAAAGTCCCCTCATTGCAGTGCTGGACCTTGCAGGTGACAGGAAACCGACCAGCGATATTCAGTCTTCTTCTGGCTCCTGAAAAGGGCGCCAAAACCAGAGCTGCATCAGCCATAAATTAACTCTTGCCTGGAGCCTTCCCGGTTGATTCTTGCTGCAAAAATCACCCCAAAGTTCTGTCTTCCGTCTTCATGACAAAGGAGTCCATCGACTGGGTTTTGTGGCTGCAGATCCCGAATTCTCCCCTGCTGCAACTCTTCTTCTGTGCTGAGGTACTGCGTTGGCTGGGGTATTTATTTACCTTAAGCCTCTGATTTTTGTAAAGCTTTTGTGGAGTTTTCTGTGATTGGGAGCCCTCTCATCCAGTTCACCCAAGAACGCTGCTGGAATCCTCCCCGTCTGATTCTCATTCTCAGAAGTCCCTGGACACCAAGTAACTTTAAAGTGAACTACTTATTTGTTTGAACAGTCTTCCACGGGAACTGGACTATCTGTATCTGAACCTTGCCTCGCCCTGCCTACAGTTGGCACCTAGTCCACTAGACTCCCTCTTCTGCCTCAGAGAACTCATGCAATAGACTAGGCAACGACATGGTAAGAAAAGGATTCTGTCAAGAACAGTATAAGAAGTGTTTAAAAGTTACTTACTGTGAAAGAGTTGGTTAGTAACAGTTACTAGAGTGATCAGTTACAAAAGTTTTTACTTACCTTGACTGTGTTGGGCCATTTTGAAAAGTATATATTTAAGGGTATTTTACTCACCTGTGAATTAGTTGTGCCTCTTCCCCAAAATCAATACTGTTGGTTTCACTTCACCATTCCTGTTAGGATATAAATGAATGAGTGCCCCAATTCCCAATTGGGTTGCATTTCTCTTGACTTGCTGTTAGTCTCATCTAGAGTAAGTATCCCTTAGGTAATACTTACCTTCTAAGTTGCGGATAGCCATTTTAAAAAGGTATATGGATTTTGCTTACCTTGAGTTCGCTGTGTGTCATCCTAAAATAAGTTAGAGTTATTGCTTACCTCAGTCTGTGTTCCACGAACCTGAAAAGCAACTGTAATAGTATATTACAACATTAGGTTTTACTTGCCTGAAATTGCTGTGTGCCATTCTTAGAGAGTGTTCTGTAGGTGTAGCAGACCTTGCTCTGCCTGGTTCAATTCTAAATTAGTGTAAAGAGCTCTTGTATACCTTACTCTGTGTTCCAATGAGCTGAAAAGCAATTGTAAATTACACCAAAGGGTTTCACACTTCGTATAACTATTATCCTAAAAGTAGGTATATACTGTTCCTTGAATCTGTGAGCCACTATTCAGAAAAGTATCCTGGTAACAGGGTTGGTTATGTGATTTGTTTGCCGGGTGTCACGGCGTAACTGATGGGGCCTACAAGCCTTTGACTTATTGCAAAGTAATCAGAAAATAACATATGGATTTTACTCCTCATAAATAGGTGTGGCCTATAGTAAATGTGTATAATAAGGTCTGACTTCCCTAGAATTACTGTTAGGTATTCTGAAGAAGGTTTATGCTTTGGTCTGTGTACCTTCATGCATTGTGTTGTATGGCTCTATGACCAGTACTTACTGTTAGGTAAGATTTTCATATCAATGATACATTTTCCTGATATAAGTCAACCCCAGAATTTTTTGCTGGACTGGTAGATGTTGTCCTTAATTTATTTTCCTTATACCTCAGTGAGTGGGAATCTTTCCACACTCAGCCTTTTACTCTTTTTATGGGTGTCATTTTTAAGACTCTCCATAGTGACTTTTAAAAATGAGCCTCTTTGACAACTTTTTGTAAATGGGTTGCTGGGTTGCCCTAGGGGCTCCCCTTTTAACTTTCTCTGGCTAACCTTGTGTGAACTACAGTAGAAAGGATCTTTGGATCCCTTTTACATTTTATTAGGCGAGACCAGCATCCCCCCACCTTTTGTGGCGTGCTGGGAGATACAATGTAACATTTATGTTACAAGGACAAACATACCTTCAATGGCTGATAGCAGTGAAATTCGGTGCACCTTTCCGTGGTTTGTTTTCACAGCCCACGTAAAGGCACCCATGGGTGCTCATTCTACCAGAGAACCGGTTTACTGATACCTCTGGCACCAAATTACTATTAGCGGTGCCCGATGGCCATCCGATCCTCAATAAAAATAGGACGAGTGTACCAGGTGGTGGGGTT
Organism: Ambystoma mexicanum; assembly: GCF_040938575.1. Lineage (NCBI taxonomy): Eukaryota > Metazoa > Chordata > Amphibia > Caudata > Ambystomatidae > Ambystoma > Ambystoma mexicanum. The sequence continues at coordinate 950,276,533 of NC_090933.1, read as the reverse complement.
GCTGTTCTTTTTAGAGCTATACTGAAGTTGCACTCTCTGTGTATAGAGGAACCTGATGTTGAGGCACTTCTGGTTAAACTGCCCATAAACCAACACACTAGTTACAATTGTATTCTGCTCTACAGACCCCATCTCAATATGCCACACTTCGAACAACTTTCTGTGTTGCTTCACTCCAGTTTAAGACCCTCTCTCAGAAGGGTGGTGTTCATGGTGATTTTAACTTCTGGTATAATGAGCCATTGCACAAATGTTGAGTAATCATGGGTTCCAACAATTAGTCTCAGATCCCACGCATACTTGGGGTCATACACTAGACTGGCTATGCACCCACGAGGTAATTATAAATAACTTAAAAGTTGAAGAATGTCCATGGCCAGACCATTTTTGTCTCTCCTTTGGTATCCACACACCTAAAACCTGTACCTCGTGTGTATCCTAAGAGCGATGCAGTCATGAAACGTGCCACCCACAAATTAACTTCTGAGTCAATTGCCAATTATATAGAATCACTTAATGCTGCACTTCTTGTTTCCAATACCCGACGCTCTGGCAGCTTGAAATGCCTTGGTGAAGCAACCAACTATATTGCTCCAGTCAGGGTCTGTAACGCGACAACCAAGCCAGCTCGACGCCAGACCTGGTTTTCCCAAGCACTTAGAACTACAATGAATAAAAGGTACAGGCATTGGCAGTCTCTGCTGGCGAATGAGGTAAATACAGTGTAACCTCATCTGCATATAAAAAGGCTATCTTGATTGCTCTCCCACCCCCCAAAATTATTATTTTCACGATTGCATTAACAACGCGTCTTCCAACTCTAAGGAACTCTTCACGGTCCTTAAAAAAATTGGAAAAACCCAACCTTTCTCCTGTGGCAACTGTCGTGAAAGATAAAGAATGGTGCGCCAAGATTCAAAAGGCCATGCTTGAGAAAAGGCGACAATCTCAGACTCTAAGCACATGAGAAAGCCTCTGCTCTCCCTCCCATCGAGACCACTCCCTCCCCTACCAGTATACTCCTCTTTGAGTTCGGAGAGATTATGGAAATCCTCCGTGACCTTAAATCCACAGGCTGCCATGAGGATCCTTGCCCTGCTGGGGACATTCAGAATTGTGCATTATCTCTCGCCTTGGCAACTGCTACTTTTATAAGCCTTGTTTTTGCTCAGCTCAGGTGGCAGCACATGTAAAAACAAAAAGGTTTCATCACCCCCGTTATCAGGGAACCTAAATTGGATACAAATGTAGCATCCAACTATAGGCCAATAGCCAAATTGGCCCTTTTCTTTTGAAAATATTGGATCAGATAGCTTACCTTCAAATTCAAATCACATCTTCAAACACACAACTTACTTGCATCCAAATAATCTGGCATCCAGGCTTCTCAGAGCACGGAGTGAGCTTTTAGATCTAAAAGCTAATCTGCTCGCCAACATTGACAAGGGGAGTATTTCCCCTCTTTGCTCTTATTGGACATCATCTGCCTTTGATCTGGTGGATTTTAACCTACTTTTTTTTTTAAAAGCGCCTGTGTAGAGGGTTTTAACAGACTCGGCTGCCTCATGAATTTTGTCATTTTTTATCTGAAAGAGAGGCCAGAGTATTTTATGTTGGTGTGGCAGTCAGCACTATACCATTATTATGTGGTCTTTGAGGGGTCAGAAATGCAAAGGGGACTGCAGTTTTATCAGTCTTTCACATTTTATTTTAACAAACAAATGCAACCAAAACCTAACAGCCTACTCTACCAAAGAATTCACTACCTAGTCTAGAAACAAAGGGAACTCTCCTAGCATGAATAAACCGGCCCTCAAACAAAGTAAAAGACTACCAAATAATCAGTGCCTTGGATGACTTCTAGTTGTCCAGAGTAAATCTTGCTCCCCAGTAATGTCCAAAGTCAATTTCTCCCAAGGGAAAAAAAAAAGTCTGAAATCAGTTCTTGAAATGTTCCAAAGAGACACATGTTAACGCAAACGAAAATCCATTGGTAACAGTTTCTGTTCTGCTTGATGAAAACATTCCCTTTCCAAGTTCCTCAAAGAAAACGGCACCAATGGTATTCCTGAATGATCTAAAGTACCACTTCTGCTTAATACCAACGCCTCTTCTCGTAATCTCTGCAGCGTCTTGAATACATTTTGTCAGGCTGCTGCTTCGTAGGGATTGCTCTCTACTTAGCAACTGCCTTGAGCCAAATGATACTGTGAGAGCAGGCTCCTTTGTCTCACAGTCTACTACGACTACATTCAAATAATAATGTTCTTATATTAGACAACCACAGTACTACTGCTTCTGCTGTAACTTGATACTTGTAAAGTATACATGACTCTTCGACCTCTGCCTCCCCCGCCCCCCATCAGTCTTGCAGCTACCACCAAATCTGTCTTTTCTAGGCTGCTTCTCTCTCAACTTTAACAGTCTCCGCTCCAAAGATTAAAGATCAGTTTAACAAGCGCCCAACTCTCTTCCCCAGCTTCATGTACACCATCTGTTTCCAGTAGTTATCGCAAAGCCGTACTGCCACTCATCCAGCCTTGGATAACCTGGTCACCCTTGTATCAGAAGACTCTGGATTCACAACAGTTTCAACAACTTTAAAACAATGGGGTTCAGTTCATTAATTGGGCTTGTTTCACCTTAGAAAGGCTTGGTCTACTGGCTTGGGCAAAGCTTGTTCTTTTCACAATGTCAGCCACTTCTAAATAAGGTTCTATGTGATTACAACGAATCAAAATATAGTGAATGAAATAACGGTAAAAAAAACAAAATTTAAAAAAGAAAAAAGAAATAAAAAATTGGAGCCACACGCCGCCTCAACCCTCTGTGTCCCCATGCTTTGAACCCCACCCCAAAACACCCAACACTTTATAACCACCACCCCTATACATTTATTTTTCGGTATCATTTCATTTGTTTTTTTATTTTTAGTATAATCACTGGATACCCTAAATAAGTGTTCTGACTGTTACATGTGTTTCTGCAGAGAAACCTGCCTTTTGTAGGTACACACAATTTTGTTTTGATGACTAACTGCCACTTGAAGGTGTGCATTCCCTTTTATTCTGGCAGCGTTATGCTTTAATAGGAGTCAGGAAACCATTTCATATGTGCAACCTCTCATTGATGCTAGATAGCCTCGTAACAAAGTAACTGCTTCTTGAGTTCACCGTCAACGTTTGCCTCCTTAAAAGAAAACACGTGACCAATCGGCAACAGTTCAAATAGAACAATGGGAAAAAGAAAGGCTCTCTCTTCATGCGAGCACTTTAACTTCGGTGAAACAAGCGTGCAATACATTTCCCTTGTTAGAGTGGCTTCCCACAACTTTACTTGCCTTTACTTAAACGCAAGCATCAATTAAGCAGGTTACAGTTACCGGCAAGGTATTCCTGCTGATTTGGAGTATAGCGCTTCATTCACAGCAGCTGCGGGATGCTTCTACTTCCCATCTTTATTTCTTCTGCTACTACTGCTAAAGGCACTCTTGGAACCCACACTCCTTTACAGCACAGGTGTCTCAGATACAGTCTCGATGATGGAGTCTTCTTTTCTCCAGTTTCCCTTGGCTTGCTTCTGCACATGGGCCCTGGGTGGATGCACAACTTCAGCTCTCCATTCACAGCCATTAGGTGCTCCTGGAAACGATTGTCAGTTCCTCCCAGTCTCTTCCAATGTAGCCACAGCTAAACACGGTTTGTGAGCACAGGACCAGCTCAGAGCCTGCAGGTGAAATCTGCTCTTCCTTTGCTCCGGCATCCCTTCTGTGGTCACACTTCCTAGTAGTGAACTGCCAGCCTCGTGCTCTGCTTTTTCTTCTGCTAGTACTGCCGACCTTGCAGCTCCAGCTTCTTTCTACCGCTTCCTCCCTCAGCAGCCTTTTATGCCACTCGGGTGGGTTAATTGGCTTTAGGTGCAGACCCTTGGAGCCAATTGCCTGACCTTGCAAAAAGCTGTTAAGCCAATTGCCTATCGTTGGCCTCTACATCCCTCTTCTTCACAGTCGCTGAGGGACTCTGGGACAAGTAGTCAATTTTTGAGAAATTTGGTTTTCTTACTGCTTTAAAATGGCAAAAGGCCAAAGGGACATCAGAAGGGCGGGTGTTACGGTGAAAGTAAAAGGGGTTCCTTTAGGTAGGTATTGCACAATGTAACCTGTCCAAGCTACAAACGATTCAAAATTGTGCGGTCAAGATATTAGCAGGTCTTAATAGGAGGGATTATGTCACTGCTGCAAGGTAAGCATTATATTAGCTCCCGGTTAAGAAACGTACTCAATTTAGGCTGCTCTTTATTGTTCATAACTGCCCATTTGGCAAGTCTCACACCCATCCGAAACAAAGAGTGAATGTGTATCAAAATGGGCGGGTACTCAGATCAAACAATTGTAAATTGCTACTGATACCGCGTATCAACCTGGCTCGAGGAGGAAAATGCTCCTTTGATTACCTTGCCCCTACATTGTGTAATGCCCTTGCTCTTTCTCTGAGGCCTGAGAACATCTTTGGTGGTTTAAAAAAATAAATAAGTACTTTTTTTTTTTTAAAACTGAAAAACTTTTTCCACATAGTCTTAGTGATCGGTGCCACTTCTGCTGCCATTGCTCGTACTGTCATTTTATTGTTTTTTTTTAATTGTATTTTATTTCTATGCCCTCCCTCCCTTGATTTATCTAGTTTTACTCACCTATTTGTTTTAACTGGTGTTGGTGTCCCTGTGCACGCCTTGCACTGTTGTCTGTATTGGGTTACTAGAGCCAGTTTACAAAATAAAATGGTATCCCCTTTCGCACGGTTACTGTAACTTTTCTGTTGCAGTTACTTTCCTTGCAGAACACATGTTCCAAGGGTAGAGAGAGATTATTGGATCCTCTCTACATTTTATACTGTTGAGTACAAGCACACCCCACCTTGTGGTTTTTACTCGCAGGCTGTCAAATCAGGTAGTAGTATTGCCACAGCCCTAGTTTCCTACTTGGCTCACATTTATCATGGACTAGCCAATGTAAAAAAGGGGATATAATTGCCATTGGAGAAGACTGGTATGACCCTGATTTTTCTGATGTGGCATAGGCCTACAGTAGGCAGTGTCATTTGCTAGCAAAACAATGTTGGGAACACTGTTCAAGCAACAGGAGCACATCCTCGACTTTATAGACCATTCGCCAACATGCAAGTAGATTTCATTCAGCTCCAGATATGCAACCATTTCCAATGTAGTTTAGTAATTGTGGGCACTTCTTTAGGTTGGGTAGAGGCCTACCCATGCCACAAAGCAATTACCATAACAGTTGCCAAGGAGTTGTTAAATGACTATGCCACGATTCAAGGTGCATGCGGGTATAAACACTGATCGGGACATCTATTTCAATGAACTACTGGCAAAGGAACTGCACACTACTACAAATACAGCACAGGCTACACTGCCCCCCCCCCTCCCCCTCCCCGCATCAGCCTCAAACTGCCAGGACAGGATGCAGAAGGGTATTTTGCCAACTAGACTAGCTTAACTTTGTTCAGGGACAGGCCCGAAATGTCTATAGGGCCTCCCTTGGATAAAAAACAGCATGTGCAGCACAGCTAGTAGAAAACAGGACTGCCTCCCCCCCCCCCCCCCCCAACATGGTATAGGCCGTTGGTGTGCCTTCCTTCATCACCACCTGTCAGGAGTTATTATTCTAGTACAGACCATACAGATGATGGTCTTGAATTACAGCAGAAAACGTCTATCCGTTTTTTTTGCACACAGGGTGAGGTGCTACCCAAAAGGATTCAAGGAGCTCTGCAACTCCATCCAGCCTGTATTTTATTTATATACATTAAGGAGCACCAGATCAATAGGCCAAATAAATTTAAAAGAAACAGCATCTTGGATTCAAGCAACTCACTGTAAATTCACAGTGGCAACAGAGAATGGAGTACAGGCTGCTGACAGCCTAGAAGTAAGGCTCTTAAATTTAGTAAAACTCCGTAGTGAACTCGAAACATTGGGACAATCAAACCCAACTGAAATGTTGATTAGGAGACTGCACATGATGAATTTAAACAATGTCACTACTACTTCTGAAATTCAGAGCTAGTCTTGGAACCAGAAGAGATATCATGGTATGGTAGGAGGGTGGGCTTCTGATCTTGAAGGGGCCTTCCATGTCCCTCAGTTGGATTTAGATCTGCTCATTAAGATTTAGATTCAACTTATTGCCGAAATCTTCCTGCCTCTACAACATCCAAAACTGGACTGCAAGACTTGTCCTTGACCTAAAGCCTAGGGATCGTATCTCTCCAGGACTAACATTTCTGCACTGGCTCCCAGTGGCTGTGAGGATCAAGTTCAAAACCCTCTGCATTGTCCACAAGGCATTCTAGGGCCTGTGGCCTCAATACCTTGAACTCTCTCTTCCTAAATATCTTCCTTCTCGAGCTCTTCGCTCACCGCCTCCAACTCCCTCAGGGTCAGTCGCTTCTCCAAGCAACGAGTTGGTGGTAGATTTTCTTCTGCTGGGCCCTCCCTCTGGAACAGCCTCCCTGCCTCTCTGAAACTTGACAACCATTTCCAGAAGTACCTCAAGACCTTCCTCTTTGCTTCTGCTTTCTCTTCTCTCCTCTCCTCTCCTCTCCTCTCCTCTCCTCTCCCCTGCTGATCTCCTGGCTGAAACTGCACTGGTTACCTGGCTGGATTTCAGGCCCAGGTTCAGTCCCCACCAGTTGTACATCTGCACTGCCCCCTGGCAACCCTTGCACTCGGGGACTGTTTCTCTATCCCTACAGCCCCCTTCCAGCTCTCGACACCTTATGTCCGCACTTACCCTGTCACTTGCCCCCACCTGTCCGCACTTTTATTTATTGTATTTTATTTATTTTATTGTTATCCTATGTATGTACTGCATTCCCCCCTCCTCCCCCTGCACTATCTCAATGTCACCTGGCCTAGTAAGATCGTTGTCTCAGTTTTCCCTCTGTTCTCCCTCCCTTGCCTCATCGCGCCTTGAAACCCTTGTGTATAGGCGTGTTATAAATGCCAAATCATATCACGAATTTGTATTTTCTAGAGAAAGGGGGATACATTTCAGGAAGGAGCTCAAGTTCTGCCTCTTCATGGAAAGGCTACTCCCCAACACATAGGTCTACACACTCTACTCCAAACCGAACCAATAACTCGAGACTGGGTGACCTGTGCCTTCACTATACCTCCCCTACCCCCCCGCCGCCCCTTACACCTCCGTTGTTTGCCCTGGTGGACTGTAGATTCCTTGCTGCCAAAATTGTCCACCCTTTCCCCGTACCCCATTTTTTTTTTTTAGATCTTCCCTTCCTTGTATCTCTGCTTCCCTCTCTGTCTGTTCCTGCTTGTAGCTAGGTCTGTGCTCAGTAAATAACACAAAAATAATGAAAGGATAGAGCGTGGACTTGGTAGAACATAATACTGTACAGGTAAGGGTGTGGGATTTTACTCCCCATGTGCTCAGTCAATGCGAGACCCGATGCAGAGTGCACCTTTGGGAAAATTGGACAATACAGTTACACCAGGTTATTGAGGCACAGAGACTAGTTACTTATCTATGAAGAATGAACCAGTGACACAGAGCTCGTACTGATAGACATCACTTATAGCATTTTCTCAAGTATGGGCCATTCTCAATGACACCCGATTCAGTTTCTCAGTTAATGAACTCAATAAGAGTTTAGGAATATAACTACAGTAGTCAGTCATGAGGTGTGGAATGATACAGAAACTAGATTACACGGGTCAGAGTTTCGAATACTTCCGTGAGCACCTCGTCAGGCGTTATTACCTTTTTCTGTGTTCCAGGTCACATCACATTTCCAGAGGAGCAGCAATAGGACTAGCATAGCAGGAACAAGTAAGAATGCCTCCAAGTAGTAAGCAGGATTCAGGGAAATCGGGGGATGGATGGAGCAAATACTGCTCTTGCAGCTTGGAATGCTTACAGGTGCCAGTCCAGAAAAAACAACTGGATTCATCACTGGGGCACATCCAAGCAACACCGAGGCAAATATTGGAGAGCTGAGAATATTCTCGGCTCTGAGTATGATGATAAAAGAAACTCATCTAGAATGTCACCTCGGCTATTGAACTGCTAGAGTGGGACATTGCTTGTACAGAAGCTCAAGACTTTCTTAATGAACAGCTACTCAGGATTCGTGAGGATTTATACTAACCAGGCCTGGCCACGAAAGCACACTTAAGAGTCTGGAGTTCCTGCCGAGCTGTTGCTATGGAGAAGTCCTACCCTACAGAGAAAGGGTGTATTGGCCAATTTTATTCCATAAAATTGGCAAATACTCCCTAAAAATAAAAATAGAGAATACAAATACTAACAAAAAAAAGAAAATAGGAAAAGACATGTAGAATCTTGCACCCCTACTTTCACCATCACAGTTCCATGGATTTGTTTGAACGAGTAGTTCACGTAGTACCACAGGAAGAAACTACTATTTTCACTGCCCGATTGGAAGAAGTAAACATGTATCTTTTTTAATGTGCATGAATAACTAGGTGCAAAGAAATAAATATTACAAAAACATTTCTGTTTTTCAGTTAAAACCTTGACTTGCTTATGAAATACTCTAATTGGGAATTGGACTCACATTTTTACTGCATACAAAATATTTGTACTCCCAACATAAACATAAAAAAAATAAGGAGTAAAACACTCTCACTTCCAAATCTTATCTGGAGCACTGGAGAAGACTGGAAATATAGTATCTGGCACGGTCAAAGGATGATGGTTTGTTTCAAGCTTGGAAGCACAAAGGAAACCGGGTCACAACAAGTCAAATTGTCCCAGGTCTGTGAGCAGGATGTAGCAGGGATTGGGTGACACTGCGACATGTGGTGAGTAAAACTCATTGGACAACAGCATGATTCCGGGTAAGTATCCTCAGAATACCTCAGGATATGTGGATAGTGTTAAGGACAGACTGGTTGTTATTATGGCCCCTCGAACTGCCACAACCGCAATGTATCAGAGAGTTCGAGCCAGGTCAGGTAATGTTGGTAGGGGACAGGATCTTTTGAGAGGGGAGGGCTACTGGGAGATCTTAACAAGGGACCGAGTTGTCTGGGGCAAATGATATTAGTGTGTTAGTTAGTGGGGCCCCCACCACAGATGAATATATTGGACACACAATATTTTCTGGCTGATTGAGATTTCAAGCTCGGTAAGTTTGAATTATGAAATGGCTACTGCTCTACAGGAGTACAGGGATGAGTAGTGGCTAAACCAGCTACACAATCACACTATTAGCAAACCAGCAATGATCCCAATAAAAAAGGTAAAGCAGACATAGCACAATGAGTATACCTCCTTAGCCTTTTGTTTTAACGTGGGCCACCGGCAGGCCATACTCTCAGAAGGGGTGTGTAGAGATCATGGTAGCAAACTAAACAGCAATAGTGCAAGGACTACAAAATAAAAGAATTTCCAATCAAGTTCCTATACAACCATATATACAAACTTTAATTAAATAATCAAAAATGCAATTAACCAATTAAAGACACCAACAGAAATCCACCCCTGTGGAGAGAATGCAGAACTGGCAAAGTATCTCAGTCTGGGTACTTAAATAGATGTGATCAGGCGAACAATTGCAGTAATGCCACTATTCATGAACTTTAAGAACAGCTCAAACAAAACCAGGGATTTACAAGTCGCAATAATCCCAGAAAGTGGACAAGAGGGACAGTCGCTCTCTACAGTATCACAATATTGTTTTGGGATGCTTCGAGCCAGGCTTCCTAGTGCTGTCAGTGGTCAAACCAGGTATGAGATGAAGCTAGTCACATTGACCCAGCGGTTTGAGGTGAAGGGTGTTGTGACGAATCGCATGCATTTGTGTCTTCTCCACAAGCACCCCCTTTGATGCTAGGGAGGTAAGTCCGCTATGCAAGACCCTCCTTAGGGGTCTGGACGAATGGGACCTCAATGGGAGCGACTTCATCCTTAAGAAAAGGACTCCTGTTTCCGATGAGGAACTCCCTAGATCTAATACCATATCTGCCTACATGGGACTTCCAGCTACGAAGACTAATCTACCATCCTTATATTTGGCTGCAGGCAATGCTGAAGCGAACCAGTCATCAAGAAGATGAGGTCTCCTTAAGAAGAGAAGTGCAAAGCTCGACTTTAAGAATCGATAAGCTGGAGCTAAAATCAGCTCCTTGGCGTCAAGCATTAACCAGTGACCAGGAGCTACCATTTGGGAACAAGGAGTTCGTGCAGAGCTTTCTGCGAATCCAACTTCCACATTAGATGGAAATTGTGTACATTATGTGTGACTCCTTATGCTTTAAATGCCCTAAAGAGTTGTTCTAATGTTTATTTATAGTTTGGCATCAGTTGGCATGGGGAGCCAAAAGTAGCTCATGGTAGCTATTGGTGTCAAGCTAACCAGGCTCTTTTATGCTACAAGCAGAAGATATAGGTCCCAGCTACACTCAATTTCAAACTCTGGAAGTGTATTTAACTGGGATGAGTGGAGAGAGTATATGGTGCCCAGGGGAAGCCCCCTGACGCAAGCACACCTTGGAGAGGCGAAGCAGAAGCAAGCTGCAGAATTTGCGACTTTTGGAAAAGCAAAGAACGCCAACTTGAGACACCGGAGGGTGGGCAAATCCAACAACAGGGAAGTGTGAAGGCATCATGAAGCAAGAAACAGACACTCACTTTTCTGATTAACAAATACTTTATTGTTCTTTGTCAGGATGGATTAATGCCCAACTTGCCCTAAACTAAGGTGGGATTACCCTACCTAAAGAAATTAAGGATAGTCGGTGTCATTAATCTCAACTCAAAAGTCTTGTCTGCGTCCAAAACCTATACTTACCCTCAACTAAAACTCTACAATGTGTAAGAGGCCAGCACTAAAAGAAGTTATGAGCTTCTTGCAGCTCTGGCTAGTTTTCAGCTTCACCTTTCACAAATTCAACAAGAGTTCCAAAAGGTCTCAGGGCTCCCCTCCCCAAATTCAACACAGTTGGCGGAAACCTTGGGGGGTTCCCTTCCCCAGACAGCCAGTTCCTCCACTAGAACTGCTGTGAGCCTCGTGACTTGTAAGAATGCTGTCAGTTCAACTTTGTAATCCTCTAATTTTTTAAGTGGCTCAAACAAAGGCTTTCTTTCGCTTCAGCAATTGTCATGCAGCATAGCCTTGGTATTGTGGCCTTCTGTGGTTCTTTCTCCAGTAGGGCTACTCGGTCTAGGTTCAGTTGTCCGACCGCATGGCCCACACATTACAGGTCACGCAACCGATAACCCTCGGCACTTTGTGATGCTCTTGATTTTCCCTGTTTTTTTCCGAAGGAATCAGGTGGGGTGTAGTTGTCGAACCAGACAGTTCACGCACTACAGGTCACGCAACCAATGACTTGTGATAGTGGACTATCACCATATGCTCCTGGCAACTTGTACCAAAGTTTCAATATTCAATGCCACTTGTTTATCCACCTCCTGGGGATGCCACCATGTTTTTCCTGTTCCTCTGATTTCTGTCGCGACCTTTTTGGTTGAGACTTATCCGGTTACCATTCACATTTCATACATTCTATCCGGCCGCTCACCAACAGAGGCTTCCTCTCTGAACCTGTGTCAGTAATTCACATTCATTGTTGCTTTCGCAATGGCAGTCTCTTGGCTTTACCACAACTTTTATTTAAGTCACTCTGTACTTGGCTTTTCTTAATGTCCATTGTAAGGAAGGCAATGTAAGACAGACAAGTGATAAGAGTTCAAGTGTGTTTAATAAACAGTAAAGTGGGTGAGATAGACACCTAATCTAAACCTAAGATGGGAGCAAGCTATGACCATCAAATCATAATAATACAGTCCTAGTCTAGTCTTGTCAATTAAAAAGGACACATACTAAAGAGACAAAATAGTGTGGGATAATGGTCTCAAGAAAAGAGGTGTTCACAAAATGATAAGTCAGGATGTTATGGCCAGGGTCTCCCTTACCCATGTTTTAAGCACAGGACAAGGCGGGAGCCTTCAGCACAGCACACTCCTGGGCTTCTCTGGCACAAGCTTACAGTTCCTTTTCTCAATATCAAGGCCTTCCGTGCCAAAGTCTCTTCTCATACAAAGTATCTTGCTTCGGAGGGCCAGATATGCCAAAACAAAAGTTGCTTCTGGTAACATTCACATCTGGCGATTACTCTTCAACCTAGGATCCCCTTCAACCGGGCTCCGATCTTTCTTTCAGCGTCAGCCTCCCAAAGCACTTGCCAATTTACACAGAGACTTCCGAAGGGCGATTGCATTTCGCTGGGTCACTGTCTAGCTTATGGCAAGTGCGGGCTTCACAAAATCATAGTACGCACGGCATTCCCCTCAGCCGGGTGCAAACGCCAGTTCCATAATTCCCTCAGTTGGGAATCACTTTTCACAGTTCATATTTCAACAATCTCATCAGAAAGGGAGTGTTCCCTTCCCCTAGCTTTCTCTTGGCATCCCTGCATCGGGTTCACATTTACCACAGTTCACTTTTCAACAAAAAGTCATTCTAGACCCCTTAGTTTCTTCCCTTTACCCAAGTCCTGGTCGCAGTCCCCAGTCAAGCTTTCTCTAAAGCCCCCAGTAAGGCTTTACACAGTTCAATTTACACAAGATTCTAGGGTGTGTTAGGGTTCACCCCAATTCACAGGCATCCCTCAGTCGGGTTCACGTCTGCCTCCACAGTGTCAAAGACTTTCGATTGTACAAGGGGTTTGGTTTGACCCCAATAGGACCACCTTGACACCTCACGCCGGATTCCCCTAAGGCCTCTTGGTATTTGTTGTTTCTCCTGGTTCGGGTGAAGGGGCACCCGCTAGAGACCTTCAAATGAGCACCCACGTAGCACGGGACCACTCTCTCTCTGGTGTCTGGTTCACTCACAAAGTTCCCACAGATCTCCCTCTGCTGGGCTCGGACCCCTCTCGCAACATTCATAAAGGAGACTTCCCTCCGCTGGACTCGAGTCACTTCTCAGTTTTCAAAAAGGGTTTTGGGACATCCAGTCCCAGAATGCACCGTCAGGATTTTTCTCCCCAAAAAGCCATTTGGCATCGGGAGCTAAAAGGGGATATTGTTCTGAGGTCAGGTCTCCTCTGCTGGCTCTGAGACCTGGGTTCGCCTGATGGCCCTGGGGAGGTGGGTACTGCCAGGCAACCCCAGCTGCCCCTGGACTTGCCTTCTGGAGGTACAGCTCCCTCTGCACAGTGGAGTTCGACTGGACGCACAGGACCAGTGTCAGGGTGGTTTTCTCCTCCTCCAGTTCTCCCAGGGTCTCTACAGCTCTTCTTTTCCTCCTCCAGCTTCCTGCACCTTCCAGGTTCCCAAACTCGCTCAAAGTGTGCTTTCCTGCCCCGCCTTTAATACTTCCTGGGAGTAGCGATTGGATCCAGGCGTGTGGTTGGAAGGGAATACCTGACCCTGCCTGTCCTAGTTAGCGGGACAACATGGTGGTTGGTCATATGAGTTAATGGCCCAGGGATTCCTATGGGTAATCTTTATTCTCCCAATCTCACTCCTCCTCGTCCCAGTGGTTTTAGGGGAAAACAGTGTAGATGGATTATGGTACTTGTAGTTTTTCCAAAGAAGATGGAAAATCCATTTGGGTTGTCATCAGTGTGAAGCGGGTGCCTGTGGTGTTGGGTGCAAATGGGTTGTTGTAGGGCACGGGGTGACATATGTACTTTCTTTCTCCCGGTTTGGTATCTGTTGGGATTGTGGACAGGTATGGTGAAGGAGAGGGGGAGGCAACAGTATGGGTCCTGAAAAGAATGTATGGCAACAGAGGGAATGTTGAGTAAGGGGGTGTTAATCCATTGTCGCTCGAAGCAAGTTGTGCGTGAGAAAGTGTCTGTCTGAAAAGGGGGCAGGGGTTTAGTTTCTAGGTACCCTACTGGTTAGGATGGGGAAAAGGTGTCATACGGTAGGGTGTACCACGTCTCGCCACCGGGTGCCCCTAGCCTACTCCCCAAGGACCCCTCATTCAGGTGATCCTCCAGCACTCATCCACCCCCATGGTCTGGATCCAAGGGCGATAGCTGTGCCCTGGCCACCTGAGAAAGGGATTCCCAGGGTTCAGACAGCGAGACACCCTCAGGTTTCTCACACCATTCAATGTCAACAACTTCTATTTCACACTTGCTCTTATGTGTAATTCAATAGTGCTTATTATGAGCCTTCACTTCGTTCATTTATTGCTTCTGAATGGGATTTTCAGTGTTCATAACTGCACATAATTCACTTTTCACTCATGCAGCATTTTCATCCGATTTCCTTATCTTTCTCTTCAATTCGGTATTCAATAAATCTTGGTACATTTCAAAAACGGTACTTTATAGTTTGTTCGGTATTTAATAAACCTTGTGGCATTTCAAAAAGTGCTTTGCAGTTTGCCTGATAATCAATATTCTTCCTTTAGGGTTACAAACCCCATGTTTTAGCTGAATCGCTACAGGCAAATGTCCAATTCCTGCCCCTGGAGCGCCCGGTACGAGTGTTCCCTCTCACACTCACCGATACTCAGCTACTCCTCTGGGCGTCTCAGCAGTCTTCTCCGACTTCCACTTTCTTCCTGGGTAGGCTTAGGGAGCTCCAGCAGGCAGCTCTTGCTACTGGGAAACGTTGCTGCAGCGGTCCATGGCATTCAGAAGTATTGTGTGTGCCCCAGCTCCAGCTGGGAACACGCGGCTGAAGTAGTTGCTGGGGCTCTGGTCCCCTCACGGCAACACACAGCGTCCTCTTTGCAGGCCCTGCGCCAGCCTTCTCCTCGCCTCACAGCTGCCACCTTCTCACCAGGCAGGTTCTCCCTCCACCCCCTCTCCTCTCAGTCTACCATTTTCTAAACCTTTGGCTTTTCAATTGGTCACAGGTGCAAGTCCTTTGCCTGACCACCATTATAGTAATTAATAGGAGACGCCTTCCACATCTCAGTACTATAGTGGTGAAACTGACTAGAAGTGTGCATCACCCCTGATGACCTATTCCTCGTCCCAGTTGTATAGGTATGTGAATGTGGGACAGTGGGTGTGTAGGGAACGGAAAGACACTTAATGACAGGGGGGCATTACTCCTACTTGTTTACTCCCCGGTTTGAGGCGTCTTGGACTCAACACATGTTTTTTGCAGTGGGTTTACCTAGCCCATATCAAGAGGTCCTGTAAGGTGTTCCGTTTCTAGACCTTTTGTAAAAAGGGTGTTTGCAAGGATCATTTCGAAAGGATGGCAAGGGGTGCGGGCAGGGGGCGGCAATTGGTCAACAGTACCCTATGAAAAGCTTCTGGGACTGAAGGTTCATCATGAAAAGGTAACGGGAAATACTGTGTCTCACCCAAGGACACCCTCCCTCCATTCCCCAATTCTCCTCCACCCAGAAGATCCTCCCGCGCATATCCACTCCCAGGGTCTGGATCCAAAAGCATTGGCCTTTCCCTGGCCACCTGAGCAGAGGACATTGGGAAGAAGAAAGTGAGGACACCCTCAAGGAAAAGGAGTGCCATGCAAAGTGGTGGGTGGCCTGGCTAACGACACAGAGACCATCGTAACCTGGAGAGCTAGCAGCTCCCTACTGCCATTATGCGTAAACGGCAACAGCCTACAGCTCACAAGTAGAGAACGGAATGCCGGTGAAACTCAAGACAGAAGCCAGACAGACAATGAAGTTGATTTCCTGAGCAAGTGCCAAGCCCTGCAAGAATCCCAAGCCCTGCAAGAATCCCCTGCATACATGAAGGTACCGGGAGAACAGGAGAAGTGGAAGGCCGCCGGGGCAACCGTATATGAGTGGAGAAACTTGTCCCAGTCAGAAGGATGAATAAACCAGCCTAACTGGAGTTTTAAGAAGCCAATAAAGAAGTTAATGAATAAAGCTGTATGAAGTAAAGAGAGACTGGAAACAAATACCCTGAGAAGGGGGGAAATCCCCAGTGGAACAGGGTGGAAGAGGCCGTCAAGTGAACAGTATCAGAGAAGTAATCTAATACAGGAGGGGGCGGAAGGAGCCAACACTGGATAAATATCAAACCTAGGAGAGGTTGAATTTAAAGATTGTCAGATATACGACCAAAGAATGTGAGAGAGTGTCAAGGAAAGCGGTCATAAGCTTATCCTTAAAGAGAGCACAAGGTCTAGGAATGTTTTGGGAGAGCAACAAGAGCTCATAAATAATTTCATGATATTATTCCTTTGCAAGTGGCCAATGATTTGGAATGGAGTAAGACTCTCTTCTCTCTGAATCTTCATTCACTTAATGACCAATTTAAAGGCAAGGATGTGACTCCATATACATGGTTCAGAGGTAAGAGCAAAAGCATGATCAACTATATATTTGTCGACCCTGTTCTGCTGGAGTTAATTTCTCATTTTGCAATAAATCCAACAGACTGGACTGATCATTGTATGCTATATGCCCTATTACAACTTCCCGCCCCTTTGTCTGAAAGGGGAATTTTTGGTCCTATGAACTTAAGTTTGTCCCGGTGGCAATGCAGTTTGTTGCATTGCTATGAATGTTGACAAAGCTGTGCAAACCCTACGTGATATAAAGTTTATCAACCTCGACCGATCTAACATTCAAAATTCAGTTAAACAAAAATACAGACAATACTGTAAACAATGGCGTGCATCCTTACTCCAACAAGATGCTGAACTACTTTTCCAATCCCAGTCTAAAAAGGACTGCAGACTATTTTGGATGTTAATAAACGGGCTTGACGTATCCACATGCAGCTCATAGATAAATGCTGTAACAGAAGCAATATGGGCAGAATATTTTTCTACTGTATATGCTGTGGGCTCCGTCAAACCATTTGCTGTGCCATTTGACCTAAGTGTATTGTCTGTTGACTCTGCAGCTCCCACTATTAGTAGGTAAAATGTTTACAACCCGATTTTAAAAAGTAAACTTTCTAGATCGGCTGGACCCAATAGGCTGCCTAGCGTTATTCTAAAATCTGAACCGAGGCACTGGTCAAATGTTCTGACTATTCTTTTTCAACATATAGTATCCACCAAGAAATGTCCTATATCCTGGCATACAGCATACACTACCAATCTTTAAAAAGGGTTGGGGATCAGAACACTCCAACTATCGCCCGATCTCGCTTTTAGATACTGATAGCAAGATCTTTTTTTGGCAATACTCCTTCAACATCTGGAGAATTAGGCTGTGCCATTTGCCAGAATATCTACGAAAACCAGTCTGGTATTTAAAGGGTACTCAACATCGCTTAATGGTTTAATCCTTAGACATATTCAACAGTCTAACTGGGATACCCCAGATTCATGCACCTATGTTGCATCAATTGATCCCTCTGCAGTCTTTGATCGCTTAGATCACACAAGGCTGTGGACTACGCTCAAAAGATGGGGGGGATTCCTAATACACTTTTGGAACTATGGGTCTCCATACTAGCTCTTCGGTAAAGATACAATTAAATAAAGACGGGATATGTTCCGCAGTATTCCAACGGAGTCAGGACACGTCAGGGGTGTACCCTAACGGCATGCCCATTTCACTTTATATGTATTAACGCAAGTGACTACTTAACACCTGTAGCACTAATAGCTCAATAAAGTAAGCCCGGAACCCATGTCCTGGCTCACAAACGTGGACGACTTCCTCCTCCTCAACTCCATACAAACATGTATTTTAGCAGTATCAAGAAGCCAGAAAAAGCAACTGCAAACTTGGATTTGGGATGATAGACGTAGAATTCCATCTTCTCACCTGATATACCTGGGATATAGGATATCAGCAACTCCCGGTATGGTCAATGTGAAGAAAGCGCTCTACCAGAAGGCGACAATGCTTATTTCTCAAGCTTCAGCAATACATAAAAAATATGGTTCCTATTCAATTCTACTTGACCTTTACTTTTAATTATGGAAGGCAGTCCCTAAACTTATCTATGGCCAGGAACTGTTCTAAAAAATAAAATCTGAAATGCCTAGAAGTGCTATGGAGCAGAGTACTGTGTGTTCCTAACTGTGTGCCACTCGCGGCCATCGGATTCAAACTGGGGCTATATTCCACTGCTGCCCTGATCGAATGGAATTTGCCATCTAGATTTAGGAAAATAACTGTCTTCCGGTGAAGGTCTATGTAAATTTGTTTGAAACCATGCAGATATCCCATAACAGGAAAAAACCTAATATTGTAATGTCAATTGGGACACATTGTGCAAGAATTCGGGAACAAATTAATATGAATGTTGAAACCCTAATTCTAAATCCAGATAAAGTAAAAAAAATAAACTACTAGATTTTGATTGCATCGTAAACGTGGAGAAATTCCACCGTTATGTCACATATAAGCCATGAATATTTATTAAAACAAAATAAAAAAAAAAAAAAAAAAAAAAGGAGGCGGCGAGATTGCTCCCTACCAAGTTTCTTGACAAACATAGGCGCAGTTTCACGCAACTGCGTTGGAATTTACTCCATACGAAAGAAATTCTTGCACAACGCAGCCTAATTGAATCTAAAGAGTTGCTTTGCTGGTTTTGCCATAATGACGGTTCAAATTAGGTCAACAAGACATCTATCCTTTTATAAGAAAAGGAATACAACACGGGATTGATAAAAATGTATCCCAACTATCAATGGGCTAGAGAACAACAAATATGGCACCGATGTCTGAGTGGATGTAACACTTTGGAAACCTTAGCCGTAGCTTCCTTTTTTAAATCTTTGAATTTAAAATGACAGAAATGTTAATATGAACAACGAGTTAGATGTGGGAGTATCATAATACGAAAGTATGACTTCTGTGCTTTTTTTCTTTTTTGCACAACTTCTACATTTTTTTTTTGGTGCATAAGTAACAGAGTATTTGTTTACATATGTTTTAGCGATTTTAATTTCCTTATATTTGCATAGTTTTCATCCTTGACATTACCTCTGTGTTGCCAAGGACGAGATAGCTTGTCCTTTTATCACACAAAACTGAAATCCAACCCCCGGGCTATGTGAGGGGGAGGTTCCTCCTCCCAGCCCGGGGGTTGGATTGCCTTAATTTTCATGTCAGCACGCGTAATGCGTGCCAACTTGAAACAAAGTAATTTTAACTGCGGCAGCTATTTTGGCTGCCGCGGTGAAAACAGAAGGTACGTTTCCTCCCTCGAGCTGTGGCACTATTGTGCCGTTCAGATCGAAGGGGGAAAAAGGGAGACTCTCCCCTTTCCAACAACACCTTTTTTGAAGCATTGCTGGGCGCGGATCGGGCGCAGAGCGCTCAATCCGTGCCCAGCAATGCCATTAGACCACCAGGGATCTGTTTGTCAAGTTGGGTGTGGGGGGCTGCTAACTATGTAAGTGGCCCTCTCCCCCGTGGTCCCCAAAGCATGGGGCAGCACATATTGCCCCGCCCCCATCCTGGGTGCAGATGGGTGATCATATGCCTCTACGGAAGGGGCCAGAAAAAAATAAAAGAAAAAAAAATTAGATTTGCGTGGGTAACCACTAGACCACCAGGATTCTTTATGATGAAGGGGGGGGGGGGTTGACCCTCTCCCCCCCAACCCAAGTGGAGCTACAAGGGGTAGGAAGAGTTACATGGTGCCCCCCATCCATTTGGGGTGGGTGGTTACCAGAAATCTTGCCACAGGCCCCCCCACAAGCCTAGGGCAGTAGGTTTTCCCCTCCCTGGGGGCAGATGGGCACACCTAGGTAAGGGGCAAAAAAAACAAAAAAAATAACTTTTTGGGTGGGGAGCCACTAAACCACCATGGATGTTTCTAGTGGAAAGGGGATGGCCCTCTTGCACCCCCATCCCCAAAATGGATGGGCGGCATCTCATGTAGCCCTCACTGGGGGCAGATTGCGAGTGCAATGCCCCCCCCAATCAATGGGGGGGTAAGAGAGCCACCAGAAAACATTGGACTGCCCCCCCCCACCAATGCATGGGGCAGTATGTTTTTCCCACCCTGGGGGAGGATGGGCACACTAATGTGCCCATCGTCCCCTAGGGAAGAGGCAAAACAAAAACATGTTTTGGGTGGGGCACTAAACCACCACGGATGTTGACATTTCACAGGTTTGCATGAAGGTCTTTATATCGGAGTGTATACCGGGCCACTAAATCTTCCCACTAAGATGCGCCTGAGTTTGTCCTAAATGCCCCCGGGTAAAATGGGAATGCACCATGGATGTTTTTTGTGGAATGGGGGATAGCCCTCTTCCCCCCCCACCCCAAATGGATGGGCGGCATCTCATGTAGCGCTCCCGGGGGGCAGACTGCTAGTGCAATCTGCCCCTAGGAAGGAGTACATGAGATGACCCTCATCCATCTGGGGTGGGGGGGCACCAACAACATTGGAATGCCCCCCCCAAACCATGGATTGGAACAATGGGGGGTGTCCTATCAACGGATTTCAATAGTTGCAACCATTTCATGAAAACTTATTAAACCTTTGTAATGTATCCCTGAGACAGTAACCTAATTGTCTCACTAATAACCAAAGCTTAACATTCACAAACTCACTTCAACTAAGTTGTATTTTGAACAGCATAAATATATATATATATATATGTATATATTTTTTTTTTGGTTTTTAGAAACGTTCCTGGGTGGACACAGTCCTAATTATTTCACTGTTGGTCTATAGGAACGTTTTTTGTAAAATGCAAAACATAAAAAAATGACTTTTTTTAGCGTCCACAAACAAATCTTCTGTAATTTTATCCAACAGAAACAATGTGTAGACAAGACATTCACTACTGTGAGAGCATATTAGACAATATGTGATTACCAACTTGGCAAAGTACATAAATTAGAGTTGTCTGTAGTAAATGTCTTTCTATGGCATACAATAGTTAGACAAAGCAAACACTGTATTACAAACTTAAGGACACTTCTGGGTAGAAACCTTGGAGAGGTCTACAATTGCCAGGTTACCTAAAGCATGGGGCAGTAGTTCCCCATCCTGGGGCATGATGGGCGCACCAATGTGCCCAACTGCCCAGACGGAAGGGGCAAAACAAAGAAAATCAACAAAAATACACGAGTTAGTTGGGACACTAAACCACCATGGATGTTTGTAATGGAAAGAGGGGTGGCCATCTCCCCCCCACCCAAAATGGGGGGGGCGCTCATGTAGCCCTCCCTGGGGACACATTGCTAGTGCAATCTGGCTATCTGCCCCTAGGAAGGGGCACATGTGTTTTTACTTGGGGTGTGGCGAGGGTCAGAAGACCACCGGGGATGGCTTGAAAGGGGATCCGTGATCGGAGAGCAGTAGTTATGATTTTTTAATGCTGGGCCGACCATAGGTAACAAATGTTTGTTTCCTTTACAGCTTTTTCTACGCGAGCAGCTGCAACGTTATGAGAGTACTGTTTTTCATTATTCCACGGTTAGGGCCCATCGTCACTGGGGTGGGTGGGACTTGGGCTGGATTGTTGATGGTGTGGGCGGGAGTGGGCCGTCTGGGGGGATGGGGAGGTATTTTGGTGGACTCGGACACAATTCCAGGGTCAGTCCACAAATAGGCCCATATGCCAGAATAACATTGGTGTTTCCCTGGGAGCGGCTGTCTCCCATGTGGGTTAACTGTCCGCAAGCCCAGGCTGCACCTCTGGCTGTGCTGCGTTACAGATGTGACCGCCGGGGAGGATTGGGGATCCCAGGAACTGCCGCTGGACTTGGGGACGGTCAGCCGCCCAAGGCTAGGGACATCACACCCCACCATCCTGGAGCTGTGGCTGGCCTGCGTTGTAGCTTCTCCCTTTGGGAACGGACGCAGACCCTGCCGGGGCTTCCGGGGACAGCTGCTGGGCGTGGGGACAGTAGACCCACATGGGAATCGAATGCCCAAGGCCAGGTACATCACCCCCAACAGTCCTGGAGTTCTGTCTGGGCTGTGTTACAGTGCTTCCCCACCAGGTAGGCCCCGCAGTGTGCTGTAAAGTAGGGTTGATATTCCTGGCCTTAAGGCATTCTTTTTTCCATGTGGGTCTACCACCCGCAAGCCCAGCAGCAGTCCCAGGGGGCTCAGGCAGGGTCCCCATCCCTTCCCAGAGGTAAATTCTGTAACGCAGGCCAGCCAGTGCTCCAGGATGGTGGGGGGTGATGTCCCTGGCTTTGGGCACCCATCTCCCATGTGGGTCAACCATCCCCAAGCCCAGCCTGGAGCTCTGGCTGGGCTGCGTTACAGCCTTTCCCTACAGGGAAGAATGGGGACCCTGCCGGAACTGCCACTGCACTTGGGGACGGTCGACCCACATGGGAGACCGACACCTAATGCCAGGGACATAACCCCTGACAAATCCTGGAGCGCTGGCTCGGCTGTGTTATAGAAATTCCCTTGGGGAAGCGATGGGGATCCTGCCGGGGGTCCCTGAGACAGCCCAGCACTTGCGGATGGCCGCCCAATATGGGAGACAGCAACCCAAGGCCATCACCCCCGCCCATCCTGGAGCGCTGGCTGGGCTGCGTTAGAGTTTCCCCTAGGGGGACCCTGCCAGGGGCTCCTGGCACTGCTTTGAGACGGTACACCCACACGTTAAACTGATGTCCAAGGCCGGAGACATCACCGCCAACTGTCCTGGAGTTATTGCTGGCCTACGTTGCAGCTTTTCCCCACCAGGGGGCTCCGGCGGTGTTAGCTGGGTTGCGGTGTTACAACGCCTGTCTATTAGTGACAGAATAAGAGTAAAATTGCCACTTCTATAGTATGTAATACATTCAACCTTGAGTCTCAGCCCACTCTCTTCTCGATTGGCTTAAATCGGAAGAGACTACCAATAAAACCAGGGAAAGGAAAGGAGAATCAGCCCAGGAAAGTGAAGAGAGTCAATTTTTCTCTTCAAACTAAACCGTGTGGCATCTAATAGGATTGACAATTTTTAATAGCCCATTGATTGTCACACCGCTCCTGGGGTACTCAATTGTAAAAATGACAACTTCGGGAAATGGGATAAATTCCCAATCCCACAAACACACACAAAGGCAATACAATCACCACTTCCCATGTGGAATCAACTTTTTGCTCATGGAAAGTGGAACAATGTAAAAATGTTTGCTCAAGACTAAAATGGGGGCAAATTGGAGCCCTTTTAGATGATACAAACACCGTCGACCGGTTTCAGTGGCTTAGGTTTAGTAACGCCACATTCTTCAGGACAGTCTAAGCTCCTCACGAGTTGGTGCATTTTATTGTACAACAACCAGTTTAATGAGGAAAATGGTTAAACACAGTAGATGGCATGGTACATTACCACCCTGCAGTAGGTGTCATGGAACTGGAACAGTCTGGAAAGGAACCTGTGGGATCAACAAAATGAACCACAGTTACTAGGAAGCTGCTAAATTCCACTTATTGTATTTAGGATGGCAAAACACTAGTTTGCCAACCACAATAAACAGCACCATGGCTATCGCATAACACCACCTCAATTTCCAATCTCATTATCAAGGTCTCATCTCTTGGTGTCACGGAGTGCCACCTACATTTATTAGCCACAATGTTATTTTAGAAAAATAACCACAACATAGGTGATAATTCTAACAATGGTATGGAATGCTCTTAAACAACTCCTGTGATCGTATTAACAACAGAGGAATCTCAACTCACCCTTGGTATTCACTCCCTTTTGTTCTAAAGACTGGTATGCCACAGATTAGTGCCCAATTTTTACTGTCCAGTCCACGTGTAATACATCTGTGAATAATTGCAAAATTTATAATGATATTCAAACAGACTGGATGTCAGAAGCTCTCAATATGGGGCAACCACAATTTATATCACATGGGCAATTATTTTAGGGCAAAGCTATAAGGGGGAGCAGAGAATCATATGGTCCCGCCCAACAACGGCAAGTTTGCTTTTTATTAGTAAGATCTGCAGTCAAGGGTAAGGGGATAAATACAGCTACAGAATTGTCCCAAGGGCAAGATTGAAACATCCCTGCAGGCAAGAGTTTGCACATGTACTTACATGAAAATTGCATAACACGGGCGCCTTTTCGGTCAAAAGCGCGGCGCTCTGCATCGGCGCGTCTATCCCCTATGGCTCAAATCTCTGTGTGTTAAATAGGAGACAAGGGGGCGACGGCCTTTCCTTCGTGTGTCACGTGACACGCATTCTTCATGCCTCTGATTCCGTATAGGCCAATGCGTGTCAAATTATTGTGTCACATGACATCCACGTGTCACGCGCCCGCCTCCTTAATGGCCGGCCCGTTGTCATGGAAACACCAATAACGCGCATCAACGCATCATTGGTTTTCATGGGTATGTCACGTTACATCTACGTGTCGCGTGCACACGCACGCGCCTCCGTAGCGGCCAGTGGCACGTGCATTGGAGGGGGCATCTTCCCAGCCGTGTGTGAGATACCTGACTGGGCCCCTGCCTGACTGGCGAGCGAAGATTTGCGTGCGCGTTGCAGGGGGTTTTGCCAGCCCTGAGTGGGGCTAAGAATGGAATTAAATTTTGTAAATAAACCTTGGAGGCCGCCGTGTCGGTCTCGCGCTGTTGCACTTCATTGGCGCCTCCATAAGAACGGACTGGCCGCTACGGAGGCGCGTGCGTGTGCACGCGACACGTAGATGTAACGTGACATACCCATGAAAACCAATGATGCGTTGATGCACGTCATTGGTGTTTCCATGACAACGGGCCGGCCATTAAGGAGGCGGGCGCGTGACACGTGGACGTCACGTGATAATAATTTGACACGAATTGGCCTATACGGAATCAGAGGCATGAACACGTGACACGCGAATGCGTGTCACGTGACACACGAAGGAAAGGCCGTCGCCCCCTTGTCTCCTATTTAACACACGGAGATTTGAGCCATAGGGGATAGACGCGCCGATGCAGAGCGCGGTGCTTTTGACCGAAAAGGCGCCCGTGTTATGCAATTTTCATGTAAGTACATGTGCAAACTCTTGCCTGCAGGGATGTTTCAATCTTGCCCTTGGGACAATTCTGTAGCTGTATTTATCCCCTTACCCTTGACTGCAGATCTTACTAATAAAAAGCAAACTTGCCGTTGTTGGCCGGGACCATATGATTCTCTGCTCCCCCTTATACCTTTGCCCTAAAATAATTGCCCATGTGATATAAATTGTGGTTGCCCCATATTGAGAGCTTCTGACATCCAGTCTGTTTGAATATCATTATAAATTTTGCAATTATTCACAGATGTATTACACGTGGACTGGACAGTAAAAGTTGGGCACTAATCTGTGGCATACCAGTCTTTAGAACAAAAGGGAGTGAATACCAAGGGGGAGTTGAGAATCCTCTGTTGTTAATACGATCACAGGAGTTGTTTAAGAGCATTCCCTACCATCGTTAGAATTATCACCTATGTTGTGGTTATTTTTCTAAAATAACATTGTGGCTAATAAATGTAGGTGGCACTCCTTGACACCAAGAGATGAGACCTTGATATTGAGATTGGGAATTGAGGTGGTGTTATGCGATTGCCAACCACAACAAACACAGCACCATGGCTAACTAGTGTTGTGCCATCCTAAATCCAATAAGTGGAATTTAGCAGCTTCCCAGTAACTGTGGTTCATTTTGTTGATCCCACAGGTTCCTTCCCAGACTGTTAACAGTTCCATGACACCTACTGCAGGGTGGTAATGTACCATGCCATCTACTGTTTTTAACCATTTTCCTCATTAAACTGGTTGTTGTACAATAAAATGCACCAACTCGTGAGGAGCTTAGACTGTCCTGAAGAATGTGGAGTTACTAAACCTAAGCCACTGAAACCAGTCGACGGTGTTTGTATCATCTAAAAGGGCTCCAATTTGCCCCCATTTTAGTCTTGAGCAAACTTTTTTACATTGTCCCACTTTCCATGAGCAAAAAGTTGATTCCACATGGGAAGTGGTGATTGTATTGTCTTTGTGTGTGTTTGTGGGATTGGGAACTTATCCCATTTCCCGAAGTTGTGTCATTTTTACAATTGAGTACCCCAGGAGCGGTGTGACAATCAATGGGCTATTAAAAATTGTCAATCCCATTAGATGCCACACGGTTTAGTTTGAAAAGAAAAATTTACTCTCTTCACTTTCCTGGGCTGACTCTCCTTTCCTATCCCTGGTTTTATTGCTAGTCTCTTCCGATTTAAGCCAATCAAGAAGAGAGTGGGCTGAGACTCTCAAGGTTGAATGTATTACATACTATAGAAGTGGCAATTTTACTCTTATTCTGTCACTAATAGACAGGCGTTGTAACACCGCAACCCAGCTAAGAGCGCACTTTAGGTAGGGATAGTACCCTTGTTTCGCTCTATCCTCCTGTCTTCAGCCACAACCTTGTTCTATTCTTCTTTGAATAGATTTGAGTCCACCCCACAGTAAAATAAGTAAAATAAATAAAACCTTGTTTTAGGGTTTGGTTTTACGATCTGGACCTATCTTTGGGTTTTCAGGTTGTTGCTAGTAGCCTTTATACAGTTGTGTGTTGCCTAATGTTTTGTGTTAATAATATCTATCTAAGGGCAATACCCTGTCAACTTATAGAAATTGCCCCATTGTTTGTTAATAAGGCTCCGGCGGTGTGCCAATACCTCCACAAAGGGAAAAGCTGTAACTCAGCCCAGCTAGAACTCCAGGACGTTTGGAGGTGATGTCCCCGGCCTTAGACATCAATTTACCATGTCCATTTAGGTGTACCATCCCCCAAGCACAGCGGCAGCCCCAGGGAGCCCCAACAGGGTCCCCTTCCCTCCTCCGAGGGAAATTCTGTAACGCAGCCCAGCCAGCACTCCAGGATGGTCGAGGCTGATGTCCCTGGCCTTGGGTGGCTGTCTCCCATGTGGTTTGACCATCCCCAAAAATAAATATTTTTGGTTGGGCTTCCCCCCCCCCAAACCCTTGTCACCCCACCTATTTTATTTACTGTTCCCAGCCCTTATATGTCTTTTCCCACTTTATATAATCTACTTGACTATGCAAGTGGGCGAAAAGACTTTGTGAGCTATAAATGAGTGTCTGTAAAATATAAAAAGGTTAGCTGCATGAATGTATATAAATAGATAGATATGATTTTTTTAAAATGCTCTGAAAACTGTTTGGCCAGCTGCCTCCTGCAGGTGGAAATATTTAACAATCATAAAGCAAAGCATACACTGGAAGCCAACTAGTGTTTGGAATTGCAGTAGATGTACAGACTAGATGGAACTATCGATCACTACTTTCTGTAAGCATCTAGTTCACTTTGTGTATTCATTATACTATACAAAAGGTAAGAAAGACTAAGCAGAGTGAATTGTGTAGCAGTTACAGAACTGGGCAAACTAGGTGGAATATTGTAGTTTGTGGTCATCTCACTTTCAGGGTACCTAGTCTGAAGCAACAGAGCGATAAGACAAAATGTCAGGGAATATAGGTTTGCTCATGGCTTCAGCACCAGTTGCAAGATGTATGCAACCTGCATGTTACATAACTCGGTTTGCCATCAAAATAATTTGTTCTTGTACATTTTCAAAAATGTTCACTTGTCAATATGATGCATTTTTCCCAACAAAATGAAATACAGTGGACACTATGGTGTTTAGATATACTAAACGTTAATGTAACTAATGGAGATGATGCAGTGTGTTACAGTATCAATACTGTAATAACACATTTTAGGAATAGAATTGCATAACTTTTTCAGCCGTCGTAATTGTGAGGGTGCCATTTTGGGCCATTACCATCCCGATAACTTCTGGTTTGCAATTATTTGAAAAAGAAAAAAGGAAATTCTTGCCCAGCACTCCCACACATACCTTTGGCAATAAAGAGTGGAGGAGATGATTACTGCGGCACCCTCTCTATTAGCACCTGAAGTGAACAGAGAAAAGAGCGTAAAGAAAGCACCATGGTCAAGAGAGGAATGCAGTGCGAGCTGTGCGTTCATTGAAGAGGGTAACTTAAATAGCTAACTTTGCTACACGAGTCTCCATTTAATTAGCAAACCTACAAATCGGCATAGCAAATGGCTATGCAACACTGCTTATTTTATGCCTTGCAGTCACCCATACTCCACAACCAACCGCTTCTATTCAAAGAAGTCACAAAGAACAAATTACTGTATACTACTGTGCTGCAGAAGGTTTGAGAACTGCACCCCTTTTCGGAGTTTGTATATATGCGGAAACCCGGAGGTGGTCAGGTAAGACTTCAGCCGGAGGAGGACGATTACATCCGGCATTCCTGTGAGCTGTAGTGCTCTCTGCCTGGCTGTTCCCGGGGTCTTCCAGCTGCTTCTGGGCGAGATGAGGAATCCAGTTACGCTCACAGTGATGCATTTTCTTTTGTGATTTATGTCTATATTATTTCTGTGAGTTATTTCTATATTATTACTGGTTGCTTCTAAACTTTGAATAAATAGCCGTATAAGTGCTGATTATCTTCTAAGAGTGTGTGGTTGCGAGTTATTGCGTCTTTCTGCATTCAAAGTATTGGCTCTATATAATTGCATTGGTGATTTATGTTTTTCCGTCCACTCTGGGGAGAGCAATAGATTTTTGGCGTCACGAACAGGATACTTGTGATGAGTTGTTTGAGTATTCAAGAATCTGTTTGAACGTAGATAGGATTTGGTTATCTTGCAAGTGAAAGTAAGTGGGTAGTGAAGTTTTTGAGTCGTGAAGTAATTGCCTTTGAATTGAATGTTAGCATTAATTCAGAGTCACTGCTAACTACAGAACACACTTGCTAGCTACTTATCTGACCCGGTATTTTTTTCAGTTTTTTACACAGAAAACCAAATCTTTTTTCTAACTGTGCCTGACACTCCACGCCATTCATTTAGGATATAGGATTTAACACTTTCAGACCTCCAGATCTTCTGACCTGGGCGCTAAGCTATCATTTCTTGTAATTTTCGAATCATCATTAATCTAAGTAAATTTTGACCTTGCGTCTGTACCTCTTGTATGGTGTCATGGATTCATTTTGACTAAAATCTCTATGCAGAATCTCATGATTAGCATTTAGGTTTATAAAGTCACTCTTTATATGATGTCAATAAAAATCCTATTGCAGGTACTTTGATCATGCGGGTCATTGCCATACCTCTTATTTTGTATTATAGGCGCTCCGCATTCAGGATAGGAGCCTCGATATAAATTGGTGTTTTAAGATTTGGAACACATCCTCCTCAACCATTGCCGGGGACGAGACAGTTCTCACCTACTTCACACTTAAGGTATTTTTAGCAGGCAATATGGTTGTAATTTGGTTTGGAAGCACACTTTGAATTGTAATTTTCCTCTCTTTGAACGTGTATTGAGCATGTTGATGCACCCTGGCCACTTTGGCGGCTCCTCTAATCAGGGTACACTGGACTAGCAGCCTTTAAGTTCCTTTAGACTTGGCAGTACAATTCTTGATTGACCTTTGCTTATTCTTCTATTTATGTTCGTGACTTCAACGTGATTATAGTTGAAAGGACTGAAACACTCTATTCATGTGTTTTTTTTACAGTTTAAACCTGCTTGGCTCAAGAAGAAGGGATATTGTTCCCGAAACGCGTCAGCCATTACTCAATTGTATGCATGGACTACCATTACTCATCACTTTGTTGACAGTTATCTTAGATTCTGAACCGAAAAAGAGCTAAGTGTGAACTGATTGTTAATTGCAAATTAAAAACCTGTTTGGTTTCTTTTTACAAAAACTTACAAGTGATTTTTCTCATTATTTATGTAACTCTAAATACAAGGGAATGATTAAGTTGAATTTATTTGACATTAATGAACCATCAATGATGGATTTTGAAAAGAGTGCAGGGGACGGGAGGGCTCCTACCTTTGGATCCTCTTTCTTTCCTCACTTACAAGTTATAGTGATTCTGTGCCAGGATCACTTTTCCTCCCCCGCACCTGGAAAGAATATCTACATTGTTACATATTTAGAAAGTTTACTTTATAATTGAAACACTTGGTGTGCACCTACTTATCCCCTTTTTCTGGGTTTTGGAGACAGCACATTCCCCATTTAGGGCAGATATCGGCCCCCCTTTACAAAGTGACAAGAAAGAAATAGGAGTTTCAGGGGGGGGGGGGGAGAAGAGGAGCAGCAGAAAGCATTTCAGCTGGCGAAAGACACCGTGCAGCAGGTGCTTGATTTATGGCCATTGAAGGAAGGCAAAGTGGAATTAAATGAGTCTGTACAAGACAATTATGCTAACTGGAGTGTGTGGCAGAAACAAGACAGGAAACGTGTGCCATTGGGGTTTTGGAGTCGTAAATTGCCCGATGCTGGTAACTCCTACACTCCGTTTGAGAAGCAATTGTTGGCGTGTTATTGGGCCCTTGTTGATACCGAGCAAATGATGGTGGGCCATGATGTATTAATGAGACCAGAAATACCAATCATGCAATGGGTACTGAGCTCTCCTAAAACGCATAGAATAGGACATGCTCAAGAAGCCAGCATAATTTGATGGAAATGGTATATTCAAGACAGAGCCAAATCAGGGAAGGGTGGAGTTGCAAAATTACATGAGCAAGTAGCCAACATACCGCCCTCAGATTACATACCACTGGAAGTGCCTGAATAACGTGAGTCTCCCATGTAATGGGGAGTACCTTACAGCGATTTGACAGTGGAGCAAACAGAGCATGCTTGGTTCACGGATGGCTCAGCTCGATATATGGGATCTAAGCGGTACTGGAAAACAGCGTTGTACAATACCAAGACAAAAAAAAGATGTTGACAACGTCAGGGAAAGGGAAGAGCAGTCAGTTTGCAGAGCTTTACGCAGTTTACCAAGCATTGAAACAAGAGACCCTTGGTCAATGTTATGTGTACACAGATTCATGGTCAGTGGCGAATGTATTGGCAGTGTGGTTGCCAACTTGGCAAAAGAATGGGTGGAAGATTCATTCAAAAGAGTTGTGGGGAAAAGAACTGTGACAAGATATTGCAGAAATGTTATCACAAAGTGAAGTCACTGTATATCATGTGGACGCGCATTGTGCCACAGACTCATTAGAACGTTGGTTTAATTCTGTTGCAGACGAACACCAAGATTTCATCTGTGGATGCAGAGGCTCAGGAAGACGATTTGGAGGGTTTGGCCAAATGGGCTCATCAGAAATGTGGGCACCTTGGAGAAAAGGCTACTATCAGGTGGGCACAACTGCATAGACCTATCCCTCAGATTACTCGAGGTACATTGCGAAGAGGAAAATTACCAGGTCAAATTTGGCAGATTGATTATATCGGTCGCATGCCAATCAGTAGAGGTTGTCAGTATGCATGCACTATTGTGGATACATACTCAGGATATTTGATGGTTTCGCCGTGCAAAACAATTGAACACCATCAGGTTGTTAGCTCAGATCATACTACATTATGGAGTGCCTTTGCAGATTCAAAGTGAGAATGGGTCACATTTCAAAGGCAAATTAATCCAGGAGTACTGTCAGGAAAAGAGCATTGAGTTGTTGTACCACGTGCCGTATTACCCAGATGCTTCAGGATTAATTGAACGAATGAATGGGTTATTGAAAGAGCAGTTGCGCAAATCTGGAGACAGCAATCTGGCAGCCTGGCGTTATCGTGTGTTTGGTGCGGTGCAAGTATTAAACAATAGACCTGTGAATGAGCATGAAACTCCTTTGATGCGACTAAGGACTCCTACTTTACAGGTTCAACCCAATTCAGTCAGAGAAACACTATTGTACTGGGAAATTACTCCGGGTTCTTTAGCTCCCCATCGAGCAACTCCAGAGTCAGCAGGGGTAGACTTGCATTCCCATGAAGAAATCAGATTAGACCCGAGAGGGATGGTTGTAATTGAAACAGGGATTGGAGTACAAATTCCCCCAGAGCATATGGGATGGATTGCCCCTAGATCTGGCCTAGCATTGAAGGGAGTTCAAGTGTTGGGAGGGGTAATTGATGCTGATTACCAAGGCGAGATTAAAGTCATCCTAATGAATAGTGGGGACCAATTGTTATCAAATCACAAGGGTGATCGAGTGGCCCAATTGATCATTATTCCGGTTAAGTTATCCATCAGTGTTAACTACTCTTCAGACAGTATGGTACCGGGTGCAAAGGTGTGGGTGGAAAGGCCAAGTGGCCCACCAGTGCCCGCAGATGTCATTGCATCAGGCAAAGATCAAGTAGTTTTAGTCATGGAGCCTGGTAGAAAGAAATGGCAATATGTGCCTGCAGACAAATGTTACCTGAGAGAGTGATGTACAACACTGATATCTCATTTCTGGGTTTGCCTTGTAGATCCTGTGTCTGGCTGGTGTAATTGTGGTACTAAATGGACTTCTTTTGGAGAGTTAAACAGCCTGCTGCTACCAACGAAAAATGTCACATCTGTGCCAGTGATCAAGGGGATACGGAGAGTGTTGTCCCAAAGCAGCCTCATGCCGATGCAGAAAAGCCAGCCAGGCCGAAGACATGGATTCGTGAAATGCGGCAAACACGTCAGGAGCAAGTGAAAACAACCTTGATGCCAGTCATGCGAGAAGCATTTTCAGGATGGTAAAAACATTCTCCTATAATCACCCAGACCGAGAATATGTGGATATATCTGGCACAGCAGGTGCTCAACATAACGCACTTCTGTCTTACGGATGTGCCCAATGCTAAAGCTTTACTGACTATGTGCTTAGTAGCAGTGCCGACACCTGTTCCGGTTTTAAAGCATATCTTCGGCATCACACACAATGATTCTTTGGTTCAAGATTCGGATATTAGGCAATCTTTTTCCGTCTACGAGTACTGTAGGTTTTGCCAAGAAACCGATCGCAAATGGAGAAATTTGACACGTGTTATTATGACTTATAATATAACCCAAGGTGATGTATGTTATTTCATGACATGCAATGCACAAGAAATTGGCAAATGCCAACAGATCGATTTAACCAAACAGCACAATCATACAAGGTTTGAGCAGCGACTGTGTTCGCGAGTGCCACGCACATGCACCAGTGTAAATAATACTATGTCTCGTAATCATACAGTGATAGCTGCCAGTCATTTGAATCATGTGAAACTTCTAACAGGATGGCTCTTTTCATGTGGCAACATCACATACACGTATATTCCAGCTAACATTTCCTATTCCAGCTAACATTTCCGGAGGTCCATGTGCTTTAACTCGATTAGGACTAATGATGTTTCCCTTACACCCAGCGATAACTCGAGGTAAACGGTCAACTTTCAAATCTGTGGGTCTATCTCCTGATTGTGATCACATGTACACTTGTTATCAGAAGCTGAAGTTCTAGCATTAACCCTTTCATTAGTGGGAGTTTGGGTTTTAGCTGGTGGGGGTTACAAATCTTTGATGAAATTAGCATGCTTAGTAGTCAAAAGCCTTAATCATACTTCTCAGGCATTAGAAGAATTACTCCTTGATAGTCAAGTTATTAGAAAAGCAACTTTGCAGAACAGAGCTGCTGTTGATTACCTATTGCTAAAGCATAATTTAGGGTGCAACACATTTGAAGGTATGTGTTTTAATCTAATTGACCATTCACGATCCATTGAAAGTCATATTCGAGGTATCTCATTTCTCAAGTGTCACAAGATCGTACTGGGAATTGGTGGGATTGGTTATTCTCATGGATACCTGATATTGGGGGTACACTACGTTACGCTTTTGCTTGCATTTTCATTATATTAGCCATCATAATAGCTTGTTGTATTCAATGTATTCCCAATTTAGTTTTAATGTTTCGTAGGTTTCAGAGACCGGCTCCTTTGCCACCGGGCTATGGAAGGTAAATATCCAAGGGTGGAATTGTTACGCTTAAACTAAAATGGCGCTGGTGCGCAGTGCATTCTGGGAGCGCTCGGAGCCATAATGGATATTTACTTCATGCCGCAGTGAAAAGCTGCACACATTTTGCTGAGTGTTAGATTCACGGTGCTGAGGAAAACATGCTTTCTAAACCCGATATTCGGTCAAGGACATTTCTGCTGGGAAAGCTAACTTTGTTATGATTTGTTACTGTTCTCCGTGGAGTGTATTTTTAGAGGAGGGAGGCACTCTGCTCCTTGAGGGTGGCTGTCGATTGACCCAGCTGGCAACCAACGGCTGCTCATCAATGCGCAAGTGCCATTTCCAGAAGGTTCGAAAACTGCCAGCCCTTTTCGGAGTGTGTATATATGCGGAAACCCAGAGGTGGTCAGGTGAGACTTCAGCCGGAGGAGGACGCTTACGTCCGGCATTCCTGTGAGCTGTAGTGCTCTCAGCCTGGCTGTTCCCGGGGTCTTCCCGCCGCTTCTGGGCGAGATGAGGAATCCAGTTACGCTCACAGTGATGTATTTTCTTTGAATTCTTTGCTTCTGTGATTTAGGTCTATATTATTTCTGTGAGTTATTTCTATATTATTACTGGTTCCTTCTAAACTTTGAATAAATAGCCGTATAAGTGCTGATTATCTTCTAAGAGTGTGTGGTTGCGAGTTATTGCATCTTTCTGCATTCAAAGTATTGGCTCTATAATTGCATTGGTGATTTGTTTTTCCGTGCACTCTGGGGAGAGCAATACACTCACACAGATATGACCTGCCAATTTGACACTGACACTTATCCCACCCACAATTCTGGGCAAAGACAAGACAGTAAGGTATTCAAAAATCAAAATTTAAAAAGAATAGTTATTTTCAGATCTGGTTTCCAACGTTACCCTGAAGCCCACTGTAGTATGGTGTATATATGAAATTATACACCACAAAAAACGTTGCCTTTCAATATGAATCTCATTTTCATAAGTCCACAAAGGAATCCACTTTCAATCATAACCTCCATACAAACATGATTTATTCTAGTAAACACTATATATACTGACATTTCTGCTTAGCATTGATCTCTTTTTGAACATCACTGAGGTCTCCAAAATATTCTATACAATGCAAATATGGTCAAACATTTTATTTTTCTCCAGCGTCCCGAAAAGTATGGCACCATAGAAAATTACAATAAACAAAATATAGATCTGCACCAACTCCTGTGCTGGTGTGAGATAGCGAATATATTCATCGTTGTAGCTGGACAGAAGAAAAAGTTGGAAGGACATTTTAAGGGTTCTTAAAACTTTTAGTGCTCATCGCTAAAGGGATTACCCAGCATACCTAAATAACTAAAAAGGCGCTCGTCTGTCGTCAGGAAGTCCAAAATAAATGGCCTCATTCGAAACCGAACTCCACCTGACGCTACCACTAATAGGAATAAAGAAAGTCTCTTGTCTTGGTTGTTTCTCGTCTGCTTGCATTCCCTTGATAGAAATGGCTTGATTTCAAACATATGTTTCTTAAAACAATCTTCTTTGATATACTCTTGATATCTCATTTATTATTCTTTTTTTTATTGTTTATGGTTAAATAACATTTACAAAGCTCTACTAAACAATTTTAAGAACAAGGTAATACAAATTCACAGAATGAAAAAAAATTGACATAAACAAATACGTCACTTTAACCCCTTAACTGCCAAGGGTTTTCGCCTAGTGCCCAGAACTTTTTTGGTGATTACGGTATGACGTCACTCAATCCCTTGTAACTTTTTGTTACATGAGATATCTTGGCCAAATTTGGCCCCTTTTCTTCCCACATGTAGCCGGTCATAACGCCACCAAGGAATCCTAGTTTGCTGTAGGGGGGCGAGAGAAAGTAACCAAAAAGTGAGAACATTTTTTTTTTGTTGAGAAAATGCCAATAGAATGATGTACAAAGAAGCCCGTGGTTTTTTCCTTGTAAGAGCCAGGAACAAGTGGTTTGCTATGCTGAATTCGCCATTTTCCAGGCTTTCAAGAACAGGTTGGGTGGAAACCAAAAAAACATATTTTGATATGGTTACCAGTCGTTCTGTGAGAGGTAGGCGATTTTGGCCTTTTTTTCCAATAGGACTTGCGCGGACGGAATGGAAGAGGAAGTGTATGGGAGGATGGGTCTGTAGGACCCCCTCCCCCACATTCCCCACCTCCGTGAGGCTCATGGCTCGTCAGCGGCCCCCCCATGCACCTGGGCCCGGTAGGCAGGATGGCCGCTGATCGACACATAAGGCCACACAAACCATACTATAACATATCATACACACCATTTTGAAACCGCGAAGACTCCATTTTAGATGTACTGACCAAAGTCCAAGCGAAGAAGCCTGCATGCGAAAGCTGTAGCCTGGCCCCCGCTAACCGTGTACAGAGAGCCATGCACTCCCTCCCCCCCATGGCAGATCCGCTGAAGGCCCGTTCTCACGAGCAACCGGACACAAACAAGTATCAGAACAAACACTGTATCGTTTAACTTCCGCAGTACATCACTGCCCTAGAAGTGACTGGACTTGTAGCCGGAGTCTGGAAAACAACAAGAACCATCCCAATCAAACAAGCCCCGACCCTGCATCTAACCCCCAACATTTAAAATATATGGTGTCCATGACCCCTCCTCCATGAACTCTCGAACAGATCCCCCAGATTGAGTGCTAACTACATACACCAAACCCCAATGGCTCACCCGGCTGTTTGTAACTACTAAAATGGGTGGTGGGAAGAGATGCAACTTATGTTATTAAAGCAAGGAATACCCCCGGCCGCCGCAAGAAACGATGTGCCCCAAAAGGTTTAATGAAAGCTCTCCACAGATCCCACCTTGTGCTAACTAATGATTGCTGCTAATGTACAAAGGAAAAAGTGAGAAGCAATACATAGAATGCTTGTGTATAATGTAGTGAAACATGTTTAAAAGTGTATGACGATCCTCAAAGGTGTTGAGCTAGTGTTTGCTATAAACGAAACTGAAAAACATATTGCATCTATGCTCCTGAGTACACGACCCAACCTGACACTACCTCATGTTATTCATCTGCCTGTCCTATGAATTACAAGTATGTGTTCAAGTAACGTAATGTATCATAAGTGCTATAGCCAACCCCCATTGCTATGAATGCCGAAATGTATGAAGTTATAAATAGAAATATGTAATCATTCTAACCCTACTAACTTTAGCATATGTCCCCTCTTATGGTA
Organism: Ambystoma mexicanum; assembly: GCF_040938575.1. Lineage (NCBI taxonomy): Eukaryota > Metazoa > Chordata > Amphibia > Caudata > Ambystomatidae > Ambystoma > Ambystoma mexicanum. The sequence goes on along the minus strand of NC_090933.1, from coordinate 950,239,571 downwards.
TATTGTGCAGTTCAGTGAAAAGAGAATCACTTGGAGCTACAAGGCCATCTCCCCCGCCTCCCGCCAAGGCCTGCCAGGGCTTGCTGGTGTCCAAACAGCACAGCCTCACCTCCCCACATTTCTGCTGGACCTGCTTCAAGTATTTACCTCCCCCATGTCAGAGGCCGCCATGGCCAGGCCAAACTAATTATGTGCTACCTGGTCCTAAATCCCACCGCCTTTGAGGGGCCAGAGATGTGCCCCCATACTGATCCAAGAGTACTCCAGTTCACCCCAAGTTAATGGGCCGTAGAGACAGCTGTTCACCCCTGTACTAACATATCGTAAAACAATCCCTCAGCACATCTAATAGAATAGAATTACAGGGCAGCTTATCCCGTGCCCTCTGACAAGACACCTGGACTTAAGACACCTGGTCATTAGGTCACAAGTAATTGTACACTGATGTATTGATGAAGCTTCATATTGCATGCCGTCTCTCCTGTCTCTCATGTGATCTTAGATTAATATATTGTAGGATTTGAAGGACAACTGGAGTCGTATAAAGTGATGAGTGTTTGTGTGTGTGGCCACAAGGGCAAAGTGTTAGTGCAGCCACCAATCATCGACACAGACCGCGTCCGGCCTGGCAGTTCCACCCCGACGAGCCCAGCTGACCTGTCCACCCCACGTTGGCACCACACAGATGTCCACCAATCCTGGAGCAGCTCATCGATACACCACCTATAGCTTAGTCAACGCCACCCTATCCCCGAGACTTTGTGCCCCCTATAGCTTACAGGATTTATGACGTAGTTTTGTAATAAATATGACTGTCTTTGCAATTGTCAGACAGAGCGCTCTCGGAGCTTGCAGAGTCCTTTGCATGCCCTATGCCAATTTATATAAAACCCTTTTACTTCATCCGCACTTGGTCCTGGTCTCATTCCCTCCTGGGGTGTGTCCTTTATTGCCTCTCACTAAGGGTGGTTATTGCCCGAGTAGGGACGCTTACTTTCAGAAGGTAGGAAAGCTGAATGGGAAGACAGAAAGGCATATACATTTATGAAACGTAGACAAAATTCTGAGTTAAGGAAGGGGTGATTTGCGCAGGTCAAGCAACAACTATGTATGGAAAAAGTCCATAGTTTGGGGAATAGTGGACATGGTTGGCCCGGTAAGGCAATGGCGTCTGTGAATTTTGAGAAAAGCAATGCCCCAATACAATCCCCCAACTATAGTAGTTGGGAAAACACACATTTTTTGTAATGTTTTACAAAACAAGCAATACCACAAGCCAAAAACTGAGCCATGTTACACAGGCTTTTTATGCTTACAGCCTGAACAGACGTACTTAGCATGTGTAAGTAAGGAAAAGAAAAGAAATGTGGTGAGGAATTGCACACATACATTTTTTGAAAGAGCACAGGCAGACCTTTTGAAGGGTAGGTGACTTGTGCAGGTAACAAAAGTGTATAGTGCCTAAAGCAGCGACTAAATATAGTTCACATTTGTGAAACGAAAGGGGTGTGTGCCAAAGTGAAGCAGCACATGTTCGAAATCGGTATGAACATTTTTTTTGGCACATTTATGATGTGACATAGAACCTTCATGTCTTAGGTACAAATAACTTCTGGTGACATTAACAATATTAGTACAAAATTGCTGATCAAATGAGCCTGTTTGCTAATCAAAAATAATTTAATTGGCAAACTATGCCAATCAATTTTTGATAACTAATTTATGGCTTGGGGAGTTTCTCTTCGAAACGGGAGTCCTTGTCCCCAAGGGGGTGTCTCTCCCTGTGAGGTCCCGCATAACGAGTTTACCTCCCTAGCCTCACAGGGAAAGGCTACCCTGTGGGAGAAGTGCCTGAATCTTGCAATTTTTTACAATATACTGTAGAAGCGGTAGATCGGTTAACAAAATCTATAGGCAGTGGGCTATTTAAAAACAAGCATTGGCAATGCCAACAGTTTGGGCTTTTGTATAAACATGGGAAATGCATTTTCAGGCACTGCCGTACTGGTATTAACTGCTCATCAATGTAGCAGTTGCAAAATCGTGCAAGTACCTGGGCATATAATAGCAGTACCTGGCAAATGCTTAAACACAAGCCAAAACTGTAGGCTTTGCCAATGCTCGTTGTCAACAGGACTTCTGTGATGGAAATGCATAGTGCTTCTACATCGAATGGCTGAAGACAGACCAGGGTAGGACATTTTTATTACACTAGTAGCACAGCTCAAATTAAGTCATTAACTCTCTAAATACTGCTTTGAAAAAACACTGGCAGGCACTTGGGCACGTTTGATGGTAAGACTTGATAAAGAGAACTCAAGAAAAACCCAGCGGGGGGGTGTTGTTTTGGGAAGTGATGGGGAAGGAATTGGCTGGAAATGGCTGTAGGGATTATTAGTATGGACCTGGGCAGGTCCATAAACACCTACAAGCTTTGTGTTTGCCACATATGCCATGTCTTGTTATATTGTGTTTTGAAATTAAACCCTTTAAATATCATATAAACATATCAAAACATAAGACATTTACAATTAATGAAATAGTCTTGTGATATGCTCAAGCATAGAGTATCTACAAAACATTAAGTCTGGAGCCTCATGATACACAACATTCTTTACAAATTAGTATAACATACCAAATCATCATCGTCCAATAAAGTTTTGCATGCTAATTTAAAACCATTCCTTCTAAAATCACAACTCAGTTACTGCTTATTTGAGCGTTTAGCAACAACCAGCCATCAGATCCCATTAAAGTGTTACATTCATTTCCAAAACCATTCCCTCATAAAGCAAATGTACTAATTGAATGTTTGAAATCGACCAACATATGATCTCATTCTAATGTATACAACTAATACAACGTAGAGGAACCATTCGCTAACGGGACCTTTTGCTAAAATATAATAATTTAGCAAGTGCAAATCGGCCTCCTTCATAAATTGTATATCCACGAAATACATACCAACAATGATGGGTTTGTCGGTTGATAATACTTTCTAATATTTATAATCATTAAACATCCCACCCCTTAGGACTGAAAACATCTCTCAAGAAAACAGCCATTGATATTATCCTAGATATTTGCATTCCGCTCATCCATAGTGCATTTGAAAAGACCACAGCACCAGAATGGATGCGTTTCTCAATGTACTTTCCTCTCAAGACCAGAAATGCAATAAAATACAAGACCCAATGCTTTAATGTTTCAGGCTCTTGTGTTTTACATAGCCTACAGGTACATAAATCCTGAGGATTATTATTATGGGGTGTGGCTACTTCTAATGTGCGTAGGAGAATGAATCTAAATTTCATGAACCAATTTCTTTTTGAGGGAATGGATTTTTTAATGCAAGCCATATGCGATATTAATATCAGAAAAGATTTCACGTACGCGATGTATAATTTCGGAAGGGCTGACGATTCCCAATTCCCTATACAATCAAGTTCGAAAGCCCTCCTTCTTAGTAATTTAGGCAATTCCAGTGCCTTTTCTCGTTTCTTATTTACTTGGATTGAGATGACCGTCACAACATTGTGTAAAGGCCTTTAATGGCACGTGCCTTTTCGAAGAGAGGCACCTTCCCCAATTCAGCAAGAAAATACTACCCTCTTTATACAATAGCTTCAGGTACAGGTGCAATTGGTTTCTTTTTATCTGAGATGGTCATGAACGTAGGCCCAGTTTAAGTAGGACTGCTGCTATTGGAAATGATGTAGGAAGACAAAATACAGAACGCCAACTCTTCCTCCAAAGAGGTCATCCGGTACCAGTTACTAATTTAAAGTAACTCCAAACCATACATCATGCTCGAACTTATTTTGTTTAATAAAACTCAACTAGAGGCAGAAGAGAGCAGCAACAAGGCTTACGTTTGAAAGTGTTCATTCGGGCTACACATTTAGTCCCCTTTTGGAAACTTGCCCTCGATTTAGCTAATCTGCTTCTTATTGGCAATTAGGAAAGCAAGATATGTATTGCTATTCACCTCGTCAATGTTTGGGCCACTCATATACCAACTTCTTGCATGGCTAAAAATGTATGATCTTAGACGTCAAGGGGTTTACTTTCAAGTTATTTTTGTTGGCAGATCTCCCAAAATATTCCAGACTACATTGCGGTAGTGTGTCCAATTGAAAGAGCGTCCGTGTAGGGAGGACAATTAATAGACGAGGACCCAATCTCTGGGGTTGGGGGGTGCCTCCTTGAACATATGATAGGTTAAACAGACACCAGGGTCTCCCTAGTTGTACTGTAATGCAATAGACTCGGTTTATAATTGGGGCTTTAGCCGCATCTGACAACCACCACTAACGAGCAGACTACTGCCTAAATCTTTAGGGTTGGAAAGTATGTAGTTCCACAAATTTGCATTCTATAATGAGCCATTACTTATAGAAGATCCATCACTTGTCTCAATGTGTTACTGCTACCAGCATTCCTTCGCTGGGGTGCACATGACCACCCCACTCCAATTAAGGAGCACACTTACCCCGATGCAGGTCTTTCTTTGTCTCCCTGACATAATCATCAGGGTTTCGGCACAGCACCTTTACTTTCATACTGCCTCACAGTAGTAAAGAGATGTACTGGATGCAGCGTGGGATTGTCGGGGTCAGAGGTCAACTACTCAGCTGACCCTATTTGAGCTCCAATGTAACTATGCCCAAAGGAGTAAGCAAGCCGCCATCTTGAACAAGAGCGGTCTGGAGGAGCAAGCAATAATCGGCATAGATATGTTATAACTACTTGCGCGTTTTTATTAAGCTGCACTGTATTCGGAATCTCCAGTCATTATCATTTTGCACAGCATATGTCTAGCATAATAGCGGAAATATATTTTAAAATACACATTGTAAATATTTAGTAAACAGTTAATGATAAGCCATTAAACAAAGCCCCGTATGTTTCACAATGGTGGGTTTCTAACAGGAGCCTCTATAGCAGACTTACTTCTACAGTAATTAAACAACACCTAACTGACATTAAAGGGTGGACATCTGCGGAAGAGCAATAACACGACTTTAAGTAGTCTGTCTTCTGTGTTTAGCATGTATAGAAAAATGAATAGTCCCCGTGAAAATGTAATGCCACTCTTTCCATTTGGTGGTCAGTTTCACTCAAAATGGCAGCCATCTTAACGAATGTTAATGAACATTTAGTGAGCTGTGATACCGCCGCACATCAGGGACAAAGCATGTACGCTTTTTATTGTTTCTACAAAACTTCTCTATATTCCGTGACATATATAGTAAAGACAATTTATATGTCTGTGTTTTAATGTCGAAAATTGAACCATAGATACTCTGCAACTGTATATTGTGCGATGTTTGCCTGCATAGATAAAATATCTACTACTCCCTTTCGTATATGCTAGCCCGCTTCTCGCAGCCTGTTCCCTTCCAGATGTTAGCATGGCGGCTCCGCCTGCCACAAATGTAGAAGCAATCCGTGGGGGATGCACTGTGCCGCCAATTCGTTTTCTCTTTCCATGAAGGTCAGCGTACCAAAGGTCACGTCATTTTGCCGGCTGATGCAACGTGCGTACTAGTGCGAGCTGTCAAGCCTGCAGCCACAGAGCTTACTGGCACAGTTTGAAGTTTACCTTGTGCTCTATCTGAAAGTGCATATTGAGCTATATATATGTATGTATATATATATAGCTGGCATCGCTCCTAATTGTTCAATTTGCATTCACCCCATGTCCACTTTTTGGTAGTGTACTCTGTAAGCGTCCATACAACAGGTACTGGTGTCCTGGGGGCATCGGCTCCCCACCCCTACTCTGGTTTTATTGAACCAGCTCATCTTTACATTTCACCGCTCCCACGCCTGCTGGCGGTCTCCTGTGTCCAGTAAACCGCAGTCTGTACCTCAAACAGTTGTACGTTCAAAAGATGTCTGCACTAAAAGCCCCTGTTCCAGCCCCTGAGAGTTCCTCACCATTCAGACATGTTCGTTACGAGAACTTGCTGGCTGGCTTAAGTGGGGGGCTGGTATCCACACTGGTGCTGCACCCCCTGGACCTCGTCAAGATCCGCTTCGCAGGTAATAAGACCACACTCGTAAGTTATCATCTACCTGGTACCATGTTCAAAGAATTATTTTTCCGTTTCATTAAAATAACCTTTACAATCACAAGCTTCTTACAAATCATTGGCATATGTGAAATGTGTCCAGTTGCAGTTAGACTAGTTAGCGATTAAATCTCTCGAAATAGATTATTTGATTACCTGAAATTCCAGAACAGAAAAAGTGTTGTTCTTGTGGCACTGAGTTCTCGAGTCACCGTAGCTGTGTGGAGTGGAGGGCTGCTTTGTCCAGCCCACAGTGTGCAAAGGTACTTTCTGCACAGCTGTCGTTGTGAAGGAGTGTGTACCTTCTTTGATTTCTGTGATCACCAAGTTTATTGATGTTTCCTTTAACTGAGCTACTGTACCTTCTACTTCATTCTTCTGCTAATTTTTTCCTGAGGCCACAGCCTGGGTTTTCTCTTTTTCTGGCTGAACGTACAGCAAGGTATTTTTTTAGTGAATCTGCAGCCGCCCCCAACCCCTGTTAACTTGATCTGGGGTGTCCCGCAGGGGTCTTGTCTTTCCCCCACCTTATGTACTGTATTCACAAAACCTCTTTTTGATATTCTTGACGATCTTGCCGTGCTACATACTAACTATGCCGATGAAACCCAGATTTTGCTACATTTTATGGGGGATTATAAACATGATTTGGACAATATTAACAAGATTTTGAATACCGTCCCAACTTGGGTGGCTTTCAATGGATTAGTCCTGAATGACTCTAAAACTGAGCTGCTTGTTGTTGGCCCCCAACAAAGACTAGCAAAGCTGTATACAGACTTTAGCGAGTTTACCATTGCTGGTTGTTTCATTCCAGTGACAACAAAGCGTTGGGAGTTTATCTTGATGCCTCACTTAAAATGAACGCCTACACAAACAATGTCTCTACCACCTCGTATTATTTTTAACTGACTGTTGTGCCATATTCACCCTCCTGTCCAAGGAGAATTTTGCTTGTCTGGCCTGTGCCATTGTTGGTGCAAATATTGATTACTGTGGCAGCCTTTTGCATGGCACTATGCAAGGCAATATAACTAAGCTGCAGATACTTCAAAATAGTGCGGTCAGAATAGTGAACCTAATTAAATGTAGGGATCCTTTATGGAAGCTCATTGTGCCCTACATTGGTTGCCTCTGAAGCAGTGTTTTGCCTTTAGAGTTCTTACTCTTGCCCATGAGAACATCTGTGGGAAAAATCTATCCTATTTAAAATATAAGCTGACCTTCAAATCCTGTGCTCAGACATTGCGCTCCAGCAACACCAGTTTGTTGAGTAGTCAAACCTGAAGCAGCTGGTGGACTGGTCTTTGACTCAACAGCTACTCATCTTTGGAATAGTTTTCCATTAGACCTGAGAGAAATAGTCTCCTTTCCTCTCTTTAAGAAGGCGCTTGACACTCACTTCTTTAAATAAGTTGTTGCTGGACTTGGTAATACTAGATTAATGGTCTGTCCCTGACTATTTCTGCTTGCCGGTTTGAGTGTCTGGTTCATGAATTTGCATTTGGTTCTGGAGTGTTTCTCCAGTTTTGTTTGTTAGTTTCTTCTTGTCTCTTATTGTTATGTGCGCTTTAATGCCTATGGGCCCTTGGTGCGTTACAAATAATAAAAAGGGCACCTGTCAGGGTGGTTGAGACATGCAAGTACCAAGATGATACCAACAGGGACGTTGTCAAGGCCTTAACATCTTTTCAGTTGAAATGGGTACCAGGGTTCTGTGGGGCTCTGAGTAGCTGTCCTCTGTTGACAGTCTTATGACACAGAATTTGGGATTAAACATGCGTACATTACACAGGCTTCCTTTTGCTAGTGCCCTCATGTTAATGTTAAAGGATATTTTATACCGCACACTATCACCACCGGAGTGGTCCCATGCCGCTCTGGTGGATCTGAAAAAAGAAAAGGGGATCGGTTGGGGTATGTTAGTAGGACAAAGTTTGGAGAAAGAGCAAATGAGCTGTGATGTGCTGTTGGCAACTTCAGTTCGGTTAACACTGTTCGCTGAGCTTTTTGGTGTGATTTCCGGTCGGTATCCGTCGTGTGCTGTTGTGTAAGGCTATGTGTGGTTTGTTTGTTGTTGCATTGTAGTGAAGTGCGTGCGGGTTGCTGTGGTTTTAGAGGTATGGTTGTGTTTAGCGTTTGGGAGTTGTATGCAGAGGGCTGAGGTTTTAGTAGGTTTGGTTATTAGCATTGTTGTCTGAAGAGATGCACACTCCTATTGTGTGTCTTTAAAGGTTTAGATGAATGTCTTCCTTACTCAATATCCCAGAAAACTCTCACATCAGTGTGGCAAGACACAAAGCCCACTGGCTGCCTGTCCTTGTTCAAATCTGCTTCAAAACCCTATCACTGACGCACACAGCCCCCAAATACCTTTCCAATAAATTCACACTGAACAAATCTAACAGACCTACTCGCGCAGCCTATATGCATCTACTCACCATTCCCAAATACAAACTAAAAAAAGCTGGGGGTAATAGTTTCCCTGTGGTAGCCGCTAAACGCTGAAACCCACTACCTACACTACTTAGATCTGAATCCTGAATCCTCCTTCTGGGCTTTCGCAAGAGCCTAAAAACTCTACTTTTCACACAAGAGCAACCGAATTCCATTTAAGCCTTGTATCCTTCACGGTAGACTCTTGCTTACATCAGCTCGTTGTTATTAATCAATCTGTATTGTTATGTATGTATTTACTAACGATTACTGTACGGCCTTAGGCAACTTAGACTGAAAAAGTACCTGCCCAGACTGCATTGCTAATCTATCTATACATCCTGCTTCAATATGTACTACAACACCAAATGTAACTTCAATTGATAAGCAAGGCATAATTAGTTTTCAAAAATTGATTAGCAGAGTTTGCTAATTAAATTATTTGTGATTAGAAAACAGCCTTATTTATTTAGCAATTTTGTACTAATCGTGTTAATGTCATTAGAAGTTTATTTGTACCTAAGACATGAAGGTTCTATGTCATATCACCGAGAACCATTTTTTCTAAAAAAAAGTGCCGACATTTTTATTTCCCCCCCCCAAACCCTTGTCAACCCACCTATTTTTTTTTTGTATTGTTCCCAACCCTTTATATGCCCTTTCTTTCCCACTTTATAAAATCTACTTGGCTATGCAAGTAGGCGAAAAGACTTTGCGAGCTATAGATGAGTGTCTGTAAAATATAAAATGTTAGCTGCATGAATGGACACAAATAAATACATATGATTAAAAAAAGGCCCTGAAAACAGTTTGGCCAGCTGTCTCCTGCAGGTGGTAATATTTAACACAATCAAAAAGCAAAGCGTACGCTGGTGGCCAACTACAGTGTTTGGAATTGCAGTAGATGTACAGACTGGATGGAACTATTGATCACTAATTTGCGTAAGCATCTAGTTTGCTTTGTGTATTCATTATGTAAGAGGTAAGAAAGAGACTAAGCAGAGTGGATTGCGTAGCAGGCAAGAACTGGGCAAACTAGGTTTAATATTGTAGTTTGTGGTCCTCTCACTTTCAGGGTACCTGGTATGAAGCAACAGAACGACAATACAGAATTTCAAGGAAAATGGGTTGGCTTATGGGTTGAGCACCAGTTGCAAGATGTATGTAACCTGCAGGTTACAGAACTAGGTTTGCCAACAAAATAATTTGATTATGTACATTTTCAAAAATGTTCACTTATCAATATGGTGCATCTTTCCCAACAAAATGAAATACAGTGAACACTATGACATTTAGATATACTAAACTTTACTGAAAACGCATGGAGATGATGCAGTGTGTTAATGTTTGAATACTGTAATTATTTATTCTGTAACAACTTACATTTTAGGAATGGAATTGCATGACTCTTTTTATATAAATATAAAGTTGACACATACTGGTCTTTGCCATACCAGAGATAGAATGCTTAATAAAAGTGTCATCCTTATTACTTCTGGTTTGAAATTATTTGAAAAAGAAAGACATTCTTGCGTAGCACTCCCAAACATGCCTTTGGCACTAAAGAGTGGAGGAGATGATTGCTGGTGCACTTAGCACTTGAAGTGAACAGAGGAAAGAGCGTGAAGAAAGCACCATGGTCAAGAGAGGAATGCAGGGTGAGCTGTGCGTTCATTGAAGAGGGCAATCTAAATAGCTAACTTTGCAACACAAGTGTCCATTTGATTAGCAAATCTATAGAATTGCATAGCAAATTGCTATGCAACAATGCTTATTTCATGCCATGATAAGTGACACACCTGTACACATTTGTGTACCTTACATAAGCATAGCGCCTATATGCCTTAGGGCTAGGTGCGCTCTACAAATGGCAAAATAAATAAATACAGTGCTCTTGTTGCAGCATGACACAAGGCTATCCCTCACCTCTGTCCATATGTCGCGCTAGTCAGTCTCTACAATTCTATCTTTGTTGTTACTCAGGCCAGCCCTTCCATCCCAGTCTGTGTGAGATGCATACGGGTCCCTGTGGAACCATCTAGTTTTGACCCATGCCCATTGCCATAGCTCTATCTGGGTGCAACGAGGTTCAGTCGCTACCGCCATGTCCAGATTTGATGTAAGGCAATCACCATAACTATGTCTCATTTGATTTTTGTTGTGTGTGTGTGTGTTGGGTTAGTCGTTTTGGATGTAAGTCCAGCTCCAGAAATTCTGCTTGGGTTTCATATATGTCAGTCTAGTGGATTCCATCTTCTACTTACTAGCTTAGGTGTGGCTTTCGTAGTGTAGCACTAGTGGTCTCGTTTTGGCTAGCGGGTTTGCATATATGGTGGGGTTGGTTTTGAAGATGGCTATCTTGTGTTGAATAGCGTGGATGTAAAGCTGCATTGTATTTGCGGTTTACACATGAGATTATGTTGTCATGTCGGCAGGGGGATGCTGGGTAGTGGGTTAGGTTGTTAGTTGTGCCTGTTGTCTGTGTCAGCCATGTTAGCTATTCTGTCCTGATTGGATTGTCGTTCATGGTCGGTTCAGCCTTGCATTGTCTCTTTACTTCTTGCGAGTGGCTGTTGGTTCTCTGTGTTATCTGTCCCGTCATGGGTTTGTTGTTAATTGGCTCTCTTTTGCATTTTTGTTTTCATTGTTTCAGTTGTTTCCGTCTGGTTCCAAGGTCTTGAAGAGCCAGGTTTTGAGCAGTTTTCTGAATTTTAGGTGGTCTTTTGTGTTTCTTATTTTTTCGGGATGTTGTTCCAGGATTTTGCCGCTAGGTGGGAGAAAAAAGAGCCCACAAGTTTTTTCCTTGCACATGGCTTTGATTGCAGGCAGATTTTGTTGTTGGATCTAGGGATACTCGTCGGCTTGTAGATGGTTATTTTCTTTTGTAGGAATTCTGAATTTTAGAGGCTGTTGGTGTATTCGATTCTTGACATGTGTTAAGATGGATTTCTGAACTTTGACCTGGAGGGGCAGAGGTTCAGAAAGCCAGCCTAATTTCGTGGAACAGGGTAACCTGTGGACAAGCCAGACCAATCAGGGTAGCTCTGGCAGGCGGTCAAGAAGTCTCAGGAGGGATGAGGGTGACCGAAGGACCTCAATGAGCACACAGAGCAAGGACACTTACAAATTACTACAGACAGGTGTTATATCAAAAATATAGACATATTTATTACAAGGCCTCTGTAACAATCACAGTAACACTAAGTACACCAACACAACACTATAAACACAGTTTATATACAAGACCATTGTGGTCTGAAGGGGTTAAAAGCATGCAATATGTCGACAACCTAGATGGGAAGGAAACGGGCAGCGCAGATAGTATTTAGGCCCCTTTGACATCGACAACACACCTAACTAAGAGGCAGTCCAAGCCCTAAGAAGATAGGAGCCTTGTGCTCAATAGTACATGCAATGCAAGCGCACGCGGTTGTTCCAGTGGGCAAAATAGGGTCTCTTCAGGGGTCTCTAGTAGCTCGGGAAGGTGGATGAGGCGATGAAGCACAATTTCCCACTATTCGGGGAGGACCTCCACTTGAAGGCAGAGGGAATTCCAGAGAGCGGGATGGAGTCGCTAGTTCGCACTAGCAGTGGAAAGGAGAGCGGCCACCAGGGCCACTCATGAGTAAAAGGGGCCCTTGTCACCAGGGGCCACCGGTTAGTGTTGGAAGTACTCACCGGTCCCAGGCGCACTCAGACCCAAACTTCGCCCGTTCAGTCCACTCGGGTTGCAGGTTCGAACACAACAAAAAGGATGTCTCTGCGGCTTTCAGTTTCTGAGATACAGTGATGATTCCCAAACGGGACAGTGGTGTTTTTCTGCTCCGGGTGGCTGAACTGACCCAGTTTCACTGCAGCAGGCTTCAGGGGCAAGAGGGTCACAAATGCAGCATCCTTGCAAAAGACGTTGCCGCAGCAGGGCAACACGGTAACTGCGTTCACTCCGGACCAGATGCAGAGGGGTCCCACGGGATGACAGCGGGCTCAGGGTGCCAAACCTTCCAGCGGTTCCTCGACTCGGCTTCACGTTGCAGGATACTCGGATCCTATCCTTTGTTTAATGAGAACTCAGGAGATCGACATGGTATGAGTGTTTTTGGCCTCCTCTTATCCAAAGTTCCCTTTGCACCAAAACAAAGGGGATCCAATGGGAGATCTGCTCACAAACACACACTCTATACGTGGACCAACCACAAAGACCACCGTGGTCCCAGTCATTCATGGCACTCCAGACTCTCTGGCACCCAGGATGTGTATTGGACTCAGACGTTCCAGCCCACATCCTGGAGGCACACACACAAGGCATGCAGAAGTCTGGGAAAGTGCATGACCAAATAAGGACTGGCCCGGGTCGACTCGACCTAGGGAAGGTGAAGGGGGAAGATGGCCAAAGGACAGGACAAAGAACCTCGTGGCATGGCCATTTTGGAGCCAGGCCACCTATTCGTGCCAAACGCGGTTAACTTGTTTAACATGGCAGGAAAGGGTTACAAATACTGCAAAAAGATAGCTGCCACCAGTCCTGTCCATGACACATCTGTACAGTTCAAAAAAAGTCCAGCGAGAGTATCTAGGGCTTTGGGAAAATGACTAGACCCAAGTGTTCTGTATGGTAAGATACATTGCATTGCACACTTGTTACATGTTGCACGGAAGTTGCAACAAGGGAAAAGGACTAAGGGAAACAAAGTCTCCCAGTACTGACTGCCTTAAGGGCATGTCAGTATCCCCATAAAAAGTGAGCGAAAGCCCAGAGGAGTGCAGCTGAAGGCTGTGCTTCTCTGGAAAAGTCAGTCAATGGTGTCTAAACAGCAGCAACAAGTTTGGGGGTGTACACATGGAGGGAAAATTACATACAATTATGAAATATTCCCTAATAACATGATGTTTTGTGGGTGAAGGACAGGAATGGTAAGTTTCTTTTTGTTGAGTGAAGGAGGAAGAATCATTTCTTAATTATTGTGCTTACTTTAGGTTCTAATGTTAGTGCGTTGTCCATTAGGACTCCCAGGTTTTAGACTACTTTTGATGGTGTGGGCGCTGTTCCCAATTCTATCGGCCAGGGAATGTAGGTGTTGTTCTCTTGGTTTTTAGATATGATAATGATTTTTGTCTTTCCTGGTTTGATTTTTAGATTGTTGGTGTTCCTCCAGTCGTAGATTTCTTTGAGACATTCTCCTAGAGTTTTGTTTTCTTCTTGTGCATCTTCAATTTTGTAGATGATTTGAGTGTCGTCTGTGTAGTTGTAGCACGTAAGATTGTACTTTTTGAAGATCTTGATTAGCAAAGTCTGGTAGATGTTAAAGTACTGTGGTGATAGTGAGGATCCTTGTGGTACTCCACAGTCGTTCACTCTTGGAGAAGATTTGAAGGGCTTTATCCAGACAGTCTCTGTTCTGTTTGCTAGGAATGATTTTATCCAGCGTTGTGCCAAGTCTGTTATACCTATTTCTTCTAATCTCTTGGCTTACTGTGTCGAATGCTCTGAAGAGGTCAAGTAGAATCGGGGCCAAGGTTGTCTTGGTGTCTGCATTTGTCTTTAGGTCATCCCAGTTGGATAGGAGTGCCGATTCTTTTCCTCTCGCGGGTCTAAAGCCGACTGGTGCTTGGTCCAGCAACTGGTGTTTTTCTACGTGCTCTTGCGTTATGCTGCTGCCTCCCCCTGAGGACCTTGTTTCCTTTTTACTCTGGTGTCCCTGACATCAGCACACTGCTGCCAAAGAGTGATCAGTAGGTTTTCCGTAGACATCTAGGGTCTAATTCACAGACCGTTTTCCAATGGGGTTTTGCCATTATAAAATGCTTCTGTGAATTAGCCCATTTAGTGTGTTTTCTCCTGGCTGGCTGGCTGGCTGGTTTTGTGATATTCTGCAGCTATTGCTTGGGAGTGGGGGGTGTTGCAAACACCAAGTTGAAATGGCCCCTACCAACCCTGGCACATCTTCAGCCGGACCTGGACACTTGGGAGAATGACCCTTCACCAGCGAAAACGAACATGTTACCTTCAAGATTTTGTGCCACCCCCTTACCTTTTTCACTTTGTTCCCATTCTGCCCCAAGTTATCTTAAATCTTATTCCTAAGTGTAAAGAAAAGTAAAGTAAAGTGTAAAGAAAATAATTCTTTACAAAATTAACATAAAACAACAGTATGGAATTAAATAAGTGACAGTAGACAAAACATCTTACACAGATGCACTTAGTGTACTGTTCTTTTAGTTGTGTGTTAGCCTTGTCGTCGCCCGCCAGTGTTTGCGCTGAGCACTACAATATTGTTTGCACAACAAGCTTTTATATGTATACATGTTCTAACACTACACAAAGGACCTTTTGCTTCCAGAGTGCACTTGGGTGGTACACTCTTTGGCATACTCCAACTATCTTCCCTGAGCCCAAAACGTAAACCAGCAGTCCCATTTCAGAAGGATATCAGCACTCTTTATAGATGACAGCCGTCACTGACCTATCCCCAAAGTAACTAGTTTGCATTAGTAAAATCAAAATAAGCTAGAATTTTTACAACTAATTTTCAAGTCAGCAATATGTCCTTAAGCTGGTATTAGCATAATTGTTCATGTTTATTTGGTTGAATGGTACATTTGACCGAATTTGGCCTGTACCATTTGACCGAATACAAACGAACAATTAGGCTAATACATACCGAACATGTGGAGCGGAGTTGTGGGGGTGCCAACTGCTCCCTGTGATCGGTATGTATTAGGCTTGGGGGGTGGGGGGTTGCGGGGGTGTCCCTCGCTTCCTCAACATGGGAGGCGGGGGCTGGAAAAAAAAGAAAAGGGACCCTGCAGCTCAGATCTGACCCGCGTTACAGGGACTGATCTGACGCCGCAGGGTTGAAGGGGTATGCGATCGCATATGCAATGCATCAACCCTCCCGATTTTGTTAGCAAAAGTGTTGCTATTTTTAATGCCTCCTTCCTAAAATGGATCTAGCCCCAATTCATTTGAATGGGTAAATTCAACTCTCCTGATTGCTTGGAGAGAATATCCCTCCTAGCTGCTGCAAAATGTTGGCATGTATGTCAACGAGCCGAAAACGCAGCTATCAATCAAGGTTAAGCTTACTTCCATGTCTCTTTATTCTCCGTTTTACAAAATGACGACGGAACGAAGCAGCTTAGGTGTATTTTTGCAGTGGCCTACATTATAAGTTCAAATGTGGTATGCGGTCAGCTTTTTTTCGATCGCTTTCCCGCGGCCAAATATTTTTCCGTAAAACATACCTAAACTGCTGCTGCGTGAGTTACTGCAAAGCCGTCAAAATACGTTTTCCAGCTCTGGGCTAGGCATTAATAAACTGCAGAGTATGAATCTAGAAACTAAGTTCACTTATCCCTCAGGGGCTCACCTTCCCAAGTGTGAATGCCCAGCCGTTGGTGTACCAAGAAGAAAACGTAATGATTCATCAGGGAATCAATCTCTGTAGCGAGACTCTATCCTACCACAGCAGGTGAGGGCGCCTAACTTTGTTTCTGCTACTCTGGAATGAGGCGCTAATTCATTTCTAGTTACAATTTTTATTTTGTTTAAAACGCAGGCTGAGCTTGAGAGCTGTGGATCGCTGTACAGAGTGTGGGTAGCCAGAGCGTTTGGGCTGGCATCTATCAGTAGCGCAGTACTGTAATTTCTAAATTAGACAAAATGTTAATACCCAGATTATTGGTGTAAAATTAATAAATGGTGGGGGGGGGGGCGGCTAAGTGTCCTGGCGGCCGCAATCTAGACAGACTCCGAGGGGTGCATACTGTGCTGCCCTCAAAAACACAGATCCGGGATTGCCTCCACCTGTTGAAAAAAGTGGGTGGATGCTGTTCACTCACAAGTATCGACTTGTGCCCTGAAAATCAGTACAGGGCCAGGGCCAGATCCAGAGAAAACACCCCACCACTCCCCCAGTGTCCAGTATGACAATGTCTCTGGTCGCTTCCCTGGTAAAATATTCATAGCTCATGTACATGCTTCATATGTAATGTGAGGAAAATGTTACTCTACATAAACGCTTTTTGGCTTGGTAAATATAAACCTGTGGAAATAAGGCAATAGCTATGACAGTTTTGTGCAATATGTTTAATTGTGCTGGAGGAAGGCACATATTTTAGTCAGCTAACTGCTGCTTTGCATGTACTTTCAAAATAAACATGTCCCTTTGCAGTTCTTAACACAACAATGGTCTCTTAAATAGGCCATCAATAGTAAATTGCACCCACCTTAAACGCTCTGCTTTAAGAAAGAAAGTGATCAGCAGTGCTTGTGAGGCCCTCAGCATCTATTGGACCACACTGAGAGAGGTATGGGGAGCGGGGACGTTTGTTTCTCCAGAGTCGCAACAGGAGGTTGACAGGTGACAGGTTGCCTCACCCGAGAAACAAAAGGGAGCCAGACCTCCAGGGAGAACAGCCGCTTTTGAAAAAGATATTCCGGCAAGCTTCCGCTTCATCGTGCAGGCTTCATCAGCGTGTGCTGCCCGTGAGCTCAGGTACTCTGAGCATACAGCCAACACTGCACCCTGCAAGAGGGAGTCAACTGCACCCTCAGTGCGGGGCCCTAGCAGGTGGGGGGTCAAGTGCAGCTGCACATGCCTAGCGCTGCCCTGGGTGCACAGCACAGAACCCAACCTAGATCAGAGCCAGACCATCAGAAATACCTGCTGAGGCTTTGCAACCAAGCAGGGAACCAGTTGACGGAATAATGGACCACGTGATCCAGGTGTGGAGCTAGGCTGTGGGAATCCTGCGGTGAGGAGTGCTGGCAGCTGTGGCCTGGCAGTGACGGCTGGATGTGAGACGGGGCTCTGAGTATTTCTGCCTTGCCTTGCGTGAAGTTCCATCCTGCTCGGAGAGAGCACGCCTTGCCCCTCAGTGCGGAGTCAGCGCCTGGGCCTTGGGTGTCTCTGCAGCTGACTTGGGGTTAGGGTTGGCGCCTGGCGTGGAGTTGTGTTGGGCTTGCACCGCCCGGTGACTCACAGGGACTCTGCGGTTTGGGTTCTGGGTCTGTCGGCGGAGAGAGACGGCCCTTTCCTACTCAGTGCTGGTGTGGATGGCAAGCCATGTACCGGCTTGAGAAGGGGAGAAACGGGGTGCCTGGTGTTAGCATCACAGGCCGGTGTTGGGGCCTGCACATAACACATCTGTAGTTCTCCCCCTGCTCCTATGGTGTTGGGAGTGCTGTTTCCCTGAGGCGGCTGGAGGGAACAGTCGACAGCTGACAAATACTGTTGGTGGGGGGTGGTCTGTGTGGAAGTCGACTCTGATTCTGGTGTGCCTTTTCAGGTGATGGTGCTTCCCCATTGAGTACTGGCATTGGGACCCTCGGCTTGCAACACATGCACCCATTAAGATCCCCTGAGCGTGTATATAGTCGGTGACCCAGTTGGAACTCATGAGGATCACAGTGCCATGGACCTGACCAGGGTACCCCTCACTGCAACCTAGCAGAGAAAGTGCCTTGAAATGGGGAGGCTTGGGCCACCACTGCTGTTCTTCTGTGGTTGGCACACTCCCATCCTATCTCCCGCCAGAGCAGACATACAGATGGCAACCCGGCAGACATCCTCCCCATAATGAACGCATCATTGGATAAGGGGAAGAAACAAGTCTGGATCAAAGCATGGGTCCACACAGCATTTACCCAGAACCCTCTCCTAGACACCCCAGCCACCAAACATGACCTACAGCTGATGCTCCAAGAACTGGAAAATGAAATTCACTCTAGCACAGTCGAACTGGGCAGATGTTGGCCGCAATGGACAAGCAAGACCTGGAAGGCAGAGTAAATGACCTGGAAAACTCATCCTATGATCCGGCGTAACTTACAATATGGGTGGAGACTCTGGGAGCAGTCAATGACTAACTACTGGCCAAATAAGAGGATATGGAAAAACAGGCCTTGCTTAACATCTGGATTAGATGCATACCAACCCATATCCAGGACTCTGAACTAGAAAATTATGTTGCTAACCTATTCAAGAAGATCAGTGGGATTCCAGAGGAAGAGCATGTTGTCCTGGACCACACTCTCAGTGTATTTGACCCATAATAAATCCAATACCTGGCTCCGAATGTCCCTACAAGAATCCACTTTTACAAGGTCAAGGATGATAGTCTTAAACTGTCCAGATTAAAGGGGGTGCTACGCTTCAGGGGCACAAAGAGCCAACTTTTTAAAGACCTTGCCTCCTCCACAATGGCGAAACATCATACCTTCAAAGAGATAACTTTGTTGGGGGAAAACAGATATCTATGGTGCCCTATTCGCTATAGTTCACAATGGACAACAATAATTGGCCCCTGTCCTCTGTCTAGGAGGCAGATGCCCCTGCTTCATCTGGATAGGCTTGAGTCTCAGGAGCACACCTGCTCGTGGTGGGGCTCACTGCTGCCCACCCCCACTGCAGACTCCTCAAAGCCGGCAAGTCTTATGCCACAATACACTTAAGCAGCGTGCTGTCCTACTTGACAGCCCCATAATTGTCTGCCTATTCGTTCCTTGATTGTTCAGCAGGACCCTCCTGCTGGGACTCACGTAGCTCCACCCACATTGTTTTATTTGTTTCAAAATCATGTAGGTATTTCAGTTGATTGGCCAAGTCATATTTATGCTTTCTTTACACACAAGGCAGCCTTAGCCTCTATATACGCCCCAAACGAGTCCCAGATTATGTTCCTTAACATGCTGTCCCATTCTCCCATTCTTCTAAAACTTCGCAAAGGACCTCCCAATACTAGTCGGGGACTTTACTGTGATGCCAAACCCCCAGTTAGATAAATCTCTGCCACTGACACAAGCTGACTTCTGAAACACCTCAGCCGTACTCTACATCGTCCGAGAACTAAACTTAGTTGACTCATGGAGGGTATTCCACCCAGAAGAGACAGACTGCATGTTCTTCTCACACGTACATAGGGGCCATTACCACCATAACCTCCTCCTCTTGTCCCCAGCCCTGGTTGTACTTGGTCGGAAGTGGCCCTGCAACAAACCACTTCCGACCAAGTTCCACCCTGAATCCCATTGCTTTCTTAGGGAGGCAATTCTGAGCAATCCAGACACTCGAGCCCAATTGGTAGCCCTCCTAGACCAGTGTTTTGCAACCAACGTCACCCCGTCATACCTTGGAACACCATATGGGACGCCTTCAAGGTAGTGTAGGGAAGGCATGGTATCACAAGTATTGGCACTGACACAATGGGTACAATTTAAAAACCTTTATTGATAATGTTGAGGTTGGAGAAACTTCTCTTCTGCCGTATAAATAAGATGGGAGTATTGGAGTCTGTCAAATCAAAATGGCCTATACTAACAAAAACCGAATGCCTGCCCTATCTCTTGTACAAAAAGTGTAAAAAGGAGAAAATGTATGCAAAAGGAAATATCAGTGTTCAAATAATAATGTGGCTGATCCAGCTCTCCTCCCCACGTTAGGCCTCACAAGGTAAGGTGATCCTTGAAGGCAGGATGACACACTCAGGCTTGGCTTCCAACACAGTACACGGTTCACAAGCGTGGATCGAGGCCCGCCTGGCTTTCCACGTTTAAAGTTCCTTTCTTTGGCTTTCAAAATAATGTCTCAACAAAAACGTTCTCAAAGGTCCCCCTCTGCCGGGCTCAGACCTTTCACTACACAATTCTCGTAGGTTCCCCTCTGCAGGGCTCAGACCTCTCAAGATACAGTTTACACAAAGTTGTAAGGGGGCTCCCGTCCCCAAGCTTTATATATATTGGGTCTCCCTCAATCGGGCTCGGACCACTTTCAGATGTGTAAGTCTTTCGAATGTGTGTGGTTTTCTTTATAGACCACCACAGGACCACTTCAATTCATCGTTCACTATTTATTTTAACTCTTGCTGTTTGTTCGCCCTCTAGATTCAAACCATGCACCTTTCAGAGAGACATTCGAATGGGTTACTTCTTTCACCGGACCACTCTGCTACATATCGCTTATCTTGCAGCTGTATTTCACTTAAAGGTTCATTCACAGGTCTGCCGTCGCTTCTTTCCAGTTTGCCGTTTATTGATTTTCGAGTCATCAAGATTAGTACCACAGACTTTACCTGGCTTCCCCAACTCTGCCGTTCACCCAGGAGGGTCGCTGGCATCCTTGAAACACAATGCAATCTTCACTTGTGGGATCTGGCCTTCTCCGCGCATCCATCACAGCCTGTCAGAGGCAACAACCTCCACTAGGGAAGCCTAGTCATCCCGAGGTGTGGGAGCCTCCATGACTGAGATCAATCAGCTGGCGTAGCGAGCAAGCAGGAGAGAGAGAGAGGCCGCCATCCGCATTCACACAAAACCAACAAAGTTTCCGGTGTATGCAGGATTCCAACCGGCGTGCGAGTGGGGATCTCAGAGGTTGGAGCACCAGCCTGAGAAGCGAAAGAAAGCAGCAGGAGCATGATGGAGCAGAGACGCTGAAGACTGGTGAGTTTCAGAGAAAGCCACTCAGACGCTGGGGCATTCCAGGCAGGCTGCACATGAATAACGAAGCACCGTATGAATGAAAGCTTCAAAACCAAGATAACTTATGTATACTGAACGGAATGAAAGTTTAAAACAACGCTATATTGAATACCGAGCTGAATGAAAGTTTAAAGCAAAGAAGAACTATGCATCTTGAATATCGAACTGACATAAAACCTGAAATTAAATGTGTTGAATACTGAGTTGAAATACAACTTTACAGGCAAAGCAAATAGCTAATGAAACTCAAAAGGGAAAGTGCCCACATAAAAGCAACCTATGGGAAAAGGAGTGAAAGAGTGCAACAAAAGTTGGGGCATGAACAAGACCACCACAAAGTGAATCCAATGAATGAATGGATGCTGTGCAGCCTGGCCAAAGACTGACCAGAGGTGCCTAATACGTTATGGCAGAACCACAAGGCTAACTAGGAGAAGCCAGAAGAGTATACAACTGCGCATAATAATAATAATAATAATTTGGCATTTATATAGCACTACGAACCCTCAGGTATCTGAGCGCTGCTTATTCTGCTTATTATTACCCACGTTGTGTGGTGCTCCTTTATCGACCTCGGAAGGATGAAAGACTGAGTTTGGCCCTGCCGGGATTCGAACCTGCGTTGGCAGGATCTGCACAGATGTCAAAGCGAGCACTCTACTCGCTGCGTCACTCACTGTGACATAAAGTCAGGAGGCCCACAAAGAGGAACTAAATGCATGGGAATCTGTACACAGGGACAATGCAGAAGAACTTGTGTGGGCTGAAGAGCTTTAGGGGTCCTGGTTGCGCTGACCTGTGATGGGTGGACTGCGTGGTCTGACAACTGAGCCCTGCATTATGAAAGCCAAATATATTGTGAAACAAACTAAGATGGAGCACTGCAAGTGAGCTGGTGACGCAAACCAGGAGGAGGGTCAGATTGACCTCGAGATAAGTTGAACTTTGAAAGACTGAGACAAACATTGGTTGCTACATTGGAGTCTTGGGGAAGGGAACCCTAAGATTTGATGAACTGCAAATGCCTTTCTGAGGACAGGGCGTCAAGACACTTTTCGTTTGAACTGTATTATTTGAACTTGGGGAAAGAAACCCCGAGAATTGTGTGGAACTGTTTGAACTTGAGCAAGGTAATCTTAAGATTTTGTGGAACTTTCTTGAACTTTGGGAAGGGAAGCTGAAGAGGAAGCTAAGAGCTGGAAGAAGCTCAGAACTTTGTGTTGATCAACATTTATTGTATGATTGACATTCCTACACATTGGTTAGCTTTAGTTGTGAGGGTAAGGCTAGGATTTGGACACAGACAGACTTTTAAGTTGAACTCTTTGACTCAGACTTCGCTTAGTTTTGTTCAGATCGGGAAATCTCATCTTCGTATAAGGCAAGTTAGGCCTTCTACCATCCGGACATTTGAGTTAATAAACTATTTTGTTGCGAACTTTGAATCTGTTGTCTGTGTCTCGCTTCATGATGCCTTCACAGTACTCAGCCCCTTACAAAGCCTTGATTGATTTCTGTCCAAATGACCAATCTCACCAGACTAGGTCTCTTAGGACTAGGGATGAAAAATACATACTCCCCACATCCATTATGGCAATAGGTCAATAATTTGCTAGCACCTTTTTAGAATATGAGGACTAAATGGGATGGTCTCCAGGATTCAGGGTTCTCTTTTGCACTCGCAATATTTTTAAATAATGCAAACTGTATTGAGGTTTATAATTCCAGGCCCCTGTTAATGCACAATTTGATATGCTTGCAGGTCCTGCCACCTCAGACGGATTAGCTTTTTAAATAAAATTTAAGATGCCCTCATACTCAAAGTTCAAAGTCTAACTTCTGTTTGTATTTATTTATTTATTTATATAGCGCTGCAGCCCGCAGGCATCAGAGCGCTTCACAAAAAGACAGACTGGAGTATAGAAACAGGACAAGTCAAAAATCACATGTAACAGACATTGGAACAGAGATGGGCTAGCTGGCTGTCTGGAGTAGGGAATTTATTTAAAGAGAAATGTCTTGAGTTGCTTCTTGAAGACTAGATGGTTAGTGTCCAATCTCAGCCCAGGGGGGAGTTTATTCCATATGAGGACTGCCTTGGTCGTGAAAGCCCTACCTAATCCTTTAGCTTTTTTTGGTAGGAATAACTTGCAGGAGGCCAGATTTATTGGACCTCAGGTTGCAATGTGATTCGTACCACACAAATTGCTTTTTTAGGTAAGTTGATGCTTTTCCATATAAGCATCGGTGTACTAGGGTAATGGCTTTGAATGTGATACGATCCTCGATCGCCAGCCAATGTAAGTCTTTTCTGTCTTTTGTGATCTCTCATAGGTGTATTGGTGATTGTTCTGACAATGTTGTTTTGCACCACTTGGCATTGTTTTAAGCATTTATTGCTTGCGCCAAGGAGTAAGGAGTTTCCGTAATCCAACCGGGAGAGAATTGTGGCTCTTGCTATTGTCGCACTGTTTGTGGGCTCAGCAAGGGTCTGATTCTTTTCAATAGTTTCAGATAATATCGACAGTTCCTTTTGAGGTAGGCAGTGTGGGCTTCTGCTCCCAAGGATGCCTGAAGATAGACGCCTAGTGTTTTAACTTTTTCTACTATAACTATCTGTGTCTCTTTGATCTTAAATTCGGTATATTGTGGACTAAGTTTTTTTCTAGCATGAGGAGAACCGAAGATCATAAGTTCCGTCTTGGAGGCATTTAAGCACATCCAATTGTCTTTCATCCAACTCTCGATGATGTTATAGATTCTCGAGAGTTTTTCGCTGTCCTGTTCGTAGTTACCAGTAAGTTCGAACACCAATTGGGTGTCATCGGCAAAGTTGGTAAAAAATATACCGAGATGGGACAGAAGTGAGCATAGGCATCGCATGTATAAATTAAATAGTACAGGGGAGAAGCTTGCGCCCTGTGCAACTCCACAGTTTACTGGTTTAGATTTTGAAGAGTGTTTGCCCCAGACGATTTTAGATTGCCTATCCTGCAGAAATGACGACACCCAGTCTATGGCCTCATCAAAGCAGTTTCCCGACTGATCTAGGGCCTCTCGGAGCCTCCGGTGATCCAATAGATCGAAGGCTGCCGAGAGGTCCAATAGGATCAGTAAACCAGATTAACCTTGATCCAGGATGCTTAGCATTTCTGTCTGCAGATCTAAAAGCGCTGATTCTGTGCTATGGGCTGTCCTAAAGCCTGATTGTTGTGGATGGAGTAAGTTGTTGTCATCCACAAATTCTTGGAGTTGTTCTTTAGCAATCCTGTCAAGTATTTTTAGTAAAAAGTTGCAGTTGGTAATTGGCCTTAGATTTGCAGGGTCTTGTTTATGTAGATCATCCTCCAAATTAGTTCTATCGCATACAGATCTTGTAAATATTTTACCCATCTTGTTTCCGAGACAGGATTAAGTTCCCCATTAGCTTGATAGATCACAGCTGCATTTATTAAAGTCCAAAACATTGTGTTTGATTTCCTGAAAGTATTTTTAACATTATTTCCCCATCAGTCTGCCACATCTTTAGTTTGTGCACTATGATTACATTTTTACATTGTTGTTCTAATACCTTAGCTCTAATTCTGTCTTCAGGATTCCTATTTACCTTAAGGGCCTGTAATTTACAGCGTGGGTTCCTTTTTTTTTCTTCCTGAACCTTATTGTTGAATGTTTGCAACCTTGATGTCAAATGCTTGCATTCTGTTTTATCCAGCACTGTATATCCCTGTGTTTTACTGTTACCCACCCACTCTCTTGCTGTTCTCCACATAAAGGTAGAGAAGGAAGGGGCTGGGAATAAGGCCAATTTATCATCTTCATATAATCTAGACAACTGCAAATTAAATGTTTGAAATATTGCCAGTTTCCAAGTAATACAATTCCCTGAATTATTAACCACACCATTCTTGATAGCACCATTCTCTTCACCACAGTGATGCTCTTTAAAAGTACAGGCTAGCAATAGATGGTCACTATAATCGGTGGTACATATTTTAAAACTCCTACAGACATCCCTGAATTATTGGGCACAAACATGTAGGCAATAGTGGAAAGACTCTTGCCTCTCTGCCAAGTATGTTCTGTGTCATTATCCCTTACAAATTCTGCTTTTAAACAATTCAATTCCCAATCATTCATAAGAGCAGCTCATTCTGGCCTTTGTCATTACTAGCATGTTCCTGATCTGATATCATAATTTGCTTCAATCCTAGGTGCTTACAACAGTCACAATTGAAATCTCCAACTATTAGTATATTTTCCGAATTTCCATTACTGTACCCCTCTATACGTATATCGCTTATACACTCCAAGATGTCTCTCTCATAAACTGCATGTGGGTTCCAAAAGTTGTTTATAAGAAGTAAATTGGTATTTTTTTTTAAAAAATCCAGCTTTTCCCCTGCACTTCTATTACCAAAATACCTGCATGAAGAACATGCCAGGGTCTGCAATCAGCCCCAATATAATTTCTTATTGCTGTAATTAAACCTCTGTAGGGCTTACCCCGAGACCCCTATAGAGCAAGTTGTAAGAATATAACCATCCATGAAAGAAAATTCCTTTAACCAAACTTCCTGTAAATTCGGTATCTTGTATTTAAACAAATTCATGACTTTTCTCTGTTTCAAATGGATGGTAACTGTAATCCAGGTGGCCAGGACACTGCCATCGGTATTGGTTCCAGTTCCTGGGGGAGGATCACCTGGATGGGGGGGGGGTCCTCGGGGAGTGGAAGTGGGAAACCGACGGGTGAAACCCGGTATCCCCTTATACCTTTTCCCCATCCTACCCCGTATGATACTCAAACACTCTGCCCTCTCCCCCTTTTCCAACACAAACACTTTCGCACACCACGCAAAATGACAGACAAAATCCAGATCATTTACCTGACGTGTCCCACCACAAAGGTCAGGCAAAGTCAGGCACTGACCAGAATTGCACACACCTGACGGCCCTTTCCCTTCCACACCGGGATAAAAGGTGGAGCACAAGACGAGCAAGGCAGACCGCACAACGAGAGAGCTAACTCAGCACAGCAGTTCAAGAGGAGCAGAAAGACTGCGCATACCGAGAGGGTGACAAGGAGAGTGACAACCACGTGAAGCTGGTTGCTACCTTTTTAAAGGTTTTCCGTGGTGAGGCGGGGGTACAGGGATATGGTACCACCACTGGTAGGGTGGGGGAGACAGGAGGGGAGGGAGAAGGAGGAGCAAAAACTGATCCTACCACCTTAGGCTACTGAAAGCCATTAAACCCTTTTTGAGTGATGAAAACTGCACCACTATAGCAAGAGCGGCCATTCGATCACGCTTGGATTATGGAAATGCACTCCTGTTGGGAGCAAACAAACACTGTGTTGCCAGATATCAACATATCCAGAACAACGCAATTAGAATAATTAAACAAAAATCCAAATCCGAGCACATTAGCAGCGCCAGAAGGGAAATGCATTGGCTAAAAGTAGAAGACAGAGTACAGTTTAAGGCCCTGTCCTTGGTCCACAAATGTCTCTACGGGAAAGCTCCAGCCTATCTTAAATCTAAGATGAACTTTTATGTACCAGGCCAAGCACTAAGATCTGCAGCTTTGAGTATTGTGGCCGTCGCACCACACAAGCGCTCAAATGGAATGGGTAAATCCTTCCCGACAGCAGCAGCTGGCAAATGGAATAAACTACCAGTAAATCTGAAACTGGAGCCTAAATATCTAGCATTCCACAAAGAATTAGAAAAAAACACTTGTTTAAGTAAACCTGATTTACCAGTGCAGCTAGGCAGCTACTTGTTTTGTTTGGTAATGCCAATTGTCCTGTGTGTATGTTGTGCACCCTGTCTGTTGTTGGCGGTGTTTATGTACTGCGCCATGGTGCTTGCGAGCTTCTGGCGCATTACAAATAAATAAATAAAATAAGGAAGGAAGGAAGTTAATTATAGACGGTAGACGTCTGTCCAGGAGGAGATCGGGCTGCGGGCCATGAGCCATGATAGTGCCATTCAAGTAGACATTGATGATGCACCTGGATGAAGGGAAGTGTTCCAAGAGTAATTCCCATCTCGTTCCCCATTAATGGATGATGAAGAGAAATTTAAGAGGACAGAACCATATGGGTAATCCATAGGTCGAGAGAGGGAACGACCGAGAATGTCGATATAGTCTGCCTGGAGAGAGCATTGACTTGGGTGTCGGCAATGGGCAGACCTGGATTAGAGACCAAGAGACTCTTCTTAAATTTCTTTTTTCCAGGCTACGAATGAGAGGGACGATAGGTAATAGAGTAGCAGTTCGAATAGATGGGGGAGATGGAGAGCACCATGGAGATGGGTGGGGGAGGTGGGCAAATGATGCCTACAGGAGGGAGTGAGAGGAGAGCTGCAAGAGCATGAACAACTCGCCAGATGAAGGAGGTGCTGTAAACAAGATTAGCACCCGCCAGGGTACCAGAATCCCTTTTACAATACCCAGGACTAGGGTTTAGGCTTAGTGAGAATGTCGAGCAGTATACAGAGGGCCACAGTTACAAGGGGCAAGACCTGATCACACAAAAGGGGTGTGGGGGAGTAGCACACCAGAAATGCAAGGCTTGGAATGCAGTTGTAAGGCAGAGTAAATTACATCAAGATTTATTTTCCCACAGCACACTAGAAATGTAAGGCCTGGAATGCAGGTTAAAGTAAAAATTACGTAATAAGTACCACTCCTCTTTTTTGCTCAAGTCTCCCTTCATGACATTTCTTTTTCAGATTTTATTTATCCCGTTTAGATTGAAATAGACATGCTCTGGCAGCCTTTGATTCTTGTGGCCAGAGCGTCACTCTTAGAACCCACTCAGCAGGTAGAATTTGTGATGACCTCGGCTTGCCCACGTATTGAGTCAATACATTGTTTAATTGCTTATCTCAGTTTATGTTGGTTAGTTATTTTAGTTCTAAATCCTTGCCATGTAGATCAGTTGGGCTCAACAAAGTTAGCCTGGTCTTGTTCTTCCCAATTTCCTTTTCATTTTACCCATTAATACTAACTCAGGCACTTGACCTTTGATAACTGAGCCTCACATTATCTGCAACTCCACAAGCCCGTTCAGAGCATATACCTCCACATGGAGATTTACTTCATTGTACCGGTCGTGGCACGCCAGAGGCAAGCCCATCTATGCAATACGAAAAGATACCAGTGCCGAAAATTATGTTGGGTTTTCTCCCAATCAAATATCTGCAGGTAAACACTTATTTTCTTTTCACACTTCACTTTCATACTTCTGAAGTTGAAATGTAGGTACTCTGAGAAACCTGAAAGTGTCTCACCCTCTAGTCCCCGGAGATCTGTCATCCAGGTGGCCAGGACACGTCCATTGCTATTGGATCCAGTTCCTGGGGGTGGACCACTGGGGGAGGATCATCTAGGCGAGGGGTCTTCAGGGAGTGGAAGTGGGACACAGAGGGTTGAGACATGGTATCCCATTTTTTTTGTGACACCTTTTCCCCATCCTATCCATATAGAAGCTTTAAAACCCCCCGCACCTGCACCTTTTCCCACACAAACATTCTTCGGTGAGTTATAGGAAGCTGATAGTAAATCGAACTGTGCTGAGCCCAAGGTTGCAAGTGGCAACATATTTGAATGCAAGGAATCTGAAAGACAAAGAACTTGTGTATGTGTTGAACTTTAGAGAAAACCCAGTTGAGATCCAGGTGCAGAAGGGTCCGGCGCCACAGGGCCGCTCATTCGAAAGACTCTTACCGGGACCTATTCTTTGAAACTACAAGAACCAGAAGCCCTAAGAAGGGGTGGCATGAGGCGTCGGAGTGGTCTTATAAGGGTTACTTCAAATCCCTTTTACAATCGAAAGTCTCTGACCCGGAAGGAAAGCTAGTGGAAAGGAACCCCACTTTCCGATTAAAATGAGCAATACATGAACTGTGTTAAAGAAAAGCTGTAGTGAACCCAACCGATGGAGGCCCAAACTACAAGGAGGATCCGAGCCTGACAGAGGGAGCTCCTAAGGTAAAAGGCTAGAAAAGGAGGATCTGAGCCGACAGAGGGAGATCCTAGGGTCGAGGTGCAAGATCACTCGGAGAACTTTTGTTTTTTTGTTTGTTTTTTGACTCCGCAAGCCTTCTAATGCAAGAGACTTTTGCAAGAAGGAGACTTAGCCTCTAAAGATTTTGATATTGTTGAACTGAACTGGGAACCTCGTGCTGACGAGGCCAAGGAGTGTGCTGTGCTCGAGATTCCAGTCTTGTCCAGTGCTTCAAACGTGAGGAACGGAAACCCAGCCATACCATCCTGACTTTTCATTTTGTGAACACGTCTTTCTTTTCTGGTGAACATTATACCACATTCTTTTTTGTGATTTAGCAGTAAGGAATTGGCAATATATAGCATTTATTAGTATATGCCCTTTTTATTTGACAAGATGCAACTAGGACTGCCTTATTGTTATTTGATGGTCGTAGCTAGCTCCCATCTTAGATTTAGGTTTAGATTAGGCGTTTATCTCACTCATTATACCGTTCAATAAATAATAATAATATTTTATTATACGTTTCAGTTCATGGAACTTTTCGTATAAATCTTTACACTACATTTACATTACATATTACACGTATAAGTACAATTAAGACATATTCCATATAAAAATTCAAATCCATATCCGTCATGAATCACATATATCATTCACTCGCATAACATTCACATGCCACCTATCACCTTAACTAATGTAACACAACACATGACCGACATTATACATTTTCGTAGCCAAAATGCCTTACATTGCTAATGGTTCAGTCCCCATATCTATTTCAAGATCTGTATCTCCTAAAAAGGAATATGCAAACGTCTACCATAAACACAAAATCAATTTTATTTAAAAAAAAAAAGACCTAACATATCTATAGGCCCATATCATTCCCTTTCTAAACATGCAGGCCTAGAGGTGATGTTCCTGGCAAAATTCCTGAGACCTATCTCAAAAATTCCTCTGAGCATTCACCCAACCCTGGTATAGAGCTATATGCATTGAGTTGGAGTTTGTGTTCAGGCAGTAATTCCAGAAATCTTTACTCTGGATAGCTTCATAATTATGGACCAGGTGATCCAAAAGTAACATATAGGTGGCCTAATTTAGAGCACTCAGTGAGAATATGATTAGCTGTTTCTGGATTACTGGGGTTTTTGCATATCCTACAAAATCGATTCTCGTTACTTAGGTTCAACCACCCCCCCCCATAGTTCTTTGAATGGGAAGCTGGTTGATCCTAATCAAGAGTCGAAGCCGTCTCATCCTAGGATCCGGACAAATCAGCAGGTATGTCTCTGGGTGAATAAAACTGTGTCTCACCTGGGCTGCTGGGGCATACCCTTGCAATGATTCTAAGTGAGCATCATTTCGTATCCAGTCCCATTGCATAATTTTCCTGGACAACACTTATTTTTAGATTTTTTGTACTTAGTGCCACGGGAAAACTCTGGCCACTAGTTAATTTCACTGAAGACAACGTTTATAGACTCCAGAAATGTATCATCTTTCTTGCTCGCCCCTACTTTATGTCCTACTACTCTCGCCATCAAAGACTCCTTCTTCAAAATCTGGGTACGTAGATACAGCTTTCCTCTACGTTTCAACACGAGAGCTTTAAGAGATGGTACTACTAGCTCTAATCACAAGTGTTCAATTAGTGTACTTTGGGGCAAACCCAACATCTTGCGCCAGAAGAAGCCCTCAATTCATTTTAACCATTCCTATTGCTGTAATTCCAGATCACCTAGGCCGTACAGAATGATGGGGCAAAACCACTGCTTATAGTGCATGAGCGTCCCACTCAGCGAGAAGCCTGCGTGTCTCTTGGAGAATCGATTTATGAAATGCGTTAATTGTCGGGCCCTTACCGTTGTGACCTTTTATAATGTCTTCATAACTGCCATTCTCTTCTAGATTTATAATGATGGGCATAATTAGTCCGCCCGATACTAATGTCAATTCTTATCCTGTTTACTTTCTTGTGTTTAGCCAGCATTATCTTGGTCTTATTTCGATTTATTATAAGCTCATTTTCTTTAGCGCAGGTTTACCAGAGCTTCCATGGGTGCTTTTATACCCTGAATTGTGTGGCTAAAGAGCACTAGATCGTTGGCGTATAGGATGGCCGTAATATGGTCATTACCAATCTTAGGAGACCAGCTACCCAGGGCTTCCAGTTGTCGGATCAGGTCGGCCAAGTATAAATTAAAGAGTAGGGGGACCAGCAAACATCCTTGTTTCACCCCCCCTATTTATGCCGATTTCTTCCGACATGGAGTTCCTGTTGCCCAATTGGATTCTCGCAGTAGTTTTCTTATGTAAGGCCACCACAATTTCGAGTAGCCAAGCTCTGCCATTTTTCCCCACAGGCGATCCCTGTTGACCTGCTCGATCTCAGACTTGAAGTTCATGAACGCAAGGTACAGGGCCGGATTTGCTTTCTTATTCGCCTGGTTAATTAGCTGATCCACCACCCAAAGGTTCAAATTAACATTGCCCCCGCTCCGGAAACCCGTTTGTAGTGGGTTTAGCAACCTTTTCTCGTCAACCCAAGCTTGGAGATGCTTTAGCACGCATGCCGAGAAGACCTTTAATCGGTAATTTTCAGGGTTTAACCTGGCACCTGCCTTGTATATTGGTATCAAAATAGGACTTGACCATGATAGCTGTAATTTTTTCAGAGTACATACTTTGGTAAACAGGTTGCAAAGAAAGGATGCCCATCTTACTGGGTGTGCTTTCAACACAACCACCGCCAATCCATTTGGACCCGGGGCACTCGAGTTTTTTGCTTTTTTAATGAGCTCCATAATACAATTCTGATTGAAGTGCAGAGGCCAGACAACCTCATTTTCATGTCCCCCCCCCCTCTTTGCACTTCACAAGCATTTTTCCTTCTATAATTGATCGCCAAATGGGTTCCGGCATGGGCTTTATGGCACGTTTACCAGTTTGAGATTCTTTAGTAAGCGCCAAGGTCCGCCATAACGTTTTTGGATTATGCGTCCGCATAGCTTGCAATAGTAACTGCCAATTTTTATTCTAGCCTAGTAATATCCATCGCTTCTGCCAATAACGGTAATCATTTTTAATCTTCTGTATAGTCTTTATAATGACATTTAGCAAGAATAGATTTCTTTTCAGATCTAATTTGTCTACGCACTTTACGTTTGGCCACTTGAATCTCTTTATCAAATGCTTTACATTTTCCATTCCCAAGAACAACCATAGGCTTGCCCCTAATTGTACCCACCCTATTGATAATTTCCTTTATCCAGGCTTCGATACCCTTGGGGCCTAGTTTATCTAAGAGATCAAATTCCTCCACCTTAGTTTTGAACAGACATTTGCTAGCCCTTCTGATACCTTCCGACCAACAAATTCTATTGCCACCATCGTTGAGTAGAATATCGCCCAGACCAAGGGCGGTCTGGTTCCTGCCCTTTCCCCCAATGTATGTTTCCAATTTCAGATGGGTATGTTTCCAATTTCGGATGGTCACTAAACATTGTGGGAACAGTACATAATTGTCCAACAAGGGTGAGTAGAGTGACATTCATGCATATATAATCAATGGAGCTATTCTTATTAGCCATAAACCATGTGGGTTGGCCTGGTATGTCACTCCCAACTTGTCCATTCAGAGATGTTAATTCCCATCCCGCCCAGAGATTTTCCCATTCTGTTCCTTTCACATTTCAGGCTTTCAACATCATTTTTATTTTGTATGGGGATATGGCTGCCAATCTTTTTGTGGTAAATTCCCTGCACTTCACGTTCATATCCCCACACAATAAAATCAAGTCATGTTCGGGATCTTCCACCCATCTCACAAACAAGTTATCCAAATATTAAAAAATGCTTTCAGATTTATCACTTTCCGGGGGGTCATACACACATACCACCAGAAACATGTACTAGGCTTTCCTACCATCAAGCGGGTTTCTACAGCCAAAACATGACCACCTACCTCCAAAGGAGTTACAATGACAGAAGGAAAGTTGTGCGAAATCCCCACCAATAGCCACCCCGAGGGTCTTCCCAATAATCCCTTTTTTGCCTTACTCTGGAAAACCCTATAACCATCGAGAGCAAAATCTTCCAGTATCCAAGGTTCCTGAATAAAGAATATATCAGAAGCCACAATTGATGTTATTGATCCTCCTTCTGAGGAAAAATGGGAATGGGCCCGGGTATTCCAAGACAAGATCTTAATTCAATCATGGAACGCCCCCATCTCAGGAATAATAGTCTGGAGCCATTTCAACCCCTGCTTATTGTCAAAATTCTGTCCCACACCCTTACTGGGGAGTGCAGGCTTAACCAAATTCTCTTGGTTATTGCAATTCTTAAAATTAACACATAGAGCATCCCCAGCTTTTAACTCAGGTTCACAGTCCAGCTTATTCCCCAGAAACTCCAGGGATTCACTCTGTGCTTTGATTAATGCTGCCGTAGCCGGGAGGGCACAATGGATTTTTGACAAATCATTATATCGAGGTCCTAGGGGCTGCACAAAATCCAGGTCACTAAAATTCAGGATGCGAAGAGTCGGTATCTTGGTGTACAGTTTCAACAAAGATGGTTGATTAATGGCAGATTTTTTTATTGTTGAGCCTGTCTGACAAACTGTCACTATTCGTTTGACCGGCGCCACCCGCACCCGCGGCTGGGGAGATGGAGCTGGGCATAGCAGAGGAGAACTCCACCCTTCTACAGTAGACTCAACCCTGGGGTTAGCTGAAGGAGCCGAGATCGGCCGTTCATTGACATTTTCATTAATATGGATCGATGGTTCAATCATATCCTCAATGGCTTGCACGGATACATTGTTTTAACAGCCAACTTGTGAGCGTGCCCTATTTCTGAAGTCTTTGTTTTTTCCGTCTCATTTCTTTCCTTTTTTATTTATTTGATCTCACCAGTAATCCATCTTCATTAGCGGTACTTGAAAATTCAGCGGCTGCAGGGTTCCATTGGGGATTAGAGTATCAAGGTTTGGCCCTCCCCCAACCCCTTTGGAGCCTCTTTCGTCTGCGTCTCACCCGGTGAGTTGAGTAATTCAAGGGAGCTAATTCATCTTTTTGGATTTCAATAATGGCATCTTCATGAGATTCTATATTGATTGGTGGTATCACTGGAGTAGAGGGGTCCCTACACCGCCCTCTCTTCCGCAGGCGTGGGGAAGTTTAAATTAACCATTACCCAGTCCCAACTTATTACCTTGTTTCCCCACTTCATCATGAATGCGACCACCTAGTTTCAAAAGTACCTTAATAGCAAAGTGTACCACTGAGTCTTCAGTTGTTTGGTTTAGAGAATTCTCGTTGGAGGCCATTAAATCATTATTTGAATTCGCCAATTCCGGACTTGCCCCCGATGGTGTATCATCCATCACCAAATTAGGGAAAGCTGACAGTCTTTGGTGCCGTAGTGCACCCGAAAACCCACTTCGCTCTTCCTGCTCCTTAAAACTCCAACTTTCTAGAGAGGCAGATAATACATCATTTGGCGCTTCCTGGGGCACAGTTGAGGCGGGGTCTCAGTGAGTTACCTACAAGATAACACAGGTCCAGTAGGGAATTGTTATCAATTCCATCAAAGGATGAGTGTTTAGACATTTTTATTTACAGCTGGTTCATCGTGTATAATCTCACTGTTCAACTGGTGGGCCCTACTCAGCGGGCACTGATTTATTTTTAGGAAAAGGGATGTCATTTATTTTAATTCGGGAGGACCCCTTTTTGCAAATTCTCCCACTGTTGAGTGCTTGCTTCCTGAAATTCTTCAATGTAGCGTGTGTAGTGGCCAAAAGGTGCTTGTTTCGTTATTGGAAATCAAAGCATTCTCCGACACATGCAGAATGGGTACGTGATCTCATTTATACCTTGGACAGGGAGGAAATGTGCGTATCTACCATAGTATCGTCCTGTAGACATAAAGAAATTTGGACTCCCTTAAGAGTATACTTGGCGACTGCAGAATGATAGTTTTATTATGGACTGATACTGTACTCCAGGCCTACACCCTGCCTTTCCTTTTAGCACTCTCATATCTTTCATTTCATGCATGTCTGTTGGTATATGATTAAGGTCTACATATGTACGGTGCACTGCTGCACCTGCAATTTTGTATGATTCTGCATCCCATGAAAGTGTTTTCTTTTTTTCCGATCAACCCTGATATGTTTGCCTTAGTTTAAATAAAGTATTAAATAATAAAAAATTAAAAAAGCATACTGGC
Source organism: Ambystoma mexicanum (assembly GCF_040938575.1). Taxonomy (NCBI): domain Eukaryota; kingdom Metazoa; phylum Chordata; class Amphibia; order Caudata; family Ambystomatidae; genus Ambystoma; species Ambystoma mexicanum. The sequence continues at coordinate 950,204,317 of NC_090933.1, read as the reverse complement.
TGCCAAAAACCTGGAATGAATCAGGAAGGGAAGTGACATGGATAATAAAGATTTAGTGCTCCCAAATCACCACAGTACTGTCTTATAAGGTTCAGAAGGAAAGTCCAATGGGGAATAAACCCCAAATCATGCCCTTGTCTGGAACGAGAGAGAAGGGAGTGAATCGTGACCGGTAATGCTGACTGATAAGGTCCTACTAAGGTTCCTTTTTAAATCATTTGTAGTTGGTTTCCACTCTGAGGGTTTTCAGAAGGTCATTCTGGAGTTTAGGAACCTGAAATGAGAACGTTCTAACAGCCTAGTTTGTGCCTTTTTTAATCTGTGAAATTTTAGATTTTCCCTAGCTGATCCCTAGGGTGGGGGCCGGGGGGCCTTGATGGTATGTGGATGTTAACCAGATCCCTAATATATGTAGGGACCTTGTGCTGCATTAGGCAAAGCACTTTCTGTTAGAGTCTGAATTCAGATGGCAGCCAATGTGGTGCGTTAAGAACTGTAGTAATTGGGTCTCTGGTTTCCGAGGCCTAGGAACTTTCTGGCTGAGTGATTCTGAATTAATTTTAGTTAATGAGTTTGGGTTTAGGCAGGTCCAACTAAAGTGCACTGCAATGGTCTTAAGTTGGATATAACTAGCGCTCTGTTCAGTTCCACCTCCTGGCTATCTTTGCCACCGATAATGCAGAGGTTCTTAAGCCAGTCTCCACCATCTAATGTGTGCCTAGGAAATTCAGCCAGGTGAATTGCAGGTAGACCAGGTGTATGGTTACTGAACAGAAGTATCTCTGTCTTGGATGAGTTGAGACACAGACTATTCAGTGTTAGCCGATCGTGCACGTCTTTCAGGCAATTGGTAACAGTCCTGTTGAGGACTCTTCTTGATCAGGTTGTACGTAGAAGGCCCAAAGATTGCATTCAGTTGGAACCTGACCAAACTTGATTTGGCATGGAGGCTAGGGGTTTAATGTATGAATTAAACGGCCAGCGTTCGAGGGGTGGTCCATGTGTAAAGCTGGCTTGTAGGTTGGTGCTCAGTCTGAAATGCCCCGCTTTTGATAGGGTTATTCGCCCGGCAAGGCAGTCTTTTAATCATATAAGGGCATAACCGTCGGTACCCATCATAGTCACTAGTCCGGTCAGTGGTGTGGGTTGATCTACTGTATCATTGGCAGCAGTATGTTCTACTGCGTGGTGTTGTACCTTTAAGTTTTTCTCTTAAAGGTTTGTGTGGTAACTATGCTTCCAGTATTTTAGACAAGAAAGGTATGTTGGAGATTGGCCGACAGTGTTTGGGAATCTTAGAATGTAGGCCTGCTTATTTGAGGAACAGTGTCAAGGTATCGTCCTTCAAGGGGCTGGGAATTATGGCTAGTTCTAGAGAACTCACTATGACCGTTCTGCTTTAAATGTCTTCTCTGTGCCCCAAAACTTATCTATGTGGAGTGTAGTGATTTGGATGAACTCCCCATATTATCATGTGAGGATGGCGAGCCGCTAGGGACTAGGTTGGTCGGGCACTACCCAATGTGTTTTCCAGAGAGTTGAAAGAGTGTGACCTCACATGCTTGCCATCTCCACCAAGCGTGCAGTAAAAGTCTTGACAATGGCTGCCAGACGAGGGGCTTAAGGAGAGGGCTGTCATTGGATGGGGGCAGTATGACCCGAAGACAGTGATTGGTATAAAGGAGAAATAGTTTGTAAGTGAAACTGTTTTTTTTTTACTGAGGATTCCCAGCCTGCCGACGGGGAATATTCACGAGCATGTGAATCCATGCCAGACCCATGCTGGAGAACAATAGTTGCAGGTAAGTAACATGTTCCTTTCTTTATATTAAAAAGGTAAGAGTGGCAGTTTTGAACAGCAGAAACGTGAGCTTGTAGTGAAAAGGAGGAATCAAAGATGAAACCAAGATTGCGTGATTGATGACCAATGGTGAGCTGAAGCAGAGGAAATTCAATCTCGGGCAGGGAAGGAATCAAAGAAGAAGCAGGGAAAAAAAGAAATTCCTGAGTGCTAAAACTCCCCAGGTGAAAGCTAATGATCATGGTCGTTAGAAAATCCATAACCGTGAATCCTGGAATCCAGGCCAGAGTAAGAACTGCATCCGAAAATACTGAGGTCTGAAAGGAAGGCCTCTGTTTGTTGTAACAGTCTGGAATACCAGAGGGTGGAGGTAAATCCAACAACTCACCAGGAGAGGATCATCTAAGTTGGAAGATAAGGAGGCAGAAGTGGAGTCCGACAGAAAGGCTCACAGGCAAGGGGCCAGAAAGATATGAAGGATTTGAGTAACAATAGGAAGAACACAGAAGGTCCAGATTGAGTAAATCCTGGGAGAGCCGTTTTTTTTAAAGCTGTGAAGGAACTTTGTAGAAAAGGAGTTGCAAAATGTTTGTTTGGTCAAGACTTGGAACTTTGTGTTTTAACTTGGGGACTAGTCAGGTAAGGACTTCTGAAACATAAGTTAGGAACTTTCTGCTGGTTACATCCTTTAGACATTGTGTTGTAGATTAGGGAGTCCCACAACTGACCAGAACGTACAAGACAACTATATCCTTTAGGTTTTGGAGCTACTATGCCACTGTAAGTGGTGAACACAAGAGGAATCCTTCAATTTGTTATTCCTTTCTCAACACTGTTTAGACTTGGATATCCCTTTTCAGTTGGAGACTCCCCAGTTTCTATTTGCATTTGAAAATAGGCACATTAATAAACCTTTTGGTTTGAAACCCGGCCTGTTGTCATGTGTGTCATTGCTCCACCACCCTACTACATACAGACAAACTGAGTTCATGTCATATAGGTAGTTGTATGTCAACAGTCGGCCAGGGAGTCAGAAGGAGTTTGGTTAACAAGACTTTTCAAAGCTAATGATATGAGCTATATTTCTCACAGCAGTTTCGATTCCTGCTGTGTGTATATATTTTTAATACTTTCTTTTATTTGTATGTTTTCCAGTGCACCAAATTGTACAAGAAGCCACTTGGTAGTGCTGGGGGTGGGGAGGAGGTAAAGATGGGGAAAGAATGGTACAACCGGTAGCCCATCATAATGTATTCAGCATTATTCAATGAGCCACACCCCAAGTATGGTACATTTTCATCACACAAGTAGGTGTATATTGCTACGCGGGACAATTTGAGTTATTTCCATGATGACCTGTTTGAGCAGCCTGGCCTTGGTAGATCTTTTGCCTTTTATGGTCGAGTTTGTCTCTGATGTGCATTGGTAGGTTTGTAGTCCAACGTTTTGATCCCACTAGTGCAAGGGTCTGGTCACCATTTTAAGACATTATGCTATAAGCATTTAATTGGCCCCTTAAAATCCGTATTCTCTTCTGTGCATCTCTGTTTCCAATATTGTTTTCCCTTGGGACCTGGCAATTCAGGGAGAGCAGCAAACAACATATGCTGAGATAAACCTATTTTCACAGACCTGTATTTCTAAACTACCGTTTAACTGTGCGAGCTAACACGTACTGTTTCAACTAATTCATGTCATAGCCAGACGTTGCTTTCTGTAAATGATCCAATAGCAGCCAATGCAAGCTAAAGGATACTTTGTTAACAGATCTAATAAAAAATTATCTAATCAATATTCAAATCACATTTTTACCAAAAATAATGTTCCGGTCCAGGTAAGATGGATTTGAATGAACGATTTCTGTCGACTGATCCAAATCACTGCTGCACGTGTGTTGTTCTTCAACCCCCAATGTATGTACCTTGCCGTTGGTCTGTGCGTGGCATGAAGTCTTTTTCTCAATCATATTGTCTGTGACAGGATTTCCTCTGCTTCTTTGAATCTTAGCACACTGGGATGTTTCTGCTTCATATATTCTCTAATATCTGAACTTCTGCCAAAAACGCCACAGTTTTCCCTGTCAAAGTTTCGCTGGCAGAAAATCATCCCAACAAATAGAACTGCAGGGAAACATACTGTCCAATTAAGTTCAGCATTATGCAAAGTTAACTGGGTCATTATGTAAGCGAGCCCTTTTGTTGCAACGGTCACTACTAAAACACTGAAATACTCTGGTTTCTGCTTACACTTACACTATGATGTCTCTCTGATTGGACTCATTGTTTGTTAGAAATCAGTGGCACTAAATGCTTCACCTGTTCGCATATTCATTTATTTAATTTGTATAACAACTATTAGTTGTCCTTCATGCATAAAAATGTACACGTTGTTTCTTCCCACCCGGCATTTTAACACTGATTGTCAAGTGGTTGTTAAAATAGTTATTTTCATCAATGTTCAGCCCGAAAAACAAATTGATAATGCTCCTGGAAGTCGGCTACATTCCAAACCCTTAAACATGTATTGCATCAATCTCTGTGAGGCTAATTCAGTTGATGGTACCCAAAAGGGTAACCTCAAAAATGTGACAGCACCGTCAGTGCTATGGAATCTGGACGTGGCCAAGTGGTATTTTCGGATCCGCCTTTGTGAAATACTTTGCCACCTTCAAGATGAACAGCAATTTCACTTACGTTTTTCGAAGCAGGAAATAGTGAACCAATAGATTGTTTTAGTCAAAGCGACCCCTACAGCAACTCAGAAAGTTGGACAACCTTTATTTTTACCATACCTTCCAGCATGTTTTGCACCCTCCTGAAGGTATGCTGTCAATTCTTGCCTGGGACAGACTCTTCTTTCATAGACAAGCCTTTATAATTCCCTACCCATTGCTTAAATGCGTCGTATACCTTTTTGAACGGCATTCCAATTCTAGTTCCCAATTTGCAATACTTTTTCTGCACTAAAGGTGCACTGAACTACCTTAAGAATGTCTCATTCATCAATCATAACATGTTAGCTCATTGTTTCCCCTTCTACCTAATTACTTTCTAGCTTAACCCTACCCAGAAATAAACACACCTACTTCCAGGACATTTAGGGGGTAATTCATAGAATCAAGCGCACAAGTGGCGCACGCGGCTGGTGCACAGTGTGCGCGTGCGACAGTCTGCACCAGCCTTGTGCGCTAAAATCCATTTCCGCGCACAGCGTATTCATGGATTTTAACATCCAAAACCAGCCGTGGCACAGAGTGGCGCAGCGACCCTGCAGCAGCGCCAGTTAAGCCCCCAGCCCCTCCCCGTGCGCCATGCACAGCGCACAAATCCCATACATAGCGCACAGGCCCCCAACCACGAAAATGCCTGTAAAACTCCCCGCGCACCCCTCCGAATACATATACACCCCGGCGCAGGGAGTTTCACACGCGATTGGTCCTGTGCGAGCGGGGTACGTGTATTACTGGGGTTCGCGGGAAGTTTCACACGCGATTGGCACTGTGCTAGCGGGGTATGTGTATTACTGGGGTTCGCGGGAAGTTTCACACGCGATTGGCACTGTGCTAGCGGGGTATGTGTATTTCGCTGTCAGAAGTTTCACACGCGATTTTGCTGTCAGAGCGGGGTACGTGTATCCAGTGGGGTGCGCGGGGAGTCCCACACGTGAATTGGCAGTGTGGGTCCTCCAAGGTGTCCCCTCTACCCCCTCCATGGCCCCTGCAGGCAGCCCACACCACAGGGGACTACCCTGCACCCCTGGTCATGTCCCGCAGGCAGCCCATCCACCATGGGCATGCCCCCCAGCCAAGCCACATGTCACGTTGCAATATGATCACCAACTCATGTCCCCCAGCACCCCCACCCCCCAGCAGTGAGGGGCACCTGCCAGCAGGCCCCCACTCATGTCCCCCTGCACCCCCATGCCCCAGCAGTGAGGGGCACCTGCCAGCAGGCCCCCACTCATGTCCCCCTGCACCCCCATCCCCCAGCAGTGAGGGGCACCTGCCAGCAGGCCCCCACTCATGTCCCCCTGCACCCCTACCCCCAGCAGTGAGGCGCACCTGCCAGCAGGCCCCCACTCATGTCCCCCTGCACCCCCCAGCAGTGAGGGGCACCTGCCAGCAGGCCCCCACTCATGTCCCCCTGCACCCCCACCCCCCAGCAGTGAGGGGCACCTGCCAGCAGGCCCCCACTCATGTCCCACTCATGTTCCCCAGCACCCCCACCCCCCAGCAGTGAGGGGCACCTGCCAGTAGGCCCCCACTCATGTACCCCTCTACATGAAATAAAGATGCACAATCATGGCCCACTTCTACACCAAAATACCACAGCCCATTCTTGAGACGCAATGATTTCCCAATTCACTCCACACTGACATGCCTATCTCAAGACACAAACCAAAAGTCAGCTATGTAAATCAACACATGTCCGTCACACACACACACACTGGTTGGCATTGATTGCGTAAACCCACATTTTCACATGCATTAACCCAATGAGCGAATCCTACATATGGAACTAAAATATCAAAATGTATTATGTACAAAAATAAATCAATGAAATGAAAGCATAACAAAATAGCAAACATGAAAAGAAAAGCATTTGCAAAAGATGAGTAAATGAAAAGTATAACCAATCCAAAGAAATCCGAAAGAAAAATAGTCCAAACTCTCCCTCCACCAACGCAAATCCAAAGGAAACGTAAAAAGAAAAATCCATTGATCCATGGTGAAATCAAAAGAAAAAGTTCAAAATAATCCATTGTCCAACTATGTACAATCCATTGTCAAGGGTCCATGAGCCCAACGAAAGAAATGAAACCTACCTAAGAAACTACCTAAAAAAAAACTATATACAAATGTGTGTGGCATAGTCCATTCACCACAAATCAAAGGAAAAGGAAACCTAACTTTAAAAACGATTTACAATGGCAGTGGGCTAGTCCGACGGCTCACTTCCCGATTTCCCGGGCCAGGGCATCATCGAACTCCTGCTCGATGTCCCGGAGGCGGTCCTCTTCCATGGCCCCGAGGATTCGCAGGGACGATGACATGTGGACCTCCAACTCCCTGCGAATTGCCTCGAGGCACTCTGCCGGCCTCAGAGCCCTCCGCATGGAGTTCTCCGCCCTGACCATTGTGAGCCGTGCCTCTTCCGCCCGCTGCCGCTCCTCATCTATGGCCTGGCCCAACCGCTGCCACACGGAAGACACTTCCAATCCTGGGTCCTCCTGCCCTCTGGCCGATGCCTGCCCCTCCGATGTTGAAGGCCTCGAGACATGGCTCCCACCTTGTTGCTGCTGCTGTGCCCTGGCTCTTGCTGCTTGCATGTCCTCCTCCGGCTGGGTTGCAGTTATTGAGGTGGCCACCCCTGCTGGACGTCCGACTCCCGACTGTGGCAGGGATGTGTCCTACACCAGCCTGGTCGCAGGGTCAGAGGCAGCTCCACAGGGTACCCAGGTGATGAATGGGTGGGAAGATGGCATGGAGGACGACTGGCGCATAGGGGGTTCAGGTGAGGAGGGGGTCGGAACAAGGTCCAGCAAACGGAGCAATCCAGCCCTGGTGGCCCGTCCCAGTAGGTCAACGCGGTCAACGAGGCATTCGAGATGACGTGCAGTGTCCTCACGAAAACACTGCAGGTCACCTTGCATGCCCCGTTGACGCAACGCCATCCCACTTGGGACAGGATCAACCCGGTCCCGGATAGCCACGTCCGCAGGGAGAGGAAGGCCAGTTGTTGTAAGCGGATCCCCTCCCTGAAAACGGGTCTGGACGTAGGCATCCCTGCTAGTGCAGGATGATGCAGTCACAGGATCAGGGACAGGATTACACACAGGCACCTCTGCAGCGGCCTGAGCTGCCTCCTGCCCCTTCCCCTGCACTGCACCACTAGCACCAGTGGAATCCCCACCTCCAGACCCCGTGTCTGTCCCTTCCACGGCCTCCTCCTCCACCAAACCCCTCACCAACCTGGATGACTCTGTGCCATCTTCCTCCGTCGGACCCTGTGGGTCTCAGCTGTCCCTTCTGCTGCCGAGGAGTCCAACTCAGACCTCTGCCTCTTGGACCTACCCTCGGCAGCTGCGGCCTGGGACGCGGCACCAGACTCCTCACTCCCTGACAAGATGACAACCTGGGAGGGGAGCCGGGCCTTGCGTCTCCGGCTGGCAGTGCGATCCCTGCCGCCTTGCTCCACAGCACCCTCTCCGCCCTCTTCATCAGTTGACGCTGCAGACAGGGAGAGATAGGACACAGGCATCAGGGCACTGTACAATGGACTGATACACACATGACAGTTGCACATGAGAGGCAGTGTCAAACTTCAGACATGGCATCACAATCCCCAACACACGTCATTTCAACTCACACACATGAGCAATTCCACAGCAATATTGCACCAGGCAGCACCATCCATACACATACAACAGCATGAGCAGCCGAAGGTGAGCCTGACATCACATGAAACACGGGGAGTGCACAAGACATGCACACACGCCATCACACTTACATGCATGTGTACATCTCCACCAACTGTGTCAGTGATGAGATCGCCATCCATGTCACATCTGGCATTCATCCTTCTACATATCAGTGTCACATGCATCCATGTTGCATCATAGTTGCACACTTGTCAAATATACACACATGCACATGTACACAGTGCAGATACATGCAGCTGGAACCAACATCCATGTGTGATACCACAACCATGCCAACGTACATACACAGTAATTCAAACATGTGTGCTCCCACATCTGCATTTGGCCTGCATGCTTACCCACACATACACCATCCATGTGTCTCACACATGAGAGGGCTTGCATGTGTCAGCCTCACGCCCCTGTACATACACATCCAAACATGGCCCTACAAAAACACATGTGCAACCTGCACACTACTGGCACACCACGACACGCACAGCGTCCAATCAGTATGCATGTACACTTACCGCTCGACTCCAAATGGGTCTGCCTCTCAAGGACCTGGACGTGGAGCGCTGGGCAAATGCGTTCCAGGACCCTCATTTGGTGGTCGAACAGGTGGCCCCGGCGCCCCTTGGCATCCGCTGCTTTCAAGAGGCGCCGGGCCTTGTCGAGGGTCCTGGACCTGAAGTCCACCCAGCGCTTCTTGACGTGTTTGATGTCGCGGACGGCAGTCACGATTTCCATCCAGATCCTGGTCCGTCCTTCATAGTCGGCGTGAGAACTTCCAAAGAGGGCATCGTACTGCCCCAGGACTTGCTCCACAAGGACACCAACTTCCCTGGCACTGAAGCTGGTGGCCCTCTGCCTCTCTGGCTGGGGGTTGCCAGTGGTGCCAGATGGTGGTGTGCCCGACATGGCAACCCCAGAGGCAGTTGTGGGTGGGCAGCTGGGTCCTGGAGCTGGGCTGTGGAGTGATGGTATCCCAGTCGGGAGTCTTCAGTTCCAGCAGGGGTGGTCTCAACAACTGCACCCCTGCAGATGGCTGATGTGCAGGCAGCAAATAGCAGGGCACGTGGGCAGCAGGCAGGCAGGCAGGCAGCAGCAGATGGCAGGTGGGAGCGTGCTCGGGGCTCTGGGGGGGGTCAGTAATTCAGCCTTCTGCGCAGGAGCGTGGTCTTCCGTGTGCTGTTGCATGGCCAGCTTGATACGTAGTGATTTGGCACGTGAAAAAATTGCACATCTGCATGTAATTCGAGGAAAGGCCCTTAGCGCTTAAGCGCGTCTGTGACATTAAGCGTGCGGGCGTTTCCCTCGTAACGTGGGCATAGTGGTTCAGCGCGTGTGAAAAAAATGCACGTCCGCGTGTGAATGCGTGTAATCCGAGGAAAGGGCCTACGCTTAAGTGAAGTGACACGCGCAGGCGTTTCCCTCAGCACGGGTTAGAGGTGAGCGGGGCCAGCAGTTCGCTGTACGTGCCTTTCGTGGAGACCGACGTGTGTTGCTGCTTCATGTTGTTTCGTGCGCCATCACTTCACAGCGGATCAAGGACGTATCTCTTTTGGCGGGGCTTTTGGCTACGCGTGTTTTTCATTATCACGCTAGTCAGACGGTGAGTCGCGCATGCTATTTTTCCCACTGCGGGTGCCCCTGTGCATTGCACCCGTTTTCGAGGTCATAGTAGCCTGCATGTCACACACGTATGCTTTTTTCGTGTTACTGGGTGGTACCGCGTACTGCGGGAGGTTGATTCCACGCACGTAGGCTGCAGGGTTGCGTGCACGGTTTTACTGCAGTTTTGGGGTGCCTGAGCGTTGCGTGACTTGTCACTACCTCACCGGGGTCACATACAGCCTTGCAGGTGCAGGGGGGCTGTTAACATCTTGCATCCCATCCCCATCACCCCAATTGCCCAGGACAATTGTGGTGTACACCTCCCATTGGCACTCCTCCATCTGTGCCGGCACTACTCAATCTGTGCCATGGTTGGGAGGCCACCAAAGGTGAGGGGCGCCTCAGCTGGGTGTCCTCCTCGTGGTGGGTGTGGTCAGGGACGTGGCCGGGGTGACCAGGGAGTAGGGGGACTCCAGGGTGGCCGCAGAGGGTGAAGAGGGAGGTGTGCGCCACTTGAGCACGATGTTGTGCCATGTGTCGGTGCAGTCTTGCCACCACCCCCTGTGGTTCCGGGAGATGCAGCTTCTGCATCTGGCACTGGCGCCCGTGTGACCCAGCAGTCTGTTTCATCAACTGTCACGGGCTCAAGGGTAGTGGTAGCTGCAGGTGCAGCTGTGGACACCACCACCCAGGCTCAGGGTCTGCCAGCGCAGGCTGCGTTAGCACTTGAAGAGCACTTGGAAGATTTCCAACAGGCCAGGAGGGAAACCGTAGGTGCACGCAGGGCTGCCCTGACCAAGACACGTGTCTGTGGGGCAGTAATGTCATCTGCTGCCCCGACCAGCCGGGTGTTGGCAAGTGCAGGGGAAGATGCAGCCAACAACACCCCGGTTGTGAGTCGGCCAACCAGGACAGTCACGGTCAATGACCCTGCCACAGCAGATGTTGCTGCGCAGGGTCCATTAGAGGGCACCCAGCTGCCACTGGCGCATGTCAGGCCTTTGGTCGACCTTCCACCTGCCACTCCCTTGGCTCAATCCACCGGGGCTACTGGCCATAGTGATCAGGGCGGCATTTGCCAGCCAGGGTCTGCGCCACAATCCAAGAGGAGGAAGGTTGCACCTGCAGCACAGGCTGGAACCCCACACACAGCCACGACCTCCAGCACGTCGAGGAAGAAGCCTTTCTGCAACCAGGAACTGGACTGCCTCGTGGACTACCTGCTGGGCCACAGCCGTGACATGCTAGTGGGTCCTAATTGTCAGACTATGGCTGCCCACCTTGATACCCACTGGAAGCAAGTTCCGGAACATGTGAGTGCATTCGGCCATGAGGTGCGCACGGCGCAAGAGTGCAAAAAGCGTTGGAATGACCTCAAACGCAGCGCTAAGGCTAAGCGTGCCTCAAATTACAACTTGACTCTGGTGACTGGCAGTGGGCCTGCACCTGAGGAGGAAGACCTCACTCCACATGAGTCGCTCGTTGCGGAGTTCATACCATCTGAATTGGTCGAAGGAGTGGGAGAGATGCCGGACTTTGATGCCTAGTCCAGTGAGTGTTGCTGTGTGTTTGTTGTGGACATGTGTGTTTCACTTGTGTGATGTGTTGTGCATGGCTGCCACTACATGTCACGTGTACATGGTTCTGATGTGCAAGTAATGCAATGCTTCCCTGATGCATGTCTGCTCTGCTGGATGGTGGACATGTGGAGCGGACGGGGACTGTCCGCATCTCCACTATTGCACCCTACTCACATGCTGGTCACCAGGATGCCCCTCAAGTCCATGTTCCAGCTCACTGGCCCTTCTGCATGTAGCGTGGGGTGACCTTCCTCTCAGCCCAGGGACTATGTCATAGCATGACTGACGTGCATGTGTCCTGTGCCTGCATGCGGGTACTCCATGTAGGCATGCTCCCTTGCCTCTCCACCCCCCCTCTGCACCCCAATTCCACCTTAACACTGGTATGCTTCAATTTTGCCGTTGAGTACTTCCCTGTTCATGCGGCCTGTGTACATGCTAACTTCCAGCAGCCAATCTGCCAGACATATGCTGTGTGGTACATCCTTTGTACTTGATGAAGGGTGTCTCACTTTGACTGTGCAGAGGTGAGATGCCCCGCAGGGACATGAGTGCCCATTCATGCTCCATGTGTATTCCACTCATGCCCCTATGTGTCCTTGACTGGATGACCATTGTAGTAGGAGTCCAGGAGGACCTACATTGCATGGCATTTCATCAGCCTTCCCATTTCCACTGTGGCTCAGTCCTGCGTCACACACATGTTTAGGGTGTGACAGTCTGTGTGGGTCACAGGCCTCAGCCTGTTTAATGGCCAATGACTCTGTCCAACTGGTGTAGTGTCTTCTTCACACGTGGTTGTACTCCAGAGGTTTCATCATGTGTCCTGCTTACTGTCCCATCATCATTTGCTGTGTTGTCACTTGACTCACATGATGCAGTTGATGCTAGTCAACACTGTCTGTCAATACACAGGTCTATGTTCAGGCCTTTGATACCATGCTAGGCATCCCTGCATTTGCACTTAGGGGGAGGGGTGGTTTGCTTGTAGACATGCTACCCATTGAATGCACATTGCACGTGATGCCTGAAGTTGACCTTGCACTGCCTTCACATTTTCTGACACACATCATGAAGTTCTTGTACATGTAGATAGTGAGTAACGTACATATTTGCTGCACTGCATCGACCCACTTTAGTGCAAACTGACACCTTTCGACATGCCTAATCACAGAAGCAATTTCAAGTTGACCCAGCATGCATGGCAGGTTCTATTTTGTGTGTGACATGTCTGCTTGATGTGTTTGGTGTCTGTGTGTGTTGTGTGCTTCTAACCTGTGTAGTGACCTTTTTTCTCTCTACTTTTTAGATGATGACGCGATGGAGCCAGAGGATGGTGTTGTCATGCCAGGCACAGGGTTGTCATCACTACAGCAACCCGGCACAAGTGGGGGTCGTGGGGTGGTAGGCCACGAAAACCCACATGTGCTACAGTCCATCTTGTCTCTGGCTGGCAATGAGTCCAGCCCTGATGACCACTCTGACGTCCATATCGAGTTGGATGAGCATCAGGTCCATATGTCAGGGGTGAGTGATTCTGATGTGAACATTCCTCTGTCCACGACACCGGCACTGAGGGGTCAGACAGTCTTGGAACCTCCGCCTGTGGTAGATCGGGACACAGGGTCACCCTCCACACCAGTCACTGATGTGCCTGGGCCATCACATCGACGGGGGCATGTAGTCGTGCAGCCGCGGGCGGTGCCAACACAACGAGGACACCCAGTCCTTGGGTCCCGCAGGGGTCAAGCCCAGCAACGCGGTCGCCGCACGCAACCGCAGTATACTGAGTAGGAGCAAGACATGACTGCCAATTCTGAACGGCAGGGGGCAGCAATGGAGAACATCGCTGAGAGCATGGAGCATGTGGCCCAATCCGTGCTCCCCCCTGCTAGGCAGGTGCTTCTCCAGCAGCAGGCGGCACGGTCCACGGCCCGCTCGCTCAGGCTGGGCATGGCGGCCTCAGACATGGCACGCCAGGCTGAAATGTCGTCTCAGAGGCACACATGGAGGCCCTGTGGCAAGAGTATGCTTCCCTCAGATCCACTCTGGGTGTCCTTCTGATGTCCCAGAGGGAGCGGGCAGAGGAGAGGTTTTCGCAGCTTGAGCGTACCATCTCGGCTGAGCTACATGCTTGCCGGGAGGTGCAGCAGTTGTCCAGCCAGGCCTTGCAGGATGAACTCCGTGTTACACGTACTACCTTGCAAGAGGAAGCATGTGTATCACGGGCGGTTCTCCATGCAGACCTATGTGTGATCGGCGCACAGAACCAGGCTCACAGAACCAGGCTCACCCGTCCAGCAGACTTGCTGCCGACGAGGGGCAAGCTGTGGCTAGGCGTGGTCAGGCTCCTGTGCCACGTCCTCCTTTCCAGGAAGAGCCAGACTCGGACGACAATCTATCTCCCACATAGGTCGGGCTGTGCATGCGTTGAATCCATGGTGGTTTTTATTTTCCTCATCATCATCATCGCATGTGGGTGTTGAGAAGCACCCTGTACCTCCCCCCTCCTGGTTGCCTCCCCCACCCCCGGGTCGTATGTGGCCATTTCTGATTTTTCTTTTAGTTTAGTTTCATTTTGATAGTTTAAATAGGTAATGTAGGTTTTTCATAGTTAGTGTAATTAGTGAATATAGTTTAAAATTGTCTATTGTGCTTTCATGTGACGGTGTGGTGCTTCGTGGCTTTTGAGAGCATCCACTGTCTGTTCCAGCTGGGCCCTTCAAGCTTGTCTTGTGTATGTGTTTGCAGATTGGGGTCCTTGACTCACCTATGCCACTCCTGCTTCCCTTATCCATGGGCTCGCAAGGATGGTTCGGTGTAACAGCCTATTACACAAGGGCTCTGGACTGTCATATCTGTGGCATGTCTGCTGCTGTGAAACTTGTGTTAACACCCCTAGTGGGGATGATAGGGGTGTTATTGACCACTGTTCTTCATTCGTTAGATGGGGGGGTTTCATGATGTGTACATTCATTGCTATTCATTGTGTAGTATGTTTATTATCTATACTGTACATGTGCTTGTTGCAATTCATGGCGTAGATGGTGTGTTCAACAGTTTGCCAGTGAAAGACGGACTGATGATGTGATTTGTGTTGTACGTCTCTGACATGGTCCAGTCATGTAACGCCTGAAGAGAGACACAGATGATTTTAAAGCATTAATCATGTGTTTCATGCCCTTTCTGCAGGGGGATGAGCCTCCAGACCACCTTTGCCAGCAGACATGGGCCATTGGACGTCTGAAAGCTGGACACGTTTGGTGGTGCCGACATGCGCATGTGTGCGCAAGCAGAGGCACAGGGATTGCGCTCATACATCCGAAAACAGCTGACGTATTTCAAGGGACTCCAGGCAAGGTGAGCAGGACAGGGGGGCCACACGCAGCAGACCTTCCACCTGGCCAGTTGCACATGCATGCTTAGTAGCAGCACTGACGGTGAGCTTGGACAAATATTGGTGTTGAAGCGCACAATACAGCTGAGATGCGTTGGTGGACTAATGGCTAGTTGATGGGAAAGTTGTCTGGGGCACCTGCAGGGCCAGTGGCACATACCCTTCGGTCCACCATGGTCCATTGAGGCACTTGTATTAGCCATGTAGCATTCCGAGACATGGAAAGAAGCAGCTCACAGGGACAGACAGCAAGGGACAGACTTGTGTGCAGTGCATTTCATTACCATGTAGAATTTGACACATGCACTACCTACTTTATTTGGGTCATGGTGGAACACGACTTGTTCTGAAGTCATTCCTTGCTATATGCGTCTGGCTGCTTACCCAGGGAACATTGCATGTTGTGTGATTCGTGACACATTGGTCTTCCATTTGCAACGCACCCAGCGGCGCATGACTTACTGCATTGACTGTGTATGAACTATCACAGGGGTAATGTTACGTATGGGTACGAAGCATCCACACCAGATTGTTTGTAGAGTATTTTGTTACTTTGGGGCATATATGGTGGTGTGTTTGTGTGTTATAGGCACGCACAGATTAGTAACTGTGGCTCTCTTTGCAGCATTAAACTGCTCCTGTTACCGGACCTGAGAGTGCGCATGCAGGAGGCCAGCTCTCACCCCAGAGATAAGTTTCTGTTTGTCTTCCATTTGAGTAATTTGTTACTATGTGCATGATGATCAGGTTTGGTGTACTTGTGTATGTGTTAATGTTAGTAGTACAGTTTTGTGCATTTCCTACTTTCCTGTGTCAATCCTACTCCCCTCTCCTGCCCCGCATTCCGGTTATCCAGTATAGCAATGCTGTCCCGACTGCATATCCCAGGGTCTCAGAGGCCTGTGTGAGTTTGACCTTGCAGGCACCCAGCCACGGTGGGGGTGGTTGGTTCGTGCCACTCCTGCACCTGTACACAGGAGCAGTGACAGTACACATCAGTACACATCAGTTCGTGGTGCATTATTCTGTGTTATGTACCACACATGGTACACATCCTGTTGTGACATTGTTTTACTGTGCTACCTTGGTTGTTACGTCATTGTGGTAGTACTTGGGCTTTGTGATGTACTGCTACTTCAAGTCATCTACTGGAGGGTCTTCTGGTTTGTTTTGCTGCCTGCAGGCTTTTTGCTTGGCTTCTGTGTTGGCCTGCTTTGAGTACTCTTTGATGTGGTGTTTTTGCAAGTCAAGGTGGCCTCTGAGGGTGCTGGATACTTTTTGCACACAAGGTGGGAGATGGTGACAAAGGGGAAGGGTGATCCTGTGGCCAGGTGAACTTCAAGGATGAAGGCTAGATAACCCAGGTGCAGTTGTTCAGTGGGTCATGGTGATTTGCGAGGGAGGGGGGGTGTTTTGTTGTTGACAGTTGCCTTGCCCTACAGTGTGATGCACACCCTGACATTGTAATTGCAGTATCCTATGTACATGATGTATTCTGCTGATCAATGCCTGTTCATGTGTTGTGTTTACCTTTCAGCTGTAAGGGAATAGTTGTGGCTTGACATGCTGGGTTGTACACATGGTGAATGTTCACATGTGATGTGTAGAGGAAACTGATGGTCACTTGATTGCACATGCATATATTGAGTGCATGTCCCTACTGACCCACACACTCGCTCTATGATCCACTACATGTACAACCACCCTTCCATGTCCACATGTACACTCTGTTTGCCTTCTGGCGCCCACTTTGCCCCTGCAGCATATGATCTATGACCAATTGTGGATCCTGTAATGCGTAATTTGTTTTTTGATGTAGTTTGTTGCTTGGATGTGATGCTCAGGGTGTGCGTCACACACAATGGCTGTTCACTATGCTGTACGCTGAGCAGTGTGTTGCAGGAGTTGGACACAGCACACAAGCTGCAGTGTTGATTTTGCAATGCACAATGTGCATGTAGACAGGCATTCATTGTTAAGTTACAACTACAACTGTTGGAATGCATTTGGGTATGACTTCTTTTGGGTGGGAGGTTGTTGGTCAGTCATTTCATCTGATTCCATGTCCGGCATCATTGTGTGATGCCACTTTACTTTTTTCACATGTCAATGCGTACCTTATTGGTACTGTGTTGGTGTATAGCTATTGCTTGCCATGTCATGTTGTGGTTTGGGAGGGTTTGGGTGACATAGCAGTGATAGTCATGGCCTGTTTTGCAGGTATGTGTGATTCACACCTTGCATGTGTGCCTTTTGGTCACACAGGATTGGTTATGTTTAAGTAGCTAGGGATGCACACAATGTGGCACTTCATGGCAACATTATCAGGGTGGTAAGGTTGTGACAGTTGACTGTCTCTTTGTCATCATCGATTGTCACCTGGTATGTGCCAGGCCTGTGTGCACTCCGTGGGAGTTTAGGTGGAAAATGTGGCCACAAGCTGGGTCCGGGCTGCCTCGCCACGTGCCCTGTCCCTCCCATGGGCAGCGCCTGTGGTTGGGGATGTGGGGGCACCACCATGTCCACCGGTACGCCCTGCCGTGTTGCAACATTGTGCAGGACACATGCTGCCACAATGATCCTGCACACTACTGGGGGTGCATAGAGTAGCTGCCCGCCAGAGCGCTCAAGGGAGCGGAAGCGTGACTTGAGCACTCCAAATGTGCGCGCCACTATGGCCCTGGTTGCAATATGGGCAGCGTTGTATCTTACCTGGGGTGGTGTGGTGGGGTTCCCGATTGGCGGCGTCATGTGGTTGCTCAGAGGGTAGGCACTGTCCCCTGGAGAGGTGAGGATGGTTGTGATTATTGGGGTTTGTGTATTTGTGTGTGTGTGTGTGTGTGTGTGTGTGACATGCATGCATGTGCACAGGCATTTGCACTCTCCTAGGAGCCATGTGTCGCCATGCTGCCCAGCTTCCAGGGCCCAGCTCAGGGCGGACATTCTGTATATGAAACTGTCATGGGTGGAGCCAGGGTAGTTTGCATAGACAGAGGTGATGATTCCCTTTGCATCGCATACCACCTGCACGTTGATTGAATGCCAGTGCTTGCGGTTTCGGTAGATGTGCTCAGTGGCCATAGGTGGACGTAGGGCCACATGGGTGCAATCTATGGCACCAAGCACTTTGGGGAAGTGTGCCACCCTGTAAAAGTCCTGGACAACAGCCTGCCTTTCTGCGGGTGTTCTGGGCATGTATATGTGCCTACGGACTGAAGGGCGCTGCAATGATTGCCTGGTGTCAATGATTGCCACCAAGACCTGGTGTAGGCAGCGTGACTGCGTGGCCTGTGAGACCCCCCCACTATGGCAATAGTCCGCTGAAATGACCCAGTGGCCAAAAAATGCAGGACATTGAGCACCTTCTCCAAGGGGCTCAATGCTTGGGAGCAGAGGGTGGGGGATGTAAGGTCATCTTCTCACTCCCTGACCAGGTCTAGGATGATACGAGGTGGAAACCTATACCTGCCATAGACCTGGTCGTCTGGCATCCCAAAAAGGCTTGTCCGGGGTGAAAAAATGCATGCCCTGGTTATTCTCTTCCTCCTGCGGTGTCCTACGATCAGTGCTGCCACAAATAGGGCATTCATCGTAGCGGTATATACGTGTTTGTTGTTTGCGCGCACTTTTATACTGTTCGCAGGGACGCTTCCGCCTGCCTTCCTGTGGCGGACGCGTTGACGCCTATGCACATCTTTTGCCGTGCGCAGATTTCCCGTATTCGGATCCATGAATATGGTTTGTTCGCGTGCATGTGGGCGTTCCGTGTAGTTCCCTGCAGTACTTCCCCAGTTACGCCTTCTTTTTCACGCGTTATTCCCCATTCCGCGTGTTACGCCCACTGTTCCGCCCACTTTTGTTGTGTGCTCCGCGCTATGTGCGCTTTTGCTGTGCGCGTAGCGCACGCTGTTTGATGTGTGCTCCTGCGTGCCCCACGCACAGATTTGGCACACAACCAGTGGTATACACGTGCAGCGCCTTCCTTGAATCGCACGCGTGCACGTGCGCTTGCTTTCTCACGCTTGCGCCTGCTTGCGCTGGGATTTTCAGCACACGTTTGTTCCATGAATCGGTCCCTTAGTCTAGTTTGCAAGATTCATTGATGAACCATGTAGAACCATGTACTTAGGGCTGACCTATTGTATTTTTTTCTGTTGCAAGATGGAGTTTGTAACCAAAGGAGAACTTGTTCTGTAACTTAACAAATGAGAAGTCACATTGATTTTCAAAGTTCACTAAGGTACACTTGAATGGGTTGTTTTAAAAATAACTCTATATTTATTTGGACACTTTGAAAGGTAAACCTGCTGTTCCCAAAAGTTGAAATTCTCGTTCAGAATTCTAGGAAAAATGTTTGTGGATGCTCATTCTTCCTGGTTTCTTGCTATTTAACGTGATTCATTAGTTTCCCCAAGCTCTGTCCTCTCCAGTCCTTTTCTCCAGGTCCTGGAATGGTGTTGCAATGTTGTACACCTTTGTGCATACCTTTTCTATGCAGCACGTGCCTTTCTGCAGCGATAATGAGGTCTGGACTGCTGATATATTGCCAAACATTCTTTTCTCTTTTATAGTGAGTGATGGATTAGAACTGCGGCCTAAGTACAATGGGATTCTGCATTGCATGGCCACCGTCTGGCGGAATGAAGGGCTGCGCGGACTTTACCAAGGAGTCACTCCAAATATGTGGGGTGCAGGCGCATCCTGGGGGCTTTATTTCCTTTTGTAAGTTAACATTTTGCTCTTTCGCTTGGTATTATTTTCAAGGTTGTTGAAACTATAACATGTACAGTTCTTTGCCAACCCTTTGGTCCGTCTTTGAAGTGTTAGTAACATTTATCTTTGGGAAATGATTTTGCATGTTTTGAAAATGTATTTTCATTTTTCCACGTTGGAGAAATAAAAATTAAACCAACCGTATCTACAGATTGTCGAGAAGCAATTTTATAACCACAACTAACCTTATTCCGCATTGCCCACTTTCACCCATCCTTGACATGCCTAGTATCGAACTCACTAGCACAGTCCATCCGGTTCCCGGTTCTTTTGTCTGTATTGTATACCGTTATCATCCTCTTGGATTTAAATTGGACACATTGCATTTTTTACTAATATATTGGAACATTTATATACTGAGTAACTTTACATTTTAAACTCTCTAGTAGAAATGAGCCCCTGTTGTCATTTTACCCGTTTTAAATATTTTACTTTTGGTAAATAAGAGATTTTAAACAAGCTTAAAACAGTACGGTGTCTGATTTGCTTGAAATCGCGAGAGGTGTGAAAGTTGGGACCAAAGAGGCTCGGAACAGGGGGCGTTACTAGGCAGTAATCCCGCTGCTCTGAGCCTTCTCGTGGCTGGAGGCTGCCATCTTCCCCCACTGGGGAATGAGGTAAATGCTCCCCTCCCATCACCCAACCCCTCCAAGATTTTCCTTTCCTCCCTTCCCCTCCCCGCACCTCTGGGGGGCCCGGACATCTGCTTTTCAGGAGCAGACGTATTGGGAACACTTCTGTCCCCAGTGTGTTCCTTGTGTCCCCAGTGTATTCGTTCCCGATCTTCGACACGCCACCATGGAAACAAAGAAGGGACTATGTGTAGGCCCTTCTCTCCTTTCCATGGCGGCCATTTTGTTTGTTTACTTTTTTTAACTATTTTTTAGTATTTACAGCTTTGCTCGAGCCTGTAAATATGGGCCCTGGGGCATTAAGCAGTAATGCCCTCCTGACCCCCTGCTCGGGGCTTATTGCTTAAGTAAAATGACTGTTTATGGAGTTAAAATACTTCCCATTCCCAATGTAGGTATTTTTCAGGTGTGTAAAATATATTTAATTCTAAAACAGTTATAATCTTGAATTCATACTTTTTGTAGTCTAATGTAATCAAATTGAAAGATGCACATTGAAGTCTTAAAATCTGGAAGTATTATTGAGCTCCTCGTCTGGCACTGCTCTGCTATAACCACTGCTCTATATATATATCCGTGGAGCTGTTTGGGTGGAAGTAAGGTGCCCCTGTTGTTCACTTTTTGTTAGAAGTATTTGTACTTCCTGCTTTTAAATGGTGGGAGTATTTACTTGTTTTAAGTGAGTATACGTGGTTGGAAAACCGCTTATCAGTAGGGCTGGCTGTAGTCTTAGAATACATGTGTCTCACTTCCAGTCTTGCAAGTTCTCCAAAATGTTCCACCCCTGCCCCCCATGAGCCAATTTCCTTTGGTTTTATGTCTTTTCCTCCCAAGACTCAAGTCCACCTCTACTTTGCATATTTTAACACATTTGTATTTGGGGATGAAGGAGGGTGGGGGTGTGTGTGTGGGGAAATGGGTATGTTTTGAGGCTCTTTCTGAAAGTGGTGATGAAGGCTGCAGTGCAGATGTGAAAGGGTAAGGGTGTTCCATGCTCTGTGCCCAGTGGGTAAATGCTTGTTGTGCATGTTAGTTTGCAGAGTGAAATGTGTTGGAGATGCTGGCTTGCTTGTCCGGTGTTTGTTTGAGTGATGGGTTTGAGTTTGTCATGAAGGTAAGATGGGCTTCTGTAGCGGATGCCTCTGAAAACCATACAGATCCCTTTGAAGGCAATTCTTTGGGGTACGGGGAGCCACTGGAGCTGGGGGCGATAGCTTGGGTGATGTAGGTGGAGGATGAGTGGCTGCTGCTTTTTGTATAACTTGCAGAGGGCAAGAATGCTGCTGTGGAGTCCACTGAGCATTTCCGTAGTCCAGCTCGGAGAGAAACTAGTACTTGGACTTTGGTGCAGATGTCATCAGAAGGAAGAATGTGTCTGATACGTATGAGGTGTAGTTGTAGATTGCATGTTTTGGTGACAGGTGAAGGAAAGATGGGGGTTGATGGTGAAGCCAAGGGATTTTACAGGTGTGGAGAGGGACATTGGAAAGGGTGGAGCTTGAGGAAAAGGGTGGCGTGGTGATGGTGGAGATACAGCTTGTGAGGATGTGGAGATGTGAGAGGATGAGATTTGGAAGTATGTGTATCGTCTGCATATTGGTAGACATTGACACTGTTGCTAAGGGTCTGTCCAAGGGATTCGCCATATAGGCTGAAAAGGAGTACAGCGAGGAGCCTTGCATGGCCATCCACTTGACTGTGGTGGGGTCATTTGGAAAAGGGGGAATGGATTGAGTCAAAATGTATCCTGTCAGTAAGGAAGGAGGTGAACTTGCCGAAGACAGTGCCTGAGAGTTGCATCCTGTGGTGATAGGATGTTGGTACAATTGTAATTGTTTATTTATCAGAGCTTAAGAACAAGTGGAGTGCTTCGAAGCACTTCAAGGTGATAAGGGAATACAGTATTTATTCTTAGGCCTTGAAGTTTTCGGAATGATCTAACAAAACACTAGTATACTAGGCATGACAGCATTTCTCCTAGTGCAAGTGCACTTTCTCCTTTTGCAAGTACACTGGTATGCTCGATTGATGTCGAAGGCTGCACAGAGGTTGAGGGGTACGAATAGTGCTGTGTGTCTTTTGTCTCTGATGTTGTGGAGGTCATAGAGTATGTGAAGTGTACCGGTCTGAGTGCTCTGTTCCGGTCGAAAGCAAGATTGGAAGGCGTTCGTTAGATAGGTTGTTTGTGGTGATGTGGCATTGCAGTTGGGTAGTGAAGAAGCATTCCATGGGTCTGGTGAGGTATGGCAGGATAGTGATGGGGTGCTAATTTTCCAGGAGGTGAGGACCGAAAGATGTTGTTTTGTCTTTTAGGAGGGATGAGATTTGTCCAGTTTTGAGTTGAGGGGAGATAGGGCCATGTGAAATACAAGAGTTGATGATGTTGAGCAGTGGGGAGCGAGGTTGTTGATACAACTGGAGGCAGCTTAAGGTGGGCATGCATCATCCACGAAGTATGCAGGTATTATTTTTGTAGGAAGGGTGTGAGGGTGGTGGAAGGTGTCACATGTGTTGAAATGTTTTCGGGTCGGAGTGGGAGAGCAGAGAGGTGTGCTTGCCTGCTGGAGTTCAAGTAGCCCATGAGGGAATTGCATACTGCAGTGGATGGGGGTTGGATGGTGGTTTTTGAAAGGGATTTGACAATGGTGAATAGATTCTGTGTACGATTGGTGGCGGATTGGAGTTCTTGGAGGTTGGGTATGGCTGTTTTGTATTTGTTGGGGCGGGGCATGAGTTCTTTTGCCAGGCTCTTTCTAGGCATCTGGCTTTCTGTTTGATGGAGAGGATGGAGCTGTTGCACCATGGTCTATGGTGGTAGCTGCAGTGTTTTTGTGATTTGAGGGGGGACATTTTCTTAAGCGTGATGATGGTGTTGTAATTGTTGAGGAGAGGATGGATGTGCGTGTGGGGAGGAGAGGATGGTATGAGTGGTGCTAAGGCTGTGTTTGTAATATGTTTGGTTTTAGCTGACTGGGGGGTGTTGGTGTGTTTTGCAGGTGTGGGATCTTGTGTGGTAGAGTGAGCATTAAGGGGATAGCAAAGTGATCCGACACCCACATTTGATTTCCACAGAGACCGGATTTCAGTTTGAAATGAAAAGGTCCAAGGTGTTGCCTGCTGTGTGTAGTAGGGTAGGTGATAAGCTGTGTGTGGTTATAGGGGGTGAGTGGAATGAGGATATTCTTTAGAATGGGTTCGCTATCTGGATGGCAACTACCAGGGTTGAAATTACCAAGGTGTAATATGGTGCAGGAGGAGCTGTGATTGTTAGTTATGAAGTCCGTCCAGTCGTTGTGGAAGTTGAGATTGTGTGTTGGGGGGCGGCAAATGTGGTGGAGAAAAGTGGGGTGTGCGTATGATGGAGAGGAGCAAGTAGAAAGAGTGCTTCAAAGGATTTCTATGGGGTTGTGCAAGGTTGCGAAGTGTGAGTAACTCTTTATATATGATGTCAATTCTACTGCCTTGTTTGTGTGGGCGGTCTCTGAAGGATGAGATGGCTGTCTTCCTAGGGCAGAGGTATACAGGGTGAAGAGCAGAGGCCCATGGATTGATCCTTAGAGGCGGACAGGGAGTGGGGTGGGGATAGAGGTTTTCTTGGTATACCCGCCTCCCTAGAAATACATATGCCTCTAATGAAACATTTGAACTATTTTCACAGCACCCTAAGGTCTTGTACTGAATGTTTTTCAAAAATCTATTCAAGATCTGTGGTGATCTTCTGCTTGTATATGTTGTTTCAGGGCTAGCAAAAACTATTAGTCCACTAGCATGGGCGAGAAGTTTTTATGAAGGGCGAGTACGATTTGCAGGATACTCGACCTTGCTGGCAAGTACTTGAATGTTAGAAACTTTTAGTAAATGGCAGATACAAGTTTCACTGTGCATGCTTGACAGCATTTCACCAAATATGAAGTGTGCTTATGGCGGCATGCACCATTTTACAAAATGCACTGGTAAATATTTTGTCACCAGTGACCATGGGGCAAGTGTTTTCCTTTGGTCTATTATGTAAACTAAGGAACTCGCCCTGCAGGTCAAGTGGGATTTTTAAGACTTTGCAAGGCCTGTTGTCTGCTACTGTTTCCTTTTTAAATCGCCATCTCCTCATCATTGGGTAGTAGTGCACTGAATAAAAACCAGTGAGCGATCAGAGAGAGATATGGGCCATAAAATACAAGAGGTGACTTTGTAAATGTGTTCACTTAGTCCTAATGGAGTCCATACAGGAGTAAGCATTGTGTACCGAGGAGTAATGAGTGTAATTCCTCTTTTCAGCACCAGACATCTACAAAAGAGCAGAATTGAGATGCATCATGCTATGCTTGGGCTGCCCACGGTAGCCATCTGTCTGGCTGCATCTCTTATTCCATAGTTACATTCTCAGCCCAAATAATGTTGTGATCAATATATATATATATATATATATATATATATATATATATATATATATTCAAAGAAAACTGGATTGTCTAGACTATGTGTGTGCATATTTATTATTGCTATTTATTTTATCTTTCATCTCCCCATCCACCAACAGCATTTTGGCTTACTAGCCCGTGTCCTGTGCTGTGCTAGAGCTGTAAAGTTGACAGATTTATGTTTTAGGGTTGCCAACCCCCTTGGTCCTGAAATTTGGGATGAAATATTGCTGGTCTCTTGTAGCAACAGTATATTGACTTAGTTGAATAGAGTATTCAATAATATGTCTAGAATTAAGATTATCATTTACCACTCATATCTTCCAGTTTGTCATTGTTAATTCCTTAAGTGGAGCAGTGTTTTTCTACCATATACCTTTTCTGTTCTATCTCACAGTCATAAGGTTGAGCCGCTACTTTGGCACTATTGAACTTCATGCATGTTTCCCTCTTGCTATGACATGATTAACCTGGTAACAAATATATCATTATCTCCCTATAGACCCCCACACTCGCGCACCCATGCCAGTTTTCTGAAACAACCAAACCTTTCCTTGAGTAAAACTTGAGCATCAAACCTAGTGTTTCACATCACAGTTACAACTGCACAACAACAGTACATGTCAGCTGCATTCCTCTCCGGTGATTGCATCCGGGTGACAGCAAGTACATTATTTCATATTTATTGTATAGGTCTTTGATATCCAGTCAGTCAATGTCATTGGTCCCATTTTCTTCCAAGGTTCCGGCCTGTGACGGAGACAGTGGCCGCTTCCTCAGGGATTCATCTACATTCCACAGGTTCGTGGACAAGAGGAATTTTAAAACATTGTCCATTATCTTCAACTTTCCTGGGTACAAATTTGCATATTTCAATCCAATATCTGTGTTCTAGTTTCACATCTTCACTGTCTGCACGCTTTCTGCGTTGCCGGGCTGAAGTCTGGGTGCAGTGACAGATTAGTGTTCCTTTTTCCCCTATGTGTTCAGCAGTGTATATCCATCTCTGTAATTTAGAATTCTTATGAACGAAGTCCACGGGGAGAATCCGGATACAGCTTGGGGGCCAGCCATCTTGGGCATGTTTAACCATGAATTTTTGTGGTACCAGGAAAATTCATACAGGACTTTACTAAGCAATTCTACCATGCACGCCTCCATTTACCCTTGAATTTGTATTGAATCAAGCAGCCAACAAGCTATATGTAGCTATTTTTCTAGACCTCCTTCAAGATTCTTGGCTTTCACTGCCATTTTTTTCATATCCATTTGGAGTTTTACATCAAGCCGTGTTTGGTTGGTGATGTCTACACCACTTATTCTATTTTCCGCCACAGTCCTTACTTAATTGGTCCTTTCCAGCTGGCCTAGACTAGACCATAATGCTTCATTTAAGCACCTGTAAGATTTTCTTAATGCTGCTCTCTCTGTCCATCCCAATCTCCTGGATGCTGCCCACCTCCCACGTGTTTGAGAACAGGCAGTCTTTTACCAGCCCTCATGACTCTATCTCTGAGTTGACTGCACCTAGCTATCCAGATTGTATTGCCTCATTGTTGAATATTGTGAATACAACATTCATCATGTGCCACAAGTGTATTGTCAATGTCCAACACTGTGGTGTAAATCCCTCTGATCAGGCCCTGCAGTCTTCTAGCCTGCACTCTTTCCTCTCTCCCATCTATGCCTACTCGAGGAACAGTATAGTGTCTCAGTGTATGTTTCCTGCACCATTTTATACTGTCAGACACTGGTGGACTGTTGCTAAAACTGTCTGCCCAACAAATGGTCTTGCGTCATGTCCCTGAACCAACTGTACCATGGGCAAGTTATTAATTGGAAATTAACAGATGTTATGTTTGTGTTATTCCTCCATCAGTGTCTACTTTCAAATACGTGCCACTCTTGGGGCCCAGGCCATGTATCTGTCATGGCCACTGGGCAAGAACCACTGACTCCACAACTTAAAGGGTCCAGTTGGACCCAGTCTTGGCGCCTTTGGCGCCAGGCTCATGGGTAAGTGTGCCCTGCACACTTTTATTCTGGTGCAAGTTCTGGTTTCTCCCTGCAGGGTCTCCACGTGCCTCCAGGTCGGGCCTGGCCATAGGAGTGAGTTGGGCTGCACGTGCAGCATCCTCAAGGAGTGGCAGGGTGGGGCCACGAGTCAAAACTAATAGGCGTGGCTGGAGCCAGGCTATTTAAGCCTGCCCCAACTGCATGTAAACGCTTCGCATTAATCTGCTTATGGGAGCGTACCGCTCACCGCCGTCTGCAGCGCATCCTTACCCGATTCCAGCAGCAACCGCAGTTGGAGCGCATCCTTACCTGATTCCAGCAGCAACCATAGTCGGAGTGCATCCTTACCTGATTCCATCAACAACTGCAGTCGCAGCGCATCCTTACCTGATTCCAGCAGCAACCACAGTTTGAGCGCATCCTTACTCGATTCCGGCTACCAGCCGCAACACTTATCCGGCAGATCTCCGGATAGCAGCACTGCAGTCCGACATCGGCAAACAATTCCTGCCAGAGAAAAAGACAAACCAGGTTAGAAAATCACTAAAGACATTACTCTAAGGTCGCGCTCAGACAAAGCTTCGCTCTTGACTTTAAAACCAACCTTACCATCTATTGGAACATCGTAAACGCTTTTCTTCCATTGGGGCTCACTTCTTGCGTCGCAACTACCGGTGGGCCGCATATCTCCTATTGGGAGAAAGCAAAGGGAAGACATTATAAAAGGATACGGACAATAATCAAGGAAAGACGCTATTGAAAGGACACTTACCTTCGGAGTGGTTCCGCCACAGCCGGTCTGGGCTGCCACGCACATGGACCAGTGAAGAAACTCGGTCCATCTAAAGCGCCCGTGCAGTGAGAAGCAGGACGGAGAGCTCACCATCATCATTAAACAGGTGAGACTATATGGGTCGGTGCATGCTCACCACATTCTTGGAAGAAGGGTTCGGGGGACACAGCATTCATATCACTGCATTCTCACGACCTCTCATATCCTCGCAGGGACAGTGCCAAAAACCAGGGCAGTCCAAAACACACAAGCAGGGGAAGAAGCCTGACAAAGGGAAGCCATTTCCAGGGAGGGCTGCCACCGTGCCCCAACGTCCCCGCAGAGACCAGGTGAGCATAACAGTATCACAGATCGTTCTAGCACATTGTGATTCTGTACCATAGTTTCAGTATATATTCATGCTCCTTAAGCATGTAGTCGTCTGTGTACCGCCTCTCCTGACCCTCTACTCCTCCTTTCCATTCCCAACAGCTTTCATTTAACTGAGGGCCCTCAGTCCGTGCCATCCTCAAATGCTGGCAACCCCAGAAGAATACTCCATTGCTCGCTGAGATCCATGCAACAGTTGACCGCTGCCACCCAGCAACATAGCCTTTAAGTGTCACAGCCCTTCGCTAGCAGCAGCCGGCAGGGGTTCCATGTAATAATGTCCTCTCAAAAATATCGCCATGCAAAAAACTTGGAAAAAAATTCGTTTTTTTTGTGGGGACATTATTACATGGAACATGCGTGGACACCCCTGCAACCCCCAAACCTTTTTTGATTTTTCATGGGGGGACACCCCCGCTGCCCCATTATTACCTGATACCCTGGCAGGGCGTCCTTGACTACCAGTTAATGCTGACTGGTATGCAGTGCTTCGAATCAAGCTTGAGTGGTGAAGCGAGGCATCCTGAGCCCTGACCTCCAGTGGGCTTCACTGCACAGACGGAGCAATTGGTTTTCACGGGATTCAGGGCCTACACAGCGCCTGTGGTTTCCACACTCTAAGGATCATTTCAACGTCTTTCATGTGCAGAGCTCTATTGTTAAACTGGAGCACGCCCTTGGCGGTTAAGATCAACAGCCCAGCTTGTGCAAATGTCTCTGTAAAGACCGCAGATCTTTATTGGAGGATTTCACCTGTGCCAGAGTTCCTTTCAAAGTCGCCATCTTGCTGCCGCTCACGCGAACCCCTGCCCAGTAACTTAACTTTGTTCTACCGAATTCTCTTAATTCCAATAATCATTGCCAAGTCCATAGATTGTCTTGCGACATCCAAACTATGACCCGCTCTTTAGGACCTTGTGGCGTCAGCTGTACAAATGTCCACCTATTCTTGTTCAGTTTGCATATCATACCAAAAAAACACATCTCAATATTGCACCTCACTGCCCAGTTTAAAGAATGACACAACATGTTGTGGCAGAGTGTACTCCAACAACCATAAAATCTGAGCAAAGCCAGCAATCTTTCCAACATCTTCCACGGCTCATGAGCCGTGAGCTAAAAGGATGAGAGCAAGTCTCAATTGAAGGGGCAGGGAGCAGGAGGCAAACAACAAGTGTGTGGGATCAGTAGAAATCCTCAGACATCTACCATTAATATTACAGGAAGCAAGACATCTAAGGTCCAAGCAGACCGACCATAGGGGTGGGAGACTGTGGATATTGGACACAGCCCCTTAATAGTTGCGACGAAGAACGGAGACACTTGGCGAAAGCAAGAGAATGTAATCCTGCAGCGGCGGATCGAGAAGAAGTGGCAGAGGTAGAACAGCAGATGCTGCACACACTCAGAAACACTGAATCATTTCCAGATATGGAGGAATGCTACTGCTCACTGAGTAGACACACTAGGCAAATCCTGGCGAGAAAATGAAAGCAAGTGATTGAGAGGGAAAGGCTACTGACTGGAATCTATATAGAAGGTTTTAGATCTCATTGAAAAAAATGCTTGAAAATGGAAACGTTTCTGTCTGGAACTGGGAGAAAAGGTTTCTAGAGTCAGCCATTTATAAATTACGTTGAAAGGAGAAAATGCTTTTTCGATCTTGTGAAATTTCTTCGAGCCATTGTGAAACAGAGTATTTCTGCTTACTGGAGCATGCTGTCCACGTTTCTAGAACAATAAAGCATGAAAAGAGACTTTGTGCTGGAACTTAAAGTTGTAACTCATGGTGGCAACAGTAAAGACAGACGGAAATGATCACAGTTCAAGGGTTTTTATTAAACTGTATGAATGGGTTGGAAAAACGTGAATCTAAACCTAAATCTAAGATGGGCGCAAGCCACGACCATCAAACAATAATAAGGCAGTCGTAGTGGCGTCTTGTCAAATAAAAGGGCCTTTACTGGAAAAAACCCTATTGTCAATCCTTATAGCTAATTTCACAAAGAGTGTGGGATAATGTTCACAAGAAAAGAAAGAAGTATTTACAAATGTTAAGTCAGGATGTTCTAGCCGGGGCTCTCCCTTCCCCACGTTTTTAGCACAGGACAAGGCCAGACCTTTGAGCACAGCACACTCCTTGGCCTCGCCAGCACAATGTTAGTTCCTTTCAATGATGCCAGGACCTTTTGGGGCCAAGTCTCTTTGCTGCAAAGTCTCCTGCCTTGGAAGGCCTGCTGAACCATAAGCAATAAACAAAACAAAAGTTCCTTTGGTAATCTTTCACGCTGGGCGATTGCTCTTTGCCCCTTGGATCCCCCTCAGCTGGACTCCGATCCTTCTTGCAATGTTAGCCTCTCTGTCGGGTTCACTACGGCCTTTCACTCAAAACCTAGCACTCGACAGTCTTGCTGTCTTTTTCCACAACTATTCATTGCGGGCATCCCTCAGACGGTTTCATACTGTCCCCACAATGTTCACGGGTGTATCACTGTATACTCCCAATTTGCAACCATCCCTCCGTCGGGTTCACATTTGCCAATTTCACAGTTCACTCAGTTTTACCGCAATGCAAGATTTACTTTTCTAGCCATTCTAACACAGTTCATGATTCAATCATTTCATCAGAAAAAGCGGGGGATTCCCTTCCCCTAGCTTTCTCTCTGCACAGATCATAAGACCCCTTATGTTCTTCCCTTTACCTTTTGAGTCTCAGCCCCCAGTGAGGCTTTCCTTAAAGCCTCCAGCCGGGCTTTGCACAGTTTTCCTCTGTGTCAAAGACTTTTGCGTGTACGAGGGGTTCTGCTCGACCCTCTTAGGACCACTTTGACACTTCACACCAGCCTCTCCTAAAGCCTCTTGGTTTTTGTGGTTTCCACCAAAACAACACAACCCAAAAGGGCTTCAGTCCGAGTCCTTCGAATGAGCACCCCACAACACCTGACCATTCTGTTTTTACTAGGGCTTCTTTAAAGTTCAATTACACAAGTTGTTCAACAAGGTTGCCGCCTGCAACCTTGGGCCCATCACAGTTCGGTTTTACTATCTGTCTTCTCCGACTCACTGGCTTTGCTGTACTGTTGTAGTTTCTTGTCTCAGGAGTCAAGGACTGCACCACGGCGGCAAGCGCTTCTCCCTGCTTTGACTGTCAGCGCGGGAGGGCCCTGTGTGCCGCTGACACCCGTCACACCAGCTCGATTACCCGGTCTTATGCTTTCCCTTTCCGTGGCTTCACGGATCTGAGTTGCAAAGGGCAAGGTCCATTCCCTTTTCGTCATCCCTCCATGTCTCTCCGCCTTTCTCCTTTGCTTGAACTGCCAGTGCAGAGTAGCTGCCTCCTTGTGCATTTGGCCTTTTATACCTGTGGGGAAGGGAAAGGGCCGTCAGCTCGTCAGCTGTGCTTGTTGGGACATGTCAGGTAAACGGTTCCTGGTGTTGGTCCGTTGTCTGTCGCGGTGCAGGAAAGTTTGTGGTGGAAAAGGGGGCGGGGAGCACTTCTGAGTATCCTAAGAGGTAGGATGGGGAAAAAGTGTTATATAAGAAAGGGGGTATCACGTCTCACCCGTCGGTATCCCTCTTCCACTCCCCGAGGCCACCTCATCCAGGTGATCCTCCCGCACTGGTCCACCCCCAGGAACTGGATCCAATAGCGATGGCCATGTCCTGCCCACCTGGAGGACAGATCCCTGGGAACTAAAAAGTGAGACACTGTCAGGTTTCTCACAAAGTCCAAGTACTGAGGGACAGTAAGAGACTAATTGTACACAGAGAAATCCATACCGCAACTGACATCTGTCTCTAGAGACATCAGGAAACTGTGATTGACAGAGTCGGGATGCTGAGATGTGACGCAACAACTATGGAGACTATCTCCTTTGCCTGACTATCTGCACTGCCCAACTTGAAGGCTTTCTTTTCTTTGTAATTGGCATTAGTGAGACTGGAGATAGTTGGTACCAATTCTTGACTCTATCTACTCTCCTTCAATTGGGTATACTTCCTGTTATATATTGTGAGGAACTTGAGGGCATCCTCCCATCTACTCCCCTTGGATCTTCCTCTCAGGTGGCCAGGCAAGGGCCATCGCTTTTGGATCCCGACCCTGGGGTTGAATATGCGAGGGAGGATCACCTGGGCGGTGGGACCTTGGGGAGTGGAGGAAAGGTGCCTTTGGGTTAGGCATGATATCCCCTTTTACCTTATCAAAATACATCCTGCCTTCCCTCCACCTTCATAGGTAATTACCACTCCTCCCCTCTGTCGCACATTCCACATATATCCAATTTCGGTCCCTTTAAGACTAGCAAGAGGTGACCATGAGGAATGCACACTTCCACCTATACACACCACTTTGGTACTGGGACAAGGAGGAAGACTGTAGAACACAATTCTGAAAGTCAGGCATGTCCCAGTGACAGTTAATTGGAGTCAGGCAAAGGACTTTCACCTGCAACCCCTTAAGAGGCTACAGGTGCACATAAAAGGGAGTGACCCACATGAAAGCAGGGAACCACCTCGGAAACCAGGGCGCCGTGGAGCAGCCTGGAGAGGAGAAGCCGGTAGAAAGGACGCCAGTGGATGCCGGAGAGCGGGGAAGGACACAGAGTCTAGAGAGAGTTGCTAGATACTCCAGAGCTCTACAGGGCTCCGAGCCGTGTGTCACCGAAGCTTAAACTTCACTGCAGGAGGCAGCACGAACGCCAGAGGAGCTGCCGCATACCTGCGAGTGGCTGGGAGAGAGTACTCGCACTGGGGCATCCAGGGGCTTAATCTGGGCCAAAGTAGGGGCCAAACAGATGAATGCATATGATGAAAGGGTCTGGAGACCCGACTGACATTCTTAAGTATCGAGAGAATTACCAAGTATTCAATATCAAATTAAAGAAAAGTTATGAAAACTATTTTGAGCAATTGGAATCAAAAAGCCAAGTGAAAACCAGTAATGAAAATTGGTGAAGCATGTGAAAGGCAAACTAGAAGCACTATTGGTTAGTGTGAAAGCAAGGTGATATCAAGGAGTAAACACAGCAAAATGAAGTATGTGAAAGGCCTGTGTTGGCAGAGTCAAGAGACTGCCATGAAGAAACCAGAGCGCATATGGACTAATGTCACAAGTGGTGAAAGGAAACATTTGGTGGCAAAGTGGGCCAGTGAAAATCATTGAACATTATAAAGTGCCAAGGGTTATCGGTTGTGTGACCTGTGATGGGTGGACCGTGTTGTCTGACATCTGCGCCTAGACTGAATAGCCCATACTTGGAGTGAGCCAAGCAAAACAAGGAGATTGAAGTTGTTTTACTTCATCAGTCTTGGTGACTAATGGAAAAAGAAGGGTCCAGTGAATGGTGAGCAAGCCTGAAAGAATAACATTCATACTGAAACAGATAAAGTTGAATTAATTGTGAACTGTGTTGAATTTAGGAACGGGAACCCCGAGATTGTTTGGAACTTTGTTGAACTTGGGAAGGGAGCTCCAAGACCTTTTTGTGGAACTGTTTTCAGTCTAAGGAAGAAGCTGAAAACATACCAGGAGCTGGGAAAAGCTCAGAACTTTGCTTTGAACACTGTTTTATTGGTTGCTGACATCCCTGCACATTGTATAGATTTAGTTGTGAGGGCAAGCATAGGTTTTGGACACAGACTGACTTTTAAGTTGAACCTTATGACACAGTTCAACTTATGACTATACTTAGTTTCTTTAGCTAGGGAATACCACCTTCGCATAGGAAAAGTTAGGCCGTACTCCACCCTGACATTTGAGAAACAGGTGTGTGAGGGGCGCACTTTGGTTCCCAGCTCATTAAACCTGCCACAGTCCAGATCTCCTCCAAACGCTTTTGTGACTCTCGCATTCTGTGATCACAGTTCAAGGGTGTTTATTAAACTGTATAAATGGGTGAGAAAAACACCTAATCTAAACCGAAGATCGGAGCAAGCTTCGACCATCAAATAATAATAAGGCATTTCTAGTGGCATCTCGTCAAATATCAAGGGCCTATACTGAAACAAACCTATTGCCAGTTCTTACAGCTAAGTTACAAAAATAGCATGGGATAGTGTTCAAAAGAAAGAAGTGTTCACAAAAATGATAAGTCAGGATTGTATAGCGAGGTCTCCCTTCCCCACGTTTTTAGGACTGGACAAGGCGGGCTCTTACGAACACAGAACACAACTGGGCTTTTCCAGCATGAGGCTACTGTTCTTCTCAGTGATATCGGGATCTTCGGTGGTCAAGTCTCTTTACACAAAGTCTCTTGCCCCGGGAGCCTGATGTGTCAAAATAACAAATCAAAAAGTTACTCTTCGTAATCATTTATGATGGGTGATGACCCTTCACCCCGGGATCACCCTCAACCGGGCTCTGATCCTTCTTGACTGTTAGCCTCCCCCTGACTGGTTCACTGCGGCTTCTTTATTCCTAATAATTTCACCTGTAGCATTCTCGATTTTCAATGTCCTTTTAAATAATCTTTCACTGTGGACATTCCTCAGCCGGGTTCACTCTTGTCAACACAATGCCCCTGGGGTTAACGTGCATCACCCCTGTTTTGTAGACATTCACACTTGCCAGCTTCACAGTTCACTTTGCTTTATCACAGCGCGGGATTTACCTGCCTTAGCTTTCCTCTTGGTTACGATGGCCTCCCTTGGTCAGGCTCAGACCATCAATTCATTGTAGACATCCCTCGGTCGGGATCTTGCTTGTCATTCTAACACAGTTCATGATCTTATCTCATTAGAAAAGCGGGGTTCCTTTCCCCAACTTTGTTTCGGCATCCCTCCGTCAGTTTCACACTTGCCTTTTCTTCGCTAGACCCCTTCGGTTCTTTTCCTACTCAAGTCCAGGTCTCAGCCCCTAGTTAGGCTTCACGTACTTCAATGGTCTCTGGATGTTACTTACCACCCTATTTGGCAGGTATCCCTCAGTTGGGTTCACATTTGCCTTAGCTTTTATTCACTTTACTGAAGTCCGGATTTTAGCCCCCAGTCAGGCTTTCCTTTAAAATCCCTGTCAAGCTTTCCTTTTGGTTGTGTGTCAAAGACTTTCGACTGTACAAGGATTTTTACTTAACCCTTGCATGACCACTTTTGTCAAGGCTCCAGTCTTCAGGCTCAGGAGTGGCACGAACCAACCATCCCCTCCGCTTTCTGGGCACTTGCAAGTCCGACCTTATACAAGACACCGAGACTGCAGCGGGGAAAGAGGGTTAGGGACAAGATGGTTGGATGGGTTCAGCAGTAGGGTAACCGGTGAGAGGGTTAGGAGAGGGGAGGTGGACAGGGAAGGGAACAATGGGTAACACAGTAAACATACATTCACGTTGTACAGTGTATATACATACAGTCACATTATTATACAGTGTGCATCAGAGAGTCTGAAAAGATGGAAATAGACTTAGCTCTGGGGTGAGTTCTGGCCTCCTGCCGGCGTACTCTCAAGTCCGGTAACAATCTGGAGCGTATTACTGCTGCAAGAAAGCACTGAGTTACTATATTGTGTGTTACGTCACACACCCAAAACAACACTTGCCAGCATGCAATTTGGATAATCTGCACCATGTTGCGTATGCTAGCAGTGCGGAGCACTAGGAGTTAGTGCGCGGGTTAATGCTGTCAACAAGCCGACACATGCGGAATTTCCACATGTGGCCCCGCACTGTACAGATGGATCCACTGGGTCTTTGACCCTTGAGCGATCCGTTTATGAATCAAGGAAGCATCTGCCGCACGTGACTTGTGGCGGCTCAAGCACTCTGCTCTAAGCGATTCCCCCTCGTGGCTAATTGCCATGCAAATCGCATGCACTGCTTTGGACTCGGGACCTTCCCTGGGTTAATGCGCGCGATATGCCAGGATTTCGCTTGGGTGCCCCGGTCGTGACTTAGCTGTTCTGTCGCCGGGGGGTCTGTGTGGAGTGTGGGCGGAGCCCCCCCTTCCGCGTGCCCCAGCTGCCTTCTCGGACCGTGTTGGCCCAGCGGTGTGGCGGCGTCTTTCTATGCGCTCTTCCCCTTATCTCTGGAGTTCCCCTAGCGCAAGCGCTACTTATCTTTTCTTTGCGTGGGGCCCGAGTGGACGGTGGTTGGGGCGTGGCCCCTCATGCAGATCCCTGATCTCGGAGCTCTTCCGAACACGTCCTCTCCTGCTGGAGGCTTAAGCACAAGCCCCCTGCTTTGGATATCCTTGCACGCGTGCATGAGGCCCGCCCCTCTTGGGCTTGTTCTTGTAGTCCTGACCCCAGGGGATTCTGGGTAATGTAGTTTTTGCTGCCTTTTTCCTGCAAACAGGACACAACAGTCTTCTATAAGGATGTAATCTGTTCCTAGTGTTGCCATCCCTTAACACCTTTGAATTATTCCGGTTTTGGTCCCTACCTGGGTCCATAATGGAAGGATTTAAGTCTTGCCTCATGACAACTTTGACCTCTTACGACAGGCTCTCCTAGGGCCCTCTGGTATTTATAGTTTTAGCAAAAGGGGACCAAGCAGAGTCTTTCGATTGAGGGCCAACGTGACGCTGGACCACTCTGCAGCTGATCTTTCCCTGCATTTTAACTGTTCACGTAACACACACAGTCTTGTTCTTCAATTCACCTTATGTTGCGATTTGCAACCTTTGCTCAACATCGTTCCCTTTACTCCGACTCACCGGCTTTGATGAACCGTTTGGCGTTTCTTGTCTCTGGAGTCAAGGACGATACCACGGTAGCGAGCACCTCTCCCTGCCTTGGTTATCAGTGTAGGAGGACTCTGTGCACCATTGACATCTGCTGCACCACACGTTAGCTGTTATTCCCAGTCTTATGATTTCCTTCCGAGAGGCTTTGCCGGTCTGGGTCGAAAACAGCAAGGACACTACTCTCCTTGTCGTCCTTTCGGTTGTAGCCGCCTTTCTCCTCCTCTTGAACTGCCGTCCTGGAATAGCTGACCTGTCATGCGGTCTGCCTTACTTGTAGTGTGCTCTCGTGCTCCACCTTTTATCCCTGGGGGGAAGGGAAAGGGCCGTCAGGTGTGTGTGGTTATTATCAATTGCCTGACTCTACCTGACCCTTGTGTCAGAACATGTCAGGTCAACGGCTTTGGTGTTAGTCCGTTGTTTTTCATGATGTAAGGAAGTTTGCGTCTGATCGAAGGGGGTTAGTTTTCTACATATCCTGCTAAGCAGGATGGGGGGGTAAAAAGGTGTCATGAGAAATTAGATCCCTCGCTTTAGGGGTTTTGGTAAGTTTAGCAGGGTGAGTTTGGTAGAGTTTGTGAAATGAATAGGGGGAACAGTGGTGTTTTGTCAAAGTAGACTGGGAGGTTGGGAAATAACAATCAGAGGGACATGGCGAAGAATGACTGGGAGTATTCAGATAGGACACAGGAAAACAGGGGTTCTGTAGATGTAGTTTCAGAGTGCAACAGGATTTGGGTTCGCAGGCAATTTACCATATACAGAGGGGTCATTGGATTTATGCACAGGAGATTAATTGGGTGGAAGGGGGGTGGGTGTGGTACAGCCTACAAAAGCCTCAGGGATTTCGTTCTCCTCACAACCTTCTTCGGTATATTACTGCATCTCATCTGGGGTATTCCTTCGAGGACAACCCCGGGCTCTCCTACCCAGGTGATCCTCCCTCGGTCGTCCACTGCCCAGGGTTGGGATCCGAGAGCGCCAGCCCTTCCCAGGCCAGCTGAATTAGGGATTCTGTGTTTACTTGGGAGAATGCCCTCGATCTTCTCACAGGGTGCAAACCCAAATGGAATGGTGCACAGTGAATGTATGTATATCTTTGAAGCAGGTGCTTTGTTTTAGGTTGTAGTATGCTGTGCAAGTGGCTAATTCAGCAGCTTCATATGTTTTAAGCAACGCTGTGCAAAGAGGAGCAAGTGCAAAGATGCTTGAAATGTCTTTAAGGATCCCATACAATTGGATAAAAATAGTGGGCTCACCCTTTCATATTGAGAGTTTATAGTATGTAATAGAAGTATGTGTGTTAGCTGTGTATTATGTGCTGGCCAAATTAATGGCAAACAATTGGTTAATTTGTATTTGGGGAAGTTCTTTTCCGCATGTTTGGTAATTCAGGCCTACATCTGCTCATTCGTTGTCTGCATAATTTTGATGGGAACTCGCTGATTTTAATTGTTCGCTTTGAAAAGGGAAATATAGGATGCTTGCTTTAACTGAGCCTGCAGGTAAAGGGAATAGAGCTGCACTTGGATCTCTGGATCCATGTAGTATGGCAAGACTGTTGCATACTGGAGATTGTGTTGAGGGGACACCATCTGTGTTAAGAGGTGTTCGAGGTGTCGGGGTAGGGGGTGTTAATTGTATAGCCCACTTGTGAGGGCACACAGTTGTCACTTATGTGATATATATGGATGTAGCAGGAGAGGTTGCAGAGATGGATGTGACATTAGCAGAGGCACACGTGCCACAGTACAGGGTTTGCGTGTGGGGGGAGAGGAGGTGCCTCTTGTAGTGGGACTGGTGTAAGAGAGGACTAGTGTGGAGGTACCCATGTGGAGGAGGGATTTCATCATGGCTTGAGTAGGCAAGTTGGGGCTATGGCCTTGGCAGGCAGCCCCTTCAAGGTCGAGGGAAAGCATAGAGGGACCACCCAGGATTTGGAGCCACAATTGCCTTTTTCTTGTTTTGTTTCATTTTTAATAACTAAAAACGTATTTACTGGCTCTCTGGCTTGCTTAGAACATTGTCACACAAGTAGCATTTATTCGTTTATATGCAAGACATGTCCATTCCTGTTTTAGGGTACTGAGTGCACCCTCTGTTTGTCCCTCTTGAAACATTTGCTTTTATTCACATTCTGAGTCTCGAGCATGAGGTAGTGAAAATCCTTAATATTGTTCTAATATTAATCAATGTAATATTTAATTATTAATTTAATACTGCAAACCATAATTACGATCTATTTAGAGTGTGCATCTTAATTTCTCTTTTTCAATTCTCTCAGCTACAATGCCATTAAAGCTTATAAAAAAGAAGGGAGGGAAGAGACCCTTACAGCAACTGAGCACCTTGTGTCTGCAGCTGAGGCCGGTAAGGAAAAGTTAAAAACATGTTAAGATGTAATATTAACATCCCTTAGAAACCAGTTTCTAAACTTTTGTTTCAGCTTGAGATTGAGGAATGTGCATACAACGCCTTTTGCTGAAAGACCTAACATGAATTATGTTTAGCTTTTCTGGATACTCAAACACCAGAAAATACTGGCGACTGGTGTTGGAAATTAAAAGTACTTCACTAAAGGTGTCAAAAAAGAGTAACTCATATAAAAAATAAGCATCCCACCACAAATGACCCCACTCCCAACACATTCTATATACTCTCCCATTCTGTGTTCTGCTTTCTACTAAGCAGTGTGAAGAATATAGTTTGATCTGTGTTTGGGCAGTCTTTTCTTACTTTTTATCTTGGGATATTTGATTACATTCACAGCCTCCTAAAACAGTAAGTGGCAAACAAATCTTGCAATTTCGTCCCATAGATGGGTTTGCCGCCACGTGGTTTAGTCAAAAAAGAATTGTATGGGAGAGTGGACAGGAAAAAATTGCATTGCCCGATAAATCGGCTTTGGTATGTGAGAGCTGCAACGAGTCATTGTCCTGCAAGCAAGTTGATGCGCAAATGATCTTCTGCTGCCTGTGAAAGCATGTTTTGCACTCGTTAGTCGGTGATCTGGATTTACCCTGATCAGTGTTTGTTTTTGCTTGCATAAAGAAAACTGGATTTCGACCAGTCCAACATTAACGTCCTGGTTTTCGCATGCCCTTAATGTTTGAATGAATTACTTTGCAGGAAATTTAGATCAAAGTTTGAAATGGTTGAGCAATTGTTTATAAGTTTGTGACCGGTTTGGATAATTTCGTTAGTCCAGTTCTTTCATTTGGACCAATGATTTAATATTTGTGGACACGATTTTCACTAACAAACTAACTTCTGATGTGACCGAGTCATTGTGGTAATGTGCTTTGCCACGTGGCCACTAAGAAGCTGTCATTCAGGGCTGCTAAGTGAGTTTACAAAGACATGCACTCCCAGAGCAAAGCTAGCTCTGGTTATGTGAGGTTGGTTGAGGAATTGCCCAGTTTGAGGCCACCAGTATCCCCTCGAGGAAAGCAGAAAGTAGTTCAGACTGGTCACGCCTCCCCTCCCCACCACCGAGTCATAAAGCCACACTTAGCTGAGAGAGTTGAGATATCTGACGCAGTTCAAGTGCTACTAACATAATTGTTTTAGTAGACAAGGAAGGTGCTACCACCCAAAGGATGGTATAGCACTCACATTAAACATGAGATGAAAACCTCTATGCATTATCGGGTTAATACACCGAGTTAGTTATATAAATGTGTATTTAATCTTCCTAAACGGAAGTGGATGGATGCATTCTTTATTTTGGTAGAATAAAATTTCTATAAATACAAATACACATTATATCAACTACATCATGGCCACGGTGATAGCAACTCCGTGGGTGCCTTCCTTAAAATCCTACACGAAATCATACAGGTTAAAATATATTAAAAAAAGATGAACTATTCAGCTGTACCAAATGAGCTCTTAATGCTAAAGCACATTCATTATAAATAAACTGAGCAGATAAGTCCAAATGGATAAAATTAAGTAAACATCTACATCACCTGCCTCACTCCCCAATTTCTCATCATTGGCAGGAGATGTTACTTTCTCAATTCCACTTAAATGGGGCACAATAGCATACCATTTAATACATTGTCAGCATTATGTCGATTGCATTGCTCGCTCCTTTACTGCCCATTTCTGTTGAGAGAGCTGTAGCTTTCGTGAGTCATGAGATCAGAAGAATCATTGGGTTTAAGGTATGAGCGTGCCGAAGCTGTAGGTCGGCCACTAAATCTAAAAAGGAATCGCAAAGGCAGAGTCAAAGCCCAGAGTGCAGTAGACGATTACAAAATGAATAGACAGTGTAAGGGAGATGATAAAATGGGCAAGCGATGCCCCTATTTGCATATTATGATGAAGGGCCAATAAGGACCCCCAAAAATAAAATTCACGCGAGAAGGATTATCAAAATGAAGAATATTGAAATTAGCAGGCAAACGCTAGTCCATGGCAGGGCCAGGAGATTCGCAAAGCCAGGTCTCAGTAACGCAGATAAAATCGGGTGAATTATCGCACAAGCTATTGTGGCAGCGAGCAGCATGAGCGACGAGAGATCAAGCATTAAGGAGAGAACATTAAAATGAACCCCAAGGGAGAAGGGAGTACGGTGCAATGTCAGTTACAGGACAGAAACCCACGGGAGAAAATGTGTAAAACTGGGCAAGCTTTGGTAGTAAATTGTGTGATCGTGTATGCAGAGGGGCCTTCACCGATTGAAGCCAAGGAGTATTATCCGGCTGCATCACTGACTGGCACAGACAGGCTTGCCTTTAGCGTATGCAACTGTGAAGGGAGCTGACATGCCGTCCAATAAGACAGGAAGAAACACTTTGAATGCACAGTCAAAATGAAATGAAAATAGTGCCTAATAACAGTTTACACTTTAAAATGGAAAGTGCAAATAAAAGGGAGCAGGTACAGACAATCAAATTAAATTATGGGGGAGGGGGGTGTGTGTGTGTGTCTGTCTGTCTGTCTGTCTGTCTGTCTGTCTTTGTACTCTACTACAGCCCTTCTCCCTCCTAGACTAAGCCTGGCTGCTCAGCCATAACTACCAAACCTTTTGGGTGGTTCCAGCCTATTTTAGGAGTTGGAGCCCTGTACACTAAGAGGAGAGTGTTCCGGAGTCCTACCATAGGTGGACTTTAGGAAAACTCCCTAGCATCCATAAAACTCCACCAAGCGGAAAACTGCATCATTTACGGTCTTGAGAAGGCCAATTATGCCAATCTGTCTTTGGATATCTTACAATTGCTCACTAAAAAGGGACTGTTAGGCATGATTACATGCAGTACCCTTTGGGAACACTACACACAATTAAGACTACAGGTGTAAGCACAATCTCACCTTTGGTATAAGTCTGTACTACACAGTTTTGTGGTAGCAGGGCTGAGCAGCCAGGCTTATCTCAAGAGGGATGTGAGCAGTATAAGGGGTTACACAAAGGACTTGCAACACAGTGGTTCAAACACACACTTACTCCAGGTTTCTTGGTAAACCAATATTAATTTATTTAGTTAGAAAACATTCCACTAGTAATAAGCAGCTCAATATCTCACTATAATACACTCCAGTACCAAACCAATACGTTTCTGAACAAGTTAGGCTCCCCTGAAGTGGGAGCAAAATGGCACTTCAGTAACTTTCAAAAACGGGTAAAAGGACAAAGTTTATAAGAATTAAACACAAATACTTTCTCGGGCAGGGCAAATAGTTTGTCACTACAAGCGGCAATTCAATGCAATAGGCCTGGTCCAAAATCAATGGATCAGTGTCTTGGCTAGGATAGCACAGCTCTGGTAGTAAACGGTCAAGTCTTTGCCAATGTTCTTGGAAGTAGTTTGCCCGAAAAAAAGAGTAATATGTCGGTTTAGGAGTGAACAAGACTCCAAAGTTGGGAAAGTTTCACAAACTTACACTGCAGCAGAGAGGATTTCTCAACCGCGTTTCTGCACAGTACCTTTGTATGAAGAAAAGCTGTAGCTGAGGCAAATGT
Source organism: Ambystoma mexicanum (assembly GCF_040938575.1). NCBI lineage: Eukaryota > Metazoa > Chordata > Amphibia > Caudata > Ambystomatidae > Ambystoma > Ambystoma mexicanum. The sequence continues at coordinate 950,161,860 of NC_090933.1, read as the reverse complement.
TCCTGGCAGTTCCTGCAGATCTCGCTGTTCCTGGGCCTCAGTCATGGGGACAAGAGAGAGGACATCGGGAGGCTCCTGCACTGCATGGGGAAGGATCCACAAGCTTGGCAAAACGTCGGTTTAAGGTTTGAGTGCCTTAAAGTCCACAAACTGGTATCCCTCTCACTAGCTTTCTGCTTTTCAACAGCACTCTGAAGAAAATTCAACCAGCATGGAGATGGTTTCCAGGTGGCTTGTGAGTTGGTTTTTCCAACCAGCTCAAGGGAAGAAGTCGTCCTTGAAGGGGCTTCTCTGTCGAGGGAGTTTCAGGCTATTCGGACCTGCAGCAGGGCTTTACCGGGCAAACCAACGGTCCAGGAGTTGCAGCAGTCGTCTTCCTTCAGCTCGTCTTCGGTTCTTTCGTTCCAGTAGTCGACTGTCTTCCAAGTCCCAGAGACTTGCTTTTAAACAGTTTTCTCCCATTCATTCCAGCCTAGCTGTCACTCACCTAGCTGGGTGGCTGTCCTTGCCAGACAGTCAGCCAGCCAATCACGCCAGAGTGCATTCAGGTCTCCTAGAAGCTAAGCACAGGGAGTTTCGGGCACCTCCCTCACATCCTGTCCACCTCAGACACTCAGGTGCCAGAGGGGGGCTTCAGTACTGAAGCCTGCCAAAGGCAAATGAACAAAGGGACAAAACCTGGTTTGGCACGCAGAGACAAACACTAGAAGGACCTTTCCAAAAAGAAATGGTGAAAAAAGTCGATCTGAACCCGTTTTTACAGAGGGGGCTCAGACGCCATCTTGAAAAACCTGGCTCCAGTGGATTTCAGCTACCGGAGACTTTAAACGGGTCGCGGTTGCGAAAATCATGGTAATACCACTGCCACCCGCCATTCTGAGATGGGTAGCTTTTGAGGGCTACGTGCGTTTTCTAGGCATATGGAATACTAGGTATTCCCTCCATCACTCTGCTGTAAGGCAGTGTGTGCTGGGTCTAGCAATTTAAACAGACTAGCAAAGTCAATTTTACTTTACACTCCCTGGGCAACAGTAGTCAGTCCCAGAGAAGGTACTTAAACCTTGGGAAGTCTGAAAGACATCCCTGTGCCACTGCACTGAGGGTGCTGTGTGACACACAAGAAAAAGATGATACCTATGGAGTCGTCTAAAACTCCATATCCAAAGAACACAAAAATTAAACACACATCAAAATACATGAGTGGCAAAAAAGGCTTGCACCCTTTCCAGGTAAAAATGTAAGTCCTAGAAATCCAACAAAGTTGCTGGGGGTCTCAAAAGGTAAGGGAAATTAGCACATTTAGAAGAATTCTCCCTAACGGGGACTGATTACTGTTTAGGATGCTGTGCCCTGTCCACAAGCCCTTTCACAGGGGTATGCTAATCTATCTCTCCAAGCTCTTACAACTGTCTTTCTGGCCAGGCGCATAGGTTCAGCCATCCAGACCCTTCTAGCTGTCCCCCCTAATAGGTGCAATTGGTTTGGGAGATCTCTTCATGTTTGAGGCTCCACCTTAAGTAACCCACATCCCCTCCACCCCATAACTGAAAATTACTACTTGCAGTTGTGCAACAGTCTTAAGTCTTAATTGTTACTCTGTACCTTCAATCAGTTTTAGCAATCGAGATTCAAGATTCTTTGAATCCTGCGGAATCCTCCAAAAAACCCTGCCTAAAGTCTCCTCACAGTTGGGCAGGGGAAAGCAGCCGCTACCTTATCCTAACCCAGGCGGTGGTGTTAGCCGGGTGGATCAGCTGGGAGGAGAAGGCCACCAAGGGAGTAAGAGGATTCTGTTAGGAGCGACGCAGTATTTAGAGGGTGCCAGAATATTTGATGGCTTGTTGTCAGTCAGTCTTCCTTTCAAAAAGATATCCCCATTGAGGATAGAGAAGACTCTTATGAATATTAGAGAAATGATATAATTGGGAAGCAAAACAGTAATACCTTGACTATATATATATATATTTCTGAGGCTTGTGGAATCTGCTTAGATCACATGCTGTGCATAGGCCGACATCTAGTGGAAGCTGTGGAGTATTAGTTTGTTTTTCGAAACTCAAAAATGGGCGTCGACACAGGGCGTGCCAGTAATACTATCCCTAGTGTGACGTCCACTGTACCCATGATCCCTCACGCATCTAGGACCCTCAGATTGTTTTTTTCCGCCATGCTGGTCGAAAGCACTGAGCGGAGTTCCCTGACTTAGTCAGATTTTGCTAATATTGTAATATATTTCCCCGTTTATTCCACCTCTATGTCGAGTCTCCGAACATCGACACTCAGCGCCGGATCGGAGAAAATTCAACTGTCGGACTACAGCGACAGATTTGGGCCTCGGAAGGCCTCTGGCCTCGGCCCGGGCCTCGGAAGTCCTCTGGACTCGGCCCTGCAAGTAGGGAGAGTGGGGGGTGGCACATATCCTACACTCTGATTAATATAGGTACATTACTTATATTCCTACACTCCCAGCCCGCTGCCACAGGGTGCGTATGGGGGGGTACCCCTTTTCAATTTTGCCCCAAGTGCAACCGCAAGTATCCTTGGGTTGACAGACGCGCCACGTGTAACCTCTGCTTTCCGAGGGACCACCCCGAGGCAAATTGCAGAGCGTGCAGTCGGTTTAAACCGAAGACCCTTAAGGACCGTTCGACAAAGCGTTGGGCCCACCACGCCAGGCGACAAGAGGCCATGGCCGCGGAGGGTGCCTTCAGCGATGGCAGCAACGCCGTACTTTCGGACGGCGAGGGCAATGTGGCGTTGATGGACAGCCAAGCGCAAGTCCCCGACCTCGGAAGGTTGTCCGGCAGGGCAGCTATGGGGAAGACCCCCGGCGACACGAGCGCTACCCACACCACTTCCAGCAAACAAAGGTCCAACCGAGACTCGACGCGCACGTCGAGCTCTTGGAAAGAGGCACGTAGAGAACGGTCCACCGAGTCAGTGTCCTCTTGGCGTTCGCGTTAGAGATCGCCTCATGACACCATGCAACCCTCCACTGTTGCTAAGAGTGCCTCGCTTCCCTTAGTGACTGCGGTTTCGGTTGTCGGAGGACGACGCCAACCTCTACCCCCAAGCCGCACTCCAGGAGTCGGCGTCGGCAGGCAGCGCGAAGGCTGCTACCGAATCCCTTACACTCTCCAGAGACAGGGACTCTACCCCCGAATTTCGGCGCCAGGCATCGAAAAGCTCTGATAGGGCCCAAAAATCTGTGAAACACTCTTCCACCCACGGGGAGGGGGGGAAACAACGAAGTAAGCAGTCCCAGCCTACTTCCACTCCTAAACTACATTCTACTCCACCTAAACAGACGGACAAGTCTCAGTCTGCCAGTCGGTCTAGTCAGGACAAATCTCAGTCTGTTGTCCCTAAGCCCCCTGTTCAAACCAGTAGGTCTAGTCAGGATAAAACAGGGAAAGCACTCCAGGAAAGAGTTATTCCCAGTTCAAGGGAATGGTCCAGTGATGACATAGACAGAGTAATGTCAAGGATGTCATCATTGGCAGATTTCTACGCCAAAAACCCAGAACACTTTCTCTTATATCCCAGAAGGGTCAACTCCCTCAGGCTCTAAGGATCCAATACCCCCAAGTAAGAAGTCCCGGGGTGAAGCACCAACTCAGCCTTCAGAACCCTTCTATATACAGCCCTATTCTCAATATCGGGAAGATCCATCCTTTGGTGAGGATCCAGACGTGGGCATGTTCGAAGAACAAACTGGGATAGGCTATTATGGGGATGATGAGGACCAAGAGGAGGAGGAGGAGGAGGAGGAGGAGGACGACACAGATACATACAGGGTAGATTCCCCGGTAGAGAAAAAGCCAGCGGTTACCGACTCCCCTGTCGACAACCAGCCTCTCCTGAATGAGGTCCTGTCCAGAGCGGCACAGCACTTCCACATTGACACCCAAGGTGCTCAGGAAAAGAGGGACTTTGCAGAGGAACTGGTGGGAGAAAGGAGACCCGTTGCTCAGGCCATCCCTATCCTTAAGCCAATACAAAGGATGATAGACCCTTCCCTTGTTAACCCCAATCTCACTAGGGCAGTAAACCCCAGAATTAAAAAGCTTTTCAGGGCAGCCCAATCTGACCCACTGTACATAAGGGGACATCTCAAACCGGACTCCCTGGTTGTTACAAACACCCGTAAGAGGGCGGGAACACCCTTGTCATCGTCCGAAGCTCCCCCCGACAAGGAGAGCAAGAAGATTTATGGCTTGGGCTGGAAAGTAGCCTCCACTTCCGCCTACCAGGCAAGGATTGCCAACTCCACCACCGTGCTGGCTAGTTACAACTGCCACCAGTGGGAAGAAGTCGTGGCTCTCATAGACTCCGCCCCAGAACCCTTAAAAAGCCAATTGGCACGAAGAGCTGTGTCAGGTTGCATTTTAAAATCAACCTTTGATGCCGCGGATAACGCTGGCAGATTAATTGCTGAGAGCACGGTCATCAAGAGGCATGCTTGGCTAAGGCAGTCTGGTTTCAAGGCCGAGACCCAAGCATCATTGATAGATAAGCCGGTGGAGCCGGATCTATTGTTTGGAAAGGTGGTCGAGGACGCGCTGAAGAATGCCAAGGACGAGTATGAGACACTCAAGTCCCTAGGGCAACTAACCAACAAACCCCCTAACCAGAGAGGGAATGGCAATTTTCGTCGGCCTCGCGGACAAAACTCCCAAAGAGGCTCAAACTATTCCCAAGGCCAGGGTACTCCATGGAACACTAACCAGCAGTCTACCCAGAGTTATGGCAGAGGTAACAAAAGAGGTCGTGGTAGGGGTATAGGCAGTCCCAATAAAGGAGGGGGCACGCCTCCACCAAAACAGTGACGCTCCATTCAGGGTCCCTTCTCACGCATCCCCAGTAGGGGGACGCATTTACATTTTCACCCAAGCTTGGGAAGGGATCACATCAGACAGATGGGTGCTGTCCACAGTGTCTGCAGGATACTGCATAGAACTCCTAGAGCGTCCCCGAAACCACCCTCCACGACAAAGAATACACTCCTTAGACCACCAGAAGATCCTACTTGAAGAGATCGAAAATCTTCTCGCAAAGGACGCGATAGAACTCGTCCCGGGACACCAGTTAAACAAGGGTATTTATTCAACTTACTTCCTTGTGCCAAAAAAAGATTTGACAATGCGCCCAGTATTGGACTTACGGCCTGCAAACAAGTATGTCAAGCCCCAAAAATTTCGCATGACTACTCTCCAAGAGGTAATTCCCCTCCTAAAAAAGGGAGATTACATGGCAACATTGGATATGAAAGATGCCTATTTTCATATTTCCATGTGCCCAGCGCACAGAAAATATCTGCGCTTCAAGGTGGACAGTCAGCACTACTAGTTCAAGGTACTGCCCTTCGGGATAACCTCGGCTCCAAGGGTATTCACCAAGGTACTGGCGGTGGCGGCGGCACACCTACGCAGGGAGGCAATCACAGTGTACCCTTATCTGGACGACTGGCTCATCACGGGGGAGACGCCAGTAATTTGCAGGACAAACATTCAAAGAACTATCAACCTCCTCTTCGAATTGGGCTTCTCCATAAACAAGAAAAAATCAAGTCTGGTGCCCAGCACCTCCAAGCAGTTCCTAGGAGCTGTTCTAAATACTCAAGAAGGGTTGGCTTTTCCTTCAGAGGAAAGAATTCGGAATATACTACTGCAAATTCCGCAATATCAAACCGGTCGCCAGATAACAGTACGCAAAGCAATGCGTTTGCTGGGCATGATGGCGTCATGTATTTACCTGGTCCCCCACGCGCGCCTGCGCATGCGTCCCATGCAAGAATGGTTGGCGAAACTGTGGTCTCAGGCAAGTGGTCAGTGGGACGATCTAGTGGTCGTTTCGCCAACACTTGTACAAAGCCTGTACTGGTGGACAAGAGACAATCTATCCAAGGGGAAACCCTTTTTACGATCCCGAGATACAGGCGGTAGTCACGACAGACGCATGCCTGACAGGATGGGGAGCTCACCATCTCCACCACACAGCTCAGGGTCTCTGGTCTCACACAGTGGCCAAGAATCGCATCAACCTGCTAGAGCTTCTGGCAGTTTTCAGAGCACTTCAAGCGTTCGAGCCCCACCTACTGAACCTGTCGGTGCAGATCCGGACGGACAGCACGACAGCCATTTTCCACCTGAACAAGCAAGGAGGGACTCGTTCGCCAAATCTGTCCAGACTTGCCCAGAAAATTTGGATATGGGCACTCAGACGGAACATCTTTCTGTCATCTCAACATGTTCCAGGGGATCTCAATTCTCTAGCGTATGCTTTGAGCAGAGATCCCCGTCCGGAGGAACACGAATGGTGTCTACACAGAAATCGTAGAAGATCTCTTCTCTCAGTGGAGTTTCCCCATTATAGACCTATTCGCCACAAGCGAAAACAGACAGTGCCCAGGGTTCGCATCCAGGTTTCCCCAACCAGACTCCCTGGGGAACGCCCTGTGGATGAACTGGTCAGGGATGTTTGCGTACGCTTTTCCACCAACTCCTCTCATCAGGAAAGTGGTGAACAAGATGAACAGAGAGTCGATGACGCTCGTCCTAGTTGCTCCCATGTGGGCGAGGCAACCGTGGTTTCCACACCTACGCAGACTTTCGGTGTGCGATCCCATCAAACTCCCGGGCTGGTACAATCTTTTGTCCCAGCACCAAGGTCAGAAGGTGCATCCTCTACCCAACTCCATGAACCTAGCAGCATGGCTCCTGAGGTCATAGAGTTTGGACATCTCAATTTACCACAGAGGTGTATGGACATCCTAAAAGAGTCTAGGAACCCGAACACGAGGCATTGCTACTTCGACAAATGGAAGAGATTCGTTATCTGGTGCCAGAATAAACAAATCAACCCAGTTGATTGCACTCCTTCCACAATCGTAACATACATGCTCCACCTGCTGGACGCAGGGTTGGTTTTCAGCTCACTAAAGGTACACCTGGCAGCACTGTCAGCGTACACCACCTCACATAGCAAAGTGTCGTGGTGGAAGGTACCAGTGGTTAAAGCCTTCATGGAGGGAGTAAAGAGACTTCATCCTCCTATATCTAACCCACCACCAGGATCGGACCTGAATGTGGTGCTATCTAAACTCATGGGGCCCCCCTTTCGAGCCCATGCATAAGACAAGTCTCAAACACCTCACCTATAAGACTGCCTTCTTAGTAGCCATTACATCCATAAGAATTGTCAGTGAAATTCAGGCTCTGTCAGTGCAGGATCCTTTCTTTACTATTCATAAGGATAAGCTGGTTTTACAGACACACCCTAGGTTCTCACCTAAGTTTATTTCTAAATTCCATGTAAACCAGTCTATCGAGCTTCCGGCTTTCTTCCAAAAGCCACAAAGCTCGGCTGAGGTTAAACTACACACCCTAGATGTGCGTAGGGCGGTCCTTTACTACGTAAACAAGACCAGACCGCTTAGGAAAACAGATAAACTGTTTGTCTCTGTAGCCACAGGCAAAGAGGGAGATTGCATCTCTAAGGGTGCCATCTCCAAGTGGATTGTCAACTGTATCCTGTTGTGTTACTCTCTTTCTGACAAACTTTGCCTTTTACGCCCAGAGCCCACTCGACTAGAGGCATTGGGGCCACTCTGGCTTTCATTGCGAATGTTCCCCTTGACACCATTTGCAAAGCAGCTACTTGGAGCTCTATTCACACTTTTACTCAGCACTACTGCATTGACACCCATTCCAAGATAGATACTCAAGTGGGACACTGCTCGCTAATCTATGCACAGCATGTGATCTAAGCAGTTTCCACAAGCCTCAGAAGGGATACATTACTCACCGTAATCGTATTTCTGATGCTTGTATCTGCTTAGATTCACATGCGACCCACCCTTCCTCCCCTCTGAGAGAAGGCGCATGGATGCTTGTAGTCTTATCTTATCTATCTTCTATCTGCTTAGATCATCTGTACTCCCGCTACTCCTCATGCTACCTCATGTCAGAAAAAATACAATCTGAGGGTCCTAGACACGTGAGGGATCATGGGTACAGTGGACGTCACACTAGGGATAGTATTACTGGCACGCCCTGTGTCGACGCCCATTTTCGAGTTTCGAAAAACAAAGTGTAATACTACGCAGCTTCCACTAGATGTCGGCCTATGCACAGCATGTGAATCTAAGCAGATACAAGCATCAGAAATACGATTACGGTGAGTAATGTATCATATATATAGTAGTATAGTTAAATTTAGAATTAACGGTAGTCATCAGCCAACAGAATCTGGTATTTCTGGATGTAGAATTCCAGGTAGTAAATGAGAAGTTGACGTCTAAATTATACAGAAAACCCACCAGTTCTAATTCCACTCTCCACGCCAAGAGTTATCACCCGAAAGTTCTAATTGACTCCATCCCTTATGGAGAATTTTTGCGAGCTAAAAGAGCCTGTAGTAATAACAATGATTATATGAGTGAAGCTAGAAATATTGGTCACAGATTTGTTAGACGAGGCTATGACAAGAACGCCATCTCTAGAAGTTTTACTAAAGCAGCCTCACTCACGAGAGAATCCCTGTTGAATAGAAAAACTAAAGTTAAAGATAGTAAAATTAGACTTATCACAGGGTTTAATAATCATGCTAAAGAAATAAAAATGATTATGAAGAAACACTGGAAGGTGTTGCTCACAGATCCTCATCTTAGGTCGGTGTTGGACGACTTCCCTCAGGTTACTTATCGAAAGGCTCCTACTCTCAAAACTATGTTATCTCCTAGTATGGTTAAAACCAGGCCAGTACCTAATACACATATGATTCAAGGGAATAGTTTTGGTTTTTTCAAATGTGCCCATTGTAAATTGTGTAAACATGTATCGATGGTTCCTTTTAGGAGTGCCAATGGTGAATGTTGGAAATACAAACATAGAATTTCCTGCATCACCAAATATGTCGTATATGCCATCACTTGTGCCTGTGGTCTTCACTATATAGGCTCTACAATTGGTCCCCTGAAGATGAGGATCTTTCAACATTATAGAGCCATAAAAAATGGTGATCTAACATACCCTTTGACGAGTCATTTTCAGGAAAAGCATAATGGTGATGTTCAATTTTTATCTTTCACGGGGTTGGCACATGTACCTCCCAATAAAAGACTGGGTAACCGTGAATTGAAATTGAGGCAGTTGGAAGCCACACTCATATGTAAATTTGACACCTTGAAACCTAAAGGACTGAATATGGATGCTGAATTATATGTGTTTTTGCAATCATGAACAGGCTAACATCAAGAAGATATTTTATATCGTTTTATATTCTCATTTGTTTTACAGCATCACTATACTCTTTGCATGAGCAATGAAATTTCTACAGAGGACTTGTTGTTTCTATATCATGAATAGTAGTGGTTTTATTCATTGCACTGCACTTTATTCAACTGTGATCATATGGAGGAATTGTTATTCACATGTTGGTAGAGATATGAATAGGAACATCTATATTCGCCATTTTATAACTTCTCATCTATTTTGAGCTGCTATTGATTTGCACTGAGGTATTGATATAGGAAATATTGTTTGCTATTTTGCACCATGTAAGAAGTGTCCATATTGAGCAGTTATGGTTTTGCACTGGGGTACCGACATAGGAAATGTTGTTTGCTAACTCGCACCTTATAAGAAATGTTTACATGCTTTATCTATTTTTAGCAGTTTTTTCTAAATAGAAACATCTATAATATCCATTTTATAGTAGTCAAAATTGAATTGCTGTTGTTTGCACTGAGGTATTGACATAGGAAAGGCTGATTGTTCACTTGCACTTTGTTAGATATGAGTACATGTCTTATTAACTTGCAGCTGGTCTTCATTTAGATCACAGGCACTTGCCTGGAACACAATGATAATAATTTTTTGCATATACATAACATAATAGGGCATTGACCCTAATATCCAGGATTTTTCTGATGCTCAGTTCGCAGTCTCCTGGCTTAGGAGCACTCACCCTATTGGGGGGGCGGATGTCTAGTAGTGGCCATTTTGAGCCACTGTTAGTCATCTGAAGGATATATGAGCACACTTGTGCGTAGATGTTACACATCCAATTATATTGACAATGTTTTAATTAGAAGCAGTTCCGAGCAACTCCTCCGTGCAATTTGCATTGTAGTAGCCTATCAATGGTCCCAGTATGTCTATTTAGATATGCTTCGGTAACTATGCCTTTATATATATTGACCATATAGACGCTTGACCATTCCAATATGGAGGTCATTGTGTTAGAGAGATTACTTCTCCTATTCTACTAGTAGTCACATGACTCCCATACAGGCACGTGATGCGTAACGCACGGAAGTGCTCTGGAATTGCTTAGTGGTTTTTTATTCCATGATGTGTTAGCCGCATTTGGATTTTAGAAGGTCTGAGGAAGCCTGAGCATTCAGGCGGAACGCGTGACTTTACATCCACCCGTGGGGTGAGTGCTTTGTGGCACCTCGTGTCTGTCACAGGGATGTATTACTTACTCCCTGTTTTTGTAATGTGCTGTATTATGCCTAAATAAAATGACATTTTAGAATAGCTAAAGTCTTGTGTGCTGGAATATTTTTTTGCATATGCCTACCTGAGCGGTTTTTTGAAGTGCTACAACCGTTCAGGGGCCTGTGTGTTTTCCCTACATATACGGATTTGGCTAAATTCGTTTTTCTAGCACCAGCCACTGAATGAGGGAGAGCGCCATCTTTTAGCCAAATTGGTTTATCCATATATATGCATATATATATATATTTATATATATATATATATCCCTTCAATATGATCAAACATCTAATCCTTTATAAAACCTTTTTCTAATCGTTCATTCGATAAACAGAGTAAAATCCATAATACTATAGTGTTTCCTGTGGAAGAAAGAAATGCAAATCACATTGGGGACGCAAGTCCCGCAATGCCCTAAGTACTGTGACAAGAAAGAGGGACTAATCTGCTAGATGCAGTCTAGTGGTTGTAATGACCCACACCAGAATGGGACCTTTGAATATATAAGGGTCCCTCAGGTGCATGGAATCATATGGGTATTTTCCCAATTTTTTTGTCAAAGGGGGGTTCAGCTTGTGTAGGGAAAGTAAAACAGACACAAACAAGATACAAGTCAACTACCCTTGTCTCAATTCGCTATGTACTGGGCAGGCTTCTACAAAAGCAGTTGGTTGCTAAATTAGTCCCAACATATATATCCTGTCCAGATCCTAAATATACTTTTAAAACACATTTTATTCAAACACCAAATGCATTTTTACTTTTTTAGACTTTTAAACTAGAAAATGATTGAAAGAAAATGTGCGCTTTCCACAAGGCACATATGCATAAAATAAAAAATATATTATATCAAATAGTGGGTTTAGTAAGTGGCATATATATATATATATATATATCTACTCAATTTGACATTTTTCATATTTTCATTCAACTGTCTATTTGCACTATTCATGTTGGGACTAATTTAGCAACCTACTGCTTTTGTAGAGGCATGCCCGGTACATAGCGGATTGAGACAGGGGTAGTTGGCTTGTATCTTGTTTGTGTCTGTCTCCCTCGGGTGCGGACCATTAGAACAAGAGGGTGGGGGTTGCACAAACCAACAGTTGCAGGAGTGGGAGAAGAGAGGAGACGCTGGAACCACTGCTGTTGGTGAAGCGGATGATGGTCCTGAGAGGGTCCCCCAGATTCTGAAATTAACTTGCAGAGATTGCGCACAGCGGAAAGCAGCATTGCAGAAAGCTTTCCTTTGGGAGAGACGGGCTCTCCTACTGGCGTGCAGTGTCACGGTGGCTGGTGAGCACCGTTGGCCATGAGGAGCGAGGAAAGCTCCTTTCCTGTTTGGGACGGGTGCAGAACGCTGAGAGCAGTTTGCTGAGCAGTCGGAAGCAGAGGAATAAGCAGAGTGAGCTGTGTCAACGGTTCGCACGGACACGTATAGCAGAGCCGGTGAGTTTACCAGGGAAAGGTAATCCCGGTACGCTCTGTTCTAAAAGTCAGCCCATTTACCAAAGCAAAGAGAGGGCAATACAAACGCAAGCTAATCAGAAACAGTATTGCCAAAAGCCGTTTAATTACAAACCACATTGCCAAAGTAAAAAGGAGGCAGTAATTTACAGAGCATATCATTCTTATTGGTTGAACAATAAGAGAACATTGTTGCAGGAAGATTGTAACTGTTGTTGCCAGACAAAGGTACTAGGCAGTGGTCAAACAGAATAAAAACCAGCATTGCCTAAGCGAAACAGAATCAGGAGTAAGAAGGAAGTATTGCCAATATTTTGCTGATATACAAGTGAGGAAAAAAGAAGTGGCAGGAGAGGTGCCCTCCTGACATAAAGTATTCAGGGGGGAGTGAAGCACAACCTGCGTTGCCTATGGCAAAGTTGAGTGGAATGAACTACATCAATGTAATGTTTTCCTGAAAAGAAGTTGTAAATGTCAAAGCTGTTGAAAGTTAAGTCTTTTCTAATTTTTTGAAGTAGACCTCACCACAGAGTACTTGTATGTGTTGTGTCCTGGCAGGCGGGTATACCAGGATAGGGATCTTGCAGTGGTAATCATGGCAGGTTAGTGGACCAGGAAGAAGTCATATGAAGTACTGCATTGTGATGGAAGGTTTTGAGGTTGAATAAGAAGTGGCAGAGATCACTAAAGTGTTTCATGAACTGTTGTGAGATCATCCTGACAGACTTTATTTGATTGAATAAGTATTTTGTTTTTCAAGAAGAAGTTTGTTGAACCTTTGCGATAAGTGGAAAAGACAAAGACTTGTCTACAAATGGAACTATTGGTTAAAATTGAAGTGGAGAACTTTTGTAATCAACAGAACCTGTGATACAAACTTGGTTACAAGCAGGAACTTGATTATTAGAATTGTTAAGTAAAAATCCTACTTTGAATCTGGGGATGGGGAAAATGACACAGGTTACAAGGATATACAGTTCTTGAGTCTAAGTTGAACTCAAATTGTTATTTATATCGTATTTGAATTGCCATGCATTTCCTTTACTATTTTGATGTTTGCTGAAGTGTGAGGGACAGATTCCTTTAGTAGAGTTTTTCCTTTAGTTACTTTAATAGGTAAGGACATTCTTGTTAGGTTGGGGCTAGTGAGGCATTTATCATAAATAAAATGGCATCTTGTGAAAACTCTGAACCAAGTTGCCTGTCTCACATTTCTGACACCTTGCAACTCTCTCCTTCAAACGTACCTTTCTGCACCTGCCTCGGGATATCCCAAGGGCCAACTTTGCTTCCCATGCTAAACCTACCACCTATCCTGAAAAACAAGAGCACTTGTTTCTCTCTTGTTACAGCCTCCCCAAAATGTTCTACAGTATGGCTTGCTGCATGAGCATACTAATTTAACATCAATGAAACAGAAATAAATACGTAATATTACCTGGATCTCAGAGTAATGATTCACCTCCTAAAAATGCAAGAAGCAGTGAAGGAACACAGACCAGAACATAATGCACAATACTACCATAACCTTGCGACTTGAGAACTAAGCGATGAATAGCTGATCAAACATTTAGTGTTCAGAGAATTCCTTTAAGGCCAAGCCTGACCTATTTAAGATAGCTTGTATGTCTTACTCTTATGGCAAATGTTTGAATGAATGATATCACATCACTTAGTGATAACCTCCAAAGAGAAGAAGTAAGTGGGGAAAGTCTTCAGTGTCGCTGCATGCGTACTTCGCCTTGTTTAAAGAAGAGGTTTGTGTTGTCCCGCTGTGAACAGCTAGCTGCCATCCAAGAAGGCAAGTATTCCATCTTCTCCAAATTAATCTTTTTTAAAAACGATCCCATTCTTAAGACATTATAGACTTCCTCCACAGATTGTGTTGCATGAGAGAGTATCTGTCCGACATAGCAATTTAATTCCCACATTTATAACGTAAGTGCACAAATATTAGCTAAATTATATTTTCTTTGTTGTTAGGTGCTATGACTCTCTGTCTCACAAACCCCATCTGGGTTACAAAGACTCGGCTTGTTCTTCAGTATGATGCTGGTATGGACCCATCAAAACGTCAATATAAGGGCATGGTAGATGCTCTTGTGAAGATATACAGGAGTGAGGGTATACCTGGATTGTACAAGGTACAGTCCTCTTGTTTTATATTTTAATGTTTTGTTTTATACTTCTATTTTGTGTCCTGATATATGCAGGTTCCCAATCATAAGGGTAAGCAAAAAGGAAGTGGTTTCAAGTACACACCATGCATGCTCCACTATTTGCAATTTACTCTCCACTCTTTTTAGGCCTCGATTGTTGCATTAGTGATGAGCCCCTGATTGTGCATATTTTTACTGCTTTTATATCCATTAAATTGTCATGTTTTGTACTCTGATAATCAAGTGAAAGATGAAACATAGAGCCCACGCTTTTGCTCAAGGCTACTCTTATGTTCTCTTTGCCTAGTTATGCTGCCATCAAGTACTTAATTCTACCACAGTGTAGTCTGTCAGTTCAATGAAGCTAATGAACAAAATACTTTAATGCTTGCATTATTTATTATGTTGCAATTTTATCTGCAAACTGCATGGTTAGTTGCATCCACTGTAACTCCTACTGGGTTACTTGTGAGGTCTATCTGCAAGTACTTGAGTAGATTTTACTAATGTAATGCAACTGTGTAATGATAGGTGGGCATACCTCGAATGTATAGCTGTTTGATTGACACAGTATAAAGTTAAGCATATACAACCAGACTCCCAGCTTGGCCCCTGACCTGTTAACTGCTTCTCATTCCTGCAGATGCACTCTCCTTAGGTTCTATCCAACATCATAGTTCTGCATGCAAGCCACCCACTGTATTGTTTCATGTTAATGGCAACTATGATGAATGAAATTGGACTGAAGAGAAAACGTACACCTTTATAAGGAAAAAAAGGAAATTGGCACTTTAAATGAGGACCTCCCATTAACTGAGACTAATGCATTGAAGGAGTACATGCCTAATGTAGGCGAGAAAAAGGAACATAGGCAGGAACGCAGGCAGGGGAGACCCTCTGGACGCATAGCACTTGGCAGACGTGGAGCGAAAGAGCGACTGGGAGCCTGCGACAAGCAGGCCAGCTCTGAATGGCAGAAGGAGACGCTGGAATGAGAAGGGAGAAACTGGGGCTACGGGAGCCCAAAGCTTGGTGGTGGCGTAACCATGAGTAGTTTGCAGTGTGTAGACTACCCATTCAACTACGCCAACATCACCAAGCACAAGCTGCAGCAAATGGTCCGGTTACCCATGGAGGTACAGAGACCCCATGAAGGAGAAAGCGAACCGCAAGAATGGGGTGGCGGTGAAACTAAACCGACTTTGCAGAGGAACCAAAGAGAAGGTCCCATGCCAATAAAGGCCCTGGAGAAAATCCCATGGAACAGTGAATGTAACTGGGAGAACGGGAAGACCAGGAGGCTTAAAAAGACTCTTTATGTAATCCTGGACACTCGTCCCAGCATAAGTGACGAACACTTGAAACCAAAGCTAATGAACTTGAACTGTATTAATGTGAGAAAGAGAATCTCAGAAGACCGTGAGAGGAAAACCAATAGTGCTCAAGAATCACGACCCTGGGAAGAGGGAAAACTATCCCATTTATTCAACAAGGAAAGCATGAAATCTAGCAGAGAGAACCTAGGGGTTTCTCGGTCTTTCAGTTCACTAAGACAAATAATGTACAAAAGAGACCAGGCTGGAAAGAGCTGAACTATAATTGTCCAGAGAGGTAAGACTCACACAGGGAAATACACTTTCCAAGGTTACTCAAAGCCTATTAACCCAGATCCAAAGGTTCAACAAGGGTTAAAGAATGACATCTCTACTCTAAAGAGGAGAGAAAAGCAACAATATCTTGAGAGAACTGCATGAATTGATAAAGTAACAAGAGACTATTTTTAAGAATTGCATGTTAACAAGAAAAAGAAAGAAGATAACTGCAAGAAACAATAATCAGGAGAATGGAGTCATTCTCCTGATCTTAGTTTGTTTAGAATAGTGGTAGGGTCAGTTGGAATTAGTTTTGGAATGCGGACTTAGCACCATCGTTAGTAAAAATGCTGGGAATGCAGACATCAAAATTAAGATTTGATAAACAGGAGCTAAAAGCTGCCCCTGGGTTACCATCATTAACCAATAACCAGGAGCTACTACTGGGGAACCAGGAGCTAGTACATGGCATTCTGCAAATCTAACTTCCACATAAGATGTAAACCTATCACTAGTCCATTATTTATACACAGAAGCACAGATTTAATTCACATAGGTATGCTTGTTTGGCATCATTTGTCCTGGGGAGCCAAAAGTAGCACCTGGTGGTACTTGGGTCTCTATTCTACAACCAGTCCACGTGGGGCAGTAATTCGTTTTTTGTGACCCAGTGGGGCACCTTGAATGTGTTTGATATGATTTTGTCTTCTGGCAGCAATTTGACTTCTCACAACCCTGCCACAATTCCAAGCCCTGTCATCCGATGCTTTTACAGCTTGGAGTTTCTCCCTGACTAGCAAGGGTGGGGACATGCTACAACCCACATACTTCAGGAGGCTATTTTATCCTTACACAATCTTTCAAATCTGCCTTCACATCTTTTACCGCCTTAAGTTCTCATATATAGTCTGTTTTCAGTTATATCGGATACAGGCTTAATGGATATTCTTGCCCGTTCCATTGGACATTGTTGCACGTCCCAACCAAGATGGATGTAATCTCACTGATGCTCTCTACGTATTTCAAAAAGCATTTCCTCCTTAGTTGAATGTGCCGTAAAACATTGTGCGGTCATTGGTTTCTCAACAGCACTCTTCTAACTCCTCCGACACCTCAGTCTCCCTTGACTGCAGTGTTACCCAATTATCTGTGATGATAATGGATGCAAATCCTTTTCTTGATAATATTTGCTCCATAAACGTGATCACATCCTCATTGTGGATTTGAGGGGTAAATGTAATTGCTTTCCACATGGAGAAGTGGTCTCTTAGCTTTATACACTATTTCCCAGTACTTGCACTCCTAACGGGTTCCACAATATCCAATGTATCCCATTTTTTACTTGTTAACTTTCACACATTAGGCAGGCTATGCGTTAAGTTTTCCTTTGTCACTATTTGACATAGGATGCTGTCTCTCGCCTCTCTGCCAGCTTGAATATATTGACCTGGCCAACAGAAGTCGCAACATGTACAATGGTCTGCCTTCACCTGAAATTAGACACACCACACAATCAACCTTAATTTATCAATAGCCCACTAGACTCCACGCATTTCCTTTTTAATACCAACATATGCTAATAATACACGCTGTACCATTTGTGAATATTTCTTTTATGTTTGCTCTAGTCATCATCTGTATGAGGACTACTCAAAGTCCCATGTTGCTGGCGCCCGATGAGAGAATGGTTTTCCTGGCCAACCAAGTCAGTGTAATTACTGAACACTGGTGCTTTATGCAATGGGCTCAAATTTTCCAATTCCATCCATTTACTCCATAAAAATTGCCTCCCTTTCTTAACCAGTTCCCCCCATTCTCCAGTTTTGCATGCAAACGTTAGGACCAAGTTTGCACAATGTTCTGCATATGTAAGGAGGAAAGCAGTTCTTGGGGGCGTGGCTTGGCTGGAGCCCAATGAAGACGTGAATCACCCGAGTTCCGCAGCACTCTGTAATGAATCCTGCCTTATATTATTCATTCTAGACTCAGTGGAGCTTCCTTAGTGCTGTGGGATCTTTTAGCTGCTCCTGCTTGGCAGAGGCCAGCTGCTGCCATGAGCTTTCCGACTTCATTTTGGGCCTCCAAGCATCCGGCCTGGCTCTTAGATGACCGCCGCCATGTGGATTTGAGGCTTCCCTTACGTGACCTGGCTGTGCGGTGCTGGATCATTATTGCATTCCTTACTGCAGCGGCCCTCCCGGGGGCGGCCCGGAGTGTAGGTTTGCTCACTTTCGCCCTCCGGGGCTCAGGATTCTGCTCTGGCTCCCCTCAGCCTTTTATTACTGTGGATCGCTGCATGACTGCTGCTGGTCCTGCTTAATGGCCAGGAACGAGATGTAAGGTAGGGGCCTGAGGAGAGTGTCATAGTGTATCGGCAACACTGGGTGGCTTGGTCTATTCTCCTGAATTGAGTTCTCAGGAGCGTGCCCTGGACTTGCCTTCCCTCCCCTGCTTTCCTTCATCTGCTTCCCTCAGCGAACCGCGTATTACACCAGGACTGTCCTGCGCCGCTTGGTCCTTCAGCTGGCCCTGGGGACCGTCATCCTCATCTGCGGCAGCCTGACGTGTTTCTCCTTACTAGGCCTCCCGCAGCTTCCCCATCTGCCCCCGTAAGGTCAGAGGGGCTTAGATGTGCACAAGCCCAAAGAGGTATTGATAGTGGGAGGGGCATCACAGGGGAAATTCAAAGAGAGGAATGCTTCCACTGATGGGGCTGTGGCTATTGAGACTCCCTTTCTATACTAGCTTGAACCTTGACGTATAGGTCCTTTTGAGTTAAATCAATCTGCGTGGGTCCCTTCTTACACTGCAAGGATTAATCTGCAAGGATTAATCTGCAAGGATTAATCCACGGCCTGAACCAGCATCGCCCATCTCTCCCTCACTGTGTGTTTCCCTTTGGGATTGTGGCTCACAAGGACGGAGGATGAGTCCATCCAAAGCTAAATCCGGCGCAAGGTCCCCTTCGATTAACACTATGCTTCAGGCCTCTGTGGTGCCCCCAGCCGGCTTGTCGGCCTCTCCTATCCCCAGACTGGACCAGGATAATAAGGCTCCCGCCACGAAGGGGGATATCTAGCGTCTGCGGTTTCCCTTCATCAGGATATTCAGGCCTACATGCAAGAGATTAAACAGAGATTACAAATACTGATTTCAGCAGGTTGCAAAAAAGATTTGTTGAGACAAGATGGTGCTAACATTGGAATGCAAGCCAGAAAAATAAAATGGTAACATAATGGGTCAAGATGTGTCTAACAGCGAACAGGTAGGTTACTGGCAATGGTTACCAATAGAATTTAAGTCAAGATTAGAACAATGCTCCTGATAACGTCAATATGATGATCTCATGGAACAATAGAGGCAAAATGCACTATGAAAAAGAAGGTGGGCTGCTAGCACATATGAATTCCTTTTGTACTGTCATTCTGCAGGAGACATGGCTATATAAAACTTGTGATATAGATGGATGGTGTTGTATACAAAGCCTGGCTTCTAAAGGGCCCAGAGGACGACCAAAGGCTGGACTTCTAACAGCTATCAAACATCGTGGACCGGTGTTAAAACTGGATGGTCTAATGAGATGATGCTGGGGGTGATTGTTAAAACTAACACGCCCTGGTGCCCAACTCTGTTGCTCATAAATACATTTCTGATGCTTGTTAATCTGCTTAGAATCACTTGCTGTGCATATGGTCCGACATCCAGTGGTAACCGCGGAGTATTGCATCTTGTCTTTCGGGGACCGAAAGGGGACGTCGGCATAGGCATGTATGTAACACTATCCCTATCGTGACGTGTGTAGTACCCAAAATCCCTCACGCGCCGAGGTCCCTCAGATTGTTTTTTTCTGCCCAGTTAACTGGTCGCCCTATAGCGGAGCTCTTACTAGAGGCATTGTTTATCTTCCCAAATTGTCGGTTTATTCCCTGTTAAGTCACTTCGCCAATAAGAACATCTTCGACGAAGAATACGGGGGAATCGTCTACGGCTGTGGATTTCGGCGCCTAAGATCCGGCGGACGGATTTTTCCACGTGGTCGGGCCCTCTGGCCGACCTATACAGTAGGGAGAGTGGGGTCGGGGTGGCCATATTGTTTAGTATGTCTATCCTCCTTTCCCCTCTTTTCCTTTTTGGTCTGGTCATCCTTCCCTTTTGCTATGGAAAAGACTCCTTTTAGATTCTGCCCTAAGTGTAGGGTCAGATATCCTTGGAAGGGCGAACACAGGACGTATAACGCCTGTCTACCCCTAGAGCACGACGAGAACGGTGTGCGGCTTGCAAACTCCTTTGGCCCAAGACCCTTAAGGAACGCCATGTGAAGCGGTGGGCCTCGTACGGCATGTCACGTGTGGAGCCTCCCTCACCGCCACGCCAGCCGAAAGTGACAGGGGTACTTTGGATGACCAAATGTCCAACGCGGATGTTATAGACCTGGAGGCGGACACTTCTAGGTCCGCCACGCCCGTCCCCGACCCTTCCAGGCTCGACTCTGGACTTGCTACAGGGACTACATCCGGCGACAGGCGCGTACAAGCGCATTGCACTAAGCACACAACCCCTACGGCAATTTCGACGCCTTCGTCGAAAAAAGCGAAAATGCCTACGGGGCTGCCGAAAACTTTGCCGTTTCCCTCGGATCGTTCAGATCCAAAGCCTTCCCCGCATCCGTAGCAGCGTATTGCGACTGGGCAATCAACACAAACCAAGGGCGCTACTCCTAAATCTACACGCGTCGAAGTTGGGGAGCCCGACGCTTCGACGATTTCCAAGGCCTCAGTAGGCCTGAAAACTACAGCTAGGCCTCTACCCGGAAAACCGACCGCTAGGCCTCCTGGTGCCACGGACGATATTTCTACTGCCGACAAATCATCAGAGCCTTTGTCTCACGACGATTCGGTGACTATCCAAAGTAGCATCGGAAGAATTGCAGCGGCGGTGGGCCTTATTCCAGTTCCACCTAAAGTGATGGGCCAAGCCGCGGAAAAGATTTCGGTGGATTTGGGCCCCGATTCCGATGACACTTACGTAGATAGCCAAGAGCCTCTCTCCGACACCCCGAGAGGTTCCTTATTGATGCCACCGTGCAGAGAAAGTCATTTCTCCTCGCGTAGGCCCGTTTTGGTCCTCTAAATGGACTACAGAAAAGTTTGAGGGTTATATGGATCGGCTGCAGCAGATTATGGGTTCTCCTGATCATCCTCCCCCGAAAAGGGCTCGGGTAGACCCGAACCCCCAAATGCAAGGTCCAGTCTCACGTTTTCCAACAAGAAGACGTGGTCCATATGGACACATATAGAGACATCTATAATGAAGAAGAGGAAGCTTCTTTTCTAGAAAATTATGAGGAAGATCAACAGCATACAACAGACAACTGGGAGGAAAACCAGCAGGACGGTCAAGACCCTTGGACAGCTCCCTCGTTGGTCACACTTGCTCAGACACAGGCTGTGAACCCGAGAGTCGAATAATTATTTCGGCCTTCTCCCTCCGACCCTCTGTATATAAAAGGGCACGCCATCCCAAACTCACTGGTAGTGACTACCGCTCGAAAGAGTGCAGGGGTACCCCTTGCCATGGGAGAATCCCCACCGGACAAGGAGTCTAAAAGGTTGTATGCCCTGGGCAAACGTGTCACATCAGCAGCTGCATACTTCATTTGGGTTGCTAATAATACTACGATTTTAGCAAGCTATGCGGATGCCCAATGGAACTTGCTCCAGGAAGGCCTCCAGGAGGTTCCTGAACCCGCCAGGACAAAGCTTCTCGCCATTGTTGCGGAGGGAAGACTTGTTAACCAGAATGTGGTGAAGAACACCCTGGACACTGCAGAAACAGCAGGCAGGTCTCTTGCACAAGGGACTCTTCTGAAAAGACACGCATGGCTGCGTATATCGGGATTTAAACCTGAGACTCGGGCCTCCCTCATTAATAAACCCATTGAGGAGACTAACCTCTTCGGGAAAGCAGTGGATGAGGCGTTGGAGACAGCCAAGAAGGAGCATGAGACTATAAGGTCTCTGCACCAAATTACACAGAAACCCTCGTCCCAGAAGGGTAATAACTCTCGGCGGTCCTTTCGAGGACAAGCCCGTGCTGCTTAAAACTACTACGGCATGGGTAACTTCAGCACAAATCAAACATCTGGAAGCCCCACTTACTACCCCTCAAGGGGTCAGAAACGCAGCAAAGGTAGTAGAGGCCGCAATCCCAGAGGAGCCACAGCCTCTGGACAGAAATGACCACCAAGTCCAGGTCCCCTCCCATGTCTCCCCGGTCGGGGGGCGATTAACATCTTTCCTCAAGGCATGGGAGGGGATAACTCCCGACCAGTGGGTCTTAAAGACGGTCGCCCACGGTTATTGCGTGGAATTCACCCGACCTCCACAGTTCAGACCACCACGCTCATGGCACGTTTCACCAGACCATCTGGAGATCCTGATCCAAGAGGTGGAAGCGCTGTTGGGAAAGGACGCCATAGAAGCCGTCCCTATTCTTCAGGTAAACCAGGGTATTTATTCAGTGTACTTCTTTGTACCCAAAAAGGATCTCACCATGCGTCCTGTTCTAGATCTGCGCCCAGCGAACAAGTTTACAAAACCCCAGAAGTTTTGCATGATAACACTGCAGGAGGTGATCCCATTGCTGAAACAGGGGAACTTCATGGCAACATTCGACATGAAAGATGCATTCTTTCATATTTCAGTGTTGCCAGCGCATAGAAAATACCGAAGGTTCATGATCCTGGACAAACGCTACCAATTCAAGGTACTCCCCTTCGGCATCGCCTCAGCACCAAGGGTGTTTACCAAAGTCCTGGCAGTGGCAGCAGCACACCCGCGCAGACTATCAGTCCCAGTTTACCCTTACCTCGATGACTGGCTCATTACGGGGGACTCGTTCGACGCTTGTTTTTCGAACACCCAAAAAAACAGTACATCTCCTCTTCAGCCTGGGTTTTTTTCAATCGACGAAAAAGAAATCCAGTTTAGTCCCTAGCCAAGTAAAACAATTTCTGGGAGCGCTAATTCGGACGGAAGATGGTCTTGCCTTCCCCTCCCAGAGAGAGGGTTCAGAACATGCTCTCTCAGATTCCTCAATATGTAGCCAGTTGGGAGGTGATGGTACGCAAAGCCATGCGTTTGCTAGGGATGATGGCGTCCTGTATATACTTAGTTCCCCACGCGTGGTTGTGCATGCGTTCCATGCAAGAGTGGCTCAACAGCCAGTGGTGTCAGGCCAGCGGACAATGGGAAGATCTGGTAGTTGTCTCGCCAGCCCTCGTTCTCTCTCTGCAGTGGTGGTCAAGAGAAAACCTCTTGAAGGGGAAGACCTTCACCACCCCTGCAGTGGAAGCCACTCTCACGACAGACGCATCTCTCACTGGGTGGGGGGCTCACCTGCTTCAGCAGACAGCACACGGAGTGTGGTCCCCTCAAGTAGCGTCCAACCATATAAACTTACCGGAGCTATTAGCAGTGTTCAAAGCATTGAAAGCCTTTCAGATGTAACTGCAAGGGAAGCCCTCTTGGACCTAAAGGCGCAAATTGATGAGCTAAGGGATCAAGGCAAACCAGCCTTACTCCTCCTCCTGGACTTATCAGCTGCATTTGACCTTGTTGACCACAAGGTCCTTTGTAGACACTTGGATATAGCTGCGCACTTTTCAGAAGAAGCCACAAACTGGATCCAATCCTTCCTCAATAACAGGACGATGAGAGTTTTCTCCACCACTGCGGCAGCAGACCCCATCCCCATCACATGTGGTGTGCCCCAGGGATCCTGTGTTTCTCCTACACTCTACAACATCTTCACTAAGCCCCTTTTCGATGATCTGGACCTACACTAATTACGCAGATGATACTCAGATTCTCCTACCACTTACCGGTGATTAAGACAAGGATTTGGCCTTGGTGAACAGAGTGTATCTCATCATCCAGGCATGGATGCCCACTCACAGACTATGCCTGAATGATGACAAAACTGAAATCATCATCCGGGGCACACCCCCCACCCTCAAAAAACTGGGCCCCAACTACTCCTCTTTTAACATTGACAACAACCTAATTACAACCGCCCACGCGGTAAAAACTTTGGGTTTCTACCTGGACTCCACCCTCTCTTTCAACAAGCAGGTCAATGCGATGGCTTCTGCAACCGCCTACACCTGTAAATTGATAAGAGCAGGCAAACCCTTCCTATCAAACAACAGCTGCATCATACCCGCGAGAGCACTCGTGTTATCAAAGCTGGACCTCTCTGTGATTTTCACGCGATTAAAACTAACAAGACTCACCAGATCCGCTAACTCCAACAACATATCTATATCTAGAGTCAAACTGACTAAAGTTGGTGGCTGCAGCTTTCAGGTGAAAGCAGCTCAACTCTGGAACTCCCTACCACCCACCCTGAAGACTGATCAACCCTTCCTCACTTTCCGACACAACCTCATAACGTGGATCAAAAATGCAGACACACAATAGATCTTCCACTGCCTAGACTTATTTAATCCCGAGGAGTTTTCTGATTAGGACTGTAAATACATGCATCCTCATTTTCGCCTGTTGTTTATTCCTGTACATTTTGTATATTATCACTTTATATGTTTCCTGTTTGCTTAACTGCCATCTGATCCTGTAACTAAGCCTTGAGTTGTCTTATAAAATGCGCCCGGTTACCCCTGGGTCTGGTGCGCAATATAAGTAATAAAAACAAACAAACAAGACAGTGCTGATCCTTACCAACAGCACTACAGCAATGTATTACCTGAACAAACAGGGGGGCACTCACTCTCCAGGGCTATCCAAGCTGTCCCAAAACATTTGGATATGGGCTCTCAAACACAAGATGTTTCTGTTGTCCCAACATGTTCCAGGGGAACTCAATCTTCTGGCAGACATACTCGGCAGAGATTTTCCTCTGCCAGAATAATACGAATGGCGACTGCACTGTGTCCAACGTCTTCGCAGAATGGGGTTTCCCAGAGATCGACCTGTTCGCTACTCAGGAGAGCACCCAATGCCTAGACTACGCCTCTAGGTACCCCCAGAACCGATCCAAGGGGAACGGCCTCTGGATAACTTGGTCGGGGAAATTTGTCTACGCTTTTCCCCCGACTCTCCATCTCAACAAGATAGTGCACAAGATGCACCAGGAACCAGTTACCATGATACTGGTGGCCCCCATGTGGGCCCGCCAACCCTGGTTCGCTCACCTGATGGAAATGTCCCTGTCCCCACCAATCAAGTTGCCCTGCCCGTACAACATGTTGTCTCGGGACAGGGGGGGAGACCCTACACCCATGCCCACAAACTCTGAACTTAGCAGCCTGGCTCCTGAGATGATAGAGTTTGGACACCTGCAACCCCCTCAGAGATGCATGGACATACTCAGGGTAGCGAGGAAACCTAATACACGTTATTGCTATGCCAGCAAATGGAAACGTTTTGTCATGTGGTGCAATTCCAAGGGTGTCAATCCCATCGATTGCTCACCCTCACACATTGTGTTGTATCTAACCCACCTGTTCGACTCTGGGTTAGCCTTCAATTCCCTAAAGGTTCATCTGGCTGCTCTGCAGCCTACACCACATCGCAGCAAAAGGTATTGTGGTGGAAGATACCAGTGATTAAAGCCTTCATGGAAGGGGTTAAGAGGATTTATCCACCCATCTCTCACCCAGCCCCTGGATGGGATCTAAATGTGGTTTTAACCAGGCTCATGGGAGCTCCTTTCGAGCCTATGCATAAAGCAAGTCTGAAAGACCTGACCTATAAGACAGCCTTCCTAGTGGCTATCACTTCTATCAGAAGGGTTAGCAAACTACAGGCTCTTTCTTTTTTAGACCCCTTTGTGACAGTCCACAAAGATAAGGTAGTTCTGCGCACACATCCCGGGTTTGCGCCTAAATTCATTTCGTAGTTCCATGTGAACCAGTCAATCGAACTTCCCACTTTCTTCCAGAATCCTACTAACATGGCCGAAAGAAGCCTTCACACACTAGACGTGTGCAGGGCAGTCATGTTTTATCTGCAAAGAACTAAACCACTAAGGAAGACAAAACAGCGATTCATTTCAGTGGCAGCTGGTAGAGAAGGGGAGCCTGTCTCTAAATCAGCTATCTCAAGGTGGATTGTCAAATGCATCACACTATGTTACACTCTTGCTAAGAGAGAACTGCCCTTCAAGCCTAGAGCTCACTACTCGAGACACTGGGGCATCCATAGCATTCATTGCAAATGTTCCTCTTGAGTCCATTTTCAAAGCGGCAACCTGAAGTTCTGTACACACCTTTACAAAACATTATTGCCTAGACACTCATCCTAGGTCTGATTCTCAGGTGGGACAAGCAGTACTAGGACATCTTTTCTCTACTGTTCCTTCTCACAACCCCCTCCAACTCCGGGTACTGCCGCTAGTCTATGCACAGCATGTGATTCTAAGCAGATTAACAAGCATCAGAAGACATGCATTACTCACCGTAATAGCATTTCTGATGATTGTATCTGCTTAGATTGACATGCGCCCTCCCTACCTCCCCGCTCGGGGTGGAAGGAACATAGACGTCTTACTACTTCCTCTCTTTATGTACTCACTCACTATAGCCTTGGGCTCCCTCATGGCAGAAAAAATACAATCGGAGGGACCTCGGCAGGTGAGGGATTTTGGGTACTACACACGTCACAATAGGGATAGTGTTGCAGACACGCCTATGCCGACGTCCCCTTTCGGTCCCCGAAAGACAAGATGCAATTTTCCACGGTTACCACTGGATGTCGGACCATATGCACAGCATGTGAATCTAAGCAGATACAATCACCAGAAATGCTATTAAGGTGAGTAATGCATGTCATAACCCCACTAATGGGATTCAGAACAAAGTAAATGTCGAGAACCTAACAAAAATACTAGTAGAATGTAAGGCAGATCTCCCCATTATAATTGCAGGTGATTTTAATGCAAAGATTGTTCTGCCTGATGCTCATATGAGTAAAGAGTGCGGCTCTGGTCCAATAGATCCGGGTCTCTCTAACAAATATAGCAAACCCTGGAGCAAGCTGATTGTCAGCCAACAACTGATTATGATGCTCAATGGTCACACTAAAGGTGATGCTAAACGTAGTGCCACAAGAATAGGAGGATGTAGCCTAACAACAATTGATTACATCATTGTAAATGAAAAGGCTAATAATTTCATTATAGACATGGCGATGGGAAGTCGTCAGGAAAGTGACTATCTCCCATTGTATGTGATGCTGGAACACTCAATTGGAGGCTGAGTACCATATGGGTGGAAACATAGAAATACACAACGCCGCAAATCGAACAATCTGGAATCCCATGAAATTGGAAGAAGTGAATGCCATTGCAATCAGAGAACTATCAAATTTCGGGGCTATGATCGATAAAAAACAAGTTGCCACCAATAGTGAAATAATTGGGAATTATGAAAAGGTACTGTATAAGATTAAAGAAGCCTCTTCCCAAAAAAGGAAGTATTCCAGTAACAGTGAAAGATGGAACCTTTCCAATGGTAAGCATAATTCGTACAACATGAAATCAATAAAGCCAAAAGCGGTCTTAGGGAAGCCATTAAACTAATAGTTGACTTAAGGATGAATGATGCCACTAATCAAATTAAATGGCTAAAAAACAACATAGGAAGTGGCTATGAACTTACAAAAAAAATAAAGCAAGTGAACTATGGCTCAATATTGCAGCTCAAGCCAGGATTAACGAAGAAAAAATTGGATCACGCACATAAGAAAATACTCTTCGTTCCGGGATGGGTAAAAAAGAAAGACTAAAGGAAGAGTGGGTGCAATGGGTAAGTAACTTCACGGAAAAATCTATAGTAACTATGATTGAGAAATTACCAACCTTGAGAGCCACTGGCCCTGACGGATTGTGTAACGCTCTATTACATATGGCTCCGGAAGCATGGGCTAAAGCACTCAACATACTATTTGTTTGGATTGGCAAGAAAGGGGTGATTCCATGGCATGATAGTATTATTTTACCAATACACAAAAAAGGCGAATGGAAAGACCCTAGAAATTATAGAATGCTAGCAATGCTGGATATTCCAGCGAAAGTTCGCCTAGATGATTTAAATATATGGATAGAGGGAAATATGATTTTTGCCAATCTGTCAAGCAGGATTTCGTGCGAAATCCTCAACCATTCATAATATAATTGATTTAGTGTCCGCAATTGAGTGTGCCTGGAATTTACGCAATTTACCAATGTATATGGTGTTTATTGATTTCTCAGCCGCGTTTGATACGGTGGTAATAGTGAAATTATGGAGTAAATTGAGGAAATGGGGGGGATACCAGCCGGGCTATTACAGATGATTCAACTATTGAACTCTGACACTTCTATCAGAGTATGTTTGGATGGTGAAGGACGCTTATCTGAGGCTATTCCCACAGTATGTGGAGTGAAGCAAGGCTGTAGATTAGCAACTACGCTGTTCAATCTCTACCTTGCCGATTGCATGAATGAGATCGATGAGCGAATGAAGTGCAGTGAAGATGGGTAGGATATATCTCCCATGGCTAGGATATGCCGGCGATTTGGTCCTGCTGGATTATACACCTAGAAGCTACAAAACAGATTAAATTGCCTGACTCAATTCTCAGACAAAAATGGGCTAACAATAAACATACCAAAAACAAAGGTGATGGCCTTTCTGGGAAATAAAAAACAAAGTAGATCTAACAATTTTAAATGGTCAGTGAACTCGGAGATGCTCGAGAAAGTTGAATGCTATCACTATCTGGGGGTAATTATAGACTCTAAGCTGTCTTGGAAATGTCATTGGACCGCACCTAAACTCCTATGCCTAAAAAATGCTGTTGCAATTAGTACATTTATTGGGAAACAAGGAGGAATATCTGTAAACGCAATCTTGTTGCTATATGCTAGTAAAATAATATTTAGTTTATTGCATGGAGCCGAGATATGGGCTAGTAAGTTTGTAAATGAAATGTGCAAATTGGAAGGAAACATTTTAAAATGTTTTTTTAGATTACCCTCGATAGTTTCTTGTGAATACATTTTATTAGAAGGTGATTTTAGATAGGCTAAAGATATATTCAAATACAAATCAGCAATGCTATATGCGAAATTGTGCACGTTGGCTACTAACACATTTGTGGTGGAATTGATGAGACATTTTTGCAAGGATAACCACAATAAGCACTTTAAAGCTGTCGTAAATCTCCCCCCGTCTCACCTGTGATCGGGATCTCCCTTGTTCGTGCGCAGAACTCTTCCTGTGGATGGATCGGGTCTTGAATAGGCTCGCCCAAGCCTCGTCAGGTTGCAGGACGCGTTCAGAGTTCCGGGAAGTTCGAGGTTCCAGGGTAACCAGGATTAGCGTAGAACGAGTAAGTAGGGGGGGAAATCCGGGAACAGGATAAAGGCAAGGAAGGAAGCAAGAGGATCAAGGAAATCAATGTAGAGAGTAAGCACACGTCGGGTCACTACCGAAGATAGCGTTGAGACGCGCGGACCCGCAGGGGCGTGACCAATTTATAGTACGTGCCACGACGTGAAAGCTAGTGCGTAGCACGGAGCTTGGTACGGCCATGTTGGGAGGAAGAAGGAGTACAAGCCCTTCGTGACAATGACCATGAGGTCCAGAAGGGGCAATTTCGCCGGGTCATGACAGCATGCCCCCTCCGAAGACTGGTTCCTCCAGGCTTGCCTGGGTGAATAAGATGGAATCTTCTGAGCAAACGAGGGGTCTTTAAATTAGAAACTGGTTCCCATGTTCTCTCGCTAGGGGGGTAGCCTTTCCACTCGACCAGATATTGTAGTCGACCCCTCCTATACCTGGAATCACATATCCTGGAGACCTCATATTCCAACTGGTCGTCCACAACCACAGGTGCGGGTTTGAAGGGTTTTCGAGTAGAACTAACGTAGGGTTTCAACAGGGAAGTATGGAAGACTGGATGTATCTTTTTCCAGGAATCCGGAAGCTTAAGTCGAAAGGATACAGGATTGATGACCTCCTTTATAGAAAATGGACCATAATAGCGAGGAGCTAATTTGTTTGGTCTTAGATGTCGAGGTAACATTTTCGAGGCTAACCAGACTTGATCGCCAACTGAATAGGAAGGTGATGGTCTTCTCTTAGAGTGTGCATATCTTTTGGTTCGAGTCTGGGCCTGTTCTAACTGATCCTTTGCCTCTCTTTGTAAATCGATCAGCGTCTGAATCCAAGAGTCAAGGGTAGGTACGGAGTAGATTCAGGAAGAACTGATGGTAAAACAGACGGGTGATAACCTTGACTGCAATAGAAAGGGCTGATCTTGAGAGCTGAATGATCTGAGTTATTGTAGGAGAATTCGGCTAAGGGTATAAGGAGAGACCAATCGTCTTGAACCTTGGTGGCAAAACAACAAAGATATTGTTCCAGGGTTTGATTTACTCGTTCCGTTGCCCCATTGGTTTGTGGATGATAGCCTGAAGAAAGGGCACGTTGGATTCCCGGAACACGACAGAGATGTTACCAGAATTGTGAAATATACTGGGGTCCCCTATCCGAAATAATCTTGGAAGGAAGGCCATGAAGACGAAAAATATGTTCCAGGAAAATTCCAGCAAGTTCCGAGAAAGATGGTAGTTTATACAATGGTGTAAAATGAGCTAGATGAGTGAACAAGTCAATGGTTACCATAATGGTTGTATATCCTCGGGAAGGTGGTAATTCAACAATAAAGTCAGTGGTAATAACTTCCCAGGGTCGGGTTGGCAACGTAGGTTGTAGAAGCAGACCCGCCGGCCTCTGATTATCGTACTTGTTCTGACTACAAATAGCACATGTCTTGATGTATTGAGCTACACTGGACTTCATCCCTGGCCACCAGAATTGTCTTTGTATAAGACGGAAGGTGTCGGTTACTCCTCGATGGCTGGAGTGAAGAGTATCATGGCATAGATTCATTACCTTCTGTTGAAGTTCTTTTGTCGGAATGACCACTGAATTGTTCTTGAATAAATATCCTTCCTTGATTGTCAGACGCCAGGGATTTTTCTTTGATATGTCCTTCCAGAGTTCAGATAATTGAGTCTGTGCTCTGATTTCTTCCAGGAGATTGATCGCTTGAGCTACAAAGATTGTGGGTGGAAACATTTTTGGATAGATCTTATCCTCCAAGGGAACATAGTCGGGACGCCGAGAAAGGGCATCGGCAATCAAGTTTTGTGATCCAGGAACATGTGAAATTTGAAATTGATATTGAGCAAAGAAGTAGGCCCATCGAGCTTGTCTACTATTCCTGCACTCCATGGATTGTAGGACCTGAAGATTTCGGTGATCAGTACGGACTTGAACTGGATATTTAGCACCCAGGAGTAAATGTCTCCATTCAGTGAAGGCATAACGAATAGCCAATAACTCCTTCTCCAGAACTGAGTAGTGAGTCTCGCTGGTGGTCAGGGTCCGTGAGAGATAAGCAATGGGATGTTCCAACTTATCATCGGATTCTTGTTTTAAAACTGCTCCTATGGCGTAATTGGAGGCATCAGTTTCCACTAGAAAAGGACGATTTATGTCAGGTTGGGCCAGGATGGGGGCCTGGGTGAATTCTTCTTTCAAGCGTTGGAATGCCTTGTCTTGTGGTATAGACCAGTTAAATGGAACGTCTTTCTTCAGGAGATTAACAATGGGTTGAACAATCTCGGAAAAGGTGGGAATACATTTCCGGTAGAAGTTGGCAAGCCCCAGGAAGGATTGTATTTGCTTAACAGATGTTGGGGCGGGCCAAGCCAGTATGGCCTTCACCTTGAAGGGTCCATACTAATTCCTTCTGAACTGAGGACAAATCCCAGATAGTGAACTGATGTGACATGAAACAAACATTTTTCTGGTTTGGCTAAGAGTTGATTTTCACGGAGACATTGAAGTACTGCTTTTACATGTTCTTCATGTTTCAAGGAGTCCTTGGAGAAGATCAATATGTCATCCAAGTAGACGATAACATTGAGAAATAACATGTCAGAACACCCTATCCATAAAATGCTGGAAGACTGCGGGAGCATTGGTCAGACCAAAGGGCATGACTAGGTATTCAAAGTGACCAAAGGGTGTTCTAAAGGCTGTTTTCCATTTGTCTCCTTCCCGGATACGGATCAAATGGTAAGCACCTCGGAGATCCAGTTTCGTGAATATCACTGCACCTCTCACAGCTTCAAGGATATCCGAGATCAGGGGTAGAGGGTATCAGTCTTTCAGGGTGTATTGATTTAGGCCCCGATAGTCCAGGCAAGGTCTGAGCTCTTTAGTATCCTTTTTCGGAACAAAGAACAATGAAGCACCAGTTGGTGATTTTGAAGGTCTTATGGTGCCGTTCTCAAGATTAGTGTCTAGGTATTCCCGGAGGGCTCTCTTTTCGGGTTCTGAAAGGATAAACATCCTGCCAAAAGGAATCACTGCTGAGGGTTCAGTATCTATGGCACAGTCTTTGGGTCTATGTGGAGGTAAGGCTTGAACAATGGCAGTAGAGAATACATCAGCATACCCTTGATACATCTCTGGAACTTGTACAATATTGGAAACCATGAGTGGTGTCTCTGGACACCTTGGTAGACTTATAGGAGCTGTGACTGAGGTATCCAGGTTTAAACAATGGTTCATACAGAACTCCGAGCCCAGGAATAAGGATCCGGCCGTCCAGTTAATATATGGATTGTGCCTTTGTAACCAGGGCATGCCCAGAACCAAGGGGTAATGGTCTGATTTTATAATGTCAAACACAATCCTTTCTTGATGATGATTTATGGAAAGATGGATCTCCCTTGTTTGCAGACTTATGGGTCCTGAGGAAAGAGGTCTTCCGTCAATTGCTTCCACTGGCTGTGAAAAACTTCTTGCTTCATATGGAATGTTATGACTTCTTACCCAATCTTGATCAATGAAGACTCACATTGCTCCACAAACCACCAAGGCCAGTATGGGGTAGACCTTGTCCTTGGATGGCGATAAAAAGGCCTGTAATATCACTAATTTGTTTTGTCCAGGAGAGTTCAAGGATGGAATTGATGTGGAGCAAACATCGCTCTCCCGAAACCTTGCTCCATTTAGGATCGGGAGCTGGCGTTTCCCGAGCGTCGGGGAGGAGCCAGAGGACACTCTTTAACTAGATGTTTATCTGAGGCAAATACATACATAAGCCTGTGTGTATCCTTCTTAACCTTTCCTGCAGGGAAATTGGTCCACGAAAGGCTCCGAGTTGCATGGGTTCAGAATCCGTGCTCGGATTCTTGGCAGATTCGGTCCTTGTAGTATTCTCTGGGGAGTTTCTTTGAATTGAGACTTTATTCTTTTTCTTTTTGGCCTTTCTTTCTTGGATTCTGAAGTCTATTTGCATAGACAAGTCCAGGAGGGCCTGGAATGGACTAGGACGTGCCACTCTGGCTAATTCGTCCTTAATCTCTTCATTTAGACCTCTGCGAAATAAGGTAAAACTGGCTTCCAGGGGCCAGTCCGCCTCTTTGGCTAGCTGTTTGAATCTGGCAACATAGGTCAACATGTCTTGGGATCCTTGTTGCAAGTCGAGTAACTTCTCTTGAGCACCGTGGACCAGCTCTGGACGTTCGAACATGGTCTTGAGTTCCGCGATGAAGCCTTCATAATCATCCAGGAGAGCATCCCCTGAATTGAGTAAAGGAGTGGCCCATGTAAGGGCATTACCGGAAAGATGCGATATCATGAAGCCCACCTTAGCCCTAGGAGTTGAGAAATAGTAGGGCTTGAAGGTAAAATGTACCAAACAAGAATCCAGGAATCCACGTAAGGTCTTTGTTGAACCGTCGTATTTATCAACCACTCCTCCCAATAGTACGCTGTCCTTATTCGCGGAGTCACGTGACAAGACAAGCTGTTTTAGCACCGCATTCTCGGCTTTTAAATTCTGCATCTCTGTGGAAAGTTCTTGCATTCCGCGCATCAGGTCCTGAATAGCATTCTCCATGGTAGAATCCGTATTCATCGTTTGGCGTCTCAAACTGTCATAAATCTCCCCCCGTCTCACCTGTGATCGGGATCTCCCTTGTTCGGCCGCAGGACTCTTCCTGTGGATGGTTCGGGTCTTGAATAGGCTCGCCCGAGCCTCGTCAGGTTGCAGGACGCGTTCAGAGTTCCGGGAAGTTCGAGGTTCCAGGGTATCCAGGATTAGCGTAGAACGAGTAAGTAGGGGAGGAAATCCGGGAACAGGATAAAGGCAAGGAAGGAAGCAAGAGGATCAAGGAAATCAATGTAGAGAGTAAGCACACGTCGGGTCACTACCGAAGATAGCGTTGAGACGCGCGGACCCGCAGGGGCGTGACCAATTTATAGTACGTGCCACGAAGTGAAAGCTAGTGCGTAGCACGGAGCTTGGTATGGCCATGTTGGGAGGAAGAAGGAGTACAAGCCCTTCGTGACAATGACCATGAGGTCCAGAAGGGGCAATTTCGCCGGGTCATGACAAAAGCTTTGTATAGTCTGTTCATGGTGTATATGAAATGGGCCAAGGGTAATGCTGAGGCTTGGCTACTTTTAAAACAAGTCAGGATTAAAAACCTTTTACAAGGATTGATATACAGCTGTGCAAAGGAACATGATAGGACTACCCTGGCCACTAAATCGACTAGTGGCTTATAGAACACTGGTCGCTGGTAACGGTGAAACCCAAATACCAGTTTGTCTTCCCCACAGCAGCCATAGTAAGACGATGATACTTAATGTTCAAGTACAACAGATGTGACACAATGGAGATTCTTGGTGCAAAAATAGGCTTTGAGTTAAGCACAAGGCTATGTCGATTGTGTGGCATGATACAAATTGAGATGGCTAAACATCTGATATTCCAACACATCACAAACAGAATCTATTTTGTTAAAATAATTCAAACCTATAGCTTAAGTTCTTAGCTCTAACTAAATGTCCCTATGGAAGAAAGGAATATGTTCCTGGATGCATCCAGAGAACAGCCAAAGGGGCACTTGCCCTGTCCTGGCTCACTACCTTCATACAATTGCTAAAATGAGGTGCACGCCCTTGGGAGTCAACAAACTTCTTTTAATCATGTCGCTAACCCTCGGTGTGACTTATGTATAAGAATCACAGCGATCATTGGTCCAGATTCT
This sequence comes from Ambystoma mexicanum, assembly GCF_040938575.1. Taxonomy (NCBI): domain Eukaryota; kingdom Metazoa; phylum Chordata; class Amphibia; order Caudata; family Ambystomatidae; genus Ambystoma; species Ambystoma mexicanum. The sequence goes on along the minus strand of NC_090933.1, from coordinate 950,127,000 downwards.
ATAGGTCCAATCACTGCTGCGTACTAAAAATGCAATGGATATTATTTTCAAGCTCATATATTACTTTCTTATGAGACAAGTGGTACAGGTCATCACCCTGAACCCATATTTGTCAACCGGTTTCAGCGGGGAAATATAGTTTGCCGCCTTCTTCAGGACTATAGAGATATTTTTTGGCACTCTATACATTCACAAATAGACAGTGAGAATTCTCTGTCTTTCAATTTCTTGATCTGGATCCAGCGTGTTCCATTTCTAGATGGGACATCTCATCTGCGTTTCAGCTCCCTGTAAGGGAAAATGCACACATCAGAGGCCTCGAGGTGTATGACTACTATACATTCTATGGTACTCTTATTCGTCTAATTTCTTACCACTATCTTTTGTCTGTTATGATAGATCTTCAATTCAGGTCTTCTTTTCCTCTCAGGAGTTGTAATCTCTAGTGAGTAAAGAATCCCTGGTCAGCTGTGTTTCAAAACCCCCCTGCATTAATCCAGTGTAAGATCTAATACTTCAATTTTATCTTACTTACCGTCACTTAGTTTCCAGTGCACGGTAAGGCGTCTATTTTTGTTTTATTCTTTTTTTCTTTTCCTCTTTCTCTCACAGGTCTCATGTGGCAGTGCAGTTATTCCTGCAAAGTTTTAGAGAGATAACATTGTTGGAGGTACACATCCTACGTATCTTTCCCCAAACCACAGTCATCATATCCATAACTCATTACAGTGTGTCAAGTTGTTCGGTCGCGAGTTATACCAAATCTCTCGTTGTTTAGGCTACTGTTGGGTTTCACTATTCCCTGTCTACAGCCGTGACGGCCGGATCTGTTCGCCGCGGCGCTTCCCTGTGTTAGGAGAGAGGAGCCGCGTGTGTTGCGCGTTGCTTACGTGTAACTCTAACGCTTTTACAAATGAGTACACAAGTAGCGCACCTATGATGCTGGTGCGTTTTTTTGACGCAAAAGAGCTTTCTCAGATCAGGATGCAACAATTGTGTTTCTTACCTGGTACTTCTTATTCGAGCTCTTATCTGGATCCGTTCCCTCGTTTTAAACGCGGCCGCCATCTTGGGGAGGATTATTTATATTACGGCCGGGTCCCCTGGTCCTTCCTTTATTTTTAGCACTAATATCTTTTGTCATTGTAGCAATCTCTTACGTTACACGTTATTACCTGGTGTGTATATCTCAGCTATATTAATGGTGGCTATACCAAGGCAGTCAGAGTACTGCTATCATTGTGGCATATCAGTTTTACATTATTCTGCCATGCTTAATGGAACGGGATACGGGCCATCTATATATGATCCTGTGTAAATGCTGGAAACAAGGGGGATTTATTTTTGAACTGCTAAAGTTTGCCAACATATACCTTCATTGAGGCCAGTGATATGGCTTTTTAATCTAAAAATCCACAATTGTTCTCCTTTCAATAACATGGCTGCTAGATCTCCACCCCTCCGTGGGATATTAACTTTCTCAAGGATAGTCCAGTGTATGTCGTTCTCAGAATGTTTATGCAACATATAGTGTTCCACTAGTGGTGCAGTAATTCTTTTTGTCCTGATGTTCGATCGATGTTCGCCTATTCTCGTTTTTATTTTCCTAGTTGTCATCCCGATATAGATCTTATTACAGGGACACTTAATGAGATACACTACATTAGAGGTGTTGCAATTCGTCAACGTCCTTTGATTCCACGGCGTATTCCAGCCAATGTCCACAGTTGTGGATCGATCTGTGAAAGGACAAGCAGCACAGGTTCCACATGGTGTATGTCCTGTGGGCTTCGTTGTATTCCATACCCTTAGTTGGTTGTCATTTTGGGTATCATTTTCTTCCTTATAAGTGTGTACTAATAGATCCCTTATATTCCGTCTCCTCTTGATGGCAAAGGTAGGTGGGTCCAGGGTTCTGTCGCCCACGTTCAGAATGTGCCAGAGTCTTTTGATTTCTTTTTTTATTCGATTTATTATAGGGGAATGGCTAAAGACCGCCGTGATCTGATTGTCATCTTTATCTTTTCTAGGGTGCTGTTCCAATGTTGTTTCTCTTGGAATATTGCGTGCCCTTTTCTTCGCATATCTGATGATCTTTCGGGGATAATTTCTTTCTTGCAATTTCTTAGCCAAATTCTCTGCTTGGATGTCATACTCCATTCTTGTGGAGCAATTACGCCGAAAGCGTAAAAACTGTCCAAACGGTAAGTTTTCTTTTAGGGATCTCTGATGGAAACTACTAAATTCCAGTAGTGAATTGCGGTCCGTGGATTTCTGATATACTGTTTCGATTCTTGCTCCTCTTCTTATGAGTTTCAAATCCAAAAAGGTAGCTGTGTCTTTACTGGATTCGGACGTGAATTTTAGGTATGGGTTCTGCATGTTCAACCATTCTATAAATTCTTTCAGTGAAACTTCATTTCCTTCAAAGAGCAACAAAACGTCATCAATATAACGTCGCCAGCTCAAGATGTTCTTAAAGAAGGGATTGGTCTGCTGGTAGATGACTTTCTCTTCAAATTCTGCCACATATAAATTTGCTATAGACGGAGCAAATGTGGCCCCCATGGCTGTCCCAGATATTTGTTCAAAAAATCTGTTGTCCAACAAGAAGTAGTTCTTTGTTAAGGCAATCTCTGCCAATTGCATGATAAAAACAATTGGTATCTGTATTTCTGGTCTCTTGGCATGTAGCGTCTTCTCTATCACTTTCAATGTCTCACCTTGTGGTATCCTTGAGTACAGAGATTCTATATCCATGGTTACAATATAGATGTCATCATTTGATAGTACCAAATTTTCTAAATGATTTAGCACAGCAGTAGTGTCCTTAGTGTATGATTTCATACGTTTGACCTCTTCTTTGATGAAGAAATCAACGAATTGGGACAAAGGTTCCAAAATCGAGCCAATCCCAGACACAATTGGACGTCCTGGAGTTGGTATAATGTTTTTATGTATCTTAGGTAATGCGTAGAACGCAGGACATTTTGGATATTTTGGAGAGAGGAAGTCTGCCTCTTTCTGACTGATGTACCCTTCTGCTAGGCCCTCTTCAATGATTGGATCAATCATTCTCCTTAGTGATTCCGTTGGGTCACCTCCGAGCTGTCTATATGTTGTTCTATCGGTGACCAAAGCATTGGCCATTGCTTGATAATCCTTTTTGTTCATCAGGACAATCGCCCCCCCTTTATCCGCAGGTTTTATTACAATCTCCTTGTTATTCTGTAATTCCTTCAATGCCTGGTGTTCCTTTTTCTTGAGATTGCAGAATGGGAGGTGCTCTTCCTTCTCGATCTCCTCGATCTTTTTTAGTATAGCTTTTTCAAAAGTAATTGACTCTGGTGTAATAGAGTGTGGAGGGGGGTAGTACTGTGATTTATTATGGAGGTCAGTAGCTCCCTGGGTAGGCGGAGACTAGTTGTCCATGAAGAATTGTTTCAGGCGAATCTTCCTCATCAGTTGTGTCACCTCAATACGCAATTCGAAGGGATCATGTTTACTGGTGGGGACAAATGATAGTCCCTTTTGTAGGACTTCCAATTGATCTTGGCTCAATGTTATATTAGATAGATTCACTACTAAAGATTGCTCCACATGTGTATTCTGGTTTCTAGTAATTTGTCTCTGATTCACGATTCTAGGGCGTTTTGTGCGTACCATCCTCTCCCTCTGTTGCGGGTGACCCGTGGCGATTGATCTTGCCACCATCCTCTGGACTTTCCACGGCCTCTGGGCTGTTGAAAACCCTGTGTATTTCCTCGTTGGTTCTGCTGTTGGTCTTCGAATCTCAAAGATCTTGCCGGTCTCGTATTGTCTTCGTCTGAGCTGCCGCTGGAAAAATTCCAATTATTTGGTCTTGGTCTACTATTTCGCTGGTAAGGTCGACCCCTCTGTTGACCCCTCTGTGGTCCAAACTGTTGGTTCTGGTTACTGTTCTTTTCTATTTCCTCATAATATTTATCCGTGATGTAGGGATATTTCTTCTCATGTGTAAACACTGCGATGTCTTTCTTAAGTTTAATGATCTTTTTATTGAGATTGAATTCTTTAAATTCCTTAATTGTTGCATCCAATGCTTCCATGCTCTTTATATAGGTCCCCACAATCATTTTCGTAGCTAAAGCATCTTGTTTCTCTATGATTCCATTCATGAGTTTTTCAGATACTGTCTTTGCTGTATTAATTATGAGTATTAACCAGTCCCTAGTGCATTTGTTTGCTATAAAGCTCCAATCTTTTCTGAATTGTATCTGGTCCAGAAAGATACGTGGTTCAATTCTTATAATTAAACCATTGGGAGCTGTTTGTGACCTCAGATATTCTGTCATGATGGCACCGTGAAGTTCTGTTCTTATAAGTTGTTTTCGTAGAACCTCTAATTCATTCCATTCGTCGCCCTTAGGTTGAAGGGTCGTCTGTTCTTCAATCCCCAGAATGGAAGGATTGGCGAGTATACCTTCCACTAATTCCTCTGCATATGCTAGAAATGTTGCTTCCGCCATGTTAATGATGTCTCTTTATTTACTTCAATTTTTCTATAGTCATATACCTCTTAGCCCCGATCAATGCTACTCTTCAATCTGTTTTTAAAGTGTCCTTACCTAGTACACTAACTCACGGTGTGATCACACCGCTCGAAGAACAGTCAATACAATTAGAGTCACATGGGTAAAAACAGATTGAAGAGTAGCATTGATCGGGGCTAAGAGGTATATGACTATAGAAAAATTGAAGTAAATAAAGAGACATCATTAACATGGCGGAAGCAACATTTCTAGCATATGCAGAGGAATTAGTGGAAGGTATACTCGCCAATCCTTCCATTCTGGGGATTGAAGAACAGACGACCCTTCAACCTAAGGGCGACAAATGGAATGAATTAGAGGTTCTACGAAAACAACTTATAAGAACAGAACTTCACGGTGCCATCATGACAGAATATCTGAGGTCACAAACAGCTCCCAATGGTTTAATTATAAGAATTGAACCACGTATCTTTCTGGACCAGATACAATTCAGAAAAGATTGGAGCTTTATAGCAAACAAATGCACTAGGGACTGGTTAATACTCATAATTAATACAGCAAAGACAGTATCTGAAAAACTCATGAATGAAATCATAGAGAAACAAGATGCTTTAGCTACGAAAATGATTGTGGGGACCTATATAAAGAGCATGGAAGCATTGGATGCAACAATTAAGGAATTTAAAGAATTCAATCTCAATAAAAAGATCATTAAACTTAAGAAAGACATCGCAGTGTTTACACATGAGAAGAAATATCCCTACATCACGGATAAATATTATGAGGAAATAGAAAAGAACAGTAACCAGAACCAACAGTTTGGACCACAGAGGGGTCAACAGAGGGGTCGACCTTACCAGCGAAATAGTAGACCAAGACCAAATAATTGGAATTTTTCCAGCGGCAGCTCGGACGAAGACAATACGAGACCGGCAAGATCTTTGAGATTCGAAGACCAACAGCAGAACCAACGAGGAAATACACAGGGTTTTCAACAGCCCAGAGGCCGTGGAAAGTCCAGAGGATGGTGGCAAGATCAATCGCCACGGGTCACCCGCAACAGAGGGAGAGGATGGTACGCACAAAACACCCTAGAATCGTGAATCAGAGACAAATTACTAGAAACCAGAATACACATGTGGAGCAATCTTTAGTAGTGAATCTATCTAATATAACATTGAGCCAAGATCAATTGGAAGTCCTACAAAAGGGACTATCATTTGTCCCCACCAGTAAACATGATCCCTTCGAATTGCGTATTGAGGTGACACAACTGATGAGGAAGATTCGCCTGAAACAATTCTTCATGGACAACAAGTCTCCGCCTACCCAGGGAGCTACTGACCTCCATAATAAATCACAGTACTACCCCCCTCCACACTCTATTACACCAGAGTCAATTACTTTTGAAAAAACTATACTAAAAAAGATCGAGGAGATCGAGAAGGAAGGAGCACCACCCATTCTGCAATCTCAAGAAAAAGGAACACCAGGCATTGAAGGAATTACAGAATAACAAGGAGATTGTAATAAAACCTGCGGATAAAGGGGGGGCGATTGTCCTGATGAACAAAAAGGATTATCAAGCAATGGCCAATGCTTTGGTCACCGATAGAACAACATATAGACAGCTCGGAGGTGACCCAACGGAATCACTAAGGAGAATGATTGATCCAATCATTGAAGAGGGCCTAGCAGAAGGGTACATCAGTCAGAAAGAGGCAGACTTCCTCTCTCCAAAATGTCCTGCGTTCTACGCATTACCTAAGATACATAAAAACATTATACCAACTCCAGGACGTCCAATTGTGTCTGGGATTGGCTCGATTTTGGAACCTTTGTCCCAATTCGTTGATTTCTTCATCAAAGAAGAGGTCAAACGTATGAAATCATACACTAAGGACACTACTGCTGTGCTAAATCATTTAGAAAATTTGGTACTATCAAATGATGACATCTATATTGTAACCATGGATATAGAATCTCTGTACTCAAGGATACCACAAGGTGAGACATTGAAAGTGATAGAGAAGACACTACATGCCAAGAGACCAGAAATACAGATACCAATTGTTTTTATCATGCAATTGGCAGAGATTGCCTTAACAAAGAACTACTTCTTGTTGGACAACAGATTTTTTGAACAAATATCTGGGACAGCCATGGGGGCCACATTTGCTCCGTCTATAGCAAATTTATATGTGGCAGAATTTGAAGAGAAAGTCATCTACCAGCAGACCAATCCCTTCTTGAAGAACATCTTGAGCTGGCGACGTTATATTGATGACGTTTTGTTGCTCTTTGAAGGAAATGAAGTTTCACTGAAAGAATTTATAGAATGGTTGAACATGCAGAACCCATACCTAAAATTCACGTCCGAATCCAGTAAAGACACAGCTACCTTTTTGGATTTGAAACTCATAAGAAGAGGAGCAAGAATCGAAACAACAGTATATCAGAAATCCACGGACCGCAATTCACTACTGGAATTTAGTAGTTTCCATCAGAGATCCCTAAAAGAAAACTTACCGTTTGGACAGTTTTTACGCTTTCGGCGTAATTGCTCCACAAGAATGGAGTATGACATCCAAGCAGAGAATTTGGCTAAGAAATTACAAGAAAGAAATTATCCCCGAAAGATCATCAGATATGCGAAGAAAAGGGCACGCAATATTCCAAGAGAAACAACATTGGAACAGCACCCTAGAAAAGATAAAGATGACAATCAGATCACGGCGGTCTTTAGCCATTCCCCTATAATAAATCGAATAAAAAAAGAAATCAAAAGACTCTGGCACATTCTGAACGTGGGCGACAGAACCCTGGACCCACCTACCTTTGCCATCAAGAGGAGACGGAATATAAGGGATCTATTAGTACACACTTATAAGGAAGAAAATGATACCCAAAATGACAACCAACTAAGGGTATGGAATACAACGAAGCCCACAGGACATACACCATGTGGAACCTGTGCTGCTTGTCCTTTCACAGATCGATCCACAACTGTGGACATTGGCTGGAATACGCCGTGGAATCAAAGGACGTTGACGAATTGCAACACCTCTAATGTAGTGTATCTCATTAAGTGTCCCTGTAATAAGATCTATATCGGGATGACAACTAGGAAAATAAAAACGAGAATAGGCGAACATCGATCGAACATCAGGACAAAAAGAATTACTGCACCACTAGTGGAACACTATATGTTGCATAAACATTCTGAGAACGACATACACTGGACTATCCTTGAGAAAGTTAATATCCCACGGAGGGGTGGAGATCTAGCAGCCATGTTATTGAAACGAGAACAATTGTGGATTTTTAGATTAAAAAGCCATATCACTGGCCTCAATGAAGGTATATGTTGGCAAACTTTAGCAGTTCAAAAATAAATCCCCCTTGTTTCCAGCATTTACACAGGATCATATATAGATGGCCCGTATCCCGTTCCATTAAGCATGGCAGAATAATGTAAAACTGATATGCCACAATGATAGCAGTACTCTGACTGCCTTGGTATAGCCACCATTAATATAGCTGAGATATACACACCAGGTAATAACGTGTAACGTAAGAGATTGCTACAATGACAAAAGATATTAGTGCTAAAAATAAAGGAAGGACCAGGGGACCCGGCCGTAATATAAATAATCCTCCCCAAGATGGCGGCCGCGTTTAAAACGAGGGAACGGATCCAGATAAGAGCTCGAATAAGAAGTACCAGGTAAGAAACACAATTGTTGCATCCTGATCTGAGAAAGCTCTTTTGCGTCAAAAAAACGCACCAGCATCATAGGTGCGCTACTTGTGTACTCATTTGTAAAAGCGTTAGAGTTACACGTAAGCAACGCGCAACACACGCGGCTCCTCTCTCCTAACACAGGGAAGCGCCGCGGCGAACAGATCCGGCCGTCACGGCTGTAGACAGGGAATAGTGAAACCCAACAGTAGCTTAAACAACGAGAGATTTGGTATAACTCGCAACCGAACATCGGTCGGGGAAACGAAATACTTGACACACTGTAATGAGTTATGGATATGATGACTGTGGTTTGGGGAAAGATACGCAGGATGTGTACCTCCAACAATGTTATCTCTCTAAAACTTTGCAGGAATAACTGCACTGCCACATGAGACCTGTGAGAGAAAGAGGAAAAGAAAAAAAGAATAAAACAAAAATAGACGCCTTACCGTGCACTGGAAACTAAGTGACGGTAAGTAAGATAAAATTGAAGTATTAGATCTTACACTGGATTAATGCAGGGGGGTTTTGAAACACAGCTGACCAGGGATTCTTTACTCACTAGAGATTACAACTCCTGAGAGGAAAAGAAGACCTGAATTGAAGATCTATCATAACAGACAAAAGATAGTGGTAAGAAATTAGACGAATAAGAGTACCATAGAATGTATAGTAGTCATACACCTCGAGGCCTCTGATGTGTGCATTTTCCCTTACAGGGAGCTGAAACGCAGATGAGATGTCCCATCTAGAAATGGAACACGCTGGATCCAGATCAAGTAATTGAAAGACAGAGAATTCTCACTGTCTATTTGTGAATGTATAGAGTGCCAAAAAATATCTCTATAGTCCTGAAGAAGGCGGCAAACTATATTTCCCCGCTGAAACCGGTTGACAAATATGGGTTCAGGGTGATGACCTGTACCACTTGTCTCATAAGAAAGTAATATATGAGCTTGAAAATAATATCCATTGCATTTTTAGTACGCAGCAGTGATTGGACCTATAGAATCTGGACCAATGATCGCTGTGATTCTTATACATAAGTCACACCGAGGGTTAGCGACATGATTAAAAGAAGTTTGTTGACTCCCAAGGGCGTGCACCTCATTTTAGCAATTGTATGAAGGTAGTGAGCCAGGAGAGGGCAAGTGCCCCTTTGGCTGTTCTCTGGATGCATCCAGGAACATATTCCTTTCTTCCATAGGGACATTTAGTTAGAGCTAAGAACTTAAGCTATAGGTTTGAATTATTTTAACAAAATAGATTCTGTTTGTGATGTGTTGGAATATACTGGGGGAGACAGAATCCAGATACCCATGTGACTCTAATTGTATTGACTAAACATCTGATATGTCACTGTGAAAGCCTAGAGAATCCTTGTGGAAATATCTCTTAAGATGTATCAATTCAAGCCTATCTGAAGAGATGGAAAAAATATGGCAAAGAATGATGGAAGGAAATATGAATTTGATATACCATATGAATACATTTTATGAGCTTATTTTAATAATTTTAAAGGAGTTATCTGAAAATATTTTTGTAAGTAAATTGTAAATGTGTATTATGAAATATTGTTTTAATGATGTTTGTATATGTAAAGCTTGGATTTGGGTAAAGCTTCTCAGGCAAACGAACAGTGCAAATCAGACTTGAGTCCCCCTCCTATGACCATTACCATAATCAAGCCGAGTTGGAGTAGCGATTTGTTTTTTTTTGTTTTTTTCTTCAGGTTTTGTAGACCAGATTCCACTCCATGGAGGAGAAGTTGGAGGACACAGAGAACCAATCAAGAAGGAACAATGTCAGGATTGAAGGTGGAGGGGGTCCCTAATACAGTGGCCAACCCAGAGCTTGTGGACTACGAAAGGGCTCTATTTGAGGCGGTCTCGGGTAACTACCTCAGGGTTGATATTACACTGGACCGGACTCCGTCTTCTCTAATTTCCAGCAGCGGAACTGTTGGCCTCCAGATGTTGTGGCCAGGCTTCATTATTTTAAATTGAATAAACTCATCTTGCAAAAAAACAGGAGGCAACATTTTAGCTTCAGGTGGTCAGCCATTTAGCTTTTTCACAACCTGGCCTCATCAACAATCTTCAAGCGCCGACAATTGAGGTCCTTGACAAGCTGGCTGCAATGAAGGAGGTCCCCTACAGGTGGGGTTTCCTCTACGAGATAGCTTTCTTCGACGGCGTGAGACATCTGTCTTCCACACTGCAGGCAGCAGTGGCCACTTTTAAAATTCTCGACTCGGAGATTCAACTCCCGGAGACATCGGAATATCCGGACCAGGCCCAGGACTAATCTCTAGAACAATCTTGAAGAAACAGACAAAGGCGGTTGCGCGATCTGACACAGAACCACTGTGAAAGGAGTAAAGACTCAGCTGACCCTACCAGAAATATTACGCATTTGTTTATGGGCAGCATGATGGCTCTCCTGTGGTTTGGATCTCCCTCTCCTGCAGATGGGGGTATAGCACGGTTCTGCTGGGTTTAATAGGTTTATAGTTCAACATAGGCTATGTTTTCCCCGGATGCCCTAGGCGCTTGCTTCCCTCTACAGGTGTTCTACCTGATGGTTCCTCTTTAGGGGCTTCGTTAGGTTGTTCTATGATTTTTGATGGTTGTTTTTTGTTTATTGATGGGGTTTTATTTCACTTTCATAACCATGCGGTAGCTTATTCATGCCATTCTAGCTGGATCGGGTGGGTGAGGCAGGCGGGGCATGGTCAGGGTACCTGGGGGTCTCAACAGGGCATATCCCTATCTGTTAGCTTTGGTTCACCCTCTGTGTGTTGTGGCTGGGTTTCCACTTTTGCTCTTGTTTCCCGAGCATGCAAGGCTCCATTTATATGGCGCTTAAATTAATGTCCCTGAATGTCCAGGGCCTCAATTCCCCCATGAAAAGGCATAGCATTTTAACCAGGCTGACTCAAACTCTGCTCAGACATTGCATTCCTCCAAGAGACGCACCTTCTTAAACGGGACTAGCCAAGATTGAGGTCTGTCTGGTACCCTCACCAATTTTTTGCTAGGGAGGCGATTCTGTTGGCAAGGTCTGCTCCCTTTTCTAAACTGGGGTTACTCTGGAGGTCGTTATATTGTACTTATCATGGAAGTAGCTGGCAGGACCCTCACGCTCTTTTCAATATATGGCCTGAACCAACATCTGGACAAGTTTGATGCAGAACTGTTCCCTAAGGTGGTTCACTTCCAGAGGGGGGGGGGGATTTGGTTATGGCCGGGGACTGGAATGTCACCCTGGACAAAGATCCCGATAGATCCCAGCACTGCTCATCGGTGGGATTGGGCCTCTTCCCATCCTTAGTGCAGGCTGTGACTGATTTACAACTAATAGATGCTTGGTGGCACCTCCACCCTATGGTGAGAGACTTGTCCTTTCTTTTGCATGTGTATTGCTCGTACTCTAGATTGGACTATTTCTTTTATTTCACACACCCTCCTGTCTCAGATTTTAGAATCCACGATCGAATTAGCCTCAGTCTAAGATCATTCCCTGATCTGGTTGAGTCTTTCGTGACGCCCCTGGTAACTTCACAGGCCATATCAGTGGCAGACGAATAACTCCCTATTTTGAGACCCGCTGTTCCATGCGGGTATCTTGTCCCTGATCTCCCAATTTTTCAAGGAGAATTGTACACCCTGGATTGCTTTTGATACGATCTGGGAGGCCTTTAAACCTGCTATTAGAGGTGAACTTATTGCCCAGGGTTCACAGAGGAAGAAAGCTCTGGTAGCCCACCAGGTGGATATTGAAGAGAGGTTTCTGGTCCTGGAGGCCCAATATAAACCGCGAAGCTCGAGAGTATTGTATCAACAGCTTCATGTGACTAGGGCCAAGTTGAAGACACTCTGGGCTTCTAAGATATCTTATCATTTGTTCCAGACCAGTCGCCATTACTTCAATACTTAAAATCAGGCTTCACATTTTTTAGCCTACAGGCTGAAGGCTCACCATACTCTTAATACTATCCGCTCTCTTAAGGATGATGATGGGGAGGTTCATACATCGGAGGAAAGCAAACTTCATATTCTCTCTCGGTTCTATAAACCTGTTTCGGCAGAGAGCCTTGATATAGATCTTCAGCGTTCCTTTCTAAGAGAGGCCACCCTCCCTGGGGTCTCCAAGTTGTACCGTGAGAGACTCAAAGCCCCAATATCCTCTGAGGAGATCCTATGGGTTATTAAAGTGCTGGCAACAAATAAGACATCAGGTCTTGATGGGTTTTTCTGGGCTTTTTTGAAGCACTTTGCCGCTTTTCTAATTCCACAACTAGTCACTCTATTCAATGGTTTTTTGGAAGTGGGCGCAGTTTCACCATGTATGGGTGAATCCACGTTGTCACTAATCTTAAAACTGGGGAAGTATGCATCTCTGTGCAACACCTAGAGACCCACAAGAGTGCTCAATTATGATGCCAGGATCTATTCTAAGGTGCTGGCAGACAGGTTGATCTCTGTCTTGCCGTCCTTGACCCACATTGATCAAACCGGCTTTATCCCGGGTCTACAGACCCATGATAATATCCTTAGTGCTGTGGACATTATTGATTGGGCACACAAACATAACACCTCTCTGGCAGTGTTGTTGGTTGATGCCGAGAAGGCCTTTGACAATGGACTGGTCATACGCCAGGGATGTGTTATATAGCTTTGGGACACATTTTGTGAAATGGGTTTTTGCAAAATATGTACGCCCTACCACACAGATCAAATTGAACAGGTCCTTTTCTGACCCGTTCCCGTGTCCAGAGGAACCAGTCAGGGCTGCCCCCATTTCGGCTCTTGTTTTTGCCCTAATTATGGAACTTATGGCTTGGCGGATTAGGTCCAATGTCTTTATAGAGGGCTGCAGATTGGGCCGACTCATCACAAGCTAGCCCTTTATGCAAATGACCTGCTGTTTTTTATGCTCAACACAGCTACGACACTACCACTTATAGTTTGTGCCCTGGAATTATTTCGCCAGGTTTAAAGTAAATGACTCCAAATCATGTATTTTGAACGTAACAGAGTCTGAAAGGGTGGTTGAGGCCCTTCGGTCTCAATTTGACTTTCTGTGGAGCCAGGACTAGTTGAGTTACTTAGGGATCCACCTTGCTCGGGCCCATTCGCTTCTGTTCTCTAGTAATGTCCAGGCCCTTTGCAAACAACTCAAAGAGGATCTAGAGCGATGGGTCCACCAAGAGAATTCGTGGCTGGGGAAGATCACGGTTGTTAAAATGTCCCTCGTATCTAAGCTGCTTTACGTGATGGAGGCCCTGCTTCTAGTTTGTCCGAAGGATCTGCAGGATTTACAGGCTCAGGTTCTGCAGTTTTTTGGGCTGAAAAAAATCCCGGGTCTCTCGGCGGACTAAGTTGGCTGCTAAAATCAAGGTGGGTTGGGGGTTCCTAGAGTTTACTATTATGCTGCCCAGCTTTCCTCTTTTCTGGACTCGAAGACTCTTGATACTCAAACACTGGGTAGAGATTGAGAGGGAGGGCTGGATTCCTCACACACATAGAGGCTACCTCATCTCCACTCTGCCAGCCACTAAGGCATCCCTGATAGTTTGGGACAGGGCTAATTGACGGTATAATGTATATACAACACCTTTCCCACTTACCCCATTTCTCCGGAACCCGACCTTCCCACCGTGTCTCACACTCTGGGCTTTTTGGCACTGGACAAGGGGAGGTCTATGAAGGATAGGCCAATTATTTACTGATGGGAGGGCACTGTTGTTTCAGGTATGTCATCAGTCCTTTCTTCTTCCAGAGGCGGCTAAATATGCCTACTTACAGCTGCAACATTGGCTTGGGACCCCCAAAATGACAAGTGGGAGGAGCAGGGATACCACCAAGTTTGGGAGCTCAGTGCTCAGTGCTCTTTTAACTATAGTTCTTGACTAACTTTTTCATGACAATATTGTTTTCACTCAGCACCACGCCATGTTAGGTAGGTTAAATAGCCAAATACCTCTTGGTTCTCCTGGTTAGAGTAGAAATATTGCTAGTGGTGGTAATTTTATTGTTTTTTTTTGTTTTCCAAATTAAATTTTCATGAATACAGTCTCTAATACTTGCGATAGAGCTTGCTTGTTCCTGTGGCCCATCATTTGCACAATAATGCCCAAATTAAATGGGCATTTTTTTCTCTAGCACCCGGAATGAAGCCTGAGACACATTCCCAGTGGCAACAGTTACCTACTACACATTGTATCATCCTAAAGTGGACTGTGATGTGCTCAACGTACTGTATACAGGTTACTCCTGCATATCATACTTGTGTTCCCACACCAGATCTGATCTGCCCATTGACCAATGGAGGATTCACTTATTCAATCCTAATTTCTCCTATTGTTCTGCCAGTTACTATTGTGCAATCATGGTGGCCATTCTATTCCTTCGTACCCCTCAGTGCTGATTTGCTCTGCCTTTCAGCATGAAACTGTTAGGCCATGTGGCCACTTGTGTTGCATCACAGCACAGCGTTGCAGTTTCGGCATTGCTGGTTTACCAGCCTGCTTATGGTGCAATGACATCTTGCATGCGAGATGCTGTGACACCACTGCAACGTACTGCATATTTTCTTGGAACACACCTCTCCAATTGAAGATCCCGCACTGCCCATTTTCCTTTGCCGCTCATCACTATTGTAATGATTGCCACATACACCTCTACTGTGTATCTTCTTAATCAACACATGTAAAATGTTAAGGACTTATAGAGCCCACCAGTTCACTTACTTCCCAGCTCAACCTACACCCGTTTTACTGCCTCTCATTCCAGAAGATAATATCCTTCCAGGTTCTATCCATAGTCGCATAGATCTGGGCACAAACCACCCCAGTTTATTTCTTTGATTTGCACCACAGGCACAAACCTACAGGACCCACTGGATAAAGTAGTTTGTGAGAGCCCTGCTGAGTGGAACCTCCCACCAGAATTGTGCCCAAATTTGTCTGAAGGACTGTCTGGCTCCTTAAAGCCCAGGTTTAGGCGCACTAAGCATGTAGGCGAACATGTATTTTAGATTGAAGAAACACAGGTACAGGTACATCAATCACTTTTTCAATGTCACACTGCAATGTTGCCAATCAACAAGTGCAGCTCCAGGCTCTGCTCCTAGTTGCCAACTCCTTCCATAAATCCCACTTGGATTTTGTTCAGAACACACTTTTCAGCCGTATAGGCATGAATTCCTCGGAGCAGGATTTTGCCCAAGATCTTCATATGGCCGTGTCTCAAGGTTTTTTTTTCTGTAGTTGACTGGCAGACCCTGGCTTACCTTTTTGAATATTGAATTGGTCACGGCTTCCTTCTAGAAGGCCAGGATTATGCACATTAAGATGGCAGCTTCCTGGGTGTCCTCTACCTCTAGAACATCTTTCGGTGATTAGTGAGCCACCATGTCATCCTGTTTCCCCTCAATTGACCACATCACTTCCCTCTACCCCTGGGCACTGGTCTGTTAAATATCCAGCTCTCTCCAGCAATCATGGAATCAACTCTGGGGTTATAGCACTCCTTTCCCTAGACCGAGCGACCAAAAGCTCTTTGACTCTCCTACAAGGACATTGTATAAATATGTAGGGCTTCATAAAGATAAAAACATATTGTTGTCCACGCTGCTAAATGATGAAGTTTGAAAATTATTTAATTCTTCAACTATTTTGTGTACCCATGCAGATATCACGTTCAAAGTTGTCCCAATTTCAAAACTGAATGCAATCATTAAGTGATGTATTATGAACTAAGGAATTGTTTATTCAAATGGAATATAAAGGAACATACAAGCAATGTACACGAATGAACAATATTAAATGAATATGAAAAATCTGCAGAATTGTTTTAAATAGAGACAAAGTCATCAATAGAAAAAAGGAAACAAAAAACAATTTCACAATACATAAATAAATCCACTTGGCGTTCTATGTGCAAATAACAAATGTGTTGACTATGCAGGTCTGCCTACGTGTGTGAACGCATCATAGTCATTATCTATTGAGGTGCCTCAATCGGTTTGTTGAACACCCGTACATGTTTCGACAATAAGCCACCTGCTTGGCAAAGTATCAGAAGCCTTCCTCAGGGCGAATTACAACTGGCCCCTAGGGGGAAGCAGACGAAACAAAGGAAGTGGTCATAGATTTTGACTGCATTCAGATTTAAGGGATGCTTTTTGAATTGCTCAATAATGGACTGTCTGAAACTATTCTAAGTCCCAAAGGCTTACCCATAAACTTGATGGGTGGTGTGAAGTGGTGCGTGCCGGTGGTGACCTCGTGAGTGCAGTACATGCAGCGCTGAGGTGCGAGTGCCAGCTCGAATGTCCACGTTGGTCTGTGGTCAAACCTTGTATCAGAAACAAGAGCTAAGTGTACATTTTCTGGGTTTATTTAAATTAAAAAAAAATTTTAAACACAACATAAGACAAGCCCATACCTGCTTAGTCTGGTGTTGGAATTAATATCCAAATTGCAATTTCAATGCAAGTACATGTGGACGGAGGTTTAATTTCCAGTTAACCTATTGATAAAATATAAAATAAAATGGAATAGATATGTAGTAATGTGGTAACACTACTAGCACATGTAGTTCATGTCAAAGATGGAGACATACCTTTTCCGAATAGCTGAATGTAGGTCAGAGTCCAATATGGCGAGACGGGAGGATGAGTTGAAATGCATTAGTCAATGGTGTAATTGGAAAATCCTCAGTATGGGAAATCTTTTTAAACCTTTTAGTTGCTGACAAAAACGTGCTTGGTACCGAGGTCTTGCAGCTGGAAACAAATTTGAAAAGTATATACCAAAGATTCTTTTAATTTCAGGCAAAAGAACGGGGGAAGAGAACAAGATAGGTGTGCTGGTTGATTAGACCGCATATTCCATGTATACCATTACTATGTCTTAAAACCACATAATGCCCTGTATGTTAAAGCTGGAAGGGGGAGGAAATCAAACTATCGCCATTACTTTCATAGTAGCTGATTTTGCGAAATGCGGCATACATGTTTGACCTCGCTGGAATTCGGTTGCTGTCCGACCATTGCTATAGACAACTGAAAACCGAGGAACGTCGGAAATTAATACGCCAAGCTGGAAAGCAAGGAACCATTATTATTGGTCTGTGAGATCCGCACGCCCGCATCTGATGGCGCATTAGTGGGTGTAGTCACGTTGAAAAAAATGTGGCGGGTTAAGAACGGGATACCGTTACCATTGGTCCAAGGGTTCCGTGCCCCCATGTATAATAACATTGTTATCGATGTGGTCATGACAACATGGTCATTTGTCCTTTGTACACTGATTTCACCGATTAAGATCAATCACTTATAGCAAAATCAAAAAGTAGCATTTGCTCCATTTTCACTTTCCATATGTGTGTGATCATAATTATGAAAACCGATAGTGGTTTGTGAGCACTATTTCAATTGGTACTCTAAGACCGCGCCACCAGACGTGACGGATAACGAGGTGAGCTGTATGATGTCATTGCTGTAGTATATGCGCAACGGACTTGCCATAAAACCACGAGGTGTGTTGGAAACTCACGCACAAACATGGGTGAGGAATAATTGAAGGTAAAAGCCATCACATGTTCAATAAAAACAAGAATATTCGGGTCCAAAATTATTTAGAGAAGTATAAAATAGTGGAAGGGTGTGGGTATGCCAATATAGGGGTGCCATTCTCAGGTATTTAACCCAAAATTGTGGCTAAGTGACTGCACTCAAACTTGTGCTGTAACCAAACCAGTTTTATGTAAGATCCTGTCTAAATTCAAGAATCAGCATCTAATCAGTCATCCTTCTAGAGTGGGGGAAAACATTCTTCATTGAGCCCTTTGGTATGTGTTTCCAATCTATGGATCCATCAAGCCTCTTTCTGCAGCAGACACCTGGGTACATTCAATGAGTTTTTTACAACATCAAGAATCCACCAAAGGATATCGTTTGCTGTATGTTGTTGCTCAATGTAATGATTAACAAGGGGGGGGGGGGGCAGTCCTAGTCTTGCACCTAATCTTAGATCAGTGTTGTGAAATTCTGATGTGTACTGAGCGAATAGTTTGGCCAACATACTGCAGTCCACATGGATACTCTATACAATACAGAACTTGTTTTGTTTTGTTTTGCAGCTTGTTAGGGTTGGGAATGTCCAAGTGCGATCTCCAATTTTGAACTCTTTCATTTTCTTTGTGAACTTGCATACTGTGCAAGAGCCACATGGGTAGTGTCCCACTCTGGCCCCATAAACCAGTTCTAGGTAATGGTTTCTGGAAGTTTGAATGTACTAACTTATCGTGTACGTTTTTTGCTCTTTTAAAAGCAAACCTCGGCAGTGGTTCATCAGGTATATTCAATTTGGCTATATAAGGACAGCCAACCTCCTGTCTTCCCAGGTGAGTTGTCTCGTAGTTGACCTCCCACAGCCCCCTCCATTATCTGGGAAGAGTCGCCTTTATCTCACACTGTAGTTACATCTTCTCTGAGTGCCTTCAATTATGTCACTGTTGTCTAGATAATAGATAAACTAAGTAGCTTTCTTGTATCTTTGATCATTGTCTTTTGTATATGCTCCACCCATCTTGATAAAGTATCCATGATGAGTGCGGAGATGGAGACATAAGGTGATGGGTGCATACAGAAAATCTGAAATGGGTGGTTTTTCTTTCTAAAATAAAGTTGTTTAAGTACATTTAATATCCGGTATTGTATTTGACTATTGTATTGACCCATAGGCTACTTGTACCGTTGGCCACCAGTGACATTAACTTAGTGAGTTGTTACAAGCACTTCTTTGTAGTTGTCATGTCTGCTCTCTAGGTAGGAGAATATCGGTCATTCTCTACTGAGGAGCCCTATATCCTGTTCCATAAAGATAAGATTGGTTCTTCAGAACCATTGCCTTTTGTATTTCCCCTTTACCTAGCTATTCCTCTCAAGAGTAAGATGCATCACACTTGTGGAAAGCAGGACGTCACTCATACTTGGAGCATGCTAAACCTTTTGCACTTCTCCCTCTGTACCCAGTGGTACTGTTTTGCATTCTAGAGAAATATTCTATTCAGGGTCCCTTCAGTAGCCCGTGTTCTAAATTCCTGCTGTAAATCCAAGATGGTGCCATTGATTATCCAAATATAAGTTCCTGTTGGTATGAAACGCAAAGCAGCCACATGAGCTGAGGCACTTGTAAGAATCCAATGTTGGATTAATGGTCTGTAGGCAATTCTCAGTTTGGTCACACAATGCTTCTCTCTGCCAGTTTTAAAGCTGATGCTTCGAGTGTTCTTGTGTGAGCGCAAGTACAAGTTTGTCAAATTAATTATGTACCCTTCTGTCGTTATATTATTTGCATAAAGCTCAAATGTTGTTTGATTGTGATGAAGTACTGTTAAAAAAGAAGTCCAATGATTAACAGATAATCCTGCAGAATAAAAATAAAACTTCATCTAGAAGAGTTAAAAGAAGAGATTTTCTTTTTTAAAAGATCCAATTTTCTTCTTGGTCTGACAAAAGACAGTAAACAATAGCCTGGGGTTGAAGTGTCATAAGCCTAGTTGCAAGTCTTGAATTACCTGGACAGGTGAGTTAAAACAAGAATAAATTAGAACTATGTATTCCATGCTGTCCCCGGAAAGTTTTTCATTTAGGCAAGACCAGAGTATGGAGTCACACATCTTTAAAGACCATTGACCAAAACCTAGAGATACATTTTCTACAATCAGTTCTGCTGCAAAGGGTAGATTGTCCATGAGAGACCCCAAAGATCCCTGATGAAAACTAACCAGTAGTGTTGCCACCATCTATGATGTGACTAATGTTCAGTTTATGTATGGACAAAATTTGCTCCTGGGCACATAGATCTTTAGGATGGTCAATATCAGGAAAATACATTCTTGGCCCAATAAAGTGACCACGTCTGAGCACGGTCAGGGGAAAACATGTAGGTTTGAAAAATAACCCCCACAATGCATTTGATAGCCTTAAGAGCAGATGTGTATTGTCTGCATACTGAAGCATAGGGAACATTCACTTCTGCTGGCTTCTCTAGTTATACCTCATAGTAGGACATAGAGAAATCCAGTGAGAAAATGGGAGGGGAAACTGAAGTATAAATGGCACTGTGGCTGGTGCATGTTCGGGCTTTCACCTTGTTTTTATGTAATACTCTGGCCGCTCTTTGGTCCCATCCATCCACCAGTGGTGGTGGTCATGCCACATACAATAGCTAGTGGTTGCTGTTGGACTAAGATTACAGAAGTCACTTGTGAATCATTTTTACAGATTTCTTTTTCACGATACAATGAAACTCATACAAGCATGTTTCTAAACTGTTTGGATGTTTTTACTTTGCTAAAACCACTGTGATGTGTTGGTTGTGTTCTGTGTGAGCCATTTGAAATGGGATTCCAAATTAAATTTAACTATTCTGAAACTAAGAACCTTTTTCACTTAAGCATTCCCATAACTACAATAACGTCATTTAATGACGCTTAGATGAGGATCACCTATGTTTTGTTTGTTAATGGCGTTGTCTGTCATTTTATTTGTATGGTCTTTGGTAGAACTTATGTAATTAAATTGTTTTCAGCAGTTACCATTATTGGGTGGCCATGATACTAAACATGAAATGCGTTCGTTTCTTAATTTATCTGGAGCGGTTAATAAAGAAATATTATCATTTTAAGTTTATACAGTTAAGTAGTGTCTACATTTCTGCTTTTCTCAGATTTGTAACCAATCTCAACATTTTAGGGGTTCGTTCCTGGTCTGTTTGGGACATCACACGGAGCCCTACAGTTCATGGCATATGAAGAATTGAAAGTGGAGTATAATAAATACAGAAAAGCTCTCCCAGAGGCAAAGCTAGTAAGTCACCCCACAAAGACTGTTATTATTCTCTTTGATAAGCTGTGTGGTGTCTTTGTAACCTGATGTACTTTTGTTTAAAATGATGAGGCAGAATATTCTATGATTTATGGTAACTATGGAAGAGATAAGCAGCTTATGGTTGGGTCTGGACTCCTCCCAGGGTACAAGTGGCTACAATTTGAGTTTTTAAGTGAGACTCTGCAAGAGTCTGCTATATCCAATATAGACGGCTTGCAATAAAGGAGCAGTTTGTGTTTTAGTGTGTTTACTAAAGGCAGGGCAGTGATCCCTTAGTTTGTACACTAGCGATCCCCCACATCATAATTTCTCATTACCTTGCTTCGCTTGCTCTCCTCGTTGGAGGTTCATACATTTCTTCCATTTACTCACAAAGTGACTCTTATGCATACGTTTTTTCCAGGCTAGAGCTACTGAAATTCAGCTTACACAGGACTTACAAAGTGCACAATAATACAACTGCAACAAATCCAAAATATAGTAACCAGAATTCTACTTAAAATTCTCCATAAATGTCTCCTCTTTCTGGCCTTGGTTCTATTGCTCTGGTTACCATTGGAAAACAAATTACGGTCAAGGCCATGTGTCTGTCCCGTAGGGTCTTCAACAATGTAGCCACTAAACTGCTGATTGAGACACTTCCAACTATTTGTCATGCCTCAGTTTGCGACAGGTTGATCAACGGCTGCTGTTACCAACTATTGCTATAAACAATGGGGAGCTCCAGTGGCAGCTAGTGAATTTTTTAACTGGAGGGGCGTGAACATATGTCCCTGATATGCCACAGCAACCGGGCGTAGTGAGGGAGTCCGCACCATTAAAGGGTGGTTCTGGGAGGGGATTCTCTCCCCGAGACTTTTAAAATAATGGGTTAAAATGGTGCATTTTAGAACACACTTTTTTGCAGAATTGGGTAAAAAGCCAAACAGTTTACAATTGGTTTTGTAGTGTAACCCATCAAAAAATCCAATAGATGCAAGGCACCAATATTGCACAGGAGCATTTCTCCAACACATTTACATGATGCCTTTTCGCACAATATGTGCCACTATAAACATTTCACATTGGCTGTGCCCATACATTTCCATGCTGACTGCACCATTATACCCTAGTATACCCATATAAGAATATACTCCGGTTTGCTTTGAGAATAATGCCGTTAATGATACTAATAGAAAACATGTCCATGTTTGTTCTGCCAATATATAGCAGTTTCCCCACGTAAGAACATACTCCATTTAGCTTTACCATAAAAAATGCATGCCAAGACTGAAAACATGTCCAAACTGGCTGTACTAAAATGCCAGTTGAGCTACGTAACACTTATGCTTGTTTATACCAAAGATGCCTAATACAAAATGTCATACCACTGTAAGAATTATACCACTGATCCTGCTTGCTTTATCAAAGATGCCCAATGCAAAATGTCATACCACAATAAGGCATGATTACACAGACTGCATTGAAATGACAGCCTAGCTACATAATAACACTTATGCTTGTTTTACCAAAGATGCCTAATACAAAATGTCACACCACAGTAAGAATAATACCACTGATCCTGCTTCCTTTATCAAAGATACCCAATACAAAATGTCATAACACAATAAGAAATGGCTAGACTGGCTGCATTAAAATGCAAGTCTAGCTACATAAGATTTTCTTTTTATAACAACACTTATCATGCTTGCTTTATCAACCATGCCCAGCAACAAATGCCATGCTTGCTCCATGGTGCGCCAACGCAGTGCACTCTGACATAATCACATTATTGATGAATGTGATTGTGAGGAGCTGGGGTCACAGGGCACTGGGCATAGATGCCAAGGTAAAACTGCCATGCCCGCCCCCTGAGGCCCCGAGTGCCTCACAGGCACACGTTATTTGTGTACATGCAAGGTGCTCGGAGGGCCCAGTCATGGCATTTTTCTACTGGGCATCTATCAGATGCTCATTAATAAATGGCATTCCTTCCCTCTTTGCTCTCCGGTGCCTCACATGCATAGATGATCAACTGTGTGTATATGCAAGGCGCTGGGGGGCATAGGAGTCGGGCTTGACATTGCATGTGAGGCTCTAGGAAGCCCAGCGGACTGGGTTGGCATTCTTTACTGGGCATACCCAGCTAAAAAGTCATGCCTGCCCCCTGGGCCCCAGTGCCCCACGCACACAATGAATGTGATTGTGTGTATGCAAGGCACTGGGATCATTTATTTTACTGGACATCTATCATAGATGACCAGTAAAAAAAAATTACACGCCTGTCCCCTGGATCCCGAGCTCCTCACAAACGCACGCACACAGTCAGTGTGGCTATGTCTGTATGCCAGACACTGCGGTTCTAGGGGGCGGGGGATGGTATTTTCTACTATCATAGATGTCCAGTAAACAAATGCCATGCTTGTCCCTTTGGCCCCACAACGCCAAACACAAGCACACAATCAACATAAATGTGTGTTTGCAAGGTGCTGGGGTACCCAGTGGGCAGGCATGGTATTTTTGATACACCTCTATGATAGATGTTCAGTAAATAAAATGCTATCCCTGTCCACTGGGCCCCACAGCGCCAAACACACACACAATCAAAGTGATTGTCTGTATGCAAGGTGCAGGGGGGGGGGCAAATATGGTATTTGTTACTAGATATCTATCATAGTTGTCCAGTAAAAAAAGAAAATACCTTATCCCCTGGGTTCCACAGCACCTCAGAGAGCTGATTTTGGCCCGTGGGGCGGGGGATTGTGCAACAAACCGCCTACCCCCACTCAGCAAAATCAGCTCAGACACACACACACGCGTACTCACTCACTCCCACTCACTCACTCCCACTCACTCACTCCCACTCACTCACTCCCACTCACTCACACATTCACTCACACATTCACTCACACACTCACTCACATTCATTTACTCACTCACATTCATTTACTCACTCACATTCATTTACTCACTCACATTAATTTACTCACTCACATTCATTCACTCACATTCATTCACACGAGCCTCCATCATGCATTTGTTCGTAACACAAGCAGACACGTATCCATACACATATTTAAATAATAAATGAACATACAAACGCACACATTTACACAACATGCGCACAGCAATCGCGCTCTCATTCACACCAGCATCCATCATGCATACATTCATTAACTTAACAAAAGCATGCACGCATCCATACACATTTAAATAAAAAAATACATGAACAAACTTAACTTCTGCTGCGGGTCTGTCCTCTCCAGCGCTCAGGTCCCTGCTAGCATGAACCAGAATCAGAAAGCTTCTGGTTTCTGCACATGCGTGCAGGAGCCTAAGCGTGGGTGACGAGACAGCCCACTCTAGCCTGCCTTGTGAGGAGGCGCATGAGCGCCCCCTTGCACATACAGACGTGCAGTTCCCCAGCCAGCATTTCCAATGAGCCATGCAAGGCTGGGGAAGCAAAACACCCTCTGCCTTGCATGGCTCGTTGAGCTTGTGTGGCTAGAGAACTGCAACTGTTAAAGATAAACAGTGTTTCCCTTTGACAGTTAAAAGTGCTCCCTCAGCTGAAAACAGCTGAGGGAGTGCTTGTATTTCACTGGGCTTGCTCCTCCATAATGGGTGAGAGGGGGCCAAGACGGTGGGTCGACGCCCATGGCTGAAACATGTGATACTCTTACCACAATTACTTTGCAAGATAAAAGGATCATTTATCATTTTGCATTCCGTAGAAACAACAATCTTTTCTTGGTTCCGTTCCAATGATGCAACCTGGCTTACAACCCAATTTCAAGCACTCAGTGCCATGGTACCTTTTCATGGTAAAGGGTTGCACTTTATAAACTGCTGTAAGATCCCAGCTCAATATAAACTTGAGCAAGCGGTCTCTCTTCAGACCTTTTGGGCTACTTTAGAAACAATACATGCCTGTGGCTTTGTCCTCAAAGCAAAATTTCCAAACACCCTTTAAATGTAACTCCTGTAGGGGCTTTATTAAGCACAAGAATTAGAGTAGTCTTTCTTCCCAACACCTGAGCATTTTTATGTGTAAGTAAAGCCGACCAGATTGCCCTCAAAAACGTGTTATACTGGGTTAAACTCTGGACCGTGCCCAGTCTGGCAATATATCTGGTGGCTTTGAGTAACGTTCTTTTTCTGGAGGGGCAAAAAATTGTCGTTGGCTGGCCCATGTAAAATATTTACGGTATTTGTGGGATGCAGGGCCCCTCTGGGATAAGACGGAGTGGAGTCAGGTTCTAGTTTTGAACGCTGCTATGCTAAGCTCTATATTAGTTTCATAGTCCTGATTTTTATGGCAAGGTCACAGGTTGGTAGAGGTGAACCCACACCTCTGGGAAGGTATAGGGCAACGTGATACGTTGCTTAACCATAAGCGTCAACACCTGCAAAACAGGAGAACAAAACTGGAAAAAGCTATATTCAAAGCGGTGGCACAGAAGCAAGGCATTGAGAGTTTGTGTAGGTATACTACTTTACCTTTTCCAAAGCTGCCCAAATGAGGAAGAAAGACTAAAAGTGGACACCACTTAGCAAATAGATATCCACAAAAATGTCTCTAGAATTAAGTACAAGATCTAGTCCCCTACTCTTCCTCGAACCAGTGGTATCGGGGGTGGGAGGGAAAGCATCATAACAAGTAAATACCATGTATCTGCTGGTTAGGAATCAAAGCTATATTAGTAGTATTTAGCAGGAAACTGAGCCTTCCAAAGATAGGAAACTGTGCTTTAAATAATTGTTTTTAGATAAGAAATGTGCAGAAAGACCAGGGCACGTGGATCCACCCTGGCATTACCAAGACCTGCAGGGGAAGGGAGCTACCTTCCTTAAAGGGTTAAGGAGTAGGAAAGACCAGCGACATGGATTGTTTCACTGGGCATTGTTAAATCCACCGGAGGAGAAAGATCATTTTCCCTACTGATAAGTAGACAAGTGAGAGGATATCCCTTGGGACATTTGAACCTTGTTATAGCGAGTATTGTGAGTGTCGGGACTTGGAAGTGGAGCTGGCTTCAAGCCAACTGAACCAAGGCTGCAGGAAAGCAGCCAGGTACGTTATGATTTTCCCTCGTAGTTGTGTAGAACTTGAGTATGAGGGTCAGAATAGGTTTTGGACACAGGATTGTGGACATTTTATTTTGACATCCTGACTGTCAAGTTAGTTAGCATTGTTGAGGCAGAGAAACCCCTTGTAGAGAGGGCTATTGAGGCATTGTTTCCATCCCTTTTATTTAAATAAAAGCATTGTGGATCAAGCAAAACTGTGTCCGTCTCATTACTCCGACACCCTCACAGGACCCAAGTCTGACCAACAGAATAACAAATAAACCTCACAACTCTGAGTGTTGTCTTTACATTGATGGCAACGCAACTTTTCCACCTCTGCACAAGTCACACAGCCCTTCACCATCTTCTCTATATGCAGATCTAGACATGGCCACGAATAATCCGCTCTCAAGCCCCCTTTTGTCTTTGTCATACCCAGATGACCCTCATGTCCAAGTTTCAACAATCGCCTTCTTCCTCCCAGCAATGCCACGAAGCGACCTGCCTTTTACAGGAATTCACCCTCCACACTAAGGTCATTCTTCTCCCTGTGAAAGACTCCCAAGCAGTCTTCACTGGTCCACCCTGCCAATAGTTCAGCAGCTTATCTTTGACTGCTTTGAGCTGTTCATCCTCACCTTCGGTAGCTTCCCACTCCTGCTCACTGACCACATGTTCACAACCCAGAAACACTTGATCATAGACTTCTTCACTGGTATCCTCTGCTTGTTCACCACCCACATTACACACCGCTCTGGACAGATATTCCTCCAAAATATTATCCTTATCCTGAATATGTTCGACAACAAACTGGTGACCTTGCAAAGACGTTACCCATCGCACAATCCTCCTAAATACTCCATCTCAGCCTTTAGACATAAATACTCCAACAGTGGCTTATGATCAGTGAAGACCTTGAATGTCGTAACCCATAGAAATAACTTGAATTTCTTTATTGCCCGCAATGCTTCCTTTTCTATAATCAAATAGAGCGTCTCTGCACCTCTCAAAACTCTTGATGCAAACGCTACCATCCTTTCTAAACCACCTTGCATTTGAAGCAGTACTGCCTCCAAGCCTGTGTCACTCACATCTGACATGACATATGTTTCACACCTGGTGTCAAAGTTACTCAAAGCTGGAGCAGGGGCTATCGCCAACCTCACCTCATCAAATTTACGCTGACCGCCTCGGACCACAGAAACTGAACACCTTTCTTGCACAAAAACCTAATGTTGGCACATTTGTCTCCAAATCGCTGTACACATTTTGCATAGTATTCTACCATACCCAGAAATGACATTACTGCTTGTCTGTCTTTGGGCAGTTTCAAATCCATAATAGCAGCGACTAGTTCTTTCTTTGGCTCAAGACCCGTCTCACTAACTCTGTGCCCCAAATAGTCTATAGTTGTAACTCTGAATTTGCAGTTGTCCTCGTGTAAGGTAAGACCCACTCTAATTGGGACCTGCAACACCTGAGCAAGTCTTGCATCATGTTCCTCCACACTGTTCCCTGTGACCAGTATATCATCTTGGAAGTACAAGACTCCCTGAATTCCCTTCAATATGCCATGCAGGATACTGCAGACAGTAGGCCAACGGGCATCCTCATTAACCCATATGTGCCCTCATGGGTAACAAACATGGTGTAATCCCTGGAATCTGGATCTAGTACTACTACTGATGATCTGCAGAAACCAGATCAAGTGTGCTAAACACTTTTGCACCAGCAGCCATGCTTACTAACTCACCTATTTTAGGCAGTGGAAACTTGTCCACCACAACACATTTGTTTACACCCCTAAGATCTACACCCAGCCGTACCGACCGTTGGCCTCCTAACAATGACTTCCGGCGGCCTCCACAACCTCTGTTACGTCCTCTCGCTCCAGTTTTTTAATTTCCTCTGTCACTTCTTCTCTCAGTGCAATAGGCGCCCTCCTTATCTTAGCCACCACTGTTACTGCACCCTCCTTCAGCTTTATCTTATGATGAAATACCCTGAGCCAACCAAGCTCCTCCTTAAATACTTTGTCAAAACCCTCCTCCGGTCTGACTTTCATAACATCATTGGCTGCCACATGTCCAGGCACTGCTGATCTATATTTATGCCCATCTCAATTTGTACATACCAGCCTAACAAACTTTAGCCCCTCTTTGAAACACATACCTGTGCCCTTGTTCTCTTCCTCTTGCACTTTTAATTACGCCATGTAAGATCCCACCCAATTGACCAAGCAAAGTCCTTGCAGGAGAGTAAACTAGGCCTACAGCGAGTCTGGGACCCGCACCCAATCAAGATTGCTAAACTTGGAAAAGGGGGAAAACAGTTTCCCAGAGGTGTGAAATCTAGGAGAAGAGAGTCTCCCTCCTCTTTTGCTGTTGGAAGTCGAGAAAGCTCAGGGGACGAAGCATACCCCTTGAGCCTGTGAATTGTGAAACTAGGAAACATGTAAACTGTGGAGAAACTAAAGGTTTAGGGGAAGAAGCATAACCCTGTGAGCTTTCAATTGTGGAACTGTGAAAAAGCTGGGACAGCTCAGGGGAAGAGGCATACTCCTCTAGCCTGTGAATTGTGGAACTGTAAAAATCTCATGGGACGGGTCATAACCCTTTAGATTGTGGAATGTATAACCCAAAAGGAGATCAAGAGAGAAATCATATATATTGAACTGTGGTGATGAAACTGGAGGAACCCAGGGGGAAAGTCATCGCCCTAGAGATTGTGGATTGTGGAGTATGGCAATGTGAAAGTGAACTTTGAAAACATAGAGAAATCCAGGGGAAGGGACAAACCCCTTTAAGTGGTAGAACTTTGTTAGTGTCCTTTACTCTTTGGAACTTTATGTTTGAACTTTGCAAAGGAGCTGCAAGTGGTCAGCTAAAAGCCAGTTTACCCTTCACGTTATATTGAGTTTAATGTGCGAGGGTCAGGGTAGGATTTTGGACACAGGAAGCAGAACATGTTGTTTTCGACATTCTGACACAGACGTTCCTTAGTTTTGTTGAGCAGGGAAACCCCTCCTAGAGTTAGGGATAGATAGGATTTCCCCAACCCACTCTTTAATGTTGTCAATAATAGTCTATAATAATCACCATAGTGCCACTATGTCTGGGTCTTATTCTTGATCCCTTACAGATGATGCAGCCTGGATGACACTGGGGGCAAGAAGATATGATCATGTAACACCATTCTTTTTTCTGTTGTTGCATTTTTAGTAAACATGTTACCTTGCTTGCATATTCTGTACTACTGCGCCCTGCTACCTTCGGGGTTTGGTGCGCATTACAAGTGAATAAAACAAACAAACAAACCTTAAACAACATTAAAAACAGTCACAATTGTACCGAGTAAAACAATCACCATTCTTACAAACATAGAGGAAGACATTATGTGAAATTCTCAATTCCATTAATGTCTGACTAATGCTCATATATACCTTTTTATCAAGCTACTAAAAGTAACACTTGTCTACTATAAAACTTTGCTTACAAGCGTATCACCCTGGTTAATAACATTAAGCAATTCATCAATAATTAATAGTAAAAACTTCACCAACACTAAAATTGTGCACACTTGACTTCCAGACATTCATCTTTCCTAAAGGCTACCAAATTTACCAATGACATTCGATATTGAATTTACATAAGGTTAAAAGAACACCATCCTGTCCTTTAATAATGCTGAACAGTCGATAACCAAATGATGAAGCGTCTCCGTAGTCTGCTCTTTACACAGTCTATTGGTTATGAATGCCTTTGGTATTTGCAACTTTGTACCAATAACCTCCGAAGTTGGTAGGCAATGAAATTGAAATTTTAAATAACAATCTCAAACTAGCAGACGGAAATGTTCTTAAATGAGCTCTAAGTTGTGTGGATGGTACATAAAACAAATCAACATTTCTATATCTCGACATTCTCTGTAGGTCGTCAACATCCCAATTCTTGTCCCATCTTTTTATAGTGTTTTTCAAGGCCCATTCAGAGATTGTTTCATTCAAGTCCATAGACGTCATAAATTGTACACAACGTTTTGCGAATGTTTGTATAGAGCTGTTAAACTGCATTTTTCTTCACGTAGAGCAGATGTTTTAGAATTCCACACTCTGAGCCCTTCACAATTTTCAAAAAGAGGGACAAACATTTAAATACATACTGGGACCACCATGACTGAACCCCCAACTCCAGTCGGATGACACTGATTGGGACAGATCTGGGTAAGGAAAGCACTTCCTTCAAAATTCGACCCACCAATCTATCTTAACACCTTTCTTTTTACCATTATATTTAACTCAGCTCCATACTATAGAATTGGAGACACCTTTTAATCTGTAAAACTCAATAAGAGGGGTAAGGGAATAGGCGCAAAGTCGTCTCTTCACCAGCTTCAACATGGAGGTGCATGTTCTTAATTTTACTTCTAATCTGGTTTTCTGCATAGCCTGAGATTTATTTGTTGTAAACCGAAAACCTAGAAAAATAAATGCATCCACCTCCGCCACTTGAATGTTGTCTGTTGATCACATGTAGCTCTTCTTCTTTCGTTTGTTTTGATATTCTCAAGATCTTAGATTTGGTCGGGTTCAGAGTTAACTTATTTGTTGTGAGATAATCAGTAACACCATTAAAAGCTTGCTGAAGACCTGCAGGTGTGAAATCTAACAGCAGGATGTCATCAGCGTATGCTATATAATTTTGTTCTCAAAGTTCCACATTTGGGCGGATATCCATTCCAACCAAGAGACACATTTCACAGGTCTGCCATGTAACGATTGAACAGAGTGGGTGCTACAACGCATCCCTGGCGTACTCCTCTGTTCACAGGAATACCTCTTAATAAATCCCCCTCAATGTTCAATCTTACTTGAACTGTATTTTCCAAGTACAAGAGTTGTTACATGTTCAGCAGGCCTCGGTTAATGCCCCATTTGGATAACCTTCCCCATAAGATATTACGATCGACGTTATCAAATGCTGAACAAATGTCCAACACAGCAACATAAAGTGATCTTTCTGTACTATTCCCCGTCTGTGTTAGACAAGAGAGCAAAGTGAAGCTGCCAACAACGGTGCTAATACCTTTTCTATATCCCATCTGTAAAGGCAAAGTATCCCACCTTATCCACCCACTTAGTCACATCCTTTAAAACCATATTCGCTAGAATCTTTGAAGAGACATCTATCAATGAGATGGGTCTATAGTACAATGGGTTATCTCTTTCCCCACTTTTAAGAATGGGAATTATTATTGCTTGATTCCATGACTCTGGTAGACAGCCTGTCTTCACAACCTGAGTAAAAGAACCAAAGTGCTGGTTCTTTTTCAGTAGGCCCTTCATTATGCCATCTGGGACACAGGCTCTTGATGATGATATTTTATCAATATGCATCATTGTATCTTCTATATCGCAATTATAGTCCCAAATGGTATCATTATCAACATTTTTACTGTTCCCTACTGCTGAGATATTCGATGGATTCCAATATTTTGCATGGAAATGGTCCACCCAAACCTGTTAAGCAATATCGGAGGATTGTTTCGTTATCTGATTCTCATCTTTGCGATTTAAGTTTCCACCAAATGGATCTTGAGTTCCCTTGAATGTCTCCCATTACTTCATTATTTATTTATTTTACATTTTTAAAGCGCTCACACAGCCCGCGGGCATAGAGGCGCTGTCATAGAATTAGTTTTTTTTTTTTTTAGTTGCGTAATTGTTTTTTGTGTGCGTCTTAGTTGCGTATTTCTAATGCGCTTAAACACCCAGAGGTTTCTAAGCAAGGACACGTGGATCGAACCTGTGTTGCTTTGTGTCGTCTTGCTTCCAAGGCGCGCACGTTGCCGCTGAGCTATCCTCCCGGGACTTCTTGTTTCACTTTAATATAGTTCTGAAGTCTAGAATTTCTGAGCCATATCTTAAAGACGAATTTAAGAGAACGAATCACCCTTTATTTAACTTCCCTATTTTCTGTCTGTTTATTCACTTTTTACATCGAGTTTCTTAAGACTGATTTCTCTGTCCTATGCATATTTTTTGTTCTCAAGGAAAATCTGTTTCTTCCATAGCAACGGTTCTGCTTGTGATTTCAACATTATAAGTGTATTTGCAAACTCCACAGGTGAACATGCAAAATTCTTAATATCATCTTCTATAGATCCCCACCATTCTTCAAGCACTCTATTGACTCCCTCGCTATTCCTACCCAATTGGGAGACTCAAACCTGTTTGGTAGGGGCCTTGTGCCCTGGCCAAACAAAGAGTTGATCTGGCAAAAGACCCACCTTGCCAAGAAGTGTACCCACACAATACCATTGCCTCCTTTTTTTTGCATTGTTCTCCCGTATGCATTTTTTTCGACAAGCCCATCCTCTCATTTAGGTACACTGCATCAGTTTAAATTACTGGGTATAAACAGTTGAAGTCGCCTGTTACTATAATTAATTGATTTTCTCCTTTTAAGGGACATTTCTACAAACAAATTGTCCATTTCATTAATTGCCTCCTCTAAATCTGCCCTTACTGAATTATAGTAAACATTTATAAGGAGTACTTGATGGACAACCCCTGTCTTGTAATCCTAAATTACTAATTACTAAAACCTTTTCCGATGTGGTCTCTAACTTCTTGATGCAGCAACCTTTACGATCTTAACTGCTGTAGGAATCCCGCCACACCTGCGGCCACAAGGGCCTTTTTTGGCTTTTTGATAGACTACTTTGAACCGGTCCAAAATCGATGTAGAAAGAAGCTAAGTCTCCTGTAGAAAGACAAAATAAAATTTTGAAAACACTTCACACATCCCCCCCATCCAAAAAACGATTATGGCCCTGTGTGTTCCACAACAGGCTCTTCAATTCCCTATTAACTCCCAGTAATTTAGTTGGAAGGGATACATTTGAGAAGTGTCATGATGCCTACCCCCGCAGCACCAGGCCAGGCCCAGCACCCCCGGGAGCAGGCATCACGCCCCCGGGTAAAAGCCCAGCGGCCCTTTATAGGGGCTCTTTGGACTCTGTCCTGGCACCGTTGGCGCCAGGCTCATGTTGGACATCAGTTCTGGCGACATAGGCGCCAGGCTCATAAGGGGAAGTGTTTGATGCACTTACCTGAAGCAGACCATGCTGCACACTCACCTGATGCAGACCATGCTACATGAAGAACCAAGCCAAATGAGGCTTAGGAGGGACTATTTTTCTGAAGGAACTATTTTGTTACTTGGGTGGGGCTGTGGAAGAATACTCACCTGGAACTTCTTCCAAGGCTATTTAAGCCACGCCCGGACAGCCACAAGTGCTTCGTCATGTTCTGCATCCCAGCAGCTGAACGCTCACCGTGTCTGCTCCTGCACCTGGACTCCAGCCACGCCCGCCTCGAACCTGGAACACCTGTAAGGAAAGAAGAGAAGAGAAAGGTGAAAACCAAGAACTTATTCAACCTTCTTACCTGCATCCGGAATCTTCACGCCAGCATTCCTGAAGGAAGACTTCCATTTAAAAGCACTGCGTTGCTCGCTGCAGCGCCGCGCTTCACTCACCTGTTCCCGAGACGCCGCCCGGCTCGATCGCGGCTCTCGGCACCGGTCGCCACATCTCTGCACCTAGGGGAGAGAAGAAGAGACAAAAGGTGAGTAAGGGAACGCAAGAGGAAAGCCGAATTTTCAGCCATATTACTTACCAGCTTTTCTTGGTGAACCATTCCACATCTCGGGTCGGCGCTGCATCTTTGGCAGGCACCGCACCCCGGCCCCTATGGGGAATTATAAAGACATTTAGAGGGGTCGCCCTCATCACTAACTCACCTGATTTTACCACCGGCAATTTAACCCCTCAACGCAGCGCCTTTGTTCTGCACCTGAAATAAAGGACAGATCACAGGTTAGGAAAAAACAACATAATAGGAGGCTCACACTTGAACTTTTGCATCTTCATACTTACGGCGTATCGCTCAGAAAAGTCAAGTGGATTTGCCAGCGCCATTCTGAAAACCAGTGAAGTAACTGGACGAACGCGCGCCCCGGCACCAGAAGCAGGATGGAGAGTTCATCCTTCCACACCATAAGGTGAGCCTAAACCGGGGGTTTTGGAGGAAGTCAGAGAAGAACGAAGGGGGAAAGCGGGGAGCAAGCACACTATTCAGCAGACAGTTAATCCCCTTTCTCATCTGCAGAAGGATATTCCTACGGGCCAGACAAGCAAGATTTGGGGGTCCTGTTCAATCGGTGGTCCGAATTCTGCGCATCACGCTTGAAGAGGCCACAGCAACCCAGACCAGACAAGCGCCTCCGTGGGAGCCAGGTGAGCGTTACAGAACGCAAAGCCTTCCTACAAATTCCCACCCAGGCGCTATGGAAACTTCTGAGACTGACCAGTTGGCCCAACTACTGGGGGAATTACGGGCCGAAGTACACGCCGCTCGTCAAGAGACTAATGCTCTCAGGAGGGAAGTGATTGTAACAAAGGAAAGGGCTGATGACCTGGCTAGACAGCTTTTGCAAGGTCAAGCTGGACAAACTCCTTTACCCGGTTCCGGAGGGAACCCCGCTCCTGTGCTTTCCAGTAACCCGGTGCAGATTAATCTACCTGGAAACATGCCGCTGGCCCCACCCGAACGCTTTGCTGGGGACCCCAAACGATTCGCCGTATTCATGAATCAGTGTCGTTTGCATTTCCTGTGCAGACCTGGGGCCTTCCCTAATGACCAGACCAAGGTAGCCTTTGTATTGTCATATCTCAGCGGCAGTGCTGCCGATTGGTCAGTTCCACTGGTAACTCAAGATGACCCGATTCTTCGTGATTTTCAAAGATTTCAAGCAAGCATGGAAAGGTTATTTGCTCGTCACTCCCAGGGGCAGGCTCTAGATGACGAACTTCTATCTCTGCGACAGGGCAATCAAGACCTCCTTTCCTACATTGCAACCTTTAATAGACTAATTGTGGAAACTGGGTGGCCAGAGGATAAAAGAATCACGTTATTTTATCGAGGTCTACGCGGAGAACTTAAAGATGTCGTGGCCCAAGTTGTAAATCCGCCCCAAGAATGCTCAGAATATATAGACTTAGTGGTCCAATTGGATCACAGACTGCAAAACAGAAAAGCAGATCGGTCCAAGTTTGAGACCCGGGTGTTAGTCAAGACCCACGGTAACCTCAAGGGGGCTGAAGCCTCTGAGCCAATGCAAATCGGAGGAGTTAAAGGACCTTTAACTCAAAAGGAACGTGAAAGAAGACGGCAGATGCACTTATGTCTTTATTGTTGTTCCTCTGGACACTTTCTACGAGATTGCCCGGCAAGGCCGCCCAGGAAGGTGGTAGGAGCCGCTGATAAAATCCATGAAACCTCTGTATCGGGAAACGACCCCGCCCGACAAGCGTAGGGGTCCGCTTGCCGAGCTTGAAAACAAACTCTCAGACCTCGCATTTCATTGTGCCAATGGTCCTCGTAGATCCGGAACAGCCTAAGTGGTTGCATGCAATAAAGGCATACATCGATAGTGGGGCTATAGGAAACTACGTGGATCGTGAATTGGTCTCCAGTATTAACCTCCCTATGCGTCCTAAAACCAGCAAAGATGTCATCACCACAGTTGATGGTACCGAAATTGCCTCGGGACCGGTAACACATTCCACAGCTGAGGTGACACTTGTAGGTCCAGACGGCCATCGGGAGGCAGTTGTGTTTGATGTAATCAAGGCTCCACAGTTTCAGGTTATTCTCGGAATCCCTTGGTTAGAGACACATAATCCTCG
Source organism: Ambystoma mexicanum (assembly GCF_040938575.1). Classification (NCBI taxonomy): domain Eukaryota; kingdom Metazoa; phylum Chordata; class Amphibia; order Caudata; family Ambystomatidae; genus Ambystoma; species Ambystoma mexicanum. Next base: position 950,091,015 of record NC_090933.1, on the reverse strand, counting down.
AATTGATTGGGGAGCGAAGAGAATAACCTTTCCGGAGTGTGCACGAACCTGCTACCCAGAAAATCTGAAGATCAGTCTAGCATCAGTAACCTCTGTCTCCATGCAACTACCTCCGGAATACCAAGACTTTCAGGACGTCTTCCAAAAGGAACAGGCCAACACGTTACCTCCTCACAGATCGTACGATTGCCAAATCGATCTGGTGCCCGTTGCACAACCCCCTTGTAGCAGGATTTATGCCCTTACTGAGCCGGAGAATCTGCATTTGAGACAATATTTAGATCAATACCTAGCCAATGGTTTCATTCGCCCGTCAAAGTCTCCGGCATCCTCGGCTTTGTTCTTCGTGCCAAAAAAAGAAGGCGACCTTAGAACTTGTATCGATTACCGCGCATTGAACCAGATAACTGTTAAAAATCGTTACCCTCTGCCTTTGATCCCTGAACTCCTTGACCAGGTGAAGGACGCTTGCATATACACCAAGTTAGATCCCCGGGCGGCTTATCATCTGGTACGAGTAAAAGAAGGCGACGAATGGAAAACGCCCTTCCGTACAAAATATGGACTATTCGAATACCAGGTGATGCCTTTCGGGTTGTGCAACGCGCCTGCTGCCTTCCAATTCTTCATGAACGATGTCCTTCAGGAACTCATCGATGTCTGTGTTGTCGTGTATATCGATAACATTCTGGTGTACTCCTCTTCGGAATCATATCACAGAAAACATGTCAGGGCCGTCCTTGAGAAATTGCGCCAGTACAAACTGTTTGCAAAACTGGAAAAATGCGTTTTCCATACCACCGAGGTTGAGTTTCTTGGATTCATCCTGACACCTAAAGGGGTCCGAATGGACTCACGGAAAGTGGATGCCATCCTCAAATGGCCATCACCTAGTTCGGTGAAAGGTGTCCAAAGCATGCTTGGTTTTGCCAATTTTTATCGCAGGTTTATCCCGGAATTTTCACGGGTGGTGCAACCCATCACTGCACTCTTGCGGAAGAATAAACGTTTTGAATGGACCGAGGAAGCTGAACAGGCCTTTCAGGAATTAAAAGCTAAATTTACGTCCGCACCTATTTTGAAACACCCGCGTCCTGATCTCCCATATATAGTCGAAACCGATGCATCCAGCTTAGCCATGGGAGCTGTCCTGTCTCAGAGAGACCCCGAAACCAACCAACTGCACCCCGTAGCATTTTGGTCCAGAAAGTTCTCGCCGCCGGAGATAAATTATGCAATCACCGATAAGGAATTATTAGCCATTAAGTCCGCCTTTAAGGCTTGACGGCATTATCTTCTTGGCGCCAGGCATACCATCACCGTGATCACTGATCACCGAAATTTACAATATTTAAAAACTGCCAAGGCTCAGTCTTCACGACAGCTCCTATGGGCTTTATTCTTTGCTGAGTTCGATTTTGTAATCACTTACTGTCCCGGCTGTAAGAATGGCAAAGCGGACGCGCTATCTCGAATTGGAATGGGAGAAATGGACACAAACTCAGAACCTGTGCCGATAATTCCCGAACAAAGAATTTTGGGGATAACCACTTTACAAACCCTTGAAGACATTCAAGCACGGGTAAAACTATTCCTGGACTCTTCAGCCTTGCAGGATTGGATCAAAAGGGGGTCTGACTTTTCAATCAACGATGGCTTACCTTACTTCCAAGGACGTTTATTTTTGCCAGAAAAGGAATTGCAAGAACTGGTTATTTGCCGTCATCACGATACTCTGATGGAAGGACATCCTGGCATTGCCAAAACAGAGGAAAAAATTAAACGACAATTCTGTTGGCCGTCCTGGCGAAAGGATATTAAATCTTTCGTGATGTCCTGTGGAGTTTGCACCCAAAACAAAGGTCAAAAAACAAAACCCGCCGGTCTTCTTCAACCCTTAGACATTCCACCAGCACCTTGGCACACCTTGTCACTAGATTTTATCACGGACCTGCCCTCTTGTAATGGATACAATACTATTTTGGTTGCGGTGGATTTATTTTCCAAGATGGCCCATTTTATTCCGTTGAAAGGATTGCCTTCAGCTTTTGTTCTTGCCAAGGAATTCCTCGAAAATATCCGTCTGCATGGATTCGCGTCCATACTAATCTCCGATCGGGTAAGCCAGTTTATTTCTCATTTTTGGAAAACGTGTTGTCAACTGGCACAAATCGACGTAAGACTCTCAACCAGCCACCACCCACAGACCGATGGTCAGACGGAGAGAACGAACCAGACCCTTGAACAATATCTACGATGTATGTTGCACCAATCGGAGGGTAATTGGAAGGATATTTTATGGGTGGCTGAATATGCATACAATAACTCGATACACTCTGGAACTGGTCAGAGCCCCTTTTATACCCTATATGGACATCACCCTCGTACTTCAGACTTGGCCTCACCTTTGAGCCTCGAAATGCCCGCAGTGGACCATTTGCATTCTACGATTACTCAAGCCTTCAAGGATGCTACTGCACACTTACAACATGCGAAAGGGAAATACAAAAAGAATGCAGATCTGCATCGAAAGGAGGCGCCTCCATACCAAATAGGGGATCAAGTATGGTTGGCTACCAAACACTTATCGCTCAAGGGCCCTCAGACTTTTAATCCAAGGTATTTAGGCCCTTACTCGATCAAAGCTATAATTAACCCAGTGGCAGTCAAGTTAAATCTACCAGCTAACATGCGGATTCACCCCGTTTTTCATGTGTCGCTTTTGAAACCAGTGCAACCAGGAACCAGATTAATAAAGCCACCAGAACCAATCCAGATAAATGGGGAGCCTGAATTCGAGGTGAAGAACATTTTGGACTCTAAGATCTCAAAATCAAAACTTTTCTATCTAATTGATTGGAAGGGGTACGGGCCTCAGGAAAGAATTCGGGAACCCAGCGACCACGTACATGCACCTCGGCTAGTAAAAAGGTTCCATCGGAATTTCCCGAACAAACCAAAACCTCCTGAGGGAACGACCTTGGGAGGGGCCTTGGGGGGGAGTGCTGTCATGATGCCTACCCCCGGAGCACCAGGCCAGGCCCAGCACCCCCGGGAGCAGGCATCACGCCCCCGGGGAAAAGTCCAGCGGCCCTTTATAGGGGCTCTTTGGACTCTGTCCTAGCACCGTTGGCGCCAGGCTCATGTTGGACATCAGTTCTGGGGACATAGGCGCCAGGCTCATAAGGGGAAGTGTTTGATGCACTTACCTGAAGCAGACCATGCTGCACACTCACCTGATGCAGACCATGCTGCATGAAGAACCAAGCCAAATGAGGCTTAGGAGGGACTATTTTTCTGAAGGAACTATTTTGTTACTTGGGTGGGGCTGTGGAAGAATACTCACCTGGAACTTCTTCCAAGGCTATTTAAGCCACGCCCGGGCAGCCACACGTGCTTCGCGTTGTTCTGCATCCCAGCAGCTGAACGCTCACCGTGTCTGCTCCTGCACCTGGACTCCAGCCACGCCCGCCTCGAACCTGGAACACCTGTAAGGAAAGAAGAGAAGAGAAAGGTGAAAACCAAGAACTTATTCAACCTTCTTACCTGCATCCAGAATCTTCACGCCAGCATTCCTGAAGGAAGACTTCCATTTAAAAGCACCGCGTTGCTCGCTGCAGTGCCGCGCTTCACTCACCTGTTCCTGAGACGCCGCCCGGCTCCATCGCGGCTCTCAGCACCGGTCGCCACATCTCTGCACCTAGGGGAGAGAAGAAGAGACAAAAGGTGAGCAAGGGAACGCAAGAGGAAAGCCGAATTTTCAGCCATATTACTTACCGGCTTTTCTTGGTGAACCATTCCACATCTCGGGTCGGCGCTGCATCTTTGGCAGGTACCGCACCCCGGCCCCTATGGGGAAAGGACAAAAGACATTACTGGGGAATTATAAAGACATTTAGAGGGGTCGCCCTCATCACTAACTCACCTGATTTTACCACCGGCAATTTAACCCCTCAACGCACCGCCTTTGTTCTGCACCTGAAATAAAGGACAGATCACAGGTTAGGAAAAAACAACATAAAAGGAGGCTCACAATTGAACTTTTGCATCTTCATACTTACGGTGTATCGCTCAGAAAAGTCAAGTGGATTTGCCAGCGCCATTCGGAAAACCAGTGAAGTAACTGGATGAACGCGCGCCCCTGCACCAGAAGCAGGATGGAGAGTTCATCCTTCCAAACCATAAGGTGAGCCTAAACCGGGGGTTTTGGAGGAAGTCAGAGAAGAACGAAGGCGGAAAGGGGGGAGCAAGCACACTATTCAGCAGACAGTTAATCCCCTTTCTCATCTGCAGAAGGATATTCCTACGGGCCAGACAAGCAAGATTTGGGGGTCCTGTTCAATCGGTGGTCCGAATTCTGCGCATCACGCTTGAAGAGGCCACAGCAACCCAGACCAGCGCCTCCGTGGGAGCCAGGTGAGCGTTACAAGAAGAGAGGTGAATAAGGCCGAGCTTGCTTGTTCCAGATGAATTGTTACTTGCCTGCACCATCTTTATTTTCTGTACATTTGATATTAAATTTATCTAAAGTACCTTCTGATGTGTTTTTCTAATTTTCCTCCCTCCTTTTAATATACCCATGATCACAAAGAATTCAGAACTATTTTCTTCACTAGTTGAGAATAGAAATGTACTTCACATTTACTCAAACGATTTCGATCGAACATGTGAATAAATTTGATGTTAGATGAAATTTCCGACAGTTCAGGAATAAGAGATAGAAGTGAAAGAATTGTGGCCCTATTTAAGGGTATATCTTTCTCAGTGTGAACGACTGATTCAATAATTACTGACAAAGATTCAACAATTGAATTACCAGCTGCTTCTATGTTATTCAAACACTCAGGCGGAATCGCCTGTTCGGCTTGTTTCTGATTTAGACCTGGATTAGTGATATTCCACCACCTTTCCCCTAAACCCAGAGTGAACCCATTAGATATTGCTGGGGCATGTCTGCACCCCCCCCCCCTTTTATCATTAATTTCTCCTCTCAAAATATCTTGGGTATCCTCCACTATCACAGATTCAACAACCTCCCAACTGTCCCTTTCGGAGACCTTGAGCACCTCTTCAACTACCCTGCTTTTATACAACTCATCATCAGCCTTCACCGTAGTACAAAACCAGCATCTAAGAACCTTCTTTATTTGGTGATTTTTCTTAGTTTGCTTTTTACCATTCATAACCTTATGTGTTTTCACTGTGATTTAATTGGGATCATCATCCATCCTCAATGAATCCAATAGAATCTCATCACCCGTATCTAGTGTCCTGTTTAGACTGAGTCTCAAGCAAACACAGTGAAAGAATCGGTAGGGTCGAAGGAGCCTCTTGTGCCCGTATTTCTTCTTCTAAACTGATAAAAACGTCTGTCACAGACATGCTTGCTCGTCGTTCAGCTTCCCTTAAGACTGGGCCAGATATTTCCACACATTCATTAAATCTGTTACCAATATCCACTAAGAGAGAGACCGTAATAGATTAAGCCGTTTGCAGAGCAGGACTGTATGAAATGGACTAGAACTGCGGATAAAAAGATGTCATATTTTCCTGGACTTGTGTATTAGAGTTCAGCACCTCAATACGTATATTACGAGCCACTTCTTTATCCAGGGGAGTTACTTCAGAACTTCTTAGATTGTAGCGCTTTCCCCCTGCATTTTAACAGTTGTGGTTGAATTAGCTGATAATTTATCTGTTGATCACCGTCCACTCAAACAGCATCAGTTTATAGCAGTCCAAAGCTCCACCAACGGCTCAGTACTCTCGCTTACACACCGCTCCTACGTCGCCGCTTGTGCCAGGACAAAAAGCAACACCCAACCAAACACAGGTTATGTCTGCTGAACACTGCTTAACAGCACTTAATAAATCCTCTCTGATGCCGTACATGCAGTTTGAAAAAGTTAAGTTGGAGTCTACGAGTATAACGCCAGTTCCATATCATAATGAATAAACCGTTGCTCCACCGCAGAGATCAGCTGGTAACACTTGCTGACTTAGTAAGTTGACATTTATAAATTACGATTTCGTCATGCTTACCATTTCTGTCGCGTCCAGAAGTATTTGGAAGCAGAATGCTCCCACTGCACACTGCATATAGCAAACTGCAGACTGCCCACTTGTGACCGACTTGCCAATGTGCGCGCTAATGCGCTGATTGCAGTTTTTGAAGACACTGCAGGTAAGTCCCAACAGTGGAGTGCCGCACAGCTGATTCAGGCAGTCCAAAGCTTATTAACACAGAGAACAGGGAGCAACTTTCCGACTGCAGACTGCTCACTTGTAACTCACTTGCCAATTTTGGAAAACAAACATTGCCTGCCTATAGAATGGGGATCATATTTATATTACACAGCAATATGCACAGAGCACTTTATTCTAAGATTTCTACCTATCGAGCAGAAAAGCTGAACATTTGTGTAGGAGAGCGAGGTTTGAGGAGCTGTGAAGTGCTACGGTTAGAAGTGCCTAACTTTATAAGGGCAACTACCCTGAATCGTTCATTGGCAGGAGCAGCAGCAAGCTACTGGAATGATCTTCCGAATGAATCAAGAATGACATCAGACTCTGTAAACTAGCTAAAGCAGCATGGTTGTGGAAAAAAACTTGAAACTGATTTTGATGACTGTCAGGCTCAGGGCGTTGGAACTTGCGTGGACGGGTCCCACACCAACCCACTCCCTGCAGGGAAAAACACCAGGATGGGGTGAGAAGTTGGGCAGAGGGGTATGTGAGGCCATTAAAATGGATACTCCAGGCTAAAGAAAAGAAAAGAAACAAAACGCTAGAGGAATGTAAAAACAGGACCGCCCCACCAAACTAATGTTATAAACCTACCTAGGGAAACGGATGGTCAAGAGAAGAACCTAGGTGACGTCACAATACCCCCTTTTAACCTGAGACCATAGAACAGGTAGCATCGCCCAACGATGCGCAGTGCGACAAAAGGAAAAAAAAAAGATACGTGACGAAACGAGGATGAAACTAATAGTGTCTAGGAGGAACCAGTATGTGGGAATAGGTAGTAAGGAATCCAGCAAAAACAAAACAATGCTCTTCACCAAGGTCGGTCAACGAAACATCAAGGACAGGACCTGTATTTCAATATGGAATCCTTAAGGCAGTCCGTCAAGTACCATAAGGTATCCACTATAGTCATGTCTTAGGGCGGAGATGGAGGGTACACAAAGGAGAAGCCAGTGTTCGGGTAATACTGGCAGGAACACAAAGACTGACATGCACAGAGTACCACAGCAAAGGGACAATACTGTAGGTATAGGCAGGAGGTATGAAGGAGCTTGCAAGTGTAAACCTGCATTAAGTGTGGGTTTCTGTGTGAGAAGGGGCTGTGTGTGCACGTTGTTTTGGGGGTGTTTGTTTTCTTTTCCTCTTGTTTCCAGCACAAGAAGTTCCCAAGGGACATAGTACACTCCGCCAGCATGGAGAAGGGGAGTGTGGATGAGGGGATTCCACCTCAATTCCTGTCATAAGTCCCCCGCTTTTAGCCTCAGGTGGGCAGGACCAATAAGGATGAGAGGCTCCTCGAGTGGTGCAAAGGGCGCTATCTCTCTCTCTCTGTCTCTGTCTCTCCGGGGAAACACGCTGGGCATCCAGGCCATCTGCTGTGGAGGGACGTCCCCTGAGGCGTCCTTTGCCCAGGCCGGCAATTTCTCTGTCCCCTATCCAGGGTTGAGGGGGTGTGCGTGGCACAGAACTGAGGGAGAAAAGGGGGGCTGGTACGGTCCTCGAGTACTGGTGCAGTGGTGAGGGACAGAGCCCACCGCTCTTTTTTTTTTTTTGGAGGGGATTATTTTTTTATTTATTTTTCGTGCAGCGGCTGAAAGGGAGGAGTGAAGTGTGAGGGGGAGGAGCGGATATGTATATACAGCATGTGTGCTGGACGACCCCCTCTCCCCCTCGGTGTATTTCTAGACAGCCAAGCCGGTCTGAGTAAGTCCGGTCATTAGATTTTAGCGCAGAGCAGCCCATGGTACTGTTAGCTTCCGTGGTCTCCTACAGGTTGCTGCTCACCCCTTCATACATAATTGTAGGGAGAAACACCTTACACATAGAAAGCAGAATGAAAGGAATCGCACCACCACAGTAAGGCTAGGAAAGGAGGTAGGGAAATCTAAGGACCAAAAGAACAAACAATGTATCCGAGGTCCAACACACCAGTAATAATCCAGAATAGAATGGCACCTAATCTACTAGAGATTTATGGGACTCGTGGTTGTATGCTTCCTCCTTCCGGGTGCTGTGAGCTGCGTGCATCCCATGCAGCACAGCTGACGTAATGCGCACACTGTGCGGTGCAGTGCGCTGGGAAATGTTGAGATTTCTTAGTGTGTATTTAGCATTTTTACCAATCCACCTCCATTTGTTAACATTTCAGACAGTTACCATAGTAACAGTATTCCTATAATTACCATGGCTCTTTGATGAAATCATTCTTTTCATAAGATTAAGGTAAGCTTTGATTTCCAAGACAAACTTAATAGAAGGTTGAAGGAATCAATTAATTAGCCATCAATTTGTTTTAGTTATTTCAGGAGTCTTAAAACTGTGATTGTCATAGAGACAGTGATGCCAGATAAATATGAGCCCCCAAAAATGATCTGGCGCTATACAATAGCAAAACAAAAGAGTTGATGGCTGGAAGGTTTAGAATAAATCTTGACCTCTGGCATTGCTCTGGGCAACCCTCCAGACCATTGTTCTTCTCCTGCCAAGCCATTACAAAAGGGGAAAAACCATATGCAAATCAGGCTTGGTCCCACCCCCAAAGGGGTAGTCCAGCCCGAACTGCTAGATCACATCCCTTTTGCACGAGACCACAAGCATCCCCAGACATGTTATGTTTCAGCCCTGTTGGGCGTCATCAGTGAGGAGAAGCTTGGGTCTCTACGCCCAGCAGGCGAGGGACCCACGACGCCCCGAGCAATGCCAATGGTTAAGATTCCGTCTAAACCTTCCAGCCATCACCTCTTTGTTTTTGCTATACAATCAATCCTGTATACACATTTTATGAACAAAATGTTGTTGTGGTTTTCCATTAGTTGAGGGACGTCTAAAATGACTGTCTTATCGTCTCCACTATGTTCATGTTGTTACAAATCGACTAATGCAATTTGGGAACCTTTATTCAGGATCTCAGTAGTTGTAACCAAATTAAATCTCAGCTTCATGAATGAATTCCTCCATCTGGAGTCTTAAAATTGTTCCAGGTATGTAGGTAGGCTTCCTCTCTTGTTGTATTGCAACTTATAATGTGATAGTTGTGTATGGGTAGCAATCCAGTCCCATTGCCATTAGCGCTGTTTTGTATTGCATGGATTTTCCCCGGGATCCTCCTGACAACTATTTAAGTCACTTAAGGTTTTATTACATCCGCAGACTCCCGCTGTCAGGTAGTCACAGCTACATACTTTCTATGTGAAGGGCGTTTATATTGTTAAATAATGAGTTGGGTCTGGGGTTTGTAATATTTCATATTATTGTCGGGGACTTTCATATTGCGCTACTTTTTAAAGAAGTAGACCCAACTCAAACCGGATTGTGACTATCGAGCATTTTGTTAATAACAGGACGCTTCTCCATATCCTACCCCCAAGTAGATCGAGTGTTTCCCAGTCTAACTAGAGACCAGTTTCGAGACCATAGCTCTCCACACGGACCACTTTAACGTTATAGTATTTAATGGCTGGCTTAATAGAGAATCTTCCATATTTGGTATGTATAGTTTTAATTTTGGGTATAATGTTGTCTACTTTTGTTTGTAGACTTGCAAAGAGGGCAACTTTATTAGGGCGATTGAAGATCGGATAGCCCAAGTATACAAAGGTGTTAGTAACTTCCAGCGGGATCTTATCTATCGACCATGTATATACTATGGATTTCTTACTGTTTGAAAAATTCATTATTTTAGTTTTCTTTGTGTTAACTTTTAGATTATTCAATGTGGTGTAGTCCTAGAGAGCTTTTAAAAGTGCTAGAGTCCTATTTGTGTGTGATATAAGATCAACACATCACCAGCATAAGTTAACCAGTGAGCATGTGTTTTACCTAATCTAGGTGCCACCAAGGAAAAACCTCTCGAAGTCTCTGAATTTCGATATATATAAATGAAACATGCAGGGTGGCAAAACGCCTGCCTAAGTCCTCTTTCAGTAGGGATCTTTCATAAGAGGTTTCCCTTTAGGTCCAACCTTATCTGAATACATGTGTCTGAATGAAGATGTTCAAGTATACCTAACAGACCCCTTGGAATCTCCATTTCAAGCATTTCACCCATAATTTAACCTGATTCACAAGGTCACAATGGAAGAGAAATCAACAAAACCTAAAAGGATTGGGGGACTGTTCTTTATGGGTGCCTAATGGTGCAGAATATTCAAAATGGTACCGTTAAGAGAGGTTCCCATACCTTTTTGAAAACCAGATTGTGCCTAGTTAATCCTGCCTGCTTGTGCGGCCCATTGGTCAATTTCTCCAAGGATCAGTGACCAGAAGAATTTGCTTTCCACTTCCAAAAATGATTATGGGCCTATAATTAGTGGGGTCAATTTGGTTCCACATTGTAAATATGGGTATGACGTGGGATAGCTTCTGGATTCTCTAAGGTTTAATTATATTCCTAAACGAGGGGGATTTAGTATGGACGCCCAGAGCGCAGGGGCTCCCTTCAAAGTTCAATTTGAGATTCTATTTGGACCAGCTGCCTTTGAATTGCTTGTTTTTTTTAATAAGAAGTAATACCGCTTCATAATCGTATATGAGGGTCCAGGGCGTTTCTACTCTTATAAACTCTCCCTTATTCTGTCCCCTTGCATAGGTATCTTGTAGATGTTGTACCCAGTGTTCTTCGCTTATTGGGTCTATTTGGGTCTCTAGCTGGTGATGATCTAATTTTTTGACCAATGACTAAAACTTTTTTTGGCCATGTCATTATTATCCCTAGCATAATTTCAGCATTGCAATGAAGCATTAGCTTGCTGTGGTTAATTAGCCAGAGTTTTATATTGCTTTTTTTCAGGCAACAACTCTATATCAAAGGTATGCTTATGCATATCTCTATGCTCTTGCTTTAGAGTGAAGCCTACCTAGGTTTTTTCTTATAAAGGTACTTGAGTGTCGGCAAGTGGAATTTGTTATTTTGGTATTCTCAAAGCTCTATAAAGATTCCTTCAAGTCTTAGTTTGCATTTCTGTATGCTAAGGGGATTCAATTTTATCACATTTTATGCATCGATTACTATGAGTTCTGTATGCCTCAACCTTTCCCTAGATTTCAGGCTCAACTGAAATTCTGCTGTTAGGAAATTATGGTCACTAAGTTCCTATCAGGCTTCCTGCATACATCCCGGGTCCTCAGACGAGGCCCAGGAGCCTGGCGGCTCCATCCCTGTTGGCGTCTGCCTCGGCGGCTTGCGCTAATAGTCTGCCTTACTTGCGCTCTCACGGCTCCTCCACTCCCAACCTTGCAGCAGCATGTCTTTCTGGTTATGTGCCTAAACAGGGCTTCCTAGTTTTGGATGTTCCCTACAGCTGGACAATGCTCTAAAGGAGCGGCAGTACCTCTCGAACAGTCACCTCTATTACCAGCCAAAGGATACTTGGGCCCCAACAAAATCCCTGTCGCAAGAACGGAAGTCTCAACCATAGGGCAAAATGTACTGTCTTTATTATCCAACAAAAATGACATGGATCATACTAGAACAGCATACCGTTTCCAGAGCTCTCGTCCTCCAAACGTGTGCCACACCGTTTTAACCACGAGTGACATTGCAAAAACAGGTTACATCCCCAAAAACCTATCCAGGATGAGGACTGGTCAGTTTAGGGAAACTACATATGATATATAGGGGTTAGTTTGATTACTGGATAGCCATATCTGGTGGCCCCTCCTGGGGACCACCTCTACATACAACAAACACAACGTTGCAGGAAAGTGGAGAAACTATTGGCCACTGCAACATAATGTCTTAATGTGAAAGGTAACTAAGGATTGGACAGAACGTGTCTTCTCAGCCATGCGATCTTGGACGGCTACCAGACTGGATGGACCTTTTCAATGCAATGGGAACAAGCACATGGGTGCTGTGTGTTCCATCATGTTGCCATCTCTCATCGCCCAAGCATGAAAGGATACATTCGGATATTAACCTGCGTAGCAGTTGTATCTTTTCCACCTCTGGTTTGATGGGAACAGCTTCCCTCCATCTACCTTGAGTGAATAGGCATTGTCCCACTCTTACAGGTCATATCTGTGGAGACAACGAAATGTAGATCTCCTGCTTGTAATGAGGTTTTTAGATTGTATTTCTTGCAGGTGTCTTATCTTGGTAACTGCAAACTTTCCATCTCTGCTTGTCCTTGGCTGGGGTGTGCACCATGTCTGTGATGGAAGCTCTGTCTGACTGCCTTTAGCGGAATCAGGCTGTCAGCCACTCCATGTATTCAAAGTCTGTCTCCCATTCACTTAAGTGCACCTATAGCTTCCATCTTTGTTCTTATGGCTTTCCATGTTACTGCAGTTAAGCATGTGCAAGCTGGACATATGTATGCTTGGCATCTTGCCGTTTCTGCTTTGGCAAAGGATATATACATTAGTCCTCTATCTGCGTGATTCATAAGCATTTGTTTTGTATCTACCTGTAATAATTGAATGTATGGTCACATAGCTTCATGCATGGATGCCTATGTACTTCATGTCTTCATGCACCTATGCTGTGATGTCAGTAGTGTCCTCGTTAACTTATCGAGTTATAGTCAGTCAACTTGGTCAATTGATGACAACTCTATCTCCTCCATATCATCAGTCGGGAATGGTTTCAATGGCTGTCCGAGAGAATAACGTTTCTCACATCTGCGATACATCGACGATGGTGATGAAGGGCCTAAGAGTGATGTGCATCTATCATTTCTCTGTCGTCGGGCTGCGAGTCGGGTAGGGGTCACAAGGGCCACACTTAGATCTCCGTCTTCAGTCCCCACTCTGGTCGATGAGTCAACCACTTTTCCTAGACAACCTTCTCTGTTCATATACAATTTCAGGAGCCAAACCTTTGTTATTCCTATGAGATGTCCATGATACTTTGCATGGTCCTCCAAACTCCAGGTCAGATAACTGCAGTCTCCACTAGGGTTGCACCATATCCATTTTCCCCAATAGTCACATGTGTTGAAGGGAAACTCCAACCCTGTTCCTGAGAGGAACAGGGGACACTGCGTCAACTGTGATATCCGTGCATTACGTGTCTGTCTCTTTATCTTCTTTGGTCTCTAAGTATAGCAGTAAGTACTTTCATCCCTATGGTCTTCTCCGTGGTCTTCCTGCATTGTGATATTGCTACTCTGATGACACAGAAGGTGACTAACGCTAGTACCAATGCCGCTACCTTCGGTCCATTGGCCATCCATGATGGTATCCATGAGAAAATGTACGACAACCAGCTATCGTCCTTCCCTATGGTGTTCGTCTCTGCTTCCATTTTCGCATGTAGTTCTTATAGGTGGGTAATGGCCTCTGTCAGGCTCCCATTCTCTTCATCACCGGCAGGTGTGAATGTACAACAAGAAGGCCCTATCTTGGCGCAAACGCCTCCCTCCATGATTGTGAGGAGTCCACAACCTGGCAGCTCTCAAGTCTTCCTTGATGGCATTGAAGCCTTTAATGGTCAAATTTATTGGTCAAATTTTTGTATGCATCAGCTCCCAACGCGTGATCTGGAGCCATTGGTCATCCACATTCGCTTGGATTGCTGGAACAACGGACACAAAGAATATCTCGGTCCTGCTGAACAGCCTGTGTTGCATCTTCCATTTTTGTTGATGCATAGTTCCCGCTCTTCACTTTTGTCAGCTCTACCGATCTCTTCTTCGTTTGATGAGCATCCATTTTGGAGAGTCTGTCTACTTATATGTCTTTCCGGGGCACTGCTAATGCTGGTGTGTTTAGCTGTACGGGAGAACATATCCCTCCCCAAGTAGGAGGCAATTACATGTATGCCTTCGACCTGCCTTTCCAGAAGTGGTCCGTAAGCACTGCGGTGCCAACCTTCATGCCTGGTATCTTCGAGATCTGCTTGCATTCTTTATTCTCTCCAACCTTCACTGTCCCATCATTCTGGAAACACAATGAAGCACTCTCGAGTGGTAGAATTGGCATGGGGTCTGCTTCATTTTATAGGCATGTGAGCAACTTTGCATTTGCTTCCCATTCCTTCAGGCAGTTGTCATTTTCCTTTTGCACTATTTCGACTGGGAAGGTTAGGAGTGTGCGTGCTTTGCTCAAAACCATTCCCACTTTCCACCCTTCTGCTGTGTAGATTTGTCCATATACCAGTAACTGCAGCCTTTTCCAGTAGCCTGACATTCCTCCTATTTCCTTTTATCCTGTCTTGGGGTATTGCAATTCCTTCTGTGTCACTATCTGTGCTTCTCCCTTGTGTGGACCATCAGGAATGTATTCTATGGTCTTGTCGGTGCTCCAGTAGTCTATCATGTTTTGAGTCTAACCATCTCCATACGGGAACGTCTTCTGTGACATCCACCTTAATGTATCCCATCTCCCTTGAAATCGGCTTCTGGTGGTGCAGAGCTACAAGCAAGTGCATGAGTCATTGTGCTCTGGCAGTTGGGATTTCAGTTAATGATAATGATGTGTTATTTATATAGCGCCTTTATCCAAAGCGCTTTACAGAGCACATATTTATATACAAAATCACCCAATCGAAATTGGTACTCATTTATCGACGTCAGAAGGATGAAAGGCTGAGTTGGCCTTTCTGGGATTCGAACCTGCGACCTGCAGATCACACTCAGATCGCAGCAGCGAGCGCTGAACCCGCTGAGCTATGTTCTGGATATACTCATGGCATAGGGGATGAGAGAGCATATAAAACAGCTCTCCTTCATCGTTTAAGTCTTTTTACCTCTTTGGCAGCGCTTATCATTGGCCCAGATATGGCTTCCATAAAAGCATGGATATGGTCCGCATTAGTAGGGATCCATGCATGTGCATGCGAAAATAAAATTCTTCGTAATGCAGAGGGTATAGAGGTAGAGACAACAGAAGGCACAACGCATCAATACTGCAGTTTGAATTACAGTTCCCATTTTTGTAGTACCGAATGTCCTTTTGCGTTGCTCTGAAGATCTGTAAAAATCCCCTGCAAAACCATAAAAGTGTGTGGTTATTGTTTTTGTGTTCGGTTAAGCTCTTCATCTAAAATATTGGGAAAACGCTGCATAAAACAACCACTCCCATGCCAAACGGATTCTTTTGTTACAGAGCAGTGTTATGATAGAGGGGTCTCCGTGGGTGAACTGTGGATAGGTTGGTGCCACACAAAGCAGAAAAGAATGAAGGAACAATCGAGGCAGGATCATCCACTCAGTCTCTGATTCAATTACAAATCTAATAAAGTGCTACTCAAAGGTTGTGTGCTGGTATGGAATCATGTATTTGAAGCAGTCCTTTACTTTCTAGATGAATACCTAGTGTGAAGAAAAGATAGTGTGCCTAATCTAATTGGGCATTTTGTCCTTTCCTAACTCTAGCCATATATCAGGTTAGTCTTTCTTGTGGTGTTTCCCCTTTGTCTGGTCCTTCCTCTTGCATCAAATCGTCTTTGTTCTGGTGGGAGTAGGTCTCACCTCGCAGAGCTCGACGTCTCCGATATAGTTCCAGGCTTTTTTGACTCTCAGCTTAACCGCACAGTAAGTGGCCTGCTCGACAGGATAGGCCCCCTCTAACCTTGGCTTGAACCAATGCCCAACAAAACACTGTAAAAGAACAGTATCTCCTCGATAAAGTAGTGGCGGTTTTAAAAGTTGTTGTCCATTTCTGGGATGTTGTCTTCCTCACTCTTCTTCGACCGCTCCCACCGAGATTGAAGCTGTTGAGAGATAAAAGAAGTACTAGCCATCCTCATCCTGCATTTCATCTCCTAGGACAACAGAAGAACTGTGGGCGTCTGTCAGTGTTCTAATGGAAGGAGCAAGTGGGAGTTGCATGCGTCGCCCTATTACCATCTCATGGGGGGGTTAAGTGGTGGTCAGATCCAGGCTGGTTGCGCAATGCAAACAGGGCTAGGGGCAGACAATGGAGCCACTCCTTTTCAAGGTGGCTTTGATTTTAGCCATCTTCTCTTTCAGCAAGCCATTAAGGCGCTCACATTTTCCATTCGCTTCTAGGTGTTAACCATAGGAGAACTTGTGCTTGATCCCTAGTAGAGTTGTGATTTACTCTAAGGTCTCATTTACAAAGTGAGGTCCATTGTTAGACCGCAGGACCTCCCACACCCCTCATCATGGGAATACTTCTTTAACAAGGAATTCTGCAGCTCTGAAAGCATCACGGTGTGAGCAGGGACCGGCTTCAATCCACCAGGAAAATTGGCATACTACCACTATCATGTAGCAGTAGTCTTGGCATACTTGGATCATATCAACATAATCTACATGGAGGTGTTGGAAAGTCCCAATTAGGCAGAGTATTGCTCCTCTGCTACGCACTACGCATAAAGTATGACCTGCACTGAATTTCTTACAAACAATACAGTTTTCCATGAATCCGTCTATATGCTCCACCATATTTGGACAAAACCACTCTTCCCCATTGTTTGTCTGGTAATGACCTATACCGAGGCTTTAAGTGGGGGTAAGAAATCATGGTGGGTGGGGGGTGGCCCATTTGGGCGTGTGGCTTGCGGGATGGGCGTGGCCTAAAAAGTATGCAAACATATACATGTATGTAAGCATTTATATATTTGTATGCATACCTTACTATGGTGTGTGTACTATGCAAGCCATCTTTTATAAACATAGAAATATATAGAAATGTACACAAACCATAGTAAGGTATGCACACAACTATATAACATTTATATATATGTGTGTGCATACCTTATGGTTTGCCTACTTTTCAAGCCATCTTTTTTATACCTTCAATGTATATACCGTCTTTTATAAAGCTCTGACGACAGACAAAGCCAGAGGTGTCTTTGTCAGTCGACCAAAGGTTTGTAAAAGATGGCTTGAATTTTGTACTTTTCAATCAAAAAAGGGTGAGTCCTGCTACCAGGGGGTCTTTACTTTTCAAGCCATCTTTTATAAACACAGAAATATGGCACAGAGCCCCAGGTTCACGAACGGTCAAAGATGCCTTTGTGACTTGGGGAGGGGGCAGGGAAAATGATAGCTAGGAGGAATTAACAGTGACTGACAGAAGTGCCAGCCAACCACAGCTTGCCTGAGTCAAACATGGTGGGTGCATCTCCTGTCGCGGCTATGGCTTCAGCGGGATAATGTGTCCTGCCAATGTTGTGGTGGGACCGGGGAGGCCCCTACAGGGCGCCCGGCTCAGCCCCACATTTTGGAGACTGATGGGGGCCTAACCCCGGGCCACTTAAAGCACTCGCTATACCCTTACTTCAAGGTTATGTTTTGCACGTGTATACATTCGTTTGGAGTATCAAACTCTTTTATTTCTGTAAAATATGCTGCACACTTCGTTTCTGCGGCTTCGCTGCCACAGGACACTGAGTCCTCAACCCTTCTTGTGTGCTTGGCACTTCACAACCGCTATGGCTGATGGGAGTTGTGGCACGTCTATGAGCCTGCCCAATAGGGGTGCATGCTGCACTAGTGTGCCGTCAGCATGTTGGAAGCCCTTCCTCTGCCATCGTGATAGTCCAGCGTGCACTGTAGACCTCACGTAGGCCGCATCGGAATACACTGCAACTTCTTGGACTTGTGTGGATCTAATACCACTATGAGAGCCACTAATTCTGTCACTTGCGCTCAGAAATGTGAATTCAATCTCGTGCTTCCTATTACTTCAACCGTCCTATCTGATTTAATCTTCACCACTGCCGTTGCTTGGTCTATCTTTGAGGACCTGTCAATATAAAGGTCTTCTCCCTGCTCCCCCCACTACCCTGCAGACAGAACACCCGCCCCCCCCCCGGAAATCCATCAATCACCGCCTGCCACTCACAAGGAGACAGTTAATGTTAATTTGTTATATGAGTGTTATTTTTTTTTTTTTCTTTTTTTGAAAGCAAGGCAAAATTGCAGTGACAGTCAGACATCCTGTGCAAAGGACCTGACCAGTAATAATGTAAAATGTTTATAATCACAAATGCCAATAGACAAATTTTAAAATAAATAAAGGTCTTCTCCCCCCTCATGGGCATTCTCCCTCACTTTAGGAATGTCATCATATAGTTCCATGTATGTAGTACAGTTATGTACATAGTCCCTCTCTTCCACTGGTTGAGCTAGAAATGTCACTGGATTTACAATTCTGCACCTTGCTACCTATCGCTGAATTTGTGATAATTACTTCGTATTCAGATGCTCTCTGAGTAGTCCATGTGCTTTTGGCTTTTTTTAAGGATCATGAAGAGGGCATGCTCCATGTAAAGTGTGGTGCTGCACCTCATTGTGATACTTTTCTACTGCGAATGCAGCAGCAGCCAAAGCTTGTTCGCACTGGTAATGTCTTCTCATCACTGGGTCTAAACTCCCACTATAGTAAGCCATTGGCTTATGTGCTAAGGTTGTCTTTTGTGTGAGCACCGCAGTCATCACTACTCCACTGGTGTGCGAGAACAAATACAATTTGTCGTAGTAATCGGGAATCCCTAACACCGGAGCTGCACATATTGTCTTCTAAAGCTCTTCAAATGCTTGTCATTGCGTGTGTCCAAAATAGGTTGCCATCCCTTCTCTGTGCCTCACGGAGTCCACTTAATAGGGGTCTTGTGTGCGTGCTGTAGTCAAATACCCAGGCTCTGCAATAATTACAAAGGCCCAAAAACGGCATCAGCGTACTGAAGATCACCTCCGTCCTTTCTGGAGTTACCCTTCGGCCTTCCTACGATATCTGCTGTCCAATGTACGACACCTGCTCCTGGCAATATTGTAATTTCGCCTTGCGTATCTTGTATCCCTTCTCTGCTAATTCTGTCAGCAAGTGTACAGAGTCTTTTTGAGACTGCTCTTTCAGATTTGCTGCAAATCAAAATGTCATCTACATACTGAATGACGGTACTCTCCATCTGTATGTTGCCGAGTTCCATTTGGAGAACCCTATTAAAGATAGAGGGTGACTCACAGTACCCATGTGGTAATCTCGTATGTTTCCACTTCCCGTTTCTATATAGAAAGGAAGTCAAGTCCTGTGACTATTTGTTAATTGGTATAGAAAAGAAGGCATTCTTCAAATCTCTTACCATGAAATGAGTAGCTTCTGGCGGGACACTGCATAGAATTGTCGCGGGATTGGGTACTAGCGGAAATTCTGCCTCAAAAATGTTCTTAAAGGATGCAAATCCGGAATAAAATGCCAAGCCCCCCGTTGCCTTCTTCACTGGGTACACAGCTGTGTTACACTGCAACTCCGAAGGTACCTGACTACCTTGCTTCACTAACGCAGTGATCGTCTCAAAAATACAATAGTCCGGCTCTCTTCATAGGGGATATTATCTTGCCTTGGGTATGATAGACCCTAGCTTGAGCTTTATTTTGACAGCCCCCGTCCCTTTTAAGAGGGCACATTGTATGGACTGCTGGTCTATAGGATGCTGTGTACTCACCCCAAGTCCTCCTCAAGGATTGGTGGTGATGCCCCTTGCAACAAAACCATTCTCTGTGTCACTTCCCTGTAATGTATCCTTACCCAATCTGTAATGCTCATGAAAACACTGTCTCGTAATATGAACGATTGTCTCAAAACAGTTCCTCATCTGTCAGCCTGTACCCTTCCCCTACTGCGATTACTGTCCTACATATACGTCCCGTGTCGTCAGTCCCATGCAAAACAATTTTCTCGTCTTTTACTATAACTGCTTCTAGTTCTGTCGGTATCACTTGTTCTTCCTGCTCATGTAGGGGAATCTCTGGTCTAAACAAGAACTCTTTAGGTAGGCATAATAGTCTGCCTTGTATCCCTGGAAGCCACGCTATCGGGACTTCTACTCCCTATTGGAAAAGCTCAAGGTCTGCTGACACCGCCCTTTGTACACTCAGCCCGCAATATGCCTGAATGAGTTCCCTCGCGTTCATGTAGTGAATTCCTGGTGTCGAGCACATTATCCCTTGGTCTGTAAGTGAAATGGTCATGTTGAGTTGGCTCATCATGTCCCTACCCATTATGTTTACTGTTGTCGGTCGGCAGTATAGCAATGGCATAGTCAGGTCGTGCTCTCATACGGAAAGTAGGAGTTTGTCAGTAAAAGGAACCAAATCTGTAACCCCAAATAATCCCTGCGCATTCATGGCAATGCCTGACATCAGGTATCTTCCCTCCCTAATACAGTATTGAGTCGCCCCCGTATCTACGAGAAAGCAGAAAGTCTTGTCACCTATATTGTCACCCTCTATATGTGATTCCTCATTCGGGTGGAGGTTACGGATAGGATCAAACACATCAGGCTTGTCTGTGGGATGTTGCGATATGACGACATTCCTGTCCCTGTAAATGGATTCCCCCTCACTACAGTTACTCCTCTCAGGAGACTGCTTCGTGGACTCTGTGCGTGTCGTTGCTACAATGTTCTGCAGTATCAGGGCTTGGACTGCTGGTTGTGATTGCTGCATGTGTTCCTGTGTTTGCGGGGCTGATATGGCTGCACTTGCAGGTTTTGTGTGTGTGCCGGTTGTGGCACATATGCCTGTGCTGGTGTGTCATCCTGGTATAATAGTCGGTTTGCTCTCTCTGATATGTTGGCTGATGCGGCATCCCCCCGTTCTGTTGCCTTCCATCCTGCTTCTGCATATTCAAGCTATTTGACCTATTCCACATTCCACATAGCCAGCATTGTATTGGGCCCCCCATCGTCTTGGCTGTCCCCCATTAAATCCATGTGTGCCCTGTTGCATCGGATTTCCCAACCCATTTCATCTGGTCACACCTACCCAGCCGTGTGGCCATTGATTTGCGTTGCCCCGTCCTGTGAAAACTCCCCCTATTGTCTGCGGTCGATGTTGTATACTATGGGTGACTACTCCCTCTCCACTCGTCGGCATCGCGGCTTCCATTGTATATGTCGATAGTTTTTCTACACTAACTTCACTTCTTCCTGCTTTCTCTCTTCAAGCTTCTGTCTCAATCTCTTGAATTAACTGACAAAAGTGCACTACGGTTAGTTGGATTTCTGACCATGGTTTAGACTCCATCTCCACTAACCTCTTCAGCTGTTTCTGTACCCGTTCTGGCAGCCCTTGACATAATATGTGACAAAATAACCCCACTGTTTTATCCCACGGCTCTCTCGAGATGCACTTGTTCTTAAATATATTGAAGTGGGTCTTCATCTTGTTGTATTTTGCGTGCCATAATCGTGCTTATGTCTGATGTGTCTGGATACTGTACTCTCAGTGCTTGCCATATGGCTGCCCAGCAGTTATTGAATGGAGCGCCGTGTTGTGTGCTGTCACTCCGGGATAGCCTGCTCTTTTCAAAACATCGTCCGCTACCTCCTCGAGAATGGCTGAAAATCGGCTCTTTGTGTCACCCACTGCTAGCGTCGTCCCTGCTGTCAGTCTTTCAAGTCATGAATCCATTTTCCAGCCCCTGGATTCAATGTAGGTAGCTTGCATCTTAAATAATCCTTATCCATCTGTGGCTACGGTATATACTATTGCCGCACGCCACCCTTCTCTAGTAATGGAAACTGTGTCAGTCTCATTCCTCCGTCCCATCTCCCCATGTCTTTAGCGGCTGTAAAGGCCCTGGTCATCTCAGTCCGTTTCCATCCTGTCAGGGCTCTGAGCCTCTGTGCATACGGGGTAATTTTGTCTGGACTATGTAACCGGTCCCTAGGACGCTCTAGTCCCTCAGGTTCTTCCTCTTCTCTTCCCACGTCTCCCCATACTGTGTCTCTGTCGGGGTTTGTTTCCCTTGAGCACCGGCGTGGCCTCTCCCCCCTCATCATCGTTGCTTTCCCGTTGGTCTTCATCTAACCCCATGGTCCCAATACTATTGTCAGTCATCCTCTCTTTGGTCC
Organism: Ambystoma mexicanum; assembly: GCF_040938575.1. Classification (NCBI taxonomy): domain Eukaryota; kingdom Metazoa; phylum Chordata; class Amphibia; order Caudata; family Ambystomatidae; genus Ambystoma; species Ambystoma mexicanum. The sequence continues at coordinate 950,068,994 of NC_090933.1, read as the reverse complement.
ACAAAACTAAGCCTCCTTAACATTGGTTTCTCCCACTGTTTTCCCTGGGCCTGATCTATAAAAAAACTGCATTGCCACCTCCTCGAGGGCCCTGTTGTACCCCTACTCGTCTGTGGGACAGTGTAACTGTCTCTCCTGCTTCTGTAAAGTTCCCCATGTCTTCTTCATATCCCTTCCCCGTTATAGTAATTCAGATGCGTCAAGTTTGTCTTAATGTCCACCGCTTTCTTAAACTGTCTCTCCTTATTTTTGTCTCTTTCCTGCTCCGGTCTCCTGTCCTCCTCCTTCTCTGCGTCGGCGCTCTTTAACGAGTCACTCGACTTCCATCCTCTCTTTCTCCCTCTTTGCAATTTTCTCTCCTGCTCTTCAGCCTTCCTCCTCACTTTTTCCTCTAGCTCTTTCCTTTTTCTTCTCTTTTCTCCCTCTCCCTTTCTTTTGCTCACTCTCGCTCTTTTCTCAACCTATTATATTGCTTCTTCTCTTACATTGCCCTTCTGTACTTCCTCTGTTATTTCTGTTCATTCCTTGGCTTCATCCTCCATATCTTTATGATTTCAAGCTTCCTCTCCCATATGCCCCATCTCGCTTATGGCCTTCCCGTTCATCCGTCCACCTTACCATTCATTTGGCAAGACTATCGCCTTATGACCTCCGCTATGTCCTGTCTTTCTCAAGTAATTTTTCTTCAGTTTTGCTTGCAGTTCTCTGCGCTCCTTATATCCACCACTGTTATGCTGCGCTTTTTATTGGCTCGCTTTGCGCCACTAAGTGTGCCTTCGCTGCTATACGCTGGAGGTGGAAAAGTAGGATTTGTATATCTTGCTGCCGCTTTCAATTCCTTTAAGGGGTAAAATCCTGACTTTCTGCCACTGGATCTGCGTCTGTGGTTCGAGGAAGAGGAGTCGAAGGCTGTTTGCCTTCCATATAACCTTGACTCAACATCCTTTGCTTTTGGATCGAGTGCCCTTCCTCATCCTGAAACATTTTCCATAGCTCTAATATAGCCAACCGGTTTCTTAATTTCTTCCCCTTATAAACTGCATGTAAATACGTGGTCATATGTTGCTGCACACAGTTGGAAAAGCTTCCGTCTTTGGGCCATGGCTTCGCCAAATTTGCCCTCAGTATCACATCTATTCCGATCCATTCCACGCTATACTTGGGTATTTTGTCTTGATATCACGAGAGGGACTTGCACAAATGTTGAATGGGTGTACCCCTCCTTTTGGCACGTTATTTTATAGTAGTCAATACATACTTGACCTCAAATCGGGATTTCAACACATCCAATTTACCTTGTCAATTTGCAATTCACATAATTAACACCACTTTTTAATCACATTTCTCTGAACCATGACAATACAAAGAAGGTTTTCGACAGCCTCTCCGAATCGCCGTCATCAAGAATATGCCATGCACCCAACCCCACTGCATTTTCTGTCCTTCAGGCCCAATCTGTAACTCTATTTGTGCTCCTCTAGAGCTGCCCAAATGGCATAAGACTTCATCGATTCAAACAACAGTTTGACAAATGAGATCCACCACCTACTGTACCCTCAAGTCCTATTTGACAACCGCAGAGGTGACATCACCACTTGCCTAGAAGAAAAGGACCTTGAAACTTGATGCTACACTATGTATGGCCACTTTAATCACCACAAAACACAATAACAAACGTGATGTAACATGCCGCTGCCTTCCTGCCTAACAGAGTATCCTCAAAACCGCGCGGTCCCTCTTCTATATCACTGCATATAGGAATACATCTCCAAGAGGTAAATTAGGAAACCACCTTCCGTAATATAAGCTAGCTTCTCCCTCTAATACCTATACACAGGTAACCATACATAATCATCCATGAACCATGCAAAACTGCCTGACTCATGGGCATAGGTTTTTGAAATATTTTTGTTGAATGTGTTTTTGTCCATAAACCAAGCTGAAGCCTCGAATACAGGCACCTTTTTATAGTTTTATCTTTTTCATCCATAAACCAAGCTGACCGTCTACGCTGACCGCTTAAAGAAGGGGTAACCTTTACACAGAAACATAAAACCACAGAATCCCAACATTAAGCAGAAACTTTCCTTTCCCCATATTTGCCATATAGTTGAGTCTATACACACCATGGTTCGCTGAAGCCCCTCGGACACCTGCAATCTGGCACTCTGCCGTCTGGTCTGCTTGGCGTCCCACGGGGGGCAGGCAGGAATTTCCTCCCAAGCGGCTCCTGTCGACCTATTCACTTTTTCCCCATGCGTGATCTTTAGTGTCGGTCCTCGCGGGTCGCCACGCAGCCCTTCAGGCATGCGGCGGGATAAGGCGGGCTTAATGCGAAAGGTCTGAGCGACCATCCTTCTGCTACCACTTGTAAAGGAGCGGTAGGGGCTCTCTAGCAGTCACCTCGATTACCAGCAAAAGGAAACTTGGGCCCCAACAAAATCCCTGCTCCAAGAACGAAAGACTGCCTATTACCCAACAAAAATGAGACTTTTCACACTAGAACAGCATATCGTTTCCAGAGCTCCCGTCCTCCAAATGTGTCACACCATTTTAACCACGAGTAACATCACAAAAACAGGTTACCTCCCCCAAAACCTATAAGGGATGAGGATTGATCAGTTTAGGGAAACTGCATATATACGATATATATAGGGGTTAGTTTGATTATTGGATAGCCATATCTGGTGGCTCCTCCTGGGACCACCTCTACATAAAACAAATACAAAGTGGCAAGAACGTGGAGAAACTATTGGCCACTGCAACATAATGGCTTAACGTGAAAGGTAATTAAGGATTGGAAAGAACGTGTCTTTCCAGCCTTGGGATCTTGGACAGCTACCAGACTGGGTGGATCAAGGCGATGGGGAACGAGCACAGTGGTGCTGTGTGTTCAATCATGTTGCCATCTCTGATTTCCTAAGCCTGAGAGAGCACATTCAGATATTAACCTGCATATCAGTTGTTTCTTTTCCATCTCTGGTTCGATGGGAACAGCTTCCCTCCATCTACCTTGAGTGAATAGGCATTGTCCCGCTCTTCCAGGTCACATGTTTAGAGACCACAAAATGAAGCTCTCCTGCTTGTAATTATGAGGATTTCAGACTATATTTCTTGCAGGTATCATATTGTCTTGGTAACTGGAAACATTTCCTCCTTGTCTGGGGTGTGCACCGTGTCTGCGCTGGAAGCTCTGTCTGCCTCCCTTACGCAGAATCAGGCTGTCGGCTCCTCCATGTATACGAAGGCCATCTCCCATTCCCCATTCACTTCAGTGCGCCTATATCTTCCATATTTGTTGTTATGGCTTTCCATATTAGTTGCAATTGCACATGTGCAAGCTGGATATATGTATTCTTGCCATCTTGCTGTTTCTGCTTTTGGCAAAGGATATATATTAGGATTTCTCTGTCTTCGTGCTACGAGTCGGTTAGCGGTCGGGTAGCGGTCCCGAGGGCCACACTTGGACTTACATCTTTACTGCCATGTTCTTTCTGGAACACCAACGCCACTACATCTCTGGTTGTCCCAGCGGATGCGATCAACAACCTTGCTTCCATCCACAAGTATAAAGGCAATAAGTAGCAGCAGTCTGATGAGTCTCGACTTCCACGTCTTGCTGTTCTCTGTGCATCCGCCCTAGGCGTTTATGCTCTTGTTGCATGTTACCTTCTGTGTCTTCGCTTTCCCGTGGCCATGTCTCCCTGCCTACTCTGCACTAGTCAATTATCTTGTTGCACCTTGTTATACCTACTTTTGTCTACTTACCTGTATTGACCATTTGTTCCTGTGGCCTTATCAGACTTTACCATCTGTGGTACATCAGTCCAGTGCCTCTCACTTTTTCTGCACCACGTTAATCTGGGATACCCTTTTGTGGTGCAGGGAGAACTATCCTACCTCTTGCCTCCGAAGTAGTGAGTTCTAGGTAGCCGTGTGCAGGTTGGTTCTTCACCTTTGCATGGTCCCTGTACAGTGCTCACGGTGGCGTTTCCTGCTCAACGAGGTCAAGTACGCTGCAGCGCTCAGTCTTGCTTTATAGTTCCGTTGGAATGACCGCAAAGCAGAAGCATCTTTGGAAAAGGGGTAACTTGACACATTTATAATCTATGCAAGGTGACTGTGATCCCCTGAGCCCCATACAGATCTCCTGTAACATTCCCCTTGCATTCATTCAGCACCCATCCGCTGAGGAAACCAGCCCAAGCTAAGCCATTTACTTCATTAGGCATCATCTCACTTGTTAAGGTCATCTCACACTCTGTATCTAGCTCATGGCAGGAGGAGTTCAGGTCCCCAATAATTATTGCTAACCCCTTTTCATTAGTCAAATAACGTTCCTCGAGATTAATTATGAGTTTATTTTAAGAAGTTGAATAGTTTGCTTTTCACAGGGTTATAATAGATCTTCTCAATGAGGCGCATTATGTCCTCTGAGCCAAAGGCACATTTATATTCCGAAAAAAGGTAACCATATTTTAAAAATCAAACTTTTTCCTGATGAGAAACCCATTGAGTTATTTATTGCTGTTAGAAAACACATTTTTTAAACGAGGCACGGCCAGACATACCACCTTCAGCGGGCCGACACAGAACATGATACCCATCCAAGAAGGCTGATGACGGAAGCCATGTCTCCTGTAACAACATTCTAGAGAACTTGCTCAAAACTTTACATGGGTTCAATGATTATGCCCCCTTTTATTCCATGACATCTCATCAAAGCATTAACATTGCTAAAGAGAAGAAGAGGTGCCAACGCAGGTTTAAATTACAGTTTTCATAAGTGACCCAGGAAGCCATGACCAGTCTAAGCAATTGCTCGGAGGGATCTAAGTAGTTTAACTGTCAGACCACAATTTGTCTCCCCCCTTATCTGCAGAGCATGTTATGTTCAGATCCTCTCTTTTCCCCAGCGGTGGTCCACAGAGCCATCCGGATTGGGTTTATGTGATGCCTGCGTTCTTCCGTGAACAGGGCTATGTCATACCCCATGGATCGAAAAGTTTCCAGTCGGCGAACTACGTGTTATGGATAACTTGTGTGAGAATCGCCAGAGTAATAATGGCCAGTCTAGTGTAATCCATACATTTCAATACTATGTCCCAATATGTGATGAGCCTGAGGTTTGGTATCTCATTGAATAACACAAGCATGTTCGTTCTATTTTGGATCTTCTGCGTCAGGCAACATGTACTCCAATATCAATCTAGAAGCTCTTGGCGCCTCTCTGCAGGAGTTTGAGTAGGCCCTTGCTGGAGCGCTTTTAAACTCTGCAGGCAAAATATATCTGACACTGAGGAGCGCGAGGTCAAGCCAGTATCTCATGCTTATCTTTCTTTTTGAAACAATGAGAATATGTTATATTCTAAATAGCCATCCCCTTTATTGGAGGTAGAATGTGCAGGGGTTTGAATGGAATCTCCATATGGTTAATGCCTCTATTTGGATCACTTACTTCACATGGGGATACCTGTTCAGTTTAATGGTGCAACCTGTTCAGTATTAACTAAACATTGCATTTCACAGGCATCAGGTATAATTCCCAACAATGTAGGGGTTTCTATTGCTTCCATATATATTGATGATGTGGCGCTAGCATGTTTGCTTTTTTATTTTAGTTTTTCGATTTGTACTTTTTGCATTCCGTAATTTTAGTCTGAATAATGTGTTTTTTCTTTTCTTTTTTAAAAAATGTACATTCTTGGTGTCATCTGTGAGAAACCTGAAGGTGTCTCCCTAACTAGTCCCCAGGGATCTATCATCCAGGTGGGCATGACACAGCCATTGCTATTGGATCCAGCTCCTGGGGGTGGACCAGTAAGGGGGAGGGAGATCACCTGGATGGGAGTTCCTTGGGGAGTGGGAGTGGGACACCAGCGGGAGAGAAATGTTATGCCCCTTCTTTCAACACCTTTCTCCCACCATAGCACGTAGGATATTCAAAAACACTAACCCATACCCCTTTTCTGACACAAACACTTTCGCATATCATGCAAGAGAACGGACTAACACCAGAGCCGTTTACCTGACATGCCCCAATACAGTGGTCAGGCAATCAACCAGAATCCTGCACACCTGATGGCCCATTCCCTTCCCCACAGGGATAAAAGGTGGAGCAAGAGAGCACAGTACGAACAAGGCAGACCACACAACAAGACAGTTAATCTACCCTGGCAGTTCAAGAGAAGGAGAAAGGCAGTGAGAATCAAGAGGGTGACGAGGAGAGCAGCGACCTTGCCCTTTCCGACTCAAACCCTCCAAAGAAGAAAACGTAAGCCTGAGTACAATAGCTATACAGTCCGGCAGCAGATGTCAACGGTACACGGGGCATGCCTACGCCGATAAGCCGGAGCGAGGGAGTCTCCGGTTACCGTGGTACCAGCCTTGACTGCTGAGGCGAGCAAAGCCAAGCGGTTCATCACAGCCAGTGAGTCGAAGGGGAAGCCAATAAAAAAGAAAAACTGTTGAATGAAACCCACAAAGTGCCAGATTGAGTCGTGGCCTGGAGCACCAGCGATGTGGCAGCTCCTCTAATGGCTTCCGTGTGGGGTCTGCAGCTTTTCACTTAATTCCCCGGTTCCAGCTGTTCCCTGGGCGCAGATGCCTGCGGATTGTAGCGGAGTGCCGTGGGCTCAGATGGTGGCGGACTGAGCCCTCTGTCATGACCCATAGAACTTGCCCCTTCTGGACCTCCTGGTCTTTATCGCGCCGGAGCTTGTATTCCTTGTTACTCCCAACATAGCCGCAACAAGCGACTTGCCTCATACCAGCTTTCACGTCGCACACGGCACGTCCTATAAATTGGCCACGCCCCTGCGGGCCCGCGCGTCTCAACGCTATCATCAGGTAGTGACTTGACGTGTGTGTGCTGTTCGGCGAATCTTCTATCCAAGATCATGGTTTCCTTCCTTCTCCCTTTCCCTCTATTCGACTCCTGGAATCCCCATTCTTAGCGACCGCTACCTACTTTCCTGGACATCCTGGAACAGGGGCCTTCCTGGAACTCTGAACGCGCTCTGCAGCCAGACGAGACTCGAGCGAGTCTATACAAGACCCGATCCGTCCACAAGAGGAATCCTCCCGCGGAACAGAGCAAGAAGCGATCCCAGGTGAGACTGGGGGAGATTTACGACACCCTTGGCATGTGCTGGAGCCCCCGCGAGGCAGCCGACAAGTTTGGCGGCAGCGGTGGCCGGGTGATTCTAAGATGGCGCCCGGACCACTCCGTGGCGGCCCGTCATACGATCCTGGTGCTGAGGTAGTGCCTGGTGCCCCTGAGCCTTGGGACCCCCTCCTTGCGGCCATCCCTGGCACCACACATTGGGTGACCGGAGTCTCCCCTGGTGTTAACGGAAAGGGTCACCCATGGCCCCTCCCCCTCACTGCAGAGGTCGCCTTCCTCGTTGCCGGCGCTCCGGGGCCCGCCAAGGTAGCGTCGGCATCGGGGTGCTCCAGCACTGTACTCGGCCTGCTGGGCCCCCAGGCCGGAGATTATGCGCAGTTGCCGCTGGAATCCTGCTCTCCTGTGGTGCTCCCGGTGGGGCCCCTGCGTGTGCTGGCAGCCTGGGGGCTCCCACTTTGGATGCCTGCCCCTCTGGCCTACCGGCACTCTTCCTCTTCCTGGGTCCCTTCTGGAGGGGGGGCCCACATGAGACTCCCTAGGCTGCACTTTGCCTCTGCAAGCCCCCCCACTCATCGTCAACCCCCCCCCCCCGCAGAGCCTGACATGGGTGGGGGCACCAACATAACTGTTTGCCTCTGAGGAGGGGGCAGTGGCCCTCCTGGAGTTCCGCCCTCGGCCTCATCAACGGAGGATCAACATCGTCTGGGCCTTGGCTTGCTGCTACTGGGGGGATCCGGGCGGGGGGGGAGTCCCTCACTGAGATCTGCTATCATCTGGGCCACATCTGACTGCCCTACCTCCTCCTTCAGCTGGATCCCGGCGGTACACCTGCCTGACCCACTGCTTCCTGGGGCGCCCTGGCCCACTCCCCTGTCCTCTGCCCGCTGGAGGAGGCCTAGACCATCCCATCCATTGCTGGCAAGTGGCACGAGGCGGCCTCCCCTGGATTGCCAATAGGCGCTCTCACTGGGATCCTAAATACCACAGCATCGCCACAGACCATAACAACAATCAATAAAGTACTACAAGATCTCCCCTCAATATTTCTCAAGCGTACTCCCGGCACCACTATTAACCACTCAAGCGTTTGCCTCATCCACGATCCGGCTCACCCAAGAACCGTTCCTCACGCTTGGGGGCCTGCCTCTCTACATAGTGCTAGACGGACACCACGGACCCGGCTCGGCTGCCTCCAACAGCAATCTTCCATCTCCACTGCTGGCGCCCGGGCTCGCACAAGCGTTTCTGGAATCGGGACCTGGTACTATGGCCAAACAGCTCAAACCTCCCAAGATCGCTGACATATCCACCATGCTCCTCTCAGCAGAGGCAAGAAAGCAGACCCCCTCCCACCCCCCCCGAAACTCTCCCTTCAAAAAATGCCAGAAGAGAGAGGGACCATTGCAACTAAAGAAGACCTCCAAGCTTTCATGTCTGACATTAAGTCGGAATTTAGATCTTGCATCACGGAACCCACTTCGAAGCTGGAGGAGACAGACCAGAGGGTCTCAGATGTTGAGCACAGGTTGGGCTAGACCGAGGACCTAGTCCAGGAGCACTCTACTACCGTTGTGGAGGTGCAGCACGCGATTCAGGCCTTGAGAGACAAAACCGAGATCCTCGAATTCAAGCAAGAGGATCTTGAAAACAGAGCCTGCCGCAATAATCTGCGGATTCAAGGGGTCCCCTCTTCAGTCCCCGATAAGTATCTAGCTGAGTATGTGGGCAACTTCTTTCAGTCGCTGTTGCCGCACTTGGACAAGTCTCTGCTCCTGCTGGACTGCACCCATAGACTGCGCCCACGACGAGGGATTCGGACTCCAGCATCCTCCTCACCCCAGACGTGATCACGAGAGTCCACTTCTATACCTCCAAGGAAGCCATCACTGCAACTGGCTGTTCCTCCAGGACCTCTCCCTCCTGACGCTGCAGAAGCGTAGGGCCCTTTCACCGCTCACGCTTTTTTTGCGAGACCATCCGATTTGCTACCAGTGGCTATTTCCAATAGCTCTGCAATTTTCACACAACGGAACCCCCAGAACGATTAGCCACCTCACCAATGCAACAGCAATCCGACGCCCCAGCTCTCCTGGGGATGCAAAGACTCTCTCCCCTGACCCTGCAGAGACCGGACAGATCTTACCCCAAACCAAGGTGGGCACCCTGGTCAAGAGTGCAAAGAAATTGCAAAATTAAGTCATGTCTGGGAGCGTCCCTGAGGAGCATACAACACTGGAACATGAATCACTAATCTCAGCTGTGGGCCCCGTGCGGCCCAGGCCCGACTCCAAGGCACATGCCACAGTTTTTCCCTTGGAGTGAAATCCAACCCTGTTGGTTTGCTATAGCCCTGTTGGCTATGGGGATTCCTAATGAGATGAAATCGGTCCCCCAAGTTCAGTTTCTGGCCCACCGTTGGAGGCCAGTGTTGGATATCCCTTCCTCCCGTTGGAGGCAACCTAAAAAACCCCAGCCACAGGAGGATCCTGTTAAGAACACACCTCTCGACTATGGCTGACTTTGGCTTCCCCCAACACCCTCCCCTGGGACCTACATTGGCTCCAGAGGCCCTGCCCCCGCACCAAAAATTAAATTTGTCACCTTAAACGTCAGAGGCCTAAACTCTCCACCCCCACCCAACCCTCAAAAAGGAAATCCACCCTTCAATGGCTACAGGATGGGGAGGCTTCAGTGGCAGTTTTGCAAGCGACTCACTTGATCCCAGCGGACTTCCCCCGCCTTCGTAGTAGACTCTTTCCCTTGCAACTCGTGGCCTCTAACAGCACTAAGAAGGGGGGCACAGTAATCCTCTTTGCGAAAGACCTCAGGCCGCAAATTGTGGACTCACTACGTTGCCCGGAGGGCCGCTTCATTGCAGTCAAATGCCTCATCTTTGGCCAACTCTACTCCCTCATCTCAGCTTAAGGTCCCAAAGATAACCAGGAGGGGTTCTACCGAGACTTAGAAGAGGCTCTCCTTCCATTCATACAGGGGCAAGTCATCATTGGAGGGGGCTTCAACGGAGCCCCCGACCCACTTATGGACAGATCACATCCTCCAGAGGCTCAAAGTTGGCAAAGAGCCTGCTTCACCTCTTTCGGACCCTTGAGGTCGTGGACACTTGGAGGGTAATCTACCCCGAGGAGAAAGACTTCACATTCTACTCGTATGTGTATCGGACCTTCTCCCGGATTGATCTGCTACTGACCTGTCCCCCCCCCCCCTCTTCACCTCCCCAAGTCCTGGCTTTTCCAGACAACATCACCATTGGCCCCAGGGTGTTCTCTGACCACGCTCCAGTCTTGCTGACCCTGCGAGCAAATGATCCTGATCCTCCTCCCCACCGCCGATGGAACTTGTATGACCCCCATCTTGAACAACATGGCAGTAAGGGTCTCCATTGCTGGGTCGATTACAAATTTCTTCGCAGAAAACCAGAATGAGGACACGTCCCCAGCCAACACTTGGGACGCCATGAAGGCTGTGCTGAGAGGGGAACTGGTTGCTCAAAGGGCAGCTTTTCACAAGCGTAGACGTGTAGCCCGCACAGCCCTGGAGAATGAGATCCCAGAAGCTGAGGCCACCCATAATTGGAAGGGCTGGTCCCAGAAATCCAAACAGGCTTTGCAGGCTGCACGGAAGGGGCTTGAGGCGCATTACACTGAGGCCACGGCGCACTTGCTAACCAAAACCAAACAGTGGTATTACTCCAAAAGCAGTCCCTTTCATCCACCTGTCGAGCAGGAGCTCCAGGTCATGTCCCTGCAGGAGCAGGGGACCCACGGAGCACTCCAACTGCTCAGCCTTGCTGGCCATGATTTTTGGTAAGCACTGATGCCCTCCAGCCAACCCTGAAAAAATCTTATCCGAAGGCTAATTTTTTCGCTTGACGAGCAGGCATCGACCCCGGACCCTGTAAAAAGAAAATAAAAGCGTTTATTTTCTTAAAAGGCTATCTGAAGCCCATTGCCGCCATTAAGGTACACGAGGTACCGAACACTCCAAGATGGCCGACTGCCCAGTGCACACTGCACCTTCCATCTGATCCAGGCCCCTGGAGGCGAGCCGATTGGTCACTGGGCCCATAACCATCCCCATTGGCCGCCGGCAGGCGAAGCCGGCCCACTCCCTCCAAGGCCAGCTCCTGTTTTGAGCCTGTTTTGCAGTGGTTGCCGTATGCCAGCCCCCCTGGCTCCTGCACTGCCTATTATCAAGGCAACACCACCTCCTTTTATGCTAGCCATTCTATGTTTACTCTTTATCTAACGCTGCCACCATCCGCACTTAGGCGCCATCATCTTCGTGAACACTGGTGATTACTACAGCGAGGTTAACTGTCTCTGCCCCATTAACTGCACGTGAGCCCCCTGCTACAGTGCACACCGTGCTTCTGCCTTATCCTGTCGGCACCCGACTTAAAGTACATTACGACGAAACCACCCTACAAACTTGACATTAGTTGCCATGACACTAACCAAGGTATGATTAATACATCATAGTACCACTCTGGGCATCACTACCGCCATATGTGGGTAGGTAACTTCCTAACTGGTCATGAAGCAACGTTAGTTTATATTGCATTCCTTTCTATCTTGATATGCTCATCATGCCATGCTATTTCGACTGTACTGTTATTTCTACATTTAAAGTCTGTCACTGAATTGCCTTTATCCAAACTCTAGATTTAAGGCCGTTGTTGCCTTGCCAGTACTTGTTGGTGAGCCTGTAACTTTCAAATCTGCCTATTGCTGCATTTTACCTAGCCTTACCTACTTAGTTTGTGCTACACTGCCAGCAAAATTCAAATCTGCCTATTGTATTTTATATAGCCTTGCCTACTTAGCTTGTGCTACACTGCCAGCAAAATTCAAATCTGCCTATTGTATTTTACCTAGCCTTGCCTACTTAGTTTGTGCTACATTGCCAGCATAATTCAAACATTGCCGTAGCAATCTCGAATCTGCCTTAGCCGTTTCCACAGCATTCCCAGACCATGTGCCCGGTTGTACTTAGTGCTTAAGTTGCACCTCCCAGAGTGACTTTCTTGCCTCTAAGTGTCGTGTATTCCTAGTCACATTAATCACTATCGCATGTGTGCCATAGCTTCTATTCTAATGCCATCATTGCGCTAACCTTGACCTTAACCTTGACCTGTTAGCCGTGGCGACACATTACTGCCAGCACTATGCCTATGCCTTCTCACTGCACTGACATCAGTGTGCTTCCTGCTATGCCTTGCCTAATGTTGTTGACCGTATCATACTAGTCACTTCCTAGTTCCACCTACCAATCTGCTCCACTTAGCGGTAACTGAATCCCCTATCTCTGATACTACACTATCTTTGATACTGGAATTGGAAGCATGCTAAACTTAGCAATACTGCTCTGTACTATGGCTGTTGCCATGCGTGTGGACTCTAGAAGCCAAGATTACATTGGTCAGTCACTTGTACCTATCCCAGACTCTAGCCTGCTAACCCCTACAAATATTGCGCAATCTAATCTATCCAAACACTACAGGGCCCTAGAGACAATATCTAACGCCTCTCTACCATGCGCCACGTCCAGTAGAAATGACAGACTCTGTGCTAGACTAGCCAAATTATATGAACCTTTGAGAAGAGCCCTTCCGGCCACTAACTATAAACTCAACCTTAGACCTAGCCACTTAAAGTTGTCTCCACCACTGCCCATCTTGAACCCGAATATCCTTCAGCTTAATAACGATAAGGCTAAAGTTTGTAACAACTCTGACAAACCTATCCGAGTCAACAAAGCAGCTGAGGCCCCTCCCTCAAAGGAGCGCTTCTCAACACAAGATCACTAGTCGCACATGCTACCGATATTGCCGACTTAATCACTGAAGGGAACTTGGATTTCCTCGCAATTACGGAAACATGGCTCCATAATGCAGCAGGACCTGCTCTTATGCTAGCTATCCCTGATGGCTATATCATAGTCGGACAAGACCGAGATAATGCCCGAGGTGGCGGTATTGCGATTATCTCTAAACTGCTCTTGGCCTTAGACTAGCCCCTACCCATCTATCACAATCATGTGAAGTTCTCACTACCGAAATTCAGATAAATAACTCGCAATCCCTTACTATGCACCTAATATATAGACCACCTGGCCCTCTTGGTACCTTTTGAGGAAGATTTGCATAATATAATTATGAATAACCTTAAACCTACCTCTCAACTACTCCTATTAGGAGACTTTAACCTAGGTTTTAATGACCAAATGGATAAAAACGCAACTGATATAGCCAACACTATCAACGCATTAGGCCTCAACCAAAAAGTCAATAAACCTACCCACCTTAAAGGGAGAATACTGGACTGGATAGTGGACCTTAACTGTTCAGTTACCATTTCATCAATTTTGCAATTATCGTGGTCAGACCACTTTCTGGTCTCCTTCCACCTATCTACTATACGACCCACTCCACTGGTTCAACCATTAGCGCCACCATGCTCAACTAGAAGTAAAACAAGCATCACTGTAGAGAAAGTTATCCCTGCCATTTTGCCCACACTCAACGCACTACCAGAAAATCTTGATCCTAGCATCCTAGTTCAGGAATTTAACAACATTATGCTCACCACACTGGATAAAATTGCCCCTGTCAAACTTAGACCTAGCAAACCAATAGCCCATTTAAACAAATGGTTCACTCCACAACTTAAAGACCTTCGCACCTTAAAGAATAAAAGTGAAACTAATTGGAGATTTTGCCCCTCTAGTGAGAACAAAGCTAAATTAACCTCACTTTCCTCACAGTTCAAGAAGGAAATTTGCCGGGCAAAACGTAATTCCTACAACGAGCGTATTGCTAACTCTAACTCGAGCATGAAAGAACTCTTTTCTATACTCAAAGAACTAGAGTCCCCAATTGCTATACCTGATGTCTTTACTAAGGACAAAACCTGGTGTACAGAAATCCAACAGGCCTTAGCTAAGAAAATTAATACACTCCAGAATAAAATTCAACAAAAAAAAGAAGTACTGAATTTACAGCACTCGCCCAACACCCCCTTGCCCAACGATTCACCATTGGCACACAATACTACCTTCCTTGTGTGTGGAACGCGACAAGGGTGCCCTCTATCCCCCCTGCTTTTTGCCCTAACCATGGAGCCCTTGGCTGAACGCATCCGCCTGAATCCGAGGATTAAAGGCCCACAAGTAGGCCCCTCTCAACACAAGATTGCCCTTTACGCCGACGATTGTACTGTTGACCATCACTGACATCGTGGCTTCCATGAAAGCCGAAATTCATAGGTTCGGGAAGGTGGCGAGCTTTGCCATCAACTTTGAGAAGTCAGTGACCTTAGGGGTGGGGCTAAGTGCAGGGGAAAGATAATCCCTAGAGAAGCAATGCCCAATACAGTGGAATGTCAAATCGATCCCTTACCCAGGGGTGCAGATTCCGGCTGGTCCGGCTGACGTTTAACAGGCAAACTTCCCCCCCTCTTCGATGAGCTGGAAAAACACCTCACTCGCTGGCTCCCACAAGAGATTTCGCTGCTAGGCCGCATTATGGCTTGCAAGATGAACCTCCTCCCACGGTTTCTCTGTTTGCTCCTCTTTGCCCATCTCGATCCCGCTCCCCCCCCCATGCGGCGTCTCCAAAGAAAGATGTTTGACTTCATCTGGAGGGGCAGGAAGCTGTGAATTCCCGAGAGAACTATGTTGGGCAATCCCAAATTGGGTGGACTGGGGGTCCCTGACCTCCGTAGATATCGGATAGCAGCACAACTCGCCCACCTCCAGGCATGGGGGATCACCTCGGGGCACCCGAAGTGGGTGGGGATTGAACAATCTCGACTCCCTCTCCCTCTTTGCTTTCTCCCATACCGCCCCCCTACACTGCGCCGAACCTAGCCAACTATTTTGGCTTCTACCAAACACCTGGTGAAAGCCTGGGACTTGGCCCGGAAACATAGGGGCACCCTGGGGCGGTCTGAGTCCATCCTCTCCAATCTTTCATAACCTTCTCGCCAGGTTCCTGCCCCTCGAACTGTCGGAATTGGGTGGCAGGGGGCCTCTAATCTCTAGGTCAACTTTATGAGGAGGGCCGCCCACGCTCCTTCGAGCAATGAAAGCAGACGTTCCGGTTAGCGGAAACGGACAGGTTCACCTATTCTCAACTGCGCCATTGGTGTTCCCACCCCCTGACCCGAACGGCAGCAAGGCAAGCTGCCACCCCGCTAGAACTCACCGCGAAAGACCTGCCAGCACGGGGGACGATCTCCACCGTCTATAAATTAATGCAAGATGACCCCTTCGCCGCGAAGCCCTCTTGTATGTCTCAATGGGAGGCAGACCTGGGACACTCCATAGAGGATCATATCTGGGTAGATATTTGGTCGAGAACCAGAGTGTCCTCCCCCTTCATCAGCAACCAGGAGTGCCCACAAGCTGCTCCTACGATGGTATTACCCCCTCCCCACTCCGCCTACACCACTTTTATCAGGCTCTAGCTCCCCAATGTTGGCGTCGCTGTGGATCTCCAGGGTCCCATTTCCATATGTAGTGGTCTTGCCCTAAGGTCAGTGAATTTTGGTCCCAATGCCTTGCCACGATAAAAGACATCACCCAAGTGGTAATCCCTCGTGCTCCTGAAAACATCCTTCTTGGGGTCCTGGTCCCGGGCTCCTACCTGAGAACAGGCAGAAAGGCTGCCCTCATAACCCAACTCTTGCTGTTGGCAAAAATTACTGTAGCCCGTACTTCGAAGTCTGCTGAAGGCCCACCTAATGACGATTTGGTGGATTAAGCTTTGGGACATTTTGATAGGGCGAGAAGGTCACTGCAGCCAGGGCAGGCACCCTCCACCGCTTTGCGAACATTTGGGCGCCACTCTTGGACTATGATCGGAAATACCCAGCGCTAACTTATAAACCGAACCTAATTGCGAGGGCCCTCCACTCGGATACCGAACAAGGAACGCACAGTCTGGCCCAGACGGAATGAAAGTCAAGCTGACATGTGGGGCTACTGGGGTGAATGGGGGAAATGTTGCCTTCTCATGCCAAGGCTTGGTGTTGCATCTAATTCTTAACTCATGTGATCACCTGTGTGCTGTTCTGTAAATAAATTAATACAAAAAATAAGATTGAGAAGAATTCAAAGAATTGTGAATTTAATGGTGAAGACCAGCTACAGAAGGGAACCGACCCTACGTGGGTGCTGACCCGAGAAACTCTGGTCAATCCCGGGTTAATGGAAACTACTGATACCAGAAAGGCTGAAGGAGAGCCGCCAAGACAGGTCAAAGTGGTCATACAGGAGGTCTAACAAAATCCCCATACAGTCCGAAGTCTTTGACCGACCAGCTGATGAGAAAGCAAGGGAAGTGAATACCGAATCGAGGGTAAACAAGGGAATTGAATGGCGCAGAGATAAAAGCAAAAGCAATTGCGAATAGCAAGTGTGAACCTGACGAAGGGTTATCGGTAAAAGGGGGCAAAGTCTAAAACTCCCAAGAAACATTGTGTTGACAAAGGTGAACCCGGTAGAGGGATGTCTGCGAGAACAGTTTAAAAAGACATTAAGGTTTGTGCATGAGAGAAAAGCCATAGTGAACCCTGTGGAGGGAGGCGGAGAATTGGGAGGGGTCTGCGCCCAGAAGAGGGGAACCCATCACCCAAAGAATAAGTGAAAAGGAACTTTGTGTTTGTTTGTTTTTTACTGACCCTCGAAGGAAAGAGACATTTGGTTGAAAAGAGACTTGGCCGTTGAGGCTTCTGAGGAGTTGAAACCGAAATGGTCGTCTCATGCTGGGGAAAGCTCGAGAACTGTGATGTGATTAGAAGTCCCACCTTATCCCATGCTCAATCGTCCTGACATATTATTTGTGAACACTTTTCTTTTCTTGAAAACTATCCCACACCCTTTTTGTGTTAGTTGTAAGGATTGGCAATAGGTTTCTTGGTATAGGTCCTTTTATTTGATACAACACCACTAGGACTGTTTTATTTTTCATTCGATGGTTGACCCTTGCTCCCATCTTAGATTTAGACTAGGTGTATTTCCAACCTGCATACAGTTTAATAAACGCCCTTGAACTGTGATCACTTGTGACTGTCCTTACTGTTGCCACCAAGAGTTCCTTACACATCAGATTCAAGATTGGTTAAGGCTCTAAGAGATGCGTTTGAAGAATTACGGTTCAAATTTCCTTATTTGTAGACTCTTTTTTTGGCGGTGGGGGGGTGGTATAGTAATTTTCTGATTCTGTCTGGGCATCTGTTGTACGGACCATAGGCAGAAACTCCCTCCTTTCCTTCCTTTACAGTGGAGAATCGGATCACTCGAGAAGCAGGTCTAATCTTGATATCTTTGCCGTTTTCTGCAATCACTCCTTTGCCACTCGATCCTTCCCCTCACTCCTCAAGCATTCCTTTGTGCATCCTCTCCTCAAAAAGCCTTCTGCTGACCCTTTCTGTCTGGCAATCTACTCCCTATCTCAATTACCCCCTTCCTGGGCAAACTGTTGGAGAAGCTGGCCATCTCCCAGCTTAACCACCACACTGAATCTGTTGGTTGTCTCCATGACCCCCAGTCACGGAAACTGCTCTCCTGAACACCTGTGAAGACCTGCTCTCTATTATCATTTCCAGCCCTCCTTCCGTTCTCATCCTTCTTGACCTTTCCTCTGCCTTTGATACAGTCAATCACTCTGATAAAGCGGCTCCGGGATACCCTTGGCATCACAGACCTGGCTCTCCCCTGGTTGACCTCCTTTCTCTTGGACTGACCTTCTCAGGTTCAACTGGGCCCTTTTCCTTCCACCATCTCACTCTCCACCTGCAAGTCCCTCGGGGCTCTATCCTCTCGCCTTGGCTTTTCAACATCTACCTGGCTCCTCTAGCCCATTTGATCCTCACCTTCTCTCCTAACTCCCAGCGTTATGCGGATGACACGCAGCTCTCCTTCAAGCTTCCCTCCTCTGCTGTCTCCTCTTCCTCTCTCATTCCTGACTGCCTGTCTGCTATTCAGGCATTGTGCACTCCTTAATTGCCAGTAAGACAGAGATCCTTCTCATTGGGACCCTTGCTCCCTCTTTCCCCTCCCACACACTGGCCACCCTCCATGGGCCTCCACCCTTCACCCTCCGGTGAGGCAAAAAACCTTGGTGTCATCTTTGACTCCTCTCTCTCCTTCTCTCTTCACTTCGCAACCTTACCAAGAAGGCCCACTTTCAGCTGCATCTCCTCACAGGCATTCTCCCTTTCCTCACCTTCCCCCAGAAACTCAATGTTTCCAGAGCTCTGGTCCTCTCCAGGCTGGATTACTGCAACAACCTCTTCCTTAATCTGCCTAACTCCTCCCTTCACCCCCTTCAACTAATCCAGAATAGGACTGCAAGACTTATCCTTGGCGTCAAGCCCAGGGACTGCATCACTCCCTCCCTAAATTCTCTCTTGTGTACTTGTGTATGAGCGCGATATAAATAAAATATCATTCATTCCACTGGATCCGGTTGCTGTGAGGATCAAGTTCAAGACCTTCCTCATCATCCACAAGGCTTTCTGGGGCCTGGGACTCCTCTACATCAAACTCTCTCTCCCTAAATACCTCCCTAGCTCTAACACTCTGCAGATCAGATGCTTTTCCAAGCAGAGAGTGGGTGGTAGATCTCTATTCTCCGTCGGTGCCTCCCTCTTGAATAGCCTCCCTTCCCCTCTCAGACTGGAGCTGGATTTCCTTAAGCTGCGGAAGCTTTGCAAGACCCTACTTTTCTCTTCTTCCTCCCCTCTCCCCCTCCCCTGCTAATGCCCGTGTCTGCTTCTTGACTGGCTGCCTGGTGCCCCCTGGCCTCTGCACTTCTCATTACTGCACTTGCATGCTCCAAATGTCACAAGGCCTCGTTGGATCGTTTTTGTTTTATCCTCCCTGTTCCCCTACCCGCTTGTCGTCTTGCCCCTCGAAACACATTATGTACCGGCGCATTATAAATACCCAATGAATTACCCCATTGAGTATTGCGGTGTGCTATTTCAACTCAGTCCGGATATTATCGTATAGGTGAACTATTGAAGTGAAAACCATATTTAAGGCTGCTATGGATGCAGGGCCCAGGTTAGTTATCTCTACATGGTCCGTAGGGCCGGTGACAGATGGGCTTTTCTCTAATGGTAGAGAGGATATTGATCACTTCAATATTGAATCTTCCAGTTGTTCCTTAAAAATGGCTGGTGCAATTGAAGGTGAAGAGCCTTAGGGGGGAACACCAAGATTTGCCTCTGCCATTGTGATGGACTGTGATGGACTGTGATGCACTGGCACAGCAGGTAACGCTGGCGGCAGGCTCTTCGTTTCAGATGTTCTCTGCTCCACCCCTCTAATTGAGCTACACGTTAAGTCAAGAGTGATCAAAGTGTTCATCGATAAGCAATCCTCTCCTTCTGTGATGTTTTTTTTCAGAGAAGAAATCTGATATTTTTTCCGACAGCTAGTAGCCAGTTTTACTGAGGCGCTAATGTCAGACGAGAAGACTTGATCCAGTTCTTGTCTCGCGATACTGACCTATGCATACGTTCTTTGGTCTGAGACCGAATCATAGGGGAAATCGGACTCATCCATGATGCCGGTATCAGCGCTTTTCTTGCTCAAGTTGTACATAAGGGGAGAGTGTAACGGTCTGGGTGCGTGGACGTACTGTAAAGATCGGTTAGTCAGGGATGAGCAAGTATAGACTATGCAGGTATGTAGATATAAAGTGCCTCTAACCTCTGAAGTCCGCCTCCCACAGCTTTAAACTGTATGCAACTGTACTCCGCGCCTCCTCAATGGTTTTGAGCGAGTAGTATGTTAAAGCAAAATGGGTCCCCACAGCAACAAAAGTCCAAGAAGTAAGGTGCAACTGAGATGTGCACTGAAATGCTTTCTAAGTTGCAGCACTAACTTTCAATACCTCCTCCTCCTCCTCCTACAATAAGGCTAACAAGTTGGTTGGGGTAACAATGATAGTGATTCAGCTCTGCATCAGACTATTTTGTGGGGGCACTTTGGTTGATATTATTTTGAGAATACAAGCACATGCAAATGAAATGGTAACAGTGGTGATGATGGATAATGGCTCTTGACAGAATCAACATTGAGGACAGATTCATAGGGTTGATTTGTGGCTGCAACTTCCCACTTGACATCTAGAGATGGGCAGACTTGTTTGTAGTGCCGACGTTGCTGTGGAATTTTGATTCAGGGAATGGCATTGGGCTAGATAAGAGTAGTTGACTAGAGGAAAAATGATCAGACCATTGAGTGCTATGGGTGTTTATAATAGCAGTATATCAGG
The DNA here is from genome assembly GCF_040938575.1 of Ambystoma mexicanum. Lineage (NCBI taxonomy): Eukaryota > Metazoa > Chordata > Amphibia > Caudata > Ambystomatidae > Ambystoma > Ambystoma mexicanum. The sequence continues at coordinate 950,048,559 of NC_090933.1, read as the reverse complement.
CAGTACCAGGTTTTGGATATTACCAAATGTATATGCAGGAGCAAGAAGCCTCAGTTAGCTGGCAGTATTCAATAGTGTCAAGAAACCAGATAAAGATCTTGCCACAGCATTAGCAGATGTATTATAGTTATGTTAAAAAGCTTTTATACTGCACCCACCACCATAGTGATCTTGCAGCACCAAAGCTTGTCCGGATAGTGGTGCATTGTGCCCCCACCTGGGGTGGATCAGACAGAAAGAAATAGAGGGGGCGTTTTTTGGGTGATGGGGAAGAGGTGGTTGAAGGGGTATGGGTGAGGGGATAAGAGAAGCAGGAATAAGATGGAACAGCGAAAGGCAAACAAATAGAAAGGTAAAAAGGGGAGCAATGCTTGTGATGGTAGGGGCGGCGCATGTGTAATTATTGGCAGTGGATAAACCAGCGTTGATCTGAAAAAAAGTCCTGCTCATTGTGTTGAGCAATTTTTCTTTTGAGGACAGTTTATAATACAGTGATTTCGTGGTACTAGAGTTAGCTATTGGAATCATTTTGTGCTCACGCATGCCCTTGAAGTTTGGTGGATTCTTCACCAGACAGTTTTTAAACATCCTTCCTGGGAAACCAGGAGGATAATCTGGTGGTGTCAAGCCTCCTGGCAGAAGTGTTGGCTGTGTAAATGTGAATGCAGGGAAGACAACAGGGGAGGGAGGGAAGGAAGGTGTAATCTCAATCTTGGTGCTTGGAATCTTGATAATACACAATGTGGACTTATCAATGTCAGGTGATGTAAATTGTCTCACTTGGGAGTAAACTATCAAATTCTAGTAACGCTTCCCCACTTACAATGAGTAAACATGCCCTTTGTTCACTATCCAGACTGTGATCAATAGATTGTTGCACATCCCTATTCCCCTTTTCTACACAAAGTGTAGAACTGGAGAGATGCAACCAGATATATGTCCTTCTGTATACAGTAACAGTCTGGCAACCTTTTATGTGAAGGGTTCTGATGATATGATATGGCATTTATAACGCGCCTATATACAAGTGTTTCAAGGCGCAACGAGGCAAGGGAGGGGAACAAAAGGGAGGACAGACAATGATCTTAATAGGCCAGGTGTCATTCGGATCGCGCAAGTGCGTGGGAGGGGGGCACGGACAGTGCAGTACGTGGGAAAAGATAACAATAAGTAACGGCCAGCTTGTGGCAAATCCAAGGGTAAGTGCAGACATCAGGTGTCAAGGGCTAGTTGAGGGGACTGTAGGGATACAGAAGCAGTCCCCAAGTGCGGGGGTTGCGAGGTGGGCAGTGCAGGTGTGTGATGCTGGCGGGGGGACCTGGGTCATAGATCAGAGGGTGTCCAGGTGGCCAAGTTCTGGTTACAGCCAGGAGGTCAGCAGAGGAGAAGAGGAGAAAAAGCAGAAGCAAAGAGAAAGGTTTTGAGGTGCTTCCGGAACCAGAGATGGTTCTCCTCAAGTTTAAGAGGGAGGCAGGGAGGCTGTTCCAGAGGGAGGTACCAGCCGAGGAAAGAGATCTACCACCAACTCGTTATTTGGAGAAGCGACTGAACCTGAGGGAGTTGGAGGCGGATGAGCGGAGAGCTCGAGAAGGAAGATGTTTAGGGAGAGAGAGTTGAAAGTATTGAGGCCCCAGAAGGCCTTGTGAATGATGCAGAGGATTTTGAACTTGATCCTCGCAGCCACTGAGATCCAATGCCTGGAGAGATACGATCCCTGGTCTTGGGGCCAAGGACAAGTCTTGCAGTCCTGTTCTGGATAAGTTGCAGAGGGCGGAGAGTAGAAGGAGGCAGATTTTGAAAGAGGCTGTTGCAGTATTCCAGCATAGAGAGAACCAGAGCTCTGGAGACAATGAGCTTCTTGGGGAAGGAGAGGAAAGGAAGAATACCTCTGAAGAGGTGCAGCTGGTTGTGTGACTTCTTAAAGACGTCAGAGATGTAAAGGGAGAAGGAGAGTGTGGAGTCGAAGATGACCCCAAGGTTTTTTTCCTTGCAGGTGGGGACAGGAAGAGGGCCAAGAGAGGCCAGCCAGAGAGCTGCAGCAACGGAGGGTGCGGGTGTGCCGATGAGGAGAATCTCAGTCTTACTGGCATTAAAGCAGAGGTACTTGGTGGCACACCATTCCTGGATAGCAGACAGGCAGTCAGAAATAAGGGAGGGAGAGGAGGAGGCCGAGGGTAGGAGGAGGCCGAGGGTAGACTGAAAATGAGCTGGGTGTCATCTGCATAGCACTGAAAGTTGGGGCAGAGAGCGGCGATGCGATGGGCTCAGGAATGCCAGGTATTGGCTGAACAGCCAGGTAGAGAGGTTAGACCCCCTGGGGGACACCACAGGTAGAGAAAAAGATAGCAGAGAGGAAGGACCCAAGTTGGACCTGAGAGGGTCAGTCAGAGAGGAAAGAAGTCAGCCATGCCAGAGCCTGACCAGCGATACTCAGGTTATCACGGAGACGATTGCGCAGGATGGCATGGTTAACGGTGTCAAAGGCAGAAGAGAGATCAAGCAGGATGAGAACGCAAGGGGTGTTAGCATCAAGGTTGGAGAGCAGGTCTTTACGGATATTCAGTAGAGCAGTTTCCGTGCTTCTGCCAGCTCTGAAGCCAGACTGATGATCATGAAGACAACCAACAGATTCGATGTGGAGATAAAGCTGGGAGATGGCCAGTTTCTACAGGAGCTTGCCCCGGAAGGGAGTGATGGAGATTGGGTGATAGCCGCACAGGAGGGGTCGGCAGAGGGTTTCTTAAGAAGCGGGTGCACAAGGGAGTGTTTCAGGGGGGATGGAAGACTCCAGTGGTGAATGAGTGATTGATTGCAGAAATCACCCAGGGCAGGAGCCAGGGAGTTGATGTGGTCCTTGATAGATTTGGAGGAACAGGGGTGAACCTGTTTAGACAAGACCTTCATAGATCGGACTTGTCTAGAAACCACTTCTGCCGTGAACAAGGGAAAGGCAGAGAAGGAAGGAGGAGAGGTGGCTGTAGAAGGGCTAGAGGAAGAGCAGGGAGTAGAGGGAGGGAGGGCATAGGAGGAGAGTTTTAGAGATGAAGTGAGAAGCCAGTGCTGTGCAGAGGGCCTGGGAAGGGACAGGAGAGGTAGAGATTATGGCAGGATTGTCCAGTTCCTTGCAGAGACATGGGCTTGTATGTGAGCTCTCTTCTTGGTTAGGACAGAGAGCCAGTATTGCCTTTGGAGGGTTCCATGTCTTAAAATCGCGGCAAGAATGGCCGTGAATACAAAATATCGTGGCAAAAATGCAGCAATTTTTTGTTTTTCTCCCACAACAATCATGTAAAGGATGCAGGGAACATCACTGCAACCCCTGCACCCATATAGCATTTAAGGGGAGCGGGGGACAACCCTGCAACAAAGGGATCGTGGGGACAACCCTGCAACCCCCGCTCTCCTTAAATGGTATAATGGGGTACACCTTTACCGGGTCAAACCACAGCATTTTGCTGAGATTTTTATTTTTTATTTTTATTTTTTTTGGCAACATTTTTGCCGTGATTTTATTACCTGATACCCTTTGGAGCAGGCGGCAGGCCAGTTTGTCAGAGGATGTACACAAACCACGTCATTTCCTCTCGGCCACCCTGCACTTGCGTATTAGGGTGACGAGGTCCGAGTCGTACCATGAGTTGCACTTGGCTTTGGGCTTCAGGCGGATTCTCATAACAGGGGCAAGGATATCAAGAGTATCAGATATAGCAGAATGGAGCGTGGAAAGGACTGTGTCAGGATGAGTCATCCAAAGGCGGATGAGGGGGGGATGAGAAGGTGGCAGTGAACATGTCTTTGGCTCAAGCTTTTAATAACCATGCACAGTTGTGCAGAAGAGCATATTCCCTTCTACTTGCTTCTCTAGTTCTCAAACTGCCGGAAAGCTGGGAGGAACTAAGAGCACTCCTAAATTAGGGTACGTTTTGGTCTGTGGCCCCTTGTGGCCAAAGCCCTGGATCGGGCTTCCTGGAAGTACTTGGTGCCAACTATAATTTTATGGAGATGGTTATGGTGGTGTGGGAGGCATGATTCCTCTTGGGTTGAGGCTGGGCTCTTCTGAAGTTAATCTGCAAATCCAGCCTGGCCAATCCTTTTAAATCTGGGATACAGTTATCTTGTCCAGTTAAGAGGGCAGCATAGGGGTTGTTGTGTGCATCAGAGGTGAGGAGTCTGCTTATGTTTTCTGGTCTACTTTGGGTGTTAGGACTCTTTTTATGAATTTTGTGATGCTCACATGTATTGTTTGGTGTTCTGTAGAGTGTGTATTGTATCCTGATTGTTTATAAGCGCTTGACATCCTTGTGAAGGGGCAGCATAACATGTAAAATAAATGGCAAAGTCTGACATATAACGAGATAACCAGCTAGTATAACAATTCTGATACTATGCCCCAAAAACTATAATGAAGGGTGCAATAAATACATGAAGAAATAACAAGGAAAATGAGAATAACTCTCAAGCCAAAAAATAGTTTGGTTAAAGGAGCACAGTTGGGAAATTAGAATAAAAAGGAACACACAGCAGTGGAAGAGAGTCGGATACAGATGCATTGAGAAAGTGGATGTCTAAATGTGAGTGAGAGTCTGTGTATGTGTGCGAGAGTGCGTGTGAGTGCATGTGTGATAGTGTGTGTGCGCACGTGCAAGTGTGTGCGCACGTCCAAGTGTGTGTGTGTGCGCGCACGCATCAGAGTGTGTGTGTGTGTGTCTGTGTCTGTGTCAGTGTCCTAAACCTAGGAAAACCAAGCATTACAAAGCATGGCAGAACATAGCTAAGATTGTATAGGTGGCTGTTTCCCTCCCCTGACCCCTCCGGACAGATGCACAAACACACACCACACTTCCTGACTTGAGGTCTGCTCTTTTGGAGCATAACTGGAAAAATCAGAATAGAGTTGTAGTGGAGGGAAGGGATAGAAACCAAACAGAAGATTAGATAGGCAATATTGAAATCGCTGTGTAAATACATTGCTGTATTACATGGGGATTCATTGAAAATACATGTTGGTATGACACCTAAGGAAGCAGAATAGGTTTAGACTACTGGGTTCTATATTTTACGTGTTTTCTAAATCTCAACTTGAGGACTCTGTATGTGTTCCACAAGCTACAAATACACTTTCACAATTGTACTGCCAAAAATGGGGTAGAAGGCAAAGGAATTTACAGTCTGTTCTCTGGGGTAACTCATGAAAGAATCCAGTAGATGCCGGGTCACCAACAGTACACAGGAGTATTTTGCAACATTTTCGGGATGCTGCACCCATAATATATGCTATACACAAAGTTTGTTCACGTTGGATTGTGTTGGAGAAATTCTTTAAATTATTTCAGTCTCTTAATCAATGTGTACGTCTTGGGTAACCTCGAAGTGATTTATATTTCCAAAAGTACCTGATATCCGTTTGAAAAAAGTATTTGAATTTTAATGACCACTAATGTTTAGTTTGAAATTCAAAGAAAACTGTAATGAAGAAAAAACATAACAGTAAATCCACTTAGTATAAATCTCAAATTACAATAAGACAAGATACATAATTCAATGAAAGCGTTTTTAGAAATTAAACACAGATCATTAATGCACAAATGGACACAGTAAAAACGGAGTGGATTTATGGATTTTTAAATGGATGCCAGAGAATTTTGAGTTATCTGAGAGATCTTTAGGATTTAAAATAGTTGAGGGAGGCAGACCCCCCCTCCTTTTTCTGAACATTAAATATACCATATTATTAAGATTTATTTTGGCATTTAGCCATTGAAGCACTACACATGAAACATGCCATTTAATATAATGTATGCAATAATCATGCAAATAAATTGGTCCAATTTACGCAATGGTGCCAATTAAAATAATTTTGTGATACAGCAATGTTAAAATGGAACACATGAAAACATATGTTCTAATGTCAATTTAAGTAATGGCTGCATCAACTTTTTTCACTAAAATAAGAAATTTGTGGCATCAGCTACGTAAAAGGTATTAGGTTTATTTCCCTTAATAGACATACTGTAGTGTTATAAAATTGTATTAAATTTTCCTATAAAGGATGTACATTCTTCACATCTGATCTGTTACTTGCACATCTTAGCAGCACTACAACACAATTACAAAAATGTTACTTTTCTAAGCTTTTATTTGACATAAGCCATTCATGCAGGCAAACATGTTTTAAACAATTACAGTTGCATACAATCCAGTTTTTGAGGCAGCCCAATAGGACTCTGGCAAAATATTTTAGTAACGTTATATGTACGTTTTTGAGATAAGAGCTGCACATGCTAGATCAAGGAATTTACATTTCAAAGTTGACCTGAAATGAATTTTTGGGCTGCTACAACCAAATATGTATTCAAGGCCAGAGTTGCTGATAAAAGACATACTAAAGCAGGTTTAAGTTGTCTATATTGATGGATTTTCAGCATAGGAATTCATGCCTTGATGTGTACAGACCTAGACAAGGGACAAAAAAAGATATAATGTAATATATATGTCTACTTCATCAGTGCACTTAAGGCAACAGCAATTAATACATTATGTACTTTCTCGACATCCCTTAACAATACTAACAATGTACAAGATGGAATCTAACTCGTGTCGTATAAAAAGTTCCCTCAAAGTCAAAACATTCTAGTACTGACATTGTTTTCTCAAGAATCCCTATCTGATGCATGCTTTCTCAGAAGGTAATTCTCAGCTGTTCCTTGGGTAAATGGATGCTTTAGGCCAGCCAGTCTAAATCATTCCAAAACATTCATTAGGTGCAATTATTTTATTACACTTTCCTGATTGTAGAAATGTTCCACTGTATGTCTCTTGCAAACATACTATGTGTATTAGATCATATTGCTAACCACAGGAGAACAGGGATAACTTTAATGTAATTCTCTATATAATCAATTCCAAACTCTGTATAGACTGCATATACTGTAGAAGTAGATGTTAGCCCCAGTATCTTTCGAAGAAAGTTGTTTTCTTCCATCTGTATTTTTAAATGAATTGTCTACAGCCCCATATAATACTGATGCTTGACCATGGAAATATTTAAAAGGATGGGCAATGGCTGAACTTCAAAATGGCTGGCAGTTCTGGTGTTCCCTTCAATAACTTGAATATTTCTTTTCTCTCCAAATGAGCTGACCCTCTATTTATTTGAAAAATACATTTCAAGATAATTTATTATTTAAACATTCGGTAAAATGTCCTTGTTTATTACGAAATGTCTGCTTTTGCTCACATTTATAATGCCCTTATTTCCAACCGATAAAGGTGAACACTGCAAAATTCTGGGTTTTTAAGCCTTTACTTTCAATGTTGTAGCCATAGATTTTAACTAGAGGCTGTAATGCTTTTTGAGTTGTTGCGAGCAAGAATGCATCATCTGCATACGAAGCAAAGAAGGTCTGTGATTTTCTATGTGCAGGACATCTGTGGAGCAATATATTATGACGTTATCCTTAGCCACAGTATTTATATATATATATATCTATATATATATATTAAATAAAATCGGTGCGAGTACACAGCTCTGACATAGGACTTGATAAATGTTAAAAGTTCTTGTACATCTTCCCTCATGACTACCTTACTACCCCTTCAATGTTCAAGTATAGTGTGAATATAATTGTTTGGAAGCCAGGGGGAATTTTCATCTCCAATAGAGTTGTCCACTGCTTCCTTATCTCGACTAGATCGTACAATGTTGTGAGGTCTGTAAATGTCATGTACACATTTTCCTTTCTCAGAAAGTCGTACCTGGATTGTATTAAGGATACATTTAGGAGCCTGATCTATACTTCCAACGGCCTCCCTGAAACCATAGTGTTTCAGCAAGAATATTCTTCTTTATCCAATCGGAAGTTCCATGTGTCCATTCTGTTTTCCGAGATGCCTCTTCTCCCTCTTATTTAAACATGTCCAATATCTTTATTTTGTGTGGGCACCATAGTTCCATATAGTCGCTTTGAAGGTATTCAAGGATTTCAGCCCAATTGTCTCTAAATATTTGGTTACTCCCCTGTAGATTGTACGTGATGTGTTCCATTGTTATATGGGACCATACTCTTCTTATCCAATCGATTGACAGGGGTGAGTGCTTCTGCTTCCACTTTTGGGCTATTTCCAACCATGCTCCAATCAGTAGACCATTAATGTTTTGTTTCTGTGTTTTAGTTAGTTTTTTGTCTTTCGGGTCCCATATCCCACATAGCTCTACTTCTTCCCCCAAGTTCCACATGCCTGGGAACATTAGCTGCACGTGTGCCTTCACATCAACCCAGTATTGCTGTAGGTTTGGGCAGTCCCACCTAATGTGCTGCCAATCCCCTTCCCCTCCACATTCCCTCCAACATTTATTAGAGGAATCCCGGAAAATCGTGTGGAGCCTTTCTGGTGTGTAGTGCCATTGCAAGGGGATTTGCATCCACATTTCTTTTGTCTGTATCGCCTTAGTAAGTTTTAGTATCATCTCCCATGTGTGTTCCCACCGCTTCTTTGGGATTGTTCTTCTCGGGGTCTTTTCCCATCTTTTCATGTATTGCCATTTTATTTCCTCCGCATAGGTGTTAATGTATCTATAGGTGCTGGAAACAAATTTTTTCGTTCCATCGTGTGTCATAATGTATGTTTCAAAAGGAGTTAGCTCCCTCATTGCGGCTTCTTTTATTCTGGGCGTATCTTACCAGTGGTATAATTGGTCATATTTATATCTGTCCTTAGCGTTCAGGTTTAGCAGAGCAGAGTAGTCTTCAAATGATCTTATCTGTTGTCCCTGGTACATATCCCCGAACACTTTGCATCCTGCCTCCTCCCACTTCTCAAATGCCCTTTTCTCTTACCCTGGCGGGAATTCTGGATTTTTTAATAGGGCATAAAGGGTGCTGGCTAATTTGTAAATTGGGGTGTCTGTGTTTCCTCCCCAGCCATAGCAAATGTCTTTCTTGTGGGTGTAGTTGCCACTGCTCTATCTTGTGCTGCCCACATCTTCTGAGAGTTGTCTGGTATCCATTATTTCAATACCCATAATTGGGCCGCCTCATAATATTTTTTTAAGTGCGGGAGGGCACACCCGCCTTCCTTCCTTGAGGCAGTAAGGACCGTGTTCGGTACTCTCAGGGTTATCCCCTGCCATATTTATTCCGAGGCGGCTTTCGTTAGAGATTTGAAGAAAGCTGGTGGGAGTCTTATTGGCAACCCTCGGAATAGATAAATAAGTTTGGCTAGGATGGTCATCTTGATCACCATTATCCGCTCCCATGATGATATTGATAAGGGGTTCCATCTCCCCAAGGCTCATTTAATTTGTTGTAGTAGTTGGGGATAGTTTTGCGAGTATAGGTGTTGTATCTTGTCCGTCGGGGTGGTTCCCAGATATTTGACCCTGGTTTTCGCCACTTTTAGGTGCAGATCGGCTGCTACTGATTGAATCTGCATGCTATTGCCCGCCAGTATCAGGATTTCTGTCTATTGATTTTCAGCCCTGACAGGGAGCCGAATCTTTCAATCTCCTGCAAGAGGATTGGGAGGGAGTTCACTGGATCCCCCAGAATCACCCATATCTGCGTATGCTGCAATTTTATGAGTGCTACCAGCCATTTCTATGCCCTTTATTTCCTGTTTGTTTCTTATCTGCGCCAAAAGTGGCTCCAAAAAGATAGCATATAATAAGGGGGATAGGTGACATCCTTGTTTTGTCCCCCTCTCAATTTGAATTTTGTTGGATAGGCCTCCATTCACTGTCACTCTTATGTTTGGGGAGTTGTAGTTGGTTTTAGCCATTCTTATAAAGGAGTGCCCTACCCCCATTTGCCTCAGTGTTTGAAACAGGAAAGTCAACTCTACTTGATTGAACGCCTTTTCTGCATCCAGGGCCAATATTATTGCTGGGGAGTGTGTTATTCCTTTTTTTTCCACTATGTGGAGGACCCTCCTGATGTTGTCATGCGTTTGTCTTTTGGGGACAAATCCTGATTGATCCTGATGTATCAACTGCGGGAGTACTTGCGTAAGCCTGGTGGCTAAAATTTTGGGTGTAAAACTTTGCATCTTGATTTATCAACGCCATCGGGCGGTATGAGGATGGAAGCTGTGGGTCCTTACCCTGTTTATGAATAACCAGCATCTTTGCCTCATTCATCGATTGGGTGAAATTAGCTTTATCTTTAAAGGAGTTAAATAGTTCCGTTAGGACTGGGGTCTATATATCGCTGCGTATCTTGTAGAATTGTGCGATATATCCGTCCGGGCCCAGGGCCTTATTCGTGGGGAGGGCTCTAATAGCTTTACTAACCTCTTTGTGAGTAATATCTTAATCTAGTGATTGACTTTCTATGTCGGATAGTACCGGAAGATTTACACCCTCTATATAGGACTTTTGAAGGTTCTCGTCTGGTTGGTCCGTCGAGTAAAGACGCCGATAGAACTGCTCAAATATGCCACCTATTTCTGTCGATTCTGTCTTTCTATCCCCTTTATCATCTATCAGTGCCATTACTGTCCTATCCTGAATTTTCCCTTTTAGTTGTCTGGCCAGTAATTTATCAGGTCTATTTGCCTTTGTATAGTACCAGTGTTTCAGCTGGATCAATTGTCTCTCCTCTTTTTTTGTGCGGAGAGAGTCTAGCTGGCCTTGAACATGTCTCAGGGCTTTTTGTAACTTAGATGTGGGTTTCTGCAGTATTTCTGCTTGGATTTTGCTAATATTTGCCTCTAACTATTTTTCCCATTGGAGGTTGAGTTTCTCCCTTTGGGCCTTTAAAGCGATTAAGTGTGCCCTCATGACCGCCTTTAGCGCTTCCCATTGGGATTCTATCGATATTTCTGGGAGGTTATTGTTTGATAGATATTCAGTGATCTGTTCTCAGAGGGTGTCCCATAACACTGGCTCCTGGATTATCTCCTCTGGGAGTCGCCACCTGCACAGCCCAGGGGTCCTTGGCTTTAGCATTATCTCGGCCCACAGGGGGGCATGATCAGAGAGTGAGATAGAGCCTGTCTCTGCCTTCTGTATTCTCCCCAGAATACCTGTCGAGGCCCAGAGGTAATCTTTCCTTGACATTTGTGTTATGTACGTGTGAAAAGTATGTGAAGCCTTGTTGATATGCCTCCAGATATCTCCCAGCGCTAAGTTGGACATTTTCTGTTTAAGGGCTTTCGATGGGGTACCCTGCCCCTAGTGTCTGGGACCAGATCTGTCTAAATTGGGGTCCCACGCGATGTTCAAGTCCCCTCCCAGCACTGTCTCCCCTATGGCAAACCGTTCTAATTTATCCACAGTGTCTTTGAGGAATCCCTCCTTACCCGTATTAGGAGCGTAGAGAGCTGCCAACGTAAGGGGATATCCTTGTATTTCTGTATGCACAAATAAGTATGTCCCCTGCTTATTTGCCTTAGTGTGAAGTATCTGTGCCTTTAAGGAGTCCCGGAATGCGATCATGACTCCTGCTTAATTGTCTTGGGCATTAGCCTTTATTATCTGATTATAGCCTTTCAGCCAAACCTTTTTCTTGTTTTGCCCTCTTATGTGTGTTTTTCTGTAGCATTATTATATCGTATTTCCCTTGTTTTTCCTTTTTAACAGGAGAGTTTAGCCTTCTAATATTATATGACTGTATCTTAGTCCCCATTGCGTCTCAGAGGTGTGTGTCTCTGGGTGTATGCCCCGGTATGCTTCCAGGGCCCTGTGGTACTTCCCGTTCTTGCCCCCCCCAACTATGCAACCCCAAACTTGCCTGTTCCCCCCCCCCCCCCCATGAACTGCCTTGAGGTGAGCGATGGTTCCTATAATCGCTCAGGCGTTGCGCCTTGCGCGCCAAGCCCAACTTTTCTCAGGGGTAACTTGTAGGGTATTCTAAAACCCTTTGGGGTCCAATAAGTGTCTCAAGCACCCTGCTCCCCCCTCCTCCGCACCTGTGCTTGTGGAAGCTTCACACTCCCTGTGGTTATTGACTGACAGAGGTGGGATTTCAGTCGGTCTCGAGATCCCTCTGCTGGAATCTTACATTGCCTCCTCGTAGATCTTCCTATTCCTTTGACGGTAGACCCTTCCTTTTCTATCGTTGCTCTTCCATTGCCATTCTGGACTTTTCAGGGGTGTTCTGTCTCTCCTCCGCCCATTGGTATCTTCATCTTGGTCCAGAATGCCCAGTATTTGCCTCCCTTCATCGCATGTCGTTACCCTCCTTTGTTTCCCTTCCCGCACAAACAGAAGCCCAAAAGGGAATGTCCATTTATATCTAATTTGTTTCGATGTAAGAGCTCTTACTACCAGACCCATTTACCGGCGCTTCTGTAATGTGGACTGCGACAGATCTCCATTCATTGAATGTGGTCCATTGTCTGGCCTTTCCGTAAGATCTGTTATTTTTGGGGATATGTGGAGAGAGTCACTAGGACATTGCGTGGTCTTGCACCCGTCTCCCCTGTTCTCTTTGGGCCAACTTGATGTACCCTATCTATAGCGACTTCCTCCTCCTTGTTTGCATCAAGGATATCCTTAAAGACCTGTTGAACTGCCTCTTTCAGGTCCATGTCCTCTACAGATTCTGCCATGTTCTTTATTCTTATGTTCAATCTCCTTGGATGGTTTTCTAAATCCTCGCATTGTAGTTCGAAGTTGTGAGTCCGTCGCAGCAGTTGTTCCTTGATCTCTGCATATTGTTGTCTCATCTAAGTTTTGTGTTATTTTCTCCAGTGTGTCAGTCCTCTCTCCTAGACTTGTGATCTCTGTTTTGTACTGCCGTTCTCATGCCACTTTTCATAGCCTCAAATTGGGTCTGCACCGTAGCCATGAACTGTGCCTGAAATTCCCGAACCACGTTTTCATGTCTTCTCTAGTCGCCATTTCGATGTTCGGTAATTCTGTGCCCGCGTTCGCGGCTTGTTCTTCTTGGGTTTTCTTTCTTGTAGAAGTTGTTGGAGTAGGTGCGTCTGATCCCCAAAGTTGCGGCAGGCACTCGTCCTGCTTCTTGGTGTCTGTTGGTTGGATTGCACTGATCTCCCCCTGGATTTTGACATAGGTGCTGTTGTCCGTCTGTGTGCTTCCGACTCTGCTTCACTGCCTGCCCCCCCGGGATCTGCTCTAGCGTTTTAGGACCCCTCTGTGTTATAGCGGTAAATGCCGCCTTTTCCGGATCTCGCCTCGACCTTGGCTTCTTCGTGGCCTTGGGAGGGGTCACCCAGTTGTTATGTTAGTGGTATTTTGGCTTTCCAGTTGTCCCTTCTCGCCTCCACTGTGCAGAGAACGATATTCGGCCTCCTGACCGCGTTGTGTGGATAAACTGCTGCCCCCTCCTGGGCAGGGGGATTGCCGATGTATGTTGGGCTTCCTTGCTGTAAGCATTACCCAAGGCCTTTTGTTGGGCCTCAGATCTAGAGCGTTCAGGTCGGGGGGTCCGTTTTGCTTTGGGGGCTTTTTCCCCACAGTCCATGCCAGTTCCTGGGCAGTTTCCTACCCGTGGGCAGCAGATTTTCCGGCGTCCTTCCTGGGGGCTACTGTGCTTCCTCCGCTTGGGGGAGCTTCTTTCTGTTGAGGGGGGAGCCCCGCCCGCTCTCTTTTTGGTGCCCTCTGAAGAGCTGTGGTGGGACAAATGGGGGGAGTCTTCCCCCCCTTACTGGACCTTCTTCTCCGTTATTTAGTGGCATTGCCCCTCCCACTGCCTGTGCCGCCGTAGTACGCAGCTTGTTTCTCTGTCTCCTCGGGCCCCCGGGAGGTTTTATGGGCTTAGGTTTGGCTGGTAAAGCGGGGTCCCCTTAGACTGCACCCCCAGGCCGGCGTACCAGTGGGGGCTGCAGAGTGTCCTTCTTGTATTGCGGTGTCCCACTTCTTTCTACGGTTCCGCCTGCTGTGTATTTCTCCCCTGCCTCCACGTGCAAGGGCACCATCCTCCTCCTCCTCTCCAAGGATGTTGGATGGATCTGCCCGTGGCTCACCTCCAGTAGATGGCCCGTCGAGGTTGTGGCCGCTTCTTTGGGGGGGGGGCTTCCTGAGTGCCGTCCCGCTTCTCCTGAGATGTGTGGGACGCTCCGGTGCTCCCTGCTGCCCACTCTGTAAGCCCGGCGTCTGGGGACTCCTCCTCTCGGACCACTCTGTGAGGATCAGCGGGCGCGGTGTCCGCTGTCTGCTTGTTTCCCTCCTGGGGTTTCGTTCTCCGACCTCATGGCTTCTTGTGGTGTGCTTCATCCGCTATGTTCTAAACTTTATTATTGCGGCCTGGAGGGGGGGACAGAGCGATGCTCAGGCACGTCCTCTCCCCATCGCTGCCATCTTGGACCCTTCCTTTTTGCTCATTTTAAAGTATTTTCTGGAAACAAGTCAGACCATTGCATAATGCAGCTCCAGATAATTAATGGCCATTTCCATCTCTTGGTCAGACCACTTTCCGCTGTAAGCAACATGTAACTGAGCCCAAGTTTCAGGTAGCAGATTATATAACCACATCAAGAATTGTGCCAGATTACTTTACTGTTCCATGCCTCAGTATGTTGGGGCCACCAACCCAATTCTGTCATGGCCTCCTGAGCCAGAGGAAAAAACACTTAAGTAAAGAACCCTTCTGAAAAGATGGAAGCTATTTAACCATTGTAGACATTGGGGTTCATAGGAACCAGAATAAGAGCCTACATTGAAGATGATGTAAGACCCACAAAGTGAGCTAAAGCATGCGGGTGCCTCAGAGCCCATCAAATTGTCCTGCAAATTGACCCTCTCTTCGCTGAAGGAATGAGGCAAGAGAACAGAGTGTTTATAATAAAGCTCAGGAATTCTCTTAAATTGTTTTGTGCAACCTTTCACAATTCACCAAAAAAGGAGATCTTGGAGGAGACGTTTTGGCGAGGTTCTGCTCCACAAGAGTGAATCTCTGTATTTAACCATGAATAGCATATCATACAGACAAATTATCCTTTGAATTTGCCAGGCAAAAAGACCTACAATCACCATTTGTAGACGTATGATGTCAGTGACACAGTCTGAAAAGAAAATTGATAAGTTAGTCATTCCAAGAGAAACTGAAGAAGCCATGGTGTGGGAGACATATGTGGGCTGTTGGGTGTCTTATGTTTAATCTGTACAACCTGGATAGCGATTTTCTAGAAAGCTGGGTCTCCTCCATTTTGAAGTGTCATTCAAGCACAAACGTGAATGGTTTTATAGCTATAACTATTCAAAATCCCCTTTTTGTTCACTGGCAAACTATTGCAGATTAACATGAAAACCATGGGACGGTGTGGGGTAAAGAGCGGTGGATTTCCCTTCCGAAGTGCTACAGTCTGCTCTCCCAAGACTCCCTTTCAGAAATCAATAGTGAGAAATGTCCTTGTTGTTTACTTTTTGATCAATGTTCTACTTTCTATGGGAATAAGGGTCGAGGGCGCAAAGAGTCCTCATATTCCAGGCACCAAGAAAAAGTTTACACATTAGAAAGTGAGCAAAAGTTCGAAACAACAATGTGCTCTGCTTAATGTGATGTTTTCATTTGAAGTTGTCTGCAGAATTTCACAAAAAGGCACTGTTCCTCTGGGCCAAATGACATGCGGTTTATACACTGTTTGTGTAATATGCGCCTGCTAAAATTCTTGGAAGTATTTCAAAATCATAGAGTAAAAAATAGACTTCATTCAGTCAGATTTTGGTTGAGCATGTGGCTCATTATATCATGCAGTCAGTAAATAACAAACATTCATGTATTCTAATTGATTACACATGATTTGGCCAACACTTTTCACTCTTAAAGCAGAGCTCCCTTGGGCCTATGTTTCATTTGTTATGTAGTAAATAGTCAGTCAAAATACAATCCGTTTGTGTTCAACATAGAAACAGGAGAAAGTAATCGCAATAAATAGTTAAGTGATGACGCATGCAGTACCATCAAGGATTTAAAAATTGTTAGTTACATGCAAATTGTTGCGTCAACAACTCAACTGAAATTCTGATGGCAACAATTTCAGTAAACTACGTAAAATGATGAAAGGAAAGACATGAAAAGGATAAGAAAACAAAAATGTTTTTTCAGTACATTAAAACTTCAATTTTTCATTTGCATAAAATAAACTGATCATTGCAATTGTGGCCTTTAATTGTTTATGATGAGTAATTTTGACCTACCATTTTTATTTTTTTTTCCGCTATTAAGAATTCCATAATCTGTAGCAATATCATGTCCAATGGTGGTATGGAAACTCACTCATTGATATATTGTCAATACATTTATTTGGATGTTGTATGTGCCGCTGCTTAAGTGGCCAGGAGGAACAAAATGCTTACCTCTTGATAATGTTCTTTCGAGGGGATTGTATCCTCCAACATATTATAGGGTAAGTAACTTGTTCTTCTGATGGATGTTCCTCTCAAGGATTACTCATCTATTATATCCCACTCCCAGCGTAGCTGTTCTCTGGAAACATGTCCGCCATCATGGGGCGCAGCGCAGCTACGTTTTGGCTCCCTCCGACGCCTCTACGGATATGACGTTGGGGCCAGTACACATAGCAGCACCGTGCCCCATGACTTTAGTTCCACTCTTTTTCCCTAGCAGTCTGAATCTGAGGTACTATAGAACCAACAGTGTTTTAGCTTCCCGCAAAAGGGGCAGGTAAGACGGGCAATGAGGAAACCGTGAGAGGAACAGCCATCAGAAATAATATTTCCGAAAGGTTCTTCTAATGGATTCTTTCCTCCCATGGATTTTTTAACTATGATGGACTCCCAAAGCAGTAGGCAAACCTGGAGGAGGGATGAAGCAAGAACACCACTTAAACCAGAAAACTCTGGAAGACTGCCCTACCAAACCGGGCATCCTGGCCCACAAAGGAATGCAAGCAGTAATGCTTAGCAAATGTGTGCAAAGATGCCCACGTTGCTTCCTGGCAAATATCCAGGACAGGGACTCCCCACTCCAGGGCAGAGGTGGTCACCACTACTCTGGTAGAATTAACTCCAAGACCCTTTGTAGCCAGATCGTAGCATTCTGAAATGCAAATAAAGATCCACCTGGGCAGGGTCTTTTTTTTTTCTTTTTTTTTTATTGTATATGTTTTACATATGAAATCTTTACAAACAAATTTCATCAGTAAAAACACAATTGTTAAAAGAAAGGAAGGTGCACAAGTAACAAGATATAAACATTTAGGATACAGTTCAAATACAGTAATAGCATAGATTCAATACATATTGATTATTCTAAAACAGAGTTGCATAATTCGTTATATAATTAAAGGATAAGAAATTCAAGATAGCCCAAGTTCATGTATATAGTAGTCGGGTTACCAGAAGGAAAAGTAGGAACACCACTCAAGAGGAAAAGGGACCGGCCAAGAAAATTACCATCCCGGGCAGGCCAATGCACTCTCAAGGTAAAGCAGTGCCCAGTTCCAGAGATTTAATGAAGCTGGCCACTGCTAGATCTTCCGACACCTTGTTAATTGAAACACATCTAGACCAGATAGTCGTCATCACCCAAGAGCCCTAAAACACAGAATTTCCTCAGATATAGATTCCTATTTTTTTATTAGTGCGGGACAATCTATGAGCAGGTGACATGCTGTTTCATGGACCCCTATCCTATTGCAGAATCTGCAAAGGATGTTGGAATCATCTTTCAGGTTCCTTCTCTTAAGTACTTCCTTAGTTAATAGTGAATTCCACCTAAGTTTCAGGAGGAGGGAACGGTAGTACCGGTTAGGAAATTGGAACATCATAAATGATGGAGTTCCTCTTTTCCTATGTTCCTCTTTGAACGTCTTCACTCTTACCCTTCTATAAGTAACATCAATCATATTAATCCAGTCTAGTGTGTATAGAAGTGACTTAACCTTATCTGGGTTGGTCATAAGAGTTTCCCTATCAGTAGAAAGGTTGGCGAGGGTTCTGTCGGATAAGACCTTACATTTATTCAGATACTCATTCCCAACAGTACCCTCCTAGGGGAAAAGAGAGGTCCCCAAATCCCCATATAGATAGTCACTTATGGGGCAGAGGACTGCGCGAAACAGAGCAAAGTGCTGCCACAGGGATCTGGCTCAGAGAGAGACCAGACCCAGTTTGTATCTAATGGCTACCACAGGGATGCTATTAGGGACCTTCAGAACCTTTCTCCAAATTGTTACTTCTATGGTGTCCCAGTATGGGTGAATATTCTTGTAGTTTAGCTCCATACCATATAACAATTTAGAGACAACCTTCCCCTCATAGAAATCTACCACTGGCTTTGCCGAGAATCTTCCATATTTTCTGTCTAACTTGATCATTTGAATAGCCAGCGGGATCGCCTTATGTTTAATCACCAATTTCAACTCAGAGACTGACGGTTGGGCTAAGGTTGGAAAACCTAGATAAACAATTTTTTGGGCTCTCGGAATAGATTTCCCATCTATTTTCCAATCTGTGTTTGGTCTTTTTCCCCTTTGATATCACCAAAATACGGGTTTTGTTGGGATTAATCTTTAGCCCATTAAGTTCAGCATAATGTTGGAATTTGTCGATCAACCGTTGTAACCCAATTTTAGATTGGTCAAACAAAAGGAAGTCATCTGCAAAAGCCAACCACGAGTATCTAAAGGCCCCCAATTTGGCACTCACCAGCCCTGCTTCGCAGAGGAATTCCCCTACGTCTGCCAGGTAGAGATTAAATGGGCAGGGTGCAGAGAGCATCCTTGTCAAACCCCTATCCAGGTTTTGATTTTTCTGGATAGATTCCCCTCCATATTGAGCCCGACGTGGATACCTGAATTTTCATACATGGCCATTATTAGATACAAAAGTCGCGCTCTAATGACCGAATCAAAAGCTGTTGACAGGTCAATAGAGGCGACATAAAGAGTTCCCCCAAATTTTCTCCAAGTGGAGGACTGGAGGGCCGTCAAATGGCCCCATTATAAGTTTGTGGAGTGGCCCACCCTAAACCCAGTTTGACATTTAGAATTTGCTTCTTCTCAATCCAATCATTGAGATGGGAAAGAGGCAGAGAGGAGAAAAGCTTACAATCAGCATCAATCAATGCAATGGGTCGATCATTTTTGGCCAACTTTCTATCCCCTCTCTTAAATATGGGAACAATATGGGCAGACTGCCAGCGAGGGGGGATAATTCCAGTAGCAACCACATTATTGTAAAGCTTGGTCAGAATCTGGGCCCACATTTCAGGATGCCCTTTGAAGGTATTATTCGTAAGTCTGTTGGGCCCGTGGGGGTGGCTAAGCAGCCATGTGAAAGGACGTGGCTCCGCTGTCGCTCCTGATGATCCTTCAAACATCTGGATAAAACTTGAATAGAAGCCAGCGAGAACTGCAATTTGAAATGCGGGCATAGGACACCTTGAGGCGTGCCTGGAGAAAATGCCAAGCTGATTACTGCAGTAATTAAGGAGATTGCAGCCCGAGAACAGCCCGAGGCAACACAATAAGAAAAAAAAGATGTCCGCCGTCCGTGGGCCACAGAGAACAAAGAACTTCAGGAAAGCCGTGGTGGATTGAAGGGGTGCTGCGCAACAAAAGAAGGAGACGGAGTGCAGCGGAGACCGGGGGCACAAAGTTTGACCCACATGCTGGTTAGCCTGACTGGAGCCCAGCGCTGACACGAATCTGAATATGGACGCGTGGTGACTCTGATGTGACGCGAGGGGCAGAGTCTCTGAGCAGCTGCCGGGACTTGAAAGAACACTGGTGCTCGGCCGCGGAGTGGATCTCATGCGAGCCGGCTACAGCTGATCTGCGCTCCGGGAACACGGCTGGTTAAGGATACAAGTATCTAGCCGCTCCTCGTGTAAGGCAGGATACATTTAAACAACATCAGAGGACGTGCGACTACTAGCTGGGAATGCCCATATAACGAACTTGCAAAGCACACAGGATGCAAGTGGGCTGGCTGGACTGTGAGGCAATAGACGCGTGCAGCGCTGGCTGGAAGTAAGATTTTATAACAACGGTGAGTGAGCCGCGCTGGGCGAGTGCCAACGAAGCCAGCAGGAAACTTTTTTTTTTTCCTGACTACAGTGGTGTGAGGAAGACACCATTCAGAATGCTCCCCAGCTACTGCATTAGGTGGAGGAGGAGCCCCATACAACAAAGTGTTACACCAGGACTCGGAGGACAATGGAAGCCTGCTTTTCCTTCTGCTAAGTGACATGTGCCCAGGAAATTAACCTGATATTGATGCCCCTGAGAGTGCAAGGGACATATATAATACAACTGGACCCACAATAGCACACTGCTGTGCAAACACAAGAAGGAATATTAAGCCATCCTATCCTGATGAGTAAGAGTAAGCAACCCACAATGGAGGTCTTTGCCAAAATGCAATGGACCCCTTCTGCTCCAACACAAAGTGCAGCGACAGCTTCCATTGACAGTACCCCTGAAGGAGAAAATCATCTGGTCCTAGCAGCCATAACAGAACTGAGAACCTCATGGGGGATGGCAATGGCGAATCTACGGAGGCCCAGGAGAACAAAATAAACGCAGTGGGAATTGAAGTCACCCTACTGCGACAAGATGTCAGAGTGCTGGCTGAAAGAACAAGTGGTCTTGAGAGCGCGGTTAAAACCAACGCAGAAACCAGCACGTGAAGGAGATCCACATACTAAAGCAACAGGGGGCCAATCTTTAGAACCGAGCAGATGAAGCTGAAGGGCAAGACGAAACGACATCCGTGTGGTCGGCCTGCCGGAAGGAGAAGACCAGGACCCACGGATTATGTGGAGAATATGATCCTGCAAGAGATAGGGGCAGACAAGCTCCCACAAGGGATTACTGTTGAACAAGCACACCGAGCCCTGATGAGGAAACCACGGCCCGGGGCCCCTCCTCGGGCGATAATTGCAAAGATCCTGAACTACAAGACCGAGAGAAGATCTTGGAGTACTTTTGTAAAGGTGGAATGATAGAAAGGGCATCCACCAACATCACGGCGTACCCTGATTATACCATGTTGATGCAGAGGCAGCGATACAGCTATGTGGCGGTCAAGAGTAGACCGCACGGCTGGGATCAAGTACATGCTTTTGTACCCGGCAAAGCTGAAGGTTTTGCACAAAAGTAGAGCGCTCTTTTTCGACACTCCAGAGGAAGCGACGACATGGCTGGATTTGCAGGGCTGCCCGGAGCGAGATGGGGAGCAGGATCATGTGGAGCGTGACAAGTGAGGGGGAGAAGTTATGAATGCTGAAGGGTAATGTGGGGGCGAGTGGGTGTCCCAGTAAGAGACCTTGGAATATTTGAATAGTATCGCTGCACTTTTGGACTCACTAACCCTGTTGGACTGGAATATAGAGAATGAAACGCACTAGTAAACTGAGTAGCGGTAGGCGTAGTTGACTTACAGTAATCGGGAGCAGCAAGATGGACACAAGCTACCCCTAGGAATTAGTAGTAAGACAGCCACTAGGGCGACTTTACCCTGCTGAGCCGCGAGTACGGGCTATTGCCAGAAAGGGCTAGATGCAGGGGTGGCAGAGATCCAGGTATGGAGCTGGGCAACAGTTGGGGAGAGAGTTGGGACAGGGAAGGTAGGTGGGTGGGAGGGTGGTTGTGGGGTTTGGTGTGTTTTTAGTTGGGGGAAGTTTGAGTTCGGAAACAAGCCTATATAGATGGGGAATACAATTGAGAAGGAACTTAGATATGGACTGCACTGGTGGGGGTGCGAGGGGTGGGACTCTAAAAGGCCATGGGGACCTTAAAATAATTACTTGGAATGTTAGGGGGCCTAATAGCTATTTAAAAAGGAACAAAGTTGTGTTATACCTGCGTAGACAAAAATTAGACATAGCCCTGCTGCAGGAAACTCATCTGACAGAGATGATTGGGAAGAAATGGAAGGGAGTTGTGGCGGGTTCTTCATATACGGCCTATGCTAGTACTTATCTGGGTGGCGCCACATGTCCCTTTTCAGCTGTTACGGACGATGGTTGAGATGGACGGAAGGATGGTCATAATGAGGGGATTGGTGGAAAACAGGGAGATAAGCATCGTAAACACATATGCCCCGAATCAAAATACAGCAGCATATTTTAGAACACTGTGCACCAACCTTAGCATGTGTGTGGGAAGCGCAGTGATTTGGGGAGGAGACTTTAACTGTGTACTAAACCCTAGGGTTGATAGATCGGATGGGAAGATGGATAGACCCACCCCAGCCGCTAAAGCGTTGCAGACATTGCTGAATGACTTTGGGTTTGGAGATGTGTGGAGGACACAGCACCCCCAAGAGAGTCAATACTCGCATTATTCCACCCCGCAGCAGTTACATACGAGGTTGGACTAGCTCTTTGCCACGCAAGCGCTAATAACAGAGATCACACAAGCAGAATATAAAGCAAGGGTCCTTTCGGACCACTCGCCTTTGATCCTCGCATGGCAATATCGACCCCCGAGAGCGAGGATTCCGACATGGCGCCTCAGAGCAGAGGCGCTCAGAGACCCCTTTTTTAGGGAGGATATGAGGGAGGAGATCATAAACTATTTTGAGACAAATACTTGCAGTGTGGACTCGGTGGGCGTGTTGTGGGAAGCCTTTAAGGTTGTGATGAGAGGGGTAGCCATAGCAAAATCTAGAGGATTGCAAGTAGGGATCCTGGCTGACCTAAGAGAAACAGAGGGAGAATTGGAAGAGGCACTAAGGGGAGAAAATAATACCAAGGAAGACATGGAACTAATACTCAGGCTGCAGCAGAAATGTGCTGAGCACTGGGAACGACTGTGTAACCTCAACTATAAAAAATATATAGAGACAGCATGCGGGAGGGGATAAACCAGGAAGGATCTTGGCATGGTTGTATAAGAGTGAAACCCCCAGACCCACGATTAGGACAATAACAAGGGAAGACGGTAGTGTAGCTGATACCCAAGAGGGAGTTAATCAGGAGTTTGCAGACTATTACAGGCTACTATATGAAGATGATGGGCATGGCAGTCGCACAACGATAACAGAAACACTGGAGGATATAGGATTGCCGAAGATAAGTTCTGAGGAAAGAGAGGAGTTGGATGCACCTATTACTTTGGAGGAACTAGAAGAGTTGGTGAGACAGTTGCCCACAAGTAAGACCCCGGGGGCTGATGGACTCCCAAGTGAATTCTATAAAGTTTTTAAAGGAGAGGTGCTCCCCCCTCTGTTAGAAATGCTGAATGAAGCATATGAGTTGGGTAGACTGCCAGAGTCACTTAGAGAAGCGATTATAATACTGCTTCCCAAACCTAATAAGCCTGGGCATAACTGCGGTTCATATAAACCCCTGTCAATGTTAAATCAAGACAGCAAAATACTAACCGCTGTTTTGGCAAACAGACTGAGGAGGGTTATTGGAAAACTAATACACCCTGATCAGACGGGCTATGTCCCGCATAGGAACATATCCAATAATCGTAGACGACTCCATCGAGTTATTGAGTATCGGAGCGAAAACGAGGGTGAAATAGCAATTGTGTCATTGGACGCAATAAAGGCCTTCGACTCGGTCAAATGGCCATGGCTGTTGGCGGCCGTGGCTGGCTATGGGATAGGGCCTGGCTATCTACGGTGGGCGAAAATGCTATATAGTGAACAGCTGGCTAGCGTTAAAACGGGAGCAGTGATATCGGAAAGATTGCAACTCCGCAGAGGTACCAGACAAGGATGTCCGTGGTCTCCAATGCTCTATATATTGGCCCTATAGCGATATACTTGAGGCAACAATATGATACGATAGGCATCTCTGTGGGAGAGGAACGACATCTGATCTCCCTATAAGCGGATGACATGCTGCTGTATTTGCGACACCCGAAGGAAAACCTCCAATACGTTTTAGAAGTGATGGAAAGATATGCAGGGTTGTCTGGTATAGCGGTGAACCCTCAGAAATCTAGCATGTTTCCACTGGGTAGATATAAAGGGACCCCATTGAAACAGCTACCAGTGTTACAGATACCATGGGTGGTTAGCACATTTTGCTATTTAGGGATAGATGTATACCACACAGTTGAAGACAAACATAGGTGCAACACGGAGGTAGCCATGAAGAAAATCGAAAATTCCATGAGGTTCTGGGTGAAGCTGCCTTTAGCAATAATGGATGTGGGGCAATGCTGAAGATGGTGGTCCTACCTAGGCTCCTGCACTGTTTTGGGAATATACCGCACTTGATACCCAAGAAGTTCTTCACTAGACTGAACAGTATGTGCAGGGATTTCCTGTGGCATGGCACGCGGAACAAGGTGGCCTTGGGGGAGCTACAGAATTTCTATGAGAAAGGGGGTATAAATCTGCCCAATTATGAGGTCTATTATGTAGCAAGCCAACTGCACTATGTTGCTAAGTGGCTATCAGATGAAGTGTCCTCTGAATCCAGGTTGTTTGGACAAGATTGTGCCCCGTTTTACTTGAAAGAGATGATGTGGTTGCCCAAGGCATAAATGGAAGGGCAGCCCAAGATGATGATACTTGGGTGGGAGATGTGGTGTAGGGCATGCAAGATGATGGAGCACCCGTCCCCATGTTCCCCCCCAAAAATACCACTAGCTGCACTGGCAGAGGGAGAAAATCAACTAAGGATGATGATCAGAAACCACTGGGAACCGGTTGGGTAGGAACAATGGGTGATATTTGGAAAGAGGGGATTATCGTTGATTTTGAGATGCTGGGTGAGGAAACCGGGTTACACACAGGCCGGTATACTACGTATCATAGAATGGTGCAAAGAATTAAGAAAACATGGCCCGAAGTGGTACTGGAGGAAGAACCAGATACTACCATAGATATAATATACAATATAGAGGAGGGGGGACATGAGATATCTAGAATATACAAGATGATGATGTCTAAAGTTGGGAAGGAAGTAGTACAATTGTGGCAAGACTGGGAAGCGGAAGTAGGAGCCCCGATGGAGGATGGGATGTGGGAACGAGCCCAGGGGTATCATAAGAAGGTGTCGAGGAATGCAAGATTAAAGCAGATACAACTGTATATTACGCATAGGGCGTATATGACACCCCAAAGGATATCCAGGTTAAAAAATGCAGGGCGGCAAGCATGCCCTAAATGTGATGAAGAGAATGCAGGTATGGTGCATATGTTTTGGTCATGCCCAGTCATTGAGCGCTTCTGGAGTGAAGTGGCACAAAAACTAGCAGAGAAAGGGGTTCAGATTGCGGTGGACACAGTGTGGGTCTGTTTGTTGGGGGGGTTCCTTAGATCACGGAAACTCAAGCATGTGAGTAAACTTAAATATCTGGCATATGTGCTTGCAAAGAGGAGAATTGCTATGGGGTGGAAGACATGCCACAGACGCGAGTAGAGGTGTGGTGGAAAGATTTGCAGAAATGGGCGGAGGCAGAAACCATGGTATGGCAAGAAATGAGCAGTGCTGGAGGGGAGGAGGAGACAGAAACCCTGATGGCCTGGAAATTATTAATAGTGTTTGGGTCAATACAAGACCCAACGGAACCCATGGAAAGGGAGACCCTATCACAAGATGCAGGAACAGAATGAGAGAAATATTAGGCTCGGAACGGGGGGTGGGATAAGGGAAGCAGTGATCACAATTGAGCGATGTATAATTGGAATTTTATCATATGCACTGCATGTTTGGTTTGTATTGTTTGTTTGGATAAACTAATAAAAAATGTTTTTTAAAAAAAAAGTCTGTTGGGCCCAGGCGCCCTGGAGTTTTTGGCTTTCTGAATGAGTAGTAGTACCTCTTCATATTCTATAATAGGTTCCCAAGGCGTATTTGTGGGCCCTCCCCCTAAATCAAATGCATGGCATTCCTTGTTCACATATTTATAAAGATCAGAGAAAAAGATGACCCAATGAGCCTCCGAAACCCCATTCAGTTGATAAACAGACAAAACAGAATTGTGTCCATTAATTGTGCTCCAGAAGTCCCTAAGGTCTCGTTTTACAAGGATATTGAGCATCAACTCTGCATCATCTTGTAGCATACGTTTTATTTTTTTGGAAATACAGAAATTCTTGTATTTCGTCTTGCAGAGCACATTAATTTGTGTTTGATCAACCTTAAATTTCCAAGTCTCTCTAAGCAACTTCCGGACCTTAGCCTTCTCTATGGCCGCTTCTTTGTTTTAGGTATGGGGATGCGATTTCTTATTTGTACCCTTAATTAAGGAGCACTGGTCTCTACAGAAAAGATCTTTCAGAAAGTCATTGTAGCCTAAGCCGGTAAGGGCCACTTATTTCGATTGATAGGAGGTGGAGTTCAAAAGCTCCAGCAATTTTCGATTGAGAAGGTTAATATTTGCAGGCGACCAACGAACCCCACTGCCCTGTCCTAAAGTTCGTAACTTAGTAGGCCCCCCTAGGAGTGTCTCTCCAACAGAGAGAGGGAGAAAAACACCCACTGTACCATGATCACTCCAATTATTGAATATCACATTCACTTCTGAGGCTAAGGGAGCCCAAGCTTCATCCACAAAAAAATAATCTAAGGTTGAGGAGGAAGCTCCCCTTCACCACGTTGGGGGCAGGGGGCGTTTCTGATCATGGTAGGTGTTTAAGCAGGTCAAGCCAACAGATTCTAGGCTGAGGTTCCACAATCTACCCCAGGAGTGTTTGTGGCCCCTTACTAAGGGGTCCCCTGGAACCTCTCCTATATCCCCCTCCAACTTGGAATTGGAAGAGCAGTCCGAGTTAAGATCTCCTGCAAGAATAACCAACCTAAGGCTGTGCCAATTTCTCCATTCCAGGATCATTTCCGTGATTTTTGCTAGGAAATCCTCTAATGGAGCTATTCCCGGATGCCAATAAATGTCATCAAAAAGACTAATAAGCTCCTCTTTATTGAGAGTGACATTAACTGCAAGGATTCCTAAGGGCGTATCCGGGATGATCGTGGATAAAAATCCTAGAGTAGATTTTATGCCAATAAGCAGGCCCCCCGAAGGTCTTCCCCCTTCACTAGGTTTGGCATATTGTGAGATGATTTCATATCCATCCAACGAGGGATTAGAAAGGAGCCATGTTTCTTGGAGAAAGAAACATTCTGTGTTTATTAGCATAGCGGCTGTGTCAATATTGCCAAAAAGATGGTAGTTCCCTCTAGAATTCCAAGAGAGGAAGCTCAGGGGAAAGACCTGTCACGACCTCCTCACAGTAACAGATCTACCCCCATGGCTATCGGTACCATAACGCAGAGGTGACTCTGGCCCAGTCCCTAGTATCCCCATAGTTTCCTC
The DNA here is from genome assembly GCF_040938575.1 of Ambystoma mexicanum. Lineage (NCBI taxonomy): Eukaryota > Metazoa > Chordata > Amphibia > Caudata > Ambystomatidae > Ambystoma > Ambystoma mexicanum. The sequence continues at coordinate 950,021,403 of NC_090933.1, read as the reverse complement.
TTGGGAAATGCCTCCAATGGTCTTGTGACCGTCTTTCTGGGTGATAGACCATTGTCAGGTTTCCCCAGTATTCATTGTCTCTAACAGATTTAGGGGGGGGTAGGATCGCCCTTCGCTATTTCAATATTAAATCCTAGTTCTATCAACCCAACCGATTGTCCCATAACTAAGTCTAGGACCACTCTTTACTTGAGGACAATATTGGTTTGGTCGGTTCTACCTTTAATGGAAAAGAATATCCTCTCTAAAACATAAGTGGAAACCCAAGTCAATGCTGGTAGGTGACCAAAGATTTTAAGAATGTTCCCACGGTTCAGACATATTGGCATATCAACCCCCCCCAGAGGCTCGTTAGCTGGATATCCACTGTATTAGAGTCCAACAATTGTGCTTGGTTGTCTACCCTATCTCTATTGAGTAGATCATTCTCTACTTAGTGGGAATCCCGGCTCCTTGCCTCTCTTAATATCGTCCCCTTCTGAAGGTTATCTGGGCCTAAGGGTTGTCTATCTTGGTTAGCAAAGGGTCTCAGAGTTATGGGTTTTTGCTGGGAGTGGTTAAAATCATCGGAAGTTCTTACCATTAATTGATAGCCCTATATGCCCAGGATTATTAGCCTGGTTAAGTACTTGGGAATACAGGGGGGCTAAAATTGGTACGGGAATAATTATCGGTACGGATGCCTCAGACACTACAGAGTGACAGTGTAGCTGCACAGGAGGTCCGTTAGGCACTGAGACACCAAATTCTTTGACACAATGTCCTGGAGGACTAACCAAATTACCTATGGGTATGAGAGGGGATAAGGGCAATGAGGAGTGTGGTTTAGGTGTTAAGTCTTTCTCCATCATTAACCTCATCAAGTCTTCGGCTCTATCGATACCTTGTAGCTTAGAGTGGATTTCAGATAGCATTTGAGAGTGTGACCTAATTTCTGCCCAGATGTGATCATATAAGCTGACAAAGAAGCTCCGGACCATATTCAATGCTGAGACTGTTGGTTGCGTGAAACTGATCCTTTCGTCTGCTTCCCTTAGCGTATGATGTAACATGGGCTCCCCTAGATTATGGTTAGTACAATCAGGGAGAAGGCCCCTTTCCTTTAGCCAATTTTGCTTTGCAGTGTATTCATCAATAAAATTGGTAAGTTCCGAGGGGGATCCTATATAAGAAGCATCACAGATTTGTTGGGTAACGCTGTTCGTTTCTAATATTCTAGAGTCAAGATTACTCTGTCAATGCTTTATCAGCACATTCAATGATACTAATATCATCGATATACTTATGGGAAATTTCCTTAACCTCCAATTTTTTTAACCACTTCGGTAAGGTGCGTATAGTTTAAGCTAGCCACTGCTAGCGAGGAGGGCAATGATCTTATATCTGTACTGGTTGCAGTTCTTTTCCCAAAGTAGTTGATTTTTTTTTTATACCCGGAATTGACTTTCCCGTTTTGTTATTATGGAGCTTATATTTAGAGGTAGTTCGTGAAGATTTCATCATTGGGGTTTTAAAAGGGCTATCTACAGGGGGAGAAGCCAGTAAGGGTACCTTTCTGCTGGGAAGGGAGTTCCCCTGGGTTTCTTGTCCCCCTTTAGATGATGGCCCGAGAGTTCTGTCTAGTATCTTGGCAGGGGTAGAACGGGTGCCATATTCTCCTGGGAGGCTAGGGTAGCTATCCGCTTGCCATCATCATCAAAACAGATGGGTGGAGGGTGCATGATTCTATCCCTAAGTAGTGGGATATTGTTTTTAAAGACACCCCTCGGGGTTAGGTAAAATAGGACCATGCAGCAGATGGCTAAGGCCATATGGGAAAGGTGTACCTTCCTTCACATCGGGACGAGATTCTCCTTTTACATCCAGCTCTTTGGTCTGGGTTTCACCCAAGTTCTTAGTCAAAGTATCTACTAAACGGTCTTCTTGGGGTGTAATAGAGAAGATGTATTTCCCTTTGTATATACAGTTATTCACAATCGGGTCACCCTGGGTAATACTTAAATTTGTCTTTTTTATCAAACTGTTCTGTGAGTAGACATGCACCTGGGTTGTGGGCAGTTATTTAACAGGATCCCCTAATTGTGCTGTAGACTCTTCAGATCCACCTTTTGGGTTAATCCTTACATTAGTAACTCGATCATGTTAAGCACCTTAACAGCATTCCCATCTCGAGAGTCCATACTTAAAGAGGCCCCGTCTGATTGCTGAAGCTCTTTAGTAGCCAAGACTGTCTGTTTCTGCAGTCCTTTTCGGGACATCAGAAGTACTCTGCGTAGTTCAGATTTAAGCAAATGGACAAGGTGCAAATTGGAGAGTCAAACCCTAGAGTCCCCCAGATTACCAATGAGTTAACACCCCAACGCCAAAATCCCACTCAGTAGTAGGCCTAATGAATCAGTTTTCAGAAGCTGAAAGGATAATTAAATAAAAAATGTATTAAATATGTTTTGAATCATCAATAGTCAGTCATATGCTGTATGTATGCAAATCAGTACTTAAAAAGCATCCACAGATGTTGAAACCAGAAAGGAGTATTCAATATACGTAAACCTAAAGTAGTCCTAAAGCAGGGGAGAATCAGGTTGCAACCCCCAGATAAGAGATATGCTATAAGGTATAAAAAAGGAATTGATCCTGGGAAGAGAGAGAATCTCGCAACTCCCCCCAGGAAAATCTAAAAAGAGTCACTTTCCAGTATTGAAGAAGTTAGATGAATTACTAAGCGATAATAGGGCAATGGGCGAGGCACGCCCAACAGGTTAAGGAGCTGCCAGAGTCGGACTCTTCCCCCCTCGCCCAGTAGCCTTAGTTCCACAGAGTATGAGTGCCGAGGTGAGAGGAAATCCTTACAGTTAGATGGATACTGGCACTAATACACACCCATATTCCATTAAGTATACAAGCCCCACAAGGCGTAACAGGCCGAACTTTGGCTTCTTCCAGCAGTTCCCCGCAGCACTGCCAGCGACACCCACCGCCTGTTACTTACTTGAGCAACCTGGATGCTAATGGAAAGTAAGCGGGGCGCCTCCCGCCAAACAGCTGTTCCAAGCCCTTCTCTCCTCAGGGCTTGACGCCGCAAGGGCGGGTGGGAGGGGCTTATATCTGAAAGACCAACTGCAGATCCAAGCGAGACCCGGCTCGTAAAAGAGACAGCAGTCTCAGTAGTTTATTCCAGACGACAGAGCTTCAGCAGTGCAGCGTTCTAGGAAGGCACACGGATGCAAAATAATTAGCAAAATAAATAGCACTGTATCACGCTCAAGAGCTGCTCCTCGCCCTTTTCTCCTCAAGGCTTGACGCTGCAAGGGCGGGTGGGCGGGGTTTATATCCAAAAGACCAGCTGCAGATCCAAGCGAGTCCTGGCTCGTAAAAGAGACAGCAGTCTCAGCAGTTTATTCCAGGCGGCTGAGTTTCAGCAGTGCAGCGTTCCAGGAAGGCACACGGATGCACACGGATGCAAACTAAATAGCACTGTATCACCCTCATGAGCTGGTCCTCGCCCTTCTCTCCTCAGGCTTGACCAGGGTCTGATTGATCACAACCCCCCACGCCCCAACATGAGCACCGGCATAACCAACGAAAAGCTGGTCAACTTTCCTAGCCTCTCTAGTATGAGAGAAGTAGAACTTAAGGGCCTGTAACTGGTCAAGCCGATAGAATTGTTCCTCTGCCTTGGAAGTTTGAGGTGGAGGAAAAAACACAGGAAATCAGAGACCAACTTTGTCAGAAAAGAGTCTCGCTCTCAATGCCACCTTCCCTTTGGAAATACCAAAAGGAGGTAAAATAGCCTAGGCTTGGGGCTCACTCACCCAACTCGTGATGGCAACAAAGTAAATCACCTTACGGATGAGCAATCTAATTAAACATCAATATAGTGGCTCAAATGGAGCACCCATAAGAAATGTTAAAACTAAATTCAAATCCCACACGGGAATCACAAATTGGCAGGGAGGTAACTGGTTACACAAACCCTGCAAGAACTGCATAATAGTGGGGATTGTGAAAAACTATCCCTGTTCTGGGGGCCTCTTGAAAACTGAAATTGTGATGAGATAACCCTTCACAGGGCCAATCTGCAAGCCCGCCTGGGCAGAGGAAAGCAGAAAATACAACATAGGAGACAGAGGACAGGATAAAAGATCTAGGTCCCTCTCCCGACACCCAACAAATCACAAATTTACATGACCTGCAGGCATAAATGGATTTCATAGAGGGCCTCCGAGTAGGAGCACATGGAGGACGTTGTCCGATAAGTCCCACTGCTTTTTTTCTCAGCCTCTCAGTAGCCAAGCATGAACGTTCAGGCTGCTGAGGTTCGGGTGGAGGCTTCTCCCTCCGATTTGGTAAGCAAGTCTACTCTCCTCAGGAGTTGCCAGGGAGGGTGGATCGACATGTTCATAAACGTTCTCCGGATCCAGTCTGGGGCCATCAGGATCATCGTGGTTCTGAACAGGCGCAACCTCCTGATAACCAGCAGAATGATGGGGATCGGTGGGGAACCCATAAAGAAGGTTGAAAGTCCACTTGACCGTCGGCTTGTCCTACAGAGCTCCCTGATGAAGGAATTCCCTGGAGCACAACAACTTGCACTAATGTAGAGGTCCACTTGAGGAGTTTCCCCAACAGAAGATCTCTTCCAGAATTTCTTGACTGAGCTCCCACCCGTGGGAGGCTGAAGTCTGTCTGCTCAAGGCATCCGCTGTGACAATCTCGCCAGGCCAGATGAGCCAATGTCAAACACTGTTCTCCAGCGCCCGGAACCACAATTGAATTGCTTCTCTGCACAGAGACAAGGACCCCACTCCACCTTATTTGTTGAGTAATTTAAGTTCATGGCCACTGTGTTGACCGTCAGGATCAGCACAGACTTGCATTTCACAGAAGGGGGGAAAGCGACCAGGGCCAGCCTGATCGGATTTCTTCCTGAGAATCCACGTGAGACCCCATTACGCTCACAGTTGGGTCTGGCAAGCAGAAGGGGGGAAAGCGACCAGGGCCAGCCTGATCGGATTTCTTCCTGAGAATCCACGTGAGACCCCATTCCGCTCACCAGAGCAGTGCCCCAGCCAATCAGAGAGGCTTCTGTGACCATAGACACCTGGGGGCCAATGTTGGTGAAACAAAGCACGTCTCAGCAAGTTGTCTCGCACAGCCCACCTTGAAACATCCTGAGCCACCTGGTTCGAGACCTGCAAAAGGTCTGACATGTGGCCCTGGAGCTGCAACCATTGGCAACGGAGAAGCCACTGAAGCAATCTCATGCGCAGCCTCGCCTCCGGCACCTCAAAGATGTAGGAGGCCCAGAAGGTGCAGGAAAGCGAGGCATGGACTCATTCCTGTTGTTGAAGGACTTTGACCATCCAAAAGATGCTCGCCACTCAATACTCGGGTGGGGAAGCCCTTCCCAGGTGAGTGTCCAAGACTGCCCCAATGAATCAGAGAGACTGGAATAGAAAACCCGACAGTTTTTGTAGTTTAGGGAAAAGCCCATCATGTACAGAGTAGGTGCTCAGACACCAGATCCGGTCATGCGAGCTCGGATGAGACAGTCATCCAGTTAGGGAAAGACATGAATGACCTCCCTCCTGAGACAATCTACCACTGCCAGCAGCTTGGTGAAAACCATGGGTACAGAGAAAAGACCGAACGGCAAGACTTTGAACTGGTGATGGTGTTGGCCCGCTGGAAACCTCAGGTACTGCCTGTGCTTTCAGTGAATCAGCAGATGGAAGCAGGCACCCTGAAGGTCCAGGGAAACCAACCAGTCCTGCAGTTCGAGGGTTTGCAGAATCCTGGCTAGAGTACCAATCTTGAACGTATCCATGCGCAAGAAATCAGCAGCTGCAGATCCAGAATGGGACGCAAGCCTCCGTCTTTCTTTAGCAGCAGCAAATAGCTGGAATACCACCCCTTTCCTAGTTCTGAGTGCACAAACAGCTCTGTCTCGTTTTTCACGATCAGCTGACGAACCTTCTCCAGGAGTGCAGGGTCCGCAGACAAGGGGGTTGCCAAAGGACCATGATCTTGGGAATGCTGTAGAAACAGGAGGCAATATCCCTGCCTGGTGACCTGTCTGTAAGGCCCAAGCGTTGGGCGTGGTTTTGACTATTCTGTGCTGAACAGGGAGATTCCACCTTAACCCCCATTGGAGACGTGTGGTAAAACCTGTCACTGAGGTTTGGCACCCTGGGGTGCAGCGAGGACAGTGGCAAGGCTGCCTTTGACAGAGTTAGACAGTGTTTCTTTGCCATGTCTCTGACCACAGCCGGAACAGAGGCAGGCTTCTCCCACGCCTCCAGTACGAGTGCTTTTATCGCCATAGTGAAGGGCAGGAGCGTCTTTCTTTTGCACCTCATCCAGAATGTTTCCAGTTCATATCGAACCTTGGACTTGGATGGAGCAGACCACCCCGGAGCACTGGCCACCTTAGCCATCAAGTGCTGGACACGGCTTGGAGCTTTCCCGGTGTGGGAGCTGGTAAGAAATCCATCTCCGGGGAGGTGTCGAGACCACTGGCTCCTTGCAGGTCCTCAGCACATACTCAACTTCTCCATAAAGTTCTTCCGGGAAGTCCCTCACTTGCATAGAGCACACAGGTTGCAGTCCAAAAGGGACCTGGTCACCCTCATCGTCATAGATGTCGTACATCTTTGACATAAAAGCATCCATAGGGAGTGGGGCGTATTCCAGCTGAGCCGTAGTATCTTTTTGGCCCAGGCCCGAGCCTTTAGGCGTGTGCGAGAGGGGTCTCCTGAGGGGGTGCCCTGCCAGTCACAACAGATGCGGTGGAACCCAGTGGTGCTGACAGGCGCCAGGGCTGTAACCGCCGGTGCCTTGGTGAAGATGTCTAACATCTTCAGGCTGAAACTCTCCCATTCCTCTGGTGTGGAGGATTGGGTCAGCGAAGCACCTCTTTTTGCCGCTCGGGCGGATCCCTGAAGCGATGGCTCTTCTTCTTTCAGTAGGAAGACTAATGTTGGTGCAAGGACTCATTCGGAGAGGGGGGACCTCTTCCGATCCATCTTCCTCTTCTCCTTTTCCTTGTGCGGCTGCTACCCATTCTTCAGAGTGCCTTGTTCCCTCGAGCAAGATCGCAGAGCCTCACCCTTCGCCGTGTGGACGAAGGTGAATGTTTGTCGCCCTTTCCCAAAGGGCATTTGGCTGCATCGACTGGCACAACCCGCAGTCCTGGGTTTCGTGGTCCTCACCCCAGCAGTATAAGCCGATCCAGTGCGGATCCGAGACTGACATCTGTTGGCCGCCATCTGCATACTGCTTAAATCCCGAGGCCATTGATAGATCAGGCATGGCGTCTGAGAAAAATATTTAGCTCGACAAGCATGATCCAGATTAGTGAACAGAGTGTGTGGAAGAAAAAAACGGTGATCATGGGGCTCGGTGCCGCTATATGTAATGGACCCAACATCCTATTCAGCACGGGGCGCATCGAGACGTCTTATGGAGTCAAGGCGGAGCAGCCTCAGCTGGGATACGGATATCATAGATGAGGAATGCGTGGGAGGTGATTCGGCAACTTTATAATGGATTGTTTCGTAAGACAAGAGCATGTTACTGCATAGTTCTGTTATTCGCCAACCCGGTTTTAACAAGGCACGTTTTACTTAATTTTCCATGCGATTCTTAAAATAAGTTAAGCTCTTTTCATGAACCATGTAAAGCGCCGTACATGCAGCATATGTTTCTTGTCCTCCTGGTAAACTTCAGTGCACACTCTCCTTGTAGAAATCTTGAGACAGCACAGGGGATTACAAAAGAACCGCTACAAAACTGAACAGCAGTATACTTTAACAATCGTTTTAAGGTGCTCAGATCTGTGGAAGATGATTCATTTAAAGTTTCAAGACTCTTCCATTTGTTTATAATCCTTAAAGAATGAAACCGATAACGGAAATTCCACCAGTTGCAACGCATGGCTAAAGAACCAGCTCTCCAAAACTATGTGACACTCTACTGCATCCTGCTGCCATATCAAGAAGACGTTAAACACTATTTATTGGAAATGGGGAGGTTTTGAACATCAAACTCTCGAATAGAGAACCGTTTTCTGAAATGTAGCTGGTTTAATATCTAGGATGAAGTGCCCAGACTGGCTATCATAGGTCCGAAAGGAAGAAATTGTAGCCCTTCAAGAAACTTGCATGTAACTCCCATAAGCATCAAGAATACAAGATGTTTGGAAAAATTACCCGAGGCGGCGGCAAGGGTCGTCTTTCAGACAAGCCTTTTTATAGGCCTGAAATGGCCATTGAGGAAATGAATACTAACAGTGGCTTTAGTTTGCTTGTGTACAAAGGGGAAAGAACAGATGAGGCAGACTTAAATAAATGTATATAATGTACCTGGGAGGTTTTATAGGTGTTGCGAATGCCAAAACAGATGTCATTAAGTGTTTGTCTATTTTGAAAATGTGATCCTGGTAAACCGCTGCGTATTTTGTTATTGGGTGATTTTTAAAGCAAAAATATTTTCTCCATCTAAGGAATGGGAAGACTATCTTCTGGCTGGAAAAAGCTTTGTAGTTCCACATGTTTCATGTAAAGTTTTAAAACATGATTAGAATGGTAGTAGGCATATGTAATTGTGTGTGAATAGCCTACGATCGTTAAATGGGAGAACTCTCCTCGATACTCGACGACACCTACCTATGTTACCATGGCCATCTTCCCTAATAGAGTATATACTTACTAACTTGCAATCTTGGCAGAGGGTAATCAAAGTAGACACATGGGTTGAAAGTGATCACAATCCTCTAATTGCTCTCTTAAATTTTGCAGATATGGCAGAACACAAGAACACATTTTATTGGAAATGGAGGTAGAACAGGTCGACCCCCTTGAGTTAGGAAGAAGCAGCAAAAATTCTCTGGATGGGTCTATCCTGGAACCTGTGCGTAGCAAGATTATTCAAGTTTGAGGCTTCCATCATCTGAGCAAGGTCTTACAGACCAGTATAGACTTGGTGGAAAAAGCTTTAGTTTGGACCGGTTTGGCTGGCATGGCCGAAGATCTAAACCATGTAATATCAGTAGGGTAGTTAGACAGAATTGTGCACCTTTTGCTTTTTATTTTATGAATTAATGTGTTGAACTCAACCTTTAGAACAGTGACATTGGACATCCCTAAAATAGGGGATCGTTAAACCCCATTACTCTTATTTGCAGATGATTCCATAATATCGGCATATTGCTCGATGCCTTTGAAACCTTCTGCAAATGCGTAGTGTTAGGCAGAATTATATGCAGTACCCTTTGGGAACTCCACACACAATTAGGACTACAAGTGACAGTACAAATTCACCTTTGGTACAAGCCTGTACTAAACAGTAAAGTGGTAGCGATAGCTGAGCAGCCAGACTTTTCTCAAGAGTAAAGTGAGCCCTATCAATAGTTACACAAAGGACAGCAATTACTATGATTCAAACAAACACTGACTCAAGGTTTCTGAGTAAAAGAATATACATTTATTTACACATCAGTTATAAAACATTTCACTATTAACAAGCAGTTGAAAAATCACGTTTCTAATACACTACACCGCACCCAATAGATTCTGGACAAGTTAGGCTCAAAATGAAGTGTGAGCAAAATGGCACTCCAGTAATTTAAAAGGGAGGGAAAGACAAAGTTAGACAGAAGTTGAGCAGCATCAACAAGTAAGTAAGCAGGGCAATCTAGAAAAAGGAACTACAGTGAGGAGATCAAATCGAGGGGCCTGGCCCAAAGTCAATGGACCAAAGTCTTTGCAGAGGATTACACAGTTCAGGGTAGTTCACAGTTAAGTCTTTGCCAAGAGTTCAGTACGAAGGTGGTCGGATGAAAAGTTACTTTAAAGAATAGAGAAGGACAAGCCCTCGGATTGGCGTAGGATTTCACACACTTTCACTGCGGCTGGACGAAAACAAACAACCTGATTAGCACAGTACCTTTAGAGCAGAAGAATGCTGTAGCTGAGGCAGACGCTCCTGGCAGGCACCCGGTTCCTGAAGCGACTGTCGGACTGACAAGAAGGAGGAATACTGTAGTGTCCTGCACTGCCCAGGGAAGAAACCAGCAGCGGAGCAAAGCGACAAATAAAATGTGTGCTCCTTAAAATCCAAGCAGGGTCCGACACTCATGGCTATCCGGTTCACTGTAGCTGTGCACAGCAAATTCGACCAGAGGAGGGAGGCCTGGCTTGCAGTTTGACGAACTGGTTGTTCTCACCAGCTCAAGGGGAGACCATTCCTTGCAGATCTTCCCTGTCGTCGAAGTTTGGAGACTCTGACCCGCAGCAGGGCTTCACCAGGAGGTTCAGTCGTGGTAGAGGTCCTCTTCTGTCAGCTTCTCTTCGGTTCTCTCGATCCAGTGGCGACGCCGCCTTCTCAGTCTCAGAGACCTGCTTTTTATGCAGTTTTCCCCCATTCACCCAGCCTGGCTGTCAATCACACAGCAGGGTGGCTGTCCCGCTGGGACAGTCACCACAGCCAATCATACCAGAGTGCGACCTGGATCTCCAAGAAGACCCTGTGCAGGGAGTCTCAAACCCCTCCCTCACATCCTGTCCCCCTCAGACATCCAGGCGCCTAAGGAGGGCTTCTGTGCAGAAGCCCAGGTAAGGTCAGCAAACAAAGGAACCGAACCTGATTTGGCGTGCAGAGTAAAACACAAGAAACACTTTTACAAAAAGAAATGGTGAATAAACCCAGCTGGAACCGTATAAAAGTCAATATGGTCCAGCGGGTTTAAGTTCAAGGCTACCAAGATAGCCTAAAACAATAACAACGCTATTTAAAATAACCTTGGTAGGACAAATAGGGTAGTTACCACTGCCACCAGCCAAATCTTAATGAAAAGGGAAGGAAACAATGTTCCATGAGAAACGGACAAAAAGGGATAACTAGTAACCCTTTCCAGTAGTCTATGTAAGATAGTTTGTACTGGGTCTGTGGATTTTAAAAAGACTAATAAAGTAAATGGCAACTTTACATGTTGTGGGAGACAGTAGTCTGTCCCAAAAAAATGGAGTCTGAGTTGGGAAGTCTAAAAAGACAGCCCTGTGTTACTGTAGGTGCTGTGTAACACACAGTAAAAAGATGCCTATGGAGTAGGTGAGGCTCCAGTCTATGAACACGAAAATGTTAAACACACACAGCAAAACACATGTAAGAGTGGGAAAAAAGACTCACACTCTTACCAGGTGAAAAAAAAAATCCTAGAAATTCAGCAAAGCTGCTGAGGGACTCAGGAGGTAAGGGAAATTAGCCATTTTGGAGAATTCTCCCTAACACTTAGATTGAACAATAAATGCATGTAGGGTGGCGCCAGTGAGCTATGTGAGCAATGGCGGCTTGATGTATTAGCTCCTCGGAGCAACCGCTTAAAAACCTGAAATTTCTCCTGATCCACGTGCCGAATTGAGGGGCTCTATTGGCCCAACCCCCTCTGAAGTGGGGGAGCTGGTTTTGGATGAGAATATCAGGCACCACACCTTGCAGCGACCAAAATGTCACCGGAGGTGACCTGCCGATTTGAGTTAATCGGACTCTGTGACTCCATGCTCCGCATCCCACTGTCCAACAGAGTATCTGGTATCAGAGGTGTCATGGGCGAGGAGTCACGCTTGCCCCTGCACCTTTAGTGTGTCAGGTAGCTTCGGACTAGCGCAAAAGGCGGGCGGTCAACAGGTTTCTAGGTTATTTTACCGACACTTGTTTTTTTCAATGAATTTTGTACTGAAAAAATCCATCCGGAAAAAAACACATCAATGTTTTCTTTTTATTTGTGGGGGGGGTCTACCTAGAGGCACATAGTCTGTTCAATTCAAATTGGCGGATTACCTCCGGCCCCCCATTTCCCTATGTTATTTTCCCCAACCCGACCCCATACCCCTTTTAACCCTATATGTTTTTCAATTCGTTTTTTAGATGGAATTTGTTTCGGTAAAAATGCTGTTGAAAAAAGGATGGACGGCAAAAGGAAGTTGTACAGTCCACAGATCGGTTGGGGATGGGCCCAGCGCAAGTGTGGAGGAGAGTAGTAATCAGTGAGGGCACAGTAGTCGGAGGCTTAGATGTGCATCTAAATATTGATATAGGTTGTGTCATGGATTGGTTTGCTGTTACTACAGTTCAAAAATGAGTTGGTCATGCCACACATTAGCAAAAAAAACACCCAGGCAAGGAAAGCTGGATACATTTACAGTGACCAAATCACATGGTTGCGGAGCCTTAAATTGTATTGTTACATCTGCAGAGCACAACATGGCAGCGAAACAGAGCTTCCTGCAGTCGGCATTGCAACCCTCATGCTTGAGACAAAGGTCACTCTAGCCCCTTGATTCCAAAATTAATACATTGTCAACCAAGGTGGAAGGAAGCTTTGCAACAAAAGATTGTGCAATGATGTGGGAGAATGACTGAGGCTGAAAAGATGATTGGCCGATTGGAAGACAATATATACAAATTTGAACTAGATCTGGGGACCCTTCAAAAAAACGTTGGCCAGAGCTCAGTCTAAAGCTGAAGATCTTGAATCGCACTCAGGCTAAGCATCTGAATAGTAGGTGTACCTGAGCAAGCAGAGCGCAACTCCTGGAAACCTTTCTAGAAGAACTCTTGCTAGAAAACCTTGAATACCCAATATTCTCCTCCTGATTTATGGTGGAAAGAGCCCACCCTGTCCCAGGAGTTGGCCCGTCGCCTGACAGCAACCTCGACCCATTATTACTCATATTTTCAACCACAGTAACCGTGACCTAATGCGAAGAGCAGCCTGTGAAAAGGGATCACTGCAGTGTGAAAACAGAAAGGTAACAATATTCCCAGATTTGAGTGCCCTGGTACAGGCGATCAGAAACACTTAGTGACGTGAAGTGCAGACTATGCAAAAAGGGAATTACATATCTGATGCTGTTTCCTTTTAAAGCTGAAGATTTTACTGCAAGACACAATTATTTTCTTTACATCTCCAGCTGAGGCTTTCTCATATTTATACACACAGGTGCAACAAATCGGCCAGACATGAGTCCACACCCCAGCTTATGGAATAGAGAAAATCTCTTAACATAGAAAGTTTTCCCCCTGTTTTGTGAAATGTATATAGACATTTATGCTATATCTTTGGTTTCAAATGGTTATTTTATAGAAGATAGATGGGATGGCAATAGTACACTGGAAATTAGGGTATATGCCAGTGTGGGAGGGGGAAGGATATAGATGGGATATGTTCTGTTCTTGCAGATGCTATTCTGCAACCGATTTCTGTGAAAGTAAATACGCGTGTAGCAAAGTCTGTCCTATACCCTAGCAATCCAACAACTATAATGAGCATACACATGCTGTGAGAAACCAGAAGGTATCTCACCCACCAGTCCCCGGGGATCTGTCATCCAGGTGGCTGGGAAACGCTGTTGCTTTTGGATCCAGTTCCTGGGGGTGGACCAGTGCAGGAGGATCACCTGGTTGAGGGATCTTCATGGAGTGGCGAGACGTGATATCCCTCTCTTCCCTGTAACACCTTTACCCCATCCCACCAGGTAGCATACAAAGGAACTCTTATCCCCCCCTTTTTCCTACACAAACACATTAACACGGACAACCCGCTAACACCCAAGCAGTATACCTGACGTGTCCCAATACAATGATCAGGGGAGTTAAGGCAATTACTGACCAACATTCACACCTGACTTCCAATAAGCTTCCCCACACAGATAAAAGGCGGAACACGAAAGCACACTCTGAGTAAGGCAAAGCACACGATGAAACAGCAGTTTTGAGACGGCAGCTGAACGAGAGGAGAAAGACGGCAAAACAGGACGGGATCGCAAGGTGGGAAGTTCCCTTGACCTTTCTGACAAGAAACCGTTACTTTCAAGAGACCATGAGAATTTAAAGCATAAGACCAGGCTAAAGAATCCTGTATTGTGTATCGGAGATGCCCGTGGCCCTCCCGCGTCACCAAGCAGCTGCGGTGGTACCGTCCTTGGACCCAAGAACAAAGCAGCATTAGTGATGAGGAGACCGATACAAGACCGGTCTGTGTTGAAGCCAAGGTTGTATTTAGCAACATTATATGGCAAGTGCTGGAATGAACATTGTTAACATGTGTGTCCTAAAAGATGCAAGTAAAGTTGAACTGCTGATGAGTGTTTGAACTTTGACAAGCAAGATACAATACCTTTGACACAGTGGTCCGGCACCGCGTTAGTGCTCAATTAAAGTTCTCTGTAAGGTATCCAGTTGGGAAGTGAAAGTTAAAAGATTGTATTAAGAAGAGAACAAAGAATTGTGAATCGAAGTGGTCCTGAGACGGATCAAGCTAAATCCTGCGCACACTCGAAAGTCTTTGATTTTGATACAGTAAAGAAAGTTTGGAAAGTGAGATAAATTTGGTCCAAGCCCGGCGGAGGGAGACCAATTGAAGGTTTTGTGATAAAGTGGATCTGAGCCAGTCGGAAGGGGACCGGGGGTGAACAGTGAACCATCTGAGAAATTGTGCATGTATAATCCTGAGAAGAAAGGAACTTTGGTGTTCATTTGTCACATCAGGCCCTCTGAAAAATGGAAAAGAGACTTTGGCACAGAAGGCCCTGATGCTGAGGTTTTGAACTGCATCCTCGTGCCAGAGAAGCCAGAGTGTGCTAAGCTTGAGTGTGCTGCCTTATACCGTGCTGAAAACATGGGGAAGAGGAGCCAACGGCTCAAATATCCTGACATGTCATTTCTTGAACACTTTCCGTTTGCATAACTTTGTTTCCCACACTATTTGTATTTAGAAGTAAGGATTGGCAATAGGTTTGTTAGTATAGGCTCTTTTATTTTGACAAGACACCACTAGGACTGCGCTATTATTTTTTGATGGTTGTAGCTTGCCCCATCTTTAGATTTAGGATTAGATGGGCGTTTTTCAAACCCAATTGAAGTTCAATAAACACTCTTGAACTGTGGTCACTTGTGTCTGTCTTTTTAATACCATGCCTTCCTTACAATGTCTATGAAAATTAAACTACAACCAGCAATATGGTACTCACAGCTATCACCTGGGTTCTATGGGGCCTCAATAATATAATGAAGACCAGGATGGCTTTAGCATATTTAAAAAGGCACAAAGGCATATGTAGTCATGCTAGAGGAGACCCATCTCCCTGAGGGCCCGTTTCCCCTCTCTGGGTCACCGCTGGGGAAAGCATAAGTCGGTTGCAAACTTTACCACATTGCCCAGAGGGATGGCCATATTAATACACCATAGCCTAACATTTAGATGTGATCAAGTAGCAACTGGTCTAGATGGCAGATACTAAATGGTCTCAGGAGTACTATCCGGTAAAAAAGGGGTACTGGTCAATGGGAATGGTCCCAATATTGATCATCTGGTTCTTTTTTTGTTTTTTTGTTGTTTTAACTCTATACTAACTTGCATTTCAAAAGGTTATATTGTTCTGGGGGGAGGAGGGACGGGACACAATCACAGAACTAACTCTCGATAGGACCCCCAGAAAAGAGAACTCTTTGGGACCTGCAGCTAAGGCTCTCATGAGATTACATGAAATGTGTGGTGTGGACGATTTGTGTAGGTGGTTACATAAAACCAAAAAAGAATACACATTCTTCACCCCTGTCCATGATTTCCATACTATGACAGGCCGGTGGTCATCTAAATGTTTATTTGCTTTTACCAAATCTTGTACCATATTACAGAGAACTCTCTGATCCCTCTCCGGGCCTGCTGATGCAAGACTGGAATAGCCATAACCTGATAAAGCATACATGGCACTTTAAGCCCACAGCGCTATCCGATGCTGCGTTCAAATTGTGAATACTCGATGTGCTGCTGGAATTCTTTAAAACTAACCGTGAATCAGTGGATATCGCTGGGTGTTTGTTGGAAGGTCATAAGGCGTATTTCCGGGGGTTCTGCATTGCAACAGAGGTAGGGGTTATAAAATGTCAGGGGTACATTACATCAACTGGAAAGGGAATTTAAGGAACTAGAAACATCATATGCCAACACTCATGAGTACTCGCTGTGGGGCTCTAAAAAAGAGAAGTTGGGTACATTTAGGGAAATGATTGAGAGGGAAGTCAAGTACATAGGAAAGATGTCATGGAATATCACATAGATATGGGGAGGGTGACTTCCCAGGGTAGGTATTGGCTTGGACCATTAAAAATGACACATGATAATTGGGTAGTAAAGGTGATCGATGGAGATGTACCAGTAAGGAATGCAGAGGATATTGCCTGAGCGTTCACTAAGTATTATGCTAACTTACATACTAGTAAGGTAAAGATGTCACCTGATTGTTTTCAGCAATGTCTTGATGAGGTGGCGCTCGCTTGGGTAGTAGAGTACCACAAAAAGCATCTTACATTTTACTGTTACGGTATCAGAAATTAAGGTTACAATCTCCGAATTGTCTAGTGGTAAAGCGCCTGGCTCTGACGGTTCACCAGTTGAGTATTACAAACAGTTAGACATTTTGGCCTCATTCATTCGACACAGACATGCAGAAGATGTGGGATCCCAACAGGGAAATAAAGATGCAGGATATGTTTCCTAATGGGAAATTTGTCACTCCAGAAGATTTTGTAGATACTGTGGGGGGGAGGACAGCTCAAAATGCTCCAGTACCATCGTATGAAAATGGCATTCGGAGCAAATTGGCCACTGTTTCCAGATGAACCACCCTCACATGACTGCTTCCTATCCCTGTCCACCCACGCCGGAACCAGTATTTCTAAACTGTATTCCATAATACAAACACATACACCCTCACTTAACACGGCCAAAGTCTCATGGGAGGCAGACATGGGGACCACAATTGAAGACGAGAAATTGTCAAAATACTGTGCATTGTCCAAGTCTGTATCTCTGAGCCCTGGTGTCCGTTTAATCCAGTTCAAAGTACTGAATAAATCGCATTACACGCCACCCAAAATGCCCAAATTCACAGAATATTGCTATGTGGCTGGTCAGAAATGTGGAAATCCGCTAGCTGCCACATTTCATGTGAATTGGGATTGTCCTCTAATCACTGAGTTTTGGAGGGAGGTGGCTGAGATAATAGAGGAAATAACTTGCGTGCCGGTCGACCTCACGCCTCAGAAGTATCTGTTCGGGGACATAGGGAAAATTTCAGAGATAACCAGAAGATTGTTTAATGTGGCATGTGTGGTGGCCAAAAAGTGCATACTTGAGAATTGGAAAAGACCACACGCGCCATGCATAGACCACTTCCTTAAAGAACTTGCATATGTGAACGAATGTGAGGAACAATATGTGATGACATTACCTAGAACGAATCAACCTAAAGACATATGGACTCAGTTTAGAATATACCTCTGTGAAATGATCTTAGATGAGGAAGGCTCTCCAAGGCCCTAATTCTCATTTGATTTTATAAAATACATGATATACTGTCTGATTAAGGTACTCATCTCTGCTGTGTATGTTTGTTTTTATCATGTTGCTGTAGTGTCATGACCCACAATCACTAAATAGCTTTTTTTTTTTTTTTAAAGAAATTTTGGCCTCACTTCCACTTGAGGTATTTTGTGAAGTGCTAGCTGAAGGTGTACTCTCGAAACAATCTGAGAGGTGACCATAGTTTTGCTCCCCAAAACAGTGAACGAAAGGTCAAAATGCTCTTCAGGCCTACCATTGACATTGCTAAACTTTGTCAATAAGATCCTAGCAAAAATTCTTGCTCTTAGGCTGGAGACGTTAATGGAGAAGTTGGTCCTACTGGATCAATAAAGATATGTAGCGGGCAGGTCCCCATGACACAATCTTGGATGCTTCTTTGCGACGCTCTCTGAGCTGCAAATAGACAGTCAAGTAGCTGCTGTCTTCTTGAACATGGAGAAGGATTTTGATTCGTTAGAACTGGGGCATCTATTTCAGGTACTACATTGAAAGAATTGACATTGTCTGGGGCAATAGGTGAGGCTGTCCTCTACAACTGTTATTGTTTGCCATAGTCATTAAGCCTTGCTGTGTTAACTAAGGGAAAAGCATATAGAAAGGGAATAGAGATCTTGCTATCTCTATTCGATGACAATCTTCTGATATACGTTGGTTAATCTAAATCCAATAGTGGATACAGTAAATGCATTACGTCTCGTTTTGGGTTGTAAGGGAGAATTCTCTGTTTAGGCTGAATTTCCTAACCTAGTGAGTCCCCCAGCAGCTTTGCTGGATTTCTGGAGTTTGTTTTATTTCTCCTGCCAAGAGTGAGTCTCTTTTCTTCACACTCTTGGACATGATTTGAGGGGTTCCTTGGACTGTAAATGTGTTTTATGGGCTATGGGGTCTTTTACTCCATGGGGTCTCATGTGTTTTTACTATGTGTGTTACACAGCACCCTCAGTGCAGTGACACAGGGGTGTCATAGTGACACCCCACCATAGACTCCATACCCTGGGACTGACTACTGTCTCCCAGGGCATGTAAAGTCACCATTGGCTTTACTAGTCCCAAATTATGAACAGAAACCAGTACAAACCATCATATTGTGGACGTACTGGTCGGGGCAATTCGATTGCCCCGGGGTCTGTTAGTCGAGGGGGCACGTCTCCGTCCCCCCTGATCGAGTTTTGGCTGGTGGCAGTGGATACTACTTTTTATATTCGACCGCGAATATATCTCTATGGGACTTTCCCATTGTTCGAGGCTACCAACTTTAATTATTTAATTCTCATAGCCTCGAACATAACGCCGGTTTATTTATTTAATATTAATTCGCCGGTTGGTATTTTTTACCAGAACTCAATTCTAAAATGGCGTTTGTGTTCCCTTCTGTGACTCCAACTCAAGTCGTGCCCTTTTTCCACTTTTTGGCCGGCTTCTCCACAGAAGCCTCCAAAAGTGGTGCCACTCTGTCTGGGTACCACAGGGAGTGTGGGAAGGGGTTTAGGCACCCTGGACTGAGTTACCTTGGTAAGTCAAGTCGCACTCTTGTGTGATTGGCCCAAGTGGTGAGCCGGCCAGCTCACCACTTAGCATGTTTGATTGACAGCTAGGCTGAGTGAATGGGGGTGTGCTGCATAAAAGCAGGGCTTTTGGGACTGGAACTTGAGAAGTCGCCACAGGACCTGAGAATCCGACGAGGAAGAAGCTGAGCCGACCTGCTACGACAACACCACCGGTGGAGCCCTGCGGAACCAACTCACCACTTCCCGACGACAGAGAAGCTCTCCCGGCTGGAGAGTCTTCTTCCCCTGACTGGTGGGCACAACCAGTTTACCTTTTTTTCCTCGCATCCCAGGACGTCTTGAGGTCGAATTGCCCGTGCCAAGCACCCCGGCAACCGGATAGCCACTTACCACTGGACCGCGAATAAAAGGACCGCTCCTTTTAACTGAGAACTCCGCGGCTGGTTTCTTCCCTGGCAGTGCAACGGACTCCTGTCTTCCTCCCCGATGAGATCCTCTCTTTCCCCGGACGAAGCACCGACTTGCATCCGCTGCCAGGAACAACTGCCCCCGCTGGAGTATTCTCACCACGTTAAGGTACCGTGTCCGCCAGGCCTCCCTTTCTAAAGATTGCTACAAGGTAATAATAATCCCTTAAACTTCTGGACTGGGCTGGCCGCCTTGACCATCTAACTGGTCCTTTTCTTTTGGTCCAACTCTTTCTGAACTGATTTCGAGACTTTTGGGCACTTTGAACCGTGTGACCTTGGACACATTTCGACCGGAGCATCTTACAGTGGGTCCGGCCTTGTTAACTATGACTTTACGGTTTTAACCTGCCTTCTTCTCCTACTGTGTTCTTCTGAAAGTGTTGGGATCTGTTTCTTTCTTTGCTCTGCCTTTCTCTCCCTTGTAAACCGATTGATTAGAGTGCCATCTTCGTTAAGCGCTCACCGCTGTCTGAAAATAAGTGTTGCTTTACTTAAGACTTGTCTAATCGTTGAAGGGAGTGTATATCTTTTAGTGACCGTGTTTTTGAAAAGCTTAATATTAGTGCCTGTGTGTTTTATTAGATGTGGTTTTAAATAAATACTTATATCTCTTTTACACCAAGCTCTGGTCAGTGTTTGCTTGTTCTACTGTGTTCTTTTGACCTATTGTGAATACTCTGTATACTGCCTAACTCTTCTTGAGGGAAGTCTGACTGCTCAACCACAGCTACCAAGTGAATCTGTGTGGTACAGACTGCTACCAAGTGAGTTTACTGCGAAACACCTGTAGTCTTAAATCTTTTGCAGTGGTCCCAGAGGGAACTGCACAGGTTTCTGCCTAACATGGGTCTAGCAATTAATTTGACAAAATCAGAGATTCTTCAATTAACCTTGTGCAGGACTCCAATTGCATACTCGTAATTGAATTCCTGTTTCTCGAAGCTCTGATTCTTTTACAAATCGTTGAATTTTGGGCTAAGATCTAGACAAAGGAAACTGAGACCCTATTGCACTGTCTGATCAAGGAACATTGGGAAAATCAATCTAAGTTAAATCTTAAATTTATTTAATCACGATTGGGATAAGCCTGGTTTACCTATCCGGATTACATTTGGAATCGTTATGTTTCCTGCATTAAAGAAACTGAAATGTCATTGCGACTTTATAATAGGTGGGCAAGATATTTTAGCAGGTACTCAGTAGTGTATTTAAATATGTCATTAATCACTGTCTATTGGCCCTTATAACATAGACTCACATCAGTGCTTTTTACCAGATTATGTCTAAACTTCTTTCCTTTAAAAAATATCACGCACGTATGGTCAAAATGAGCCATTAGCACACCAATGGCTTTGCGTAAGGTGGTGCCGGTTTTCAGGAGATTAGATTTCTTTCTGTTTGTGATACAGCATGCTGAGGAGAAAACGACTAGTTCCTCTCCTACACACATTAGATCCATTGAGCAACTAGGATGCAGAAAGAACTGCTTGTCCTTGAAAACCCAGTAGGTCTGCATACATTGAATTTGTACGTTAGATTGGCCCTAAAGAAAAGGGAAATTTTAGTTAAGCAATCCTGATACTACTTCCTTTAGTGTATATATTCATTTACCAGTGTATTCGACTGATGTATTTGTCATGGAAATGTTTGCAGTGTGCATGATATAATTTTAACTGGTCATTGGGGTCTCTTATCACAATGTTTGGTTGTAAGAGCCAAACGTGTCCTTTACACTTGGTTTTGCTGTTATGTTCTATGGCCATTTGCCTGAAATAATCATGTTTTACTACTACCATTCAACCTAGGAAAAAAGCATGAACTTGATGACATAAAATGTTTTGTTTTTATAAAAGTATGGTGATGCGTGAAGAAATACTTACAGCAATGTAATGTCTTTAACATTCTCCACCTTGGCAAGTTGGAACACAATTTCGGCAGAGGGTACAGGATTCTACATATGACGTACCCAATAGTAGAAAATAATAGGAAAGTTATAATACATTTAGCTGACCAGCTTAGCTTGTTGGTTCGTACTTCGTTTAGAATGACACTCGGGCTGTGAGCTAGGGTCAGGAAACATTATCTCACACACAATGAACCAGCAGCAGAGGAGCAGGAAAGTGCGAGTTGTGGTTGGAGTTAGTAAGCAAAACGAGCGGTAACTGCTGAATGTTACCTGTAAGAATATAGTTGGCTGCAAAAATGATGCAGATATTTGCGTGTGTAGGCGCATTATAAATGCCCAATAAATAAATATTAACTTTGCAATTATTTATTTAAATAAGTCAATCCTTTGTACCCCACAGTGCAACCACCCCTCACTAATGTGTTCCACATTGCACAGCAGCAGTGGCAGACGGGACGCAGATGTGGTACAGGCTGTGTGCTACTCGGGACTCAATATACATTCACGAAAATGGATGAGCAGGGACAATCATACATTTAAATGAATTAGGAGTCAGCTACCTATCTGTTAACTGTACTATAAGGACAAGTATTTCCAGATCTATGTTGTAGCCCAACTTTGGTGAAAAGCCAGCCCTTCCCTGAGGAGGTGGGGCAGGACGTTGTCCCAACAGCCAGAGGTGACAAAATAACTGGGCTCCAATGCAGCTGTTACTTCTCACCAGCCTATCTTGTGATCTGTCCTGCCAAGAATGCACAAAAAGGAGCCCATATGCATGATGTCTGCATGGAGGTTCTGTTGTCTTTGCCACATCCTCCGGATATTCTCATGGCAGAGTCATTCCAATGGAAACACAGGTAGACCCTGCTCTGGGTCCATTCTCACTGCAGTGAACCTGTACCGGTTGTTGCGGTGCTCACTGCATAAGCCCATTGAGATCAGTCCTGTGACGAATCGTGGGATTCAATCACTTGTCCCCAGGGCAAGCCTTTCCCTGTTAGGCTAGGGAGGTGAGACAACTACGCATTACCCTCCTTAGGGGTTGAGGCAAGCAGGACCTCACCGGGACAGACTCCTGCGTGGGAACAAGGACTCCTGAACCAGCCCACCCATAATCCGTCACTACTAACACCTACCAGATGAAAACGTGAAGAACAAGATGAGATTTGTGATTGTCTTATAGTACCCTGCAGTAAATCTGAAAAGGGACACCTATCCAGACAAAGAAAACCACTTGAGTAATACAAGTGTGAGCAGGACAGAGAAGAGGGTCTTTGACGCTCTGCCAGGGAAGTCCCACGTCATAAGTCGAGGAGGGAACCTAGGAGTGAGAGAAGCCTGGGAAAACCAAATTCACTGTGAGAGCGCAGCTGTCGGTGACGCACGGCTTCAGGTGTAGAGAGGAAGCTGGCGTGCGATGCCGGGTATCTTACACTCAAGTGAACCTGAGATCGGAGAAGCTGAAGGACTGAAAGAAGGTCTAAAGAGTGACTGAGTGAGAAGTTGTGCTGTGACCAAAGCTCGGTGGACTTGGGAGTCCCTAAACAACGCAAAGACCACTTACCTGAAGGCAATGGAGTAACTTTGCTGAAAATGTTGGGGGACATGACATTCAAATGAAAGGGGCCCCTGCCAAATGAGTGGGACAAACACCCTTGTCGCACCCTAAAACTACGCCCATGCCTGAAGGCACCGCAGTGTGCCGAACGAAGAGGAAACGACAAGCCAACCTGACATCCAATGAAGAAGGCCCTGTGCAGACTGCAAGCCTGGTGACACGCTCCCTAGGCTAAAGCAGAAAGGTAGCTGGGAGAGCGGGAGACCCGGGTGGGAAGCAGCAAATAATGAGGGGCACATTCATACTCTTCCCAATAAGGCTCAAGTATGGGAAGAACCTCATGAGGGTGACAATCATTACTGGAACACGCATACTCACCGCAGTAACTACCAAGTGTTGGAAAAGAGTGGGAATCATTACAGGAACACTCGCACACGTCCCAGGAACTAACAATTGTTGGAGAAGAGTGAGAATCATTATTGGAACAGTCCTACTTGCCCAAGCCATGGAAAGGATTGGCTATTGAGTAGAGAAAAAGTCTCAAGTTTAATTAACAGAATTGCCCCTAGGGAAGCACGGAACAGAAACAACAAAGGTCACTAGCGAGAAGAGCCCATTATCTGAACCTTACGATTTGATAAAAGTAGTTAACAAGAGCTACTTATGAATACTTTACTAAACTGAACTTGCTAAGAAGCAGTACACAGAAGAAGGGGAGTCCTTCTCCTGTGCCTTATCTGTTTTGATAGTGGCAGGGCCACTAGATTATTTTGGACAGAGGAAAGATCTTCCTTTTGGACTCGCTGACAACCGACAAGCACCCTAGTTAGTTTTTGTTAGGTAGGGAAAACCCATAGTTAAGAGAAAGTCGGGAGTTTTCACTTTTCTTTTAATAAAGCAGATCTAAACATGGAAGATCCGAGTCCTGGTCCTTCTGATCCATCAGAGTCCATAGGCAGCTATATTTTCGACACAATGCCTCACTCAAAGTTTGGCAGCTGCAACCACAGGCTGTATCTATCTGGCAAGCCTTTGTCCTTAATGGACTCATCTGGCCTCATAGTCCATGCCCCATTCCAAGTGTTGGCCACTACCTGCTTGCGCCCTGCCATCAGAAGGCCATTCAAGAGCTCCTTTTTGTACAATGTTTGTTTCTAAAGCGTAGCAATGCTTCTCTTCCTAAACAACAGAGCTAGGGCTGACAAACCCGACACACTGTTGGGTGCACGCTTATGAACAAGAAATATATCTAAAAACGGAGAATAATTTTTCTGACTAATTATCAATGCTATGAAACACATTTACAAAATCGAATTAATCCTGCGCAGGCCTGGATCGTGTAGCCAAAAGCTTCATCCACCAAGTTGCAGTGTGGGCACTGGGAGCTTGGTATACAGTGTTTACCATACTGGATGATGTAATTTTAGATCTGTAGTGTACCACACCAGTTCTAGGCTACTCCACTTTGATCTGCTTCTTTGAGAAGCCGAACAGGTGGACAGAAACCTTGATTCTTAGTTCACTTCCGCGTCCGAGCAGCTGCATAATCCCTACCCCTCAGTGCCACCTTCACCAAATGGCTTAAATGGCAGACATCCAAAAATTGACTTCCATGTAATTGGGATTTTACTTGTGAACTGCTGCCACCTAGACTGCAGCTGCGAATAGTACATAGAAACATTGGCCTTCAACCACAGGGCCGAGTACCATAAAAATACCTGGCTAAAAAGTATTCAACAGTGCTAGTTGTCAGTGGATTTTGCGAGACTTGCAGAATCAACTATTTGGCACATCAGCTCATAATTTCAGTTTCCTTCCTTGACAATCTTTGTAATTTTATATAGCATTTCATATTGGTATTCCGTTTATTTGTAAGCATTCACTGATATGTCATAGAAAAGAAATTGTAGCGTATGGGGAACGGTATTTGCCCATGATCACACAATTTCAGACAAGTGGGTAAACTGGGATTCGGAGCAGCAGCATTATTCAACACAAATTATTGGGGGTTCTGAAATTACATCACACAAGTTTGAACCCTCCTGGACATTAAAGGAATGGGTGGTTCCATGTGAATACGAATTCACTAATAACAAAAATCTTTTAAACGAATTAAAAATAACAAAGAAATATATTTTTTCTTCAATTGAGGCCCCTAGCCTCCTGTTTCCCTAGCTTTATTACCCCCACCCCACATACATTTACCAATTCGTTATTGAGAGTTTGTTATTAATGTAATTCGTTATTGCCAATTTGGTATCACTTTATACTGAATGGGCATCTAATGATCCTCAATCACAAAGATTGCCAGGTGCATTCCTCATAGAAATATGTACTAGAATCCTGAAGCTGCAACATTTTAATAAACATGAATTGATCATGGGCACAGACAGCCAAATACCTAAGCTAAGGGGATGCTACATGTGACACATCAGTCCCCCTATTGGTTGGATTACAAAGGTTGCAAAGAAGTCACAGGGTTGCAAATAGCATCATAGGGTAGTGATCACTATTTTAATGTCAAAACATTATAATCCAGACCTTCTGGTTCCAAAATATTTTACATTTAAACCACACCTCCCCTCACCACTCTTATTTAGTGTAATATTGATTTGCATCCTGTCATTCACTTTGTTTCCAAGTACTCTTTAATATGACGGATAATGGGAGATTAAGTGATTTGCTGAGGATCAAAGTTGTTGGTAATCTACTGTTCTGTGGACAACTTTAAGTTCTTGAAAGACTCTGCAGCGCTGTGTTTACCTGGTGTGAGGATTTGCACCTGCTCTCCTGTTATCCGGGTCCCACAAATGTGGCCACGCCTCCTTGGCCTTCCCATCAGACCCATGGCTTCATATCAATTCGCCTGGATGAAGCCCACAGCAAAGTCAGGGCAAAGTCTCTATGCTGCTTCTTATCTGTGTTGTTTCCTCCTTTGCTTTCTCGGCTCAATTTGGTGGTTGCATTTTCTCCGTCTGCCGGGATATTTAGGCACCCGGCTTCACACGCCCAGCCTACTCCGTGGCTGGTCTCAGAGTGTGTTCCATCCTAGCGCTGGATACATTTGTACCCCTTCAATATGGTTTTCTTCTTATTTTGACTATGCAAGACACTGCTTTCCCACTTCCTACTCACTATAGTTCTCATTCTACAGGTCCTTGCTCATCTTCACGAAACCTAAACAATCTTATTAATGCTTCTTGTTCTTCCTTTTCCACTCCCATTAGTTTAGCTCTTTGGAATGCTAGTTCGCTGTGTAATAAATCTCATTCTGTTATGGCTATTGTTCTTCGCTTAAACCTTTATTTTTTTGTGTTCCTGAAACATGACTCATCTTATAATAGCTCTATTCCTGCTTCACTTTCTACTTATGCCAGTTCTTCCATTCATACTTTGTTACTTGCCATTCTCCTTTGCTCCTTACTTTCTCGTCTT
Organism: Ambystoma mexicanum; assembly: GCF_040938575.1. Classification (NCBI taxonomy): domain Eukaryota; kingdom Metazoa; phylum Chordata; class Amphibia; order Caudata; family Ambystomatidae; genus Ambystoma; species Ambystoma mexicanum. The sequence continues at coordinate 949,995,101 of NC_090933.1, read as the reverse complement.
TTGAATATTCTTTAACTACTTTCTCAAAACCTTATTCTCTTACCTTTTTTACTTGTTCATCACCATCCTGTTTCTACTGTTACTTTCTCGGAGGATATTGATATTGCTGTTCTACCGTCTCCTACTCCATTTATACTTTTAGGCGATTTCAGTCTCCATCTTTCGTCTATCCCCTCCTCACTTCAAATTCTTTCTATTCTTGATTCCTATCACCTTTCCGCTCTTCCTACTCCCCCTGCCCATGTTTTATTTTTTGTTTCTTCTCTGGTCATCAAGTTTTATCCTCATCTATTTTTCTTCCATTTGCACCACCTTATCTGGCCAGCTCTGAGGCAACTACTTATCTTTGTCAGGATTTTCGTGCTTTTAACACTATCTTCCTTCTCAAACTTTCTCAACCATGGCTTTCTCCTCATCTCCGCTCAATACGGCCAGTTCTTTAACATCTTGTGCGTCGGCACAAATCCTTATCCAATTATGATTCTCTTTCTCACCCAATCATTCTCTTTATGATGGGGTTCTTCTTTCAGCTAAAGTGCCTATTATTCTGATCTTTTGCATACTCAGTCTGCACCCCCCAGGCAATTGTTTCAATCTCTTTCTTGTTTACTTACACCTCCCACCCCTGATCACTAATTACACTCTACTCTTACTGCCTCTGATTTTGCAACTTAGTTTTCCTCTAAAGTTGCTTCTCTTCGTGCTGCTATTGTTTCGTCCTCCTTTTCCTCCACACTCTAATTTCCCACCCAATAATTCTGATACCTTTTCTCTTCTAGCTTGTTCTCATCCTACTGGTTCCCCGTCAGATCATATTCCCTCGTCTCTCATACCTGCAGTTTATCCTTCTCTTGTCTCCTACCTTACCACTCTTCTTAATATCTCTTCTTACTTCAACTTTTCCCTCTTGATTTAAGCATGCTTCCAATCTTCCTGGTCTGAAGAAACCATCACTTGACCCTTCTCTTCCTTCCAGTTTCTGTCCCATTCCTCTTCTTACTTACCTTTCTAAATTACTTACTAGCTTACTTTCAGGTTTCTACTTTTGTTACCGCTAACTCTATTCTTCCTTCTTTCCACTCTGGCTGTCATACCTGTCATTCAACTGAAACTGCTTTTATATATGTATGCGACTCCTTGCTCTCTGCCCATTACACAAAACATTCTTCCCTTCTTGAACTTTTGGATCTATCTGCTGAATTTGGCACTGTTGATCATTTTGTACTCTTATCTTGTCTGTCTTCATTTGGTTTTGCCTATTTTGTTCTTGCTTGATTTCGTTCTCATCTCTCTAAATGCACTTATTCTGTTTCTTAGTCTGGTTCCTCCTTCGATACTCCGATACAGTACCTCTTCTTCATGGTGTCCCCCAAGGTTCTGTTCTCACCCCCTTTCTATTTTCTCTCTACACCTCTCCCCTTGCTGTGATTATCTCGTCCTTTTGGATCTTGCATAATTTTTACACTGATGATACATCACTTTTTCTCCCCTTCTATTCCTTCTCATCTGCTATTCACAATAATTTTACTTTGTCTTCTTGCAATCAAATCTTGGATGTCTGGTCATTTTTGTTTCCGAACTAATCTAAAACTGAAGTTCTGTTCTTCAATGCCAGCACTATTGCCCCACCACCCACCCCCTTTTGTTTTCTTCCCACCTCTGTTACATTTCTGCTATCTCTCGTTCTTGACGTTTATATTATTTTAATATTCTAACAGTCGTTCTTTTCTGACTTTTGGTGCTACTAAACTTCTTATTTCTTCACTTATTTTCTCTCGCCTCTTCTACTGTTCCACCATTCTCTATGGTCTTCCTCTCTCTCGTTTGGCCCCACTTAAGTCTGTTTTCAACACTTCCATTTGCCTCCTGTATCAGCTCTTTGTGACTTTATTTCTTAATCTCATTCTTCGCTTGGTTGGCTTTCCCTCTACCCTCGTCTCAAATTTAATTTACTTTTATAATTTGTTTAAATCCCTCTTTGGTCTTGCCCCTATTTATTTATCATCCCTGGCATCTTTTTATTCTCCTGCTCGTTCTCTTCAATCTACATTCTTAGAGTCTGTTCCTTGTCCTCAACTTCCACTTTTCCCTCTTGCTTTAAGCATGCTTCCATTCTTCCTGGTCTGAAGAAAACAATACCCGACCCTTCTCTTCCTTCTAATTTCCGCCCCATTCCTCTTCCATTCCTTTCATTCATGATCTCTTCTTGCCCCACAGCACTGGAATTCTCTCACTCTCTCTCTTTGTTCTACTACTACTTATTCTTCATTACGTATCTCCCTGTGGAACTATCTTCTTCAGTCTTCACTCTAAACATTTTGTAAAATAAGCAACCTGCATCTTATTGTACTGCAATTTATTTTCTGTACAGCATTTTAGTGTAAAGCGCTCTATAAATATCAAATATAAAAACAAACTATAATTACAACCTGTATCTTCAGGTCCTGAATTCCACAACATGTTCTGCTCCTATTCAGTCTTTAGATTTAATGTAGCATGTTAAACTGGCATTCAGCTTATTTTTTAATTACTCCCACTGTTGGCAGATTTAGAAATTAAAGTACAGCTGGCTAAAGTGATGTACGCAAGATCATGCAATTTTATAGAGGTGGGGAAGCCAGGACTAAAATCCATGTCCTGTTGTTCTAAAGTCTAAAGTTTAGCCACTAGCCAACATTCTTTCTCTTATCATTATAGAAAATCCCCCCACCTATGTATACCTGGTGGTGATTGTCTTTATTGCCAATCCCTGCAAACTGTCAATATTGCTGATAATTTCCCTTTTGTCAATTTGTATTTTCTTCTTGTGATGGCCCTTGTTCCTGGTGACTGTTCTTGCTCTTTGTGGAGTCGTAAATTGGATCTTATTGGCTGGGGCACGTTGAGAGAAAACATATATACTTAAAATGCAGAGGGTTTAACACTCCAAAAACTAAAAGGCTAACCCAATTCTTTTCTCTTAAAGTGGTATATGTAAGGGAGGCTTGGCATCCCAAGTATAACACTGACACAAAAGGTACACTTTGTAAAACCTTTATTCAATTTTCAGGGTTGGGAGAAACTCCTACTTTGCCCTATAGCTAGGATGGGCGTAGTCTCTACCATCAAATAATAAATAAAACTGTCCTAGTTGAGTCTGTGAAATCAAAATGGTCTACACTGACAAAACCTAATGCCTGCCCTATCTCTTCCACAAAAATGTATGCAAAGGAAAATCAGTGTTAGAATATGAAGAATAAATGTGGCTGAGTCGACTCTCCTCCCCACGTTAGACAACACGGAGTAAGGCAGTCCACATAGAGAGGATGACACACTCTGGCTCATGTTCTCAAAACAAATGCAGTGCAATAAGTGGATCGAGGTCCGCCTGGCCTTCCATGTTAGTCTCTCTTTCCAGCTTTCAAAACACAGTTAAAAGTTCACGTCGGTCTCCCTCAATCGGGCTCGGACCTCTCGAAGCAATAAGTTCACGTAGGTCTCTCTTTCGGGCTCAGACCTTTCAAACGCAGCACTTGCAGGGGTTCCCTTCCCCAAGCTTAATTCACATCCTTTAGGGATTCCCTTCCCCTAACTTATCACACTTCCGGTCTCCCTCAGTCGGGCTCAAATATTTTCCTGATGTAGACCACTGCAGGACCACTTTGACTTTCCCATGAACTTGCACTCTTGTGTTATTTGCGCCAGTCTCTCTTGGTCTGGGTAGTTCAAGGTCATAAGCACAGAAGTTCAACATTCAGCTTTTTACTCCCCCCCCCCCTCTTTTCCCAGGATTAATTTTGATCACTTTGCTTTTTATAGTTCATTCACTTTATCGCTTGATAACAAAAACATTTCACCTTAAACAGAGACTTTTGAATGAGCTACTTAACACACAGCTGCCTTTCATGTCGCTCGCCAACTCACCGGCTGTGTGCATTCCTTTAATTGTCTTTGCAGTTTTAATTCACGAGTCAAGGTTAATACCACAGGCTTGGCCTCGCCTCCCCTGCTTTGCCGTTCACCCGGGAGGGTCGCTGGCATCCTTGAAACACATTGCAGTCTTCTTGTCTGGAATATGGCCTTCTCCAGGCGTGCAGCACTGCCTTTTGGATGCAAAAACCACCTGCAGGGAACTTCTGGGATCCTCTACCCTTTGCTCGCGTCCCTCTGTCCCTGGCTCTGCTCCAGTAGGTTTGCCTTCGCCCCAGAAGTTCTGCTCTTGCTCGTGGTCCACCTTGTTCACAGTGTGTCTCTATGTTCCGCCTTTTATCTAGTGTCAGAGCTAATTGGTATCAGATGGATGTACTTAGTCAAGTGTCTGGCTTTGCCTGACCGATTAGCAGGACATGTCCAATGAGATATGCAAGGGTTAGCCTTTACTCTGTTGCCCTCTTCCTCGGGCCAGTGTTTGTGTGAAAAAGGGGGGGGAGTGGGAGTTGGGACATTGGAGAATCCTATAAAATAGGACGAGTCATGTATACAGGAATGTGGGGAATACCTTGTCTCACCATTAGTCGCCTCACCCCACTCCCCGAAGACCCCTCACTCAGGTGATCCTCCCGCACTGGTCCACTCCATAGGTCTGGGTCCCAAGGCGATGGCCGTGTCCTGGCCACCTGAGAGAAATCCCTAGGGACTAGTAGGTGAGACACCCTTTGGTTTCTCGCATATAGAACTCTGTGATCTTTGGTTTCTGGAAAATTCTCTCTTGGACCGATAATTTTGCAGGACTGGGGGCTAAAACCGTGAGACTTGTCCAATGTTTGCTACCCTCCTGGTTTAGATGACACACTGCATGTAGACAAATGGCAACAGGCAATTTATTGTTACATGTAAGTAAACGTTTCCTTATTTATTGCACTCAACGAACTTGTCAACTAGGGTGGCTTTGGTTGTGTTGGAGGAATTAGTTGCAATGCCATCTTTGTATTGTATTTCTCATATAATGGTTTGTTTGTTCATTCTTGATCACACAGTTCTGACTAATACTCATTATGTCTGTTTTTTCTTAGAATACATTTGAATATATAACAATGGCTGCACTGTCCAAAATATTTGCAGTAACGGCAACCTATCCATACCAAGTTGTGCGCGCTCGTCTTCAAGATCAGCACAATAGATACTCGGGAGTCATTGACGTTATTGTCAGGACTTGGAGGTAAGAAGAGTAGTTTATCTGAATCTTTATGAATATCGAAATCCTGCACTAGCGCTGTGTCGTGACCACCTGCAGCGCCCCCCGCATGCCTGACCTATTGGGCTGCTTTCTGGAGCCTTGCTACCCCTCCTTAACCCTTATCCTACCACAAAGCGCTTTGAGACCATACAAATGCAAAAAGGCTCTATATAAATGACTACTACAATACAGATGGTAAAATTAGATGGTTTGCCTCTTTAAGAGTTGTTCACTTTAGTCTGAAGAGACATCAACAAGAAGCGACCAATTAAGAACTTTGTAATATACAATTTATCTTTAACCGAAAACACAGATTTCCCCAATGCACCCTAAATCGGAGGAAGCAGTTTAACAACAAAAATGGTGTATCTGTGGCACCTGGCATAAATGAGGTGGGGGATGGCTGGGGGCGGGGCTTGTTGATGGGATGGGGAGGCGGTTTTGGGAGGAGTGGTACAGCATATGGCTTAAAGGGAAAGGGAGTGTAGAAAGCCAATTGGGGAAGCAACAGATTTCTATTTAGATGCAAAATATTAAGGACTTTGAGAGGTTTTCCTCTGCTCATTGTAGAAATTGTAGAACACATCCAGGGAGAAATGGTGGCCATTTACATTATTGTTTCGTGGTCAACCTTGCTGTGACATTTTATATTGTTTTGCAACAGTTCCACACACCTTTAATTTACAATAGTTCAAGTATATAGAAAGTATTGGTACAGTAGACTTTGATTTCCTAAAGCATATGCTTTAATAATTACACCCTGAACTCTAAACCCTACCCTTCTCCCCACTGCCACCCTCCTACTTCCTGTTGCTTGTAGATCCCCTGCTGCCAATTGCCCACCGTCACCCTCCTGTTGGCTCCCTACTCCTTTTTTTCTCTGCTTACCTCACTGTGTTCTTCACCCTATGATTGTAAAGCTCTCTGTGCTTCCCAAAGCTAGGTCTACGCTTGATAAAAACCCTAATAATACATACATTAATAATGAAAGCTACATTTAAGGGGAGGGGCAAACTTGTTAGTTGCCGCGCAATGCATTTACTAACCTTCATTACTTACCTTGGTCTTGAAAACAGACATTTCTTTGAAGATTGCCTTTCCTTTCGTCCATTGACACACACTCTGGAGGATTAATCATTGCAGGAAGAGGCTCACCTAGTTTATTTAATGAGTTCCATTTTCATATGTCCATTTGTTAAACTAAAATTGCAACAACGATTTGCCAGCTCTAGAAACTGCATTCACAAACTCTTCATATGCTTCTCTGAATAAACTAAAACGGGTCACATGGCTAGGGCTAAACTAGTGATACTAGTGTCGAGATTTCCAGATTGGTTGATGGCGAGTACCAAGCATTCTTATTCCTGTCTAGTCCCTTGACATGGGGCACTGTAGGGGACTCTCCACAAATAGATTTAAGTCATTCGGCAAAAAGGAAGTCTAAAGACAACCTTGTGTGGTGGTATGTGTCGCAAGCTACCACTTGCTCGCGTTCCCTTGAGTATTGAATAGTAAAGTATGAAACAGCATTGGCCTAATTAGTATGTCTCCTGTTATTTGACCTTTTATGCTACGCGAGTCACCACCATAGTGGTCTTAAAGCACCAAGTCCTTGGGTGAGTGAATTGTGACCCCGCCCAGGGTGTTAAACCAGACCATATTCTGTAGGGGGAGAGGAGAAAGGAAAGAAGGAAGGAAAGGATAAATTGGGGGAGAATGGGTAAACAAAATGGAACAAACTTGGGTAACAAACGTCAAGGTAAAATAACAATGTAGAAGGAACGTGTAAGCAGGGATGCATGTAACAAATATATAGCTGTTGGTTAGGAAAGATGGTGTAAATCACAAGAAAAAAGACACTTACGGCCAACCTCATCTATAGGATGTTCATCTTAGGTGTGTTGAAGAGATTTATTAAGACTGGTTAATGGGTGTGTGATGGCATTAAGATGTGCTCAAGAGATCCAGATAGTTTTGGAGGCTATTTATAGCAAATTGTAATGTTACAACCCTTCCCTGATTGGAGTTCCAGCAGGCTGGATAAGGCCAGCCCAACTGGTTGAAGTGTTCAAAGCCAAGAGTTGCCTATGTAATGGAAGGAATTTGTCCTTTCTCCCCAGGCGGAGCCACCTCCCCCGTGAGGCTAGGGAGGCAAGCCTTCGCTACAACACCTTCCCTAGGCTCGAGGCACTTGGGACCTCACTGGGAGAGACTCTGCTGTTGGGAACAAGGACTCATGTTCCTGTGAGGAACTCCCTGGTAGCATCCAAGTGATGGCTTATATGGACTAGTATAACACACCAGAATGTTATCATTTACCTGAAGATAAAGTGAATATATATTGCAACAACCAGAAACTTTAAATCCAAGTATCCAATGGACTGTGCAGAGGAGACTGAAAAGGGATGAGATGCCAAAGAGCCGAGAGAGGGTGGAAAGCCGAGCGAGGGAACTCCCTGTACGTAGCAGAGCGGAAGGAGGGCGGGCTGTTGCCAAACACTGAGCCCGCATAAGCCTGAGCAGGAGGACCGGCATGTGAGAGCAGTGGAAATCCGAGGAAGGGAGGAACAGACAGTTCAGTGGTGGCATGATCACAGAGCAATCGTGGTGGGCAGCCCGCCCGTACAATGATGCAGATAACCACCAGTGGGAGAATCCACCTCCCGATTCTATTCACAACACCAGTGGTATCCTGAAAGCAAGAACAAAATGCAGATCAGGGAGACACCATGGAAAGTAAGCTGAGGAGCGCTGAAGAACGCAAAAGAGAATCCAACATCCGGCAGGTACCATCGACGCTGCCCCTGAACACAGAAGGTAATGGAGAGAACAGGAAAACTAGAGAAACAAGAGGGACTCATTAATAAAAGAAGTGGAAATAATTTGATGAACCAGAACTGTGTTAATGAGAGCAGAAGAAATATGATAACCACTACCCTCGGAAAGGGAAAAGTCAACACATATTGAGAGGATAAGAAGATTATTATAACGGAGAAAGATACTTGGGCAGTGCAGACCTGTGTGCTCAGAAAGTTAAGACTCATACATGAAACTGCACGCTGAGAAGAGGTGAAGTGTAATGGGAAATTTATCGTCAAAATATCCGAGGGGAGAACAATATACCAGAGGGCCTCGAGCCCTACAGGAGCAGGAGAGTGAGAGAAAGAGCCTGAACAGAACTTAAACACTCTGTCAGAAAGAGGACAGGGAGACGACCAGTCCTCTAAAAGAACTTCGGAACATAATCCAGAGGATAGAGAAAGACTATTTACACTTGGTCTATTGAGCAGAACAAGAAAGCCCAAAAACACCTGTGATAAAACAGGAGAAGGGAGTTATTCCCCTGGCCGTAGTTGGTTATACTGGTGGTAAATTCAGATGGGTTACATTTTGACAAAGGACGGACTTGTTTTGGACATTCACACTGACTGACGAGCACCTTAGTTAGTAAAATAGGTAGGGAACATCCCGTAGTTCTGGGGAAAAATGGGCCTTATTTGACTTTAAATAAACAACACAGTAAAAATATCTTTACAGTGTCCGGGTCCTTCTTGAGATTCTCCACAGTACAGGTACTACATTGGGAAAGTGAGACCAACAGGCATTCCCACCCAAGCCAAAATCAAAATGCCTAGGTTCTGAGAAAAATAAAATCTCTATTCTTAAAGGACAGGGTCCTTAGTTTTTGTATTTTATCCTTCAGACACAATAGTCTGGAGAAGTGCAATGCTCTCCGAGAGAGCAGTAGCGCTGAAGGCAGGTGTTGCTTGTGAAAGTGTAATGACTAGCTAACAAGTAGATGTATTAGTATGCTGTCTATGGTCACTTATATTTGTGTCTATCCAAAAGATATGGGCTTGTTTCTATAATTAGCTGTGAACCAAGCTACAAAACAGTCGGCATCCTTCCCATCGTGGTATTGACCAACTCAGCCCTGCGCCAACATGCTCAAATTCTATGTTTCAACACACAATCTGTATACCAACTAAGCTACCCACACATAGAACACCCTCTCCCCAAAAAACAGAGGCATTGATTTGTTTTTGGCTGATCCCACGGTATAGGGTAAGGCTTGGCATGAACAGTACTCTAACTTTCTTTAGATCCATGGTGCATAGTCCTTTCCGAGATTCCCTACCCCCGATCATTTGGTTAGCGCCACCTACTGGGCATAAACGGTCACTGGGACTCCTAGTGCCCCAAACACTTATTTCTTGATTTTACTCTTGTTCTTGATTGCGGCTGATGTCAAGAATGTGTGTTGACCCTTTGGGATACCCAACAGTTACACCCCTTTAGGTAACCTTAGGTCTTCCAACAGGGGTCGAACGACAAACTTTGCACTGGGCTAGATCATAAGAGGGGGATAACTCTGTACATCTCGTCTTTTTTCCTGCAATCTGTGTCTCTTCCCCATCCCCCTGCTTCCCTTGGTCTCTTCACTTTCCCCCTGTCTGCTCTTAAGACTCTTCTACTGCCTTCCCCTCACATTCCTTGATGTTACTCTTCCTCGTTACCCCTCCCACTCCGTCACATTCTTGATTCCTAACTTCGACCACACTCAACTGCTGTTTGGCGAAGAAATCTCGGTCTTGGGAGGATAGCTCTGGGGCAACTTGGGCACGGAGCAATGCAGGTTCGATCCCTGGGTCAGTGCTTAGAAACCTCTGGGTATTAAGCGCGTTATGAATATCATATCATATGATATCAAATGATTTTGGGGGTGGGGCCTGGCCGTGTCTGTGAGGGCATTTTCCTCCAGCTCTGTTTGTTAAATTTTACTGCATTGTTACACCTATACTTTCTGGGTATTAGAGTTCTCAGGACAGCTGTAGTTCTATTATACACAAGTCTAATGAGGGTGTAGTGCACCGGGGGATCCCCAATATACCTCCAAGGCCCACATCCTGGAACAGGTGGCAGTCTCTGGCTGTCAGGGTCATACCACCCCTTGTCCCCACATGCAGCTTTGTTACAGAACCCACAACTGACGGGGGTCAGTGTGGAAAGCAATGTCTGGGGTACACCTTCCCGCGCCTCCCCTGCCCCAGTATCCTCCACACCAAAATGGGCAAATGACTCGTTTGATGCTCATACTTATGCACCGATATGGGTAAGAAAAGTAAAGTGTACTCGCATACAAATGTCTGTAACGCCCCACATAAAGATGGGGTACACCAAAAAATCTAATTTGGACACTGGGGTGCATAACACTCCTCTGAATCAAGGCTGTATGACTGTGGAAAGATGGCTCCCGAGGTCAGAGGAATTGGCCTCTGTCAAAGTCAGATGTGGTGTAACAAATTCCGTATTCATTGTTTGCATTAATCTGAAATGGATGTGTTATTTACTTGATGCGTTTGCAAGATCAGGGCTGTTGTTTATTTCATCATTTCATTTCATTACATCATTATTTTCTGAATTGGCAGTCAACACAACTTTGCACCACAAACTTCCACACGTGGAAAGTGTCAATAATTTGCATCCCACCAGTGGCAAAACTATCCCCAAGTGGGGATTCGAATACATACTCATTGTTCCTCTTTTCAAATCTATGCACAAATGTTGTTTTTAAGATTTAATATCAAAGGGGGGGACTTAGTGACTATTATTTAAATTATGAGAGAGTGTGAATCACAGGCCCCATAGGTGGTAGAAGCTTTCATTACCATTCAAAAGGATACGGTTTTATGAACATATCCTTATTTTTCGCCAAAGCTGATCTCAATGTGTATTGTTAATTAGAAAAAAAGACTGGTAAATAAAGTGTTTTTAACTAAACTCATATTGTAGCAGAAAGGATATTGCACACATTTAATGTTTGTAGTGTACTCATTATTTGAGGCTTTCAATTTAGCAAGCCAGGGAGAAACAAAACGTAACGCTGGAATAGCCAGATGGATTGCAAGAATGTGTCAAAGAATCCTACATCCTGGCAGGAGAAAAACTACTGCACAATTACAGTAAAACCGACCAGGAGTTATAATAATCAGGGTGCATATTTACCCCAGTCTTGTTTGCCGTGTGTCGGTCGTGTACAAAATTAATGCATTGACTTTAGTTACCCCAGCCTCCTTCCGCGTGTGTCTGTTGTGTACAAAGTCAATGCATTGACTTTGTACACGACCGACACACATGGCGAACACGGCCGGGGTAAATATGCACTCTGATTATTGTAACTCTTGGTCCTTTTTGAAAAAATCGTGCTGCAACTGTAATCTCGTTTGCCGCAAACGATACAATTTCGGTTGCTATTGTTATTATGTACCTGGCTGTCATGTCTGCAGTGGGGAAAGAGTACACTCTAAAGCAGTACAAAAGTAACTCATTTTGCTTTTGGGATCTTGTTCGGAGGATTTACCCTTTGTGTAATCCTTGGATGGTGTCAGATCCTTTGACTTGTGGCATTCACATAATCTTGTGCAAGCACCACCTTTTGGTTAATGCTGCATACCTCAACTCTCCAGTGGATTCACTTTGCTGAAAAAGCGAAGCATCGCAGTGATGGCTTTCCTGTGAGCGTGTTACTCTTTGGAATTTGCATCAGGTTTTATAATGCGCAAGCCTTCCGAACTATAGCCTCCCTTGCTCTTTTGTTATCTCCCGATGACTGCTTCGAGGGGATTGGGTCCTCCGACGTATTCCATATCTATGACAGTAATCACCACAGCTGTGCTGCTTCGGAAAATGTTCGGCTCCTGCGTCGATGACGTCGATACGCTGTCCTCGAAGGCCTCCGTCGAGCCGATGTCACTGGATGTTATAAGTAGGACGCACGACACCCATAGCCTCAGTTGTGTTTTTTCCACGAACGTGTTCGCTTCTGAGATCTTGGCACGCCTCGGTTCTACTGAATCCTGTTCTTTCGGTTCTTCGAACCTGTTTCTTATGATGTCTTCGGATTCTTCCACCCCGCGGTCCGGTTTTAAGAAGTGTCGGGTGTGCGGGTCCAAGATGTCGCTGACGGACACGCACGCCGCTTGCCTCTGGTGCCTCGGGGAGGACCATGATACGATTGACTGTGTCGACTGACAATCACTCACATCGAAGGACTTTGGGGAGCGTAAGAAGCTGTCGGATGGTAAGGTGGCCAAGCCCCGGAAGTTGCTTTCCACTGGTCTTTCGATGGATGATTCGAGGGGCGAGACTCTGCATCGTCGTCGTGAGTCCGGGAGTTCTCAGTCTGGGAGTCGGTCCCGCCATTCCTCTGCCTCTTTGTAACGCTCACCTGATTCTCGCAGAGGCGCCGGTCTTGACTGGGCGACTACAGTATCTTCAAAGGTGATGTGCAGCACCCGGTTGGCTCTTTGGGCTGGACCTCTGTGCACTGTATGCCTGACGTGCAGAGTAAGATGTCTGCAGATAGAAAATACGGGGTTAATGAACTGGGGTTATTGGGGTGTCCCTATCTCTTTCCTCTTCTCCTCTCCTGTAGACCCCCACAGGTTAACGCTCTCACCTTAGGTAAGTGAATGCCGAGCTCTCCATCTGCCTCGGGGCAGGGTGCTGTAACCAGTTTCTTCACTGGATAGGTAGCGCAGGCCTCTTGACTTCAGAGGACTGCTGTCCGTCGTTTACTGCACGAACGGTAAGTTTCGAGTTACTCAAATGTCTTTAATAATGGTTTTGCAGGGTTCCGGCGATGGGGGATGACGGGCTGAAGTGAGTTGAAGATGGAGCCCGTGTGATGAATAGAAGCGCCTGGAAGCACGTAAGTAAGCGCTTGTTGCCAGCTTCACGATGCGCTCTAACTGTCTTTTTATTTTGCAGGTACAAGTTCGGAGCGGCTGCAGGGTGCCGGGATACCCACTGGGTTAGATGTGGAAAGGAGTAATGGCACGTGAGTATTAAAGTTCCCCAATGTCTTTAAATGCACCTTGTTTTGTCTTTCAGATGCGGGATGCAGCGCCGACGGCCTCCGGAGCGTGCGAAGAGTTGGTAAGCTTTTGTCTTTCAGATGACGGAATGCAGTGTGAAGACCTCCGGAGCGCACGAAGAGTAGGTAAGCCTTTGCCTTTCAGATGCCGGAATGCTAACCTGTTCTTTCTTGTCTTTATAGGTGTTGCTGAAGACTGGATTCAGGATGGTAAGCCTTTTTCCTTAGGCCCAGGACCGGATGCAGAAGACACGATGAGCGTTCTGCTGCAGAGGGTGCAGAATAACGCAAAGCAAGATTCATCCACCGGGTGTGGTTTAAATAGCCTCCTGTAGTGCTTAGGTGTCTCCTTCCACAGCCACGCCTAGGTAAGAAAAGAGTTCCTGGTAAGAAAAGAGTTCCTGCCTTCCAGAAGAGTTCCAGTGTTCTGAATCTAGGGAGTGGCTCCAGCCCCACCCAACAGGAAAAGTAGTTCCAAACAGAAGAGGATCAGAGGCTCAACTGGCAGGCAAGTAAGCAGCATGGTCTGCTGCAGGTAAGTCCACCCAAGCATTATGAGCCCGGCGCTTCCAGCGCTGGGACTGGGCATATTTATGAGCCTGGTGCCACTGGCGCCAGGACTGGGTCCAAAAGGTCCCAATTGGGACTGGTTGGCACTCGGAACCTGGGTTATGGATCTGCTTCCAAGGGAGTTGGGAAAACCCTGACCTTTTGGAAGCAGAGATCATGACACTCTTCGAGGCACTCCAGGAAGCGCCGTCACAGGTCGCCTTCCCCGTCCTCGTCCGAGGACTCAGCCCGTCGGTGGGTTGCTTGTCCCAACAAGCATTCCACTCCTGAGGAATGTGATTCCTTCCGAAAGGAGATGTTGGTGATTTTCCAATCGCAGGGCTCTGGTCCGTCCGCGCCGTCAAAGGACGCCGGCCGTGACCCTTCTAGAGACACTGCTCGTACTCCTTCGGGCTCGAGCGGTCGTCGCGACCACCGGGCACCTTCGAGGTCCCAGTCGGACAAGGATGGTTGCTCTAGACATGCCCGTTCCAGGTCCCGGTCCTCGACACCCTCGAGACCACGAGAACCTGTGAAGCCTTCGAAGAAGACATCGACATTGACTACGCCGAGGTCGTCGACGGACTCTCTTGAGGCTCCGCCTCCGAGGAAGTCGTCAACGCCATCAGCGCCCAGGCTGTCGAGAGACACGCTCGGGGCTCCACCCTCGAGGCTTGTGTCGCAGCTGTCCGCGCTGCGCTCGACGTCGACACCGATTCCCTCAACGCCTTTCGAGGCGGCTTTGTCGGAGGTTCCTCTTGGCATGGTGGAACCCCCCAGAAAGGCTCTGGCCAAGGCTAAACACGTCTTTGTTCCTTTTTCTGTACCCTCCTTCCGGCCTCTGGATTATATTTCTGAGGTGGATGAGGGGTCGGAGGAAGGTGAGGTTCCTGCAGAGGATCCTGATGACCTCCTTTCTGGTCATAGCCAACTTGAGGACCTGCGTCAGTCGTTGCACGACGCCAGTGGTCTAGACGCCTCTCCGGAGGTGGAGTTTGGTAGGCCGGAGCCTGGCACGCATGCCGAGTCCTCATATTGGCGCCTCATGTCGATGGTTACGGATTACCTGGGGTGATCTGTCCCTCCTGGGGATTTTCAGCAGGATGACCTGACTGATATCCTCGACCAAGTTCCACCAAATGACCAGTTGCTGCCATTCCATATGGCCTTGCAGAGAAGGGTGGCTGCGGCTTGGACTTCTCCGGAGAGTCTCCCGGCAGTGAGCAAGTCCTTGCCAAAGAAATATCGCCTAGCCAGTGGCGACCCCTGCTACTTGACCATGCACCCTACTCCGGAGAGTTTGGTGGTGCAGGCGGCTACGGCCCCCGCAAAGCAGGCGTTGTACCCTACCATCCCTCCTGATAGGGACGACAAACGTTTTGACAGCTGGGCGAAGGTGTTTTCTTCAGGGGGTATGGCTCTTCTGGCAGCAAACTCCGTATGTGCCTTGTCATGTTTCACACACACTCTGTAGAACTGTATTTCCTTAGCGGCTGAACATATTCCCGAAGGGGAGGAACGGGATGGTTTTCTTGCTATCGTGCAGGATGGCAAGGATGCCATGTGTGAATCCGTTCGGTTGGGTATGGAAATGGTAGATTGTGTCAGCCGGTCCATGGCGGCGAGCACCATAATACGCAGGTTTGCGTGGTTGCGGAAGTCAGGGTTTGCTCCTGATGTGCAAACTCGGCTTCTCAACATGCCCTTTGACAGTGAACATCTTTTTGGCAGCAAGGCTAACAAGAGCCTTGAGAGGTTGCAGACCTCCAAAGCTGCAGCGAAGTCGTTGAGCGCTGCAGTTCGCCAACCTCCGCCTTTTCGTCCTAGGGGACAGCAATGGAGGGGAGGTTCCTTTCGATATTACTCATCCTTTAGTAAATCGAGAGGAGATTCAAGTCATAGGGGCCACCGTAGGAGTGCCAGAGATGGAAAACCGGGTACTCGAGGTGCCAAGGCCGCTCGGGCAGTTGCCTCTTTGCCCTCAGGCACTGCTGCAGCCGCTTCTGCTCAGAATGAGGCCATGTCCCATGGTTCGCCGGTTGGGGGAAGGCTGGCGCAGCATCTTGTAGAGTGGCGTGCCATTACTTCAGTTGTGTGGGTTCTGGGGATCATAGCCCACGGCTACTGTCTTCCTTTCCGGCAGAGGCCTCACGACAATCCACCAGGGAATCTCTCTTTGAAGAGTCTGGATCCGCTCCTTGCGCAGGAAATGGAATCACTGCTGGAGAAAGGCGCCATAGAACTGGTGCCTGTAGAGGAGAGGAACAAGGGATGGTATTCCCCCTATTTTTTGATTTCGAAGTAAGACTGGGGATTGAGACCCATCATGGACTTAAGCGGGTTGAACAAGCTTCTCAGGAAGGACACGTTCAAGATGGTGACTCTTTCTCAAGTCCTCCAGGCCCTTCAACTTCAGGACTGGTTGGTGTCTCTCGACGTCAAGGACGCTTATTTTCATGTGCCGATCCATCCCAAGCACAAGAAGTACCTGAGGTTCGCAGTTGGCGTCTCGCACTTTCAGTTTCGGGCCCTACCGTTCGGATTTACCTCCGCCCGAGGGTCTTCACCAAGCTCATGGTGGTGGTGGCAGCGTAGCTCAGGAAAGAGGGGATTCACGTCTACCCCTACCTGGACGATTGGTTGATCAGGGCGCGCTCTCCCGATCAAGTCCTGGATCATCTGTCCGTCACCTGCCACTCCCTTCACAAGCTGGGCTTCTCCCTCAACTTAAAGAAGTTCCACTTGACGGCAACTCAGCGGCTCCAGTACATCGGAGCAGTGCTCGACACGTCCCAGGGGCAGTGTTTTCCCCCCCAGGTGGGGGCTCATCACATTCAGCAGATGGTGCACAATTTTCAAAATGCCCAGACTCTCCCGGCGTTCGAGTTTTTGAGGTTGCTCGGCCTCATGGCATCCTGCATTCTTCTGGTGCCAGAGGCCAGGTTGCGGATGCGATCTCTGCAATGGGCTCTCAAGATGCATTGGTCACAGTCCTCCGGCAGGATGTCAGACCCCATTCAGGTGCCGCCCTCGGTCGCCCAGGACCTTCTGTGGTGGGCCGTCAAAGGCAATCTGATGAGGGGGGGCTCCAGTTTGGCTACCGTGGCCGGAGGTGACGATCGTGACGGACGCATCCATCACGGGATGGGGAGGTCATGCCAACGAGTTGACAGTTAGCGGTCGTTGGTCTCTGTCGGAGTCCAGACTCCATATCAATCTGTTGGAGCTGAGGGCCGTCTGGCTTGCCCTTAAGGCTTTTCTGCCGACTGTGCGAGGAAAGAATGTTCTGATCCTGACGGACAACACAGTAGCCATGCACTACCTCAACAAAAAGGGGGCGGGGGGGCAGGGTCACTTCCTCTGTGCAGGGAGGCGATGCAGCTCGAGTTCTGGGCCATCCAGCAGGAAGTTTCGATCTCGGCAGTTCATCTGGCCGGAGACGAAAACGTGACGGCGGACGCTCTGAGCAGGCAGAGCACGATCTCTCACGAGTGGGAGTTGGCTCGGGAGATTCTCCTGGAGATCTTCGCCCTTTGGGGGACCCATCAAGTGGATCTCTTCGCCTCCAGTGTCAACCGGAAGTGCGAGAGGTTCTGCTCGCGGGAATTTCCTCCAAAAGGAGCCTTAGGAGACGCGTTTGTGGTGGAGTGGTCATTCCCGCTGCTGTACGCGTTTCCTCCAGTCCCCGTCATCCCGCAAGTGCTGCAGGGGTTACGGAAGTTCGGTTCCCGGATGATCCTCATTGCTCCGGCGTGGGCTCGGAGGACGTGGTACCCGGACCTTCTCGACTTGTCCATCTGCCCTCCACGTCGTCTTCCCTACCGAGACGATCTGCTCTCACGGGAGGGGGGTCAGGTTCTCCATCCAGAGGTCAGATCCCTCAACCTTCACGCTTGGCTTCTGAAAGGTTGAGGTATAAGGATTGGGACCTCCCTGAAGACGTGATGGAGGTGTTGCTCTCGGCCCGACGGCCAGCAACAAAGTCTCTGTACCGTTGCCGTTGGCGTAAGTTCTGCGACTGGTGCAGAGTTCAGAATGTGGATCCTTTTGCATGTGACATCCCCATGGTTCTGTCCTTTTTACTTTCTTTGGCCCACAGGGGCTTCCAAGTGGGTACCATTAAAGGTTACCTGGCAGCGCTGTCCATCTTTAAACGCTCGTCTGAAGAGTGTTCCTACTTTAAAATCCCTTTAATTTCACAGTTTCTGAAAGGGCTCACTAATGTGTTCCCTCCGTCACCTTTCCTGGTGCCCGGTTGGGATTTAAACCTTGTTCTTAAGTTTCTTATGGGTGCTCCGTTTGAGCCTTTACATTCTTGCCCTTTGAGGCTGTTAACTCTGAAAACTGTTTTTAGTTGCGGTTAATTCCGCTCGCAGAGTGAGTGAGTGAGTGAGTTACAGGCACTTTCAGTTAAGCCACCCTTCACTGTATTTCACAGGGACAGGGTTGTCCTTAGAGTTCGTCCTTCTTTTCTTCCGAAGGTGGTTTCGGAATTTCATTTGGCCCAGAAGGTTGTTCTTCCGGAATTCTATCCTCCTCCGCATCCTGTAAGGAAGAGAAGAGGCTCCATAGGCTTGATCCTAGGAGAGCTTTAAGCTTTTATGTTTCACGCATGTCCCGGGTCAGAGTGGACAATCAACTCTTTATTGGTTACGCTGGAAAGCGTTTGGGACAAGCTGTGACGAAACAGACTTTGTCTCGCTGGATTATTTTGGCCATCTCGGAGTGTTACCGCTTGGCGGGTAAGGACCCGCCGGCTGGCTTGCAGGCCCATTCTACCAGGGGTATGGCTGCATCTACTGCCCTGCAGAGGGGTGTTCCTATTCGCAACATCTGTGATGCAGCCACCTGGGCTTCAGTACATACATTTGTACGTCACTATTCCCTCGATTCCATCCGAGGACAGGATCTGGCCTTTGGCAAGGCAGTCCTTTGCTCTGCTATTTGATTGGCAATTCTAAATTTTAATTCTAAATCCTTTCCCTCCTCCTTGCTCTGGTACTGCTTTGGGAGTCTGTCATAGATATGGAATACGTCGGAGGACCCAATCCCCTCGAAGAACAAGTTACTTTCTTACCTGGTAACGTTCTTTCGATGGGATGGTCCGACGACGTATTCCATATCGCTCCTTCCCTACCTTCCCCGCTGCAGAATTTCTTATGCGATTGCAGCTTACGTTCCGCAAGGCTTTGTTTCTGACTGGCAGTAGACTAATGTAACACATTCTGGGGGAAAAAACTACAACTGAGGCTACGGGCGTCTTGCGTCCTACTTATCACATCGGATGACGTCGCACGTCGGAGGAGGTCCTCGGCGACGGCTCATCGACGCAGACGCCGAAAAAAGTTTCCGAAGCAGCACAGCTGTGGTGATTACCTGTCATAGATATGGAATACGTCGTCGGACCATCCCATCGAAAGAACGTTACCAGGTAAGAAAGTAACTTGTTCTTCTGTCCTCTAATAGCTGCTTTACGCTGGCCAAGGCTCTTATACAGTCTAAACTGGACTACTGTAACAGTCTGTACCTAGGTGCAAACCAATCTATAATTAATAAACTACAGGTGCCCCAAAATAACGCACTACGAGCAGCTTTAAACATCCCCAGGCGAGAGCACATTTCTACCACCAGAAAATCGTCCAAATGGCTCTCCATACAACAAAAAATCGCCCTAAAAACCATCTGTCTCACATACAAAGCCTTAAACCATTTAGCCCCACCTTACCTCACCAACACATTCACCATGAAACCTGCTACCAGAATCACTAGATCCTCCAATACCGTATGCCTAACAGTGCCCAGATTCACCTTAAAAAGAGCTGGAGGTTCCAGCTTCACGGTCCTTGCCTCCCAACTTTGGAACACCCTACCACTCAACATCAAATCTATCGAGTCCTTTCAGTCTTTTAGGAAACAGGCTATTGGATGGTTACTGGACAAAAACTAGCATTTACCATCTTCTCTCTCCTATGTCTGATGATACTGCCTATACTTTAATTGTGATTTTTACCTGTAAACTGTATAAATGTAAACTGTATATAATGTAATATGTAACCGTTTCCTGACGCGCCCTTTTACCTCTGTGGCTGGAGCGCTTTATAAATGAAACAAATAAACAAACAAATGCACTGAAATAGCACAATGAATTGAACTTTGGTCAGCGTCTCAAGATGAACTAGGTTCATTTGAGCTAGTTTAACTAGATGTACTGTATTATTTTGCTACGTTATCTATCACTAGGTATCTTCCACCTCTTGCTATTTTACACACTGTTTCTGGATGGTGGGAGGCAGGAGGTGTTTGTCACTGCATTACTGGGTCACTTAGACCACATTTTAATATAGGTTTCCCATATACCATTTGAAGGGCACCTTCTTGCAGTGGGTGCTAAGAGCTTTAGGTCAGATCATCCATTGACCGGATGAGGGCGGGCAGCTTTAGATGAAGTCCTTTGTCTCCATTCACTCTTCCCGTACTGTTTGTGGCTGCGATACGCTTTTCATAAACCTTTGTCTTGGCAGTCAACGTCTGATGAAAACTTTGTTGAGCGCATCATCCAACAGAGGTCCAATACCGGTGGCCCTCGACATAGAAAAAGTTGATCCTGGACATGTGTTCCAAAGCGTATTTGTCAGAATTGTATTTACATGTCTTATCGTTTTTACTTAAATACTGTTCTTTTCCTCCTGATCATAGGGCAGAAGGTACTCATGGGTTTTACAAAGGAATCCTCGCCAATGTGCTCCGAGTGACCCCTGCATGCTGCATTACCTTCGTGATGTACGAGAAAGTGTCTCACTTCTTGATTGGAATTAAAAAGCAAGAAAAGTAACTGTTAATGAAGGGCTAAATTGAGGACTTGCGATGCCGAATGGCCACTCGCGATGTAAGACACAATTCAGCAGCCAAGAAATAAGACACCAAAGCCTCCTACGGTTCAAAAGCTGCAATATCCGCCGCAAGTGCAAATGCAGAGATGTTCTCGCGGAAATACTTCGTTAACCACTCCGGACCTTAATGGACTGCTTGTTTATACACTGGTTAATGCAGTTAAACTAGTGTTTTTCTTCATTGCTGTCATGAGTGACCATTCTGAAAAGTGCCTTTTTGTAGAACTGGTTTAATAATTATTAATTTCTTGTCTTCGTCCTATTAAGGTAAAATTACAAAGAATTACCTTGTAACAAAATCTTTTTATGTATATTTTCATCAGCCACTATTATTGGTCGTGTTAATGTAGGTGGCTTGTCCTCGTCTTTAATATTTAAACAAAGTAAGATGACCATACCGCAGAAATATTTTTTTTCTGCTGATATTCTTTGCCAATTAAACATTATAAGGTCAATTTTTATTAAGTAGAAGCATTACAAGACTGTTTCACCATGTCTTGAATTCATGACCACAGGACTGTGGGCCCATCGCTCATCTTTTACCTCTCCAATCAGGCCACGCCACCACCTCACTGTGTGCTTCAGCTACCTGCCCGCCATGCTGTCACATCCATTCATGCGAAGAAGGCATGTGAGCGGGAGCATCTCTGCCAGATCTCCTGTATTTGGGTGGTGCCTCCTCAATCGATATGCTCCAATCTACCACAGAATAATGTAGCTTCATAAGAGTTCACTGGAGACCGCGCCTGAGACCAGGGTGAAGGTCACCCATAAGGATTTCAAAAGTAAATAGATGGATTGTGTAATGGAGCTGGATGGTACCCGATGGGCATTTAGGGGGGGTGTGTGTGTGTGTGTGTGTGTGTGTGTGTGTCTGTCTGTCTCCAGGAACTGGGGGAGGACTCCTAGTCTGCTTCCAGTAGATAAGGTGTATGAAGCGTGCACCATTGAGTTTTGGAAATGTTGGGTGTAGAACAGACGTTGGCATGAGGATGAGCCCATCCTTGCAAGGAATGTTATTTAGGGCTACTTCATTGGCTCCTGTCTTTTCTCATGGCTAAAAAAACTGTAACTTCATAGTACACTGTAATTGAATGTTATTGGCAAGTAATAACTGGGAAAAAGTCCCCCTTTTTATTGGCTTGATTGATCGACTAGGAACTACTGTGCTTTGTAAATAATGATCACTTTAAAAGTATTTGCGAATGGTATAAATGTTTTAGTGCGTTGCATGCTAATGTGATATAGACTGATGGAGAGAATATCTGAAAAGTGCAGTCCGTACCGAAGCTCAGCGCCTATGCTCTTGTTTAGTACCCTGACCCGGTAAGGACATTTAGGGCCTGATTCATGGAAGGGTGCGCAATGCCATAGGAAAGCCTTCTGAGAATCAGGCCCTTACTATTTAACATGTAACTGGACTGTTCCTATACTTATTTTCAGGATTTGCAATTTCTTTCTTAAGACATGTTTCACCATTGTTTAGGTACCCAGGCGTCCGAACTTATAAGGCTAAGTACTGAACCCTTTACTTTAGCCAATCGGCTTTTATTTTCGTGTGTTGCACCTTTTCCTGTGAAAATAAGCATGTGCCCTTGATGTCCATTGATGAAGCATCATAAAGCTCAGCATGGCCTTTCCTTTTGGGTAGTAAGTGAAATGGTCTTTTTAATTTTCTCAAAAATTAAAAAGACAGATTTAGAAGGCTCAGAGTGTTCTTTCTAACTGTAACACCCCTGGCGCACACGAGTGCGCGCAGGGGCTGCCAGGATCTGCCGGCCCAGGAGAGGGAAGCCGCGAGTGAGGAAGGTGGACGGGTGGGGGGGTTGTGTGTGTGTGTGTATATGTATGTATGTATGTTGGGGGACATGTTGGTAGCATGGGGAGAGGGTGGGGAGAAGGGAAGTGTAAGTGTGTGTGTGTGTGGGAGTCGATGAGGAATGTTTGCTTCATGGAGGGGGCGGGTCGGAGAATATGGGTGTTTGATTTGTGTATGTGTCTGCTTGTCAGGGCAGAGGGGGTGGGGGTTTGAGAGTAAAGGTCGAGGCTGGGAGGGGGCAGGAGAAGAAAGAGGGTTCGGTGGTGAAATCCCCTACTTAAAGGGCGTGGTCGGTGGAAGATGGGTTAGCAGAGAGGTTTGGGGGTGGAAGAGTGGGGTGGGGAGAATCCCGAAAAGAGATAATTTTGAATATTGAAGGCCGCATGAAATCGTCTGGAAGAAAATCGGTCTGTTTAGAATGCGGCCTTCAAAATTCGAAAATATCACATGGAACCTAATTTTGACCATCAATACTTGAGCATTTTTGTTGAGTACAAAATATTGTGAACCTTAAATTTGCACTGCATCAGGCCTCGCTCTGCCATTCAATGACCGACATATCCTCAGCCAGGCACAACTGCTTTCCCAAACCATCAGTAACCATAACATTTAGAGCTGGCTTAAAGCACTGGTAATCCTTTGTGATGTATTTACAGTCTGGGAATGCCTTCGAGCAATGTAGTGAACGTCAGGACTAAAGAAGTTTTGTTGTCCTGTGCTATACCATTCTTTACCATTCTCTTCATGGGAAGGTTCCCTGTATAAAGAAGGTCGACCATCATTTTACCTAAATGGTAAACTCTCCTGTGTCCTCGCCAGGAGATGGAAAGGAATAGTTATTTACTTTGGGTTCTATCAGTGATGTCGTACAAAAGAGCACGTCCATAATATTCCACCAGAAAATGTTTGCACTGCAGCAATGGACAGGAATGCCTTTTTCAGAATGGGAGTATCGAGCTAGGACTGTTTCAAGTGTTTTCTGTTATTCTTTCATCAACCTAAAAGGATTTATCTCGTTCAAGTGAGTTTACATTAACCTCCAGTTCCTCACAGTTGTGTTAACACATAACCGGCATCCAAATACTCACATTTTGTAAGCTTGTCTATACATGCTTTACGTTTCTAAGAAACAAACTACTTTCATCGGTTGAATGAATGTCTACTCGTTTTTCATTTTAGTTATAAAAAGACTTTTTATTTATTGTAAAAAAAATGGGGTGGACATTTGGAAACATTCCATCAACTTTGTGAAAACCGTGTAAATAGTTTTTTTTAAATCAAAGATGGTAGCAATCAATAAATCACCTTGGCTAACAAAACAAAACCTCTGTAATTATTTAATTGTTTTTCAAAATATTCTTTGCCGTACCTTTGGTGATTGTTGAAAAGTTACCAGGTATATAAAATGTTCCCATCACAAAATTCAGGCATAGTCAATCCAAGTTAGGATTGAGTAACACATTTAGCTACATTCTTGTAACTGTCTAAGAACAGGTGGAACACATTTGTAGCTCTGGCGTGAGACAGTTGCAATGTTCTCTTTTGAAATAATATGCATAGTAAGTAAACAAGTATGTAAACCTGACTGCCCAGTTTCTTATTTAAGCAAAGCTAACCCCTATCGCTTTTGCATAGTAATGATGTTGGTAATATATGAATAGCATTTGAAATATGATTTGTGGGCTTTTTGTGATCACATTGTGTTTTTTCCTCTTCAATCTTTTACTTTGGGAGTTCTTCAATGATGATGCGTGAGACAGAATTCCATCCTGTAGAGGCGTCTCCTCTTGGGTAATCTGAACAAGTGCCAACCCAGACAGCCACGTCCACTAAACCAGAGCTGATTCCTTCGCACAGCCCTTCCACTATTTTTGGGGAGAAAATGAAAAAGAGCATTAATTAATCCAAAAACCAAAAATCAAATGTTATGTGTAAAGCATGCATAACGTTTTATGATGTAGAACACTGACCAATGAAATGCTGCTATCATGATTCAGTGGCAGGACTGTGGTTATTCCAATGCTTGGATCATGTCTAACCGACCTTAATAAGAGAGGGCGGCTGGGGGTAAATGTGCTGACGCAGTAATTAAACTCACTAAAACCAGGCATTCAAACTGCGGCTCAATAAGGCTGTGCCGCTGGTGCATGGCCTAGCAATTTGTGGTGGATTTATCAATTTTGGGAGGCACATCAAGCCTGATTTGCATATGGTTGGTTGCTTTTTGTAATCAGTGGAATGTTGGAATGCTTACTCAGTAAGCATGGGCTCAAGCGTTTCCTAACTTTATTTTTTCATGTTTGTGTGTTTTGGAGGGAGCAGGGAAGTTGCTTTCATATTGAGGTCCTTTTCAGTCTCTCCTAGATTAGCAAAACATCTTTGTCACCAGAGCAAAGAATAATTAGGTTTAGTTCATGCATTCTCCTTTGAACAAGGAGTAAAGAATGGTTGATGGCCCAGCATGTGGATTCATAGAAGATTTCCCTTGAACATTCGTTTATTTCTTTTCTATGCACTGTGAGAACTGAAATTGCATCTATTGTAGTGATAACATGCAGCTTCTTCTAGAAAGCTCAAAAAGATGGACTGTTGCAGACTCCAGGTAAGTTTGTGGTACTTTTATTACTAATGTTTATCTGGACTATGAAACCTATTTATTATTATTTATATTATTGTATTTGGTTGAATTACGTCAACCTTAACAAAACAAAATTAAACTACATACAATTAACGATACTGCATAAAACCACATAAAAATCACTCTATTACAAAATGTCCGCGTTCCAGGAAATCAGGAAATATGAGCATTTAATTAAAAATATTATAACATCAAATCCAATACTAAATTACAAACATATTAAAAGCAGTCACAAGTGTAAACCTTAAAATTATTAATAAATCCCCAATCAGCAAATGCATCAGAATGCAAGGAAAGTGCAGTCAATCTCTTCTGTAAAGCGTTCCTTGTCCATATACTTGATATTGTGGATTCATTTTTTTTAAATACAACATCCGAAACAACACTAAGGCGGGACAAGATAAAAAAATGTTTCCATGTTTCCTCCATCTCAATATCTTTACAATGTCGGCAGAATTTTTTGTAATTGGATATCACACCTCTTCTTGCTAAAATATCTTGTGTGGGGAAGAGATTAGCCCGTAATCTCATCAGGACATTTTGTGCAACTCCATTTGTGAACCTTCTTAAATACATTGCCATCTCCCCCAATTTCTTATGTACTATATTTATGTGAGACAGTGATGTATAAGAATGCATCTCATCTACTGTTGATATCCAATCATATCTATAAAGTTTTAATTTAACTTGCCCTTGATTTCCCACCAATTGTTAAACATCACACTCTATTCCGGTTAGCAGCATACAGCAATACTCTTTCAGGGTATTCACTGTAACATTTTGTCTTGAATCCAATAATACGGACAGGTCATTATGCAATGTGTTTGCCAACAGGTCCACAATTTTATAATAATATTTTAAGTTTCCAATTTGCCCGCACTCGTAAGGAAGTCAGACCTAATTAATATCTGATCAAAATAATGAGGTTGCAGGATGGAAACCCAAGTGTCCTCCATATAAGGGCTTCTAGTTTCTCCATCCACGCCAGCACCCATTCAGGCAACATCTCTATACCATAAACCAATTTCAGTACAACTTTCCCCTTCATAATATTTCTCTAACGGGAGGACTGAAAATATACCAAATGTGTTATTTATCTTCCTTAACTGTCCTGCCAATTGAGTAGCTTTTTTCCTAATTAAGATCCAAAGGTTAGTTTTGGTTGACTTGCTTAAAATGGGGAATCCTAGATATATTGGATTCTCAACCATCAATCGATTTTCATTATTTATCTTCCAAAGGGGAAGCTCTTCTGTCTTCTTACTCACTCTACTCGGTGATTGCAAAATTTGTAGAGCCAAACTCTGCATCTGCAGTGGAGGAAGCATCACAAACAGGCAGATACATTTAATAACTATTTTATGGAAAAAATAGATCTGATTAGAGAAGAGATTGCCCATGCTGCCTGTATAGAGCCAGAGGATTTGCCGGTCGAGACTAAGGCTGCTAATTTAGAGAGCCCTCTGTGATATAAGCCTTTTAATTTTACAGAAGTCTCAGAGGAGACGGTATGCTCCTTACTCACTAACCTGAAAGCTACAAATGATGTGCTATTTGCAATCCCTTCACTGGTAGCCAAGTGGGTAGCTACGGCTATTGCCCCATTTGTGACTTTGTTAATAAATCCCTTTCCACAGGTATAGTTCCAGCCAACCTGAAGAAGGCAGTGATTACCCCATTGCTAAAAAAAAGCAAATTTAGATCCAAAGATTTTAAAGAATTATAGACCAGTGGCAGGATTACCATGGCCAGCGAAGTTCCTGGAAAAAAAGTCACGTCCCAGTTACAGGACTACGTGGCACAGGGGAAATTATTGGACCCTCTCCGATCAGGTTTTCTAGCAGGATTTGGGACAGAGACGGCCTTATTGACTGTTTGGGACAATCTTTTGGAGACGGCAGATCAGGGGGACATGCCATTGTTGTTGATTATGTTAGACCTGTCTGCCGCATTTGACACGGTTCACCATAAGATCTTGTTGAGGCGGCTGAGGGAGGTTGGAAGGGTCTCAGAACAGGCGAAAAAATGGTTTGAGTCATTTCTAACTGGAAGAGAACAGAGAGTTAAGTTGGGGGATTTTCTGTCAGACTCCTTACAGTTGTATGGGGTTCCCCAGGGTTCTTCTCTCCCCACTTCTTTTTAATCTATATATTAAACCCTTCATGGACATATTGAGGAAACATCAGGTAAAATTCCATTCCATTCCAGAGTAGAGAGATCAGAGGAGACATTTGAGCTGGTGGAACGGTGCCTAAAGGAGGTACAAGCCTGGATGTGTTCCAATCAGCTGCTGCTAAATGCTAGCAAAACGGAGGTTGCATTATTTGGTTCAAAATATCAGTTGCAAAAGAATATGCAGACATTATCACCATGTTGTCTGGGTTCGCAATTGGAGTTCTCCCAGGAAATAAAGAATCTGGGAGGACAACATGGGATGTGGAGCACAGGTTAGCCCTAAGGTACAGTCTGTGTGCCACACCCTATGAATGCTCAGACGGATCCTGCCGTCCATAGCAGAAAAGGACCGAGCAACAGTTATAGGGACTCTTACCAACTCAAGATTGGATTACGGAAATGCACTGTTGGCGGGAATCCCTGAATTCCAGCTACAAAGACTGCAAGTAGCGCAAAACACGGCAGTCAGACTGGTGTTTAGAGTGACAAAATCATCCCCCATCTCCAACCTACGGCAATCCTTACACTGGCTGGCGGTGAAAGAGCACATTGAGTTCAAGATCCTCTGTATCATGTTTAAAATGTATGAACCAGGTAGCTCCAAGCTACTTGTCAGATAAAATCCTGTCCTCCATCCCGGCTCGCAAAGCTACGATCTAGCGAAAAGAACTTGTTGAAAGTACCACAGTCTAGATGTGTAAGCAAAGAGGAGAGAAGATTCAGTGTCTACGGACCAACACTCTGGAATAAACTTCTGAGAACTACTTGAAATTAAAACCCTCACAGCATTCCGTAAAGCCATAAAGACTTATCTATGCTGCAGAGAGACTATCATCTTGTATAACTATTGAATTGTTTATGGCTGTTTCTGCCTGATGAGAGCTCTGAAGAAGGCTTGTACTTTTTTTGTTTCTGAAATCAGCGCCCAGACACGATTAATTTTGTCAGGTGTGCAGTAGAAATAAATCAAATCTTCTTACTGTTGAGAAACACATTACCTTCATTTTTTGTGGATTGATCTGAAGACCATTAGTTATTGCAAAATCAACTAAGGCCATAATAAGCCTTTGCAATCCTATGCATGTAGTGTCAAAAAGCATAACATCATCTGCATAGGAGATCATAGGAGATCCAACTATCCCGGTTGTCTCCCAATTTCGTTGCCACAAAGGATACATTTTACAAAGGGAACTGCAAATCCAACAAATTAAAAAGGAAGAGCGCAATTATACAGCTCCACCTTAAACCAATCACCATTTCCGTTTTCCCATCCAATGGGCCACCCTGATCTAATATAACCTGTATATTTGAAGACTCATGGAGTCTAACCAAAATTGATAGAAGACCTAATGGTATTCCCCAATCCGCTAACTTGCACCAAATATTCCCCCAAGGTACCATATCAAAAGCAGCTGTAAGATCAACAGCTACTGAATTGGAGTCCTATTTATGTGTGCATGCCTAATCCTGAATACACCCAACCACAAACCCATTTAAGGATGTCCCATGGTCACTTCTGAACCCTATCTGATGTTTTTTTGTGATGTTCTTCTCTTTTGCCAATTTTTCCGGGTGTGGGAGAGCCAATGACACAAAGATCTTACTGCTGGCGTTCCATTAGCATTATAGGTAATTCTAGCAATGGAATCTTTCTGGTAGGCTGGCCAAATTAGTGGGGCATGATTGATCAATATGAACCTTCATCCCTTTAGGTAATATTTCATGAACTTTATGGCCGATTTGATGGCCAGGGTCTCCGGATCAATAGTGGCATGATTTATTTCGTGATGAAATAACTTTCTGCTGGTATACAGGATGGGATGTTCCTGCCCGTTTTATTTCTGGGACAGGACAACCCTTACTGGGACTTGGGAGGTAAGAGAAACTGTTTTGAAAAATCCAGGTTTCTTGATAAAGCGGGTATTATATTATAAAGACATTTTTTCAGTTAGCCAAAGGCCAATTCTTCTATACCCCATATGATTTAATTAGGGCAAAGATTCTTGAATGTTTAGGTCAACTGTGCCACCATGGTGGAAATGTTATAAACCAGCAATAGTAACCAATTAACCTAGGAAGGCTTTCAGTTCCTTTTGGGCATTAGGGTGTATTCAAGGGCCTCTTCTTTTTTTAATTGTGGCCAGGTGAGACCATTGCTTAAAATGCTGCTGACGTATTTGATGGTTCCCTGAGCCAGGTGACACATGGCTGGACTTGCTTTTAAATCAGCAGCTCTAAGGGAATGTGTGAATCCCATAAAGATGGTGCATGTGTTCGGCCCAGGTGGAACTCTGTATAATATCAAGATGTGCTCCAGAGAATGACTGTGATACGTTCTCCGAACTGTCAGTTAACCTTTGAAAAGATCCTTATTCATCATACAATCTGATAGGAAAAGCTGAATCGGTGAATCATCTCATGTAGCAAATACATTCTTTTTCCTTGTCATGCGGGGCTATAGGAACCTGTCAATCTTGAGTTGGACGTATATTTAGCATCCCCTAGCCTCTCTATCAGTTCATCAATGTGAAATGGTGTTGATGGCTGGTGATTCTGCAATGACTTTCAGCGAATCATCTGTTTAACTAATACCACTGGCAATGACCATTGGTTCTGTAGTTTTAACATTTTCCAGACCTCCTCTTAGATAACCTCTCGCCTAGGCTCTGGCACCCTGTACATTTTCAAGCAGCTTATTTGCCCTATGTGCATGATGAAGAAAAGACGTCAGGAAATGAGTCTATTAGATCCTGAAGATGTTGCCTCTACTGGCTCCCAATATTTCTTGAGATAAACACAGGGCTGGTTCTAAAACACATTACCGTAGAAATGGTTTGTATGATATTAGAGTCCTTCCACTTTTTAAGTAGACTTACCTGGTGCACCTTCCAGGCTGTGTAACACAACAGTTGAGATTACGGACAATCTCAGTAAACTCATATGAAGCATGCCTTTTCACAAGGAATTTGTTCTCTCAAGTAGGTAAGGGGCCTAGGACCTGATCTCCAACATTAAACTTTCTGAGCATGGCCTTGTTTGTATACCGCTTGTCTCTCTTGTGCTCTTGATAGATAGTTGTTAACCAGTTCCCCAATGAAGGTGATGCGAGCGCTGATCATTTGGTTGAATTGGCCAAGTCTAACAGTTTATCTTTTAGTGAGATTTGTCAGTCAGTGGTTCCTATAAATTAGGATAATTCTGAAGAAAATGGTGTGAAGGATGGGGTCAATGAAAGTGGGGCTTTCTAAAGTGTGTAAACCCTTCACAAGTCTTTATGCAAATTACTTTTTCTTGCAAGTTCTTGTTTCTCTTTAAAAAAAACCCTGCTCAACAAGGTAATATCCAACAAGGAGGCCAACAGAAAGTTCCAAAACCGTAATGTTAGTACTCTTATGTCCTACCTCCTTTCTTCCGTACTCTTTGGATGTCCCATGGAATAGGGGACAGGACTGGAGTGTGATGCAAAGCAGACATCCTTCAAACGTTTGCTGGCTAGTCAGCGGGTGCTCATCAACATGCAAAAACACCACAGCGATGTTCTATCTGAACCAAGTAGTGGGACACAAAGTCTGCTACCCTGTGCCGATTGGCTATGGAGCTATGGGCATGGTGCATGGATCATGCAATTTCCACTTAGCAGGAGGAGTGAACATCAGAGCAGACTCCCTGAGCGGATGACCCTGCAGGAATGAGAAATGAACCTAAATGTGCTGTAGCTTATCTTTCAAGCATAGGTTACACCTATTGTGACTATGTTTGCAACACAAGAGGACAAGAAATGTGACATATATGCTGCTGTGAATGTCCCAAATAAACTTGGAAATATCCCTCTACTCCCATTGACCCGTACCCCAGAGCCTTTTTGTATTTCCCCCACTACCACGCAAGCTGAAACACTGTCAAAACTGTTGCATGATCCTGAAACCCTAAATCTTAGTAAGTCCTTAGCCTCCAGGCTACCCCACGCTATACCACAAATGTTGCAAGGCATGTCTTATAAAGATTTAAACTTTTTGTTTTTTAAGCCTGGCCTTCAAAGTCCAACTCTATTCTAATGCAACAAAATAGAAAAGAGGTTCTCATCGGAATGCTCTTTCAGAGTCATAGACTGGGCCTCCATAGGTCTTGCATTCCTAATGCATCTGGAGACCCCTCACAGACGATAGGCTTTTCCATTCAATTTAGCCTCCTAGTATGTGTTTCAGTCCTCTTCAAGTCTGGGGGTTTCAACATGCACAATATGTCCATTCCAGATATTGGATTCTCAGTGTCCTCAGGTTTCTCAGGATTCCCAGCAGCACTAGTTGGTATTCTCCCCTTTCCTCTCTGCCCCAATTCAGGCCACGCAATATTGTCATCCTGTTGCCATGGGTTGAGGTCCCCCACTTTCTTCTTCATGGGTCGCTGGCGAAAAGACTCCACAACCCTTTTATCAATTGGTCAGCAGGATCTCTTTGTCTATGGTCAGAACACTGCATTATCCATTGCCTGACAGAGGGATCTGTCGGTCTTCATACCCCAACCTCTACCATGACTTCACCAGCCCAATATGATCTTCCAAATTTTGCAAGCCCTTGATCTCCACCTCTCACCAGGGTTTCCATGTTTGAATAGCTGTTGCGTCTCCAAGTTTGCTCTCCCTTCTTCCAGGCCACATTTCTTCCCTCATTCCTTGCTGTAGAAGCCTCCCCTTGTGTAAATGGAGCATTAACTTGCACCTGGGCTTACTCCAGGATTCTCAATTGTTCATGAACAGTCCCAGCCCTTAGGTTGGGGGTTTGTCTCTGAGGTTGTTTATGTTAGAAATTAAACTTACATGGGTAATAAGCTCTTTACTGATTGGTTATTCTTCTGCAATGTCCTCAGTTCTTCTCATTATGACAGTATTAGTTAAGGTCTGGTATTGAGGTATTGCCCGATTGCTGTTAATGAGGGATTGTGAGGTGTTAAAGCGGTCTGTGGTATGCAGCAACATCTTGGAAGTACTGGCAGCATTTTTAGTGGCTTTGCGGTCTCTCTGGTCTTCTGAAGGTCGGGCCGCGGTACAACCTCTCTATGGCGAGGTGTGGGATCTTTCCTCAATTGCACATTTTTGATGTGGGCTTGTATTCTTCCCTGTGATTCACAAACATCATGGGTCCACTAACAGTATTGCTCTCACTGTTATGTGTATTGCTTGGGTCCCCAGACCGAGGCAACCTTTGGCAATGCTCTGTGTTTTGAAGTCCTCTGGGCCATTCTCATGGAGGGTCGCCTCTCAGGCGGTGTTATCACGTCTCCAGGGGGACAGCAAGCCGGTGGAATCTGTCCTCATCCACCCTCTGGGAGGCACATCAGGTAGTGTCTGGACCAGCCCAATCCCCTGTGGCTTGCTCCCCCCACATCCGGAGTCGTTGTCACAGTGAACTTGCCACACCCTAAATCTAAAGATAACTGACAAAAAGATGGATCTACAAATGATCATTTTACAAGATCATCGGAAATTATGTCTATAAATAAAATGCTTCTCTAGCATTGAGGAAAATGCATTAACATGTGAAAGCCATTTAGCACCCAGATGGACAAATGAGACTGAAACAATATTTGGTCCGTGAGCCTGAATGCACTTCCATTTCATTAAAGAGCCTTTTGTATTTCTCTCACTTGGGATCATAAAGGGACATTATCCTTGTCGCACTATATACACCGTTTGTCAGTGGAATTTGTGCTTGGTCTATAAATATGGTTTTAGAGGTTTTACGACTAGTAGGTGTTTACAAATGGGTTTATTGGCAGACTTTGCTCAACAATGTAGATTAAACACAAAATAAACCCATAATACTATATGTGGTCACATCTATCATCGTTACATGTATTAGCTTGCTCAATAAATGGCAATAGAATACATTTACGTATCTTTAAACGAAATACATTTAACTATTGAAGCCACGCATTTTAAAGTGTCTGGGATACTTGACCTTGAGTCCCAGATCAATATTTTAACACCTTTTTTTGGGTTTACGATTTCCAGAAACCTGCGAACAGGAAAATAAATCAAGGTAATAAAAACTACCAAACTCCTTTTCAGCATGTGGTGCATGTAGTCCACTTCACCGTATGTAATTAACCATGTCTAATAGTACATACATCACTTCATTCTGTCACATATTCCCAAAAACTATACCTGAAGAAGTGCGATGAATGTTAATAGTGGAATTGAACTCGAGGCTTCCTTGGTCTAAATAAATGATGGCTTCAATTGGAAGTGGTCCACTGCATTCTGCACCGTTAAATGTGAAATACCAACGCTGACAGCAAGCTGTTTTGCATTTCAGTCGCAATGATCCACTGAAGACGACTCTTAAAGCGCTGTGCGAGCGCATCTTTGTGAATGTGCACTCCTGAGATAAAGTAATAAACAAGTTACAATCAGTGGACATTAACAATTAATTTTTAATCTTAAATCGTCGAATAGTAGCCAGCAGACACTTTCTCACTTTTAAAGATAGTTTGTTTTATCGAAATAAGACTTTAACTCCCCAGCAGATTCTTTATCCTGGAAACATTTACAAGCTGTTCATTTCGTCAACATGACTATGAATGAACGCAGGTTGCAACATAGATACCCAAAAATGAAGCTGGTCGTGGCTGATTGGGTGATGGAGGAGGGCAAGAGTTCCAGACAACACCCATTACGTAAGCAGATTTCTAATCTCCTGCTAGTAGTGCCGAATCTCCATGGTATAGGCTGGATTTGGGTTGTTTTACCGAGGTAAAAACAATTGCGGCAGAATTGACCATAGTCGATTTCGCCGTAAATATGTTTTTACCTCAGTAAAAATAAAATGTCCCCCCAAACAGCCCGTAGACCCACAACCCCCCCTACTTACCTTTTCTCCGTCCGCCACTGCCTCTCCTGTAACATGCAGCGTCAGTTATGTCCCTCTAACGTGGGTTGCAGCTGGCACTGCAGGGTCCCTTTTTTCTTTTTTCATTTTCTTTTTTTTAGGTCACCCGCTTCCGGGGGTCGAGGCAGCGGGCGGACTGCCCCGCAACCCCTGCTCCTCATGGTCAGTATTTTCGGCTTCCAACTAATGGTACTGGCCGAATTCGGGCAAATCTAGCATTGAGACATTTTTTGGGAACCAATTTGGATGAAACGGCATAGGTTGGGTGACTGGAATAACGGGTACAATGGGACTGGGTTATACCACCTGTACCACTATGTAGGGCTTGGAGGAGGTACACTGGTGATTCCCCCATACCCGGCTCTCCAGTCCTCAAAGTAGGCCAGTACCAGCTAGCCTCCCTTTGTGTGCTGGTTGCTACCTATAGTCTAAGCAGGCCCCCCTCACCAAACTATATATCCTGAAGGAAGGGAAAAGACCAGAACCCAAGGAAGGTTTGTATCAACCCTCAAATTAATTTCACTGGTAGTGTCCAGGGGAGGGGGGAAAAGACAATGCAGGAAACTGCTGCAGCTGCCATTTTTTAGTTCATGGATTAATGCCACCAAGTTTCTGCTAGGACGACCACTACCATTAACGAAACTGGTGGCTGGGACCTTTGGCACCCTGTTAGTGAGGATAATTTGGAACGTCTAGGATTGGGAGGTTTTGAACCCCATTCTTGTGCTTGAAACCCTTAGAATCCATGAAAAGCCATAATGTAGAATCGGACATATGGTCACCCTCAACCCCCCTGTTCATGTGTACTTCCAAACCTCGCAGATCAGAAGGAGAATTGGACTGTTCCATCGCAGGAAGCAGTTGATGGGCATTTACAATATATCAGAACTTGCACATGGTAGCTCTGCTGTGGTCACCTCCCACGGGAAACCCAGTATGAGCATTGGGGACCGATTGGCTGAGACATTCTGTGTGAGCCCTGTTCACAGCCAACAGAGTTTGCAGGCTGTGCAAACAAAGGTCCTTGCAGACCAGGGAGACAGTGCAGCGTTAGCAGGGTTGAGGCTTACAGGCCCTAGTCCTTGTGGTGGCTATTGTTGGCCACAGTATCATATTGAAAACGAAAAAGAGATGACCCTCTCTGTGACCAGACAGACCCCACATACAAAAGGAATTTGCAGAAAACTTAAAACCGCAAGTACTAAGAGACCATGGTTTCAGTTACTGCCAACAAGAATGATGGAGTTGTTTTATGAAAAACCTGCTTTAATTTATGACCTTCCCTAATCCTTTAGTTTTGTGGTAAATTAACAAATGTACTTCTTTATTGTGATATACTGGTTGAAACTAGTCAAACGTACATAACACGATAAAAACAATCACAATTAACCATCACCAAATAGATCATTTAAAATATAGCATACAAACAAATATACATATAGCATCAAAAGAGGAATATAAAATAATCCATATCTCATTTCATCAGAATTAATTCGAGCTTCCTCCTGTGCAAATATACAGTGACTCTGTGTGCAAATTAGTAATTACTCCAGAGGAGAACAAATAATTCCGTTTAAGTGCTGAATTGGTAGTTCCAACAACAAACCAGACCTTCTGGGGGCCTATTCCTCCTTGTGGCCCTACTGAAAGTAACTACAAATCTATTGAATGTAAAAACTGATTCCGCTCCTGAAAAAATGTGAGACCAGAGCCAGTTGCTGAGTGTGGGTCTTGGTAATTAATGTACAGGGTAGCAGTGCATATCAAGGTGGCGAGGAGGAAAGAGTCTATAGGAAAGAGGAAGTGCAGAGAGAAATAAAAGGGATAAGCAATGTAGGAAGAAAACCCAACAGGGGGATAGGAGTTGCAGAGGCAAGAGAGAGTAAAGCAGAGGTGAGCCATGTCGGAGTTGAGAAGAGTAAGTCATGGAGGTGTATAGGTGCAGGGAGGAGAGGGCCACAAAGCGAGAAGTAGAGAAAGCCAGATCTGAAATGTAGGTGGACTGGAGGAGGTGGCTGAAATAGCCCATAGGAATTTAGATATGTGGAGGGAGTAAAACAGAGTATGAAATATTGGGAAGAGTGAAGATAACGTTTGAGAGGACTAGAGAGAAGGGTGATAAAGGAATAAGGTGCCGTACCGACAGGGTAGTTCAAAGGCAACATGTTTGTCTTGGAAGCAAGACAACGTAGAGCTACGGGTTTGAATTTTGGTGCCACACTTAGAGGCTAGTTTCCGGCATGAAGCAGACATAAAAGCTCAATTATAAGGAGCGTTCAAGCCTGAAATCAAGATGGGAATGTGGTTCCTTGTTCACCAGGGAAAATCAAGGGGTGGAAAAGGAAAAGAATAATGATGGGTCAAGAGACACTACAGAGGAAGAGATTGAAAGAACCGTGCAGGCCGGAACACCAAGGCTTCAGGACATCCCAGCTCGGAGCAGAAGACAGTGTCCAGGAGAGCTTGGGCAGCACTGCATTGGGTTGAGTCTGACCACCTCTAGTCCAGACCTTGAGGTGATTAGTTTTGGCCACAGCATGTGTTGACCAGTACAAGAAAGGGATGGCTATCATCCCGATAAGGAAGACTCAGCCTCCAAGATGTTAGTTTGAGGCACTTAAAAATCCCATGGCTTTGAGTATGACAACTTCTAGTCCTCGAGGTGATCAGTGGTGGCTGCAGCATCGTGTTGACCAGGATGAGAAACAGATGACCATCATGCTGATAGGGAAGATGAAGCTTCCAAGATGGAAGTGTGGTGTGAGGCACTTACAAATTCCCAAGGACTGTGAGTGAAATGTTTCAGTTACCATCAAGAAAGTGGATGGAGTGAGGGCCGGGGGGGACTAAAGTATTGTAGTCTTATGAGAAAGATTGAGTCACCTTATTTTGTGAATTTCTGATCCTCTTTAAGCCCTTACTTTTCTATTACATTATTAAATGCCCTTAGAAATTGAAAACTGGTTTTAAGTTCTCTTTTGGTCCCTCTGCTTTTGACGGTGCCTATGTATGTAAATATCTTGGCACAATAAATGAATTGGGGGATTTTAGGACTTGGAATGCCATTGGTCTGTTACATCTGGGTCAGAACATAGTTTGAAAAAGCCTGAGACCCTGCACATGATCACCAAATGTCTAAGATGGTACATCCTGTCCAGGCAGCTTTGCCAATATGATGGAATTCGGTCAGGGTTAGATTGCTTACACTGCCTGGAATCGGCCGCCTTCTAAGGATGATCTTAAAGAAATGTGTTTAATGTGAAAGCGCGCTGAACAAGAAAAGGCCCTCTCAAACAGTGGCCTATGAATTCAATGACATGGATTGCACACGTTTTTGTCTCTTGAATATCTATTGGACTTTGGTGGTGTCAGATGTGATGAATCTGATGGTGTCATCACTTCTTTCCCAGCAGTGACCTCCCCCATGTGGCCAGGGGACGGCAGCTGCTGCCTGATCCTGACTCTGGTGCCAGCTATATGAGGGAGGATTATGTGAGGGAGGCAGCCCTCGGGAGGGGGTTATGACATCGGACGAGACACGGTATCCCCCTTTTTCTTTTGAGTTTACCCCATCCACTGCCCATGCATTGATGGCATATGCTCATACCTCCTGTTAGGAAAGATTTCTTAATTGTGGGTAATTTTCCTTCCATGTGGCAACCCCTAAACTTTTTGCTGTTGTTTTCACCATGATCTAGACTTTGCCAGAGAAGTGCAGCCTTCTGCCGCACTCCTCTGGGCTTTCGCTCCATTCTTACGGGGAAACTGACATGCCTTTAAGACAGTCAGTACCGGGAAACGTTGTTTTCCGTAGTTCGTTTATCATGTTGCAGCTTTCGCGCAACATGGCACAAGAGGGCACTGTAAGCTAAGTTACTGCTCTCTTGGGTCTCTAGTCTTCTACAGGCCCTAGACACTCTCTTTGGATTGTTAACGAACGGTGCAAGTGAATCACGGACGGGACTGGTGGCAGCGATCGTTTCTTTGTGTTTTGAGCTCCTTTTGGCTGTTTAAGCGCGTTTCTCGCGCTTAGCCCAAAATGGTGGCCTGGCTTCCAAAATGGCCAGACCACGAGGCTCTTTGTCCTGCCCGCTGACCGTCTTGCCCCCTTCACCTTCCCCAGGTCGAGCCGACCCGGGGCCTTACTTATTTGGGCATGTACTTTCCCGCGAAACACAGATGCTTTCGCAGACTTCTACAGGCCTTGTGTGTGCCTCCAGGATGTGGGCTGGGATGTCTGGTCCCAATACACATCCTGGGTGCCAGAGTGTCTAGTGTGTCGTGAATGCCTGGGACCACCGTGGTCCGTGATAGGTCCACGTATGGTGTGAGTGTTTTGTGAGCAGATCTCCGTTTTGGCGCGAAGGGAACCGTGGATAAGAGGAGGCTGGAAACACCACTACCATGTCGATCTCCTGAGTTCTCATGAACAAAGGGATACAGGAGCCAAGTATCCTGCAACTATGAGGCTGAACCGAGGAATCGCTGGTGACCCGCTGAAGGACTGCTCCTCTGCACCGTTGTCGATTTGTGAAACCCTTTCTACCTCCGATCGAACAAGAAGGCCTGTACTGGTACTTCGACCCTTTCGAATAGTGCGAACAACTATTCTCGGCATCTTCACCATCTCCTGCACGTAAGCCTTCGGAAGTGTCTCTGGGCCATCCAGTGGACTGACCAGCCTACCCAGGAGTCTTGCTCTGAAACGACCGTCAGGTTGCTTCTGTATTACGAGTCCTTGCTACTCTCACACGATTTGTACACTTGGCATTCCCAGGTCTGAAGTGAGCAGTGTACATTGGGCTGAAATACACACGGCCGCTCCGTTGCCCTGCTGTGGTAACAAACTGTGTGGGTTCACTGCGTTTGGGACATCCTCAACTCTAACTTCTGCTGCTGCGGAATCTACACGACGTTGAGACGTCCCCTGCTCGTATCTGAACCTGCCAGCACTGAAACTGACACGGAGAAGCCTGGGTCTGCCTGCATCGGGGACCGGTGAGTAGCATCGCTAGCAACTGGTCGCCCTCCTGCAGTAGCCCATAGCTTTTCCCTGCTGTGTCAAACAGCACGCCTTTCCGTACTCGCGCTCTGCTTCTGCCCACAGTGGAGGCTGCGCTTGAGTCGCGGAGCTCTGTTCATCTTCATTTGTTCACCGAACTGAACTGCCTGATTCCCTTGAAGAGACTCCCCTTTGCCACCAGCGTGTGCAGGTACTTTTGAGCACAAGGCTCCACTCTTCGTAGGGCTCGGACTTCCTTCTAGTTAGGTGCCTCTGAAGGCGGACTGGGTCTAACTATTATTCGCACTGCCTGTTTTCCTCCACATCTAGGTGGTCTGCACATTTCATGCGTCTAACTCGTTAGACTCGTTGGTAATAGTATATATATTGTATTTGATTGTGATGTGTTGGTTTACTTGAGTTTTATTGTGATTTCTCGCTACGGTCAATGTTACAAAGGCCTTGTAATAAATGTGTCTATATTTTTAATATAACACCTGCTTGGAGTAATTTGTAAGTGTCCTTGCTTTGTGTGCTCATTGCGGGCTTTCAGTCACCCTCACCGCTCTTGAGACCTAGTCTTGACCGCCGCGATCGCTACCTTGATTGGTCTGGCTTGTCCAGAGGTTACCCTGTTCCAAGAAACTAGGCTGGCCTTCTGAACCTCTGCCCCTCCAGGACAGAGTTCAGAAATCCATCTTAACACCTCCCCTCACCAACGTAGGAAGGTTATGGAAAACACTTCCTCATACATGGTACACAAGTAGCCGAAACCTGAATTACCTTTCAAAACTACTTTTTCAGACTTTTCATACAAGTCCTCAAGAACTGACTTGCCTCCCAAAATAACTGAAAATACTTTTCCGGACAAGTCGTCAAGAACGGACTTCCCTTTTCCTAAATCAAAAGTACTGGGACGAGGAGAATGTACCAAGTAATGAAGATCAATGGAGGCCAAGAGCACAAGCTGTGCTCTAGTTTTTGCAAGGAAATGCAAGTTGCCGGGAGATTTAAACCAGCAGACCAACTGATAGAAAGACGCTTGCTGGAGAATTCTAGTCCTCTTAGTGTTGGCAGAGGAACTGCAGGCAGGACTGGTGCGGAGTCCGTTGAGCAAGCCAGCTCACTGAAGGAACCAAGAGGAGTGGACTGCAAGGAACTACATGCTGCGAGGACGCCAGAAGCAGACGGGAAGCTTCAGAGCATTCGCAGGTGTCGGTGAGCAGCCTCCTCACAGCCTGAGCCCAGAGAAACGCTGAATGAAAGAGCGGGAGCCGCAAAAGGCACAGAAGCTGCAATGCAGAAGCGGCGAGAAGGAACACAACGGTGAAGAGCTGCAGGCTTACCGCAGGAAAGCCTATACATGCCATCAAGAGCTGGTGAGTCCACCCACGGGAAATGGTGACACCGGGGCGTGTTGGGAATCCTCCCTAAAGCAAATAACATTGAACGTAGTGTGTGAGCTAGAACGAGCAACTGAATATTATTTAATAAGACAGAACAAAATATACAAAAGAAACTATCACGTTTGTAAGGGTGTGCAGTGCGCATATGAGAAAAGCCCTAGCATTCTAAACTTTCCTGCCATCACCTCTTTTGTTTTGCTATTGTCACCCCAAGTGGGACGGGTATGCCCAGACGTGGGTCCAGTGCCTGATGGGCCTAGAGACCCAAGCTACTCCTCACTGAAGACGCCCAACAAGGCTGAAACATGCTTGTGGTCTCGTGCAGAAGGGATGTGACCTAGCAGTTCGGGCTGGACTACCCCTTTGGGGGTGGGACCAAGCCTGATTTGCATATGGTCTTTCCCCTTTTGTAATGGCTTGGCAGGTGAAGAACGATGGTCTGGAGGGTTGCCCAGAGGTTAAGATTCATTCTAAACCTTCCAGCCATCACCTCTTTTATTTTGCTAGAAGAATATACCAGACAGATTCGGGTTAAAAGGGGAAAGGCTTGGCAGAAGAATATACCAGGCAGATTCGGGTTATAAGGGGAAAGCTGTGGCAGAATAATATACCAGGTAAAAATAAGTTGCAAGTGTGTTCATAGAGAAAAGCCCTGGCAGGAGAGTATACCAGGCAAGTGCAAGCTGCAGACATATTCCTGTACGAAAGTCCTGGTGAGGAAGCATACCAGGCAAGGTCAAGTCAGTGTGAAAAATACACCAGCTAAGGAAGTCCTGGTAATGATCAGCAGGGCTGGCAAAAGGTTGAGTTAAAGTATACCCAAGAGGAGAGAAAACCTGGCAAGAGATTACAAAAGATACAGACTAACAGACAAGTTGTTTTGTTATACTAATTGCGTTGTTGATCAAGAGAAACCGAAGGAACTGATATTCTTGAAAGTATAAAAGAGTGGAGAGAAATCCAGGGGAAGGGAACCACCTGCTGGAACAAAATAAACCTACCCTTATGAAACATTTGTGTTGGAGTTAACCATTTCCTTTTTTGAACATTTATCCACTACCCAAGGTCAAAGACATTACCCTTTTCACCTTATAGTTAATTTTGTTAGAATGTGAGGGCCTGAATAATGCTCTTCACACAAGACAGTTTATTTTCGACATCTTGATATTGGACAGACCCTTAGTTTGTTAGGTAGGGAAATACCTCTTAGAGTAGGAACAGAGAGGCATTCTCCAGCCCCCTTTTCATTTGGAATAAATGTTAGTGGCCAAAACCATGAGTCCTTGTTTCTGCATCCCATTCTTGGTTCCTCACACTGAGTCATTGGAAAGGTAAAGGACCACATCAAGCACTTTGAGGCTAGCACCAAAGTCACCCTGAACATGGTGACCCAGATACACTATAGCAGTCAACAATCTGATGTGGGCAAACATCTGACACAGCTTGATAAAACCTGCTTGGCCATCATTAATAATCGGAGCCACAGGAGGTGACAATCTGCTGTAAACCTGACAAATATTTTACCATGATAATTTAATATTGCTATAGGCCATTGGCTAGTGAAATGTGACTCTTGGTTGGTACGAAATTGTGTGCTGTGTGTGTGTATAGAATGGAGGAGGTGAGTAACTTTGTGATGGATGAAGAGTAGCTTGCAACTTGAATGTTTGGCCTCTACTATAGGGCAATATGAAGTACATTCTATCAGTCTCTTCAAGAACAAAAATATCGTGGTCTCTGTCATATATAAAAATAACCATAGAAGAGATTAGAGAATAGCACGATTTTGTTAAAGGGGTCCTAAAATAGTGGATGTTTTGGGGACGGGGGGCTGATGTATTGTCTAATAGGTCCTGAAAGAATAAGGCGTAGTAGTAAAAAACTCCTATGTACCATCCGCTTTCTTCCATACTTGTGGGCTATTATACCCTATGTGGGTGGCATTGGAGCGTATTGTATTGCTGCGTCAGCTGAAAAAAGAAAAGGGGTCCAGGTAACACGCGCTGTTCCACCCTCGCGCATGCTCCTGGGACAACCCACTAGTACTTTTATCTGCAGTTATTGGGAAGGAACATCAGCGAGCAGAGCAGGATGTTCGGGAAATTCATTATTCCACCAGGTTTATGCCCTGCTCCTTTGGGTCCAAACGCTGCATCTCCTGCCCCAGACTATATGTGGGCTCTGACCCCACTTTCGGTCTGTAGTGCTTAGCATCTTAATGCACGCTTTGTAACATTCTCTCCAGGAGGGCCTATTCTTGCTTTTAGGAGCTGGCAGACCATTTTCCACCAGGCGGCACATCACTGCGTCTGGCCCGTTGTCAAGAAAGTAGCCACATTTCTTTTTTCACGAGCTCCTTGGCTGAACATCATGTGGCACCAACGTGTGGGTGCCAAGTTGTCCAGACAGTAAACTGCAACAGGCAACTACCGTCCTTAGGGCCGAGATGCTGACATAGTCTTGCATTAAAGGTTCATCACTGGGCATTGCCTGTAGAGATCATGAAAGCCGTCTCCGAGCATAGCCTGAACTTGACACACGTCTGAACACGTTTACACCAACAATCCAAGGTTTCCTTGGAGGGACTGTGGAACGCCTCCTCGGAGCTCCACACACCATTCATTATATCCTTTCACACTGGAAAAAGGATTAGTGATCCATTCTTGGGCTGTAGCAAGTACATCATTCCTGAATCTGGTAGCACCATGCTATGGGGAAGCACAACTGGCTTCTCCTCACATAAAAGCCTACAGGATGGCACAACAGACAGAACACTATTCTAATAAAAGGAAGTGTAGTGCCCCAGAAGCCTTGGGATGACCTGCAAGTCCCTAGGAACGTAGAGAAAAGTCGCTCTTCAATAAAGAAAGTAACCACTCCTGGGCACACCCATGTAAGGAACACACTAGCAATCCTCCATCTGACACTGCACAGGGCCCCTCCCAAGGTCCCACCATGGTCCTTCCATCACAGTCATTAGACTTTCAAAATTGGGTAGACTGGACCGCACCCCACCCATAGGCAAGGACTTTCTGTCCACATCAGGGTCGAATCTGTACAGATTGCAGGAAGCCTCCAATTCATAATCTCTCACTCAAAAGCCTGCACATAGGCCTTGCCACCAGGGCAGATTTCAGCCGCCAGACATCCAGTGGAGGCATCTTTGGTCTGAATGGAGGGTTCAACCAGGCATTACAGTTGTGAGTTTGTTGGACCAGTCGGCCCTGCAGCAACTTTACTTTTATTCATTGATGGGGGCGCTGCCAAAATGACTGAGAGGCATACAGGTGCACAGGACTAAAGTCCCAACAAAGATGGAAAGGACAATACAAACCAAACTGGGGTAAGGATGACTATCGGGGCTACTGGAGGGAGCTTATCTAAACAGAAACGTTTTTAGTTTTTTCTTAAAACTCTCCAAAGACACGCATCTTCTAAAATTGCCATGCATAGCATTCCAGCTCAAAGGTGCTGCCACCCAGAATGTACTTCTTTTGACTAGGATCAAATTAGATCTTGGCACCTCTAACAATTTAAAGTCATTTGATCTGAGGGTCCTAATTTCTTTCTTCTTATTAAGTCTATCCGCCACATATGCTTGATATTGTCCTGCCAAACATTTATATCTGATGGTGAATAGGCAAAACTGGATCGTAGCCTTTATAGGTAGCCAGTGGAGACCTCTCCGGCGCCAGAAACATGTTCACATTTTTTTAATCCCATAATGGCTCTGAGAGTACTATTCTGTACTGCTTGCAGTCTAGCCGTCCCTCCCTTCGCAAACCCCACCAGTAGGCTGCCACAGTAGTCAATCTTGGAGCCAATAATTCCTCTAGCCACTATCTCACAGCTTTTTTGGGACAGATGACGGTGAATCTGTCGAAGGAGTCTGATGTAATAAGCAGCTGATGAGGCAAGACTACTCACCTGAGCGTTCATGGCCAGTGTCTTTATTGTATCCTTTGTCTCTATATT
The DNA here is from genome assembly GCF_040938575.1 of Ambystoma mexicanum. NCBI lineage: Eukaryota > Metazoa > Chordata > Amphibia > Caudata > Ambystomatidae > Ambystoma > Ambystoma mexicanum. The sequence goes on along the minus strand of NC_090933.1, from coordinate 949,950,729 downwards.
ACAGTCTGCAATGAGGAAGCTTTTATATTTTGTGCAAAGCTTTTTCAGTTTGGGGCTAAAGCCTATAACCATGAGTTTGGTTTTATTGTGATTAAGTGCCAAACCACTCGTACACATCCAGTCCTGGAGGAGGTTATAGGTCTTATTAACCAACATCCGTGTAGTTTGAGAAACAGATCTTATTTTCTTATTTTCCTCCAGCAACTGGAATAATGGCGTTGTGAAAGTATTGTAAAAAATTGGTGACTGGCAAGCACTGATGACATATGCATTGTTAGAGGAGAAACCCTCACTGTTGCCAATGGCCTTTCAGGAGAGGGTTTTGAGCGTGATGTAGTTTCTGGATCTACTGGCCATGACCACGAGGGACCGGCAATGGGGTTAAAGTTGGCATGGCCACCAGGGACTGGCTATGTGGTAAAGTTTTTCGAAATCGGGATAGGTTTGAATGGGAGAAAAAAAATCTGCCCCTGGCTACAGCCCAAAGTACTGGACAGGATTGGAGCAAACATTTGTGAGGAGCATCAGCAAGGACCTGAAAACATGGTTTTGCAAATCTGTCCTGTGTTTTACTTTTTTGAAAGTGTCAAAAAGTAAGTACAAAAAATTGTGATATAACTGATATCTTTGATGTCCTGTGTGTTAGTCTTAGCAGTGCACTGTGGTGGCGCGAGTTATGGTTGCTTAGCTTGGTATCGAACAAAAAGATTGTATCTAAAATGCCGAATGCACGTTTAGATCTAAGCCTATAATACTGAACAGGGGTTGTGGGGGTGTCCCCTGCACCTCCAGTTCAGTATTATGGGCTGCGGGGGTTGCAGGTGTGTCCCCCGCATACATTATAGGCTAGTGGGCTCTGTGATTTTGTGATTCTGGCTTTTGGGATACAATATTTTAACGTACATCTGCTTAGCTTACCATAACTGGCGAATTTCTAGGGTTTTTAGGTTTTACTTGTAACGATAATGTCCCTTTTAAAAAAGTTTTTTTCACTGAATTTCATAGGTTTGTATTAGTGCAACTTAACCATAATGTCCCTGTAACAGCTTTTTATATATATATGTGGCTCAGCAGTTCTCCAAGTGTATTGGTGAATTAAACACCGCTGCTAAAACTAAGCTGGCTCCAAAGAAGCTATTGTTCACACTAAAAAAGTATAGCCGGGAAAATAGACAGAACATAAACACAACAAAAATCCAAAATAATGTACTTCGGCACAAGAGTGAAACAAACTGGGCCACCAACATTTTCATCTAGGCGAAGACAAACTAGAAAAAGTCAACATGATTTACCTACTTTGGCATCCTGCTAGCATTCTACAGTGAGATTTACTCCACATACATGCAACTATTGAAATAGAAACACCCTCTGCAAATGCCTTTGATACCTTTGTCCGTAGGCATGGTATTATAGGATAAATCCCGACGCTTCATTTTCTGCCACTTTCTTGTACCACGGGTTCTTACCTAAACATCTACAGACCTTGTACTGTGCATTTCATTCAAAATGTGCATTTACCTCTAGGTGCAACCCAAAAGGAAAACCAACTAGACATAATGATAATAGTACACGCTTTCACTTTCACTGCCCTTTTATATTCCCTCATCTGTACGAACAGATAGGCAATCAAATCAACTCCTATTTGGTAAACAGGGAAACATTTGTGGTAAGTGTTTGAATTGGACATGTGAGAGTAAAAGAAAACACGCTTTATAACAATAAGTACTTTTCGTGGGGTTTGCATAGCAATTCAAATGTAATTGATTTCCCTTTAACTGGAGATCTCCTAACTATCACTCCTTGGCTATGAAAGCAATGCAGTATAAATATTTTCAGCTCTCAGTTACTCCTCTACCCTTGTTTAACATTGTATTAGTAGCAGGATTATGAGATTGTGACCCCCTCTCCATGAATGAAAAAACCCCCAGCTACTACTTTGGATTCTGGCTACTTTGTTAATCCTTTGGTACCAGAAGGATTACAAAATGTATGCCTTCCGTGTCCAGTCTGACTCTTTGCCAATTAAAAAACCCTGCAGAAGGAGCACTAATTGATCGTCAACCTGTTTATACTCACACTGAGCTCTCTGTTTTCTCTATTCTATATTTTGGACATGTTAATGATATTTTAATGAAATTATATTGCTATGGTGTTTTCCCTGCCTGACTAAATTAACTCAAGGTGCTCATTTGTCGTCAGGAAGTTCAAAATAAATGTCCTCAGTCCAAACCTAACTGTATCTGACGCTACCACTAATATGAATAACTAAAGTCGACCAAAAGAATGTCTCATCTCCTGGTCATTTCCATTTATGACTTCCTTCTTGTGCCTTTATCTCGGGATTTCTATTGTGTTTCTTTGTAAGCTTGAGATACAAATTTCTCTGGTTAAAATGATATTCCTTATGCAGCTCTTGTCTGAGACTCTTGGCGTTTCCTTCAGCAGCTCTTGTAGCTCCTCCCAACTGTTCATGGATTTTATATTCTTTTTACTGGTTTGATTAAAATGCCTCTCCTTGATATATTCTCTCACACTCTTTCCTTTAAGTGTATCCCTTTCAGTTTATTGAGATTCAACCTTTCTTATGTTTTTTATACTTTTACTTTTGTTGGGTGTTCCCCTCTACTGGGATCTTCCTGTTGGTTTATGGCCCTCCTTATTGTGTTCACTTGACAGTCGTAATTCACAATACATGGGACACTGTATCAGGGAGTGTTGTGCCCACTCTGTAACTTTGAGTTCTGGTCTTGTTCTCCCTATTTCCAGGGTTCTGTTTTCCACTTTCCCTTTATTTCCGACCAACCTTTTTCTGTACGTGCTTTATGATTTTTTCATATCTCAAGTCATGCTTGTTTACTAGGGGATGTTTGCCATCCTGGCTTTTACACATTCCACTTCTTTCATCTGGTTGTCCCTGCAGCTGTCCACTTTTCCCATTCACCCGTTACCTGTGTTTCTCTGGGATGACCTTGTGGGGCTCAGCACTTACTCAGGTAATCAGTTTGGCTTTCTGGCTTCTCTATCTCCTGCTTCACTCGCATCTCATTCAAAGCAAGAGGCTATGTTCCACGGACACTGGCGGCTGGGAGCTGTCGGCACTCCCTCGGGTAATGGTCTCTGTGTTGTACACTGGACAACTGGTCCATCAGGGTAGGACTGTCGTTATGCCACCACGTCCGACAGGCTTTCTCTTCATACCTCTAGAATGGTTTCCCTGTTGACTTTGTTGCTGGTTTTCTGGCGTCACATGCTTTCTGCAGATTTCCAATTGCTGCTGGCTCTGCAGCTTCCCCCAGTTCCACCTCTTGAAGGTGTGCTTACGTCAGTGGCTTCCCCTGCGCACCGTACTCTCTCTCCTCTAGTGATCCACTCGTCTCCATTAAATACAAATCTTTTCTTAGAGATTCTCTCTTTGCCTTTGTTTGATCCAAGATTGCCTAAACAACATAGAAGGATGAAACAGTATTTTTGGAGGAAGGCAGTCCCATATATGCAGATTTGGTCCTTGGCCCTTGGCCTAAGGAGTTCCTTGTGGGAACGGGAGTCCTAGTCCCGTGTGCAGAGTCACCCCCAGTGTGGTCCCACTTGCCCAGACTCCTAGGGGCTCCCGATTCATCACATACCCTTGCCCTTCTGGTTGTAGCTTCCCAATCTGTATTGAGTGGGAATCTGCTCAGAAAGGCAACTTTTCATTTTCGATGTTCCACCGAAAAACAAAAAGGTTGTAGATCTAGTAACTATCTTATTACTCTGGGGATAGTGTTTTTCCTAAGGTTCATCCGGGTTAGAGGTGAGTGGTCGGTAATCAACCTGAAATTCCTCCCCCGTCAGATAATACCTTGGGTGTAAGGTGGCCCACTTGATTGCCAAGGCTTTGAGTTATAGAGTGGCGTAGGATTGTTCCCGGGGAATGAGTTTCCTCCTAGTATACAGTTCTGGATGCTCAATACCGTCATGTTCTTGGGACAGTACTGCACACAAGGCAACTTTGGAGGTGTTGGTTTGCAAAAGGAATTCCATGTCAAAATCTGGCATTTTGAGAACTGGCTCCTGACAGAGGATGTGTTTTAAGCCCTCGAAGCTTGTGTAGTCTTCCTTATGCCAAGTCAGTTTCTAGGTTGTGAGTTATTCAACTTGTCTGTGAGTTAAGCCGCTAGGATGAAGTAGTGCTGTGCATTGGGTGCATGAACCATCAATAATATCCGGTTAATCCCAGGAAGGCTTGAAGATCACTTTTTAATTATGGGGTTGTTGTTTGTTGCACCGCCGTCACTTAATCCGCCTGGTTTTCACGCCGTTTGTTCCGGTGCAGGGTGTCTAGGGGTTGACGGTCTGAGGATTTCTCTGGTTAGCTGCTGGTGCAGGATGCAACCCGCTGGTGAAGAAGGCAAGCGGGAATCATCGATGCAGGACTCTACTGGGTAGTAGGGTTGGATAAGGCCATTCCCAACAAAGTATGGAAGATATTTTACGGCAGACTGGACAAGATGAATTTTTTTGGGATGTGCCGTTAACCCTGCTTTCCTGAGAGCGCGGGCGATGGAGTAAAGATGGTGGACGTGCTCTGGCCAGCTGTTATTGTGAACTATGCCGTCCAGATAGGCTTCACAGAAGGCAGTGTAGGGTTTCAGAACTTTGTCCATGAGCCATTGAAAGGTGACGGTAGCTCCATTCAGGCCAAATTGGAGAACTTTGAATTGAAACAAGCCTTGTGACAATGAAAAAGCGCTCTTCTCCCTATCCGCGTTATTTATGGAAACCTGCCAATACCCTTTTGTTAAGTCAAGTGTGGAAATGTACTGAGCCGTACCTAACTTCTCAATTAGGTCATCAATATATGGCATGGGGTAGTTATCGAAGATGGAGATCATGTTTCACTTCCTAAACCAATACAGAAACGCCAAGATTGGTCGGTTTTGGCAACCAGGACAATAGGGGAGGACCAGGGACTCTGATGGCTCAATGATATCTGCCTTGAGCATCTCTATCTTATTTTTCTCCTGGCTTCAGGGATTCTATAAGCTTTTAGGTTTATAGTTTTTCCTGCTGGTGTTCGGATATAATGAAAGAAGTTAGTAACTCTACCTGGTTGGTCCGAAAAGACTTTGGGGGATTGAGATAGTGTCATGATGCCTATCCCCGGGCATCAGGACCAAGGCCATCAGCTCCGGGAGCAGGCATCCAGACATTTATTTAAACCTCAGCAGCCCCGGCTACGGACTGTCTGGTTCAGTCCTGGCGCCTTAGGCGCCAGGCTCATCATATAAATCAGTCCTGGCGCCATGGGCGCCAGGCTCATAGACTTAACTTACCTGATGCAGACCATGCTGCAAAAGAGCCCAAGCCTACATGAGGCCTGGATGGGACTATTTTGTTACAGGGACTATTTTTTACTCGGGCGTGGCTCTAGGGAACTTCTTACCTGGAACTACTTTGGAGGCTATTTAAACCACACCCGAACAGCAGCACATGCTTTGCGTTATTCTGCATCCAGCAGCGTGACGCTCACCGTGCCTGCAGCCAGCATCCAGTCTTTTGCCACACCCGCCTCGAATCCGGAGCTCCTAGAATAAAGAGGAAGAAAAGGACAAGGTTAGAAAACAAACTTATTTCAAATTCCTCACCTGATTCCGGATCCATTTCATCTCCGGACCTGGAAAGTACATCAATCCTGCACGCGACGCTTCGCCAGCTCCAGCGCTGCACCATACTCACCAGTCCTCACAGCATCTTTCGATCCGGCGCTGCCTCCATCATTTCTTCGCCGCACTCCGGCACCTAGAGGACACAAGAAAGAACAAGGTGAGCCAAGGGAATCAACAAATACAACCTCTTTACCACCATAGACTTACCTGATTTACCACCGGAGGCATTATACTATAACTCTCCACATTTTCATATGCCGCACCTGAGGGAGAAAAACATGTTAAAGCATGCAATAGTTACCGGACTGCGTTGGGTAATACAGACTCTTACCTGAACGCCATCAGCAGCCACGAGACCTTCTTCTCACGAACTCCGCTGCAAGATAAAGAAGGAAGGGGACAAGAGTGAACATCGGACACATTGAACTCTTTGAACTTGATACTTACCAATCCCGCCAGGAACCTCAGAGTCAATACTTTCCATAACTCTCCCAACGCCTTCAAACCAATGAAGTAACTGGTATCTACGCGCCCCTGCAAGACTCGCAGGATGGAGAGCTCATCATTTAAAAACATAAGGTGAGGTTACTAAAGGGGGTATCGGAGGTGATTAGTGGGGGAGAACAAGAAAAGTTGGGGGGGGCGCCATCAATAAAACCCACGGGTGGCTAAATCCCTGTCTCCACTTGCAGGAAAATACTTCTTCGGGTCCAGCAGACAAGACTAGGCGGGCCAGTTCAGACAGTCATCTCTGCACTACGCATCACGTTAGCGGAGACCGCAGCTGTCCGGGTCCGATCGACGCCCCTGTGGGGTCCAGGTGAGCGTAACAGAATGCAAAGCCTCTCTACAAATACCTACCCGGGTGTCATGGAAACCTCAGAAACCGACCAACTGGCCCAATTATTGGGGGAACTTAGGGCGGAAGTGCACGCCGCTCGCCAAGAGACTATTGTGTTTGATCTAATCAAAGCCCCACTCAAAAAGAACAGGCCAATACATTACCACCTCACAGATCATATGATTGTCAAATCGACCTCCTACCCGGTGCACAACCCCCATGCAGTAGAATCTACGCCCTCACGGAACCTGAAAATCTTCACCTACGGCAATACTTGGACCAATACCTTGCTAATGGCTTTATTCGTCCTTCCAAGTCTCCTGCATCCTCAGCTTTATTCTTTGTGCCGAAAAAGGAAGGTGACCTTAGAACGTGCATAGATTACCGCGCATTGAATCAGATTAAGGTAAAAAACCGATATCCATTGCCTTTGATCCCCGAATTACTAGACCAAGTAAAGGACGCTTGTATCTACACTAAGTTAGATCTCCGAGGGGCATATCATCTGGTACGTGTCAAGAAAGGCGACGAATGGAAGACTGCCTTTCGCACGAAGTACGGATTATTCGAATATCAGGTGATGCCCTTCGGGTTGTGCAATGTACCAGCAGCCTTCCAGTATTTTATGAACGATGTCCTTCGTGAACTCATTGACGTCTGTGTTGTCGTATACATAGATGATATTCTAGTGTACTCCTCCTCAGAATCAGACCATGTTAAGCATGTACATGCAGTCCTTGAGAAACTACGCCAGCACAAGTTATATGCAAAATTGGAAAAATGTGTTTTTCATGCTACGGAAGTTGAATTCCTTGGATTTATCCTGACTCCAAAAGGAGTCCGAATGGACTCTCGAAAGGTGGACGCAATTATCAAGTGGCCATCACCTAGTTCAGTCAAAGGGGTACAAAGCATGCTCGGATTTGCTAATTTCTACCGCAGATTCATTCCGGACTTCTCCCATGTTGTACACCCCATCACAGCACTTTTGCGTAAAAACAAACGCTTCTTGTGGACCAAGGAGGTTGAAAAGGCCTTCCAAGAGCTGAAAGCGAAATTCACATCAGCACCTGTCTTAAAGCATCCACGCCCTGAGTTCCATACATAGTTGAAACTGATGCATCCAGTTTAGCCATGGGAGCTGTCCTGTCCCAGAAGGATCCTGAAACCGGTCAACTTCACCCAGTAGCATTTTGGTCCAGAAAGTTCTCAGCACCTGAGTTAAACTATGCGGTTACCGTTAAAGAGCTATTAGCCATCAAATCCGCCTTTAAGGCTTGGCGGCATTATCTTCTTGGTGCCAGGCATACCATTACCGTAATCGCTGATCACCGGAACTGGCAGTATTTAAAAACAGCCAAAGCCCAATCATTGCGACAACTTCGATGGGCATTATTCTTTGCCGAATTCGATTTCGTGATCACTTATCGACCAGGCTGAAAAAATGGCAAAGCAGATGCCTTATCCCGAATAGGGATGGGAGAAGCATATGCGAACCCGGAACCGGTGCCAATAATTCCCGAGCAAAGGATTCTTGGCATAACTACTCTACAGACACTAGAAAATATTCATGCAAAAATCCAACAACTCTTCGATCCAGCAACCCTGCCGGACTGGGTAAAGAAAGGCCCGGACTACTCAGTCGTCAATGACCTACCTTATTATCAAGGACGACTATTTCTACCACACAAGGAAATACAAGAACTAGTCATCTCCAATTACCATGACACCCTGATGGAAGGCCACCCAGGTATCGCAAAAACTGAAGCTAAAATTAAGAGACAGTTCTGGTGGCCCACTTGGCGAAAAGACGTAAAGTCATTTGTGATGTCTTGTGGCATTTGCGCCCAAAACAAAAGCCAGAAGAAAAAACCCGCTGGCCTTTTACAACCTTTGGATATTCCACCTACACCATGGCACACCTTGTCTTTAGACTTTATTACAGATCTACCTCCATGTAATGGATTTAACACCATCCTAGTTATTGTGGATCTTTTTTCCAAGATGGCCCACTTTATTCCTTTAAAGGGGTTACCTTCTGCTTCGATTCTGGCCAAGGAGTTCCTCGAAAACATTGTTCGATTACACGGATTTCATTCCTTATTGGTTTCTGACCGAGGTAGTCAATTTATCTCGCATTTTTGGAAGAAATGTTGTCAACTGGCGCAAATCGACGTGAGGCTATCAACAAGTCACCATCCCCAGACCGATGGTCAGACGTAAAGGACCAACCAGACCCTTGAACAGTACCTACGCTGCATGCTACACCAGACCGAAAGCAATTGGAAAGATATTTTATGGATTTCCGAGTACGCATACAATAACTCTGTACATTCAGGAACCGGACAAAGCCCTTTTTATACCATATACGGACATCACCCTCGAACCTCAGAACTTGATTCACCTCAGCACTTAGAAATGCCCGCAGTTAGTCATTTGCACTCTACTATTACACAAGCCTTTAAGGAAGCCACAGAACATTTGAAACAAGCAAAAGAGAAATACAAGAAAAATGCTGATCAACATAGAAGTGAAACTCCACAATACCAGATTGGGGATCAAGTTTGGCTGGCTACAAAACATATACCTCTGAAGGGAACTCAGACTTTTAATCCTAGATATTTAGGACCTTACACCATTAAGGCCATTATCAACCCGGCGGCTGTCAAATTGGAATTACCCTCTAATATGCAAATTCTTCCTGTCTTTCATGTTTCACTTCTAAAACCAGTTCAACCAGGGACAAGATTAACCAAACCACCTGACCCCATCTTGATAGATGGAGAACCTGAATTCGAGGTAAAAAATATCCTGGACTCCAAGATGATTAAATCAAAACTTTTTTATTTAATCGATTGGAAGGGCTACGGACCACAAGAAAGATCATGGGAGCCTAGCGACCACGTTCATGCACCTCGATTGGTGAAAAGATTCCATCAGAACTTCCCAGACAAACCAGGGCCAAGGGGAAGAACAACTTTAGGGGGGCATTGGGAGGGGGGGGAGTTCTGTCATGATGCCTACCCCCGGGCATCAGGGCCAAGGCCATCAGCTCCGGGAGCAGGCATCCAGACATTTATTTAAACCTCAGCAGCCCCGGCTAGGGGCTGTCTGGGTTCAGTCCTGGCCCCTTAGGCACCAGGCTCATCATAGAAATCAGTCCTGGCGCCATGGGCACCAGGCTCATAGACTTAACTTACCTGATGCAGACCATGCTGCAAAAGAGCCCAAGCCTACATGAGGCCTGGATGGGACTATTTTGTTACAGGGACTATTTTGTCACAGGGACTATTTTTTACTCGGGCGTGGCTCTAGGGAACTTCTTACCTGGAACTACTTTGGAGGCTATTTAAACCACACTCGAACAGCAGCACATGCTTTGCGTTATTCTGCATCCAGCAGCGTGACGCTCACTGTGCCTGCAGCCAGCATCCAGTCTTCTGCCACGCCCGCCTCGAATCCGGAGCTCCTAGAATAAAGAGGAGGAAAAGGACAAGGTTAGAAAACAAACTTATTTCAAATTCCTCACCTGATTCCGGATCCATTTCATCTCCGGACCTGGAAAGTACATCAGTCCTGCATGCGCCGCTTTGCCAGCTCCAGTGCCGCGCCATACTCACCATTCCTCACAGCATCTTTCGATCCGGCGCTGCCTCCATCATTTCTTCGCCGCACTCCGGCACCTAGAGGACACAAGAAAGAACAAGGTGAGCCAAGGGAATCAACAAATACAACCTCTTTACCACCATAGACTTACCTTATTTACCACCGGAGGCATTATAGTATAACTCTCCACATTTTCATATGCCGCACCTGAGGGAGATAAACAACATGTTAAAGCATGCAATAGTTACCGGACTGCGTTGGGTAATACACACTCTTACCTGAACGCCATCAGCAGCCACGAGACCTTCTTCTCACGAACTCCGCTGCAAGATAAAGAAGGAAGGGGACAAGAGTGAACATCGGACACATTGAACTCTTTGAACTTGATACTTACCAATCCCGCCAGGAACCTCAGAGTCAATACTTTCCATAACTCTCCCAACGCCTTCAAACCAATGAAGTAACTGGTATCTACGCGCCCCTGCAAGACTAGCAGGATGGAGAGCTCATCATTTAAAAACATAAGGTGAAGTTACTAAAGGGGGTACCGGAGGTGATTAGTGGGGGAGAACAAGAAAAGTTGGGGGGGGGCATCAATAAAACCCACGGGTGGCTAAATCCCTGTCTCCACTTGCAGGAAAATACTTCTTCGGGTCCAGCAGACAAGACTAGGGCCAGTCCAGACAGTCATCTCTGCACTACGCATCACGTTGGCGGAGACCGCAGCTGTCCGGGTCCGATCGACGCCCCTGTGGGGTCCAGGTGAGCGTAACAGATAGATTGAGATAGTAAGTCACTGAGCTCTTCCTGTTAGGAAAAGCGTAATGGGGGAAATCAGATGATTTTCTATTCCTAAATCAGCAAGGTGAGCAGCCATAGTGACAGCAGTTATTTCATTAGTGTCTACCTTCCACTCTTTGAGTAGGTTAATAGGGTAGATCTAGGTTTTGTGATGTCTGTCAGACTAGGATCTCATATGGTCTGTACCACTTGGAAATCATCTTATTCTCAGATGTAGGGAGGAGAACTAAGAACAATTGACCTAAAGAAAAAGACCTGGTCCTAGCATGTTGCTTGTAAGCTGCCCTTTAATGCTATTGGGCTTGGCCAAGATGTTGTTTTACAATTACCTCATACTACCACCATATCGGTTTAACATTTTTGGGCAGTCTGGAAACTTGTTAAGATGGCTTCCTCTCTCTCCTCCCATATTCCCTTTAACATACCTAAAACATCCTGAAGTTCCCTCCCATAGAGTAACTCAAAAGGGAAATATCCCAGGGAAGGGTTTTTCTGACGGCCAACAAAGCCCATGGTATCATAATGTCCCAGTTTCTCCCATCGGTTACAACCACCTTATACACGGTTTTACTCATACATCCCGGTCCCTTTCTTCTATAGTATATGGGCGTCCCTGTATGAGGGGGGGACTGGAGCCTTTTGTACCACAAAAATGGCACTTCACCTTTAATTTATACACGCGTAGGCAAGAGGGATCGTGCACACCATGAACAGGTGTTTAAACCACGGAAGCACATTTTTGGCTGCACACCACTTATGTTGTGCTTTGGGTGCATAAATCTTCCACTGATTTTCCATATTTCTCCAGCCTTCGGCACCCCCGGTTCCCTGGCGCATGTCGGGTTCCTCTAATTTTGAACAGTGCACATTTTGTGCCACTCCTTTGCCTGCATCGGACGCCCGTTCACTCTGTCTGCAGTGTTTGGATCCCAACTATCTGTGGGATTCATGCTCTGTGTGCAACGCGTTAACTCCATAATTGTTAAAGAACAGGCTTGCTAGGTGAAGAGAGATTTCCTCCAGGCCCCCTCCGCACCACTCGAATAAATGTGCACACTGCAAGTCTTGTGAGAAGGTAAGTGAAGTTCTGTTTGGAAAAGTTACCCCAGAAAGGGGACTCCCTTCTGGGGAATTCTGACTGGTAGGGGTCGTAAAGATCTTTGTACCGGTACTAGGCCTGAGGCTCACGCAGCTACCTGTGCTTGCACCAAGGGGTTCAAGGATCCTACCGGACCTAGTACCGAGGGTGTAAAAGCTCTGTTAGCGGACGGTTGCCTGTAGTCCCTGAGCCTCTACCTGGGGCTGATGGTGCGGCACTGCACAGGACTACCAGCTCTTTAGCTGAGGGCATAACGTCTACCGGAACCAGTTCTGAAGTCCAGAATAGAACCAGTACAATTACCCAGGGTTCAGCATGAAGAGTGGCATGCCGGGCACTGCTTCCCCGCACACTCAAATCCAGGCACAGCCAAGCTAAGGACACAAAATGGCCATCTTCTGTTGAATCATCTCTCTGGGAGAGCTGCTGGGTCTGCAAGACATTCATTCGATAAGGTGGCAAGTGAGCCATTGGTATGTGTAGAGTCGTCCAGTGGTCCATCTCCTAATGCTCCCACCGTAAACATGGTACTCATGCTGCAACTGCCTCTGCCTCCCGCCACTGTCTCCTCCACTGCCACCAGTGGTGCCCCAGGTACCTGAGGCCCTGCAGGCACCAGGCTCTGATAGTGGCCCTAGAGAGCCTTCACAGGGGCAGGATTCACAGGATCAGCCTTTGCTGAGTTCACTGGGCAGGGCGCAGGACACAGACGACAATGATGAGGAGTCTGATTTACTTTAGACTGCCAAGGCCTTGCATGAGCTGTTGCAGGGCTGTCGGAGTTCTTAGGGGTACCCTTGCCCCCTAAGGAGCAGCCAGAGTCGGATGTTTTGGCTGAGGTCGTGACATTGCAAACTATTTCCAGGTCAGGCACCTGTTTCAGAAGGATACCCTGGAGGTTACCAAGAAGGTTTGGGCTAAACCACATTCATGCCAGGTGGTTAGCAAAACTTGATGCACGTTATAGGCAGTTGGGCAGTGAGAGGCCGCTGCTTGCATCCCACCCGCAGCCGCATTTGGCAATGGTGGCAGTGGCTTTGCTGTATTCTAAACCATCCGCAGCAGGCTCCTATGGTCAGACTGCCTCGTCGGCGGCTCTACTTAACAAGGAGGGCAAACGATTAGGTGCGTTTGAAAAGGTGGTCGATCTTTATGCAGCTTTGCATCTTCGTCATGTTAACGCAGATGCGTTGTTAGTTGCGGTTAATCAGCGGCTCTGGCAGGAGATTGCAGATTTTGCCTAGGATCTTCCGCTGGACAGGCAGGCAGCATTCAGGTCTATACGAGGCTAAGATATTGCACAGAACCTGCTGGAATCCCCTCTAGCGCACATTGACATAGCGACCAGGGGTATGCGCAATGGTGTGGCTTTTAAGTAGGTCAGCCTGGATGCATCCCACCAGGCTTACCTCTGATGTGCAGGACAGGATTTTGGATCTTCCCTTTGAGGGAAATTACCTTTTGCATTTCTCAACAGATAAGGAACTCACCAAAAAGAAGACGAGCACTCAGACTGCAATGTCATTGGTGGTGCTCGCCAAACTGCCGACAAAGGGCTTCTCTCATGCCCAAGATAGGCAGAATCTACCCCTACAAAAGTTCAAAATGGTGACGCCAGCTCAGACTGAAGAGTTTCTCTGTGCAGGAGAATGGCTATTTGCCCTGTACTTGAAGGATGCATATCTTCAAATACCGATCTGGCACCCCCCAACAGAGTTCCCTCCCATTCTCCTGGGCAAACACTTTCACCACAGGGCTCTCCAATTTGGCCTAAATGCGGCACCCAGAGTATTCACGAAAATCATGAATGCGATTTCCGGTCTGATGAGAAGCAGGGGTCAGCATGTCTATCTCGACGACTATCTCATCAGGGCAGACTGGGCCCAAGAAGTGTCACAGACTCTTCAGGCGTTGATCAACATTCTGTTCAACTTGGGATTTTCAAACAAAGTGCAGAAATCGGAATTCGCCCCTACTCAGAGGCTCACCTTCATTGGGTTCCAATGGGACATGGTTCAGGCCAGGATTTTCCCTACCCTGTAGAGGAGAAGGGATATCTTGGCGACGATGAAATGCTTCTTGACAAACAATCGCACAACAGTGTGGTGTTATCCGCACCTGTTGGGTCTTCTAGCTACATGCATATTATCATTTCCATTAGCGATGCTCTAGAAGTGGAGGATTCTGATACACCTCGTATCCTCTTGGGAACAAGAGACAGGCTCTCAGTTGGCCAAAATCAATATACCTCCAAATCTCTGGGACAATCTGCAGTGCTGTAGAGAGGAGTCCAACTTGATGTTGGGAGCTCCTTTCCATCCCATTCCTCATTCGGTCGAGATAACCATAGACTCGTCACTAGAAGGGTGGGGAGCGACGTTAGGATCACTCCTGGGTCGTGGGTTGTGATCCAGCAAAGACAAGGAGAGGCTTATAAATTACCTTGAATTGAAAGGGTTTATAGTCAAAAAGTTTGAAAAATAAATCGAACAGCAAAACATTCGAAAAAATAATGTTGAATTCAAAAATGTCGAAATCACATACATATAATAGAAAAAGTCATTAATTCGAAAATAAAATGTCGAAAAAAAAATCGAAAAACCAATGCTAAAATTACAATGTAAAATGTCACAAATACTAACGTTTTTTATGGGGGGTCCCCCCCCAACCCCCATCCCAAACCCCTACCCCAACCCCCCCCCCCCTCCCCATCCCCACCACCCCCCATGGATATACCTTTAATTATTTTTAAAAAAATGTTTAATAAAATATTAATTAATTAATTATGAAAACCCCTCATCCCAAACCCCTACCCCAACCCCCCCTTCCTCCCCATCCCCCCACCCCCATGGATATACCTTTAATTATTTTAAAAAAATGTTTAATAAAATATTTATTAATTAATTAATTATTTAAACATTAATTCGAAAAAAAATCGATTTTTTTGTATTTCGACATTATTTTCGAATAAATATTTTTGACATTTTGACTTTCGAAAATATTGCATTCGAAAATATGACTGGACACCAATTGAAAGCAATCGTTCTGGAACTGAAATCTTCTGCTTCGAGGATAAGGGGTGGTGTGGTGCTGATTCTTGCAGACAGCACATCATAAATGTTTTACGTGAACAAGCGGGGGGTCAGGTGCCCTCACTTGTGCAGTCTAGCCATTCAGTTGTGGGAGTGGGAGGTGGAGCAGGATTTATTGATCAGAACTATCTGCCAGGCCAGGACAATTCAGAGGCAGCCGACTAGGAGCCTCCTCTTACGAGTGGGTGATGGAGATGCCGGCTACACATGAGTTGTTCCAGATGTGGGGACAACCGCAGATAGATCTGTTTGCTACGAGCAGCAATTCCAAGTGCAGCAGGCTTGCCTCCTGGGAGGACCAGGGAATGGGCTCCAAGGGAGAAACATCACCTGTTACACATTCCCTCCAACTCCTCTACTTTAGAGGGAGGACAACAAGTTCAGAGTGGCCAGGAATTGCAACCTGATTCTTCTAGCTCTGTGGTGTTCCACCCAAGCGTGGTACTCCGACCTCATGAGGCTAGTCTGTCAGGGTCCCTTAAGCTTGGTGGTGTTGGAACGGATACTGTCTGAACCCGCACACTACGAACCTAGCAGCCTGGTTTCTGAAAATCTCAACTTGGCTCAACCTAAGCTATCCAAGGACAATTTAGACCTTATCCAGAAGGCTAGGAAGGCCTCTACGAGGTCACAGTACAGGAGCAAGTGGACAGGATTCGGTCACTGGGACATGCAGAATGGGGTAGAGTCATTGAGCTGTACTCTGGACACCAGTGCCCCCATTATGGCAACCACCTCGGAAACCCAACCCCAATTGAGATCATTCATCACTCTCGGGATCACACAAGAGCTACTTTCCATACCCACTGAGGACCTAACCACCAAATCCTAGGTAAACAATATGTCCATCAGCACAGCCATTGAGCCGGAACCAATCTCAACAGTCTACACCCTTTCCTTATTCTTAGGTATTGACCTCTGACAACTATGTAACTGGGCGGACCAAGCCCTCACCAATCCAACTACCCAGTACTTACTGACCTGCCTGCAACAAGCAGGACCTAGGACAATTTGTTCATATTACCTACCAGGTGAGACCCTATGCAACTGACTCAATTATTACCCATAATTGTTTAGGACCATTTCCACTCAAGCTTACGGAAATCTCTTCTTTTCTCTCCCCAAACATGTACTTAATACTGTTTATTAAATATTGTTTTGCTTCAAAATGTATGAACCAATCTGCAAACTATTATGAAACTGTGTATATATAACTTTCACTGGGAGTTGACTCACCTGCACGTAATGTGCCTAAATATAAATGTCACACAATATCAACACAATCACAAATGGTGAATGCCCGATCTGGAGACCACATTGTCACAAAATATGTATCCAATCCTTATGTATTCAAAACTATAAATGGTAGCCTAGAAAAAGACCTGTTAGGTCGAAAAACGTGTCGGCACCACCTGCTATATCATCAATTGATGAATTCAAAAGAATAAAAGATTGGAAATAATTGAAATCACAAGTTTTGTAGAACTGCATTTTTCAGGTGCCGAAAAAGCAATGGGGTAAAACCCAGCATAACAAACAGCACATGCGCCGAATGAGTGGGAACTATAACAATTCTCGCTGTACTCTGGACAATGTCCTGTCTTTCTCGGCTTATATGGCTCGGTCAGGAGTACATGACAGGCATGATCAGGCACATGCAGATCATACCTATTGACCATTGGGGTTTATAGGAACTCAGAGCCAGTGGTCAAAAGACACCTAGAGGGTCTATCGAGATTGTTCCCTCTGGCCCCTCTGGTCAGAATATCTCGTCCCTCCTGGGATCTCAATGTGCGTTTTGCGGCTCTAGCGCATAAGCTGTTTGTGCCTGTGGCCACAGCAGACATTACATTTGTAACTCTGAATTCAGGGCTTGTAGTCAAGGTTAAAACAGCCAGAAGAGTGAGTGAAATACAGGCGTTGGCGGCAACTCTGCCTTATACTTTGTTTTTCAAGGACAAGGTGCTATTGCGCACCCATCTGAACTTTTTGCCCCAAATTGTCTCTGAATTTCACATAAATCAAGAGATTGGATTGCCCACCTTCCTCCCTAACCTGTAATCGCAGGCTGATAGTCATGCACTGCCTGGATGTCAGAAGGGCACTGAAGTTTTATTTAGGCAGAACTAAACTCATCAGGAAGTCGGACACACTATTTGTAACATTTGGTTGGAGTTCCCCTGGGCGCTAAAGCATCTAAATCCTCCATAGCTAAGTGGATGGTGATGTGTATATCGGAGGCATAAAATGTGCAAGAAAAACGGCCTCCAGAAGGCATTAGAGCTCATTTGGTGCGGTTGCATTTCAGCTCTAATACAATTCTGCAATGTCTCCAGGGGCCTACTAGCAGTGTTTGGGGCAAGCATCTCTTGCAATGTCTCCCTAATGCAACAAGCCCTTATTTAGAAAGATAAATGGGCCGGCCTAACTGCACGGATGCGTATAAGGTGCAAGGAAAACTGCCTCCAGAAGGCATTCAAGCTCATCTGGTGTGGGCAAAAGCAACAGCGGTTGCATTTCAGAGGCACATCCCTTGGAAAGTGATAAGCAAAGCAGTGACTTGGGCTACCCCGTCAGCGTTCTGTCGGCATTACTGTCTGGATGTCACTTTGTGGGAGGATACAGTGTTTTGCCAGGCAGTACTTAGGATCTTGTTTGCATAATATTGTTGGGTTTTCCCCCCTGCCGGTAGGTTATGCTGTGTTGGAAACGCCTATAGAGTATGGCGGAAAAGGGAAGGGACATAGGACTAAAAACAAGTTACTCACCATAGTCTTTAGTCTTTTGGCAGATGTGACTACTAGCTGTGTTTGGGGCAAGCCATCTCTTGCAATGTCTCCCTGATGCAACAAGCCCTTATCTAGAAAGAGAAATGGGCTGGCCTAACTGCGCCCAGTCTCTTCGGTGGTTACCCTGCCAAAGGGCTCTGAGTGCCTGATCATTTCTTTGGGCAAAGGCTAGATCGGGATGGGTCAGGGGAAGCAACCTCCTCTGCCGCTTCCCGTTAGACCTCTTCCACAGGGAAGTCTGCTGCTCCAAAACCTCTCAAGCCTCTGTCGGTCTCTCTTAACCAGTCTGAGGCTTGAGGAATACGGTCTGTTCCAGAATCCCTTGAACTATTTTCTCGCCCTCTTTAACTGTATAGGGATTATTGCCATGATTATATAGTAAGATTGTGATGTCCCCAGGATCTATTGCTTTTGCCATAACATCGAAGCCAAATCTCCAGGCTATTTCAGATTTGGCGGCCAGCCTAATATAGGTGCGCAGGGTGGTTATAGGGTGAGTCCTGTGGGTATCAACCGCCTCTCATTTGGTGGAAACAAAAACTCCTCTATACTCTGCAAGTTGAAGCCTGTGGAATCTGCAGTGGCTACAGTAGGGCATTTGGCTCTAAGACTTAATTGTGTGAACAGCACGGGTTATCACCTTCTATAAGTTAGTTAACATCCTACTACTCCAACACCATATGTGGTGGGTCGGAAGAAGGCGTTGGACACATTTATTTTTTAATGATTACGTTATTAGATGACAGAGGGATCAGTTATACCAACTACGCTGATGATGTGTCTAATCCCTCTGTCTGGTGTATATCTTTAAGATCTTGAGGTCAATAAATACCATCTACTCTTTGATACATTCTTGGATGATGTCAAATGCCCTGGCACTAAATGACTCAAAAACTGAGCTTATGGTCATAGGTACAGCTGTTGAGTTAAAAATGCATGGCCTGAGTATCAATTTTTTGACATTGCAGGCTGAAAATTGAAAAATCTGTCAAAAGTTAAAACTCTGGGGGTCAGTTTTGGCCAGCATATGAATACGAGAGCTCAGGTCAACTATCTAATTTCTTCCACAGCCTAGTAACATCAAATTGCTAACCCAAATCCGGCCATTTGTCACCAGGCAGAACTGCGCTACCATTAGTAGGGCCATAATTGGTCCAAAGATAGACTGTTGTGGTATTCTTCTTCAAGGTATTTACAAGGGCAATATGAACAGTCTTTGGATACTACAGAACAGCGCTGTACGTGCAGTAGTAGGGTTGAGTAGGCAAGATCATGTGTCGCAAGTCAGAAGAGAGTTACACTGGCACCCAGTGGCTACTAGGAATTCATTTCAGCTCTTGACCATAACACATACATGTTTGTTTGGTACAAGCCCAGCATATCTATCTGAAATCCTTTCTAGGCTCCCAAATCGAAGGACGCTTCGTTCTAGCAATAGCAGCCTATTGAAGTTAGCTAGAACTAAGTTGGCCCTGGTCATCAAAGGTGTTTTTTATGCTGCTGCGCCTACTCTGGCCTTCTGATTTGAGGGTCATTTCAACATTGGTTACTTTAAAACAGTCCCTAAAAACTCATGTTTCTTTCATGAGCTTTGTTCTTTCTGTTTCTGGATTGGTGCATCTTAATCGGTTTGGCTTCTTCAGCTTCTCTTGCATCTCTTTCTTGGCGTCTCAGCAAGAGGATGTATTGCACTGGCCCTGGTGGCTGGGAGCTGTCAGTGCTCTCTGTGGTAATGGTTTTGGCATTGCTTACCGATTGCCTGGCCCACTACGGTAGGACTGTGGTCACACCACCATGTCGGACAGGCTTTCTTTCCCTGCCTCTGCAATGGTTTCCCTGTTGTCTTTGTTGCCAGTTCTCTGGCGTTTGAGTATGACTCTGCAGCTTTCGAATTGCAGCGGGTTGCACGGCTTACTCCACTTCCGCCTCTTCAAGATGTGCTTACTTCAGGGAGCTTCCCCTGCGTGCCATAGTCTCTCTCTCTGCTTTTCATCCACTCATCTCAGCTAAACACAAATCCTTTCTTAAAGAGATACTCTTTGCCTTTGTTTGATCCAAGATTGCCTGAAACAAAATAGAATGACGACACAGTATTCGTTGAAGAAGGCAGCCCCATATATGCAAATATGGTGCTTGGCCTGGCGAGTACCTTGTGGGAACAGGAGTCATAAACCCCTAAAAGGGAGTCACTCGCAGCAAGGTCGCGCTTGCCCATACCTCTAGGGAAGGTCTTGCAGAACGGGCTCACCTCCCTAGCCTCAAAGGGGTGGCTACCCCTTGGTGAGAAGTGACAAATACTCCAGATTCGTCACAGTGGTCAGGGTTCACGGTGGTAAACATACATCATTTGTGGGGCCGCCATATTTATAAAAATTACAGACCAACTGCGAACAGGAATTGCAGGTGTTACCTATTGCTGGGCATATGCCTTCATATGGAAAATCCTATCTGTAGCATGTGCATTTTTTAATGCTATCAGGTTTCTAAGTTTTGTTCACTTGGTATATCGGTGCTGGAGTTGTCTGTGATATTTTGATTTTATCCATTGCATCAGCTTGTAGATCTATGGCCATTGTCATGTGAGCCAGCATTAATATTTCTTCTGGTGTTGTTGTTTTTTGTAGTAACCTCTTCCTGAATGCGAAGCAGTCACATCCTGCAATTATCTGGTAACAGAGTGCTTCTTCATTGGAATAATTGTCGAATCACAAAGTTTCAATCTCGTCACAAAATTGTTCAATGTCTCTCCTTTGAGTTGTAGTGTAGAAAACGGGTATCTCGTAACCTATATTTTTCTGTGGGGCAAAGTATGTTTTCACGCAGACTTAATCCTATGAACGCATTTGTGTTCTCCTTTTCCATCTCCTATATAATGTTGCGCAGTGTGGCCACCATCGAGGGCAT
This sequence comes from Ambystoma mexicanum, assembly GCF_040938575.1. Taxonomy (NCBI): domain Eukaryota; kingdom Metazoa; phylum Chordata; class Amphibia; order Caudata; family Ambystomatidae; genus Ambystoma; species Ambystoma mexicanum. Next base: position 949,929,952 of record NC_090933.1, on the reverse strand, counting down.
TGGGGATGCCCCTTGTGCGTCCGTCATCATGTAGACCAATCGCATCCAGGAAAACATCAAAATCTTTTAGCCATTTGCCCCATTTAGGCCTTAAATTACTAGAATCAGTGATTTTGAAGTTTTACATCAGTTCTAACTCTTGCTGTGCTCTGAAGATGGGCATTGTGATTGCCACTACTTTAAATGTTGCTGCATTGTAAAGTAAGACATTGGGCCTCATTACACGGTAGGCGGAGGACCAAGGTGCTGTTAGCACCTTGGTCCATGCCGGTAAAATACCGGCACCGCCTTGGAGGAAAGGGGAATTACCGCCCTATTCCAAGGTTGGCGGGGCGGTAATTCCCCCTTCCCCCATTGCCCTTCCCCATTCCCATTTTTGCCCCATAGGGCTCTATGGGAATGGGGAAGGCGCTAATCACGGTGCGGCAAATTGTGGTACCGTAATTAGCACCCTGGTCCCTTTGCGGGTTGGTTTTTAACACCTGCTAAACAGCAGGCGTTAAAGTACCAACCCGCAAAGGGACCTCGTAGTAAGACGGTAAGGGTTTACCGGTACCGGTGCCCTTACCGGTAAACCCTTACCGCCGTCTGTGTAATGAGGCCCATTGTGTTGAATCCGGGTGCCATCTCCGGGTTCTCCACTGTTCGGGAGCTTGCTATGCATCCCATCCCCGCAAAGTATATTTGGGTCATCTGCAGCAACACACAGGTAATTGACTTCATCCCAGCGGTAAGGTTGCGTTCTGAATCGAGATAATATTGTGTTGCACCACAACAACCCTAAATCGGACTTAGTTTAATTTGACTTTAGTTGTGCTGAGTTACATCACACTGTATCCCCTCCCACAGTGCAGTTATGATGTAAGGCTGGTTACATCTTGCAGCCTCCTATTAGGCCACCACAGCGAGGCTTTCGCCACTGTGAACCAGATACAACTACAAAATCCCAGCAACCGGAAACTCCCAAGCCCCACGAGACTGAGTCTGAAATACAACCACCACAGACAGCCTTTTGCCCCTGTGCACCCCATACAGCCACTAAAGCCCCAGCAACCTGAGGGGCCCAAACTCCACAAGACTCTGAGACAGAAATACAATCATCATATTCAAATATTTACATATCACAAACCCAAAACAGAGGCACAACACAACAATCACAGCGAGGCAGACGCTACTGTACGTCGGAGCACACTGATTTTAATAGAAACGAGGAAAGCGTTGAAACACACAGATCTAACTGGAGACCAGGAAATAATGGACCCAGCAGGGCATCCACCCTTGGAATATACTACCATATATCAATTCCAATCTGTCTCCAAAATGAAGGCTCAGCTTACAGCCACAGCGAGGCAGACACCATTGTACAATACAGTAGACAGTCCCACCACCAACTCCAAGTAAAGAAAGCCACCCAGGAGGGAACCTGCCCCTGAAATATGCCCCAAACCCCACAACAATAGACATAGACCACAAAATTGTCACGAAATGGGAAGGAAACCGCAACACTGCGGAACGGAAACCACATACCGGAATTCGCAACACCCCAAAATCCCCTGCAGACACCACTGAACAGACGAAGGATACGGACCAGGACAAGAACAAAACCAGAGTACATCTCGTGATACCGCTCCACCTACAACCTTACCTTAACGGAAAACAAACAACCCACAATCAAGGATCCAAGCAAACCAAGACCCCAACAGGATGCCAACCCTCACATCTCAACACACAGAACACTGCAACTTCAAAGACAATTTTGTGAAGACCCCAACAAGAATCAAAGCCCAACTAGAATCCCTTACCACCCACAGCCCTTACATAACCAAAGACTGGAAAAAAGACCACACGTACAAACAAACAACCCACCACTATGAACCAGAACAAAGAAACCCTTCCATCAATTTATTTGAGCTCCTCAACGAAGAGACGGAGGCCCCAAAAACAATATTTGCGATCAACAACCTCCTCCAAGAGAACACCTCAGGAAAAGAAAACCCAACAAACACCACCCTGACTGAGACGCAAGAAAGAATAGAAAACAATAAACAATGAAAATCGCACACACTACACTGCAGCCTACGCAACATAAGATTCATGGCAAAATACAAATCAGAAATGCATGACCTCCTAAGCAAGGGCAGCACTGATGCACTTGTGTCACAGAAACCTGACTATCGGGCAATTACAAAACAATCACCTGCGATGCCATACCAGACAACTTCAAACTAATACATGCCAGCAGAGAAAACCGAAGAGGCGGTGGAATTGCAGTGGCACACAAAGACCACATTTGCCCCTTACCACTCCCCCCAACTGACATAGAAGACTGCAAATCACTCCTAATCACCATCAACCTCAACTTGCAAGCCAACTTACTATTCCTCCTAATCTACACTTCGCCATACAACCCAAATTTTGCAACAAAGCTCTCTGACTCCATTTCCAACCGTTCCATTTATCATGATAACATAATTGTCTTGGGGGATTTCATCATCTGGTTTGAAAGTGAAAGCAAAACCACAGAAAACTCCCTCAGCGCTCTACTGGAAACATTCCACGTCAAGCAAATGGTGAACGGACCCACTTACGTTGCTGGACACACCTTGGATGCAAGTTCCTGCAGAGACGGACTCTCAACCACCTCCACACCGGGACCGATCATAAAGAGTGATTACCACTTGACCCCATTCACCGTCAAACTTGCAAATCGCATATTGCCCAGAAACATAATATGGCACGCTACTAACAAAAGAAACTGGAAGAGTCTTGACTTGCAATCTGATGGAATCAACCAAAAACAAACATCTCCCAGCTAAACAGAATGCCTCCTGACTCAGCAGGAAAAAACTCGGGGAGCTCAGAAAACCAAGCCGCAAACTGGAAAATCCATATGTGACAACATCACTAACCACCTCAGAACAAAAATAGAAACAATTCAAAAGCCCATTAATGCAAGCCATGCAACAATAAACACGGAACCACCAATAACCAGCACACCACCAACCGCAGCAACACTCAACCGATTTGTACCCATAATAGAAGAATCTTTCAACACAGTAATAAAAGACACCATCCTTCCCGGGTTCCCCCAGTGACCCATGTCCACCAGGCATTCTCAAAGAAATCCTCAACTGCAGAACCCCAGCATCTTACTTCTAGCTACTGAGGAACCTATGCCTAAACAGAGGAATAGTACCTAAAACCTTCAAGTCAGCATACATCAAGCTCCTCCTAAAAATGAAAAGGGAAGTATGGAAGATCCCACCAACTACAGACCTATATCGAATTTAGCCTACCTGGCGAAACTATTGGTGAACCACATCTACAAAATACTACTCAACCACCTAGAAACCAAAGGAACACTCGACCACTCGCTTTAGACCCATGAGAGGAATGGAATCAGCACTTCTATCCAATTGGGACAAACTAAAAATAAATGCAGACAACCGCACCTGATCAGCCGCCTTCGACACAATCAGACACACAACAATAATCCAGAGACTGGAGGAATGCAGTGTAAAAGACTGAGCTCTACAATGGATGAAATCTTTCTTCATTAACCGAACTGAAAGAACTTACCTCCCACCATTTACCTCTAACACCAAAAACCTCTCCTGCGGTGTACCACAAGGTTCTAGTCTCTCCCCACTCCTCTTCAACATACACATGTACCTCATAATGAAACTCATTTGAACCCACGGACTGACTGCCTACAACTACGCAGATGATACCAAACTCATCTTCAAGATAACCTCAACCCCAAAACCCAAACACCCTCAACAAATGCCTGAAGGGAATATACACCTGGATGACAATCAACAATCTCAAACTAAACCAAACCAAACCAGAAATAATGATCTCCCCCCATAGGGTAATGCAATAGACACACAATTTAACTGGCCACAAGGCATGGGAACCCAACCATATGCCAAGATAAAAAAACCTGGGAATACTCATGGATAACAGACTTTCACTAGAACCACAAGCCAACGCAATAGCAAAGAAATGTGCCTACCTTCTGCGACGAATTAGTGGGATCCTCAGATCCAGACACAGCACAGAGACAACAACCATACAGGTGGTCGACAACGCTCTCAACATCCTTGATAGTGGCCGTCCCTGCCTCCTAGTTTTGCTGGAACGCTCGGCTGCTTTTGACACAGTAGACCACCAGGTGTTTACAGGCACCCTACATTGGCGTATGGGGATCAGCAATCTTGTCCTACGCTGGTTCAACTCCTACCTCACCAACCGCCAGCAGTTTCTTCAGATAGACTCCTCTAGATCGCCAATGCTACCCGTCACCTGTGGAGTCACGCAGGGTTCCGTCCTCTCCCCAGTGATCTTCAGCCCCCTAGCCACACACCACATCCACCAATACCCAGACAACACCCAGCTATACCTCAAGGACATAAATAGGCTCAAAACCTGCATCTCACTGATCCAGTCTTGGGTGTCCAGTGCATACCTGAAGCTCAACCCCACCAAGACTGAATTCCTACTCCTCAGCAACAACACCGAGCACCCAGACATACAGACCTGACTATCAACCATGACCTCTGAGGGATTCATACCTGAGGTCACCTCCTGCGCCAAACACCTCTCCTTCAAGACGCACATAGCAAAGATACCTCAGACAGCTTGGTATAAGCTCTCCCTCCTGTGAAAAGTCAAGCCCTTCCTCCCTTCAGACAGCTTCGATCCACTGTTCAAGCACTGGTCCTATCCCAGCTGGATGGGGGCAGTGCACTCATCAAAGGCCTCCCATTGTCCCCCCTTGTGCCCCGGAGAAGTGTCCTACATGCGATGCATGCCTCATCAAGAGTCTACGCAGATACAACCACATCACCCCAACCCTTATCAACCTTCACTGGCTCCCACTGAATGCATGAATGAATGAATCGCCTTCAAGTCCTGCTGCATCATCTATAAGGCAGGCGCCCTCAATGCATCCAGCTACCTTGCAGAGAAGCTCTGCATCTCTGGCGGACAGTGCACCACCAGAAGCCAGGAAATGTGCAGACTTCAAATCCATCGCTGCAAAAAGGAAAGGACTAGAAAACAAGCCTTCTCTGCCTACACTCCAAGACTATGGAACTGTCAGGTTCCCTGGTATGCACTGTAATTTATAGTTCACTTATCCTCTTGGACACTCTGGTGGTGATACCATGTTACATAGTTTGTCTTTGGTATACACTTTTGGGACACCCAATACAGCTTGGTTCCCTTTACATTGCTCTAATTGGTTTGGACCATGACTAAATTCATTCAGAAGACTGAGGTTTCCCCAGAACAAGATGGAGTTAGGATGTCTGACTATGATTGGTTAAAGAAGAGACAAAGGACTTGCCAGAGAATTCTACACTGCCTTTCATTGAATTACTGTCCTGAGAGTAGGTCCTGTTAATTACGTTCCCTGTACATTTTAGGCCAATTAGGCCTTTTAGAAAGAAAAAACATTTTCTACAGAGAAGAAGAGCAAGATTCATCACAAGAAGAAAGGAAGAGCTGTGATCTTGTTGACGTCAGCTAAATGCAGCGCTGCCAATGTCTTATAATATGTATAGTTGTAAATAGCACCAAATAGCAAATAAGAAGTTTCTGAACTAGTTACTGGTATCCTGAGAAGGGGTATTTAATGTAATCAGTTATTTTTGGTAAGGGTTAAATAGCATGTAATCCTATTCCCGTGTAACTCTCATTTAGAGACTGTAAAGACTTGTGCATGTGCATACGTAGTTACCTTATCTCCCATGACTAAGTTGTTCATAAGGGAAGTTTTCTCAGAAATGTCATTGTCCCAATCAATCGGACATGTCTTTATAAGCTTCCTGTAATCGATCTTTAAATAAATTCCTGTGCATCTTACCTTAGTTTTCGTCACATTTACACAAAACAACGGGTTGGGCGCCACCATCTTGTGCTAATCTTATCTGTTGATACATCGCCCTAAATTGAAGTGCCCTTGCGGCAAGAATATATATTGCCTGCCCCTCAAACTGACATCACTAGATGCTTACGCCCCTTTTCACAATGCCAATGCACATCTCGTGTCAACGTCCTCTGTGTGCAAGCTATTGACGTGTCTCCATGGAAATGCCAAGGCACCTCTTTCCTCGGCAAGTATAAACAAACCCTTTTTGATCACACAAAATAGGAGTTTCTTTTTCCTTCGTGTCAGTGTATTTCGTTTCAAACCTCCGTGACTTGTTTCTGCTCTGTTCATCTATCTTTCTAGTTCGACGCCCTGCGGACAGGTACATACGCTATCTGAACTGATTAAACTCAGTAGTCGCTTTTTATTTAAACATTTCGTATATTATGTGCAAATGTCTTTGCCAAACCATATTTAAATAGTACTTTTACAAGCCTTGTTTTGTACATGTGAGAATGTGAAATTTCATAGATTGTGCCTATTCTATTGTTTCTGCACGATGGGTTTTTGTAACATGGCAGTGTGTTCTCTTCTTATTTAATAGTAGTCCTTGTGTACAAAAACATTCTTATTTGTCTGAGTTTTGATTTTCTACTTATTCAATATTCAGGAACTATGGCAACAATACAGCCATACCAGTACAAGCCTGAATATTCAGAGGAGGAATAGATTGAAAGAGAAAGTAGCGGAAACAATGGGTAATCGGATGAGAGTCGTGATGATCAATCACCGGAGCCTGAACCCAGTCGCATGGAAGACGTTTCGACCTGGTGTACATGTGATGGTTGCAAGGTTATGCCAGCCGAGGTGGAGAACTGTTGCTGCTGGCAACATTTGGGCTGCTTGGCCTACATAGCCGAAGAAGACACACAACTGCTATGTGTTACTGAGCTGCATGACTTCAGAGCAGCCTGCCTCACAAGATCTGCGTTGCGGATGATGATGGTCCTTATGCACAAACTTCGAGCAACAGTTTGCCTTCGTAATCCAAGTAATGAGTAAGTTTACTCTAGATCTGATGTATGTTTGGCAACTGAGACGGTTAACATTTGATGTTGTTCTCCTACATCATTCTAACTTCCATCGATCACTGACTAATCTTTTTTTTTTCTTTAAATTGAATGCATTTCTTATACTAATGTAAGACCAGAGTATTCATCACTAGATTTAACATCTGAACAATGCAATTTTTTTCACCTTGAACTTAAAAACAATATTACCATAGGTCCCAAACTGTCCTTGCTTCAATGGGTGTTCACATTTGTAATTTTTCGATACTTCAAATCACAAGTACTTTATCTTGAACGCTACTTATTTAAGGTTAACAATGCAAATTTAGAGGGCGTTTCAAACTAAATAAGTACAGGTATCTGTCATTGTAGTAAAAAATGTCTGTTCCTCTTTTACAGGTGGTACAGACTGGTAGCCTATTGTGCGTTTACTTGGTGGATTCATAGAAGGCTTGGATTCCGCGTTCGACGAGTAATACCTGCCTGTGCTGTTCGAGCCAATTGCGCAAAATTCCCCAGTGACAACGGAAAGTCAAGGGATTTGTACACATAGTAGAGCAACCGCATCAATACAATTTGTAGTTTGTTTGTGCCATCTACATTACCAAAGTAAATGGGTTAATATGAATAGTTAGAATTTTTCAGTAGGTCAACAACACGTCCAACCGTCTAGGAGGTCCATGAAAGAAGTTTGGTGGCATTTTGCGCTCGACCCATGCCTATCCATCCCCCTCCAGTATCAATGGTAGTTTGCACCTATGACCGTTTGCTCCCAAGGGGGCTGGGTGCATGGGGACACTCAGGGTGCCAAACACCCTGTACACCTCAAAGGGGTCTACCGCAATGCAACCATTGTCCACGTGGCTTCCCCAGACCCTGTGTCTCCAGACTCCCCTTTGAATACCCTGACCCTGCAATCAACATATCTATGTATCCCTTGAACATTGTTCCGGGCCTATTTGGCTCACCTCACGCCCATCCATCCCCCTCCGGTATCAATGGCAGTTCGCACCTCTGACCGTGCACTCCCAAGGGGGCTGGTTGGATGGAGAGGCTCAAGGTGCCAAACACCATGTACACCTCAAAGGGGTCTACCGCACTGCGACTGTTCATCACGTGGCCTCCCCAGACCCAGTGTCTCCAGACTCCGCTTTGAAGACCCCGTCCCCGTAATCAACATATGTATGTATCCCTTGAACTTTGTACAGGCCTATTGCGCTCGCCTCACGCCCATCCATCCCCCCCCCCAGTATCAATGGCAGTTCACACCTCTGACCGTGCACTCCCAAGGGGGCTGGTTGGATGGAGAGGCTCAAGGTGCCAAAGTCCATGTACACCTCAAAGGGGTCTACCGCACTGCGACCGCTCGTCACGTGGCCTCCCCAGACCCGGTGTCTCCAGACTCTGCTTTGAAGACCCCGTCCCCGTAATCAACATATGTATGTATCCCTTGAACTTTGTACGGGCCTATTGCGCTCGCCTCACGCCCATTCATCCCCCCCCCAGTATCAATGGCAGTTCACACCTCTGACCGGGCTCTCCCGGGCTGGGTGCATGGGTATGAGGATATCAAACGTTGGCATCGAGGCTTGGTGGGTGTCAACAAACACATTACACATTCACATACACACCCACTTTTGTAAGCCTTTATAAAGACCTTAATAGCTGACTAAGGAACATCTCTGCAATACACAAAATATATCGCCAACAATCTACGTGTTATCAGGCTTGCTGAATCGTCTCATCTGCGTCCAAGTAAGGGTCGCGCAACTATTTCGTTCTGTAGTTCATCGATCACTGCTCGGAAAGCTTGTATTGTTTTATTCACTGTATTCTCATTTAAATTTATCTCAAAGGGTTCACCATTATCAAATGTTTTATTTATTTTTATCTCTGGAGAATTTATCACAACCTCGAAAATATCCACCTCGCTCATGTCCCTGGTACCAGGTGCACCGTAAAGCTATGAAATAATGAATTGTGTAACTAAATTGCCAATTAGAGCCTTTGTACCTGATGATGGAAGAAGATCCCCACGTGGAAGGAGATGGACAGAAGATGCTGGGACCAATTGCCTTACATCCCGTATGGAGCAGGCTATATGTGTATAGGGTCGCACCAACCAGCTATATGGTTTTGTAACCTATGTAATGTATGTTACTCGTAATGTTATGCATCTTTAAAACCCATTGCTTATGCTGTTTCCGTCAAGAGTGGTCCGTGGCAGCAGAGTTATTTTCTGGCACGTACTTGTATTTTTGTGAGATGACACCATGATCTCCTTGCAAAAGGTGTGCCGGGCCTTTTTCCCTAATGGGTTGTATTTTTTCTTGTGTGTGCGTTGATAGGCTAACCTACACCTCCTCAACCTTGGCTTACCTCGCAACTTGACTAGTTCTTCGTCGCCTTGAGCGGTGTTGGTATAAGTTCTGTTCGGACTTTGATTGATTATTTTTGTCTTCTTACCACACTCTGTATGATGAAGTGCTTTTCTCCTCTAAGCGGTCCTCTTCTGATCTTCTTTAATCTCAATATGCTCATTCTAAAAGTCTTTTTCAATCACTTTCTCGTCTTCTTTCTCCTCCTCCTCTTAACTATTCACTGAAGTGTACTTTAACTGCATTTGATTTCGATACTAATTTTACTTCTAAAGTCGCTACTCTTCGTGCGTTATTTGCTCATTTCTCACCTTCTCATTTACATCCTCTTTCTTCTTTATTATCATCGGTTATTGCATCTTTCCCTCCGATTTCTAATTGTGATATTTCCATTCTTCTTTCATGTGCCCATCCTATTGCTTCTCTTAATGAACCTATTCCCTCATCCATTATGCCTGAAATGTATCCTTCTCTTAATTCCTATCTGACTAGTCTTTTTAATATTTCTCTTCGTACTTCTATTTTTCCTCTCTCATTCAAACATGCTTCTATCCTTCCTATTCTGAAATAAACGTCTTTAGATCCATCTTCTGACTCAAATGTTCATCCTATTTCTCTTCTTCCTTATCTGTCTACGCTTCTGGTATGGCTTGTCTATTCTCAGGTCTCTTCTTTTGTCACGGAAAAGTCTATTCTTCCCGGTTTTTAGTCTGGGTTTCATCCTCTTCACTCTACTGAAATTGCTCTTCTTTCTGTTTGTGATTCATTGCTTACTGCTCGCTATTCTAAACACTCGTTTATTCTCATACTATTGTATCTTTCTGCTGCTTTTGACACAGTAGATCATGTGTTACTCTTACAGTCCCTTTCTTCTTTTGGATTTTCTGGATCTGTGCTATCTTGGTTTTGCTCTTTTTTATCTAACCGCACTTACTCTGTCTTATGGGCTGGTGCCTGTTCTGATGCTTCTCCTCTTGTACATGGTGTTCCACAAGGTTCTGTTTTTGGCCTTTTCCCTTTTTCTCTTTACACCTCTCCTCTTGCAGCCATTATTTCTTAGTTTGGGTTATCTGACCATTTTTATGCTAACGATACCCAGCTCTTTTTGTCTTTTTCTTCTTTGACGTCTGTTATTCACATGAATCTTTCATCCTGTCTTTGTGCTATTAAGACTTGGATGTCGGACCATTTTATTATCCTTAATGCTTCAAAAATCAAAGTTCTCTTTTTCCCCATCTTCATCCTTTCCCTCCATCCTTTGTCTTGTTTCCTCCTTCTCATCTTCCTATTTCCTCTAGTACACATAGTCTTGGTCTTTATCTTGACACTGACTTATCCTATTCTTGTCATGTTTCTATTTCTCGTTCCTGTCCATATCTTTTTAACATCTGAAAAGTTTGGTCTTTTCTTACTTTTAGTGCTACAAAACTTTTAATTTCTTCATTTATTTTTTCAAGTTTATTTTACTGTTCTGTTTTACTTTTTGGTCTTCCTGTTTCTCGTCTTGCTCCTTTAAAGTCTTTTTAATGCTTCAATTCGCCTTTTGTATTTGCTTTCTCCTCATGATTCTATTTCTACATCTTTAGCCTCTCTTAGATGGTTAGCTTTTCATTCTTGGCTTAAATTTAACTTTCTTTGTATTGTGTTTAAATCTCTCTATGGTCTTGCTCCTTCTTATCTTGTATCCCTGGTTTCCTTTTATGCCCCTTCGCGGGCCCTTGAATCACAATCTCAATTTCTATTATTAGTCCATCTCCCTCCCTGTGTTCAATCGCGTTTTCGTTCTTTTTCTTTACTTGCTCTGCTTTATTGGAATGCTTTTCCCTTTCTCTTTTCGATCTATTGTTTCTTATTCTTTATTTCGCTCTTCCTTGAAGAGCTATCTCCTTCAATCCAAATTATGCATTGTATGCTTGCTTTGTTCTCTTATAGAAATGTTAATTATTCTTATTCTTTAACTTTGATGGATTTCATCATTTTGTATTCATAATTATTGTACTATAAGTTAGCATATGTACAGTGCCTTGGTGTAAGGCGCTACAGAAATACCAAATAAAATACAAAAGAATACGTTGCCCCTCTGGACACAATAACCCCAGGGTGCACAATCCAAACACACTCAGAAGGCCGACATGCATAGATGCAAGTTTCTCCTGGTTATGCAAGCACCAACAAAATAGCACAACCTCTATTCTATCCCTCTTTCCTCACTAACCTACCCAACTAGTTTTCTTACAGAGCCATGTGAGCGCCTGGAGACTATGCAAATGGTAGCGGTGCGCTGTATAAATCAACCCCTCTAATTATAGCCCTTTAGCAGTGCTTGACATGTATAGTAAAGTTTCTTGCGTCATTTGTGCTGTACCATCTTGAAGCATGGTCAGCTGTGACGGGTAAAATCTCGAAGTGGCAAACCAGCTTTAGGTGACATATCAGGACTTTGCTCAATGGTCTGGTTATTACCACGATCCAGGATCTTGCAGCGAGTGGAAGGTATAATGCAGTTTATGGGGCCTCTCTTGACTTAACAGCTGCTTTTAACATGCTCGACTGTGGGCTACTCTAGAAAGAACTTGCAGGCTAAGGTATTCCTGTAGGCCTACTCAGCTTATTAATTGCGCTCCATTCTAGAACTACCATTCAAGTACGCTTGAATAATAATTGAGCACATTCAAGGGAAATTCCCACCGCAAGGGGGGTCAGGCAGAGCTGTATGGTTGCCCTGTGCCTTTTTAATTTGTATCTGTCAGATATTAAGGAGGCTCTAAACCAGGTATCATTGATGGTGCCAAAACCTTTGAATTTGCGCATTCAATTGCTGTCTTACGCTGACCATTTCTTTCTACTTGATGTTAGTAAGATAGGTCTTCAGCAGTTGATTTCATCCTTTGTAACCTATGTGAACAAGCAGGGGCTTTCTGTTAACCCTACTACGTCAAAAATTATTAGATTCTACAATCATAGGAACAAATGTAACTTTAAATGGTATATAGGTACAATATAGGTACATCATCTATTCAATGTGTGGACTCATTAATCTACCTGGGATTTCCAGTGTTTGTAAAACCTACCCGGAATAAGAGCCTTGTTTGGTTGAATTACGTAACCTTGAAGTTAACTACTCAAATGAAAATGATTGAAGCAAAATTTGGTACATTTTCTCTCAAACCGATAATCCCATATTATGAGTCACAAATCGTGCCCAAATAGCTGTACGTATTGGGGCGCATCCCTTCACACTTTTAAAATCTCTGTCCACTTTGGAGGGGGAAATCTGGAAATGCGTTCTGAGACTTCCGTTGAGTCTTCCACGAGTAGTGGTGCGGTATGAGCTGGGCATTTCTTCCTTACAATCTCGTGCACATTGGAAAATTCTCTCTCTCCTGCGAAACATGTTAATTCAGCCCGATAATTCTCTAGTGGAAGATTTTAACTCCTTTTTTACTAACTAGTCTTGTACGAATATGAGAGCTATAAAAGATCTGTGCATTGAGATATTGGAAAAACTGTTGTAAGACCCAAGATCTGATTGACTATCCCAAGAGGGTTAAAAAGCTACTCTATCAACATGACTGGATATTGACAACAGATCGACTTCACTCTTATTCCGCATTTGTGATCTGTGGGCAGACTATAAAAAGAAGGGTGTTTTAGCCCCGTTTCTGAGCACCTACCCAGATAAGGCAATTTGAGAAGTCTTCACCCGTTTTCGAAAACAAATTCAGGTATGGTAGGATTCCAGAAAATCTAGGATTATGTAGATTCTGCAAAAATGAGAATTTAGTAGAGACAGCCAAACATTGGGCGATGGATTGTCCTGGGCTGAGGTCCTTTCGAGAACTCTATTTGCCTAAATTGACCTATTCACCCATATTAGCAGATAGAGATGAGTTTTGGAACAGCTGTCTGGCAGGAAGAACTATGTCTGTTGTAATAGGAATATCTAGTTTTATACGTGCACTAAATCTGGATGAGACAACTGTGGTGTAATTGTATATTTTCTTTAGAGAGAACATGACCAGAAAACAAAACGTACGGGTCTTGCAAGGAGGTTACAAATGATATAATATGTGTCTGGAAATTATTTATTTAACTCTGCTAACGAGCAACGAAATGAAACACAGTGTTTTAACTGGTTATGTTTTTTATATGATATTGATCATTTTATTGATTGTGTAAAATATTGTATTTTATTAATTATGTAATGTTTTATGAATTGTGTAAATTACTGATTTCTCGTTTCTCTTATCTATATTGCATTTTAACTGATGTAATGGTTTTGTATTATTAAAGGTTTAGCTTTCGCAACCAAAGAATAAAAAAGAAAAAAGAATAACAAATTGCAGTAGGGCTTGCAGGTACAGAGTATCAGTTGAACATTCAGGTTGGATGATACGCAAAGAAGGGGTGACCTATGTAGAAGAGGAACTACTACCTACACCACCCCTCTTTTTTGCAGATCCCAGAGTGCCAAGAAACCATGCCAATTAAAGCAGTGCACCTATTACATCCAATAATATAACACACCTCCACATGGGCACACCACACTCCTGCCTGCACACACCTTCATGAGCACCAACACACACACACACATACAGACCTCGGTAGGGTTGAAGCTGGTTGCAACACATTTGAGGACATTTGCCAGAAAAATAAGAGCAGAGACTGGTCTGGTATTTCCTGGGTTTTTGAGAGCAATGATTATTTTATTGAGTCCCACTGTAAGTCAATCTAGCTTCATCTGAGCTAGAAAACTGTCTGAAGGGACGCAGAGGTTGCAATTCTGTGAGATGATCGGGTGAATGATGAGTTGATTTCACAGAGCAGCAATCTGAGGGTGAGCCAAAAGGACTTTGTGTGGATGTATTGTCCAGTGATGGGTAGGAAGTAAAGTGGATGGGAGCAAGAAATGTAGTCTCTGGGTTGCCACTCTTGGAAGGATTAGGAGAGCTGTGGCCTTTAATTTTGGTGATTTAAAAGGTAAGGGAATCTTGCATTAAAACACACCCTTCTAATGAAGGTCCGATGAAAGAATTTCGGCACTGTGTAGCTATGAATTTTGCTGATTAGCTTTATTCATTGACCATCTTGATTACTGCCAACACAATGTAGAACAAGTTGTCAGCAGGTAGAAGTAGTGCATGCCCCAGTATAAATCTCCTGATAGCGATGACATCGTATTAATTGCAGAGAGCGAGGGTAAGCGATAGATTCTTCCAAAATAAAAATATTAACATTGTTTGCTAACTTGTTGTGTTGTCTCTCAAACACGAAAGACAGTATGAGTTGCTCACTATAAGTTCACATACATTTGATTGACCTAGGTTTACAAACAATATATATTTTACTTACTGCAATTTTTCCCAGATCTATGCCATAGTTGAGAGATTTCCAGGCGCACTGTTTGAAGTTGGGGGTCCAGGATTCTGCTATGCTTTCCCGCATGCATTCTCCCTTTTCTCCTTTCAACCCATCATGTCCAGGAATTCCAGGGGTACCTGGAATTCCATTCACTCCTGGAGTCCCGTCTCGTCCCGGGATGCCCCCAGGTCCTTGCATACATAATCCATTATGCTGAAAAAGAAAAGGTGTATTAGGTCTAGTTCCATTCCCTTGTAGCGTGCTAGTCAAGGATTGAATAGAATGTTGATCAGGTAGAAAACAATGAGTCGATACCTTAATTAGGCTAACAGAGTCATTTATTTTTCATATTTGCAAGCTTTCATTGAATGTCTCCACTTCCTCAGGCAGATATGGAATTAAACATTTGAAAAACATCACAGCCATGCTCAATTTGTATTATTACTGTGCTTTAAAGGCCATAAGGAACATAGTATCCCAATAGGGGGACACAGCTAGGGCACCCAATTAGATTGATTTACTAAGTGCTGTCACAATGTGCTGTGTGATAAGGGTTTGTGCTATAGGATTACTTACAACAGGAATATCTTGGTGTCCTTATGCTCAATAATGTATGTTTATTGTCAAGTGTTCTATTTGATGTTATGTTAATGTTAAAGGACATTTGTACCGCTCACTATCACCACCAAAGTGGTCCCCTGGCGCTCTGGCAGCTCTGAAAAAGGGGAGTAGAGGGGGTGGGTTAGTAGGAATAAGCTGGAAAAGTGCAAGAGAGCAGTGATGTGCTGTTGGCAGCCTCAACCCGGTGGGTCTGTTGGCTGGGCTTGGGGTGTTTTACGTTCGGTAGTCGTCGTGTGGTTTGTTTTGTTGTTGCATTGTTGTGAAGTTTGTGCGGATTGCTGCGTTTTAGGCTTGTGGTTGTGTTTGGTTAGAGTTTCAGAGGTTTATGCAGAGGGATGAAATTGTTAGTTGGTTGGTTAGTTGGCATTGCTGTCCTTGCAATTATGGGATTCCATCTAGGTGCGGTACATGCTGACATTCACATTTCTATCTAGATGGGACGCAAGCTAAAGTTCCGAATCCTAAGTGTGGTGCATGTTAAGAATCACATTTCTATCTAGATGCGGCGCAAGCTAATGTTCAGAATTCTGAGTTTGGTGTATGTTGGCAATCACATTTCTATCTAGATGCGACGCAAGCTAAAGTTAAGAATCCTGAGTGTGGCCCATGCTAACAATCGTATTTCTATCTAGATGCGACGCAAGCTGAAGTTAAGAATCCTGAGTGTGGCACATGCTAACAATCACATTTCTATCTAGATGCGACGCAAGCTAAAGTTCAGTTCCCTACAGGTGCGGCATTAGCTAAAATTGGCAAGTAAGTTAATATGCATCACGAGGCAACATTTACAATCCATTTACAATGGTCACAAGTCTTTCTAAGTATGTATTGTCTAAGTCTATGGCAGTCTACGCTATGCAAGGTAAGGTAGAATGAGTGAGGGCTGCCCTGGGAGGACTAGTGATGAAGGGTGAGAGCACCAATGAGAACAGGCCTAGGCGGGTCGGGAGGAGGGAGGGAACGGAAAGCAGGAAGAGGGTGCGGGGAGGGAGCGGGCTGCTGGGGGATCAGAAAAGGCCTCGGGGCCTGCAAGACTGAAAACAAAATTTTAAAAAAATAAATAAATAAGGCGCTCCTGGAAGGGCCTTGCTGCTCACGTGCTCCTCTGGCCATAGTGGTAATGGCTCAGGAAGCGCATGTGCAGAGGGAGTAGGCCCTCAAGCACAACACGTGCAGTAACCAATGGAAGCCGGGTGGGGGGAGGTCACGGGAGGTGGGACTGGAGGGGGACGTTGGGAAGCAGCATTGGGAGCTCACGGGGCGCATTGGGTGGAAATAAGACCGAGATTGCTTGGATGGGCAGCCGGGGCACAGCGCTTACCTGATGGCCATGGCGGTAATGGCTCAGGAAGCGCGTGTGAAGAGGCAGTAGGCCCTCGAGCACAACATGTGCAGTAACCAATGGAAGCCGAGGCGGGGTGTCACGGGAGGCGGGACTGGAGGGGACATTGGGAAGCAGCATTGGGAGCTCACAGGGCGCATTGGGTGGAAATAAGGCAGAGATTGCTTGGATGGCCAGCCGGGGCACAGCGCTTACCTGATGGCCATGGTGGTAGTGGCTCAGGAAGCGCGTGTGCAGAGGGAGTAGGCCCTCGAGCACAACATGTGCAGTAACTAATGGAAGCCTGGGGGAGGTCGTGGGAGGCGGGACTGGAGGGGGACGCTGAGAAGCAGCATTGGGAGCTCACAGGGCGCATTGGGTGGAAATAAGGCCGAGATTGCTTGGATGGGCAGCCGGGACACAGCGCCTACCTGATGGCCATGGTAGTAATGGCTCAGGAAGCGCGTGTGCAGAGGGAGTAGGCCCTCGAGCACAACATGTACAGTAACCAATGGAAGCCGGTGGTAGGTTGCGAGAGGCGGGACTGGAGGGGGACGTTGGGAAGCATCATTGGGAGCTCACGGGGCACATTGGGTGGAAATAAGGCAGAGATTGCTTGGATGGGCAGCCAGGGCACTGCGCTTACCTGATGGCCATGGTGGTAATGGCACAGGAAGCGCGTGTGCAGAGGGAGTAGGCCCTCAACCACAACATGTGCAGTAACCAATGGAATCCGGGGGGAGGCGGGACTAGAGGGGGACGTTGGGAAGCAGCATTGGGTGGAAATAAGGCAGAGATTGCTTGGATGGGCACGGGGGCACAGCGCTTACCTGATGGCCATGGTGGTAATGAGGTGGTGATGAGTATGATGGTCCAAGTACCAACCAGTAATGCCTCTTACCACTCCTACAGTAATGCACAAACACTCTTACATGGGGACAAATGTCTTATTCTATGGCGATACTCTAGTGTAAGCAATGATGTGATAGGTTATTTATAACACGCTTAATACCCAGAGGTTTCTAAGCACGGACCCAGGGATCAAACCTGTGTTGCTCTGTGTTGTCTTGCTTCCAAGACGCGCATGTTGCCACTGAGCTATCCTCCTGAGACAATGCATTAATACATGAGATCATACTGATATCATGTATTTCAAATTGAGCAGATTGTAGAATCCGGAGACACTGCTTCACCAGCAGATTCACTCCAACTGAAGAGCCCAAGAAGGGCTTGGATGGGGGGAGCTGTCAATACCCAATGCTTCCCATGTGCATGTTAGGGCATTCCACTTTGGTAGCATTTCCTTGAATACAATTGGATGTAATAACACACTAGGCTCACTGTTTAGGATAGGAGGAAGATTCTTTGTAACACAAGCAAAGACCGGCTGTATATTTACGTTGCTTACCGTAACCTGCTGCCTAATATTGACTTAATCAGAGAAAAATATTTCCTCAACAAAATCTGTGACATCCCTCATACATGAATTTAGAGCTAAGCAGATTGATACCATAGGACCCCATTTTACCTTAGAATGCCACTGTGCTTGGTGGTGTCCAGCAGCTAGCAATGGGTGCTCATGCAAGCTGTAAAGAACTGCCAGAAAGGGTTGGGCCAGTGCAGTGTCTTTCCAGATTTGAAGGGGTGAAACAGTCTGGTACTCAGATTGACTAATACACACAAGGGCCAAAACTAAGTTGGCGGGATCTGCCTGTGAAATAAATAGTCTTAACACAAAGAGGATGGGCAGGACACCTTAATGTTTGAAATATTTAATATGCAGATGAAGAGCTCACCAAGAGTCCTTATGAACAGGAGACAGGGAAAAGCTACCTGTCCCTTGGAGTAGCTCGCTTCGCCCTAGGAAATGGTGGTGAGCTGCGTATGCGTAGCTGCCTATCTGTCATACATGCCTATTATTCGCTCAAGGATATCTTACGTAAGCAGTGCTTAACAGGAAAAGACCCTTTTTTAACCATATTTTGTAACGTGAAACACAATGGCCTACCAAACCAAAATTGTGCTTTAAAAAAGTCTTAAAACTGGGAAATATCCATTGAGGTACCATTCTTTATTATCCTCATACACGTAATCCCTAGGGGCATTGCAACCCCAATCTTAAAAAACAATATCATATTTAGAACTGGTGAGTAAGGATAGCATATCCAACCTGATGCTATCCCTCACAAATTGGTCGACCCATTTCAGTGATGCTACAGTACTTTATGTTGTCTTCGTCAGGACCGTAGGAGGCTACTCAGACTACAGTCTGTGTTGTACACACTTACAAACTGTCTTTTAACACTTCTGAGAATGCATGTACAATTTTACTTTATTCAGTACATATCTGAATTTGCTGGAGATGTGATGTATGATATGGCATTTATAACGCACTTATACACAAGTGTTTCAAGGCGCGACGTGGCAAGGAAGGGGGAACAGGGAGGGAGACAGACAACGATCCTACTAGGCCAGGTGTCATTCAGATCACGCAAGTGCATGGGAAGGGGCAGGGGACAGTGCAGTACATGGAATAATAGAATAAATAACAATAAGTAAAAGTATGGCCAGCAGGTGGCAAGTGCAAGGGTAAGTGCAGACATCAGATGTCAAGTACTGGTAGTGGGACTGTAGGGATACAGAAAACAGTCCCCAAGTGTGGGGGTTTCCAGGAAGGCAGTGCAGGTGTGTGTGACTGGCGGGGTAGAGACCTGGGCCCGAGATCAGAGGGTGGCCAGGTAGCCAGTGCAGTTTCAGATAACCAATTAATTACTACTCTTTGTTCTCAAGCATTGGATCTTACATGGATTTACATGCTTATGAATATTAGCCGTCATCATGCTGGGAATCCTCGATAATATAAAAGCAGTTTTGCTTTAAAGCTTTTAAAACTGCTTGTAACTTATATAGCCCCTTGCTATCACTTTGGGTCACACTGCCCCAACCAGTGACGTTTATCCTCCTTAGCTCCACCCCTGGCAGCCATCTTCAGGTTTTATAGCACACGTCAACATGTTGAGAATCCTCGTTATTCGCTCCTCGAATTTATTGACTCCATTTTTTCTCAACGATTCTTCATTGTTTCTTCTTTTGTCACATCAGTGACTACTGGTAGCGGGGATCAGTTGCTGGTGAAGATTGGAACCCTCAGAGCATATTTTGGCCATGGGGAACTTCTTCACTGAGGCCTTCTCCATTTGGCGAAGGTGGAAGCCAGTTAGAAGATGCTGTTTAGGCCTTCCGGCAAGTGCAACCTCAGGAACTTTTTCATAGAACATCGGCATACGAAATGTCTTTAATGCCTGCATCCGGACCACGAAGTAGAGAGCTGCTTCATCTGTCAGGCGTTTTCATCGGAAACCCGAAAAGACCGCCACCAGGGGTTAGTCACATGGTTGGAAGAATGTGAGAAGGCCTCTGACCCAGCCTCGGTTCTAAGTCATGCCTCAGCTGGAATTGGCAGGCCTGAGTACTAAACTCCCTCTAAGAAGAGGTTGAGATCCCATGAGGATGCTTCCCAGGGGAGGGGAAGAAAGCCAAAAGGGCTCATGGATGTGTCACACAATTCGACTACAACGCCATCAACAGCTAAAGAGTCTAAAGACTCAGTCTAAATCTTCAAACTTGTCGACTGTAACAGCAACGGCAAAGGCTACACCTTGGTTGCCACTAAATCATCATTGGCGACAGGAGCATGAAAAACATTAACATAGCTCCAATACCCAATACCCACTTCTCACGTCCGCTCACTCTACACCTCCCACCTACAACACACGCCCAGAGGGCTAGTGAATCAACTGACCAAAACACACAAATTGCACATCACTCTCTAAGCAAGCAACAAACCCAATAACCTCTGACATCAAACAACTCAAAACACTGGACACCGCCCTCCTGGACACAAGCCAGTGCACAATAAACACACCCAGAAACCTCACATGCACAGATGTCAGTTTCTCCTGGTTCTACACGTATCAACAGATAAGGACAACATCTATCCTATCCCAGTCTCCCTCACTAACCAACCCAACCCACTTTTCCTTACAGAGCCATGTGAGCGCTTGGAGACCATGACTATGGAAGCAGTGCGCTGTATAAATCAACTTAATATGACTTGGAAAGTGATTTCCAGGAACCTACCCCTAACTTGACTGTTACTGTATATAGGAAATGTACTCTCTCTGTACCATGACTGTATACTGCACTACCCCACCGACAAGTACGCTGCAACTGTATTCAGGAATGTACTTTCTATGTGCCATAACTGTATTTTGCACTTTAATAATAATAATAATAATTTAGCATTTATATAGCGCTACAAACCCTCAGGTATCTGAGCGCTGCTTATTATTACCCACAGTGTGTGGTGCTCATTTATCGACCTTGGAAGGATGAAAGACTGAGTTTGGCCCTGCCGGGATTCGAACCTGCGTCAGCAGGCTCTGTACAGATGTTAAAGCGGTGGTTTGTTTTTCACACTCAGATTTCAAAATTTGATTAAAATTAACTTTCTCTAAACAAGGGCTTTCCTTGCTGCAACTAAAACACTAAGGGTTCTGTCAGAATGTCTGTGTAAATCAATAGTCCACTGTCCTGTGTCAAAAACCCTGCAAGTGTGCCTTACATTAAAAACTAAACTAGAGGGGGGGCGCTGTTGAGCAGCCGTGAAGCTGGCTGCCTGAAGTGAGAGCTCTGCTAACTGGCCCATGGCAATCACCTATGGTGGCGAACATAAAAGTCAGACAGTGCTAAAACCAAGCAAACCTACCCAACTCAGATAGGGGGACCGGCTGGTGAAATCCTGAATTGATCGATTGTGCAGAATGCCCGAAACAGACACTGAGGCCCGATGGTGAGGGCACTGTGAATCGCTGAGGCCCGTCGGCTCGCGCCCGCCACTCTCTGTCGGTGTTGTCCCAGACCTTGGGAGCCTGTGGCCGCGCAAGATTGCCTATCCCAGGGCCACCACCTCCGGAGCAATCTGGTAGCCATTCCGAGTAGAGGGACACTCCACCCGAGTGGAAAGGAGGTGGACCACAAAGGAAGCGGAGCGGCGGAACAGCCAGCGCCTCACCCTGGAGTGGAGAGGGGAGAGGTGCGCGCGCAGTGACATAGGCACACAACATCAAGTCGGCGCAGCTGCGGCAACCTGGCTGGGGAATGCAACCTTAGCGGCTGGAGCCGCTGCAAAGACAGCACTCCGTGGCAGGCTGGCCCTCTGGATCGAACGTCAGGTGAGGAGAGTGAGCGCTCTAGGTTTCGGGGTCCGCTGTGCCCCTCCATCGCAACGGCCTTGCAGTGGGTGCCCTTTTTTCACCGGAACCAGATTCCCCTGACATCCGGGTGGGGATCAAACCTACATCATTGCGCCACCCATATAATCAATCATAATGCCAAACGGGACCTACTGGGGTCTGAGGTGCTGCATCTGCCATAGTGAGACAATGAACCATGGAGGAATGGAGTGGAGGCAGACCAACCTGCTATCTGTGCCCCAATGGTCCTCCAGGCGAGACGCACATCTAGATTCTGCTGACATACTGGGCCTCTTGGACTCCCTCCAAAGAATCACCCCAGGGCCCATGAGTCCATAAGTGGAAACTGTTTCAAGACTGTGACCTCACCTAGATACACGGATACATGCTTTGGGGGTTGTCCCCCCCCTTCCTAGACCTTCAGCGAACTGCATGTGAATGTTCACCGCTTTTACTTAGCGCTGCCACTCCATTACGTTATATTATGTTATATTCATTTATATAGTGCACGGCCGTCTAAAGGCATCATGGCGCTAGATAGGGATATCAGACCAATCGGTGTTCAAACCACAGCGTAGGACCTAGAAAAGGGTCGTTTTAAGTGCTTTCTAAAGTCTAGATGGTTGGAAATGTTCCTCATTACAGAGGGCAGGCTGTTCCAAAGATTAGCTGCAACTATGGAGAAGGCCCGACTACCTATCCTAGTACGCCGAAACCTCAGAAAAACAAGGAGGTCGGTGGTAGAAGAGCGGAGATCCCATTCTGGATGGTAATGATTACAACTACTCCAGGGCTGCATGCCCTCCTGGTGGAAGCCTGGTCCCCGTAGACTCCCGAAGGTGCCTCAACTCTCCCCATTCACTGGACATCCAAATAACACAACAATGCAGGGAACCCCTGGAGAACCACAGAGGTACCCACACCGGAACTAGACAATCAATCATAGGCAAACAGGACATGCATTGTGACGTGGCAGGTGGGCCGAACCTCACAGACCATCCTGAAGCTCCTCAGACAGGTCCTCCGGGGACAGTACAAGAGTGCTGTGGCCAGGCAGCGACCGTGCCCATAAATATAAACCCTGAGGACAGATTACCCCCCCCCCCCTCTATTCCCCAGATGGACTCCGGATGGTGCATCCATCCACATAATGAGACCATCATTCCCATCGGGGACCGATGGGGAAGATCAGATCAGCTACCCATCTGCCATCGTGGGGTGTCTCTCATGACCAGGGGCACAGAAGGAGGAAAAAAGTTTGGTGCAATGGATACATTCACCAAAAGAACTCCCAGGGCAGAACCAGGCCCATCGACATATTCTCAATCTGATCAAACCCAGCCGGTGGCGACAGCATTGATGAACCTCACACATATGATGGAAGCATGACCAAAGGCTTTGCTGCAGTGCACGAAAAGCTGGATGACATCACAGCAAATGTGGCTTCGATGTGCTCACAAGTGGCAAAAGATGGGGCCCGGATAAAGGAAGCAGAAACAAGAATCAGTACAACGGAAGACGCAGTACAAGACCTTCAAGGTACGGTGACCGCCCTGGTAAACAACATGAAAATGGTCAAGAATAAATGTGATGACCTTGAGTCGAGCTCGCGGAGGAACAACATCCGCATAGTCGGTGTACCGGGGGTGGCATGAAGCAGGCGGTGGAGGCGCTCCTCAAGCACCTAGTAGGGGACCCCCTGCTATCTCCCTTCTTTTTTTCATGTTTATTTTAAACCAGCACACAGACAGCAAAACCATCAGCAAATGAAAGGCAAAGCATTACCTCCAATTCAGGTTATGAGCATTCCCCAGATATTCCCCTCCCTCCCCCTTGTGGATCACCTTTCATCAGGATCCGGCTGGAAATGGGTAGGCATCCGTCACTCGCAATCTGAGTGAAGGGCCCTTGCGACCAGTCGCGTTTTGTGAGTTAGCGCCGGGAGGTTCTGATCGTAATCAAGGAATGGCACCCAAATGTTCGAGAAGCAGTGGAGGAGGCCAGCTTCGACTGCAGTAATGTTCTCCGCAATCAGGATGTCCCAGAGTTTTAGCCACCACAGGGTCATCAGGGGGCCTTCAGCGGTCTTCTAAGTACGCACTACCTTGATTTTCGCGGCCAACAAGAGTTGTGTTAGTAGAGCGGCCATTCTGCCTGTTCTTGGGTCGGTGCCCGGGATTAGGACTCCCAAGAGGACGGATTCTGGCTCCATGGGGAATCGCCACCTGAGTGATGTCCAGAGCTCCCTCACCACTGGGCATGCCCACCACATCTGAAAGTAGGACCCAGGGAGTCCACATCAGCGCCAACATAGGGGGTCCAAAGCTCGATGAAAGTGGTGCAGGCGTAGCGGGGGATAATACCACCGTAGAAGCAATTTGTGAGCACATTCCCGGTTAGTAATGCAAAAGGAGGAGTGCGTTCTAGACCAAATGTCTATCCATGTTTGGTCCTCCAGAGGGTGCCCCAAGTCTGCTTCCCACTGTGACATGTAAGAGAGCCTTGCGGCAAGGAGGTTTACTTACAGTAACTTATAAAGGGTGGATATTTTCCCTCGCAGTGGCCGGTCTTTTATGGTAAATTCAAGGGGAGTGAGGGTGCGAAGCGCTGCCAATCGGGTCAGCAGATGGGAGCACCAGTGTCGGAGTTGCGAATAGGTAAACCTGTCTGTTTCCGCTAATTGAAAGGCTGATTTGCATTGCTCAAAGGAGCGTGGGTGGCCCTCCTCAAAGAGCTGTCCCAGGGATGCAAGGCCTCCCACAACCCAACTCCTGAAGTTCGAAGGGCAGGACCCCGGTGAGAAGGCCGCGTTATGGAAGACTGCGGAGGAAGGGCCCAGACCCCTTGGGATGCCCTTATGTTTCAGCGCCCAGTCCCAAGTTTTCAGGGTGTGTTTGGTGGAGGACAGGGTTCCCGGTCAGGTGTGGTGCTGGCGGGCGGGGTGGGTATATGGTAGGAAACGCAGAGGGAGGGCCATGCGAGATTGCTCTATTTCTACCCATTTCGGGCGCCCCGAAGCAATGACCCAAGCCTGAATGTGCACCAGCTGTGCTACGACCTGATATTTGCAAAGGTCAGGGACCCCCAATCCTCCCAATCTGGAGCTGCCCATCATGGCTCTCTGGGGGATTCTTGACTTCCTAGCCCTCTAAATGAACCAGAACATTTTCCTCTGCAAGCGCCGCAGGGGGGCTAGGGGGATTGTGACGGGCAGGGAGGAACAGGCATACAGGAACCGTGGCAGGAGGTTAATTTTGCAGGCGGTAATGCGCCCAATAAGTGAAATCTCCTGCGAGAGCCATTGCTCAAGATCTTTCTCCAGCTCTTTGAAAAGTGGGAGGAAGTTCACCTGGTAGACATCTCTCGGGCAGGCAGGAATCTGGACCCCAAGGTAAGGAATAGCCGTTTTACTCCATTGGATCAGGCACAGAGTTTCAGGGATTCCCGCTCCCGGGCCTCAGGCCAATCCCCAGGGCCACTGATTTCGCAAAGTTAGTGGTAAAGCCTGCTACCCTTCCAAACCCCTGGATCTCAGTAGGAGCTGGCTTCAGCGAAGCGAAGATATCTGTGATGGATAACAGCATGTCATTGGCATAAAGTGCGATTTTGTGTTGGAGGGAGCCTATTTGAAGGCCTTCAATTCCTGGGTTTAGACGGATTCATTGGGCAATAGGTTCCATGACCAGGGCAAAAAGCAAGGGAGACAGGGGGCATCCCTGTCTAGTATCACATGTTAAAGGGATAGGGTCAGATAGGAGGACGTTGACTCTGAGAAGAGTCTTAGGTGACTGGTAATTAGCTAGCATCAGCTTTTGAAAGTTTGGACCAAAGTGGAAGGTTTCAAGGGTGAATCGCAGAACCACCCAGTCCACTTTATCAAACGCTTTGGTCGCATCTAGGGCCAGCAAAGCAAGCTTCCGTAAATCCTGATTCGCGACATCTATTAGGTTCAGGACGCCCGTCAAGCAATTTGCCAGGATTTATGAATATATGTTAGTGTCAATGTTTAATAATGAGATATGCCTTAATGAAGTGTTATCCATAGCGTCCTTCCCCGGCTTAAGAATGAGGACTGTGATGGAATCCTGCATGGAGGGGGTAATGACACCCGAAGTAACAAAATAATTGAATAGGGTCTTCAGGGGAGTCAGTTGGGGCGGAAAATGTTATAGAACCGTGTGGTGTACCCGTCCGGGCCCAGGGATCTGGGTTTGAGACTCCTGATGACTGCCTCCACCTCCTCACCTGAAATTGGAGTCTCGAGGCTCTCCCTCACGGGGTCTTTGAGGCGGGGGAGATCAGCGCCTTGCAGGTACTCCTGCTGTTCTCCTTGGTTCCTCGTGGATGCCAACATTATTTCCGAAAGGTGGCAACTGCAAGTCGTAATTTGTCCTGTTTTGCGAATTGTACTTTGCCTTGAGGGTCGCTTAGGCTCAAAATAGTGTTCTGTTTTTTCTTTGGCGAGTTTGTCCTCTATTAGTTTATTTGCCTTATTGCTTTTGGAATAGTATCCTTGCTTGGTTGCTTGGTTTTAACCAGAAGATGCGCAGTGTCCTCTGCGCATCATTTCAGGCGGCTTGTGAGGCTCGTTGGGATTTTGGGGACCACCCTTTGTGTTTGTGGATGGCTTCAGCTTTGTGGACCTTGTTCTCGAGGTCGATGCGGATCTGCCGCCTGCATTTGTGGAAGGCCACACCTTGCGCAATCAGTTCTCCCCGCACCACCGCCTTCATAGCATCCAAAGTGTTAGTTGGGGATGTGTCCTCGTTTGGGTTTACCCTAAAGAAATTCTTGATTGTTTTGGCTATGGAGTTTCTTAATGACATGTCGTTTAGGACAGGGTCATATAGGTTCCATCGGTGTTGGGGAGGAGGGTCGGGATCATGCGCCCGGAGCGTCAGGGCTACTGGAGCGTGGTCGGAAAGCATCCTAGGGCCAATGATGACATCGTCCGTGAAGGCTGAGGTTTGGGGAGGCCAACAGGAGGTTGATACAGGAGAAAGTTCTGTGCACATATGAATAGCAAGAGTAGTCTCTTTCATTGGGATGGATCACTCTCCATGTGTCCACTACATCCAGGGTTCGGAATAGGTGAAGAAGACCTGACACCAATCTAAAGTCTCTGGGTGTCGGAGGGTGCGATTTGTCCTTAAGCGGATCGGGGACCCCATTGAAGTCTCCTCCGATGATGGTTTGGCCTCCGATGAATGGGAGGAGGGACTCTTCCAAGTCACTGTAGAACCCCTCCTGTTTGTCATTCGGGGCATAGATCGAGTTGATGGAGTAAAGCTGTCCAAAAATAAGGCATTTTTATCGCAATGAAGCGTCCCTCCGGGCAACGCAGGGACTCCAAAATGTGTGGTCTTACCCCTCTTGCGAAGAGTATCGCAGTGCCCCCTTTCTTCATAATATCGGAGGCTAGGAATTCCTGTGGGAAAAGTCTACTGAGGAGGCGGGTAAAATCTGCTGGGATTAGGTGGGTCTCCTGCAGTAAAACCACAGAGGCGTCCCCATCCTGTAAACGTTGTAGCGTGGATTTCCTTTTAGGGGGGAATTCAAACCTCTGACATTTAGTGTAACGAATTTCAGTTTCTGATGTGGAGGGGATGCGTCATCGTCCGGAGGCTTGATCAGCATGAGGTCATCGTGCAGCTAGGGTTTTAACACCCACCCCAAACGGGGGCAGAGGTTTTAACATCGACCTCCAACGGGAGGCCGAAACATCTGATCGTGAAGGAATGGTGGCAAATTTACAGGCCATCGAGCATTTCGTGTCAACGGTGTCCCTAATCATTGCCTTAGCCAACAGGGCTAATATTGTTTGTAATATACTTCAAGGGTTATTAGGTGACATCCACCTCGGACTAAGGCATGAGCCGCACGAAGCCCGCTGCAGATAAAGGTTTGTCGCGTGTCATTCTGCAAGGTATGCCATGTGCAGGGGTGTAGCCTGGAGGGTGGTCAGCCGGTTAGCAATCTTTAATCCGGACATAGCTTGTAGATTCCCGTGAGGGTCAACGGGCAGACGTTGCTGGTCCAGGTAGAGCCTTTTGGTTTCTGAGGGAGTTCTTCGGGGCCACTCACCGTGGAATCCAGGGGGGTTTCACTTCTCTTTTCAGGGGAAGTGTGGCGCAAGATAGAGTCAGCATCATTTATATGGCTGATCGTTTGGGGGAACCCCTTGTAGGAGAAATGAAGGGCTATGGGGAACAACCAGCGGTAGCGGACCTGTTGGTCTCGGAGAAATAGTGGCAAAGGCCGCAGTGCTGGCCGCTTCTGAATGGCCGCCATGGCTAGATCCTGGTAAATCTGGAGGGGGGAGCCCTGCAAGGTCAGGTCGTCCCGAGCGCGCCCCACCTCCATGACCGCCTCTTTGGTCTTATAAAAGTGAACCTGGGTGATGATATCAGGCGGGAGATCAGAATCCACACCTCGCTGGGGCCGCAGTCTGTGGGTCCGGTCCAGGATGAGTTGGGACTTATCCAAATGAGGCAGGAGAGACTAAAAGAGGTCACCCACATATTCTGCCAGCTTCTGGTCTGGGACCGAGGAGGGGACACCCCGGATCCAGAGGTTATTGCGTTGAGCTCTGTTCTCCAAATCGTCCTACTTGTGCTCCAAGATCTCGTTTTGGTCAAGTAGGGTTTGCATCGTGCGCTGTAGTTCCAGAAGCGTGGCTGCATGTTCCTGGGTCAAGTCCTCCACCTCTCCCACTCTCTGTTCCACTTCCACGACCGTCTGCTCAGTCTGTTCCACTTTAGTGGTGAGCACTGTCATGCAGGTCTGGAATTCCGCTTTAATATCTCACATAAAAGCTAGGATATCTCCTTTAGTGGCTAGCTGAGTCGTGTTATCCGCGAGAGCTTGTGGCGGGGACTTTGGAGTGTCTGTCTTTTTCCCTTTGTCGGGTGGGAGCAGCATAGTGGTGATCTCTGCATTCTTCTGGGGTTCAAGGTGTTTTGACATCTTTGCCAGGTGCCCAGGATCACCGCGGGTCCTCCTCAAGGAGAGACAAGCACATGGGGGTGATAGCGCTTGTGTCCCGGTGATGAATCAGGACTCTGCACTCGGGGGACACCTCCACCTCAGGGAGGTAGTAATAGTTCACAAGGGTATCTGCTCTTGAAAAAATGAGTTGAGGCGGCCGAGCTGCCAGCGTGACAGTGGTGTTGGAGAAGGTGGGGTCTTCAGCCAGGTGTTGTGAGGCTGGTGAGGTAGGGGTTTGGGGGGTCCCCAGGGCGTTAGATCTCCACTCCAATAACAAGGGTCAGTAAGGGAGGTGGTCTAGCGAATAGACAATAGAGTGGTTCAGCTGAATTAGCGGAGGAGACCCCCCCAGCATCACCCTAGGGTATGTTGAGCTCCTCAAGGGGCCACTCCAGTAGATAGGTTGGCTTGTGGACACGGTGGATGTTGAGCAGGGGCGCCCCAGGATGTGGTTGCCTTCTGGATGGTTAAGGGATAGGAGGAGGGGCAGCAATCTCAAGCCCCAAGGCGTTAGCTCCAAGGCATAGGGCGGCAAGGTTACCACTTACGTCATGGATGGTTATGAGGCCCGGTGATTCATCTGAATTCCAGTCCACTGAGGTCTCCAGGGGCGGGCCACCACAGAAACAGATGAGTTGTGTTATGGCTACGGGCAGCGTTCACCCAGCGGCCAGTGTCAAATTATGCTCCCTGCCGTTGTGGGCAGCAGGGGTCGGCGGCCCCAAAGTCAGGGCTCGGGCCTCACAGTCAGGGCACTGCTGGGGGAGCCGACGGATCAGAGGGGGCTCCCGCCCGTCTCAGTGCTGCCCGGGATCACGATGGTGGCGATGCGGCTCTCACGGGCGCGGTCCGGGCACCTCCAGGGCCACTCACTGCAGCCGGAAGATCAGAGGGGGCGCCTGCAGGAAGTCAGATATGTGGGCAGGGTCTGTCTCTTTGAGCAGGCAGAGCCAACTCAGTGTGTTTCGTGGTTGTGCTGCGCAAAGAACAGGGCTAAATCAAAGAATAGCGTGCTTCTGCCAGAGGCCATTAGAGGAGCTGCCTCATCCGCAGTGCTCCAAGCCACGCCTTCCTGCTATCTCCCTTCTGTGTACAGCATGCCCACTGCACCCTCGCACCGGGCTAGGGTAGACCGCGGCACACAAGGCCATTAAATATCAGACGCCTTTTCAATATGATAACTAGAATAGAACCAAATTCAACAATGGGTATTGGCCATGAGGTGTTACGTATCATCAAGCTGCTATACTCGGCTCCACTGGCCTTGGGTCTTGATTAACTCCCAGACCTCCGAACTCTTCCCTCTAGGTAGGGGCACTAGGCAGGGTTGCCCACTCTCTCTGATCCTATGTGCCCTAGCCATCCAACCAATGGTGGATATGATCTGCACCCGTCACAGACACTGTGGGGTTTGCTTGCCTCAGTGGTTTGTCCAAACTTATCTCACTTTACGCAGACGATGTGCTGTTATATGTGAGAGATCCGCAGACAAACCTCGACCCGATCCTTCGGGACCTAATCTATCTGAGCGGCTTCTCAGGCTTCACAATAAATTATACCAAATTATACCAAATCCGAAATATTCCCCCTGACAACTAATACTAAACAAACGCATTGCACATACCCTCTACGATGGACTCCGGATGGGATTAAATACCTTGGAGTGGTGGTCTCTAGTACGAAGGCCTCCCTATTAAAAGACAACTACCAAACTGCCAAAAGGTACATCACGGACAGGCTGGCTAGATGGACTACACTCTCGCTCTCACTGGCGGGCAGACTGTCCCTGATAAAGATGGTGCTGGCACCAGAACTCTTGTATATATTTGCCAACGTACCAATCTGGCCAGGTAAAGCCCTCTTTTCCGGGCTACACGGGCAGTGCGCGCAATTCCTATGGCACTCTGGGGTGGTCCGGAAAAAATGGATCGACCTGACACATTCACACGATAGGGGAGGGTTCAAGGCTCCACATCTCAAACTGTTATGGGTGGCGGCACAGGCGCAGTTCGCCACCCATTTGGTATGACACAACACCGCACTCCCCCATGTCAAACTGGAACGCCTCGCCGCAGGTAAATCAGACCTCAAGACACTAGTTCTAGATGGTAGATATCAGGACAACTGCCCTGGCGACCCAGTGACCTCCACACTGCTGGCCTGGCGCTCCACCCTAGACATGCAAAGACAGCCATACCCATATTACAAATTGCTCCTGCTGTGGAGATTCCCCGGGATAGAGCTGAAGGCAAATCCCTCTATATGCACACTCCAGAGTAAATACAACCCGCTAGGGACGTAGGCCGGGAGATAGCTTTGCAAGGATAACAAGGTTTGCTTGTACAAAACACAAATTCCAGCAAAGAACTCTGCTGCTCAAGAGCGCTCTGGTCTTACATTCGCAAACATGGGTTTATAAACACAGAAATCGTCATTCACGTATAGGATGAATTGGTGCCACTGATTGGAGGCACCCTACACATGGGCCTGCTCCATAGTGGATGCCAGGCGGTAATTGGCTGGTTATTTCCCGTCGATCATGATGCACGTGGGTCAGCTGGGCTCATCCTGGCTGTGAAGGTCAGGGCATGGCTAAAACACAATGTTTCTGGCTAAACTAAACAACTAAGACGGACTATTCATTCATTATGGCGGGCACCTGGGCAGCTCAGGAAAGGGATGCCAGGGAGAGGGGAGGATAAAATACAGTCATACTGACCCACACACTCAGGTCTTCATTGATACTGCAGTTCCTGCACCCAGCGTCTCCCCCCTGAGGGTTGATCTTCCTGATATGTCATGTTACAGGAGACGTGTGTTGCTGCTAGAGAGAAATACAGTGGTATAGGCTATAGATCTGAGGTGGGCATTTTGTGGAGGCTAGGACCTTGCGGTCGAAGGCTTATCAAGAATTTAAAGGTGTGGGGGTCCAGTTGGTGATGTGTGGCTCACTCCGGCCTGGCTGAGTGGGGTTAGAGTCCTGATGGCAGGTTAGTGGAGATGAATG
The DNA here is from genome assembly GCF_040938575.1 of Ambystoma mexicanum. Taxonomy (NCBI): domain Eukaryota; kingdom Metazoa; phylum Chordata; class Amphibia; order Caudata; family Ambystomatidae; genus Ambystoma; species Ambystoma mexicanum. The sequence goes on along the minus strand of NC_090933.1, from coordinate 949,898,077 downwards.
GACAGAGCAAAGACCCTGGTGCTGCCTCACGCTCTTTGCTGGGCGAATTCCTGAAGTCAATACTAATTATTTTGCAACTCTAAAGGGATGAGAGGGAAACAGACTTCTGTGGGAATAAGGCTGCAGCGGAGCCAGCAGGTAGCGCAGAAATTGGGCCTTATGAACTAGGAACATGAGCAGTGTGGGCATGCAGCGTGTCCCATTTTGGGACTAACCTAAGATGGTGTTGTGGAGTGTGGGCACTTCTAGTGCTTAGCATCTACTTCTATGTGCTGTAAGGGCTTTATATGGTTACTGGTGATGCATACTGTTCCCCTCTTGTAGGTTACATTGCCTCATATTAGGTTGTCTTTATTTGGAAGCACCTAGGGGGGCGGGATAGGCTCATTTCCATCCCAACAGGACGCACATGGGCTGCCATGCTGGAAGCACGATGGGGAAGTTTGGAATACAGGGTGATGGCAGACCTGTTCCCAGACAGAACATTCATCACCCCGCTGACCTGGCGTCAGGGACATACCAGCGAGGGGATTGAACTAATGCAGTATTACAGGTTGTGAGCAGCAGTCTCGGCTAGATGGCCTGGGCTCCCTTCAGAACCTCCCCAAAAGGATGAATTGGCTTATTTTGCAAACTCCAGTGGCGGACGTAGAATACTTTCAACACTGTACAAGATGTTACTTACTAAGCGGGCACCCCAATCCCCCAGGGTAAGACACAACTGGTCCGAAAATGTTGGGGTTGAACTGTCAGATGATCAATGGAAGCGCATGTGCGCACACGGCAAGAATGTATCATTCAATTTTAGATTTCGATGTATGCAATTTAAACTTTTGAATGAACTATATTATACCCCCAACAGACTTAGCCAAATCAATCAGTCTATCACACACTGCTATTCCATGTGTCAATGCCCTCAGGCGGATCATATACATATGTTTTGGTCATGTGAGCGATTGCATGCAATTTGGGACTCTGTTCTAGAAACCCTATCGAACTTTGTTGATGCACCTCTCTCCTGGACCCCTCTGGGCGCACTAATTGGTCTATGGGAAAACTTTCCGAATAAAAGAATTCGCTCATTTGCCAACGTTGGCTGCATGCTAGCTAAAATATGTATTCTCATGGGATGGAAAAGCAAAACCTTGCCTACTACAAAAATGTGGCTAGTGGCGCTCACCTGGACACAGAATAAGGATGAATTATATATCAGATCACTGCCCCATGCATCCTGGCCAAGAGATATATGGATGGAGTTCAAATCTTATCTGGCAGCCTCCCCCCGCCCCATACCGACTGATACTAATAGAGATTGTGGGCCTCATTACACGGTAGGCGGTAACCATGGCGCTATCAGCGCCATGGTTGCCGCCGGTATTTTACCGTGTCCGCCTTAGTGGATGGCGGAATTACCGCCCTACTCCAAGGTGAGCGGGGGCGGTAATTCCCCATTCACCAAGGCTCTTCCCCATTCCCATTTTTCCCCCATAGGGCATAATGGGAATGGGGAAGGCGCTAATTACGGTACCGCAAATTGCGGTACCGTAATTAGCTCTGAGGTCCCTTTGCGGCACCCTACTTTAACAGCTGGTAAAACCAGCCGTTAAAAAGTCGGGTCCCGCAAAGGGAACTCGTAGTAAGGCGGTAAGGGTTTACCGGTACCGGTGCCCTTACCGGTACCGGTAAACCCTTACCGCCTAACGTGTAATGAGGCCCAGTGTATGTACGACCCCCTACTGAGATGTGCCTAATATGTCTGGTTGTTTCATTTTATTGCCTCCCAATACCATTTTGTTGAGATTCTCTTTGTACTATCTCACCTAACTGAATATAATGTATTCCACTGCACTCTGCCTCTAAGGCCAAATAAATAAAGGTTTTAAAAAAAAAACTAAACTAGAGATAAAGTAGATCTTCTTGGTCCAGAAGAATGTCTCCTGTCTACTGGACTAGTGATTGAAGTCCACTTCTAGGCTTTTACTTCTTCTTAGGGAAATGACTCCCTTCCCCCGGTCAAAATTGTGCTCCAAAACAAAAGACAAAGTTTGATCACTTCTCTCTGTCAGGCACACTGCTTATCTTTTAACACTTTGTATCAGAAAGTCTTTTCAGCTCTGGTTACCAGGAGAATTAATCCCTTCTCCTGAACTCTACAGTTCAACACAACCAGGGTGAATTACTCCCTTTCCCTGACCTTGGTTACCAGAAGAATGACTCTATTCTCCTGGCATCTTGACTTCAGAGTTCGCTATAACCAGGGGGAATTACTCCCTTCCCCATGTCTCTCTTTAACAGTTCAGCACCACCAGGGGGAAATGACTCAAACACACAGTTCTCAAATATTAGAAGAGTCCACAACCCCAGCTCCTCTTCTTGTTTGATTGGACTCACTTGGTATCCCTCTCTAAAAGGTGCTGCGACGAGGAAGATGGCTTGTGCTACTTTCTGATTTCAGATCCCAGACTCTGGTTTCTCTCTCTCTTTGGTTTGATCCACTTGGTTCACTCTCCTGCCAAGTATGACCACAAGGAAGATACCTCGCTTCTTGATTTGGGTCCCAGACCCTGGTTTCTCTCATTCTTTGGTTCGGCCCACTTGGCTTACTCTCTTGCCAAGCACTGCCACGAAAATATGACTTGTAAAATGATTCGGATATGGGTCCCAGACCTTTCTTGGGTAGCCAATTGATTTCCTTTCCCCACCGACTCTCTCAATCTCCACATTTGGGCCGCAGACCCTTTTCTGGTGGTCAGTCGTTAGGCTACTGGGCCGAGGAATCAGTCCTTGGATGCAAGACCCTCTTGCCGCCTGCCTCACATCCCTACCGGGCCTCCTAAACATTCCTGTACCTGTCACTGGGATCTGGTAGCTCCCGGTTCTTCCTGGAATTAGGCATCTCAATGGCAGCACTGGCGTTCCTTCTCCCTTGGTTCGTTGGCTTCTTGGGTCTGCGCTCTGCTACTCTGCTTAAGGTCTCGACGCTGTCACCAGACCGTCTGCTCCACCTGGTCATGGTCACGCCACTGCACTGTTTGTTAGGACTGGCGGGGAGGTTGCTTCTAGATCGACCTCCTCTGGACTTCCACTGCTGCTCGCCTGTGTCCGCCGCTCTGTCTGGTTCTTCTCTGGACGCGATTCAAAACAAGTTGTCCTCCTTCTGTTTCCCTTTTATGGCACAGGCTCCACCATGGTGCAGCGTCAACACCTATGGGCCACTTAGTCCCAGTACTTGGGTCTGACTAACGCTCAGGGTTCTCAAAGATCTTTCTTCGTCCAGTAGTTTTGGTTATGTCAATCTTACATATGTTACAGAAGTACATGGGCCTAGTCTCAAAATAAGAGTTTATGATGCGAGTGGGGCTTAAGGAGTGAAGTGTGTATAGGGTATGGGTGAAGGATGGGTATACCGTGTTTTCCCGAGATGTTCTCCTTTGTCCCCAGTGGGGAGGTCCCTTCCCATGAGATCTTCCTGCTAGGTACAACCCCCAGGGGGACTATCGGGCAGCTGCCTCACCTCCCAGACCTCATGGGAAGGGGCTTCCCCTCTGGGAGAATTGACGACCTCTCGGGATTCATCAAACTTAATACCAATTTTAACCAAATCAGATACAAAGCACATCACCAAATTCAATGCAGGTTTGAAAGAGGAGAATGTCCTTTTGATGACATGGGTGGCAAAATCATGCCCACATACTCCAATACTTGGTTGTATTGTATTTGAAGGATCCTGCTCTGACAAACCCAGCCTGGATCCTCTTTTTCTCTCTTTGTGTATTTTGGTAGCCCTGTGCCAGGGCAACTTGTCCTCCCCTCGCACCCAATAGATGATGTAATTTCTCTTTACTTTTCAAAATTGTTTTCTTATAAATCGGCGAGTGTGCTCCTTCTATCCCCTTTTCGTTCTGACAAACCCAGGTGACCAAAGGGTATGCACCTTGTATGTACTACCTCTGTTTGTAACCTTTTGTAACCACTCCTTTCATGTAAACCAGCGCTCAGATGCCCCCGGGTTCAGCGCGCTTTATAAATTTCTAAATAGCAGTGCATCATAAAAGCAAGATCTATGGTTGCCTTACCATACTTAGCAAAATTATATGGTTTTTAGATTTCATGCTGCAACCATAAAGTCCCTCGTTAAAAAAGTTTTTCACGGAATGTCACAGGTTATTAGAGTAGCATAACCATAACATCCCTTTAACAAAGATTTTCAGTCAATAAATATATATATAGAGAGAGAAACACGCGTACAATTTCATTATTCGCTACATCGGTGCTCGCTGTGTGTACTGTAACCAATGATTATGATCGCAGACCGATGACTGGAAAACTGGCTGATCTGGGGTTCTTCTTCTCCAGGAAGTCTTGAGATACCATGGATATAACAATCAGGTTGGAATGAGAGCTATGGCAGGGCTGGTTGCAGAGGGGGCTTTAACCTTAGACACGAAAAACCAAAGGGGATGCAGTGTTTACCTTTCTAGCACATTTCACCTGCATCCTGTCTAGGATGCAGGCAATGGGAGCAATAGACGAGTTATGACAACAAGGGTGCAAAAACCACCACTGTGTCCCCACATAAATACCATATCAAATAAAGGTAATAGGGTTTTCACATCTCTGGCAAAAAACAGAGTATAGGACAGAGAATGAACCCAAAGCGATAGAAGTAGAATCCTAGTCCTATATAGAAATATAATCAAAGTATGTGGAAGGAACAGGTGGTTTAGTCATTAGACTATAACCAAATGAATAGTGCAAGTATAACATAATTAAACAATTGTGAAGGCTCCAAAATCTGGTGGTTTAGGATTGAGGCGAGGCGAGGTTGTTAGCAATGATACAAAAAGGTCTGGGAGCTACTCTACCGAGAACGAACACGGCCAAATAACCTGTTATTTGGGAAGGTGACCACTCCTGCCTTTTGCACTGCATGTTATTAGTAGAAGCTAATAAAACTTCAACTAGAATAATCGAATGTAAATCTGAGGAACCACCAATATGCTGCCCCCGACTTGTGGCCTGCATGGAACATGTACAAGAAAAGCAGCTTAAGAAAATAGAATTTTAATTGTTGCCTCTGTGATCTCTGAACTTGGACTAGTAAATGTACGGCAGTGGGTAATCTGTGGGTTCATTTCCAGTGTCGATATTGGAGACTTTTCAATCGGAGGGGTTGACGGATATCAACTTGGGGTGCTCTGTGCCCTCAATCAATTGAAAGTGAAAGATAACAGAGACTCAGTTCCCCCCACTCCGTAGTAACCATGCAAAACAAAACATTCACACAGAGAGATATAGCTGCGCCACTGGTCTACAAAAAACCTTCTCCGGTTTTGTTTATTTGTATTGTTTAAAGCTCCCGTAGGAGGGCCCTTTGTGAGACACGGGTTTCGGCACGTCCTGTGCCTTCTTCAAATCAGGGCATTCTTGTTAAAAAGCAAAAGCAATTGCAAAAACAAACACATATTACAATTAAATTGTGCCAAGCATCATAAAAGAATAAATCACCATAACAAAAACCACAGAGATGAAGGAATGGAGACGGGGAGGATAGTTGGGGTCAGTTGAGGAAGTCACAAAAAATAAAGACAAATAAATGAATCAGAAATCAATTGTGTAAAAAGAAACCAACATTTTTTTTTCATTGCGTAAAACACATCTGTTCATCATTATAATAAAACACCTAATGTAAATGTATGCCTTATTAATTAATTTGATTGCTTGTTGATCCAATAATTGAATATCTGATTTAGCTCCAAACAGTATTCTTTAAATACGTACGTTTATAGACCTCCTCTTACCATTACTTCTTCTTATCGTGTTTGTTACAGTTTTAATTCTGGAGTCGTTTAGCTGCCATACATCCAGGGTTAAATCCCCTGTAATACATTATGGTTGAGTCTCAGCGTGGAATTTAACACATTGCCTTATGATAAGTGTTTAAAGCTCCGTTTAGTGTTAGAGCAATGCCTGCCTCGATTTTCAATAGGATTAAACCTTGTGCTGTGTGACTGGCGTCTAACCATAATCACCCTGTACTGATTCGAATATATGTATTGTACATAAAAGCGTTTAGATGGTATCAACTATTTACAATATTCTACAAATCGCATTGTCATTAACTATTTGATCGTGTTAGGCTTCTGAGCCGCGTGTCAATCATGTAAATACTGACGAGTTAAATGGACACACGTTTTACATAAATGTTCGACTGGTTCCCCTGTTAAGTTAAGTATAGATTCACTCTGTTTTTAACGTGCCTACTAGCATCGCTAATGTGAATCTTCTGTAAGCCGGCATGTCCCTTGTTTAGGACTTACCTCAAAAGTGCAGGTTAGTTTGCTTCAACTCTCCGAGTTCAAGGGAGACGCTGGCGTCCAAAAGACTTGTATAACTTGGTCGTCATGGTTACCCTTGCTCTTTGTTCCATCTCTAATCCTTTGCCGTGAAACAGCCGCCATGCTTTGAGATTAGTTAAACATTCTATCTGTTCGAATCTATGTGTTTCTTCCCACACTCCTATCACTAATGATCAGCATCCAAATAGATGGCTAGATCGCCAATTGCCAATGCGCGCCCTCCATGTAAAATAGCAAAAATTAGTTAATATTTTAAAACGCACAGTAATTCTGGTCTTTCCGTTCTTTTCAATTTTACATTAGTTAGTGTAACATAATTATCTGTGAATCCAAAAATAAAAAATGGTATTAGGTATCCAGCCGTCTTGTGGCCTTAGTACAAATGTTGTACTGAAAATACACACGTTACATGTTGTTGAGTTGCGCTCTTAATATTGGAATGGATGTGTTCCACATTGCTCATGCTCCTTGTGCCTGCTTCTAGGCAATGATCAATAAAAGCACCCCGCTTTCGGACTGGTTCCGGTCCGCTAGAATCAAACGTCCTTCCATAATTCATTCTAGACGAGCTACTGATGGTTAACTCGGCTCATTATATGTACTGTGAACTTAAATGTTGCTCTGTTTAACTCTTAGATAGGTCCTATGTCTCTGATCAATTGGGAAAGGTGATGACAAGTTAACCTGCAGAGCCGCAGAATAATGTTTACAAATGTGATGTATGTATCTTTCCTATTATTATTAAAAAGTTACTGGTGTAAATAATTGACATGCTGTTTACACTTGACTGATTCGGGTTGTAGAATCACAATTGTGTCACTGATTAGTCAAAAATTCCAAATACAATCCTCTTCAAATGCGACTTAACTTTGCTGTTGCTAATCTTCGCTGATTCTGAACACATGATAATATATACATGGATCATGCTTGTATATACATGGATCATAATAGTACATTATACAATTCTGACCTGTGCCTGTAAATCGGTCCTGAAATACAAAATCCCCCCACGAAAAATTGGCATGTAAAAACATCCTGGTTGACATATGCTATACCCAGTACACCATTTGTCCTATTGGATGGCCATGTCTTAAATGGCCCCCTTTACAATCTACATTGATTCACATCGGGCCTTTGTGGGTTAATAAATGTTCTTAGTTCCTGAATTCAAGAGTCACAGATTCTATAGAAATTATGCTTTTTCATTCATTTACATGATTGACACGTGGCTCAGAGGCCTAACGCGATCAAATAGTTAGCGACAATGAGATTTGCAGAATATTGTAAATAGTTGACACCATCTAAATGCACTCATGTCGAATACATATATTCAAATAAGTACAGAGTGATTATGGTTACACGCCAGTCACAGAGCACAGGGTTTAATCCTATTGAAAATCGAGGCAGGCATTGCTCTAACACTAAACATAGCTTTTAACACTTATCATAAGGCAATGTGTTAAATTCCACGCTGAGACTCAACCATAATGTATTACAGGGGATTTAACCCTGGATGTATGGCAGCTAAACGACTTCAGAATTAAAACTGTAACAAACACGATAAGAAGAAGTAATGGTAAGAGGAGGTCTATAAACGTACGTATTTAAAGAATACTGTTTGGAGCTAAATCAGATATTCAATTATTGGATCAACAAGCAATCAAATTAATTAATAAGGCATACATTTACATTAGGTGTTTTATCATAATGATGAACAGATGTGTTTTACGCAATGAAAAAAACGTTTTGGTTTCTTTTTACACAAATGATTTCTGATTCATTTTTTTGTCTTTCTTTTTTGTGACTTTCTCAACTGATCCCAACTATCCTCCCCACCTCCATTCCCTCATCTCTGTGGTTTTTGTTATGGTGATTTATTCTTTGATGATGCTTGGCACAATTTAATTGTAATACGTGTTTGTTTTGCAATTGCTTTTGTTTTTTTAACAAGAATGCCCTAATTTGAAGAAGGTACAGAACGTGCCGAAACATGTGTCTCATAAAGGGCCCTCCTACGGGATCTTTAAACAATTTAAATAAAGAAAACCGGAGAAGTTTTTTGTATACCAGTGGCGCAGCTATCTGTGTGAATGTTTTTTTTTTGTCATTGATTTTGGAGACAGCTCTCCTAAAGTGCTGTGCGGCTCTGCCCTGTGGTGTCAAAGCCTGAGTGCAGGCAGGCACCGACACCTCACTGGGGTTTACACCAGCTCCTAGTGCCCAATTATTAGTATTTATTTAAAAAAATTAAATTTTAATCGGGCCGCTGACTGTGGTCCGATCACTTATGAGATGTAGCCCTGGGTTTCAGGTGAGCTAAAGGACTTCACATAATAGTTTAATGGCCTTGATGATGTCTTTACTGAACTGGTGTCCCACATTTGGGATATCAGTATTTGGACACATCCCTTAACTGAATTTCATATGGGCCTTTGCTTATGGCAAGCTGCATGTAACCATCCTGCCAACTATTGCTGAAACAATTGATGTTTTGGGTCTCAGTCTCTGCCCAACAAAGCTAGAGGTCAAGTTTAACATGACAGGATTACTTGGCTATGGTCCCCCAAATGAGACCTTTCTGACATTTGACCCAGCGTTTTCTGCCCTGGTGATGGCTGCGTGGATGCATCAAGCCTCCACCTCTGATGTGGACCGGTACTTCAAAAAGAAGCATCGGCTCAATTCTATAGATCCCACACCCCATGCCTGAGAGCCTGGTGCAAAATGTTGGATTCTTTTGTGCACAAAGTGTTTTCTTCAGGTAGCATGGCTTTAAGGGTCGTGACCACCACCTGTGCCCTGGCCAAGTACACACTACTTGTGGAGTGTAATCGCTGAGGCTGCTAACAGTCTCCCCTTGCCAGAGAGGAAATAATGGTGTACCTCCCTGGTCAAAGGGGGGGGGGGGGGTGGGAGCTAGCATGTTAAATTATTCAGTCAGGGTCTGATAGGACTCATTTTGTAGCTAGGGCCATGGGTGCAGGATTTGAAATTTGCAGGCATTCCTGGGTGTAGACACCTAGGTTTTTCCCTGACATCCAGGCCAAGCTTTTTGAAATGCCCTTCAACAGTGACAACCTTTTTGGGGCTAGGGCCAATGAGTCCCTGGAGAAACCAAAGCCTCCAAGGCCACAGCCAGGTTTATCAACAGCCTCTTCGTCAGGTGTTGTTCCCGTCAGACTTTGTATTCCTTTGTTCACTATGACCGGGGCCAGGCACCCTTAGGCAAGCAGATCCTAGTGGTGTGTTCCCAGTCTCCAGTGGGCCAGTGGGGTGGGGTTTAATCCCTGCACACCTGGGAGTGACAGCAAACCTGTCTGATGGGTTTTCCCACCTGAGAGCTATTCAAGGGATTTGAACCCTTAAGGGATGTGAGGACTTAAGGCCTGAGGATAGGTTGCCATGTTTTGTATCAACCAAAGTTGTTGCAATTGTGATTTTCTGAGGCCTAGGAATATGGCAGGGACCAGGGATGAGGAGGTCTGGTGTGAAATAACTCTGTGTCCAGAGAGCAGCAAGAGCAAAATGGGCAAGACTTCCATTTGGCATGCCAGGAGCCTGTTCTAGCTGCAATGTAGGAAATATCAGAAACAACCTTTATGGCCATAACTGCAGGACAGCACCTGGAAACTACAACTCCCAGTGATGCCAAGCAAAAGTACTTGGTGGGAGAACCCCTAGCACAAACGTCGCTTTCTTGTGCTTGAGACTTTGCCCTTAATGGGCGCAATCTCTCAGAGCTCTGTATTCCATTAGGGTTGCAAAGCGGGGCAACTCCCACAAAGAACTTGACTCTTGCTCCACGTGGTATATAGATGGGTTCTGTGGGGGCTGGGGTGGGTTGGGCGACAGTAACAGTTAATTGGATTTTATGAACTAACCAGTTCTTTGATACTCACATTGGCACTGCTAGGATTCAAGGTAAGTCACACCCAGGTGTAGAAGTTAAATGCTTATTGCGCACCTAAAACAGACATAACGGATGAAAGAACATAACACTGTGAACTAACAATGTTTAGAAATGTGTGGCACTAACGTTATGAAGAATGCGTGTGGTTCTCTGGCAGATAATCGCGCTAAGGAGAGGAGCGTGAACCTGGACAGAATTCCTAACACTAGCTTCCTCCTGGCGTAACATAGGCCATTATAGCATATCTTAAAGTTCAGTATCAGTCTGTAATTCAAAGGGTCACTTCTGTCCCCCTTCTTAAATATCATAATTAACACTGATCGCTTCCAGGACGGCGGAGTAGGTCTCTGTGACTTATTAATAGTCATTGAAAAGGCTAAACATATCAGATGGAATGAGAGGTATGCGCAGTATAAGTTCCATTGATCTCATGGGCCTCTATGATGTTTCTTTGTAGATGCATAATTATCAACCTTGTTCCATTGCAGAGTCCCTGGGATGGCATAAAATTGCATAAAAGCATAATTACAGCACCTACTTTCAGTTTTAGCTCGTGAGGAGGCATTTATCCTATAGCGTTTTGCTCTTTAGAGACTGAAATGTTGAGCTGGTAATTAACTGTTCATTGACACTGGAACTGCCAGGCCCTGTGTGAAGAGAAGTGGGAGTGGAAGAAGTAACATGAAATTATTCCGAATGTTTGCAATAGTGGAAGGCGAAGGTGAGCGCGTAGAGCCGTGCTCATTCAGTTTGTTGAAATGGTAGCTATTATTGAAGTGGGTGCACTTTGCCATTTGGACAGCAGAGGGCAACCTAACACTGATAAAATGCATGAGCTGAGTACGGATACATATCTAAGCGTTTTATAAATAAACATAGATATGTTTTGGGGGCAAGTTAAGTGATGATTTCATTACTCTGCTAAGCAAATCAAAGAATGCATGACTCACAGTGTTTAACTGGATGAGGCTAATGCAGCTAGGTAGCAACACCAGGAGGGCTGCTCAAAATAAATTATAACTGCATGAGTAGCAATGCATTGTGATTTAGACATTAATTAAATGTCAGTTTAATATAACTAAGTTTTTGATTGAGAGAGCATCTAGTTGGGCACCGAGAGTGAGATATATGCAAGAGTTGGACAGCAACAATCGCGGTCAAGAGTGAGAGGCATAACTACGGAAGGAGTCAAGAAGCATACTTTTCCTGCTTTCCCCATACCTATCCTAGAATAATCAACCCTAATCCCTGTCCCTGTTTCCCTACCATCCTTAGCCTACCCAACGTTTGGCACTCTAGCCCTCTTTGCCCGTGGGTTTTGCATCACCCTGTGTCAATACTAGCCATGCAAGCTATGCCGAAACCTCTGTGGGGATATTGTATTTTGTGCTGCAAAAGACTGAAAGTATAGTAGATCGGTGTAATCGAGTCACGAGTTCCGAGGCTCTTGTGACCGTAATCTTGTGTGGCATTTCCAGGTAGGGGATGATCTTCCTCAGTATGTGGAGCTAGAAGTGTGATTTCTTTGCAAAGTTGTTAATTTAGGGTTGTGGGGATAGATTATTGTTCAAAATCACCCCAGGTTCTTGACGTGTTCAGAATGGGAGTGTGCTTGATCCATCAAAGGAGTGGTCCAGGTGACAGGTAGTAGGGTTTGGGTAGGGATACCAAAGAACGAGAGGCATTAAGGCAGAGGCCATTGGGGATGGTCCAGTGCTGGATGTCTTGTAAGAATTCAGTGATATGTTGTTTCCATTCCGAGACTCCCGGCTAAGGAGACCCATGCGAGATATCAGCGTATAGTTGGAAAGCATACATAAAGAGACTATCAAATCAGCCAATTGTTTAAGAAGCCTTGAATAGCCATGGTGAAATGATGGATCCTTGGGGCATCCCCCAATGGGCAGGGTGCCCCTAAATAAGCGGTCTTTCAGAAAGTTACAAATTCATTATGAGCGGTTCCGCCAACCATCTGGATTTTAAAACGTCACAAGAGAGTTGGATGATTGATGGTATCGTAGCTAGAGTGTAGGCCAAGGAGATTTACGTCTGTAAGCTGGTTCCTTTCAAGAGAGTTGAGAATTACCTCTCGTGGTGAGACTGGTTTCAGTGCTCCTATTGGGGCAGAAACCAGATCGGTTATTGTGGAGGAGTTTATTCCCTTACCTGTGACTCAAGAGCTCATCAGTGCTTAGTTTTTCAGGATTTTTGCAGTAAAGGGGATGTTTGAAATGGGTCAGTGGGTTTCAGGGAGGTGTTGACCAGCATTACTTTTTGCAAGAAAAGGGTAAATGGTGGCTGACTTGAGAACTAAACCTGGGTGTCAATAGTGTACCACAAAATGAACCCTACTAAGAATTAAATGGAAGCGAATTCTAACACCAAATTGAGGATTGCTTGCCACCTTGAACTTTGATGGCTTCAACCCCACCTTTCTCAAGTGTCAAGTCTTTGGGTTTCTATAAAGATCACCACCTCTCTTTTAAAGAGCACAAAAAGAAGACATTCTGGCGGCTTGGTACTTATGAGCCTCCTTCGTCAGATTAAACAATTCCAGCCTTAAAGTATCTTTTGCTTGTGAATTCCACAACCTCTCCCACATTGACAGGGGTGAAAGTCTGCTGACTGGCTCCCTAACGCTACCCTACTCCACCTAAGTCCAGAACTCCTGATGTCTGGAAAATGCAAATTTGAACGCATCCCCCTCGCACTCCAAGATCTATATTAGCCCCTCCCAGCATGCACCACACTGCACTGTCCATATAAAGAAATGCATATGAGAAACGGGACTATCTAACTAAGAATCGCTCCCTCTAACAATGCTCCTGCACAACCTGCAACAGAAACGTTTTGAAACTAGACGTTCTGCGGGCAAGCAAATCCATGGAATGCTCTCTCCCCTTCCCCTAGACCCTTGCACAGGGCTCCAGACTTTAAAGAGCCCTCCTTGTTGTAAGGTACTTTAACCTTCACCCTTTGACCTCAAATCTTCCCCCTTGCCAAACATCCCCACTTCTGTGTGTTTCCGTCTTAAATGACTGGATTTCCTTTCAGCTATGTAATCATAGAGATAAAAGTGTGTCCATAACCAGTTTGTCCGTGCAACCAAAAAACCCGTAAAGATGTGAAGTAATTACCAAAGAATATTTCACGTGCTCCTCCTCGCTATACTGTTTGTAGTCGGTTGTATTTTTAACCTGCAATAAAAACAAAGGAACTTGTTAGAAAAACAAAAATAACAGGCTCAAGTCATTGGTCGGACATCAACTGTTAGGAACATGTTGATGTTGTATGGTAGCATGCAGGGAGATTTGTATTGCGCGCATTTTCTGTTCTTCAACTTATGTGCTCTACCATACCATGCACTGTCCGATCCAACCTCATTTGTCGGAGAGAACAATGTTGGCTGTGGACAGTGTTCACTTGTAACTGCAAAGAGGTTGAAATGAATTAACTCATCAATCCGTATCCTCTGGAGGCTATGAAGAGCTGGTACTTTGTTACCTTCTTAGCATGTTGGGAACTTCCTCTGCGGGATGTTCCTGGAGTACGGTATCTGTAGGCGGCGACCCAGTTTCAGATTAATGCCATAATCAAGTTTAGAGCCAACAATAGGTTTAGTGATTTCTGCCAGATTGATGTTTACGAGGAATGGGCCAACGAGCCCCGGTACCTTGAGGTAATGGGGGCAAGATCATGTCATGTTGCTGAGCCAGCGTTCCATGGACAAAACAACGTCTAATTTAACAGTCAGGCTTGTCAGTACTGGGAAACCTTGTTTCCCTTAGTCGTGTTACTGTGTTACTACTTGGTTACTTTTGTATCACCTGTGATTACTTTTTATCATTGTGCAATGCAGCTTACACTGCAGTACAATGGGTTGCATTTTTGTTTTGCCCTGGACTAACACTCAGAGGATTTTTGGTTACTCTAGGTGTGCTAAAAGGATAGGCTGGTGACAGCAGTGACTTTTCCCCACTTTTTGGGGCATTTCGTTTTAGCTTTACTGCGTTTGGCTACTGGTCAAACATGGCCGTGCCACGAGATTTTCACAAGTTCTTTTGCCATCTTGTTATTAGCCATCTTTCTGGCCTAAGAGGCCAGGAGAATTCTTATAAGGACTTCCAGTGCATGGAAAAGCAGGAGCTTTTGGCAGGCTACTGGAGGGTTGAGCGTATTTGCTGGCTGGATCTGTCTGACTCCAATCCACAAACTGGTTTCAGTGTGTCTGAGTGGTATGCATGAATGTTCCCGCCAGTGGTCCTGATTAGACCACTTCTGGGGTGTGTATGGGGGCTAGTCCTGCTATTGGCTAGTGGGAGTTTCAGCTCTTACCTGGCTTTTAGGATAGGAAGAGGACCCCTACACCCATTCTTCAGAGATCCTGGAGAAACCTGAAGGAGCCAGGTATCCTATCCAGCTGTGAGACCCACGAAGAGACCTGGGACCCGACTGAAGAAGGCCTGGCAACCAACTTTTGCTGCTGTCCTGGAGGAGCCCTGTCTTGCTTTTGATCTTTAGTAGTCCTGCGAAGGAGCTATGACCCTTGGAGTGGAGGGACCCTCCATTCCCGACGTATGCTCGCTGCCCTGTCAACGGAAGCCTTCAGAAGTGCCCTGGAACCACCTGTTGTCTCTGGGCTGATTGTCTCTCTCCCATATCTACTCCCTTTTGACTGTGCTAAGCCGCATCTGGAAAACAGGATTCTAATGCTATATAAATACCTACAAAATAGGCCCTTCTCTTTCAAAGGGGTTTTAAGCCAGGCTTCTAAAAGAACAGATGGACTCATTTGCCAGGATGCTTTCATTATCCTGTTACTATTGACCAGTTGGATACACCTTCAAAGCTTGGATGATTAGTGGGACACAATTATCTCAGAGGTTTGCCTTACTGTGGTTATATCAGTCTTGTGGTAACCTGTGAATGTGTTTCTTTTTGGTGTACGCCACAGCGGTACATGAAGAAACTGCTATAGAGCGCCAGGGAAAAATAAACAGGGGGGGTTGTTGTTATTAGGGTACCTATTAAACTGGGACCTGGCTTTGGGAAGCAAATAAGTGCTTTACAAGTCATACAGGAAAGGACACGATGACGGAAGCAGAGATACAAGGGGGTAGGGAGCCAACAATGGAGAAGGAGGAGGGTGGGCCATTTGGCAGCAAGGAAGGCTCGGTCTCCAGGTTTGGGCATACCCGTTCCAAGGGGCAATTTAAACAAAACCAGAAGGTGATGGGTGGGAGGTTTTGAATTAACCATAACCAAGGACACTGCTCAGGGACATCCTCCAAACCATTTATTTCAGCCTGTGAAGCCATTGAAGAAGGGGAAGATCATATGAAAATCAGGCTCTGTTCAGCCCAAACTGCTAGCTCACATCTCTTCTGCGTGAGACCACAGGCAACCACAGATATGTTTCGGCTTCATTGGGCATCATCAGTGAGTTGTAGCTTAGGTCGGTAGGGCCAGGAACCTCGGGAGCCATGCCTGGGCATAACCGTCCCACTCAGGGTGACTTAAGCAAACCCAAAAGGTCAGTGATGGCTGGTGATTTGTTTACTTGGAGGGGTATAAATATTTCCCCCAAATATGCCAGAGCGACCAAATGTTGAGAGAGAGCCTCAACCAATCAAGGGGGGATTTGGGTGTGTTATCCCCTTGAGAAAATGTTTTGAATAAGGGGTAAAATGTTGAGTGAAAAAGTGGGTAGAAAGCCAGAAGGTTTGCATTTGGTTTTGTTGTGTAATGCATGAAAATATCCGATAGATGGAAGACACAGTGAACAGGAACATTTCCGAATGCATTTTCATGCAGGCTCTGCCTATACATTTCTATGCTGGCTGCACCAATATATGCCAGTATTCCCATATTAGAACATACTCATATTTGCTTTGCACATAATGCCAGTAATGATACTAAAATAAATCATCATGGCCATGCTGGTATATGACAGTATATACAATACAAACATACTCCTGTTTGCTTTCCATTATAAATGGCATGCCACGATATGAACACATTTCCAAACTGCCTGCATCAAAAGCCCAGTCTAGCCATGTAATAACACATCATGCTTTTTTAAATCATAGATGCCCAGTAAAAATGTCATGCCAAAAAGCCAGCTAGAGTGGCTGCACCAAATGCCAGGTTAGCCAAATAATAACATGTATCATGCTTGCTTTATCAAAGATACCCAGTAAATAAATGTCATGCCACCCTAAAAAATGGCTTAACTGGATGCATAAAAATGGCATTCTTGCCACGCACTGCCTCCCAGGGAACACAGCAGAAGCCCTTCGGCCCTTGCACCACATGAACAGGAAGCAAGAGTGCTTCCTAGTTCCTGCACTTTCATGCAGGGGCCAGAGGGTTTCTGATGAACCACCCCAGTCTGTCTGAGTTTGCTGTGAGGTGTGCAGATTCAGAGGTGCAGTTCCCCAGCCTGCGTCTCCAATGGGTCATGGAAGGCTGGGGAAGCAAAACTCCCCTGGCCTTACATGGTTCATTATACATGCGTGCTGGGGAACATACAGCCAGCCCAGAGGCACTCTTTCCTCAGCTGTGGAAAGCACGTTAGAGAGCACTCCATGTTTACACTGAGCTTGCACCAATCATCCATAATAGTCAACAGTACTGGCGGGAAGGCTCCCCCTCGCACCCTTATGGACGAGCCACCACTTCAAAAGGCGATGTCTGGAAGGTTTTGTTTTAGTCATAACCACGGGCAGAGCTCTGGTCAACCCTCCAGAGAGGTCAAGGCGAACTATGAGGCAAAGATGCCCAACATTGAGGAGGTGAAGGCTATGGTCCATCACCTTGATTGTAGCTGCTTCAGTGCTATATCTGGGACTGAAGTCAGATTGGTAGGACTGAAGGAGGTTGTTGTCTTTGTTGTCTTGGAGGAGTTACGTGGCTACTGCTTTCTCAAGGAAGGGAAGGTGGGTGAAAGGAAAATACTTGCAGATGCGATAGTGGTCCAGTGTTGGTTTCTTGAGAGCAGGAGGATTTGTCCAGTCTTGAGGATTGTTTGTTAAGGGAGGGGTGCTTCAGTCAAAGGGTCTTGAGAATGGAGGCAGGTGTCGTCCATGTACAATGTGGTATTGAAGGATCCTAGGGTGGCAATGAGGTCTTCCATAGTGAGTAGTCCATATAGTGGTTATTTTGTGAGATGGGATGGGTAGTGAGGTGTCAGCTGTGGCATTGGTGTCTATGTGTTGGGAATCTTGCTGATCTTATTCATGAATAACTGGTGGTGGTGGTGGATCTTTCGATTGAGTGCAGCATGGGTGGGTCAGGCAGAGGGTTTATTCAATGCTTGATGGCTTTGAAGGGTACTCTGCTTTCATTGTCGACCTTGGCTTTGGTGCTTTGGTAATAGTTGGCCTTGGCAGTGGTGATCAGTCATCTGCATGTAGCACAAAGTTCCTTGAGCATGGCGAGCTTGGATGCATTGCAGGATGTTCACTTAGGCCCTTATTCACAGAGTGTTTTCCAATGGGGTTTTGCCATTACAAAATGCTTCTGTGAATTAGGCCCTTAGTCTTTTCTTATTTTCTAATGGTTCTTTTGTTGAGGTCGAGTTCCTTAGTGTACCAACGTGCATTTTGTGTAACTCTGCAGAAGGTTTAGGCTTGAGGGTTGATTGTTCCACTTAGGCATGGCGGTTGATTTTGGTTGTGAGGGTGGTGTGGAGTTACTAGAGAAGCAAGTCGCAGTCCTGGTTCATCTGAGGCAGATCAGCTCATGTGGACAAGGGATTCAATAACAGACTCCACTGGGAAGTTCTTGAATGGTCTGAAGTCTTGTTTGCTGGGATTCCGATGGGAAGGTTGATGTGACTGTGACGTGGTTCATTTGCACGACCTCAGAAGGGGAGTGATTAACAGTTGGGCAGGTGAAAATGAGGTATTATTTTACTATGGGCTTTTATATAGTCATCATTTCACTTTTCAGCCACTACAGACCACTTAGTTGGTTAAGGTAAGGGTTGGTAGCATGAAAGATCTGGGATGTACTGAGGTTCAGAAGTCCAGTCTTGTCTTGAGTGATTGCCATAGGCAAGGTTGCTGCAGAATACCCTAAGATAAAGTTGCAGACTTTGACTGCAACTAAATTTGGTTTGTCTAAAGCTAAACCAGTGGATGGTGTTTTTAAAGCAGTTAAGGACAGAGTTGTGCATATGTTTTCAGCGTGTCTGTCTTCAACTTTGGGGAATCCCATAGCATCAGGGGCCAAAGAATAGGTTGAAAGACATCTCGAATGTTATGAATTCCACTGGATTGAGGGGAAAGGTTTTCAGGAGTGTGGAGCACTGTACATGGAGGGACCTCCCCCCCTGCCTCACGTGTACTTAGCCAGTTGAATGACTAGAGGTTAGTGATGCTGATCTTCAGTGTCTTTGTGGCGTCTAAAATCAAGGACCTAGGAGGAGTATTCAAAGAACCGACTCTGAAGTGCCTAGCCTATTAGGCAAAGTGTTTTGAAGTGGATTCTTTCCTCAAACAAAGGCTACTGCAATCACTTCAGGGCTGAGCTGATGTAATCCAGGCATAGCTTCTAGGGGCAATGTACTGAGGTCCTGTTACTGCATGTTGCGATGGTCCAGGAGGAATGTTAGCAGTGCAAGCACCAATGCAATGCAGGATGGCAATGTGAGTAGAGGAAGAATTGCCCCTTAGGAGATACACTTAATTGGGGACCTTTTTGGTGAGCCAATTAATCTGAGGGTTAAAGGGCAGCACTTCATGAAATCCTTGTAAACTGAGTACTTTCTGAAGGAGCTATTGCAAAAGGCCAGCTGACTGGAAGGCTGGTTCTGTCTATCAAGCTTGGCATAGGGTCTGATCCCTGCTGTCACCGCAGGACAGGTTAGTTCCATTTTGTGGTTGGTCGTGTTGAAGGCAGCAGAGTGATCCAGTAAGAGAAGGGGCACATGCCTGATTTTGGACTTGTGCCGAAAGGAGTTCCTCTGTCATCTTTAGAAGAGCTGTTTCGGACCCCAGGCCGGGATGGATAGTCTATTCTCCTTGTTCAGCCGCAGGGACAAGGAGCTTAATGTGTACTCACAGTAAATAGCCTGACTGACCACTTTCAAGAAAGAGTACATCTGGTCCAAAAAAAGGGGGGCGAGCGTGTACCTTCCATTTGCATCTAAGAGTTCATGTAAGGAGGTTATTATGAGTCAGGCCGTGATTGTTTTACCAACTCAAGGGGTAGTGACGTCATGAGGCAGTCCAGGAGACAATATGTGATATATGCTTCTATGAGGAAGCGTCAAACATTTTTGACCAACAACCAGGTTTCCACAAATTGTGTCGTTTTTTTCTTTTTTTTTAATCCACCTCCTTACAGTTCATAGGTGAGGGGTTGGGGATCCCCGTACTTCTCCTTGGCTCCCCTCCTTCTTGCCCCACTATAGTCCCCAGAACCCATACGGTTCAGGGGGAATCCGTAATTCAGCCATTTGGCTCTTTTTCATTTACAGGGAGGATTGCTCTTTTTGTAGCCTATTCTGCGGAAAAAATCTGCAGGAGTGTGAGGTGCAAGACCTCAACCAATGTCCTCACGATTTGTTATTCCCACCAAAAGGTGGAGGTTAACATTTGAACAACTTTCTCACTTTATTGTACCCAATGAATGTCCATCTTTCAAACAGGGGTACACAAGTTTTTCATAGTTCTGAAACATAACGTACAGGTTTCATGAAAGTCTGCATACAGCTTTACCGGTTTGGTGGTAGCGTCCCGGAGAGGGCCCGAATCCCGCAAGCAGCCATGGTAATAACTGCATAATGAAATCCCAAAATACAAACCTGCAAAACGCAATGCAGGATTGCGCGCGCCGTCTCCCAGGAACAAGTAATGGTTCCGCAGGACAGGGAAGAACTTAGTTTGCCTTCAAGCTGGCAAGTGGATCTTAAAAGGAAAGCACACACGGCCAGGCTTTGACTGACCTGCAGGGCAGCAGGGCGATGCCCGACGGGCCGGCCCAACATGCCAGTGTGGGCCAGTATGTTATGTCATTTGGCATTTATATAGCGCTCTATATATCATTGGTATGATATGATTCATTTCTGCTCTCTGCAGCTGGTAGCTTTGACCAATATCCCTGACCAGGGGTTCTGTAAAATGCACTATTAATCGGCACCTCTCAGTGCCATTCATGTGTAGTGAAGCCGCCTTCTATGTATATTCATTTCCATTTGACAAAAACAACCAGTACCCCGGCTGCCTGGCCAGGTATCCATCACTAAAGCAATAATAAGCACACGCTTCACTGGCCAGGCAGCGAGGCCCAAGGGAGGGCCTTATAACGCCAGGCCATGGCACCATTACCGGCTGGTGTAGCCTGTGAAAAGGGCGATTATTGCCATCAGCACCCTCGAGGCAACCGCTTGGGGTGCTAAGAAGTACAAAAGGAACAGAAATGTGGAGGGGCGAGAAAGGTTGTGGAAGTAGAAGAACGTCGTGACTCATTGTCATGGCGAATGTGGGAGGCAGTGGTGGTAGCTGCGGCACGAGGATGTGGTAAGGTAAGGGAATGGCAGGTGGGGGAAGGCAGGACTGGAAGCAGACGGCTGGGCGGGGGGGGGGGCTTGGGCAATAGGAGACAGTCGCCTAGGGTTGGCAGGGGATGTTGTGCACAGATGGCCGCTTCATGCGAACTCTGGCTTGGATGGTGATATTCAGCCCAGGTTTGAGCAACCTGATTGGCTGATCCGCCCAAGGGTGTTAATAAGTAATGAAAGAGAATTTCTTGATTCAGTCCGGATCCGGGCCGCCGTGTATCACTACGGCTCGTGCAGCATTGGGGGGTGACCGTCGCCGATCTTCGTGACGCTGGTTCGGCTGCGCGTGCGCAGAAGGCAGGGCTCGGCAGACAGGCCCTGAGGTCATGGCGAGCCTTTGCAGTGCGCTTTTCGCTGGCTGCTGCTAGACTTGCGCTTGCGCGGCCTCTGACTGGGCCTGCAGCGTCTGCTGCACCTGTCCATTAGTGGAACAGGACGTTTCCTAATAGGCACGTTTCACACGCAGTCATTTTCAACATGCCGAAGCAGGCCCAAGTCATGAAAAATGAATTGAGGCCAATATACCCGTCTCTTTTTCTTATTGCTGTTTTTCTTATGATATCCCATGCTCCCTCTACCCCCCTTCTTGTCTTGTGGCGCCTGGAAACACTTGTGCATAGATGCCATACAAATGCCCAATAAATAAATAAAAATCAAGAAAGAACGGAACGATATAGGCATTAAAAAAAAAGATCTTGGATGTTTCGTCGTTCTCAAAACACATTGGGCCGATTCATGGCATTTTTTGCACTGTTCAAAGTGACTGCTGAAAAGTCAGTGCATAGTCATTTTCACTTTGCACTGACTTAGCACTGCAAGAATACACTTTGCACAGTTCCATGAATCGGGGTTGGCTCGGCAGTGCAAAGTCACTTTAAACAGTGCAACAATTCCATGAATCCGGCCCTTTATCGTCATGGTAAGAAGGCTTACAACGTGGGCGGCACATACAAACATTGCATATTATACACAATAAAAAAAATATATATAACCCAAACAGTAAAATGTACTAGATAGATTAGTTTAGAAACAGAAACTCACATGCCCCGCCAGGATCCAGCTGCTCCGGGCTTAACCCATCATCTGGTACCCGGGATGATGCATCTTTAGAAGCCCGTGCGGCTTCTCCTTCGCACTTTGTCTGGGGCTTCACTGGGAGGAGTGGGGGTCTCGCTGCCTAACACTGGCCAAGACCATTTCCATGCTCCTGAGGGCCTTACACAAATACTGGGCCAGCGGGGCTCCTCGGCTAAACTGATCCCGGCCCATGAACAGATTGGGCCTCATTACGAGGTTGGAGGTACCCCCAAACTCGGGTCCGGCACCAGGTCCCGTGAAAGGAGAATTACCAGGCCATTCCGACCTTGGAGGGCCCGGTAATTTCCCTTTCACGGGACCCGGAGCTGGTATGTCCCCATTCCCATTTGAGCCCCCATAGGGCTCAATGGGGAGGATGGTAGCAGCGGTACTACCGTTGCTACTATCCTGGTCTGACCAGGCGTCCAGAGCAGCACCGGCAAGCAAACTCGTAATGTTGCGGCATGGCAACAACGGCGTCAGTAGCACTACCAGCGCCATTGTTGCCTTACTGCAACAGTCATAATGAGGCCCATTGCCTTACACCACCTAGCACTATATGCCTCATAGTGTGGATAAAAGGGGTTACACTGGGCAACCGTCTTACAGCATATAGTGCCCTACACATATTAAGGGCCGGAGCGCAAACCCTTTGCCCAAACAAAGGTCACTCTAGCCAGTGGAAGGCAGCCGAGCAGAGGTTGTAGGTGCAAGAGCCTGGCAGGGAATCCTATAAGGTGTCACAGAAAATGTGATGCACGATTGTTACTACTCGTTTTTTACAAATCTGAGTCCGAATTCAGCAGTAATTAACTCGAATCTTTGATCGGTATATCAGCAATGCGGAGAACATCTGACATTTTAATATGGTGGTGGCAAACGCAAAATGTATGAAGCACTGGTTTTCCTGCAGTGGCATAGACATGGTATAGTGTGGCCCACTCTCACTGTCCCTTCTGTACACATCCAAGCTGTGTTCAGAGCTGTTCCTGACAACTGAGCAGGGTGCATGTTTGATTCCCAAAAACAATTAAGAGTTTTTCTCAAAAACATGGACTTTTTTGTGAGCTGCAAAAGTGTTGAACCCTATGCACAAAACCAAGTTGCATGCTTGTGTCCATAACATGGCTACAAGCAGGTGACTATCACACAGGTACAATGGTGCCTAACAGTTTGGCAATAATAACCATTACAGCTGGTGGCAATCTGAAGAAATCATCCCAATACCAGCAATGCTACTCTACCAGTGGTAACTGGCTTTGACCTTGCTGGGTGTGATCCCACTGCATATTTTAAATGTTACTGTTCTTGATATGTTTTTAATTCTTTCCTTTGCAGGCATCGGGTTCACTGGAGCCTGCAGCGTGCTACTGGGCGCTGTTTTAGGTGTAATGGCCACAGCAGGGGGGACTACCTTAAAGGAGAGATGACCTTAAGGCGTGGACGGAAGTAGGCAGCATGGGGAGAAGAGAGGAAGAGGAGGGGCTAGTAGAGCCTGAGAGAATTGTGTATGATGTAGAGGGAAATAAAGGAAGGTTGCAACCGTACATGACTCCGTATTGTATATGGCCCTAGGCACAAACCATCCAGATGCATAATGTACGACCCAGCTAGAATGGGCCACAATAACTGCCGATGAGGAGAACCGCACCCACATTTGCCCAAACGATTTCTAAAGAGATTCCCGCCGATCCCAGCATCCTAATGCATAAATAAGAGGTACTCTGCCCCTCGGCCAATCCCGGAGTCCTAGGAAGTTTTGCCGATCCCAGCGTCCTGTGAGAAATCGCCGATCCCGGCATCCTGTGGAAAATCGGTGATCCCGGCATACTGTGCAAAATCGCTGATCCCAGCGTCCTGTAGAGAAACTGCCGATCCCGGCATCCTGTGGAAAAAGAACAGCCGATCCCGGGATCCTGTGAAGAAAAAAAAATCTTATCCCGGCATTCCATGAATTCCTGCCGATCCCGGCATCCCGCAAGGCAGCGGCACACATCGTTCTACAAGGTACGGAGGAAACTAGCTCTCCGCCAGCCCCCAGCAGAGACTACACGCAGTCAGGTGTTGCATTCTTTACACCGCGCACTGCCGTTTTCCGTGACTTGCAGCTGTCTGCCATTGGTTGCAGAGTCAGTACACGGCTGCCCGCTGCTCCAGCAGGGGATTCGCTGGGGGCAGTGGAGTAACTTTGCTGAAAATGTTGGAGAGACAGGGGTGGAGTGGAGGGAGGGCGGGTGGTGGCTCTTAGTTATCGTTTCGGCCAAATTGTTCGATAAAATTTGGTGGAATGGTAGATTTGACTGAATTTGGTCAATACCATTAGTTCGAAGCCGAAGATACTGAGCATGAAGAGCTGGGGTTGGAGTGTCCCCCGCTTCCTCAGCATTGGTGGCAGGGGACCCAACAAAAAAAAGAAGAAAAAGGGACCCAGCAGCGTCAGATCCGACCTCCGTAAGATGGAGGGGCGCTTCAAGGTACAGGAGAGGCGGCAGATGGAGAAAAGGTAAGCGGGGGGGGAGGGTTATGGGTGTACTGGCGGTTTGGGGGGACATGGGTTTGGTTTTTTGTGCCGAGGTAAAAACGTATTCGCAGTGAAAATGACTATGGTCAATTTTGCTGTGATTTTGTACTGAGGTCAAACAACCTAAAACCCTGAGGGATAACACTAGACTACTACACCACAAGAGTCCATTGCTGATGCTCTGTTATAACTCTCATAAGACTGTTGGCCTATCTTTAAAATTCAATTGGGCCTCCACACATCTCTAGCCGGCCTGCCATGCACCCAGTGACACAACATAACAATCACAAACTTCATTCCAATAGAACATACAAACAATGCATTATTTATCATTCATTCAGACACAAAAGTCAACACACATATGCTTGCATACACTCTCACTCACACACAAATGCACTCAGCACCTCCATTGACATACACTGTGTGCACACAACATTTATATGTACGGATACAATAGCAAATGAAAACAGTGGCGCAACGTCCATTGAGCAGACCAGACTTTATCTCCCCCTGATCCCTGAAATTTTGGGCTAAGTTGACTTGACCTAGCTGAACTGTAAAGCCATGGCCCAAAGGAACAGATTCACTGGTATGTCAGCAATTCCCTTGATTTTTCATTTCATTCAAAGGCAAAAGCCTTGGTTAATGCAGTGCAGTGGGTGACCAAGTATACTTGGTATCCATTTTTAAATGCCATATATCTCCAAACCTGGGTTGTGCACAGCAACTTATATATGTAGGTGCTGATAGATATGTTCTATAAGATTCTGACTGATTAAAATTAAGGTATGTTTTCCTATGTTCAAATGGCTCCAAGCAGTGGAGTACCAAGAAGGAGAGGCAAGGGGGTGGGGGGGCAAGCTGCCACCCGTGGCTCTTTTAAGAGCCAGACTGGGACATTTGTCGTTGGGACACCTCTCCCGTTCGGCACATCAAAGTGGGTGCCCAATGGCAAAGGTGTCCCGCTGGCAGGACAATGTGTGCTGAGCAATTCCTGATCAGCATGCTCATTGTCCTGGCAGCAGGACACCTTACCCGTTCCGAATGGTAGAGGTCTCCCGCTGCCAGGACAATGTCACAAGGAGCTCCGGGCAGCAGAGGGTCCTCACGTTGCTCTGTATCAACAGAACATTACAATGTGAGTGATTAGGCACTGATGGGAGGGAAGGGGGTACTATTAGCGGGAGCCTTTGTCCCATTAGAAATGTGAATGGGAGGGAGTGAGCAGAAGTGAGAAGGGTGCATAATGTTGCATGCTTTATGAAATAATGACTATGGGCCTCATTACACGGATGGCGGTAGGGATTTACCGGTACCAGTAAATCCCTACCGCCTTACTACGAGGTCCCTTTGCGGGTTGGGGGATTTAACGCCTGCTTTTTGCAGGCGTTAAAATCCAACCCGCTAAGGGACCTCGGAGCTAATTACGGCACCGCAAAATTGCAGTGCCGTAATTAGCGCCTTCCCCATTCCCATAGAGCCCTATGGGGCAGAAATGGGAATGGGGAAGGGCAATGGCGGAAGGGGGATTTACCGCCCCTCCAACCTTGGAATGGGGCGATAAATCCCCTTTCCGCCAAGGCGGTGCCGGTATTTTACCGGCATGAGCCATGGCGCTAATAGCGCCATGGCTCACCGCCTACCGTGTAATGAGGCCCTATGGCTTTAAAACCCAAGGGGGATTTGTTAGGCTCACATTAATCTACATGATGCTATTGTGACTTTGCATGCAGAATGGGGAGAATAAAACTAAAGCCATACTCCCATTGCTCAACATATTTCTATGACAATGTATATAGTGTATGGTTAGTTTACTATGAAAGGCTAGTTTATTATGTAATGTGGTTTGCTTCCAAGGCATTGCTATAAATAATGATTTAAGCACATGAAATGTAAAGAAAAGCCTTAATCAATATCTATATCAACTTAACCTGGAAAGATGCGCTTGGTCGCTTAAATTGTCCACATCCCAGTTTCACCATTTAACCAAGTGCGTGACCCTGGGCAAATCATTTAATCACATTGGGCCTCATTACGACCCTGGCGCTAAGGGGTCTGCGCCAGCGTTAGCTGCGCGGACCCCTTACCGCCAACTACGAGTTCCTGGAGCGCCATGGTCATTTTTCCGCCCGCTTTTTGCGGGCGGAATAATCCATGGCGCTCTGGGACCTTGGTGTTAATTACGCCACCGTATTTTACGGTGGCGTAATTAACTCCTTCCCCACTCCCATTGAGCCCTATGGGGCCGAAATGGGAATGGGGAAGGGTAAATGGGTCAATGGGGACTTACCGCCCCGCCGACCTCGGAATGGGGCGGTAAGTCCGCCATCCGCCATGGCGTAAAGGGACTTTGCGCCATGGCCGGAAAGTCCGTCGCTGGCGGAAAAAATCCGCCAGGGTCGTAATGAGGGCCATTGTGCTTTATCTGCAGCTCTGTAAGTGACTCTGATTCACTTGAAAGCTTATGTTAATGTATCATGGTATGATAATGGAAAAGCCTAATGACTATAGAGTTGCTCCACATATAACAAAAGTGCCATTTAGGCATTTTGCACCACAAGGTTATTTGTCACTTGGCTTATTTATGGCAACTTATTCTAAAGTCACTTCCATGGTGCCTCCAAGTATCAAGGACTGATGATGCGCCTTGCAATGTCCTTTTCTGTGAAGTCACTTCTGTTGGTGCAATCCATAAAACAATTAGGAAGTGTGCATGTATTTTGCCATGGAGGGCTTGGACAGAGCTCTAATAGATGAGTTTCCTGCATCTGGAATGATCCTGCAGTTTTATTTTTGTTGTTGTGTGTTAAAATGCCACCTTCCACTAATGTTACCAAAAAAGTAGATTGGGGCAGGGGTCCTAAAAGTGTGCTTTTAACACAAAATCCCATACGGTTCCTTCTGTGCACCTAGAGCAAAAACTGCTTAACAAAAGTTCACCATGTTTGGAAGGCGTATAGCACTCAAATTAATTTCACAGAATTTGCAGAGTACGACAGTTTTGGGTCACAAGTTTTCTCAGCTTGACACTTTCCACTCTACTTGGGGAGGGCGCACCTTCTGCCAACTTCATTTTGAAATTAGGATGGTGGTGCTTTAGTAGCATCTGAAAAGTGGCAAGACTAATTTTAGAGGCATGGCAGAGCTGTGGCTTGCCACAGAGAAAGCATCATTTGTTATTGTTAGTGTGTCTTCGTACCTGGGACCTTAATGTGTACTGTGAGCTCTGCTCACATTGTCCAAATGTGACACACACCCTTACTAGGGTCAGCCTGCATCCCAGCCACCCAACAAACATACACAAACACAATTAAAAATTATATTTAAAAAAAGCCATGAGCCATGCAGCGAATCCCGGCCCTGAATGTGTTGCAGCGCATCTGCCAGGCATCTCAGCATTATGTAATGAGACAGCGCAAGCCTTGCTGGGCACCCCAGCCGGGCTTGCACTGTCCAATTACATAATTGATGATTGTGGCCCCCATGTCCTCCCTCCAAAAGTTGGGGGGGGACAAAAAGGCATGCGACAGAAGTTGGGGGGACAAAACCCTCTGTCCCCCCCTGTAATTACGCCCATCGCTGGGGGAAATCCTCCACCCGAACCCCGCCCTTCCAAACTGGCATCTAGGGGGAACGCGCCGCTCCGCTCAAAAGGGGGGGAGGCACATCCGACACACTGTCTGATGGTGAGGGACTTGCTCAGGTGACGGGGGTTGTAAAAATGACAGAGGAAGCAGACACAAACACTCAAGTTTTTATCTCTGGATCAAGAGCGCCAGTAGGAGTCCCGACTGTGTGTGCGAGGCCAGAGAAGCTCTCAATTGCTGGTAGTCACATGGGATGTATACCCAGAGGACCTTCTGAGCCACATATTAAGAGATACTTTGGCCATCTTGGAAACAGATCACAAGGTAGACTGTCAAGAAGTAAAAAGACTGGGGGTAGGATAGTTCAGAGTGATGAAGTGGCCAAGAATGGTGCTGAGACCATGCATAAATACCTTTTCGATGAGAGACCTTTGAAATGTAAGTCTACGCCACGAGGGAAATATCATGAAAATATATATATATATATATATATATATATATTCATGAAAATATCTTCAGCAGGAGTAAAAACAAAACACTCCTGAAGCAGAAGTATCCAGCGGTAACTCGGTACAATAAGAAACATACTGTCCAGCACAAAGGAAAGATGACCAAACAAGAGACGGGAGGGCGGACAAGTGCGGGCGGGGGTAACTGCTGAGAGATGTCATTCTCATGGGGTCATTGACCAAGTGCAGTAGCAATGGGGCAAGTGCAGGCCCTGAGGCAAGTGCTGGAGGACTGGCGAGGGTGTCAGGGACCTGCGATATTCTGAGGTACGCCACCAGGCAGCCAGTCTGCATGCTGTGTGCAAAGGGAGCAGAGAGGGATAGAGCGGAGAGAGAGGTTAGCAGGGCAGAGGGAGGAAGAAGGAAGAGGAGAAGATGAATGTCAAGGAGTTTCAGGAATTTAAGGAGATCAGGCTCAAGATGAAGGTCAGCAGGGAGGCTGTTCCAGAGGGAGGCCCGTGCTGAGGATAAAGCTCTCCCTACAAATCTCTGCTTAGCGAACCGGCTCACTCGCAGAAGGTTGGAGGTAGATGAGCAGAGGGCTCGGGAGGGACAGTATTTAGGAAGGCATTGATGCAGATAGGTGGGCCCAGGCCACAGAAAGCTTTTTGGCCAATACAGAGGGCCTTGAACTTGATCCTTGCAGCCACTGGGAGCCAGTCGAGGGTTTTCAGCACCAGAGAGATACGATCCCTGGGCTTGAGGCCAAGGATAAGTCTTGCGGTTCTGTTCTGGATGAGTTGCAGAGGGCGCAAAGCAGAAGCATGGAGGTTGAGAAAGAGGCTGTTGCAGTAGTCCAGTCTTTGAGAGAACCAGGGCTCTGGAGACAGTGAGCCTCTGGGGGAAGGTGAGAAAAGGAAGAGTATCTCTGAGGAGGTATAGTTGCTAGTTGGACTTTTTAGAGATTCTGAAATGTGAGTGGAGAAAGAGAGAGTGGAGTCAAAGATGACCCCAAGGTTTTTTGCCTCGCAGGTGGCTGCGGGCGCAGGGCCAAGGGAGGCCGGCCAGAGTGAGAGTGGGAAAGCGGGAGCAGGAGTCCCAATACGGACGATCTCAGTCTTACTGGCCTTGAGGCAGAGGTTGTTTGCAGCACACCATGACTGAATTGCAGATAGACAGTCAGATATGAGCGAGGTAGAGGAGGTGGCTGAGGGTAGCCTGAAGGAGAGTTGCGTGCCATCTGCATAACACTGGAAGTTAGAGGTGAAGCTGCTAATCACACGTGCCAGGGCAGCCATGTAGACATTGAAGTACCAGGGGGATAGGTTAGAACCCTGGGTGACGACACAGGTTGAAAGAGTGATAGTAGAGAGAAAGGACCCAAGTTCTACCTGGGATGGCTGGTCAGAAAGGAAGGAGAGGTATCTGGTCTTTGCATCGAATGCCATTGCATCTAATGCCATTGCATCATAATGTTTCCATCTAATAAATTAAACCGAAGGAGATTAACCACGCCAGAGCCTGACCTGTGATTCCTAGGGTGTCACGGAGATGTGCAATCAGGATGTTGTGGTTTACCATGTCAAAGGCAGAGGAGAGGTCAAGAAGAATGAGGACAGAGGGAGTGGTAGTGTCAAGATTTGAGAGCAGGTCTTCACTGGTGTTCAGAAGAGAAGTTTCCGTGCCTCTGGATGCTCTAAAGCCAGACTGATGGTCATGGAGGAAACCAGCAAATTCAGTGTGGAGGGTGAGCTGAGATAGCCAGTGTGATGCTGGAAATGCATCAGAGGGACAGGGCCTCTGAATCCTTGTCCTTTACTGCTTTTTATCGTGTGTTCTGTCGTGTTTACTGCCCAGGAGTCCATGTGGGACTCCTGGCAGTGCAGCTCTCTCTTTTGGTTTGGTGAACAGACCCATGGGATACCCTTGTGGCACCCATGGGTAGGGGTACAACCCTGTGCCCCTAGTGTATGTTTTTGGTCACCTGTGGGTGGCCCACAGAGCAGGGTATGGGCTGGTGGCAGCTCCATGCTGAATTTGACAGGTGCTCTGGGTGTCCTCCATTTTGGGATACCCAGGCCCTGCCATTGGGATCAGTTGATTCCTGATAGGAAACAAGATGGCCCCTGTGGCCTCTTGCTTTCTATTGCCTGTTACCTTGTTTTCCCAAAGTCCTGGGAAGCCCTGACTCTATCCCTTCCCCCAACTGGCTGTTGGGTGGAAGTTCCATATATGGTGTTGTTGTGAAGACCCAGCTAGACTGACTGGAGCCTTCCCAGTGACTGTATGTTGTGGGTACCTCCTGTGGGTGGGACCTGGGTGAATGGAGTGTGTGACCAATATACACTCCTTGTTGTGGTTGTCTGGTTTCTGGCATGAGAGACAAAGACTGAGACAGCTCTGCCCGAAACTGGCCTGAATGCAGTGTGTAGTGTTGAATGGCTGGGTACTTGTCCCAATCCACATTCCTTGTTGTGAGTGTCTGAAAGGGAGGAGTGTGGCCTGAATACACTGTGTGCCTGATTGGCTGACTGACTGCATGAATGCCCTTCTGTATGATTGGCTGCTGAGTGTGTGCCAGCAGTGTGGATGAGAGACAGAATAGTATATCTGGGGACCTCTCACCACTGGTAATTGTTCAGAAGCGTTCAGAAGCGTTCAGAAGCGTTCAGAAGCTGAGTCTCCACTCTAAGAGTAACTGGAACTGCTGATCCTCGACGCCCAGCTGGAAGAAGAAGACTTGCTGTTGCACTTGCTTCGACCGATCTGAAAGCTGCCGAATTCGTCGAGGACTGATCCGAGAGAGGACCTGGTAAGGCGCCCTCTTCCCGTGCTTCGAGGGATCATCGAGCACCGCTACATCTTCGCCGAAGCGCCCTGGAAGTCAGACCCTCGAAAGGCTGCCGACCCGAGACGGGACCGCCGAGGAGATCGAAGTGAAGCACCCGGACATCGCCGCCGTCGAAGTCCATTGCCGTCGACCAGGGTTCGCAGGTCTGTGTAACCGCTGGAGGCCCGTCGAAGTTGTGTTGCCCAGCCGTGGGAACCACTTGACGCCGTGCCGCCGACGACCGGAGCCGTCCGCTCCTTGCCTAAGAACATTTGAATGGAAGGACTCCCTCGTCCGCACCGTCGACTGCTTTATCCTGCCGGAGAAAGTCGAGGACGACCAACGCGCCGAGGAGAAACCTGCCGGTGGGTTTCCCGCCACCCGAAGACCACAAAGACTCGAACGACTCGACGCCCTTGCTGGGCCCCCGTCTCCACAATCTTTGCGGTCCAGAACAATTGTCATCGAGGTGCCCCGCACGCCTCTGCCTTGCAGGACGTCAACGCTCCGTCGTCAACGAGCACCGCTTGGATCGAAGCTGCCGCCTCATCGACGCCGTTCTACCCTGTTTGTCATCGGACGTTCGACGCCCCGTGTCTCCCGCTTGAAAGGGAAGGCATTCAAGAAGGGCCGTTGATTCCCCGACGCCGAACGCCGAGTTCCTCGACGGACGTTCGACGCCCCGTGTCTCCCGCTTGAAAGGGAAGGCACTCAAGAAGGGTCGTCGATTCCCCGACGCCGAACGCCGAGTTCCTCGACGCTCCTCGACGCCTCTCGACGATCCGTGACTCCTGCTTGAAAGGGGGTCGCTCAAGAAGGATCTGTCGACGCCTCTTCAAAGAACTCGACTCCACCAGGTACATTGGGGGGGTAAAAACATTATAGGAGGGAATAAGGCTTGCAGAACAATATATGGACTGGGCTTGTGCTATATCTTTATTTTACAGGTTGCCCAGGTGGGAGGATCTCCACACAGAACTGTGTCTAGTGGTAGGGACCAGTATTCTGCCTATTGCTCAACCATCTTATTTTCTCTCCTCTCTCTATTGCTGGTTTCTCTCTATTGATCTGTGTGACATTGTTACAGTATTGTTGATGCACTTTAATGAGATCTAATACAAAGGGTGGTGCCACTTTAGAATTGTATATATTTGCCATTGTTGATTTTCCTAAGTACAAAGTGAGTTATTATGATAAGTGTACATAACCTTGAATATTGATTATATAAAGACTGTGTTCTAACCAATACAGTGTGTGGACATTCCTTTGTGGGGGCTTGGGGACTACACTGTACTTAAGAACCAGCCTGCATCACCTCCTGAGAAGCTAGGCCTTGATTGCTCGACCATAGCTACCGAATAGAGAATCTAGGCTGGGGTCCTCTGTGCCTCCCCTCTACCATATAGAGAGCAGAAGTACAGACCACCCCCTACCAGTCTTTACACTGGTGGCAGCGGTGGGATGCTTATGGTTTTAAGAATCAGTGTATAACCGTGCCACTTACAAAATATCTGCACTTTATTAAATTAAGGTTTAGTTGGGTACAAGATAACTGAATTACAAACAATGGAGTCTATTGCAAATGGCAAATTGACTCGGATGAGCTTGGAGGCTCTCCAGAGTGCTTGTGAAGCCAGGGAGTTAGACTTTGTGGATAAGTCTAGGGCTGAGCTGATAGCTGCCCTGGTGGACTACCAGACTGATGGTGAAACTCTTGATGAGGGGGGGAATGCAACCAATGAGGACTCTGCCCCTGGGGTTTCTGCTGAATCTGTTTCTGGGAATGCCGCCATTCCTGCTGCCTCTGTTCCAAACCCCAGCAATTCCTTGGAGCTTGAGTTATTAAGGATGAAATTGGCCTTTGAATACCGCAAGTTGGAAATAGATGCTGAACTTAAGAAAGAGGAGTTGGCTCAACAAGTGGAGCTCAAGAATAGGGATCTTGAACTCAGAAATAAGGACCTTGAACTCAAGAGCCAGGACACTGAATGTCAGAGAATCCAGCTAGAGAAAGCTAGAGTGGAGACTTCAGCTAAAACCAGTGAGAGTGTCAGGTCCCCAGCCACCAAGTTTATGAAAGATTTGGTTGGTGTATTTGTGGAGGGTTCAGATATCCTCCAATGGATTGAAGCGTTTGAAATGGCTTGTGCGATTCATGATGTTGATAAAAGAGATTGGGCTAAGTGTTTGTTAAGCAGAGTGCCTCAAACTGGATATGACTGTATTCTGAAGCTGAGTGTGGAAGAAAGGGGTCAGTATGAGTGTATGAAGTCTGCTTTGATTGCCAAGTTTGGCAAGACACCTACCCAATACCTTAAAAGGTTCAGGGATTTTAAGAAAAGAGAGAATGTGTCTTGGGTTGACTGGGTGAGTGCTGCGCACATGAACATGATGGGGTGGATTGATGGATACAAGGTTAAGACTTTTGTTGAATTGTCCCACCTCTTGTTTTTTGAGCATTTTTCTGAAGCCTGTTCACCAGAGCTGCGTCAGTATGTGGCTGACCAGAACATTTTGGACCCCTTTAAGCTGGCTAGGTTGGCTGACAAGTAGGTCTCCCACCGGGTGTCCCCTAAGGACTCCAGTGGGAAGGACAAGGACAAAGAAAAGGGGGCCTCTCAGAAAGCTGAGGAGTCCCACAAGCAGTCCCAGTCGGGTAAACCTAAACCTTCCTCTCCCAAGACCCAAAAATCTAGTGGGGATAAGTCATCTGTGGGAGGGAATAAGAGTAGTGGTCCACCTGCTGCAAAGCAGGCTCCCAGTGGTTCCAGTACCGTACCCCGCACTCCTGGCACTTGTTGGGACTTTGGGGCTCTGGATCACAGAAGGGGTGACTCCAAGTGTAAAGGTAAGGCACTTGGAGTACAGGCTGTCATCCTGACCTACCCTTACCCCGTGTCTGAGGTGGAGGCCACTGTCCTCCCCTCCTCTACCGGGATCACATTTGGTGCTCCGGTAGAGATTTCCTTAGTGTCCCTTGGGGCCTGGGACCAGTATGCAGAAGTACTGGCGACTATCCCACAGAACACCCGTAGGTTTTTGAGAAGTGTCCTCTTGAATGGCCAGCCTTCTACTGGTTTGAGAGACACTGGGGCAAGCATGACAGTGGTGGACAGGACCCTGCTCAAGCCAGAGGACTATGTAGGTGCTCCTCTGAGAACCACCAGGTTAGCTGGTGGGCCTCCAAAATTATCGCCTGTAGCCTTAGTCACACTCATGATTGGAGACAAGACAGCAAAGCTTCCTGTCCTGGTTCAAGACAATGTCCCTGCTAACATTCTGTTAGGAAATGATCTAGTAGAGTTGGGGTTGATCTCGGATGGTCTTCCCATGACTGCTGCTGCAGTCACTAGGTCACGGTGACACCGGGTCTGGCTGTGAGTCAGGTACCCGAGCCAAAGGCGAGGCCTAAGGCAAGAAGAAGGAAGACCAAGAAGGTCACCTCTGTGGAGGGAACACCTTCTCTTCCTGCTGTTCCGACAGCACCCATTGGGATCCATGCTCCGGACGGGCTGGGTCCAGTGGAAAACCCAAACTCACCTCCTGTGGGAGAAGAGACAGAAGACTCTCCTGTGGGAGAGGTTCTCAACCCGGAGGATCATCCCGACCTTCAATGCTTGTTAGCTGAAGGGGGACCCTCCCGGGCAGACTTCTGTAAGGGACAGAGAGAGTGCCACTCTCTCGAGGGACTGAGGAAACAGGCCCTGTCCCTGGCACAAGGAGAAGTGCCTAGGACATTCCGGATTTATTGGGAGGGTGAGCTCCTTGTTAGTGAGCCCACTAAGCCTGAACCTGGTGCCCTCATGAGGTTGGTGGTACCCCAGGTTTACAGGCCCTTCCTACTGCAGTTGGCGCATGAGGTGCCCTTGGCTGGTCATCTTGGGACCAAGAACTAAGCAGAGGCTCTCTGCCCATTTCTACTGGCCACGGATGGGAGTAGAGGTGGAGTCCCACTGCAGGACCTGCCCAACTTGTCAGTTGTCTGGCAAGACTGGAGGCAGTGTCATTGCCCCACTGCAGCCATTGCCAGTGGTTGGCACACCATTTGAGAGGGTGGGCCTCGACATCGTCGGTCCCCTTGACCCTCCCACTTCAGGTGGACATCGGTTCATCCTGGTCTTGGTAGATCATGCCACCAGGTACCCTGAGGCAATACCCCTTCGGACTGTTACTGCCAAGGTGGTTGCCAAGGCTCTCCTGGGCATTTTCACCCGTGTTGGATTCCCCAAGGAGGTTGTCTCTGACAGAGGATCCAACTTCATGTCTAGTTACATGAAAACCATGTGGAAAGAGTGCGGGGTAACCTACAAGTTCTCCACCTCTTACCACCCCCAGACCAATGGTCTGGTTGAGAGGTTTAATAAAACTCTCAAGGGCATGCTAGGGGCTTTGAAAGAACCCCTAAGGAGGAAATGGGATCTCCTCCTGCCATGCCTGCTGTTTGCTTACAGAGAGGTACCTCAAGAGGGTGTTGGTTTCAGCCCCTTTTAGTTACTCTTTGGACATCCCGTGAGGGGGCCCCTCGCCTTGATCAGAGAAGGCTTGGAAGCCACCCCTCCAGGTCCCGCCAAGCAAGTGGGGGACTATGTGTTAAGCCTCAGACGGAGGATGACACAGGTGATGGGTCAGGCAACCGCAAATCTCAAGGCCAGCCAGGAATTGAATAAGTACTGGCATGACCTTAAAGCCTCGCAAGTGGATTGGACTCCGGGACAGGAAATCCTTGTGATGGAGCCTACCAAGCCTAGAGCTTTGGCAGACAAGTGGACTGGACCCTTCAGGATCATCTCCAAGATGGGCGAAGTCAATTATCTGGTTGACATGGGAGCCTCTGGGGTAGCCCCTCAGGTATTCCATGTCAACCGGCTCAAGCCTTTCCACTGGCGAGCAGAAGTCTCATGTCTCTTGCTACCTTCAGGGCAAGAAGAGGATGAGAGTGAGCCCCTTCCTGATTTGCTGCATAGCAACCCTCAGGATGGCTCAGTGGAGGGAGTACATCTCTCTCCGGATTTGACAACAGAGCAACAGAGGGCCTGCAGGGCTTTGCTCCAACAGTATGCCTCTCTGTTTTCACTGACGCCAGGCCTTACACCGTGGTGTAAGCATGAAATTGACACTGGTGACAGTGTGCCTGTCAAAAGCAGGTGCTACCGTATGTCAGATACTGTCAAGAACCACATCCAGGCTGAGGTCGCCAAGATGTTGGATCTGGGTGTTATTGAACCCTCAACCAGTCCCTGGTCCAGTCCAGTGGTCCTTGTCCCCAAGGCAAGTTCCCAGGCGGGTACCAAGGATTGGAGGTTCTGTGTGGACTACCGAGGAGTCAATGCCGTCACCAAAACTGACGCGCACCCATTGCCCAGGGCTGATGAGCTCGTGGACACCATAGGTGTTGCCAAATTTGTGAGCACCTTTGACCTTACCTCAGGCTATTGGCAAATAGCTCCGACGGACCATGCCAAGGAAAAGACGGCCTTCTCAACACCTGAGGGACTCTACCAGTTTAGGGTCATGCCTTTTGGGTTGAAGAATGCCCCTTCCACCTTCCAGAGATTGGTCAACCATGCGCTCAGTGGGCTGGAAGCCTTTTGTGTGGCTTACTTAGACGACATTGCCGTCTACAGTTCCACCTGGGAAGAGCATTTGACACATCTGGATAAGGTGTTGCAGGCCTTGAAAAGGGCTAAACTCACTATCAAGGCCACCAAGTGCCAGATAGCTCAGGGGAAAGTTACCTATCTTGGTCATGAGGTAGGAGGGGGTCAAATCCAACCTCTCTCCAGTAAAGTACGGGATGTACAGAACTGGGAGACTCCCACTACTCAAACCCAGGTGAGAGCCTTTTTGGGCCTCACTGGGTACTATCACAATTTCATGGCAGACTATGGAACCATAGCTGCACCCCTGACAGCTCTAACTTCACCCAAACAGCCTAGGAAGGTTAATTGGACCGAAGACTGTCAGAGGGCCTTTGATGGCTTGAAAGAAAGTCTGTGTAGGGCACCTGTGTTGTGTGCGCCTGACTACAGCCGACCCTTTATCGTCCAGACGGATGCCTGCGACACCGGAATTGGAGCTGTCTTGTCCCAGTTAGATGACAAAGGGAGAGAACATCCTATCATATTCATCAGTAGACAACTCAAGGGTAGAGAACTTAGGTGGGCTACTGTTGAAAAGGAGTGTTTTAGCATAGTTTGGAGCCTTAGGCGTTTTAGGCCCTACCTTACGGGGTCTACCTTCAAGGTCCAAACAGATCATAAGCCCCTGAAGTGGCTTATGCAAATGAAGGGTGAGAATCCGAAATTGCTCAGGTGGTCCATTAGCCTGCAAGGGCTAGACTTCACCATAGAGCACAGACCAGGGAAGAGTCACGATAATGCAGATGGCCTTTCCAGAAGGTATGTTGACCGTCTGGATGAGGGTGTCTATCCCGTGGGAGATTAGACACCCTCCACCTCAGTCTGGGGGGAGTGACTGTGATGCTGGAAATGCATCAGAGGGACAGGGCCTCTGAATCCTTGTCCTTTACTGCTTTTTATCGTGTGTTCTGTCGTGTTTACTGCCCAGGAGTCCATGTGGGACTCCTGGCAGTGCAGCTCTCTCTTTTGGTTTGGTGAACAGACCCATGGGATACCCTTATGGCACCCTTGGGTAGGGGTACAACCCTGTGCCCCTAGTGTATGTTTTTGGGCACCTGTGGGTGGCCCACAGAGCAGGGTATGGGCTGGTGGCAGCTCCATGCTGAATTTGACAGGTGCTCTGGGTGTCCTCCATTTTGGGATACCCAGGCCCTGCCATTGGGATCAGTTGATTCCTGATAGGAAACAAGATGGCCCCTGTGGCCTCTTGCTTTCTATTGCCTGTTACCTTGTTTTCCCAAAGTCCTGGGAAGCCCTGACTCTATCCCTTCCCTCTGACTGGCTGTTGGGTGGAAGTTCCAGATATGGTGTTTTTGTGAAGGCCCAGCTAGACTGACTGGAGCCTTCCCAGTGACTGTATGTTGTGGGTACCTCCTGTGGGTGGGACCTGGGTGAGTGGAGTGTGTGACCAATATACACTCCTTGTTGTGGTTGTCTGGTTTCTGGCATGAGAGACAACGACTGAGACAGCCCTGCCCGAAAATGGCCTGAATGCAGTGTGTAGTGTTGAATGGCTGGGTACTTGTCCCAATCCACATTCCTTGTTGTGAGTGTCTGAAAGGGAGGAGTGTGGCCTGAATGCACTGTGTGTCTGATTGGCTGACTGACTGCATGAATGCCCTTCTGTATGATTGGCTGCTGAGTGTGTGCCAGCAGTGTGGATGAGAGACAGAATAGTATATCTGGGGACCTCTCACCACTGGTAATTGTTCAGAAGCGTTCAGAAGCGTTCAGAAGCTGAGTCTCCACTCTAAGAGTAACTGGAACTGCTGATCCTCGACGCCCAGCTGGAAGAAGAAGACTTGCTGTTGCACTTGCTTCGACCGATCTGAAAGCTGCCGAATTCGTCGAGGACTGACCCGAGAGAGGACCTTTTAAGGCGCCCTCTTCCCGTGCTCCGAGGGATTATCGAGCACCGCTACATCTTCGCTGAAGCGCCCTGGAAGTCAGACCCTCGAAAGGCTGCCGACCCGAGACGGGACCGCCGAGGAGATCGAAGTGAAGCACCCGGAAATCGCCGCCGTCGAAGTCCATTGCCGTCGACCAGGGTTCGCAGGTCTGTGTAACCGCCGGAGGCCCGTCGAAGTTGTGTTGCCCAGCCGTGGGAACTACTTGACGCCATGCCGCCGACGACCGGAGCCGTCTGCTCCTTGCCTAAGAACATTTGAATCGAAGGACTCCCTCGTCCGCACCGTCGACCGCTTTATCCTGCCGGAGAAAGTCGAGGACGACCAACGCGCCGAGGAGAAACCTGCCGGTGGTTTTCCCGCCACCCGAAGACCACAAAGACTCGAAAGACTCGACGCCCTTGCTGGGCCCCCGTCTCCACAATCTTTGCGGTCCAGAACAATTGTCATCGAGGTGCCCCGCACGCCTCTGCCTTGCAGGACGTCAACGCTCCGTCGTCGACGAGCACCGCTTGGATCGAAGCTGCCGCCTCATCAACGCCGTTCTACCCTGTTTGTTGTCGGACGTTCGACGCCCCGTGTCTCCCACTTGAAAGGGAAGGCATTCAAGAAGGGCCGTCGATTCCCCGACGCCGAACGCCGAGTTCCTCGACACTCCTCGACGCCCCGTGTCTCCCGCTTGAAAGGGAAGGCACTCAAGAAGGGTCGTCGATTCCCCGACGCCGAACGGCGAGTTCCTCGACGCTCCTCGACGCCTCTCGACGATCCGTGACTCCTGCTTGAAAGGGGGTCGCTCAAGAAGGATCTGTCGACGCCTCTTCGAAGAACTCGACTCCACCAGGTACATTAGGGGGGTAAAAACATTATAGGAGGGAATAAGACTTGCAGAACAATATATGGACTGGGCTTGTGCTATATTTTTATTTTACAGGTTGCCCAGGTGGGGAGATCTCCACACAGAACTGTGTCTAGTGGTAGGGGCCAGTATTCTGCCTATTGCTCAACCATCTTATTTTCTCTCCTCTCTCTATTGCTGGTTTCACTCTATTGATCTGTGTGACATTGTTACAGTATTGTTGATGCACTTTAATGAGATCTAATACAAAGGGTGGTACCACTTTAGAATTGTATATATTTGCCATTGTTGATTTTCCTAAGTACAAAGTGAGTTATTATGATAAGTGTACATAACTTTGAATATTGATTATATAAAGACTGTGTTCTAACCAATACAGTGTGTGGACATTCCTTTGTGGGGGCTTGGGGACTACACTGTACTTAAGAACCAGCCTGCATCACCTCCTGAGAAGCTAGGCCTTGATTGCTGGACCATAGCTACCGAATAGAGAATCTAGGCTGGGGTCCTCTGTGCCTCCCCTCTACCATATAGAGAGCAGAAGTACAGACCACCCCCTACCAGTCTTTACAGCCAGCTTCTGCAGGAGTTTGCCCAGGAAAGGGGTGATGGAGATGGGGCGGTAGTTTGCCGGAATGGAGGGGTTGGCCGAGGGTTTCTTAAGCAGAGGGCGCGCAAGTGAGTGCTTGAGGGAAGTTGGAAAAACTCCACTGGCAAAAGAGAGATAGCAGAGATCAGCCAAGGTTGGAGCGAGAGAGTCAATATGATTTTGGAGAGGCAGGGGTCCACCTGTTTGGATGAGGCCTTCATAGACCAGACTTGTCTAGCGACCTTGTCAGGTGTGAAGGAGAGAGAGAAGAGAGGAGAAGTGTTGGAGGGGCCAAGGGAGACTCCAGAGGTGTTAGTATATGATGTGGTGTGGAAGTGAGAGAGGAAAGGATGTCATGGGTTTTTGCAAAGAAGTGAGAAGCCGGGGCCGACCAGAGGTCCTGGGTGGGTGTGACAGAAGAGGAGGCTGCTGCAAGATTGGCCAGTTCCTTACAGACTTTGAAAAGTTTGGCCGTGTTGTTTGATGCGGCGGAGATGCAGGCTTGAATAAAGACTCTTTTCTTGGGGTGGATGCAGAGTCGATATTGCCTTTGAAGGAGGCGGCAGACCAATTTGTCAGATGGTCCGCCTGATGCATTCCATTTCCTCTAACCAACGCAATAAAAACACTAATAAGAATGACTGCAAAAGAGAACACAATGGCCATGGAGGACAATTGTAGCAAACACGGTGTCCCAAAGTTCTTGGGAAGTGCAAAAAGTGCCAAGAGGTCTAACTCAAAACAAATCGTCACACACGCATGCCAGGCTCCCCCTAACGGTGCAAGGGCTCACACCAGGGGGCAAAGCATGCGCACCGAAACAAGGACTAACATTGTCAAGACGCCACCCAAGGAGTCTGTGTCCAAACAAGGCCGGCAACCTTCCACAGCCAGATCCATAAAGGGAACAACCAAGGTAACTACAAAAGAGCGTGCACTCATGGCTCCTTCAACCACCTGGATGAGAAAGGGAATCTATCGACGGTCACCAAACCTGCTTCATCCTCACAGCGACTCGGCAATCTGCAGACTAGCATGCAGAGCGAGGACTGACACTGCAGATGCTTCACTCCCGCCAGCCACCAGGGGTACCTCACAATGGGATCCAACGGAGCCCTGGTTCCAAATCAGCACCGGAGGGTAGATCCACCATCACTCCAAATAGGGCACAGCACAAGGAAACCACCAGTGCATAGCACAAGGAAACCGCCAACACTCCAAACCAATACCGGAAGACAAGTCCACCCTCGCTCTAAGCAGTACACAGCAAAGGACATCCACTAACAATATACAAGGAGGGGGACTCATCCTGGCGATAGTGAATGGAAATCAACTCACCAGCCGACCTTAGAAAGAGAACAAGACACAAGAGGAAACATACCGTATTATGGTACGGTGGGTACCATAATGCTTGGAAGAAATACAGCCACAAGAAAGCGGTTGGACGTATTGTACACATGCAAAACAGCCCCCAGGGATGGTACCCAAAAAGAGGAACATTCAGTACCAAAGGAAGAACATCACATAAACAGGCGGAACGTGGGGGGGGCGTGGCTAAGCGGCCATGCGGTAAGACGCGTTACTGGGGAGCTCCGCTGCGATCCTGACTAAGATCCGTATAAACTGACCAAAATCAGCCCAAATTCGACTGAAAGGCGTCGGAACACCTGTGGACCACTCGCCCTGATCCTGGAACAGAACCGCACCGGGGACCGAGGGGAAACGGCCCGAAGAAGGAGCGGCTCGCGAGAAACAAGATGGCGGCCGGCTGGGGTGATCTCTCCAGCGCGGAGATTTGAAGTGAAGCCGCGCCCCAGCAGGACGCAGAACAGTAGGTGCGAAAGCGAATCTAGGGCCAGGAAGACTCCGCAGAAGCCACGGCAGAGACCCGGTTACCTTGAAGGAGAGGAGAGACGACCGAGGCGAAGCGCCGCCGGCCAACACAGCAGACGGGGAGCCGGGGACGAGGGCCCGCTCTGCCTCCGGGACGAGAATAAGGGCGCCCGAGGCGAAGCGCTGCCGGCTCGCACATGAGAAGGTGAGCCGAGACGGGAGCCTCTCCTGCCCCCAGTACCACCGCGACCTCGCACACGGGGCAGGGCATCCCCGCCACAGACGGGAGACATTTTACAAAATCGGCGGGCGGTGCGGCCCCAAAGAAGATCACGGGAGGAGGCGAGGCTGAGGACGAGCCTGAGAGGCACCCAACACACCCTGGGAGACACGGACATGCCGGAATAATAAGACATATAAACCCCCAGGGACAAGGAAGGCAGAAACGAATTGCAGCCGGACACACACCCCTCACGACAGGCCACACGCAAGCACGTACGAACAGTATAATATGCACAGAGGCCATGTCTAACAAGAGAACAGAGGGGAAATCCAAACAAAGCAGCATGGACACTTTTACCAAAACACCGGGGGACAAACAGCAGAACCCACCGGACGCAGCAATGGCGGGGATGAGCACCCCTCACCAGCCAGACCATGGGAAGGATGGCCACATCCTCGAGGCGATCGCCTCTCTAAAGACATCCTTGGAAAACAAAGTGGACGCCGCTATAGGAGCCCTGAAGGCATCCCTAAAACAGAAATTAGATACGGTCAGGGTGGATGTTGGCCTCCTTCGCCAGGACGCAA
Source organism: Ambystoma mexicanum (assembly GCF_040938575.1). Taxonomy (NCBI): domain Eukaryota; kingdom Metazoa; phylum Chordata; class Amphibia; order Caudata; family Ambystomatidae; genus Ambystoma; species Ambystoma mexicanum. The sequence goes on along the minus strand of NC_090933.1, from coordinate 949,855,143 downwards.
GGAATCTGACAGACAGAGTAACGGCAACAGAGCAGCAGGTGCAACAAAACACCACGGACGCTACCGTTGCACGAACCCAAATGTCGGAAGTGATGCAGAGAGTCAAAATCCTAGAGCGAAGAGCTGAAGATGCGGAAGGCAGGGCAAGGAGGAACAACGTTCGCATAATAGGGGTTCCGGAGGGGGAGGAAGGAAAAGACCCCACAGAATATGTCGAAAACATGCTCCTCCAGGAGGTCGGAGCTGGAACACTGTCCCAAAATTTTGTGGTGGAAAGGGCGCACAGAGCCCTAACTAGGAGACCCCGGCCCGGTGCCCCCCCAAGGGCGATGATCGCCAAGATCATGAACTTTAAGGACAGAGAAAAGATACTAGCATTCTCCAGGGGGGGAGGAGAGATCATAAGGGGCTCCTCCAGGGTCACCATATATCCGGACTATACAGCCACGGTCCAAAAACAAAGAGCGCAGTTTGGGCCTACAAAAGAACGGCTCAGAAGAGCGGATATTCGATATATGCTCCTGTTTCCGGCTAAGCTGAAGGTGCTGCATAAGGGCAAGACATCCTTCTTTGAGTCCACAGAAGAGGCCCACGCGTGGATGGACGCGCAGGGGATCCCCCAACTGGAGCGGAGAAATGGCAACAACGAGGCAAATCAGCCCCGTTGAAGAGCCCCTCAGGCTGTAAGAACCAATGAAGCCAAGCACCTGAGAAAATGCATGAGTCAGGATGAATAGGAATGCGAAGGAGCCATCAACCCTGCCCAGTCGTGTCAAGCCGAGAGCAACCTACCCCCGAGAAGAAGCGTAAGCTAGTTCGGATGTCAGTTCCAAGGCATCACGCTGCGGCAAGTCTGCCCCATTCAAAGGAGCAAGACAAGAGAAGCGGCGAGGCCCGAGCAGGAGGAGGGTGGCTTGGTGTTAGTTCTTTAGTTACAGTTCTAGTTCGAGTTATGGACTTGTTTAAATGGCATATGAAAGGCATTTGCAGCAAGGTCGGGGGGATAAAATATGAAAGGGGAATTTCAGAAACACCAGGTGCGGGCGCAGGAGGCAGTGGACAAGCAAGAGGCTATGGGACTATGGAGCCGGACCGAATAATCACACATGGGTCCAGATGAGCTGGTAATTGCGACCTGGAATGTGAGAGGGCTAAACGCATATGTTAAGAGGCTGCGAGTCTATGCCTGGCTGACCAAGATGAAGGTGAAGATAGCCATGCTTCAGGAGACACATCTGACACCAGAAAAACAGACTAAGGTTGACCAGAAATGGGGAAGACAAGTATATAGTGCAACATATTCAAACTATGCGCGAGGAGTGCTAATATGGATCGCTCCAGGGGTCCCATTCCAGCTTATAAAACAAGAGACTGATTCAGAGAGCAGGCTGGTGCTGGTACACGGCATGTTGGAGAACAAGGAGGTGTGTCTAGTTAACACCTATGCCCCAAACCACGACACAACCAAATTCTTCAGGAAGCTGGCACCCAAGCTAGCCCAATACAGAGAAGCCACGTTTGTTTGGGCGGGAGATTTCAACTGCACCCTGGACCCGCTCCTGGACAGGTCGGACGACAAGCACAAGAAACCAGCACCCCCGGCCAGGGAACTGCACAGGGCCCTCGACCGTCTGGAGCTGGAGGACGTCTGGAGACAGGTACATGAGGGGAAAAGAGGGTACACACACTACAGAGCACCCCATGGAATATTTACACGAATAGACTATATATTCACGGGCATTGAGACACTGCAGGAATTTACAACGATTGACATTAAAGCCCGAACAGTTTCAGACCATGCCCCGGTGCTAGCAACATGGGCACATACACACCGGAGAGCCCCGATACCAACATGGCTCTGGGCAGAGGCGTTGGGAGAGGGTGAGTTTGAGGAACACCTTCGGGAGGTGAACGAAGACTACTTCGAAAATAATGAGGGAAGTGTGGGAAGCAACGCTACACTCTGGGACGCATTCAAAGTGGTGACACGGGGGGCGGCTATTGGCAGGATGGGGGGACTGAAAGGCGCAGCCTTGGAAGAACTCAACAAACTGGAGAGGCAGATAGAAACAGAGGAGCGCAGAGCGGAGGCGGTGGGGGAAGAGCCTAGGGAACTGATGGAGTTGATGATGAGATGTATAGAACTGTGGGAGAAACTGGGAAAGTTGAATTATGCGAGATATCTACAACGATTGCACGCAGAAGGGGATAAGCCGGGTAGGCTCCTAGCATGGCTCACCAAGCAAGAGAGCAAAAGAGACCCCATAATAGTCATAGAAGACGAAACGGGGAGAGAGGTCAGGGACCAGCAGCATATCAATCAATCATTTGCCCGCTTTTACGAGCAACTGTACGCCCCTAACCCAGAAATTGACCCAGAGGACATCACAGATGCGCTGGCAGAGATAAGGCTGCCAAAGCTAGCAGAAGAGCAAGCGCAAATGCTTGAGTCCCCACTCAAGGAGGAGGAGATAGAGAGCGTAATCGCTGAGCTCCCCACTGGCAAATCCCCAGGCCCAGACGGACTCCCGGTAGAGTTTTATAAAACATACAAGTGTACCATCACCCCGAAACTATTAGAGACATTCCAAGACGCGTATGAAAGTGGACATTTACCGACTAGCATGTCGGAATCAATAATTGTACCGATCCTTAAACCAGGTAAACCGCCCACGAAATGCGGCTCGTACAGGCCGATCTCCCTCATCAACCAGGATGCCAAGATACTCACGACTGTCCTGGCCAACCGCCTGAAGCAGGTAATCCCCGCCTTAATACACTCTGACCAGACGGGTTACGTCCCAGGGAGGAACACGTCGTGGAACCTCCATAGATTACATCATGTGATAGATAGGACAAACCAGAAACAGGGGGAATGCGCGATAGTGTCCCTGGACGCCGTTAAGGCATTCGATTCGGTGAATTGGGGGTGGCTGCTGAGGGTCCTCGCTCATTTCGGCATTGGTGAAGGGTTTCTAAAATGGATTGGGTTATTGTACAGGGAACCCAGAGCAAGGGTAAAGACAGGGCGTAATATTTCGGGAGAATGGAGAATATACAGGGGAACCAAGCAGGGGTGCCCACTGTCACCAATGCTGTATATTCTGGCCCTGGAACCGCTGGCGGTCTTTCTCAGGGCGGAATATGGAGACACAGGCATAGACATAGATGGAGTACTGCATCAAATCTCGTTATATGCAGACGACATGCTGCTTTATGTGGGAAATCCGCGTGCCAACCTGCCCTGCCTCCTGGAAGCAAACGGGGCATACACCAGACTCTCCGGCATAGCAATCAATAAAGAAAAATCCCTGATCTTTCCCCTCGCTGGCTTGCAGCGGGTTCCCCTTGCAGAGCTCCCAGACCTGGCCTAACCTGGGCACCACGCTCCTTCCGATACTTAGAATAGAGATACATTATGACACCGCAGACTCCCACCAACATAACACGCAGGCAGCCCTGGAAAGGACACAGAGGTCTATGAAATTCTGGGGAACGCTACCACTGGGGATGATGGGTAGAGCGGCCCTCTTGAAAATGGTGGTACTTCCACGCCTACTGTATTACCTCACGAACACCCCACATAGGATCCCCAAGACCTTCTTCAGCAAGTTAAACTCAATAGCAGGGCGCTTCTTGTGGGCTGGGGGTAGACGCAGAATCGCGCTGAAAATCCTACAGAGAGACTACGAAGAAGGGGGCATTAGACTGCCCGACTTTGAGATGTATTATCTAGCAGGGCAGCTCCAGTTCGCAGTCAAGTGGCTAGGGGAGGATGAGACGATCGACACAATTATTTTGCAGCCAACACTAAAAATATATTATTTGAGAGAAATACTATGGCTGGACAAACCCCTACTTAAGACCCTGCCACGTCTGCTTGGCCTCGCAGTGGGGTTGTGGAACAGAGCGAGAAGCTACAGGGGGTACAGGACCCCCAGTCGGCGCAGATCCCTCTCGCGGGACTGGTGGGCACGGACACAAACACATTAGCAATCTACCGAACTGAGTGGGAAGGAAAAGATGTGGCACAAATTGGGGATCTGTGGAAAGAAGGGAGGTGGGCGGACTTCCAAGAAATGGCAGAGGAATTTGATATACATGAAGGCCAATTCATCCTCCATAATAGAATGATCCTCAAAATCAAGAAAAGATGGCCGGAATGGGAGGACCAGGAGGACACCATAAGGGAGCTAGACACGTGGTATGATATATCTGAGGGAACGCACACGACCTCCAGGTTATTTGACCAGATGCTAAAAGCCAGTAACAAGAAAGAACTTCAAATAAGACAGAGCTGGGAAGCGGAACTCCACAGGCCCTTTAGCGACCAGGAATGGAGCAGAGCGTTAAAATATCCAAAGAAAGTGTCCAGGAATGCAAGATTCAGACAGGCACAGCTGTACGTGACTCACAGGGCGTACCTCACACCCAAGAGGATGAATAAAATGTATGAGGGAGATCAGAACAAATGCCCCCGATGCTCGGCTGATGAAGCAGACATGCTCCACATGTTCTGGGCCTGCCCAACCATACAAACCTTCTGGGAGGGCATTAGAGCCAGAATAATAGACAGTGGATTCCAGATACAGATGGAGCACCCAGAGAGGTACTTGCTGGGCTTCTTCCCAAGAGGGGGCAGACACCGAACACATCTAGCTAAAATGAAAGACTTGATTTGCATATTGGCCAAAAGAAGGATAGCAATGGCCTGCAAAACAAAGGAAGGCCCAACCGTAGAGTCATGGTGGTCGGACCTCCGCAAGTGGACTTTGGCAGAAACCGCAGTGTGGATAAGAGCAGTGCAAAGAGGGGAAGGGGAAACAGCAGAGAAAATAGCAGCATGGAACTCTCTGGTTCAGGACTTATTTGGCCAAGAGGAGGAGGGTGGGAGAGATGAAGGCCTGGAGGAGGCGCAAGAACAATGATGGAGTTAAGACAGTCAAGCACGGGCACTTAACAAATGGACAGCATAAATGGGGGGGGTAGTACCTGCCCACACAAACAGCCGGCGACAAGATAGCAAGGCTGCCAGCAAGCGCCGAAGAAATGAACCCACTAAAAGAAATTCGTAGAAATGCCAACATGCCAGTTATGTTATGTGTTTGTATGTTGTATTTGTGGTTCTTTTTTCCTTTCTGTTTTCTTTCTGTCTTTTCTGGAAAAACAATAAAGATATTTTTTTTTAAAAAACAGGTGGAGCGTGGCACCTGCCGAATATTGTGAAAACAAGAGGTCATCGCCAGGAGTTGGCCCCACAACCAAGATGACCAAACCAGCCTTAAACATGGAAAAGGAACAATCCTGGCCTAAAAACAACCCCTTGAAGTACATCCCACAGGAATGGGCCCCCAGCACAAAGCGAAGTAAGAAGAGGCTGCTGGGGATAAATGCATCCATCAAGGGTACAGCAGGAGAGTTTGATCGCATTAAACACCGGAAGGAGGCTACGTGGAAAGTGGCAGGAGACCGCAGCAAACCTGGAGGACCTGGTTTCCACAGAAAGGCTGGTGTCATGGGGGGAGGGCTATGGGGTCTATAACCCAGAGGACCATGGTACATACGAGCTCCCTGGTGAAGTGACACTTCCGTTGGTGCAAGAGCGCACAGATGTGATCCCAAAGACACCTATCCATTTCAACAATGCTGAGGTAGATGAAGTGCCTCACAATGACATGCATCCCAACAAGACAGGACAAGTAGGAACCATAGCACACAGGATTGGCGGTGATAAAGACTAGCTGCATACCCAGGAGAACAGCTATAAACCACAAGAGGGGACTGATAGCAGAGGGGAAGAGCAAAACACCTTCCGACGTGAAGCCTCACGCATTCACACAGTATACCCGGAGGTGCTAAGGAGAAAGGAGCAGAAAGAACACAAAAAGGCGATTACCAGAGTGGTCGCCAAACAACACCTGGAGCAGGAGACATTAGAACAAAGGGAAAGGAGGGACAATGTCAAGGACAACAAAATGAAAGTATCAGACGTGTCGTCACAAACAAAACATATATGTATCATGAACATCATGGACGAGTATGTGCCCCAACAAAATGTGATGGGAAGAAAGGTGACGGAAAACCAAGAAACAGGTGGAAACAAAGGTGGAATAAAAGGGGGTGAAGAGAGAATGCATGAGGAGGAAACCAAAAAGAGTGATACCCCACCTCCAAGAATGTAGAACAACATGACACGCAGAGGGGTGTCATGTGGCAAGAGAGGAAACGTTGCGATAAGAGGAAAACTAGGGTCAGCTAAAATACACACGATAGCCAGGGCACAACAGAAGAGATGATGCCCAGAGGGAAGGAGCAGGAGTTGAGAATGGACAAAAGCAACAAGGCACAGGAAATAACAAAGGACCAATGAGAAGTGAGAAGACCATGGTAACAGTGGGACAGTCGAAGGAAAAAAAGGTCAACATGCCAAGGATGCACAAGAAATGAGAACCCATCATCCAGAATGTAACGAAAAATAAAGAGAAGACTCCAATGGTCTGCGCCAGGACCTTTCCTGACTCAGGACATAGCAACTGGCCTCGGAGAGTGGGAACGCAGGCAGAAGGGTGCCTGACTGGGTGCCACACCTCAGAAAGTGATCATGAATCGATACAGAGGTCTCACGGGAAGAGAGTAGAAGAAGAAGAACTAACAAGGGGAAGGGAAGACAGAGAAGAATACAGCGGAGACCCCCAAAGGCTTTCAAACGAAATATCAACCCCCACGAAGGATGTCAAGAGGGGGGGAGATGATGTAGGTGGAATGGCCACAGCAGGGGGAACTACCGTAAACTAAACGGACGGAAGGAGGCAGCATGGGGTCAAGTGAGGGAGAGGAGGGGCTAGTAGAGCCCAGGAGAATCGAGTATGATGTAGAGGGAAATAAAGGAAGGTTGCAACTGTACATGGCTCCGTGTCCGCGCCAAAGTCCTGCCCATTTGCGCTTATCCGCTTGTTCTCCTGGCTGGAAATGTTTCTCACCTGAAGAGCCTTTTCAAGCTGCTCCCCCTGGTACAACTTTTCCTTTGAACTGGCCTTGTTATTCAGCTTCAGCCATCCTTACACCACCTTCGCTGCCTACGCAGGTAAGGTGTTTGCAGCTAAATCCCTGCTCCTTGCTAGCGCATGAACTAGATTGTTATGACATGTTGCAGGGTTATCAACCTGATCTGGCTCATCTCAGAAACATGGCTTGAGAGCACTTCCGATCCCCATGCTCTCCCGTCTGAGTTCAGCATCATCAGACTAGGTAGGACACCGCCCCACGCAGGTGGAGGCATTGCACTCATACACCGTAAGGACTTTGATTGCTCAGCACTGCCTTTTACCCACTCTCTAAATATGGCAGCATCTCTCCTACATGTCAAAATCTCTTTGTCTTGCACAGTTCATGCTTTGCTAGTATATAGACCACCCAGCTATGATGCAGACTTTGCTAGGGGACTTTAATCGCCTTTAATCTCCTCCCCACCAATGGTAAAGTCCTACTAGCTGCCAGTTTGGTCTGCTGCCTGATGGACCTGAATCTCCCGCAGTTGGTTACAGGCCCTACGCACGTGCAGGGAAATACCTTGGATCTTTTATTTGCCCCCCTACTTTGGTTGTGGTTTATTCTTGTATTCCAGTGTTGTGGACCGATCATTCGATACTACCATTTTCTATAAATGCCTGTCCTGATTTAAGGACCTCTGCCCTTCCCCGTCCACCCTCACGGCGCTGGCACAATATATTTCAGTCTAATATTCTGGCTAGCCATACAGACTCTCTGCCCTCTGGCCTTCCTATGGACCTTGACATATTGTCTAAAGCATTACAGCCGATCTTCTGGCTCCTCTTAAGGCCTCCAAACCTTGTGCCTCCGAGCCCTGGTTTTCACATGAGGGGGCCTTTGCCTGCTTTGGAAACAGGATGATCACATATGGCACTCAGAATACTGTCCTTTGGCATGTCGGGTATTTCATAAGGCCACTTCAGCTTATCAACTTGCTATTTCCAAATCCAAACATGCTCCTTTTTTACTTTGCATTGAATCGGCTGTAAACTTTCCACATCTATCATCTTTGCCTACCCCTAATAAGGTCACCGCTTGTTCTCAGTTATGCGCATCTCTACCTTTTTTCTAGATAAAATATGGATTAGCCGGTGGCTGTGGTCCCGGTTGGTGGGCCTGCCTCTGATTCATGGGCAATTTTCCCGATTTTTATGGAAGTTGACATCATTTCGGCCACCAGGGGCTTGAAGTCCTTTTCACTTGCAGACCCTATTCCTCTTTGTACTCTCAAAGATGTTATTCCCCGCATTGCGACCTCAGTGTCATCAGCGGTTAATTCTTCTTTCACCAATAGCTATATTCCCCCCTGCACTTAAGCATGCTTTGGTGATCTCTCTTCTCAAAAAAACTTATCTGGATCCTTCTCTTTCCTCTAATTTCTGGCTGATTTCACTTCTTTTCTTCCCTTTGAAACTGATTCAATCTTTGGTCACTCCCCTTCTTCGATAATTTCTTGAGGGATCTCATTTTCTGGACCTTTTCCAGTCAGGGTTTAGACCTGGGGCGGGGTACAGAATCCGTTCTGGTGTCCGCCTCTGACGATCTGGAGCAGATCGTCAGAGGCAAATACCAGAACGGATCAAGGGGAGGGACCAAAGATTCAAGCAGTTTCAAAGGGAAGAAAAGAAGTGAAATAGGCGAGAAATTAGAGGGGAAAGAAGGATCGAGTCGGGTCAAATTTAAGGCACTGTGCATTTTATTTATTTATTTTATTGTTTTTTTATAACATGCTTAATACCTTAGTTTTATTTCTAAGGACGCATTCGGGATTCAAATCTCTGTTGCTCTTCGTGGTCTTGTTTACAAGACCAGCACGTTGCCCCAGTGCTATCCTCCGAAGGTACCGGGCCTTCTATAGAATTGGCCCAGAATATTGTAAGAAAGGCATGGCATCAAACAGTAAGACAGACACAAACAATCAGAGTTCAAGGGTGTTATTGGGTTTGAAAAATGCCTATCTAATCCTAAATCTCAAGAGGGGAGCAAGCTATGACCATGAAATAATAACAAAGTCCTAGTGGTTTCTTGTCAAAATAAAAGGGGCCTATACTAATACGCCTATTGCCAATCCTTACTTCTAAATACAAATAGTGTGGGACACAATGTTATGCAAAATAAAAGTGTTCAAGAAATGATATGTCAGAATATTCAAGCCGTTGGCTTCCCTTCCCTGTGTTTTCAGCACTGGACAAGGCGGCACACTAGAACTTAGCACAGTCTCTAGCACGAGGATGAAGTTCAAAACTTCAACATTGGGGACTTCTGTGCCAAAGTCTCTTCGGCATTCAAAGTCTCTTATTTCAGAGGGCCTGATGCAACATGACAAACATCAAAGTTCCTTTCTTCTTAGGATTCCACATGTACAAATTCTCAGGTGATTTTCTGTTCACCCTGGGTCCCCCTCAGCCGGGCTCAGACCCACTTTAACACAAACCTTCAATTGGTCTCCCTCTGCCGGACTCGGCCCAAATTCATGTAATTTTCCAAAAAGTTCTCTATTTCATCAAAATGGAAGACTTTCGACTATGCGCAGGATTTTCCTTGACCCATTGCAGGACCACTTTAATTCACATTTATTCGTACTCTTTCAATTGGTCTCCCTCCACCAGGTTCGGACCAAATGTATCTACTGTTATTACTTCTTAGCAGGATACCTTACAGAGGCCTTCGATTGAGCAGCCACGCATTGCCGGACCACTTCGTCAAAGGTATTTCAGCTTACTCCAAAGTTCAACCACTCATCAGCAGTTTAACTTAAATCGCTTCTCTTATCACACGTGTTTTAACAATGTTCGTTCCAGCGCTTGCCATACAATGTTGCTGCTTGCAATCTTGGCTTCAACACAGACCCGTCTTGTATAAGTCTCCCCAACTCACCAGCTGTGTTGACTTCACTGATTCTGCTTTGTTCTTAGAGCCAAGGATGGGACCACAGTGGCTGGTGATTCTCCCCGCCTTTTTTACTGCACCGAGGGCCCCGGGATCTCCGACACACAATGCATGATTCTTCAGCCTGGTTTCCTGGTCCCACAATTTCTATTCTCGAGGTCTCTGGAAAGTAATGTTTCCTTGTCAAAAATGTCAAGGGAATTTCCCTCTGTGCGATCCCCTTTGGTTTTTCCGTCTTTCCCCTCTTGCTCAGCTGCTGTCTCGAAACTGTTGTTGCCTCATGTGCTTTGCCTCGCTTAGAGTGTGCTCTCGTCGAAGTGTAATGGAAGTCAGGTGTGAGTGATTATCGATAATTGCCAGACCTCGTCTGACCATAATATTGAGACATGTCAGGTACACGGCTCAGGTGTTAGTCTGTTTTTCCCTTATAGCGGGCTGTCCGTGAGAAAGTGTTTGTGTTGAAAAAGGGGAGGGGTAGAGTTTCTAAATATCGTACTGGGTAGGATGGGGTAAAGGTGTCAAAAGGAAGGGGATACTGAGTCTCACCATCCGGTGTCCCAATCCCACTCCCCGAAGACCCCTCACACAGGTGATCCTCCCACACTGGTCCATCCCCAGGAACTGGATCCAAAAGCGATGGCCATGTCCTGGCCACCTTGATGACAGATCCCTGGGGACTAGTGGGTGAGACACGTCTGGTTTCTCAGAATATCTACAGGAAAAAAGTATCCGTTATGTTCTTTCACATCGATCTGCTAACCGTTATGTATCGCTGAACTTTGTGTTAAGCGCTTCCGTGTGGGGGGCTGCTCTTTTTCTGTCATTTTCTGTCTCGGTGGCCCTCCTGTGGAATTCCCTTCCACTTTCTTTGTGCAACATCAAGGATCATTTGTCCTTTAGGCACGCAATCAAAACCTTCTTTTTTGCATCTTAACCCTTGATGTAGCTGTTTTGCTCTTCCGTCAGCGCCATGATGCCCATGCGGGTGAAGGTTTGCGCTATACAAGATTTCATAACATAACGTAACGAAAGGGGATTTACTGTATTACTGCAGCAGTATTTCAGACAATCCACACAGTGAATCCACTTTTAAAATTTTTAAAATAAAATATCTCTCCATTTACAGACTTGTTTTGAGGGTTTTAATAGACAATACCTTGTCACTGTAAAACCACTATGGCAATGTATAATGCACTATAAAAGCAGAGTAACATAATGTGGGTCATTAAAACCCTGGTGGTAGGGGGTTAACAGGGCCGGTAGAGCTGCTGGCCCTGTTAGCCCCCTACCATCTCATTACTAGTTCTGCTCGCGGGACCCGCGACCGGTCCAGCGTGCTAATAACGGGCCTGTTATTAACGGGCCCGTTGTTAGCATGCTCCCCATTCCCATTGAGCCCTATGGGGGCTCGAATGGGTATGGGGATGGGTTCCTGGAATGGGGAAATACCGGGCCCTCCAAGGTCGGAATGGCCCGGTATTTCCCCATTCCAGGAACCCGGTACCCGGAATGGGGGTAGCCATGCCGCAAATAGCGGCATGGCTACCTCCAATGTCGTAATGACCTCCAATATAATGTAACATACAATTATAACCCTTCAATTCACTGCATTTTTTTGTAGTGTGTTATAGTTCATTACAAACTTTTGACAAAATTATACAATTAAAATTCATTTAGAATAAAACATCTCTTAAAAATCTCACAGTACTCATATCTTTGTGTCTCCTTTTATTTTAAAATCCTAACGATTAATTACATCTTGCATTTAACAAAAATACAGCAATAATCAAAATAAAATACAGCCTACGTATCTCTCAAATTAATGGCACCTTACTGCCAGTCCTGACAGTTCGAACTCAAAGGCCTGACATACCTTAATTAGGCAATAAGCCCTGAGCCTGCAGACCATTACCGCATAAGGTAATGCCCCCGGGGCCCATAGTTACAGGCCCGAGCGTAGCTAGGGCATTAACGAAGGCCCAAGGGGAATTACCTTATGCGGTAATGGCCAGGCATGCAAGGGCTTATTGCCATTAGTACCCTGGCCAGTTATACCGGGGTACTAAAGGCATTTTATTTCTGTTCCGAAATGCTCTGGCGTTTCGGAACAGCATAAAAAAATGTTTTTTTAAAACTGGCCTCCGAGTAAGGAAAAACTAAATGTATTTTCCCTTTCCATGGCGGCCATTGAAAATAATAAGTGAAAAAAAAGTAAACAAACAAAATGGCCACCATGGAAAGGGAGAAGGGACTACATCTAGTCCCTTCTCCCTTTCCATGGCGACCATTAAAAAAATAGGAAAAAAGTAAAGAAAAAAATTGCTGCCATGGAAAGGTGAGAAGGGACTACGTGTAGTGCCTTCGTCCTTTCCATGACGGCCTGTAGCAGATCAGTAGCGGCCATGCTTGGAACATAATTGTTCCCAGCATGTCCGCTCTCAAAATGGACAAAAAAGAAGTTAAGTGTGGGTGGGAGGCCAGAGGGGAAAAACTTACCTGATTCCTCGGCGAGGGGAGATGGCGGCCGCCAGCGCTGAGGAGGCTTGGGGCGGTGGGATTACCGTGTGGTAACGCCTGCGTTCTGAGCCACCCCATTGGCTGGGAGGCTGCCACACCTCCCTCACCGGGTACTTATCAGGACTATGGACCTAATTAGACTACATCCAGAGAGGCAGTTGAACCAGAACACTTCTCCCTGTAAATCCATCAGGCTGTCTGAAAAAGGTATGTAGTATTTAACATAATGCCTAATCATGCATCTACAGATGGATGAATGAGGAGATACCGGAGAAACTCTGCATCTCCGGCGGACAGTACACCACCAGAGGCCAGGACGCGTGCAGACTGGAAATCTGCTGCTGCAAAAAGGAAAGAACCAGAAAACAAGCCTTCTCTGCCTACGGCCCAAGACTATGGAACCTCTTCCCCGTCTGCAGCAGACTCTCCCCCACACTCCTACAATTCAGAAAAAAACTCAAGACCCACCTCTTCAAGGAGCCTCTCCTCCCCCCGGTACAGCAGTACTCCTCCCCTGTCCCCCTCTCTATCCTACCCCCGCTGTATATCTGTTCTGTTGTGACCTCTGAAAAGCGCTCCTTTTATGCATCTGTAATGTTGTACACCTCTGTAAAGCGGTCCGTTATGTATCTGTATTGGTGTCTACCTCTGTAAGGCGCTCTGTTGCTTCTCGAAGCTAGTTCCACGCTCAATAAATACCATAATAATAATAATCTACAAGACGTAATTAAATTCACTGCTTTGATCTGGTGGCCATCAGTGATGCACACTTTCACACTCTTTCAAAATGCTCCCATTAAAAAGGTTATTTTTTGTAATGAAGCTGAGTGTTTGTGGGTGCCTTCTGTAGAAGAAAAAACAAACTTCTTAAAACCTTTGGGGACTATTTACAATTTTTACTTCCACCCATAAATAGAAGGTACACATTGGAGAAGTTTTAAGGTATTATTCCACCTTGTAATATGGAGGTATTTACTGTTCTGAGTTTTTTCTTGGAATACTGCCAGAAGTAAACCCAAGCTGCAGTGGGTGCTAAAAAAAAGGCAGTAGTATGCAAAATACAGGGCCTCATTAAGAGTTTAGCAGTTTCGCCAAACTGAAATACTGTTACCGCATGTGGGAACAGGATGGGTCCAGATTTAGAGTCATGCAGACCCTTCACGCCTTCTCCTGCTTCGAGTCCCATAGGACACCGTGGGGATTGGGCATCACTGCACGCGCGCTAATGGTTTTGCGAGGAGGACATTTCCTTCACAAAAGACCTAGCAGTTTTTGCAGTCATTTAGAAACTTTGAATTTGGTGGTGCTGTAAAAGTGGCGATAATCCCCTTACCTCCACTTTTTTTACTGCACCACCAAACTCTAAAAAAAAGCCCTGTTTTAGCATTGCCACTGAGGCTGTATAAAAGTAGTACAACCCATTGGGCAGGAGTTTAAGCTGTCCCTTTCTAGGTGTGAAATTGGCCATCATGTCTTTTGGGCGCACATCATATCGAATTCTTGTGCTTTTAGGCCTGCATTTATAAAATGTGCAGCAATGCAAAATGGCATGTGAAAACAACGCCGGGATTTAGAGAATAGGATTTGTGAGCTCTAGTCCAGCACATTTTTACAAAGCAAGCATGAAGTAGTTGGATGAACAATGTGGGCTAGGTTTGTCTGCATGACTAGAGTTAAAGCTTTCACGCTCGGTAATTGGCCATGCAGATTTCTGATGTGCAGCACAATAGAAAATGTTGGCCTATGCACCTGTTGAATCATTTTTATAGTCCAAACCAAGCTACCAAGCGATGGAGCACTGTTCAAAGAAGGGGGAGACTAGGAAGAGAGGCCACTGGGGAGGGGGGTCGAGTGAAAGGCCCACCTCGTCGAAATCAGGCTGCAGCCAGCTTGGACTGGCCTATGTGGCAATTGGGCAATGCCCCTACCAAAAACGCAAAATGGTAGTGTGGGCCACTTTTTTGCCCAATGTGGGCCAGTTTGATTAGTTACTTCGGATCTGGGTTGTTTGACCAAAAGTGTAATTATTTGCGGCGGAATTGACTGTAGTAAATTTCAACGCAAACAGATTTGCACTTCTGCCAAACAACCCAAAATCTACCTTTCACTACCCCTAGACCCCTCTCCCCTACTTACCTGCTTGCTCGCCGCCACTTCCCCTGCAACCCTGCGGAGTCAGATCTGTCGCTCTACCAGGGTCCCTTTTTCTTTTTGGTCCCTCGCCTCCAATTTTGAGGAAGCGGGTGGGGGGGGCCCAAGCCCAACAATAACGAACATGGGGAGCAGGGAAACACCCCTGTAACCACCGCTCCACATGTTTGGTATTTTAAGAAATCGATGGAATGGTACAGGGTGAAATCGGTCACATTGTAGCATTCGATCAATTTCAATCGGTCAAAGTGGGTGGTACCGTTGCTTCACTATGCAGCTAGTAGTTCTGATCATTGTTGCTAAATAAATATTCTTTAAATTGCACAATGTGCATTACATTTGATCAAAAAACTCCTCCTTGGGTACTATTGGAACAGTCTGTCAACAAAAGGACTGAATTGCCACTTGCAACTGTGGGCCACTTTTTCATTGGTGCCCGAGGCAATTGGACGCCTCAGTCTGACCCTATCTACAGCACTCCTTACTTGCACCTTTGTAGATCCCGATTAGCGATGGCTCTCAGACCTAAGGAGACACTTGTGCACTTTGACTATCCCAGGTCATTCTGCGATGAGGCGACCGCCAGTGTCCTCTGCATGGGAGTGGCCTAAGGTGTCCAGGCAGTCTCTACTATGGTTCCTCAAAGCAAATGAAGAAAACAAGCATGGCAAAGCCTACAGAGTTTTGCCTTTTTTTGCATGTATTACTGAGGCATTTGCTGGCTATTTACCATTTTACCAACAATGTCTTACACGTTTCTGAGCCGAATAAGAGAACACATCATGTTCAGGGGGTTGCAATAGTAGGACAGAGTCGTCTAGCATCTGCCTGCAGGTTTACGAAAATCATGGCCAACAACAATTTTTAAAAAAGCAAAGAAGTCAATGGGGGACGTGAGGTGTGAGACCCCCACAAGAGGTTATTAACCTAAGAATGCGACAGCAGCTCTTACAAAGGGGGTAGATGTGTCCAGAACAATTGTAGGAATCATTCAAGTTTCCTGTATGGGACGCAGAGGGAAATATGTTGGCCTCAGAGAACAATTGAGGCCTTTCTCTGAAAACCAATGCTTTTCCATGAGTCCACACATGGTCCGCCTCCAAGTGTGGTCCTGCATGGACTAATAAACACCCACCCAGCTACCAGAGGTGGAGCCCCTACTCCTCGGTGGCAGGATTTCTTGTAAACATGCGCGATTGTGGGTGAAGGCTCATGGAGGGGTAGTAGAGCGGGTCCTCATGACACTGATAAAGTGTTAGCAGAGTCGGTCCTGGTGACACTGATCGAACAATAGAGTGGGACCTTTGGTAACCCCAAAGTTTTATGCATGCCTGCCAACTGAGCTATGGCACTGATGGTAGCTGGGAGGTCCACGCCAACCCCAACCAAACCCTTGTAGGCATGCCCAGGGGTGAAACAAGTACAACTGGACAAATGGGTGAACCCCCTGGAAATAATGATTACTCAAGCATCCCCTGAGGTAGTCACTAGCTGGATAACATGTGGGCAAAGGAGCTCTCCAGTTCTGCTGGTGAAGGGCCTTTGAAATGCACGCACGTTCATAGTTTCCTCTTTGGGTCAGCTTCAGTTTGCATGTTATTTACTGTGCGTCCATAACGGGTGTCGGCTGAGAGGGAGGGGCAGCAGTGCACTCTCCCGGTGAAAACTGTGCTTAATCCTTTGCGCACCTTGTACATGGAAAGTGCTCCACGCATGTCATTCTGACCGTGCCCCCAAGAAATGGTTTACAAGGCATAATCTCCTATTTTAGGATTAAAAGAACATGTGCAGCTGTGCTTGGATCTGTTGGGGCCTGCGAGGAGAAATAACTTGTCTCCAGTGAAGCGTATGAATAGATCCCAAACTGAAAGGCTGAAATCACCGAGGGTTCGCGATCCTGCCCCAGCACCCCCTCTCCCCCACCCCCAGCACTGCTTTGAAAGCTCCAACCTTGGGTTACAAACATTTCTAAATATGGAGAATCGAGGCTTCTCATGTCTCTATTCTGCTGCTGGTCTGTTTTTGACTTAATTTTGGTTTTGGTTTCACCGACTGTCAGATAGACACCAAGAGGCGTTGCCTTTTTAAATGATACACACGTTCTGCCCGACCGCCGGAAGTGTAGGACCTTTGATTGGAACAATAGGTCACATCCGCTGTGCGTCCTCTGAACCTTGCAACGTTACTTTGCAACAGCCCTCCTTCACCGTAAACAAAATGAACAACCATGAACTCACTGAGCAGCAACTGTGAAACACTCTGGTACCAGTGTTTTATATTCTCCCGAGCATGGTCACCTCTCTGCTGTGCACCTTCTGAGGTCGGTCATCCTTCGAGAATGCAATCATCCAGTCTGGCAGGCAGGTGCTGGCTCTCCTATTCATTCTTTGTGGCTACACAATATGTTCATATTGTGGTTCTGAGACCTGCCTTTGCAGGTCTGCTTTGGCTGAAGGTCTCCGCCTCGTCACCAAATGCTGTATAGATAAGTGAAGGGTTTGCCTCGCTAAGTGATAGACACACCTGGAAGGGTGGGACCTTTCATTCGAAGACTACATCAAATTCGCCATGCGGCTCTGCACCTGGCGACTTTACGTTACAACACTGACCTTTTGCTCTTGGTGAAGCTTAGATCGTATTGCAACTGTATATGGTTTTGAAGTGTTTTAACTGTAAAATGTAATACAATATTAAATATAATACACTCTTAAAGTAAGAGTCAAGGAGCCAGATGAGTGCAGAGTTGTTGCTTATTTATTTCAATGCGTAAATGGTCAACAGTTTGGAAATGTCTGTCAGATGAATGGCTATGCCGCATGTGATTGATGTAGCAGGAATATTGAGGCAGCTGAGTGTGACGTGCCAGGCTTCTGACTCATGGGCTGCATGACGCGCTAGCATGGGAAATGTGTAGCCTGCTATAGTGCAAGCGCGGACACCAATGCAGGAATAGCTGGGAAGAGAGCGAGGAACAGACATGGTCCAGACCTGCTCTTGGACAGACCCCCGTCTCCTTTCCCCTTCCCTTTTTAAGCCTGCCGCGTCTCACTCCCAGGCTCACTCATTCATTCAAAGTCTGCTATGGGATATTACATTGGTGAAGAGCTGGCCATGGCTACTGCAGAGCCCCCAGTTGTGTTGCACGATGCAGCGTGCCACCCGAATGCTACCTTTCTGACCACACCCCTCTACTCCCTCCATGATCAGCCTACCCACTCTGGTAGGAACTCACTTGATCTTGTCTTTCTCCCTTATTCACTCGCCGCCTCTGACCTCGCCATTGAAACCTCTGCCTCTGACCACTCCATGGTTCACTTTACCATCTCAGTCCCTCCATCTTCTTCTACTCCTCCTCCTCCTCTCCCCTCTTCAAGGAAAATCAGGCAGGACAATGATGTGAGAACATCTCTACTGGTCCTGCTCCCTAGTCATGCCTCTTCCCTTGAACATGCGTTTTCTGACTTCCACTATGCACATGACTCTATTTGACCAACAATGTCCACTCGCACATTTATACTTTCGCGTCCATGTCCTCTGCCCTGGATAACCTCTTAAATTAGGACCCTCAAAACAAACATGTGCTGTGATTTACGATGCTGGTGCAAATAAAGACGCCTACCACACTCCTTACCTACAAAATAATACCTTGCTGTCTTCACCTCTCCAGGGATTATTGCAAATGGAGGAGATTAGCTTTATGGCTTTGAGTTGTTGCATAAGCTACACAATGACAAAGCCATAGATACATTTCAAGCGTCAGTATGGTAGAGCTTTGTAGTTCTAATGAAAGGCAATATATGCGCTTTAGGTTTAATCTATGGCACACCCGTGAAGTGTTATACAGGAGGAAACAAATTCCCCAAAATCAAAGGATTTGTCGCTACTGCTCAGATGAGCAACAGAGTGAATCATTACAACATCTTCTAGTGTCATGCACTGGCTTGATTCCAATTCGCAAAAAACGTTTTTTCACCATATGTTTAATATGAATATTCAGTTAGATCATGATGAAATATGGCAATTGATATTTTCAAACCCAAGATTGGCAGTATAAGTCGCCATAGTTCATTTTCTCGAAGCAGTAGTGCCTGACGTGGTGCCAGATAAATGAGAACTTTTAAACGATTGTACAAATTGTAAATGGTAATTAGAGTGGTATTATTTGAAGAATAATCAGTTTTGGGTTATTCGTTTTATCATTTAAAAAAAATGTAGATATTAATGTTCAATGATTGATTTCAATGGGATATAGATAGATTGTAACTATACCCATTTTTATTACTTTTGGTTGTGTGTTATGTGCCTTTCATCTTTGGAATTTGTGTTAAGCTAACCAATAGCGGGGAAAGAGGAAGTACAATGGTAGTGCTTTCCCTAGTGTTTCATTATTTAACTCTGTATTTTAATTTAATCTAGTTTTTGTATCATATTGGAAAAGTTGTGTTTATCAACTAAACAAATAAAAAAAATCACCACAGACAGCTGCCCATTACCCAGCATTTCAGAAATGGGGCTGATGCTTCAAGATGTGAAGGCGTTCTCGGAAATGGACATGGGAGACATGTACCACCAAGTCAAACTCCATGATGAGTCCATGGCACTTACAAAGTTCATTACAGATGCACACATGCCTTTTGGGTTTTCATTAGCTGCATATGTAGTTTAACAGATAATGGACCCCATATTGCAAGATGTGGGACATGTAGCTTGCTTTCAGGATGACTTCTTAACACTCTGACAGTCTGAAGTGAGGCAAACCACCTATCTGAATGTCAAGATACACAATAATGGGGAAGAGAGGTCGACACTCTGCCCCGAACCACAGAAGCCGAATGAAGTCGACCCTCCCACTGTGGTTGGCACAGGTACCTGATATCTATAGTAGACAGGACACCACGTGGCAGCCAGTGGGGGGAAGAGGGTTAGGGAGAGGTTGTGGACAGGGTAGGGAAGTTTAGGAACACCGGATAGAGGGTAAGGGAAAAACCTAGTTTGGATAGGACTGGGGTAGCACAGGGAAAAAAACTACACTTACTAGTAACTTGTAACACCATGAACTGTGTGTTTTCCTTGTAGCATAACATATACCCTAAAATGCTCTGATTACTTAATACCATAAGCATTCTGTACTGCTTGTTACCTTCCAAACATATCTCTTGAGAACACCTTAATACATGTACCTCATTTACCCTATGACATTAAACATAAGCATTGTAAGCATGATGAAACATACAATGGGAATGCTCCCAGGATGAAAGACATAACACATGGCCCACTGGGCTAGCATATGCAACACTTGCAAACAAGAAGATAAACTGTAATTAACATATAGAACATAAAGATTTGCCCTGTGCATTCTTTCAGCATGTAGTTTTCCCCACTAGCACCCAGTTAGCAGCCAATGCCGGTTGGAAATAATGTTGGGGATAATGCGGATTCTCCAGTAGCCCATGCGTAATTCACACAACCCAGAAAAACAAGTTTTGTGCTTCACAATGCGGGCTGCCCTAACAAGCACTAGATCCTTCTGTTAACATGCCCATGGTCAGCGTGTGCATTTTTCAATGCAATAAAGCCCTTCCCACACTTATCTTATGTCCAGGAGGCTCCTGAGCCTTCCCAGACGTTGAATGCAGTAGCCCATAGCAGCCGCCGTGATCACTTCTCTCACCGCTGCGAAAATGCTCACGCCCGCCGCCTCTGCGTCCCTGCCAGTTCCATAAGCGAGCGGCTCCTGACTTCTCCGATGTAGCTTCGTCCTCTGAAACAAAATAAGCCACACCTGCCGTGCGCCGCGGGCCCCTCATAAAGCGTTGGTAATCAGGATCGGCTGGCCCCACGCGAGCATGGCAGATAACTACCCAGCCTCCCAAGTACTGCTAGGAATTGTAGTCTTTGCTGTCTTTACTGTCTTTTCAGTGCTTTAGCCCTTTTCTGAGCCCATGATACACACGCCTGTCCTTATTCCTGACACTGAAAACCCATCTATAAAGGTGTCAAACAGCCAGCATAGACCTTAGAAGAGACAAGTGCATGTTCCAAATTAACACTGCCGAATACCCGAGTAACCCGCAGTCAGTGGAGCATGCAAAGCTCAAGTTAAATAGACACAATGCCATAGTCACTGCACCGACGCCCAAATCCAAGAGGACATGTCTTTTCTGTATTGAGTGTCTTTCTTGTCTGTATATTTACTTATCCAACTCTATGGTGGTCACTCCTACTCTGACTCTTTCTCCTTTTGTCTGTTTTACTCTTGTATCTTCATATAACTTTAATCTTTGCTCCTTTCTTTGCTCTTTTGTTCCTACAACATCCTGTTCCTTAAACAGTTCTATGTGAAAGCTGGATGCCAGGTTAGGCTGAAGGATCACACCACTTTCTCTTCTCTCTTTAACACAAATATGTACCTATATCGTTCAGGCTCTTTTCATCAATGTAGGGTGGCAGTTAACATACTCTATTTTAATTCGTTTGGTTATTCAACAACGTTGTTCCTCTATCTCAAGGCCAGCTTCGAATCAGTCTCCAGGACAGACGGCACTCTCTCCCTGCATTTGTTAACTCTGCAGAATTCCGGTATTGTAGTTTACCCAGTAGCTCTACTGCATTCCCCTGGAAAGTTCGTAGCACAACGGTGCTTTCATCAATGCCCCCTTGGGGCGTGAACACTCGCCTTTTCCCTTAAACATTTCCAAGTACCATAAGCGCAACAGCGCTGAGTTAGGTAAACAAGCGCAGCGGCGCTGGGTTCATCAAATAGCGCAACGTCGCTAAATTCGTTAAATGTTCACGGCGACACCGGTCGCCTGGGACTCATCACACGTCCCTCATCACACTCGTCAAACAGGACTTCGGCAGATAGCTTGTTAGCAGCCGTCCTCGAACAGCATTTTCAACCGATAACAAACGTGAACAATCAACTCATAACTTTAGCGGCTTTGCGTTACCTTCAGGCTTTCATTGTACGTTCATGCTTCGGAAACCCCAGTAACAGACCTTTATAACAGCGGCTGGTCTGTGCGATAACGATCGCTAGCAAATACGTTTTGGCTTCTTCTTCTCTCGCTGCACCTCTGTCAGCAGCTCGTCGGCAGGAATCAAACCAAGTCCTTCACAGACACACGGGCAGTTCTTCGACGGCCGCTCAGCTGTTCACCTTCAGCTCCGCTCAATAAGCCCAGCTGCAACCGTCATTTTCCCGTTCCTCCTCTCGAGCCCCCGTCTCCTAGGCAACCAAAAGCACAGCAAAAGGCATTAGAAGAAAGCCCATACAGGCAGGACTTTCTGGTTTAAGCCTTTTCAAAGGTCATGATGAATGTGTTTCCGCCAGGCATTCCACAACGTCACAGTAGGTCACTCGATTTTGGTCCTGATGATCCGAGTTCGAACCCCATAGTCGGCATCAAAAGTAGATCCATTACACTAAAAGGCACAAGTACATTTCCCGGATCCTGGGAGACATTTTTTGTTGGATCTCAGATCGTGGAAAGTCCAGCCCAATCGTCAGCGCTGATCTACCCAGAGATTGGCCAGACTGGCTGCCAAAATTACAAGAATACATGTTCCACTTTCAGCACGTTCTGGGATGGAAAAAAGTGAGGTTGATTGAATATCTTATATGTCCACAGAAAGATTTGAGTACAAACGTGTTTCTTCAAGATGAATGTGCAGTATCTTCTCCCTTGTCAGACGTGCATGGTAACGCCCGACACTCTGCGAAAATGTGTGTTATGCTGCAATCGAGAAAGAGGAGATCCCATAAGAGTGGAGCATTTCATAATCAACGGCTGATGAAGGGTCTCTGCCCCCACCTTGCTTTAGTCTTATTGTCA
Source organism: Ambystoma mexicanum (assembly GCF_040938575.1). Taxonomy (NCBI): domain Eukaryota; kingdom Metazoa; phylum Chordata; class Amphibia; order Caudata; family Ambystomatidae; genus Ambystoma; species Ambystoma mexicanum. Next base: position 949,832,701 of record NC_090933.1, on the reverse strand, counting down.
AGTGGCACCAGGATGATCAATGTTCGGTTCCGGGATAGGGGGAAAGGCAGTTCCCCCGACACAATCAGGACTTCATCCCAGAAAAGGTTCACCAAGGTCATATGGGCATCATGATGAACAAAAGGAGGATTAGAGAATCATACTGGCGGCCCCACATGAACAATGATCTTGACAATGCTACAGAGCTCAATCACAATTTGTCAAACCAGTGACAAAGAGGCTCAGAACACACCAAGCACCACTACAGAGTCTGGAAGCACCCGTCTCCCCAGAAACAAGTCGCTTTATGACAAGTTAAAAGCAATACTCAATGAGGTGAGAGAAGGCGATTGGGTTAAACTCAGGCTAAACTATTAAGACAATTCCTGGATGTTTAAGTATATTTGGCCCAAAGAGGTATTTCAAGCTGGAAAAAACAATGTCTTCGCTGAAGAGAGAAGGGGAGCCATTTCCTGTAAGAAAAACGAAGAACCCGGAGCCACCAGGACGCTAAAAGAATCCCCCACGAGGCATACAAGCCTCAGAGGAACTGAGAAATGCAGATGAGGACATCGACATGGTCCAAAAAGAAACCCTGGGGAGAAACATGTGCACGACAGACAACACAGCAGACAGGATCTGCTTGACCTGGTCTCAGTGGGGTGAAGCAAGTGAGAATCAAATTAGCCAAAGCAAAAACTGCCAAAACTGTATGAGAGAAGAACTTGCCCAGCAGATTTTGGGATTGTGAGATCAATGCCGTCGGGTAAGAATGAGACTACTTTCAAGAAAGGGGTTATGTGGCACTCAAAATTCAGGACTCAAGTCGAGGGTACACGCGAGGGGACGGAGTCCACCCACTTCACTCAAAGGGTAGACTCAGTCTCAGACCCCTCCAGCTAAAATGAGAAACATTGAATGTCCTCGTTGAATTTATGAATTAAGGCCAACCTTGCAGTCGGCAGATTTGTGGGCTGGAGACTTCACCACTGCACTATATAACTTGATGAAAAATAACATACAACTAAAGGTGAAAGGTCCCATTTCAGTGCTGCAAGTCCCAGGGAAGACATTTGTATTGGTTCTTGGAGTTTAAACATGCACATCTTTTAGTTTAGTTTTCAAAAACACTATTAGAAGAAAATATCCTGTCTTGGTTGTGTGTGGGTGTTGATTTTATGAAAGGCAATTGCCATTCATCCTGTTCAATTTGGGTAGGTATGCAAAGCCAATTTAATGAAATGTGCATATTTCACCTTGATATGCTAATTTCTGGCAATGTCACATGCATTGCGTTTGTTGATGAGTCCCCCACTTTAATTTTTTGACTTGACCCCTGCCTCAAATGTCTTCCGTGTCACGGGTTGCACGATGTGACAGCACACGGGTCGCGCCAGGTGGCAGTGCTGGAACAAGGTAGGCTGCAATCATTCATGCAGACAACAAGGCACTCAAGTTAGCAGTAACTGGGAATCCCATGTGACAGGGACATCCTACGGGCCTAACCTTTGACAGAGCTCCTGCCTCGTTTGCCAAGCCTCCAGCTCCTCTGTGAAGCTAATAAACCCATCTGACTGCCTCCCAGGCTCCGAGTCAGGTTTCCAGTATCTGCCTTGGGCCATTATTTCACTGTGTATTGAACCATGAAAAGCTCAGCCGACAGGTTCAGTGCGTGTGTCTAATCTGTTTGAGTGAGTTCTGCAATTTTAGAGGGAGACAGGTGGAGGAGCCAAAACGGATCCCTTGCAATCATCCGAGAAGGGTAGAGCAAACCCATAAACCCAAGTTCTCAGGTGTAACACTCAGAATACCCCCACTTTTCCATTTTAATAATACCTGCACCCTCCCTGTCCCCCTTGATTCTTACCCTTAGCATTATACCTCATATCTGCCCTGTACCCTCAATTTAAATGCAGACAAGATGGCTGCCACTCACTCTCCCCCATACTGTCATGGATCTCAGTTTACCAGGCATTCTGGAGATCAATCTGACCATTTCACATTGGCACTGAATTTCCCCAGAGGGCAATATAGATTGATTAGGACTAGCCCGTTACCACTCACGTTTTAATAAGTACCAGTTCACTGCAATGTGTTGACTGGGCCGGTAAGGTAACTCAGTGAGTTAATCTGAGAGATATGTGTGCAATGAGACGTCACTGGTTTGAAGCCCAGCAGTGCAGATTCTGCTATTTATCCCTCCAAGCTCAGTAAATTAAAAAAATCTTTAACACCATAAAATGAGGCATTAACAACACGGATTATTACAGCGGGAAGCGGGAAAAACCCAGCACCGAGCAAAGCATGTTGCCTAAGCTACTTTTGAAAGCTGGAAAGGAAGAATCTGGAGCCATGAAATATGCAGCACCGAATAGTAATTGTTTCGGTTTGCCGTAAGAGCACCAGATCAAATCAAGATGTGTACACGTGGGTGCAATTAAAAGTCTCTCTCTCTTTCTTTTCTAACACACTGTGACGAATCTTCAAATGACGTCACTTCTCCCCAAGGTGGAGCCCTCTCCTGTAAAGCTAAGGTGGTGTGGCTGCTAACCAATATTCCCCATAGGGGCAGTAAAACGCAGGAGGACCTCTCAGGGGAAGACTCTCCCCCTTTTGGGGATAGGGACGTACATTCTGGGTCACAACACCCTGATTCCATCTCACACCCCATCCCCACTCATGACACTACACACACCCACATTCTCAAATGCTTTATTGTGACTCTGTAACAATAAACAGTACTGGAATGAGTAGGAGCCAAGAAGGCATGAAGATCACTTCATTGAAACCGACAAGAGACTTTGCCATTCATTCACAGTGGCAGTTAAAAGACCACTGACCCAAGAGAGAGTGAAGAGTGCATCAGAGGATGTTTTCCTTGTTGCTGTGGGAGTCATACAACCATTGACCCAATAGGGAGTGGAGAGTGCATCAGAGTACGTTTTCCTCATCGCAGTGGCAGTCATGATACCACTGACCCAAGATAGAGTGAAGAGTGTATCACAGGAGGTTTTCCTCATCACAGTCGCAGTCATACGACCACTAAACCAAAAGAGACTGAAGAGTAGATTAGAGGGAGAGTTCCACACTGCAGTGGAAGTCAAAAGAGCACTGAACTAGACTTCAGTCAAACCTACATTAGAGGAGAGATCCCCAATTTAGTGACAGTAATAGGTCGGCTGATCTGGACCAAGTTGTGTGTTGTGTTACAAAGACACTTGCTGAGAGGAAGGGGGGTCTGTAGGACAAACTCTTGACACCAAGGTTAGAAGGGCACACGGAGGGCCTTGAAGGAGAATACCTTTAAGAGAACTGTGTCAGGAACTTTGTTGGCTAAACGACACCATCAGAGCAAACCAGGAGGAGGGTTGCATTCTCCCGGCCCCGTCCTCGAAAAAGAACTGGCTAACATACTAAACCAGGAGAAGTGAGGCATTCTTCTGGCTCACAAAAAGCAGGACCCTTTTCATGTTTGTACTAGGAGGAGGGAGTCATTCTCCTAGTTATTCCTTTCTCTTTTCTTCTGCCTTTCCTTTCCTTCTTTTTAGTTGTGACAGGGCTAAAACAGGAGCTTGGATGGAGGACGGGGAGATTAATTTGGACATTCTGATGACATGCACCCGAGTATCCTCTTCTTTGTAAAGATACCCCTTTAAAGATAGGCATAGGTAGGCCTTTTGTTTATTGTTCAATAAAATATTCATATAAATGGCACCTATGTCTCCGTCTCCTACTTCTGATGATGTGTCACACATGGTGTCAGGTGTGGGATGCAGCCAAAATGACACAAATTGGGGGGATCCACAAGCCCTATATTTCCTCAAGATTTACCATTGTGGGCTCATTAAGTCCATCCTTATAGTTTATGGCAAGACCCAAGGACCAATTCCCCACTATACATTTATTTGGGTCTAGATCCACTAGGGGAAATTCAGCCACGACCTACCCCCTTCACATCATACTTACCTCCGAATTCCGAAAGTGGTGGTTTAGGAGAAGATATATCTTCTGGCCACCCAAGAGAAGGCAACATCATAGGGAGCAATATGAACAATATAAAACGTCTCCTAGAACGTTTGCTCACGCACTAAATCCAAGCGGAACAATGCCATCAAAAAAGTTTGTAATTGGTTATTTATAATGCGCTTAATACCCAGAGGTTTCTACGCATGGACCCAGGGATCGAACCTGTGTTGCTCCACGCCGTCTTGCTTCCAAGATGAGCGCATTGCCCCTGAGCTATCCTCCCGAGACATAATGCCCTCGGCCAGAGACACTCTAACCTTCCCCATGGCATCTTACACCCCTATCAGGAAGGAGACGACCTGGGGAACTTCTTAAACTTCTAAAAGACTGGCTAGCAGTTTGGGTGGAGTGAAGACTTGGATGCATGTTATTTCGCTCCCCTTCTCAGGGCAGAGCTTCGGGCCTCATATCAGACCTCAAACCCTCAAGGGACAACTCCCTTTCAAAAGATAAAAAGAGGCCTACTGAAAAGGGTGGGTCAGACGAGACACTTTTTTAGGATTAAGTTTAGTGTTAAAGCTTAGCCCTGGAGAAACACCATTAGAGTTAGGGGCAGAAGTGCGGAATACTCTATCCCAGTGGCTCTGAAAGAAAACCTTACCTGAAGCTCTTGAAGCCTTAGCTCTCAAACAATTTCCGAATGTACTACCACCCTCCCTGCAAAAGGCCATTCTCCAGCACTGCACAATCATTTTTAGTGAGGCTGTCGAAATTGCACAAGCCCATTCGGAAGCCACAAAAGTGATGAGGGTTCTACAAAAAGGAGAAGAACATCGTAGGGGCCAGAACGCTATCCTTAACTGCCAGGCTATTATGCAAGTCTATGCAAAAAGGACGAGCATACTCGTCCTTGGCACTTAGAACAATGTGTGTTGCATGAATGCATCGCTGTGTTTGCATGTGTGGCTGTGTGTGCATGTGCTCTCTCTACCTTGGTCAGGGATCCCAAGCCTGGGGCCTGGGCGTCTCCCTGGATGTCAAACATAGGTATGTTGGAGACAGGGACAAAACCCAAACACATGGTGCCAGCATCTCATTAATATGATTGCACTATGTGCGAAAATATATTATTACAATGCATTCCATGTGGTGGGAATACCTGGGCACATGATGTCAATACATAACATTTAAGGGGAGTATCTTGGCACACAATGGCAAAGTCTGCCCAGTCATCTTATGCAGGTGCCTGGCATTCAAGTGTGCGTGATGCTGTGTGCCCCCATTTGTTGTCTGTCCAAAGCTGTACTTGCAAGTACTCTGTGTGTGTGGGGTGCATGCAAAATAAGGACACCAGGTCTATTTTCTTTGCCCAGGTTTGCTTTCCTCTGGCTTGCTTACTTTTTGTTATCCTTTACTCCTGGCCTGCTCATGCAGGCTACTTGCATTTGGAGTAGCTTGTAAAAAGTACATTTTGTGCAGCAGTTGTATCTAGAATAATATACCATGCCAAGTATACATCATATTAGCATCCAGGAGAAACGTGCCAGCCAATCGAGATCCTAAGAACAGAGGCCTCATTTTCAGATCAAAGCCCATGGTCGAGCTTCTTGGCAGCCGACAGCAGGATTGTTTCACTTGACCCTATTAAATGGGCCGCAGGTCGTTACCAAGTAAGTACATCCAGCTGAGAAGCCCCGAGATTTCAATGAGATTATACCTTCAAGATGATTGACTCAGTGCCATATGAAGCAGGAGACCCCAGGCCTTCTCGTGTATATTAGCATATCTTTAACAGGTATTTGACAGAGGGATTTCTTTCTCCAAAACATGAAAAGGATGCCATGCTTGTACTAAGACAGCTAAATCATTCGAGTTTCCATTAGATTCGCGTCTTCCTTTGATCCCTCACATTAACGCAATGGTAACAAAAGCACATTTTCATCTGTTTTCACTTAGAGCGATAAAACCATACTTGACCAAAACACATTTTCGTTTATTGGTTCAATCAGTGGTGTTATCACGTATAAAGTTGGGAACTCCGTGCAAATTCACAGTAGCAGCTCAGTATTGAATGCAGCAGCACATCTCATGTATGGCTCAAGTAAGAATGAGCATACTACTCCTATTCTCAAAGCATTCCATTGGCTGCCCATTGAACAGAGGATTCAGTCGAGGTTATTATGTAGAACACACAGAGCACTTGACATTAAGACACCTTTATATCTCGCTGAAAAGCTGAGAATCTCTGGACGCGTGGGAGGTCCTCGGAGTCCGGAATCGTTACTTTTGGAAACCCCCAGATGTAAGGTCTATAAGGATGAATCAGTCTTTCACAGGAGCAGCTGTAAACATTTGGAATGCACTGCCTACTACCCTGCAAGTGATCTCAGATTACTTGAAATTTCGGAAAACTGTCAAAACATGGTTTTGGGAAATAGCTTTTAATTCAGATATTTTGACTATTTTAACCTGAATACTTTTTAGTGTAAAATGTGATGATAGTGATTTTACCTAAATATTAGAATGCGCCATTGTTTTAGAAATGGGATTTTAAAGCTTGTTAATTAGAGCATTTTCCATATTATATGTTTTAGTCTGCTATGAAATGTTTTATACTTTAGCAATAATCCTGCGTTCTGTGGGCTACACCGGCCGGTAACAGCCTGGGGCCCAAGCTATACAAGTTATAGGCCCGATTGAAGCGAGGGCTGTAACACGGGGCCCTGTGCCTTTAAAGGGCCAGGTGCCTTTAAAGGGCCAGTGTAGCCTGGAGAAGGAGGGACCCGGGGGGAACGCGAAGCGTTTCCCCCCGGGGATTATTTTGGCGCTGCACACGGCCAGCGAGTGGCCGTGTAGGGGCAGAGCGCCTCTTTGAGTATTTAAGGTCCCAGGGAAGGTTCGGGAGGCAGGCGACGGTTGGACTTGGAGATTGTCAAGTCCTGTTGCCTGCTCCCGAGCCTTCCCTGGTATTAGCTGGGCCTAGTGGTGTGCGGGTTAGTCAGGTGAGGTAGGGGAGGGTTTAGTATAGGGGGCGGTTAGGTATTTTGTTATAAAAAAAAAAGAAAAAAAAAATTATATATTTTTGTGTGAAGTTTATTAGGGGTGCCGTAGATAAGACACCCCATCGCTTCTTACCGGAGGGTCCCGTATCTCTTGGTGTGCGTCGTTGGGGGAAGTGAAGGAGGTGGGTGGCACGAGGGCTCGTGGGTGTTGTGGGGGAGTTTTCTTGTCGGGCACATCCTTTCTTAGTTCGCGTGCCGGCAAGGTGTAGGAGCATTGTGAGCCCGGGGTTAGCGGCTTTTCTTTTGCAGCTCCTCTGTGAAATCCCCTTGAAGGAAGGTGTGGGTGGGGCTTTCCCGCGTTAGTAGGGCGCTTTCTGCTTTCCTAGACATCCTTATTGTCGGGCCGAGCTACGTTACGAAGTGACGCGGTAGCTTCTTTCGGTCGGGGGGAGGCAGTGCGGGAAATTTAAAGGGACCTTTTTGTTTTCTCTGCACGCCGCTTTCATTTAGTGTGGAGCAGCAGATTTATTACAGTTCCCTTAAAGGGACCGCGTTAGTTTTACTGTGCCAGTGCGGTGTGGCCTCTGAGCTGCCAGAGGGCAGTGTTCTACTTGCTTTTTTAGGCCCCATATTGTTCGTGGGCCCCTGGTTTTGGGTTTTTCTTCTCGTGGATAGGTTAGGTTAGGTTTAGGGTAAGGGGTTTTGTTAGGGCAAAGGTTTTAAGAAAAGGGTTGGTTTAAGAAAAAATAAAAAATAAATAATAACAATTTTCTTTTCTCCCAGAATAATAATTTGCTATATTTACTTATTGGAGGTATAGATTTTGATTAACACTTTAGGGTGTTGGTAAGTTTTTATAGTCCAATTTTCTGTTCAGATTTTTCCCAGGTTAAGGGTGGTGATCCACGGGTAGGTATCTGGCTCGGGGGCTTAGTTAGCTAGTTTAACTTTCAAGGGGTATATATTTTAGTGCACAACCACATTATTGGTGCACAATGGTTGGCCAGGGAGCCAGCAAGAAGGGTCTGGTTGATGCTAGGGCTCTGAGGGAGGCCCTGGAAATTATCAGCAGGGCGTCTAAGGCCCAGCTGGAAGGGGCGGTGGTGGAGGTCACGGGTGAGATGGTGTTAGGTGGGGGTAGGCCGCAGCGTAGAGCGGCGGCAGATGGGGCTCTCGCGGCAGCGGTGGCTTGCACCCTCGCGGAGGGGAGAGGGGAGGTGTGGGAATCCAGGGGCAGGAAGACGAGGAGGGAGATAGATAGGAGGGTGTCCGGGGGAGAAATGATTTCGGGTGGGGAGCCAGTGAGGGAGGGAGTGAATGATAGCCCTAGGGAAGCTAGGAGTGCTCAAAAAGAGGTGGGTCAAGGGAACCACGGTGGGGGCGGTGATGGGGCACAGAAGGGGGTGGCAGGGCAAAGGGGAAAAGGTGGTAAATACCTGCAGAAGAATGCAGGTGGGAGAAGGAGGGAGAGGTCCCCATCAATTGAGGTGGTTGGAGTGGGGCGCGGAACGGCCCTCCCGGGTAGGAGGAGTGAGGGCGGAGGGCGCTGCGCAGCCCCCGCTGTTCAGGTGGAGGGAGAGGGTTTTAGTACGGCCCCTCCTAGGTCAGCGCAAGGAGAGCCTAGAGGGTGCAGCACGGCCCCTAGCGTTGAGGATTCCAGGGTGGAGGACGGCACGCCTCGCCCGAGAGAAGAGGACCAGGCAGGGGTTTCTGCGACCCCGCCGGGAAGACGTCAAAGGAGTGGCAGGGCGGACACCCCGGGCTCGCACGAAGAAGATCAACTCAACTCGGGCATGAGCTTGCATCCACAATGGTATTTAACGGGTGATGAAGTTGGATTGGAGGATTATGTGGTGCAGTGGGAGGTAGAGGGTTATAGGGCTGTAAGGGAAAGGGGGGAGGAGAGTAGAACTTTGAGGTGGGATCACGAAAGGCAGGTGCAGGGTGGTCAGGGGGCAAGAGGTCGGGGGAACTATTGGCTGGGTGAGTCTGCTGACATGTTTTATCCCCGCAGTAGGAGCCCTCTAAGAAAGGAGATGAGGAGCATCGGTGTGGACGCCAGACCGCAGATGGCCTGTGTCGAAAGAGGTGAGCGGGAAAGGGAATGGTCATCTGCATGGCAGAGAGGGATCACGAGAAAGGGGGGGAAGGAAGGGTCTGGACTGCAAGGGGTGAGGAAAGAAGTTGGTGTACAGGCCATTGGAGCCTTGGGGGATGAGAAGGGCATTTGCTCAGTGGAAGTTCAAACGGACAAGGTGGTAGAGCCATTGGTGCTCGAGGTGCAAGTTGAAAAGGAAAAGGAGGTTGAAGCGAAAGGCAAGGAGAAAAAACTGCCATACATGGGTATAACAAAACCGTTGGGAGCGCACTTGATGGCAGCGACCAGGGAGAAGATTCAGGCGGGGGAATTTGTAGATGTTTTTAAGTTGCTCCATAGGGAAGTGAGAGCAAAGGAGGGGTCTAAAGAAGAAGAGAGGGAACTGGCTTTGCGCCCAAGGGTCCAGGTGACTATTGAGAATTGGACGTCGGCATTTATCATTTATGCCAGTGTATATTGTGAAGAATTCCCGGAGAGTTGCGTGGCCCTGCTTAAATATATGGATGTAATTAGGAAGGCTTTCACGAGTTTTGGGGGTTTTGCCTGGGTACGCTATGATGAGGAATTCAGAGCGAGAATGGCGGAGGACAGTCAGGCGGTCTGGGGGGAGATAGACATGGATCTTTGGCTGCAATGGATGGCTCCAACGAGGCCTGCCCCGACATTGCACACAGCAAGTGGGCTGCCTGTGCCTTACCGGCCCTTTCTTGGTCGCCCAGCCCATGAGGGGGCGGGGGAAGGAGGCAGAGGACAGCCCTCGACAGCATGTTGGACGTTCAATAAAGAAGGCTGCATGAGGTGGATGTGCAAATTTAAACACAAGTGCAGCAGGTGTGCGGGTCGGCATCTGGTTACAGATTGTTTTCAGGCAGGGGACAGTGGGTCAGGGCGAGGAGCGGGGCAAGGAGGTGGGGGGGGGGAGGACTGCATGCCAGGTAAATTGGGGTGTGCTGGTAGGTCGGGCTCAGTTTATCGCAAAATGAGGGGGGGGGGGCACAAGGTTTGAGGAAAGGTTTTTGGGGGCGACTTAAAGGGGTAGGAGAAGGGTGAGGAGGAAGACGCGTAGGTAGGGGAGGGCCGCAGGGGGGATGTAACTGTGGAAATTGTTAAGGGGTGGTGGCCGTTGTTTTGGAGGGCATGGACGAAGGTGGGAAACCCTCACGCTTGCTGCACGACAAGGTGAGTAAGTTTCAGGCTGCAGGGACGGAGATGCGGGAGCACTTCTGGTGCAGCAGAGGGAAGTGATGAGATGGGTCTGCATGGACGGGGGTGCATTAGGGCCTCTGGTGCAGCTGGGGGAAAAAATGGAGCAACGAGGCAAGATGCTGGAAGAGGAATTTATATGGAATGGAATGCATGGACTGGGGCGCAGGTTTGGCCCCTGGTGCAGCGGAAGGCAAAGAAGGGGCCTGCATGAACGGGGGTGCACTACGGCCCCTGGTGCAGGCGGGAAACAGGTGATAATGGACGGAAGGAGCTTGAAGATTAGTTATAGGGAATGGACTGCATAGACAGGGGTGCAGGTTTGGCCACTGGTGCAGTGGCGAAAAGGAGTAATAAAGAAAAGGGCCTGCATGGACGGGGGTGCACGTGGGCCCCCGGTGCAGGGTGGGCAACGCAGGGACATATCAGTAAGGAGGGAAGGTGGGGGCAAGGGTGAGCAGGAGGGTAATAGGTTAGGGGAAAAGGGGGTCTAAGTGGGATTAGGTGTATTGTTTAAAGGTTAGGTGAAAGGTGCAAAATATAGGGGGACAGGTAGGAGAGGGCCAGGGGTGTTTCCGGAGAGGGATAAGGAGATGGCCAGGAAGGATAGGTTACTGAGAAAGGTGTTACTAGTGGATGGGAAAGGTTAGGAGGTTGGAACTCATTCAGTTGGGAGGGGTGCAGCATCTGAAGGTAGCAGGCTGGGCTATTCAGAGGAGTAGGTGCAAAGGTTGGGATGCTGGAAGTAAGGGAGTTACAAAGGGTATGTCAGGGTCCGGGGCAAACGGGATGTCTTTAAATAAATTTTCAGTAGGTAGCAGGAGTGTTGCAGTTATTAGGATGTTGTTGATTTGTAAGTGATTTTGCAATTTCTTTTTCAGATGCTGCTAGGAGGTCGGGTCAGATGTCAGAAATCTGGTTTGTGGGACATTCTATGGTTAAGTGGGCGGAGAAAGAAGCTGAGAAAAGGGTTGTTGGCAGGCAACTGGGTTGCAGATATAAAGATGTTGTGGTAAGTTGGTCCGGATTCAGGGGGCTGCGCTGGGATCAGTTGCTTCCTATGTTGGCTGGGTTGAGGGAAAGCTATGGGCCACCAGAGGGGGTGATTATTTATGGTGGGAAAAATGATCTGGTAAGGGATACGGGTGTGGCTCTTCTAAGAAAATAAAAAGGGATTTTGTTATGGTTCCGAGAAGTGTGGCCTCAAGCATCTGTAGTAGGGACTAAGTGGTTGCCGCGGAGAGTTTGGAGGGGAGCGAGAAGTGAGGGAGCGATAGAGCGGGCTAGGAAGGGGATAAACAGAGATATGGTAAAGTTTGTGCCTCGGTGGCGGTACAGGTTATGGACCATAAGAAAATAGTCTATGAGGGATTCATGATCTTTGGAGACGATGGTGTACACTTGTCGCTTTATGGGAATAATCATTATCTGGCGGACTTGGGCTCTTGGCTGGGAGATTGGTTAAGGAGTTGGAGGTAAAGAGAACTGGTGGGGGGGTGGGGCAACAAGAACACCTCGGTGGAGGGTTTTTCTGGTGCCGGGGGCATGGGCCCTTTAGATGTGGGGGGAGGGAAGCACAATGGGGGAATGGCACGGGAAAGGATGGGGTGGTGCTGTTTGCACAAGCGGGCCACCCCGGGGGAACAGGTATTGAGCCTGGAGGGGCATGGCCCCGGGGAGAAAGCGGGACGCCTGGAAAAGGGGTAAGGAGACGGTAGGGTCCAAGGGATAGTTAGGGAGGAAGTGGCTTTAATTAATTATTTAATTGTTGGGGGGAAAGGAAAATGTTTAATTATTTAATTGGTTGTTTAAAATAGTTCTTTAGTCTGTAAGGCCATGGAGCCAGGTAAGCGTTTAATTGTAAGCTTTGGCCTGTCACATTAAAGCGACCTTTTCCACTTTTAAATGAGTCTGGGTTTTTGTGCAGTAAGCCAAAATGCATGAATTTTTGCTATTAGCACTCTGAGGCAAACCCTCGAGGCGCTAATAGAAATAAAAATACAAAAAAAAACCTGCCCGTGCTGCTTTGTTCGCAAAAGTGGCCGGGGAAGTCAGGCAGGGTAGCCATGGAAATGGAAGGCGGGCTCTGCTCTGAGCCCCTCTTCCCTTTCCATGGTTTCATCAGGAAGCTGTGAGACCCCGGGGTGGAGGAGCCCTGTAGAGAAAGGTAAGGAGACTAGGGGAAAAGGGGAGGCTGGGGAGTAAGATGGGGAGGAGGGAACACAGCAGGGCCAGGTGCAGTGAACACTCGGTTGCTCCCAACCCGGGCTTGCATTGGTAGATTCATCCTGGTTTTGGAGCAACCTGTTTGGCTGCCGCACCTGCCGAGGGTGCTAATTAAGATTATCATTACAGAGCTCTGATACACTTGTTTGTCTAGTTTGCGCCATATAGAAACTGTAAATAAATTCATACAAATGCATTTGCATTTGTGACCCAGATCACTTAACCTTAAGAAAAATATTTAGAAGGTCCTTTTTCATTTCTTTGAAAGTAAAGGTGTCTCTGAGCTCTTGTCTCCCTCACAACAGTTTTTACTTAACAAGGTCAGTCATCTCCCAAGACAGGCGCCTTTAGACACCCTTTCCTGTAAAAAATAAAAAGATCAGTCATTTATTGTCTAGTCCCTTTGCTGTATTTCTAGGTAAAAAGTGACTTCTCGTCAACGAACCGATCACATTCAATTTATGGACTAGAACAGGGAACTTTAAAGAAATACAAAAGACCCAACTAAGAGTAATGAAGAGTACTAGTAAGAAATCCAGGCATTGGGGCTCATTAGAGGTTTGCCGGTGTCCTGGTGGTATTACCATCAGGATACCGGTAAACGATAATACCGTTACCGGCACCTGATCTGCCGGTATTACCAACAGATTACAGGTGCTGGCAACAGTAAATTAATCCCCATTCCATGGAGTCCATAGGACGCCACAGGGGGATTGCTGATATTACCAGCACTGGTAATACCAGTCCGAGTAAAACTGGCTGTTTTTTGCCAGTGGGGTGGCTGAGTTACCTCCAGCTCTTGGCTGGAGAAAAATCAGGCACCCCACTGGCAACTGGAGTTTGGAGGTGCAGGAAAAGTGGCGGCATTGGAATTACTGCCATTTTTTTCTCACACCGCCAAACTTGTAATGAGCCCCATTGCCTCCTCCGCCATCTTCCCCATCACAATGCTTATGTATAGAGGATATACCAAGTCAATCATTCATTCGAACAAAGAACTACTGTGGCGTTAACACCCAATCCGGTGGACCGGATTGGGTGTTATCGGCCCGGGTGCCGAGTTAAAGGCCCGAGGCGAGTGAGGTGTGTTAAAAGAGGGCCCTGGGCCGATAATTCCTGATCCGGTTATAGCCATTAGCACCGCGGGTTACCAAAGCGGCAACACAGGGTGCTAAAAAAAAGTATTTTCCTTTCTACAAAGGGAAGCGTGCAACGTCCCATTGTACAAAGAAAAATCCTTCACCAACATGGCTGCCATATAAAGGGAAGGTGGGGTACAGTACAGAGCCCCTCTTCCCTTTCCATGGTGGCTGTTCTGCGTAGAGAGAAAGGTGCGGCTGTGGCGGCGAATACCGCCACAGCAACAATAAGGTAAATTGGGGGTGGGGGAGGGATTGAACATTTAAAAAAAGGGGACGGTGTAAGGGAAGATGGCAGTGGGGGAAAGTGGCGGTGGGGGAGCCAGCCATTAGGTGGCTTGGAACATGGGCTTAAACCGGCGGTTCAAGGCCACATTCCTAGCCACCCGATTGGCTGGCTCCCCCTGCCCGGGTGCTAATGCACATTAATCATGACTGCACTCAGTTAATTTAATCACGCAAATAGCAAATTAAGAAAGCACTTGTACCAAAATAAGAACGCTGAGGTTGTGACTTACCTCAGTTGTTGTAGTTCTGAATGCATGTGCCGTGGAGACACGCTGTGGTGGTCGTGGAGACAACCAACAGATTCAGTGTGCAGATTGAGATGGGAGATGGCCAGCTTTTCCAAGAGTTTGCACAGGAAAGGGGTGATGGAGATCGGGAACAACACCTATGTATGGTGGATGACCATAGCAGCTCCTCAAGTCTCACCAGTCCCCTGTGCTGAAGAGGTAGCTAGCCACTAGGATAGCTGACAAGGAACGAGAACCATCCTGGAGAAGTTGAAAGGGTGATCTTTGAAGCCCGTTCACAAGCCAGGCAAAAGCCAGAACAGCAGGATGAACAGCGACTTCAGAATCCCCAAAACATTGGAGTAGACTGGAGGCTTACTACCCATGTTTTGAGATATGAACCCAAAATTCTGTAGAGCACAGATCAGCACTCCCACCGCTGAAAGTTGAACTTAAAGGTTTCGGCAAATAAAACTGGTTCAAAAAAACAAAAACCTGTAAAATCCAGTAACAATTTTTTTGTTGCAATTATCAAAGCATAATGCCTTCTAGACAAACCAGAAGGAAAAATTACTCCAATGCCATTAATAAACCAGGCGCGGAGGAGGTCTTCCGTATTACTGAAAGTATTTGTCTACTAAAGCTGAGCACCTTCCACTGCAAAACTAGCCTTTCAATTTCAAATCCATGAATCAGATTTTTCAGAGTTGGTTCCATCAGAAGCAGAGGTGGTGGATTCAGAGGTAACCACCGGAGCTCTCCTACTGGCAAAACTGAGAAGTGGAAACCACAGAGGACAAGGCCAGTGTTGAACCACCGGAATTACATCCAGCTGTTTCTCGAACACCTCTGTTGTCCACAGGAAGCTTCAAAGTGTAGACACGAGAGCCAAAGGAAGGACAGAACATCCACCTTCCAAAACGGGGGGCACCATGACTCTCTGCAAAGTGTCAGCAGAAGGCTCTTGCTATCATTTTCAGACAGGTTCATCATTGGAACACTTCGCCGGCCATTAGCTGTTGACACAAAAGGGGACTGAGGAAATAAGGAACTGTAAGGTAAATCCTACTCAATTGATCCGCAGGGCCATTGTCCTTCCCTCTGAATATAGGCTGCAGTCACAGATAAGGACCTCATTGCTTCAAATCCTGATCTTGTGTACCGTCAGAATTAGGTGCCCCCTTGTGCTGTTTTACATACACTGTCAGCGCAGACAAGAATTGGTTCCCTCAAAACTAACAGGGAAAGGATAACAGAGCTAAAGAAAATACGCTGTAGCTCCCTCCTGCTGAAGTGCCCGATGCCACCTACCTATTGCAACCATTTGCCCTGAATTGTCTGTAGTCAGAGCCAAATGACGTGGGAGATCACATGGAGCTGCTGCTTGGCGATTTGCCTTTCATACCTACCAGTCCAGCAGCATATGGAGACCTGGGGACTCGCAATGACAGGAATTTGGAGACCAGAAACAAGAGAGATGTTGAACTGCTCGTTTTAGGTGTCGGTGGTCCCAGGAATCTTCATGTGTGGAGGCCACTATGGCACCATGCGCCTGCAGGAACCTTCTTGCTAACACTTGATCCCTTCAAAGTAAGAAGTGACAATGCTACAAGTTGGTGATATGGTCCTACGGTAGAAATATGATGTCCTCGACTCTCCGTAACACTGTATGGATGAATTAACATGACTAGGCTAGTATTCTTCTCACTGAATGAGAAATGCATGCACCTGTACAAACCTTCTTGCTAACACTTGATCCCTTCGAAGTAAGAAGTGACAATGCAACAATTTGGTGATATGGTCTTACGGTAGACATATTCTGTCCTCGACTCTCCATAACACTGAATGAGCAATCCATGCTTTAAGAGCGGGCCACAGACTTTGCTTCTGCAGAAATGAGCCAAGCATATAGGTAGGGAAACCTTATATGCCTTGGCTACGAAATACACCTATCAGGGAAGCCCCCACGTTTGGTGCAGAGGCAATTCTGAACGGCGGAAGGATGACACAATGGCCCTCATTACGACCCTTGCGGAAAGCGACTGACCGGAGCGCCACAGCGTAAATAGCGTTTCCGCCATTGCACGAAGGAGCAAAGTGCGTCCCATTCCGACCCATCGGGCACGAGCACCACGCCACGGCGGAAGTGCAAAGTCCGCGATGGCGGAAATGACCCCAAAACGGCCCACACCGCCGCCGTACGGCGCCCTAGGTGCAATACCGCCACCCCTCTTAGCGGTCACCGCAGTGTGCGCCTACCGGAAAGTACGGTGACCGGAAATATACGGAAACGGAAGTTAAAACATGGGCCCGGAACGGGAAACATCCCGGCGTACACCTATAAAACCACTAAAACCACACAACCACTAAAATCACTACCCTGAAACACACCCCAACCCGTCACCCACCCTAGCGAAACCAAGACAAATGGGAAAAGTAGCGAAGAAAGCGTGCGACCGCAAGCGGCAGGTCCACTTCTCCCGCGAGGAACTCACCGTGCTAACAGAGACCCTCCAGGAGAATGCTGCCGTCGTCTTCTCCACGCAAATGACCAGAACGGCACTTGCAAACAAGAAGACCATATGGGCTCTGGTGGCACAGCGGGTAAGTGCGGTGGGGACCGCACCCCGCACCCCACAGCAATGCCGCAAGCGATGGGACGACCTGCGGATACGCGTCCGCAGCATACTCTCTGCCAACCGCAACATTGCCACAGCCACCGGGGGAGGTCCTGAATCACCCATCAAGTTGACCCCCTGGGAAGAAATCTGTGCCTCCACCATCGGAATGGAGAGCATAGAGG
This sequence comes from Ambystoma mexicanum, assembly GCF_040938575.1. Lineage (NCBI taxonomy): Eukaryota > Metazoa > Chordata > Amphibia > Caudata > Ambystomatidae > Ambystoma > Ambystoma mexicanum. The sequence goes on along the minus strand of NC_090933.1, from coordinate 949,815,770 downwards.
GAGTCGGAGGGATGGAGAAAGGAGTGCAGACATCCGAAGATTCAGGTAGGTGTACCAGATAAAACAATGCCAAATCCACACAGTCCATCCATGTGAAGTACCATGCGTCCACATAGTGCAACAGAAACACATGTCCAGGAGAACGGCCACACACATCGGCCTGATAGCGCACGTTAAAACCCACAATAAATACATAAATAATTAAAAACCCCTAATACACGCACTACACGTGCAGCAGGCACACCCTAACTGCAGGCTGCCAAACAACTGCACCCTCACTCCACACACAAATCAAAGCACCTCCAAGGACCCGACCCAAATCACCCTCAGGTACCACCCCAGAGCATGTGATACAATGCCATTCCAATTCCCACAGACCCATCATTAACCCTCGCCCTCCTTTACTCCACCACAGGGTCCGATCCAAACGACGAGCTACAGGACACCCCTACCAGCACACCTGCAAAGAGGGCCAAGACCAACGGCCAGAGACCCTCCACCTCAGCTGCACGCATCAAGACACGGCAGCAGCACAAATCAGGTGGCAGCACAGAGGAGGGAACATCAACAGGCACCCCAGCAGCCAGCATGCCCACAACACCACCACCACAGGTCCCCCCAATGGATGCCACAGAAGGCACTGCCTCTGGTGGCAGCAGCACCATAGGTGACACCCCATTGATGGCAGCATGCTCCGACACAGAAAACGGGGATGTCGAAGTCAGATCCATCCATGACCTGTCCCAATCCCCCTGTCTGTCCCATCCCGTACAACATGAGGATACCACGCAGGGGCACCCACAAGACAACGACTGGCCATCCCCCCCAAGCCCTGTGGCAAGGCAACATGAGGACAACAGCCCCTCTGTGACACCCCCGCAAATGGGCATGGCCCAGCAGAGGCAACAGTCCCTCGACCAGTTAATCGTGCAACAGCAGCAAATGGCCACGCTCCTCAAGGACCATGCCGATGAATGTGGGGGCACTAAGGCAGACATAGAAACATCAACTGAGACACTTAGGGCAGAAATGGAGAGAGGCACAGAGACGCTGAGGGCACAAATGGAGAGTAGCACCGAGAGCCTGAGAGTCCAAATGGAGAGAAGCACCGAGAGCCTGAGGGGGGAACTGCATGCGACGTCCAAAGACGTATGTGCCGAACTTGCCGCAGTGCGCCGTGTGCTCACTGAGCTCTCGCAAACCCTTAGGGACATGCATGGACGTGAGCAGGCAGACACATCATCCGTTGCAAGTTCCGTCCAGGGCAGCCCCCAACGTAGATCTGGAAGGAACCTGCGCTCCACAGGCAGGGGTGCCCCTGATACCCGCAGAGGGGGCTTGCAATAGCGACAGCCCACTGACAATGAGCATCTTTGGACACTGGGGTTCGTGGGGGAGGTAGGAGGGTGGAGGGGGTGTGTTGGGCTCACTTGGGTGGCGGGTCGATAGGGTGTTCAACATGACATCACATATGCCATAAAAAGTGCACGATCAACCAATGAGATGTGTGGACATTGATTTCTGTGTACTAGGCCATCATAGGCGTACAGTCCATATTGTGCATGTCCCAGACACGCACAGTGCCACGAGTCCCGTGTCCATGTATCAGCCACCAGGCGTGAGTGCTAGAAGCATACATCAATGAGATGCTGACGAATGTCACGGGCCTCCGGTGCCTCGCAGACTCCATGAGGTGCTGCCACATCCCCACCCTCATCATGACCATCATCATGTGCTTGCAGTTCTGCGTCAGGGGGCATGGGCACATTTCTACGTACGCACATGTTGTGGAGCATGACACATGCCATGACCATCTTTGCAACCTTCTCATGGCGGTACAGGAGTGCCCCGCCAGACCTGCTGAGGCAGCGGAAACGAGTCTTCAGTAGGCCGAATGCCTGTTCAATGACTACACGGGTACGTGAGTGGGCATGGTTGTAGTCCTCCTCATGCTGGTCCCGTGGGTTCCGGACTGGTGTGAGGAGCCATCTCTTCAGTGGATATCCAGCATCACCTGTATGATGTGGAATGCCATTGCTACGTACGCACACCCCCCCCCTTCCTGCCAGGTCATTGCCAAATCACATTCCCCACATAATCATGCATGTAATGAGACTCACCGAGTAGCCAGGATCTGTTCCCTGCGTGTCGCTCCATGTAGCGTGGTATTGTAGAGTTCCTCAAGACCATAGAATCATGGGTTGATCCAGGGAATCGGGCACAACAATGTGTAATGATCCTGTTGGAGTCACACACCATTTGTACATTCAGGGAATGAAATTGTTTTCTGTTGCGGTACTGGGCCTCCATGGCATGTGGGACGACCAATTCCACATGGGTGCAGTCGATGGCACCAATGCAACCCGGTATGCCGGCAAGTGCATGGAATCCCACTTTTGTGTTGGTAATTTCCTGCTCCGAGCGTGGTAGAGAGATGTAGTCGTCTGCGTGCTGCAGGAGGGCATCGAGCACTTGCAATAGTGTCCGTGAGAACAGTGGCTGAGAAATGCCATGCAACTGTCCGACTGTGTGCTGGTAGGTGCCTGTGGCCAGGAAGTGGAGTACAGACACCACCTTCAGTAGGGGTGGGATGGCGGTTGGGCTATCTATCATGCTGACAAGGTCAGCCTGTGTCATGTCCACAATGGCGGCTATGGTGTCCCGGTCCAGACGGTAGAGGGTGTGGATCTGCTCATCAGTGAGGTTGAACGGATGTGCTCGGAGGCGTGGGATTGCGGGCTGCCTGCGTGGTGGTAGTGGCTGTGCTGGCGGCCCTTGCTGGCCCTGCCTTGGCCTCCTCCTCCTCCTGCGTCTCCTTCGTGCGGCCGGTAGCAGTTGGTGTTCGTCTTCTTCTTGGAGTTGGAGTAGTTGCAGTGCTATCAGGTCCCCCAGGGCCAACATCGCGAGTCCTGCCGGTAGCATTTCGGTGTGGTTGTGGGAGGAGACTGGCTGTGCAATTTATGTGTTTTCAGGCTGTATGGCCTCCACCTGTGGTGATTAATTCCACCTGTGCAAGCTGCTCTCCCCTTTGGCCGAGCACGTCCCGCGCACAACGCTGCAAATCTGGGAATGGCATCTTGCTATTGCAATCATGTATTTGTACCCGATGGCCGTGTAACATTGGTTGACATGTTCATTCTGCTGTGGTCCCATTGTTGCACATACTATCTGTGCAGTCGCGAACAGACTTGTGAAGGGTCAGTGGAACGTAGTACTCGAGTAACGGTGGGCCCTCATGCATCACTGTACCGAGTTGCAATGACGGGCGGGGCGTCCCATTTGTGGGTGAAGGCAGTTGCCATTTTCACACACAGCCGCACTCGATGGAATAATTAGTGATTTCAAACGGCCACAGATGCCTTTTCGGCGTGATGTTGCAAATGTGGAATTCCAAGGGCGGCGCTTTCGGTTTCCAGCTAGCGGCGAGGAGATGCCCACAGGTCTGACTGCAAATATAACGTTCTGTTGTTCAATGTCCTTGAGACAGGGCCCATGGCGAGGAAGCAATGATTGATATGAATAGTTTGGGATGCGCAATTGCTACGTGGGCGATGAGGCCGGCCGTTCCCACATACATGTTACTTCACAACACTGGAATTACGGGCTGGGGCACTGTGGATTTTGCAGGCTGCATAACGCACAGACTCAATGGATGTTTCTAATTTTATGTGAGTAATTATTCAGGCGTTTTGATTCCGGGATGAGGGAATGATGAATGGATGCATGGGCAGGTGATTTGATACAGAGTTTGCCATGTACAGGGCTTCTTGGGATCTATCCGCCTCCCCTACGCTATGTGATGCAGGGCTGCCATGGTGGGACCATCGTCTATCTGGCCTTGTTGAGCCCTCCCTGTCTCGACACGCCCTCAGACACTTGTGTCCATGCACATTAACATTCCCATCTGATGGATTCTGTTTTGACAGACGCATGCACAGGTACACTCGTTTGTGATGGTGTTTGCACCTCGATATAGATGGTTAGGAGTCGCAAGTGGTTTTGGGGTGGTGATGATCCTTTGGAGTGGGCTAGCATGCATATGGCTGTGGATTTCGTGTGATCATTGAAGTGAGTTGTTGGAATGTAGTTTTGATGGCCATTCTGTTCTTTTTCTTTTCTTTTGGTTGACAGGTATCTCCTCCCCTTTTGCCACTGCCATCTGTATGCCACTCCTGCAGATGGGTTTTACTCCCGACACCTGCTGCTTCGTGTTAATCAGTGGAGCAGCATTACGATCTTATGGGACGATCGCCAATGGCCCACATGCCCTTACGCAGTACTGGTGGCTCGGAGCAACATTTCGGCCTTTCAGCTGGACTAGTGCCTCCCCATTGGGACGGCCCTGCGGTTCTGTGCGCTTCCATGTTGCCTTTTCGTACGTGAATGTGGCTCTGTGTACCATGAGGGAACAGGAAGACACACAAGTAGTGGCTGGTCATTTCTTGCGGATGCAGCCCACAATGGTGATTGGTGTTTAGGAGTTCATGGCCTGATGGCTGTATGGGCTTGGTGACTTTGATGTGCATTAAATTTCTATTCTGATTTGGCCCGTGTAGCGTTTTTCTTTGCAAGTGATGTGGCATATGCCTATTTGGGGGGCGATGTATTGTGAGGAGATCTGCATTGGGTTCCAGCTTCGGAGTTTAGTTGCGTGGTACTGTACTGGGCGCGTTTGCCTACTAAGCCCGTGAGGTCAGGGATGGGGGCTGCCAATATGACAGTTTGAATGTTGTCATGCTCAGGGGCGGGGGATTGGGTTTTGTGTAACAGATGCCGGTCAGCCAGGTGGACTGGTGGAATGATGTGATTCTCGGAATATGGCTGGTCACAGGTGCCTGTGTTTGCGTGCGTTTCTTGGTGGGGGACTGTGGTCATGTCCATTGGGATGGCTTCTGTATTCGTGCCATCTGTGCCCTGCAGCTCCCATTGGCCCCTCTTGTGTTTCTTTTGTTCGTTGCCATGCATGGGTGACTTGTACATTTCAATGGTTGCATTGTGGCTTCATTGCACCTACGGGGAGTTGTACTTTGTGGGCAGGGAGCGGTGTACAGGCACTCAGTGGGGCCGTTTACGGTTGATTCGCGATGCCGTACTTCTCACCATGGCGGAATGGTACATTACGCCATGCCTGATGGCGTTAGGTACATGTCCGCTAGGGTCGGAATTGGCGTACCGTTGCGCCATGGTGGTGTTTGCGGTTTCGCATGGCGCGCGCGCGCGTGCTTGGTGCAGTTAGCGTTGGCGTTCACTACGGTGTCGCTAATGGCTTCGTACTTTGCGGTGACGGGTCATAGTCGCACCGAGCGCTATTCGATGGCGGTATTGCATTTCTGCCATCGTTTTCCGATTTCCGCAAGGGTCGTAATGAGGGCCAATGTAAGTGCTGGCCACATGGAACATGAAGAAAAGGTGAGTCTTTGTGGATGGGGATGGGGATGTGGTGATATACTTCCTGAAGATCCAGAGATGACAAATGTCCCCTCCTAGACACTCCAATTATCAACTGCAGGAGCACGGAAAGGTGAGATTTAGCATTTGCAAAAACAGAAGATGGACTAAAAACCATTCCTTTCTCCTCTTCGTTTGTATAAAAAAAAGGGTTGCAATTAATGCCCGCTTCAGGCAGAGACTCTCCTCATTACATTAGAACTTTGATGAGGAAGGTAACTCTGGAGCTTTTCTTGAGAACTGTGGGTGGGCATCCGAGAACCACCGCCTCTCCGGCAATTCCTGTCAGTTAGTGCTCAATGAGAGCACCGCCATAAGATTCCAGAATACTCGGCTAGCTGCTACGTCACAAGTGGAGGCTTGTATGCAGATATAGACTCCAGGAAACAGCGATACTGCGTCTAGAACACATCAGGCCGGCGAGGTTAATCGGTCTACTGTTAGAAGGCTGCCTTCAAAATATACGTTAATTCGGAAATTTGGGAGCGATGAACGTGTGCCTGCGCTGAGCACAAGTAAAGCTTTTATGCAAGCAATCGCATATTACTGCAGGGTAGAGACCCACTGCTGAGGGCAGACGGCTGGCTTCCTGGCCAAATGCTGTGGGCTGGTAAAAATAAAAACCCACACAAAGCAGAACAAGTGAAACCACTGTGCAGTAGTGTATGCTGTGAAATGGTACTATTGATGTGTATTCATCCCAAATTAACTTAAAGTTAGAAAGAACCAATGCCTTCATCTTCAGAACAGTGCTCCTGAGGTAAGAAAAATCCTGTTGAAAATAGAACTACACTAGCCCTTCTATGAAGTTGAAGATGTAATTACATTTGTGACAGTAGCCTTTTCCTCAATGTCTAGACACAATAGGCCCATGTTTTCCTTGTATAATTCTACATGTAAGATAGGACACTGGGTTCCCAATCTACAGAAGAAGGAGGCGGTGGACATCCGAGGACGGGTGGAGGTCCCATGGAGGCATTGCTGGGAATGCCCACCACATACTGAAGGGCCGAGTGGTGCAACCTCGGCACACACAAGGGGCTGGCTAGAGTAGAAGGCACCGCTCTTGATTAAACCGCTTTCATTGGGCATCTATTGCTAATCCCTAAAGTGGGACGAAGATGCCCAGTGCTTGACCAGACCTCAGTGGTCCATGCCCAAATTCACAAAGACTGCGTGGTGATGTCATGTAGAATGGAGAGGCCGCAGAGATCAGTACTGTCTCCACCATCATCACTAGAAAGTTGGCGACAATGATGAGATAACCTATTTTTCCAGTTCGGGGAGAAACATTGAGGGAGGTGGTGCGCTCTGCATGTTTGGGCAAGCTCCAACTGCCCTATAATTGTTATTTTTGTCTGCTGCCGTGTTCTTGTTGCTGATTGATAAGAAATGTATATTTTTGTACTGTGCTTCTAATTCTAATTTGTATTCTTCAGATGTTGGGACTCATTCTGAGGTTGGTGGGTGCCGGTGCCGTTAACCCCTTACTGGTGCATTACAAGGTCCTTTAGCGGGTCCCGCTAAGGACGTCTGGTTTTACCAGGCACCCTTAGTGGGAGCCGCTAAAGGACCAGGGAGCTAATAACGGGCCCGTTATTAATGGGCCCGTTGTTAGCTCCCTCCCCACTCCCCTTGAGCACTATGGGGGCTTGAACGGGAATGGGATGGGTTCCCTAAATGGGGAAATCCCAGGTCCTCCAAGGTTGGAATGGCCCGGTATTTCCCCATTCAAGGAACCCAGACCCGGTATGCGGTATGGGGGTAGCCATGGCGCTAATAGCACCATGGCTACCTCCATACTCGTAATGACCCCCATTGTCTTCCTGGTGCCTGAAACATTGCACTTTCTGTTCCAGTCTAGATCATGTACTAAGTCGTAACCACAATTCGTTTTGGTGCCCTCTTTTTTTATTCCCGTTTATAGGTGTAGCTAAGCAGTGCAGCTTCTGAACGCGACATACTTTCGCAGTTGCATGCAGGTGTTCCACGTGTCGCTGCTCGCGCTTGTAAGCTTGCGCTCTCCGAACGTCCGTGTAGTTGCCCCCGTTATGTTTTACTATTATTATTTTTTTCTTTTTAAGGCTGGGCATTGGTCGCACGTACCTTCATCTATGTTTACGCTGGCTTCCGCTGCATGTCACCATATTCCCTTTAGACACTCGGACACTGTTGCGTCTGGGAACTGTATATGCTCTGCTGACTGAAGCTCACGCCAGTTGTTCCGTCGCTCGTCGCCAACTTTGTAATGATTATGGCAGAGACAGTACGTATTATTTCATATATTTACTCAAGTACCAGAAAACATACAAAGCACAATCATAGAAACAACAATGCCAGACAGAAGGTGTGCCAGCATAGAAATGGGGACCAGAAGAAAGGTCTTTCAAGAAAAAATGTGTCTCGAATAGACAATCCCAGAGTATGGAAAAAGTAGGTGGGTCAACCAAGGAAGTGCTACCGGCGTGATAGCACGTCTCAGTGGGCAAATAACTAGTCATGTCCAGCCATTCACATCTTATGTAGGATATGCAATGGCAGAGTTTACCTGGCCAGATGCAGTAGAAGCAGGAGCAACACAGTAAATTGGGTGAATGAGATATATGATGGTGCTGAAGAAAGCATCTTTATAATTGGACATGAAGATGAAGAGTTGGATAGCTCAAAGGCAATGGTAAAATTGAATGGTCTACCAGTTGCAATGATGATTGCACAGGAGCGAAATACACTTTAGTGCCAGAAGCAGTACAGAAGAACAAGTTTAATCACAAGTGCCATGCATGAAGTTGATATTAACCTGAAAGCCTATATAAGGGGGGAAAGGGGTATCGTGCAAATAGAACTTATAGGCTGGATTCAGACAACATTGCAATTTAAAGGGAATAGAAGCCATGGAAAGGTTTATATTTCAAAAAAGGGGTCAATGTCACTGTTGAGTTGGGCACATCAGAAGAAACGGCAAGTGAAACTGGATCCGATTGCACAATAAAAAGTGATGTCAATAGGAGCAGTTTAATCACTGAACATACAGCAGATACAGGAGAATGTTTTCAGAGAAGATACAGGATGTGTAAAAAGTGTACATCAAATCAGATTGAAGACAGGATCAAAACCGGGCACACAAAAGCTATGCAATAAACCAATTGCCATAAGGGAAGAGGTGAAGATGAGCTAAAGAAATTGGTAGAAGAAGGCATCATAGAGAGAATAGGTGCCTCAGAGTGGGTTCCACCATTTCTAGTAGTAAAAAAGGAATCAAGTAAAGTAAGAATGTGTGTGGACAGAATTAAACCAATGTGTTATACCGGAAAGACACCCACTGCCGAACATTCATGAGTTATTAACAACTATGGGGCCTGACAGGATCTTCCAAACTCTTGACCTCACATCAGCCTATCTGGTTAAATTAGGTCGAGGGTCACGTCATTTAACAACTTTCATAACGCCCGAGGGACTATATCAATATGTAAGGATGCCATTTGGACTCATATGTGCAGCATCAGTTTTCCAGAAAATAATGTATAAAATATTCGATGGTGATACGCGAGTTTCATTCTTCCTGGATGATATCTTGGTGTATGCAGAAAACACACAGCAACACAATGAGAGGTTTAAAGGAGTACTGAACAAACTTGAGGATGTTGGAAGACATTGGGCCTCATTACGAGTCCGGCCGTAACCGTGCCTGAAATTCTGTCAGGTTACCGCCGGACTCATATTACCTTTCCGCCTCCATGATTCCCGGAATTACCGGGGCATTACGACCCCGGTGACCCGGGAATTACGGAGGCGGAATTCGGTAAATCCCCATTCCCATTGAGTCCCGTAGGACTCAATGGGAATGGGGAAGTGGAAACACCGGCACCATCTCGTGATGGTGCTGGTGTTTCCACGTCCGCATGCAGGCGGGTGGTGTTAAACCCGCCAGGTCAGACCTGGCGGGAATGACACCTCCGCCTGCAGGACTCAAGATCACCAGGTATGGAAACAAAGGTGGCGGCGGGTTTGCCGCCACCGTTATTTCCATACCGGGTGACTTGTAATGAGGCCCATTGAGTAGAGAGAAATGCAAGATAAACATAAGTGAAATTAAATATTTAGGCCAATTAATATCTGAAAAGCGAAATTCACTATAATATACAGTATGGAAAATACACTGACTCCCAGAACAAATAAAAATTTAGAACATTTTTAGGCATGGTTGAAAACTATTCAAAATGTATACCATATTTGGCAGACAATGCAGCAGCAATGAGGCTCAGATTCAGATCATTTTCTTGGGGTACTGATTTTGAGAAACACACAGACCATAATCCACTTGTACAGATATTGATGTCAGAGATTGGACAAGGTATCTGCCAGGATGCAGAGATGGGTGACTCATTTTGAAGAATACAACTTTCAAACGCTATACATACCAAGTAAAGAACTATAAGACAGATTGCTTATCTAGAATGACAACCAATGAAGAAGTAAGTAGTGAGGAAGAAGAGGAAGTGGTATTACCAGTAACAGACCAGGCGATTCCGGAAGAAGAATGGAAAACTGCCATGGGAAATGATGCAGTTTTTAGAGCCATCATCAGAGGCTTGAATGAGAATACGATATGCAAATATTTTTTGAAACAAATGAACACTTAATGTATCACTGGTAACATAGGTGTGTATTGGTGTGCATCATTGTACCTTTTTGTACATATTGTATATATCATCACCTACTTGCTTTGCCTGTACCATTGTTAACGGTTTGAATGCTTCTGTAACCTATGTGCCTAGATACCTGAGGGTTTGGTGCACTTTATAAATGAATACACTATACTAACCTAAACGAAACCAAACTAAACATGCAAGCATTGTGGAACATTAAAGATGAAATATATATTCAATACAATATATTGAGGAGAGAAGAAAAGATGATACCACTGGAAGGAATCAGACAATATATAATAAGTGTCTGACATCAGAGACACCAGGGAATCATGAAAACAAAGCAAAGAATCGAAAGTGGCTATTGGTGGCCAGATGTGACATACAGATAGAGAGAGCTGTGAGAAACTGTATCCTTTGTGAACATTGTGACAACGTATTTGTATATAGAAAACTACCAATGGCTGAGGCAGACACACCCCAAAATACTATGGGAGAAATTTGGTATGGGTGTAGTGGTGCCCAATATGCAGTGGTGGGACTCCAACATATTGTTTAGTAGTGATTGATTTCTTAACATAGTGGGAAGAGGTATTAGTAAAAACGTACAATACAACTCGAAAGGTAATTGAGTTTTTAGAAGAAATATGCAGTCGAGAAGGATATCCAAATACCATATTAACTGACAATGGGGTACAGTTCAAATCATTTGAGTTGAGGAAATATCTAAAGAATCATGCCATTATACACTGCACCAGTGCAATATATCATCCCCAGACGGATGAGTTGCAGAAAGGTTCAATACGATGGGCATTGGCGAGCTATAAAGACTGGAAAGGTGCAGTCAAAGAAATGATAGTGACCATAGGTTTACAGTGCACATCACTACAGCAATATCTCCTTTTAAATTTAGTAGAGGTAGAAAACCAAACACTAAATTGTCCCCAGCATGGCTTAGAAAAGGGATCAGGGTAGAGATAAACAGAGATGGTGTGGAAGACAAGATCACAGAAAAAATAAAATATTATATGACAGAACAAGAGTAATGTCTAGGGAATGTCCCCAAGTAGGGAGGTTGGTCAGAATAAATTGTCAATTACACTCAGGAAAGAGGGAAGCCAGTGGTTGAGTCCTATTAGGATTAGAAAGTGTATGGTATGGCAATAAGGACTGCAGATAGTAGGGTATGGAACATGTAGAGAGTAAAGGTAATAAGACATTAAATTCATTACAATAAGCAGGAGAAGGGAAGGAGTGTTCAACCAGTAGGAAATTCCATGCCTTGCAAAACAGACATTGGACCGTCAAGTTCAAGATGTGGAAGAAGACACAAAAAGCTGCGGTATCTGGACGAATATACCCATAACATGCATAATGGTAGCGTACACTATCCAACTCTGAAATGAATTTGTCATGGCTCACTAATAAGTGCTAATAAGTGCTAATGGATAGCGGTTGGCACCGCACATTTATAATATGGAGAAATTAAGCACCCGTAATACTGTATAAGTCATGCCAATATTGCTTACAATATTTCCCAAGCCATATGTGATAGGCTTCAACTGTGCCAATCAATGCCTGCCTAGTGAAGGGATTTGATAAACATATTTATCGATCACAACTTGTTTATCAGCAAGAGATACTTGTTTGACTTTATCAAGATGATCTGTGTAGTTTTAGCAAACTCATGGTAACAAAACCTCACAATGATCATAGTCTATCAACAGCATTTAAACAAACTTCTGCACCTTAGTCCAGACCCCTACAGATTAAGGTCTCTGACCCGCTTATGGTGGAACGTCATGTATTTAAAGACGTTACCGGCATTTGTTTCACAAACTCGGGTGTGATGTCACACGCAACGTGCGTGTGACATAACACGAACAGAACATAAATAGTAAAACAAAATTGCGCCCACATGCAGAGACTCGCAAGCTGCCACTGGGATGAATCCAGACAGGTCATCCCCATCCACATTAGTTAATGTAACAGGTATTGGGCATTAGGCAAGTCAGTCATTCTATTTTATTCAATAGTACAGGAACTGAATTTATTGGGACACAGAATTATTAAATTATAGTAGGCCTAAAATATAAGCCGATTTACCATATAAAAGGCATCAAATGTATACATTCTGCTGGGTATCCGTAATCGGCATGCCAGCAGCTGGTTAGGCCACAGAGTCCCTAACTTAATGGCATGCACACCAGGAAATGAGCAGAAACGGAATAAGTCTCTCATGTTGGTGTTCTTTTAAATGCATAATCGGCACTAAGGAAACCCTTTCACATTATACAGCATTCTACTGACACATGTCACCTTCTTAATCCAGTATTATGTTGTGACAAAGTGTGGTGAGGAATTATAAACAGTCTGCAAAAGTTAAATTAATCTTTAGCAGCACTGGGGTGGCACTTTCAAAAGTATCACAAGTGAATCATTCTTCTTAATCCAGTATTATACAAAGTGTGGTGAGGAATTATAAACAGTCTGCAAAAGTTAAATTAATCTTTAGCAGCACTGGGGTGGCACTTTCAAAAGTATCACAAGTGAATCATTCACAAAAAAGTGTAAACCCGATTTTGGTTGCCAAATCTGCTACAAAAGTGGTAAAATACCACAATATGGTGGTGCCATTCGTGACTACTTCTACTTCAGGGAGTTGCTCTCCAAAGGATGTCTAACTAGCATGTATACAACGAAGAAGTAATTCCAACCTTGGGTTTTATTTGCAATTGAAATGTGAATCCCTTTTAAAGTAAACAGGCAGTTTTCAATAATTGTACCTCCACTATGTCTGGTGGCAATTTAAAAATAAAGCAATATCTGGTTTATGATGGTGGCCTAGGGAAAGCTACAGTTATACTGGCCTAAACCTTTTGTATGTAATTGTGTCAGCCTGGTTCCTAGTGACTCGTTCTCACCTCAGATGTTATGGATTAGCCTATCTATCTGGGACTGCAGTCCTCTCACAAGAAGATGCCAACCTCAGCACCAATGCCCTTCTTTGTTCATGCCTGGGAAGGTTTATCACCTTCCCAGAGAACCAGATATGTCCCAGGGGGCAAAGAGGGGTCCCAGGCTTCAAAGGACAAACAGCCAGCAAGGGAAAGACCACATTAGGGTTTATGTACTGAAGTCTCTGTTTATATTGGACATCCTGGCAGAGGGAGAACTCAGGGTAGTCGAGAGAAGTGACAGCCCAAAGAAGGGTTCCACAATATTGGAATTTCTTAGGCCACTCATGTTTCTTTTGCCACCTACCCACTTCATGCTGACAAAGTACTCTGGGACTGAAATCAGGTAAAAAAAACACTGATCGCAGCAGCCAGGATTGTATCTTTTCAGAAGGCTTCAAATGGCCTGATCAAAAGGGAAAGATTGACTATACAAGGGGGTGGACTCATCTTTAGACTACTGAAGGAGGATTTCACCTCGAACTGTATTGGGGTACAGTCTACTGCAACATACTTTTCCATAGAGGTGAGGATAGAGGTGAGGATAAAGGCTCTAAGGTAGGAGGAACACCACTCTCTCAAGCATCCCAGAGGAACATTTGTGGTGATCTGCTGGCTGGATATGGCCCAACTGAAAGCGGAGACCACTGACACTCAGGAACCTGCTCATTGAAGCACCTACAAGTGCATGCTGGAACTCCTCTAGGCTGGCAAGTGTAGAACAAGGATCTGCCTTGCCTTTAAGACCCTCAGTGAAGTCCCTAAGCAACCAAAGTCAAGACCCAGCTCTGGGCACAGTTTGGCCACTTCAGTCCATTTTCAAGCCAGTCTGGCCTCTTTGAGATGTTGTTTGAGCCTCTCCAAGCACCCAGCGCTGCCTTTGTGGGCTCACTGCTTCATTGTCAAACTACTGAATCGACCCATGTGCTCCATCCATCTTCGATCTGATTGCCACTAAAGCACCATATTGTATTGTTGGACCTCTTTGATCAGACTTGACCAATTTGAGACCCGACTGGACTGCCTGTTGTAAGGAAGGCATGGTATCAAGCAGTAAAGACAAACACAAGTGATCACAGTTCAAGGGTGTTTATTGAACTTAAATGGGTTGGTTGAACACCTATCTAAACCTAAATATAAGGATGGGAGCAAGCTACTACCGTCAAATAATAATAACGCAGTCCTAGGCGAGAATCTGTCAAAAGAAAAAGGGCCTATACTAATACACCTATTGCCAATCCTTACTTCTAAATACAAAATGGTGTGGGACAATGGTGTATGCAAAAAGAAATGTGTTCAAGAAATAATATGTCAGAATAGTTGATTGAGCAGTTGGCATCCCTTCCCCATGTTTTTAGCACAGGGAAAGGCGGCATGTTCGAGCTTCACACACACTCTTGCTTCTCTGCCACGAGGATACAGTTCAAAGCATAGGTATCAGGGCCTTCTGCCAAAGTCTCTTTCTCAATAACAGTATCTAACTGTAGAGGGCCTGTCATAGCAAACAAACATCTAAGTTCCTTTCTTATCAGGATTTTCACATTCACAAGTTCTCGCTTCCGGTGTTCCTCATGGGCCTCCCTCTTTCAAGCTCGTACCCCTTTTTATCACAATGTTCACAATTGGTCTCCCTCATTCGGGCTCAGACCACGGATCTCCCTCGTTCGGGCTTGGATCCCTTTGGCAGAATATTCACACTTGGTCTCCCTCATTCTTGCTCGGACCATAGATCTCCCTTTCTGCGTTTTCCTCTTGATATCAAAAATTGAATACTTTCCAATGTGCAATGGGTTTTGCTTAAACCGCCGCAGGACCACTTTGATTCATTTCACACTATGTTCTTGCCAATCTTATACTTTCAGTTCTGCCACTTCTTGGCTGGATACCTTACAGAGACCTTCGATGGAGCAATGTTGTGGTGCCAGACCACTCTGTTACTGGTATTGTATCTTGCTACTTTCTTGTTCGAAAATTCATCAGCAATTAAGATTTCCTCGTGTCTTTCATCACACCGGTTCCAATCTTCATTCTTGGGCTCTTTATACAATGTTGCAGCTTGCAACCTTGACTTCAACACAGACCGGTTTTGCATCGGTCTCCCCAACTCATCGGCTGTGTTAATCTCTCTTGCGCTGCTTTAATCTTGGAGCCATGAACGGTACCACAGTGGCTGCTGTTCCTCCCGGACTCGGTCAGCCATGTAGGAGGGCCCCGGTAAGCTTCAACACACAATACCGGATTCTTCAGTCTGGTTTCCTGGCCTTGTGCTTTCTAATCTGAAGGGTTCTGGGAAGTAACTGCTTCTCACCGAAAAAGTCAAGGGTATCTCCCTCCTTGCGTACCCTTCTTGGTTTGCCGTCTTCCTTCCTTCGTTCAGCTGCCGTTGGGAAAGTACTGTTCCTTTGTGTGCTTTGCCTCACTCAGAGTGTGCTTGCGTGCTCTGCCTTTTACCCATGTGGGGAAGTTTAATGTAAGTCAGGTGTGAGTGATTACCAGTAATTGCCTGACCATAGTAGTGGGACATGTCACGTACAATGCCCAGTGTTTGTCTGTTTCCTCCCAGAGCT
Source organism: Ambystoma mexicanum (assembly GCF_040938575.1). Taxonomy (NCBI): domain Eukaryota; kingdom Metazoa; phylum Chordata; class Amphibia; order Caudata; family Ambystomatidae; genus Ambystoma; species Ambystoma mexicanum. Next base: position 949,800,152 of record NC_090933.1, on the reverse strand, counting down.
GGCTGTCCGTGTGAAAATGTTCGTGAAGGGAAAGAGGGGGGGTGGAGTTTCTGAATATCCTATCGTGTAGGATGGGGTAAATGTTTTACAGGGAGGGGAATACTGTGTCTTGCCATCATGTGTCCCACTCCCACTCCCCAGAGACCCCTCACCCAGGTGATTCTCTCGCACAGGACTACCGCCCGGAACTGAATCCAAAAGCGATGGTTGTGTCCTTGCCACCTGGATGACAGATCCCTGAGGACTAGCGGGTGAGACACCTTCTAATTTCTCACACTGTTCTTCATCCAGATTAGAGCTGATCACCAGTACAGTAGTGCAAAGCATTGCTGGGAAGTCTATAGCCAAGTTGACTGTCTCTATGCTTGTGATACATAAGGATTAACCAACCCAAAATGTCTTGATCCAGACTTTACCCTTTGTAAAGTCTGGCTCTACATGGCTATAGATCGCCACACTCCACAAAATCAAACCGTTCATCCCCTTGTATAACTTCCACACGGTGGTCCAAGCCCTCATGATCTCACATCAATGGGGCAAAACACCCTCCTTGCTGGGATTCCAACTGCACAACTACCCCCCCCCCAGGGAAGCCCACCATGCCACAGCCTGCTTGATTACAGGTGCCCACAAATATTACCATATCTCTCCTACACTGTGCAAGCTTCACTGACTCGCCTTGCCCTAAGAATTATATTAAAAACTGCATGCATCACCTACACAGCAGTCTCGAAGAGAAAACCAGCCTACTTGGCAGCTAAACTCCACAGCTCTGGAGGCGCTTGCTCCTTGCGTACCAAAATTATCAAAAGGTTGGAGTCTAATCTAGCCCACAAAGAGAAGATTCATAAACAGTCCTCCTTCTGCAATGCCCTGACCCATCTGGAACTCAATCCCAGCAGGGCCTCAAAATGCTCCCACCCTCTTATAGATCCACTAAAAATGTGACCCTTTCAACAATACGTGCTGGACGAATTAAACTGTGCTACTGTTTAAAATGTCAAGCTCAATGAAGAGAAAGGTCCAGGTATGGCCCTCGTGACCCCCACACGACTCTCAGCCCGAAGACAAAGACACAACAAATGCACCTCACTCTTAGGCCCTTCACCTCCATCATTGATGTATCACAGATGTGAGAAACGTTACTCTTCAGACAGCCATTCAGGTCATACCCAATTGATGAGCTGGAGGAGATGGAGACGCGCTCAAACAAGTCGGCTGACTGAAAATCAAGAAATCAATGACATAATCACTGACATCACTACATAGCCACACTTAAACATGAAGTACATAGCCACCCATTCACGAAGTTACATGGATATGCATTGGTTTGTTGCATAGAGACACGAAAAACATGCTTATGATTCACGAAAGTAAATGACAGACACACATACATATCGCTATATGTATATATCCACATTCTTCGCAAAGCTGAACCGCAAGACGCCAAAGTATACATATAACTAGTTTGCACATGCTTGACTGCCACTTACATGGAAAAGCCATAAGGACAAATATGGAAGCTAATAGGCCCACTGAAGTAAATGAGGAAGGGGAGACAGGATTCGAGTACATGGAAGGGCTGGCATGATCGCTGCAGCCAGAGGCAAGCAGAACGATGCACCCAGCAAAGGACGAATGGAGATGGGAAGGTTCCTGGTTACCAAGACGACAACCCACCTGCAAGAAATTCTAGCTAAAATCCCTATAATTACAGGCAAGAGAGCTCCATTCCATGACCTCAACACACGTGACCCAGCAGAGTAAGACAAGGCCCATTATCACCCGGGCGGGGGAGCCAGCCAATCAGGTAGCCCAGAACGCGGCATTACAATACAAGTGAAAACCCATGTTCTATGCCGCCTGACGGCCGGCTCCCCCACCTGCCATCTTCCCCCCATCCGACCCTGCTTTTTTTTTAAACACCCCTTCAATTTCACTTACCTGTTGGCTGCTCTGGTGATTCCCGCCACCACAGCTGCTGCTGCTCCCGTCCCCACTCTGGCGGCCACTCTGGGATGCCGTGAGGCGTTCCATGCACGGAAAGAAAATACTTTGTTATATATATTTGAACCATTAGCACCCGCGTAGCATGCTATACGGGTGCTAATGGCGATATGCCCCTCGGTGGATGGGTCCACCCTGTGGGTAACGGCCCGCCACCCTCATTAAGGGACCCTCGTTTGGCTTGGCCCCTTAAGTTGGGCGGCGCCCGTTACCCACAGGGTGGGCCCTCCACCACGGGGCATTATCGCCTCATTGAATCAAGTTAGAGTGAGAGAAGCTGTTCCCATCGAATTAGAGGTGGAAAGATACATGTGTTGCTTATGAATTAACAACTGAATGCACTCTTCCAGGCTCTGGTGATCAGAGATGGCAACATAAGGGAACACACAGCCCCTCCATGTTCATTCTCATTGCCTTGAGAAGGTACATTCTGCCTGGTAACCTTCCAGTGTCCCAGGGATGGAAGGACCCACTCTGTCCAATCCTTTCATGTGAAGGTATAATATGTTGTAGGAGCCAATGGTCTCCCCACGGTCTTGTAACATTGTAGGTTACTACAACTAGACGTGGTCCCAGGAGCAGCAACCAGATATGGGTACCCAATAGTAGAATTAACCCTTATAGGATAAATACATAGTACACCTAAACTGACCATTTTGAACGCTCGATAGGATTCAGGGATGGAACTTGGTTTTGTGACGTCACATCTGGATAAAACTGGGTGACACACACTCAGAAGACGGGAACCCTGTAGAATTCATGTTTTTCTAGTGTGATCCCTGTCATTTTGTTAGATAATCAAGTCAGTAAACTTTGCCCCATGGCTAAGTCTTACGTTCTTGTAGTGGGGAGTTTTTGATGGGCCTGAGTGTCTCTCTGCTGGTAATTGGGGTGACTGCTATAGGGCCCATGCCGCTCCATGACACCAATGCGGTCACCCGCACGTTGGATAGCGCAACGCTGTTCTCAGGCTAGGTTTGCACGATAAGCAATAAAATAAATAGATACTTCCCTCATAATCCCCAGTTCTGACTCTGAGAAGCCCCGCATGATTTGGGCCACAGAAAACATTCCCGATATGTGGCCTTTAATCATGACCATGTCCTTCCCTATTCCAGATGTCCACGGCATCTGGATTGTAGTCTGTGATCTCAAAACCTCTAAAGGTGGGAGAGCTAGATAAACCTTAGAGTGGAACCAGAGTGGAGACTGGAAGTCTGGCTTTGCTCAAAGATCCAAATACAAGCCAAGATGTCAAAAGACCCACACCTGGTTTCTTGCGTCCCAACCCCAAACACCATACTAAGTGTAGGGCTTGCGTACGTGCCGAAAAGCCTTGTTTTATTTTAGGCAGTGCAGGTGAAGTCCTGTGTTTTTTCTTTGCATTCTGGGACTTGTAACATAGATTTATAATTATGAACTATATGACTTCAAGTCGAAGAGTGCAAAGAAAAACCTGGACTGGACAAACAATTAGGGTACAGAATGGGACATGTTGGCATGTATGCAAAACCCATTTCTGTTACTCTGCCCCCCCCCCCCACCCCAACACAAAACCCAAACCCAGTGTCCCAATTTTGGCAAAAATACCACAGGGGGACAACATGGGTTTTCTAGCATTGCACACTCTAACCCACAGGAAAGGCCTGGATTTGCACCAGGTCTGCTCACTTTAGGCACTTAGCCACATAGCTTCCCAGCAGAATCTGGCACAAATCGGAGCTAAAGCATGGTTTTATAGAGCAAAAATGAAACTCTTTTATAGAGATTATATGAAAACTGCCCAAATCGCACTATAAACCACCTAATAACTATATAAATCCTTATGTTAAGCATGAAAAAGAGCACGAAAGTACCAGAATGAAAAGTTATGGTAACCTAAAAAAAAAAAAGGTTGCCTCCGATTTTGACAAATGTACTTGTAGGACGTAAGTCATTGCTTGACAGACCTGTCACCTGCAGCGAACTATGCACGTTGTGAAGCAAATGTAAAGGTCCAAAGAGGCAACCTATTATTTCCCCGTGTGAAGCCAGCAGACATGATGTAAAAGGGGCGAGGGGGGTCTTTTTACAAGTGATGGCCTTACAGGAGGCAGGCACAAAAGCTGCCTCTCTGCTGGGGGCGGGAAGGCCTAAATGCGCCCATTCAGTTGTGAGGTTCATCCACACACCCCTGGCTAGACCTGCTGAAGCACCCCGATACCAGCAAGGTGTAGGGGCGGGAAGGCATTTGCAAGAGACGAAGGAGACTCACAGCAGTGAGGGTCTGAGCCAGGGTCGGACTGGGCCAAAGAATTTTCTCGGGCCCAAATGAAAAAGTGGCCCACAGTTGCAAATGGCAATTCATTCCTCTTGTGACACTGCTTGCATAGTACCCAAGGGGGAGTTTGTTGATAAAATGTGATGCTAATTGTGTTTTTAAAGAGTATGTATTCAGCAACACTGGTCAAAACTACTAGCCGCATGGTGAAGTAACTCATTAAACTGGTCCACATTGGCCAGAAAAGTGGCCCGCTTTGACCAAAAAAACTGGACTACACCAGCATTTTGTGATTTTGGTTCTGCCATGGGCCTATTGCCCTACAGGCCAGTCTGAGCCTGGCCTGAGCCAGGGGTGGACTGGCCTATAGGGAACTCTGGAGATTTCCCGATGGGCCTCTTTTGTGTGGTTACCTATTTTATTTCCACATTTTCTCAGGAAAAGGGTTGGGCTTGCTGAAAATGTGTAATATGGGGCCACTTTCAAAATTATTTCCAGGGCCTCTTTTGGTTTTCAGTCGACCCCTGGTCTGGGCTGGGAAGAAAGGATGGACGTCAGACTGACACTGGCCAGCCAGGTGTATACGTTTATTTATTTATTTTTGAATGTTTTCCACAGAGCAAGCAGGTGGCCTCAGGACAGGTTTTCAGAGGCCAGTGGCTAAAAACTCGAGTCGAGCTTGAATCGGCCACTCAGTGGAGTTTTAGTTACCTAACCCCAACCCACATTAGAGCCACACACATGGTGTTCGCTTTAGCCAATTTATAAAGATCTATGCCTTTCCGCAACTGCTTCCATATGAAGTATTTGGAGAAGAAAAAGAAAGAATCAAAGTGCTAAACCCTAACTTCTGGAATGCATTAACCCGACAGATGACCCCCACCCCTCCACCCCCCACAGGACCCATGAAGGCTTGTTTATTCCAGCAAGCTTTCTAAAACCTCCCAGGTAATTAATTCCACGTACCCCCAGGCCACCCAGGGACAGAGCCCATCTACCTCGCATGCTGGACTCCTCGCCCCCTCATCAAATGCATCTGCAGCACAACGAAGGGGACCCCAAGACTCCATGTCATTAAGGTAACGAGTTCCAACACAATGAGGCGTTAGATCTATTGTCACTGGAACCATGAGAATGATGGTCACGGTAAAAACAGGTGATCCTTTAAATACCTAAGATTAAAAAAAATATCTAATTATGCGCTGAGGTTGCACTGGAAAGGTACAGACAGTGATGCATGCGGTAAAAAAAAGATTATTTACATCGAAATTGCCACATTGGTTAGATAAAGATGATTTACTCAAAACAGCACAGCAGCCATACTCCTATTCAGGGCCTAGTGTTGCTCTGTTCGCGTTATGGTGTGGATGTTAAACGTGGTGGACAAATAAACCCCACAAGAGCAGACGTGGAAAATATATGAGTAAGACTGCATGAAACAGAGAGGGCGCCAAGGCTGGAGCAAGTAAAGAACGCATACATACCGTGTTGGGCCGCTTTGCTTATGCTGGCCAGTGGCCTTCCCGCTTATTGACCTAAACTTTCGGATGGAGCCTCCAGTGGCAAAAGATCAGAGAAACAACTTAAAACAACAGTCTGGAGTCGTGTAGCTGCCCGGCCATGTGGGCTCAGCTGGCGTATTGGTGCCAGAGTTGCCGCTCAGTGCAGTCCTGCAGTCGGGAGGTGAGAGAAAGGCCGAGCCCTGGGACCAGGAAGTCTTCCGAGAGTCTAACCCCCAACCCCTCAAGAGGAGCAAACTTTCAGAAAGGGTCGTGCATTGACGAGGATCACGCTTTCCCTGCAGGGGTCGTGCAGACTCAGGGCACTTAAAGGAATGGTTCGGTCAAAAAATAGTATTGTCCCTATGGGTCGGCCATGTGCTTTTAATCATAATTCGATCGATCGTACAAACATTTCCTATGCACCTTACCCGAGTTTTCGTCTGTTGAACACAAGCAAAATCAGGCAGCAAGCAGGGCGCGGCCATGTTGTGATAATCCTATCACTTGCTGCATCGCCCTGGGTGATCTGCGTTTGCAGCACTAAATCATATCCCCCAGCCCTGTGCTTGACATCACTAGACGCGTACCTCCCATTTCACAACTCCGAAGCACGTCTGTGATGTCGTCACCGTATTACTGAAGAGAGGAACAGTCCTCTCTCTCTTATCACTTACCAAGTGGGCTGCGTCCCACATATCAGGAAGGGGAGGGGTTACCGCGCAGAGCGGCAGTTAGTGGCAGAGTTAAATAAAGATAAGAGGTGTTGCACCCCAGCTCCCGTGTCGGCCCCATTCATTGTGTGAGAGAGTACGGCTGGAAGTGTGAGGAGGTCCACCTGAAGGACACTACAACGTCTCATGTCAACATTCTCTGCGCCTCAGCTAATGACGTGTCGCCATGGAAACGGCAGGAAGCCTCTTTCCTCGACAAGTATAAACAGAGCGTTTCACAACACACAACAGCAGATTTTCTTTTCCATTCCTCTCGCTGTATTTCTTTGAGTATTCTATGACTCGTTTCTGTGCTCTGGCCAGCTACCTTCATTGCTTGTAGCACGTGTGAACAGATACCAGTACGACCGCTATAAATTATTTTAGTTTCTTTACCACACAATGGCAACAATAATGCCCTACCTGTACGAGCCCGAGTATTACGAGGAGGAATTACTGGAAAGAGCAAGCTCTGTAGACGATAGGGATTTGGACAACAGTTGGGCGGACGTTTCAACAGGTGAAGAGCCTGGGCCTAGTCGCATGGACGGCGTTTCCACCTGGTGTACCTGCAATCGGTGCGCGCTAATGCCAACAGAGGTGGAGAACTGCTGCTGCCGAGAAAGCTCTGGATGCTTGTCCTACATATCGCAAGGCGATCTACAGCCGCAATGTGTTACCGAGCTGCCAGACTTCATGGCAGTCTGTCTCACACGGTCCGTGTTGAGGATTTTGATGGTGCTTATGCACGAACTTCGCGCAACAGTTTGCCCTCGTAATCCCAGTAACGAGTAAGTGTAGTCTGGTTGTGATGTCAGTTAGGCCACTACTATTTCACGGTTGTCCCATATATTCTCGTAACTTCAAGATATCATTGTCATATCCGTTTAGTCTTGCAATTCTCTAGTAAGAGTCGCATAAAAGTTGTTCAATATTGTGCAGTGTCTAGTAAGCATTTGTCCTGGCAAAATGCCATTGCATACAAGAATTGTCATTGACAACCAAGGTTTAATACACTTATCTTGGTCATTTAAAAAAAATGGTATCTTTCTCTTTCATAGGTGGTACCGGCTGGTGGCCTATCGTTCGTACACATGGTGGCTACATGGGAGGCTTGGACACCGTGTTCGACGAGTAATACCCGGCTGTGTCGCTGGCGCCATTAGACAAACTTTCCCCAGTGACAGTGGTCAGTACAGGGGATTTTCCCTCGCCGAGCTGCAACCAGACCTTTACAATGTGTAGTATTTTTGTGCCATCAAAATAAGAAACCAAATAAAACACAACATATTTTTTTATCAATGGTTGTTTCAGTTTTTAAGTGAATAACGTGTGTTTCCATTCAGCAGTGTTCCGGTGCCTTGTCTGCACGCCTCCCGGCCCATCCATCCCACCCCCCACTATCAAAGGCAGTTTGCACCAGTGGATGTGCGCTGCCATGGGGGGCTGTCAGGGGCGCAAACGGCCAAGGTGCCAAACAACATGTACACTTCAAAAGGTATCCCATGCCCAGGGGCCATTGCTCACATGGCCTCCTCAGACCCCGTGTCTCCAGGCAGGCCTCCCCTGAAGCAGACCACGCCCCTGCAATCCACATAAGTGTGTCTCCATTCAGCAGTGATCTGGTGCTTTGTCTGCACACCTCACGGCCCATCCATCCCACCCCCCACTATCAAAGGCAGTTTGCACCAGTGGATGTGCGCTGTCATGGGGGACTGTCAGGGGCGCAAACCGCCAAGGTGCCAAACAACATGTACACTTCAAAAGGTATCCCACACCCAGGGGCCATTGCTCACATGGCCTCCTCAGACCCCGTGTCTCCAGGCAGGCTTCCCCTGAAGCAGACCGCGCCCCTGCAATGTACATAATGCCACGACATACACACGTCATTCATTCACAAACACACCCCTTTTTGTTATTCTTTATAAACCACTGGATATTTACCATGAGAACATCCTTGAGCACTGCAAGTCAACTCGTGAATGTGCTACTATGTGACCGCTTCAAGTGAACTTGTCAGTGTGCTAGCTGTGAACTTCTCCCTGTTCTCCTGCCACTAATTACTCTGCTTGCTGAATCCAACTGTTTGTTGGTCAAGGTAAGGACATGTATCCTAATCATATCTCCTTCATTTGTAAATTTATATCTATTCTGAAGTATCTAACTCCGTAGTGCTATGTTAATTTGTATCATTGCTATTGACTTGAGTTTCTTTTGTTATGTTATCGGTATATCAATTTTTATCATTGTCAATTGGCATCGTATTGCATCCTTCGCGGACCGTGCCTATAGTATAAGCATGTTTCATTTTTGTGTATGATAGAACATTCAAGGGACGAGTAACATGTTCTGATTTTCAACACATCAATGAATCGTTTGTGAAATGTATCCTATAATACAGCCGCACACGCTGCACTGGTTTTGCTGTGGTGCCCAAAAGAAAGCGTGCAACGAACAATGTATGGTCCAATTCATTCTTTCGCACATGCTTATGCAAAATAATTTTCTAATAATGTTGACCTTTATTTTGCTGAATTTACAACAATGCCTGCATGTTCTATTTTCGGTTGCCCTTCGAAGACCCATGAGAAATACAAAGACATTACAATGCATGTATTCCCTAAGACTGTTGATCGAATAAGAGAATGGGTCAGACATTGCGGATATCCACTGGAAGACCTTGAAAGTAGAGTCAACCAAGTCTTGGAGGACAAGAGGGGTCATCGATACAGCATCTGCAGCCTGCACTTCTCACCGGATATGTACGACACATCCTTGTACACAAAGAGGAATCAACTGAGAACAACTCGGAAATTGCTCCCAAACGCTATTCCGACTTTACTCGTGAAAATGCCACCACAGGTGAGTCACGCTTCCGGATTTAGCTTTACGCCTGTATTTTCGGTGTAAATGCCACTTATAGTACTTTCCATATTTATGTGATTGAATAGCTGTTGAAATAATGACTTTTTTGCTAAACATCAGTCCTTGTTTTGTAGAACCCACTTAGAAAAATGATTTATGGGGACGGATAACTCTGCTATATTATAAGTTTCAATAAGTGTCATTATCTCGTATTCCGTCTCCTTACATGCCATTTTGTAATGTTGGAATTTCTAAATCGAATAATACTTTCCCTTTACCACTTTTCCATGACTATCCACCGAATATGAAGGAACAAGATTCAACATCCATGTCTTTCCTGGAGTCATCAACCACTTTGAGCACGTATCAGGTAATCTTACCTAGCTATTCTGTTCCAGACTGGTTTTATGTACGGAATTCTAGATAATGTGATCATATTTTTGCAACGTATCATTGCATTACACAATGTTTCTTTACCACTTTACTGTTGATAAGTACCTTTGTCGTCTTTCCAAATTGTGTGTCCTGTTTCCAATCTTTTCGACATCACTAATGAAAGTACTGTGTTTCAGGGAGATGCTAAAGCATCCACTACAATCCGAACACCCCTCGTGGTAGATCTGGTGTCAGAGGTATGGGTCTTCATAGCTCAATAGGACGAGATAATCTGATCATATTTTCGCATCGTATCATTGCATTGCACAATGTTTCTTTGCCACTTTACTGTTGATATGTACCTTTGTCGTCTGTCCCGTTTCCAATCTTTTCGACCTTACTAATGCAAGTACTATGTTTCACAGAGATGCCGAAGCGTCCACTACAATCCGAATACCCCTCGTAGTAGATCCGGTGTCAGGTGTATGGGTCATCATAGCTCAATAGGACGAGATAATCTGATCATATTTTCGCAACGTATCATTGCATTGCACAATGTTTCTTTGCCACTTTACTGTTGATATGTACCTTTGTCATCTGTCCCGTTTCCAATCTTTTCGACCTTACTAATGCAAGTACTATGTTTCACGGAGATGCCGAAGCGTCCACTACAATCCGAACACCCCTCGTAGTAGATCCGGTGTCAGGTGTATGGGTCATCATAGGTCAATAGGATGAAATAATCTGATCATATTTTCGCAACGTATCATTGCATTGCACAATGTTTCTTTGCCACTTTAGTGTTGATATGTACCTTTGTCCCGTTTCCAATCTTTTCAACCTTACTAATGCAAGTACTGTGTTTCAGGGAGATGCTGCAGCGTCCTCTACAATTGCATTATCCATTGTGGGTGTTCCGGAACCAGACCTTACAGTTGCTCTGGAGCCAGAGGTATGCGCACTGACAGTACCATCAAATAAAAGAAAGTCGGTCTAATTAGATGTGCAATGCCAATGACTTTTTTTAAATGGATACTTTTTTTTGTAGGGATGTATGCAAGATCTGTTTATTGAACCGGAGGAACGTGTATTAGAGTCGGTCTGCCAGTTTGCTGATGTTAGAGTAAAGAAGGTTTCAAAGAAAAGAAATTAAAATAAGGTTAGTTATAAACACTTTATATTGTTGGCAAAAGTTTTGTGCCAAGGCCTTCATTATATGCTTTTTTTAATGTCATTTGTACAACACTGTATGTTGGTTTTTACACTGAACATCCCTTTTCCGTATCTGTCCTGTAGTTGCCCAATTGAGTACGGACTATGCAGACACAGACAGCGATACAAATGACAGATGCTGCTTGCCAAACTGTTTTCACCATGGAGGAACTATTCATTGAGGCGCGTCGTGTTCACACTCGAGATGCCTATGTCCAATGGCCAGAAAAGGAATTTAATAAGACCGGCGATTCCAGCTAAGTGTTCTTGGACCATTGCTACAAAGCGCCCACTCTGCCAGAGGAAGGTGCAATTGATTTTATAGAAGATAGTTTTACATTACTCGATGAGCACTTAACACAATCGACACCCGCCCAAAAAATGCTCCCTAAAAAACAGTCCACATTGATGTTTTCTCATATCCATTGTCAAGTAACAGATGTTGAAATGACAGAAACTAAAGCATAAACACTATTGACCGACGTAACAGACAAAGATATCGACTATGGTATGTCCTGTTTTGCTGATATATCCACAACGGGTCAGTCCGAAACAACAATGTTGCCCGATGACAGTATTATAAAAGAGGCCAAATACATAGTATTCGACAGCAGCTTGATGGAGATTCTAAAGATGCTGAAATGTGTGCATTCAGTGGGAGGGGAAGTATGTGGAAAGCCATTGGTGAGCGTGACTCGTCTAACACAAGGCAGTAACCTGAAAATACATGCCACCTGTGAAAAGTCACATAAAGCATTTTCATGGTCCGCTCAACCGATGCTGGGGAAACTGCCAGCTGGCAATCTACTGTGTGCAGCAGCTTTACTTTTCAGTGGCTCTAGTTTCACGAACTTATCCAGTTTCTTTCAGTTTGTGGGACTCCATTTAATTTCCAAAACGCAATACTACAAATACCAATGTGATTATCTATTCCCTGCCATTAGTGATGCTTGGAAAATTGAACAATTGGCTATTGAAAGTACATCCCCCGACAAACGGTTCAGGCTAGCCGGCGATGGACAGTGTGACAGCCCGGTATTTTCTGCTAAGTACAGCACCTACCATCTTCAGGACATGGAAAGTAAGAAAATTGTGAGTTTGGTGGTCGTGCAGGTGTCCCAATGTAAATCCTTGGTGGCCATGGAGAAACTTGGTTTTATAAAATCACTGGAAGATCTACAATCGAGGGGAATGCAAATCGAACTCATAGCCACGGACAGACACGTTTCCATAGCCAAGACAATGAGAGCAGTATCCAAATATTAAACATCAGTTTGATGTATGGCATGTTGCCAAATCAATTAATAAAAAAATCTTGGCTGCAGGGGAAAAAAAAGGGTTTGAAAGTATTTTGCAATGGTCCCAGTCTTTCAGCAACCATCTTTGGTGGAGCTCCAAAACATGTGATGGGTCTGTGGAAATTCTACTGGAAAATGACGCTCACTGATGCACCACTGTTCCAATGTTCACCACTGGACAGAAAACCAAGATTTCCACCAATGTGAACATGGCCCTTTGTCCCCAGAGCAGGCACAGAAGAAGAAGTGGTTGATACCATCTTCAGCTCCACAGAAAGCCCTTGAGGAGATTCTGTTTGATAAAACTCTATCAAGAGATCTGAAGGGACTCGCAGAATTCTGTCACACAGGAGATTTGGAGGTGTTCCACAATATGTGCCTAAAGTACAGGCCAAACAGATTGCATTTTGGCATCCAAGGGATGAAATGTAGGACTTTACTAGCGGTATTATCGCATAACGAGAATGCGGGCCGTGAACAATCTAGGACAGCTGGAAACTTAGGGATGCTTCGCTACAATATGGCCTTTACAAAAAGAAGCAAAAAATGGGTGGTCAAGCCAGTATATGATGAAATGGAATTCGATTTTGTGAAAGATCCCATTGTTAATGTCGTCGAGATGCATAGTCATGGAATTGCGCACAAATCTGTTCAGAGCACATATACATTGCTACAAAACATTGCCTGCGTGCCGTGTCCACCCAAAGCAGAGCTTGTTAAATTGTTCAAATCCCGGTTGAAATGATGACCGTCTGTTTTTATTTTTGCGAAAAATGTTTCTATAATTTGTATAAATAAAGTATGCATTTTGTATTTTGAAATCTATCCTCTCAGTCCTTTTCTTAAAAATATATCACAATTATTACGATTGCTTTCACATTTCACAGTTTAGTTGAGATACTGTGGGACCTTCATTTTTCGTGTTAATGAACAATGGGTACGTGTGTAAGAATATTTGGGTTTTGGCAGTTGACATGCAATAAAGTTCCGCAAAAAGCTGAATAACTGCTAGACCTACAAAAGGGATTAGACCTAGGCCATAAAACATTCTAGGCACGCAAGAAGTACTGACTTTGAAAACATGCCATGGGGTAGGAGGCCATGAGATAAGCAGAGGTGGCCCTATTGGCAAATTTCACCTACAGCTGAGCAGCGCCACAAACAACGTGCGGCCCCCTATTTTCTGAGCCCGTGTTTCAAAATTCATTTTCTCATGGATGTGTTGACACGGGATGTTGCAAAGCAAGAATGTACGTTAATTTTGAGTGAAGGTCACCAGCTTTGAATTTCGGCTTGGGGGCTGTGAGGCCCCACGCGTCCCTCGCACAGTATAAGGTTCTATTGTTTTTTGACCTTGAGAGGCAGGGACCATTCCGAAAGGGATTGAATTAAAGGGGGGTATAATAAGGTATGATATGATAAGGTTGCCCATTCCGAAATTGCACCTAGTTACATATAAGTTCAGTTTTTGAGAAAACATTGACACGAACAGAGAATTCTGCATCACGGTCTGCATTACGCCTAGATAATGGAAATTGCGAATATAATGTAAGTTTCTCTTTAGACGATTTCATACCAGGACTAATAGAAATACGAATAGCTGACCGTTACTGATGGGTGACATTGTACTTGTTCGTTCTGTTTGGCATATTGCAATGAAGTGCTAGTACTTCTATCTACCGGGCAACAGGCAGAGGCGTAGACAGGGTAGGGCCTGAGGGGCAAGGCCCACCCAAAATTTGTAGACGTTCACTCAGCAGCACTGTGTAGGAATTTACAGATGTTAATGTCACTGTGGTGGGCCCAACTACATTAGCTTCAGGCCCCACTTGTTAGACAATCCTGGCCACGCCTATGGCAACAGGGGCAGGCCAGCATTGAGACGCATGTAGACCACCACTCGTTTCTCCCTGGCTCTACTCTAATAAATCATTACATTGTTTTTGCACCTTGAATTCTTGCCCCAGTTAACGCATTACGTTTAGAGCTCAACATTCCCATTCGCACTATCCGCGGAAGCAAATAGCAGAGTACTTTGATATTCCATGTTGTATTCTCTCGGTTCACATTGTGTCACCTCTGTGCTAATAAAGGAAATTAATAATTGTAATAAAGATCGGCTACTGAGACACTTTTCGATTTTTATCTTTTGCAAACAGGTACATTGTGCCGTTCTGCGATTGTCATCTATTCCAGACCCCGACCGATGGCTTCTTCAACCGCCAACTGCAGCTACATGTCAATCGCTGGATCTACTTGACCGTATTTTGGGACGACAGACAAGGTCCTATCTGTCCGTACGTGGTACCGGTGGCTAGGAGCAGCATAACAACCTTTACGGTGCTCTAGTGCCAAATTGAAGCACCAGCCTTGCAATTCACCGTGCGACTGAAGTGCTTCGATTACCCAAAACGAACACACTGTGTACCCAAAAGGAACAGCGCGTGACCACGATAAACATTTGCGGATTTATTAAACGAGAGCAAAGAAAAAAAGTTCTATTTTAATTGATTAGGTCACACGCTGATTGTTATCAAAACATTTAATGTGAAATAAATGTACTTTACCAATTGAACAGTCTTTTTGTTTCCTCTTAAAGTACAGTTTAATATTCCTAATTGTGACGCACCGCGCTTTGAGATGATGTGTGTTGTTTTCGGGGTTCCGTGTGTAGTCGCGTAGGTGACGTTTGGCCACGCTGCCGAGCAACGTTATGGAGAGAGGCGGAGAATATAAATGATTTGGTGATGTCAGGCTCAGGGGCGGGGGATATGATTTAGTGCCGCAAACGCAGGTCACCCAGGGCGATGCAGCAATTGATAAGATTATCACAAGATGGCCACGCCCTGCTGCCTGATTTTGCTTGTGTTCAACAGACGAAAACTCGGGTAAGGTGCATATGAAATGTTTGTACGATCGATCGAATTATGGTTAAAACCACATGGCCGAACCATAGGGACAATAATATTTCTGACTGAACCATTCCTTTAACTTACCGTTTGACGCCATTCTCAAACAATACTTCAGAAGAGGCACTGGGCCTCAATACAAGTTTGGCGGTATTCCGGTGGTAAATGCACCAGAATACTGCCGAATTAAATTACTGTTACGGCGCCTTGGTCCGGTGAAATTACCGTCGGAAAACAAGTGGTGGAATGACAGTGGTAGGACTCCATGGGGATTTTGACTGAATTGCCACCGATGGTAAGCTCGCCAGCTGTAATTCTGCAGATTTTTGGCGGTAAGGATACGGAATTACCTCCAGCATTTAGTGGAGGGTTTTCATCCGCCTCACCACCATAGTTATAGTACAGTGGTAATGTTATGTCACTGCGATTTCAACCGCGCACAGTTGCCATTTTCATGGTCACCACACGGAACTGAAAGGAACGGGGTTGGGAAGGTTAGTTAGTGGGATTGAGAGGGAAAAGCGCAAGAGAGCTTTGATGTGCTGGTGGTTGCGCCAGTTCAGAAAGACCACTGTGTGCTAGTTTGCTTTAGTTGATCACGGTTGGGTGGTTGTTGTATATGGGTGGTTTATGTGCGTCGTGGGTGCTGTGCAAAGTAAGCAGAGTGCTTGTAGTTTGCAGTGTCTTTGTTTTCTGTGGCAAAGGTATGTGTCTGGTTTCTTCAGTGTTGGGTAGTGGGTATGTAGAGTTCTAGAGAGTTTTTAGTAGGGTTTGTCGGCAGGCGTCCAAGTCTTTTTCTGTGCACTGGATTGATCCGTTGGGCTAAGCTTATTCTATGGTGTTTGGGGTCGATGTTTTAATGCAGCCGTAATGCAGTGTTAAGTGTTACCTGGGCATTACTGTTTTTTGCCATACTTGTATGTGTTGTACGATTGTAGTGTCACTTAAACAGAAGATGTTTGCGAGAGATGCTCATCTCTAGCCTGGACTAGCGGAGCCCTGATTTGGGGGGTGGGAAAATATCCTTGCTGGCCCCTTTGAAAGTCATTCTGCACTTTGCCGCCTGGTGGTGGGTGGCCTCACGTTTGGGACAAGGGTGTTTAATCCCCCCATCTTTCGTGCCACACCATTTTGTCCCCCACATTTAACAGGGGCCCCTTTCCTTTAGATGTCATGTCTCCCTCACCCCAACATTTTCAGCAAAGTTACTCCACTGGTGAGCTGTCCTGTGTGGTCTTAATTAAATGTGCTCCCCATCTTGCAAACGACTTATAGTTTCTGCATATTTAGTCCCTACTAGTCCCCGCATGCCACACTTTGCTACAGTAAACCATCCGCGTAAAACGCTCCACTAAGCCAGGGTCGTACGTGGCGTCATGCAAAAAGCTTTCTGCTCTCCTGTGGTAGAAAACAGCAGAACACTAAAAACTATCACCCCAAATGGCTCCATATTGTTCAACTAATGACAGTTGTAAACCTCTACTGTGGGCTACTATACACCCCTTCCCCTGTCTACCTACTGCAAAGGGACTACAGTTATCAGCATTCTGGTGGAAAAAAAACCATTGTCAGGTCAGGATTGTCTTTGAAGCGCTGGTTCCCCAGGGGCCATCTCATGCATGGTCCCTGTGTTCTGAAAGGTATTAGCCTTCTGCCTTCATCAGGAGGATCAAAGGGTCAGCTTCCTTGGCAGGGTCCCAAATGGTTGTTTTGGGTGCACCCAGGCCAGAAGGCAAGTACACACCAAGCGCTGACATTAGTGAATTGCCTCACCAAGCAGACAGTAGCAGGACACCCAAATGCTGTGGCTGTTGAATTGCCCACCCTCAGGAGCCACCATGTCATAACTAGATATGGCTTATATTTACAGTTTGCCATGCCACCAGGCAGCTGGGGGACACAATTATTATGTTTTGAACCAGAGGTGCAGACAATTAAAAAGACACCTCTGCCTGTTAAAAACGTTCTGTTCCAGCAGCGTTTCGGCAATGCACAAGTGGCCTTAAATTGCATCATGCTTCCACTGCAGGGCAGTTGATGAAGCAGTCACGAGACTGTCACAACAAAGGCACATGAGAGCACTATAATTCTGTCATGGAGGATTATGAGATGGGGGTCTGATTAGCACGCCTCCCTTTCAGAAAGAAAACTCTGCATTGTTGTATTTCTAAAATCAAACCATATCATCATAATTATTAGGGTATATATTGAGGGCATGCCTAGCTTTGGGAAGCAAATGAGGGCTTTGAATCAGGGGAAGAATTGGCCAAGAACAAGATGGAATGCCGCTCTCGCAATAACTGTCTTGCCGGAGCACCTTTCCATGTAGACAGGAGGCACCCCTCAGTCCCACCCATAACACTGACCATCCAGCCCCAGTCCCGCCCATACCACTGACAATTCCCCCACCCCAGCGTGCAAATGGGTGGGGGGGGTTCCCCCAGTACATTTTGTCAATTTTCAGAACTGCTTTAAATATCATAGGGGGAAGGATCCGTTGAGGGAAGCAGAGCTACAAGGGAGCAAGAAGCTAAAAAAGGGGAAGGGCTGACAATTTGGAAGCAAGCGATCTACAAGCAACCGGGTGAGGAAATAGGGGGAAGGGAGTGCTCTCCCCATGCTATGTTTGTCCTAAGAACTGCAGACTTTGCCCACGTCAAGTTTCGAGACTTGGGTCTGAGCAGCACCGGTCAATGGGCCGGCTCTTGCCAGGTCCAAGATCTGGCATCTGATGTCTCCTCAGATCTCGGACCCAGCATCTCTCAGCACTGACAAGGCTTTACTGAGCCCCCAGATTCGCTGAGGTAAATTGGGGGCTTGTGATCTAATGTGCTAGGTGCTCCTTTCCCCAGCTGCCATTCGTGCGTTTGCCGTTTCTATTTGCTCAGCCTATTTCTTTCTTCTGGCCTGAAAGAGACACCACAGCAGTCAATGGGCCATGACTATCACTCGGGTGGGGGCCATCAATGTTAAAAGCAGGCTTTCAACATGCTGGACACACTTGTTGTCCCAATGCGCATCTTACACTTTCATAGAAAAAAAAAGTAATTTCCAAACTCCAAAATGCTGCTTAAACTTGCATTCACTAGTTTTCTATGAAGTGTGCTTCTTTTTTGTCGGATTACAACACAAATACCCTGTAACTTTTTTGCCCTTCTTTGAGTTTTATCACAGGTTATATTTATAAAGATATTATATGCTTGTCAAACTGCTTAATAGCAAATGTTTCTGTTGTGCTGACAGCAGTTATTAGGAAATTAAACTGTTGGTTCATGGGTGCCAACTTTTGATTTTCACTACAGGGGAAGAAATACCCCCACCTCAGCTCTGAATATAAGCAAGTGACCAGCCCAACCCATGCCCTGGCCAAACACATTTTATAGACAAAAAGTCATACCATTAACAACCAGTTTTTAATGTATAACATCTCAGCAACGGTCTTGTGATGCTGGAAATGCATTGGAGGGACAGGGCCTCCGTATCCTTGTCCTTTACTGCTTTTTATCGTGTGTTCTGTCGTGTTTTCCGCGCAGGAGTTCATGTGGAACTCCTGGCGGTGCAGCTCTCTCTCTTTTGGTTTGGTGAACGGACCTGTGGGATACCCTTATGGCACCCATGGGTGGGGGTACAACCCTGTGTCCCTAGTGTATGTTTTTGGGCACCTGTGGGTGGCCCGCAGAGCAGGGTATGGGCTGGTGGCAGCTCCATGCTGAATTTGACAGGTGCGCAGAGTATCCTCCATTTTGGGGATACCGCGGCCCTGCCATTGGGATCAGTTGATTCCTGATGGAAAACAAGATGGCCCCTGTGGCCTCTTGCTTTCTATTACCTATTACCTTGTTTTCCTAAAGTCCTGGGAAGCCCTGACTCTGTCCCTTCCCCCTGACTGGCTGTTGGGTGGAAATGCCATATATGGTGTTGTTGTGAAGGCCCGGCCAGACTAGCTGGAGCCTTCCCACTGATGTTTGTTGTGGGTATCTCCTGTGGGTGGGACCTGGGTGAATAGAGTGTGTGACAAATATGCATTCTGTGTTGTGGATGTCTAGTATCTGGTGGTTGACACAATGACTGAGACAGCCCTGCCCGAAACCGGTATGAATGCAGTTTGGAGTGTTGAATGGCTCAGTACTTGTCCCAATACACATAACTTGTTGTGAGTGTCTGGAGAGAAGTGAATGGCCTGAATACCTCATGTGCCTGATTGGCTGCCTGCCTGCATGAATGCCCTTAGTCGTGATTGGATGCTTGAGTGTGACCCAGCGGAATGAATGGGAGATCAACAGCATATCTGGGGACCTCTCACTGCTAGGAAACGTGTTCAGAGGCTGAAGTCCACTACGACGAGTAACTGGAGTAACTGAAGCTTGACCTTGAAGCCCCGCTGGACAAGAAGAAGTGCTGTTGCTCTCCTTCACAATCTGAAAACTGCTGTGTCTCCAAGGACTGACCCAGAGAGGACCTGGTAAGGCGCCCTCTTCCCGAGCTACGAGGGACCATCGTGCACAGCTGATCTTTGCCAAAGCTCCCTGGTAGACAGACCTTCGACAGGCTGCCGACCCAAGACGGGGACTGCCGTGGAATCTCAAAGAGAAGCACTCAGACTGTTGTCCGCCACTGTCGCTGACCGCCGTCGCTGACCGGAGCCGCCATGCTCCCGTTTGCCTAAGAACTTCATTTGATCATCGGAAGCTCTCATCTGTATCGTCGCCCGCTTTATCCCGCTGGAGAAGGCCCGACCGTCGATGCACCGAGGAGCATCCGCCGGTGGGTTTCCCGCCACCTGAGGGCCACAGAGACGCCGACGACTTGACGCCCTTGCTGGGCCACATTTCTTCATCATCTCTTTGCAGTCCAGAACTATCGTCACCGAGGTGCCCCACGTGCCTCTTCCTTGCAGGACGCCAATGCTCTGTTGTCGACGAGCACAGCTAGGAACGAAGCTGCCACTTCACGGCCGTAGTTCAACCTGTTTGCTGTCGGACGTTCGACGACCCGTGACTCCTGCCTTAAAGGGAGGGCTCTCAAGAAGGGCCGTCGATTCCCCGACACCGAACGCCGAGTTCCTCGACGCCTCTCGACGATCCGTGGCTCCTGCTTTAAAGGGAGTCACTCAAGAAGGATCGGTTGACGCATCTTCAGAGAACTCTACTCCACCAGGTATATTGGGGGGGTAAAACCTTAATAGGAGGAAATAAGACTACCGTTTCAACCATCTTACATTCCTGCCTATCTCTATTGCTGGTTTCCTCGTTATTGATCTGTGTGACATTTTAACCGTACAGTTGATGCACTTTAATGAGGTTCGATAACATTGGTGGTACCACTTTAGAATTGTATATATTTATCATTGTTGACTTCCGAGTACAAAGTGCGTTATTGTGACCGTGTACATACCTTTGAATATTAATTATATAAAGACTGTGTTTTCAGTAATACAGTGTGTGGACATTCCTTTGTGGGGGTTCGGGGACTACACTGTACTTAAGAACCAGCCCGCATCACCTCCTGAGAAGCTAGGCCTTGATTGCTCGTCCATTGCTACCAAATAGAGAATCTTGGCTGGGGTCCTCTGTGCCTCTCCTCTACCATATAGAGAGCGGAAGTACAGACACCCCCTACCAGTCTTTACAGGTCTCTCAACCTGCTGAGCTACCCTGATAGCCTTCTACTGTAGACAGTGTCTATGGATCCCTTAATGTACTAATAATCACTGCATTACCAACAGTAGTTTGCGTGCCCCACTGCCATGGAAGTGATTTAAAGTGAAATAGATGTACAGTGTGGACTTTGGAAAGAAGCAACATGAAAGAAATGTCACAATTTTTACCATAAGAGTGTTAGCGCTGCCCAAGCCCATCACACCGTTGGCACCTGTACCTCTTTCCATGGGAATTGCCTCCCAGCTAGCTATGCCTCGCTGGGACCACCACATACCGCCTGACACGTCGCAAAAGACGGAGCTGCTGGTCAACGCTAGTCCAGTTGGCCTAGGAGCAGTACTGGCAAAAACTGATCGGGAGGGAACAATGGTCCCCATCGCATTTGCTAGCCGTGCACTCACCACAACAGAGAGGAACTATGCTCACATAGAGAAGGAGGCTCTTGCCATCACATGGGGATCATATGGGGATGCGGACACTTTCATGTATACATTGTGGATCACCTGGTGTAAGTAATAACAGACCACAAGCCCCATGTCCCAATATTCAAGGGGTCGGCACCACACACTCCTGCCAGAATAGAGCGCTGGATGCTCCAACTGCAACAGTTCGATCTGGAAGTACAATGCCAAGCAGGAGCCATCAACCCTTCTGACTTCTTATCATGGTACCCAAGACCTGCCACCGTGACGGAATGCGAGGTGGCAAAAGAGACAGATGAACAAGTATGCCACATCATCGCGTGTGCCAGGCCAAAAACGATGAGACTAGACGAGATAGTATTAGAAACAAAGATACCTGCCATAAAATCACCAAAGAGGCTTTACTAACAGGCGAATGGAAAACCTTCCTCACGGTAGTCGCCCATCGAACACCAAATGTACAAGAACTGATGCAAGCACTGTTCGGGATCAGACATGAACTGTCAGTCTCTCTGGAAGGACTGATCCTCAAAGGCCACTGCAATGTAGTGCCCTCCAGCCTGCAAAACCGGGCGCTCCAACTTGAGCATGAAGGGAATCAAGGGATCGTGAAGACATAGGCGTTCCTCAAGTCACGAGTGTGGATGCCACAAATACAGGAAAAGGTCATCTCCCTTGTGGAGACCTACTCATCATGCCAAGCCGGCCAGGACCACCGGAGCCCATGGCCTGCCCACCCAGAAGTGAACGCAGATGGGATACTGTGAGTGTGAACTTTTGCACAATTTCAATTTCTTTATTTGTAAAGCACGCCTTGCCCTCGGGCATCTGGGCGCATATTTTATGGTTACAGCAGACATATAAATGGCAGCATTGAGTACATCATATAAAGGAAAGTATAGTCTCTACAATATTTACAATATTTACAGAGGTAAGTATATACACGTCATATGCAGGGTGGCTAATTTAGCAGTGCAGAGATGGAGCAGGAAACGGTGCTAGTTGTCACTGTTCTGGAGCCACAATTTAGTATTGCGTTTGAAGGCATACGGGGAGGGTTTGGACCTGAGTGTGGGAGGCAGTGTGTTCCATAGTTTGGTTTCTAGAACAGGGAAGCTGCAGCCGGCCGCTTTCTGTTGCTTGAATTTGGGTAGGGTCAGACAATTGGCTTGTGCAGATCTCTGCGGTCGAGTGGAGGTGCGAGGTGCAAATCGATTGGAGAGATATGTTGGAGCCTGGTTTGAGAGACACTTGTGGGTAAGTGTCAGGGTTTTGAGGGAGATTCTTTAGGTTACTGAGAGCCAACCCATGTTGCGTCTTGTGGCTGAGATGCGGTTGTTTCTAGGAATGTTGAGAGCTGCTCTGATGGCGTTGTTCTGGGTTACCTGGAGCTTATTTAGGTTCCTTTAGCTGGTAACCAGGTAGAGCGCATTGCAGTAGTCGATCTTGGACATCACAAGGATTCTGGCTAAGATGATGCAGTTAGCCGTGGAGAGAAAGGGGTGACACGCGGTGATCAGTTTGCACGTGTAGGCAGAGACAGATGTAACTGAATTGGTTTGTCTGGAGAGGGACAGGGTTTAGTCAAGGTAGATCCCAGGGGTTTTGGTGTCTTTAGAAACCTAGATGATGTTGCTGTCAATGGTGAAAGACTTGAAGGCAGGATCCAGTTTACTGAGGTGGTAGTGTGAGCCGAGGATGAGGAGCTCAGTCTTATCGTCGTTAAGACATAGCTCATGTTGGGCTATCCAGGCTCGTATGACCAGGTAAAAGTCATTCAGTGATTTGGTGTCAGCCAAGTAGTCTCCAGTGATAGGGATGAGTATCTGGGTGTCATCACCATAATTTGTGTAGGTGATGCCCAGATAGTCAAGAATATCAAAGAGAGGTTTGGTGAACACGTTGTATAGTTTAGGGGATACGCAACGCAGGAGCCCTGAGGCACACCACAGGGGACAGGTGAGGGTTCAGCAGCCGCTGACGTGGAGAAGACTCGCATGGATCTATTGTCAAGTAATAATCTGATCCAAGAGGTGGCAGCATCTGAGAAGTTGGCGGTTGATGTGAGGTGATGACAAAGGATGCGGTGGTTAACAAGGTTGAAGGCTGCGGATAGGTCTAATAGTAGCAGCATTGCGAATTTCCCTTTGTCTTTGAGGTCCTCAATTTGTGTTTTCAGATCAATAAGGGCCGTTTCTGTCTCGTGCCTGGGTCTGAAACCTGATTGCCTGAGGCCGAGGAGTTTATTGGATTTGAGGTAATCCTGGATCTGAAGGTAAGCTCTCCATCAAGGATTTATAGCAAGAAGGGGACTGTGGTAATGGACCTGTAATTGGTGGGTATGCTCGGGTCGGGAGTGGGTTTTTTAAGTAGGGGTATGACCCATGCATCTTTTAGATTGTTAGGGACAGTGCCTGTTTTAAAGGATCTGTTGATGAAGGTGGTGAAGAAGGGGGCTAGTTTGTGTACTGCATCCTTGATGGTTGAGGCGGGACATAGGTCACCTTGGCAGTTGGTTGGCTTAAGCTTGTTGATGATGTTTTCAACTTCAGATGTACTGAGAGCTGTGAAGCTGAAAGGCTTGTGAGTAGAGCCGGGGAGGTGATGCGAGTGGGATGGGGTTGGGTGTCGGTTTGGAGGCACGATTGTTTGGCTTTAATTTTGGCTTGGAGCGTGGTGATTTTACCCAGTAGGGCATCTTGAATGCTTGTACACCACAAGCTGTTTTTTTTATACATGTATCTGGGGGGGGGGTTGCGGGAGATTCAAGTTCCCTGAGGATCTTGAAGAGCTCTTTAGTGTTGGATTTGGCTTCCATGATGTGGCCGTTGCATGTGTCTTTCTTTGCCTGGAAGATGGCTTCTTTGTAGTTAAGTGAGGCAATGGTTAGGCGGTCTTTGTTGGTGTCGGAGGGGTGACTTTTCCAGCGAGATTCAGCAGAGCGTTTGGCTTTGCAGAGTTCTCTTAGGTGAGGGGTGACCCACGAGTTAAGGTGGGCTCGGGGTTTGCGTCTCCTCAATTTGATGGGGGCAATAGCGTTCAGGGCTTTAAGCATGGACTGGTTATATGTGTCAACTAGTACTGTGGGATCAGTGCATGTGAGGGAAATTTTGTTTAAAAGCGGGAGGATGAGGGGGAGCAATTTAGCCTTGGTGATGCCTCTTTTGTTTCTGGTCTGGGTGGCGGGAGCAGGTTCTAGTTTGGGGCAGAGGTCAGTGGTTTTGATTTCGAAGAGGATTGTGTGATGGTCTGACCATGTGCAAGAAGTGTTATCCTTGAGGTTGATGCAACCGTTAGATTCAGCTAGCCAGTCGAGGGTTTGCCCTTTGGAATAGGTGGGTTCCGTGATGTGATGGGTGAAGCCTTGGTCAGTTAATGTGTTAGCCAGATCTAGCGCTGAAGGGTCATTAGGGTCTTGGAATCCAAGATTGAAGTCACCAAGTAGGATGATTTGTGATTTGGTTTTGGCTTTATCGGCTATGATGGACATGATGTCATCTGAGAAGGTGGATATGGGTCCGGGTGGTCAATATATGAGGTGGAGTGTGGCCGTTTGATTGGGGGAGATGGGGAGTTTGACCGTGAGAAGTTCTGCGGATGGGATTTGTTGGCTGTTAATGCTTCTGATACCGATGGAGATTTTATGGATGAATGCGACACCACCGCCTTTAGATTGGTTGGTATTGCGGTTGCATCTGATAATAGTGTAACCGACAGGAATGGCAAGCGCGAGTAGAGGTCCTAAGGCGCTATGTAGCCAGGTCTCGGTTATGGCCACGAAATCAAGGTCATGGGTTGTAATGAGATCAGCAATGTCTAGGGTGTGCGCAGGGAGTGACCTGGCATTAATCAAGGCACCTTTGATTAGATGTGCTTTGGGTGGGTTGTTCGGTGTTGGTGAATTTGAGATGATGCTGCTGCGGGGAGATTGTGCAGATGGAGGGCTCTGAGGGGGGTGAGAGAGCCTCTGGGGAGCACGTGTGTGGCGCGGTAATCTTGAGCCCAATCTTGCATTCCTTAGGGTCGCTGAGCAAGGTTGGTTGGGCGTTGGCCTAGTGGCGAAGTGTTCCAGTCACAGCGCAGGTGAGTTCAAATAGGGATTAAGTGGGGGCTGGGGTTGAGTCAGCGTTTTGGCAGGGTGTGCCATGAAGAGCATGGGTGTCATGCAAAGTATGTGTTGGGTGAGGGGGCTGCATACGCTGGTGATGGCTATGGTGGTGAGTAGAGGAAGTAGCCAGGTGGTGTTATATGGTAGGAAGAACAGGCACATAATGAATGGCAGGCTGGGTTTTGGCTGTATTCCTAGGTAGTTGCAGGGTGCAAGTGGATAGCAGTTGCTAGGTTTGAGTTGGGCACAATGGCTGCAAATGCTAGGTATAAGCACAATAGGCTGCAAATGCTAACAATAGGCAGCACAATGGCTAGGTGTAGGCAACACAATGGCTAGGTGTAGGCAACACAGGGCTACACATGCTAAGCATAGGCAACACAATGTCTAAGTATAGGAAACACAATGGCTAGATGTAGGCAACACAATGGCTAGGTGTAGGCAACACAGGGCTACACATGCTAAGCATAGGCAACACAATGTCTAAGTATAGGCAACACAATGGCTAGGTGTAGGCAACACAGGGCTACACATGCTAAGCATAGGCAACACAATGGCTAAGTATAGGCAACACAATACCTAGGTGTAGGCAACACAGGGCTACACATGCTAAGCATAGGCAACACAGTTGCTAAGTATAGGCAACACAATGGCTAGGTGTAGGCAACACAATGGCTAGGTGTAGGCAACACAAGGCTACACATGCTAAGCATAGGCAACACAATGGCTAAGTATAGGCAACACAATGGCTAGGTGTAGGCAACACAGGGCTACACATGCTAAGCATAGGCAACACAATGTCTAAGCATAGGCAACACAATGGCAAAGTATAGTCAACACAGTGGCTAGGTGTAGGCAACACAGGGCTACACATGCTAAGCATAGGCAACACAATGTCTAAGTATAGGCAACACAATGGCTAAGTATAAGTAACACAATGGCTAGGTGTAGGCAACACAATGGCTAGGTGTAAGCAACACAGGGCTACACATGCTAAGCATAGAGGCAACACAATGGCTAAGTATAGGCAACACAATGGCTAGGTGAGGCAACACAATGGCTAGGTGTAGGCAACACAGGGCTACACTTGTAAGAGATGTGCTGAGGATATGCACGATTGGCTAATAAGTGCTGTAAGTTCCAGGTAAGGGTAGCATGTGAGGTTCTAGCAGTTCGAGGAGTACAACATTCAAATGGCAAGGGCAAGATAGGTTGAGGCAGCACTCTAAAAGGGCATGTGGAGAGGCAGGGTAGGTGAGGGCTAATACAGAGCGCACGTAGCAGGCAGATATAGGTTAGTGTATAGTTTGGTACAATCCTTAGGTGGCAAAGTGAGTGTAGGTTGAATGCAACCCACCCATGGTAAGTCACACACAGGGTAATACAGTAAGCAGGTGATAAGAATAAGCTTAGTGACACACTTAGAATTATGTAACAACAGGTGGTTTCCCAGTTTACAACGTAGGTCGCTACAGGCGATAGTCTTATGGCGGCACTCCAAAGTAAGATGAGGGTGAGGGTGCAGGGCTAAATGCAGGTAGTATGCGTACTGTGGCAGAGGTCACAGACCGAAGGCAACACCATGTGAGGTTGGTCACATGTATATATCAGAATATGTTGTAGCGCAGGGACGAGTAGCAGCTCAAAAGGGCATTCCAGAGCAATGTAAGGCCACTAGAGTGCACGTGCCCACATAATCTTCCTGGTTTGGACAAGAGTCGATGGCGGGAGAGGCTGAGGGGCCGTTAGTTATAATAGGAGTTTGTTTCGCATTTGTTAAACCCTAAATTCATAATTTTAGTAAGGTATACGTGGTGGGTTCCAGGGGTGCCTAAGTTATCCGAAGAAGTATGTGAAAAGAAAGAAGGCCATGGAGTCCTTCCCGCCGTTCCCGGGCTTCAAGCTTTATTTTAAGTCCACGCTTTGCGCAAATAAATAGCAAGTGGAGAACCTGCAGTTCTATCGGATGCCCTATAATCAATATGTTCCAGAGAGGATCAAATGTCGTGCTATTGCTAAAGCCGTGCTCTAGTTAGCGGTGCTTCTAAAGCGCGCAGTTGTTCCAGGCTTAAAAGCATAAATGCAACAAAACTCAAACCCGAAGACAGGCGAGGAGGGCAGACATGGCGTCTACTGACAGAATAAGCGACTACAACCGTGTAAACCGCGAATATGAGCTGTACACGCCGCTCTTTGTTCTTTCTGGCGAGAAAGGCCCGGAGTACCGCGGACACGTTGCAGTTGGTGCACACACATGAGATTGGAATGCAGTCCCAAGCGTATCATTTGCAATGAACTCATCGAAAGGTCGCCACATACTTAATGCTGTCTAGAAGGACATTCGAAAACCGCCCGCGCCTGCTGGCAGGAGATGCAATCACAGATGACCGCAGTTTTACTTAAAAGACCAAAAAAACTTACTGAGAACGAGAAAATGAAAGGCTCCACGTTTTCTTATACCGTACGAACTAGGCCCTGAAAGAGTTGTTAGCACGCCCTTCGGCCCCCTAAACCCCAATATGTGTTTAATCCCCCTGACTTGTGACTTGCTCAACACGCATGACCGGACTCCAGGGGTGTTGCTAGGTCTGGAAAAGATCCAGGGCTAGGCTAACTTTGGGACTGTGGGGACAGGGGGCTAGCTAGCCTTTTTGGTTGTAATGCTCGAGCTTCTATCTGGGGGTACAACCAAAAGACCTGGAGCTATAGCCTCCTCAGCCCCTCCCCCACTCCCCCTCAGCAACGCCTCTGCCCGACTCCCACCCTGCTCTCTCATCTCAGCACACGGTTGCTCTGCTGAGCCCTCTTTCCCTGACACATCTGTAAAAGTAGTGGAACTGTGACTCAGGGGACAGAGTAAAAAGGAAGGGAGCAACGTGCAACACATTTTTCAAGGGGTGCAGCCATGCTGGTTGACAGGCAATTGAGTTGAAACAGATTTCCCTTTAGCTGTAAGTGATAGCTGGTGGCAAGGTGGGGAAGTGTGCTTTAATTTGAATGGTGAAAATGGTTGCAATAAGTAGTGGAACACCGCTCCCGACCGTTCCCGCTCACTTCGACCACAGCATGGAACCTCTGTACTGGTGGAACACTTATGTTGCAGGCTACCTTCTTTTCCTTTGGTCTCTACTCAGACACAACAGCTCAGACACAACCATCCCTGTCAGCACCTTCGATCATGACAGCACACAAAACCCATGAACCCGTGTGTGCTGCAGGGTCTGCCTTTTCACCACTAGTTTTATGTGTCTGCACGACTCTGCCCATGTCCTTTAAAGTTTCGTATGTCAGAGTTATTAGGTCCTGCCTTCTCCCAGTCTGCCACCCACTGCTCATCCATCCTGCTGCGAGGACTGACTCACCCTGTCGACGCTCTCCGCGTCCCTCTGCCGTAGGGACTTCTTCACCTTCTGCCCCCGGGACTCGAAGCACTGGAGCAGCAGGCAGGCGAGGAACAGGGTGCGGGCTAAGGGGGAGACCGGCATCCTTGCAGCGCGCACAGCGGCCGTGGGAAGTGCAGGAGGGGGTGGAGGCGCCGTAGAGCCGGTAGAGGGAGGAGAGCTGTGAGCAACCGGTGGTCGCTGCAGCTGCAGAATGAATGACTCCGATTCATCCCGGCCCGTGGCAGAGAGCAGGACTCCCCAGGGGAGCAGAGAAATGTCCAGCCCCTGAACACGAGCTGCACACCGCAGACTCAAGCGGGGCTGAGCTAATCACAGGAACCGCTAGGCAACCGGCCCCAACAAGCACTGACAAAGCCAATAGCCCTGGCTGTATTTATTGCCACTTACTTGCTCGGATGCTTACCCAATGTAAAGTGGCAGCCTCACATGCCCAGGGGCTGCCATCATGTCATCATTATCCCCAGAGGATGAAGGGTTGAGATCACAGCACCAGGATTCAAACTTGCAAAGTGTATGCTGGGGACATGTCAGAAGAGAGCTCTTAACCAGTGAGCTATCCACTCAGCGGCATATAGCCATCGAGTCAGCAATAGAGAAATGCCCGAGGGCTGTGAAAGCAGCAGCGTGATGGGCTGTTTGTGGGTCCATGTTGGCCAGTTTGCTGGCTTACTGCACTGCGCAGCTGGTAGTTTTGGTCAACGTTATGTTATGAGCACTGTCAGAGTATAAGCCGGACGGAATGTTATGTCAGAAATCTTTTATACTGTTCCAAATCACCACTGTGGAGGTCACAAAGCACCAAGGCTTGTGCAGATGGAGGCGTATTGTTCCCCCTCTGGCATATCCTGACTGTGGTAAACAGAGGCGAGTCGAGGTGGGCGAAGGGTTTTTTTTTATATGTTTTATTTATTTGAATTTATATAGCGCACTTACAGCCCGAGGGCATCGAGGCACTGTTATGAAAAGGTAACTTAGTTACATGATGCAGCATTGCTTACTGGTTACATTAGGCGTAACAATGTTGTTACATGAGATGTAGTTGCTTACTGGTTACATTAGTCATAGAAATGTTGTTACACAACATGTAGTTACTTACTGGTTACATTAGTCATAGCAATGTTGTTTACAGGACATGTAGTTGCTTACTGGTTACATTAGTCGTAGCAATGTTGTTACTGGACATGTAGTTGCTTACTGGTTACATTAGTCACAGCAATGTTGTTATAGGACATGTAGTTACTTACTGGTTACATTAGTCATAGCAATGTTGTTACAGGACATGTAGTTGCTTACTGGTTACATTAGTCATAGCAATGTTGTTACACGACATGTAGTTACTTACTGGTTACATTAGTCATAACAATGTTGTTACACAACATGCAGTTGCTTACTGGTTACATTCGGAGTAGCAATGTTGTGGAAGGTTACAGAAGTGATGATGATGCATATAAGGTATACAGTGTTGGATCGATCAGGTTGCAAGAATATATGAACGGGAGTAACGGGAGTTTTAGATAAACAGACATGTTTGGATTTCCTTGCAGAAGGCTAGGTGGGATGAGATGTTTCTCAGAATCGGAGGGAGGGTGTTCCATTGATTTGCT
Source organism: Ambystoma mexicanum (assembly GCF_040938575.1). Taxonomy (NCBI): domain Eukaryota; kingdom Metazoa; phylum Chordata; class Amphibia; order Caudata; family Ambystomatidae; genus Ambystoma; species Ambystoma mexicanum. The sequence goes on along the minus strand of NC_090933.1, from coordinate 949,769,816 downwards.
GCAATGAAAGGGAAGCTTGAGCCTCCGGGCTGCGCTCTAATGACTTTGGGCACGACGAGAAGGTTGGTATAAGGGGGCTCTGGTAGCTCTATCAGTGGTGGGTCTAATGATTCTCTGTGAGAGGTATTCTGGTGCTGTGTGGTGGAGACACTTGTGAGTGAGGGAGAGTGTTTTGAAGAGAATGCGTTCTTTCACAGGTAGCCAGTGGGCTGGGCTTCTGGCGGCTGAGATGTGTTCTCTTCTGGGGATGTTAATGGCAGCCCGGAAGTGCATTATTTTATACAGTTTGTAGTTTGTCCATATTCTTAGTGGATGTTCCTGGTAGGAAGGCGTTACAATAATCTAGTCAGGAGCTGATTATAGCTCTAACTATAGTGAGGCAGTTATCCTTCGTCAGGTAGGGCCTAGCTGCAGTGATGAGTTCGGAGCAGTATGTGCAGGATGAGGCGATGGAATCGACTTGTTTTGTCATGGAGAGGTTGGAATCTAAGTAGAATCCCAAGGTTTTTACAGCCTGTGAGATTGGGTTTACAATGTTATCAATGGTAAAGGCAGTGTATTGGATTTCTAATTTTGTTATTGTTTCTGGTGACTCAACTATAAGTAGTTCCGTTTTGTATCCATTGCGACAGAGCCCATTTTGAGCCATCCAGGTTTGAATTGCCGAGTAGACGGAATTGAACGATTTGGAATCGGCTTCGTAATTACCTGTGAGTGTGAGGAGGACCTGTGTATCATCAGCAGAATTAGTATACGTGATGTCTAACGAGTCAAGGATAAAGAATAAGGGCCTCGTAAAAATGTTATAGAGGGTAGGTGATATGCATGATCCCTGAGGGACTCCATATTTGATGGTGTTGGGAGGTGCAGAAGCTAGATCGGAGAAGACTCTCATGGCTCCACTTTTGAGAAATGAGGTGATCCATGTTATGGCCATGGGTGAGAAATGTGCGGAGGTTGACAAGTGTTTGCACAGGGTTTCATGGTAGATGAGACTAAAGGCCGCCGAGAGGTCAAGGAGGAGTAGCAGGGCTGGTTTGCCAGAGTCTCTGATGTCGTCTATTTGGTTTTTAAGGTGTAGTAGGGCTGTTTCGGTTTTGTGACCGGGGCGGAAACCCGACTGCCGAAGGCCGAAAAGGTTATTGGTTTCCAGGACCTGCTGGACTTGGAGGTAGGCTGCTTTGTCTATTATCTTGAGGAGAAAGGAGACATTTGTAATGGGCCTGTAATTGCCTGCAGTGGACGGATCTAGCGACCCATTCTTCTTTGAGGCATGCTGGAACTGTGCCTGTTGAGAAAGAGGTGTTGATGAAAGCCGTGACGAAGAGGGCAAGGGTGAGTGCACATTCTTTAATGAGTTTGGCTGGGCAGATATCGCCTTTGCAATTCGATGGTTTGATGGACTTCATGAGTGCTATGACTTCCTTTTCGGTGACCTCTGTGAAGGAGAATCGGGGTGAGTTTTCAGGGGTGTTAGTGTTAGTTTTTACGGCAGGGATGTGGGGTGTTCGGTTGTTAAGAGCCCGTTGGCTGGTTTTGATTTTATTATGTAACAGGTCGAGTTTGTTAAGCATGGAGTCTTGGATGCTGTTGCACCAAGCTTGATCTTTATCAATGATGTTTCTAGCTCCCTGAATATGTAGAAACTCTCTTTAGTGTTGGAGCCTGCTTGATCTATCATGGTGTTAAATGAAGTTGCTTTAGTTTCAATAATGTCTCTTTTGTATTTTTTTGAAATTCTGTTGAATTGGCTTTTATTGGCCTTTTAGGGGTTTGCTTTCAATGTGGAAAGTGCTTCCCTTTTTTTGTAGCAAAGTTCGAGGAGGTCAGGAGTGAACCAGGCATTGGAGTGTTTGGTGCCCTTGGGTTTTCTGAGAGTGAGTGGGGCAATGGCGTCTGTGGCTTGGGAGATGATGGTGTTGAACATTAGGATTAGTGATTCGGCGTCTTTAGAGAAGGGTGGTCTTAAGGCAGGGACTGTGAGGTAGGGTAGGAGTCTCTCTTTGGTTAGTTGGCGGGCGCTTCTAGCACGAGTAGGAGGGAGGGGTGTTATAGGTTGCTGGGCTGTCTTGGTTGTAGTAATATCAAAGAGGATGGCGTGGTGATCAGTCCAAGGCAAGGGTAGATTTGCTTTTAATGGTGATTTGGCAATTGTACTGGGCTATCCAATCATTATAGATTAAAGGGGGGAGTTCAACCAAAGACGAGACGGATATGAGGGATATGATATGATATGATATTTTATCTGTATCACGCTCGTACACAAGTGTTTCAGAGCATGACAAGGCAAAGGAGGGGTACAAGGGTGAACAAAAACTACGATCTTACTAGGCCCGGTGACATTGAGAACGCGCAAGTGCATGGGAGAGGGAAAGGGGAAAAGTGCATGGAAGGGGGAGAATTGAAAAGTGTGGAGCAAAGGAAAACAGATCAATAATAAAATAAATAATAAAAGGCAACAAACAGTAGTAATGCAGCCAGCAAGTGGCAAGTGCTGGGTTAAGGCACTAGACAGGGTATGTCTGATAAGTGCAGGATAAAGAGGGAGGGGACTGTATGGTTACAGATACAGAGCACAGTGCAAGTGATTGCCCGGAGGAAGTGCAGATGGGTGGCAGGGTGAGCAGGTACCTGGGCCCTGAGGGGCGAAGGCAGAAACAAAGAGTACGGTCACTTGAGGTGCATCCGGAGGCGGAGTGGGATAGTGTATAGGACAGCGTTGGTGCATTTTGATCCAGAAAAAATAGATCATGAATCAGGAATCAAGAAATTTGGGACAGCAAATTCTAGGGTATTTACAAGAGAAAAGTTACTATTTATTTGCATATATGCAAGGAAACAAGCCCTTTTGGTCACAAAGGAGCTTACAACAGGAAATATAGCATATAAACGCGAGGCAGCAAGCCTCTTCCAATGGGGAGAGTTTGAGTGGCATGAGGACTGGATTAAATAAGGGTGTATTGGAAAAATACCAGGGAAAGCGTACTTACATGAGGGTCGTTTCGAACACTAAATAGGCTTAACTGATGGTGTGTGGCTGTGCGATCGATTCAAGATGTGCTCAAGCAGCCCCTATTGTTGCCGAATAGGTTTAATTTCATCAGCAAAACAAACGTTAGAATAATATAAGTCTCGTACTGCTAAGCCAGAGGCTAAGCGTGGACGATTGAAGCATAGACTGTGTGAAAGGCCAATGTAGCCAGAGACATACAAGACAAGCAGAGAGGGCAGTGGGATTGCTGTCCTCCGATCTATGCCGTGTAAGTCTGGCTCCCTACTGTGTGGTGTGTCCTAGTGGGTAAACCTGAGGGAAATAAGAGACAGGACTCCTCAGTGGGCCAATCATTTAATAGGTTGCTGATCTAGCCGAATTGCATCGAGTAATGATCTTGCTGCTGTACTGAATTAAGTAAACCTGGCAGACATGGATTTTACTCATTTATAACCGGCCTATGCAATCTCCACTGCTTCATAAGACGGTGAATCCTAGTCAGACTGTCCACAATTATGTTATGTGAAACAACGTACGACCGTAACTGAAAGACATTCACAATTCATGTTTAGTGGCCTGGCACCATTGCACAGTGCTACAAACGGAGCAGTGGTGAGCCATCAAAGGACTTAAAGTCTCATAGCTTATGCGAGGACATCTCCGTTTTTGTGATTTGTCAACTGTCTAATGTGTTGCCATTTTGAAATGTGAAGTATGTAACTATATTCAAGCCAGAGCACCATTTATAAGGCCCTAGCAGGTGTACCCGTGCTTCGCACTGTAATTCCTACTTCAGTCCTAGTTTGAAATTTATTTAATGAACTAAACCAATGCTTCTTTGTAGACAATATTGCTGGTCTTTGCTGTAGGAGCTAGTGTGAACAAATTGTCTTTGTTTCCAACTCTAGAGCAAGCCACGTAAAGCTGACCAAGAGAAAAGCATGAAGCCCGTAAACCGGTCCCATCTACTTTGAGTTGGAGCATCTGAGATGTTCCTTTATTTAATTAAGTTCTTTTTTATGAATCTGAGACCCCCAATTCAATAACATTGATTCCTTACAGCTTCCCTCCCCTTTGGGGGACAAGAAACACACAGGGTTGCACAGAAGGTATATTTATTAACGAAATAGAAATAATGAAATTAGATTACGGATAAATAGTTTCTTCATAAAAGGCAAATGATAAGTCATTTATTGTATTGTTCATTTCTAACACGCTTAATACCAGTGAGTGGTTTCTAAGCGTGGTTTCAACACACTAGTCAGTTCTGTTTTCAATGCCAGTTATGAAAATAGAGGCTTTTGTAACACACACTTCACCCGTTGCGGCCGCTTACATAGGGCAGGAGAGGGGGGAACCGCCCTCCTAATCCAGGGCCCCCAACTGGGGAGTGTGCAGAGATCAGTTCCACAAGTTCTGCAGATCAGATTTAGAAGTTCTGAATCTGTACTGCATATTATTTAGCAGTACGGTGTGGCAGCAATCAAATGTGTACAAATAAATAATTAATCTGATGCCACTCTGCAATGTTGCGCATTCATGGCTGGGCCGGCTGCCACACTGACAGAGGGGCATGCCCCTTTTTACAGAGCTGTTTTTCTACTGTAAATGCGTGGAGCTTGTAGCACCACACACTTTATGTAACCCATCGCTATAGGAGGCTGGCGGGACGCTAGAGGGTGGCCCCGCCAGTATTAATCTGTGCGCACCACTGAGGATCATCTGATCTGCCCTTACAGTAACGTCCGCAGCAACAGAATTATTGAATGTCATTGGCTGCTTGAAAGCCAATGACATTTGAGTGTGGGTGAGGGACGCACGCATATGGGGTGACAGGCCCACCTTCTGAAACTTCCATCGGATAGTTTCTTCATAAAAGGCAAATGATAAGTCATTTATTGTATTGTTCATTTCTAACACGCTTAATAGCAGTGAGTGGTTTCTAAGCTTGGTTTCAACACACAAGTCAGTTCTGTTTTCAATGCCAGTTATGAAAATAGAGACTTTTGTAACACACACTTCACCCGTTGCCACCCGTTTAGAACAGCAGAGGGCCCAGATGCATGGCCTTACACTCCGGTAAGTAAAGTTAACTTTTACTTGAAGAAGACTTTTGTGCCGGCTGGCCTTCATTCCCATGCAGGACAGTGGTCCAGGACCGCCCTAGAGACCTGCTGAATGCAGGGCATAGTTGTTGACCAGTCTAGGCCTGGGTAGGCCCGGCCTGCATCGACGCTGGGCTGTCTTTAACGTTCACTTCAGTACGGAAAACTGCAAAAATAAACAGAGAAAAACGTCGGCATGTATACTCATTCGAGGTTTTAAAACCCAGCCTTGAAGGTGCTTGCACCTTCTCTCCGACTGAAGCACGTTCCCTCTCACTGTAGGCTGTCCCATGGCTGTGCTGTGTGTGGAGGTTTGTTTCAGTGAGGTGAGGTCGCTGATCTCAATGGCAACATTAAAACAGACTCTTCGAATCCCGCAGCTCTGACGATGTTCCTGCAGGTCTGTATAATCCTGTTTCCCCTTTCCCACACTGTAGCGGAAGTTATAGAGATCATGCCCCTGTTTAACTGAAATAATAAATCCCCAGATTCCTGGAAAATTGCTCCTACGTGATTTATGTGGCCTCTCTTCCCAAAACAGTTTTATTCACTCCACCACTCTTTCTGGTGGTGTCAGATTCGGATTTAGGGTTCTTTTTGAGTCATTTTATATTACTCCAAGGGTCTTCAGGTGCACTGTCACTGACCCTAGCAGTTTTTACAAAGCATCTTTAAAGATTTCAAGGGCCTTTCCAATGCAGTGTTTTGGTTTCCAGAGTGTTCCCGAGCAGTGTTTTTGACTCTAGGGGCCTCCTCCCCCAAGCAGTAGTAGGACTGTTTTCAATTTGAGGGAAACATTTGTATTGCCACTGGTTTCGGAACTGCAGATGGTGCTATTAATTTTAGGGTAGCTTGGAAAACCCCCAAAGAGATGGGTTCCGGACGTTGGAAACAGCGTATCCCGCTATGAGATAGTGGGAGTTGGTACTAGAAAGAGGCCAGAGGGCTGTAAGAGCAGACAGAAAGTTAGTTACCGGGGGGATGACTGCTATCCTGAATTTCTAATTATCTAGTGAGGATCCTTACCCTCAGAGAGAGACGGTGTGGGACGGCCAATCCCAAAAGTCCTTTTGGGGAAGAGGCTAGGCTGAGCAATGAGTCCCTTGGGGTCGTTTCTATGTGCTTGCCTAAGGTAATATAGGGAGATGAGATCAGCATGCTAATGACAAAGTTATCATAGAGCAGGAAGAAGATGGAATAGAATCGGCTGTGCAAGACTAAACGTACCAGGCAGGTGTGCCGCTGCTAGCGGAGGAATCCTTTCCTCTGCGCAGTTCGTACGGATGTAAACAAGAGCGATTTTGTATTTCAAAAGCGGGTAGCTAAGATGAAAATGAAAGACAAAAACCCAATAGCCAAACACAATTGCTAGATCTAGATTGAGGTAATGAAAGTCTACAAAGTGAATAAGAAAGAGTATCGAATTTACGAAGCGTAGCTGGTCTCGAGGGAGAGTAGCAACGCATTGAGCTGAGCTCCGAGTATCCAGATATGCGTTGAGCATGTCGGGAGGCGGGGCCACTGGCATGTCTGCGATAGTCTGAAACACTAGACCGCCGGCTTCAGTTCTAGAATCCTCCATTTTATGGGGATAGAACTGCTGTTGCACTGCAAATCCACAGAGCTGCGGCTCCATCCAGACAGTGGCACCTTAATAAATGACATAATCGGGTTACATATTTTATGTAGAGCACAGCCGCCCAATCCTGAAATCTGTGAGACATTGTTTTGTCCTTTTATACTTTTTTGGTCATTTTCAGTGTGAAATGTTCGGCCTAAAATTCCATAACTTTATACATATGTGTGGATCATCATAAGTGATGTAAGTATAAAAATTTGCATTGGCAACATGGATACTTTTCTTGTAATCCGCAACACTTTACCATTTCTATTCCGAAAGTGTCAGTGAATTCTACCTTGTCTTCAATTAAAGCCTATAAAATCATATTTAAACTATAACATTTCCACATTTTTACAAATTCTTGGTGCAGAGATAAAAAGTCTTTAACGGTTATTTATAAAAACAGTCTTTGGAAGCAAATGGCAGTCCTGTGTCTGTCACTGGACCATGTTTTTCTTTCTTCAGCTGCCACCAACTGTCATTTCCTTCAGAGCAAGGTGGGGGTTTCCCCTTGATTGAAGGTTTATTTCCCCTTATCCACTTCACACTTTCATGTCCCAGAATTTCTGTTGAAAGAGGCCCCTGGCCAGACTGAAGTCTGATTAGTATGTGAACTTTTTTTGTCCTGGCTAGTCACAGTTTTCCAACCAAGCATTTATCACTTTCGTGTCCTGGAAGTTTATGGTGTGGCTCCCTTCCTAGGGGGAAGCTTTAACTCTGCCAACCGGAATAACCTATTTTTGACAGCTTGCAAATCCAGCCCAGTAGGTTTAAAACCTTTATTTTCTGATATTTGGTCCTGAATTAAAAAAAAAACCTCTGGAATTAAATAGCCCATGTATGTATTTTTACCAGCCACAAACCCTGTAACATTGCTAGGTAATGGCATGCTATCCTTCAAGTTTACTTTTCAAACAGGCATTTTTTTCCTTTAGTTTTGCAAAAGCCCATTTTTACACATGTGTTGAAAACTACTAGCATTTCCTTTCAAATTCGATTTTGCCATCTGGCTTCCCAATATTGCCTCACAGCCACAGTTATTTTCTTTTAGACCGTAGTTTATTTGAAGCACAGATGCATTGAAACTGACATAGCTCGGATAGCTGGAGTCTCTTTTGAACTACTGAGCTTTGATACATTTGTAAAGAAATGAACGCGTTTTCCTGTGCGAGTAAAAGTGAAGTTCCTTGTTGATTTCTCTCAAAGTTTGTTTGACAGGGCCTGTCATTCAGAAATCATGCCTGGTTTTGCTGAGGCACAATGAGATACTGGGCATGGCAGGGCCTTATTAATCACAGTGATTTAAGGAAGAACAGATGGAAATAGTGTCAGCAACATTATTTTAAAGGTGAAAAGTTTCCTTTATAATGGAGATCTTGGGCTTTCAGCAAAGCTTTGCTGCCTTTTCACTCCATTTATTTTGTATATGTTAGAACACACTGGCACACTCTTTCAGTGTATCCCCTTGTTCCATCCTGCCCAATGTATGATTGGCAAGAAGGTGCAGCCATCTTTTTGTTGCTGCAAAAACGCAGTTTTGAGGCCATAGCGCTCACAGGAGCCAGCGGAGCCATTTTGCTGTTTCTGCGCACATGCAGCTTGGTGATGTGGGGAAATACTGTTGAATGGGTCAATATATCCCACAGGGGTACAAATCAGAGGTACGCCCTGCAGAGGTGTAGAAGAAGCCCACGGGGGGGCAGAAGAGGAAGGAGGAGAGGGCGAGGTAGCCAAGGAGGAGACAGCAGGGGGAGGCAAGGAAGCCGTGGAGGGAAGAGAGGGGACAGCAGGAGAAGGAAGGAAATTGATCAGGCGCGTGAAGCGTCTATCAAAGAGGAGAAGGTTGGCCTGAGGGCCTTGGACCAAGACGGTCCCATTCAAGTAAACATTTATGATGACCATAGAGGAGTCGAAGGAAGCCAGGAGGGCGTCCCACCGGGTGTCACCATTAATGACCAAGAGGATGTGAGGGTTTCCCTAGAGGAGGCATTGGTATAGGGGTGAGCGATAGTGAGGCCTGGGTTGGAGACCAGGATGTCCTTTTAAATCTTCCTAGCAGATTTTGGGCCTCATCACGACTTCGGCGGTAACCCTTAAATCCGGCAGTAGCGCTATTACCGCCGGATTTAAGGGTCCGCCGAATCAGGGCTTCGGCGGATTTCGCCCCAGCTCTGAGCTGGGGGGAAATCCGCTGAAAATTTGCGCTATTACCGCCGGCGGGAAATCCGCCGGCGGTATTAGCGCGAAGATTCCCCATTGATCCTAATGGGGAATGGGGCATTCCCGAATGGGCTCAGTGGGGAACGGGGACTTACATTACCGCCGAACTCGTGATCCGGCGCTATTAGCGCCGGGGAGTTCGGCGGTAGGGCTAAAACCGCCCGTGCTAGTAGCGTTACCGTTACCGCCCAAGTCGTGATGATGCCCTTAGTGAGGAGAGCAGGATAGTCGATAGAGAAGCAGTTGGAAAAGATAGGAGGGACAGAGAGCACCATAGAGTAGGTGGGGAAAGGAGAGACGAAGAAGGGAGTGGAATGCTTGGGAAACACAGGGAGGGGCACAGGCAGATGAGATAAAGAGAGACAGACAGTAGTAGACAATTTGGACAGGACGACAGGCACTTGGGCAATGTTAGGTTTGCTAGATGAATGCTTTGCCAAGAAGTCAAAACCACAGAATGGCAATGCCTTTACAATGTCATTTAGGTACTGGAGAACAACACACCAAGTCTCAGAGTCCTGTATAAGGGGAAAAGGCCTATGTTTCACAATGTGACTTTAAATACTTTCACAATGCAATTTTTAAATACCAGAGAAAACACACCTACGTCTGAGAGTCCTGTATAAGGGGAAAAGGCCTAGGTTTCACAATGCAATTTTAAATACTTTCACAGTGCAATTTTCATACTTTCACAATGCAATTTTCAAATACTGGAGTAAACACACCTAAGTCTGAGTGTCTGCTAAGTGGTAGAGTTGTCAGGGTAGAGTGCAGGCTTTATTCCTAACCCAGGCCCCTCCTACCTTGCTTAGTCGGTTCTGGTTGATGGCTGGCCACTGGCTATCCCGGCTGACACCTGCAGACACCAGCTCGAGCCGCCTCAGTGGGCGCTGCCCTTTGCCAAGGGGCACTTAGCCATAGGGGCTGTCGGGCAGGGGGCTACCCTGGGCGAGGTCTTAAGAGGGTAAGAAAGCCTATATGGGGAGGTGGGTGGGCTGGGAAGTGGGAGGAGGAAGGGAGAAGAGAAGGTGGGGAACAAGCTTTGCTGCAGGGTCTTGGGCGGGGCTCAAACATTTAAAAAATGTAGTTTCTAGGCTGAGGAGGGTCCTAGACAAGCAATACTCACCTGATCAACGCCACAGCAAAGTGGCGAGCACAAACAATTGCCGGCAGACACACCAAACATGGAAGGACCACGTGTTCAATCAGGGGAGGTTGGCAGGCTGGGAGGCGGGAAGGGAAGGGAGAAGAGAAGGTGGGCAACAAGCATTGCCGCAGGGCCCTGGGGGGGGGGCTCAAACATTTCAAAAATTGAATTTCTAGGCCCAGGAGGGCCCTAGACAAGCAGCACTCACTGGATCAATGCCACAGCCATAAGGTTGATAGAGGTAGCTTGTGGCACAAATTAAGAATTTGGGGTATACCACCAGGTTTGCTAACCATGCTCATTTTGTTCCACTCAAATAATAAGCTAAGAGTGAGACTTGACTCAGACGGACTCCTATCGAGGGAAGTGTTGGTTGATACCGGATTGAGACAGGGGTGTGTTTTGGCACTGATTTAAATTCATTCATATGTTTCAGATTTACCTCTTGCATTTTCTCAAGCCTCTCTCTTTCCTCCAAGAATAGGGTTGCTGGAAGTGGGCTGGTGTGTGGATTTAATTGCCTTAGCCCAAACAGGCCCACCATTTAAGAAGTGAGTACAGATTTGTACATGAAGCAAGTTTATTGTACAATCCTCCAGGAGCAGTTAGATGGTGTTGCAGGACCAAACTGACCCAAGTCTCAACAAACCACATCAGTTCACATCTTTTATACAGTTTTGCATAGTTAAAACACTCCCAAATACTTGATTGCAATCCACACCCCAAACATAATTGGACAAAACCCTCTTTAAATAAATCTCATCTTTTCCCAAGTCCAACCTTTTCATTGGCCCGTTTTATCTTGGATATTGCTTTATGAAATATTTTGCAGCATACAAAATGCAAGTTTTGCAGCACACAATTGCATTTTTTGCTGCAATTTTTGCCTAATAAAGAGGCCTCGAATAAAATGTGACAGTAAATGCAATTTTGTGCTCTAAAACGTGCATTTTGTATGCTGCAAAATATTTCATAGCACAATATCATGGAGGGTCTGATTAACTTAATAGTCATCTTGAGATCATATTCATAACACACCTCTTAGGATTTGTCCGTAGTAGGTCTCATGACATCAGCACATGGCTAAACTCTGGTAATGAAACATAATTAATTACTAGCAATAACTGGCCAAAGCCGTTTAAATTCTAACTCTTGATTTGCACATGGCTTGCATGAATATTCCCCGCGATATGAGGAAGGCTGGGTGAATGATTTCTCTTTGATTTAGTGATGCTATCTTATTCCCCAGGGCACTGTTCCACTGAAACATTCCAATCAACAAAACTCCCACTTCATCGCACAATTGAAACTCCACTGAGCTACCTAAGCTACATATTTAGGCCTAAAGGTTGTTGCACATACATAATGCTACATAGAACTTATTCGAAGAGTGTAGCAAAATGCTGCTGAATTGTGCCTCATATATAGATGGCCGGCTTAAGAGCCCTTCTGTGCTTGAGAGGGGTTAACAGCAAAAGCTTTTCAGCTCGAAAAAAGCTATTTCTCGCAAGAAGCTCCACTGTGGGCAGACATTAGTCCAGCACTACCTTCCACCGCGCTGCGCACTAGCAGGTGCACTGAAAAGGCCGCATTCCAAGGGAGAGTGTCCCAGAAGAAAAAAGGAGGGGGCCCAAGTGCTAAGGAGAGTGGAAGCTTTCCTATAGAAAACATGTTTTGCACAAAGAGGGTTCTGTTAAGAAACTTCGAGAAAATCCAGTGTGTCACACTGATTGACATGAAGGCCTAATAAGAAGCATTTACCCGCTCTTGGAAGGGAGGGACTCGTCCTGGGCTGTTTGGATCGTACATGCAAAGGAGCGCCCGGAAACCAGCCAGTACTGAAGGGCAGAGGCTCTTGCTGTCACATCCTGCCTCCATGCAGGCTGCAGAGTCGGGTCTAGGCCAGTCCCGGGAGGGAGAGGTACCAGGCACGAGGGCGGCGTGGGTCCTTGATGTGACAAGATTGCGCCAAGATCAGCGATTTCTAGGAGCGTAAGAATATTATTGCATCTCACCTGTAACTAATAACCTGCATTGTTTAGCTTGCATTTTAATCTAATTTTATTGAAAACTGCTGCTTGGATTTAGTTGGCTTATTAGAAAATAAATGAAAATGTAAAATCATGAGTGGGTTTCTTCCAGGACGTGTACATTGTGCCTCGCATAATTTTGAACCTGTGAGGGGGTTTTAGGGGTTTATGGTGCAATCAGGGATGGTCCCAGGGGGTGCAAATCCCCTTTGTACTGCACCTGAATAGCCTTAGGCACTGGCTTACCCTGTGTTTTACTAATGACCAAAATAAATAACGAAAATCCTTCTATCATGCTCTCAGGCATTAGGAGATTACATCTACTATCTACGATACTTATCAAACCATACAAACTCATGGCTATTTTCTACAGCTGTACTGACTGCAAAGGTTATGAAGTTACTTATTCACCTATTCACAGGCTCCCAAAACATCACAGAACCAGTTTCAAAGTTCACATTGTAAAACAGCCCTTGACTACTGTGTTTCTGATTCATTTGTGAGATTCATGAATTCCATCCACATGTATTTGGTTTATTGTATTGTAAGTTTTTACATTTTGTGGGTTTAACATTTTATCTGTCTGAGCACATGCAAGCTAATATGTATCAATTTATAGACCAATAGGGACACTAAAGTAACATATCACATCCACAATTAATTACACTTTGATACCTATGAAATTGCAGCATGGCACCCAGCATGCCGCCAACATCCGTTACCTGTACGGTACGCACAACATGAACCCCTCGTAATCATGGAGACCTTTCCTGACCACCACATCATTAATATTTTAACTAACAAATCATAATCATCTTCTTGGGGAACAACCCCACAACCATCTCTCACACCGGTCTCAATATGGGCATTCCTCTACGCCGAACAAACCCAACTCATCCCCCTCACCATTCCGCAATCTACCCGCTGCTCCACACAAGCATGCCAATTTGGTGGAGGACACAAGACACCTTCAGTTTGAGTACACATATCAGATGAAGTGGTCATGGCCCTAGCCTTGTACAGGGTTATGACCATCATGGCAGCATCTGTCGGTACCTGGGCAGAGCAACAGCATAGGAGTAATTGACAAGAACAAAAAAGAATGATAAAAAAGACAAAAATAGGTAACATGATCCTTGGAGCAATGCTAAACCAAGAAGGCACCCATGAGAACAGAGTCGATCCATGAGTCGATGTTGATCCCAGGCTCTGTTTCCAGGATCACTCTCAGTTCATGCATGGCAGCAATAGTTCTGGTAAGCGTACAGTTTTCATTATCATTGGGAAGCACAAACATACAACAGGTACTCCCTATCTTCCGGCATACCCCACCTTCCACTGCTGTTAGGTCGTCGAGTATATAATGGTCTTACAGAGTCATTAGTCTGAGTACCCTAAATTCTTCGCCAATGGCACTGAACGATGACTCAGATGTGTTCATAAAGAGTAGGAGTTCATACATGGTCACCTGGAGCCATTTAGAATTGGCCGCTGCTTGGGTGATAGGAGTGCTGCAGGGAAAACCTGGGTGTGGCTAAACAGTCAATATCGATCAGGAATATCTGCTAAAGCTTGTGATGATACTGCTGAAGGGTAGTTTAATCGTCTCCAACATTGCAATTGTTTTGGCATTTTTACTGTCAATCATAGTCTTTAATTTATCCATCTAAGGTGGTGAAAGGGACGCAAGGGGCACAGGAGACAAAGGGGGTACAGATGGAACTTCGGCCATTGAATGGGCCAAAATCAGGTGCTCGCCAGGGATCCCAAGGACAGGCACATGAAGGGTAGAGAAACTGCACACACCTCACCAGGCTGGAGGCAACTGCCTACATGCATTCTGTCCACAGGCCCAAAAGTTGTCTAGGAGAGCAGCTGTACCTCCAGCCAGGTTTGCGATGCTAAACGTGCAGCTGCAGTTCCCATTTGTGTCAAAAGCCACTGTGCCATCGCCCTTAAAACACAGAGGAGAAAAATGGGTAAGTGTCTTTATCTTAACAAGTTTTTCTGGCTCTTTGAGCCACATAAGATATGGCAAATGATTTCTCCATATTGTCCTGCACTCTTGATTTATTCGTGCCACCCCTTATTCAGAACATCCCCTCATTCCTCCAGCTTTGCAGCTCTACACTCCTTGCTTCCATCGATTTTTAGAAAAAATAGCTCATTCCAAGGTAAATCGACCTCTTTGAACACACCTAATATTTTTGTGTTCTGCACACTCAGCAACTGAACAATCATCATCATTTGGTATGAGTCATGCCACAATTGACTGCCCTTTAAACTGCCCTCGAACCATGCACAGGGCTAGGTGCACTAGGCATATTCCATCTGCTACCTCTACCTCTGGGTAAATACCCTAGGAGTGGCAGAAGCATGGGGGATGAGATATCAGATGAAGCAATATCCTATGGATCTCTCTCTCCCCACATTCCTCACATGGCTATACCATATGTTATCCACTGCAAAACCATATGCATTCATTATAGGATCTAATTCATCATCGTCATTATCAAAAAGATAATGTCCCCTTTCTAAACTAATTGTCATCTTCAAACATGATGACCCAAGGACCAAGAAAACCACAATCTTCGATATTCTTTTTCCTATACAAAAAGTATTTGAATTCCAGATCTCTATTTGCCCCCCTTTACACTGAAACAAATGTTGAATCCTTAGGGTGTACTTAACTTCTATGCCTTCTCCTGTGCAGGTGGAGGGCTGCCGGTATCCCGTAGAGTATCCCTTAGGTTTATCCAACTCTTGTTGCCCTCCACCTTCATGGCAGTCAGAGTCACGTAGATCACTCTATGCAGCCCATGCAAATGATGCACGAAGGTGGGGATATAGATGAGGTCCTGGGTAGAAGTTGTGCCTTGTGCTGATCGTCTGTTGTCTCGACGGTTTCTAATGTTTTCTGGTTGTGAAAAGACACAACCTGTTAAGATATAATCTTAACAACAAGGTTGGATCGATGCACAGAACTGTGCACCATTCTCCACCTTCCTCATATGTGCCTGCGAGAACCACCCTGTTCTTCGTGATCACTATAGCCTTTAAGTGAATCTTAACACTGGCGCCTAGCATCACTTCCTGCAGCACATCAGGCCGAAATAAGAACTTAAATGTACCCGCCAGGCCTGATTTCTGATTCCTGCGACCCAGCTCAACAAAATCTGCACCTCATATAGAAACAATGTTGCATGCACGGGAACCCCCATAATCATGCTGTTGATACAATAGGTCTTAAGACATGCTGCTTCCCTTACTAGATACCACCCTGGGTTTGAGCATACTACACCATTCTCTGTGAAAGCAATCAACGTTTGCAACTTGCTCAGTATGTCCCTTCCCAAAAGCAGGATGATCCGTAGCAGGTAAGCAGAAGCTGGCTGATTCAGAGCACGGCAAGTGTGTTGCTGATACAGCTCACAGTAAGCAACACAAAGCACAGGAATAATCTTGGGTGTGGCTTATATAGTCAGCCACACCCAAACACTAGAGAGCTCATGAATCATCATGCACTTCCTGTTTGGCAACAGGAAGTGGTAACCAGGAAGTTACTACAAACACTAGGAAGGAATTAAAGGAGGTATTTGCTATGGGTTCTTTGTGTGCCTATGCCAGGCCTGCCAAGCCTCCACCCAGCTTGCCCCAACTACCTGCCTGATACCCATGACAGTCTTCCCCCTCAAGACCCCTCCCAATGGTGTGTATGAGGGCTTTGGTTTCTCAGGATGGCCCGATGGAATTTCTGCACCAATCAGGGGGCATGCACATGTGTGCTGGGTTCCCATGATCTTTCCTGGGGTCCGTACCCCTTCCAGTCAATCAAATAATACAATGTCTTTCGTACTTGTTTGGAATATAATATGTTCTTGACCTCATATTCTGGTGCTTCTTCACCCACTTGTATGGGTGTGGGAGGTGTGGAAGTTCGGGTTCCTGGGTGTGCTGGTTTTAATAGTGACACATGAAATACGGGATGTTTACGCATATGTTGAGGTAACGCCAGTCTCATGGCTGCTGAATTAATTACTTTTTCAATTGTATACGGGTCGATGTATCTAGGCTGACATTTTTTGGGACCCTTTAAAGCAATGTGTCTAGTTGCCAGCCAGACCGAGTCTCCCGCTTGAAAGTCTGGGGCTTTTCGTCGATGGCGATCAGCGTTTCTTTTCTGTGTTTCTTTGGCTTGCTGTAGGTTCCTGCTGGCTTCTCTGGCTGCTTTCATGATGCTGGCATGCTGATTCTTTACTGCGGGCATTTCAATGTTTTCTGGCGGATAGTAGACCGACGTTCTGGGGTTTCAGCCATATATAGTAAAGATGGGTGTTGCTTGGGTTCATGAATGTGTTGAGTTGTTGTAAGCATACTCCGCCATCCATAGAATTTCTGTCCAACTTTGGCTTGTTTGGTGTAATAGACAGCGCAAATACTGTTCCATGGTCTGGTTTGTGCGCTCGGTTTGGCCGTCCATTTGAGGGTGGCGACTAGAAGACAGACGGACCTCTACTCTTGCCAGGGCACAACATTTTTTCCAAAAATGAGATACAAATTGGCTGCCTCTGTCAGAAATGATTACGGTAGGGAATCCATGTAACTTGACGATTCGGTCTAGAAAAACCTGCGCCAGGATCTGAGCTGAGGGAATACCTTTTAGAGCTATGAAATGGGCCATTTTGGAGAAGAGGTCCACTACTACGAGGAAGGTGTGATAACATGAGTTGGGAGGTAAGTCAGTGACAAAGCCCTGTGTGCCAGGGCGCTGGCGGAGTGGTGATTAGCTGAAGGAGGCCGGCTGGTTTTTGCCTGCATGTTTTGTATTGGCACACACTTCACAGGTGCTTATGTAGGTGGCAATATCCTCTTGCCAAGTTGGCCACCAATAAGATTTGCTTACTTTCTTCATGGTTTTGGCTATACTCGGATGGGCTTCTAACAGCGAGTCGTGGTAGTCTGATATGATTGCTTGTTGCAGATCCTTAGTTGGAACGCAGAGGCATTTTTGGTAGTATGGTAGTTTGTCTTGAATGGTAAACTGATCTCCCTTCGTGTTCCAAGCCAGTAGGTCTTCTTCAGACATATTTTCTTTTATTGCTTCCTGCAGTGTATTTAACGGAGATGGGCTGATGCAGAGGCTGAGAATTTTATGACTGGGTGTGATCTCCATCGGGTTAGGGGCATTGTAGACTTCCTCTCCTGTGCCAATGCGGGATAACGCATCCGCTTTCCCGTTCTTAACTCCGGGGCGGTAGGTGATTACAAAGTTGTATTCCATTAAGGATAGGGCCCAATGGAGCTGCCTAGAAGACTGAGCTTTTGCTGAGCGTAAGTATTGCAAGTTCCGATTATCTGTTATTATTGTGATGGTGTGTTTTGCTCTTAGTAAGTAATGTCGCCATTCACACAGTGCGCTTTTGATTGCTAGGAGTTCTTTCTCAGAAATGGCATAGTTTAATTCTGCTGGGGAAAATTTCCTTGACCAAAAGGCAATAGGATGAAGGCATCCGGTTTCAGGATTTTGTTGAGACAATACAGCCCCCATGGCAATGCTTGAAGCGTCCGTCTCCACGATGTATGGTAAATCGGGCTGTGGGTGTTGCAGTATCGGGGCTGAGGTGAATTTTTCCTTGAGAGCTCGGAAAGCTTCTTCCGCCGCTGGTGTCTATTCGAACTTTTGGTGTTTGAGCAGCAAGGACGTTATTGGATGTACAATATGTGAGAATCCTGGTATGAAGCGTTGATAAAAGTTTGCAAACCCTAGGAAACTCTGTACTCCCTTTACAGATGTGGGTGGGGACCAAGTGAGGATTGCCTCCACTTTTCTATTGTCCACCTTCATCCCATGCGGTGTCAGTACTCCACCTCGGTGAGGTGGAAGGAGCATTTTTCTAGCTTTGCGTACAGTTGGTTTTCACGCAGTTTGTGGAGTACAGCTCGCACGTGGGTTACGTGTTCTTGGGGAGTGGTGGAGTAGATCAGAATGTGATTGATGTAGACGACTGCGCAGACATCGAGGAGTTCCCGTAACACATCATTCATAAAATGCTGGAACGCAGCCGGGGCATTGCAAAGCCCAAAGGGCATGACCTGGTATTCATACAAGCCATAGCGGGTACGGAACGCAGTCTTCCACTTGTCCCCTTTCTTCATGCGTACCAGGTGATATGCGCCGCGTAAGTCTAGCTTGGTGAAAATCTTTGCTTGTCTCACCTGGTCTATGAGTACTGGTATCAGAGGTAAAGGGTACTTATTTTTTATGGTGACTTGAATTAGGACCCGGTAATCAATACATTCTTAAGTCCCCACCTTTCTTCGGTACGAAGAAGAGTGAGGAGGTGGCTGATGGTCTAATGAAGCCATTGGCCAGGTATTGATCCAAGTAGGTCCGTAGATGAGCATTTTCTTCCTCGGTTAATGCATAAATGTGGCTGCACGGTACTTGTGCCCATGGTTGCAGGTTGATCTGGCAGTCGTAAACTTGATGTGGTGGTAGTGTATTAGCTTGCTCCTTCGCGAACACATCCTGGAACTCCTGGTATTCCTCTGATAAAGTGCCCACCAAGCCTAAACCTGCTATCTTTTTCTGTGAAGCTAACAATGGGCTTCCTTGGATCCCTTTGTTGTCGTAAAAAGAGGTGCATTCTGTGGAAAAGAGTAAGGTTCGAGCTCGCCAATCTATCTTTGGGTTGTGCGTCTTCAGCCACACTATCACAAGAATCAGCTGGAATTGGGGTGCAGCGATAAGGTTGAATCTAATACTTTCCCTGTGGCCATGTTGGCAGATTAAGGTGATGGTGGAAGTACACTGTGTTAGTGGTCCCGAAAGGAGTTGTGTGCCATCCACAGCTGTCATGCTTTCTACGGTGTCCTTACGGTGGAATGCCAATCCCAAGTTCTTTGCGGTGTTTATGTCCATGTAGTTCCCAATAGCCCCACTGTCTATGAAAGCCTTGAGGGCATGCATTCGGGTGGGCTGTGAAGGGTGTACCAAAACCCAAGGAATACTGAAATGTGAGATCTGAGTGCTCCGTTCCTGGCTCGACAGACCGACCTCTACATCTGCCGGGCGTTGGAGTTTTCCGCTACCGCACTCGTGTCTTCCCCTGTGTTATCTAGTACCCCCATTGTCTTCCGTGGGGATTTCAACGTGCAGTTCCAGAGGAAGTGACCAGATTGGCCACAATATAAGCAAAGTTTTTCCTGACGCCTCCGTTCTCTCTCTGCCTTGGTGAGTGGTCCCCTGAGAACACCCAATTCCATGGGCTCTGAGTGTGATTCTGAAGCCTGTCGATGGGACGCTTCCTTTGGTCGGACATACACTGGTCTATGCTCTGATCTGGTTCGGTCGGCCTTGCGATCCTGTAACCGGTGGTCTAGTTGCATAGTTAGGTCGATGTATTCACTGCAATCTTCGGGAGGATTAACTACTTGCGCCAAGACATCTTTTAATTCTCCTCTCAGTCCTCGATAAAATAATGTTATTCGTTTTGCCTCTGGCCAACCTGATTCGGCTATTAAGTGATTGAATGTGGCAACATATGAGATAAGATCCTAACCACCCTGTCGCAGAGAGAGTAGCTCATCATCCAGGGCCTGACCTCGAGTCCGATGGGCAAATAGTTTTTCCAGTTCACGCTGAAAACCTGGGTAATTTCTCAGTAAAGGGTCGTCTCTAAGCACTAACGGGACAGACCAGTCCGCCGCGTGCCCTCCTAAATAGGAGCGGATGAAAGCTACTTTAGCTTGGTCATTCAGAAAAGTGTCTGCTTTGCATATGAAGTGTAGCTGGCATTGATTCATGAACACTCCAAATTTCTTGGGATCCCCAGAGAGGCGTTCCGGAGGTGCTAAAGGGTATTGCCTGGAAGCAATACCCGAACGGGTGTGGCTACAGGTGCCACGGTACGCTGCCCCTGAGGAACTCCACCTGGTAGGGGTGATAGACCAGCTTGGGTCTGTAAGAGCTGTCTTGCCAAATCATCTGTTTTGTCCCTGTTGACTACCAGTTCGCGCTTTAAGGCATTTGTCTCAGAGCGGGCTGCATGCACCTCAGGCCGTAGTTCACCTAACAATAGGGAAAGCTGGTCTACCTCAGAGGTTTCCATCGCTCGGGCAGAGGTATTGAGGATGGCTTTGTGTTCTGTCACACTCACCTGTGTCTATGCAGGAGTGATGGACGAGCCTCCCTTGACCCGAGTCTTCACTTCCCCTGTTTCACCCGGAGGAATACCTGTCAAATACAAGGTGTACACTCAGACCTGAATTCACCTGATTCCCCTGGGCCCTTCCCCTCGCTTTACTGTGTGCTGTGATGTCCCCCTATGGGCTTACCTTGATCTTTAGTAGGGTGTGCACTCCATCCTGCATTCGCTGGGGCGCGATTCACTCATGTGATTGGTGCCAATATCTGAAGGCTGGGTTCAGATGCCAAACGCTGTTTTATGCTTTCACAGCGAGGCCGAGCGTTCAAAGCACCAGTTTCTTCACTGGCTAGAAAGTCCTTCCCACAAGTGAACGTTGCGGGGAGAATGTTGAGTGTCCAAAATTGGCCGTATTGTCTTTGTTTGACGGTATTTTTGTGGGTGAGTAGCGCTGCGTGTAGAAGTTAGCTGCTGGTAGGTTTGCGCAGCGCCTTCAATTCGAGCTCGCCTGGTAATGTCTCTCCCTTTCCCTTGCAGGAGAAATGGTGTGTTATAGCGCCTCGAGTCTGGGTTTAGCGCTACGGGAGACTTGGTGGTTGGGTAAGTATATACACGGAGCATTTGATAAGTATGCACCGCGAGCACAGTGAAATAAGTGTCCGTGTTATTGGGGTGAGCGCAATGAATAATGTCTCTTCTTTCTTTTGCAGGGGTTTGTGCGCTCGTACAACTGACCTGGATTGCAGCGTCGTCGGAAGATTCGGTGAGTATGAGCAGCGTTACTGATGTGCGCGTGTTAACGCAGTTCTTCTTTCTTCTTACAGGTGCCGGTGTAGAAATCCCCTCTTGGCTGGAGATAGCTGCGGCATGGAGTAAGAACGGAGGTTATTCCGGAGCAGGTAAGCTGAAGCAGAATGATCCGGAGCGGGTAAGCAGAAGGAGGATGATCCAGAGCAGGTAAGCAGAAGCAGGATGATCCAGAGCAGGTAAGCAGAAGCAGGATGATCCAGAGAAGGTAAGCACAAGCTGGCTGATCCAGAGCACGGCAAGTGTGTTGCTGATACAGCTCACAGTAAGCAACACGAAGCACTGGAAGAATCTTGGGTGTGGTTTATATAGCCAGCCACACCCAAACACTAGAGAGCTCATGAATCATCATGTACTTCCTGTTTGGCAACAGGAAGTGGTAACCAGGAAGTTACTACAAACACTAGGAAGGAATTAAAGGAGGTATTTGCTATGGGTTCTTTGTGTGCCTATGCCAGGCCTGCCAAGCCTCCACCCAGCTTGCCCCAACTACCTGCCTGATACCAATGACAATATTAGCATCTGAGAGACAAAATGCATTTCCCCCAAAAACACTCAATCCAGTGTAGTGCGCAACTGTTCCTTGGGGTAAAGGATTCTTGTGCCATGTCTGCATAGATGCTTGTGCTGGCATGGTTGGTGGGATCCAGAAGTCCAGTGCAGCCTCAGTCACTGGGTTCTGTTCAATCCATGCCTGCTGCCATTGCACAGAGCCCGGGGCATATGGCGGGGTCGGCCTGCACCTCTTGAGCGCCTATGTTGAAATACTGTGGTCTGCCACAATCTCCTGACACGTGTCCAAACCTTCCACATGACCAACACTTAATCCCATCAAATCCTCCATAATTATTTCCCATTGGCCCATTAAACTGGTGACCCATTCCTCCGAACCCGCCAAATGACCCACTTTCCATGTGGAAATCCTCCCCTGCCCCTTGGAAACCCCCTCATCAGCCTTGGACCGGGAACATACCCATCCATCCAACCCTGTGTCATACCCAATTCACAGTGTCCCTGTTGTCCCGATTGCCCCTACTGTTCCTCCATAGAATTTGTGATTACTGCCCCTTCTAGACAAATATTTGCCCATTTATTTTGAACAAGCTTAGCCTCTGCTTTTTGTGCCTGCTCTACACCCTCCCTCTCTATTTCCTGTCTTCTCTTTCAAAAATACACAATGTGTGCCTGACTTTTCAGCCAACTTTTGGTCTCTGTCCCTACCACTAAATACTGCTGGACTTCTTTGGGAAGTCCCTTTTTCAGCATGTGGTAAAAAATCACCCCATTCTTGTCCCATGCTTCTCCCGTTTCCACCCTATACAGCTCCTGAATTAACTGGATGTGTTCGGCAGGATCATCATCTAAAATTGAATTGGTATTAGGATACATAATCCGCAAGGCCCCACATTTCCCATCATGGATATTTCTATCCAACTGAACTCCTGGATACCTGATCTCTTCTTAAGCTCACCTGACAGCTCCCTCATTAGAGCCGTGAATAAGCTATTCATATCCCCTATGGCCAACATGACACCGGCAGTGTGTTTCTCTAATGCATAAATTAGATCCACTTCCCCGCCCCTGCAGTATTTCGAAGGGAGGGTTTTCATCAAGTTACTCTGGTCCATGTGTGACCACAGGAAATAATAAGCCCTTCCCAGACCCTTCTGGAGCAAAGGAAACTGAGTTACCCCCGATTTCTTCTGGGGCTTCACCAATCTTTCCGCTACTACTTGCTACAGCCATGCGAATACCATGGCACATCCTATGGCTCCCAGGTGTACCTTTTTTCACTGCTACTGGAGTGGGAGGTAGGGTGACTAGGCCCTGCTCTCCCTGCTTGACATCCCATTCCTATCCTTCATCATCTTTTCCGGCTACTACATCCCCTGAGCCTTCTACAGGAACAGAAGTATAATCAGCACTACCATAGGGTGCTGTCTCCCGTCCTCCCTGCTCATCCCCTGTACCCATGGCAGCATCTCTGTTTTCCACATTCACCTCAACCGTTCTGATAACTGAGCTGTCCAATCTAACAAGAACCTTTCTGTGTTTCCACCTTCCTTCTTCAACACCCACCTTTCTTCACACTTCCTCCCACTCTTCATCTCTTTGTATTGTATTGTATGCAAATTTGTAGAGTGCAAACAGAGTCAGAGAGGCATCAAGGCACTGAAAGGAGATAGGAAGAGGGCAGCCACAAACCGATAGGACTAGAACAGAAGGGTTTTCAGGGTTCTTCAAAAAGGAAGGTATTCTGCAATGTTACAAAGTTCGGGCTGTAGGGCATTCCAGAGCGCAGGGCCAAGAACCGTAAAGGATCTTCCTCCATCTCTGGCTCGGCAGAATCTGGGAATGCTCAGTAATGATTGGTTAGCAGAGCGAAGAAGCCTGATAGGCTTGTAGGGCACAAGCCTAGATCATAGAAACCCAGACCCAGTATTGTGGATGGCACAGTGAACAGACAAAGGATTTTAAACTCGACTCGACTTCTAATAAGCATCCAAGGAAGACGGTGAAGTAGGTCTTGAGAGTTTATGAGTCTGGGAGCTCCCAGAGCAAGGCGAGCAGCTGCATTCTGGAGAGTCTGTAGCCATTGTAATAAAGCCTCAAGTTGGCCTAGATAGATTCCATTACAATAGTTTAGGGATCCCATGATGGATGCAGTCAATCTTCGTCCTAGATTCAGACGGTAAAAACGTTTTTTAATACTTTCAATTTAATGAAGCCGAGTTGCCAGACCGCAGAAAGTTGGGCCTCTCTAGAGCCTGAGGACATAACTGTAATCCCTAGGCTTTTGACTACTGGAGTAGTTTCAGGGCATGGACCAAAGGAAATGGACCAGTACTTACAAGTTCAGGGTTTTCCTATGTTATTCGACCCAACCAGTAAGACCTCTGTTTTATCTCCGATGAGATTAAGCCAGTTATTCGTCATCCAATCCCCAATCGCAGATAAACAGTCTTTCAGTTTATGGGAGGGGGTAAGAAGATGGAACATTGAGGCAAAAGAGAATCTGCGTGACGGCAGCGTATGAGAAAAAGTGTACCCCATGGCTGGTGATCAGATTGGCAAGGGTGCGCATGTATAAGTTGAACAAGAGGGAAGATTGGACGGACCCTTGAAGAACCCCACAATTCAGAGCTGTGGGAGAGGATGTAAAAGGGGGAAGAGAGACCGTTTGAAATCGGTTAGGCAGAAAGGAGGAGAACCAACTCAGAGGGACGCCTGCGATTCCTGCCCCTTGAAGGCATTGGAGCATTTTCTGATGGTCAACAGTATCAAAGGCCACAGAGAGGTTGAGGAGAATCAAAGCTCCCACCTCTCTGTGGTCCTGATGCAGGGCAATGTCATCCAAAGTCAGACTCCGTCAGTAAAGGGCGCAATATTCAGACTATTGGCAGTGCTGTGCAAGGCTATTCTCTGCTAGCTCTGTGCTTTTGTGTTGTGCTTTTATTGCTATTCGGCTCCGCAGTCTTGGGATAGACACATGCCTGAACCGAACTAGTTCACACAGCACAAACGGACACAGCGCTGTTTCTACTTTCATCAAGAAGGATTGCAGGCACTGTTGCCTTATACTCTGTAGCCACGCCTAACCCTGAAGGAAGGGCTACTTAACAGACACACGTCCGCACTTGTGGCGTGGAGCCCGCGTCAGTAAAGAGCGCAATATTCAGACTGTTGGCTGTGCTGTGTGAGGCTATTCTCTGCTACCTCTGTGCTTTTGTGTTGTGCTTTTGTTGCTATTCGGCTCCGCAGTCTTGGGCTAGACACACGCCTGAGCCAAACTAATTCACACAGCACAGACGGACACCGCGCTGTTTCTACTTTCAACAAGAAGGATTGCAGGCACTGTTGCCTTAAACTCTGTAGCCATGCCCAACCTGGAAGGAAGGGCTACTTAACAGACACACGTCCGCCCTTGTGGCGTGAAGCCCGCGTCAGTAAAGGGTGCAATAATCAGACTGTTGGTTGTTTGCTGTACGTGGACGGCAATCCATTAACTCCCGTCTGAGGAACATATACCGAGCTACACAGGAGTTCCCAAATTGCAGCAGGCTCACAATGCCAGACGCTGGGCCACAAACAAGGGGGAAAACTCTGGAGCAAGGCCGGCTAATGTATCTCTGGACCTTAGCAAAACCATGAGTTCTCAAAACTAAGGTAAGCCAACAAAATGACTTTGATAACATCATTAAACTGAATAATGATGCAGTTGAAACTCTGCCTGTAGACGGGAACTCCACCTTCAATTCCATTTACCCAAAACCCTATGTACATATACCATCCTTATACACTCTAGCAGCCAAGGCAGCAGGGCTACTAGAAGAACTGGTGAGACATCCCGGACCAGATGAGGAAAAACAGTCGTCCAAATTACTTACCTTACCAAAGTATGTTGAAACCCAGCCGCTTTTAGACCTGAGCCAGACAGCATACTTGCCATTGAACATTAACAAAGTGGAAATAAATCCAGCATTGTTCCTGTCATTGTTCGAGGTGACAGACCTCGAACTTTTGAATGCGACAAATCACACAAGTGTGATAAAGGACAACAATTCTAACAACGAAAGCATGATCTTTGGCCCCAACGTCCCCCTCATTGAAGTTGATCCTAGCAAAGTGATGGAATCAGCAAACATACAAGTGGCAGATCACACCCAAATTGATGACGTGCTTAGTAAAAATTGTAAAAACTCAGGAATTCAACCAGATGAACATCTGAATCACAGTAGAGGTGCCAAAACCAAAGAGACTAAAACAACAGCTCTTCCTACTGTTATCGCAAATGACTCTGAGATTATTCTCAAAGCTCTACCTCAAAGAAGTGACTTACTGCGGATCCCCACAGAGAACCCAATAAGGAACAACTTGAATTCAGCAGCATGGCTTCGGGACTCACCTACAAGAGATGACTATACGATCTTGCTAAATCCTGCCGGAAAAAATCATAAAGGACGCCCCTTATCTGGCCTCTTGATGATAATAAAAAATTCACTAAATTGGTTTGTGAAAGAATTACCCAATCCAAATGTATTTGTTCAAGGGGCTCTAATCGAATATTCAAGTAAAAAAAACACTGTAAAATCTCGGCTTTTGTTGATAAACACCTATTGGAACTCTGACATGATGAGTGCCTCCAAATATATCGATTCAGTGACTTCAATGATAGATACATATCTGACGTCTGGCCAAAAAAGGTCCATAACGTTTGAAGACCTGACGTTTGAAGCTAAATTGTGGCACTCTGCAATGCGTAGCCGGAACTGTGTCATGCTGAATGGGCACTTTCAAGGTGACACTCCTTCTAAACCAACTTGGCACCAAAAGCAGCATCACAAAACGCTTGATTACATCTGGCCATCACAAAATCCACTTGAAAGGTGGTAAAGTTAAATGTTATAACATCCAGCAACAGTGACCATTCTCCGTTGAAATTGAAATGGAGAGAGACATGTCTGCAGACGCCGTTAAAACACTCTGACGCCTTAAGTACAAATGCAAGCGGAAATCGACTTCGGATAAGTGGGACTCAGACTGGAAACCTGACCAACACATTCAGAGCAACCATGGCACAACAAGATATCAACTACGTCCCTTTGTTAAATACATTTATAGTGAAAACCAACGCAAAACGAATCACTGGCCATCAACATCAACACAAATTCAGTAGATTGCTAGCCATAGAAAAAAATCTTTATTGCAGGACATAAGAATGATCCGAAAATCGAATAACATCATGCTTGGTGAACGAATTCGACATCGACGTCAACGTTACAGAAACTGGGTTAAATCGTTCACCACCTCAAGAGATCAAGAACGCGCGGAATTAATATTAGAGTTGTTTCAAAAACACAACACACAAGAAATATGGGCGATCTTAAACTCTGGCAATATGAAAAGTAACCAAATACTAAGCAATGAAGTAGCTCCCAATATTTGGGAAATCTACTTTTTCAAACTATTCAACGACTCTCCCCTTGAGCAATTTGTAATCCACGAGTATAATGCTAAACCATGGAACGTAGTTGAATCCCGCTCTGACATTGAAAAAGCAATCAAGCAGCTAAAAGATTCAAGAGCAGCTGGCCCAGATAGTATCACTAATGTGATGCTTAAAGAAGAGTCAGAAAGGTGGACACGGTTCATTGAAATTCTATTTAAAAAATAACAATCAGACAGGCGGTGCCACCATTTTGGCTAACAGCAGTGGTTGTTCCAATTCACGAAAAGGAGTCACAGGCTGATCCAGCAAACTATGGCCCATTGCCCTATTAGACACGATTGGTAAACTCTTTGCCTCATTCTTACAAAGAAAGTTATCTACATGGGCCGCACATGTTGGGATAGGCGACTGTCGACAAACAGGGTTCACAAAAGGTGTAGGTACAGAAGTCAACTTATTGCTACTAAACCTTTTAAAATTGGAGACCTTAAAAGGAGGCAAAACCCTATTCCTTGCATTTGTGGACATGCGGCAAGCGTTCAGCAAAATACATCGGAAGTTACTGTGGCAGAAACTAATAAAGTGGCAATGTCCATCAAACATATTGAACCCTATAAGATCATTGCATGAAGGAACAACCATTTGAATTAGGATGAACCACGATGGTGATCTGACAAACACAATACCTACTTCAAAAGGAGTAAAACAGGGTTGCCCGTTGGCAGCCCTGCTGTTCAAGCTATTCATTTCCGACCTGCCGGCCGACTTGGAAGATGTCAAGTGTTTTTTCTGCCGAAAGTAAATGACCAAGCAATTAACTGCATCATACATGCCGACAACTTGGTATTGGCAGATCAGACATAAATAGGATTACAGCGACTGCTGTCGAAACTAATCTTCTATTATCGTTTAGACAAAGAACAATCTCAAAATAAATACTACTAAGACCAAAATAATGCAGATGGGGCCTTTAAAAGGGTCAAAAAATACAAACTTTAGATGGCATGTCGCAGAAGAATTATTCGAGACAACTACTTCTATACGTTATCTTTGAATCATTTTCAGTACATCAATTCATGAATGGCCATGGTATCAAGATTTGAGAAGTAGAATGACAAAATACGCATTACAAGGTTTGAAATTGCATAATGAATATGGAAAATTCTCACTCCAACCCATATCAGCGTTCTACATGAACAAAGTATTGCCAGCAATAACATTTGGGGCCGAATCGGCATGGAACCTCGACTTCAAATTTTGGGAAGCACTTGAAGGCTTGTTTTGGCGTAAAGTGCTCAGACTGCCACGTTATGTTTCAATGACGACACTGCGTCATGAACTGGCAATCAACTCTTTATACAGTACAACAGTATGGAAAGCATGTGCAATTTTAAGTAAAATGAGAGAACACCCTGGAGAGCCTGCACATAAAATCTTTAAGACATCTCTTCCTGGGGCAACATCAAACATGCTAAAGGATTGGGCCGATAAAATAATTCAAATCCTTGCGGCCGCTGACATAGACAAAGAGTCTCTCCAGAGACACCCACAATTGGTAAAGAAACAACTCCAAACATGGAGCTGGATCTCAAACCTAGAAAAAAGAGTGACACTACGTAGTACAATTCCGCTTAGGAGCACAACGAATAGGTTACATGTACAACCAAAATACCTATTAAAATGTCCATCTCGCCATCATCGAGATCAATTCTTGCACCTGCGACTAAATGCAATAAAGACTAAAGAGATGCGATGGCTAATAAAAGAGATTGAACTCAAAGACAATCTCTGTAGGCATTGCAAAAAAGACAGTGAAATTATGAACATTAATGAGTTTAATAGATGTAACATTGTGATAAAGGTTTGTATAAACTAAAGATTGCAATAAAAAATAAAAAATAAAAAAATTACAGACTCCGTTCCCATACCAGGCCAGAAGCCGGTCTGAAAGGGGTGGAGAAGGTGATTGTCTTCCAAAAAGGTAGACAGCTGGAGCGTTACAATAGATTCCAACAGTTTCATGAGATCTGGAAGCAGAGATATTAGGCGGTAGTTCTCAACTATTGCTCAGTCAAGATGTGCCTTTTTCAGAAGAGGAGAGATAGTAGCATGTTCACGGGGCTCAGGAATGTCTCCAGTACAAAAGGAATATTGGAGCACTGCCGTAAACCGAGAAATAGATTTGTGAGGGATAGATTGCAGAATACTACAAAGAGGGATAGGGTCAATGGGGGAGGCAGATTTTAGTTTTGACAATGCAGCTAGGAACCACAGTGTTGGTCACTGTGTTAAATTGGAAGGCACCGGGTTGTGACTCATCCAAGTTAGGTAGTGTGGCAAGGGAGTTTGCAGAGACAGATTTTTCTGTGCTTACCAAATCCCAAATTCTACAGATTTTATCCCTAAAAAAGGAGGCAATATGGTTACAGTGTGTTTGCATTTGCACGGACAGAGGGGAGGGTCGTGCAGGAATGGTCAGCTCCTTGGCGACTCAAAACAGTTCTTTAGCAGAGCAAGAGGCAGTAAGGATACGATCAGCAAAGTGACAGGTTTAAGACTTTTTTTTATAGCAGCCTGGTAGGTAGAGCGTGCCTCAGCAGATTTGGGATGCCTGATCCATCTCTTTTCGGCATGCTGACATTTTTGTTTCAGCAGCCAAAGTGCAGCTGAAAACCAAAGAGCAGAGGGTTTAGCATGTTTGGCAATGAACCTAAGGGGAGCCAGGGAGTCAGCTGTCTCTTGTAAAGCATCAATCAAGGCAAGACAAGGATTCATATCAATTGCAGTGCCTATTTGAGTGAGAGCTTCAATTCAGTTAGAAATAGAATCGAGAGAGACATTGGACAAGTGTCACCTGGTTTTAAATAGGGCCTTATGTCTGAAGAATTTGGGCAATGGGAAAAGAAGGGAAAAAGGGAGCAGGTAATGATCTAATCATAGCAAAGGCTGGGGGGGCAAGGGGAAGAGGAGTGGAAGGTATGAAGTGTATGAGATTCTGAGAAAATAAGATCGGATTGATTCCCACCCATGTGGGTAGGAGTGTGGTTTCTCAAAATAAAGGTGCCATCAGCCAGAGAGGAGACCAGCTTGTTAGCTTGCTTATCGAGAGGGTTGTTAGGGTGTAGGTTGAAATCACCAAGAATGACTAGTTTAGAGTATGTCAGAGAGGGATAAGCAACTAACCACGTAAAGTCATCCAAAAATTGATTGGAAGCATAACCATGGGGGCGATAGGCTAAACGGAAGTGAGTCGAGTTTTCAGGTGAGACCTGAATCCTAATTAGCAACAATTCACACAGTGGGTCAAGGTGATGATAGAGCAGCTAAATGACATCTTAAATGGGATGGCAACTCCACCCCCAATTTTAGGGGCCCGTCGATCAAGTTGTAGAATGCAATAATACGGGGGAGCATTTGCAATACATCTGGCCCAGAGATTGTATTGAACCGGGTTTGTGTTATGCATAGAACATCGGCTTCAGATCTTCCAAAATTGAGTAAATGTCGTCCCGGTGAGCAACAGCTGACCTTGCATTAATGAGGAGAACTTTCAGGAGGGGAATCAATAAGTCATTTTTCTTAAATGTCTCTTGAGGTAGAGAGCTAATAAAGCCACTAGGCCAGCAGAGGTTTTTTGGGGCCAGGGCAGTCAACTCATTATGCAAATAAGTTTTGCAGGGAGAAAAGCTGCAGTGATCTGACACAACAGGTATGACCCAAGGTCAGAACGGTCCCGGATTGTCACAGACGTGCTTGCCTTAAGTGCGCCTTCAGCACGCTGTCGGTGTGCCCACTGCACCATTCGCTGCGTGGGCGCTTTCTCCAGCACATTTATGCCAGTGGGAGGGAGCAGCTAGGGCCGTACGGACACGCCATTAATGAAAGAAGAAAAAGCGAGTGAATAAACAACAGCAAGGAAGGAGCCTCAATCGATATAGTTAAAATACACGGTATAGTTAAAATACACTTTTAAAAAAACACAATTCATCAGTATCACTTAAAAAGAATGAGCACCATAAATTCATAAGAAGGCAAAGTGAGTGGCTTTAAATGGCAGTCCCACAACTAAGGAGAAGCCTCACCTCTCACCTCCAGCGCACGTCTCTCTGGCATATTTATGCTCGAGGGAGGAAGTAGCTGGGCAGGCAGGAACGCGCCGTTAATGAAAGAGGAAAGAGGACTTGCGTTGAAAATGTGAGTGAATAAACAATAGCAAAGAAGGAGCCTCAATCGGTATAGTTAAAATACACAGTATATTTAAAATACACTTTTAAAAAAACACAATTAATCTTTGCTGCCATAGCAGCACTACCTCTTCGTCCGCTAGCCTTAGTGCATCGTTCATTTTTTCCCATTCTTGCGCATCTGCCACTCATCGTAGCCTAGCCTCTATCCTAGCAGGAAAAGGCCTAACCTCTTCTTTCTCTCTCATTTTCAATCCTTCCTCTGCTCTTCTGACTACCGGACTCTCTTTCTCACTTCTCCACCCTTAATCTACCTGCTAACCTAGTAGTGAGGGAGTTATCCCCTTCCCACTCTCCATTTTCAACCTCTCTGTAGCTCTAATCATTGAGGGAGTTATCTTTCCACTTTCTTCAAAATCCCAGTTCTTAGAAATCGTAACTGATGGAGGCGTTACCTGTGTCTGTCTCGTAATTCATCAGTATCACTTAAAAAGAATGAGCACCATAAATTCATAAGAAGGCAAAGTGAGTGGCTTTAAATGGCAGTCCCACAACTAAGGAGAAGCCTCACCTCTCGCCTCCAGCGCACGTCTCTCTGGCATATTTATGCTCGAGGGAGGAAGTAGCTGGGCAGGCAGGAACGCGCCGTTAATGAAAGAGGAAAGAGGACTTGCGTTGAAAATGTGAGTGAATAAACAATAGCAAAGAAGGAGCCTCAATCGGTATAGTTAAAATACACAGTATATTTAAAATACACTTTTAAAAAAACACAATTAATCTTTGCTGCCATAGCAGCACTACCTCTTCGTCCGCTAGCCTTAGTGCATCGTTCATTTTTTCCCATTCTTGCGCATCTGCCACTCATCGTAGCCTAGCCTCTATCCTAGCAGGAAAAGGCCTAACCTCTTCTTTCTCTCTCATTTTCAATCCTTCCTCTGCTCTTCTGACTACCGGACTCTCTTTCTCACTTCTCCACCCTTAATCTACCTGCTAACCTAGTAGTGAGGGAGTTATCCCCTTCCCACTCTCCATTTTCAACCTCTCTGTAGCTCTAATCATTGAGGGAGTTATCCTTCCACTTTCTTCAAAATCCCAGTTCTTAGAAATCGTAACTGATGGAGGCGTTACCTGTGTCTGTCTCGTAACCACTGGAGAAGCCTCTAGGGAAAATGGTTGTATGAACTCAGGGTCTGTGTACCCCTCTGTGGGCGATAAAGGACAGCACCCATATGAGTGGCCGGGGGGAGGTGCAGAAGGAATTCCTTTCAATATTATGGCCCTTCCCGCCTTTTTCATACATCCTGCAAAATTCCAAGATGTTTAACCGCTTCTCTAACTTCGAGCCCTTGTGCGTTGCAGTTAAAAAGTTATGCAGGTTCTCCAATATCCCGTATCACTTAATAGGGCAAGAATTGATCATTTTCCCTTCACTCACCCTCATCCATTCTCTATGATACTTTAAGTTTTGGCTTTATAGCCGGGCAACACATGGCACAAATGATTCACCGGAGTCCCCATACTCCAACCCAAGTTATCAAAAAATAGTTTCACAAAAAATCTGATACCAAGACGTACCCGCGGCACCAAAGAAAATAATATTTATTTAACCAAAAACTCCCTTTTTACCCTTGCCCAATTCCTTAGTTGTACTTCACACTCATTCACTGTACTCATCTATACCGAAAATACCTCACTCAGCTACTTCAATTCTACTTCTCACTCTTAAACAAAAGACAGTATTTAACGTGCACCAACATTCAACAGCCATAATGCCAACAGTAACAGTTGTACAGTGCATCATCAAACCATTCATGTTCATGACTGTCCATGGCATTGATTGATGTGGGAGAGACAGCTTGTGTTGAGGTATTCTGTTATGTATCAACGCCTCATCACCCACCTGAAGGATTGAAGGCACTAGTCAT
The DNA here is from genome assembly GCF_040938575.1 of Ambystoma mexicanum. Classification (NCBI taxonomy): domain Eukaryota; kingdom Metazoa; phylum Chordata; class Amphibia; order Caudata; family Ambystomatidae; genus Ambystoma; species Ambystoma mexicanum. The sequence continues at coordinate 949,736,688 of NC_090933.1, read as the reverse complement.
CTTCCTATCGATTCTCATTGTTAACTTGTTTTGCCTTGTAACCATTGTGTCAATAACCGTTTTTTGTCTGGAGCCATATTCTAGTATCAAGGTCTTGATTTTTGATTGTGTCCCTCCCATGGCTGTGAGGCGATGTTCTGTAGGTCATCAAAACATTGTCAGAGCAGATTCCACGGACTTGCCCTTGTAATGTGCAATGCCTTATTAAGGGTCTGCATGAAGCATTGAACGTTGCCATTTGCTCGTGGTCACCAAGTAGCGATATGATGCTATACCCTATATAATTTGGTGAATTATTCAAAGTCTTTGCTTTGTAATGGCGGCACGTTATCTTTTCTTAGAATTTGTGGAAGGCCATGAGCCACAAGTAATTCTTCAAGAATTGGCAGAACGGTTTTGGCTGCTGTTGAAGGGATGAAACTACCTCAGGGTACCTGGAATATTCTTCCAATAGTACAACAAAAAGCATGTTATGGTGTATGGTCCCAAAATCGATACTCATCGCCTGGCAAGTGACAATTACTTTGGCCAGTGACTCAATAGAGGTTGTCTCGTAGGTGTTCAGGTCACTTGACAGAATCTGAAGCTAGCCAATCAGAATGCCAAGGTTTTCTCCAACTCCGGGAACCACACTTTCTCCCGCAATCCAGCCTTCATTACATTTGTTCCTTCGTGCCCTGTATGGGCGATTTGTACCATCCTTTGTATTAGCACAAGTGGAATGCCAATGCGAGTGCCTCTGAGGAGGATACCCTTGCTGCCTACTGACAGCTCTGTTTCAGCTCTCCAGAGACCTTGGAAGAATGTTTGTATGTTCAATTTGTAGTTTAATTGAACAGCTAGAATGAGCACCATTATACACCTCTCCGCTGTTCTGCAATGTGCTGTATACCACTGTAGCTTCAGTGAGTCAACAACATCGATTTGGGAATTGTCATTCTCGTCATCATATTAACTAGGGTTCCAACTCCCATTCAATTTCTCCTGGAGGTATTCTTGGGGATCCTAGGTGGCGCTGATGTGTATTTTAACCTTTGTGAGTTTTGACCTCTTAAACTGAAGAAAGGGACATCCTTTGGTATTGAATCTCGATTAAATAAGGACAGACAAATGATTGCAGGTTGAGTTCCCATTTCCATGTCAGTACCACTCAGATTTGGGTTGTTTGACCGTGGTAGAATTGTTCCCGGGGGTAATCGACCGTAGTCAATTTCACAGCGAATACCCCAGTACAGCCTCTTGGGTCTTTCAAGCACCTCTTAGACAATTTCCAGCAGAGGAAGAGGAATGGTAATACTAGCCAAGCTTCATTAAAGTACATGTTCCACTGGCTCCAGGTGACTTGTGGAACCTGGTGTTGGAATTCCCAAACATTAGGGAGGAAGCTGCAGATTGTCCTCCAGTGTTATAACACCTCTTGGGCAGACATGAAGCAGCTCATGATGATAATCATGCCACTGCAAATGAGACAAAGGCTTGTAGAACAGGCAACATAGACAACTTTAATACAGGGGAACTATCGGTTCAGGCTAGATTGAGGATAGCTTCTGCAATGGCTGAGATAAGCTCATGGAAAATAGGGCCAAGATCATCAACTGTCAGCAAAACAAAGGAGAATCTTTGGCAGATTATTTGGATAGGTTGAAAGTGTATTTACTCAACATTCTGGTATCACTATGCCAGATGAGCCAGCACAGGAAGCTATAGCCAACTCCTTTGTTGCTGTGCTTTTGCCTTAGGCGCAGGAACAACTCAAACATTTACTCATTGGGTGGCAGACTAAACCTTTGGTAGAGCTAGTATCAGCTGTGAATCACTGCATCAGGTGCCAGAGAAGAAAGACCTTTGAGAGCAAATTGCTGACTACAAATACAGAGCTTACAGGGACAGGTGCAGACTGCACAGGCACTCACCCAAAGGGGGGGGGGGGGTTGAGGGAGCAGACTAAGGAATAGGGGCGAGGAGGTCCTCCTGTGGGACACGCAGCATGAGGGGGGCAGATGGTGGACTACACTTGGTACCCCCATGAGTTCCCTTAGGAAAAAGACAGGACCCTGGTAGAACACGTGTCCATACAGACCTCAAAGACCATAACTGCAGGAGAATATGGGACAGGGTGACATCCATGCTCCCTCACTGGGGGCCTACTCTAGAGGCTCCATAGAGGGCTTCAGCTCTTATCCCCAACCCAAACACTAACCCCTTTGTCTCTGGATAATCATATACCCCGTTGGTTGACCAAAATCCTTTCTGAGTGGCAGATGGGGGGTGAGGGTGTCCTGGAAATCCCCTTAATCCCAGTACATCCAGACTGACCATATGTCCAGTGTCATGTGGAGGGGAAGCTTGTAGCATGTTTGGTAGACCGAGGGGCTAGTAGATCAGTCCTGAGGTTGGATATCTTCCTGATGTTCCTGTGTCCAGGAAGACTGAAAGCTGTGGGTATCTTGAACACCCCTATTGTAAACCCAATCACAAAGGCCCCTCACCATTAGACTGGAACCCATCATTGGCCAACATGCATTTCGCTTATGACCCACTGCACCAGTGACTTTATTAGATAGGGATGGGATCTTCAATGTAAGCTTAGATGTAACATATAATGTACACCCAGTAGAGTATTCTGGAGTGTGCCCTCAGGGGGCGCAATGGTAGTCTTTGCTACCCTCCAAAAAGAGAATGGGGTGAGCTTGAAAACTAGGAGAAGGGATGGCCAGAGGATCTGAATGCACTGATTGATTCTATACCTGTTTCTTCATAGTGTATTCATGATGAGTTAATGTATATCCACACAGATGAACCTGTTAGAATCAAAGTAGGTAGAGTATACTATGGGTACTTCCTACTTGTTTGATAACAGGGGCCTGTCTCAGAGGTAAGAAACAATACACTAGGGAACATCAAGGAGAACAAGCTCCCGCTCCCGCAAAATGAAGATAAATAATGCCCTGTAGACGCATGAATAGGAAAAAGGTTAGTGTCAAGCTATGACCTTTAGAATACTTGTAATTATAACAAATAATTAATAAATCGGATTTTTAATAGGCCATTTGGTGTTTGTTTTTTACAGTTCCCTACATGAGGAAAGCGGTTTTAAAAAAAACTGCATCCACAGTAAGGAATTCCATGCCCTGATGAAGGCTCTGCTTGTGAGAAGGTTTTTTGGACAGACATATTTTTTATTAGGGGCCAAAACACAGTGTGTTGACTTGTGGTCTGACTAGATAGACACACTAGTCATTTGTCCTATGAGGTTGATTTGTTTTTCTCCACAACATGACATACCTCTGTACAATATAGATAATCTAGTAACATCTAGAAATAGCAAAATCACCCAGAGAAAGAGATCTTAATAGCTTGTTGTGGTTGATGAGAGATGGAACATGTGTTTTGGGTTCTGTAGTGATTTAAAATAGAGTTTGTGTTTTTGTATAAAACAAGAGAATATTGACACATTGTGTACCAACCCCAAACAAGAGAATATTGACACATTGTGTACCAACCCCAAGGTGCGACTGGTTTTAATTATGTTTTGGGGCTTCCATGTGTTATTCCTCTTATCTAATCACTCTTGAATCAGGGAGTTATTGCCCCCGCTAGTAGCCCATGTAACACTTCAAAATTGCTCATGAATATGCTTGGGAAACATACTTACCGTTTTGTCAAGGGCCTGAAAGCTGTTAATGCAGTAGTGATTGCCTGTTTCCCGGTGGTGCCAAACCCTGCCACCATCCTTTTATGTATTTCCCCCTGCGGCTACCCACTTAACCATAGCGGATATGTGTTTGGTATTTTTCTCTGTCCCCATGTTATGTTATGTTATGTTATTTTGCATTTATATAGCGCCTTATATACCATTGGTATGGTCTGAAGGCGCTGGTAGGTTGAACGCCCTTGGGAACAGTAGAGAGTAGAGAGTAGAGAGAGTCTAAAGGTGCGTGTGCGCACCAGGTATGTGTGCAGCTGGTACGGAATTCGTGTAGTAGCTGCTTCATAGTGGTAGGTGTGGTGGTTGGGAGATCAGGAGTATGTGTTCGCTCTGGCAGGATTTATCCAGACCGAGTGTGGCTGCGTTAGGCCTGAGGAGAGTGCCTGGCTGGGGGGGTGTGTAACCAGCAGTGTTTACAAAGAGTGATGGGGAGTGAGCGGGAGATGTTGATATGCGAACAGTTATACTGAATGGTGTCATAGGTTCTCTGTGTTCTAGTTGAGTGGTGGTGTAAAGAAGAGAGTAAGTGTGGGGTGTGGTATGATGGGATATATGCTCTTTCAAATGTTCCTTGCATTCCAAGGCATATTATGTACGTCACGCAATTCTATGTGATCAAGTTCGTTCTACGCACTTTTACTCGTTTCAGGCGTTTCACTCATCCGCACCCCACACTCATCCGCACCCCACACTCATCCGCTCTTACATGCTCATCCGGTCTAAACGTTCATCCGTTCTGTATAGTCATCAGTTCTACGCACTCCGGCGTTCTATTCGCTTCTCTGTATTTACGCACTCATCGGCTCTATACGCTCGTCCGCTCTACACACCTAACCACTCTACACACTCATCCGCTTTAGTATGTTCATCTATTCTATACACTCATCCGATCTCCACACTCATTTGATCTATCTAGTTGTCTGTTCTTCCACTCATGCACTCTTCCACTCAGTGCATTCATCTGTTCTATACGCTTCATCCATTCTAACTGTTTCATCCACGCCATTCACTTCGTTCCCTTCTCATTCATTATGTCCATTTCAGCAGTTTAGATCTCCTTACTTTCCCAATGATTTATTCATATTATCCACTTCACTGTTTTGATCTACTTTACTCGTTTAGTTCTGTTTGTCTTTCTAGTTTACATTCGAGTTTATTAGCTGCCAATTTCTCGCATCAGGTAGTTTGTTGGGTCGGTGTCATTGTGATGCTGTTAGTTTGGAAAACCGGTTGGTTTTGGGGAAGAGCCAGGTTTTCAGTAGTTTGCGGAAGGACGCTAAGTCCTCAGTTAGGCGGATGTGGGGTGAGATCGAGTTCCACAGGGTTGGGGCCAGGGCTGAGAATGATGATCCGCCCAACCTGACTGAGTTTGTCTTAGGAATTACTAGGAGGTCGGCTGAGCTTGATCTTAGGGTGCGAGTGGGATGATAAGGTTTTTGTTTGTCTTGAAGATATTGAGGTCCTGTTTTATGCAGTGCTTCATGGGACAGGCATAAGGTTTTGAAAGCCACCCTACGGGCTACAGGAAGCCAGTGCAGTGTCTTAAGGGCTGGGGAGATGTGGTCTCTTTGGCTGCTGCGTTTTGTGCACTTTGGAGTTTATTCAGTTGGTAGGCGTGGCTTCCAAAGTATAGGGGGTTTGCAGAGAGTCTGTTGGGAAATGAGGGATATGGAAAGAGGCGCCTAAGGGTTTTAAGGTGGTAGTGGTAGGACTTTCAGACATTGTTGACTTGGCGCGAGAGTGTTAGGTCAGAGTCAAGGGTGCATCCAAGATTTTTCACTGAGTTGGAGGGGGTCAGTGAGTTGCCCATGGTGGGTGGCCAGGGTAGTGGGTGCGGAAGAAATTTGGAGTTGCCGCAAACCATGATTTCCATTTTGGAGGGGTTTAACAAGAGGTGGCTTTGGGTCATCCAGAGTTCTGTGTCAAGGAGGCAGGATGCCAGGTCCGGTCGGGAGTTGGGTTTCGAGTTCAGGAGTTTTAGAATTAGTTGAGTGTCTTCGGCGTAGTTGTAACACAGGATGTTGTGTGAACAAATTATTGGTGGGAGGGTGATCAGGTAGAGATTGAACAGGAGGGCGGATAGGCATGCTCCTTGTGGGACTCCCGTGACGACCGTTCAGGCTTGGGAGGTATATGTGGAGAGAATCGTTATTTGGTGCCTATCTTTGAGGAATGAAGCTATCCATTTAAGAGCGGTTGCACAAATTCCTAGGGAGTGGAGGCGGTCTAGGAGGATTGAGTGATTGATTGTGTCAAAAGCGGCGGATAGGTCAAGAAGGATTAGTGCGGCGCATCCCACGGAGTCTTCTGTCATCTTAAGGTCATCCCAGATTGACTTAACGCTCGGGCCAACGCGACTGACTTGTTTCTTAATCATTGGGATCAGACCCAGGACAAAGCCTAACTCCCACGAAGGGAATGCATTTAGCCCTGTTTTGAGGAAGGTCTTCTGGGCCGAAACACTTGTCAACATTAAGGGCGATATTATTTTTCTTGAAAATGATTTAACTTAATAAAAACCATCTGCACCTGATTGGGCGCTCTGTCCTGGAGTGTTTTTCATTCTCTACCCGTCTATCCAGTGACCTGCTACCTTGTTGAAATCCAGTTTTTGCAACCCAAGGGACATTCTGTTCCTTTTATGTGATTTTTTAAATCTAATTTATAAGATTTACATTGTACCTTGTGAGTCTTTTTGGTCGCCCAAGAGACCAGCTGTACCCACCAGCCTGGAAGTATTGAAAAAATCATCCCAGATAAAGGTTAGGGTGGTTTCAGTACCGTGAGGGGCTCTGAAACCTGATTTGTGTGGGGTCTAGGAGATTGTTGGCTTCAACAAAAGGCATTTAGCTGGGAGTAGGCGGTTCGGTCAATGAGTTTGCCAAGGAACCTGGTGTTTGAGATGGGGCGGTAGTTATTGGGCTTGAGAGGGTCGAGGGAAGGTTTTTAATAAGAGGTTTGACAGGAACCGTTTTGAATGCGTCGGGAAAGATACCGGAGGAAAGGGAGGCATTTATGATGGATCTTGCGTGTTCTCCTGCGCAGGTTGAAGCGAAAATTTCTTTCAGGGTTGTGGCTGGGCAAGGGTCTAGCGGAGAGCAAGATGGTTTGCGGGCAGATAGAAGTTTGAGAAATTGTTCTGGTGATATTGGACTAAAGGATTCAAACGTTGGTTGCGTAGTGGTTGCAGCTGGTCGGCAGGTCGGAATGGGGGGAGTATTGCCTGGTGGATGTAGGAGATCTACTTTGGTGGCTAGAGTATTTGTTCTTTCGAGAGCTGTGGTGTAAAAGTGGAGGGAGAGCGAGTCGCATAGTGATTGTGAGGGGGCCGGAACGCTCGTGGTGCAAGCCGGGTTGGTGAATTCAGAGATGATTTTGTGGAGTTCTTTGCTCGGGTTTTTGCAGTTTAGGATTCAGAAGTTGCAGTGGGCTTTTTTTGCTTTCCGGATTTCGGCCTTGTACTGATAAAGGTGCCGGGCCAAGGTGGCCCTGCTCTCCTGGGTTTTGTCTTTCTGCCATTTGCGTTCTAGGTATTTATATAGTTTTTTAGTATTCTTCCACTCGGGAGTGAACCATTTGGGGAAGAGGCCACGCCGCTTTGAGGGTTTGCAAGGGGGTGTGAGCCACCTAAGAGATGCATTGAGCCATGAGTTAAAGGCGTCAGGGGTTAGTTGTTTATTGAGTTGGCAGGAGGGTGGTGGAGATTGGAGGAGCGCGTCGGCTAGGTCGGGGACGATAGTTTTTTCCAGCATGTGCATAGATTCGGAGGTTTGGATTTGAGTAGGGGAGGTGGGAGGGTCGGGTGAGCTAATGGTGAACGAGAGAATGAAGTGATCGGACCAGATGATGGGGGTGGTGGAGTTTAAATAAATCCGGGTGTTGGAGCTGAAGATGGCATCAAGAGTGTGTCCTTTATAGTGAGTGAGGCCATTTATGTAGGGTTGGAGGTTAATTGCGTCTAAACAGTCAACCAGAGAGTGTGTCATAGGGTTGGAGGGAATGTCAAGCCATATGTTGAAGTCTCCAAGAAGTGTGAGGTTGGGGTGGTTTAGATGAAGGGTGGCAATAGTGTTGCAGAGGTTGTTTGCGAATTCTCTATCGTAGCCAGGGGGCCTGTAGATTATTAGGAAGCTGTGTGAGAGCGACAGGGAGAGGGATAGTTTAACATGGAGAGATTTGCAGGAAGGAATGGAAGGTTGGTTGTCGATGATTAAGGCGTGGAAGACAGACTTGAAGACAAATGCTACTCCCCCTCCTCTGGAGGGACGGTTCAGTGGGATGAGGGAGTAGTCAGGGGGGAAGGCTTCATTAGCGATTGGGGCGAAGTCGTCAGAGAACCAAGTTTCAGTGGTGAAGACTAGGTCTGGTTTGCCAGAGGCGATGAGGTCAAAGATGCAATGTCTGTTTTTTGCTACGGATCGGGCATTAAATAGGATGCAGTTTACGTCAGAGGGTGAGGATGGTCTCGGAGCTGGAGCGGAAGGGGGTGTTGGCAGAGAGTGTGGAAGCAGGAGAGGGAGGGCGGTGGGGTGGGTGATGATCAATGTGAATAGCGGGCGAGCAGATGTATTGGCGGGCATCGGCCAGGGTTGGGTGGCTGCGTGTGTTATGATGATCCGGTCTGTCCCGGGCGACTTGAAGGTGGGGTCTGGGCAGTTAGGGGTTTCAGTTGCAGTTGATGAGAAATCGAGGGAGAGAGGTTTCAGGAAGGGCTAGTTTCCCTGGCCCAGGGTGTATGATTCTGTCACCCCGCTGAGCCAGCAGCTATGCTGCACCTGTCGGGAGGTGAATCGGGGGCACTTCCAAGAGACTGAGCAGCTCCAAAAACCATGGCCTGGCCAGCCATCATGGAGCTATTAGAATGATTAGGAGTTGGCGAAACTCCTTGATTTAGCAAATTACCCTGTAAATCAGGGGAGTGGGCCGAAGGGCGTAGGATTTCATGACAGTCCACTGGAGGTGAAATGCGTCGCCCAGAGAGCCGGGGCCCTGACCTTGCCATGATGCAAACTGGGGCACTTCTTGTTGTGCCAGGTGGCAAAGAGATCCACCTGAGGGTGACTCCACCTGTTGAAAATCTCCTGAAAAACAAGGTCTTTTAGCTGCCACTCGTAATTGTCCACTCCCAGCCTGCTGAGCCTGTCTACTTTTAGGTTGGATTCCCCCCGGGAGGTGGACTGCCGTGAGGTAAATGTACATCAGTGGTGGTTCCTTCTCTTTATTTTTCACAGTCATTAGTTGTTCCTTAGTTCTTTGATCAGCCCTTTCCTTGGCCTCACTCAAAACTGATGATGGATAGCCCCTCGACTCAAATGTATCAATGAGTTTAGAACACTCTGTGTCTAGTCCCAGTATATATCCAAATTTTCTCGACAGAGCTTTCAAATTATTAAGACAATTAGAAAACATTGGGGAATTCTCCAAAATGATCCAACACTCCACAAGCTATTCCCGAAAGCGCCAATGATGGCATTCAAGAGAGGCCGCAACTTGCGGGACACATGGATAAACAATTATACTTATCAACAAAGAAAAAAGGCACATTTCCGTGTCTGACTTGTTCTCACTGTAACAAAATGGTGAAAGGTGACTTCATTAATCATCCCCAATCCGGAAAAAGAATTAAACTAAAGGATTATGCGGTAGTAATCTACTCTATTAAATGTCCTTGTGAACTTCTGTATGTAGGTCAAACAACCAGACCTGCCAAGGAGAGATGGACAGAACATAAATCAACCATCCGATGTAAGAACACTAAATCACAACTATCTAGACACTTTCTGGAAAATCATCATTCCATAGCCCAATTAAAATTTCAAATCTTGGAAGTTGTGAAACGCCCCCACAGAGGAGGGGATTACCCGTCAATCCGTGAGAAATACTGGATCCATTGCTTGGACACCCTAGACCCAAGGGGTCTGAATGAAGAATTCTCTTTAAGATGTTTCATCTGAAGATATATGGTCTCCTTAATTATTTATCCACAGATGATACATACAGATCTGAGAGACTTTGCAATACTTATGAACATATTTCCTTCTCACAAACACCCTAGTATTCATATACTATTTTTTTTTCTTTTTTTTCTTTCAGGATCTGTATTTCTTTCTTGACCACTAGAACACTCCGAGGGATGTTAGGGCATATCCTAGCGTGTCAGATACATGAGGTACTTGACACTCTTCGGCTATGTGCGGTATGACACACTTGAAGTTTTTTTTCGTTAAATGATCAGTAAAGAGGGATAACAATGCTTGTTGATATATCTGCAGAGTTGAGTATTTAGAATCTATTAGCAGATCACTACTATAAGGATGTGAAATTGTATTGCATTGATATTGTTTTGCTATGATACCAGCTAGCATTCCCACTGTTAGATGATTTTTACATAACACTATATAAAAAAAAATAATATAAGTCACAACATCATCATTCAATGTAAAAAGGGGACCCGCTTCACACCATTTTTGAGCGCATTAGCTTGTATTAAGTATACCTCAAGTTGATTTCAGTCTCCGAGTATCCAGTCCAATATGGAACCCACTTTAGACACGTTCAACATCTAGTCCATTTTTAGTTTCCATGACGCTTCCAGTCATTCAATTGACCGATCCATCATGGCCGCTAACATACACGAGACTCATTGACTCGCATCACCGTGGCTACCGCCACACTTTCCTGAGTGCAGTTTACCCAGACACGGCGCATACTGCCTACTTACAGGTACATGTTTTAATTAATATATAGTTCTCCAGAGGCACTTTCCACGCGGATTATAGAGTATTTTACTCTTCCTTTTGTGTCATCTTAGACACGACACGAAATGAAAAACCGCTGAATCAGGGCGTGTGTCTTACACGAACAACAGCGAACTTCTCCCGATACTATGGGCCTCGTTACACGGATTACAATTTGCGGTAACGTAATTAGTGCCTTCCCCATTCCCATTGAGTCCTATGGGGCAAAAATGGGGATGGGGAAGGGCAATGGCGGAAGGGGGAATTACCGCCCCGCCAACCATGGAATGGGGCGGTAATTCCTCTTTCCGCCAAGGCGGTGCTGGTATTTTACCGGCATGAACCATGGCGCTAAAAGCGCCATGTTTCTCCGCCATCCGTGTAATGAGGCCCTATGACTGACGCCTCCGGTTAAAAGCACGGCAGCACATTACACGTTCAGTGTCGGTGCACTTTCTGAGGGCAGCTCTGTCTTTTACAGGTACGTCACAATAAATGCTGATTTCGCTATCTTTTTCACAATCTTCTCGTTTGACATATATTTTAATAGGGTCCATGTAATTACCCATTTTCTTTAGAGTTTGCCTACATCAAGCCACTCATATGAGAATATATAAGTCCTCGGGTACAAGGTTGATGACATCCTCCGGCCTCGTATTCCCGCTTTTCAGTCACACGAGTGAGTTTCACTTTACTGTTTTAGTATTGGCATAATCCACATATACGTGAAGATAGTCAGTATTTGTTTGAATTTTCACATAACAGAGTCCAGTATACCTGGACAAGGTTATCTCTGAGATCTACAAAGCAGCAACGGATTTGGATGGTCTAAGATGACCTTGGAAGTCAGTACTGGTCCAGTATTTGACAACTTGCTGATAGCGTCACCCTCTTATGAAGCCTTTAAGCAGGACACTCGGGTGCTACTGACTGCCCTGGCTGAGAGAGGGCATAAGGCTTCCAAACAGAAGTTTCAACAGTGAACACAGAGAGTTCATTATTTAGGACACAACAGCATGACATGTTAGGGGTTGATGTCCTCTTCTAGGAAATTCTGTTACTCAAATGAGAGCATTTCTGGGATAGTCGGTTACTGCGGATAGTGGATCTTGGGGTATGCCGAGATAGTCAAGCCCCTAAGTCTACACCCAAATGAATGTGGTGGAGCCCTTGCAATGTACTCCTGAAGCTGAGAAAGCTTTCACAAAGATAAAAACATGGCGAGCTGAAAACAGCTCTATCAAAGTTAAAGATTCTAGGGCATGTGGCCCGGACGGACTAATAGGATTTTGAAGAGCAACACTGAATTATAGGCAAAGATTCCCTGGTGCCTCTTCTCTCACATTATTCCTGTTGTGCGAAAGTGTTTGTGTCGGAAAAGGGGGGGGCTGTGTTTTGGAATATCCTACATTGTAGGATGGGAAAAAGGTGTTGAAAGAAGGGGGATATCACATCTCACCCATTGGTGTCCCACTCCTACTCCCCAAAGACCCCCCATCCAGGTGATCCTCCCTCACTGGTCCACCCACAGGAACTGGATCCAATAGCGATGGCCGTGCCCTGGCCACCTAGATGACAGATCCCTGGGGACTAGCTAGGGAGACACCTTGAGGTTTCTCACAATGGTTGTAAATGAAGAAGGTTTATTGTACAATCCTCCGGGGAGCAGTTGGATGGTGTTGCAGGACCAAACTACCCCAAGTCTCAACTAACCAAATCAGGTCAAATCTTTTATGCATTTTTGCAACAGTTAAAAGACTCCCACATACTTTATTGCAATCTACGTCCCAAACATGATTGAACACAGCCCTCTTTAAAGAAATCCCATCTGTTCACAATTCCTACATTTTCATTGGCCAGTTTTATCTTAATAGTCATCTTCAGATCATATTCGTAACACACCTCTTCTTATGATTCATCCGTAGTAGGTCATGAGGTCAGCACATGGTTAAACATTGGAAATGAAACATTATTCATTACTAGCAATAACTGGCCTAAGCCGTTTAAACCCTAACTCTTGATGTGCACATAACTCTCATGAATATTCCCTGAAATATGAGGAAGGCTGGGTGAATGATTTCTCTTTGAGTTAGTGATGCTATCACATTCCCCAGGTCCCCATTCCATTGAAACTTTCCAATCTACAAAACTCCCACTTCATCGCACAACTGAAACTGCTGAATAGCTTTAGGCACTGGCTTACCCTGCGTATTACCAATGACCAAAATAAATAATGAAACTCCTTCTGTCACGCTCTCAGGCATCAGGGTATTACATCTACTATACTTATCAGACCATAAGCACACATGGCTATTTTCTACAGCTGTAATGACCATGAAGGTTATAAAGTTACTTATTCACCTATTCCCTGGCTCCTAAAACCTCACAAACCAGTTTCAAAGTTCACTTCAAAACAGCCCTTGACTACTGTGTTTCTGATTCATTTGTGAGATTCATGAATTCCACATGCATTTGTTTTATTGTACATGTGTTGTTTTGCATTTGGTGGGTTTAACATTTCCCATCCACAATTAACTACATTTTGATCTATGAAATTGCAACATGATGCCCAGCTACCCACCAAACCCAGCTAGCAATACGGTGCGCACAACATGATCCCCTCGTAATCATGGAGACCTTTCCTGACCACCACATCATTAATCAGTTTACGCAGAGGACATCATATTAATGGATGTTACTGTGGTTGGACTACAGAGAAGGCTTGAGCTAATGTCGGGTTTTGTTAGTGAAAATAATCTCTTAATCCAGAAAAATACATCTTGAATTATGTTTTATAACCCGTCAAATAATCTAAGAGGTTACATGGTCTACTTATGGTAATAATATTCCACTTGTACAAAGGCTAGTTTATCTGAGTTTTTCTTTTGCCCCTAAAAATCACTTGCTCCTTGTGAAGAGACATCTTGATGCTAAAGTGGATTTATTGCACAAATGAGGGGGATTGAGAGGAAGTTCTGCATTTACTCTGTATTACCTGCTATTCAATTTTACAAGGCCAAAGTGACCCCAGACATTTCTTATGGTTGTGAACTACTTTCCCCTTCAATTAGAAAATGGCTGTTTATCAGAGAAAAATCTGGCGTACAGTTCTGAAGCTCCCACTGTTTGTGCTCATCAAAGCAATTCAATTGGAACCAAGTCTCCAGTCTTGGTAGTTCCTCTTTAAATGTAATAAATTGAGTTTACACAATAAACTCTGTGAAGGGGTTGTTTCAAATGTGTTTTCTAAACTAGGGGAGTCCCTAACATCATTAATATCGGATAAGACTTTGTTAGAGTTCTTGCGAGATTGGGAACAATATCTTCGTGAGATTGATATGTCGCCAGAGAGGGAAAAACTTGCCAGAGCATGGCAGTGTCTCTTTTAATGTACTCCCCTCAACCTTATTTAGTCAAGACTCCAACCTGCTCATTTCAATCGAGTCTGCTGAGATTCATGCTGAACTGCTATACCAGTCTAGAGGCAATAGGCCTGCGTCTCGAACTGGAACCCAACAACCAAATCTGCCAGCTTTGTAAATCAGAAGACATGGAATCCATGTATCATTTAATTTTAACATGTAATGCCCTACTGCCTAGGAGAATGTTTTATTTAAGTCGGTTTGCTCATTCTACTGCTGTTGTGTTTTCTGAAAATCTATGGCAAAGACTGAAGAGCACCTTGTATTTATCATATGCAACTGCAACCTCTCGGCTTTCTTAATCAAGATCATTATTCTCCTTGGCAATATTCCGTACATAGCCAAAGATCTCCTTAGCCTGAATTATGATTGAGCAAGGGCCCTGTGGTTCTTTTTTTATAACTTGATTGTATTTATCATAAAGAATGTTATTACCTTTTTATACTCTTAAAATGTAAAGGAATTGTTTCATATTTAAATATTTTATACCTGAAATTAACTGTTTTGTGAAAGGTTTTCATGGAAAACATAATACAATAAAGTTGAAATTAAATCTGTGAGAAAATCATATTTAGCTGAAGCACCTGCATTGGGTTGACTGGATGAATAAAAGGGATTTTATCTTATACTGTCATCAGAGGGATGGGTTTGCCCTAGCTTTGCTAACCCAGAAACATGGTATTCATTATAGACCTATTGCTTATTAGAATAAATAATTATACCCTGTAGCAGAGGGAATGCTGATTTGTTTGAGATCTGCAGATGCAGCAGCATTCACAGTGCAACAAAGTGAAAATATTGTGTGAGGGTTTCCCTTGGAAGTAGCAGTACAGCACAAGTCTGTGTCTTAGGCAAGTAGATAGGAGATCCTTCTTTTCCATTCCTCTAATATTACTCTTGCCAGCTTCCCATGACAGTACCGAGCCTGATTGTGAATGATCATGTGGCTCCCTATAACTGATTGTTGATGCTGTACACTGATCTCACTGTTGTACTTGTATCGGAGCCAGAGTTGGTGTATTTTGTCTGACGGATCTTGTTATGAGGATAAAAATGGTACGGTACAAAATGCACGTTGCAACCTAGTAATCAGCCATAAAAAGGTCTGTTCTATACATACTGTAAGGAAGTCATGGTGGCAACAGTAAAGACAGACACAAGTGATCACAGTTCAAGGGTGTTTATTAAACTGTAAATGCAGGGTGTAAAAACGCCTAAACCAAACCTAAATCTAAAATGGAGCAAGCGTTGACCATCAAATGAAAATAAGGCAGTCCTTGTGGCGTGGGGTCAAAACCAAAAAGGCTTATACTAAGAAAAACCTATTGCCAATTCCTTACAACTAATTACAGAAAGAGTGTGGGATAGGGTTTTCAATAAAGAAAGAAGTGTTCATAAATAATAAGTCAGGATGTGATTTCCAGTGGTCTCCCTTCCCCATGTTTTCTAGCACGGGAAAATGTGGGACTTTGGAGCACACACTCGAGCCTTCTCAGCACGACCTAACATTTCCGTATACGCTATCAGGTTCTTCGACTGTCAAGTCTCCTTTCAATAAAAGTCTCTTGCCTTCGAGGGCCTGATGCATTCAACAAACAAACACAAAGTTCTGTTTCACATATACTTTGGGTGACGGCTTCACCTGCATAACCCTCTTCTGGGCATCGACCCTTCACCACATCGTATTCAACAAATCGATCAAACAGTTCCTTTTCAATGCACATTGGGTGATAACTTTCCACCCCGGATCTCCCTCTTTCAGGCTCAACCCCTTTTAGACGTTTGCCTCCCTCCTTCGGGTTCACTGTGGCTTTTCTTGCATTCACGGGTTTCAATGCCTTTTAAACAGTTCATCAGGCTTTGCCCTGCGTTGTCGGCTTCCCTTTGCCAGGTTCGCTCTCTCCACCTTTTCCCAAACAGTTCACTATGAGACTATAGACTTCACTCCTTCTCGTTAACATCCCTCCCTCCACCATGTTCACTCTTGACAACTTTACGAAACCCAGTTCATTGGGCTTTGTCCTTGGTTGTTGGCTTCTCTCTGCCGGGTTCTGTTTTGCTTTATCTTGGTCGCTTGTGGATATCCCGTACTTACATTCTCCAGACCTTTGCAAAAATAATCATTGCACTCAGATAGGCACAAAATTACACATAACACATTAGTGATGGTTATAAGAAAATGGCGCGTTATAGCCCCTTTATTCATGCATAATAAACAAACAGAAAGAATAAACACAATCAGTTATATATAAACAAAAGGTAGAAAAGACTTCAATGTTAAGATCACCACGGGAGACACCTTAATCTCGGCCACAATAACACTGTTTAGTCCCACAGAAGGTAGGCAAAGAGATTGATCGCTCTAACGGGATCTGGAGCGGAGCGTCCTCCCATCCAGCGAGACTGCAACACCGGGGGTCCAACTTCTAACACTGCATTGCAGGAGGAAAAAACCCTTGTCTCTTATGGGGGCTAATTTCGATCTCTGCCCGTCATGGGTTACCATGCGACCCTCAACCAAAGTGCAGACAATAAGCATGAGGAATAAACAGAGTGGAATATTCTGGTTAGAAGTGGAAAAAACCCATCTTCCCTCCTTGTTGTCGTTCCCACTACCCCTTATCACTGCATCTGCAGAGCGCTCCGTCTCCCTTTCTAGCTTGTCCTTCGGCAGACAATACAATAACTATTCTCCCCAGCTCGGTCATCTGACATAAATATGTGACCTTGTCTCCGCAGCACTCCAACATTACCTGCTGTTCACCAAGGCCTCTATGATCAGATATGGAACTTTGCACGGCTGCTTCATTGCCACCTTCAATATATGTTTCTGCCCAAGTTCTCAGCTCCTCTTTCCTGTCTTTGCTAACCGTACTACGAGTCACTCTACTGCTTCCTTGCGCAGGCCCCATCTCTGTAGAACTGCCTACCAAAGCGGCTAACTCATGCCCTGAAGGGGGTGGAGGAAATGGTGTCACGGGCACAGGGGGAGGGGAACTTGCTACTGGTGCAGATGGAACAACGGGAATGGGAGGTACATAAGGAGGAGGTGCAACTGGGTCAGTACTTTGATGTTCGTTTCTTCGCTCATTCAATATTTTGTTTATTAGCTCATCTGATGTATGCAAATGTTGCTGAGGATATATTTTCTGTACACCTAATTGGAAAGCCCTATCCATGTTCCCAAGGGCTTCTGTCTGTTGATGCTGATCATGCTCTAGCGCTTTCTCTGCATTCGTTTTATGTTTGCGCGCATGTTTCTCTCTACTTCTAAAACGGAGATTAGCTTCCTTCCTCCAGTCTCTCACGATGTCGAACGCTGCTGGTCGGGCCTTCTTGCGTAGCAATACTGATTCTAAGTGTTCTATACGTGCTAATTCAAAGCTCGCATCATTAGGCCACTGTAGATTTGATACATGTCTGGGTTGCCTATGCCAAATCGCATTAAACACTATTGCCCCCATACTGTATTTTACATACATTTCATATGCCAGCGACCCCGCGGGTGGCGAGGCATGGCCAGTTTCCAAAGATTGTCTACCGCAGTGGCAAAATCTCACTAGACAGGAAGACAATTTCCCAGGCATGGTTAAACCTTACCCTTTTCTTACCCTGGGCGTTTGATCATGCAAGAGCAACTCTTGACCAATATCAGGACGTTTAAGAATCGGGGCACGACTCAACCAATTCGTCACTCAGGACGCAATTCGTCCGTATACAGACGCAACCAAGAATCATTGTGACTGCGTGTCTGGCTCAATCTGCCTCGTTCCAGGACCATCGCCTCGATGCTCTCTTGGCGCTGCTCATCGATCAGGGATCGGCTGTGTACAGATCTGCAAAGGAGTCTCTCATAATTTCTACAAGGGCGCCCCAAACACCTTTCGATCCCGGCTCGACAGCTTCGTCCTTGATTCGTTTTTGCCTTCTTCAAACTCAACGTATACAATGGAGCATAAGTTGGAGGGTCCCAGGGGGTGCCATATTTGCTAGGCCATAAAGACTGCATATGGAAACTAAGGCACAATAACCATATACACTAGTGACACGACAGACACAAGGTTCGATTTCCAAACAAGTCTGGTTTATTTCAAAGTATCTCAGTCGGCCGACTGGGTCTCAACGTCTCGCAACGTGTGTTCCCAGACCTCATGAGATGCAAGAGAGCGAGCAACGCTCAAGCAACAATATATATACATTACATGCAATCAGTACGAAGGCAATTCAACCCGCCCATAAACGTATCATTCAGGCTAGGGTTCGGTGATTGACAATAGTGACAAATATGACACGTTATGACAAGTCTTCATTCAGTCTAAACATAGTTATTCTAGCAATGGCAGCAAAGACAGCTTTCTTGTTATGGGGAACATAGAGCTCTTACTTCAGCAAAAATATCATGTTAGTAGCAGAGAAACATTCCTTAGCACTTTATCTATGTGCTCTGGTTCATGAGATCAGGGGTCAGACAGTTCTGAAGCAGAAAATACCACTCTCCGCGAAGGAGTACCGCTAGAAGAATATAATTCATGGTTTAACTGCTTTTTACTACAGCATTTGCTAGACAGGCCAGCACCTGGACTACTGATTAGAAGCGGCGTCTGCTCGACTTCAAGGACTTAGTGAGAGAGAAGAACAATGTAACTCTTCATAGTTTGACATTCCTGTCTGTGTTAATATTTCAGCATTCAGGCCGTGGCCTTGCACCGTGTGTGAGTTCGAAGCATAGAATACATTTTGCAAAGCGTTTTGAACAGAAAAGAAAAAAACAAATGGCCGGCATTTCACAAAATGGACGCCCTCTGGTTACATTGACAATTCTGCGATTGCGATGTTTATCACATGATGCGATTGGTTTCTGGCCAACATACTATACATACTATATGGTTGTTTCTGGTCTAACAGCTCGCTACATGATCTTGTTCACCTCTGCGCTTCATTGTAGGCCATCTCCTGTGGTGTAAGCAGGTTTTCTCATGGTGGTCATTAGCCATGGCAACTGCGGGCATGCAGCGTCACCTGCAAAACATAATTGGACTGTGTGAGACATGGCGGTGTGTGGGCCGGGGAACAAGTTAATGGTCCTGACATGTATACCCCTATGTGCATGACTCTGTGGATGGGCACGGTGCACCTTGTGTGCATCGGGTTGTTGGGACATGGGTTACATGGCTCCCTTGCAGTCATACACATTGTGGGAGTCGGCTGTCATGGTGTGTATGTCACTGCTGTGACATTGGCTATGCACTGGTTAACTATGGTGCAGCGGTACGCCAGGTAGGGTACATGCCAGTGCTTGAATGGGTTGTACGCTGCCCTGATTACGTGGTGCTGCCTTGCATGGGTGGATGCGTTGTGTCATCACATGTTTCAGGTCTGTGTTCTGGGGTGGGTTAGTTAGGGTGCATGGTCTATTCTCTGTATTGGTGTTGTTGCATCATGGGACTTGTAGCTCATTCACTTTACTGCTGCTTACATGCCCCAGGTGTGTGTTAGTGTTTTTGGCAGTCAGGTCCTAGTGCTACTTACCCACGAGCCAGGTGTTCTGTCCTCTGTGCCTCTCCATGTATGCAGGCAGGGTGCTGTTGCGCAGAATCAGTGAATCATGTGTGGCCCCAGGATATATGGGACAGAAGTGACTGATCGAGAGGTCTGCATCACAGGTCATCTGCACATTTGTCGAGTGATATCGTTTCCAGTTGCAATATGCCTGTTCTGTTGCCTGGGGTGGCACCAACAACACATGGGTGCAATCCAATGCCGCAATAGTGTTTGGGAAATGGGCAATGCTGCAGATCCTTGCCTTGGCTGCCTGCACCTGTGCCTGGGTGATGGGCATGGAGATGTGCGTGCATCATTCGGGCATCCAGGACTTGGTCCAGCGCCATGGGGAATGTCGGCTGGGACATACCATGCATTGTCCCTACTGTGTGTTGGAAGGCACCTGTGCCACAGAAATGTAGGACTGCCACAGGCTTCACCAGGGGGTGGGGGACTTTTCTGATGGAAATGGCCCTCTGCAGTCATGCCTGTGTCAGAGTGAGCAGGTTGGCGGTGGTTGGATGGTCCAGTCCGTATAAGGTGACCAATTGGCTGTCCGTGAGTGTCCATGGGGATGGTGGAAACGTGGTATGGGTGACCTCCGAGCATGCATCTCATACGCCTTGGTTGTGCCCGTCTCCTTCCCTGCTGTAATCCCGCATGCTGCTCTAGCTCGATGAAGAGTAGCAGGTTGTGGAGCCTGCAATCAACATCTGCTTATGGGTGCATGTTGCTTGGATGTGTGTTATGGGTGGCTGTGGGCCTTTTATACTCCACCTGAGTGGATCAGGTGCACCTGTGCCTTGACTTGTAACACCTGTGTGAATTTACCTCCACCTTTTTTGTGGAGGTAATTGTGTTGTGTTTTGGGTGGAATTGCCTCAGATTTTGGGAGGTGATTCCGCTGTTTTTGTACTTGTAATCTTGTGGTAATGGGTTCCTGTTATTTGGCGGTGATTCTGTTCGAGGCATTAGCCCCGTGGCGCGTTCTGCTGATTCTTGGCAGATTTACAGCTGGAGGTAATTCCGCCAGATGAATTACTGCTGATTTTTGGGTCACTCATAATTTGTCGTAGTGGTAAAGTTGGCAGTAACTCTTTGTTACTGCCAATTTTACCGCTTACTGCCATACTTGTAATGAGACCCTATATCTTCACAGGTTGTGTCTTCTCACCAACAGACTATAGGAGAAAACGGCAAGGAAACCGATGATCAACGCAAGACACTGCTGCTCCCGGGAGACTGCATCTTCATCTGGGCCTTTGTGTGCCGTTGGATCAAGCAGCGTTTCCATGGACTGCACTGCGCTATTTACATAACTCCAACTGCTGTGAAGGTGGAGGGCAACCAGAATCGGATTCACCTTAGTGATACCCGTATGGATACCGGCTCCCCACCACCGGCGCAGGAGCAGACACAACGTTAAGTACGACGTAAGGAAATGCCATTCATTTCAGTGGAAAAAGGGGGGTGCAATGGAAGATCTGGGACATGAATCTTTTGTGTTTAGGATAAGAAGAAATATTTTATTTAAGTTATAATGTGTGTTATAATGAGCGTTGTTATGGTCTTAATGGTCCTCTTGTCATCATGTCTGAAGATGGCAACAAGTGTAAATATAGAAGGTTCAAATGGATCTAGTTTTATGGAACTCAAAGAAGTATTAAGAGAAAAAAGAAATGCTGATATTTATTTTTTTAAATAATGGGGAGGATGAACTAGATCCCACAACAAATGCACATGGTTGCAGTGTTATGCTGATGACACACAGCTCTCCTTTAAGATTCCCCCCTCTAGCCCCTCTTCTTTTTCCCTCATACCGGACTGCCTAACTGCTATTCTGGCATGGTGCTCTACAACCGATCTCTGCCTTAATGCCAGTAAGAACGGGACCCTTCTCATTGGGACGCCTGCTCCCAGTTTCCCTCCCACTCCCTGGCCACCCTCTTTGGGCCCCCTCCCCTCACCCTCTTCGACTCCTCTCTCTCCTTCTCCCCTCACATCTCTGACCTTGCCAAGAAGTCCAACTTTCTGTCCCACCACCACCCACCTCCTTAGAGGTATTCTCCCTTTCCTCACCATTCCCCAAAAGCTCAATGTCACCAGAGCTCTGGTACAATCTAGGCTGGACAACAGCCTCTTCCTCAATTTGCCTCTTTCCTCCCTTCGCCCTCTTCACCTAATCCAGAATAGGGCCACAAGACGTATCCTTGGCCACAAGCCCTGGGACCGCATCTTTCCAGCCCTAAATTCTCCACTGGCTCCAGGTGCCTGCAAGGATCAAATTCAAGACCCTCTGCATTATGCTGAAGGCCTTCTGGGACCTGGGATCCAGCTACATCTAATTTTATCTCCCTAAATAACTCCTGCTGGTTCCATGTAATAATGTCCCTGCAAAAATGTCTCCTAACAAAAAAGTCACTGTTTTTTGTGGAGACATATTTACATTGAACATGCAGGGGACACCCCTGCAACCCTCAAATTATTATTTTATTTTATTTTTACAAGGGGAGCAGGAAACATCCCTGCAACCGGTCCCCATACATAATGCCACCATATATAATGTTGTCAATGGCTTTTCCCGGTGACATTATGTATGGGGACATTATCACCTGATACCCTCCCTGCTAGGGTCCTTCGGTCCCCTAGCTCAAACTCTCTGCTGATCAGATCTTTCTCCAAACAGAGAGTGGGGTGGGGGGATCTCTTTCTTGATCAGGAGCCTCTGCAATAAGCCTTCCTGGCCCTCTCAGACTTGAGCCATATCTCCTTAAATTCTGGAAACTACTCAAGACTTTCCTTTTCACCTGCTCCTTCCCTCTCCACCTCTATCTGCTAATATTATGCCCGCCACTGCAACTGGTGCTTGTTCCCCTATGTAGCTTAATGGGGCCAGGCCCTTCTCGTCCAGTCTACTCCAGCACCCCTTAACCAGCACTTGCCCTAGGGCACCCTTCTCTAACTAGACAGAATCTGGTCCACCCCCTTTCTTGCACTAGCCTATCCTAAGCAGGCCCCCACTGGCACTTGCCTTTCTGGGCTACCCTCCCCACTTGCCCTACGCCTGGGGCCGCTGCTTTCTGCACTTTACCATCCACCTTAGCCCCCAGCCCACACCCTCCTCCCTGACCTACCCTCTTGCCCCCTACACTTACTGTCGCTGCACTTGCATAGTCCGAATGTCACAAGACCTATTAGGACTGTTTTTGTTTTTTCTCCCCTTTCCCCCACCCCCTTTGTCTTCTGGCACCTGGAAACACTTGTGCATAGACGCCTCACAAATGTCCAATAAATACATTTATAAAATACCGGCCGGTATCCATACTACAACTTTCTTTACTTCTCTTCTGGGATCGGGCATCCAAGTGGCGGGAAATGCCAAATGGCTCCAGGTGACCAGATATGAACTTTTACTATTTGTCAACACGTCCGAGTCAGCATTTAGTGTCACCAAGGAAGAGTTACGGGCACTGCGGCTAATGAATTTGCAGAACCGTTACATACTCGACCTCCCGACGACAATGGCAGGGGGGAGTATGTCAATAAATTGAAAGTACTTGCTGCACATTTTTTCCTCCCAATGTACGCTAACACAATCTATCACTGCCTTACATAAGATCAGAGTAATCATGGAAATTGAAGCAGGAGTTACCAATGAGGTCAGAATCTCTCTTCTCCTGGGTACCTTCTTGGATGAGTTTCGCTGTGACTATCGTCATGCTTAGTTGTCCTTTTCCTTATTCTTTTATGTTCCTGTAAAATGCTCTTACGATGTTGTTCTGCCCAAGTACCGAAAGTAGCTGCCATAATGACTGTGACCCTGTCCAAAGCTACGATCACTACCACTTCAACCCATATGGGTACTCAAACTGAAGCTATTTTGTGTCCTCCACTAAGTTGTGATAATTGTGTGGAACAATGGGTAGATAGTGGACATGGTGGGGGGAGAAGTTGAGTTTGTTCTGCTGAGGAGTATGTCTATATTGGAACTGGTATATATGGGGACAATATTACCTGATACCCTCCCTGCTAGAGTCCTTCGGTCCCCTAGCTCAAACTCTCTGCTGATCAGATGTTTCTCCAGAGAGTGGCTGTAGGGTTGATCCCTGAGAAGATGATTTGTTAAAGTATCAACTAAAGGGGGAATGTCACGGTGTTCAGGAAAGCTGTCATGATCACTGTGAGGGGACACAAGTTGTGCCACAAGCAGGCTCCCACCAGAACACTGAGGGCCTTAAAACCACTGCAAAAGGGCTCCTGGAGCCAGTCCTGGTGCCTTTGGCACCAGGCTCATATGTAGGAAGGAAGGGCTGTTCAAACTAGGTACCATTTATGTACATGGGCCTTTAAATCCAACATGGAAGCACCCACACAGTCTAGTTCTAAGAACCAAGCCATGCGGTCCAGTGTTTTGGGTGTGGCAGGCCTGGAACTACTTTCCCTGGTACTACTTAACCTGGGCTATATAAACCACGGAATCGTACAAAAATGTCACCCTCATTTGTGCGCCCCTTCAGTTACTGCGACTTTGGGGGCGCACAAAATGAGGATGATATTTACTGCGCCCAAGCAGAGCGGGGGACACCCCCGCAACTGCCGCACCGTGACGTTCTGAACACTGTGACACTCCCCCTTTACTTGATACTTTAACAAATCATCTTCTCAGGGATCAACCCTACAACCACTCTCTGGCGCTTTAACGAGGGTTGCGGGGGTATCCCCCACTTACTCTTTTGGTAAGCGGGGGACACTAAAAAAAAAAAAAGAAAAGCACCCTGCGGCGTCAGGTCTAACCCACGTTAGTGGGAGGAGCTGACGCCGCAGGGATAGCAGGGTCCAGGCGGCACACACAGAAGTGTGCTGTGTGTGCCGCCATGAATGGTAAATTGGATTGGGGGGTGGGGTTAGGAAGGGAAAAATCAGGCCAGGGAGTGGGCACAGTGATCTATATGATCACTGCACCACGCCGTAACTGGCGTCGGCATTTCGGCCGTCGCAGTTATGGGCGGCGCAATGATCACATAGATCCTAAACCACACTCTGACTGCAGAACACGCTTCGTGTTATTCTGCAACCATCAGCGTGATGCTCACCGTGTCCAGCTCCTGGTCTTCAGCAGCTTCCTGTAGTCCTGCAAGAACAAGAACAAGATTATTCAGTCTTACCTGTGATAACATAATCCAGCACTCAGCATCTCAACCGGGCTGCAATCTGTGGAAACCAAGAGAAGAAGAAACATCACTCACATGTGAGTACTAGCTTAAGGACTTCCAGTGAACTGCTACCACAGCTGCTGCTCGAACATTGCGACCTGCAATAACGAGAAAAGGAAAAACAATATTAGAATGCGCGTGCTTCCAAAAACATCGAATTCCATCAGTCTTACCTGAATTCCATCGCGCTACCCTGCACTTCCATCCGGAGCACCACAGCAACATCTACAAAGGAAAAGAGACATATTCAGGTTTGCTTTCAATATTAAACAACCGCACAGCACTGTACTTACCTTAACGGATTCCAGTGGTCTGTTTTTCATCGCGCTCTCATCCACTCGCAGCACCACAGCGGCCAGTGAGGAGAAGAAGAAGAAAACACAAGTTAGCTTTAAAGACAACAAAGGCGCTGCGCTTGGTGCTTTCTCTTACCTAGAAACGTGCCTCTCCATCCGGCACGCCAGCATCAAGACATTCATACCTGAAAAGAAGGCGATAAAGACATTAACAAATTCCCACCATAAACAGAACAAAGACTTAAAATTAACAAACCTACCTGCCTACCAAAAGATTCAGTGTCAGAGCAGGCCTGGGCCCAAGGAAGGCGTACTGCACCAGTGAAGCAACTCGGGCAGCTTGCCAACAAACGTTAAGCGCCCGTGCACAAGAAACGCAGGACGGATAGCTCACCCTACAAATAACTAAGGTGAGAAAAGAACCCAGTGGGAAGGGAATCGGTCAGACGGAGGTGGGCGATTCACCCATTAGAGACAGTTATCACAAATCCTCCCTTCTGTAATTGCAGATTCATTATTCAGCACTGGGCAACTACGCATCCAGGGTTCCCGATCTCAGAGCCTTCCAGACGTCCCCGGGGATATCAGGTGAGCGTAACAGTTCAGGAAGGGTCCCCCATGAGCACAAGGGGATCATGGTGCACACGCCATATTGATGACTAGGGGTGTGGTGAACTAAGCACAATATTGCAATTTCATTTGTACAGAGTGTGGATAATTATGGATGGGATAGGTTACATAGTGTTACTTTTTGTTTAGAACTGATGCATATTAGATTTGCATGTGCACAGAAAGATAAAATGTTAAAACTGCCAACATAACATGAACATGATTCACATACGGGGTGCTCAGAAGTATGCAGGGACTGGGAGACAGAGAGACTTTTATTACATATGCGAAGAGGGGACCAGTCCTGAAAACCCACGGAAAAGAAGAAATAACAGAGAGACTACTCCAAGCCATAGAGGAAGGATTTAAGGGAGAGGTGACCCCCGAAACATGTGTACCACCAGTTTGTTAGTAAGGCCAAAAAAGAACTTTGCGCAGCCCTGAGGGACATTAAAAAAAATAAACTGTCAGATTGGGTGAAGTTGATTCGGTTGCGGAAACAGAAGTTTATGAACTGGCTCATCGTCACCAAATCCCAGCAACTGCAAACTAACGCAGAGAGGATGTTGAAGGCGGTGTGTCTGAAGAACACAAGGGACCTCTGGGAGCTTCTGAACAACAAGGGGTCCTATATAGCTGTTGTCATGCTGGGTCAACTAAGTGAAATAAGCTGGCTGGCCCATTACTCAACCCCCTTTTCTGACCCGGGAGGTGAGGTTCTAATGGAGACCCCCGCCACTTCTCCTGGGTGGAAGATGGCTATAGCACTTGAAGACCTTGTAACAAGGATTAAAGGGCTCAGTCCATCACGGGCAGCATGCCTGGACAGGATTTCAAACCATCTCCTCAAAGCAAATCCGGAGCAGTGTAGTCTGCTTCTCCTGCAGATATTTGAGCAGGTCCTTCGAACAAAACAGATACTGGATACTTGGCGTGAGGCGATAGTGGTCCCCATTCATAAGAAGGGCGATAGAGCGGACCCTCATAATTATCGTCCAATCGCCCATCTAGATTCTATGGGGAAGCTATTCGCTTCATTTCTTCTGCGGGACCTAACAGAGTGGGCAACTAAGTCAGGAAGGTTGGACCCCCACGAAACGTGGTTCATAAAGGGGGTGGGAACTTCCCTTAACCTATTCGCTATTGGGAATTTAAAACAGGGAGTCATAGAGTCGGGCCTGCATCCATATGGCCTTCTTAGATCTGGAGCACGCCTTCGACTGCATGAATAGGGCAAAGTTGAAGGCCAAACTTAAAAAATGGAAGTGCCCATCAGATCTCCTGGTGGTTATTTGTGCCCTTTAAACTAACAACTCAGTGCAAATTAGATTGGCAGCAACTGGGGTTCTCTCAAATAAGATTCTGGCTTATCGAGGATTGAAGCAGGGTTGCGCTTTCGCCCTGCTTCTTTTCAGTTTATATGTCTCTGATCTGGGGGAATTACAGGAAGAGGTGAGGGCCTTTCCTATAAAAATAAATGGGACACCTATCCCTTGGGTTTTGTATGCGGACGACATTGTACTCATGGACCTCACCATTAGTCTGCAGAGGAGAATTAACTGCTTTCTCCGATTTTTAGCAGCAAATGGTATGAAAATGAATGTCTGCAAGTCTAAAATCCTGAGTATGACATCCGCTCATAGGCGTCAACGAAGAAATCATGTTTGGTGGAGTGGTGGGGAGAAGATAGTAGTCGTAGACACTATGGTTTATTTGGGGGCGGTTGGCAATAAGAACTGTGATGACAGTGCCCATTACTTTTCACTTCGGTCAAAGAACAAACGATTAGCGGCCCAGGGTGTGAGAATTCTACATAAGTATGGTCAATTCTCCCTCGCTCCCCTTCTGACATTCTACCACCAGTAGGTGATGCCCATCCTAATCTACGGATCAGAGGGAATGTTGAGCATGCCTTGGAAGAATTGGGCATCATTGGAGGGTATGTTCTGGAGGAGGTGTTTAAGGTTACCTAATGCCCTACCAATAACGCATATAAGACATGAATTAAGACTCCAACCCCTGGAGGGACTGGCCTTATGGAAAACATTAGTACTATACCGTAAATGTAGATTGGTGGAAAGTGGCACCCCCTTCGAAATGCTCCATTTGATGGACATCTCCACCAATCGTTCCTTGAAGTGATGGCAGGAAAAGATCAAGGGAATAATGGTAGACTTAGACCTGGCTGTGGAAGATCTACTTACTAATCCCATGAAGGTTAAAAAAAAAACTACAAGAGCATGACTGGATCGAAACGGTCCGGATAAGGAATCTTGGTAGCAAGCAGATGATTGTGGAAGTGCTGCACTGCTTGACTTTTCCATGAGAACAGACCAGAGTCTGTCTACTACTTCCTTTGCTACCTACAAGAGCTCCACTCATGGCAGAGCCTCTGCGGAGTGAGGCTGAGTGTTCTTGGTGTTCGTGGCGTGACCAGGGACGTAGCCGAAATGGAGGTCCTAGCACCAGTTGATACCGGTTCCTTACAACCTGTAAGCCGGCCGACTATGCCTCCTCCACAAACACGATCGCGGCTCCGGCGATGTAATTTGGCATTGCCACTTGGAGGGGCTTTCTTGGCGTGGCGAGATCGAGAGTGGAGCGAGATAGAAACGGGACGTAAACAAATACAAGTACGTGCAGGCTTCTGTGTGTGTCCCTCTGACAGAGGGGGTGTAGAATGTACAAACACGCGCTGTGCGAGAGATGGCAAAAATAGCAATTGTATTAACCTTAGCAGAACATTCAGCGAAAGCACTTGCACCATTAATCCCGCCCCCACGCAAGCGTGCCTACCGCCCCGCAAGCAGATTATAACTTTAAACTAGCTGCCCACTGAGAACAAAGGGCTTTCTAACCCTCATGAAGCGAGCCCGACGCCGGTCATGAACACCACGCTGAATAAGTGTGGCATTCCTCCGCTGACAGTCTTGACATGGAGACAAGTGGAAATCTGTGACGGACTAAACCTGCATGGCCGCCCGGGCTCCCAGAGGGATGCCCATGTTGTTACACGCACTACCTCATCAGGAATAATGCCTAAACCTAGTAACCCTTGCACACAAAAGGAGTCAAGCAGGGAGACCAACGCTGACCAAGAGTGGTCTGACAACCCACTCGTAAATCACAATCAGGTGGCCATAGGAAGCACTAGAGCCAAGCAAAGGGCATGTACTTTCAATCAGATTTGGATGAACAAGATGAGTCCGACCCTTCATGGACTCGTTCTCACGTAACTCTTGAGGCAGCCCCTGCATCAGCTCAACATGCTGTAACTGAAATATCTAGTTTGCAGCCTATGAGCCCCCATGCAGAATCTTTGCAGGCAAACAAAGTCACTTCTTCTAAAAGACATCGCAATTTGCTTGCAGTTGTGGACCAACTCCTGAGGGACCTGACTACACTCAATGCAAAAATTAAACACCTTAAATGATGAGTATCAGAAAGACGCTGTCCGGTGGAATTTTGTCCTTAATGGAGAACTTAAAAATTCTGGAAGTAAAGGAATCATTACCCCTAAGATAGTACTGATTGAAACGAGCGAAAGCACCGCCAGAAATGCAGACGGGTGGATTCCAGCCCATCGCCCCCAATAGTCTGCTCCCAAAAAAGAACTGCACTTGTCAAGGAGTGCTATACAAACTCAAGCTTGCCCAGAGATCCAGGAGACATAATGCAGGGGCAATCACGATCATCAGACTCAACTACATCGACTGAGGAGTCTTCCTCGGACCCACCCTACACAAACAGGGAAACTTCAAAAGTAAGAAGAACCATACTTGAGCGTGAGTTAAAATCAAAGCAGGCTTCAATGACTAAAGAAACCTATGAGTTGGCCGAAAAGGTCCTCAAAGAGCTAAGACCAAACATCATGTCTTCAATGACAATAGCAGTGGCTCTACTTCTTAAAATGTTTGAGCAGCTCAACGGCAACTGCAAAGATCAGAACACCTTAATTGCTTTGATGAACTCGAAAATGCTCAGCATTGAAATGGAACTAAAGGAAATGAAATCGAACACCAACAAAGACAATCAAAACATTGAAACCTCTAATAGTTTGCTAAAGGAACAGCTAAAAAATAACAGGGATGACAAAAGGCTGTTGGCTGAAGTCGCAAGGGAAGCAAGCCCTTTACATTTTAAAGAAAGATCATTGTGGGCAAGGGGTGCAAGGCCCGCCTAGCACTGACTCTCCTTGCAATAATAAAATGTGTAAGAGCTTTACTCATTGTGTCACATCGGAGACCTATGACACAACAACTCACAGTAAGGAACAAGCTACTGTATCCAACCTGCTCAGGACCAACAGTGATCTGTGCTGTCCTGGGCCTAACAGCGGTGAGGCCATAAACATGTGTGACAATCCTAAAAAGCTTGAATCAACTTCCGCAACAAACGTCAGCCCACCCCAAAGAATGATTTACACGGTTGGATTTAAGGAAGGGTATGTCGCCATTCCCACAACCCACGCTAATGCAGAGGGAACGAGCGTCAACCCCGAAACCTCTGTAAGCACGCGCCGCAGAACAACTCAAAGAGCAATGAAAGCTATGCAATATTCGAAAAGAAAACAACAGTAGTTGCCCAGGTGAAAACACAAAAAAGACCAGAAACATGTCAAGTGGAAAGAATCCCAACGCTAAAAACTTGTGTAAATTCTTGAGAAACATCAAAACTTTGAATGTAACCATTCAAGCACCAGTCTCCCAGACAATACCAACCTTGAGGAAAACCCAATGTATTTAGAGACAAGTCCTGTTAACGATAGTCAGGGCAGCCAACCCACCGTCGGTGACATGGTTGACGGGATCCCCTTGGCTGCGCTTTTGGACTTGTCTACATACAAATCAGAAGTGGACGAAGAAGACAGGAGTATGAGCAACAAGGGGTACTGACTCGGAAGAGGATGTTGAGAAGTCACATCCAGACAAACCTTCACAGAAGGTTCCGTCAACGGACAAGAGAGTCTGTTTCATCCCTACCTCCTCGGAGAGGCCTTCAAAACAAATGGCAGATGCGACCGGATGCACTCCTGACACGGAAAGTTTCCTAACAGTTGCAGAAAGGAGAGCTAAAACAGAAACCAAAAAACAATCGATAATGGCAAAATTGAAACTGAACCAAAATTCACATGTGCATCTTCAAGTCCAATCTAAACCACGACTTCCTCACTAAACACCCGGTCAAGGGGAAGTAATGAAAAACCTGACATCAAAGAAGTGAGGGGGGAAGATTGGAGAGCTGACTGGTGGCTGGTAGCTCCAGCTACTCCAGCAAACTCAAATAAAAGACAAAGAATCAGTTCCAACTACTGCATATGCTGGAAAGAAGCTACACAACAAACAACGGCCATATCTTAAATAGGAATAATGTCCTTTGTCTTCTCCACATAACATACTTGAGATCTTTATCATCAAACGACATCAAAACAGTCAAATTCATCAGTGAAAAGATGGTTGATCGTGTGCTACAACATATGTACTCCAAGACAATACGTGATTCACTTCTAAACAGGGTATTAGACTTAAACTCACTGGGTTTTGATCTAAGGGAAGTGAGCACTGAAGACTATCTAAGCAAATCTACCAAATGGTCAAAATGGGCCGAGACGGAGCCCAGTGGACGTACTCTGGATTTTGTTAGTCGCAAGAAAACACGTGCTTCCACATTCAAAACACTGAAGGAGAAAAATCTAGTGGTCAACGACAAAGAGGAACTATACAGTAGTGACCTAGAAGAAGATCTAAGATCCCTAAAGCAAATAAAAATCACCTTTGCATGCAATGACAAGGATACAACGTCAGTTCAAAATTCTAGCGGTCCTAGTGACAAAACCAACAAGTCTAACAATTGGAGCTGGATTGCTAGCACATTAAATTCCAACAGGCAAAGCTAATGTTCAACCAAATTGACACATTTGATGATACACATGGGCTCGTGGAATACACAGGGCTATACTCATATGTTTGCTGACTCTTCCAAAAATGTTTAATCCATAGACATAATATGCTTACAGGAAACCTGGTTGTTAAGGTCACCGTGTGTCGAGGGCTACGAAATCGCAATAAATCCAGCGATAAAACACGCTAAAGGTCGTTCAATGTCAGGTCTGCTAACTATGGTAAAAATCGACAGTGGCTTTCGAATTTTTAACACTTGTAATCACTCAGCATATATACAAACCTCCTCTATAGAACAATCACAGAGCCAAGGAACGAAAAAGCAAAAACTAAACATAATCAACGTGTATTGGCAACATCAGGCAGCATGGTCATGGACCTTCCTAGATGAGATTTGTGAAATAATAGACTGTATCCTGTCTACCAAGAGGAGCGCTAACATCATTCTATGCAGAGACTTAAACATGGAATGTGTTGATCTGGAAGTAAACAATAAAACAATTGTGCAAAACAAAACTTACAAACCCCATAAAATCAGCTTGGCTGGAAGAAATGGAAGCTAGAGATATGTCCCTCTTGAATGGCAACACTGTGGGTGACATTCCCCTGAGGGCAACTTGGCAAAGGGACAAGCAAATCAGTGCTGGACTATTTTTTTGTCTCTTAGCAACTTGCCAGAAAGGTGTGCAGCTTAGTGTTATTAACACATCACAAAGTGACCATAACTTGCTAAAAATAAAATTAATGGAGGAAAGAATCTCTGCTGCCACAATATGGAGTCATCCAATAAACCAGGACGCAACAGATTAAGAATGGACAGTGTTACAATTATAAACATCACCAGAGCAGTAGAAAACAAAGCGAATAAGGAAGGAGTAGACAAGGTCGAATATGATGTACATTTACGGCAATACATGAAAAAGACCCGTGGTCTGGGGAAGCAGAGCTTCAAAAGACAACACATCTATGACATAGAAATTGCAAACAAAAAATGAGAACTTAGAAAAAACATCAGAGCTCTCATGCTAACAGACAAAGAAAAGCACCTTGTGGAAAAAAATAAAATAAAAAATCTGGTTAACCTCGCACAGGATTATTGTAGAACAACGGGATGCTGAAAAGATTGTGGAAAGTATGACACAGAAGAACCCAAGAGAGTTCTGGTCAATCATAAATGATTTGGAGGCACCTCAATACTGTCTACAAAGTAACATGGTCACTGAAGATCAATGGATTGACCACTATACTAACTTATTTTCTAAACAAGGACCTAGAAACAGTAAGAGAATTAGCGCATCCAGGGCTCTGGGTCCTGATGGTTCAACAAACCAAATGCTTAAGCAAAATCCCCAAGAATGCACTGAATTTTGTGACCATCTATTCAAGAGCATTCTGGCGGAGCGTAGAATACCCAAATACGGGAAAGGAGGAATTATCGTTCCGATCGTTAAGAAAGGCGTAAGAACGGAGCCAAAAAACTACCGGCCGATAGCACTGTTGGATGTGATAGGGAAGATCTTTGCCACCCAACTACTTTGCCACCCAACTACAGTGCCATCTCCTTGACTGGATCAAATCTTTGGGATCATTTGACCAACGACAGACAGGATTTGTCAGGGATGTAAGGTGTGGGCTAAATCTCTTAATGATCAACTTGCTCAAAATGGAAGCAATCAGGCGGAATACAACAATCTACCTAGCATTCGTGGACCTAGCCCACGCCTTTGACAGTGTAGACCGAGAATTGCTATGGACAAAGATGGTGAAGTGGAAGTCCCCTGAAAGTTTAATCATGGCAATGGAACAATAATGGGGGAACTCATGACAGCCTTCATGGCAATAGACAAATAAAAAAAATGTCAACACTTGGTCAGCTACATGCAATCCATAGTAGCTGGACAAAAAAAGTGTTCCAGCTGAAACTGTCTGCACACAGATGATGTTAAAAAGGACAAAGGAAAAAATACATAATTTTCTATCAGGAAAATAACTTAATTAAACTAGCAACCAATGTCAATAGTGGCCCCTTATCAAATACCGTATGGATAGAACTAAAAAGCTACAATACATTGACGCACACCATACAAAACTATGTGCTACTCAAATTCAATCGCTCTCTGGTTCTTGGAATTGAGGGTGCAAAGTCTCGGGAGGATAGCTCAGCAGCAATGTGCTCGCCTTGGAAGCAAGACTACACGGAGCAACACAGGTACGATCTCCGGGTCCGAGCTTAGAAACCTCTGGGTATTAAGCATGTTATAAATAACCTATCATAATTATAAAAAAAAAAGATGGGTATACGACGTGATGAGCGATACTACTGTCTGTGTGGTGAGTTCACTATTGAAACTGCTGAACACATCATGTGTGATTGTAACAGTTTCAATATTTTAAGAGCAAACCATATCCAAGCATATTTAAACTCGCAAACATGCACATTTAATACATCATATGATGGCATTTTATGCAAAATGGTGAACTTGTTTTAGTGATCAGGTTATAATTATATCAAGATGTACTGTAATGATGGAAGTTTTTGTAACTGTTCCTCAATCTGATGAATGTTTTAAAGATGTTTATACATGTGTGATTTATACAAATTCAATGATGGCTATATGTATAATTTAAAAAAAAATCACAAAAAATATGTGCAACACATAGTTTTCACACTACTCATGTTACTAAATCTCGGTCAATCTCATTGGCATAAAAAAAAGATTAACAGAATGTTGAGTGAAATGGAGACGTGAAAGAGAAACATCCTTTCTTTGTTGAAAGCAATTGAAACAAAAATCTATTGACACGTTCCTGCATTGGTAACATATGGTCAGTAGACTTACCGCTAATTCAATTCTCTCACACTGCATTCAAGTTGCTTATTTATTGGTTCACTTCATAGAAGGGTGAGACTGGGGGAGGGGAAGGACCCTTTTCTCAAACTCTCTTTTGTGTCCGCAGCATTCATTCTGCACACAGCAAATTTCTAGCTCTGAGCCTTCCAATCCACTGGCTCTACTTTACCAGAACCACCATTGGCTATCAGCACAAGCAAATCGCATTATCTGATTAATACCCCCCAAAACCTCCTAGGGACTGCTGAGCACACCTCAGGTCATCACACATCCAGAGGATGGTGTAATGTAATACAACCACCATACCACTAATTGTCTCCATGAAAGTTCTACCAGGCAAGGAAGGTCATATTCCTTCTTGTGATTACATTTTCATCTTGTCAAGATATTGAAATCTCCAGCTTACCTGCCTGGATCCTTTTTTACTTCCTCCATTCATCAACATGGCGGTTATGTTTGCCTCAAATACTTCAGCGGTCACATGACTATCCCTGGTCTCTCTCTGTGTATTTGAGAGGAGGTGACCATCTTTGGCCATTCAGTGTGTGCCCCAGGAGCCAGGGTGTAGTCAACCTGAAATAAGTTCTGAATGGTACAGGCAGGTGCCTGTCTTGGACAGTGTAGATAGATTCCTTTGTGAGAGTGACCCTTCCAGAATGCATGGGTATGCTTGGAGAGATGGTCTGCCATTTGCTGACAACCCCTCTGTTTGTACACTGCACCCAATCACACAGCAAGAAAAATTCTATCAATGGTCCCTGTGGGGGATAATAATAGCCCCCTTGCCCACTCATCTTTATCTACAGGTGGATCTCCCAACCTGCCGGAAGGTCTGCTGCCTGAGGACGGACCAAAGTTCTGCACCGGCCCCCTTTGACTTCCTGAAGACTCCGACTGTGAAGCTCTGCCTCTCCAAAGACCAGAAAGGACTGTCAGCGACACTCCTTTGCCGTTATCTGGCTGGGACAACTGTATCACAGCAAGCCTAGTCTCCCTGAAGCTCCTGACTATGACTGCATTGCCAGACTCAGAAGCGGGTGTTAGTTCAATCCTCTAATCTGAAGACACTCCGAGCCAAACCAACCAAAGAATCTTTGCCACAGGACCGCAGGCAAGTGCTCTGTTTCAATCTCCCCTGACCTGGGAAGCTCCAGAGGACATGGTGCCTCAAATCCTGTGATCACAATGCCGTTCTCGCCTTCCCGGTCGAACATGCGCGGCTGGGTCCTCTTTACTTGTTCGTATAATGTTTTTCAGTTTGGCTTTTCCCGATATAAAGATTCTATTTTTTATACAGATAGTGCATGGAACTGCTCTTATTGGGCACCTAACGAAATGTGTATACAGTACATCTGACCCACTCTACCACCTTTGATTTAGGCCAGGACTGTTCTGTGATGACTAACACTTGGGGAGCCTGGTCAGCTTGAGGGAATCACTAGTAGTATCTGAACAACGAAGATACACTGGAGAACCGTGACCTCAGTGCCTTAAGGGACATCTCACTAAGAGTTGGAACTGCTAACAAGGAATTGTTGCTGGAACAAAGCACTCTCCATGGGTAATAGTTGGTAAATTTCATTGTTGGGGATTCTGTTGCATAACCGTTGCATAACCCACGCTGTGGAAGGAGCAGTGGGTTATGCAAAGTGTTTTGAAGCAAATACTCTGATCAGGAGTCAATGGTGTGTGTATAAAGGGCTGGGGTGATGTGCTCATATCCTAAGTCTTATGAGCAGTCTGGCGGCTGCATGCTGGCTTCTTTGTAGTCTGTTCAGTAGGTTTTCGAGGAGTCCAAGATTAGGACTGTTGGTAAAGTCTATTCTTTAGAGTATGAGTGTAATAACTACCATGTTCCTCTGTGTGCACATCACGCAGGGCACGATGCAGAGGATTGTACTGCCCTAGAAAAATCTGTGATTCCAGCGTAATCATGATTCCAAGGTTTCTGGCCGTTTTCTTGGGCAATGGGCAGATTCCATTTCTTCCAGTTATGGCGATTGTTGTCTTATTTGGTGTTGTGCTACATGTCATAAGCTCTGTTTTTGTTGGGGTAAGTTGAAGTCGGTTTATGACCATCCACGCGTATAAGACATGCACTGAGGTGTGCAGTGTTTGCTGTAATGTTTTTTTGGGCACTTGTAGATCATTTGTGTCATCTGTGTAGTTTGTGTCTGTGATACCTGAATTGTTAATAAGTTCTAGTGATGTTTAAGAATAGAGGCGAGGAACTAGATTCCAGGGGTACTCCACATATCAATTTGAGGGAATATGATCTGGAAGGGGCCAAATGTATGATCTCAGTCCTCCTAGTTAGAAATGAAGTGGTCCACTATAGACCGATACCTTTTACTTTGATGTCTTCATAATCTCTTGGATCGGAATCTTGTGGCTGCCAGCGTTGAAAACAGCAGAAATATCCAGCAGGACGTGTGAACTGTGTGAGTTGGTGTCAGCATGGTTTTTAAGGACGTTCCATACAGAGCATAAGGTGGGGTTAGTGACTTGTTGTCCTGCATTTGTGTTTTGACTCGTACTGGAGACTATTTGTTTTGGACATATTCCCATAGTTGTGGAAAATGAATTTGAGTGTGACAGTTAAACGGGTGTTGAAAATAGGTGTTTGAGGGTCATTCGGGATTGCAATTTTTTAGCAACGTTTTGATGAAGGCTCTTTTGAAAGCATAAGGGACAATCCATTGCTCGATTGAGACAGTATTGTGTAATACTTGTGACATAACCACAATATTGGTAACAAACCAGTAACACAATGTGCAAACCTACTGCCTTTTTAAATATTCGGCGGGACTGAAAATACGTATTTCTTGTCTGATTGGCAGTTAAAGGAAGCGCACGCGCTTGCACGCGGGGGGGGGGGGGGGGGGGGGGGTGTGTGTGTGTGTGTGTGTGTGTGCGTGTGTGTGTGTGTGCGTGCGTGCGTGCGTGCGTGCGTGCGTGCGTGCGCGCGCGCTTTGTAGTTTATCTCTGTTGCAATATCAATGGTGCCAGAAGTTTCTGCTATCTGGTACCACATGGATTTGGGGGTGCCCTCCGTCCATCTCCCTAGGGAACGTGGTTCAGTGGGTGTGTGGCTGCACATGTGTATGCATGTGAGAGAGCACAGTAAACAGCTTGGTGTGGAATCCTGGGAGATAAAGGGAGTGTGTACCATGCTTGCATTCCAGAATGGGGTGCCTCTAGTTAGTGGGCTTTAACATCAATTTTGCATTTCACCAAGTTCCATTATTGTAATAGGTTGTCAGTCATCACTGCCACGTATGTCCTGTTAGGCCGAATGGCCCTCTAAAAAGCAATGATTCCCGTGTGAACAATAGAATTCGAACAAAGCAAAGGGGTGTGAGGCTGACAACCAGTGCTTTAAGTGGGGTAAGAAATTGAGGGGGGGGGCCTGGTTTGGGGGCGTGGCTTCCATTGTGGGAGTGGCCTAAAAGTGCACAAATCATAGTAAGGTGCGCAAACAAATATATAAATGTATTTGAGCATTTATATATTTGTTTGCGTACTACTATGGTTTGTGACTTTTCAAGCCTTCTTTTATATACATAGCAATGTTACATATTTCTATGTTTTTAAAAGGTGGCTTGTAAGTGCACAAAGCATAGTAAATTACGCACACTTGTGTGCTTACCTTACTATGGTCTGTGTACTTTTCAAGCTGCCTTTTATAAACATAGACATTTGTAACATATGTCTATGTTTATAAAAGACGGCTTGAAAAGTAGGCATCTTTTATAAAGCGTTGAGGACGGACAAAACCCAAGGTGGCTTTGTCCGTCGACAAAGCTTTATAAAAGATGCCTTGAATTGTGTACGATTCAAGCAGTCTGTTATAAACATAGAAATATTTCTACGTTTATAAAAGATGGCTTAAACGTACACAGTTGAAGGCATCTTTTATAAAGCCTTGCCAAAGGAGAAAGGCGCCTCGAGCTCAGTGATCTCTGCTTTGAGCAGAGATCACAGACCCTGAGGCGTCTTTCACCCTCTGCGAACCCGCGGGCTCCGTGATCTAATCTGCATATTTGATCATGGAGCCCGCGGGTTCGCTGAGGGTCAGTGACCTGGCGAGGGAACACTAAAGGACTCTAGCTTCCTCTGATGGCCCCTCAGATGAGGGGTCATCAGAGAAAGTTACAGTGACTGACGGAAGTGCCAGCCAGGCACAGCAACGGTGTGCCTGGCTGGCACTTCTGTCAGCTTGCCTGACGTTAAAGTGGTGGGATAATGCGTCCTGCCATGGCTTGATGAGGTCGGGGGGCCCCGGCAGGGCCCCGGCTCAGCCCCACTTTTTGGAGACTGCCGGGGCCCGGCCCCGGCAGGCCCCGGCCCACTTAAAGCACTGCTGACAACATTGGGATGATCTCAAAATGCATCATTTTATGCAATCATAGGTTTCATCATCCCTACTCTGACGAGGATTTCCCTGCCTATCAAAACCAAAGGAAAACACTAACACAGGATATCTGGCCCTCACACTTAAATATACATTCACAAAGAATATATGGTAATTCACAACAATATCAACAATTGTATTTCTGATATATTTACAGTATCTTTTGGTAAACTTGGTCAAACTCCCCTTCCTCAGGTTTCAAGTTAGATTCAGTTCCAATGTTTAACAAAAAGAAACAAGGAAATACAGGTGATGTGGCAGTATTATTATGCTATGCTATGGTATGGTGTGGTATACTACATTAGGATCCCGCATACATTTATGCATCAGATCCTCCATTTTGCCTTTGCTCAAACCCCTCATGGTGTAGATTAGACTAAGACCCCGTAACAAGGCAAAGGGACGAGTCAGACCTTCTCTTCTGCTTTCTCTCTACAAGTATAGCATCAGCACCATATATGGTAGATGACAGTAGGATTTCTGCGAATACTGCTTATCTATATTACAACACGATGTACCCGCACAGCTTCGTCACAAATAAGATGATGACAGTTATTGCCAAATGTCTGCAAATGTCATGCCAAGTAACACCCCCATTATGCAAATGCTATGAACTGTTAGACCCAGTAGTCTTATCCTGTTTAGGACTTTTTCTAGATGTTCCAGATGCCCTTCTTCCGAGCGTGCGAATATTAAAATGCTGTCACTGATGTTAATCGCCCCTTGGATACCGGCTAGCCGGTTTTCAACCCATACATTCTGAAAGACTTCAGCGGTGGACAAAATGCCAAAATTCAAACGCTTAAGGTGGTACAGACCTTTGTGGGTGGTAAAAGTAGTTATGTACCGGGAATCTGGGTGCAGTACCAGTTGATAACCTGCTCTGTCATGTTTTGAGAAAAAAACGACCCCTTGTAGGTCCGCCATGATGTTGTCAATGGCTGGCTTGAGGTGGTGCTCTCTCCGTATGTCCTTTTATGGGAGGCGCATATCAACGCAGATGGGCACTGCGACAGGTTGTTTTGGTTTGCATGCCACTACAATAGGAGAGACCCATGGGGTGGGCTCCTCTACAGGCTCGACTATGTCCAGTTGAATGAGTTTCTCCAGTACACGCTCAACTTGATCCCTAACATGGAACGAGATACGACAGTGTTTCAGCGCAATCGGCTGGACTGTCTTATCAATGTGAAGATGTACTGGCTCTCCATTTATCCCTCCAATGCCTTCAAATAAATCTTGGAAACGCTCAATGAGCGATTGCACGGCAGCCACGTAGACCCCAAGAGTGAAGATGACTATTCTCAAGGCCTCTCATGCTGCACACCCCAAAAGCCTCACCTGGTTTACCTTGGTCACAAACAACTGTGCTTTTATTTTCTTGTTTTCATGGTGTACTTTTGTCACAAACACACCTTCCAGGGTTAGCAACATACTTCCACCGAAAGTGAAAATGCACACGGCCGTCTTGGGCAGGACAGGAGGATTGTTCAAGGTTCATAGTGAGAGGATGCCATTACATTTACAGAGGCCCTGTGTTCAAGAGGACAGGAATGTCTATCAGTTATGCGCACAATGCATTTCGGCTGACGTTTGAATTTCTTTCCAACTTCCAGTACACTGGATATGAATAAAAGTTCCTTTTTATCGTCTTCATCAGGCCCTTCCTTTTCCTTTTCTGTGGACTCTACCGCGACCACTTGTTTTGGTCATTGTCCATTTGGCATCGACTTGGCCTGGACTCTTGATGGAGGAGCTGGCAGCTGGGTCGGGCATAACCTCGCAAAATGATT
Organism: Ambystoma mexicanum; assembly: GCF_040938575.1. NCBI lineage: Eukaryota > Metazoa > Chordata > Amphibia > Caudata > Ambystomatidae > Ambystoma > Ambystoma mexicanum. Next base: position 949,696,202 of record NC_090933.1, on the reverse strand, counting down.
CATTTTCCAGCATCTTCCGCATATGTGACCCTTTGCAGGGTAGTCAATTGCATGTGGTAAATCGTACCCGCATTGTGAGCAAATTGGCACGTGTTCAGCACAATAGTTCTTCAGCCATGGACTTCTCCGGATGAATTTTCCCGTTTGCCGTCTCCCCACTGCGCAGACTTCAAGTTTTATGGTTTTCTTTGTTGTATCCATAGCGGAAGCCCTCTCTTCGGCAAGTTCTTGGGATCGGCCAAGTTCCAGAATTCTGGCCAATGTTATTCCTGGCTCCCTCAGGATCGGTCTCATTTTGACTGAACAATACACTTGGAGAACTGTTGCTGGACCTCTTACTCTTCGTTGCCCATGGCCAATGGCATCGCTAGATGTCTCAACCTGCCATGGAACGCGTCTGGTGTCTCGCCCTCCTTCTGCTTTGCTGATCTCATGACAAAACGTTTGTAATCTATATTCATCAATGGCGTGAAATATTCTTTCAGCACAGCAGTGGTGGCGGCTTATGAATTATCTATGGGACGAATGTTCTTGAATACCTTATCGACAGTATAACAACGTGGACTTCTTTGCGTGGCTATCCTGTTCACCCACGGCATTGAAGTACATTTCAAGTTGTTCGACTCATAGATTCTAGCCAGCCGTTGGTGCTTCCTCATCTTCATTAGCCATGGGGACAATGTGGGAGGCTCTAACAGGGCCATTTGCTCTGTGAGTATCATGTGGGGAGGGGAAGCCTGTATTGGCGCAGTCTCAGGAGGGTAATAGTGTTTTGCAGGCCAATCTGGCCCGTCACGAAAACCGCTCCCCCATACATCACTGGGGCAATGTGAGCGGGTGAGTGAAGCACTTGAGAACAGTCTGGGCACAGCCTCTCCCACAGATGCTGTAATTCATCTTTCATCTTTCCAAGGGCACACAAGCACTCCACGATGGAGCCGCAAATCTTCACAGGCACCTTCAGGCATACCTGTACTGATGGGCATGTCTGTGTCGGGTGAGCAAGACAGGCATCAGGCACCAAGAGTAGGCTGTAGCCGCCGACTGCACGGGAGACAGAACAAGCATATTCACGCTTCGGGAACCTGCTGGGCGTACCCACCACTGGCTGCAATGGGTGTTAATACTGCAGCACGTGCTGTCAGGGAAGACGGGGCGGCACACTTGGATTGAGCGGCTGCAGCCACTACGACCGCCACATCGCCGTTGTTGTGGGGCCTTCCATGATCACATGTGGCCAAGTACAATGAATTCACATGGAGACAAGTCACTGCACTCCAGATAGAACTGCTGCACTTGCCAGTGTGACACCCATTTATTGGGACAGCGTCATGCCGATGATTCTTAAAGGAACATCACCACAACAGGGATCCTCCGAAAGCACTGCATTGGATCTAAGCTATAGAAATAAAGAAAAGCCTTCTCAATTGGCTAAGCCAAATGGTGGCCATTATAGATTGGGAGCTTAGTTGCATGTAGTTAGACCATGCAAAGAGAGGCAGCCATAAGCAGCAACAATAAGCACAATGTAAGGCAACATGAAAGGGAAAATACACGAATGTACCAAGCAGAAGGGAAGCACAATATGTTTTGAAAAACAGGTTTCTCGAAACTCTCCCTTGCTTTAGCTGCTTCACTGGCTCTTAAACAATGTCACTGGTTGGAGCTGAGTTTTCAGCAGGATGTACGAGTCATTCTTGACTGAGCAGATGGCCTCCCTCTAAATACGTAACTTCAACTGGCTGGCAGAGTGCAAGCCCTTTTGTCAGACCTTAAAAAAACAGGTGTGGGGGGGCGCTGTTGCGCTCGGCGAAGATGGCCGCCTGATTCACTGCTCCGTCCCGTGTGGCACCTTCTATCTGTAAAATCTCCTGTTTGCCCCGACACTGCGTATAGCCGACCCGCGGCGTGGGTTACTGACCGGACTGGGAGACTACCACGCGAGTTTCGCCCGCTGGGCTGCCCCTGCTGTGGAGTTACAGCCCGCTGTGGGAAGTGCGGAGGCAGACGCCCTCCAGCCTCCGCGCTCGGCTCCAGGAGTTCCCGCCCGAGCTCCGCGGCTTGCGGCCCACTGTGTGGGGGACGGGCGCCCCACTCGCCCTGCGCGGCTCGCTCCGGCGTGGGCCGTACTGCACCGCGGCCTCTTCCTCCTCCCCACACTGGATTCCAGAGCGACCCGCTCCGCTGCCCCGTCCTGGGTGGTGTGCTGACTGAGGTCCGGGTGTGCATCGATCCTACCCCGGATGGTGAGTGGCCCTAGCCCGATATCCTCCGCGCCCGCCACACAACAGCGGACCCTGCCCTTAATTTCGGAAGCTTGCTTCCCCTTCCCATCTGGCTGTGGCAGTCGGTCCGACTACCTTCGATACTGTCACGGAGACAACCGAACCATCCGGCTGTTGGGCCTACTACTACGATTGTTCCAGGGCCCCGGTCTCCTTCACTTGCTTTTGACGACCTGCACCGAGCGCCACCCGTTTTACTGCCTCATACAGGGTTGCTCCCCTGCACTACTTCAACACCTACGACCCCGGCTTCTTGTACCTCTCCGGCTGTTCATTGCTTCTTGGGTCCGGTCCTCCTGTGGAATTTCTTGAAAACTTCCTGGGCCCTCCTTCTGTTAACTTGCTCCTGCTTGGATTGACCGTCGGAGACGCCATATTTCTTCCGTCCTGGTGCTCAGCTCGGCCTCCGCTCATACGCCGCCTGCTCGATCCTGGTACCTGCCCTGGTGGCCATATCCACTCTCCTTTTTGGTCTCCTGTTTGGTCTCCGGGACTTAAGTTTATTCCCCCTCCGGCAACATGTCGACGCGAACCGGCAAGAAGCAATCCTCTATCAATATTTTCACTAAACCCTCGGTGGGCCCCGGGGCGGCAGCATCTACACAGGAATCTTCCCCCTCACTCGCGCTGGAACCATCCGATTCCCAGAAGATGATGGAGTTTATCCCTGAGGGGTTCACCACAATTCATAGCAAGCTGGATGACATGAATGGCACGATGTCCTCTATTAAAGCGCATATGGAGAGAACTGATGGTCGAGTGGCCGAGATTGAGGAGCGTGTGAGCACCGCCGAAGACGGCCTAGGTTCCCTCCGTGCGGAGGTCTCCACATTATCCACCCGTGTTATCGAGGTGGAGAAGAAGAACGAGGACCTTGAATCTCGCTCGAGGCGCAACAACCTTCGCATTGTCGGGGTACCGGAGAACGGTATACAAGAACCCATGGAGGACTATGTGGAGGGTATGTTACTCCAGCTCCTTGACTCCCCAAAACTCTCCCCGCAGTTTGCGATCGAGATGGCCCACCGTTCACTCACGGCGAAACCCAAACTTGGTGCACCTCCACGCCCGATCATAGCCAGGGTTTTAAATTTTCGCGACCGTGATGCCCTCCTCAGGGCGGCGAGGGCCAAGGGGGACCTTCTCTTAGGCGCAGCCAGGATCCACCTATATCCGGACTTTTCGGTGGCTGTTCAGCGGGAACGCAAGACCTTTCTGGCGGTAAAGAGGAGACTACGCGACCTCCAGGTTAAATATGCCATGTTATACCCCGCCAAACTGCGTATCGAACATGCAAACCGCGTTTACTTCTTCACGCTGCCTGAGGAGGCCTCCAGGTTCATAGATGAACACTTCCCCGGCTGAAATGTTCTCGTAACAGGCACCACTACTGACTCGCCACAGCTTGAGATATTTGTTGAACGAATGCCGTTATACCCTGCCTCAGAACTTATCCGGTCTTCTGGCATTCTGACATTACCTAATGTGGTTCCCATGAGACCACCTGATCGCACCTGTAACAAATAATGCTGTTATCTTTGCTGTTTTTTTCCCTACTGTTATTGCTCCCTGACTCATTGGCCCTCATTACAACTAAGGCGTTAAGGGTTAAAGCCACCGTTAACCCTTAACGTCTGATTCTGATTTTAACACCTGCTTTTAGCAGCCGTTAAAATCCATGGTGCTAATCCGCCATGATGCTAATTACGCCACCGTAATTTACGGTGGCCTAATTAGCGCCTTCCCCACTCCCATTATGCCCTATGGGGCAAAAATGGGAATGGGGAAGGGAAAATGGGAAATGGGGATTTACCGCCCCACTCACCTTGGAATGGGGCGGTAAATCCGCCATCCACCATGGTGTAAACATAGTTTACACCATGGTGGTAAAGTTGGTGTACTTAGCACCAAGGTTGTAATGACCTCCATTGTCCTAATGCAATGCAACCGGGCTAACCCCGTTAAATTGGTTCATTATATGTTTACTATGCCTGCTCCTTCCCCCACGGGACCTCCCCTGGATGGGAATTGTTATTAGTGTCGGGCATTATGTTTATCCTAATATTGCCTCATGGTTTGGAGCATCGCCGCCAGGCCACCTCACAGGCCCCCCAGGCGTCGATGCCATTGTGTTGGTTTTGGTTGTTGGGCTATAGGGGGATCATCCCTCTGTTTGGGGGAGGGATGTGGGAGGGGGAGGGGGGAATGGGGTTATACGTTAAAAAAAGCTTGGTATTCGCAGAGAAGGTGGAGTCCGAAGCACTACGGTCCCGTCGGCGATACAGATCTGTCCGCACTGGGCGCCGTCCATGGGGGGCACATTTCCATCCACCCGTATTCCTCTATGGCTACCCCTGGAGGGTTGAGTGAGGAAACCTTGACATTTATGAGCTGGAACGCACAGGGGCTGGGTAATTACAAGAAAATGAGACTATTACAACTTCAGGCCGAGCGTCACAGGGCTAAAATCCTGTTCCTTCAGGAGATGCATGCATGCACAGAGTATTGTGAAAAATTTGCAAAAACATGGGGTCCACAAAGGCACTTCACCACCTACTCTACCCAGAGCCGCGGGGTTATGACCCTTATCCACAGGAGCCTTAGATTTATCCCCGCCGCTACGATAATTGATCCCCTGGGCAGATAAGTGCTACTTCATGGTACCCTACAGAATAGGGAAGTTGTCCTGCTAAATATATATGGTCCCAATATTGACGATCCCGACTTTTACACACACCTTACAACTCTCTTGGATGGCTTCCCTCTGATACTGATTCTCTGGGAGGCGATTTCAACACGATATTCGACGTGGATCTTGATAGATCTGGCTCCAGACCCAGACAACTCTCCAGAGCTGCATATACCACGCTTTCCTCCCTTCCTCGCTTAGCCCTGTTTGACGCTTGGAGGTTCCTCTATCCCAACTCCCGCTCTTATTCCTTTTACTCCTCGGTTCACGATTCCTTTTCCCAGATTGATAGATGGTTGTTATCCGACGGTCTGATGAAGACCGTGTCTGGTATGGCATTCCTTCCCAGGACCCTATCGGATTACTCCCCAGTGACTGTCACCCTATGTTGGGGTCTAGACCGGGACCAAACCAGACACTGGAGAATGAAACCACTTTCTCTCCTCGATCCGGTCTTTAGCTCGGAGATGGAGTCGGCGATCGAGGAGTTCTTCGAGATTAACACCAACTCTGTGTCTTCACAGGCCACCCTATGGGAGTCCTTTAAGGTTTATATCAGAGGCATTGCCCTTTCCAAGGAAAATGATATCCTCAAAACTATTCGTAGGGAAATTGCCGAAAGCGAGGCCACATTATCTGCGCTGGAGACCCAGTACACTCAAGACCCAACCCCTGAAATCCTTGCGTTAATTGGCACGGAATTGGACACCTTTCGGCCGCTTGCAGACCGCGAGCGGAGGTTTCTGGATAATCCCGGGCGGGCAACGGGATATGGTGAGGGTGGACGTCCTAGCCGTCTCCTAGCTAGACTTCTCCGTCGCGAGTTCGGTGCCCCGCCCATTCCCGGAATTGAGAGACCTGATGGATCCCTGGCCACCTCCCCTGGAGATGTCAATACCGAATTCCTTTCCTTCTATCAATCCCTATATGCACACTCGGACAACGCCACTACGGCAGAAATTGATGCTTACCTCGATAAACTTCCCCTCTCGGTCCTTTCTCCTGAGACTATCGGATCCCTTGAGAATCCATTCACCCCTGAGGAGTTCTCGGAGGCCATAGACTCCCTATCTTCAGGCAAATCCCCAGGATCGGATGGTATACCAGTTGAGTTTTATAAGCACTTCAAATCACTCCTACTCCCTCGTCTGGCTGCACTCTGGGAGGAGTCGGTAGAGGTAGGTCAGTTCCCCCCCTCACTCCGCGAAGCCACCATAACAGTCGTGCTAAAACCCAATAAATCCTCTTCTCAATGCGGCTCTTACCGTCCGCTTTCATTGATCAATTGTGATGTCAAGATTTATGCAAAATTACTCGCTCTACGTCTTATCCCCTTCATGCCACATATCATTCATCCTGACCAGGCGGGATTCATCCCGGGCCGCTCCACCTCCTTGAATTTGAGACGCCTTTTCAACATTATAAGTAGAGTAAGCCCGGGTGTACACGCGGTGGCCGCAACTCTTCATATGCAAAAGGCTTTTGATTCGGTCTCGTGGAGCTATCTCTGGTGGGTACTTGACAAATGCAAATTTGGCCCCACCTTTGTCTCCTGGGTCAGGCTACTGTACTCCAACCCCGTGGCCAGAGTCCGTACCGAGGGCCTTTGTTCCCCCCTTTTCCACATAGCTAGGGGCACTAGACAGGGTGGCCCCTTCTCACCCTTAATCTTTGCTGTGGCAATGGAGCCGTTTGCTGACATGCTTCGCCAAAACCGTGCGCATAGGGGTCTACGTACAGCTGGTTCCTCTGATATAGTCTCTCTATATGCTGACGATGCTCTCCTCTATATTCGTTCCCCCGAAATTAATTTGGCCCCAATACTGGAAGATATTGCTCTATTTGGACGTATCTCTGGTCTCACGGTGAACTGTTCTAAATCAACCCTCTTTCCGCTTACTCCCAGTACACTCCCACCTCCCGATACCATGGGATTCGCATGGGCCCAATCTAAATTTACTTATTTGGGCGTAGTGGTGTCCCGTCACACCGAACGGGTCCTGGAGGAAAATTATCAGTCATACCTTGCAAACCTTACAATAAAAATACAGGGCTGGAACAAACTTCCGATCTCACTGGCGGGTAGGATAGGGGTACTAAAGATGGTAGTACTTCCCCAACTCCTGTATAGATTTGCTAATATTCCGCAATGGCCGGGAGCTGACTTTTTTCGGGCGTTGACCCGCACCCTAAACTCCTTCCTCTGGCACTCTGGCGCAGTCCGCCTTAAATTCAAGACCCTGTCCGCCCCCATGGAAGCTGGCGGCTTTGGGGCACCAGACTTCCTTAAGTACTGGCTGGCGGCACAACTCCAACATACTGCACACTGGTTCAATACATCGGACCACCCTCCCCATGTCAGACTAGAAAGGCTATCAGTCAGTGACCGGGACATTCGATCTCTCATGATCACACCTATGCCAGTGGTATCGGACTCACTGGATCCAGCGACATTCACATCCTTGGCCTTATCCAAATCTTGGCAAATACTGGGCACCGCCCATCCCTTCCACGGTAACCTCCCAATTTGGAATTTCCTTCCGGAGGTCCCACGAGTCCCACCCTCTGTAGTTCGTACTTGGGCCAAGGCGGGTTATGAATTGCTACGTGACATTTCATAGAATGGCCTGACCTCCCGGCTCTCCTCAGACGGAGACCCTCCGTCTGGCTCCAATATTCGTCCCTCCGTAGAGTACTCAAGCACAAGTACACGTGTTTTCCAGCACTACCACCCGATGAGCCTGCAATCACCGAACTAACCTCACCTGTCCCCCTGAGGGGCAAAATCTCCAGACTATATACTCTGCTTCAAACCAGATCGCCCCCTACATTCCCCAAACTACGGCGCTCCTGGGAGACAGATCTCGGCCTCGAGGTGTCCGATGAGCGTTGGACCCATATGTGTTCACGTATCCAGGGTGTCTCCTTCAACTCCCGATTCAAATTAATTCAATTCAAGGTGCTCCACAGGTACCACTACACCCCGACCAGGCTACATCGCATCTCGGGCGACTCCTCCCCTAGGTGCCCTAGGTGTGGCTATGATGATGCTGATTATATCCACATGATCTGGTCTTGTCCCCGACTCGCTCAATTCTGGACCTCAGTGTGTTCTACTATGTTGTCTATCCTTGAATCCCCCATCTCCCCATCCCCAATGAAATGCCTGTTTCATGATTTCCCCGAGCTCCACCGTGACTCCAGAAAACTTGCTGGCCTCTGTATGCTACTAGCTGTGCGCACAATTCTACTTCGCTGGCTTCGGCCTACCACCCCTACTCATGCACAGTGGCTTGGGGCAGTTACGTGGGCCTCCGACACAGAAGAGTCCTGGGCGATACAACAGCCCGCCCACTCTAGACCTAGAGATATCTGGCTGAAGTTCCGCTCATTTATGTCTTCCACTGATTCCGACTCAGGTCCTGTATCCCCAACCCCCTAGCCTAGATCATCCTTGAATTATTTTCCATCTGCCTATGTTCCGACCTCCCATGTGTCCCCCCATGTGCATATGTTGATTCCTTTTCCTTCATGTGCTTTGTTTATACGAACTATATGTATTTGTGCCGATTGCACTGTTTTGATTCCATATGCCTTATTGCTACTCACCTGTATCTGTGTTGCCGAGCTGAATAAATAAAAGTTTAAAAAAAAAATAAAAAAAACAGGTGTCATACAATACTGACCATCTGTGCAAACATATTACAATTGATCACATACAGCGCATTGTGAATCAGTGCCATAGGATACTGGAAAATTATTGATGTCAATGTACAATATATTTCAATGCACAGTACTGTTACGAATGTCACATAATATTTACGTGCTACACAGTATTGAAATGTACACAGAAGATATTTCCATTCCATACAGTATTCCATGAATGCTTAGCATGTCACCATGGCACATTGTCATGAGCAAAGGCAGACTGTGGTGTGAAATCCTTTCGCCATAGGAATATTTCCATGTCTTGTGATATTGCAGTAAATGCAAACTAGATTGTCAGGTGACACAGTATTTGCCATGAAAGCCATGGGGTATTGCCAGGCTGACAATTATCGTAGTGAATGAGAGAATATAGGCATAAGTGAAAATACTTCCATATATGCAGTGTGTGATGTAATGCCAGTGGAGTGCAAGTACATTGATAATAGTGGGTGGACTAATGCCACAAGGGGTTGTCACCAATGCACATGGGTTTGTCATGCCACCCACTAGAGGTATGTATAGGATATTGTCGTACCAATGGGGCAGCAATACACCATGCTTTTATGCCAATAGTGGTGTGTGTGTCCTGGCAATAGGCTGATCAGTCGTGGCAATAGTGAGAGGCATGATGTTACATTGTAATGCACTAGGGCACATGTTATTTTTCATGCCACTCATTCTTGCATCATATGCTGTCCACATTTCACACCTAGCAAACTGTATCATGCCTGGACATGAACACTGGATTTCCATGCTCCGTACTGATAACTGGCCTCTTATACCACCTTCCCTAATACCTAGCCTTTAATAACTCTACAAAGTATCCGGCCTCGACACACTCCTGCTATGCAATTAACATGTGCATTGCCCAGCCCACACACCAGTCCACTAATGCACCTCAAACACAATACCTGCCTTTCATGGCTTAACCTCCTACATTCAATACTTGACTGCTCCTGCACTCCACACCCAATACCTAACTGATTTTGTACAAAACAGTGTCCAACAACTGTACATTGCTCTTCTTCTATAACATTGTTTGCAGTTTGAAATTTGTGGTTCATCTGTGACTCCATTTAGTCCACAAAAACAATCATGGAAACTGATTGGGAACAACACACAAAAAAACTTTCAAGGAGGAACATTTCTTGTAATCTTACTTCTTTCTTCAAAGAATGTGTAAGCTACCGGAGTCCCTAAACGGAAGAACACCTTATCTCTATGTGGGGTGCCTGTCCCTCGGTAGAAGGTGATGATCCGCCTATCTAATAGGGAAAGAGAGAAGAGAGCTGTCCCTCTATCTACAAGATATCCTATTAAATTCTCTATTCAGATGACCGAATCAGAATTATGCATTAGGGCTTCACTTTTCGTTCCGTTGATATTTCATGGAGGAATTATTGCCTTAAGGCAAAAAGCCCTATTTTACTTTTATTCACTTTACAGGAAGTGTGTCCGCCAAGTTTTGTAGATCAAGTGGTGATTTTTGTGGTCAGCCTAAGCAAAAGTATAAAACAAAGTAGAAAAAGTGATTCTAAAAGTACTATATGGGCTAAAATGTCTCCCAAGTGAAGTGAGTTCACTAGTTTGCCAATGATGGTTTTCTATGTGCCAGCTTGGCACCTTATCATAAGCAGGTATTGTTTAGCTTGTTTCCATGCTCAAGACACGGATTTCTAAGGAACCGAGGGAGATTAAATGTTAAAATAAGTTAATAGAAAATAGGAGAAGGTATGTTCTCCAATACAATGATGTTAGTTATATCCCGTATCTCCTCAGGGATATCGTCCATCCAGGTGGTCGACCGGTGTCAATGACGTTCTTGCCTATGTCATCTTCATCATGATGAGTGGTTTACTACATCTGGTGGAATTTGTCTTGTCTGTGAAATATGGCGGTGATTACCACATCCAACCTAGATAGAGATATTTAGAAATGTTTGGACCTGGGTCCGGTAGCTGTAGATTTCTTTTACATGTTAGTTTACACATAACGTTAAGACACCAATTTCCAATAGATAACCATTCATATGCTCCATGTGATCTCATGATGCTCTGTCAGAGGCCCTGAGGCACCCCCACACCTATTCCAGGGGCTTTTTGAGAGTTAATAAGCTTTGCTTACATCCGCTATAAATCCTCATTCTAATTTCTACTGTGGAAAAGTAACATGACTGTGAAAAGTTACCTTATACCCAGATGTCGATGGCTTTTGTCTGGGTAATACTTTGTTGATTGGACTTGGGTCTCTATTAGGTGTAGGAGATTTCCCAGTGTGCTGCTCAATAGCCGGATCCCCTAAAGAAAGGGCTTATATTTAGTCATGGGTTCTTTTAGTTGCAACCATAATTGTGTCGCAGGAGAGGCTGTTGTAGTCCCCAAATTGCACAGTGCTGCCTAGTGGGGCGCGATTCACTTTCGTGAACCCAGATGGATGGGGTAATGTGTCTTGACCCGTATCTCATCTTAATTATACTGATGTTACATGCGCTGATGTTCAGGCTGTGCGAATCTGCACGGAATGTCCTTTAACTATGGTCTTATATTTTAGATTTTCAGGTCGTATAGAAAATCACGAACTCATTGCGGTTATGCGTGAATCCTGGCTTGGGATGATGCATGCTGTGACGTCTCCTGCAAGGGGAGTGTGATAGTGTTAGGTATCGCGCTCTCAAGTATCTTGTTCCATTGTAACCACTGTCCCATCGAGAACACAACTTGATGATTACAGAAATCTTTGATGTATTACACAGTCATTATTTTAGCTTTTCCAACATGGTCAACCACGGGATCAAAAGGAACCATCATGGGCACAGAAGTTGCATTTTTTATGCTAATTCTCACAAACGGGCAGTGGAGAGCAATTCTTAAAATGAAAATGCCCATGCCAGAACATCTGCAAGCAATCCACAATAAAACAAAAACAGAATTTCATAACTGTGGACCATCTAGATTTAAATGAACTGGCTTCAGTATTCACGAGGGTAGCTGGTATATGACCCTGCAGCATCTTAAATCCTTTTGAAATGATAGGATTCAAGTCAAAAATTCGAACTTGCCTAAACACTAGCGAAGGATATCATTTATTTCCTTAGAATAAAATCTGTGTTTGTGAACTAAAATAAGGTTATGCTCTTAGATGTTAAATATATGCCATAATGGTTTTATTATAATTACTGTACTATTTGGAAATAGAGAAATCTCACAATATTTGACTTTTGGTACATACATATCATGCAATCCAATGCTAAGCGATACTGTCATCATTTGGCAATTCAAAGTTAATATAACAAGGGGGTTGGCTGTCAAATTGGCATTAGACAATGAGTCGGGTACAACCATGAATTTTTGTTAGCTCTGTAAAAGTTGTTCCAATGAAAACATTTTCTTTAATGCATGATTACGATTTAACAAATTAAAAGATGCACTTTGTTCTTCTAAAACACTGCTCCAAGGCATTTAAAGCACTTAAAACAATGTGGATTGCAACATTTGATCATGTTTCATGAGAAATATAGTTCATAAATGTGACTGGAGACTATAATGTTCTTAAAGGTTCGTGAACACTTTTTTATACCCATGATTAAGACTTGGAAAATGAAGAAACCACAGTGTTCATGCATATTGTGCGGTTTTTAAAATTGAGTCAAATTAAAATAAATGGAGTCATTCCAGCTGCTAGGAATATGTTGCTTGCTGCATAATCTGGAACATATAAAAGCATCTCTCCGGCTCTCTGAGTGTCAGAGGATAAGTCATATTACATCCAATAATGCTTTTTGAAAATGTTTTGAAAGAGATAATAAACACTTTAAGATAGAGTTTATTCACAAACCATTTTACAAATGGCACAACAAAGTTTAGTGGATAGCCCAGCAATAGTGGCGCTTAAATAAGCCCAGAAAGCTGATGCAAGTGCTAATGATTTGTGGCCACATATATGGACCAACCATGCCACAATTAAGAAAAAAATCACCCTCCATGATTAGTAAATACTTGAACATGAGAAGGTTATAAAAGGAACAAGTTACTTACTTGTAACTCCTGTTCTCCAGCATGGGTATCTTTCATGGATTCACATGCTCATGAATATTCCCCGTCAGGCTGGGAATCCTCTGTAATATTAAAGCAGTTTTACTTTAAAGCTTAAAAACTCAGAGCCTCACAGTCTACAGAAGGTATCTTTTAGATATAACAAGCTCCTATCCTTCATGTGGTGAGAAGGTCACAGCATAAAAAAAATGCCTCTACTCTCACCCATTAGACAGAACAGAGACTCTAAGAACAGACAGTCACGGTCTACACTTACCCCTCCAAACCAAAGAAAAAGAAGGGGTACTGCACATGCATTCCTCGCTTCAACCCAAATCTAGCCCAAACCACATCGGCTCCCAGGGAACATTTCGATATACCACAGTTGCGCTCAGTACTGGGCCACTGAACTGCGATGCAGCACCTCCATGTACTGACATAAAAACAAGTCATCAAGCATGTTGCATAATCTTCAGAGCATCTATTTGCTTGTTTGTGGATGTGGAAAAATGTATCCTTTCAAAACATACTAACATCCTGGGAAATTAAAACATGAAAATGTTTCTTTTTTCCAAAGTTGTCCAGAAGTGAGTATTCTTTCATTTCAATCCTTTCCATTTTAACCAAGTTTCTTGATAAATGAGGCAATCTTTTTCTTTGTTTTGGAGGGATAAGTGTAGACCGTGACTGTCTGTTCTTACAGTCTCTTTTCTGTCTAATGGTTGGTGGTAAAGGCATTGTATTGTGCTCTGATCTTCTCACCAGTTGAAGGATAAACACATGTTGTAACTAGAAGATACGGTTACATGTCTTTATATCGAAATCTTTCCAACCAAATTAAAATTGCATCAAAAGTTATCCAACGTGTTTTACCCTTAACACCCCAACCCAAACAAAATTAACCCTTTACCCCACACAAATATGCATTCAATGCATATTTTTACGCTGCCTAATTTACAATGGAAAAAGATTTGTTGGAAACTTTTTCGATGGAAAGACTCCATACCCAAGACACCTTCTGTAGATTCTGAGGCGATCCCCTTCTTTCCAAACAAACCTTCAAGCTACCATGTAAATGTTACACACCTCGGAACCCCAATGCTTAGAGAAAGGTGGGGGGGACAAAACAAGGGAAGATCAGGATCCCTGGTATATGCAAAGGAACTCCAGTTAGCTATTGGCATAAGTCAGCAAAGCTTCCATTCAAGAAACAAGGAACAAAAGTACTTACTCTGTAGAGCGTGCATGGAAACAGTGCCCCCCTGACACCCACCTGCCCTTCCTAACCTCGAGTCAAATTATGGCAGTGAAAACCCTGGTTTACATGGGAAAATGCTGGATTGATACTGAGTAGTGCAAGACTGAGTACAAGCTCTCCAGCAAGAGAAATATCAGGGAGCCCACAGCAGACGAGTACACAGTGTGACAGTAGGGAGTAGTCCTTCACAGGAGTGTCAGCAACGATAACAAAGCAGTGAGCGAGAGGAGCTACAGGCCCAATACTGGCCTGAATGTGGGTCAGTGGGGACGGGAGGATGGAAGCGCATAACCCCTGAGGAAACCAGAAATCAAAGGAGGCAGGGGAGGTAGAAAATCATCAGTGAGCAGGGGGAAATAATGAAGGATGGAGCAGGGCTAGAGATAATCAAGCAGGGATGTCATTTAGGGGCAGCAACTGCGACCCCTGAGGGCTCCTTTGCTACCCCTGTGGTCTCCCTTGCTACCCCTAAAGCAAGCTCCTGGCCTGTGGCCAGCACCATGTAGCTCTTTGCTTCTGGTGTGGTTGGCTTTATTGTTCAGTCCTCTTCCTGTTTAAACATTTTATTGTAGCAATATAAAGGCACATATAACAAGAACAGTTAACCATTTTTAAGCAATTATATGATTTCAAGTGTTAAAATGTATATTTCTGATCGAAACATGTTGAATAAGTTAATTCCAAATAACTTATTAGAATTGGGTAATGAATAAGACAACAGAGGAGGGAACATAAGACACAGTAACAGGACATAAAACAATAGGTAAGGAGGGGGTAGGAGTACATGACTAAAAGAAGTTGAAATCAATTAATCATGAGCATTGAGATAATGTATGAACAAATTCCATTTTCTATCAAATTTATGTAAATAGTCAAATGAAGAAGCACAACATTTTTCCATTCGATGGATGGAGCAGATCGAATTCCACCAAGTATCATGTGATAGATTAGTTGTATTCTTCCAATCACATGTAATATTTTGAAAAGCAATACTTATAAACAAGTTAAATAGAGTAGGAGAGTCAATATGTCGTATAGCTGGATTAACAATAGAGCCAATCATGAGATTAGCAAGCGTTAGTGGTTCTGCTAAATGAAAGATTGATTGCATGCATGACCTTATTTTGGATTAAAAAGCATGAACATATTTACATTTGAAAATTAAATGAGTAAAATCTGCATTGGGTTCAGAACATGACCAACAGTTGTTGGATAGACTATCTACAGCTTGGAGATGCGTATAGGAGTAAGAAAAGCATGGTAAAAAATGAAAAAATAGGTTCAGGTAAGATTGTCTACAGGGGATGTAGATTGACATCTTTTTCCAAATTTTGGACCAATGATCTGAGGAGTGTTGAAGGTCCCAATCGATTTCCCATTGTCTGATAATAATGAGGTTAAGTGAGTTTGGAGAAGGGGTATCATTTAGAAACATATACAGTTTGGCAGCATTAATAGAGGATTATTAATTAGGAGGTTTTAAAAGGGAGAAGGGGATTTTTGGTTAAAAGTTGGTAAGGATTTAATAATTGATTTGATTATAGATGTGTTGAAGAGGAGATCTGGCGTGGGGATATTGTATTGTGAGCAAATCTTGGAGAAAGGGACTACCTTTGAGTTGTGCAAAAGTTGTTTGACAAATTTGATACCTGAAGTGTACCATCGGTATATAGTGGACAAATTGAATTTGGTAGAATTTTGCTTATTAAACCAATGAAAAATATTGTCAGGGTTAGTTTTAATGAAAGAGTTAACAGCAAGTTTTTTCCAAATGATTTTGAAAAAGTGTAATGAAGGAAAGGTAGTGATGTTAGGCCAGGAAGAGGTCATTAGGAAATGGGAAAGGGAGAGTGGAGAAATACAGCTAGCTTCAATATTGATCCAAAGGGGAGCATTATCAATGTGTGATTCATAATGTTTAAAGATGATTCATTGTTTTAGGACACAAGCTTTATGATATTTGGAAATTAGCAAACTTGACTCCTCCTGGGGATTTGGGAAGTCTTAATTTATTGATGGCAATGTGCAGTACTTTATTGTTCCATTGGAATTTAAGAAAAAGGGAGTCAAGTTTTTTGTGAAAAGAGGTATGAATTACAGTGGGGATCATGGATAGTCAATAGAGGATAATGGGGCTGATCATCTGTTTAATAGTAACGAGGCATCCCCACGAAGATAGAAAAAGAGGCGACTATCTTTCAGTCATTTCTATTGTTTTTTCAATTAGGGAGTTAGTTTAAGATTTTAGTAGTGTGGATATCTTTAGCGATGAAAAGCACTAGATACTTGATATGGGATGGTTGCCAGGATAAACTAGAGGGGTATTGGTGGGGTTACATGGATTAGTGAGAGGCATGACCTCAGATTTATCCAAATTTAATTTGTATCCAGAAACGATGGAAAAATGATTTCGAGTATTTATTAAATGTTGGATGGAGGAGGCTGGTTCAGAAAGATAAATTAAGATATTGCCGGCATAAGCAGATAATTTGATTCCTATATCATTTATAAAGCTACCTTTGAAATTAGTGTTTATTCTAATGCTTTGGAGAAGGGGTTCTAAAGCAAGAATGAATAGTAAAGGAGAAAGGGGACAGCCTTGGCCAGTTCCTCTTTACAATTGGAAATGAAGAGGAGAGATAATTATTGATAAGGAAACGAGTGGTAGGTGAGGAGTAAAGAATTTTAATCAGGTTAATAAAGTATGGAGATATGCCATGCCAGGTTAAAGAGTGGAACATGAAAGACCAAGAAACACAATCAAATGCTTTCTCAGCGTCAAGGGCAAGAAGGGCTAAAGGATCAATTGAATTTTGAGAGTGTGCAAGGATGTTAAATAAGAGTCTGGAGTTAGATGAAGCAAAGCGACCTTTGATAAAACTGGATTGATCGGGATGTATACGTTTGAGGATATATAGTTCTAATCGTTTTACAAGAATTTTAGCAATAATCTTTGAATCCAAATTAATGAGAGAAATGGGTTTGTAGTTTTTAATTATAGATGGGTCTTTGTCAGGCTTGGGAAAGAGTATTAATAGGGCCTCACCAAATGATCCAGGGCCTTGGCCATTTTCAGCAAAGTAAGAGTATAATTCTAAAAGTTTAGGTGCAATGGAATCAATTAAAGTTTTATAAAAATCCTAATATTTCTTGTTTAATTTCATTATGGCAGATAGGTGTATCAAGGGGGAAAGATCATTTCCTTTGTGTTAGCTTTGAAGAAAGAGTTGATTTCAGAGGCATTGGTAGATGGATCAGACGAATATATGTTTTAGAGTAGAAATCAAGAAAACCATCGTTTATGTCTTTTGGTTTGGTTTATCCGTTACCATGAGAGGAGATGATATAGGTTATAAAGGATTTTTCTTTTTTTATCGTTAGATATGAAGCTAACATTTTGCCAGCCTTGTTGGATGCAATGTGGAATTGGGTTCTGGACCGGAGTATGGAGTTAGCAGCTTTGTCAGTGCAAATTTTATTAAACTCAATACACTTAGCCATAAGAGCTTTCATGATGTTGGGATTCAGGTTTGCATAGTAGGATTGCTCAAGGCATTTGATTGAAGCTAAAAGGGTGTTATGGTTGAGTTCAGATTGCCGTTATTTAATGGCAACAAATTTGATTATGAAACCACGGAGGGAAGCTTCAAAGGCATCCCAGTTGTTGTACAAGGAGGTGTGCTCAGGACGATCATTAAAGAAAAAATATTTAATGAAGGAGTTGGCTTTATCTACAAAGGATTGATCTTTAAGAAGAAACTAATTAAATCTCCATCTCTGAGAGAATTTAGTAGTGGGAGTCCATTCAAGAGTGGTGGAAATAGGGGCATGGTCTGATATAGTTATAGCTACGATTCCAGAGTTTAAAATGGATGAAGTTAACAAAGAGTTGACAAAAATATAATCTAGTCTGGAAAAGGATTGATGGCATGGGGAATATAAGGTGAAATCTTTAGTCTCTGGATGACAGAAGCACCAAGAGTCAATTAAGTTTAAGTTTTGTAATGAATTGAGAAAGCTGTTGCGAGATTTGGAGTTGATAAAATTCAAGGAGGATTTACGGTCAAGGGCAAAGTTGAAAATCTGGTTCATGTCACCACAAAAAATGAACTTGTCTCGGCTCTTCTGTGAGAGTTTTGGTAAGAAAGTTGGACCAAAACGGGGGGTTTAGAGCATTGGGGCCATAGACATTAACAATGGCAACAGGTAAATTATTGATAATTGTGTCCACAATGATCCACCTTCCTTCTGGATCTTTTTCTTCGCTAACTGGTATAAAGTTTAGATGCTTATTAATTAAAATAGATACTCCACCTTTCTTATCCAAAGCACTTGAAAAAAGTGTGTGACTGACCCAGGGGGATCTAATCTTGAGGTTTTCACTTACAGAACTTAAATGAGCCTCTTCGAGAAATATAATGTCAGATTTTTGCTTGACCAGTTGGGATATAATATTGCTACATTTGATAGAATGGCCTAGTCCTTTAACATTCCATGTGATAAGCATAACAGACATTAGAAAGGAGAAGAGGGATAATTATAATAGTAGAGTATGAAGCATAAAGAAAATAAAAATTAATATGCAGCCATAAGCACACTTTTTAAAACTTTCAAAACATCAATGGAATAAATATTACTAAATGTAATTGTAACATTGGAGTATATGGGGAAAAACATAATGAAGGGAAGACAACAATAGAAAGAAGAGCATATAGGAGAATATAAGTTGAATATAAAATGATGTATAAGAATAAGTAATGACAAAAGGATAAAGGTAAGATTAGTTGGAAAGTAAATGAGCACAAGCATCATGAAGGATACCAGAGTACAGAGATGGAATAAGCACAGACGAAGAGAAGCAAGAGCAAGAGGTATTAGTTTCAGCTAAGGTTGTAACTGCATGAACATAGATAGTAGCCATTAAAAACAACAATGAGGTGGAAACAAAAGATTAGAAAAGCAAAGAGGAAATTGCATGACAGAAATGAGGAAATTGCATGACAGAACTGGTGGTTGCAGAGTATCAATATCATTGAGGTTACTCAAGTTTGCAGGGTTGAGGGAGAAGGATCAGTAGATTTAATGCGAGATCTTCATTTGGAATCTCATGGGGAATATAATGTGAAATCTTTAGTCTCTGGATGACAGAAGCACCAAGAGTCAATTAAGTTTAAGTTTTGTAATGAATTGAGAAAGCTGTTGCGAGATTTGGAGTTGAT
Source organism: Ambystoma mexicanum (assembly GCF_040938575.1). Lineage (NCBI taxonomy): Eukaryota > Metazoa > Chordata > Amphibia > Caudata > Ambystomatidae > Ambystoma > Ambystoma mexicanum. Next base: position 949,677,012 of record NC_090933.1, on the reverse strand, counting down.
AAAATTCAAGGAGGATTTACGGTCAAGGGCAAAGTTGAAAATCTGGTTCATGTCACCACAAAAAATTAACTTGTCTCGGCTCTTCTGTGAGAGTTTTGGTAAGAAAGTTGGACCAAAACGGGGGGTTTAGAGCATTGGGGCCATAGACATTAACAATGGCAACAGGTAAATTATTGATAATTGTGTCCACAATGATCCACCTTCCTTCTGGATCTTTTTCTTCGCTAACTGGTGTAAAGTTTAGATGCTTATTAATTAAAATAGATACTCCACCTTTCTTATCCAAAGCACTTGAAAAAAGTGTGTGACTGACCAAGGGGGATCTAATCTTGAGGTTTTCACTTACAGAACTTAAATGAGTCTCTTCGAGAAATAAAATGTCAGATTTTTGCTTGACCAGTTGGGATATAATATTGCTACATTTGATAGAATGGCCTAGTCCTTTAACATTCCATGTGATAAGCATAACAGACATTAGAAAGGAGAAGAGGGATAATTATAATAGTAGAGTATGAAGCATAAAGAAAATAAAAATTAATATGCAGCCATAAGCACACTTTTTAAAACTTTCAAAACATCAATGGAATAAATATTACTAAATGTAATTGTAACATTGGAGTATATGGGGAAAAACATAATGAAGGGAAGACAACAATAGAAAGAAGAGCATATAGGAGAATATAAGTTGAATATAAAATGATGTATAAGAATAAGTAATGACAAAAGGATAAAGGTAAGATTAGTTGGAAAGTAAATGAGCACAAGCATCATGAAGGATACCAGAGTACAGAGATGGAATAAGCACAGACGAAGAGAAGCAAGAGCAAGAGGTATTAGTTTCAGCTAAGGTTGTAACTGCATGAACATAGATAGTAGCCATTAAAAACAACAATGAGGTGGAAACAAAAGATTAGAAAAGCAAAGAGGAAATTGCATGACAGAAATGAGGAAATTGCATGACAGAAATGGTGGTTGCAGAGTATCAATATCATTGAGGTTACTCAAGTTTGCAGGGTTGAGGGAGAAGGATCAGTAGATTTAATGGGAGATCTTCATTTGGAATCTCATGGGGAATATAATGTGAAATCTTTAGTCTCTGGATGACAGAAGCACCAAGAGTCAATTAAGTTTAAGTTTTGTAATGAATTGAGAAAGCTGTTGCGAGATTTGGAGTTGATAAAATTCAAGGAGGATTTACGGTCAAGGGCAAAGTTGAAAATCTGGTTCATGTCACCACAAAAAATGAACTTGTCTCGGCTCTTCTGTGAGAGTTTTGGTAAGAAAGTTGGACCAAAACGGGGGGTTTAGAGCATTGGGGCCATAGACATTAACAATGGCAACAGGTAAATTATTGATAATTGTGTCCACAATGATCCACCTTCCTTCTGGATCTTTTTCTTCGCTAACTGGTGTAAAGTTTAGATGCTTATTAATTAAAATAGATACTCCACCTTTCTTATCCAAAGCACTTGAAAAAAGTGTGTGACTGACCCAGGGGGATCTAATCTTGAGGTTTTCACTTACAGAACTTAAATGAGTCTCTTCGAGAAATATAATGTCAGATTTTTGCTTGACCAGTTGGGATATAATATTGCTACATTTGATAGAATGGCATAGTCCTTTAACATTCCATGTGATAAGCATAACAGACATTAGAAAGGAGAAGAGGGATAATTATAATAGTAGAGTATGAAGCATAAAGAAAATAAAAATTAATATGCAGCCATAAGCACACTTTTTAAAACTTTCAAAACATCAATGGAATAAATATTACTAAATGTAATTGTAACATTGGAGTATATGGGGAAAAACATAATGAAGGGAAGACAACAATAGAAAGAAGAGCATATAGGAGAATATAAGTTGAATATAAAATGATGTATAAGAATAAGTAATGACAAAAGGATAAAGGTAAGATTAGTTGGAAAGTAAATGAGCACAAGCATCATGAAGGATACCAGAGTACAGAGATGGAATAAGCACAGACGAAGAGAAGCAAGAGCAAGAGGTATTAGTTTCAGCTAAGGTTGTAACTGCATGAACATAGATAGTAGCCATTAAAAACAACAATGAGGTGGAAACAAAAGATTAGAAAAGCAAAGAGGAAATTGCATGACAGAAATGAGGAAATTGCATGACAGAAATGGTGGTTGCAGAGTATCAATATCATTGAGGTTACTCAAGTTTGCAGGGTTGAGGGAGAAGGATCAGTAGATTTAATGGGAGATCTTCATTTGGAATCTCATGGGGAATATAATGTGAAATCTTTAGTCTCTGGATGACAGAAGCACCAAGAGTCAATTAAGTTTAAGTTTTGTAATGAATTGAGAAAGCTGTTGCGAGATTTGGAGTTGATAAAATTCAAGGAGGATTTACGGTCAATGGCAAAGTTGAAAATCTGGTTCATGTCACCACAAAAAATGAACTTGTCTCGGCTCTTCTGTGAGAGTTTTGGTAAGAAAGTTGGACCAAAACGGGGGCTTTAGAGCATTGGGGCCATAGACATTAACAATGGCAACAGGTAAATTATTGATAATTGTGTCCACAATGATCCACCTTCCTTCTGGATCTTTTTCTTCGCTAACTGGTGTAAAGTTTAGATGCTTATTAATTAAAATAGATACTCCACCTTTCTTATCCAAAGCACTTGAAAAAAGTGTGTGACTGACCCAGGGGGATCTAATCTTGAGGTTTTCACTTACAGAACTTAAATGAGTCTCTTCGAGAAATATAATGTCAGATTTTTGCTTGACCAGTTGGGATATAATATTGCTACATTTGATAGAATGGCCTAGTCCTTTAACATTCCATGTGATAAGCATAACAGACATTAGAAAGGAGAAGAGGGATGATTATAATAGTAGAGTATGAAGCATAAAGAAAATAAAAATTAATATGCAGCCATAAGCACACTTTTTAAAACTTTCAAAACATCAATGGAATAAATATTACTAAATGTAATTGTAACATTGGAGTATATGGGGAAAAACATAATGAAGGGAAGACAACAATAGAAAGAAGAGCATATAGGAGAATATAAGTTGAATATAAAATGATGTATAAGAATAAGTAATGACAAAAGGATAAAGGTAAGATTAGTTGGAAAGTAAATGAGCACAAGCATCATGAAGGATACCAGAGTACAGAGATGGAATAAGCACAGACGAAGAGAAGCAAGAGCAAGAGGTATTAGTTTCAGCTAAGGTTGTAACTGCATGAACATAGATAGTAGCCATTAAAAACAACAATGAGGTGGAAACAAAAGATTAGAAAAGCAAAGAGGAAATTGCATGACAGAAATGAGGAAATTGCATGACAGAAATGGTGGTTGCAGAGTATCAATATCATTGAGGTTACTCAAGTTTGCAGGGTTGAGGGAGAAGGATCAGTAGATTTAATGGGAGATCTTCATTTGCCTCTCAGATGAGTTGAAATGGACGGAGCATCAAGTGGAATGGAGGAAGTTGATCTACTTCATTTGGGTGTATAGTTGATGTGTTGATTCCTGGGTATTTCGAAGGTCGACTATTGAAGTGGAGGATCAAGTTTAGAAGTGTTGATCGAACAGTTCAGGGAGGTTACGTCCATTGGCGATGATTGAAGAGCTTGAAGTTAGATTATAATGGTCGTTAGGATTAGTAAATTCCTTGGTGAGGCCATCTGGAATGGTAATAATCATTCTTGCGTGGTCTAACAAGCCATATCTAAGGTTAAGAGATTTTAAGAGAGGGCTCATGTCTAGGAATCTCTTGCTTTTGGCATGAGTAATCCTGGAAAAGTCAGGGGAAGTAAAGATTCTTTTGTTCCGGGATAGGATGGGGGAATTCTTCTTAGCAGCTAGTAGGATTTGACGAGCTTGCTGGTGTCGTAGGTAGCATGCAATGAAGGGACTTGGTAAGGTGCTGTTGTGAGAGACACATGGTCGAATCCTCTGACTGCATTGCAGTTCCAGTGGAGGTGAAAAGGTGTTTCCTAGAACTGAGGGTATTAATTTGATAAGAAAACTGATAGGATCATCATCTTCAATTTTTTCAGGAATCTCATAAAAGCAGAGATTGTCTCTTGGATTTCTATCTTCCAACTCTGTGACTTCATTTACTAGTTGTGCGAGTCTTACTTGCACGCTCTCCAGACCTTCCACTCTATCCTCCACGATACCTATTCTTTCCTCTGTTGCATCAAGTCTGCCAGAGAATGTTTTGATATCATTTTTAAAACCTTTAAGCACTTCTTGTATGGAGGATGAGCGGGAATCTAGCGTGCAGATGGAGGATCGAATATTGCCAAATGCCTCTAAAATTCTTTCCATATAGGCATTGAAAGGAGCATTGTCAGCTGAGGTTGTATTTTTTATTTTTTAGAAGCATCAGCCATTTTTAATAGAATACGATATTTGTCATGAGACTGAAGATGAGACAACAGAGGAATTTCAAATAGCCAAAAATGAGCAATTTGCATATCTGTTACCGAAAATCAGTAACTAATAAGAAGTATTGAATTGAGTTGGATTGGGATGATGAGCCTGGATAGGATGTGATTGAGAACTGGATATAACAATGGAAGCTTCACATTGAAGGGTACATATATAGGGCACAGCCAAATTAAATCAAGGGAATTAAGGAAATGAAGTTGGCTCTTCTAAAGCTTATTGGTAAAAGATAAGCTTCGTTAGTATATGTACAGGGATGAGGGAGGTGACCCGAGAACGTAGTAATAGTTGTTGGTCAGGTAGACAATTAATAGTATCTCAATATGGCTAGTTATGAAGCATTTATAGTCCGTCGTGAAGTGGAAGCACTTATGAGTGTAATGTAAATAGTTATTCCTCTTGCGCAAGCAGTAATTCTTGTCAGGTAAAGTTTCAGAGGCAAATATATCAAGCTGCTTCAAGAAGTAAGATCCAAAAATGTACCTCAAGGAATTAAGGTAAATGAAGCAGAAAAATATTAAATGGTGCTGACCACTGAAGTTTAGAGGATATTTATATTGTGTCTAAAGTCATTAGGCATCCAAATGGCGCTGTATAGTTAAAGATTAGAAGAGAATCCTTGTAAAAGCTCTCAGAGTGTTATAAAAGTATTTAACATAATTATTTAGCAGTTCGCGTGTATAATAGATGCACAATGTTTCTGTGAAAGTTAATAAACACTTACAACCTTTGTGGTAGAAGAAGCGAGTATCCTAAAGTTCGCAAGTACCGCGTCAGCTGGCAGAACGCGTCGGGACAGCTGATTACTCGACGCCGCTGCAGGCCCCGTACAACGTTCCAGCCGAGCAGACTGCGTATGTTTCCCCGGCAGAGTCACGTAGACTGCAATCAGGACGAGTTGAAGTGGAAAACAGAGGCAGATTTCTGGGAGAAGACGTCCCTCAAGAGCTGTTCGCATAAAAGCAGCTGTCTGGTGATCGATGATGAGGAGATAAGCCTTCCTGAGGTAAGCGGGCACCATAGAATGCCACAGCAAATACAATGTAAAGATGTTTGAAGCCTCGGTTGCGTGCAGACTTTTGGAAAATGTGCTCCACAGATATTACTTATGGCAAGTAATTATAGACGAAAAATATGTTGAATTACAAGTTCATGCTGTGATCAAGATTCCTCTGCCCCCGGAGCTTTCAATCTATGCAGCCATCTCAGTTACCGCTTGGCCACGCCCTGCATTGTTCAGGCCTCTTAAAAAAAAAAAAAAGAACAGGGGTTCCACAAGTCTAACACTTTCAAGCAGTGACCCTAAATGAGAAAGAATAGGAATACCAAAAAATGTGTCTTTCTGGAATTCTATACAATAATTGCTAGACACATTAAAGGTGTATTTAAGGCACACTACAGGGGTTGAGTCACTGATTTAGTCTGTTCTTAAACAGCTCATGTCAGCCTTTCATCCTTCTGAGGTCTATAAATGAGTACCAACACAGGTTGGGTGATTTTGTATGTACATTTTTTCTATATAAAGCGCTTAAGCGCTATATAATAAAACATCATTATCATTTTGCCATGGACGTCTGCTTGCATTCACAGTAATTTGGTAATATGGGCCTATACACACTGATCTTAATGATACATATGGCGATCCATTCTTGTATGAAATGTATATAACACTATAGTTATATCGTAACCATATTTTTCGTAGTGTACTTAGGAAGAATGGTCTGTGGTGCCACTTTCTGTTTTGGGACAGGGTGAACGGTCGTGTTCCATCGCTACCCGCAATATCACTTCAGGTTGGGGTCAAATGACATCACTTCCGGTGATGTCCTCAGAGGTCAAGGGTCGTGCAATGTAACTTCTGCAACCCCTGGCCTTTTGGTGAAATGACGTCCCTGAGCAGGAGAGAAAAAATAAAGAACATTACAGAAGCAGAACTAGAATTCAACCCAAGAGGAACAGTGAAGCTGCTGTAGCCACCAACCAAATTTGATTTAACAAGCAGAGAGACAGCAAGGGGTTGGAATGACACCATGGAAAGAACAATGCCAAAACACTCTCTAAAGCTGAAGCCAATTGTTTATAGTCCTGTCCAATCCCCAAACTAGCGGGTCCTTTATCCATTTTCTTTTCTCAAAAGTATAATATGGGGGCCATCTTGGAATGGTTATTGCCATACCAGAATAATTCATTCAGAATCAATACAGAGCCTTACTGTTACACTGCCCAGTTTCCACCTGGGGCAGATTTTCCAACCTCTCATTAATACCCCCAGCTCACTTTCTCTGGTTGCCTACCTTCTATGGATCCTGGCAGTACCCCCCTTTTCTAAAATCCCTCTGTTCTTTGTTTGGGGTTCTCTGCGCATAGATACTGGAATCTGCTGAGACTCGTGCGAACACACGTCTGGTTTCCAGGACCACATCTTTTCCAGTCTTCCAGGTACTGTAACTGGCTCCTACATATCCTAGAGTCGAACACATTCTGTACCTCATATTCAGGGGAATTTCCAATAATGATAGGTGATGGGTGACTGTACAAATAGGTGCCTGCACTGGTCTCAGCAATAAGGCATGCAATACTGGATGTATATATCAGTTGATTGGTAGTTCCAATTGTACTCCTTGTTGATTCCTCTGCTGCAGTAATTTAAATGGTCCCACAACTGCAATGTGAAGTTCGGGGGGAAAAAACCTGGAACCTTTTATCACTTAACAGCAGTAGTGGGCAGAGCCTATAGTGATTCCATGTTATGGGAATTCAAGTCAAACATGCTCACCAATAGCAGTGAAGGGCTTAAATGTTTAGTTGAGAGGCAAACTTCCTGCCCAGTTTCATACCGAAGAGCGGCTACGCGTTTCCTGTCCGCAAGCTTCTTGTTGCTCCATTTAACGTTCTAAAATGCTCAATCACTTTTTTCGGAGATTCTTGCAATATTTGTGTTTCGGAGAGCTTTTGTGGCACCGCTGATACAGGGATTATACCAGGGATTTTAGGGTGAAATCTACGTGGTGGCATGTGTGAGGTTGATAGAATTGTCTCATGCAACAATTTAGAAATTGCTCCATAGACTGGTTTACCTGCTCAGTTTGCCCATCCAATTGTGGGTAGTAACTGGGAGATGTGTTAGAAGTCGTGTTTCTTAATATTATTAAGGTATTTATTGAGTGTGGACATAGATTCAGGAAGCAATGGAACACTTTACAATTATAGGGGGAAGCACCTATGAGGGGAGCAAAAACAAGGGAACGGGGAGCTGAGAGGGAGTGCAGGAAATTTGTCAGCAAGGGATCTACAAGCAACCAGTCGAGGAAACAGTGGGGAGCAGAACACCCAGTCTCGGGTATGGTGGGGAGTGGAGGGTGTATGGGACAAGGTGGTAGACAGAGACAAAAAAAACCTGGATATGAATTGGGAGCCTCAATCTGAGATAATGTCCAGTAACCCATATAATCGTAAGATTTCCATTACAAAAACTCTAGTCTAGGTTACAGCCATGGGCAATTTCTGAAAAACTGTCAAATTTGTCAATTTGTCCACTTCCACCAAACCTCTTGTGAGTTCTACTAAAAAGAAATTTGTCGACATGGTGCTTGCTGTAGGCAATGAAATGATAAGTAATTCATAACACGCCTGCACACAAGCGTTTCTAGGCTCATAGCAGCCCAACCAGTCAAGAAAGATGCCTTGAACATAGTGCAACCTTAATTTGACATTAAAAAGACATTTCCACGAACAATGCCATCAAGTTTCACAAATTCAGTTCTAGATACTAGCAGTCATGAAAACCAAAGGCCATGAGGATGTCCACATCAAATTATCAAATTGGATAGTAGAGAAGCTTACTGGATTGATGGTTTGGACTCTGTTGCCCCAGCCATAATAACAGCCCTTTTCCTTAGGTTGACAAACCATTGAACGTAGGCTGGCCTTGCCATTTAAGGGGCCTTGTTGCAATAATAAAATTGTACACTTTGTTTCTGTAAGTCGGTTTTGTTCCTTACTCTCTTTCTATGAGGATAAAAGGCCTCTATTAGCTCTCTTACGGTAGTGTTGCCTATCCGTGGCTCGTCACCAAACAAATCTTATGTACTTCAGCTGAGGCGAGGCAGCACACAATTTAGTGGCCATGAATTCCTTCACTAGGGCCCTGGTTATTTACAATTGGGGCCTCTCCCATAAACGCAGCCAATTGATCAGAGGCTGTATTGCTATGAGGTCTTCTACATAATCAATTCAAGTTCTTTGTGTAAGAGGTGCCTTGGGAAGCCCTGTGGTAAACCCATGCTATTCCTAAGGAACGTGTTTTCAGTTATTTGGGGTTTCTTTGTTTGGTAATGACCCCAAGCATCCGCAGCATATATTAACAGAGGTACTGATTTAGCCACATAGATTCGAAGGGTATGATCCATGGGCAGTCCACCACAGGTTTTGCTGTTTTACATGTAAGGGCCAGCCCAAATAATTAGATATTGTCACCCCAAGGTAGCAAAATGCTACAACCCACTCAAGACTTTTCCCCGCTGCCAGTATAGCATTCCCTCATGGTTTGCTGCTACCAACACATATGACCTTTGATTTCTCTACATTAATTGTCAGGCCTCTCTTGCTCATATAATCAGTAAATCCATCTATTATTTTCTGAAGGGTGTGTTTTGTCCTAGCCATTAGGACTGTGTCATCCGCATACAAGAATGCACACACACACTGCTTAACACTCCCTTGTGCACCCTCTTCTTAAGAAACCCTCTTCCGACCCCTCCTGCCCGGCTAACTATCACCCAATCCCCATCACTCCCTTCCTGGGCAAGCTCCTGGAGAAACTGGCTATCTCCCAGCTTAACCTCCATGCTGAATCTGTTGGTAGTCTTCATGACCATCAATCTGGCTTCAGAGCTGCCAGAAGCACGGAAACTGCTCTCCTGAACGTCCGTGAGGACCTGCTCTCGAACCTCGACTCCAACACTCCGTGTGTTCTCATTCTGCTCGATCTCTCTTCTGCCTTTGACACTGTCAACCATGCCATCCTGCTCAACCGTCTCCGTGATAACCTGGGTATCACTGGTCAGGCTCTGGCGTGGCTGACCTCTTTCCTTTCCAATCGACCCTCCCAGGTCCAACTGGGGTCCTTCCTCTCTGACATCTTTTTCTCTACCTGTGGTGTCCCCCAGGGATCTAATCTCTCTCCCTGGCTGTTCAACCAGTATCCGGCACTCCTTGCTCACTGCATTGCCGCTCTCTGCCCCAACTTTCAGTGCTATGCGGACGATACCCAGCTCATTTTCAGGGTACCCTCGGCCTCCTCCTCTCCTTCCCTCATCTCTGACTGTCTGTCTGCTATCCAGGAATGGTGTGCCGCCAATGACCTCTGCCTTAATGCCAGTAAGACTGAGATTCTACTCATCCGCACACCCACTCCCTCCTTCCCTGCAGCTCTCTGGCCAGCCTCTCTTGGCCCTCTTCCTGCTCCTACCTGCAAGGCAAAAAACCTCGGGGTCATCTTCGACTCCACACTCTCCTTCTCTCCTCATATATCTGACGTCTCTAAGAAGTCACACTACCAGCTGCACCTCCTCAGAGGTATTCTTCCCTTCCTCTCCTTGCCCCAGAAGCTCACTGTCTCCCGAGCCCTGGTTCTCTCGAAGCTGGACTACTGTAACAGCCTCTATCTTAATCTGCCTGCCTCCACTTTCCGCCCTCTGCAACTCATCCACAACAGGACTGCAAGACTTGTCCTTGGCCTCAAGCCCAGGGACCGTATCTCTCCAGGACTGAAATCTCTACACTGGCTCCCTGTGGCTGCGAGGATTAAGTTCAAAACCCTTTGCATTGTCCACAAGGCCTTCTGGGGCCTGGGACCTAAATACCTTCAACTCTCTCTTCCTAAATATCTTCCTTCCCGAGCCCTTCGCTCATCCGTCTCCAACTCCCTCAGGGTCAGCCGCTTCTCGAAGCAACGAGTTGGGGGTAGATCTCTCTCCGCGGCAGGGGCCTCCCTCTGGAACAGCCTTCCTGCCTCCCTGAAACTTGAGGAGAACCATCTCCGGTTCCGGAAGCACCTCAAAACCTTCCTCTTTGCCTCTGCTTTCTCTCTCCCTCTCCCCTGCTAAATTCTTCACTGAAACTGCACTGAATCTGCAACTGGGCCACTCTCACCGATCTCGGTCCTTGGCCCAGCCACTCTCCACTTGCACTGCCTCCCTGGCAACCCCTGCACTGCGGGACTGTCTTTGTATCCCTATAGCCCCCCTTCCCAGCACTTGTCTGCACTTACCTTGCACTTGCCACCAGCTGGCCCTATTATTTATTTTTATTCTACTTACCCTGTACTGCACTTCGCCCTCTCCCCCTTGCACTTTTTCCCTCCCCCCAACCCCTGCACTTGCGCGATCTACATGACACCTGGCCTAGTAGGATTGTTGTCTGTCTTCCCCTTGTTCCCCCTCCCCCTCGTCGCGCCTTGAAACACTTGTGTATAGGCGCGTTACAAATGCCATATCATATCATATCATATCACACCCTTTGCTTAGTTAACCTCAGAGCATCACTCACTAACTCAGCTAGGACATTCGTTAGTGAATTTATATAGAGATTGAAAAGCAATCCACTACACAGGAGATCTTAAATGATTGTGTTTCTTGTCCATGGTTTCCCAGCCTTACCTATGCCTTGAGGTTAGTATGCAAGTGGACCAAGACCTTTAACATCTCGCCCGGAATTCCAATGGAGTGCAATACACTCCAGAGCTTGCCATGGTCAATGCAATCAAAGGCTGCTGAGAGGTCCATAAAAGCTAGGTAGATTGTGTCCTTGTTAGCATGAACATATTTATCCAGGACCAGGCCCAGGTTTACTATCTGGTCAACTGTTCCGAAGCCAAATCGATACTCCAGAGAGGAACTGGTTGTCGGTGACCCAAGCCATGATATTTAGATGCAGCAGTTGTCCAAACCATTTCACTGAAGTGTTAATAAGTGAGATTGGGCAATAACAGCTGGGTCAGTGTATCTCCCTTTTTAAAAAGTGGAATGATGGTCACCTCCTTCCATGAGTCTGGAAAGATCTTCAAATGCAGCATTTTATTAAATGCCAGGGTGCCAGTCGGTACCCAGATCACCTTCTCGTGTTTAAAGAATTCTATTGGGACAGAATCCGGGCCTGCTGCCCTGCCATTTGCAGATCCATCAAGGACTGTCGCTACCTCACGCATTGGCACGCCCAGACTTGGGCCTGTACTATGTTTATTATAGGGAGTCACGCTGTCTTTTGTATTATCTAGCTTATTGAGGTCATGATTTGTATATAATGCTGAAAAATGTTTGATCCACCTTGCCTCACCCACCCGGTGAGCATGCCCCTTTGCTGGTACGTTCTCGGGACGCAGACCATCAGCAATTGCTCTCCACTAGTCCCTTATGATACCCGATAAGGCAGCACTTTCCAGTTTGTGCCAGGCAAGTTTCGCTTGTTCTAATCTGCTGGATTTTATTGTATGCATGTACAGTACCGTAGATTCAATAATATGTATCTGGGAGCTACTTTGGCATCTTAGTGCCTTTAGAAGTACTCTTTTTGCCAGACTGCATTCTGCGTTGAACCATGCCGATTTTTTGGACAGTTTTTCCGGATTACAACCAGCTTCTTGAATTCTTGAGATATGCAGGTCATTGTGTCTACCCAGGCTTGCCATATGCTCTCCGTAGGTGTCTCTAGGCTTTGTACATCACCCTGGACATTAGATAATTTCCTCATTACCAGACCATAATGTTAGAACAAGGGGGTCATGGTCGCTTTTGACTCTGGGCACTACCTGGAAATCCATTCACTAGTAGGGACCTATGCCCAGACGACAGAAGCGCATAGTAACTCTGTTCACATATATATTTTCTAGTGAGTGCACAGTGAAGGGATTAGCGCGGATACACCGCAACACTATAAACACCTGAACACACACGCCCGACCCAGAGCCATTGTGAGGAAACAGAGAGCAACATTGGGAACGTGCCAACTGGCGCGCACGGGCCGTTACAGCCTGAGATGTCTTTATGGGAGGGCAAAAGGGGCACTTGCCCAGGGCCCCCACCTTGGAGGAGGCCCCACAAGGCTAGCTGATCTGAAGAAGTAAGATTCCATTGTTCACCAGTTTTAAAATAGCACACGTCAGGATATTTTATGGGGTGCTGCTGAGGCTCTAAACCCATTGCCTTTCTGTTTTGGCAAGTGCACTCTGCCTTGATCAATTCATCATGTATTGTTTTCTGTGTTCACTATGGTATACATAGTTTGTGTGTTCCTTATGGCACAACTCTGTAGCATTGTTTACTTGCTATGGGAATTATGCTGATCATGTGCAATAGACAATGGTGAAATGCATAAGGATACATTGAGTGCCACAATGGTTCAGAAGTTATCTCAGTGTGTGAAGCACCCATTCCAGAGATATGTGTTCATATGGAAAATTAGAATATCACATTCCAGCAAGGCTGGCTGAGCCTTTTCTATGTCGGAGGTTTATAAACCTGCCTGCATATGTACATGGTTTTGCAGAACAACAAATGCTACTATCAGCAATGTACCTGTGCCAGATCGGGATTGCTATAAAAATGAACATAGCAAGCCCCACCCACCTGGTCCCTTCCTGCCTGCCGCTCTCTTCCCCTCCCGAAGGAGCCTTCCAGCCTCTTTTCCTTTGCAGGTGGGGAGCAGGTGCAAGTGGATCTAGGACACCTGGTCTAAACCCCACCCACCTGGTGCCTTCCTGGTTGCCGCTCTTTTCCCTACTTAAGGAGCCCTCCAGCCTCTTTTCCTTTGCAGATGGGGAGCAGGTGCAAGTGGATCTCGGTCACCTGGCCTAAGCCCCGCCCACCTTCTTAGCCCTGCCTCTTCCTTCCTGCTTCCTTAGATCAAGGGCGTCTCTCGCCTGGGTGTCCTAAGCGAAGGGCTGACAAAGAAAAGGGCAATTCCTGTTTGTACCAGGAGGACCCAGGGCCCTACCCCCTGCTCAGACAGCAGGTAAACATGCACCAACATGTGTTACTCCCTCTGTCCCCAGAGGCCATCCCCACCCCCTCTGGTCCCCCCGTGATGTTCCCTTGTGCCCCCACCATTCTCGCACAAAGGTGTTGCCTGTTTTGCTTGATTCTTCCACCCTGCTCCCCCCTAACCCCTCCCAGCCTACTTCTGCAGGAGTCTGTCCTGATACATTCTGGTTTCACCATCACCATCTTGTGGGCAATGCTGGATTTTACTTTTTTTGGACTTCATTCATTCACAGTGCGTCACCCTTTCTCAACTCTCATGCTGGACTTACTCTGCATCTTTTACACATGGTGGCCCTGAACAATGCTGTTCCAATCTTCATCTTGTATCCTGGCTTGCAACATTATGTGTTACTACTGACTTCTGCAAATGTATTCACCCTCCCCTCTTGCTTCTCCACTCTTTTTGACTGCTAACTCTCTGTTCTCTCCTCCTTTCCCTTCTCCCTTTTCCTATCTCCTCCCCTTACTTTCTTCTATGCACTTACTCTATAAGAATTGCCGCTGGACCTAGTATGATAGCAAACTCATCTGTCTCCTCCCCTCTCCCCTTAGTGTTTTTTCCTCCCCAATCCTCCCACCCACCTCCAGCACTATCTGAAATGTTGTCAGGCCTAGTATGATAGTCGCTTGTTTTGTTCCTCCCCTACCTTTCTGCACCCCTCTTTCTTACCTCTTGTTTTTCTCTGGCTCTACCAGAAATGTCGTCAGGCCTAGTATGGAGGTCACCTGTCTGTTTCCATTTCCTTCCCACTCTCCCCCTCCCTTCCTTATCTATGTCTTAGTTCTTGCACTGAAATGTCGTCAGGCCGAGTACGATATTTAATTTCACATCCTTACTGTTCATGGCCTGTAAGAATGTCATTGTATTTTTCTGTGTTCCCTCCCTTGCCTTGAAGCGCTTTGAAACACATTGTGTATAGGCACTATATAAATAAACTATCATATCATATCAGCTGTATGGTGAAGGTCTAGAAATTGGTTTGTTCAGATGTGGTGTTGTAAAACCTAGGCAATTGCCTCTAATGATTGCATAAACTGTTAGCCCAAGAGGCAATAGGTATCCAAATTCAAGACCATGGAACGACAGCGTTTATGTTTGTATCCTGGATTTGCCAACCGACGATACAGTGATCCTGGTCAAATCATCTAATCTATCTTACATTACTGTGCTGTCTTCTGTGAGGTTTGGCTTCTTGCATGCTGCTGGTATTGTTTAGCTTGTTACGTGATCTTTCTTCTTATGTAGGCCATTTGGGTGGAAGGGTTGGTAGATAGAAGAGAGCGGACCATATGTTGCAGGCCTCAGGCAAGCATATTTTAAGGTCTGCTTGTTTGACACAAAAAAAACGATTTGCTTTTTTGTAAAAGTCAAAGGGCCTCATTACATGGCAGGCAGTAAGGGTTTACTGGTACCGGTAAGGGCACCGGTACCAGTAAACCCTTACCGCCTTACTACGAGTTCCCTTTGCGGGACCCGAACTTAACGGCTGGTTTTACCAGCCGTTAAAATAGGGTGCCGCAAAGGGACCTCAGTGCTAATTACGGTACCGCAATTTGCAGTACCGTAATTAGCTTCTTCCCCATTCCCATTATGCCCTATGGGGGCAAAAATGGGAATGGGGAAGTGCCTTGGTGAATGGGGAATTACCGCCCCCGCTCACCTTGGAGTAGGGCGGAAATTCTGCCATCCACCAAGGCGGACACAGTAAAATACCGGCAGCAACCATGGCGCTAATAGCGCCATGGTTACCGCCTACTGTGTAATGAGGCCCAAAGGGATTTAATGCACGTTTATAAATGAAAATGTCACAAGCCATTGTTTTGAAAGTATCTAAAGCTTTAAAATACAAAAGACAACCCCAGATGAACTGTGTTAAATCACATCAATTTGTATGCTGGTTACTTCCCTTGATGATGGAGGGAATGAAGCTAGAATCATTCCGATTTTGCATATCACCCGTCCATAATATTTTGCTTAAAAATGGTCATGTATGGTAATGTGATTGTACTTTCCAAGTCCGTTTTTTAATAAAATGAGATTGTTTTAGTTCATGGTAAGAACTGGAAAAGAAAGTGTGCAACTGCAGAAATTGCAGAGTTGCCACAAATCCCAGTTTTAACCAATGTGTGATCCTGGGCATCTCATTTCATCTTCTATTGCCTAACCTCTCAATATTGCCAGTCCTTAGACCTTTCACAATTGTCAGCCCTTCCGAGTGATTTCCTGCTCATGGTATGATCTTCATAAAAGCCTTATTCATGGTTTCACTGTGTTAATAGTGAGCATATTTATATCACACACCTCAGGCATTTGTTCCTTTGATATCTAATTGCAACACTATTTGAAAACCATATCTCACTTCCAATCTCAGTCTGTCTGGATAAAAAACCTTCCTGGGAGCTTCTAATCTGCCTCCAGTATCCATGTGTGTAGCGTTCTCCTTCCTTCCAATTGGTGGTCTCTATCCATGCATGAGCACTTTTCCATTCTGTGAGGCAGCTAATGTGAGTTCTCTGTCTAGTATGGGTTACATCTACCTTTTACATAGGGTCCTGCATTAATACTACATCTACCTTCTTGGATGTTATTGATAAAAAAAGTATCCTGTATGTACTAGAACAGTATCCCCTTTGTAGAATACTAATCTTGGTCTTCAAATGCTTTTTGTTTATCATTCTGATTAGAGCAAGAATGAGGAGGGCAGGGGGACTTAAAGGGAGTAAATGTGCTTATTATGCTGCGAAACAGCATACCATATAGGATGTGTGCGTGATGGGTGGTGGGGTGCGACCAGTATTCTTGATCCCTTAATTCCTTTGGTTTGGTGGAGGGGGGCCCCAAAGCTGTCCGTGCCCAGGGCCCCAAAAGTGCTTAAGATGGCCCTGGTTACAAGATCAAGAAAAGAAATAGCAGAAGCATAACAAAGAAGGTATGACTCATTCCTGACTTTATTTCGCCCACACATTTTTGAAATACAGGTAGAGGAATCATGAGAGAATGATGTTAAGCATAGCCCATTCTGTTTACAGGGAAAGAGAGCAGTACCTGATTGCGACCCAATAGAACCCACACGGGTCTATACACCTCCTAGGTAAATTCAAAATAACAAACGTAGTAGTCTCAGTAAATGCTGGGGATCACAGAGTGGGACCCAGCGCACTGTTAGCGACTGGTCCCGCTCGTGATCACCGGCCACTGTCTGTGAAGTATAAGAAGATCAGGCCTTACAAGAATGATACGCACACACACGGATGAAGGTCTGGAACCGTCTTTATTTAACCGCTGCCATTATCTAACTGACGCTACAAGGCGCCTTTTCCAAACTGCCAAAACTCCCTCAACCCACGTCACTTAGTCTCGCCCCTTAACTAGCCGGAGCTTTTGTTAACCCTGTGAGGGCGGGCAACGCCACCCCCGGACAAATGTCCAAACGCCCTTTTAACATTCTTCGACAAGTCTTGCTGGTCTTTTGATGACTCGTTGAGGTCTCTCATGTCTGACCTCTGTCCCGCTGTTGCTCTGGCATCCATCACTTTGATTTGTCCCGCTTGGGTCTTCTTGGGGAGGATTCCACGGGTCGTCTCTGGAAACCCTAGGCTCTGGAGTGCTGGGTCTCGGAGGAGATTCATATTCTTCCCTTTTAATATAATGTCTGAACTGCTGACAGTTCCTCGTGATGACCTTATCTTGGTCTTGCGCTGTTACCATTGTTCCTTTCACCGCTGTGATTCTCATGGGACTCGGGGCATACCGAGGGTCTGTTTTACGTACCATGGGTTGCTGTGAAAGGGGCCCATAGGGGACCCTGACGTCTATGGAAACAAGGCGAGTCACCACACACGATAGATACGCCAGACACAAAGTTGTATTCACAAAGCTAGGGTTTATTGCAAAGGAAAAGTCTCAGTTGGCCAACTCGGTCTCACGCCCCGCGACGTTTATCTCTAGACCTCGAGGGACGCAAGAGATTGAATTACGTACATCCAAAATGCATATCAAACAATCAGCTAGGACATGTTTAACACCCCCCTTTCATTGGGTTTCTTTGAACTTGGTGTGATGATGGACATCTCTGACAACTATGACACCTTTAAACATCTATTCTAGTAACAATTTGCAATTTGTGAGTGTGAAGGCATCTTTCAGTTGTTGAACAGAACACAGCGCTTCTGTTCTTGGAAGCGAGCTACATACGGGGGGGAAGAGTTGCATTCCGGACCTTGCTATCTATTAGGTGCTATTCGTGTCCTGGGAGCCGACACGCTTTAGCGGGCTCAGCAAAGGGGGGCCGTAAGAAGAGCATAATTCAAGCCTTTAGCTGTATTATTCTAACATATTCTACCATATAACGAGACTGGCTGGCAGCTGCAAAATGATTAAATGCCCTGCAGCTTTGCTTCAAGGCTACATTCGGGAGGGAGCCGGGCATTCTTCCTCGCGCAGCCTACGTTTGTGTTTCAACGAACTCTTGTATCCTCTCGGCCCTGCGGCCTTGTCCTTTTTACGTACAGACAACAATGTTTTACAGTCGAGCAGTGTAAGCGGAAAATATACTGCGAAGCAATAGGAACAGAAAGCAATGAGCAATGGTTAGAAAACAAAATGGCGATTCTTGTTACATCAAAATGGCCGTTCATTGGCAAACTCAAAAACCTATATTCTGTCATATCGTGCATGAGACGGTTGGCCCATGGCCACCAAAATACGTTTGCAGTCACAAATTGGAGGTATCCATTTTTCTAGACTGACAAACCCTCCTTTGGCCGTATGCCAAACGTCTCATCTATTTATTGAAACCTCCTCTAGTGATGATGAGCCTGAAGTACTTATGTCTGAATTTTGCATGCTATCATAAACATCATCGCCTTCATCAATATCTATTGCCATCAACTCTTTTACTGCTCTCATCTCATTTGGGTCTTGGTCAGTTCGACCATGAGGTTGTTTTTTCTTTGTCATCATATGCATACATCCTTACGTACATCCCTCAGTTACCTCAGCGCAAACTATGGGTAGACAATGTATACAACAACAGCACGTTAAGAATATTCCAAACACCACTACTAATATTGAGATCAACTTCCATCCCCAGGAACGTAGTATTCCCCAAAATCAAGATCCTATTCCCCAGCTTCCGTCTCCAGTAGGGAGTTCAGAGCTTAGGACGTGCATTTTCTTTATTGCTTCAAAGATCGTGGGGGAATAGCCATCGACATAAACGCAACACGCTGTTCCCACTATTTTGCAAATTCCCCCACGATCAACCAGGATCACATCGAGAGCCAATCTATTTTGCAGCGTCATTAACCTGATTCCTCTTTCTTCCAACGTCATGTTAAATAGTATATCTGTTGTTGTGTTTATTGTATTTTTTAGGATTCTGGACAGTTGCCTTATATTATAGGAGTTCACTATCTGCCCTAAGAATGGAATGAATGATTTTGCTACATCAGTTGCTATTAAAACACCCTTGTCAGTCCTTTTGACTCTAGTTCTAGATAGTCTGGCCATGGCTGCTCTTTCTAAGAGGAATACTCCTGGGAACAGTAGACCTAGGTAACATGTACCTCCCCAGTTTCTGGGCAACCAAGGATATGCTTTCTCTTCACATATAAAATAAACTGGATCACCTACATATACTGGTTCTATTTCCCATTTTAATACCACTGTATTCATGCATCCAGTTTATGTTCCGACTGAAAAGGAGCCTTCTCTTTCAGACAAAAAGGGACAGTTCTTGGGCTATAATTCACCGTGTAAAATGGGGGGATTGCATCTTTGTCCCCTTCTGTTCTTACACGAAACGTCATTACAGATGTTTTTTCTGGTGAGGAACAATCTATCTCGTCTATTTTGTCGTGTTATCTTTCGTGTATTTTTCCTCGTGGGCTCTGGGGCTATTACTTGTGCTTTATGAAAAATGGAACAACCCACTGGCTTCATTATTATCTCCTTAAACTCATTCATGTTGGTTCTGTCTAATTGACCCATACTGCTCTCATTCCATTTCTCATAGAACATTGCACTTAAAGATGCACTACATGCAGAACTTAATGGTAGTGGCTGTACATACCACCCTATTCCTTTCGCATGCTGTGGTAAATGGGCACATACCCAGCAATTTGTTTTCTTCAGAATTGCATGTGTCATGTTCATGATCAATAGCAATGTATTATTTCCAAAACCTTCCCTGTGTCTTTCTTCCATTGGGGGCAGGGTATAAGTGATCACCTGAACCGGGCTTTCAGTAGTGGATATATTAATCATTGGTAAAAACATTTCTAATGGGTGTATTGCTTCCACATACCATAATATTAGGGCTGTCGATATTGGTGCTACCACGCTCATAAAGCACATTATTATTGTCAGTACCAGCATACAATTTGTTTTACCATGCGTTTTTCTTAAGCTTACAGTCTTTATAATTGACTCATTCTCAGCGGTGGTGGTGCAGGAGGAGGCTGGAACCGGTCCCGGCATGTTTCTCGTCGTCCTTCTTCTTTCTTATCACAGTTCGTTGTGGATATCTCTCTTCGTCGCGCTTGCTCTGATGTCAATAAGTTCAACGGAATTGTCACAGTTCAGTTCTGCCTGTCCTTTTTAGCCTGGATTTGTTTATTCGTTTTTAGGCAAGATCTCTTGTCCTTTCTTATACTGCTCAGAGGACCTTTGATCAGTTATCTTATCGCCTTAGTACAGTGGTCTTCAAACTTTTTTGGCCAGGGCCCCCCTGAGCAAAATTTGGGCAGGTCGGGACCCCCCAGAAATGCCAAATGGACAGTATATATTGCGCGCCGTCACCTGCTCCCATCAAAGTCGCTGGGCTCCCTCATCCCACTCCTACCCAGTCGCTGGTCTCTCCCCACCCCATCACACACCCAGGGCTCTCCCCACTCTGCTCCCATCACTATCCCATGGTTCCCGCCCATTGTGCTCCCACCATAGTCCCTCGGTTCCCCCATCCCGTTCCCAACACAGTCTGAGGGCCAGTGGCGGCTGGTGAATCTTTTTTAAGTGGAGGGGCATTAAGGGGAGGTTCGGGGGGGTTTCCCCCTGTGAATTTTTTTTTAAATAATAGGTTAAAATGTTGCATTGTAGAGCATACTTTTAACAAAAAATGGGTAAATAGCCAAACAGTTTGCAATTGTTGCTGGGAGTCCAGGGGGCAGGCATTGATATTTTATTTCTATCGCGCTCGTACACAAGTGTTTCAGAGCGTGACAAGGCAAGGGAGGGGAACAGAGGAGAATAAAACAGCGATCTTACTAGGCCCAGTGACATTGAGAACGCGCAAGTGTGAGGGGAAAAGTGCATGGAAGGGGGGAGAAGTGGAAAGTGCGAAGCAGAGGAGAAACAGATAAATAACAATAAATAAATAATAAAGGCAACAAACAGTGGTAGTGCAGCCAGCAATTTGCAAGTGCTACGTTTAAGGCAGCAGACAGGGTAGGTCTGATAAGTGCAGGAAGAAAGATGGTTCTCCTCAAGTTTTAGAGTGGCAGGGCGCTGTTCCAGAGGGAGGCCCCAGCCGAAGACGGAGATCTACCCCCAGCTCGTTTCTTTGATAAACGACTGACCCTGAGGGAGTTGGAGGTAGAGGAGTGAAGAGCTCGAGAGGGGAGGTATTTGCGGAGGAATAGCTGAAGGTATTTTTGACCGAGGCCCCAGAAAGCCTTGTGGACAAGGCAGAGGGTTTTGAATGATAGATGTCCGGTAAAAAGATACCATCCCTGTCCCCTGGGCCCCACTGGTCCTAACACAATGAACATGATTATGTTTATATGCAAGGCGCTGCACATTCATACAGCAATCACTCTATCATTCACATGAGCAGCCATCACCATACACTCACTCATAACGCATCCATACACATGTTTAAATAAAAACAATGAACATAAACGTACCTTCTGCATTGGCCTGTGTGTGGGTGCTGCTCCAGCTGCTCTGTCCGTATGTGCGAGGAGGCGCAGGAGCTCCCCCTCGGACATACAGACATGCAGTGCCCCAGCCAGCATTTCCAATGAGCTATGCAATGCTGGCGAAGCAAAACGCCCCAGCACTTGCATGGCTCAGTGAGCATGTGCGGCTGGGGAGCTAAACTGAACTGTCAAAGGGAAACAGTGTTTCCCTTTGACAGTTCAGCCAGCCCAGGAGCACTCCATTAGCTGGATAAAGCAGCTGAGGGAGTGCTCACTGTTTCACTGGGCTGGCTCCTTAGCTCCTCCATAATGGGTGAGGGGCCACTATGCAGTTAGTAATGTTGACCATTGTTGCTGAATATATCACAATTTACTTACATTTTAACACAAAGCACCCCTTTGGGTACTATTGAAACAGTGGGCTTCATAACTACTCTGGCGGTAGCTGTGCCGGTAAAACCGGCACGGCTGCCACTGGAGTTGCATCCGGGTCTGGCACCCGCGAATGGGCAATTACTAGGTCATGCCGAGTTAGGCGGACATGATAATTGCCCTTTCGAAGGTGCCGGTAGATCCCCATTCCCATTTGAGCCCCATATGGCTCAAATGGGAAGGGGGAGCTCGGATGCACCGGCACCGTTAATAACGGTGCTGGTGCATCCGACGAGCTGAGGTCAGACCTGGCGGGGGCTGTCAAGCACCCACGAGCACAACTCTTACTATGGCGGAACGGTAGCAACGGTGCCGGTAGCTTACCAGCACCGTTGTTACTGGTCCGCCATAGTAGTAATGAGGCCCAGTCTGTGACTAAAGGAATGAATATCCATTTACAACTGTGGGCCACTTTTTCATTGTTGCCTGAGACAGTTTCATGCTTCAGCCCGCCCATGTGGGCCACCCCTGCCCATTTCTTCCAATCTAAAAAAAAAAAAAAAAAATCTTTTTTCATGCTGAGCTCTCAGGGCCCCCCTGGGATGCACCCGCGGACCCCTAGGGGGTCGCGACCCACAGTTTGAATACCACTGCCTTAGTAGCATGTGCACCCAGCTTGTCCGCTCTGGTTCCTGACACATGTACTTTTAATCAGTTATCTTATATGCCATAGTACCATGTGCGCCCAGCTTGGCCGCTCTGGTTCCTGACACATGTACTTTTATGATCGCACCGAGGAGCCGCGAGTCTTAAATTGTCCGACTTGCACAATTCTCACGCTTCTCCCCTCTACACCTCTAGTTCCTTCTCCGTCCATGAGCTGAACCAGAGGTTGACATAAACATCAAAAAAGAACTGCGGATCACTTTGTCTTTCGAAGCCGCAAGTTGTATTGCCTTACTCCTGGTATCGTGTGATCCGTGAATAGTGCCGGTGCACTTCCAGATTCAGGCTCAAAGTCAGCCTGTGGCGCTACTGCAGGTGCTGGTGTGCGCCGCGCCAATGATGCAGATCCGTTCTTTGGCGTGCTGGCAAGTGCTGGTGGGCGCCAAAGGGGTACACGATTTGTTTCTGCTGGTATTTGCAAGACAGATTTTGTGTCGGCCAGCAGTGATGTCGATTCTGCTGGGCAACGTTGGGGCACTCGTTTCCCCTCCCCCTCTTTGGCAAACGTCTCAGGCTTTGTTTCGAGTTTCACTTCTCGTTTTGGCAGATTAGGTGGCTGCTTACTGGCAGCAGCTTCTTTTGTTTCTGGGACCGCTGCCTCTTTCCGGTCATCAGTGTCAGGCAAGTCTTTCAGTGCAGTTGGAATCTTCTTGGCATGGGTGGCATGGATCCATGACTTCCTTCCATCCACCCTTATTGCCGTCTGCGTCGGCAAGAGTACTTGATAAGGCCCGCGCCACCTGGATGATAATGATGACTTTCTTTCAAAAATGTTAAGCAGCACTCAGTCGCCTGGCTCCAGCGCGTGCCCCGGACCAGTGTATCTCACTGGTAATGCCTCCTGCACCTGCTGATGAATCAAACGCAATTTCTCCATTAAAAGGCCACAATAAGTATTAAGCACAGGATGTTCTACCTCACTAAGTCGTTTTGGCTGTGGTGCGCACCATACATTTGCCGGCCTCCCCATCACGATCTCGTACGGGGAGAGCCCAGTTTTAGCCTGCACAGACGTACGCATGCATAATAGTGCTATTGGTAATGCATCCACCCAACTCAACTTGCTTCCCGCACAAATCTTGCTAATCTTTGATTTAAGAATCCCGTTGTGCCTCTACACAAGACTGGCAGAACTCGGATGCCTTGAACTATGGAATCTCTTATCAATCTGAAGACCAGCACATATCTGTAATAGCACTGCGCCCACAAAATGTGGTCCATTATCAGACCATAGGACACGGGGCAAGCCAAATCTGGAAAAGTACTCCTTCAACATTACTTTTGCCGCGCTCATTGCTGTGCAGTCCTTCAAAGGATATGCCTCCGCCCACTTACTGAATGCACAGATCACCACCAAGACGTATTTTAAGTTTTGGCACCTCTCCATCTCTATGAAATCAAAATGGATCACCTCAAATGGCAAAGAGGGCGGGCCAAAACTGCCTGTTGGAGTCACTGTTCCTTTCCCTACATTGTGCTGCAAACACGTGATACAGTTCTGCACCAACCTCTCTGCATTTTTTTTAATGTTTACATTCTGCCAAACTGTAGAAAGGTGCTGTATTATCTTCTTCGCACAGATGTGCGTAGGGCTGTGGGCTATTGTGACCATTGCAGTCACGTACGAATTTGGCAACATCAGTTTCTAGTTCCCTTGTCCACCCAACATCCCTCCAGATCCATCTCAGCAGATCCCTCTGCCCACCCCTGTATTTCATCGGCCGCAGCTTCGGCCTGCATTTCTTTGACAGTGGCAACTCCATTTTCTATCATACAGGGTACTTTCTCCGTCTGAACCGTCATCATTTTGGTATTCAAATCAGTGGCAGTTTGTTTCGCAATCCTGTCTGCAAACGCGTTTCCCTCTCCTTCTTTGCATGTTACCTTTTTGTGCGCCTCGCATTTCACTATTGCTAGGTGCTTTGGAAGCGTGAGTGCAGACAGTAATCATACAATCAAAGGGCCATGTTGAATTCTGGCGCCATGTGATGTCAAAAACCCTCTCTCAGCCCAGTGTCGACCAAAGTTATGAACCACTCCAAAAGCATACTGACTATCAGTATATATATTCACATTCAAATTTTCAGAAATCTCGCAGGCTCTGGTTAATGCTATTATCTCTGCGGCTTGTCCCGAATTGTAGGGAATTCTTTTGCTTTCTACAACGCTCTCTAGGGTAGTGATAGCATATGCGGCAGTTGTCGTGCCATCTGGTAATTTAAAACATGAGCCGTCACAAAATAACTCTCCATCTGGCTCTTTCTGTGGGATATCACTTAAATCAACTCTCCCCTTGGTTTCTTCCTCAGTGACCATTAAGAAATCGTGGGGGGGTGATTCATCCTTCCCAATTTCTTTTATGGTTGGTGGCATTAATTCTGCAGGATTCAACGTGCTACACCTCATAATTTGGATATGGGGCGCGAACAAGATAATCTCATATCTTGTCAATCTAGCAGAGGTGAGGTGTCGCGTCTGTGTCCTATTTAATAGAACGTCTATAGCATGTGGCACCATCAAAATTAAAGTGTGCCCCAATACCATCCCCTCCGTTTGTTTCACTGATGCAGCAGCCGCCGAGACAGATCGCAAACATCGTGGTAGTGCCCGTACTACAGGGTCCAGCGCAGAAGAAAAATAGCTGCATGGCCTATTTCTTCCACCTTGTTCTGTGTCAAAACAGCCAATGCACATCCTTCACTTTCACACACAAATAGTCTAAACATTTTCTCATAATTCGGCGTGCCCAAAACTGGAGCCGAGCATAATGCAATTTTCAATCCATCAAATGCTTTCTGACATTCCTCATCCCACTGCAAAGGCATAACCGCATCCTTTCTAGTCAAATTCACCAACGGCTTCACAATTAACGCAAAATTACCAATCCATTGTCGGCAATATGAAGCCATGCCTATTATGGCTCTGACTCCTTTTTGTGTCTTTGGAATAGGCATACAAGAAATACTTTCTATATGTTCTGGCGTTAGTGTTCTCCCTCCTTTCGAAAGTAGGTAGCCCAAATAGGCCACCTCCTTTCGATTATATTGAAATGTATTCAAACTAGCTTTATGGCCATGTGCCGCTAGGTGTGACAGTAGTAATACAGTGCTTTCTTTACAAATCTTCTCTGTGTCTGCAGCTAGCAATAGATCGTCTATGTATTGCAAGAGTACACAACCCATGGGTAATTCTAGCATGTCTAGCTGCTCTTTTAATGATCTACTGTAAATACTTGGACTTTCCGTGTAACCTTGCGGAATCCGCGTAAATGTAAATGATTGTCCTCCTAATGTGAACGCGAACAAATATCTGCTGTCTTTGTCCACTGGAATACTGAAGAACGCGTTTTTCAAATCTACTACACTAAAATATTCTGCTGAAACAGGTATCATTGTCAATATTGTAGTGACATCTGGCACTAAAGGAAATTGTGGATCTACTACCTTGTTCAATGCGCGCAAATCAATTATAAAACGGTATGGTACCTCATTGCCTCCTTTTTTATACCCCTAATTTCACCAAATCTGTAACAATACCCTTCAATCCTTTCTCACCTTCAGCCGAAATTCTGTATTGGGGTATTCGCGGTAGGGTAACACCTTCTTTCAAAATCATCTTTGTTGGCTCTATCTTTAAACATCCTACATCATTGTCATGCATTGCCCATATACAGGTTGGTACTTTACTTAGTTCCCCTGGTAACGCTTCAGACATGAATTCTGACACAGGGGCATCGTGTGGCCAAATCGTTAGCAACACTCCGTCCGCCGTGCAATGTATAACGGAACCTAGTTTTTTCAACAAATTTAATCCCAACAAATTCTCCCCACAATTTTCGGTTAAAAGGAAAGGACAATGTTCAGTAAATGGTCCTATTGTAACTGGGACTGGTTTGGACACTGGGTTTATGACTGGTGTACCTGTGAACCCTACGGAAACATTCTTTTGCCCTGACAGTGGTATATCCGGAACCAAGTGGTGGTCTATTGAACACTTCTGCGCTCCTGTATCTACAAGAAAGCGGTGCTCCTCATTCCCGACTCTCATTTCTACGTAGGGTCCTCTCTGATTCACGGGAATAGACACTGGTTCCGACCCCTGTCCTGGGCTGTCCTATTGGGGAAATAACACATCGTCAGATGTGTAATCATTACTATTACTGTAATACGTGTTTGGCTGTGTATTGAAAACTTTCCCACTCTTTCCTCTATTTCCCCCACTCTGGTTTCCATATTGTTGGTTTTGCTGTCCCTGACTCTGGTTTGGGGGGGCATTTTGGTTTTGGCCTTGGTTTTGATTACCTCCGTTATTGTGATGCTGCTGCATACTATTCCTATTTGGTCCATTCGCTGCTAGGTGTCCTCTATGCTGTCTCCTCTGACCAGACCCATTTCTATTCTGTAGATGCGGACATTGTGCTCGGTAATGTCCTTCCTCCTTACAATACGCACACTGATTTGGTCCCACTGTACCCCCATGCATATTCAAATTACTCCTTACTTGTGCGTTCCTTCGCCCTACATTATGTCCTGTTACTTGCTGCAATAGTATCTGTGTTCTCAATAGACATTCTTTCAAGTCTGCCCCCACCTGTTTTAGCAACGATAATTCGTTCACCATCTCCTTCTGCCCCGGTGATGGTAACTGCTGCCGTTTACTATGCAACCTTTTTTTCCCCTTCCCAGGTCTACCGATATCCCTACTCCTGTACGCAGGTGTAGTAAACATTTTGACAGGTGTAGTCAGTGCTTTAAGTGGGGTAAGAAATTGAGGGGGGGCCCTCGTTTGGGGGCGTGGCTTCCATTGTGGGCGTGGCCTAAAACGTGCACAAATCATTGTAAGGTGCGCAAACAAATATATAAATGTATGTGAGCATTTATATATTTGTATACGCACTACTATGGTTTGTGTACCTTTCAAGCCTTATAAACATACCAATGTTACGTATTTCTAGGTTTATAAAAAGGTGGCTTGAAAAGTGCACAAACCATAGTAATTTACGCACACTTGTGCGCTTACCTTACTATGGTTTGTGCACTTTTCAAGCCACCTTTTATAAGCATAGACATTTATAACATATTTCTATGTTTATAAAAGACGGCTTGAAACGTGCACAATTCAAGGCATCTTTTATAAAGCGTTGAGGACGGACAAAACCCGAGGTGGCTTTGTCCATCGACAAAGCTTTATAAAAGATGCCTTGAATTGTGCACGTTTCAAGCGGTCTTTTATAAACATAGAAATATTTCTACGTTTATAAAAGATGGCTTGAAACGTATACAATTCAAGGCATCTTTTATAAAGCTTTGCCGATGGAGAAAGGCGCCTCGGGCTCTGTGATCTCTGCTCAGAGCAGATAGATCACTGAGCCCGAGGCGCCTTTCACCCTCTGCAAACCCGCGGGCTCCGTGATCTAATCTGCAGATTAGATCATGGAGCCCGCAGGTTCGCTGACGGTCAGTGACCTGGCAAGAGCAAACAAAGGAACTGTAACTTCCCTGATGACCCCTCAGATGAGGGGTCATCAGGGAAGTTACAGTGACTGACAGAAGTGCCAGCCAGCCTCAGCAACCGCTGTGCCTGGCTGGCACTTCTGTCAGCTCGCCTGCAATTAAACTGGCGGGCGCATCTCCCGTCGCAGCTGCGGCCGCGGCGAGATAATGCATCCCGCCAATGTTGTGTGGGATGGGGGGCCCCGGCAGGGCCCCGGCTCAGTCCCACTTTTTGGAGACTGCCAGGGCCCGGCCCCGGCAGGCCCCGGCCCACTTTAAGCACTGGGTGTAGTAAACATTTCGACATAATCATTATCTAATTCATCTCTAAGCTCAAAAAGTCCATATACATGTTCTCTCACTTCTTCATCCCTCTCCCTACGGCGTGCTAATGCATTCAAATCTAACAATCACTGCGGTGGTAATTTCCCAATTAACTGTTTCCATTTCTCCACCAAATATTCACCCATGCATTCCAACAGTACCTGTCTTTTGTTGCTTCTTCGGAAGTCATACATCGAAGCCAATGCTGCCGTCCCATCATTCCCGTCTATATACATCTCTGCCTGTTGCTGCAATTCCACCTTCCTTTCTTTGCTGATCGCACTGCGAGTTACCCTTGTGCATCCCCGTTGGTCAGTCCTGCCTCTCGCCCCCGTGGTTTCAATTTCAACCCCAGGAGGAACGGACGGTACTGAGTCTGTGTCTGAGGTGGGAGGTGCGGATGGGACAATGGGAACAGGGAGTGTCTGTTGTGGGCCTGGTTGCCTAATAGGAAGTGTTACGTGCGCAGTCTGTGGCTGTGGGAGGGCTTGAGCTACCGGAGGGGGAGCTTGGGCTACGGGCGGGGTCTGGGCAATAGCTACTGACGTGTCTAGTCTTACTTCCGATCTTCAGCCTTGTTTTGTATAGGTCAATATATTTTCTATTAATTCATCTGCTATGCGCAATTCCCGTTGTGGATATATCTTTTCTATATTCAACTAGTCTCGCCTACCTGCCCTTCTTAGACTCTCAGTCCACTCCTCCTCTTCTTTCTCTTCCGCTACTTCACCTTTCGATTTATGTCTGCACGCATGCTTCGCTCTGCTCTTAAATCGGAGCATTGCTTCCTTTCTCCAGTCTTTAATAGTCTCAAATGCTGCAGGACGCGCTTTCTTTCTTATCAACACCCTTTCCAGGTTGTCTATCCTCGCTATCTCAAAACTACCATTAATCGGCCACTGATGGTCTTGTTGCTTTCTGGTTTGCCTATGCCAAGTCTCACAGAATATTATCGCACCCACTCCATACTTCACATACATCTCATACGCTGGCGTTCCCCCAGGTGGTACAATTTGGCCATCTTCCAAAGATTGTCTACCACAGCGGAAAAACCCTGCTAAGGTGGACAATACCCCAGGCATGTTTCAACCTTCCCTCTGGTTAATCAACCTTACCTAGGGCGTTTGATTTTGCAAAGTCAACTCTCAACCAATATCAGGATTACTTTGAATCGGGGAATGACTCACCTGATAAATCAAGTCGTCTGTATACTGACACACCAAAGGACGTTGTGTCTGCGTTTCTTGACTTCCGCCTCGTTTCGGGACCCTCGCCTCCTTGTTCTCTAGCCAGGCACGTCGATCAGAGATCAGATGTGTGCTGATCTGCAAAGGAGTCTCATCACTTTTAAAGGGCGCCCCGAACACCTCTTGATCCCGGCTCGATCGTCCTGTCCTCGCCGTTCTCCACCTTACTCAATTACAACGTTATGCGATGGAACAAGTGGGGTAGGGGCCCTGTTCGGGCACCATCTTGAAAGGGGCCCCTAGGGGACCCTGACGTCTATGGAAACAAGGCGAGTCACCACACACGATAGATACGCCAGACACAAGGTTGTATTCCCAGAGCTAGGGTTTATTGCAAAGGAAAAGTCTCAGTTGGCCAACTCGGTCTCATGCCCCGCGACGTGTATCTCTAGACCTCGAGGTACGCAAGAGAGTGAATTACGTACATCAGTTACATATATACAAAATGCATATCATACAATCAGCTATGACATGTTTAACACCCCCCTTTCATTGGGTTTCTTTGAACTTGGTGTGATGATGGACATCTCCGACAACTATGACACCTTTAAACATCTATTCTAGTAACAATTTGCAATTTGTGAGTGCGAAGGCGTCTTTCAGTTGTTGAATAGAACACAGCGCTTCTATTCTTGGAAGCGAGCTACATACGGGGGGGAAGAGTTGCATTCCGGACCTTGCTATCTATTAGGTGCTATTCGTGTCCTGGGAGCCGACACGCTCTAACGGGCTCAGCAAAGGGGGGCCGTAAGAAGAGCA
Organism: Ambystoma mexicanum; assembly: GCF_040938575.1. Taxonomy (NCBI): domain Eukaryota; kingdom Metazoa; phylum Chordata; class Amphibia; order Caudata; family Ambystomatidae; genus Ambystoma; species Ambystoma mexicanum. The sequence goes on along the minus strand of NC_090933.1, from coordinate 949,646,705 downwards.
TAATTCAAGCCTTTAGCTGTATTATTCTAACATATTCTACCATATAACGAGACTGGCTGGCAGCTGCAAAATGATTAAATGCCCTGCAGCTCTGCTTCAAGGCTACATTTGGGAGGGATCAGGGCATTCTTCCTGGCGCTGCCTACGTTTGTGTTTCAACAAACTCTTGTTATCCTCTCGGCCCTGCGGCCTTGTCCTTTTTACGTACAGACAACAATGTTTTACAGTCGAGCAGTGTAAGCAGAAAATATATTGCGAAGCAATAGGAAAGAAAACAAAATGGCGATTCTTGTTACATCAAAATGGCCGTTCATTGGGAAACTCGAAAACCTATATTCTGTCATATCGTGCATGAGACGGTTGGCCCACGGCCACCAAAATACGCTTGCGGTCACAAATTGGAGGTATCCATTTTTCTAGACTGACAGCTGTACCAACACTTAATCTCCGATCTGAAAATCTTTGGGCGTTGCTTTGCACCTGGCGTCAGTGCCTTGCTTCGCTATTCGTTTTCCTTCTGCATCTCGCTGCAGTATTTCTGTATCTGGGCTTTCTGTTCTTGATGGATTGCGTGGGATTCGGGTGTGTACCTCGTATCGGACCATTAGTTCAGCGGGCGTCCTGTTGGTGGCATTGGGTTGCGTGTTTCTGTAGTCTCTAAGGAGCCGGCATAATGCTTCGTGTGGGTTGCTTGCTTCAATGTGTGCTCTCTGAATTGTCTTCTTTATGGAAGCCATAAAGCGTTCTGCCATCCCATTCGCTTGTGGGTGTGGCGGTGTGATCTTCATGTGTTTGAACCCCAGGTGGTCCGCTAGAACTGAAAACTCATGTCCACAGAAAGAGGGTCCGTTATCCGACTTAATTATTCGGGGAATCCCCATTCGCTGAGGACTTCCTCCAGTACAGCTGCCACTTGTGAGAACGCTGTGGTGGCCACTTTCTTTACTATAGGAAAACGTGAGTGCTCATCTATCAGGAGTAGGAGGTATTCACCTGACTCTGTGGGCCCATAAAAGTCTATGGCCACACTTTCCCACGGGCGTTCTAGTATCTGTGTGTGTTGCAAAGGAGCCAGGGTTTCTGCTGGGGACATGCACTGACATGCATGGCAGTTTTTTACCCATTCATCTACTGCAGCGTCTAGAAATGGGAACCAGACATGACACCTCAGTTGTTTCTTTGTGTTTTCAGCTCCTCTGTGTCCTTTGTGTGCAGTGTGGACAACTTCTTTTTTTTTTTTTAAAGTTTTTATTAAATTTTTGAACAAACAATAAAACCAGACAAACAGTGCATGTTCAACAGTTTCATTACACTTTTTAAATCCCTAACCACTACTCCCACTACCCCACCCCCCTTGCGAGTCTATCGCCTTGAGTCATCAGATTCCACACCCTGTGGTTCGGTCTCCTCCTCAACCGGTTCAGTCGGGTCCTCTAACGACCCAAACAATCCGGCTATCAGTGATTTCCAGGCTATCAGGGACTCATTCTCCCCCCCCCCGTTGCTGCACGCCTCTTGCCATGCTATGGTTTCGGCTTCTGCCCATTTTTGCAAGTCTTTCCACCACACCTCTAGCCTTGGCACATGGCATGACTTCCATCCCATGGCAATCCTTCTCTTTGCAAGCACATACGCCAGATCCCTTAGTTTGCTTACATGCCTGAGTTTCCGTGGTCTGGGGAACCCCCCCAGCAGGTAGGCCCATACCGTGTCCACTACTATCTTGACCCCTCTGCCTTCTAGTTTCTCTTTTACACCCCTCCAGAACCTCTCTATTATCGGGCAAGACCAAAACATATGCACCATGCCTGCGTTCTCTTCGTCGCACTTGGGGCATGCTTGCCGACCTGCATTCTCGAATCTCGATATCCTCCAAGACGTCATATAAGCCCTGTGTGTTATGTAAAGCTGTATCTGTTTCAGTCTCGCGTTTCTAGACACCTTCTTATGATACTTTTGCACCCGTTCCCACATCCCATCTCCCATTTGGGCCCCAACCTCTGTTTCCCAGTCCAATCTCAGCTGCGTGACCTCCTTCCCCAGTTTAGACATCAACATCTCGTACAGTCTGGAGACCTCATGGCCCCCCTCAGCTAGTCTATATAATGTCGATGGTGGCGTCCAGTTCTTCCTCCAACACAGTTTCGGGCCACATTCTCTTAATCCTCTGTACCATTCTGTGGTACGTGATGTACTGGCCTGCGTGCAACCCAGTCTCCTCCCACAGCCCCTCAAAGGTAACGCAAGAGCCCCCCTGCCAAATATCCCCCATCGTTGCCACCCCAGCCGGCTCCCAGTGGGTCCGGAGTATCAGTCGCAGCTGAGCGTCTGCCCCTGTCAATACCACCAATGGCATCTGCGGTGAGCATGGGGACGGGTTCCCCATCAATTGGCATGCCCTGCGCCACACATTCCACCCCAGCAACATCATTTTAGGCCGCCCCACCATCTCCGCCCTGGGTGCCCACATAACTTCTTTCAAATGAAAGGGTGCACAATCCCGCCCAAACAGCCTAAATTCGGAGGTCTCTTCATCAGATAGCCGTTTGGCAACATATTGCAACTGGCTCGCCACATAGTACGCCTCGTAATTGGGCATCTTTATACCCCCTTTGTCATGGAAGTTCTGGAGCTTCCATAACGTCACTCTGTTTCGCGTGCCATGCCACAGAAAGACCCTACACATGCTATTCAGTTTGGCAAAAAACCCTTTAGGAATCAGATACGGAATATTTACGAAGTAATGTAGGAGCCTTGGCAGGACCACTATCTTTAGCATCGCCCCCCGCCCCATCATCGCCAAAGGCAGCTTCGCCCAAAACCGCATGCATTTCTCAATTTTTTGGATTGCCACCTCCGTATTACACCTATGCTCCTCCCCCACGGTGTGATATATATCTATCCCCAGGTACCGAAAAGTACTAACCACCCACGGTACCTGTAAGACCGGTAGCCTCTCCACTGGAACCCCTGTATACCCCCCCAACGGGAACAGACTAGAGTTCTGGGGGTTCACCGCTATACCTGATAGCACAGGATATCTCCCAAGCACTTCCAAAATGTACTGGAGGTTCTCCTCCGGGTACCGCACATACAGCAACATACCGTCCGCATATAGGGAGACCAAATGCCGCTCCCCGTTCACCTCGATGCCTATGGTGTCATATCGCTGCCTCAAATAGATCGCGAGAGGCTCCAGGGCCAAAATGTAGAGGATAGGGGACCACGGGCATCCTTGTCTAGTACCCCTACTAAGCTGCCACCTCACTGATATCATAGATCCTGTCTTTACTCTGGCCAGCGGTTCACTATACAAAATCTCCGCCCACCTTACATAGCCAGGCCCTAACCCATAGTGTTTCAGGGCCGCCAGCAGCCACGGCCACTTGACGGAGTCGAAGGCCTTGATCGCATCCAGGGACACGATTGCCATTTCCTCCTCACATCCGCTGCCAAACTCAATGATCCTCTGAAGTCGCCTATGATTGTTGGTGATGTTTCTATGGGGGACATAGCCCGTTTGATCCGGATGTATTAACTTACCAATGACCTTTTTCAGTCTATTCGCCAAGACCGCAGTTAATATCTTGCCGTCTTGGTTCAACATTGACACAGGTCTGAAGGAACCACAGCTGCGCCCAGGTTTATTTGGTTTAGGGAGAGGTACTATAACAGCCTCTCTCAGTGACTCCGGCAGGCGGCCCGTCTTGAACGTCTCATTTATCATCTCTAGCAGCGGGGGGAGGACCTCTTCTATATATACCTTGTAAAATTTGCTTGGGAGCCCATCTGTCCCCGGGGTCTTACTAGTAGGCAACTGCCTCACCACCTCCCCAGTTCTTCCAGGGTAATTGGGAGTCCAATTCCTCTCTTTCCTCCTCACTTATCTTAGGTAACCCCATATCCTCAAGTGTTTCTTCTATCATTGCCTGGCTACTTTCCCCGTCTTCCCCGTATAGCACTTTATAGTAATCCACAAACGCTTGATTAACCCCCTCCTGGGTGTCCTCTACGCTACCATCTTCCCTCTCTATAGTTCTGATTGTGGCTCTGGGGGTCTCGCTCTTATATAACCACGCCAAAAGTCTCCCCGGTTTATCACCTCCCGCATGCTGTCTCTCTATGTACCTTTTATAGTTAAGGTTGCACAACCTCTCCCAACAATCCGCACATTTTTGCTGCAGCTTAAGTATCAGAGCTAGTTTCTCCGCTGTATCGTCGCTGGCTTTTAAGGCCTCTTCCAATTTTTCTTCCATCTCCCTCAGTTCTGTTGAAATCCCACCCTGTAGGCCCTTGGATTTCGCCATGGCCGCCCCCCTCATAACAACTTTAAAGGCCTCCCATAGCGTCCCCGCCGAGTCCACACTCCCAGTATTGGTTTCAAAATAGTTTACTATCTCCTCCCGTAAATCTTCTCTAAAGAAGGGGTCTCTCAACGCCTCCGCTCATAGGCGCCATGTCAGGATCCTCGCCCTCGGGGGGCAATCTTGCCACGCAAGAATCAGGGGCGAGTGGTCCGAGAGGACCCTGGCCCTGTACTCTATGTGCGCAATCTCCGCTATCATTTCTGGTGATGCGAAGAAATAGTCCAGCCTTGTTGATAACTGCTGTGGGGCAGAATAATGCGAATATTGCCTATCCCCAGGGTGCCACACTCTCCATGCATCTTCCAACCCAAAGTCATCAAGCAGCGTCTGTAGCGCCCTGGCTGCAGGGGCCGGTCTATCCAATTTCCCGTCCGATCTATCCACCATCGGGTTCAATACACAGTTGAAGTCCCCTCCCCAGATCACCGCGCTTCCCACACACACGCTCAGGTTCGCACTAAGTGTCCTAATGTACACCGCTGTGTTCTGGTTCGGGGCGTACGTGTTAGCAATACTTATCTCCCTATTCTCTACCAATCCCCTCAGCATAACCATCCTCCCGTCTGTTTGAACCACCAACTGCAACCGCTGAAACGGGACATGTGGCGCCACCCATATAAGTACTCCTCTTGCGTAGGCCGAGTACGAAGAGCCCACCAACACCCCCTTCCACTTTCCCACAATCGTGTCCATCTTCTCATGTGTAAGGTGGGTTTCCTGTAGCAATGCAATATCTATTTTCTGCCTGCGCAGATACCGCATAACCTTGTTCCTTTTTAAATAGCTATTAAGCCCCCGCACATTCCATGTGAGTATTTTAAGGTCCCCCATGGCCTGGTATGATCCCATTCCCTCCACCCCAGGTGCAGTGTAACCTTGAGTTCCATTACAATCTATATAGGCTCGCATCCCCTTCTGAAACCCCATTAACCAAAAACACACCAAACTTCCCACTCGCTCTCCCCCCGCCTCCCAACCCTTCCCCAACACTCTCCCCAACACTCTCCCCCCCAACTGTTGCCCAGCTCCATCCCTGGATCTCAGGCTCCCCCGCATCTAGCTCTTTCCGGCTTTCGCCTGTACTCGAAGCTCCAGTGCGGACAACTTCTTTCCTCAAAGTCGCTGGGATTACTATGCGGCAGCCTCTGAGTAAGATGTTGTGATCTTTTACTGCTAGCTCACTGTGAACCCTCGCTAGTCTCTCAATTTCTTCTCTGCACACCCCCGGGTGAGCTAACGTTGCTCGTCGGTGGTCTCTCCACTTATTGGCTCACGTCAAACTGATGGCGAGTGCAGTCGTGGGGTCTGCTGCGGATGCGGCAGCAACTGTGCCAGTGAGACTGCTGGTGGTAGGGAGTTTTCATCGATGTAGTCGACATATGCAACATCTCCTCTCTGTGTTAGTGGTAGCCCCACTGGATGTCGTGAGAGGTAGTCGGCAGGGTTTTTTAGGTCACCCTGGTCGATGAATGATATTGTAATCGTATTCCTGAAGTCGGATTCCCCACCGTTCTATCCTCTGAGGCATCTTGGTGTGGGGGTTGCGAACAAAGATAGTAGCGCTTGATGATCCGTTATAAGGGTAAATCTTTTTCCTAATAGAAAGTTGTGAAAATGTTCACATGTTCACGTTTCCATGGTGGGCAATGCTCTGCTGGCATATGCTACCACATGTCTGGGGTTGACGTCTGCTCCACTCGTCTGTGCTAGAATTGCACCTAGGCCAACTGGGCTTGCATCCCCAATTACTTCCGTGTGCTAGTCTGGATTGAAATAGGCCAGGCGGTGTGCCTCGGTAAGGGCCTTCCTGATGTCGTTGAACGTGCATTGGCATCCTGCAGTCCATGCAAACGTTGCGTCTTTCTGTAAGAGTTTCTTGAGCGGTTCAGTGAGGGATGCATAGTGTGGTATATATATATATATTTTTTTTTTATTGTATATGGTTTATTTAAACCTTTACAAAATACACTTTATAAGAACAGAATGAAAAAGTACATTTCCAAGATAAAACAATATTAGATACTAACTAAACATAATTCCAATCAACATACAACTATTCAAAGAAAGTATTTAATTATCAAAATCAGCAGATAAAATTAACCTACATTTAACAGATTCTAAAAGACATTTAAGATAAGTCACAAACAACTTTTAAAAAAGCAATCACTGTAATCCTGAGTACAGTGTTTTGACCATGTCTCATTTGATAACACAATAGTTCTCTATTGACACGATGTAGATGCAGTACAAATTGAGCAAAATATGAGATTCAGTATTGGAGCAGAGCTGGGCAAATAAGTAGAATATGATGCAGTGTTTCCTCAATACCCTCTTTCCTACAGAATCTGCACCAGATCCAAGGGTCAGTCAACAACTTCCAACACTTCAGAGTGCTATTGGTTCTCATCACATTTAATCTAAATCGCATGAAGCCATTTCGTAAACTTCTGCAAGGGTATTTTTCTAAATAGGCTTCCATACCAGGAAAAAACTTCCAGAAAGAATATGCTTGATTGAAATTCCTTGACTGCGATACTGTACATACAGTCTGTAACCAGTCATCACTTTTTAGGATACTTTTTACTTTTTGCGAGTTAGATTGCAACATTTCAATTGAAACACCCAAATTGGTAAGACAAACCTCAACCTTAGATTTTAACTGGTTGATAAACAAGTTATGGGAATCCGTACCTGCTATAGTATAAAGGTTATCAGATGGATTTACTAAACACTTTCTCCATAGCAAGATCTTTTTCCACATGATAAACGATTGCAAAGAATGTAGACCCAACTCATATCTTATCATTTCCATCGGAACACTTTTTGGTATAAAGTATAAGATTCCTTTCCATATAAGACTTTCCAGAGACTTCAACCAGTCCATTTTTTCAAAATCAAAAAATTCCATACCATACATAAACCTTGGAATTGCTTTCATAATATAAAAGGTTCTTAATGGTACCATGGTGAATTTGCAGTATTTGGTCTCTAGTTTACGCATTTGCCTTAGGCCCATCTCTACCTTAGTCCTCAATTGAGTTTTTATTATGGTTGTGGAACCTGAATCAATTACATTATAACCCAAATACTTGAAGGCAGACTGACACTTAATACGTTTGCCCTCACAGTACCATGAGTGACCGAGTAAATTGTTCCTACATTTGCCAAGACATACAATGGTCGTCTTGGTTGCATTTATTTTTAAGTGTAATTTAGACACGAATATTACAAAAGCGTTTATCAATCGTTGTAAACCCACTTTGGTGCAATCCAAAAGCAAAAAATCATCAGCGTAAGCTAACCATTCAATCCTTTTGTTTCCTAGTTTTGGTGCCACCAGCCCTTTGTTCTTTAACGCTTTATTAGCTCCACAGACATATAGATTAAACAGCGTTGGAGCGAGCATGCAGCCTTGTCGGAGACCAACAGGAGATGTTTAGGGATATCCAAGTCTCTGAGAAGGGACCATAGGGATGGGCGATCAACCATGTCGAACGCTCGACTGAGATCCATAGAGGCAACAAAAATTGAGACTCCATTTTTCATTAGGGCTTTGGATTGTAAACTTTTAAGTATGAGCCCCCCACAGTCCGTGCCTATGTTTTTTTTAAAGCCGATTTGTTTGACGTCCAATATGTTGTTGCTCTTAATCCAGTCTTGCATTTCTTCCAGTACAATGGAGGCAAATATTTTAGACTCCGGGTCCGAGATAGCTATGGGTCTATAGCTTTCCGGAGCAAATCTGGATCCCTTTCTATAGATCGGAAGTACAAGAGCTAATCTCCAGGATTCAGGTATAGTTTTAGTGCTCAGAATATCCTTATATAGGATATGCAGAACCTTGCCCCACACATCAGTATCCGTTTTTAGGATCTTATTTGATAGATTGTTCGGCCCTGGAGCCGCCGAGTTTTTTGATTTAATAATAAGGTGAGAAATATTGGAGACAGAGATGTTCAGTTCCCATATCGCAGTCTTATTAACACAACCTCCAAAATTGGCTAAGTCGCCGCCATACATTTTCGAGAAGTAGTCAACCCACCTTCTCTCACTGATTTGAGTAAATAGCATTTCCTCTTGGGATACTTCAACCTTATTAATGATTTGCCAAAAGTTAGAAATGTTGTTACCTTTCAGTGCATTAAGCATATATTCCCCATCCGATTGGGCTCGCATGCCCTTAAAGCTTATTAGCCAATTTTTGTATTGTTGCTTAATTTTTTTAATCAGCGTAAATGCATGGTGTGCGGTATGGCCAATTTTGTTAACTGAACGAATTTCACTTCTCATTCATTTTCTATGGTTATGAACCTCCATATTGAAGCAGTGTGAGTGATTCCTTCTAGCATTACCACCAGGTATCGTATTTACTGCTGAATTCAAAATAAGATCTTTAAAATGTGTTGTAAACCTGGTCACAGACATCTGTTCGAAATTCTTAACCATAACAGAGGAAAATGTCTTAGTTTTAGCAAATGACCACCTCACTCTGTTACCTTTTGTATTTACTATCAGGCCCCGAGTATAGCATGATAATGGTCCAGTTGGTACAGGATAAGGAAAGTTAATATGTAATAAATTGTGATCACTAGTAGGCATCTTAACTACAGTAAGTTTGGAAATAACTTTATCAAACCCAACAGACACAAAAATATAATCCAAAATAGAGCTACAGCCTCTAGCATTCCAAGTATGGCATTTGTTGTCCATCATCGTTGATCCCATAATTTCCACAAAATTATACCATAGAGCTCCCCGAAACTTGGGGTTCCCTGCCGTAACCTTGGCATTACAGTTAAACAGCTTGTTTTCGGACAACCGTAGAGTCAATATTACAATCTGAATTCAAGTCCCCTGCTAAGATTATGAAACCATTCACATTGGCCGCTCTCCATGCATCGATTTTTGCGGTCAAGTTGTTAATTTCTTTTACCAATTGGGAATCAGAATATTTTAGCGGGTTCCAATATACATTGGTGATGCAAAATTGGATATTAATCATGCCAATTTTGATTTCGTAGGTCACGGTTAGAAAGGAATTGGAACTAGACCATTCGCTCATTTTTGTTGCCCCTAGAGTTTGTTTGCAAGCAATTAGGAGTCCACCCATAGGGCGACCTTTAACCCCCTTTACAGCCTTAATTTGAGCTATATCAAAACCTTCCCATAAGAGATCACTGATAGCCCAGGTTTCTTGCAGGAGTAGCAAATCATAAGATTGTAAAACATTGGTAACCTCACTATTATGGATTAAGTGTAAATGTCCTCTTCCATTCCAACTTGCCAAAGTTATTTTTCTAGGCTTGCTAGAGTGGTTTTCCCATTTCCCTCAGAGAGTTAATGGATTCTCTGAGGGAAAGAGCCAACCATCTCCACTCTTGCTTGTCATCATTGCCCATTGAAAGATTGTTACTCTCCGCCTGAGGTTCCACCCCTACTCCACTTTCCGCATCATTTTTTGAGTTGAGAATTGCCATTCGTTGGGGGGAGGGTGTGCTCATATTGGAAGAGGTCAAAACCCCTACGTTGTAAGCAGTGCCTTAAGTGGCACTACAAATCGAGCCGGGGCTCATCGAGGGGGCGTGGCCTAACAGTGGGGTCTTGCTGGCCCGTTAGGCCACGCCCCCTCGACGAGCCCCAGCTCAATGGGCTACTGGCACCCCTGCCAGGGAGCCTTTTGTAGAGATTAGCACCCTCTCCCCTATGGGGGAGAGGGTGCTGATCTCAGCTTTTATTTTGTATAGGCTTGCCTGGCAGGGGTCAGTGCCTCGCCTATTCAGCCTTAATGGTGGCGCTGCCCCTCGCCAGCTGGGGAGGGGCAGCGTCACCATTAAGGCTGAAAGGGTGAGGCCACTGGAAGCAGAGGCCTTTTTCCGAAAGACTGAAACTCCCGCGAATCCGCGGGAGCTTCAGTATTTAGAAAGCAAGGCCTCTGCTTCCAGCGGCCTCACGTTTTCTCCATAATGGTGGCGCCGCCCACGGGCATCACTTGATTAAAGGGATGCCGCGTAGGTGCGGCGCCACCATTATGGTTCAAAGGCATTTTTTTCTAAAGCCTGAAGCTCTCGCACAAGAGCGAGAGCTTCAGGCTGTAGAAAAAAATGCCTTTCGTGTAGCGGTCGGGGCTGCCAGGGGAGAATAGTGGGCCCCGGCAGGGCCCCGCCTCAAAACGAAATTTCGGAGCATGCCGGGGCCCAGCCCCGGCAGGCCCCGGCCCACTTAAAGCCCTGGTTGTAAGGATTCAGCCTCCTTTAGCAAGAGGTTTGTTACTAGAGGGGATGGTATTACAAGACGCACATAGTCAAATCTCTGTCTATGAATGAAGTCCACCAGAACTATATCAGCTTATGAAATTAGTGCTAGTTCCGGAATTGCCGCAAACAATGAGAGTATGTAGGAACGGTTTAAAGAAGTTCGGTTACCCTCCCAAAACAGAGTTGTCAATATGAGACTAGGAAGGTCGCTCAAAGCAGGTTTTCTTAGATCAAGATCGTTGATTGATTTTTCAAGGTTTTGTTTGTTTGTGCCACACATATTGACCCTTGTGGGTTCTCTCATATTATTGCGTGGTAAATACCACCCATTGTTATTCGATGCAAATGTGTCCTCTAAGATTTTCTTCACCATAGATGTAATTTCATCCTCTTTACTCTTTACTGACTGGATGAGTAACAGACTTAGACAATGACACATCCGAATTATTCAAGTCTGTGATCGAATCGGAAAGAGGCTCAGTAGCTTCAGGTGTTTCCAGCACCTCAGACATAGTTACAGGGATAGGTACAGAGACAGTAGGTGTTGGCTTGTTTAGAATGGCAGGTGCTAAACCCGCGGGTGCCAGGGCAACACATCCGGTCTGTACAGATGTAGCACCAACCATCTTCTCCTTATAATGCCGTTCACTGGAGCCTAGCCCCGTGTTAACTGAACACGACAGCTGACCCTTGTCTTCAATTGGGGCACCAACCTTCGGGAGTAAGTCCTTACCCTCATTATTATCACGTGAGTTCAACGCAGCAAACAGCCCACTTGCATGATTAGCCACTTTGGTCCCTATGTTAATTGGAGCGAGAGAGCTATTAGTGTTCAAAGAGTTAGTTTTAAATATTTCAAAAATGTCCTGTAATCCTGTTTTTAGAGATGATAACTGTGAGGCAATCTCACTCGCCTCTCTTTTTTTATTCTTCATTGCATCAGAAATCGAGTTGCTAGCCTCAAAGTACGCTCCCAAGGAGGATTGGCAGGCCTCCTTCGAAACCCCGGGCAGAGACTGGACCTCGACCCCCTCTTCCGCAGGGGGTTGGTTCTCATAGCCACCCTCCAAGACCTCCCTGGCCTCTAGGATCGAATTTTTGAAGGTCAAGTCTCTCAGAAATTTACAAGATGTTTTCGCCATGTTGTTTGCACGTATCAGTTTGGTCTGTCGTGCTTTTTCTTTTTTCCTTTTTGTTGTTTAAAACGGCTGTGTTTTTGGAATTTTCAGCCAAAACACTTTCCATAACAGGAACATTTGGAGTATCTGCCTTCTCCAAGGCAGCTACCAAGACAGTTTTAACCAAGTCTGTCACACTCTTATTGCCCTGTGTATCAGGTACAACGATTACTTCAATAATATCTTGAGAGATGACTGAGGATTGAACACCCCCAGGATCCTGGACAGGCGAGTCCGTTATTGAACACGCCAATGCAGACTTTATATCACTCGGTGAATTAGAAAGTAGGTCATTCACTCTCGAGGGGATCAGTTCTATTGCCGAATTGATTTGACCCAAAACTTCGGTCTGTCTCCTAAGTTCATACAAAATTAGTCTATTGAAGATTCCTACCATCGTACCAATATCCTTGTTATTGGTCACCTCAACTCCCTCAATCAGGGGAGTGTCATGGGTCGTTTGATTGTCTAAAAGTTCTAAGTCAGCAGTCAGAAAGTCGCTAGGAGTATCACAAAAGGAATCCTTGTTGGAGTTACTATTGAGAATTTCTCAGAAGCCACCCCCCACTGATGTTTTAGAATCTCCTTCCCCATAGGGACTGAATATTCTTCCACAAACAGTGATTGGGAAGAGTCTGTAAATTCAGTCAAGTTAGTAAGAGGCTCAGCATTTGATTTAAGTTTGTTAGAGCAAGCTTGAGCGCATTCAAGTAATTCATCTTCCTCAATACAAGGAGGCGGCAGAGGTACCGCCGCCGCACGCGCCAAACTAGCCCTGCGCGTTGTTACTGCTGAGATTTTGCCCATATTGCCTTCGTAGCCTAGAGCAACCCTGAACGTCGTTGAATTGCCCAATCGAAGCCAAAACAGCACTCCCCAGCTGTCTAACCCAGTCTCCTTATCAGCCCATAAGGTATACAAATAGAACAATATTAGTCACCCGCACCCAACACCCGACACCCAAACAGCCAATTAGCCAGCCACTTTGTCCCCTTGGGTGCGATATGAACAATTGCAAAAATGAGGATTCAAAACGCACCACACACTGCACACAGCGAACAGCAAACAGTGCTTTCTCGTGCTTCCCGGTGCGCGCGCGAGTGCGCTGCACTATGGGAATTAATAGAAAGAAAATAAGTGTCCCAGGCACCTAATGGACGGAGCCACAGGCACACACTGAAAAAGAATAAAAAGAAAAGCTGTAAGATACTCTGTTGCTTCTAAAGCTAAAAACAAAGTCCATATATGTAACAAAGTCCATATAAACAAAGTCCAGTAACGAAAGAACAGGTCCAAGGAGGTTAGAAGACAGCCACAACACACACGCTGATTCACCTCCAGGCAGCGTGGTGTAGCTGCTAAAGACTTCCTCCAGCAAACAGTGCTTTCTCGTGCTTCCCGGTGCGCCTGAGCCAGATAGTGTGGTATATATCTGGCTCAGTAACCAGCCATTCCCGGGAACGAGCGGACATCAGCGGCTTGTTGTGGTTCCTTGAGGTTTGAGATGGTGTCCACTTTCTCCGGGTCAGGCATCATCCCGTCACTGGAGAAAATGTGTCTGAAAAATTTTAGTTTGGCCTTGCTGAACCTATATTTTTCGATGTTGAGTGTAAGCCCAGCAGCTTGTATTGCTTCACAAGTGGCGAACAGCGCAGCATCATGTGCTTCTTTTGACGAACCAAAGACGAGAATATGAAATGAAATGATATTTTATTTATATCGCTCTCGTACACAAGTGTATCATTGCTGTAATTTAATGCTCCTCGTATTGGCCTGATGATCTGCCGTACCGTCTCCTGAAAAATTTCAGCGGCTGAGGAGATGTCAAAATTCAGTCTGCGATATCTGAATAGGCCCTCATGTGTCGCAAACGTGGTGATGGCTCTGGAATCTGGGTTTAATTCCAGTTGGTGATAGCCTTGTCTTAGATCGATTTTGGAGAACATGCATGCATTGTTCAATTGTACAATCATGTCTTCAATGCATGGGCCCGGATGTCTCTCGCGTTGGATGGCGGTGTTGACCACTCTCATGTCGGCACATAGTCGTAGTTTGCCTCCTTCCTTCGGCACTATGACGAGGGGAGAAACCCACAGTGTTGGGCCTGTTGCTGGTTCAATAATGCCATCAGCCAGTAACTGTTAAAGTTCCCAGGATAATGCCTCTTGAAGGTGAAACCCGACTCTTCTCGGGTGTTGTGGCACTGGTCTCACGTTGTGGTCTATGTGCAATTTGATTGGGGGACCTTTGAGTTTCCCTAGACCCGCACATATGCTTGGGAATTTGTGCTCAATGTCCGCCTTCGAGATCAGGTTTTGTGGTTGCTCTTGGACTATTGACCTGACCTTCTCCTTCGGCTCCTTGTGAATTATGGTGGAAGTGATTGTGTCTCCTGCCCCTACATGGATCTCGATTAGGCCTAGGCGAGAGGCGGTGTGGTAGCTGAGCAGGCATCTTCCTTTGGTGAGAGATCTGGTTACATGGATGGTGGTGTCCACTTGATGTCCATTTAGAAGGAATCTGCGTGTGAAACGTCCAATTGTCTTTAGCGGCATGGCCGCACCCCATTGGAAGATCCTGGAGTGTGAGGGCTCAAGCACCGGGCTCTGGAATTCTCATGTATTCCTGTTCCCCCATAATGTTTACGGTCGCACCCGAATCCACCATGAAATGGAAAAGGCAGTTCTCCATTTTAATCGGTATTTTTGAGGCTTCTCTGGCCTCTTTATTGTCAAGTATAAGCTTGACATATTCGTCGGGATTATATGAGCCGTTTTGCATATAGTATGCTGTTTCTGGCGGGTCATAGTATTGTGCATCTTCGCTATATTCTTCTGGAGGATTGTCATATTCATCAGTTAATGGTTGCGGCCGATCTGTGTACTCAGGGGCTCGAGCCTAGTCATGATCTTGATACTCGTCCACCGCTCTTACATGTCTCCGTTGGTTCTGTTGATAGTATCTTTGCGCCCCGAATTGTGGAGGTGTCGGGCGGAAAGGCATTCTGACTGGTGCTTGGGGTGGCATCGTGGGGAAAGGCTTCCCTTCCCTACATACTGATTGAAAATGTCCTTCTCGGCCACAGTTTGTGCATCTTTGTGACAGCGCTGGACAGGAACCTGAGTGTGGATATGCCATGCCACACCGGTAGCATTGTCTTTGTTGGTGTGGAATTTGTGTTGCTTGTGGCCTGTAGGCCTCTGTCATTGTGGCGAGATGATTGAACGGCGGCTATGAGTTCTGATTGATTTTCTGTTGACACCTGCTTTGGGTTGTTTGGGTTGGTGCCGGTCATGGACGCGGCTTGTGCATCAACTCTTTCGAAATTGCAGGCAAGTTCGCTGACTTCAGAAATAGTGAGCAGCTTCTTTAACAGCTGCTTTTTAAGAGCGGAGGATAAACAGCCTTCAATGACTCTAAGGCGTATTGCTTCTTCTAGAGAGAACTCATCAAATTGGCAGTGTGCTCCCTTCACTCTTAGACGGGTTATACATTCGTCTACTGTTTCCTGGGGCTTTTGGGAACACTGGTTGAACAGGTATCTCTCATAGTCAAGGTTTGTCTCAATTATAAGTAATTTGTCCAACGCACTGATTAGTTTTGCAAAGTCGTTTTGTTCAACAGTTGGGATTGTCTTGACAATGGTTTTTATCCCCCCCCCACCAGATTGATGGAGACTCTATATAAGGAGAGTCCCCCCCCCACCAGATTGATGGAGACTCTATATAAGGAGAGTCTCCATCCCCTGACCCTCTCACAAAATGATGGAAATCTTCCATCTACTCTGTCCACCTTGGCCCTTTAGTGGCTTGTGGTGTTGTGGAGAACGATGGCGGCATCCTTAGCTGGATGGACTTGGCCGCGCGCGGTGGCTGGGGTGTAGCAGGGCTGCTCATCTTGCAAGGTACACTGTCCTTTATGGTGACCCTGTTGTGTGTGGCTTTCTAGCCGTGGGAGTCACTTGGGGGACGTTATTTCCAAACTGGTGGCAATTAGAACCGCATGTGCCTGTTATTATGAGGCGTGGTGGGCCTTATCACTTTTCAGGGCTTAGCCTTTTTGTTGTCTGTGGGTGTGATATGAGCTTCCACTCACCCGTTGTTTCACATGGTTCTCCGGGGTCACGTGCTTCACACGGATGGTGCTGGTGATGAATAATAGGGCCTCTTCACTCTGGAGGCGGCTGGTAATGTTGGGCGGACTGCCCAAAGACTGGTTGCTCTCAGCAGGAGCACGGGCGCATGAAGGAAGAGAGCTGGAGATGGGCGGACTGCCCGCTTCCTCGTATGGGTTCCCAGCGGGATCACTGGCGCTTGGCAGAGGAGGTGGAGGCGCACCGGCGCATGCAGGAAGAGAGCTGGAGATGGGCGGACTGCCCGCTTCCTCGTATGGGTTCCCAGCGGGATAACTGGCGCTTGGGAGAGGAGGCGGAGGCCGGGCAGATTGCCCAGTGCTGCTCTGGCCGCTCAGTGGGATCACTGGCACGTGTCGGAGGAGATGGCGTGGGGGCGGATTGCCCTGATTTGAATATGTGCCCAGCGGGATCGCTGGCGCAGTGAAGGAGGAGGCGGAGAACTGGGCAGACTGCCTGTGTGGAGGAGGGCCTGGCACTCGTGCGGCGGGATCGCCGTTGCCAGTGGGAGGAGGACGAGGAGGAGGATCAGCGGTGAGCTGGCAATGGAGGACTCCGTGGTGTGCTGGGACCGTCCTCGTCACAGTGTTGCCCGGGATCGGGCCTTACAAGAATGATATGCACACACACCAATGAGGGTCTGGAACCGTCTTTATTTAACCGCTGCCGTTATCTAACTGACGCTACAAGGCGCCTTTTCCAAACTGCCAAAACTCCCTCAACACACGTGACTTAGTTACACCCCTTAACTGGCCGGAGCTTTTGTTAGCCCTGTGAGGACGGGCATCAGATATCATATGTAGTTTTAAAACATATTGTCATTTCGTTGTAGGAAAGACATTCACAATTAGCGAATGACGCAAGCTAATTGAAGGGTGACTCAAGAAACTCGATTTAACTAGATGAGAGCCATACATGTGCTCTACAGACATCTGAAGGTTAGTAACAGAGAGTGGTCAATGTAGAAGATCAGAAACCCAATTTTTGAATACACTTCTAACTTCAGTTTAATTTACTTTCCTTAGATAAAACTCTAAAATAGTCTGATATCCTCACTTGAAGAAGGGCACACTATTGCCCGAAACGCGTAGTGAAAAACAGAAGATGCACATATGAGAATTATCATATTTCAAGCATCATTATAAAATCACAACAAGGTATCAAGACTCATTATCATATCAGAACTACAAAGAATAAAAGACTAAATGAGGGAATTTAGAGTGTAATTGTATAATATTTGTTGTACCAAGCAAAGAAATGGTTATCCATGAGATGCTTTAATTTGATTTATCGATGTAGGCAAACAAATGTATGATTAATCATGTGTAGATGAATTACAGTAACACACATGTCATAATCGATAACATCTTTGAAACCGCTGATTTTTTATATATATGAAAAAGCATCCTTTTGATTTATTGAATTGAATGATTGATTTATTTGATCCAATTGTTATTGGGAAAAAGTGTGTCCTTGCTCTTGCCTCCCATCGTATACAGGAGACCACCCCCTCTCCACTAGTTAAGTCTGGTAGCACAGACTAGGCAAGGTGACCTAAGAGAATATATATTTTATTGAACAATAGAACATATAAATAAAAAGAAGGAACAATTGAGTGCACCTCTACAACCAACCTCCCCACTAATATCAGGATATCCAGTTGTAAAGCACAATCTGCGTTCGCAGAATTCCAGCACCAGCTCTCCACGGTGCTCCCCTCAGCGGTTTATGCCTCACTTCACCTACGCGCTGGCCTTCACACCTACACCGCTACAGGCACCACTGTGGTGGTTCTCCTCAGCCCACAAAATGGGTAGATGGGCATACCGCATTCGTCTTGGGGTCATCGCATTGGCTTTTCGGCTTCGGCGGGTATAATACTCCGCTTACTGTCCTAGTTCACTTCGAGGTTAAAGGAAAGGACCAAAAAGGAAGAGTCAAGCCTTAGTGTGTACCAACGAGTTGCGGTTCACAGTCGCTTCTGACTACAAGATTTCCTTCCATAATAGCTCCCATCATATTCTGTTGACAGATCTTGCCTGGTTGCACCATTCAGAGGACAGGTGTATGGTCTGTGTAACTATAGTGTGCCTAAAAGGAATGGAAAACATGCCAAAAACGTCAACAAATGTTTTCCAAATGACCGACTGTGATCAATGATTAGTCTTCATCCTAACCTCTCCCCATGTTAAGGGTCTCCTGTTAATCACCCTTTGGGTTTTTGACAGGCGTTTTGTACTTTGGGGATCCAGTATGTGGCTAAAAAATCTTGATCAATGGCATTCCAGTAAGGCAACTACCACTAAAAGTCCTAACATGAGTGACAGCAACATGAGTACAAATTTATTTGCTGGGGACAGGATGACAAGTTTCCAGTCAGCACCATTTCCATTCTCAATGGTCAGGCTCTGGCATTTCCGGCCATGCTAGGGCAATTTCTTACATAGAGAACTGATTTCCAACAATTGCACTGGTTCCCTTGTCTCCACCTTTCTCTTTCAACTGAGGTCCAGGTTGTAATAAGGTTCCCAATCTGCATAGGTTCTCCTCCACCCATTTATTCTCAACTTTGAGGGGTTTCCTACTGCCTTTTTTTTACCCACACTTGAGGATGCCTATGTTCTCTATTTGATTGAGCCTGTTTATTGATTTATAACGTGAAGCTAGTCAATTCGTTCAC
This sequence comes from Ambystoma mexicanum, assembly GCF_040938575.1. Classification (NCBI taxonomy): domain Eukaryota; kingdom Metazoa; phylum Chordata; class Amphibia; order Caudata; family Ambystomatidae; genus Ambystoma; species Ambystoma mexicanum. Next base: position 949,628,094 of record NC_090933.1, on the reverse strand, counting down.
TGTGTGATTATGAATTTTAATTAATCTTTGAACCACGCAAAAAAGGTCATGGAGTGTGAGAAACCTAAGGGTATCGTCACACCTACTCCTCTTGGATCCTCTTCTCAGGTGGCCAGGGAAAGACCATCGCTTTTGGATCCTGTCCCTGGGGGTGGAGATGCGAGGGAGGATCACATGGTTGGAGGGTCCTTGGGGATTAGGGAAAGGATATCCACAGGTGAGACATAGTATCCCCGATTTTCCAAATGAGAACCAAGAACACCCACCTCCTGCCTTTACAGGCTGTTGTAAACCCTCTCCCCTCAATTCCTCTCATTCATTCCACTTTAGTACAGAGATGAAGAAGAGGCAACTAGGAGTAATGCACACTAATAGATCCTTTCACCATTCTAGTATCGAGACAAGAAAGAGGCCTACAGACTGGTCTAAAGGTCAGGCATGTCCAGAATGCTTCTCTAATTGTCAGGCCATTGTACTGGAAGACTCACACCTGCAACAAGTTAAACGGCTGCAGGTGTATAAAAGGTTCAGTCTGAGAGAACAGGGAGAGACCAGCAGCGAGGCTTGCAGAGGGAGAAATCCTGCATAGTACGACTCAGCCAAGGGTGGTCCCGTCGGGAAACACGGACGCCAGTGAGAACTGGAAGAAACTGTGGTGCTCGGGCCAGGAAGGGCAATGCGAAGGCCGCCAGTATTGGGAGCTTCACTAGCCGGTGCCTGCAGCAGGAGCTGCAGGATGGAGAAGAAATTTGATTGTTGTAAGTCACCGGCATCATCTGCAGTACGTGAGCGGAGCTGCCAGCAACCCACAGAGAGAGGAACCAACTGCGAGCGGGGCTCACCGTCCACCGAGGACATATAACGCGGAGTAGAGCAGGAGGTGACAGCCGCTGGGAGGAGATGCTGAAGATCGGTGAGTGAGGAAAATAGATCACTCAAACCAGGGCGCTCTAGAGGCTGTTACGTGGCAAAAGGGGAACGCCGAGTAAACGAGAAGTGCAAGATATGGGGAACATAAGTAAATGGTTCTGATGATTGCTGCAAAATGTGAGTAAATAAGAACTGGAAACTATTGAATACCAAACGGAATGAAAGCTTTTGATGAGCCTATGAAAGCTTTTAATAAACCAATGTGCAAACGACAAGTTGGTGTGAAGAACAAATACCATATATTGTAAGTTGAGACCAAATCTGATGAAATGCAATATAAAGCAAGTATAGAACATTGCTAAGGAGTGTGAGACGCACGTGGTGAAGGGAAAAGAGCACCACAAAGTGAACTGTATAACTAAACACATGGTGGCAAAGCACAGAGACATGGTAAAGAGTGAAACACGTTGTGGCAAAACCAAAAGGCTGGCAAAGACAGAGTCAAGTGAGTGTGAATCAGAACCAGGTGCAGCTACAGAAGAACCTGTGTGGGCAAGCAAGCCTAGGGTGACCGGTTACGTGACCTGTGATTGGTGGACTGTGTGGTTTGTCAACTGCGCCATATCTGTGAAAGCCAAAGAAATATACAGAACGTAATTACAAGTGCCTGGAAGAGATTGCTGAAGGGAAGTGGAAGAAAGCAATCTGTATGAACTATCAATAACTTGAAGGAGTAGAAAGGTGACCTCGAACTGGTTTTGAATATTGAGACACTGACCTTAAGTACAAGTTGCCAAGCTGAGCAAGCTGGTGTCTTGGGGAAGGAGAATCCTGACACTAATTTTGACCTGTATTGTTTTCTTGGCGAAAAGAACCCTGAGATCTCATTTTGGAACTGTGCTGTCTTCTTGGGGACGGGAACCCTGAGATTCCTTTTTGAGACTTTGTGGAACTGTCTTGAACGTGGGGAAGGGGAGCTTGAAGGTAAGCACAGAGCTGGAAGAAACTCAGAACTTTATTTGGAACACTAATTCTTTTGATACTGACTTTCCTACACATTGTTTAGCTTTAGTTGTGAAGGAAATTATAGGTTTTGGACACAGCCTTTTAAGTTGAACTTACTGACTCAGACTATCCTTAGTTTCTTTAGGTAGGGAAATCCCACCTCAGCATAGGGCAAGTTAGGCCTTCTACCATCCTGACATTTAAGTTAATACATCATTTTTATTTGAACTTTGAATTTGTTGTGTGTGACTTGTTCATGATCCCTTCACAGGAGGCTGATATGTCAATCCACAGTGCAGATGGTTGTAACTGTTATAACCTAGCGATATAAGCACCCAAATCAATTGAGCTCAGTCTTAATGAAATTAATTATATATGGTACTTTGCTATCGGAGAATAACCTGAATGAGAGAACTATTATGACCAGGGCGAGATTTAACTGCCCGCCCCCCCCCCCTTCACTTAAGAGCAACTTGGTCCAGTTGGTCAAATAACAGGGAGGGGGAAAGTTGCCCCTTTTACCGCGATGGGAAAGGAGGATCTTTTGCACTTCATGTTGTTCAGGTCAGTATACAAAGATATATGGGCTACAACCGTACTGCTTATCCTGAGAGAAGTGCATTCTAGACAATGTCATCTGGCATTGATGTATTTGTTGTGGGCGGACACCCCAAAAGTTAGCTGGCTACTGTAGTTGTCCATTATAGGGGGTTTGTATGTCTAAGCACTTAAATATGCATTTCCATGCGTTTACTGTTGTGCTCACTGGGTCGTATGTACATGCATCTGTGTAATGATCATCTGGTATTAATAACTTGAGATCTGTCGGTGCTGCTGCATATTGCTGTAAAGCTCAGCGACGAGTTCCGGGACTTGTTCGATAACAATATCCTGCATAGTGTGCCTCTGTCACTATATAATATAATTCATAATCTGGTCATATGGTTTGGCCAGCCTTTCCCAACAAATGAGGGGCGCCTTGCGTTCTCACACAAATTGTGTCGTGATTGTGCAAAGGTTCGTAAAAAATGTACGTCCCGGCCATATCGCCATGTTGTTGAAATAGTAGCTTGAGGACCACCACCATTTTTAGGAGTGAAATTCTTGCATATAAGGATAATGCAGTTTTTAAAACAAGCTTTAGCCAGAATAAAGTTTCTGTTGTATCACTAAGTTGTGCTTTGTACTAATGTCACCTTATCATAACGCCATTAAGCGCTTTGGTTATGTAGATCGACACATGAGTAATAGAATCTTTCTGGGAGGGGTGTTCTCTATAGTGGATCTGCCTTGAAGCCATTATAACTGATGCTGGATTGACATATTTTATTCTATTTTATCTTATTCTCATGAACATGGTGTTCCTCTGGATCCAGCGTATTGGTTGTTTCTTTTTTTAAAAACTTTATTTAATTAACAGACGGACAGGTCTCCCTGACATTTCACATAATACAGAAGATTATACTGTGGTTCATTATCCTATACACATTTCAATATCATCCATTACAGATGTATATCACCGTTCAGTGTCTATTTCTATTGGGTTTCACTAAGATACCTTCGGAAAGGTTCCCATATGTCTTTAGGTTTATTCATTGAACACATTATTCCAGCATAGCACATTTCTCTTTCCTGCACAAAAGTCAGTTCCTTAAGCCATTTGCGTTATATTGGTGCAAATCTGGATTTCCACTGACGCAGTATACACGTTTTAGCAATAATGCATCCAACGTTGAATAGTCTGTGGGTATTCTGACTGATCTTACCAATGTCGCCCAGTAGATATTTAAGGGGAAGTAGAATCGGAGGGATATCTGTAATTGTGTAAAGTGTTTCAGCCACTTCTCCCCAGGAAGCTGCTACCCTAGGGCAGTTCCAAAACATATGAAATGCGTTTGCCCCCTTCTTTGCGCACTTTCTACATTTGTCTGGGGTTTCACTTGAAAATCATGCTATCCTTGCAGGGGTGTAATGAAGTCTGTTTAAAACTTTGAACTATACGAGTCGCAGTCTGGGACTGAGTGAGACTTCCTTAGTTAGCTGACGGAACCTCTGCCATTTGGTATCATCTATGCTGGTTTCAGCATATCTTTCCCATTTCCCCTTTACAGTGTTATGTGAAGTAGTTGCCCCCTGTATCTGTCCGTATAACCTGGATATTAGCCCTCGTCGATCCTCTGCCAGTACTATGGCCTCGATACAGTTTGATGTCTCTGGCTCTTTGAGGAATGATGGCTACCTTTTACGTGCCGCTGCTCGTATTCTAAGATATTGTAATGTTTTAACTGGGTTAGCCTAGTCTGGCCTTAAAATCTTCCTTAGTCACAAAGTAGCCCCCTGGGAATAGGTCTCTCTGTTTCATTTCTTTCCCTGGATAGCAGGAGATCTGCACATCTGTATCAAAGATTGGTGGAAGGCCTGAGCAATTCCATAGAGGCATGTTGCCATTATAGGGGGTATGCATGTCTAGGCACTTAAATATGCATTTCCATGTGTTTTCTGTTGTGCTCACTGGGTCGTACGTACATGCGTCAGTGTAATGATCATCTGGTATTAATGACTTGAGATCTGTCGGTGCTGCTGCATATTGTTATAAATCTCAGTGACGAGTTCCGGGACCTGTTCTATACCAATATCCTGCATAGTGTGCCTGTGTTACTATATGATATAATTCATAATCTGGTCATACGGTTCGGCCAGCCTTTCCCAACACATGCGGGGCATCTTGCTTTCCCACACATATTGTGTCATGATTGTACAAAGTTTCGCAAAAAATTTACGTCCCGGCCATATCGCCATGTTATTGAAATAGTAGCTTGGGGAAAACCACCATCTTTAGGAGTGAAATCCTGGCATATAAGGATAATGGGGACTTAGTCCATATATCTAATTTTACGGCCAAAGTGTTGAGCTATTTCCCATGGTTTTCCTCATATAGCAGTTTTTGTGTACAGGCTATTTCCACCCCCAGATATTTCAGACTGGTTCCGGCCCACCTGCACCCGCACAGGTCAGCCGGCTCCATGGTTCTTGCTGTCAGTGGGAACAGTTCTGACTTAGTTGTATTGATTTTATAACCCAAATAATGTGTACATTTGGTCACTTTGTCCATGACTGGTTTAATCTTTAAATTTGGATTTCATATATATAGTAAGGCATCATCCGCATATAGGGATATTATTTGCGGGTGCCTGCAATGTGTATCCCTATATTGCTGTGTCTATGCCTCATCCGTTGTGCGAGTGGTTCAATTGTTAATGCAAAGAGGAGCGGTGAAAAGGGGCAACCCTGTTGGGTGCCCCTGGCCAATAGAAATGGCCCTGATATTACCCCGTTAGTGCAGACTTTTGCTGTCGGGTTCCCAGTCCCAGGCATCTTAACACAGAAAACAAGAAATTCCAGGACACTGAGTCAAACACCTTTTCAGAATCGAGTGAGGCCACAATTGCAGATCTTTGCAGGTCTATCAGGGAAAGGATCCCAAAGAGTTGCCTACGGTTAAGGTCGTGGATCTGCCTGGGATGAAGCCCGACTGGTCGTGGTGAACCAACAGGGACATGCATCAGAGGAGCCTATTGGCGAGAACTTTGGCCATTATCTGCGCGTCTGTGTTAATAAGTGATAATGGTCGATATGAGGGCACTTCTCTCTGTGATTTACCTGGCTTCGGAAGTACTGTGATGATTGCCTCCGACATCGATGGTGGGAGGTTGCCATTGGTATATGATTCCTCCCACACTCTAAGCAGGTGTGGGGCTAAGATGTCCTTATATCTTTTATATAGTTCCATCGTCAGTCCATCCGGACCAGGTGTTTTACCTGACGCCAATGAGGCGATGGCGTCTTTTATTTCTTCTAGTGTTACTGGTTTATCTAATGTCTTGCAGGTTTCGACACCTACGTCTGTAAGTATTGTTTCTTCTAAGTATCGGTCCACACTCTCCTGGGTGCAGGTGTCTACATTAGCGTATAATTGTTTGTAGTAATTCACGAAAGCTGCATTGATAACTTTCTTTTTTAGTTAGTGGTCACCCCCCTTTGTCCTCTATGACTATTCTCGTCTCCGTGCCCCGCTCGCCCCGGATAATCCCAGCTAAATATCTCCCAGGTCTGTCCTCCTCCCTGCATCGGCAAGCCTGGATCAGTGACACTATGAGTTGTACTTCCTGGTCTGCTACCTCACAGAATTTCGTTAGGTTCCCTTTAACAATTCCCAGGAGGGCCCTGTCCCCTTTGTTAGCGTATTTGCTTTCATGTCTGTGTAGTTCCTGTTCTGTTTTCCCTAGTTCTCTCCTAGTGCTCTTTAGGACCCCAGATGTGGGCGAAATTGCTGTGCCCTGCAACCACACTTTGAACGTTTCCCAAGCAGTTGCATGTTGTGAAACCGTGCCCTCATTGGTTTGAAAGAACGCCTCTATATATATTCCTACGGTAGCTGCCAATGTGGCGTCTGTAAGTGCCGATGAGGACATTCTCCATAATGGTCAGGTTTGGGTGTCGCATTCTATATAATGTGCATTGTTATTGGGGAGTGGTCTGATAGGGTTCACGGGAGAATCTTGCTTCCATGCAACCTGTGCATCAGTGTCACTGACATCAGCCAGTAGTCAATCCTAGACATTGCACCATGTACTGATGAATAATAAGTGTATTTGTTTACCTCCAGGTGTACCTCTCTCCAGACGTCAACCAGTTTGTATAAAGACATCATTTGATGTATCGTTTGGGCAGTTGCTGTGAATCCCTGCTGCCTTAAACTGGATCTATCTCTTACTACATTAAGTATCGTGTTAAAGTCTCCCCCCCAGATTATGGAACCTCCCAGGTTATTTGCTAGAATTCTTGAAATCTGGGAGTAAAAGGCGGGGTCATCAATGTTTGGACTGTATGTGTTTACCAGCGTTATTTCATCCCCATCTAGTTTGCCTTTGATAATGACGTATCGCCCCTCGGGGTCAACATGTACATCCTTGGCTCCAAAGTTTAACGACGTACATATTAGGGGCAGTACCCCCCTCAACTGGGATGAGTAAGTCGTATAATATCTTTTTCTTCCCCATTTGCATGCAAATCCCTCATGGGCTGAGCTCAATGCGTGCGTTTCTTGTAACACCATAATCTTGGGGCAGTGTCACTCTATGTATGTTAATATATTCCTGGCTTTAATAGGGTTGTTAAGCCACATACATTCCATGAGATCAAACCTATTAGTTCACCCATTTGGTTTTAGTTTCTGTTTTACCGTCTCGTACCTGTGTATTGTCATAGCCGTGTGTAAGGGATATTCCCCCATTTGTCTATGTACCTGTCCGTCAACCTTTCCATAACCTTGCATGGAATGTCTAATCACCCCTCCGGGGTTACTTTCCTCCCAATACTTTCAACATTGTAAACTCCCACCCTCGTCCCCCTGCCCTCACCATCTCCCCCAACTTGATGATGTACCTGCAATAACCATGGAGCATCCCAGGGGCACGTCACTGGCAGTTACTTTCACTTAGGCTGCCAGTCGGGTGCCACCACACAAGCTTTATGTAACCATTTGTGCGCTTATCAATGCAAGCTAAACTTATATTGTTACTTTAAGGATACAGTACTTTGACCGTCTCAGTCATTGGCGGCATCCAGTCTGCCCCCTGCTCCCAGGTCACGGTTCCGCCCCCCGCCCGGGTCGGCCGCGGGGGAGGAATGGTCCCCTCCACATAGTTCATGGCATCTGTAGGATCCGGAAAAAATTGTTTCTCTCCCGCTATGTTGTATTCGCAGTCTCGCTGGGAACATCGAAGCTTGTGGGACCTTTCTCGCTCCCAGTAGCCTTTTCACTGAGTCATATGTTCTCCTTTGGGCTTGTATCACGGCTGAGAAATCTGGATATATGTGTATATTGTTTGCTTCATAGTGAAGGGTCCCCTGTTCTCTTGACAGTTTCAGGATTAGGTCTCTGTCTCTATAATTAAACATTCTAGCAAGACATGTGTGTGGTGGGGCCCCCCGTCTCGGCTCTGCAGCTAGTGTGCATTGTGCCCGCTCTACAAGGAAGTGGGAAGAGAAGGTGGCTGACTCGAATAAGGTTTTAAACTATGTCTCAATAAATGGTTCCATGGGGCCCCTACAAGCTGTCTCTGGTATGCCGACTATACATAGGTTGTTTCTCCGTCAACGGGATTCGAGGTCTTCGCATTTTCCCTTCACCTTGTTAAGTTCCAACTTCAAGCCGGCAATGTCCTGGTCATGTTGTCCAACCTTGTCCTCCACTTCCCCAATTCTGGTCTCTGCATCATTTATACGCCTGCTCTCCTTCTCTAACCTGGATTTAAGGGACCCCATGGTTGCCACAATATAGTCTAATTTCACGTTAACCGCCATGAATCTACTTTGCATGGTGGTCAGCAAGTAGTCCTCTCGAGTGCTGCCAGCCATAGCCCCTGAGCTGCTGGCCTGGGGTGGGTCAGTCGCCCCCTGGGTAGGGGGTCTGTGAACTGGTAAAGGAGTCCATTGGGCCCTTTTTCTTTCCGGCACCCTTTGTCATTTTCTGTTGTTGCGTTGGATAGACGAGTGCGCGCGTGGGCGCTGTCGGCCTGGACTTCAGTTGTAGGTCAGCTATACGTTCCTGATGTCGGAGGTTCTAGGGCCTCGTCGCAGCAGGAGTATGCGTTCGGCGGTATAGTCACTTTCGATGCTGTCAAGTGCTTATGATATTCATATCGTTATTATCCTCTGTACAGTTTGAAATCCCTTTACTGGGCAAGATGTCTTGTCCACCCAGCGAGAAGGTTTCGTGAGTATAGGCTTCTCACTGTGTTGTGTCAGGCCTCCCAACAGCGCGTGGTATGAGGCCTCTGGGGGTTTGCCTTCTATAGCTTAATGTTATCTAACACTGCTTCACAGGCCCCTCTTTGACTTTAGTGGTTTTAATTACAAGTGGGGAGGCAGGAGCACGCGTGTGGTCAACTGGTTTGATGTCACATGCATAGAGGTGTAATTACTTCTGTATTTATGAGGTCCACACTTGCCACCTTCTGGGTCCAATGGTTATGGGCCACAGGATGACCATATCGCAGTACTGCTTCCCGGTAGTGCCTTAATGTCTTGTGATTTGTTGCAGGTGGGTGCCTTTATTGTTTGTTTACCTGCCGTCGGATACAGAGTGTGGGAGCGAGAGGTCAAACCCACTCCTCCGTGATCACCCTCTAATTATGCCTTATTGGGCGTTCGATTCAGGGGGGGGGTGGGGCCTTATGTTTATATGGCAGCCCGCCGTCTTTGGATCCCTTGAGAATTTCTCTAGGTTGGTCAACACTAAATGATGGGGGGGCTATGTTAGGAAGCAGGGCCATATTGCATCCAAATGTCCAGGTGTTGCTTCTGCCTAATGCCAGCTAGTGGACACCCTTGTTTGGTGGTAATCCTGTGTAGCAGGATACCTCGCTCTGTTCTGGCTGTCTTAAATTCATTATGAATCTCTTGAATGGCCTGCAGCATTCCCACCAAATGATTTTCTTCCAAGTTAACTTTAATTAAGGCCTGGCAGTCTATTATGACAAGAAGTTAACTTGTGCTAACTCAGACGCCAACCAGTTCCTACCCAATTGACCTTGGAGCCCTCAGATGAATGCCACAACCTGGATACGTACTGCCCCATGTTAGGTGGTAGAAGGGGTAGACAAAACATGGGATGGTCAGGAGCAGGGTCTTCACAGGATCCTTGGAAAATGCAAAGAAACACCAGTTCGTCTATTACCATAAATTAGCAAGGTTACCATTCCAGAAAAAAGCACTAGAGGCTGTATCTGAAGGGGGGGGTATGGGTGTGGTAACCTGCCAACGGCCACCTCCTGCCACCTATGCCCTGTAGTCACAATAAAGTTGAGGAGAAAACCTTGGAAGACCAGGGAGGGAACAACTGCTGGCAAGATATACATCGGTGCAAGACTGAGTATGGGTACTCGAGCAACAAGCAAAAAGGGGGGTGCCAGGCATCCCAGAGTGGGCATGCACAAAATGCGTAAGCAGGGACCATTCAGTAGGAAAGCAAGAGGACAATGGACCTGAAGATGCACTTTGCAGGAGTAGCAGCGGGTCAGCCAAGGCTCCAATATGTGGGAAGAGCCCCAGCAGTGGTTTAGGACTGAGTACAGAGAGGTGGGGGACGTTATTGTGGAGGAAACAAGAAATTGAGGCTGGCAGAGGAGATGGAAAATAATCAGAAAGCATGTGGAGCAGGGTGAATGACAGAGTACAAAGACAGATTGAGACTCGGGGTGGGAGGGAGACAGAGGCGGCTGGAGTACGAACAAGATCCAACATAACAAGCAATGAAACAGCAAAGGGACCACAGAATGATCCACCAAAGAAGATTTCCTAGCAACTCTTTAGTGTGACCCAGTTATTTATAGTACTGTCCAATACCCAAACGGGCTGGTCCTTTGTTACTTTTCTCACGGTCTAATCTGGGGGTCGACCGGGAATGGAGACCGGCATACCAGAAATAATTCTGAATCTAAAGAAAACCTTGATGTCCTCCTTCTCAATGTCCATCTAAACCAGATTTTCAAACCTCCAATCAATTTCTCCTCTCATTCTCCTTCTACCTACCTCACATCCATTAGATCCCGACATCATGCCTTCAGCATAACATTGCATATAATATAGGCCCTGTAGTTGTGTTTTGGAGGATCCAACATAGCCCTAGATTTGACTTAGAGAAACCTTTTGGAGAGATGTTTCAGCACAAGGCAGGCCATAAGACAAATATCGTAGCTATGTTTACATTATGACAAAGGATATGCTGCTAGACATGCCTCGTCCTGGTCAGTATAGAAATGCTGCATATCTTTATTTTTACAGCTCAGGAAGCCCAAAATGGATTCACTGGGACCAAAACTAGGGATGCAGGCCCTGTACCTGATTCATTAACTGTACTGTAGTGGACTGTATGTAGGACTGTACTAAATAGTAGCGAAAACAATTGAAGGTCTGCAACTTGTGTCTCTCTGGAGGTTTTTGACTACAGTTTCCATAACCTCACAATTGACCGTGACTGAGACCGATAGGAACTGTAGTCAAACATCTAAGGCTGCAAATTAGCTCCCAAATGCCATGGTCAGCTTTTGATGATTTATGTATGCCTTTCCATTTTGTGAACACGGAGGTTTGATAACCCTGAGTAGCAGGATATTCTGTGATGCTGCTAACATAAATCTGAAAATCAGAGCCACTATGCTGATCTTGCCATTCAACGCAAAATATGTAGTCTTTGCCAGAACTCAGATCACTATATTCACTGAGTCAGTAGTCTTGAACGTTTAATGTTGCATTGTACAAGCATTACATGCGAATAAAGACCCATTCAGAAAATATGCTTCAGGCTATAAATGTTAAATTTGTAAAGGTGTTTTGAATTTACAGTACATAGAGAAACGTTTTGGCTGCCCATAACACCCCCCTCCCAACTCCACCCAGGCACTGGCTGGATGGTAGCAGCCAAGAAAAGAGCATTAGGCAGTTTATTGGCAATCACAGTAACTTCAATGTCTTTGGTGGAAGGGGGACAGCAATGTTATTGATCGTTTTCATGGGACATTAAAGTGCAGGTGCTCGTCTGATAGTGGCCTGTGCCAGAGGGGAAGGACAAGCATTATGGTGCTTGATACATAGTAGTCCACTTACTAGGATCTCATTAAAGGGACACTAACAAAGTTGACAGCAGAAGAGAGAAGCTTAAAATCTGGTACAAAGGCACTGCTTTTGCTATAAAGGCAGAGGCATAAAGGTGAGAGAATTCAAGTGTCGGATGCATGGACAGAAGGGTGTGGAGTGGGATAGCAAGACAGAAGAGAAAGTGTGTGCCTCCCCCTCAGCCAGTGCTTTAATTGAGATATAGCACGCAGGAAAGGTGCTGAATGTGTTAACAGTGCAGGTGGGGGGTTGTCAGGACTGTACACTGTATTGTAACATGGAGGGCTGTAAAATCAGTAATGTTACTGTCATTGTTATTTGCAATGTCAACTGACACATAATGCACCATTTGCAACGAGACAAGACCTTTTGTCTCTTCAACTGACATCTGGTTCTAGTAGAAGCCAGAAAATGAAGGTGAAAACAGCATTGCCCATGTGCAAAGATATGACAGAGCCAATTATTGTGTTGCTTTTGTAACGCATTGAAACCAACAGTACACTTAGTAGCTGAGTGCATTGTGGTGTATGTTGATGGGCAGAAGCTCATTTCCATTACTCCAGAATTAAATTGTCATGGCACTAGTTGTGAAGTGGCAAAAGTGTTAGACTCTGGTGGCAAGGAGCTGTATTCAGTTCCCACCTCCGGCATCACCTTTTGGCATTTGCCTTTTTATATAATAACCGGGACACCAATACATCTAATTACAATGCTGTCTCTAATCTGTGACATCTTTATTGAAATGTGCACTATAGTTTGGAGGGTGTTATTCATCTCATACCTTTCTTAGAGTAACTTTGAATTTTTGGTTTACAGCAAGTTGCATGTTTTGGTGAGTGTGGGGTAAGGATGGGGTGCACCTCGGTCACAAGGAGATGTTCACCTCTTGCAGAATGTGTGACACCCTTCCATATGGAATACTGCTTCTGCAAGGTGTCAGTGGCTGGGGGAGATGAGGTGAGTGAGTAGAAGGCAGCCAGAGCAGAACACCACCTTTTAGCAAGGTTGCAAAGTTCATAGACATAGATTAGAGAGAGATTGTGTGCTGCGCAGTACATACCGGTTTGCCCCCTGCATTCAATAAGCACAACAAAAAAAATCAACAGACACTGCACACAGTCGCTGGCACTTATTTCCTGCACCCATAAAAAGATTAAATAAATACGCATGGGGAAAAAACGGCAGTGTATATCTAAAATGAAAATTAAATATTCAAATTCAACAGGTACATTTAAAGTAACAACGATGGGGCAGAATGAACCCTGGTGCCCAATTCATTGTGGCGGTTCCCCCAATTGATGAGACGTTTGCGTAGTTGATGAGGCTAACACCAGATTTGAAGCCTGGTCCCTGATCTATTACGGGTACGCAAGGTAGGCATTTAATACGGAAGTCTGGCCACTTATGTGCTTCAAAGATTGCCTGCGTCACTTTGACACTTTACCCTTCCGCTTGCAGCATGTTATGGCCAGGGCTAACACATGAAGGCATGGATGCTTTCACCACCATTGAATGGCAAGGAGCCACCTAGTGGTGACATTTTAAACAGCACCTAGAAGGGCTGTATATGACGAATGTCATCTGTGACCGATGTGGCCAACTCATCTGATAGAAAAAGCAATACATGCACAAACAGTAAGAATTGCAAACCTGCTTTGGAAGTCCATTGATGTCACCATTCACTCCTTCGCTCTCCTTCCCGCCACTTGGGGCCCTGATTTGGTGGTTATTCCCTATTGAGCTTTCCTTTTGAACCTAATGAGAGTGCTGTTGTGATTTGGGATCACTAAAAACATATTTTCCATGTCACTTCCCTTCTGGATCCATTCCAGGTTTTGGCAGCCAGTCTGCTGTTTTAATTAAAAGACTGCCCCCCAGAACGCCTGGCCCACTGCTTCATCTCCACCCTTGCAGGACAAGGCTGTGTGGGGGATAAGCAGCACCTGAGGTGTGTGGCTGTTAGCCAGCTTTAAAAGCCTCCATTTGCCCTCTATCCAGTGTTAGTCATTGATGCAGTGTTCTTGTTTGTGACTGGTCCCTTGTTCCTGGTTCTTTGCATAGTGTCTAGTTCCTAGTTTCTATTTCTTGTTTGGTGGATCTCCAAATTAGTATGCAAATTAGTATTTTCTCCTTCCTGGATTCCCTTTCTGTCTTCCTATGTCTGCAGTCAGCATGTTCCAGTCTTTTCCCTTCCTGTGCAGCACAGTTGGACTGTAATCTTTATACCTTTGACTTTATCCTATTCTGCAGGCGTAACCTTGAACCTTTAGACACCCCTCATTTATAGATTTACTATTTTGTATCATTTTCCTTTTGTTCCCTTGGGGTGGGCCTGGGGAGGGGGAGCAGGAGAGCTTTTGAACTTGTAATTACGGTTTCCCTGCTACTTTACTTTTACCTTCTCTAAGAGTCTGTTCCTGGTTTTCTCTTGCACTTCTCTGTTCGTTCCCTATTGATTTTTAGGTGTAATGTGCCGTTTCATCCAACTCCTGTGTGAATGCTTAGGTTTTCCTCACTATTTTGTGATCACTATACCTACTTGTCCCAAGGCGGGAACCCGGGGTGCAAAAAAAACAACAAAAAAAGGATTCTTTTCCAAGCTGGGAAGGCGGGGCTCCGTACAGAACCCCTCTTCCCTTTGCATTGCAGCCTGCAGAAGCCAAAAGACAAAAAAGTTATTAGCCATCTAAAAATGTTGAGACCCACCCTTTGATTTAGCCCCCTCTTGACGAAATCCCACCAAACTTTACAAATACATGTATATCTAGATCTAACATCTTTTTGCAAACTTGTGTAGATTCGTCAAATTGCATCACATTTATAAGCATTTACTAAGCTCTTGACAGAATCTCACCGAATTTTGCAAAAACATTTGTATCTAGGTCTAAAATCGTGTTGCGAACTTTTGTGCAGATTTGTCAAATGGTACCACATTTATAAGCCTTTACAATATTTTGGGACCTCCCTCTCTAATTTTGTTCCCTCTTGACAAAGCATCTCCACACTTTCCAAAACCATTCAGAACCAGGTCTAGAATAGAATTTCAGAATTGCATGCAGTTTCAGGGAGTGGTGCCAAAGTTATAAGCCATCCAAAAACAGTTTTTCACCAACCCTCCAATGCAGAAATAGGCATAGATGTCACCTAACATCTGAACTGTTTGCGGACTTTGTGACTAAAAACACTCATTTTTTGGCTTCTTACATCCATATCCCATCCCATCCTCATCACCTCCCACTTCCCCAGAGATTGTTTGATGAGTTTGACAAGTGCAATGTTTTAATAGGTTTTTGCTGCGATGTGCGCGGACACCGGTGGATGTCTGCAAATCCAACATGGCAGGCTTCTTTTAAAAAAACGGACGCAATTCACGCTTTTCACCATCCAGTCAGTCAGCGTGTCCGAGGGAAGTGAGCCCGCAGACCGAACCCAGATATCACACTTTTTTTTAACCTACTTTTGGGCTGTTTTTAAAAAAAATATTGGACGGATTTACCCCAAAATTACAAAAGCACCCTTTTGGGACCAAGCCGACGCTCAGCCGCAAATTTGGTGAAAATCCATCCAGCAGTTTGGGCTGTAGATGTGAGCAACATTTTTTTTTTCCATTGCGTCTATCTATGGAATAAAACAGACATTTTGGGGCCCCCCTTGACAAAACCTCACCAAACTTCCCAGAAAGATTCTGACAGAACCATATACTTCTTTTTGCAAGGTTTGGTGCAGATTCATCTGGGGGTGGGGGGGGCAAGTTTATAAGCCACCCAAAAAGTGCTCTTCCTATGGGTTGAGCAACTTAACAATAACTACAGGGCCACTACCACAGGCCATGTAATAAAAGTGGAAAGGTTTAGTCATATTGATGTGCAAGTATTTATTGGAGCATATTTAGGGTTTTTCCGTTTTATTTATTTGTATACTTCCGGGGTGTTTTTTCAGTGTTTTCAAACATTTTCAAAATCTGTGTTTATCTGCATTTTCCCTTTTACTTGCTTAAAAAAGTTTTTTTAAAAAAATCAGAGATAACTGTTATTTCCAATGTAAACACACAAATATTCTTTTTTGTTTTATTGCCTGCATAAGTAGGGTAATGTCTCTCAGAGTAAGATTTTATGAACACTTCCCAGAGAATAAAGATGAATGTGTAAATCCAGTAATATCTAACATTTCAAAATTATTGTAGTAAATCATGCAATACTTTTTCAGGGACTCTTTGCCCATCCTTGCCCTTTCTTTTCTTCCCATGAAGACTTTTATTTGTGAAAACGACCTTTCCACATTGAAGTAGCAGATGGGGCATAGTATGCTAAAAGGATTTGCCCGGGAGCACTCACTTTGATGGAGATAAGGATTATTTTGACTATCAAAAGAAATAAACTCCAAGCAGATAACTGTTTATCAAGTGCTGCTCGCTACAAAATGAGAAGGGAGTGTCATTAATGTACCCTCGGAGGCTTCATTGGAGGGGGTGAGCAGGCCAAAACAGTTTGCTGAGTGCGGGAATATCAGGGGATCCAATAGCTAAATGTTGCAAAGGCAAATCAGTAGGTTAGGTGATTGTTGCTGAGACATGTTTATACCTTCCTGTAAACAATATGACTTTTTTCTTATACCTGCTGCAACAATGTAAAAACTTGGGAGTCCTAATGGACAACAACCTAACCCTGGAGCCACAAATAAATGCAACAGTGAAGAAATGCTTTTTCCTCATCCGGATGGCAAGAAGAATTCTACCTTTCTTCTCCTTCGCGCACAAAACACTCACTATCGTCGCCCTAATCATGTCTAAAATAGACTTTGCAAACAGACTCTACCTCGGAATACCTGAATACCTCCTGAAGAAAATGCAACGGATCCAAAATGCAGCAGCAAGACTACTCCTCAAACTATCCAGAAGAGACTGCATCACTCCAGCCCTAAAAACTCTACACTGGCTCCCAGTTAAACATCGCATCACCTTCAAAACAATGTGCATAACGCACAGGGCAATCAATGGACAAGGAGCAGAATTCCTACATAAGAAAATAACAGTCTACAAACCAACGAGACCCCTCCGATCAAGCAACGAAATCCGCCTGGAACTCAAACCATACCACAAGAAAAAACTTGGAGGCACCTCCTTCTACCACTTAGCCGCAAAAATCTGGAACAACAACCCAAAGGAAATAAGAAACACTGAAGATCACCTAAAATTCAGGAAATCACTAAAGACCTGGCTCTACAACACCACAGACTAAACCTGGAAACGAAACTGGTAAAAAGGATAACTAAACCTGAAAGACACAGACATCCCTGACCGGGGAGAGTAAAGCCCACGGCAGCTGGACAGGTGTCATCGGCCAGACAGGAACACAGGCGGCACACACGGAGACTGAGTCAACTAACCCAGACATTCCCACCAACACTTTCGTCCGCCCCGTAATTTAATTACCGTCAGATACCACGTTGGTGTGGAATTATGGAGACATTGGCAATCTCCCCACTACCTGAGAGGTTGTCATTAGCAGATGCACTGGTCACTAGAGTCTAAATGGAGGATAAGGGGAGCCATGAGAGAGCAGGTTAGAGGCGAGGACTAGAGGAGTATGGAACCTGTATGCCAGTCAGACCCAGATCTGGACAGAGCCGCAACAGGGGAGAATACGCAAGCCGGGCGCTTCAATTCAGGATAGAGATGCAAATTAACCAACCCTACTAACAATTTTCCCTTTCTGCATACACCTCTCAAACTCCAAACCAAACACAACCAAAAACTACAGCACAACAAACCGCACAAACTTCACTACATTGCAACAACAAAACAAAAACACACATAGCCTTGCACAACAGTACACAACGACTACCGGCCGCAAACACCCCAGGCCCAGCCAACGGACCCACCGGGCTGAGGCCGCCAACCGCACATCACTGCTCTCTTACACTTTTCCTGCTTCCTCCCACTAACTCACCCTCCACTCCTCTTTCAGAGCCGCCAGAGCGCCAAGGGACCACTACGGTGGTGATAGTGCACGGTACAAATGTCCTTTAACATTAACATTAACAATGTGCTGTAAAATATGTTGTTTTGACTGGGGGTGGCTCTCCTGCTTCACTGTGTGGAAACCTTTGTCCCCATAGTGAAAATCAAAGGCTGGTACACATGGATATCCGCATAGTAAGTGAACATATCTTAAAGTGAAATATACAAATGTAGTACAATTGACTTCCCCTTAGAAGAAAGTGTGCAAGACAAAAGAGCATTGGACTTTAAAAAGGAATAAACGCCAGAAAAATTACCTAAGAGAGGATATGTTCCAATCAATATTCTGGAAAAGTATAAAAGGTGCTCACATTTTAAACCCAGGAATCTGTAGTGAAATATTCCATGGAAAACAAAATTCCAATATGAAACAAGTGCTTGTTTTCTTGTGGGTAAGCGTCTGCACTGGGAACATAACCTGGGACGGACACCACAACCTCACGCAAACCTTGTACATGGAAGCCTCATACAGCTTTCCTATTAAAGCAGACCAGCAGCTGACACTTTTCAGCTCTCCTCCAGACAGATACACATACAGAGAGGCTCTGTGCCCACGAACAGAGACACTGAAAAATCCATGTTAAACCATTTTTTGTAAATACAAATATTTGTGGTCAAGGGCTATTTTGAGGAATTTTAGCCAAAGTTTAAGATGCAAATCGGCAACAGCAAAAATGGCTGAAATGTGTCTAGAATTCCTTAAAATAGCTCTGACCAGTGACATTACAAATATATATTTTCTTTTACAAAGAAAATGATGTAACATTGAATGTGCAGTGTTTTTGTATAAGGTCAGGGGACAGGAGGGGTAGCAATGGGAGAAAGCAAACAAGCATACATGGGGGGCGTAGTTCCCTCTTCCTATTGTCTGCCAAGCCCCTTCTTCAGCCACCCCTTCATTGCCAAACTTCCTCCCATCGCTGTTCACACCAAGGCACCTCTGGGATAGGTGAAACTGTGTTTTTATCAGATTAAACCTAGGCGGCACTTTCTTCCAGGGGTGTTTTTTGGTGTTTATCGGGTTTCACTTAAAACAGGAAAGCCTACGCATATTAATGCCATAGGATAGTTACGGAGTAGTGATTACTGACTATAAGGCTTTTGCAGCGTGGCACGGTTACCAAGGAAAGCACACTGAGCTTCCTGCAGTGAGTAGCGCCGTCACCAGTATTCGACGAGGGCAGCTGGCAGGAGGGGAGCAAGACAGTGCTCCGGTCCATGCATCAGGTAGAGGAGAGCTAGCGAACAATGGGCCTGCTGGGGCCACTTTGCGACAGCCTCTGCTCGCACACAGACAGATGGGCAAGCTTGATCCGCTCAGGAAAAATATATATATATATTTTTTAAAACAACAAAACCATTTAGGAGGGTTTCATCCCGATCACGAAATGCTGTACTTTCTCTGGAGTCAGTGGTATGTGGCTTAAAGAGCATGAAAGGCTGTGTAGGAGACCAACAAGATCTGGAGGCAGGACCATCAAGTGAGACTCCCTCTACTTGCGATGGGGCAAAGGGGGAAGAAAGAGAAGATCCGTGAGAGGTGCACCTCTCAGACCCCCTCGGATCACCAGTACCATAGGAAGGTTGACCTTCCGGGGGCCGAAGACGAGCTTGCTCAATTAAAAAAAGCACTAGTGAAGCGCGAGGTGCCCGGCCTCATGACCCCCAACCCAGGGGAAAGGACTATGGGTTCAGAGGGCCAGCCAGCTCCCTCAAAGAGAGTAGTAGACCTTAACCTCTGAGAGTGACACTTACTTGGAAGAGGAACGAAGAGGGCACGAGCGCCGTAGGAAGGAAAAGAGAGCACGGACGCATATATCAGAGACTGACGATATGTTCAACCCAGACATGCTCTCCCATCCAAGGTCAAAGGCATGGACACTTTCTCCAAGGGTTGCGACCTGCATGAGCACCCGCATGAGAAAGCCGCAGGATAAGGGCGTGAGGCAACAGCTACGAACTGAGTTCCCTGGACCACTTAACAGGAAAGGTGGCAGAGAACCCAGACCTAAACCCGAAGCTGCTGGCTTTCGTGGCCAAGAGCCACACAGATTTGCAGAAAGGGATTGACTGTGCATGGCGAGTGTGCCAGGACCAATTACTAGACATTAGCAGGGCCGCGGACCTTTCAGAGAGGGCAAGGGACACAGGAGAACCTATGGACCCCACAGTCCTGCCAAACTGGGCACAAAGAGATGTGTGCTTAACAGGCAACGCAAACTGCGCAATAGCAGCAGAAAGAAGGAAATGTCTTCTAATTAAGATTGACCAAAAATTGGGAGACCTGGCTTCCTTTAAAGAAGGAAAAGCTACTCAGACTGTTATTTGGAGACTCCTTCGGCCAAGAATTGAGTCGCTTCGTGAACACCTTCTCAGCACTAGACAAAGCCAGACTTCCATTAGGAAGATCTTCCGCAGTCAGATTTTCGGGAAGGGCGTAGGGGTAACTCGACCGGACGTTTCCACGGCAGGAGACCTCAGGGTCAAGGAGCTGCCCACTACTTCTTCCAGACTATAGAAGAGGTAAAAGGAGTAGACCTAACACCCGACAGCCGGCAATCACTTCAGAGAAACGCCTTGAGAGAATATCCTCATGTAGGGGGCATGACACCCTTGTTTCTAGAAAACTGGCAGAGATTGTAAGGGAATGCTTGGATACTGCAGACAGCGCAGGGTTATCATTTGGAGTTCTGGGCAGAGCCTGTACAAGCAAGGAGACCGGCTACAATAGTCCTTTTGGAATCGGACAGACAGCTATTGGCAGCGGAGGTCAAAGACCTCTTCGGAAAGGGCGCGATAGCGCCAGTCCAAGTACAACAGGCAGGTTTAATCAGCAACATATTTCTAGTCCACAGAAAAGGGAAAGTGAAAATGTGATCAACCTCAGAGAACTGAACGAATGGATCCTGTATCGTCTTTTCAAGATGGAAGGGATCCATCTGTTGAGGCATCCTCAGAGAAAGGGACTGGCTCACGAGATTAGATTATAAAGGTGTGCGAAGCAGTGTGTCTGGTGGAGGACAGAGGACAGACCGCTGCTCGTTTTGCTCCGTGTTTGCTTGTGGACCTTGGTGGATGCAGTCCATTGTTGATTTCTACTGATCCCTTCTACAGAACTTTCTACATAAACACCGCGAATGCGCGGAGCGCTGCGCGGTGTGCGAAGCAGTGTGTCTGGTGTCTAGAGACGGGAGGCGAGAGCCGAGGTAAGCGAGGTCCCCTCCCCCACTACCGACTAAGAACTGAACACTCTGTACCAAGCCTGTACTAGTCTTGTACCAGTAAACTCAAGGAACATAAGAAATTCGAGACCTCATATCATATTCTATCTTCCTTAATCTCAGCTGAACAGATGGCCCCACTTTCACCAACGGAAGCGGACTCAGGCCGATGGCTGCGCAGTAATAAAATGTAGTCGGAGCCTAGCAAAAGGAAAACGTCTTCTACGGCCAACATCCAAGAAAATCCAGAAGCCATCTTCTGCCAGTCTAACGCCTTGGCACTAACCCTGGCTGCAGGCTCTCGTCCGGCTTCCCCGCTGGCCATGGTGTCTAAGACCCCGGGAAGTCTGATTCAAACTCAACCTGTTCCACCACAGAATTCTGCAGAAGAGGTTGGCGTGAGGACAGTCTTAGTTGCCACCTCAAAGATGTCCCTTCCAGGAATGGGAGGAAGGGTGGACGAGGCCACGGCTGGCAATCCAGGAAAAGACGCAACCAACAGTCTTAGCATCTTGCAAAGAACAGCCACATCTCTACCTACACTGGAAGTGCCCGGCCGGCCTACCGTGGTGACGAGTGACTCCCCGCCAGTGACTGTCGGAGACCGATCACGGCTGGGGTCTGCACGGCCGCGAGCTGTTTCCACTGAAAGTGACAACAGAAAGCGACATCCACAATCAGTGCCTGCTCGCGATCGGCCTTTGGGGGAGGCCGGTTACAGTGACATAAGTGAGCAGGCACCGATATCGATGGCCAAAGGTCGAACGACCACGGCGTTAATCCACCAAAGCCTAAATACATCGATTGACCTGCCAAGCTACCAACAAAGTCATACTTCAAAAACTATGGCTAGCCCAAATGACTCCTGGGCTACTGATAATGAAGACACGGCATGCTCGCCGAACAGGAGGTCTGAAAATGACTCAGTCTTCGAAGTGACCCCAGGGGCTAATTCTACCCACCAGGACTCACCTACAGAAACAACTGAGCTTAAAGAACTAATGGCAGGAGATGTGAGGGAGAGGAATGCCGAGGGCCTAGCTCCTGTTGGGGCAACTATAAGCCCAGAGTCAAATTCGACCTCAGAATGTCCTGCACCCCCTGACATGGACCAGAAAAAACCAAAGGGATCTCTCACCAGTGGGCCCAAAAACCCTAAACAGAGCACAAAGAGCCTGTGCACTAAGGGAAGTGCCAAATCAAAAGCCACATGCAATAATCTGCTAACAAAGAGAGGTCGGAAAGCAGGCCCAAAAATACAGGGGGGCTCCAAAGGTTTATCAGTACCATTGATATCGACCTCATTGAAGGAATATTTTATAAAACAAAATAAAAGAAAGTTGGACCAAGATCAGGGGATGTCAGACGCCGAAATCTTGGAGGCTATCCAAGACCCCTCACCGCTGAGCAAAGCCCAGAAAATCGATCTGAATTCTCGGAGGCCCACTGCAAGGCTTAAATGGCATGCCCGCACTCGAACTAACTCGGATTTGAGCACAGAAATAGTGAGTCAAGCGACCCCTCCTCCTCCCCTCAAGAAACCATAAACCCTCAGATGGTATTGGGGCCAAGTGTGATAATTGACGAGGAGGGGAAAGTCACGCTAGCCCCCGACCAAGCTCAGGAACCGGTGACTATCCACACTCCTGCGGCACGAGACAGGTCAAAATCCATCTCCAAGCAGCCACAAGCTGAAGACCCCTATGCATGGTCTCGTCCGCATATTCAGGCTAATAACAGCAGAATACGGGGAGAAACTTCAGATCTAATTCAAGAGCCATTGACACCAGTTGAGAAGAGATTACCTGATAGATTATCGCAACAGCAAAACGAAACAGGGCCTCTTACGCCGCATAAAAATAGACGACAAAGCGAAATCTCAGGCCTATCGGAAAAAGAAACTCCTTCAAAAAAAAAAAAGCACAGATTTGCTATCGATTATGTCGGCTCTTACGATAGCGCTAAATCCTTTTAGTAAGCTTTATGAATCCATTCACGAGGCTCTGAAAGATGACACCTCGATGATAGCCTCAGTGAAGGAAAAACTGTCTTTCATCGAAGGGTACTTAACCGCTGGTGAATGCAATTCAAATAACATACAAGTGAGTCTGGAAGAAAAAATAACAAAACTAGGAGAAGAACTGTCGAACAGAGGCACCCAGACTCGATATGTCAGCACTCCCCTTACTAAAAACTCTCAGACTGAGGAGAGGGAAAAGCAAAAGGACTTGGCCCCAATCTTCTCTAAAGCTCCTTTAAAGCCTCCCGTGCTATTACTGCCCGGGAACCCAGCATCCGGGACTAATGGAAATGTCAAACAGCTGAAGAAGTGCCCCTTACTGACTTTCCCATCAAACACGCCATCGGATCCGTCAGAAAAACCATCGAGCGACACACAAGTGTGTCGTGCAAGTCTTCCGGATGATATTCCAGCAAAGTCTAAGGAAAAAAGAAAAATATTAGACCGGAAATGACAAGTAGTCAGCAGCGGCATGGACAGTTGCCCTCCTCAAAAGAGAACAACGTCTTGGCCTCCTCTCTGGATCTATTGAATCTCTCCCAACACTCAGCCTCCGTCGACTTGACCTCTCCACCAATCATAAAGCAAATGGCGGAACCGGGGAAAACACATACTGCCTCCCCGAAACAAGTGGGGACGCCTATGCACTCAGAGGGAATTGAAGTTGAAGAAGGTGTTCCGGTTCGGACACAAAGACCTTGTTCTAGTACACCCAGTTCCGGCTTAAAGGCTATAAAAAATCTAAACAAAACAGAACAGATGCTCACCCATAGAGGGGACCGTGAAAGTGATTCAGGACAGGTCCGAAACTATGGGCTCAGGAAGCAACGAATACCATCTTATAAGGAGACTCGTAGATCCACAAAGGCCAAATCCAAAAACGAGATAAAGCTCGTAGGAACGTCAATTTTCAAATTAGAACAAATTTCATCGAGAGAAAGTTCCACGGTCTTGAACAGAAGGACGGTGTTAAAGATAATGGAGAAAGTTGACAAGCTACGCCACCTTTCGACGAATGATCTTGTTCTGGTTGAACCCTACCACAGGGAGCATAGAGCCAAAGCATATCTACATATAAGAACAAAGGCTCTAAGCGATCTGACGCTCGAAATAATGAAAGACCTGCACCGTTTGGGCCTGAAAC
Organism: Ambystoma mexicanum; assembly: GCF_040938575.1. Taxonomy (NCBI): domain Eukaryota; kingdom Metazoa; phylum Chordata; class Amphibia; order Caudata; family Ambystomatidae; genus Ambystoma; species Ambystoma mexicanum. The sequence continues at coordinate 949,604,137 of NC_090933.1, read as the reverse complement.
TAGATCAATTCCAGACCCTTGCCCCTGATTCGGAAGACCCTGAAAGGAAAAAGAGGGGTACCCCGGGAAAATGCGACGATTCAAGATCAGAGGCTGCCCCAAAAGAATATAGACGAAAAGAGCTCCCGAGCAGATGGGAAAGGGAGTGGTGTGAACAACTGGTGGCACATGCCGACAAGTGGGCTACAGAAAACTACACAGCAGCCAAAAGGTCAAGAAGAAAGACGGAGCGACCATACGACCGACAAGCCAAGGGAGTGGAGATGTCACAATCCAAGACAGACTTAACTACACCTGCGACAAATAAACCATGGAAGTGGATCACCGATACCTTCAGTCGCAAGAAGAGCGATTAGCAGCGAGTCCATGATGCCGTCAACAGAATCAACCAGACCACGACCTCTGTTGAATACTCGAACAAGACCGTTCTACAGATGGCATCATGGAACACAAGAGGATACCTTCACCTCACTAAAACGAGCGACGTAAATCTGAGTCTATTCGACATGATCTGCTTCCAAGAAACATGGTTATCAGGGAAACCGTTATTAGAGGGTTTCACAATTGAAGTTTCACCAGCTCTCAGGCCCACACTGGGTAGAGCCTCGGCGGGGCTACTAACTGCAATACGCCTAGGGTCAGGGATTACGCCGAAGGGAAAAATCAGTGATGAGTATGGCATGCTGGCAACCTTAACGACATGGCAGCACCAAGATCTGGGCCAAGACTGTCTGACTAGCTCAGACCTCGCCATAATCAACTAATACTGGAATCCAGATAGAACATCGACTAAAGAATTCTGTAAACTAGTAGCTAACACCATCGATGATATTAGAGTCGACTACGACGTGTCCAACATCATCATATGTGGTGATCTAAACGCAAAATGTGGCGTACCTTCAACAGACAGCAGTCTTCCCTTGAGTCTGACGAAGATCGACGAAAGAGGCCGTGCATGGCTGAGCTTAATGAAGTCAAGGAAGTTCCACAATGTGTCTACACTCCAAGATGGTGGTGCACACATTCCAACTTGGGAAAGAGCAGATTTGTTCGCCAACTTGGATTACATTTTCATCACAGAAGGCCTAATCCCGCACTTCATCAGATTAAAAGTTCAAAAAACCAGCGAAAGCGACCATAACCTTTTACACTTGTCATGGGGGGGAGCATCCACAGAACAACGTCATTACTCTCCAGAAATTGAGGTCAACAAACAACAAAATCGCCTACATCTCACGTCTGACAACATAAGAACTTTTGAGGCTAAGCTATGCAGAAAACAAGGACTTTCAACCAGTAGCAAGGCGGAGACTAGATTAGAATACGGCTCCTTACTGGCGCCCCATAAAGTGAGTTTTGCTGGAAAGAACCAGATCCAACCAAAACACAACCACACATACAAAAGCATGTGGTTGCTAAGCGAAAAGAACTGAGAAAACTGAAAAGAGTGGCGATGAAAAATAAAACCTCAGAATCATGGACCGCCTACCAAACTGGAACAACAATCTACAAAACATGGCTAAAGCAACAGCGACAGAGCTTGTATCAGAACGATGCGGAAGCCATGCTAAAAGTTTGGGCCTCAAAGAACACACGTGACTTTTGGTCCCTTCTTAAGAGTTCAAACGGCCAGAATACACAGCCGCTCTCAAATGCTGTCACGGAGCAAAAGTGGATTTCATACTTCACCGAACTCTACTCCCTTCCTCCCACTACGCCACTACAATTGCCATCCTCGAATGATGAACCCTGGATCGACGTAGCAAATGTGGCAGATATTCTGAGAGCAATTGTAAACCTAAAATCATCTAGGGCTCTGGGCCCTGATGGCTTGTCTAACTTAGACCTGAAAAAACATCCGAGCGCTTGGGCAGGAGCAATCAGTACGTTATTTGATCACTGTATTAAACAGAAACAAATTCCCAAGACTTGGACGGAAGCAGTTCTCGTTCCCATTTTCAAAAAGGGGACTAGAGACAGTCCGTCCAATTATAGACCAATAGTCCTACTGGATATTATCGGGAAGACCTTCGCATCTCTTCTGCTCCAGCACTTTAAAGACTGGGCCATCGAATCTCCGGCCTTAGACATCTTTCAAACAGGTTTCCAAAAAGGCGCGGGAACAGCAATTAACCTTCTAATTCTCAACATCATCAAAGCCAAAGTGAAGGGAGGCGTGCCTAATGTACACATGGCCATGGTAAACCTGTCCCAGGCCTTCGATACAGTAGATCGACACAAACTATGGTCTAAGCTAACCATCTGGGAATGCCCAGGCCTATACTTGAACCAATAATAGCCTTGCACACAGCGACATCCTTGAGAGTTCGTTTAAGCCAACAAGGTATTCTCTCGGACCAGATCCATACAAAAAGAGGAGTTAAACAGGGCTGCCCTCTAACCCCAGCCCTGTTTATAGCCTTTATTGGGGACGTCCAGGTATCAGAAAAAACGGTCCGTTTCTTTCCACCGAAATTGGGAGACTCCAAAGTATCAAGATTGTGGTATGCGGATGACTTGATCCTGTTGGACCAGACGGTAATAGGCCTGCAAAGACAATTGGACAATCTAACCACATACATGGGAAGCAACAAAAAGAAAACAAATATTCTCTCATTTTCCAAAACAACAAAGAAAACCCAGACGACACACTGTTGGTATTTTGAAGAGTCAAATATCGAAGCAGTAAAGGAATTCAAATACCTGGGCGTTTTGATTGATAACACACTGAATGACAACTCTCTCCAGAACTCTCTATGGGAAAAAATATGAAATCTGACAGCCCAAACCCGCGCTGTGGACAAAAAATTTGGGAAATTCTCTTGGACACCAGCACTTCAGTTCTTTAAGTCCAAAGTAGTCCCAGCAATAACCTACGGAATGGCGGCGAATCTAAATCTACCCCCAGAGATCTGGTCCAAACTGGAGGGCTTCTTGTGGAAATCAGTGCTGGGTTTGCGCAAATCTGCCCCAATGCCACCAATACGACGCGACTTAGGCCTACCATCTTTAGCCTCAGTGGTGGCTCAAAGCGCTGTACAGCTATATAGGAAAATCCTATCTCCTAGTTCACTGCCGATCTTCCAGGTCGTGGCATTGGAAATCTCCAAAGGAACCTGCAAACCGCTAGTTGCATGGGTTAAAAAAATTCATGAAAAGCTTGAAGAAGTGTCTTGCCCGGTCGAAATTCTTCTCTCTAACCCAGGGCGGGTAAAGAAGAAGCTCGAATACCAAGATTGGATTAACCCAACTGAGAGGATTTTGCAGTACAAGTCCTTAAAGCACTTACCTCCGACTCATAATCAGTTAAAGGTCCCATTGAAGTACTGCGAACGATTCCCAGAGAAGGACCTTAAGGAAAACTTTTATGCAAGCTCGATTGAATCTACTTCACACAAGGGAAATGTTGGCCTCCCGAGCATGCTCGTCTGTATCCAACTGTTGTTTATGCAAATCCACAGACCAGGCAGAAACGATTCATCACCTGCTTATGACATGCTTGCCACCACTTACCTCAGATGCTACGACTCTAGATGAAGAAACTGGTTGGTCCCGATTGATCGCAGGAAACTCTTCCAGATGGTCCACGATGGCAGCAAAATTCCTGGATCTGACACCTAAAAGGGCCAACTGGACTGACACCATCAGGCCTCTAGCAATCATAGGACCGGACGTCTAGTTGTGAAGAACTTGTGCGATCAAAAGTGGTGTCCTAAGTTACCCAGAAAAAGTGATGAACACAGAATTTTCCTCCTTTGTAAAAACCAATTTGGTTAAACACAAATAAAAAAAAATAATAAATAAAATAAAATAAAATAAAAAAAACAAAAGACACGTACCTGACAGTTCCCGTAGAGCAGGGCTTCAGGAAGTACCTGCGTTTTGTCTTGGACGGAAAAGTATGGGAGTTTACTGGTCTACCGTTCGCACTTTCATTAGCTCCCTGGTGCTTCAACAAGTTAATGAAGCCTGTAGTCTCAGCTCTACGAGAACAGGGCCTGAGAATAATAGTGTATCATGTCCCACAGAAGAGATATGTTACAGGAGCAGACCGAGACAGCCATTTAGCCGTTAGAAAGTGTAAAGTTCCTATCAACTAGGAGAAATCCCATTTGATTCCAACCCAGAGCCTGGAGTTCCTGGGATTCAACATGGACACGCCAAAGAGCCTGCTCAAGCTACCAGCAGTGAAAGTGAAAGGGATAATGAAGGAGCTGAAGAGTGCCTTGATCAGGACACACATATAGCTCAGAGAGCTCGCACAAATAGTAGGCTCCTGGCAGCCCCCATCCAGGCGATTTTCCGAGGACCACTGCATTACAGAGCTCTACAGGATGAAAGACCGGAAACTTCGGAGAGCTGTGTCCTATTACCAGCCAGTGGAGATCAAGGAAGGTTCTAAGACAGAGCTGCAGTGGTGCTTGGAGCATATGGAAGCATGGAACGGCAGGGCCATCTTCAGCAGGGAACCAGATGGCATTCTGGAATCTGATGCCAGCAGGCTAGGCTGGGGGGCCAGATATGGCAAAGTAGAGACAGGGGGGGTCAGTGGACCGAGCAAGATCTGAACCTTCACATCAACTGCCTGGAGTTGCTAGCAGGTTCTGCATGCTCCTGAGGATGGACAACATCTCGGCGGTGCGTTACATAAATCAACTGGGAGGCAACAGATCGAGGATGCTGGCAGAGATGGCAAAGGTCTTTTGGCACTTCTGCCTAGAGAGGAAGATCTCAGTGGTAGCGGAATACCTACCAGGGCCGGACAACATGGTGGCCGATTGGAACTCCCTGTTCCCAATCGATAACAGCAACTGGAAACTGGAGGAAAGTCTTCAGGTAGATCGAGAGGAAGTGGGGACCACTTCAACTAGACCTGTTTACGTCCTGGGTGAATGACTGACTACCACAGTACTTCAGCTGGAAGCCAGATCCAGGGGCAGAAGTTACAGACACTTTCTTGCAGACATGGGAAGAGACGGGGGGGATATGCTCTCCCTCCGGTTGCAATTACAATGAGGGTTTTGGCCAAAGCTAGGAGAGAGTTTCCCTAATGTTAGGGGTGCCATGAAGTTTGCAGGCCTGGTTACTGGTCCTGATGGAGTTCCTGGTGGATACACCCTTGGTATTAACTCTGTTTCTGTGGTCGCTGAGAGCACCGAACTGCGAGGTACACCCGCTGCTGTCAGAGGACACTCTGAAGTTACTGGCATGGAAGATTTCAGGTCGAAGTGGAGACTCCTAGATCTTTCACAGCAGGCTTCAAAGATCATAAAGGAATCCTGGGAATCCAGTACAGCGTGGAGTTATAAAGTGGCATGGAACATATGGAGTAGATGGTGCATGCAGTGGGCACTTTGCCCCATTTCAGCAACTATAGTGGACATCCTGAACTTTGTAGCAGCTTTGTTTCAGGAAGGCAAGGTGTTCTGGACCAAAGGAGTATATAGATCAGCGATTTCCGTAGGACATGACTTGTGCAACAGTTTTTCAGTCTGGGAACATCCAGCAGTATGCAGATTGCTGAAGGGGGAGAAATTCAGCAGGCCCCCGGAACCAATTCAGTCATGTGGGATGTTAACATGGTATTAAAAATGTTGGAAGAATGGCCAGACAATGGGGAGTTAGAGCTGAAACGCATTTCAGCTAATCAAGCCATGCTACTGTGTTTGGAGTCATGCAAGAGAGCTTTGGATGTGAGAGCATAAGACTTAAGGAACAAGATTTTTTCGCCAGAGGGGGTCACCTTCAGTGACCAGGCGCATAAAGACTAACTGTAGGACCATTTCTTACCCCTATTTTCCAGACAGATACAAACTCTGCATTGTGAGTTGTTTGAGGGCGCATGAAGGAGCTCTGCTAGTGTCACCCAGCTGTTAATAACATGAGCACCTTTTGGTCCAGTTTACACAGTCACTATAGCAAGATGGGTCAAGTGGGCTATGGAACAAGCTGGCATTTATATTGCTAGGTTTGCCACCTATTCAGTCAGGGGTGCTATTTCATCTAAAGCTTTTGCAGTGGGGGGTGATTTCGGAAGAAATGATCAGAACAGCAGATTGGTCTAGTGATGTGACTTTTAAAAAGTTGCATTTCAAGCCAATCACGGGAGTAGCGACTACAGTAGTAAATAAGTTTTAAACTAGCATAATGCTCGCCTCCGGTCTTGCCATAGAATGAAGATCACTCAGCCTAGAATAGCGCAGGTAGTCTTGATTCTATTAAAGACATGGAAGTGAACATTATCCCTCCCTTATGAACAATTTGGAAATGCTGTCTTTGTAAAATGTGTTCCCACCCTAATCTGGTCAAGGAAAGGCTTGTTCAATTGCAGGCACAGAGACAGAATACTTAAAGAGTCGGAGTGAAGAGGGACCCTCAGATGGAGCACTGTTCGGCTTGGGTAGCCACATCATGTCGGTTACACTTTTAATCACAGAAGAGGCTGCAGTACAGTCGAGAGGGAAGGTCGACATTGATCACAAAGAAAGAGGAAGGACTGTGTGATGAAGGCGCTTATGAGGCTAGAAGGAGTAGGGCTACAGTGGTCTCCAAAGGGCATTTTTCAACTGGAACTACAAAACCCTGTTTAATATCTGTTTAATATTGACATCATTGTGTTATTTTCGTAGTTCTCTTACTTTTCTTTGCTGCTGTGAGAGCAAGTAAAGGAAGTCGAACCATAACGCTTGCATCCGTGTCTTTAATAAAATCAAGACTCCCTGCGCTATTCTAGGCTGGGTAATCTTCATTATGCCACAATGACCCATCCCTCAATCTATACACGTATAGCACACACCTGTCAGTACTTCGAGCACCTGGAGTAGAAGGACAGCAACTTTCAAGCCAGTGGTCTTTACCACCCAGCGCTGCCTCCTCATTGGGTGTGGGGAAGTCATTTGCTTAAGTAGCTGAAATACTTCCTTTAGCAGGGTACTGGTTACCCAACATGGTCGCTGTGTTACTGTTCCTCAGTGTGCTTCAGCTGAAAGGTTTGGCACTGTGTTTACTGAGCTATCTATATGAAGCATGCACACAGGAGAGCTACCATCTGTAATAATGTTCAAAAACACTGCAAAATCAACAATCCCAATTTGAATGAATGCAAACGACTATTCCCACTGCTTGACACATTTGGTGAACTTTGGTTGTGGAGTTTTTGAAGATTGTGTAAAAGCTAACCCTTGGCTTCTCGAAGCGGGCTACCCTTGGCATCTCGGAGCGGGCACTGCACTGGCTTACCTCCTTCCTAACTGACCATTCCTCCAAAAGCATTCTGGGTCCTTTCTCCTCCCCTTCTTCCTCTGCTACCTGTGGCATCCCCCAGGGCTCCATTCGTTCGCCCTGACTCTTTAACATATACCTTTCTCTACTGGCACAACTCATTTCCTCCTTCTTCCGCAACTTCCAGTGCTACGCTGAGGATACACAACTTTTCTTCAAACTTCCCACTGACGCACTTGCACACTCCTTCATCCCCGACTGCCTCTCTGCCATCCAGGCCTGGTGCACTGCCAATCACCTCTGCCTCAATGCAAGCAAAACAGAGATTCTCCCTATTGGGTCCCCTGCACCATATTTCTTCCCTACACTCTGGCCTATATCCATGGCCCTCCCCACCCCCTCCACTGTAACTAGGAATCTCTGAGTCATCTTCGACTCCTCCCTTTCCTTCATCCCTCATATTCAGGACATTGTCAAGAAGTCCCACTTTCAGCTCTTCCTTGTCAAAGGGACCCTACCCTTCCTCACCTTCCCCCAGAGACTCACTGTTACCTGTGCTCTGGTTCTCTCCAGGCTAGACTACTGCAATAGCCTCCTCCTTAATCTTCCTTCCTTCACCCTGCGACCCCTCCAGCTAACCCAGAATAGGGCAGCAAGACTTATCCTTGGCCTCAAGCCCAGGGACTGCATCTCTCGTGCCCTACAAAACCTCCACTGGCTCCCGGTCTCAGCACAGATTAAATTCAAATCCTTCTGCGTCATATACAAGGCTATCTGGGGCCGGGGATCACTCTATCTTCAACGCTTCTTGACCAAATCCTCTCCTTCTAGACTCCTCTGTTCCGCCTGCACCAACTCTCAGTGCGTGTTAAATGCTTTGCTAAACAGAGAGCTGGTGGGCGATCACTTTCCTCGGCTGGCTCCCTCCTTTGGAACAGCCTCCCTCTCTCCCTGTGTCTCTTGAGCAAGACCTCCTTAAGTTCCGAAAAAACCTTGAGGCCTTTCTCTTCAGCTCCTGCTCCTTCTCCCTGCTAATCTCACAGCAGTGTGACTGATGTGCAGGGCCCTTATGTGTCCTCAGGCCCTTACCTCCCCCCCACATCTCTCATCCCAGCCGCTGTCTTCTACTGCACTTACTTAGCTCACCCACTCATTGGTGATTGCACTTACATTCTTATCCTCTTAGCACTTAACCTGAGCACTTTTCCATGAGCATCAAAGCACCTTATCCCTCACCCCTCCTCTTCTGCACTTGCACGTCCTGAACACTCACAAGGCATAGTAAGCTTGTCCCACCTTCCCTTTATTCTCGTTTGTACTATTATGCAATTATTTATCCTTGCTGTAATTCATTGTCCCTTGTCCCCACCCGGTTTGCCCTGTGGGCGCTTTGAAACAGTTTTGCTAATTGTAAAAGCGCCTAATAAGTGACCAATAAATAAATAAATAAAATGCCTCAGTTATTGAACAGGAAATTTCATTTTGTGGACGCCCTTAAACCTTGTTGATAATCAAGCAATGTACACCAAAATATCCTCTCCCAAATTGTTACTGAGTGCAAAGTGAAATAGGCAACCAAAATGGCGGACATGGACTGGGTAAACTTAAGTGGAGTCTTATTATCAGCTTTTTAAACACACACAGGTTTTAGAGAATTCATTTGAAGCTTTGTCACAGCTTCTGTGTGCAAGATCAGTTTAGACATATACCATGACCTGCACGCAAACACTATACATGCAACCACTTCCAAGGGTTATAAAACACGCATTTACAAATGCAATCTTACAGCTGCACAAAACAAACAAGAGGTCACAGGGTTTCCATTATCGGACCATTTGTTTAAAAAAAACCTGTTCACTTCCGATTTCCCTTCCTGGTGCAACTAATAGTTTAAATCCTAAATACCTTGAAGAGTGCGCTGCCCATCATAATTAGGTCTCCGAAAATTGCTCTGAAAATATGCTTCACTTAAGGTGTTTCATGTCATATTATCTGTCATAAAAAAAAAAAATAGATGAAAGCGCTGACTGTAAAATTCCCCCTCTGGGGTTGGGGAAGAAACGTGCTCACTAGCACGCATTTGGCAGCCGCCTTTGCATTTACCAGGTGGGATGATGACTCAGCGGGGAAGATATATGTTTTGTTTCAGTGCCGGTTTCATGCTGCACACAGAGGCGGTACAATGGCTCCCATATTTTTGACTGGCTCGCCCAGGCTTGCATACCAACACTCCTCTGGCTGACACGTCATAGAGACAGCCTATTAATGTGCGGCGCATGTCTTTGGGGCCTCTCTCTAGCTCAAGGCTTGATCTTATCGCAAAGGATCAGTGTCATTGTAAGTTAGAGGGAGACTGGAAGTGAGCCCGCATGAGGTTCCCATGACCCCAATCCTAACATGCCTGATGCAGAAACATGTTTTAGACCCCCCACCCGCCCCCCTCAGCCCCACAAGGCAAGAGCTGCCACGACACTAAATATATCAAAAGCATAGACTTAAAAACCACATGGGGATATCAGATTTCAAACTTCATGTAACATCATAGCAAAGACCTAGGTCAGCAGTCGGTGGTTACCTGAGCAGACAGGTGTGGAAGGGTGAGTTTTCTCTTTCGGGTTTCTTGTAGAATACCCACATCAGGGAGAGAGTATCCACGTGAAATGATGTTAAGATTGTGCAGTGTTTTTATTCCTGTTTTTGAAAGTTCTTGCTTCCACAAAGCAGATCCCGAGTGCAGAGCCAGCTTTAGGCAAGAGCCGCCCGGCCATTCACCCGGGGCGCTACATTATGCCCCCTGCCAGCATGCTAGCTCGGGGAGTCTTTCAAGGGCCCCCCTGAGCTGGCGTGGTGAAGGCACCCTATTGAAATTAAATGCACCCTGGTCTCGTGCTGGCACCAGATGCTCCAGCACGGGAGCAGGGTGCTTTTCATTTCAATCGGACCCTGCTGCTAAAGCAGCATGGCCTTTGAAAGGATACCACATGCTGGTGTGGCGGCATCGCTCTGTTGAAGTGATAAACTCCCGAGGCAGGCAGGTGGGCACCACATTGGTGCTGCCAAGGCCGACCCTGCCAAGTGTGGCTCGCAGAACATGTAAATAGCTCATGTGATTTGGCAGTCTACTCTGGGGAATCATTTATTTAGAAGCCGTTGCCCATGTTGGCATTATCAACCCTTTATTGTCTCAATGAGACTCCTCCAACAGCCCGAAGGTGGAAGAAAGAAGACCCCATGCTCCATAAGAAACCCCAAGTGATCCACCAGAATTCACCAGCTACTGTCTCATCACACCCTTCCTTTCCTTCCTAAACCCATAGAATGCTCCATGGTGAGCCAAATTCAATCTTGCATTAGGGAGACGCGCAACACTATTCCTTCAGCACATCATTAAGTCACGCTTTGGGATTGACAGAATGTTTCCTGATATTGTTGATATCGTTCTCCCAGGATTACCACTGCTTGAAGAAAATCGAAGGCTTAAAGTCTCCATCCAGTGTCTACACCATATGGAGTCCCGGAAGGGTCTCTCCTCTCCCCCTTGCAGATTAATATTTGGAGCCCTTAGGAAGCATAAGCGACAAGACACCATTCAACAGTAGGTGGATAATAGCTTTATCTAGAGGTCCACTCAGTAGGTATTGTACATTTGAATCCAATCTCGCAAGACTATAAAAGATACATTTGACGGACCATGCCTTAAAGAAAAATACAGCTGGAGCACTATCTATCAAGTATTTGGCTCTAAAAAATGGTCTGATGTTCCGAAAACTATCTTACTTGGCTGACAAACCAGAGGGAAAGAGCACTTTTCCCCACACGTAGGACTATTTTACCGTTGGCTCTCTTCCAAATGGAATAACTGTAGGACAAATGGCCTAATTGCACTGAAGTGATAGAATGCGAAATGCACCTTATAGCAAGGCCAGTAGAAAGTTCATCTTCCCAATTTTCGCAAACAATGAAATCTTAAATGTGACCGATGCTCTTTTGTTACCTGGAATTTCCCCTAATGTCACATCAGCTGTTGCAAAGTTCGACTGTGCATGGCACGTCAGATGTAAAACTTTGAAGCAGCAATTGAGGTAGTGTTCTCATCCTTTTAAAGTCAAAACCGCGAGGCAGATATCTTCTTAGTGAAGATGTATCCTTGATTTATTTTTCAATCAGGAACATGTTTTTTCTAAATAATGTTTTAAAATCATTTTTGGGGATGTATTTTGCTGTAACAGAAAAGTATGATTTCTGAATGAAGCATGCTCATTGATAGATGTAAAAAAGCAATTGAATACCTAAGCAAACTTCAGACGTATTGTTTACAGGCTTTATATCGCACACAATATATCCAGGTCATTTCTACCTATTGCTCCATTGGCTGTTCCCAGGTGGTGGGGTGCAGCAAGTACCTATTGAGACCCTTTACGTTTTCCGTGTGTAGGCTTCACTCATGTCTGTGTCATGTTGTTGATTCAGAGTGGGGCAGCCGAAATAACTTGGTTCGTCAGGAGTTGTTGTATTAAGGAGGTCAGGGCACAGCTCCCCACTGGAAGGGTGGGGGGAGCCCCTTTGCAGTATGCTTGCAGCTCAAAACTCGAATGAACTCATGTTTTCAGATCTTTTCCAAAGACTGATTCTCTTCTAATCGCAGGTGTCCAATAGTTTCGATTCCATGATCTTCCTCCATCTTTTTTTAGTTGTAAACCCTTTTGGCCCAATCAAGGTTGCACAGGTGGAGAGCTGGGGACAAACTACAAATTAGATTTCCCATCACCATTAGTAGTTTGAGCGCCTGCCTGCGAGGGACTCATACAGTGCGCATAGAGATTTGATATTCAATCGTTTCTGCACTGAAGTCAGTTGTTAACCTTTAAGTGCTCCGATACATATTTCATCACTTTTTTTAGATTACTAGCAGAAGTACCAGTTCTCCGAACGGGTTCTGTAGACAGACATGATAACACTAATCCTGTAGGTCGCTGTTCCGATTCGCTCATCGCTTCATGTGCTTTGCAACCTTAAGTAAACTGCACTGAGAATGGGCGCGTGTGGCTGGCCGACATACCCCGAAGCAGACGTTAAGGGGAGGCAAGAGTTGGTGTGCTGCTGCATCTTGGGACCGTCTGTGCTCTCTCCCTAACCGTCGCCTCACCCTGGCATGGTGCAGTCCACTGCGGTGCAGATATCTCGGAAACGTGCACCGTATGGCATTTAAATGTGGTTTTCGAGAGTTTTGTTCCTCGTGTCGGGACAGGTCCTTCTAGGACACATGATCGTTTTTCCTGATTTCAGGCAATCGTCTCATGTGTGAAGGTGTTCAAATCCAGGGAAAGGGGTGAGGTGAGCATATGTCATGTAGCCAGTAATGGCCGGAGGGTCTTAACAGGTAACTATGCAACATTTAGTGTGGAATGGTGAAATGTTGTGGAATTGTGTAAGGAACAACGCTTCGCCAAGCCACAAACACATATTGACTTGTGCTGAAATTTGGGGAACAGGGTGGGGTGTCTAAATGTCATGTAGCCAGTAATGTACGGAGGGTCCCAACAGCTTTTTATGCAAAATTTGGGGCAGATTGGTGAAAGTGACGGATTGTATAAGGAACAACCCTTCACCAAGCCACAAAAAAAACACAAATGTTGAATTTTGCTGAAATCCGGGGAAAGGGTGGGGTGTCCAAATGTCATGTAGCCAGTAATGTCTAGAGGGTCCTTACAGGTAACTATGCAAAATGCAGTGCAGATTGGTGAAACAGTGTGGAATTGTATAAGGAACAACGCTTTGTCACTAATCCCACCACAAACTAAATGTTCACATATAGCAATCATGCTTTGACTCATCGATGGAGGATGCAGTGAGGCGAGTATGTTGTTCAGTGAGTTAATCTGCCATTTCTCACATTTTACCAAAACTTTGCTCCATGTATATGGTAGTAATCCCAGCTGAAAAGAATGTATAACTAATACTTTGAGGGTTTGTGGACAGTATTCAGCAGGAGGCCAAATATACACCCAACAGGTCTGCAGCAAAACCAATGCTCCCCACTCCCTACAAGTCCAAAGGGCTTGCAGAATCTTCCTAAAAGTGATGGAGGCAGTCTTGGACATTCTCATAGGTTTCCTAGAGGGTCATGTGACTACATCACAACAGGAAGTGGAAATATTTGGTCCACATCCTGCCATTCCAGGGTATTCTGCAGAAAAATAAAAAAATAACTCCCTGCAAGACAAAGGGGGCAGGCAACAGCATCTTTACCTGGTCAAAGCAATTATGGACATTCTGATTGGATCCCAAAGGGTCATGGCAGCACAACAGGAAGTGGAAAAAATATTTTAGGTATTTTTGGCATATTTTGACATTCCATATGAGCATGACTGCCCCGAAGACCCCCAAGCAAAATAAAGCTTCCTTTTCCCTACAAGATATAGTACTAAAGCATAGTACATTCAAGCCCTGTGGTATTCTCCAGAAGAGGGTGGATGAAGAAAATAGCCACATCTCCTGCTCCAATATCCTTTATTTTTAAATTTTATTTATTGAACATGTGTTTCCAGGTGCCACAAGACTAAGGGGGAAGGGAACAGAGAAGGATAAAACAACAATAAATGGCCCTACTACGCCTTGTGACATTCCGATCATGCAAGTGCAACAACAGGAAGTGCAAGAGAGTAGAGGGGAATGACGAGGGGAATGGGGGATGCAGAGGGACAGAGGGGGAGACAGGGGCTGGGTAAGTGCTAGGTGAAGCCTGAGGTGCACGTGCTAAGTGAGGCCTGGAGGGCAAGTGCTATGCGGGACAGGGTGGGTGTCAGGTAGTGCAAGGAGGTGGGGGTGGACCCGACTCAGTAGTCGGGTCAGGAAAGGGTGTCCAAAGGCAAATGCAGGGTGCTAAGGCAGACTGGTCATGGGGGGGGTGGGGCCTGGCCCCTGTAGGACTCAGAAGGGTCGAGGCAGCCAGTTGTATCAGCAGGGGGGGGCTTTAGCAAGGAAGAGGGAGAGGGAAGAAAGGGAAGGAAGAGGAGAATAGGAAGGTTGTTGAGAATCTTCCGGAACTTAAGGAGATCTGGCTCAAGTCTGAGAGGGGCGGAGAGACTGTTCCAGAGTGAGGCTCCTGCTGAAGAAAGAGATCTGCCGCCACTCTCTGCTTGGAGAAACAACTAACCTGCAGAGAGTTAGAGCTGGAGGATCGAAGGGCGGAATTTAGTGAGAAAGTTGAATGCAGCATGGTCCCAAGTCTGAGAAAGCCTTATGGATGATGCAGAGGTTCTTGTATTTGATCCTTGCATTCACTGGGAGCCAGTGGAGAGCCATTAGGGCTGGAGAGATGCAGTCCTGGGCTTGAGGCAAGGATAAGTCTTGCAGTCCTATTCTGGATTAGTTGTAGAGGGTGAAGGAAGGAACGAGGAAGAATAAGGAAGAGGCTGTTGCAGTAGTCCAGCCTAGAGAGAACCAGAGCTCTAGAAACAATGAGTTTCTGGGGAAAGGTGAAAAAAGGGAGAATACCTCTGAGGAGGTGAAGCTGAAAGTGGGCCTTCTTGGCAAGGTCAGCAATATGAGGTGAGAAGGCGAGAGAGGAGTCAAACATGATGTCACAGTCCATACCCCCAAACATCAGGTACAGACCACCCTGCCCAAGGTGTTGGGCCCCATGAGGGCCTTGAAGGCCCCAAGGAATCTTGCAGGGGCTTCCTGGACTCGGTCCTGGCGCCGTTGGCGCCAGGCTCATACTGCCATCACCAACATGGCACGTTTCAGACCGAGAGAGGCACGTGCAAACCAATATGAGGCAGGGTAAAGGGATTATTTGCCGTGGGACTATTTGCTTGGGTGTGGTTGCTGGAACTACTTTACCTGAGAACTACTGAATAGCAGTCAATCGGGAATGAGAGAGGAAGGAGAGGAGGTAGAAGATGGAAGCTTAAAGGAGAGCTGAGTGTCATCTGCATAACACCAGAAGTGAGGTGAGAAGGTGGAGATCAGGTGGGCTAGGGGAGCAAGGCAAATGTTAAAAATCCATGGCGATAGGATAGAGCCCTGAGGGACGTTGCAGGTAGAGAGTGAAGTAAAGGAGAGAAAAGGGCCCATTTGTTCCTGGGAAGGCCGATTTGAAAGGAAAGAGGTCAGCCTAAGCCAGAACCCGGTCTGTGATGCCCAGAGTATCACAGAGCCGGTTAAGGAGGGTGGCATGATTGACTGTGTCGAAGGGAGAGGACAGATCAAGGAGGATAGAATAGAGGGAGAGTTGGAATTGAGGTTTGAGAGCAGATCTTCCCAGGTTTTCAGGAGAGAAGTTTCCATGCCTCGGGCTGCTCTGAAGCCATAGTGGTGGTCATGAAGACAGCCAACAGATTCGATGTGAAGGATTAGTTGGGAGATGACCAACTCTCCAAAGGTTTGCCCAAGAAGGGAGTAGTGGATATAGGGCAGTAGTTTGCCAGGTAGGAAGGGTCCACAGATGGCTTTTCTAGGCGGGAATGCACAAGGGAGTGCTTGAGAGGTGATGGGAAGGAGCCAGTGGCAAAAGAGTGATTGCAGAACTATTGTCCTTGATAGTTCTAGAGGAGCAGGGAAGCACTTGTTTGGTGGAGACTTTCATAGAGCGAATAGTCTTGGTGACCTCATCTGGTGCTATTTATTTATTGCGCATTTGTGAAGGCGCTTATACATCAAGAAATTGTGTTTCAAAGCGCTATGGGAGAGAACGAGGAGAGTAGTAGGGATGGAGAGCAGGGCCAAGGGAGACCTGGGTTCAGGTGGAGGACGGAGTCAAGTAGTGGAGAGTTAGGACAGGATGTTCTGAGTTTTTGTTGAGAAGCGGGAGGCCAAAGCCATACAGAGGGCCTGGGAAGTAAGAGGAGAGGTAGAGACTGCAGTAGGATTGGCAAGTTCCTTACAGATTTTGAAAAGTTCAGCTGTGTTATTTGTGGCCCTGGAGATGCATGCTTGGACATGAGCCCACTTTGTGGACCGGATGTAGTGCCTTTGGAGGAGGCGACAGGCCAGTTTGTCAGAGGATGTGCATGAAGCTAGCCACTTCCGTTCCGCGACACTGCGCATGCTTTGCAGCACGGCTAGGTTGGAATCATACCAACTGTTGCACTTGGAGGCAGGCTTCATGCAGATCCTCATGGCATGGGCAAGGCTGTCGAGAGTGTCGGAGATGGAGAGGTGAAGCAAGGACTGAGTCAGAGTGAGAGTCAATAGAAGGAGTGGAGGCGTGAATAAAAGAGGCGGCAAATGCAGCTACTGACACTTGCTTCATCGGTCGGATGACGGAGAAGGAGGCTGACACTGCAGGCAGAGGTTTAACCTGGGGAGTCCGTGAGCTCCAGATGAGAAGAGAGAATGATCAGACCAAGAGAGGTGTACAGAGAGGATTAGAGAGAGGTCAGCAGAGATGAGCACATCCAGAGTGTGCCCAGCCGAATGAGTGGGGCCAGAGGGAAGACTAGTGAGGGAGAAAGAGTCACAGAGGTTGCATAAGGGTAAGGCTGTGTCAGGAGAGTCAAGATGGATATTGAAGTCTCTGAGGAGGAGAAGCTTAGCGGTAGAAGTCAGGGGAGAAGATATGAGGTTGGCCTATTCGAATAGGAAGAGGGAGACCAGCCAAGGGGTCGTGTAGATAGTGGCAAAAAGGATAGTGAGGGTGGGAGAGATGCAAAGCTACAGACAATACATTCAAAGGAGGAAAGGAGGAGTAAGATCGGATAGGTATGATAGAGGCAGGGATCCATTCGAGGAAGACAAGGGCCACTGTGCCTCCGGGACGGTTAGTCCTTGGCTTGGAGAGGATCTGGTAGCCCTCAGGAAGAGGGGTGTCAAAAGCAGTGACAGAGCTGGCATTGAACCATGTCTCGATGAGCGTGAGGATGTCAAAGTCTTCAAGGAGGTGACAGATGTCAGGAGTGCTCAAACAGCAGAGTGAGAATTGAGGGTAGCTAAGTGAAGCCGGTTGCCACCTTTAAAGGCTTTCCATAGGGGGTACAGGAACATGGTACCACCACTGGGAGGGCGGGGGAGGCAGGACGGCAGGGAGAAAGGATGGCAGGAGAAGGAAGGAAGTTAATGAGAGACAGTAGACGTCTGTCAAGAAGGAGGAGATTGGGCTGAGGGCCCTGGGCCATGATAGTGCCATTCAAGTAGACACTGATGATGCACCTGGATGATGGGAGGTGTGCCAAGAGCACTTCTCATCTGGTTCCACCATTAATGGGCAAGAAAGAGAAAGTGGAGAGGACAGAAACCATATGGGGAGTCCATAGGTCAGGAGAGGGAACAACAAAGAAAATGTCAGTAATAGTCCGGAGAGAGCCTTGACAGATGTCGGCAATGGGCAGACCTGCATTAGAGACCAGGAGACCCTTCTTAAAATGATTTTTGCCAGGCTTCAAAAGAGAGGTAGAATAGGTAATAGAATAACAGTTAGATTAGATAGGGGAGATGGAGAGCACCATGGAAATGGGTGGAGGAGGGGGGCAGAGGATGCTTCTGGGAGGGAGAGGAGAGCTGCAAGAGCACAAACAACTCACCAGGTGGCCTAGCAGCCAAGCAGGTACAGATGAAGGAGGTGCTGTAAACAGGATTAGCATCCACTGGGTTGCAGAATTCCTTTTACAATACCCAGGACTAAGGTATAGGCTTAGTGAGAATGTCAAGCAGTATATAGAGGGCCACAGTTACAAGGGGCAAGACCTGATCACGCAAAGGAGAGCGAGGTGTGGGGAGTAGCACACCAGAAATGCAAGGCTTAGAATGCAGTTGAAAGGCAGAGAACATTGCATTACGATTTGATTCTCCCACAGTGCACCAGAAATGCAAGGCTTAGCATGCAGTTGAAAGGCAGAGACAATTACATCAAGATTTGATTTTCCCACAGCACACCAGAAATACAAGGCCTGGAATGCAGGATAAAGTACAAATTACGTAGTAAGTACCACTCCTGTTTTTTGCTCGTCTACCTTCATGACATTTTCATTTTCAGGTTTTATTCATCCCGTTTAGATTGAAATAGACATGCTCTGGCAGCCTTTGATTAGTGTGGCTAGAGTGTCACTCTTGTAATCCACTCAGCAGGTAGAATTTGTGCTGGCCTCAGCTTGTCCACGTATTGATTCAATACATTGATTCATTGCTTATCTCATTTTGTTATGTTGGTTAGGTATTTTACTTCTAATTCTTTGCCATGTAGATCAGTATTCTGCTCAACCAAGTTAGCCTGGTCTCCAATGTTCTTCCCAATTTCCTTTTCATTGTTCCCATTTATACCAACTTCGCCATTTGACCTTTGCTGACTGCGCCTCACATTTGCTGCAACTCCACAAGCCCAGTCGGAGCATATAAGTTCACAGGGAGGCTCACTTAATTGTACCGGTCATGGCACTAGCAAAACAAAAGAGGTGATGGCTGGAAGGTTTAGAATAAATCTTAACCTCTGCCATTGCTCTAGGCAACCCTCCAGACCATCGTTCTTCGCCTGCCAAGCCTTTACAAAAGGGGAAAGACCATATGCAGATCAGGCTTGGTCCCACCACGAACTGCTAGGTCACATCCCTTCTGCACGAGACCACAAGCATCCCCAGACATGTTTCAGCCTTGTTGGGTGTCATCAGTGAGGAGTAGCTTGGGTCTCTAGGCCCAGCAGGCACGGGACCCATGTCTGGGCACGCCAGAGGCAAGCCCATCTATGCAATATACAAAAAGATACCAGTGCCAAAAATTTTGTGTTTCTCCCACTCAAAAATCTGCAGGTAAACAGTCTTTTCGCTCCACACTTCTGAAGTTGAAACGTAGGTACCCTTTTATTTAATAAACAAAAAACTTTAGCCAAAGAAATGGTTATTACTTATGGCCTGGAAAGAAAACAGAGCGTTACATTATATTATAGCAGGCCAAGATGATAGCTTACCGGGCCAATCTATCAGAGTCCCCCATTGCCCAGAAACACTTTTCTCAGTAAATTCTACAAAGCTTAATGGCATAGCTTTGCTTTTAAACAATTGTACTTCAATAAATAAAAAACAACGTTAGCTCCACAATCTTACTTTGGTTCTATAATTAGGCATAATTTGTTTGGGGGAAATGTGGCTATATGGACATTCTATGTTCGGCTCTTAATGATTTTGCACCTCATGCACAATCTTGCAAGTCCCCCTTCACTCAAAATGGATAGATTAAAAGTACGTAGGTGAGGTTGCTGTTATCTACAAAGATTTAAATATTGTAAGTAAATATCTCTTAACATTGAACATGTTGATTCTTTGCCCCTGAAATGTCTTCCATCAACCACTTTCTAAGTCTCTCATTTTAAGCTACTACCCACTGTCACTTACAGCAGATTTCTGCTGAATTTGCTAGATGTAGCAGCACAATCTGTCGAGCTGATCTAGCCTGGTTGTTGTAGGAGACCTTAATTACTGGTTTGAGATTGCAGAACATCCTAATACTCTAGCTTTTATAGATGCTGTGGCAATTCTGGTCTTTTACGACGAGTTAAGGACCAGGCTTATGTGGCAGATCACATGCGTGATTGTATGTTTGTTAACACGCCTATGTAGTCGCCCCTTTCTTTCTTCAATGGATGGATCATGCTACAATTCCCTTTGTACTAAAAGTAGATTACTCCAATACATCAAGGCCATCTCCAGCAATCCCAAGAGTCTTTCATAAATGGTCGAATACGACTCTGGAAAACCTTAGGCCTCATCTTTCAAATTGACCAATTGCTTCTTGTCCAAGTGATTTGGGTGCTCATTTTATTCTGGATATGTTTTATCTAAAACTAAACTATAGATCTATTACCCCCAGTTCTTATTAGGCTAAAAGTCTACTCAACTGTCCAAGAAATGTTGGTTCTATTCCGATCTCGAAATTATTAGGAAACCTCCAAGACAGTTGTGGCATGCTGTTGGAGGAATAATTATGATCACAAGGACAAACTAGACTATCTTTAAATTGTGATGGTAAGAAAAATGATTATGCAAGCAAGCGTAACTTTTTTCAGTATACTGTTTCTAGCTCTAACATCTCGCAGGAGCTTTACGAAGTTCTCAATGAACTCTGATCTCTACATACTATAGTTCAATCATCCCCACTGAGTCCTTATGCAAGAATTTGTTGCAATTTTTGTACAGCTAAAAACTCCAACATCCAGAAGAATCTGAATATAGTTGTTCCTGTTGCAGACCCACATGCAATTATGCCATTTCTCTTGACTCAGACACCAAAGCTAACTGTTTGTGCTTTCAGCCCATTTCTGAAACAAAACCTTTAGAAATGATGACCACCAGTCAACCAACTGGCACACCCACGAGCCCAGTCCTCTACATATTTTACAGAAAGTTTGAACTTTTGCAGTCTCAGTCTATCCACCATCTTGGGTCAAATTTTGCTGCAAAATTGGTTTTTCCTTTACAAACCAAATAGACCCATTAGATTGGCCTCAGTGGCACATGCCATGTGGGGAGGCAGGACCTTTTCTGTTTAGGCAGTGTAGTGGAAAGAAGGAGGCAGAGTCTGATAGACCATTTTATGTTCAGGTTTATTAAAGAAAATGAAAATTCCTAACTCGCATATTCTATAAGGCTTCCCTACCTAACACAACTAAGTAAGGTGCTAGTTAGTCGTCTGTGAATGTTTTAACAGAAGACTGTCCACCGTCCAAAACTAACCTATCTGACCCTACCACTATAATAACAACTAAGAACCGGAGAATGCCTCCCTTCTCCTGTTATGTGGTTTGCTTCATGCAAACTATTACTTCAATAATTAATCGTCAAGTAATCTCGGGATATAGTTTTGATTTGTTCATACAGGTCACATATGACTTGACTTGGCTTCCCCTTTCTTGGATGATTATGCATTTTTTTGGCTCTTTCTCATTTCTCTTGATCCTTTTTATAGAAATGTATATTTCTCTCTTCCTGAGATTACCAGTTCCACCATTTACCAATGTCTCCTTCCACTTTCCTCTCTTGGGGTTTTATTCACTTGAGACTGAATGTTACAGTATCGACTCTTATTCACTTCTCTTGGTTTGAGTATTAACGTCTCTATATTTTGACTCAGATGAGTATGATTAATCCCATAACGATTATCGCTACCCATTCTGGGATCAAGTATCACAGTCTCTTTACTTTGAAGAGTATGATGCAACCCATAACAATTCCCGTTCGCTTCTCTTAGTTAAAGGATCCTAGTCTCTCCTCTTGATACACTTATACCAATGTCTTGACTTATATTGAGATGAATATGATTAATCCCATAACGATTATCACTACCCCATCTGGGGTAAAGTATCAAAGTCACTTTACTATGACTGGTACTGGGACAAGTAGACTTAGTCCCATAACAATCATATCTCCTCTCCCTGGTCTCCCGTTAACCCCTTTACCTGAGACTTCTTAGGGTAACATCACAGGGACCTCTTGTGGCTTGGAGTTGCTATTGTTAGGTTTCCTGTCGGGAATGACGATAAGGTACTTCCTGTACCATTTTATTTCATGATTTTTTAGCATTTTTTTGGGGGACTCCTGGCTTTTGTGGTCACGCCACCACCTTTGGTATATATTTCTCCTTTGGTGTTCCAGGATGCTGCGCGTCAATCGGTGTTGTTTGTTTTACCCGAGGTAAGATGCTGCACATCGTTATCAAATTCGCAGCACGCCCATTTCTCTCTCTCTCGTGTCATAAGACGCTGTGCATTTATTTATTTTCCTTCTCCCTCTTGCTGTGTAGATGCTGACCATCCATTTGTCATTCTCTCCATGCAAGACCTGTCATGTCTGTTTCTCTCACAGTAAGTGGCAACCACAGCCCTTTGAAACTCAGGCTTTTTCTCTTGGTATTCTCCTCCCTCTGCCTGTATGATGTGCACCTGGGACATCGGCGGCATACATCCTGGTCTCTCATTATTACCCTCGATTGGGTTCTTCATCCCAGTGGAATGGAATATTCCATTTACAAAAATATTTTGGGTTTCTTCTTTATGTATGGTTCCACAATAGATGTTTTTAGAGATATTATAAACAAGATTTTTAGGGAGTTCCTCATCAGAACGTGTGTCCTTGTCCCCAGCGAGGTCCCACTTGTCTATACCCCTAGGGAGGGTATTGCAGGATGGGCTCACTTCCCTAGCCTCACAGGGGTGGATCCCCCTTGGGGAGAAGGGACATATTCCTGGATTCATCACATCAGCCACTTTGTGGAACTCTCTGCTTCCTGAGAACTGACTAATAGCAAACCATCTAGATTTCAGTGAAAACTAAAGACTCATCTCTTCCCACACTCAAAGCTATTGGCATTCACATGGGCCTACGCACAGTGCCATGATGCCTTTTCAAGACTAGCATATGCCCTGTAGGTCACTATACCATTCCACACCACCAAGGTGCATTCCTTGGCTTCTACATCTATTCTCTAGTATAGGCCCATCCTTCCCATAACTATCCTATCCCTACCTATTACTCTGGGGCTCCATAACTCCCACTCCTCTCCCTTTTCCATGATATTGCAACTCTGGGATGGTGGAGCAAACATGAGCCTGCCCAAGGAGCCAATGCTGTACCCAACCACCACAGAAAGGATCCTAAAAAAAGAATTTCCAAGCAGGAAAACCTCTCAAAATCACATTACATTCACTATGGTCAGTATGTTAAGATTACCTAGTATATATTCCCCATATGTTTTAATGAAGAACCCATGGCTAGATTTTGCTATTGGATTGTAAATGTATATGACACACCGTGGGGTCGGGGGGCATGGGATTTAATTTAATTATGTCCATTACATCAACATACTGCCTGAATGGTATTGGGATCATCCGGACGAAGCAGTTATTACATGTGGGGATGTCAACTCTTATTGCGAGATTGCTAAATTGAAAAGGAATGTGATTAATACTCTTAATAGCAACTCTGTGAGAACTCTGTTTAAAACCCTGCAAACTAATTGAGGGAGCATGTGGCTACAGCTTATGGGGGGCATTGGCCTAGATTAAATTGATAATTTGACTACTAAGGAAGAGAACACATGGACTAAAGGCCTTTCCTCTAGCAAAACATATATCTTCACTTCATATAAATTTAGGGGCATTATTCATTCTCTTAACACCATACATAATCAATATAGTAACCATTCTATACTGGCTTTGGCAGTCAATCAAATAAAGATTGAGAATCATAACAAATTGTTAGGAAATTACCTAGTAAATATTCAAGGTAATAGAATGGTGTGGAATTAATTTTTAATGTCTGGAGATTTGATAAATCAATTAAAACTTGACTTGGGTCTCTTTAAAGAGTTGCCTTTTATGAGTTCCAATTCCATCATTGGTACTTTAACTTCTAAAAGTCTGGATATGTTTAACTTTAAGTGGATTGCCACCACAGAAAATAATACAGGATATGTTTATGAAGTCAGCATTGCTGGGAAAAAGAAAGTTGAAAGATGAGATTTATTCAATTAAATTTAGATCAAATTGAGAAAATGAATGGCATTACGAACTTGAAAACTAAGCATAAAAACTGTATTAGAAATTGTCAAATCTCTATGACAACTGCACAATGGCAAATCATGTTCAACTGCCTACATACTAACGATGGCAAGAGGTTTTGGCATATAGTCATTCCAACTTTCAGAACAAAAATGAAATTCATTCAGTTGCAGAGGACAAATGGCATAGTCATATACAATCATTATATTGCATTGAAAATGTGTCCGTTATTAGTCCCCAAAACGCAATAGATAATTACATTCTTTATAGGTATATTTTGGACGAACATGATATTTGTGAGGTTATCGTAAAGTTAAAATCGTCCAGGGAATCTGGGCCGGGTGATTTGGTGAACACAATATTAAACAAATCTCCAGAGATGTGGGTTCACATATTAAATGACTTATTTGGCAAAGTAGCCAGCAAAGGTAAAATTCCTAGTTCATGGAGACAATCAATGATGGTACTTATACATAAAAAGGGAGCATAGGATGAGCTGAAAAAAAATCATTTACTTGCAATGACTGATTCGACCAATACAATATTTTTTAATATAAACTTGGTAGAGATTATGATCTATATTAGAGAGAAAAATATTCTTAATATACAACAACAGGTTTCTGAAAGGACATGGGCACAAACAATAATATCTGGAATCTTCAATATGTAATCTGTTCTACTCTGAAGGCTACTGGTCTTAAGCTTCATACAGGGTTCATCGATTACACTGGTGCTGTTGACTGTGTTGGCAGATGTAGATTATGGGCAAAATTGGAAACATTGGGTTTTCCCCCTTGGATACTCAGCCTAATGAAACAGACGTAACAGTTCAATGCAGTCAGTATAAGATTTAGTAATATGGGAAAACTATCCAAGCCAATTAATACCAATAATGGCTTGAAACAGGGATGTGTTTTAGCCCATATATCATACAACCTTAATGTTCCAGACATACATTTAGCATTAACACGTTGCAATAATCTTCCTCCACTTATTGGTGATCAGTTAGTTTCATAGATATCTTACACAGATTACATGTACATAGGTCTGCAAAGGGCTTTAGATGCTCTAATTAAATATTGTGAAGATAATTATTTTAAGATTAATCACTCAAAACCCCAAATTATGGTTGGAGTAGAAATACATTTTTTAAAATGTTACGTCCAATCTCATGTTATAGTGGCTGTTGATAGCTACTTTTATTTGGGTATTCCTGTTGGCAACTCATTAAATAGTCAGTATTTGGAAAAATCTGCTGTCCCTAAATCTTTGAGAAAATTCAGAGCTGTTGAACAATTAATTAAAAAAAAGGTGTTTCTCTGGAAGGCCTAATAAAAATGTATAAGACTAGTGTTCGAATCGGTGCTATATATGGTATGGAATGTTCACCAGAGTGTTTACTCTGCTGGACAAAAGAAATGGAGAGCAAATTGTGGAGATCTGTCCTCTGCTGTTCCTGCTGAAGCCATTAAAATGGAATTTGGCCACAACTCCTTATCTACATGATAAAAATTAAACGCTGTAATTTATATTTACAAATATGACTGATCACGATAAGGATAACTCATTGTAGTCTTTTTTTCAAGGTTAATCAAAAGGGGTGAACTTGCCAATAGTACCATTAGAGGGTTTGTTAACTCTTGGGGTAGATTCTTTATGGATAT
Source organism: Ambystoma mexicanum (assembly GCF_040938575.1). Taxonomy (NCBI): domain Eukaryota; kingdom Metazoa; phylum Chordata; class Amphibia; order Caudata; family Ambystomatidae; genus Ambystoma; species Ambystoma mexicanum. Next base: position 949,578,769 of record NC_090933.1, on the reverse strand, counting down.
CATTTGGAAACTTGATGGTAGCCCAAATCTAGAATATAGGTAGAGAGAATATAACAGACAGAAGTTTCCTTTCTTCAATTCCTTTTAAATACATTGTAAGATATGATTCTAATTTATGCAGATTTATGATGAAATTACGATTTGATTTGTAACCATCCTTTATTTTGGGCTCTTGGACAAAGATGTCTAGTGAATTACGAATGTGTTTCTGCAATCAGGAAATAGAACTGACTACTTGTCATCTACTAACTCAATGTACGTGTCTTACTTCTTACTATGCACTTGCCTATAATACATTTTTAAGGGACATGAGTAGAATACAAACTGATCAATTCTGGTCGTATGTTAATTCTGGTAAATATGATTTTGTCTAAATCTGTTTATTTTTATGGAACCGTATGCAGGTTTTATTAGACAAGGAATAAGTAATAATTGTATTGAGGTGTTAAGGAGTATGGACATTAATACTTTAATGGTTTATTTTTTTAAATACATGTTTGTTTGGACAAATGTGTTATTGAATGTGATTATGTGTAATTGATACATTTTTTATTCAACTATATGCATTTTCTATTGGATTTTAGTATATACAAAGTGTATAAGGTTTTATTTTGAAAACCATGAACACGAATACAAATGTTTTTTTAAAAATAATAATGTTTTGTTTTAAGGAAATAGTACACTGCACCACAAACTCTTCTAGGAGCAAGTAGCTGATGGGTGAGGTACAAATGTAGTTGACAGATGATGACCAATGAAAACCATAAATGAGAGATTAGGGCATAGGCCAATGCCAATGGACAGACCATTCTCATCACAAATTGTGGAATGATGTGGTGGAAAAACTGCCCCTGCCATTTCCTACAAATGTTATAAGCTCTGTAAACAGGCAAGTCAGAAACTGAAAAGTCCTTCCACAAGAGTTTTTAAAATCACAATAAAACAGCGTTAGCATTCACCTGCCTAAATCTCTTTTATTAGCAGTGTCTATTATGCCAGGTGAATGGTTCAGCAGCATTGTTAAGGAAGAGCTGTAAGTAATTGATTAGGGAGGTGATGCCTAATTCTCTGGTGCCAAAGTCTTGAAATAATCCCTCACCCGGTCAGAGGTCATCATCTTGGCCAACACTTCTGCCAGCATTGACTTCAGGGAGACAACTGGGAGAGGTACATGGTCTATGTGTCCAGAGTCCAAAGAGCACCCATTTATCACTCAGCCACAGTTGCCATGGGAAGTGTCAACATGCGTACTGGTACTGCCATTTGTGATGGAATGGCCCATGCTGCACAGGAACACAGAAAATCCCCCAAACAATTCCTGGCCAAGGTTCCACCGAAGTGCTAGCATGTGCTAAAGGACCAATAGGAGTGGATGTGGGTAACAAGTCCTCACCCAGATTCTAAGGGGAAAGGATAGGTCTGTAGGATCAGGCTCGGGAAGACAGTTCAAAGTATGGGACAAAGGTTGAGTGACTCATGACTGACTGATCCACAAAGGCTTAGAAGTGGTATCCTCCAAACACATCAGGGAATCATGCAAACAGGCCCTGTTGGAAGTTGCAGTGTAGTGTGATAAAGAGTTCAAATCACCTTCCCATCACAAGCCTCAGCAGTGAAACCAAACATAGAGGCCTTCAGGCCGAACAGATAGTTATTTATCGAGCTGTAGGCCAGTGAAACAAGAAAGGAATGCAAATGGCCAAGCACGGGCAGGGCTGTGCCCGTGCCGAAGGACAAACCCATCAGAGCCAGGGTAGAGGTCTTGAGCTGCCAACATTTCCAGTTTGGAATTAGGGCACTAGCGCCGCCTGAGAGAATGGCCACCCTATTTGAACTGCCAGATAACCATAAAACAGAATATCTAAATCCATCAGAATCTGGCTGATTAGTGTGGTCCTCAAAAGGCCCAGGCGAAGCTCCAGGGAGGGGTAGCTGTTAAGGGGGAGCTGGGAGTGAAAAACCCAGTGATTTCTGATACGAGGAGCAGAAGGCGATACCAACAAATTTAGTTCAATGACAGGGAAGCATGGTGGGGTTGCCCGGTGCCTGGCATCAAGAGAAGCGCACCATTAGGAGCCAATTTGACCTTGGGCCTTGGAGTTTGGAGTTATCCACTGAGGTCATGTTAATGGCAAGGTGCACACCACGTGACTAAGCCGACGGGGAGGGTAACATTCCAGGTACCTCACCAATCATGTGGCGGTAAACCAAGATGACGGCGTAGGGGACCACGTGTTATAGGGTAGGGGTAGATTAGGATGTGGCCAATCAGTTGAGGGACTATAGAGGCTGGTAGTGTGTGTGTATATATATATATATATATATATATATATATATATATATATATATATATATATATATAATATATATATATATATATATATATATATATATATATATATATATATATAATGTGGCGGGTGGGGGTTAACACTGTATATTGCTATTCGCTCTTAAAACCTTGTGTTTGCTTTCAACAAACAGTTTGGTTCTACAGGACCTTCTGTCACCTTTTTCTTTTCGTGTACAACGTTTCCTTGCAAAGAGGTGCAACAAGCTTTTTTCCTTAGAGGAATGTTTTTTGGCTGTCTGGAGGTCTGCCTTCCAAAATTGGTGATCCCAACATGATCTCAGACCCATCGCAGTGACGGAGGATTCCTGGCTGCACATACGGAGGGGCTGTGCCCACCTACAGTGACCAGTCCCTTGTTCACTAACTGGAGAGGTTTACAGGAGTCATGTTTCCTAAATTCCTGTCAGCTTTTTCGAGCGGCGCGGCACCCCCGGATTGTGCAGGCCATTGACGGGACCCCATGATGTAGGAACTCGGGAGAGCGCGTAGATGTAAGTGCACCTTTTACGGGAGAAAACAGGGCACTGGGGTGTGTGAGTGTTAGAGAGTGCATGAGTGTGGACGGTGAAGTGGGTGTGTTGTGGAAAGACCATGTGGCATTATATTACTTTTTTTTGTTTTATTATATGCAGTAAAGTACATAAAGGGAGCAGCCTGTTCTGTTTTATTGGTGTTTTTATTGTGGAAGTGCGGACCAATGTGGGGTCTGGAAGTTGTGTACAGTATTGTTGTGAAATGAAAGTAAGTTGTGAGTGGTATTAGGGTCTGTGGATTGTAGTGGGGTGAGGAGATTGGGGTGTGTGCATGGGGGTGAGGAATGGAGAGAGCGGGGGAAAAGAAACAGGAAAAGGGTGGGACAGGGGTGTTAAGGCACCACAGGCACCACAGGATTGGGGCCTGGGTTGACCGAAAAGGTTTTATTCAGGTAGGGACCATCAAAATGGACCCATCGACTCCCCTGGAGTATATGTGTATGGCCCTCCCTTTATAGCAGGAGAAAATAATGAAACATCGGAGAGTGGGTGGCCAAGACAAGAGGGGGAATGTATAAGTCATGGCCAGAACAAGGAAGAAATAACAAGGAGGTATTGGGTCACATGTATACATTTCTGGCAGCCAAATACAAGGGCAATAAACTGAAGAATAGAAAAGGGTCTCAGAATTATGGAGGATTTGAAGGATGCCCCCATTTATAATAAGAAAACAGTGAGTGGGTCACCGGTAATGTGTGTCCGGGCACCAGCCGCGCCCATTGTCCTGAACACTCAAAGGTGCCCCGCCCCACCAAACACTGTGTCTGTAGCACAGCCTCCCCCGGCAGGGTCCTGCTCCCCGCCCACGTGCAGCAACAGGGTACACAAACCCCACGCATGTCCCACTGCCCGCCACAGCTCCTCCCTACCCCTTCGACAGCAGCTCAATATGAGAATATACCAAACCAAATAGAAACTGCAGCCGATCAAGCTCATATGCGTAGGGGTTCAGAGGAGAGGCCACAAAAAGAGCTTGAGGAAGCATTGAAAAGGACGGAGGAAGAGTTAGCAAGGTTGAAGTTGGACCAGGGAGACTTACAGAGAGCACCAGTTTGGACGGATTAATGGAGAACGGGGAGCATTTTATTCAGAATTCATAGCACGGCAATAAGGGATGTCCATGTGGAAACAGAGGGTTTTGGGAAGTATTCCGAGAGGTAGTGTAGAAGTAGGCCAAGAGCTGGCCATTTAGATTACGGATAGGGCCAGTCTGATTCTGATATGAATGCAGTAGCGGAGGAGGAAGAGTGGGATACTGAAGATGAGTAGGTGGAGGATGACACTCTGCCCATGATTTTATCGCAGGTTGAAAGTTTGTGGGGGCCTAGGTTGAGAGCCCGCCATGGGCATATGGCGGTAGTGAAGGGGAAACAAGGAGGAAAGAAGAAAGTGGTAAAGCAAGTGGGGGCACACTTTCTGTTATTACACAAGGGCTGTGGGAGAGCAAAATATATTCCTTGGCCCCACATCAACCAGAACAATCTGATCAAAGCACAACCCTCCCTCACTGTGGGTGTGGGCGAATGGATACACGTGTTAGAGAAGCAGACAGCAGGTCGTGGGCGGAGAGAGGAAGAGCCAGGAAAGATTGCCTGGGAAATGTCTAGTCGTACCTGAATTGCGTGGGACCAACAAAGGGTCTGCAAGAGTAGATGCCAGTAGCACAAGTACCAGGCTCTTCCTCTCTCCGCCCACGACGAACACTCATTGCTTCCCATTTTCTTTCAAAATTTCCCTACTCCTAAACAGTCACTTTTCTGTTTCAGGCTTCAGTTTGTCAGACTGACCTTTGACAACTATAACTGGACTTCATGAGCATCTCCAGCGCTCTTGCATTGCTCCACACGATAATGAGTGTCCACTTCCGTTTCACTCATCACCATCCAGCCCCCTTAGAGCTGCACCCTTTCTGATCACCAATCAGTGGTAAGTGTATCCCTACCTTCTCAGTCCATCCTGTCTCTCTCATCCTGCGTAAAGTCTCCAGACCAGCAGGTGTACACGGGGACCTATGCACTGCTATCCCGAAGGGGACCCAATGCCAGTATCTTCTACGTTTTTAATAGGGGCAAGTACATCGGCACTGCACCAGAGGACTCCCTACCCTAAAAACATTTAGACCTGGCTATGAGTAATACTGCAGACATGACCATGTTCTTTGCTCTGCATCCAAATATTGTTATTTCCCTTGCATGCGGACTTTAATGTATAAGACAATTCCTCACCCTTCACCAACTCTCAAATTCTGCATATATTTTCTATCACTCTGTCTTTTTTCTCAACTTAATCTTCTCTCCCCTTTCACAACCACAGGGTCCTGCTATCTATTGCCCTGATGAAGGCAGGGCACTTTCCTCTAATGCGAAGAGTATCGTTCCTTTGAACTTTGAACCGCCGAAACGCATTGTTTCCCAAAGGGCACACAAGGTCCGCCACAGAACACTGTGCCAACCAGGATCTTTTTCTTTATTTGATACCACCAATGGACATGGATGTTTTTTCTGCATGGCTCCTGTTGCCAATTATCTTGTTCCCCCTGATGCGTTGGCAGACCCAATCCCAACACACATTAAGATTTGATTTTGGGATTCCCTCACAATTGTATAACAAAACGGGTTACTTGCCTCACCTGTGAAATTCCAGCAAGAATACAGGCATTATCAATATAATTGTTTTTTCAATTCAAAATTTATATTTTCTCTGTTTTGGTTCAAATTGTACACCAAAGTGACAAGCAACTAATTTATGTTAATGCTCAGATTTGGTTTATGTTTCACTTGGTTTAAATTGAACTCCAAAGTGACAAACAACCAATTTATGTTAATGCTTAGATTTGATTTATGTTTTTCTTTTATGCACTGTTCTCCGTTTTTTTATTGTCTGAAGGACTTTACACCCAATATTTGTATGTGCTAATTATATTGATTGATTACATATGTCCTTATATGTTGGATTTTACCATGTGCACTACATTTTTGATATAAAAGTTTCATTTCGATTCCAACAATTCTTCTTGTTTCTTTTGAAGGAGTGTCTGAACACGCACAAACGCATGCAACTTCTATAACTTGAATAGATATATGGGTTTGGACCAGGTGAATGACTTTAATTCATTTACAGTTCACATTGGCCCACCTTTGACGTACCAGGACCTTTTGCCTTGTTGGTAGATACTGGAGCAACAAAGTCATGCATTATGGATGGGCAGGTAATGGACATGCAAGGGTTTTCTGGGGCAATAAAGTCGCTACCATTTACAGAAGAATTGCCAATTAGGGTAGGTGACAGGGAAGTGCAGGAACCATTATTGTTTTCAACAGCCTCCCCTGTAAATGTATTTGAGGGTAGGATGTGCTGAGCAATTTGAACATGACAATCTCATTCACGGAGGAAGGTGTAGTGTGTACAACCCCAGGGATAGTTTATGTAAGGGCGATGGTCATTGTTCATTCATTGGGATGTGAGGGAGCAACCCGAGGAATAGCAGGGCACATAGACCTGTATATTTACAGGGCTACAGTGTTGCTCAATGGTATCCAGTGATGTTACCAAAATGATGATCATGAATTAATTACCAAAAAAATAAACAAAAAGGTAAATATAAAGGGGGTGGGGTAAAGGGTTAAAATGTGTGAGGGGGTTCAGTGTGGGGTAACAAACATGGGAAATTCAATATTTTTTTTTTCCAGAAATAATTGATTAGAAATCATTTCAGTAAGCTCATATGGAACCTTGCTCAATGCAGTGCTAGGTGTGGCTAAGCAGCCATGGAGGGTACCGTTCGGGTTTCTGTTCAGATCAGCTGAGCCCCAAGACCGTGATGCAGGGATGATGATCACCCTAGATTCGGAAGGGGTTATGTTTGCAAAACCAAAATAGTGTTGATAGGGACAGATGCAGAGGAAGAATGGAGCACTGTCCTCCTATGCATTGATCCAGCCATAAAGGAGGGTGTCAGATGGGCAACATTTTGAGGACATGGATAATGAGGCGGAGATGATATTTGAAGTGTGGATCCCATGTAAAATAATGATTCAGTACCAACATGTTCCTTGTCCTATGATTTTAGCAGAAAGTGCCCCACAGTTTGCTCAAGGTGATTTAGCACAGGTACTAGACATGTTGTGGACAAGCAACCCCCATGATGTAGGCCTGTTGAAGAGTGTAGCAGCAGTATACATCACCCTCAAATGAGGAGCAATCCTACCTAGAGTAAAACAGTACATGCTGTCTAAGGAGGCAGATGAGGGTGTATATGAAACCATTATAGCACTACTACACCTAGTACCATCAGGGTCCCAATGCAATACAGCTATATAACCCATCAAGAAAGCAAAGGGGGAGAGTTGGAGGAGGATTCAGGACTTCCGCCCCCTAAACAACATAGTGCAGTATGAGTTCCCAGTTGTACCAAACCCAGCAATGATACTTTGGTAATATACCTACCACAGTGACCCACTTTACTGTCATTGACTTCAAGAATGCGTTTGTCTCTACTCCATTGATTCCAAATTCCCAGTACCTCACTGCGTTTAACTATTGAGGGATGACATTGCAGCATACTCAGCTCCCACAGGGGTACTGTGAGTCCCCTGGTATTTTCAACAGGGTACTCCATGCTGATTTAGGAAACATACAAGTGCCCAGTATCATTATCCAGTATGTTGATGATTTATTGGTGTGTAGCCCCAATGAGTAACAGTGCAGAGAGGATTCCATCATGCGGTTGCAATTGCTAGCAAAGGGTACAAAGTAGACAAGACGAAAATGCAGTATTGTCAGGAAGTGCTATATTTAGGCCAAGTGATTTCCGTTGATGCTAAGAAGGTAATGCCTGAATGTGTTGTTGCAGTGCATAGCACCAACCAGCCAGTCACAGTTAAAGACATGGAAAAGTTCATAGGGTTGTGTAATTATTGGAGGGCATGGATAATTCACTATATCACATACACTAGACCATTATTACACAGACTAAAAAAGGCCAAAATACAAAAAGCACCATAATAGGGACAGGAGAGATGCTCACAAGCTTTCAAGAGCTCAAACACGTCATCAGTACAGCCCCTGTTCTAGCAACCCCCGACTACACACAAGAACTCAATTTGTTTTCTCACTCAGATGGACAGATGACAGCAGTAACGATGCAGAAAAGCATCATGGGCCACAAACGTCTGGCCTACTATAGTAGTATGCTGAACTCAGTAATGCAGGGCCAATTCTCATGTGAGCAGGCTTTGGCAGCAGGAGCCTTCACCATTGAAAAATCTGCCACGATTACGATGGGGTATTCAGTTACCCTTTATGTTGAACACACAGTATTCACAATCCTTGAAAGGTCCAAATCCACACTGATGACACAGAGCATCTGCGTACAAGGTCATGCTATCATTCAATCCAGCCCCTCCATCCATATTGTGAGGTGCAAGACGGTAAACCCAGCAACATTTATTACTGAACCACTCACTTATGGAGACGACACACATGACTGGCCCTGAAGACGATATACCCAAGGCAAGGGACTGTGCTCTCGATGATCGGGAAAATATTTTTCGATGATGGTTGACCAAGAGACACAGGGCAGGGTAGTGGTTTGCTTAGTGGACTTGGAGTACAAGGTCCTAGTACAGAAGAGATTGCCAATGCACTATCCTGCACAAGCAGCAGAACTGATCACCCAGATTGAGGCACTAGATGCATCCCAGGGGTGCCGGGTAACAATATATTCAGACTCATATTTTGCCATGGCATATTTCACCACCGTGCATTCTGGACTATCACACTGGAAGAGAAGGGGATTTCGAAGGGCTGGTAGGTCCCACATGCAACACAGTTAGAAAGGTTGATGTATGCTCTCTCACGGCCCACACATGTCAAGTTGTCAAGAGGAAGAATGGCCCCTTGAAGGCCAAATTATCAAAGCTATGTGTGACCCTCAAAAAGAATTGGATCCATTGTTTGCCCCTGGACCTTTTAGGTTTGAGGACACAGCCCTGTAAGGACCATCATCTCTCACCTCACAAAATAGTGACGGGGATGAGAATGCACACATCACTTTAACCTATATGTAGTGCATCTGATGCTAAGAGGGCTGTCACAGTTTTGGGAGATGAATTTATGGCATATTTGCATCCGTCAAACAGATGCATGACAGTTCTTTCTTGCCAGATAGCACCAAGAAGAGAAAAAGCAGATGACAACACGGCACCCACCCCTGCAAGTTCGCCACCAATACAGTTGTTCCCTGTCTATATAGTGTATATAAGGAACTTTGTCCACTGCTGGAGCCAACCAAGATTCAATGCTGCATAAGAGGTGGTTTATGCCACCCCATTGGCAGTGAAGGTAAAGGAGATGGTGCAGTGGCTGCACCTTTCTGGTGTCCGGAAGGCTCCTCATACAGCTCCCCCTTTGCCAGATTCACAGTGCCCTTCTGAATAAAGTTGCCAGCTGTTGTCATCCTGTGTCAGTAAAAGTGGCAGCGAATTATGCGTTTTCCTTTTTGGACCATTTTTGCCCAGTGGTACAAAGTGTTTGCTTTGATATTGTGCAAAGTGAGAAATTCTGTGATTACTGCATGGTTGTCTAATTCTGCTTGCCTCCTGCAGGTTTCCTATCACAAGCATTGCGTAATAATGTCTATATTGTACATATGTTTAGGATTTATTTCAGGATTATATATATATTTGTTAAGCCAGTTTATATATAGGGGACATATAAAGGGGGCTGCATTATAGGGTGCACAGGTAAAGAAAATGAAAATGAAGGTTTTGAATATGGTACTGTTTGAAATGACATTTTTCAAAATGAGTTTGTAAATATAAAAAAAACACAGATATTTGATAGTTACATGGCAATGGAAACCACGGGTCAAAAGAAGGGTTGAATAAGAGAATGAATAGGACCAATATAAAGGGGTAGTATTTGACAATGACTGATGTGCACCATCCAGAATTCATTAACTTATTGTACAGTTACATTTGCTCAGTGGGGAAGCAGAGGTCAAATGGGGTCTAGTATTTTCATTCTCTCATCCCGCATGCGCCAGGGGCTCCCAAAATGTTAGTACACCAAGAGATGACACCCCTAGAAGCCCAGTGTTTAGTCCATTTGGCACAGTGTCATATACAAAGCATGTTCCAAGGGCACAGAGTACGAGTTGTATTGATGGACAAAGATGAGGAAAATGTGCAAATGATGAAAAGCCCCAGATGCAAGGCACACCTATTGCTGAAGATGGACAGAGTGTTGTTCGTATCCAACAGGTGGGAGGAGGCAGTAGTAATCTGTGCAGCAGGAGGGCTGGCGGGATTCAATGAAGAGATCATCTGGAACATAAACAAGAACTGTCTAACCATATCGGCCACGTATGTGTCAAAATTGACATGAATTGAAACAAATGAAACTCCTGTGAAATTGCAAGCGGCATATGAAAATTAATTTGGTTTCCGAGGACATGGGACTGTTCCAGTGGGAACCAACAGCAAAATCAACAAGACACTGTTTATTCCTGACCTCAGCAAAGGTGCAGTGGCTCTCGTGGACATACTCTGGGTGTGCGGTCAGCGGGTATACATGCATCTCCCACCATCATGAGAGGAACATGCTCATTAGCAACCCTGCATTCAGCTTTCTTAGTGGTTCCTGATGCCCACCTGACAACAGCAAAAACTCCCACAGCAGGGCCAGAGCCATCCTAATCCCGAGTGAAGAGGAAGTCTCCTCCAATCTATTGAAAGCGATGCCAGACAAATATCACTTGTACACCAAAACGGAATTGTTCTTTGCCTCTCTCTCCTACAGCCAGGTGTCCAGGCTGCAGCCAACAACAAATGACTTCAAATTGTTAGTGGGAAATGATTCAGCTGGCGAACGACACCAGACAGGGGTTGATTCAATAAAAAGCGTGATGCGTGCCATCCAACTGATGACCCTACAAAACAGATATGTACTGACTCGTTGACAGCCATGGAGGGGTGTGTGTGCAAGAAGATTGGATTGCCATGTTGCACATACTTCCCCCAAATGATACAGAAAATGGGTCACTGTCACACCTAACGGGGGCCCTACACAAGCTGAAGACAGGCATGGAGACGGAAGTAGGAGTGGAAGCTGAAAATTGGTTCGACACAATGTGCTCATGGTCTCCAACTTGGCTAGATGTAGCGGAGAGGATACTGGTTCCCATCGTGGTGTTTCATCGGTTAATGTTCTGCATGTGCCAAATGATACTCCGGTGCAGCACAAAGACTCTCCCAAATAGTGCCATGATGATGGTCTCGACAAGGGCATCTGGAGCTCCTCCAATCACAAAGGGCAGGTATACCCAAACAGAGAATCCAAGTAAATTCCACATGGTGGGAATTTACCGGCCTCTATATCCCCTGGGACTGTAACCTCACCCCCCACCAGATCCAGAACATTATATAGAATACTGGATGGACCTAGCAGGAGATGGGGACTGCCTTTTTCTCGAATGTACCCCGGAGAAGTATACCCAGGATGGAGGAAGTCTGCATCATGTATGTAGGGCATGGGTGCCCAAAGATGATAAAGATAGGAGAAGAGAAGCAGCTGGTTTAGTTAACGAAGGATTAACTAAAGGGGGAATGTTGGGATGCATGTCCAGCTCCCATGCCCACGTGAAAAGTGTACATGTGCAGCTGCAAGGGGGTAGAACATGCAAAGTGGGAATAACAAATATAGTAGTTTTCCTACAGTCATGGAAATACAGGTAGGCCCAGATACAGGGTACGAGTGATACTGAAGTACAGTAGTTAAAATATAGTGTTCAAGGATGATGACTTAGGCCGTGGTCCCAGACATGAGAAATACTGTAGCACTGCCATATTGGAAGTGAGGCCTAGTATTTTGCAGGCCCTGTTGGAAGCAGCAGTGTAGTGCGATAAAGAGTTCAAATTACCTTCCCATCCCAACCCCCAGCAGTGAAACCGTACATAGTGGCCTTCAGGCTGAACAGATAAAAAAGTAATTGTATTGAGCTGTAGGCCTGCGAAACCAGAAAGGACTGTGAATGGCCGAGTATGGGCAGGGCTGCGCCCGACCCGAAGGATAAACCCATGGGAGCCGGGGGAAAAGGTCTTGAGCTGGCAAAATGTCCAGTCTAGATTTAGGGCACTCACGCCTTATGGGAAAATGGCCATCCTATTTGAACTGCCAGATGCCCATAAAACAGAAAACCTAAATCCATCAGAATTTGGCCGATTAGTGTGGTACTCGAAAGGCCCAAGCGAAGCTCCAGGGAAGGGTAGCTGATAAGGCGGAAGCTGGGAGAGAAACACCCAGTGATTTGTGATTGCCAACCAATTTTGTTCACCGACAGGGAGGCATAGTGGGGGTGCTTGCATGTCTGGCATCAAGAGAAGCGCACCATTGTTCTAAGAAGCCAATTTGGCCTTGGAGTTATCCACTGAGCTCATGTTAATGACCAGGTGCACATCACATGACTAAGCTGATGGGGAGGTTAACATTCGAGGTACGTGGATCCACTCACCAATCACGTAGCGGCAAACCAAGATGACGGACTAGGGGCACCACGTATTAGAGGATAGTGGTAGATTAGTATGTGGACAATCGGTCGAGGGATTATAAGAGAGTGGTAGTATGTATATGGACGGTAGCCACTGAGGGTGGGAGGGTTAACACTGTCTATTGCTTGTGTCATGAGTGACGCTATTCTTTTACAACCTTGTGTTCGTGGCAGTTTGGTTCTACTGGACCTTCTGTCACCTTTCCCTTTTTGTATACAAAATAAACTTAGTTTTCCTTGCAAAGAGGTGCAACATGATTTTTCCTTAGAGGAGTGTTTTTATACTGTCTAGTTGCCCGAGGGCCTGCCTTACAACATTTCCACCCACTCCCTGCTCCTTCCCACCCAAAGCACATCCTCCTGGGATCTCTGAGCAAGCTTTCTCAAGCAGTAACATAGCTGTTTGTGCTTGAAGTTCCTGACAGTGTTATTTCAAAGCAGACTTCCAGAGTTGATGGCTTAACTGGAGCTGCAAATGTACTATTGGTGTAACAAAAAGGTTTTAGCCAAGCCTGTCTTCAGTCACTTGATTTATAAGTAGTGTGTATGTCCTTCACTGAAGTCATTTTAAAAACAAGCATTGGTAAAGCCAACAGTTTTGGCCCATGTATAGGTATTTGGCAGGCACTGCTATTAAATGCCCAAGAACTTGCACTATTTCGCTGCTACCAATAATGGCCAGTTACCACCATTACAACAGTGTCTGCAAAATGCCTATCACATGCCTACACAAAAGGCAACATTCTTGGCATTGCCAGTGCTCGTTTATCTGTTGCCAAAAATACACAATTCACAGCCTCCAGCACCCGCAGCTATATCGTTAGCCTAGGTTCTATACATAAGAAATTGTCAACTTACATTAATGAATTCCACACCCACCCCAGAGTTACCACCTGGCCTGAATAGGTCAAGGATACCACAGATGTAATCTGGATTAATGAGCTGCAATGGGAGGATGCCTTCTCTATGGCACCGTCGACATATGATGTCATAGAAGCCAGGTTTCATAGCATGTGGGAGGCTATAATAATCATAATGAGCTGATGATTGGTATCAGTTTGTGGGTGCAAATTATTTTTTTACATCTTCCTTAAAGTGTTAAGGTAAAACGTCAATTGATTCAATGCCAATGAGGAGTTGTGCTCTCTCTGAACTACTTGTCTCTAAAATCTACTAACTGCTGGCACTTCGTAATGCTTGCTTTATGTCCATGTTGTGTCATTTTTCATGCAGAGACTAGAAATCAAAAACTACTGTATTGCCCAACTACGTGTCAGGGACATTTTTAAGCATGTGAGGTAGACCAGAATAAACCAGGGTATTAAAAATGTATGTTGTGAAGAGATTTGAGGTGGAGATGGTGGTATGAAAGGCATGGTTGGTAAACCCCTCCTGCAGGAGCATACACAAGTAGCCGTCATGTAATCTTTCCAATGGCCATCTGCATCTGCCCGATATATAGTGGTGAGAATGGACTTGATGGGTTGGGAAGCCCTCTTCTCAATGTTCTGGTTTCTCCGACAGTTCTGGCATTGCAACTCTCATAGGTCATGGCTGGCTTGTAGACCGCTTTTTCACGAACACTTCCAATGCACCCAACAGTGGTAAGAAGTCCTATTGTAAAACTCCAGAGGGATGGTCTGGAGGCGTTAGACATTAAGTGGTGCTTTAATGAAGCTGCTCTGGAAGTGAGGCAGGTGGGGTGGGTAAGAATGAGATTTTTTTTCTCCAGTATTTCAGTAGCAGGACATGACAGGTTTACTTTGGTGAACTCTGGTAAATATCTGGTGAAACAAAATAACACCTGTTCAGTTTAGATTACATTTTTTCTTTTTAAAAGTACATAAATATGAATCTTTGCTTAAATATTTGTCTGAGGGAAAATATTAATTTGTAAAGCCAGTGATGAAAGATTAAATGGGGACAGGCTGTGCCCAGGAGGGTGAAAGTTAATCCATATCAGGACCACTTCGGGGAGCATCATGCACATGAATCCCCACTCTCTCATGGCCGCAGAGATAGTGGAGTCACTGTGTGTTGGCAACATGAGTGACCGTAGACAGTGTGAAAGCTACTAAAATCAGGGACAGAGATGTGACCAGAACACTCCAAGCACGTCCCCATACTATCCAAGGAAACACCCCCCCTCATTGTAAGTTTATTAGTAGAAAACTGCAACAGGCAAATATTTAGAAGCATAGGATAATCGGACATAGGAGAATTGACATAACCAGCTACCACTTGAAGATATTGTACTGTTCATCTAGACAGGCTAGGCAATTGAAAGTGCACATTGGAATTTAGGAATGGAAAACTGGTCCAAAAGAGTTGGCCCCTATACCACCTGGTACGAGGCGGGATCCAAAAGACGGAACACATCCAAACTAAGATGGCTAAATGATTTGATTGATCGACTTTGGTACCACACCAAAAAAACAAAGAATATGTGGTTATCGGGGGAAGAAATGGGGCAGGTGCCCACTTACCTTTACTCTCAATTGGTAATAGATAAGCCAAATGAAGAGATTGCAGAGGCCATTTTATAGATTTTTTCACAAGTGGACGATAGACCATTCACCAGCGTGAAGGCACAGATGGCACAAATGCTCCATTTCTGACCATTACCATGATTGCCACACTCACAGGCAGCAGGACCACAGCAGTGTCAGGGACCGATTGTCCAACAGCATGTCCGACCAATGAGTGACTGCAGTCTCCCATGACATTGACAACCAGACCAGCTGGGGCACCACCCCCAAGACCCTGGCAGAGTTGGCCACTTCCAAGTTTACACAGCTACCCCGTTCATCCCAGTTTACATACCCTCTGACGAAAGGGGGGTATAAACTAAAGGAGCAACCTTCCTGCATTTCAAGGGTCTTGGAGACAAGTACCCGGGAATGGAGTAAAAGAGGTATAGATGGATCGGAGAATCACCTGGTGATGGTACATATCCCATGGTCCAGAAGAAACAAACCTGGTTAAGGAATTCCCAAACAGAGAGCAACCCTAGAGATTTTTCAAGGAGCTTAAGACTGAAATCCAATGTTACAACCTTTTTGGACTGATATGAACCAGCTAAGGGTGACTATGAAAGCTCAAAATAAGAGCCTGGCACAGCAGAATCAATGAAAAAGTTCCCAGTCTATGGGAATTCCCATCCCCTGCACTCTATCTGTGAACTAAATAAGCCAAACAATTCAACATTAAAGATATTGTTTGTTTGTTTTATTATTTATAATGCGCACCAGACCCGGGGATATCAGGGTGAAGAAGGCAGCAAGATGATTATCAGCTTTGGTTACAGTGTGGTACAGTTAGATACAGAGATAAACAGATTACACATATGGAAATGACATAATAGGTAAAAAAGAAAAGGAGGGAGCTGGTCGGGGAGAGTGAAGACACAATAGGGTAGTGTATACAGGCAGGAGAGGCAGTCAAGGCAGGTAGGGTGGTGTGGGAGGGGGCAGACTGGGATTTAGCTGTAATTTCCTTAATCCAATGAATGAGGTTATGCCTGAAGTGTGGGTAGGTCTGGTCTACCCTTAGGGCAGGGAGGAGGGAGTTCCATAACTGGGCTGCTTTCACCAGGAAACTGCTTCCTCCAGTTTTAGAGAGTTTGAATCTGGGCACTGTAAGGCGGTTGGAGTTGGCAGTTGTAGTGGGGCGGTTGGAGGAGTGTCTCTTGAATTTGTCTATGAGTTAGTGTGGGGCAGCTTGTTGAGGCACTTATGAGTGAGGGAGGCTGCTTTAAGAGAGATTTTGTGCTATGTGGAAAGACAGTTATTCGCTTTCTTTATGTCAGAGATATGCTCTTTCCTGGAGATGCGCAATGCTGCCATGAGAGCATTATTTTGTAGGATCTGCATTTTGTTGGTGATATATTTGTTAGTCCCCAAATATAGGGTGTTACAATAATCAAGTGTTGACAAGAGTAGGGCTCTTGCCAGGGTGGTGCAACTGTTGGTGGAGAGGAAGGGCTTGGCTGCTCTTATTAGTCTACAGGTGTAAGCGGTGGAGGATGCTATGGAGTTGACCTGTTTATTGAAGGAGAGGCTGGCGTCTAGGTAGAAGCCAGAGTTTTAACAACTGTGGCTACTTTGATGGAGTGGCCATCTATGATGAAGCTTGTGTATTTGTGGCTGAGTTTGCTGACATTGGGGGTGGTGCTGAGGATTATAAGCTCTGTCTTGTCATCATTCAGGCATAGGCCATGAGTGGCCATCCATGCCTGGATGATGAGGTACACTCTATTCACCAAGGCCAAATCCTTGTCATAATCTCCCGTCAGCGGTATGAGGATCTAGGTATCATCGGCATAGTTAGTGTAGGTGATACCAAGACCATCGAGATCATTGAAAAGGGGCTTTGTGAATATATTGTACAAGGTGGGAGCAACACATCATCCCTGGGGCACCCCACACGTAATGGGGATGTGGTCTGCAGAGGATGAGGGTGAGAAGACATGCATGGTTCTGTTATTTAGGAATGATTGTATCCAGCCTATTTTTTGTTGTGAGAAGTGTACGGCCGAGTCAGGTGGTTGCATAGGATTTTGTGGTCTACTAAGTCCAACGTCGCTGATAGGTCGAGGAGTAGTAGCGGGGCAGTTTTACCATTGTCTCTAAGTGTGGCAATTTGAGTCTTGAGGTCTATCAGGGCTGTCTCAGTCCCGTGTTGGGGTCTGAAGCCCAACTGGCGGACTCCTAGGAGGTGGTTGTGTTCTAAGTAGTGCTGTATTTGGAGGTAATCTACCTTGTCTAAGATCTTGAGAAGGAAGGGAACTGTAGTAATAGGTCTGTAATTAGTGAGTAGAGAGGGGTCCAGTGATTGTTTTTTGAGAAGTGGGAGGACCCTAGGTTGCAGGGGATGGTACCAGTGGAGAAGGAAGCTTTTATGCGTTTGGATATAAAGGGTGATAGGGCTCTGGCTGCATCTTTAATGGTTTGGGAAGGGCATGGGTCGCCTTGGCAGTTCGAAGGTTTGAGGGTGAGAATTACTTTTTTCCACCTCTAAGATTGATACTTTGGAGAAGTTGAATTGGTGAGAGGGTTTAAGAGTGGCTTGTTGTGTGGGGATAGGCGTAGGTGGGAGTATAGAGGGGTCCAGTGATTGTTTTTTGAGAAGTGGGAGGACCCAAGGTTGCAGGGGATGGTACCAGTGGAGAAGGAGGCTTTTATGCGCTTGGATGTAAAGGGTTATAGGGCTCTGGCTGCATCTTTAATGGTTTGGGAAGGGCATGGGTCGCCTTGGCAGTTCGAAGGTTTGAGGGTGAGAATGACTTTTTTCCACCTCTAAGATTGATACTTTGGAGAAGTTGAATTGGTGGGAGGGTTTAAGAGTGGCTTATTGTGTGGAGATAGGCGTAGGTGTATTGCCTAGGGGAGGGTAGTCACGGAGGACTTCTTGTTTATTGGCAATCTTTACCTGGAGGGACGCTACTTTGCTGGTGAGGGCTTACTGTATGCTGGTGCACCAGCTTTTGTCTTTCATGCAGGTGTCTGGGGTATGGATGGGAGTTTCCAGTTCTCTAAGGATTGTGAATAGTTCTTTTATGCTGGAGTTAGCTTGGGAGATTCTCTGGTTGTAGGAGTCATGTTCATCTCTATGCACCATGCACAAATGTAATGTATACCATGTCACTTCAATGACACACTAAACACTAATTGTCACCAAAAATGATTTTGAACATGTATAAGCCTTGAGAAGGACCTACGGATCAAAAAACGTGTCGGCTGACCACATGGGCAATAAGAACCCTGTCTGTACCTACTAAGGGTGTTTATAACCCAAGAAAATAAACAAACCATGTTACAATCCAGCACTAAAAATGCAAAACAGTGTGGAAAATATATTATTTTGTATATTCAACAAAGACAAGGTATCCAGGTTTCCTTCCTTTTCTCTATCAACTCTATGTGGTCTGGAAAAAAGGGACATATCCATAGATATTTGGTCAAGAAATGTGTGAACTAAATTGTCGTTGTTTATGTAAACGTGTTTGACACAAGGATTGTTTGTACTAATATCGACCTACAATTTTTTAATGTTGATATTTTGCTAATGTATTTTACGTAATTTTATAGTGTTCTTTGATAATTATTAAAATATGAAAATATGAAGTTGTTATGACTGGGCCTCTTATCTGTCCACCTCTATTCCATGACTTGAGTATTTTTTACTAATCTAGTACTCATCCATGTGACCCCCTTTCTTGGTTTTTGTAATATTCCATTTAATACATCACCGATCTAGGGTTCGTGCCAAGTCTCGAACAACTGCATATAACTGGTTTGCCTTTAATACATGTATCAACAAACCTATGCAATAACTGTATTCTAAGATTTTCCATGCAGGCCTTCTCAAACATTAATACAATGTAGTTAAACAAATGTTCTACATTCAGTATTTGAATACATTGTTTCAACATATGCTCGTGGATTAGTTTCATTGCATGAGTAATCCTTCTACACATAGGTCAACGAAGGACATGGTTTCAGTTCACGACCTCAACAAGTGGCCTGCAGGTAAATTACATATTAGCTATGTACAAAGGTCAAGACGGCCATGTTGTATTCTGGAATGACATTGTCCACCATTTTAACTCACAGGGTGACTTTTACAAAGTGAATGCTAAAATGGCGGATTGACCTAAAATGGCAGCTTGCATTGATTTAAGGTCAGGACCTTGCAACACGGATTCTTTTGCAAGCGACTTTCGAGCAGCTTGGCGTAGGCCAATATTCATATATTTATTGCAATAGGAAGCACGATATGATTTCTCTTTCGACAAACCCTCCTTTTGGCCTATGCCAAGTGCTAAAAACTACTTTGGATCTCCTTGCAAATAACTCCATGCATCATCGTCCATGCACCTCATTATCGGAAATATCTATTGCCATTAGGTCATTTGCTAAAATATCTTTCAACACATATTCTTTGGAAGTTTTATCCGGGGCATACACTTTATGTCCTATCAGACCTATCGCTTGTGCGCAACATCCCCCTAGCATCGAACACATACCAGAAAGACATTGAATACAGCAACAAAGAAACAACAGGATTCCCAAAATAATTATCAAGACCGAAAGTACCTTCCAACCCCAAGATCGCAAGAAGTCCCAGAACCAAGCGCTTAGATCCCAGTTTCCCTCTGGAACATGCACTTCGGAACTAAGGACGTGCAGATTCTGTATTGCCTTGAAGATAGTTGGGGAGGAATCTGGCACGAAAACACAGCAAGCGGACCCCACTAATTTACACACTCCACCACGCTCAGCCAGAATGACATCTGATGCCATTTGGTTTTGAAGTGCTACTAATCTTATCGCCTTTAGTTCTAACGTCATATTATAGAGAATGTCCGTGGTCCGGTTGATGGTTCTCTCCAGTACTCACGCTAGTTTTCTGATATCTTCTGAATTCGCTATCTGCCCCCAAAATGATACAACTGATTTAGCTATATCTCCCAAGATTTGTGCTGGGGTGTCACCATTCTCGTCCCGCCGTGGACGAGCCTTCGAAACTTCTCTTGTACTAGCTATAAACACCCCAGTTAACAGGATCCCTAAATAACAGGTTCCCTGCCAATCCCTTGGCAACCATGGGAATGCTACATATCCGCAGACAAAGTAGACAGGTTCGCCTACATACAAAGGTCTGTTTTCCCCAGACAAATTTGCAACATTGGCACAACCTAGAACATTTCCCATTGACTGAGTTCCATTCCTCTGTATGCAAAAAGAAACTGAATCGGGGCTATGGGTAACAGTGTAAGAAGGAGGCATGGCATCCTTATTGCCTATTGGAGCCATCTTAAAGGAAATCAAAGATTGGAAAGGACGAGACAGTTTATCGGAAGGCCTTATAGAAGCAACATTCGGTTTACTCCTGTTTGCGAAAAGCGAGCATCCCAGGGGAGTCAAAACACGTTTCTCAAAACTATTCAAATTGGTACCATCAAAGTTCCCTGAGATGCTATCATTCCAGCGGCCAAAGAACAGTGCTCTAAGAGAAGCATAGCAAGCAGTTGTCAAAGGTAAAGGATGAATATACCAACCTAGCCCCTTATCCCTGTGTTGCGGTAAATGTAAGCAGACCCAGCAGTTAGATTTATTAAAAATGGCATGCGTAGCATTCATGATAAGCAGTAGAGTATTATTGTGGTACCTTAGTCTGTGCTGAGAATCCCTAGGGGATAGAGTATGCAAATGTACAAAGGGAGTAGGAACAAAAGGTGCACTTTCAGTAGGCAACAAAAGTTCTAAAGAATGAGTTTCCTCGAGGTACCACAATCCTAAGGCAGCGACTATTAAAAAACCAAATATCATTATATTATAAAAATACAGCAATACATTTTCGGGGCCCAGGCATTTTGTCCATTGTCCCGGTTGGTCACCCCCTTCTTTACAAGTCCCATACGAGCGGTAGCGGTAGCAGGCATTGTAGTCTTCAAATGGATGCCCCAAAGTTCGTTGCTGGCGACCTCCCGGTCGAGCGACTTCGTAGTCCTTCCACAACCCTAGCCAACAGAATCCCCTTTCTCAAATTTGGGCAAAAATAACAAGCCCTTGATGATCCTTTTCTTCTTCAGATGCACAGCCGAAACTTGCCGTAAGTCTACCAGATGCACAGCAAAATCGTGCCGTAAGTCTATTTCCTCGGGTGTAGATTGTACCTTACTTTTCCCGGTACTGATTGATCCGGAAACAATATGTCGTCACTTCCTGCTGGAAGCAATGTGTCGGAAGCAAGTGAAGGTGGTGAATTCGAAATAGCATTTTCAGGATGCAAAATTTTAAGAGAGTGTGGAGACAAAATGGCAGCTTCCACAAGCCTCACAGGCTCAGAGAGATTCTCCGACACACTCTCAGTGCTACTTACTGCTTTGGGATCGTTGGTTGCAGTGTCAGCGAGGGGTTCTGTTTCTTCTGTAACGTGTGGCACAGGGTGAGGAAGTTTCTTGATGTGGGACGCGTGGATCCAGTTCTTTCTCCCAGCGACCCGCACCGCTGTCTGGGTGACCAACAGGACTTGGAATGGCCCACGCCAGCGAGGTGCGAGGCAGGAGCCCTCGAAAGATTTGACGAGCACCCAGCTTCCAGGCCGTATGCTGTCTCCCGTGCCCTCGTATCGCACAGGTAAAGCTTCTCCTACCTGGTGATGAATCAAATACAGGTTTTTAGTCAACTGGCTACAATAATCTGAAAGTAATACATTTTCAACATTTTTTAATGAGTTACATTTAGGAAGGTTCCAAATATTGGCAGGTCTCCCCATTACCACCTCAAATGGAGAGAGCCCAGTCTTAGTTTGAGGGGTTGTGCGCATGGATAACAACACGATCGGTAAGGCGTCCGGCCATTTTAGTTTGGTGCCGGCACACGTCTTTGCGAGCTTGTTCTTGATGATACCGTTGTGTCTTTCTACTAGTCCGGCGCTCTGAGCATGTCTGGCCGAATGGAACCATTTGTCAATTCGTAATGCCGTACATATCTGCAGAATTACAGCAGCGACAAAATGTGGACCATTGTCCGACCAGATAACTCTTGATAGCCCGAACTGCGGGAAGTATTCCTTTAACATGATTTTTGCAGTAGTCATAGCTGTAGCATCTTTAACAGGGAAAGCCTCAACCCATTTACTAAAAGCACAGATAACCACCAGTACATATTTCTTATTATCGTATCGTTCCATTTCAATAAAGTCAAAGTGGATCACTTCAAAGGGGACAGAGGGTGGCCCAAAACTACCCCTTGGAGTTACTTTCCCCTTTCCCACGTTGTGTTGTAGGCAAATCATGCATTCCTGGACGTAGCGCTGGGCATTTTTCGAAATGTTGTCATTTACCCAAACATTTTTGTCATCTTCTGGGCACATACATGCGTAGGACCATGGGCCATGATGACCATCATCATGACATTCGCGTCAGGGAGTAGCCATTTCCCTTCTACTATGTCCACCCAACACCCGTCATTGTCAAGTTTCCCCAAGCCTTCCTCCCACCTTTTGGATTCTTCTAACGTGGCATCAGCTTGCATATCCCGTACAGACCCAACACCCTCATCCATTGCATAAGCATCTACAGACTCCCTTGAAACATACATCTCCGTAAGGAGATTGGTAGCAGTTTGCCTATCTATCTGATCAGCGAAAGCATTCCCTTTCCCTATATCATCTGTAATCTTTCGATGTGCTGCACATTTCATAACTGCTAACTGAGTAGGGAGCGCAAGCGCTGAGAGTAGTTGTACTATTAGGGAGGCATGTTGAATTTTGGTGCCATGCGAAGTTAGGAACCCTCTCTCTGACCAAAGTCTCGCAAAGTTGTGAACCACCCCAAAGGCATACTGACTATCAGTATATATATTTACTGCAAACCCTTCGGAAAGTTCTCAAGCTCGGGTCAATGGTATAAGCTCTGCGGCCTGCGCAGAATTATGCGTGATTCTCTTAGTTTCCACAACCGTGCTCAATGTAGTGATCACATAAGCAGCTGTGGATGTACCATCCGGAAGTTTGAATCAGGAGCTGTCACAAAACAGCTCTCCTTGCGGATTATCCAAGGGAGTATCTTTCATATCAATTCTACCCTTTGTCTCTTGTTCAGTCATATACAAACAATTATGTGGCACTTCATCGCCCCAAGTAGTATCTTGCGGGAAAGGTAGGAGTTCAGCTGGATTAAGAACACAACACCTCTTAATTTGAATGTGAGGAGCAAACAAGATCAATTCATATCTTGTCAACCGTGCAGAAGTGAGGTGTTGCGTTTGAGTTCGGTTCAGTAGAACATCTACAGAGTGAGGCACCATCAGGGTTAGATCATGGCCTAGGACCATTCCCTCACTCTGTTTTACAGATGCAGCAGCAGCAGCGACAGCTCGCAAACATCTTGGCAAAGCACATGCTACAGGATCAAGGGCGGAAGAAAAGTAACCGCATGGCCTATTCTTCCCTCCATGTTCCTGCGTTAATACAGCCAAAGCACATCCATCACATTCATGCACAAACAACACAAATGCCTTTTCATAGTTTGGTGTGCCCAAAACTGGTGCAGAGCATAATGCAGTCTTAAGCAAATTAAACGATTGCTGGTGTACCGCGTTCCATGGCAATGGCGAAGAAGTGCCCTTCTTTGTCAAAGCCAACATCGGTTTGATCACTAGTGAAAAATTTGGGATCCACAACCTACAGTAAGAAGCCATACCTATCAAGGCTCTAATTGCCTTCTGTGTATTTGGGACAGACATGCCAGAAACGTGTTTTATTCTTTCAGGTGTCAATCTTCTTCCCTCCTTTGACAGGAGATAGCCTAAATAGGCGACCTCCTGACAACAATATTGAAATTTTTTAAGCGAAGCTTTGTGACCATGCTTAGCTAGATGGATAAGCAATAACACAGTGCCCTTCTTACAGGCACTCTGAGTCAGCAGCTAGAAGAAAATCATCAACGTACTGAAGCAAAGTACAGGTAGAGGGCAATTCAAGGGTATCAAGTTGTTCTTTCAAAGCCCTACTATAAATGCTAGGACTCTGTGTGTACCCTTGAGATGCACGAGTAAATGTGAACGAGCGTCCCCCTAAGGTGAACGCGAACAAATATCTACTATCCTTGTGTATAGGAATACTAAAGAAAGCATTCTTCAGGTCCACAACACTAAAGTAAGTAGCTGTAGCTGGAATCATGGTTAGGATTGTCGTTACATCAGGCACAATTGGAAATTGTGGAGCCACGACTTTATTAATGGCACGTAAATCAATTATGAAACGGAATGGAATTGCATGATTGCCTCTCTTGTACACGGGTAAAATCGGACTGTTACACAAACTTCCTGAAATTTCTTCAATCATCCCGCGATGCACAAAATCGGAAACAATGCATTTCAAAGCTCGCTCGCCCTCAACTGAAATCTTATACTGGGGAATGCGTGGCAGCTCAATTCCATGTTTCAAATCTATCTTGACAGGTTCAATCTGTAAAACACCGACATCATTGTCGTTGACATCCCACAAGCTCTCTCGTACATTAATGAATTCTGGAGGCAAAGGTCTAGTCAAGAATTGGGAGACAGAAAATTGCTGTGGTGAAATCGTCAAGCGTACTCCATCAGAAGACCAATAAATCACTGCATTTAATTCTTTTAACAGATTCAATCCCAGCAAGTTCTCTCCGCAATCCGAAGTCAACAGAAATGGACAATGGTCCGTAAAGGGACCCAAAGAAATAGGTACCGGCAAAGAAACCGGACAAACAACTGGTGTACCAGAAAACCCTACAGAAACACTGGTTTGCCCTGACAGTGGAATGTTTGGAACCCGTGAATGATCAATGGAACACTTCTGTGCTCCAGTGTCTATCAAAAACTGATGTTTCCTATATCCCACCACCATTTCAACGTAGGGACATTTCTGATTGACGGGAATAGGTGTAGGTTGCAAACCCTGCTTCGGGCAATCCTAACAAAACAGAATATCATCAAAAGGAAGCTCTTCAGATAAATATGCAGCGGAAGGATGATCAAATATGTTCCTGGTGTCCACACTCAGAGTCTGATTGTCCTGCGAGAAAGGTTGCTGAGGGTCCTGTGTAAACTGACCTCTACCAGGGCCCCCTACACCCGGGTGACCTCTGGATCGCCTACCCATATTTCCAAATGTATTATTTGACCTTTGTTGAAGGACGGGGCATTGTGCTCGCCAATGACCCTCTCGATGACAATAAGCGCACTGGTTAATGTTCACAGGAGCCAAGGGCACATTCCCCTGCGGGACATACTGACCTCTAACCTGAGAACTACCCCCTCTGGGGCCTCTAACAATTTGCTGCAATAGCACTTTAGTTTTCAAATCGCCTTTTTGTTTACAACCCTATCTTTTTCATTATTGACACGGTTCTCGTAGTACTGAGCCATGTGCAGTACTTCTGATTGTGATTTCGCCTGCCAAGCGCTCTCAGAAGACATAATTTGTGACTGGATGTCAGGTAGCAATCCACGCACAAATTTGTCCACGATCAACCTTTTCCCAGACTCTGTGCCTAGGTCTTGTCCACTGAAATCCGAGAATACCTGTTCGAACCGATTAAAGAACTCGGTAGCACCCTAAGACTTTCCTTGGACACAGGCCATAAGTTTGTCCCATATAATTCTTTTTTCTGGAATTATAGTTTTTAATTTTGCAATAATTCTATCAGGCAAAGTTAGTATCACCTGAGGCGGTCTTTCACCAGCTGGCCTTTCTCCATCGAGTCTAGTTATATTCACCCATGTATTTCCCAACCCTGATACGTCGTCAATAGTTCTAACTTGTTTCCATAAATCTACGGGCAGGAGAACAGGGAATAACAAATCAATATTGCCTAAGGTGAATACTGAGGATTGCAAAACAGACTCTATTTCTTTATAGAATCCTGTCGGATTTTTCGTAATATCAGGAATGGATTGTCTAATAGTGTTCACTTCCTGTCGTGAAAATGGGACGTGAACGAACTGTGATACATAATGTGCGGGAATGTCCACAGCAGGTGTACCTGCTGCAACATTAGCAGGAATCTCAACCTTTGGGACAAATGTCGGAGGTACCTCTCTCATAGGCAACTGAGAAGTAGGAGACTTAGAACGCTTACTAAGCAACAGAGCTAAATCGAGCGCTAAAGCAGTCGAAGAAGTGTCAAGTGAAATAGCTCTCTTGTAAATACTCAATAAATCTGTGGGACAACTAATCTTTCTTTTTACACAATCATCCTGTAGGTACTCTATCATTACCTGTATCACTTTCCTCTGCATTTCTGGCGTATAGCGACTATACGTGTCATATACTTCAACCGGAGTTATCGACATATCCAAAATCCATCTAAGTGCATCTTTTGCACAAATTCGTGTTTCCTCAGATATCGATTTACGACAAGGAAGGAACCGTTTCTGCACATACATATTTTCCTCCTCGTCATCCTCATTCTGTAACTTTTCTAACTCCTTTCTATACCCAAATAACCTCTCGACATGCTCATTTACCTTCTCCACAGTGTCTCTAGAAAGCGCTAGAGTATTTAGATCCCTTAACCCTTGCGGGAGATCCGCATTATTTAATCTTCCCCACATTATACATAACTGAATCCCTAAACCTTCAATAAAAACATTTTTCTCAGGAAAATTATCCATATTACAAAGTGTGGCAAAAACACTAGCTTGATCATCCTTCTCCATACAATGCTTAGCCCATGCAATTAACTCACGTTTCTTCTCCGGTGGTACAGTATTGCGAGTGACAACCTTTGACCCTGCACCTCGATCGATTACAAGCGGCTCAGGACCGCTTGGAAGAGAGGGAGCAGGCAAATTCGATGGGGGTACTGCAACTGGTGCGATAAAAAGAGGTGGGGGAGCTGGAGGAAGGGGAAGATTAGGAGGAGCAAGAACAACAGGAACAACAACAGGTGGACCAGGAATAACAGGAGGAAGAGGCAAAGCAGCAGGAAGAGGAACATACGGAGGTGGCGCAGAAGCACCAGGCCTTCGTTCATTTAATAATTTGTCAATAAACTCATCAGAAACATGAAGATCTTTAGAAGGATAGATTTTCTGAATACCGAGTGAGAAAGCCCTATCTATATTTTTAGTCGCCTCAGACTGTTTGTCCTGATCATATAACAACGCTTTTTCAGCGTTCCTTTTATGACGGCGCGCATGTTTCTCTCTACTTTTAAGTTGTTGCAACGCTTCTTTTTTCCAATTCTGCAAAACATCAAATGCTGCAGGTCTAGCCTTTTTCTTTAATAGAATTGACTCTAAATACTCAATATGAAGGATTTCAAAACTACCATTGATTGGCCACTGAAGTTCGGAGGCATGTCTGGTTTCTCTGTGCCAAATGTCATTAAATACTACACTTCCAATGCCATGCTTACAGTACATAGTACATGCCGGCGACCCCTCGTATGGTGCCGGACGGCTAAATTCCAAAGATTGTCTATCACTGCGGAATAATGCCCTAAAGCAGGTAGACAATTTCCCAGGCATATCTCAAATTCTTGGTGTTACCTGGTCAATAATTGTGTCTGCAGACATCAGGATTAAATTAAGAATCGGGTCACGCCTCACCAGACCAAACCTAAGGAGGTCCGATCGGATTTCAAAGAATCTTACCTAACTAATCTTACCTTGTGTATGGTGAGTTCGACAAATCTGCCCGCCTCGATAAGTGGACTCTCGTCAAGAGGCCGTCTCGGACCACACGCTTATCGTCCAAGGATCGGGTCGTACAGCGCTGCTGAGGTGTCGCGTCTCGTTCAGTGGGGCCTCTTATGTCACACCGTCCGATCCCGGTCCGATAGCGTGTGTCAACCTTCAACAATCCGGCATCAATCTTGAGAGTCCCTGTTCGGGCACCAACTGTGAAAACTAAATTTAAAAAAAATCGAGGCTGAGTACCCCAGAAGGAAATACACCGAACACAGGTTACAAAGGAACATACAAAGTACTTTAGTTTATACTGAATCCAGTTACAAAAACAGAGCAAAATCAGATGGCTATCGGCCCTCAGTACAACACAACGAACTCCAGCGTGGTTCAGTGTGTTCAGTGAGAGACGTTGTACATTAGAATGCATTCGCTTTTTATACACTTGGTGGGCACGATGTCCAGCCCCACTTCGGGATAATATTCCATTTAATACATCACCGATCTAGAGTTTGTGCCAAGTCTCGAACAACCGCATTGAACTGGTTTGCCTTTAATACATGTATCAACAAGCCTATGCAATAACTGTGTATTCTAAGATTTTCCATGCAGGCCTTCTCAAACATTAATACAATGTAGTTAAACAGATGTTCTACGTTCAGTATTAGAATACATTGTTTCAACATATGCTCGTGGATTAGTTTCATTGCACAAGTAATCATTCTACACACAGGTCAACGAAGGACAAGGTCTCAGTTCACAACCTCAACAAGTGGCCTGCAGGCAAGTTACATATTAGCTATGTACAGAGGTCAAGACGGCCATGTTGTATTCTGGAATGACATCGTCCACCATTTTAACTCACATGGTGACTTTTACAAAGCGAATCCTAAAATGGCGGATTGACCTAAAATGGTGGCTTCCATTGATTTAAGGTCAGGACCTTGCAACACGGATTCTTTTGCAAACGACTTTCGAGCAGTTTGGCGTAGGCCAATATTCATATATTTATTGCAATAGGAGGCACAATATGATTTCTCTTTTGACAGATTAACCTTATCCTATACAACTATTTTAGGTATGAATGCAACTACTTTCTTCACATTTCCGGCACCTAAATGGGTTCAGCAGTGGCACCCACATATGCCTACATGTACAATTTTGAAAACACTTACAGTCTCAGTAGAGAACCACTAAGGTTATCTTTTGGAGAAGGTATATCGACGATTTGTTTGCTATTTGTAAGTGCACAGAGAGCAGAACTATTGCGGTTCTAGGATTACCTTAACTCCTGTCATGAACACATCAAGTTCACCATGGAGATTGGAGAACCAAGTTTACACTTTCTGGATGTACTGTTGACTTACAAGGATAACACTTTTGACCAGCATTTATAGGAATCCAACAGATGTTAAGAACACCTTGCACTGTGGTAGTTTCCACCCAAACCACCATAATGAGTCTCCCATATAGCCAGTATTTGAGGCTTAAGGGGATTGTATTAGATACCACAATACCACAGAAGGAATATGACCCAATGACCAATAGGTTAAAAGAACAGGACTATCCATCAGAGGTTTTAAAGAAATCCATTACAAGAGCAGAGGTACACAGGAGAGAGGAACTGTTGAGATCAACGGCCAAGAGAGAAAATACTAGGATTCATAGCTTAAGCTATTCTGCACAGAGTCACCAGCTATCTATGATTATTAAAAATAATTAAGTCTTATCAAACTTGATCCCCAACTTAATAGACTTGTTCCTGAACCACCTATGATGGCCCTCAAGAGAGTCAACAACTTTAGGGATCTCTAGTCAAGGCTGAACTCCCAAACTGGGCACATAGCCCTGTAGAGGAGGAGGTGTATGCCCCTCCTCTGGTCCCCGCCCCCTTACCACCATCGTATTGGAGTAGCAGACGAAGAGTTGCAAATGGGAACACATGCATGAATCCATGTACCATTCCTATCCCGTGTGAAGTGTATGAAAGACGATATGCACTCATACAGCCATTCAAATGATACCCTCACGTATAAGTAGAAGGATGCTACCGGGAACGATGTCTGCTACCAAGATGCCAGAATGCGGTTATGGAAAATATGGATGAACTCTAAGAAAAATCTGATGACTATAGAATTATGTTATAACGAAGATATATGAACCTATTTTGAAATGATATGAAAATAATTATAACGGACCATGTAACTGATACATGAAGAAAAACATGTACCTAAAGATCAAGTAATCATGAACACAAGAAGAAAGTAAGATACTGACCAATAACTGTAAATAATGCTGTAACGCAAGTTAGAAAGGATACTGGGGGTAAGGTTGTCGATTTCTGGGACATTTTTCTGTTGATGGCGTGTGACCCTCATTTGGTGTGTAAAGACTTTTTGTATGTTCATATGTGCCCTGTATTGACTATTGAGTCCACCATGTTGCACTCCGCGCACTACCCTTTTCGGTTTTACATCTACTGCTGTTTCTTCACCTGGTGCGTCCCTGCCTTACAGGCCTTCCAAGATGGCCACACCTCGATGTGATCTGAAATGAGTTTTTCCTAACCTTGGGCCAGCCCCTGCCCCCCTAACCCATTGGTTGCCTTGGTCCCTTAAGCCAATTGCTGCAAATGGGAGGCAGGAGCTGGCCACTACCATCTGAGGCCCACAACAGGGCCCGCCTCCAATCGCTTTCTTCTTCTCCCTCATCTGGACAGAAACCTTTCCCTCTGCACCCCAGCACCCTCCATTGCGCCAGACTTCCACCTAATGTTGCGCATTGCTGAGGGTAAGGTTGGCGATTTCTGGGACATTTTTCTGTCAATGGCTTGTGACCCTCATTTGGTGTGTAAATACTTCTTGTATGTTCATATGTGCCCTGTATTGACTTTTGAGGCCAGCATGTTGCGCTCCGCGCACTACCCTCGTGGGTTTTACATCTGCTGCTGTTTCTTCACCTTGTGCCTTTCTGCCTTACATGCCTTCCAAAATGGCTGCATCTCAATGTGATCTGAAATTTGCTTTTCCTAACCTTGGGCCAGCCCCTGTCCCCCTCACCTATTGGTTGCCTTGGCCCCTTAAGCCAATTGCTGCAACGGGGAGGCGGGAGCTGGCCACTACCATCTAAAGCCCACAACAAAGGTCCCTGTCTGCTCCCTGTCCACTACCGTAACACTGCCCCCCTGTTTGTGAGTGTAGCTTGCTTCTGACCCCTGTTGCTGCCCCCCCATGTTGTGAGTGTGTAGTCTGCTCTGAACCCCGTTGATGGCCCCCCTGTTGTGAGTGTGTAGTGTGCCTCTAAGCCCCGTTGCTGCCCCCGCTGTATGCAAGTGTGTAGTCTGCCTCTGACCCCGTTGCTGCCCCCCTGTTGTATGTGTGTGTGTAGTCTGCCTCTGACCCCCGTTGCTGCCCCCCTGTTGTATGCGAGTGTGTTGTCTACCTCTGACCCCCGTTGCTCCCCCCTTTTGTATGGTCTGCTTCTGACCCCCGTTGCTGCCCCCCCTGTTGTATGTGTGTGTAGTCTGCCTCTAACCCCAGTTGTTGCTCCCCCGATGTATGCGTGTGTGTAGTCTGCCTCTGACCTCCTGTTGCCTATCCCTACCCCTCCCATTATCCCTTTTCTCCAATCCCCCCCTCTTGTTGCCTGCCTGCTGTCCTATTGTATCGACCCCCTCCCCTGTTTGGTTGAATTGTCCTGCTTATTTGTATCCCTCTTCGTGCTGTCCCCTCCTCTCTCCTCTTCCCCCTCCCTCCTTTCACTTTTTCGTTAGCACTTACTCGATCAGAAATGTCACCTGACCTGTATGATAGCAGCTTGTTTGTCTCCTCCCCCGCTCCCTCACTTGTTTTTTATCCTCCCTCTCCTCCCCCAGCACTATCTGATTTGTCGTTAGGCCTAGTACGATGGTGGCTTGTTTTGTTCTTCTCCTTCTCCCTGCTCCGCCCCCCTCCCACCTCCTGTTAAATTTCAGCACTACCAAAATTGTTGTCAGGCCTAGTAAGGTAGCCGCTTGTCCGTCTCATTCTCCTTCCCCACCCCCTTCTCATCTTTATCATTGTCAAAAGCTCTTATACTATCTGAAATGTCGCCAGGCCAAGTATGATAGTTAATTTCACACTAATTATGTATTAAGGACTTGTAAGAATGTCACTGTATTATCCTTTGTTCCCTCCCTGCCTTGAAGCACTTTGAAACACTTTGTGTATAGGCACTATATAAATAAACTATCGATACATAGAAGCTTGCTAAAAGGAGGTATATATACAATGTTTAAGACGGCCATTGGAAGAAAATAGACTATAGCTTGTGTTAAAAATCAACCCTGTTACCTCAAAAAAATGTGTCTAGGATTGCAAATTCGAGAACTAATGGAAAAACTGTTTTTGTGCGCAGAATAAGGGAGTACCATGGCCTGGGATCAAGAAGGCTATTTCAAGAGATGGTGCAAGGCACAAAGGGAGTCGTAGGAACAGACCACGTGCATATGACATAGTCATGCTGAGATTATGAAAGATGAGGGCATTTGCAAGTGCCAAGTATTGAACAAAACAAGAACAAAAGCCTATGTGAGGTGGAGTGAGCAAGTCTCCAGAGGCCGGAAAGGGTAATGAAACCCTGTTTAATAAAAAATCAAATAGTCCTAAAATAAGAGGTTGAAATGGGCAAAATCGTCCTATGATGCTGAGATTAGGGAAATAGTGACAATAAGAAGATTAGATTCGTAAATACTCTTGTTGTCTTGTCAATGAAGTATTACTAAGGTAGTTCTAGCAAAGTCATAAGTATATCCTATTGGTTGAATGCCTACACAACCTAGTGGTGTATCATAATGGTAGCCGTCTGACTAGTGAGGTCATCGATATAGGAGTATTAAGGACTGAGGCATAGTGTTAATAAGAAGGGCGTGTACTAAACTCTAAAACAGAGTACTTAAAAAGAGAGGAGAATACATTTACCAATAATGATAAAGGAAGATGTACACAGAGTAACACATTTAAAAAGTGCATGTATAAAATGTGTAATATGTTTCTATCAAGTTTTTTTGCATGTTTAAACTGATAGATATAAAATGATAGCAAAATAAATAAAGTGATTTTTGGTACAGTTTCTAAACAAAGGATTGACGTCAATCAAAAGGTTAAAATTAGATTAAATGAATATACAAATAAAGAGAAATTTAAATTATTAAAAAAGAACGATAACAATTTATAGAAAGTGTAAACAAAAACAAAAAGAACAGTGGTATAAAGTTTTTTTTAAAAATTTGGATTCACGAATTATAAGTGGCAATTGATGGTGCTTGTTCAAAAAGGATTAAAACACTATATTTAATAAATCAAGAAAGAAGAATAAGAGATTGGGTAAGTATTGGCAGTCTAAATTAGCTTGCCATCAAGGAGAACACCTCTTTTGCACCTATGCAGAACATTGCTGAGATATACAGTCAACATTAGGCAATATCATTCTGAGTTGGTCAAAGGTACGATTAATAAAACACTTATGCCATTGCCTCCAGAGGGTTGATTATCAAAAACTATATTGCGCCACATGATGGCATACTTACATGCCACTAAGAAAGGAAAGATGTTAGAGAAAAGGTTGGCAGGTTTAGAACTCTGGAAAATGTACCAGAGCGAGAAAGAGGATCCAGCTGAGAGGGACTGGATGCTTAATGAACATAATGGAGAAGATATAACAACTTCGGCTACTCTTGCCTCGCCTGAAAAAGAAGATATAAATATCGAAGAGAAGGGTTTGTATCCCTTAAACCAATTAAAGGCGGCAGCAGGGTATATTAATCCAACGTATGAGCCCCCTGCTTATAGCAGTGACGATACCAAGGAAGAGAGTGGGAATCGAGAACAAAAACACAAATACGCGATGAAGATAAACAGTGTGATGAAGGAAGGATAGACAGAATAGACAAAGAGATAGAAGAAAGGTCATAAAGGCAGAAGGGAACAAAGGATACAGTTAAGGGCATGACAATAGTACAGAATGTATGGATGGGAGGACAAATATGGCTGAAATTAGACGACAAAGGCATTGATGGAGTTCGAGAGAGGAACGAAGAGATAAAAGAGAAAGAGAAAGAAGAAGAGATTAAATAAAGAGGGGGACAAAGTGTAGGCCAAGGGAGGAATGGCAAAAAAGTGAGATGAGAAAATAAAAGGAGAGATTAGCAGAGGACAAAAAAAGAGACAGAAGCCCAAAGATTGAAAGTACATAGGTTATAAAGACTGTGAGAGGAAGAAGAATTTAGAGAAATAAGGAGAAGAAGAAGAAATTAATCAAAGTAGGGGATTAAAAGATGACGAGATTGAATATTTATGCCATAGGAGCATTGTGCCCATAGAAGCACACAAACGATTGGAAGAAGAAAGAGGGTCACAACAGTCCCGAAGGGAAATGCAAGGAATGCCGCGATCAGCATGGGATGGTGAGCGGGATGCAAAAGACCGAGCAGAGACTTAGGAACCTATATAGGCAAATGAGGGATAAAGAAAGGTATGAAATGCAAGAGAATATTGAAAGCTCCCGATTAAAACGAACTGAAGGAAGATTAGAGGACGTCATAACAGACAATTATAGAATGATGTCTTTAACCAGGTTAGATCTTGATATAGCAGAAGATAACAGCCATACGAGTTGGGGCATATTGATGTCAGACGAAGAAAGAAGGGAGATGAGAAAGTACACAGAAAGCACGCACATGGATTCTCAAGAGAATGAAGTGTAGATAAAGGGGTAAAATGTTCAGATTTAGAAGACCCCGTAGAAAAGACACCAGAACCGACACCATATACTGAACTACCGCAAATACAATTGCGCAGTACGTGAAATATAGGACTGTCTTATGTAAGCAGACTAAGGGCATTGCCAGGATGAAAACAAGCCGACGAGGACAATGCAGCATGGAAGACGAGTGTGGGTGGGTATAATTATAAATCGGGTCTGTCACAATTCCCACTATTAGAGAAAGGAGGGGGGGGTCGACCACAATATATTCCATGGCCCCAAATGGATAAGGAGAAATGAAAGCACACGTAGACAAGTTTAACTTCTGGTGCAGGAAAGTAAATTTCTGAATTAGAGAAAAGAACGTCAGGAGCGACTCATAGGCAAAACGAAAGGCCTATTATCAGATATTCTAGGAGAGAAAGGTGCCAACATTTGGAAAAGAGCGGGATGTCCAAAAGTCACCACACAAAACACGGTGCACGATGGATCACCATTTAATAATTGTGGAGCAGCTGTATGGCGATCACTATGAGCCTGATAATCGGCTATTGGGGCAATAATGACTAGGAAACTGGGAGACTGAAGACCCCTTTGCCTTTATTCAGGAAATTCAGGACAGATGGAATTTGGAGATGTATGAATTCTAAGGTAAGACTGTAGCATTGTTTCATCACATTTTATGTCAAGGGCTGCCAGAGCCGGTACAACGTCAGATAAAGAAACAGGTGGGAATGGAAGCAAAACCATGGCCAGAGATACAACTGGCAATTGTGCATTATTGCAGAATATTATGGGAGAAATATAGGTGTATACATTTATGTCAAGAGGGAATGGGCCTCGAGAACGACGAGGTGGATTTCAAAACCCTCAAGGAAGGGGAGGATTTAATGGCAGACAGCCACCAGTATGATGGAATTGTGCTAAACTAGCACATTTAGCTAGAGTATGCAGAAGCAGGGGAGGCATGCAACAATAGTATTGGCAACCTTCAAGAGGGGAGGTGGAGGGGACATGCTCCATGTAACGCTCACCTGATTCCCGCAGAGGCGCCGGTCTTGACTGGGTGAATGCCGTATCTTCAAAGGTGATGTGTAACACACGGTTGGCTCTTTGGGCTGGACCTCTGTGCACTGTATGTCTGACTCGAAGAGTAAGATGTCTGCAGATAGAAAATATGGGATTAATGAACTGGGGTTATTGGGTGCCTCTCTCCTCTTCCCTTTCTCTTCTCCTGTAGAACCCCAAAGGTTAATGCCCTCACCTTAGGTAAGTGAACGCCGAGCTCTCCATCTGCCGAGGGGCAGGGTGCCGTAACCAGTTTCTTCACTGGATAAGGGTGCAGGCCTCTTGACCTCAGAGGACTGCTGTCCGTCGTTAACTGCACAAACGGTAAGTTCTGGGCACTTCAAATGTCTTAAAAGTCTTTTGTAATGATATCTCTTGTTTTGCAGGGTTCCGGCGATGGCGGATGGCGGGCTGATGAGAGTTGAGGATCGAACCCGCGGAGGAATAGAAGCGCCTGGAAGCACGTAAGTAAGCGCTTGTAGCCTGCTTCACGATGCGCACTAACTGTCCCTTTTATCTTGCAGGTACAAGTTTGGAGCTTTAGAGAAGCTGAAGGGTGCTGGAATACCCACTGGATTCGGCGTGGGAAGGAGTAATGGCACGTGAGTAATAAAGTTGCCCAATGTCTTTAAACGCACCTTCTTTTGTCTTTCAGATGCGGGATGCAGCGCCGAAGGCCTCCGGAGCGTGCGAAGAGTTGGTAAGCTTTTGTCTTTCAGATGCCGGAATGCAGTGCGAAGACCTCCGGAGCATGCGAAGAGTAGGTAAGCCTTTGTCTTTCAGATGCCGGAATGCAGCGCGAGGCGTTGGTGACAGCCGATGGACCAGGTAAGAGATGCGCTGCCACTGAAGATCGTAGTGCTAACCTGTTCTTTCTTTGTCTTTACAGGTGCTGCTGAAGACTGGATTCCAGGATGGTAAGCCTTTGTTCCCTTAGGCCCAGGATCAGAAGCAGAAGACACGATGAGCGTTCTGCTGCAGAGAATGCAGAATAACACAAAGCAAGATTCATCCATCGGGTGTGGTTTAAATAGCCTCCTGTAGTGCTTAGGTGTCTCCTTCCACAGCCACGCCTAGGTAAGAAAAGAGTTCCTGCTTTCCAGAAGAGTTCCAGTGTTCTGAACCTAGGGAGTGGCTCCTGCCCCACCCAACAGGAAAAGTAGTCCCAAACAGAAGAGGATCAGGGGTTCAACTGGCAGGTAAGTAAGCAGCATGGTCTGCTGCAGGTAAGTCCACCCAAGCATTATGAGCCCGGCGCTTCCAGCGCTGGGACTGGGCATCTTTATGAGCCTGGTGCCACTGGCGCCAGGACAGGGTCCAAAAGGTCCCAATTGGGACTGGCTGGCACTCGGAACCGGGGTTATGGGTCTGCTTCCAAGGGAGTCGGGCAAGTCCTGATCTTTTGGAAGCAGAGATCACGACAGCACCCCCCCTCAAGGCCCCTCCCAAACCGGGCTTCTCCGGGGGTTTGGGCTTGTTAGGAAATGTTCGATGAAATCTTTTGATTAGACGAGGAGCGTGGACATATTCTGCAGGTTCCCAGGATCTTTCTTGGGGACCGTAGCCTTTCCAGTCAATCAGGTAAAATAGTTTAGATTTGGAGATCTTGGAATCCAGGATGCTTTTGACTTCAAACTCGAGTTCTCCATCAACTAGAATAGGTTTTGGAGATGTAGTTAGTCGGGTTTGAGGTTGCACGGGTTTTAATAGAGAGACATGGAAGACCGGATGTATCTTCATGTGAGGGGGCAAGTCCAACTTGACCGCTACTGGATTTACTATGGTAGTGATGGAATAGGGACCAAGGTATCTTGGGTTGAATGTGCGTGGTCCTTTTAGAGGTAGATATTTGGTGGATAACCAGACTTGATCTCCTACTTGATATTGGGGGGCTTCCTTCCGATGTTGGTCTGCTCCTTTCTTGTATTGTTCTTTAGCCCTTTGAAGGTGAGAAACGGCTTCCTTAAAGGCTTGGGTGATTGTAGAATGCAGGTGGTCTACTGCTGGTGTTCCAAGATCTTGGAGTGGATCCAACTCCGAGGTTCGAGGGTGACTACCGTATAAAAGAAAAAACGGGGTCTTCCCAGTTCCCGAGTGGACAGAGTTATTGTAGGCATATTCGGCTATCCAAAGGATATCTTTCCAAGTTTTTTCAGTTTGTTGTAGCATGCAGCGCAAATACTGTTCCAGAGTTTGATTGGTCCTCTCGGTTTGTCCGTCGGTTTGAGGGTGGTGGCTGGTCGAAAGTCTCACATCAATTTGAGCCGACCCACAGCAACTTCGCCAAAAATGAGAAATAAATTGACTACCTCGATCCGAAATTAGAACTGAAGGAAAACCGTGCAATTCTCGGGCCATAGTTGCTGCTGTTGGTAAGCCTTTGAGTGGAATGAAATGCGCCATCTTGGAGAATAGGTCCACGATTACTAGGATCGTATTGTATCCGGAGCATGGAGGTAGATCGGTGATGAAGTCCATAGAAAGCGTATGCCAGGGGCGAGGCGGGATGTCAATAGGGTGTAAGAGGCCGGCTGGTTTTTCCTTTTGACTCTTGTTTTGGGCGCATACTCCACAGGACTTTATAAAGTCTCTGATATCTTTTTTACAAGACGGCCACCAGAAGTAGCGCTTGATCTTTTCCGAGGTCTTGGTCATACCGGGATGTCCTTCCATTAAAGAATCGTGATAACAAGAGATTACCTTTTTCTGTAAATCTGTGCTGGGCAGGTATAACCGTTCTTGGAAATATAATAGGTTGTCCTTCACCGTAAAGTCCTTTCCCTGCAGATGCCAATTCTGTATGTCTGCTGGAGTTACCAGTAGCCTGGCTTTATCCTTAACTTCCTCTATGGATTGTGTGGCGATTACACCTAGAATTCTTTGTTCGGGAATGATAGGTACAGGTTTAGGATTGATCAAATGTTCTTCCACTCCCATCCGAGAAAGGGCATCAGCTTTACCGTTTTTTGTACCAGGTCGATAGGTAATTATGAAGTCAAACTCGGCAAAGAATAGTGCCCAACGGAGTTGCCTAGAGGATTGAGCTTTTGCGGTTTTCAAATATTGCAGGTTTCGGTGATCTGTAATCACAGTAACGGTGTGTCGGGCCCCCAGAAGATAATGCCGCCAAGCCTTAAAGGCGGACTTGATAGCTAGAAGTTCCTTATCAGTAATAGTGTAATTGATTTCAGGAGGTGAGAATTTGCGGGACCAAAATGCCACGGGATGCAACTGATTGGTTACTGGGTCCTTTTGTGATAGAACTGCCCCCATGGCAAGGCTCGAAGGATCAGTTTCAACGATGTAGGGGAGTTCTGGGCGAGGATGTTTTAAGATCGGTGCAGAGATAAATCTAGTCTTCAAATTCTGGAAAGCTTGTTCCGCCTCGGTAGACCATTCAAAACGTTTGTTTTTCTTTAACAAGGCGGTGATGGGCTGGACTATTCGAGAGAATTCGGGGATAAACCTGCGGTAAAAGTTAGCGAAGCCTAACATGCTTTGAACACCTTTTACGGAGGATGGCGATGGCCATTTGAGAATTGCATCGACCTTCTTTGAATCCATACGCACTCCGCTAGGTGATAATATGAATCCCAAGAATTCAACTTCAGTCACGTTGAAAACACATTTTTCCAACTTAGCGAAAAGTTTGTGTTGACGCAATCTCTCGAGGACCATTTTCACGTGTTTCCGATGTTCAGTTTCCGATGAAGAATAAACGAGGATGTCGTCAATGTAAACAACAACACACACATCTATGAGCTCTCTGAGGACATCGTTCATAAAATATTGAAAGGCGGCCGGGGCATTGCAAAGTCCGAAGGACATGACCTGATATTCAAATAGCCCATACTTGGTGCGGAAGGCCGTCTTCCATTCATCGCCCTCTTTTGCTCGTACCAAGTGGTAGGCTCCTCTAAGATCCAGCTTTGTATATATGCATGCTTTTCTGACTTGGTCCAGGAGTTCAGGGATCAAAGGTAACGGATATCTATTCTTAACGGTGATCTGGTTCAGGGCGCAATAATCTATACAAGTTCTAAGGTCCCCTTCTTTTTTTGGAACGAAGAACAAAGCTGAGGAAGCAGGGGACTTGGAAGGACGAACAAACCCATTCGCTAGGTATTGATCCAGGTATTGTCGGAGGTGAAGATTCTCAGGCTCGGTGAGGGCATAAATTCTACTACAAGGAGGAGTAGATCCAGGTATCAGGTCTATCTGGCAGTCATAAGACCTATGAGGAGGTAGAGAGTTAGCCTGATCCTTCCGGAAAACATCTTGGAATTCTAGGTATTCAGGAGGTAACTGGGGAGCCTCCGAGGAAATTGCTGCCAGTGCAACACCAGGTCGAGGGTGACAAGTAGAGACACATTCTGGAAACTGAACCGTTCTTGCTCGCCAATCGATCTGAGGATTGTGCTTCTCTAACCAAGGAATTCCTAGAATAATCTGGAACTGAGGGGCCTTGATCACATCGAACACGATCTTCTCATGGTGTCCATCTTGACTTACTAGCGTCACTTCTTTCTTGGGTGGTATGCGTTACTGGTCCGGAGGCTATCTCCGTACCATCCACCGTAGTAATGACTTCCTTTACAGCCTTTGGACAAAGAGTCAGATTCATCGTCAAAACCATTTCATGATCCACATAATTGCCGATGGCACCGCTGTCGACGTAAGCTTCAATCGCATGTAATCGATCTGGATGTTCAGGGCTAATGAGGACCATAGGTATCACGAAATGCAAGGTCACTGAACTGGTTTTAACGCTCGGCAAGAGGACGTCTATTCTTGTCGGGCGAGGTTGTTTCCCTGCTCAGAGTTTGTGACCCTGGTAACTGCAGCTCCTACTGCCTTCTTGGCTGGTTTCACCGGACAGTCTCGAAGAAAGTGCCCCGAGTTTCTGCAATAGAGGCATAATTGCAGCTGTTTTCTCCTTTCCCGCTCCTTTTGTGTTAGTGGTCCTTTCAGGCCCCCTATTTGCATGGGTTCCCCGGAGTCTACTCCTTTGGTAGGAGTTGGTGGTTTGGAAAATACTCGAGCATCAAACTTGGAACAATCGGCCTTCCTGTTCTGCAGTCTGTGGTCAATTTGAACGACTAAGTCAATATAGTCCGAACAGTCTTGCGGGGGATTCACTACTTGGGCTAAAACATCTTTGAGCTCTCCACGTAGACCTCTATAAAACAGCGTAATCCTTTTGTCCTCAGGCCATCGAGTTTCCACTATCAGTCTGTTGAAAGACGCAATATAAGCCAAAAGGTCTTGATTACCCTGTCGCAATGAAAGGAGCTCATTGTCCAAGGCCTGCCCCTGTGAATGTCTTGCAAACAGTTTTTCCATACTGAGCTGAAAAGCTTGAAAATCATGGAGAACCGGATCATCTTGATTAACTAGAGGGATCGACCAGTCTGCCGCATTGCCACTAAGGTACGAAAGCACGAAAGCTACCTTAGCTTGATCAGTTGGAAAGGCTGCTGGCCGGCATAAGAAGTGCAACCGGCACTGATTAATAAATACTGCAAACCTCTTTGGGTCACCAGAAAATCGTTCGGGCGGAGCCAGAGGTACATTCCCAGGTAGGTTGATCTGCACCGGGTTCGTAGAGGATGTTGAAGGAAGATTTGCCCCTGATGCGGGTAACGGAGTTTGTCCGGCTTGTGACTGTAGCAATTGTCTAGCGAGATCGTCTGTTCGCTCCTTGGAAATAATCAGTTCCCTTCTTAGAGCATTCGTTTCCTGACGGGCTGCATGCACTTCTGCTCTTAGTTCCCCAAGTAACTGGGCTAGCTGGTCGGTATCCGAGGTTTCCATAGCGCCTGGGTGGGAGTTTTGCGGTAGGCTTTGTGTTCTGTAACGCTCACCTGATTCCCGCAGAGGCGCCGGTCTTGACTGGGTGAATGCCGTATCTTCAAAGGTGATGTGTAACACACGGTTGGCTCTTTGGGCTGGACCTCTGTGCACTGTATGTCTGACTCAAAGAGTAAGATGTCTGCAGATAGAAAATATGGGATTAATGAACTGGGGTTATTGGGTGCCTCTCTCCTCTTCCCTTTCTCTTCTCCTGTAGAACCCCAAAGGTTAACGCCCTCACCTTAGGTA
Organism: Ambystoma mexicanum; assembly: GCF_040938575.1. Taxonomy (NCBI): domain Eukaryota; kingdom Metazoa; phylum Chordata; class Amphibia; order Caudata; family Ambystomatidae; genus Ambystoma; species Ambystoma mexicanum. The sequence goes on along the minus strand of NC_090933.1, from coordinate 949,537,243 downwards.
AGTGAACGCCGAGCTCTCCATCTGCCTCGGGGCAGGGTGCCGTAACCAGTTTCTTCACTGGATAAGGGTGCAGGCCTCTTGACCTCAGAGGACTGCTGTCCGTCGTTAACTGCACGAACGGTAAGTTCTGGGCACTTCAAATGTCTTAAAAGTCTTTTGTAATGATATCTCTTGTTTTGCAGGGTTCCGGCGATGGCGGATGGCGGGCTGATGAGAGTTGAGGATCGAACCCGCGTGAGGAATAGAAGCGCCTGGAAGCACGTAAGTAAGCGCTTGTAGCCTGCTTCACGATGCGCACTAACTGTCCCTTTTATCTTGCAGGTACAAGTTCGGAGCTTTAGAGAAGCTGAAGGGTGCTGGAATACCCACTGGATTCGGCGTGGGAAGGAGTAATGGCACGTGAGTAATAAAGTTGCCCAATGTCTTTAAACGCATTTCAGATGCGGCCATGCAGCGCCGAAGGCCTCCGGAGCGTGCGAAGAGCTGGTAAGCTTTTGTCTTTCAGATGCCGGAATGCAGTGCGAAGACCTCCGGAGCATGCGAAGAGTAGGTAAGCCTTTGTCTTTCAGATGCCGGAATGCAGCGCGAGGCGTTGGTGACAGCCGATGGACCAGGTAAGAGATGCGCTGCCACTGAAGACCGTAGTGCTAACCTGTTCTTTCTTTGTCTTTACAGGTGCTGCTGAAGACTGGATTCCAGGATGGTAAGCCTTTGTTCCCTTAGGCCCAGGATCAGAAGCAGAAGACACGATGAGCGTTCTGCTGCAGAGAATGCAGAATAACACAAAGCAAGGTGTCTCCTTCCACAGCCACGCCTAGGTAAGAAAAGAGTTCCTGCTTTCCAGAAGAGTTCCAGTGTTCTGAACCTAGGGAGTGGCTCCTGCCCCACCCAACAGGAAAAGTAGTCCCAAACAGAAGAGGATCAGGGGTTCAACTGGCAGGTAAGTAAGCAGCATGGTCTGCTGCAGGTAAGTCCACCCAAGCATTATGAGCCCGGCGCTTCCAGCGCTGGGACTGGGCATCTTTATGAGCCTGGTGCCACTGGCGCCAGGACTGGCTGGCACTCGGAACCGGGGTTATGGGTCTGCTTCCAAGGAAGTGGGGCAAGTCCTGAAATTTTGGAAGCAGAGATCATGACACTCCACAATATAATACAAATTCACAAGGATATTACGCCCAAGAGCACACACAAACCCAGACATATGCGTCACAATCACATCACATACAACAGGTTCCAATGCAAGTGCAATCCCCACAGGAGCAACACCAGCAATCATCTATGCAAATGCAACTGGCACCAACACAAAAAATACAATATATTCCAATGCAACAGGCAAACACATCACCCTGGCTCATGGATACAAGAGCCATGCAAGTAGTCACACCCAAGCTGCGGAGTGTGATCGTGGTAGGAGGGAACCATTTCATAGTTACGAGGATGGATTATATCCACAATAAGACAGACCACAGGAGGACCTGATGTGTTCAATACTATTTGTAACACCGGACTCCCCAAGAGGAACCAAGGGTCAGGGTGACGATAGGAGGCAAGACTTTTTCATTTCTTGTGGACCCTGGAGCAACTTGTTCCTGTGTCCGTGAAGGAAAATATCCAATGTCAGGCAGGGCCATGAATGAGCAGGGATTTTCTGAGGTGATGAGTTTAGTTGCATTGACAGACGAATTACCAATTTCTATAGGTGAACACAACATGTCTATGCCATTATTATATACGAGACAACCGCCGGTGGGACGTGATGACGAAACTTAAAATGATGATATCTTTTATGGACGAAGGAACAGTGTACTGAATTCTGGGGATACATTATTTAAGTGAGTTTATCTTAGCATTTATACGAAAGAAAGCCTTATGAGGAGTACCTTTAGATGAGGAAGTGTTTTTGTATGGAATAACTGTCTTGTTATCATGGTTACCCAAGTTGATCGGTAAGTTATTGAGAATACATGATGCGTTTTGGTTCAGGCCAGAGATCTCTATGGATGACGAAGAAGGGCAGATTATCCCTTTAGAACTAGAAGCAGCAATAGTTTGAGATGAAAGGGTGATGCTTCATGGACAGACGATGAGGGAAAGGGATGGAGAATGGCGATGGCCCTTAATGAAGGATATATGTTGACAGATGAGGAGCTATTTAGGGACGATTATTCAGATGAGTTAGTATTTTTCATAAGTCTTACTTATTGGCTTAAAGTAGAAAGTGTAGGAATACCACAGAGAATGGCATTGGTAAAAAAGAAACTGCCGTTCCTTCAGGGAGATTTGGAAAAAGTATCAAGTATTTTAGGAGTCAGTATGACGTGGGCTTCTTGAAAGGAGTAGGAGCAGTTAAAATGAAACTGAAGCCAGGAGCAATTTTGCCACATGCAAAACCTTATCCGATGTCCAGAGAAGCAGATGAAGGTATAATCTTAACAATATCCGCTTTAATGAAGCAAGGCATTTTGGTACCATCTGATTCCCAGTGTAACACGGCCATGTACCCTGTGAAGAAATCAATGGTGGGGAATGTGGGGTGGGGAGGGGTTGTGGAGATTTATTCTGGTTCTTCGACCTTTGAACAATATAGTCGAAGCAGTTTCATTTAGTTCCAAATCCTACGACAATATTGTGCAATATTCTGTCAAAAACTAAATATTTTACTGTTGCAGATTTAAAAAATGCATTCTCCTCAATAACCCTTCATGAAGACTCACAAGGTTTGACTTTCTTTTCAGATAGAACAATTTGTCTGAAACACAAACATTTGCTTCAGGGGTACTGCGAGTCCCCATCAATTTTTAACAGGGTTCTTCAGGTGGATTTGGGTAATGTCCAACTTGAATGTGCCATCATTCAGTAGGTCGATGGCATTTTAGTGTGCAGTGAGACAGAAGACGAGTGCAGAGAAAACTCTGTCAAACCTATTACTATACTAGCAGAGAAAGGGTACAAAGTAGATGAGGAGAAATTGCAATATTGCCAAGAAGTACTATACATAGGACAATTGATTTCAAATAACGGAAGAAGGTGATACCTGAAAGGGCAGAAGCTATTATGAGAACTGTACAGCCACAAACAGTGAGACAAATGCAACCATTTGTAGGCCCATGCAATTATTGCAGGGCTTGGAATTTTGATTACAGTACATATATTCGACCACTTTTAAAAGGACTCAAAGAAGCATAGATGGCTAAAAGTAAATTCATATGGACAGAAGCAATGACCACAGGATTTTCTGAATTTAAAAAAGCGATCAGCACAGCTCCCTTTCTAGGGATTCCAAATTACAGTGAATAATTGTACTTATTTTTTGGAGGAACCTAAGAGTACATTGACCACACCAAGTGTGTCAGGGTTGGAGGTAATTATTTCAAACACTGCGATCAAAATTGTTAGGTGTAGCACAGTGAATCCAGCAATGTTTATAGCTGAACCAGTGGGAGAAGATGACAATGTGCATGACTGTACAACATACACCGAGTGTTATGATATTCCCTGAGTCAGAGAAAATGCTCTAGGAAGAGGGGAAGTGGCTTTCATTGATGGGTCATAAAGAATTTACCAAAAAACGGGGGTGAGGCATACATGATAGGCAGTGAATACTGAACCGAGAGGGTACATTTGAAGTAGTGATTACCAGAAGGTTACCCCCAAATTACTCAGCACAGGTTGCAGAATTAGCAGTGCTTATTGAAGCTCTGCAAAGCTTTGAGGATGAGGAAGTGACAGTGTACTCTGAATCCGCCTACGTGACATCAACAGTACACGCAAGCCTATCATGTTGGAAAAGGAGGGGCTTCCTCCATCCTGGCGGCACTCCAGTGCAACATGTTGGGTTGTGCAGCGTTGCTCTGGTCCCAGAGACCATAGCAATCGTAAAATGTGCACTGCATTCAAAAATACAGATTTAATTTCCTGCAGAAAGGAAGCCAAAGACTTAGAGGTCAAGAAAGTGGCCTATTACCAACCACATTTGAAAGCAAAATAAAGAATATAAGAGACAGCAGGGCGATGCATGTTGGTTAACAAAGGATTTAACAGGACGTTCATTTTACAGTTAATTGAAATACAAGAACGAGCATCGGAGGATAAAAAAGAGTTAAGGAAAACACAGGGATGTTCTGTATCCCCTACTGAGGCAATTTGGAGATAGGATAGCACTGGGAAGACAGTTATGCCTCTAGCCTTGTTGAGGGTAGCGTTGGAGCAACTCCACTACCCAGCGCATGTGACTCAAAAGCGTATAGCTGCTACTATTGGAGAAGAATGGTTCGTACCGGCACAGTTCATCAAACTGTATTATGTTCCAGAAATGTACTGCAGGACACACACTGCGAACAGTGAGAGGTTTAATTCCAAGACGAAATGGACCATTCCAGCATCTACACATAGATTATGCAAATATTCTGCCAACTTGTAATGGTTACAGGTAAATGTTAGTTGTAGTATGTCCCTTTTCTAGATGCATCGAGGCAGGTCCATGCACGTACCCTGATGCTGCGTGTGCTGCCAAGTTTCTTGTGCATGACGTTTTTCCAAGATGGGGTGTATGCGAAGATCTGCAATCCGATAACGGACCACACTTCGTAAATTAATTATTCAAAAACAGTCTTGTTATTAGGCATCAGACATAAGTTTACATCAGCTTATCATACGCAAGCAAACGATATTTGTGCAAAATTAAATGGGCTTTTGAAGGAAAGGATAGCAACATTGAAAATCACTTTAAATAAGAGATGGCTTCATTGCCTACCCTTTGCGATATATGTGCTGCAGAACCAGCCTGGCTCAGATAGGAGTTGGTGACTGGGCGCCGCATGAGAACTCCTCTCACTGCCCTCTCACTCCTCTCACTGTGTAGTGAGGGCTTTAGTAGATGAAATGCATCACTATTTAAAAACGATGACTGAAAGTATTTATTTTATGTCCCAACAGCTCCAGAATCCACGGGATGGGTCAAAAGACAATAGAAAAGATAATCAGCCCAATGATTTGGAAGAAACGCGCAAGCCTCTCAGCTTATACCCAGGGGACCAGGTGCTGGTACGTAAATTTGTACGCACCTGGAGTACCTCTCGCTTTGAAGGTCCTCATGAAGTGGAGGAAGTGAGCCCTAGAGCTGTGAAGTTAGGAGGGAGGAGAGCATGGACACACCTATATGATGTCAAGCCTTATAAAGGAGAAACATTGACCTCTCCTGCAGCTACTCCTCCTGAAGCAAGTGAAGAATTTCAGCACATGCAAACCAGATCCATGACCAGAAGCCAAGACAAGGCAAAGATGAAGAAGTACAACTTTTAGATTAGGGTTTCTTAAGGACTGATGGACTTGCAGTGATCTTGGAACACCTTCCCTAGGTTAGGAAAAAAGGAAAGATAGGAAAAAAATCAATAAAAATGAAGAGAAGAAAGCTTTATTTTCATATTACCTATTGTGATATGATATGATATGGCATTTATAACGTGCCTATACACAAGTGCTTCAAGGCGCGACAAGGCAAGGGAGGGGGAACAGAGGGAACACAGTTACAACGATCTTACTAGGCCAGGTGACATTGAAATCGAGCAAGTGCGGGGGGGAAAGTGGGAAGGGGCAGTGCAGTACATAGGATAAACAGTAAAATAAATAAAGACAATAAATAAAAAGCACAACCAGCTGGTGGCAAGTGCAAGGGTAAGTGCAGAGATCAGGTGTCAAGTGCTGTTAGGGGGCTGTAGGGATACAGAAATAGTCCCCGAGTGCAAGAGTTGCCAGGGGGGCAATGCAGGTGTGCAACTGGCGGAGAAGGGACCTGGGCCAGAGATCAGAGGGTAGAACTTAATCCTTGCTGCCACTGGGAGCCAGTGCAGAGATTTCAGTCCTGGAGAGATCCGATCCCTGGGCTTGAGGTCAAGGACAAGTTTTGCAGTCCGGTTTTGGATGAGTTGCAGAGGGTGGAGAGTAGAGGCAGGCAGATTTAAAAAGAGGCTGTTGCAGTAGTCCAGCCTAGAGAGAACCAGAGCTCTGGAGACAGTGAGCTTCTGGGGAAGAAGAGGAAAGGAAGAATACCTCTGAGGAGGTGCAGCTGGTAATGTGACTTCTTAGAGATGTCAGAGATGTAAGGAGAGAGTGGAGTCGAAGATGACCATGAGGTTTCTAGCCTCACATGTGGGAGCAGGAAGAGGGCCAAGAGAGGCCGGCCAGAGAATGACAGGAAAGGAGGGAGCAGGTGTGCCGATGAGGAGAATCTTGGTCTTACTGGCATTAAGGCAGAGAACATTGGTGGCACACCACTGCTGGATAGCAGACAGACAGTCCGAGATGGGAGAAGAGGTGGCGGAAGGGAGCCTGAAAATGAGTTGAGTGTCATGCGCATAGCACTGAAAGTTGGGGCAGAGAGCAGCAATGTAGTGGGCAAGAGGTGCCAGGTATTGGTTGAACAGCCAGGGAGAGAGGTTAGACCCCTGGGGTGCATCACAGGTAGATATAGAGCAAGAGGAGAGGAAGAACCCAAGTTGGACCTGGAAGGGTTGATCGGAGAGGAAAGAAGTCAGCCAAGCCAGGCCCTGATCGGTGATCACACAGACGGTTGGGCAGTATGGCATGGTGGACTGTGTTAAAGGCAGAAGAGCGATCAAGTAAGATGAGGACACAGGGGGTGTTGGAATCAAGGTTGGAGAGCAGGTCTTCACGGATGTTCAGGAGAGCAGTTTCCATGCTTCTGGCAGCTCTGAAGCCAGACTGATGGTCATGGAGACAACCAACAGATTCAGTGCATGCGTTCTTACTTGACATGTCTTCCTATATACTGCAGTCTTATCCAGCTTTAGTGAGAAGGCACGTAGACATTGTGACATTTCTTGGACACCAGAAAACAAACACCATCGTCTTGAGAATAATATTGGTGATTATTTTGCAGTTTTTGTTATAAATGTTTGAATTACCAATAATTGATAAACTTATCGAAAAATGCTAGGAAAGCATAGAAAGGTTTCAAGAAATAAGAAATGTAGCTCCACGAAAGAAGTGTGCTGCACGAAGGATAATCAATAAGTCTTTCGTGGTATTTTGATTTTAACTGTTGTCCTTATCACGTTGGCATTCACACATACCATAGGCAGTGATGAGCCAGAAAATAAGACATCTAACACTGTCCCCATTAAGATTCCCAAAACACCAACGATCTCTGATATTGAAAGACGTTTTTCTCCCAAAAAGAGAGGTAGACCAGAAGATAATTAAAGTAACTATACATATTTAGACAAATCAGCTCATCTATCTAACAATCTATGGTACCGGCACATAAAGGAGTTGGGAGAAAGTACATCAGAACAAAGTTATGTCTGCTCCTTAATACTCTATGACATGAATGTGGCAAGAACGTTTATTGCAAGAAAGATGTCATCATACAATGCAAAATGTCTCAGTCAACTGGCAGCATACACCACTAAAGGACAATTCAAAGGAAAAGGAGCAGCTCTTAAGATGGCGATCAAGACAGACTTTTCCATACGAAGATATGCATGTGAAAACAAAGAATGGAAACTTGAATGGGGTGGACAAGTAAAAAACTCATGTATCCATCACAATATGGAGAACCGATAAAAACTGTCAAAATGAAAAGAACGAACTGCTCAGACATGACCGAAAAGTCAGTAGAGCCAGGATGCTGGGAAAGAACACCGCTGTTGGTATGGGCGTCTAGCAACCAGTACTGGAGGGGAAGATTGCCCAATATCCTGCCCTTCAAACTTATTGAAAAAGGAAGCAATCTGCAAAGTGCAAAAAGTAAATGATGAATGCCTGGAATCATGGGCAAAGCATGCAAAACGACTAACCTGGGTTGAGAACCAGGCAGGACCAGTGCATATATTGCAAGTGAAGAATGAGACAACCTGCTTCAAGAATGATGGCAAGGTCTAGGTTGGGAAAAATAAAGGTTGTGGAGAAATAATCGAAGTGCCAGGAATTAATGCAGGAACTGCAGTGCTGACGAATTGATATTGGGCTTGCGGATTCAGAGCTTATATGCAATTGCCTGACAACTGGGGAGGAGTGTGCGCAATTGTAATGGTACATGTTCCAGCTTTGGTGATCCCTCAAAGTGACCTCCATATTGAGGAGTTTCCAAACATGAATGAATACTTAAGAAGGAAGAGATCACTTCATCTTCATCAACTAAAAAGAGAGAACTATTTCTCATAAAAATCAATAAATTCCTATGAAGACATTTTGAATGAATTCAAATTATTCAGTACGACATCCATATTTACACCGGGACTCCAAGCAGCAATAAATGCCAAGTGTTTACAGATCACTAGATGGGAATTGCTGCAGACAATTAATGCAATAATAAAAGGATTTAATGCAATCAAAGAAGAATTGAGAGATATCAGACTAATAACCCTCCTGAACAGGTATGTTCTGGATCTAATACCAGCGATGGAGGGAGGAGTTTGTGGCAAGGTCGGACTGTCTTGTTGGACATTTATACCATCTCATGATGGAGAAATTGGAACCCTGACAGAAGCAATAACGATTTGGACAACCTTGCATACAAAGATGGAAGAAGAAGCTGATGAGACGGCAGGAGATGCTTGGTTCTCATCCCTGTTTTCATGGATTCCTTCGTGGTTAGCAAATGCTTTGAAATTACTTGGAGCCATTTTACTGTTAGTACTGCTAGGATTTTGTCTCATAAGGATCATCTTGGGACAATGTTAGAAAACAGCCAAGAACAGCGCTACTGGAGAAAGGATGCAGATTGAAGAATGTACTCAAACGAACATTAAGAAGAGTTCTCTTGCACCTGCAGGAACAAAGTTTTACTATCCCCAAGATAGGAAGAGGTATGTGGGACGATCGAAATTCTGTTCACCGACTGGGGATTGTCGACTTATGACTTGGAGTGTGAACAAACATAAGAAATGCAGGTCACCTGAGAGTGGTGACGAAGATATGGGTCCCAAAGAAAAGAAAATATGAGGAAATAGAAGATGAAGCAGGAATTGCAGAAGATGAGAAGGGGAGTATGGTTGAATATTGGGGGGAATGTAGAGGAGCCGGTGGATGCCTCTCCTCTGGTCTCTGACCCCTTAGCACCATCCTATGCTAGTAGCGGACGAAGAGTGAGTGCAAATGGGAACCCATGCATGAATCCATGTACCATTCCTATACCGCGTTGAGTGTATGAAAGACGATATGCACTCAGACAGCCATTCAGATTATGCCCTCACGTAGAAGGATGATACCAGGAAGGATGTCTGCTACCAAGATGCCAGAACGCGGTTATGGGAAATATGGATGAACTCTAAGAAAAAGCTGATGATGATAGAATGATGTCATAATGAAGATATATGAACTCATGTTTAAACAATATGAAAATACTTAAAATGGACCATGTAACTGAAACATTAAGTGTCATGATGCCCGCTCCCGGGGAGCCGGTTCAAGCCCTGCGTCCCCGAAAGCGGACATCCAGTCCCCAAGGAAGGACCCAGCAACCCCATATAAGGGCCCTTTGGACAGTGTCCTGGCGCCTATGGCGCCAGGCTCATTATGGGAGTGCTTGGGTGCACTTACCTGATGCAGACCATGCTGCAGGATCCCGGCCTCCTTGAGGCCTGAAAGGATCTACTTTACCTGTGGGACTAATTTACCATCCGGGTGTGGTCGGGGAAGGATACATACCTGATTGGAGGAAGGATACATACCTGGAACTTCTTCCAAGGCTATTTAAACCCCACCCTAACAGCCACATGTGCTTCGCGTTGTTCTGCATCTAGCAGCTGGACGCTCACCGTGTCTGCTCCTGCATCCTGACTTCTGCCACGCCTGCCAGCATCCTGGATCACCTGCAAAGGAAGAGAAGAAGAGAACAGAAGAAGGAAAAGTCCTTACCTGCTAAATCCGCATCCCGGAGACATATCACCGACAATCCTGAAAAGGAAAACTTTTATTTAAAAGCTCATTGCGTCGATCGCTGCAGCGCCGCATTCCACTCACCTTTACAGGGCGCCTCCATGTTCAGCAGCGATCATCCGGATTCGCAGTCACGCCCCAGCGCCTAGGGAGAAAAAGACCAGAACAAAAGGTGAGAGAGAGAAGGGAATAAGGAAAGCTAAATCTCCATGTTAAGACTTACCTGTTGATTCATTCCCGCTTCATTTCGGGTCCGCGCCGCATCCTGGCATTTCCAGACCCCGGCCCCTAAGGGGAAAAAGAGACATCAGCGTTAATGAGCGAATGAAAAGACATTACCAAAAAAACGCTCATTAAAGACTTACCTGATTTCTACAAGGATTTCACCTCTCATCTCGGGTCGGTGCCTGTTCCCCGGCATTCCGTACCCCAGCCCCTATGGGGAAAAAGACACTAGCATTAGTACATTAATGCATGGACACAAGGGGAACCTCTTATCAAAAAACTTACCTGGAAGCCAAGCAAGTTTGGTTCTCACCAATCCGAAAATCCAGTGAAGTAACTGGATACCAACGCGCCCCTGCATCAGAAGCAGGATGGAGAGCTCGTCCTTCCAGACCCTAAGGTGAGACGCTACGAGGAATCACAGAAGAGTTTCGAGGAGGGTGAGAGGGGAAAGTGGGAGGCTGATTGCATTACCCCGCAGACAGTTAATCCCATATTTTCGCCTACAGAAGGATACTTCTGCGAGCCAGACAAGCCAGATTTGGGGGCCCGGTCCAGTCCGTCTTTCGAACCCTGCGCATCACCTTAGAAGAGGTCACAGCAGCGCGAACCAGGCCAGCGCCTCCGTGGGAGTCAGGTGAGCGTAACAGAACGCGAAGCCTTCCTACAAATTCCCACCCAGGCGCTATGGAAAGTTCTGAGACTAATCAGTTGGCCCAATTACTGGGGGAATTACGGGCCGAAGTACATGCCGCTCGTCAAGAGACTAATGCCCTCAGGAGGGAATTAATAATATCAAAGGAAAAAACTGATGACCTGGCCAGACATCTTTTGCAAGGTCAAGCTGGGCAAACTCCTCTACCCGGTTCCGGAGGGAACCCCGCTCCTGTGGTTTCCAGTAACCCTGTGCAGATTAATCTACCTGGAAACATGCCGCTGGCCCCACCCGAACGCTTTGCTGGGGACCCCAAACGATTCGCCGTATTCATGAATTAGTGTCGTTTGCACTTCCTATGCAGACCTGGGGCCTTCCCTAATGATCAGACTAAGGTAGCCTTTGTATTGTCATATCTCAGCGGCTGCGCTGCCGATTGGTCAGTTCCACTGGTTACTCAAGATGACCCGATTCTCCGTGATTTTCAAAGGTTTCACGCAAGCATGGAAAGGTTATTTGCTCGACACTCTCAGGGGCAGGCTCTGGATGACGAACTTCTATCCCTGCGACCGGGCAATCAGGACCTCCTATCCTATATTGCAACCTTTAATAGACTAATTGTGGAAACGGGATGGCCAAAGGATAAAAGAGTCATGTTGTTTTATCGAGGCCTACGCGGAGAACTTAAAGATGTCTTGGCCCAAGTTGTAAATCCGCCCCAAGAATGCACAGAGTATATAGACTTAGTGGTCCAATTGGATCACAGACTTTAAAACAGAAAAGCAGATCGGTCCAGGTTTGAGACCCGGGTGTTGGTCAAAACCCATGCTAATCCCAAGGGAGTTGATGTCTCTGAGCCTATGCAAATTGGAGGGGTTAAAGGACCCTTAACTCAAAAGGAACGTGAAAGGAGGCGGCAGTTAAAATTATGTCTTTATTGTGGGAATTCTGGACACTTTCTATGAGATTGCCCGGCAAAACCGCCCCGAAAGGCGGTAGGAGCTGCTGATAAAAACCATGAAGACTCTGTTTCGGGAAACGACTCCGCCCGACAAGTGTAGGGGTCCGCTTGCCGATCTTGAAGACTAACTCTCAGACCTCGCATTTCATTGTGCCAATGGTTCTCATATATCCAGAACAGCCTAAGCGGTTGCATGCAATAAAGGCATACATCGATAGTGGTGCTATTGGAAACTATGTGGATCGTGAATTGGTCTCTAGGATTAACCTCCCTCTCCGTCCTAAAACCAGCAAAGATGTCATCACCACAGTCGATGGAACTGAAATTGCCTCTGGACCGGTAACACATTCCACTACTGAGGTGACTCTTATTGGTCCCGACGGCCATCGGGAGGGTGTTGTGTTTGATGTAATCAAGGCTCCACAGTTTCAGGTTATTCTTGGAATCCATTGGTTAGAGACACATAATCCTCGAATTGATTGGCGAGCTAAGAGAATAACCTTCCCGGATTGTACACAAACCTGCTACCCAGAAAACCTGAAGATTAATCTAGCATCTGTAACCTCTGCCTCCATGCAACTACCTCCGGAATACCAAGACTTTCAGGACGTCTTCCAAAAGGAACTGGCCAACACGTTACCTCCTCACAGATCGTACGATTGCCAAATCGACCTGGTGCCCGGTGCACAACCCCCTTGTAGCAGGATTTATGCCCTTACCGAACCTGAGAATCTGCATTTGAGACAATATTTGGATCAATAATTAGCTAATGGTTTTATTCGCCCGTCAAAGTCCCCGGCATCCTCGGCTTTGTTCTTCGTGCCCAAAAAAGAAGGCGACCTTAGAACTTGTATTGATTACCGCGCATTGAACCAGATAACGGTTAAAAACCGTTATCCTCTGCCTCTGATCCCTGAACTCCTTGACCAGGTGAAGGACGCTTGCATATACACCAAGTTAGATCTCCGGGGGGTTTATCATCTGGTACGAGTTAAAGAAGGCGACGAATGGAAAACTGCCTTCCGTACTAAATACGGATTATTCGAGTACCAGGTGATGCCTTTCGGATTGTGTAACGCGCCGGCTGCCTTCCAATACTTCATGAATGATGTCCTTCGGGAACTCATCGATGTTTGTGTTGTCGTATATATCGATGACATTCTGGTGTACTCCTCTTCGGAATCTGATCACAGAAAACACGTCAGGGCAGTACTTGAAAAACTGCGCCAACACAAACTATTTGCTAAATTGGAGAAATGTGTTTTCCATACCACAGAAGTCGAATTTCTAGGTTTCATCCTGACACCCAAAGGAGTCCGAATGGACTCAAGAAAAGTGGATGCCATCCTCAAATGGCCATCACCTAGCTCTGTAAAAGGGGTTCAAAGCATGCTCGGCTTTGCCAATTTCTATCGCAGGTTTATCCCGGAATTTTCACGCGTGGTACAACCCATTACTGCACTCTTGAGGAAAAATAAACGTTTTGAATGGTCTGAAGAAGCCGAGCAGGCCTTTCAGGATTTAAAAGCTAAGTTTACCTCCGCACCTATATTGAAACACCCGCGTCCAGATCTCCCTTATGTCGTCGAGACTGACGCATCCAGTCTAGCCATGGGAGCTGTCCTGTCCCAAAGAGATCCCGAAACCAACCAACTGCATCCCGTAGCATTTTGGTCCAGAAAATTCTCGGCATCCGAGGTTAATTATGCAATCACGGACAAAGAACTGTTAGCCATTAAGTCCGCTTTTAAAGCCTGGCGGCATTATCTGCTTGGCGCTCGACATACCATCACAGTGATCACTGATCACCGGAATTTAGAGTATTTGAAAACCGCCAAGGCTCAGTCATCACGGCAGCTCCGATGGGCTTTGTTTTTCGCTGAATTTGATTTCGTGATTACCTATCGACCTGGCTGCAAGAATGGCAAAGCAGACGCCTTATCCCGAATTGGAATGGGAGAATCTGATACAAACTCAGAACCAGTACCAATAATTCCCGAACCGAGGATTCTCTGCATGACTTCGTTACAGACGCTTGAAGACATTCAAGCCAGAGTGAAACAACTCCTGGAGCCTACAACCTTACAGGAATGGATACAAAAGGGATCAGACTTTACCATAGATAATGGTTTACCTTATTTCCAAGGACGCTTATTCCTGCCACATAAGGAATTACACGAACTAGTTATTTCCGGTTATCATGATACATTAATAGAGGGACACCCCAGTATTGCCAAGACAGAGGAAAAGGTGAAACGACAATTTTGGTGGCTCTCTTGGCGAAAAGATGTTAAATCTTTTGTGATGTCCTGTGGTGTTTGCGCCCAAAATAAAAGTCAAAAGAAAAGACCAGCCGGTCTCCTTCAACCTCTAGACATACCGCCAGCACCCTGGCACACCCGATCAATGGATTTTATTGCGGACCTGCCTCCTTGTTCGGGGTACAATACTATTCTAGTAATTGTGGATTTGTTTTCCAAAATGGCCCACTTTATTCCTTTGAAAGGTTTACCTTCAGCTTCTGTCCTAGCCAAAGAATTCCTCGAAAATATTGTTCGGCTACATGGATTCCCATCTATACTAATCTTTGACCAGGGAAGCCAATTCATTTCCCACTTCTGGCGCAAATGTTGTCAAATGGCGCAGATCGACGTAAGATTATCGACCAGTCACCACCCTCAGACCGATGGTCAGACTGAGAGGACAAATCACACCCTTGAGCAGTACTTACGGTGTATGTTACAGCAATCTGAAAGCAACTGGAAAGACATTCTTTGGATAGCCGAATACGCATATAATAATTCGGTACACTCTGGAACTGGCCACAGTCCTTTTTATACTTTGTTTGGGCATCACCCTCGGACCTCAAACCTTGACTCACCTCAGAACCTCGGAATGCCTGCAGTAGAACATCTGCATTCTACAATTACCCAAGCCTTCAAAGAGGCAACTACGCATTTACAACAAGCCAAGAGAAAATACAAGTAGAATGCTGATCTACATCGGAGTGAAGCACCTCCGTATCAGATTGGGGATCAAGTGTGGTTAGCTACCAGACATTTACCACTCAAAGGGCCTCAAACTTTTAACCCAAAATATCTGGGACCTTATTCTATTACGGCAATAATTAACCCAGTGGCTGTTAAACTTGATTTACCAGCTAGTATGCAAATTCACCCTGTGTTTCATGTGTCACTTCTGAAACTAGTGGTACCCGGAACCCGACTACTCAAACCTCCAGAGCCTATTCTAATAGATGGGGAGCCCGAATTCGAAGTGAAGAACATTTTGGACTCAAAAATGTTTAGGTCAAAACTGTTCTACCTAATTGATTGGAAGGGGTACGGACCTCAGGAGAGGTCGTGGGAACCCAGCGACCATGTGCATGCACCTCGATTAGTCAGGAAATTCCACCGACTCTTCCCAGACAAACCAAAACCCCCGGAGGGAACAACCTTGGGAGGGGCCTTGGGGGGGAGTGCTGTCATGATGCCAGCTCCCGGGGAGCCGGTTCAAGCCCTGCGTCCCCGAAAGCGGACATCCAGTCCCCAAGGAAGGACCCAGCAACCCCATATAGGGGCCCTATGGACAGTGTCCTGGCGCCTATGGCGCCAGGCTCATAAAAGACATCAGTCCTGGCGCCATAGGCGCCAGGCTCATTATGGGAGTGCTTGGGTGCACTTACCTGATGCAGACCATGCTGCAGGATCCCGGCCTCCTTGAGGCCTGAAAGGATCTACTTTACCTGTGGGACTAATTTACCATCCGGGCGTGGTCAGGGAAGGATACATACCTGATTGGAGGAAGGATACATACCTGGAACTTCTTCCAAGGCTATTTAATCCCCACCCGAACAGCCACACGTGCTTCGCGTTGTTCTGCATCTAGCAGCTGGACGCTCACCGTGTCTGCTCCTGCATCCTGACTTCTGCCACGCCTGCCAGCATCCTGGATCACCTGCAAAGGAAGAGAAGAAGAGAACAGAAGAAGGAAAAGTCCTTACCTGCTAAATCTGCATCCCGGAGACATCTCGCCGACAATCCTGAAAAGGAAAACTTTTATTTAAAAGCTCATTGCATCGATCGCTGCAGCGCCGCATTCCACTCACCTTTACAGGGCGCCTCCATGTTCAGCAGCGATCATCCGGATTCGCAGTCACGCCCCAGCGCCTAGGGAGAAAAAGACCAGAACAAAAGGTGAGAGAGAGAAGGGAATAAGGAAAGCTAAATCTCCATGTTAAGACTTACCTGTTGATTCATTCCCTCTTCATTTCGGGTCCGCGCTGCATCCTGGCATTTCCGGACCCCGGCCCCTAAGGGGAAAAAGAGACATCAGCGTTAATGAGCGAATGAAAAGACATTACCAAAAAACGCTCATTAAAGGCTTACCTGATTTCTACAAGGATTTCACCTCTCATCTCGGGTCGGTGCCTGTTCCCCGGCATTCCGTACCCCGGCCCCTATGGGGAAAAAGACACTAGCATTAGTACATTAATGCATGGACACAAGGGGAACCTCTTATCAAAAAACTTACCTGGAAGTCAAGCAAGTTTGGTTCTCACCAATCTGAAAATCCAGTGAAGTAACTGGATACCAACGCGCCCCTGCATCAGAAGCAGGATGGAGAGCTCGTCCTTCCAGACCCTAAGGTGAGACGCTACGAGGAATCACAGAAGGGTTTCGAGGAGGGTGAGAGGGGAAAGTGAGAGGCCGATTGCATTACCCCGCAGACAGTTAATCCCCTATTTTCACCTACAGAAGGATACTTCTGCGAACCAGACAAGCCAGATTTGGGGGCCCGGTCCAGTCCGTCTTCCGAACCCTGCGCATCACCTTAGAAGAGGTCACAGCAGCGCGAACCAGGCCAGCGCCTACGTGGGAGTCAGGTGAGCGTAACATTAAGAGACACATGTACCTAAAGATTAAGTAATCATGAACACAAGAAAATACAGCAACTTACTGACCAATAACTGTAAATAATGCTGTAACGCAAGGTAGAAAGGATACAAAGAAGCTTGCTAAAAGGAGGTATACATACAACGTTTAGGATGGCCATTGGAAGAAAATGGACGACAACCTGTGTTAAAAATCAAACCTGTTACCTCAAAAAAACTAACCTCGGATTGCAAATTGGAGAACTAATGGCTAAACTGTTTTCACGTGTAGAGTAAGGGAGTACCTTGGCCTGGGATCAAGAAGACTATTTCAAGAGATGGGTGCAAGGCACAAAGGGAGTCGAAGGAACAGACCACATGCATAAGACATATTCCTGCTGAGATTGTGAAAGATGTGGACATTTACAAGTGGCAAGTACTGAACAAAATGAGAACAAAAGACTATGTGAGGTAGAGTGAGCAAGTCTCCAGAGCCCGGAAAGGGTAATGACTCCCTGTTTAATAAAATCAAATAGTCCTAAAATAAGAGGTTGAAATGGACAAAATCGTGGTCTCCAAACACGTGACACACAACACGAAAACAAGGACTATTCATTAGAAACCCAGGTGGAGATAGCAATCTGCTCATACTCCTTCAAATGTTCCACAAAAGTGAGCAGACTATGAGGTCGACTACAAACACAAGGCTCTGGGCTAAGGAACAGGTCAATGTTATGCGATGTACTAATTGTGAAAACAAAGCGTGAATTGACGCGTCTCGAGCATCTAGGTTTCATTTCACTCACGTGCTGCTAGAACAAGCCGAAAGTCCAAGGTTGGATGGGGTTACCAACCAATCATAAAGCCTGCCACACACTTTTTTATACAATGTTGCAGTTATCAACCCACTACCATATTCTCTGTTATAATCAGTATACTATGTATGTAGAAGTAGCTCAGAGCATGTTCTACAGACAAGGGGCATCCAATGAGATATTAACGAGTATATAATTCTATAGAAAGACATGCTCCTCTAATCCAATCCCTCTACTCAATAGGTTTTGTAAAATGCCATGTAGGATGCCATACATGACGTCTAGAAGAGTGTAAACTCTGTACAAATTAGATAAAGTGTGAAATACTGGTCCATCGACTTAGGCCTAAATCTAGACCTAAGCCCAGATCCAGACCCTGGACGATCACCTGCTCCTACAGGAACACAAATGATGGACAATAACTATACATGTAACTCTATGGTACGTACAGAATGTCTTGCATTTGGGTTGAACATACCTTTTGCATTAATAGGTCGGCCATTTTGGAACATCCAGACATGATGGCTTAACATATAGACCGTTATGTATTCTATACAAATACAATATAGTACTGGTCGATTGTGCGAGTCTATGCCGAGGGACTCAAGCTGGATATCAGATGTAAGTATGCCATCAAATATGGTAAAAGATAAAGGGGGAGGGATTGTATTGTGGTATGTTATATATATATAATATATATAAAAAGAGTACATTGATTTTTGGGGATTATAAGAGAGAAAAGGATAGCTCCAATTCACAGGCCCCTGAGGGGAACGGAAAGAGTCAATGCCGAAACTCCATATCAGAGTATTAAGGATTCCTGAGGCATAGTGCCAATAAAAAGGGCGTGTACTAAACTGCAAGACAGAGTGCTTAAAAAGAGAGGAGAATACATTTACCAAGACGTGTAAATTGTAACTAGTTCCTGGGGATGTGTGCGTCTCCATTTGTCCGTTACACCAAGCTCCTCAATTCTGCTTTTTAAATGTTTAGACATTGCCCTTTGGGTGCAGCATCCATCTCCCCCAGATCTGTCTTTTAGCAGGTTGGTCACCACATTCAGGCTCACCACCACCCACTCGCCTTGCCCAAACCTCTAGTTCTTGCAAACCTTTTTCCATAAACCTTTCTTGGCCTTGATTGGGCACATACATTGATGCTATTGTATTTTTACCCCTCGATTTCCCCTTTTAATATAACGTGTCTTCCTCCTGGGTCTTTTAAACTTGCTATCAACAATTTTTAGGGATTTGTTCATGAGGATTGCAACCTCCCGCCCCCCTTTTGGTCTTGCATAGTATTGGTCTTGGTATTCCGTCTCTTTGCATCATCTCTCCTAAGGTGCATTTCTTGAAGGGATACCATCTGCGCTTCTTGATTTTGCAGCGCTCTTAGAATGCTTATCCTCTGATTAGTGACCTTCAACCCCTTCACATACCAGAACTCCAGTTTAAGCATGATTTTTATTTCTGCATGGGTCTACATTTCCAGCTCTCTTCTGTGCCCTTTAACGCCCTTTTACTAAAGGTCCCTAACCTTGCTTATTCCTGTTTGAGTGAAGTTCCCCAGTGTCTTTTTTTAGACCTGCTTCACCCTTGTGTGTAGGCCCTGGACTAATCACCCAGGCTCTTCACATGTCCCCCCCCTGTATAGACTTGGTTAACTTAGACTCCCTTCCTCATTCTTCAATGTCATGTTATCCTCCATTACACCTTTACCCTATGTGTAATTTACCTCCTTTCTCCTATGGCTCTAGTGCTTGTGTTGTTCCCTTCCACCAAGACCTCCAGCCCATTATTGTTTCATATTTTCTTCATACCTGGGCTTCAGCGTTGATTCCAGTCACTCTCTCTTCAATGTCGTTCACTCATGCTCCTAGTGCGTCAATGTTTTTCCTGTTAGCTGATATAGTCAGTGACAAGTCCTCTTTAACGTTGGCTGCCTCCACCTTTACAGTCTGTTATATCATTTTTAAATGTACTCAACACTGTGTGCAGCTCCACCGTGGCATTGTGTGTGTTTTTCCCCGGCTGTATCAGAAATCTCAGCGAAGGTTGCTTTACCCCCTTTACTCTTCTCCTTTCTTGTTTTTGTTCGCCTGCTGGTTTCTCTTCTGACCCATTTACTTAGGGTATTTGCTGCTGTAATTTGCATTCATGAGCTGTTTATTCGATTGCCTTAGTTCCACCTCAACCACTCTCCTCACTTCTTCCCGTAGAGTCAGTTTTAGGGCTTGCTACCTCCTGTGCTGCTTGCCGTTTCCCTAAAGTGAGATCTAGAGCCTCCTCCTTCCCCAGCTGGGGATCTTTCGAAGGGTCAACTCCTTATCACTTCGAGGATCACCTTCCCTCTGGTCCGACACCTTCTATTCTCCTGTAGTTCTTCTAGCTCCTGTTATACTGGAACTCCAATGAGCTCTCCGGGCGCCTCTGTGGACCAGTCCCTCACGAGATTCCTTTCCAGTGGTCCCCTCCATAGTCCATTTTGCCTCCCTTTTCTCAGGGGGTGGGTGGCTCATCACCTTCCAGAGCCTGTCCCATAGATGTATACTTCTCTGGCTTTCTATCAACCCTCACCTCGCTGGGCTAACTCCTGACTTCTCCACTTGGCTGGGCTCTCAGGATTCCCCCTTACAAGGGGGAGGGGTGTGGATCATTTTCAATCTTCTTGCCGCTCTGCTGGTCAGCTCTCCTGCCGCTCCGTTCCCTCCACTTGGGAAACCCCAGCTTTCAGGGCCCACCACTGCCCAGTCCTCTCCTCCATAGCTCTGCGGATGCCATTTTTCTTTTCAGCTGCTCTCCTTCCTGGGCCTTGCTTGCCGACGACTCATTTGTGTAGAGTGTTACCAGGTTCCGGGGGGGGGGGGCAGTGTCTGGAGTCTGCCTTGGAATCACCTCGTCTCCTGCTTCTCCTGCACCGCTGCTCTCCTACTCCTTGGCTTCCTCACCCATGTGCCAGGTGTTCCATGCGCACGCAGCTGCAGGTTTTTCTTCTTTCCATGGCTCATTGGTGGTTGCTACTTGGGCATTACGCTCATATCCGTTACAGGTTTCCTTTATCACACCAGGAGCCCCTGCTCTGTGTCTGCCATCTTGGACACACGTCCCATTGTGTTCTTTGATATTTTGAAGGGAGAAAATAATACATGGTAGCTCACTGGAACGTCCAACAAGATGGGGTTGAGAGGTATGCCTTCTTGGATACAGAACTTGTTTTTGGTCCAAAGAGAAGGACCTCTGTTTTACTAGGATTGAGTCGGAGCGCATTATGAAGTGACCGATTCCACTTCAAGAAGACATTGTGCCAAGGACTGTTACTCCGTATTACGATCTGCTAATTTTATATATATTTGGGCATGGTATGCATAATGATCAAAATTGTATTTCTTAAAAAGATCGTAACAGGGTCTCATGTATGGGTGAAATATTAGAGGAGACAACAGGGATCCTTGTCTTGACTCCCCCATAACAAAGATTTTGGGCATACATGTGGTCCCAGCTTCAACCTCTATGTTCTATTTGAGAGAAATGAATGAAACCAGTCAGATGCTGGTTTAGCCATTTGAAATAGGTTATCTAGCCATTGAATGAAGATGCTATTACCTACCATAACAAATGCAGCAGTCAAATCCAGCATGACTAGCAGTATTAAACAACCCTCTTTTGCAGCGGTCATCCCAGACCACCAAATGTGCTGTCTCCATTCCATGCTGAGGGGGGAAGCTAGATTGCAATGAGCTCAAAATGAAATTGGTTTTAACTAAATCTTGAAGCTGTGAAACTTCTTGCTCCAAGATTTTCAATAGCTAATGGAGACCTGCCACCGGTCTGTAATTACATAGGTTCGAAGGATCTAAAGTCGGCTCCTTGAGATGAGAAACAGTAGCTTCCTCAAGTGCTGGAAACAAACGATATTGAAATAATTCTATGTGGTGATCTTAACATCCATTTATTTGAACAAAGAGGACTAGTGATTGAGAAAATGCAACTCTCAGAGAGACCAAAAACATGGACTAAAGAAACCACATGGCAACATTTCTACCAGTGGCGGCTGCTATAATAGGGCGGCCGGGCGCCGCCCCCCCCGAAAAAAAGAGAGAAGCTAAAAGAGATTCAATAAGAGAACTTCTCCGATTGAATCTCTTTTAGCTTTAGTGCTGCTGCATTTCCTTTGCCAACAGCGCGGGGGCTCTGTGGCAAGGAAACAATAGTGCAGTCACAGTGTATAGGCTGGCCGGCAGCGGGGCGCGTCCCAATCTAATATATTTTTTTTTATAGTAGAGTGCCTGGAGCTCATAGCTCCAGGCACTCTACGTAGCCCCTTTAATTAGAGGCCTGGCGGGGTGCTTCAGGTGTGGCCCCGCCAGTATTAAAATGTGTGCAAACAACACACTTAATAATCCCTCCCCTGCCATGGATACAGTAATGTAATTGGCTGGCAAACAGCCAATGACATTACTGTATCTATGACTGGCGGCGCAGGGTGTGTGCGTGCGCCTGCGCCGTCTTCACACCCATCTCTCTTTCTTTCTGAGTCCGACGAGTCAACAACAACAGCACACACGGGGAGTGCTGCTGCACCACCAGGCCACCAGCCCAGCGGTAAGTACCCCATTGTGCGTTGTTTCTTCTTTGGGCCCGGAGACTCAGGAGTGTTACACTTACACTCCCCGGGCCCAAACTTTGTGGTCCACCACGCGGCCCAGACCCAGTCAACACTGAACGACGTTTACCACGCGGCCAGGGCCTACACGTCGTTCAGTGTTGCTGCCGAGCTGACTGCCGTCAACTTGGGGCGAGCCTTGGAGGCCAGGGCCTACACGTCGTTCAGTGTTGCTGCCGAGCTGACTGCCGTCCACTAGGGGTGAGCCTTGGTGGTAGCGGGGCCCGAATGGACTCAAGAAAAGTGGATGCCATCCTCAAATGGCCATCACCTAGCTCTGTAAAAGGGGTTCAAAGCATGCTCGGCTTTGCCAATTTCTATCGCAGGTTTATCCCGGAATTTTCACGCGTGGTACAACCCATTACTGCACTCTTGAGGAAAAATAAACGTTTTGAATGGTCTGAAGAAGCCGAGCAGGCCTTTCAGGATTTAAAAGCTAAGTTTACCTCCGCACCTATATTGAAACACCCGCGTCCAGATCTCCCTTATGTCGTCGAGACTGACACATCCAGCCTAGCCATGGGAGCTGTCCTGTCCCAAAGCGATCCCGAAACCAACCAACTGCATCCCGTAGCATTTTGGTCCAGAAAATTCTCGGCACCCAAGGTTAATTATGCAATCACGGACAAAGAACTGTTAGCCATTAAGTCCGTTTTTAAAGCCTGGCGGCATTATCTGCTTGGCGCTCGACATACCATCACAGTGATCACTGATCACAGGAATTTACAGTATTTGAAAACCGCCAAGGCTCAGTCATCACGGCAGCTCCGATGGGCTTTGTTTTTCGCTGAATTTGATTTCGTGATTACCTATCGACCTGGCTGCAAGAATGGCAAAGCAGACGCCTTATCCCGAATTGGAATGGGAGAATCTGATACAAACTCAGAACCAGTACCAATAATTCCCGAACAGAGGATTCTATGCATGACTTCGTTACAGACGCTTGAAGACATTCAAGCCAGAGTGAAACAACTCCTGGAGCCTACAACCTTACAGGAATGGATACAAAAGGGATTAGACTTTACCATAGATAATGGTTTACCTTATTTCCAAGGACGCTTATTCCTGCCACATAAGGAATTACACGAACTAGTTTTTTCCGGTTATCATGATACATTAATAGAGGGACACCCCAGTATTGCCAAGACAGAGGAAAAGGTGAAACGACAATTTTGGTGGCTCTCTTGGCGAAAATATGTTAAACCTTTTGTGATGTCCTGTGGTGTTTGCGCCCAAAATAAAAGTCAAAAGAAAAGACCAGCCGGTCTCCTTCAACCTCTAGACATACCGCCAGCACCCTGGCACACCCTATCAATGGATTTTATTACGGACCTGCCTCTTTGTTCGGGGTACAATACTATTCTGGTAATTGTGGATTTGTTTTCCAAAATTGCCTACTTTATTCCTTTGAAAGGTTAACCTTCAGCTTCTGTCCTAGCCAAATAATTCCTCGAAAATATTGTTCGGCTACATGGATTCCCATCTATACTAATCTCTGACCGGGGAAGCCAATTCATTTCCCACTTCTGGCGCAAATGTTGTCAAATGGCGCAGATCGACGTAAGATTATCGACCAGTCACCACCCTCAGACCGATGGTCAGACTGAGAGGACAAATCAGACCCTTGAGCAGTACTTACGGTGTATGTTACAGCAATCTGAATGCAACTGGAAAGACATTCTTTGGATAGCCGAATACGCATATAATAATCCGGTACACTCTGGAACTGGCCACAGTCCTTTTTATACTTTGTTTGGGCATCACCCTCGAACCTCAAACCTTGACTCACCTCAGAACCTCGGAATGTCTGCAGTAGAACATCTGCATTCTACAATTACCCAAGCCTTCAAAGAGGCAACTACGCATTTACAACAAGCCAAGAGAAAATACAAGTAGAATGCTGATCTACATCGGAGTGAAGCACCTCCGTATCAGATTGGGGATCAAGTGTGGTTAGCTACCAGACATTTACCACTCAAAGGGCCTCGAACTTTTAACCCAAAATATCTGGGACCTTATTCTATTACGGCAATAATTAACCCAGTGGCTGTTAAACTTGATTTACCAGCTAGTATGCGAATTCACCCTGTTTTTCATGTGTCACTTCTGAAACCAGTGGTACCCGGAACCCGACTACTCAAACCTCCAGAACCTATTCTAATAGATGGGGAGCCCGAATTCGAAGTGAAGAACATTTTAGACTCAAAAATGTTTAGGTCAAAACTGTTCTACCTAATTGATTGGAAGGGGTACGGACCTCAGGAGAGGTCGTGGGAACCCAGCGACCATGTGCATGCACCTCGATTAGTCAGGAAATTCCACCGACTCTTCCCAGACAAACCAAAACCCCCGGAGGGAACAACCTTGGGAGGGGCCTGGGGGGGGGGGGGGGGGGGGGGGAGTGCTGTCATGATGCCCGCTCCCGGGGAGCCGGTTCAAGCCCTGCGTCCCCGAAAGCAGACATCCAGTCCCAAGGAAGGACCCAGCAACCCCATATAGGGGCCCTTTGGACAGTGTCCTGGCGCCTATGGCGCCAGGCTCATAAAAGACATCAGTCCTGGCGCCATAGGCGCCAGGCTCATTATGGGAGTGCTTGGGTGCACTTACCTGATGCAGACCATGCTGCAGGATCCCGGCCTCCTTGAGGCCTGAAAGGATCTACTTTACCTGTGGGACTAATTTACCATCCGGGCGTGGTCGGGGAAGGATACATACCTGATTGGAGGAAGGATACATACCTGGAACTTCTTCCAAGGCTATTTAAACCCCACCCGAACAGCCACACGTGCTTCGCGTTGTTCTGCATCTAGCAGCTGGACGCTCACCGTGTCTGCTCCTGCATCCTGACTTCTGCCACGCCTGCCAGCATCCTGGATCACCTGCAAAGGAAGAGAAGAAGAGAACAGAAGAAGGAAAAGTCCTTACCTGCTAAATCCGCATCCCGGAGACATCTCGCCGACAATCCTGAAAAGGAAAACTTTTATTTAAAAGCTCATCGCGTCGATCGCTGCAGCGCCGCATTCCACTCACCTTTACAGGGCGCCTCCATGTTCAGCAGCGATCATCCGGATTCGCAGTCACGCCCCAGCGCCTAGGGAGAAAAAGACCAGAACAAAAGGTGAGAGAGAGAAGGGAATAAGGAAAGCTAAATCTCCATGTTAAGACTTACCTGTTGATTCATTCCCTCTTCATTTCGGGTCCGCGCCGCATCCTGGCATTTCCGGACCCCGGCCCCTAAGGGGAAAAAGAGACATCAGCGTTAATGAGCGAATGAAAAGACATTACCAAAAAACGCTCATTAAAGGCTTACCTGATTTCTACAAGGATTTCACCTCTCATCTCGGGTCGGTGCCTGTTCCCCGGCATTCCGTACCCCGGCCCCTATGGGGAAAAAGACACTAGCATTAGTACATTAATGCATGGACACAAGGGGAACCTCTTATCAAAAAACTTACCTGGAAGCCAAGCAAGTTTGGTTCTCACCAATCCGAAAATCCAGTGAAGTAACTGGATACCAACGCGCCCCTGCATCAGAAGCAGGATGGAGAGCTCGTCCTTCCAGACCCTAAGGTGAGACGCTACGAGGAATCACAGAAGGGTTTCGAGGAGGGTGAGAGGGCAAAGTGGGAGGCCGATTGCATTACCCCGCAGACAGTTAATCCCCTATTTTCGCCTACAAAAGGATACTTCTGCGAGCCAGACAACCCACATTTGGGGGCCCGGTCCAGTCCGTCTTCCGAACCCTGCGCATCACCTTAGAAGAGGTCACAGCAGCGCGAAGCAGGCGCAGCGCCTCTGTGGGAGTCAGGTGAGCGTAACATTAAGAGACACATGTACCTAAAGATTAAGTAATCATGAACACAAGAAAATACAGCAACATACTGACCAATAACTGTAAATAATGCTGTAACTCAAGGTAGAAAGGATACAAAGAAGCTTGCTAAAAGGAGGTATACATACAACGTTTAGGTCGGCCATTGGAAGAAAATGGACGACAACCTGTGTTAAAAATCAAACCTGTTACCTCAAAAAAACTAACCTCGGATTGCAAATTGGAGAACTAATGGCTAAACTGTTTTCACGTGTAGAGTAAGGGAGTACCTTGGCCTGGGATCAAGAAGACTATTTCAAGAGATGGGTGCAAGGCACAAAGGGAGTCGAAGGAACAGACCACATGCATAAGACATATTCCTGCTGAGATTGTGAAAGATGTGGACATTTACAAGTGGCAAGTACTGAACAAAATGAGAACAAAAGACTATGTGAGGTAGAGTGAGCAAGTCTCCAGAGCCCGGAAAGGGTAATGACTCCCTGTTTAATAAAATCAAATAGTCCTAAAATAAGAGGTTGAAATGGACAAAATCGTGGTCTCCAAACACGTGGCGCACAACACGAAAACAAGGACTATTCATTAGAAACCCAGGTGGAGATAGCAATCTGCTCATACTCCTTCAAATGTTCCACAAAAGTGAGAAGACTATGAGGTCAACTACAAACAAAAGGCTCTGGGCTAAGGAACAGGTCAATGTTATACGATGTACTAATTGTGAAAACAAAGCGTGAATTGACGCGTCTCGAGCATCTAGGTTTCATTTCACTCACGTGCTGCTAGAACAAGCCAAAAGTCCAAGGTTGGATGGGGTTACCAACCAATCATAAAGCCTGCCACACACTTTTTTATACAATGTTGCAGTTATCAACCCACTACCATATTCTCTGTTATAATCAGTATACTATGTATGTAGAAGTAGCTCAGAGCATGTTCTACAGACAAGGGGCATCCAATGAGATATTAACGAGTATATCATTCTATAGAAAGACATGCTCCTCTAATCCAATCCCTCTACTCAATAGGTTTTGTAAAATGCCATGTAGGATGCCATACATGACGTCTAGAAGAGTGTAAACTCTGTACAAATTAGATAAAGTGTGAAATACTGGTCCATCGACTTAGGCCTAAATCTAGACCTAAGCCCAGATCCAGACCCTGGACGATCACCTGCTCCTACAGGAACACAAATGATGGACAATAAATATACATGTAACTCTATGGTACGTACAGAATGTCTTGCATTTGGGTTGAACATACCTTTTGCATTAATAGGTCGGCCATTTTGGAACATCCAGACATGATGGCTTAACATATAGACCGTTATATATTCTATACAAATACAATATAGTACTGGTCGATTGTGCGAGTCTATGCCGAGGGACTCAAGCTGGATATCAGATGTAAGTATGCCATCAAATATGGTAATAGATAAAGAGGGAGGGATTGTATTGTGGTATGTTATATATATATAATATATATAAAAAGAGTACATTGATTTTTGGGGATTATAAGAGAGAAAAGGATAGCTCCAATTCACAGGCCCCTGAGGGGAACGGAAAGAGTCAATGCCGAAACTCCATATCAGAGTATTAAGGATTCCTGAGGCATAGTGCCAATAAAAAGGGCGTGTACTAAACTGCAAGACAGAGTGCTTAAAAAGAGAGGAGAATACATTTACCAAGACGTGTAAATTGTAACTAGTTCCTGGGGATGTGTGCGTCTCCATTTGTCCGTTACACCAAGCTCCTCAATTCTGCTTTTTAAATGTTTAGACATTGCCCTTTGGGTGCAGCATCCATCTCCCCCAGATCTGTCTTTTAGCAGGTTGGTCACCACATTCAGGCTCACCACCACCCACTCGCCTTGCCCAAACCTCTAGTCCTTGCAAACTTTTTTCCATAAACCTTTCTTGGCCTTGATTGGGCACATACATTGATGCTATTGTATTTTTACCCCTCGATTTCCCCTTTTAATATAACGTGTCTTCCTCCTGGGTCTTTTAAACTTGCTATCAACAATTTTTAGGGATTTGTTCATGAGGATTGCAACCTCCCGCCCCCCTTTTGGTCTTGCATAGTATTGGTCTTGGTATTCCGTCTCTTTGCATCATCTCTCCTAAGGTGCATTTCTTGAAGGGATACCATCTGCGCTTCTTGATTTTGCAGCGCTCTTAGAATGCTTATCCTCTGATTAGTGACCTTCAACCCCTTCACATACCAGAACTCCAGTTTAAGCATGATTTTTATTTCTGTATGGGTCTACATTTCCAGCTCTCTTCTGTGCCCTTTAACGCCCTTTTACTAAAGGTCCCTAACCTTGCTTATTCCTGTTTGAGTGAAGTTCCCCAGTGTCTTTTTTAGACCTGCTTCACCCTTGTGTGTAGGCCCTGGACTAATCACCCAGGCTCTTCACATGTCCCCCCCCCTGTATAGACTTGGTTAACTTAGACTCCCTTCCTCACTCTTCAATGTCATGTTATCCTCCATTACACCTTTACCCTATGTGTAATTTACCTCCTTTCTCCTATGGCTCTAGTGCTTGTGTTGTTCCCTTCCACCAAGACCTCCAGCCCATTATCGTTTCATATTTTCTTCATGCGTTCTCTGTTGGTTTACTACTTAAGTTACCTCCACAACCTTTCCCGCTCCACATTCCCCATCACCTCCAGGTGTGAGTAACCCGTAAATCCTTACCTTTCAGAGACAACCAGTCTACTCTTTACTCTTGCCAATGTGCTGCTTCGGGTTCCTCCTCTCCTTTACTTTCATCCTCGTTTTGCATTATCCCTTCTTCCACCGATGAGATTATTTGATCTTCATTTCCCAATCTCACTTGAATTTTGGTGGGGTACAGCCAGTGGTATTTGAGCTTCCTCTTGCTGAGTTTAGCCAGTGTTGCCTGCAAAAGATAAACCATGAGCAGTTTGCTTACTCTGAAGTTTATCGTGCCCTTTTTTCTGGTTCTGACCATTACCACCTAGGATAACTTTGGGTGGCCTCTAGCCTGTGCACTCAACTTCCAATTGAACACTGTAGTGAAGCGGTCTTTAATGCATTCCATTTGATCAGTCCCTTCCGTGCCTTCTTTAAGTGATGTAATTCTGATGTTATCCATCCTCAATCTTTTTTCAAGGTCTTCACACTGCTCTTCTAGAGTCCTTATTTATTCATCCATCGCCTGCACTTGTTGCGCCATACCTGGGCTTCAGCGTTGATTCCAGTCACTCTCTCTTCAATGTTGTTCACTCATGCTCCTAGTGCGTCAATGTCTTTCCTGTTAGCTGATATAGTCAGTGACAAGTCCTCTTTAACGTTGGCTGCCTCCACCTTTACAGTCTGTTATATCATTTTTAAATGTACTCAACACTGTGTGCAGCTCCACCGTGGCATTGTGTGTGTTTTTCCCCGGCTGCATCAGAAATCTCAGCGAAGGTTGCTTTACCCCCTTTACTCTTCTCCTTTCTTGTTTTTGTTCGCCTGCTGGTTTCTCTTCTGACCCATTTACTTAGGTATTTGCTGCTGTAATTTGCATTCATGAGCTGTTTATTCGATTGCCTTAGTTCCACCTCAACCACTCTCCTCACTTCTTCCCGTAGAGTCAGTTTTAGGGCTTGCTGCCTCCTGTGCTGCTTGCCGTTTCCCTAAAGTGAGATCTAGAGCCTCCTCCTTCCCCAGCTGGGGATCTTTCGAAGGGTCAACTCCTTATCACTTCGAGGATCACCTTCCCTCTGGTCCACCACCTTCTATTCTCCTGTAGTTCTTCTAGCTCCTGTTATACTGGAACTCCAATGATCTCTCCGGGCGCCTCTGTGGACCAGTCCCTCATGAGATTCCTTTCCAGTGGTCCCCTCCATAGTCCATTTTGCCTCCCTTTTCTCAGGGGGTGGGGGGCTCATCACCTTCCAGAGCCTGTCCCATAGGTGTATACTTCTCTGGCTTTCTATCAACCCTCACACGTCCTCGACCTGCTGGTTCCCCCGTCTCACCTCGCTGGGCTAACTTCTCCACTTGGCTGGGCTCTCAGGATTCCCCCTTACAAGGGGGAGGGGTGTGGATCATTTTCAATCTTCTTTCTCGCTCTGCTGGTCAGCTCTCCTGCCGCTCCGTTCCCTCCACTTGGGAATCCCCAGCTTCCAGGGCCCACCACTGCCCAGTCCTCTCCTCCATAGCTCTGCGGATGCCATTTTTCTTTTCAGCTGCTCTCCTTCCTGGGCCTTGCTTGCCGACGACTCATTTGTGTAGAGTGTTACCTGGTTCCGGGAGGGGGTCAGTGTCTGGAGTCTGCCTTGGAATCACCTCGTCTCCTGCTTCTCCTGCACCGCTGCTCTCCTACTCCTTGGCTTCTTCACCCATGTGCCAGGTGTTCCATGCGCACGCCACTGCAGGTTTTTCTTCTTTCCATGGCTCATTGGTGGTTGCTTCTTGGGCATTACGCTCATATCCGTTACAGGTTTCCTTTATCACACCAGGAGCCCCTGCTCTGCGTCTACCATCTTGGACACACGTCCCATTGTGTTCTTTGATATTTTGAAGGGAGAAAATAATACATGGTAGCTCACTGGAACGTCCAACAAGATGGGGTTGAGAGGTATGCCTTCTTGGATACAGAACTTGTTTTTGGTCCAAAGAGAAGGACCTCTGTTTTACTAGGATTGAGTTGAAGCGCATTATGAAGTGACCGATTCCAATTCAAGAAGACATTGTGCCAAGGACTGTTACTCCGTATTACGATCTGCTAATTTTATATATATTTGGGCATGGTATGCATGATGATCAAAATTGTATTTCTTAAAAAGATCGTAACAGGGTCTCATGTATGGGTGAAATATTAGAGGAGACAACAGGGATCCTTGTCTTGACTCCCCCATAACAAAGATTTTGGGCATACATGTGGTCCCAGCTTCAACCTCTATGTTCTATTTGAGAGAAATGAATGAAACCAGTCAGATTCTGGTTTAGCCATTTGAAATAGGTTATCTAGCCATTGAATGAAGATGCTATTACCTACCATAACAAATGCAGCAGTCAAATCCAGCATGACTAGCAGTATTAAACAACCCTCTTTTGCAGCGGTCATCCCAGACCACCAAATGTGCTGTCTCCATTCCATGCTGAGGGGGGAAGCTAGATTGCAATGAGCTCAAAATGAAATTGGTTTTAACTAAATCTTGAAGCTGTGAAACTTCTTGCTCCAAGATTTTCAATAGCTAATGGAGACCTGCCACCGGTCTGTAATTACATAGGTTCGAAGGATCTAAAGTCGGCTCCTTGAGATGAGAAACAGTAGCTTCCTCAAGTGCTGGAAACAAACGATATTGAAATAATTCTATGTGGTGATCTTAACATCCATTTATTTGAACAAAGAGGACTAGTGATCGAGAAAATGCAACTCTCAGAGAGACCAAAAACATGGACTAAAGAAACCACATGGCAACATTTCTACCAGTGGCGGCTGCTATAATAGGGCGGCCGGGCGCCGCCCCCCCAGAAAAAAAGAGAGAAGCTAAAAGAGATTCAATAAGAGAACTTCTCTGATTGAATCTCTTTTAGCTTTAGTGCTGCTGCATTTCCTTTGCCAACAGCGCGGGGGCGCTGTGGCAAGGAAACAATAGTGCAGTCACAGTGTATAGGCTGGCCGGCAGCGGGGCGCGTCCCAATCTAATATATATTTTTTTATAGTAGAGTGCCTGGAGCTGATAGCTCCAGGCACTCTATGTAGCCCCTTTAATTAGAGGCCTGGCGGGGTGCTTCAGGTGTGGCCCCGCCAGTATTAAAATGTGCGCAAACAACGCACTTATTAATCCCTCCCCTGCCATGGATACAGTAATGTAATTGGCTGGCAAACAGCCAATGACATTACTGTATCTATGATGGGCGGCGCAGGGTGTGTGCGTGCGCCTGCGCCGTCTTCACACCCATCTCTCTTTCTTTCTGAGTCCGACGAGTCAACAACAACAGCACACACGGGGAGTGCTGCTGCACCACCAGGCCACCAGCCCAGCGGTAAGTACCCCATTGTGCGTTGTTTCTTCTTTGGGCCCGGGGACTCGAGAGTGTTACACTTTCACTCCCCTCCCCGGGCCTAAACTTTGTGGTCCACCACGCGGCCCAGACCCAGTCAACACTGAACGGCGTTTACCACGCGGCCAGGGCCTACACATCGTTCAGTGTTGCTGCCGAGCTGACTGCCGTCAACTTGGGGCGAGCCTTGGAGGCCAGGGCCTACACGTCGTTCAGTGTTGCTGCCGAGCTGACTGCTGTCAACTAGGGGTGAGCCTTGGTGGTAGCGGGGCCCGCTACCACCAAGGCTCACCCCAAGTTGGGCATCCACGGCACAGACCGGGGCTAAACAAAGTAGGCCCATGCGGCCCCCGCCTTGGTGGTAGCAGGCCGCCGCCTCATAAAGCATTTCGAAATAACTAATGTTAGTTGCTTAAGTACCCAGAGGTTTCTAAGCACGGACCCTGGGATCGAACCTGTGTTGTTTGTGTCGTCAAGGCAAGCATGTTGCCGCGGAGCTATCCTTCGGGACTGGTGTTTGAATTTGATCAGTGATGTATTTAAGGGAAGAGGGAGAAAGTCAGTGGAGGAGTGGGGGTAATAAAGGCTGGCTGTGTTGATAAGGCGTCTACACACCATCTTTCTTACATGGGTTAGTGGAGTGGAATGTAGCAGAGCCTGTGTTACAGGTTGCAATAGTGTCTTTGCCAAGGTTGTAATGCCATCATATTAAGATGAGGGTAGTGGAAGAAGTGTGACTGGCCAGTAAAACAAAGCTTTTCTTACGGGGAGATTGGGTGATCGAGTTTAGTTGGGGGAAGAGAAGAAAGTGGAGGAAAGAAAGTGTACTACTTAAGAGGGTTACATTTTTTTATTTATTTGCATTTTTAAAGCGCTCACACAGCCCGCGGACATCGAGGCACTGTTACAGGAATTGTTTGTTTTTTAGTTGCGTAATTTTTTTTGTCTTAGTTGCGTATTTATAACACGCTTAAACACTCAGAGGTTTCTAAGCACAGACCCGGGGATCGACCCTGTGTTGCTTCGTGTTGTCTTGCTTCCAAGGCGCCCACGTTGCCTTTGAGCTATCCTCCCGGGATATGAGGTTGCAATGGGAGTACATTGATGGAGCAGAGTGCCAAAGTCAAGAGTGGAGGAGGATTGTGATAGTTTGAGAAGAGGGAGAAATAAGGAACTTTTGGGTACCACCTGGGGAAGTGCATGGGCTACCCAGCCTTAGGAATCGTACGGTATGGCTAGCATGAGGATGGGCTATGGACGACCATGACGGAAGGAGAATAAAAGAGGCCAGTAAACAGATATTGGCTGATGGAGACGGGCAGGCACAGAGAGGTAGTGCTTACCAGTGCTAAATGAGAGTGGAGCAGAAGGGATAGGAAGGGGTGACACTTTATCTTCCCTCTTGGACCTTCTGTGTTGGGTACAGGGTTAGCAACGTTTATCTCTTGACACTGGATGTCCGCTTTGGATGCCCTGTGGAATTGCTATTACAGAGGCACAGGAATTTTCCAATTACCTTTCCGGTGCGAAACTAAATGTTGAAAATGGCGTCCGCCAGATATAGGAGGCTGCTGCAGTTACCTTGGTCTTGCAGGCAAATGGAGCTTTGTTTTGGCTCAAGGGGATGATCATTGATGTATGGAATTGGCAAAGAAAAGACAGTTTTAGAATCTATGAACCACTGCCACTAAATCACATTCTTGCACACAGCTATGTGCATTCATGGTAGGTTAATCAGGACCTGAAAATAGAACACCCCGTTTCCTTTGCCAGAAAAGTCATTAGTGGGTATAGTAATAATGCAAAACATGTATTACGTTGTTTTAACATCAGAAGCCATACATTAATAGAAATTAAATTAACACAAATGCCAATTGTATAGGCATTCCCTGTCAAAATGAACAATTTACAAAATGCACTAAATGCCACCTTGAGTCTGCCAGTAATCAGCATGCCCTTTGCTCCAACGGAGGGGGTATTATTCACAGAGGCTCCTTGTCCTGCCACATACACCACTGCTGGGTGTCCCTTGTGGAATGTGCTGTGTCTGCACACTTTGTTCCTTTGCCGCCACAGTGGGGGGTGTAGCTGCAGCTGGAAGCCTGCACCTGAGAAACACAATACGCATCCCAGGTTGCAGCTTTGCCCTTCTCTGCACCAATAGTTTGTGGATTATGCCACAGCATGAGCTTCCTGTTTCTTCAGGTGACTCACAGGTGGGAGAGACATGCTTCTGAAAGCTCCCCTTTGACTGCCCTCTGGGTTTCAACAAATTCAGTCCCTAATGTGAAGCAAAAAGTTGCACAATCATCAATCGATTGTCCAGAAGGATTTGACAACTGTGATGACATATTCCACTGTGAATTATTCACTTCCTGCTTTTGAGTGGTGACAGCTTCTGCCAATGAACATTTAGAGGTCACATTATGATTTCCTGTTTGTTTTTGTGTCAAAATTTCATCCATTGGGGAATCTTGGCTTTCAGCCCCGGCCGGGCCAGTGTGTAGTCCATTTTGTAGGACCACCACCATAGGGGTAGTAGCCTGCCCAACACGTGTGGAGACCCATGCCAGAGCACAAGACGGAGAACCCCACTAATGCAGGCACCAGCATGCTGCAATAATTGAGTAATGCCATGTTCACACGTCCACAGTGGGCAGAGTGGGCCTTGGGGCACAGCAGGCAGCCAGGCACTACACTACCCCTAGCACTGAAGCAATGGCAACTCAGCAAGGCAGACAGCCATTAGAGGTAGGACAAATGTCGCATTAATTAAGTGGTTAAAAACTAAAGTAATATTTTAGCTTAGTTTCCCCCTTTCAGAAAATGTCTAAAATCCCACCTTAGTAAGAGGATGAACGCATGTCAATGCCAGTAACAGCATAGTACCAGCTATTCTCAATACAAGCTGCTGTAAAATACACCATCACACTTGCACACGTAAGACTAGTGTACCACCTTAATATGTAAAACCGAATGCTTTTTTCATATTTCGGTGGGTTTTTTGGACAGTAAATTGCACATTTTGTAGGCCATTTTTCCCCAAAATTTCGTGGGGGGAGAAGCCCCCGCACCTGCCGTAGGGGGGGTGGGCTCGCGCACTGCGCGCGCTACTAAATTCGCCCTGGGACATTTACGCCCCACCAGCTTTCAAACTCACCAGCCGCCACCGATTTCTACTGTACCAATAAGACGAACCATAGACCGAAAAGTACTACCTGGACAAATGGAAAAGTGTCATCCACTTTGGATTACATCTATATGTCGCCAACCCTAGTCTCCAAAGTAACGGCCCAAGATATTACGAGATCCGAAAACAGCGATCATCATATTATCAGCATTACATGGAAAGCACTGTTTTGTGAAAGTACCAAAGTACACTTACCGCACATGGAAACTAACTCGGCAGTCACCCGACAGCGTATTAGTGATAATCAAATGAAGAAATTAGTAAGTATATACACCAGTCCAGTGGTGTCTGGCATGAAACAAATAAACTATGAATGGATACTCACGCCATTTCTACGAAAGATTCACAAACAAGAGTCGTCCAAGAAAAACCACACTCATGCTTACAACTTACAAGTAGCAAACAAAAAAAAAAGAACTGCGGAGAACGATCTCGGAAATAAAATGTAAGAAGGATGTCAATTCATGGAGTGTAATTCGAAAAGCAAAACAAAGTTACAGAAATTGGACAAAGAATGCAAAAGCTCTGCTTTTACAACAAGATGCAGAAGCAATCCTACTTCTCCTGAAAAACAACAACACGAGAGGGTTGTGGAACTTATTAAATCTGCAAATGGACAACCAACATAAAATAATCCAAGGGATTGCTGAATCTGTATGGATTAGCCACTTCAAGGCCATCTATAAACGGACAGCGTGCAATCAGCCCATCAGAACAGAGCAGAATGAATCAACTGTATGGACAAATGCCTGGACATTTGATGCTATCTTAACAATTGTAAAGAAGCTCAATTCATCAAGAGCACCAGGCCCAGATGGCCTGAGCCATATGCTCATAAAGAAACATCCAGAAGATTGGGCTAAATTTTGTGTACACCTATTCGCTGTGATCGAAAAAGAGAAACAAATTTGCATTACTTGGACGACAGCAATTTTGATCCCAATATATAAAGCAAGTGATAGGCAACTGCCTATAAACTACAGACCAATTGCACTTTTCGATCCGATTGGAAACATTTTTGCAATGCTCCTGCTGAACAAACTTAATATATGGATCAAAGAAAACAAGAAATTGGATATTAGGCAGACTGGATTTACCAAAAGTACGGGTACTCATGTAAATCTTATGATTATGAACCTATTGAAACAGGAGGCACTGATAAACAAACATAAAACGTATGCAGCATTCATAGACTTGCATATGGCTTATTATATGGTTAATAGGACAACACTTTGGGGAAAACTAAAGAAATGGTATTGTCCATTGACGCTATTGAAACCGATCAAGCAGCTATACAGTAATACAACTTTAAGAATCAGACTATCCCAACAAGGGCAACTATCGGCACCTATTGAAGCGGACAATGGGCTTAAACAGGGCTGCCCTCTCGCAGCAACGCTGTTTAAACTGTATACCATGGATCTCCCTGATCATCCTCGATTTCAGATGGCAAATCCTCCCAAAAAAAACAACCAGCAGATTCAACACTTGATCTTTGCACATGATATTGTCATTTTAGACAAAACAGAGTTAGGGCTACAAAGAAGTCTACGGGAGTTGGAAATCTACATGGTGGAAAATGGATTAGAAATAAACACTGCCAAAACAAGAATCATGGCACTCTCGGCAAAGAAACCACAACAACAAAAAAATCCACAACCGTTTCGATTTTACATGAATGAAAAAAAATTTACCACAGTGACAGCAATCGAATATCTGGGAGTCCTAGTTAATCAATCAGAAGTAGAAACACCCTGGATAACTCATTTAAGAACAAAAACGGCCTCTTTAGTGAGACAAGGGATACTCTTACATAGAAAATATTTTTTAAAACCGATCCTCATTTTCTATCGGCAAAAAGTGACTGCGATCCTTAGTTACGGGAGTGAGACCATGATAAATCTCGACCAATCTATTTGGGACATCTTGGAAGGCCTTTTTTGGAAGAAAATTCTTGGGCTATCAAATTCATTCCCAATCAAAAGAATTAGACACGAGATCGTGACACAATCGCTAAGATCAATAGTCGAGTGGAAAAAAATCGACTTATATAGAAAGATGATTAACGAGGATGAAATCCCAGCATATAAATTATTTCAACAAAGAAATAATACAGTGGCTAATACGGCCTTAGCACTATGGAAGAACGTCAT
Organism: Ambystoma mexicanum; assembly: GCF_040938575.1. Lineage (NCBI taxonomy): Eukaryota > Metazoa > Chordata > Amphibia > Caudata > Ambystomatidae > Ambystoma > Ambystoma mexicanum. Next base: position 949,499,957 of record NC_090933.1, on the reverse strand, counting down.
GAAAGGCGTGATGGCAGTAAATAGCATATCAACGGAGATGCTAGTAAATCGCCCTCAATGTGCTAAACAAAGACTACAGCGAAATGATTGGATACGCACTCTGACAGAGAAATCACAATACCAGATGAATCTGAACTGTGAGCTGGATAGCCGTGCACTTAATGATCTACCTGCATATCTGAAGCAATTTCCGGATAGGCAGATCAGGGACCAATTTATCAGACTACGATTGAACCAATTACCAACACGGGAACTCATGGCAAATAATAGGCAAATCTCTAAAGAGGAAGCCTTCTGTTGATTCTGCGAGAACAAGCAGTCGCTGGAGAATATCCATCATATCATCATGATTTGTCCTGCGTTAGCTGAAAAAAGAAATTGGTTTTGAGAAATGATATCAACAACCGGGCCCGAACTTAATAGCCAGGACAGATGGAATCTTATACTATCAAGGAACAATAGGAGTCCGACTACTGTCATTATTCAATTTTGGAATCATATTATCGCCATGAAGACCACATAAACACCAGGAACGGTGGACTCCAAGCTGTACTTAAAGTAGTAAGGAACATGAAATAAGGAAGTATGGAGAGTATGGACAATGAAAGAAAGCGGATGTTGAATTTTTTTTTTATGGTAAATTTTTGTATGGATAAATAAAAAGTTTTGAATAAAGCTATAACATTGAAGAAAAAAAAGTACCTTCTTTAAATTGAACCAGACAGAACCACATCTTCAGGTAAGGATTTGTTGATTAATATTCTGATCAGTTCAACAATATCTTGCTGTAAAGGGGCTTCAAGGCAAATGGTTGGTTTCAGATGTGTTACTATAAACAACACTTCTTGAAAAGAAATCTGATTAAATTGAAACTACAAGATAGTTGGTCAGATACAGAAGAAGCTACCCGTCCATTATCTGTAAAGGGTGTTCTGAAGGAGTTCTTTGTATTTTTCTTAATTAAAATGTTTTGGTGGATAAGAATAGGAGGGCCACCAGGGGGCGCAGGCAAGATGGCCGCCTGAATCTCAAGCTCCCCGCATGGCCCCGGGAAACTCACGGAAAAACATGCCTTAAGTGCTTTTTAACCCCATCTATCAGAGATCGTTGAGAAGAACAAGTTACTTACCAACTGTAACGTTCTTTCCACTGGATGTTCCTCCCAAGTATTCCTCATCTTGTGATAAATCGTTATCTCCAGCTTCGCTGCTTCGGAAATAAAATGTCTCGGCAGAGGGGGCTGTGCTCGAGGTCGTGGCGTCGATTGTCCCTTGACGTACTCCGTACTCTGTCGACGTCACTGATGGTATAAGTAGCTCGACCCGCGCCCATTGCTTCAGTTCTGTTTTTTCGATGAAATATATATAGGAGGAACACCCAGGCGTGTCCCATGACCGATACATTCTTCGTGAGAGGAAAGTGTAAGAAAACGTAAACTGTACTGCGGGGTAGGATGGGAGGGTCGATGAGGAATACGTGGGAGGAACATCCAGTCGAAAGAAAGTTACAGTTGGTAAGTAACTTGTTCTTCGAATGGATTGTGTCCTCCCACGTATTCCTCATCTTGTGATAGGCTCCCATAGCAGTATCAATTTTTGGAGGTGGGAGTATCATTTCAGTTTTCGTGGACAGAATGCAGAACTGCCCTTGCAAACAAACCCTCGTTAGAGGAGGCAGTGTCCAAACAATAATGTTTAACAAAAGGTATGTATTGTTTTCCGGGTTGCAGCTGCACAAATGTCTGCTGCCGGGACTCCCCTCTTTAGAGCCGCAGAAGTAGCCATTCCCCTTGTAGAATGGGCACGAAGCCCATCTGGTGGTTCTTTTCCCGCTAGTCTGTAGCATTCAACTATGGCTAATATGATCCAGCGGGAAATGGTCTGTTTTTTTACAGATAAGCCTAATTTTTGACCAGTGTAACCCACAAACAGTTGGTTATCTTGTCTCAATTTAGCCATCCTAGAGATGTAAAAACTAAGAACCCTCTTGGGATCTAATCTGTGCAATCTCTCCTCTTCTTTGCCCAGGTGAGGAGGAGGACAAAACGTAGGAAGTACTATTTTCTGTGACAAATGGAAGTCCAAGACTACTTTTGGCAAAAATGAAGGTTTAACTTTAAGGACTACCTTATCTTTATAAAAAATAGTATATGGTGGTTTGCATGAGAGAGCCTGAAGTTCGCTAACCCTGCGGGCTGATGATAGGGCCACAAGGAGGGCAGTTTTTAGAGTCAAAAGCCTCAATGGACATGAGTGCAGAGGCTCAAAAGGTATGCAAGTCAAGAATTTTAATACTAAATTTAAGTCCCAGGCTGGTACATGAAAAGGGACTGGAGGGTATACATTAGTGAGCCCCTTTAAGAATTGAATTATTAACGGTATTTTGAAATATGAAACCTCTTCCGAGGAGCGCTTGAAAATGGACAGCGCAGCAAGGTATCCTTTTATTGTTCCTATCTGGAGCCCCGGATTAGCTAGATGTAGTAGAAAAGAAAGCACCATTGGGGTGCCACACTGAAAAGGGTCCACATCCTTGTCTTTGCACCAGTTACTAAACCTATTCCAGCGACATCGGTACAAAGACTTTGTTGCTGGTCTTCTGGCCGAAAGCAATATTTCCATTACGTCATCCGGAAGATCCCAATCCTTGTATCTCAACCTCTCAGAAATCATGCGTGAAGGTTGAGTGTTTTGACCTCTGGATGGAGAACCCGACCTTCCTCTTGCGAAAGAAGATCCTCTCTTTGCGGAAGACGTATTGGAGGGCAGATGGACATGTCTAGAAGGTCCGGGTATCACGTCCTCCTGGCCTAATCCGGGGCAATTAGGATCATGGTTTTCCTGAACTTTCTCAACCTCCTGATTACTTGAGGAATCACGGGGACTGGAGGAAACGCGTACAGCAGTGGAAACTTCCACTCCACTACGAATGCATCTCCCAGAGCTCCTCTTTGAGGAAATTCCCTTGAGCAGTACTGATCGCACTTCCGGTTGATCGCGTTGGCGAACAGATCCACTTGAGGGGTTCCCGAAAGGGCAAAGATCTCCAGAAGGACTTCCTGAGCCAGCTCTCACTTGTGAGAGACTGTGCTCTGCCTGCTGAGAGCGTCTGCCGCCGTGTTCTTCTCTCCGGCTAGGTGAATTGCCGACAGAGAGATTCCTTCTCGTATTGCCCAGAACCAGAGCTGCATTGCCTCTCTGCACAGTGGCAGTGACCCTACACCTCCTCTCTTGTTGAGATAGTACATGGCCACTGTGTTGTCCGTCATTATCAGAACATCCCCAGAGGGCAGAAAGGCCTTCAGAGCTAGTCTGATTGCCCTCAGCTCTAATAGGTTGATGTGTAGTTTGGACTGCGATGGAGACCAACGACCGCTGATTGTCAGATCGTTGGTGTGTGCTCCCCACCCCGTGAGTGAGGCGTCCGTCGCTACCGTTATCTCCGGCCATGGTTGCCAAAAAGACTCTCCCTTGAGAATGTTGTTGTTGCAAGCCCACCATAGAAGATCCTGAGCAACTGCTCTCGGGACTTGCAGAAGATCCGACATATTCCCTGAGAACTGGGACCACTGAGTTCTGAGTGCCCATTGAAGGGATCTCATTCTCAACCTGGCCTCTGGTACTAGAAAAATGCAGGATGCCATGAGGCTGAGCAATCTGAGAAAATCGAAGGCCGGTAGACGTTGGGCATTCTGGAATTTTGTTACCATCTGCTGGATGTGGAGAGCTCTCACTTCTGGAGGCAAGGCTTTTCCCGATGAAGTGTCCAAGACTGCTCCGATAAACTGGAGTTTCTGGGATGGTATCATGTGGGACTTCTTGAAATTGAGGGAGAAGCCCAGTTTTTGGAGGAAGTGGCAGGTGATTGAAAGATGTTCCTGAGCTTGTTCTGGAGAACTTGCTCTGATTAACCAGTCGTCCAGGTAGGGATATATGTGAATACCTCCTTTCCTGAGACTTGCTGCCACAACCGCCAACAGTTTGGTGAAAAGCCTCGGGGCGGAGGTCAACCCGAATGGCAGAACTCGAAACTGATAATGAGAATTGCCAATCGCGAACCTCAGGTACTTTCTGTGCTTTGGATGGATTGGCACATGAAAGTAAGCATCCTGAAGGTCCAATGATACCAACCAATCTTGGAGTTGGAGAGCCTGAAGGATCTGAGAAAGAGTCAGCATCTTGAACTTGTCCGTCCTGAGGAACTTGTTCAAGTTTCTCAAGTCCAAGATGGGTCTCAGTCCTCCGTCCTTTTTTGGGATGAGAAAGTATGGGGAGTACCAAACCCTGTTCCTCTCCGCTACAGGTACCAGTTCTATGGCACCTTTCTCTAGCAGGGTTAAAATTTCCTGCAACAGGAGCGGATCCGGAATTTTGACGGAATTGGCTCCCGGTGGATGATTCTTAGGCATTTTTAGAAAGGGGAGACAGTAACCTTGGGCTACTGTTTGCAGTGCCCAAGCATCTGAGGTAATGCCCTGCCATTCCTTCAGATGTTGAGATCCTGCCTCCCACTGGTGTTTTGTGTAAAAAGGTCTCAGAGGGATTTGGAGGCGGCTGCAGGAGTGGCTGAGGGTACAGATGCCGCTCCTGAGGCTGATTTTGCACCTCTTCCCCGTGTTCCACGAGGGAAGTTCCTTTTGCCCCTTTGAGAGGCCTGTCCTCTTCCTCTACCAAAAGAGGAGTAGTATCGAAAAGAACGACCCCTCAAGGAAGATGAGCCGGAATAGGGTTTTAGAGGCTGGCGCAAAGAGGCGCTAAGTGATTTAGCTGCCGCTTTCAAGGTCTGAAGTTTTTCAAGGCTTTCATCAGCCTTTCTGCCAAAGAGCCTCAAGCCATTAAAGGGCATGTTGAGGAGTCTAGCTTGCACATCCGGTGCAAATCCCAACTTTCTCAACCACGCAAATCTGCGTAGCACAACGCTTGCAGCCATGGATCTGCTGATACTATCAGCAGTATCCAGTCCAGACTGGAGGCATTCCCCCATTGCCTCCTTCCCGTCTTTGACTATATTCAGGAAGCCTTCCCTTTCCTCGCCTTCCGGAATATGATCAGCTGCCGCCGAAATACAGTCCCACAGGGTATGGGTAAACCTGGCTAGGGTACAGGTGACATTTGCCGACTTAAGTGCCATACTGCCTGACGTGAAAACTTTATGTGCCCAGGCGTCAATTTTTTTATCCTCTCTATCTGGAGGGATAGTTGGATAAGCACTTTGTTTTGAAGTGGATGCTGCTTGAATGACTAAACTCTCTGGAGACGGATGTTTATTCAAATATTCAGGATCCGATCCAGCTGGTCTGTATTTTCTTGGAAAAGTGCTGTCTGCAGCAGCAATGGTTTCTGGTTTCTCCCAGTTTTTCTCCACAGTCCTTTGAAGGGCCCTGTGAAAAGGGAGAACAGGATCCTTCTGAGGTCCCTTGACGATAATATCCGTCATGTCATCTTGTTCAAAAATGGGTGAAGTATTACCCCAACCCATGTATTCAACTACCCTGGTCATACGACCCCTGTACCCAGCATCTGCATGCTCTGCAGGATCAGGTTTGGCGAACTCTAATTCTGGGGATGTGTCAACTCCACTGGCAGAATGTAGAGTATCACTCAGGTCTCTCATTCTGGATTCCTGGTCAATAAGTTCTTCAGGAACTTGTCTTGTACCATAAGTAACTCCCAAAGGAGTAACTTCGTCTTCTTCTTCTGAAACAGACTCTTCATAAATTGCAGACATAGATTTGAAAAAGTCTGATCTGGGCAAAGGAGTGAATCTCCTTTCTTCCTCTTCCATCTGCTTCGAAGGAAATGGCAAATCCCTCGAAGTTTTCGAGGGTGTCTTCGAAGTTTTCGAAGATGCCTTCGATAATGGCGTCGATGACGCATGTGGTTTTGGTGTCAAAATTATCGACGTCGAGGGCATCGACGAAGTCTTCGACGATTTGTGTTTCTTGGCCGGCACTGGAGAGGTGCTCGACTCTCGAAGTTTCTTCAACGGTTTTACGTTGACTCGAGGTTTTTTGTATTCCTCGACGCTACTGGTCTTAGCCATAGTAGCCTTGGACTTCCCTTTGTCGTCCAATGGAGCGACCTTAGGGGTATGGCTTTTTTGAGGTTCTTTCGAGGGGGTCGAGGCCGCATTCTCGAAAAACCTCCATCATCTTTTTGCGGAATTCTTCCCACTTACTGGGAGAATCCGATTTAGTCGGAAAACGAATTTCTTCGGTCGACTCTGAGGAAGAAGATGATGAGGGAGATCTATGTCTCCTCTTCATTTTTTTTCGATGACGACGAAGAATGTCTCGATCTACTTCTAGATCGAGATCTCTTCGAGTGCCTATGGCTATCCGATCTGTTAGAATCGGTCGCTTTCTTATGTTTTTTTGACGAAACCTTTTTTTAGGCCTCCCTCCCCACCGACAGTTTACCTCTCCTCTCACGAAGAGCTTTTTCGGTCATCGATTGGCAGGAGCCGCAGTCGTCGGTTCGGTGACTGGAACCGAGACACCAGAGACAAATCCGTTGGGGATCGGTAATCGACATCTTAGACCCACAATACGCACACTTTTTAAACCCAGTTCTGGGTGTCGAAGATGACATTTTCTTCACAGAAAATAGAAGCGCGCCGTTCTCGATAGCGTAGCGATCGGAAAAACGGAACTGAAGCAACGGGCGCGGCTCGAGCTACTTATACCATCGGTGACGTCGACAGAGTACGGAGTACGTCGAGGGACAATCGGCGCCATGACCTCGAGCACAGCGCCCTCTGCCGAGAACATTTTTTTCTGAAGCAGCGAAGCTGGAGATAACGATTTATCACAAGATGAGGAATACGTGGGAGGACACAATCCATTCGAAGGGGAACCGCTTTGGACTACCCAGAAGCTGGTCCGGACTTCGGAGATGCCCCCGTTCCCGAGATAACGACCTGTGAATGGCGACCCCCCTGCACCTGAGGGAAGGCCCCGGGCGGGAGCCGCACATCGCCTAGTTGCGTAGCGGTGGGAAGAGTCGAATTCCCCACCCGCTCTGACTCGCGCACTGAGGCCTGAGGTCCTTTCGACGGCTCAGGCGGGCCCTGCAGAGATCCCCTTCAGCGGCTGGGGCCACACGGCTGACGGCCCCCGCCTCTCCGGACATCTCAGAGGAGCCCCCACGCCGGATGCGGCGAGTCATCCGACCCCACCAGAGAGGAGTAACAGCCCGTGCGACCAACACACAGGGCCCAACGCCGGGCGGGCCTTCCGAGAAGTTCCAATGGCTGCCGGCGACCGGCCCATCCATCATTGGGGTTACGGGGCCACCACCGCCACACCTACCGCTCTCACTACCAGTCATTCGCCTGTGCCCGGCGCAACACGGAACCATCTCAACGGCCCACGTTTCCACACCTGACCACCACCCCAACGGCCTACCTCCCCACAAGACTCTGGATTAGTGGCGAAGGCGCCCACCCGACCACCGGCGAAGGCTCAGGCCGTCGCAGGAGCGCGCCTGGGCCACCCCGCCACCCGGCAGACACCTCAGAAGAACCCTATAGCTTGGTGCGATCAATACCCCATGAACTGGAGGGAGACCCTTGCGCAATACCAATACACGCCTGGGTCCCTCGAAATGGAGACCAGCCCTGCAGCCTCACAACCCCCGGACATGAATGCCATACAGAGCAACAGCCAAACGATCCTAGAAGAAATTAGGGGTATGAGGACTGACATGGGGGCCAAGTTGGCGGACCTCACGGCCAAGGTTTCAACGCTGGAGGATCGGGTAGAAGGGGTCGAGTGCAACCAGGCATCGACGGACATCCTCCAGGCACAAATGGAAACTAGATTTCAGGAACTACACCGCTGCGAGGAGGACCTCCGGCTCAAGGTCGACGACATGGAGAACCGGGAGAGGAGAAACAACTTGAGAATTTTTGGCCTTGAGGAGACGGAGGGAGAGACCGCGGTTGGACTTGAAAGCAAAATCCAAGACATCATCAGGATTGTCCTGGGGTTGGACTCGGGGGAGACTCTCTTGCTCGAGTCCATCGGGCCGGCGGGGGGGGGGCATAGAGGTCCACGCTCAGTTCTTGCAAGATTCCACTATTATAAAGACAAGGCTAGGGTGTTGGAGAGGGCTAGAACCCTAAGGGATATTCAACATGGAAACTCCAGGGTGACGATCTACCAAGATCTCTCGGCCCTCACTCTCCAGATGCGAAAGAAATGCGGTACTATCACCAGGTGGCTACAAGAATAGGGGACACGCTAACGCTGGGGCCACCCATTCCACCTAGCATTTGAATGGCAGGGCCAGAGGTACCAACTAGTCACGGAGGCGGAAATCCGAAGGGCCACCAAGGATCTCACAGGCGACATCGCGGAGACCGCTCGAGGCCCAGACCTCTCCCAGGGGAAGCTAAAGATCAAAGGCTCACGTAAATTCCGGAAAAGCAAACATCCACCCACAGACCGAGGAGATCCTATATGAGCTTACGAGCAGCAACCAAGGCTCGCCTTTCTGCACAGAAGGCCTGATCTACACCCCATGGGAACACGCGACGATTCATGGAGCCCGCCGTTCATAGTGTTTTCGCCCCACGACCTGTGGAGAGTTCTTTGTTTAATCGACTTCGTTCAGGGTTGAATTGTTGCCCATTTAGAGGCTGTTGTATGGTTGCACGGCGACTCCACACGGATAACGGCCGGCGCCTCTCCAGGCCTCACGCTGGGATACACCCCGCCAGGGGCAAAGGAGACATGACCAGGTACCAGGGCCGGGGGGGGGCCTGGCTCGGGAGTCGCTACAGCCAGTTCCCCACCGCGGATCAGAAAGGGCCGGTACTCAACGAAGAGAGACAGGTTGGAAAGCGCTACACCTAAGAAAATGTTTTCCCGGGGCCAGGGAAGCGACCCTGGTGGTTCCTTGCCAGACACATCCCCACCCGGGGACCCGGCGGCGAACGCCCCACAAAACAGGTAAGGGGGGATAGAGGGGAGGGAAGGGGGGGTCACCCCCCCGTGAGGCTCGAGGGGAAAGGGAAAACCAGCTCAAACTATGGACACTTTTTTTGCAACGGACTCCGAGTAGCAGACATTTAGAGGTGATTTCAGTGCGCATAACGAAAAATGACAATGATTGAAGCAAAGATAGGCACGTTGAACGTCAAGGGCCTTAACTCCCAGAATAAGAGATCCCTCACGAGCAACATGTTCCGTAAGCAACACCTAACGGTTCTCTTCCTACAGGAGACACATTACAGACAAGGCAGGGAATCGAAGATCAAGGGGAAAGACATTGGGTGTAATTACTGGGCCTCACACAGAAGTTCTAAGAAGGAAGGGGTGGGAATCCTCCTGAGCAGGGCGTTCCATCTCACAGACATAGAAACCAAGAGGGGTTTTGGCGGTCGTTTTTTGGGCATTAAGGGAACCTGTGAGAGAGAGTGCGTTACCCTGCCCACTCTATACGTGCCCAACTCAAAACAAATGCACTTTCTCACCCAGGTCATTCATGTCATGGATGAGTGGGCAGAGGGAGCCATGATACTGGGGGGGGGGGACTTCAACCTTATAATGGACCGGAGGCTTGACTGGTGGTCCGCGAGAGAGGGGACACCCACGGGCATCTCCAAGGATAATCTGGCCCTGCAGGCCCTCCTGAGAGAGCACTATTGGGTGGACATCTGGCGAACAGCAAACCCGAACCAGGGTGGGTACACCTTTTTCTCACCCCCTCATTGCACCTAAACCAGAATCAACCTTTTGTTAATCTCGGAAGAGAGGAACGGGGTGGCACAACAGCCGAAGGTGGAAGCCATAACTTGGTCGGACTACAAACTCCTCATAGCGAATTGGTCACTGCCCATCTCCCCAAGATCTTCCCGATGGCGTTGCAATGATACACTCCTCAGGGACCCAGTATTTCGTGATTTCATGAGGCAGGAAATGCTGGCCTACTTTCAGACAAACGACACCGGTGAGACAGATATGTCCATGGTGTGGGATGCCGCAAAAGCCACTTTCAGGGGCCTTCTCCTAGCGGAGGGTTCGAGACGTAAACGGGAGAGAGGCCTAATCGAGGGTAAACTCCGTGCAGAGTTGGGCGCTCTGCGAGCCAGACTGGGCCTCCCGGGGGTGGATCGAGGGGCTCTCCTGGAGGAGATGCAGGGCAAAAGACAGGAACTCCATACGGCCTCATAGGGGAAGTCATCAAGAAAATGAGATACACTAAGCAGAGGTACTATGAACGAGGAGACAAGGTGGGGACCCTACTGGCGCAGAGGGCTTGGGGCTGCAGGGTTGAGAGGGGAGTCACTCGTCTCAGGGAAGGAGTGGGAGGGTTTCACGGGGGCCGCGAGGAAACTCGCTGACTATTATAGCAAACTCTACTCCAAAAAGGCAGGCGAATCACTGGAGGAAATCCGCGCCTACCTGGCAGAACACCCTCTGCCTAGGCTGTCCGATGTGGAGCTAGAGGTCCTGGAGAGAGAGAGATATCGGAGGAGGAGGTGGAGGGCACCATCAAAAGACTGAAGGTGGGAAAGGCACCTGGGGAAGACGGCTACACAGCCGACTTTTACAAACAGACCCAACCCGTCCTGCTGAAGCCCCTGGCCAAATTGTTTAACCAGATCAGGAACCGGGAGTCCATCCCACCGACATTCTTGCAGGCCCTCATCACTGTTATACCCAAACCCGGCAAGGACCAGGCAGAATGTGGGTCTTATAGACCCATCTAACTCCTCAATCTGGACGCTAAGATCTTTGCCAGAATCCTGGCCACCAGACTTGAGGGCTGCCTCCCGCGCCTGGTACACCCTGACCAAGCGGGATTTGTCTTGAACAGACAGGGTTCTGATAATATGCGGAAGCCGCTCCATGTGCTTGCCTCGAGAGGGGTCCGCGACGAAGGCGCGCTTGAGCTGGCCCTTGACGCAGAGAAGGCCTTTGACAGGGTCAGCTGGGCCTTTATGAGGGAGGTATTCACGACCCTGGGTATGGGCCCGAGATGGCTGGGTTGGATCTCCGTGCTCTACTCCTCCCCCTCCGCTAGAGTGGTGGCAAATGGGACCGAGTCGAGAACGTTCCCCCTCGAGCGTGGTGTACGGCAGGGATGTCCTTTGTCCCACCTAATTTACGCGCTCGTGATGGAACCATGGGCAATCTCGATCCGCAACGATGCGGCCATCAGGGGAGTACAGGTCGGAGAGATGCAGTGCAAAGTCTGCCTTTTTGCTGACGATGCACTGCTCTACATCACAAACCCATCCCAAACAGTCCCCCGAATGCTGCAGGGCCTCTCGCGCTATGGGGACCTATCGGGTTACAAAATTAATCTGGAGAAATCGGTGGCGTTCGTAGGGGGTAATTTACCAGACTCAGAGATGACCTTTGTTAACGGGCTCCCCTTCAGGCTGAGAGACGACGGATTCCGGTACCTTGGAGTCCAGGTCACCCGTGACCCAGAGGGCCTATACCCGGCCAATTTACCTCCCCTCTGGTCAGCAATCCGGAAAGACAGAGCGATGGTCAGGGTCGGGGCTCTCCTGGATGGCATGTCTCAACCTCATAAAAATGGTAATCCTTCCCAAGTTTTTATTTCTTTTCCAAATGCTCCCGGTGCTGATCCCCAAAATGTTTTTCAAGGAAACGAAGCGAGTCCTCCTCAACTTTCTCTGGTCAGGGAAGAAACACTGAATCTCCTACGAGGTGCTGACCAGACTGAAGGAGGATGGAGGGGTGGGATACCCTGACCTTGAAACATACCATAGGGCCTCCCAACTGAGGGTCCTGGTTGACCACTTTGCCCCGGGGACGAAAAAACAATGGGTAGCCATGGACAACGGGCCTCTCGCGCCCGTCACCATAGAGGAATGGCTCTGGGTCCCGAGGAAAAAGATCCTCAGAAGTGTCTTGTATCACCCAGTCCTAAAAGTGCTGTGGTGCCTATGGAAAGAGGGAGGGGGCTACTAACGCTGGCTCACAACCTGGCCCTCCCACTTGAGCTGCATTTGGGCCCCCCCCTTCCTGGCCAAGATAGCGGAGCCAGCGGTGTACCAGACGTGGTTCGAGGCAGGCCTTAGCAGGACTGGTCACCTCTGGGTGGGGGGCTTTTTCTTACCCCTGAAAGATCTGGAGGAGGCCCTGGGGATAGGCACCCTGTCCCCCTTTCGCTATCTCCAGCTTAAGGGAGTCCTGACCGAACCATCCTGGGGGGGGGACACCCTCAGGAGAGACTTTACAGGCTTCGAAAAACTCCTCCTTTCGGCGAGGGGCTCCAAGGGAACAATATCCCGCCTCTACAAGCTCTTCCTCTTTTCTGTCCCGCGAGACCCCCCACCTGCACGCACACAATGGGGAAAGAACCCGGGTGAGGAGATCGATGACGAGAGGTGGAGGGAGATGTGTAGGCGGGCCAACCGCTCCACGGCCTCACTCCAGTATCGCCACCAGGCCCTCAAGGTATTGCATCGCTGGCACTACCCCCCGCAGAGGATTGCTAGAATGAGGCCGGTGTACGATCCACATTGCTGGAAGTGTAGGACTGAAAGGGGGGATTATATTCACATGTGGTGGAGGTGCCCGGTGGTCCAAAAGTACTGGGAGGAGGTTTTGATATGGATTAAGGGGGTAGATGGGGTGGAGTGGCCTTCCTGCCCCTGGCTTCTTCTTTTCGGAATTGACATTGGGGACGATCATGAAAATACCCATGACCACATGCTCCAGGTCGTGTTGGTGGCGGCCAGATGCTGCCTGGCACACAAATGGAAGAACCCCGGAATGCCCTGGGAAAAAGCATGGGTAACCAAGGTACGGGCCATTTAGACATGGAATTCTTCACGCATTTACTCGACGAATCTAGATCCAACATCGAGGAAATATGGCTCCCCTTCTTCGAAAAATACGGCCGCACAGTGTAATCTTAGGCTCCGGATCCGGAGAACCCCCCTCTGGGGACCTCAGGCCAGCGTTCACTGGTCCAACTCCGAGTCTTTCAAAGCTCGGCCCATGACTTCGGCGTGCCAAGTGCACAACATGTAGACTTCGCTATGCTCTTTTCGGAACCCGTCAAATATGCAATTATTGAGAACTTGAACTGGTGGGGGGTGGAGGGGTGGGAAGGGGTGGGGGGCGAGGGGTTATAACTGGTTTCCTGTTTATTCATGTTTAAATATGCTCTGCATTGTTGTAACACGTGCAAAACCTAATAAAATTTGATTTTAAAAAAAAATGTTTTGGTGAATATCTTCTACTTTAGTACCAAAACTATTGTTTCAAGCCATACTGTGTTCTACTGAAGCAGGAATAGCTTGGGCCAGGACCTGGGGTATAACATGTCTGAGTTTGCATAACTTTCTTGGGGTATTATCGGCTTCGAGAATTTGTTCTTAGAGAAAGTCTTAACTTTGTATTTCTTACAGATTTTTCTCAAAGAGTTTAAAGTTACCTCAGAGGGGCGTTTACTCCATATTGTTTCTACTCGTAGAACAGAGGGTCCAAATCAACAAGGCATAATAGAAGGCCTCCTCACTAGAAAGGAAGCTGACATGCACAGAATCCAGAGCACCTACAATATATGCTCTCCACAAAATGCACATAAAACCGCTGGGGAGACCGATTGTCTCACTTTGCAGATCCATTTTGGAACCAAGTGGTCAATATATTCTTGCAACCCCTAGCGATTAACACAAGATCATATCTGACATTCCACGTCCGTTACTAATATCTCCAAAGGAATTGGCTATGAAACTACCAACATCCTGGTAACGCTTGTTATTGCTTCATTACACAATAACATTCCACAGAATTAAGCCCTTAGGTTCATGCGGAATAGATTATATGCTAGACCTCTGCTGCAAACTATCCTGACTAACTTCTTTATTGCCCTACTCTGTGTAGGCATTTTTTTGTCTTCGACACAACATTGTTCCATCAAAAGCAAAGCACTTCTATCGGTGCCTCATTTGCCCCGCGTTTGGCCAATATTTTCATGGCAGAATTTGAAGAACTTTTTGTCTTCAAGAATAACCCTTATTCAGCCTTCAGCGCTCAGTGGCAGCACTATATAGATGACATTTTCATTTTGGGAGGTGAGGAAACAGGGCTACTGTATTTTGTGAACTTGCTGAACCAACGCCACCCTGACTTGACATTCACGAGCAACTATAGCAGGCAGCAAATACCATTCTTGAACTTTACTCTTAGCCATAGAGAGGGGATAATTTACACCAACCTCTTCAGGAAACCCACAGACAGAAACACGCTCCTACTTTATGAGAGCAAACACCTTAGGAAGTTATACGACAGCCTCCCTTATGGGCAATTCCTTAGACTAAGACGCAACTGTACACATCTCGATTTTATGGACCAGGCCCAGGACCTGGCCAAGAGATTAGGACAGCGTGGCTATTCCCACAAGATTGTGAAATGCACTGCAAAAAGAGCACGTTTCATAGAGGGAGCGGCTTTGACGACTCCCAAAGAACCTTTTGAAGAAACGGACAGAGTGATCTGTGTGACCACCTTTTCGCCCCGAACACACCAAATACGCGAATTAATGAAACAATATTGGCAATTTAGTTATTTCAACTGGATGCACAAAGATACCATTATTTGCACTCAATGGGGCCCGAACATCAGGGATAAACTGGTCCATTCAAGATTTCGATCAAGAGACAGCCTAGTACAAGCTACCGTCACCTTGGATGGACAGGTGTCCCAGACAAGGGTCGCAGGACACCACTCCTGCAGCAACTGTGCAGTTTGCACCTTCACTAAGAAAAGTAGCATGTTTGTATACCAACAGTTAAATTGGACAGTTCACCAATTGCAACTCCAAAAGTGTGATCTATGCCATCCTATGCCCCTGCAACATGTTATATGTTGGCATGACCACAAGATCAGGGAACACAGAATTAGGATTAGAAATAACACTGCTTATGCACCTTTGGTGCAACATTACCACAAACACAATCATGCACCAGCTGACATTAGATGGATAGCGATTGATCTATTGAAACCTGACTGGTTTGGCTTCCCGAACAGAGACAAACTCCTGAAATTGGAACACATTTGGATCCATTGTCTAAAGACACACAACTGTGGTCTGAATGATGCAATCATTTGGGCAGCTCTCATCACCCAATGATGTGGCACACCACAACCTGCCTCTTGGGCATGGTACACAACGTATTTTGGGTGATCGACTGAGGTTCTGGTGATGTCTAACAGTTCTTTAACTTCCTCATCAGTTTCCACATAAAAGTAGAGCCCTGATCTGCTAAGATTTCTTTAGGAAACCCTACTCATGAAAATAAAGGGAGTAGGTATTTCAAAATCTGTTGGGTGGTGTTAGCTCTAAAGTGAAAGGCATTTGGATACCGGGTTGCATTATCAACTATCACCGAGATGTACTTGTTTCCTAACTTTGATGTTTCCAAGGGGCCCACAATGGCCATATCAATCCTTGAGAATGGAACTTCAATGATTGGAAGGGGGCAGTTAGGGGACTGGTGGTGGTATATGTGTACTTGTCTTTTGACATATTTCGCAGGACTGAACAAGGATCTTAATGTCAGCATGAATTCCAGGGCAGTAAAACTTATTGAAGATTTGGACTGGAGTTTTTATCTGTCCAAGATGGCCTCCTGTCAGATGGACTGGGATATTTCCAGGACCACCTGTTTATGACTTTTAGGGATGACTAACTGGGTTTCCACTATGCCTTCTGAGGTGGTGCCGCCCCTGTATTGTAACCCATGTTTTAAAAAAAAGGTCCTCCTCTCTAACGGCCCTCTTGCTCAGGTACAACTTGCAAAAACGCTTCAGACAATGGATTGTTGATTTGGGCAAAGGCTAGGTTGGGAGGAGCTTGTGTTGGCTCTTCTATGACCCTTCTGGGCTCTGGGTCTTGATGGGTGTCAGAGGTTTTATCAGTTTCCCCAAATCCTCAGGTACCTTTATCTGTTAACTCCTTCCCAGTCTCTTCCTTTACCACAGGGAATGCTGCTCTCTCGAGCCCCCCTTGCACGATTTTACCCACCCGCCCCCTGGTGGATTTGGAAGGATCATTTACATGATTTGCTAACAGCTCTTTAATGTCACCCCTGAAGTCTTGGTCTATAACCCCTGCCAGTACATAAATCTCAAACCTCCATGCAAGTCCTGATTTGGGAGCGAGTATTTGGGGGTGGAATCAGAATCAGATCAGTGGGTATTCGTCTTCCTTCACCTGGGGGAATGGTCTCTTCCCTACTGCTGCAAATATCAAACCCAATAGAGCCCTTTGTGGCTAACAAAGGGTCTGATGCTCTGGGACTACGCCTCTCAAACGTTAGGGTCCCCCGCTTGTATCAGTTGAGCCGCATCCCATACCAGACACGATTTTTGATGGTATAATGAGTCAGATACAGACAACAGGTTCAAGTTTTCCCAACAAAGCTTCATTTAACTTAAAAGGCAGGGTGGAGTAATGCCTGATTTGCTAAGGTGGGATTTCCCTACCAAAAGAAAACTAAGGATAGTCTGTCAGGAAGTCCAAAGTAAAACATCAGTGTGTCCAAAACCTATACTTGCCCTCACAACTAACTGCATACAATGGCCCTCATTACGACCCTGGCGGAAAGCGACTGACCGGAGCGCCACAGCGTAAATAGCGTTTCCGCCATTGCACGAAGGAGCAAAGTGCGGCCCATTCCGACCCATCGGGCACGAGCACCACGGCATGGCGGAAGTGCAAAGTCCGCGATGGCGGAAAAGACCCCAAAACGGCCCACACCGCCGCCGTACGGCGCCCCAGGTGCAATACCGCCACCCCTCTTAGCGGTCACCGCAGTGTGCGCCTACCGGAAAGTACGGTGGCCGGAAATATACGGAAACGGAAGTTAAAACATGGGCCCGGAACGGGAAACAACCCGGCGTACACCTATAAATACACTAAAACCACACAACCACTAAAATCACTACCCTGAAACACACCCCAACCCGTCAACCACCCTAGCGAAACCAAGAATAATGGGAAAAGCAGCGAAGAAAGCGTGCGACCGCAAGCGGCAGGTCCACTTCTCCCGTGAGGAACTCACCGTGCTAACAGAGACCCTCCAGGAGAATGCTGCCGTCGTCTTCTGCACGCAAATGACCAGGACGGCACTTGCAAACAAGAAGGCCATATGGGCTCTGGTGGCACAGCGGGTAAGTGCGGTGGGGACCGCACCCCGCACCCCACAGCAATGCCGCAAGCGATGGGACGACCTGCGGATACGCGTCCGCAGCATACTCTCTGCCAACCGCAACATTGCCACAGCCACCGGGGGAGGTCCTGAATCACCCATCAAGTTGACCCCCTGGGAAGAAATCTGTGCCTCCACCATCGGAATGGAGAGCATAGAGGGAGTCGGAGGGATGGAGAAAGGAGTGCAGACATCCGAAGATTCAGGTAGGTGGGCCAGATAAAACAATGCCAAATCCACACAGTCCATCCATGTGAAGTACCATGCGTCCACATAGTGCAACAGAAACACATGTCCAGGAGAACGTCCACACACATCGGCCTGATAGCGCACGTTAAAACCCACAATAAATACATAAATAATTAAAAAACCCTAATACACGCACTACACGTGCAGCAGGCACACCCTAACTGCAGGCTGCCAAACAACTGCACCCTCACTCCACACACAAATCAAAGCACCTCCAAGGGCCCGGGCCAAATCACCCTCAGGTACCACCCCAATGCATGTGACACAATGCAATTCCAATTCCCACAGACCCACCAATAACCCTCGCCCTCCTCTACTCCACCACAGGGTCCGATCCAAACGACGAGCTACAGGACACCCCTACCAGCACACCTGCAAAGAGGGCCAAGACCAACGGCCAGAGACCCTCCACCTCAGCTGCACGCATCAAGACACGGCAGCAGCACAAATCAGGTGGCAGCACAGAGGAGGGAACATCAACAGGCACCCCAGCAGCCAGCATGCCCACAACACCACCACCACAGGTCCCCCCAATGGATGCCACAGAAGGCACTGCCTCCGGTGGCAGCAGCACCATAGGTGACACCCCATTGATGGCAGCATGCTCCGACACAGAAAACGGGGATGCCGAAGTCAGATCCATCCATGACCTGTCCCAATCCCCCTGTCTGTCCCATCCCGTACAACATGAGGATACCACGCAGGGGCACCCACAAGACGACGACTGGCCATCCCCCACAAGCCCTGTGGCAATGCAACATGAGGACAACAGCCCCTCTGTGACACCCCCGCAAATGGCCTTGGCCCAGCAGAGGCAACAGTCCCTCGACCAGTTGATCGAACAACAGCAGCAACTGGCCACGCTCCTCAAGGACCATGCTGATGAATGTGGGGGCACTAAGGCAGACATAGAAACATCAACTGAGACACTCAGGGCACAAATCGAGAGTAGCACCGAGAGCCTGAGAGTCCAAATGGAGAGTAGCACCGAGAGCCTGAGAGTCCAAATGGAGAGTAGCACCGAGAGCCTGAGAGTCCAAATGGAGAGAAGCACCGAGAGCCTCAGGGGGGAACTGCATGCGACGGCCAAGGACGTATGTGCCGAACTTGCCGCAGTGCGCCGTGTGCTCACTGAGCTCTCGCAAACCCTTAGGGACATGCATGGACGTGAGCAGGCAGACACATCATCCGTTGCAAGCTCCGTCCAGGGCAGCCCCCAACGTAGATCTGGAAGGAACCTGCGCTCCACAGGCAGGGGTGCCCCTGATACCCGCAGAGGGGGCTTGCAATAGCGACAGCCCACTGACAATGAGCATCTTTGGACACTGGTGTTCGGGGGGGAGGTAGGGGGGTGGAGGGGGTGTGTTGGGCTCACTTGGGTGGCGGGTCGATAGGGTGTTCAACATGACATCACATATGCCATAAAAAGTGCACGATCAACCAATGAGATGTGTGGACATTGATCTTTGTGTACTAGGCCATCATAGGCGTACAGTCCATATTGTGCATGTCCCAGACACACGCAGTGCCACGAGTCCCGTGTCCATGTATCAGCCACCAGGCGTGAGTGCTAGAAGCATACATCAATGAGATGCTGACGAATGTCACGGGCCTCCGGTGCCTCGCAGACTCCATGAGGTGCTGCCACATCCCCACCCTCATCATGACCATCATCAGGTGCTTGCAGTTCTGCGTCAGGGGGCATGGGCACATTTCTACGTACGCACATGTTGTGGCGCATGACACATGCCATGACCATCTTTGCAACCTTCTCATGGCGGTACAGGAGTGCCCCGCCAGACCTGCTGAGGCAGCGGAAACGGCCCTTCAGTAGGCCGAATGCCTGTTCTATGACTACACGGGTACGTGAGTGGGCATGGTTGTAGTCCTCCTCATGCTGGTCCCGTGGGTTCCGGACTGGTGTGAGGAGCCATCTCTTCAGTGGATATCCAGCATCACCTGTATGTGGACGAGAAACGTATGATGTGGAATGCCATTGATACGTACGCACACCCCCCCCCCCCCCTTCCTGCCAGGTCATTGCCAATTCACATACCCCACATCATCATGCATGTAATGAGACTCACCGAGTAGCCAGGATCTGTTCCCTGCGTGTCGCTCCATGTAGCGTGGTATTGTAGAGTTCCTCAAGACCATAGAATCATGGGTTGATCCAGGGAATCGGGCACAACAATGTGTAATGATCCTGTTGGAGTCACACACCATTTGTACATTCAGGGAATGAAATTGTTTTCGGTTGCGGTACTGGGCCTCCATGGCATGTGGGACGACCAATTCCACATGGGTGCAGTCGATGGCACCAATGCAACCCGGTATGCCGGCAAGTGCATGGAATCCCACTTTCGTGTTTGTAATTTCCTGCTCCGAGCATGGTAGGGAGATGTAGTCGTCTGCGTGCTGCAGGAGGGCATCGAGCACTTGCAATAGTGTCCGTGAGAACAGTGGCTGAGAAATGCCATGCAACTGTCCGACTGTGTGCTGGTAGGTGCCTGTGGCCAGGAAGTGTAGTACATACACCACCTTCAGTAGGGGTGGGATGGCGGTTGGGCTATCTATCATGCTGACAAGGTCAGCCTGTGTCATGTCCACAATGGCGGCTATGGTGTCCCGGTCCAAACGGTAGAGGGTATGGATCTGCTCATCAGTGAGGTTGAACGGATGTGCTCGGAGGCGTGGGATTGCGGGCTGCCTGCGTGGTGGTAGTGGCTGTGCTGGTGGGCCTTGCTGGCCCTGCCTTGCCCTCCTCCTCCTCCTGCGTCTCCTCCGTGCGGCCGGTTGTAGTTGGTGTTCGTCTTCCTCTTGGAGTTGGAGCACTTGCAGTGCTATCAGGTCGCCCAGGGCCAACATCGCGAGTCCTGCCGGTAGCATTTCGGTGTGGTTGTGGGAGGAGACTGGCTGTGCAATTCATGTGTTTTCAGGCTGTATGGCCTCCACCTGTGGTGATTCATTCCACCTGTGCAAACTGCTCTCCCCTTTGGCCGAGCACGTCACGCGCACAACGCTGCAATTCGGGGAATGGTATCTTGCTATTGCTATCATGTATTTGTACCCGATGGGCGTGTTGGATTGGTTGTTATGTTCATTCGGCTATGGTCCCATTGTTTCCCATTCTATCTGTGCAGTCGCGAACAGACTTGTGAAGGGTCAGTGGAACGTAGTACTCGAGTAACGGTGGGCCCTCATGCATCACTGTACCGAGTTGCAACGACGGGCGGGGCGTCCCATTCGTGGGTGAAGGCAGTTGCCATTTTCACACACAGCCGCACTCGATGGAATAATTAGTGATTTCAAACGGCCACAGATGCCTTTTCGACGTGATGTTGCAAATGAGGAATTCGGAGGGCGGCGCTTTCAGTTATCAGCTGGCGGCGAGGAGATGCCCACAGGTCTGACTGCAAATATAACGTTCTATTGTTCAATGTCCTTGAGACAGGGCCCATGGCGAGGGAGCAATGACTGATATGAATAGTTTGGGATGCGCATTAGCTACGTGGCCGATGAGGCCGGCCGTTCCCAAATACATGTTGCTTCACAACACTTGAATTACGGGCTGGGGCACTGTGGATTTTGCAGGCTGCATAACGCACAGAATCAATGGATGTTTCTAATGTCATGTGAGTAAATATTCAGGCGTTTTGATACCGGGATGAGGGAATGATGAATGGATGCATGGGCAGGTGATTTGATACAGAGTTTGCCATGTACAGGGCTTCTTGGGATCTATCCGCCTCCCCTACGCTATGTGATGCAGGCCTGCCATAGTGGGACCATCGTCTATCTGGCCTTGTTGAGCCCTCCCTGTCTCGAGGCGCCCTCAGACACTTGTGTCCATGCACGTTGACATTCCCATCTGATGGATTCTGTTTTGACAGACGCATGCACAGGTACACTCGTTTGTGATGGTGTTTGCACCTCGATATAGATGGTTATGAGTCGCAAGTGGTTTTGGGGTGGTGTTGATCCTTTTGAGTGGGCTAGCATGCATATGGCTGTGGATTTCGTGTGATCATTGAAGTGAGTTGTTCGAATGTAGTTCTGATGGCCATTCTGTTCTTTTTCTTTTCTTTTGGTTGACAGGTATCTCCTCCCCTTTTGCCACTGCCATCTGTATGCCACTCCTGCAGATGGATTTTACTCCCGACACCTGCTGCTTCGTGTTAATCGGTGGAGCAGCATTACGATCTTATGGGACGATCGCCAATGGCCCACATGCCCTTACGCAGTACTGGTGTCTCGGAGCAACATTTCGGCCTTTCAGCTGGACTAGTGCCTCCCCATTGGGACAGCCCTGCGGTTCTGTGCGCTTCCATGTTGCCTTTTCGTACGTGAATGTGGCTCTGTGTACCATGGGGGTACAGGGCGACACACAAGTAGTGGCTGGTCATTTCTTGCGGATGCAGCCCACAATGGTGATTGGTGTTTTGGAGTTCATGGCCTGATGGCTGTATGGGCTTGGTGTCTTTGATGTGCATAAATTGCTATTCTGATTTGGCCCGTGTAGCGTTTTTCTTTGCAAGTGATGTGGCATATGCCTATTTGGGGGGCGATGTATTGTGAGGAGATCTGCATTGGGTTCCAGCTTCGGGGTTTAGTTGCGTGGTACTGTACTGGGCGCGTTTGCCTACTAGGCCCGTGAGGTCAGGGATGGGGGCTGCCTATATGACAGTTTGAATGTTGTCATGCTCAGGGGCGGGGGATTGGGTTTTGTGTAACAGATGCCGGTCAGCCAGGTGGACTGGTGGAATGATGTGATTTTCGGAATGTTGCTGGGCACAGGTGCCTGTGTTTGCGTGCGTTTCTTGGTGGCGGACTGTGGTCATGTCCATTGGGATGGCTTCTGTATTCGTGCCATCTGTGACCTGCAGCTCCCATTGGCCCCTCTTGTGTTGCTTTTGTTCGTTGGCATGCATGGGTGCTTTGTACATTTCAATGGTTGCATTGTGACTTCATTGCACCTACCGGGAGTTGTACTTTGTGGGCAGGGAGCGGTGTACAGGCACTCAGTGGGGCCGTTTACGGTTGATTCGCGATGCCGTACTTCTCGCCATGGCGGAATGGTACATTCCGCCATGCCTGATGGCGTTAGGTACATGTCCGCTAGGGTCGGAATTGGCGTACCGTTGCACCATGGTGGTGTTTGCGGTTTGGCATGGCGCGTGCGCGCGTGCTTGGTGCAGTTAGCGTTGGCGTTCACTACGGTGTCGCTAATGGCTTCGTACTTTGCGGTGACGGGTCATAGTCGCACCGAGCGCTATTCGATGGCGGTATTGCATTTCCGCCATCGTTTTTCGATTTCCGCCAGGGTCGTAATGAGGGCCAATGTGTAAGGATGTCAGCATCAAAAAGGAACAATGTTCAAAGTAAAGTTCAGAGCTTATAGCTCCTTCGCTTGTAATAAGCTCCCCTTCCCCCAAGTTCAAAAGTAGTTCATCAAATAGCAGGGCTCCCTTCCTCCAGAGTTAAAATCTTCCAGCTTTCAAACAATAAGAGTTCAAATATCACAACAAGGTCTTTGCACAACACAAGCTTCTTTATAGGTGTTTTCAGTGGCTTTTCCATTCAGAGTTACCTGCTCTTGGCACAGTTGTTGGTCCACCCATTACAGGTCATGCAACCGGTACCCTTTATGTCTACTTTTCCTTTAATGGCAGTCCACTCCTTCTCCTCAGCAGTGAGGTTTGCTGCAGTCACAGGTGTCACTCTCCTGACACTGTTTTGGGGCTTATCTAACCACCTTGCGCTTGTTACACCTTCTTAGGTTTCCTTGGCTCTTGACAATTATTGTTTCCTTATGATACACAGTTTGTTGCACTTTCTTGGCTGTGGCCCATGCTGGATTTATCATATCTTGCATACAATTCTCTGTACTCTCTGGGCTTTGCTAGCACTGGTTTCAGTTAATGAAGTTCATTATTCCAATGCCGTTCAAAACTTTCCTCTCAGTTAGGTTCACAATCTTTCTTTCACTCCTTTCAATATGGCAACTTGTTTTTATTTTGTTCGGTATTCAAAATGCTTGGTTTTCATTTCATTTGCTTTAACTTGCTTTCATTGCGTTCGATATTCAAAATGCCTTGCTTTGCTTTAATTATATCACTGTCTGCCTGCCCGGTGCTCCCCCTTTCCTTGATGCACTCACCGATCGGTCTTGCGGCTCGTCGCAAGGTCTTCCACCACCACAATTCCTGTTTCTCTTTGCAGTTGCTCGAGACTTCTTCCGGTGGTCTTCCTGTGGCTCACGCACACCCAGAAAAGCTTCCTCAGCGAATCAGGATACTCACAACTGCTTCTCTGAGTCCCACCGACCTTCTCACAGCTTGCCACCGGCCTACAACTCTGTATGCCTTTGCTGCCTGCTGCATACACTCTGCACTGCTCGACGGGTCCCGAGAGCTCCTCCTACCATGCCGCCACACCGGAGAGATCTGCTTGCACACAGCTGACTGCCTCCACAGCCAACTGTGCTCCTACAGCGGACTCCTTTTGTTTCGGGTTTGCAGTTTTTAAAGCTCCAGCCTCCATTTCCATTACAAAAAGGACTAAGGGCCTTATTACGACCCAGTCGCTAATGGGTTAACGGCGCCGTAAAAGGCTGCAGCGCCGTTAACCTATTAGCGCCTAATTACGAGGTCCCTTTGCAGGACCCGACCGTAACGGCTGGTGTAGACCAGCCGTTAAAGTAGGGACCCAAAAAGGAACCTTGGTGCTAATTACGGTGCCGCAATTTGCGGCACCGTACTTAGCGCCTTCCCCATTCCCATTGAGCCCTATGGGGCAAAAATGGGAATGGGTAAGCGCCATGGAGGAAGGGGGAATTACCGCCCCGCCAATCTTGTAATGGGGTGGTAATTCCCCTTTCTCCATGGCGGAGTCGGTAACTTACCGGCATGGACCATGGTGCTGGTAGCACCATGGTCTTCCGCCAGGGTCATAATGAGGCCCTAAATCACTAACCAGCAAACCACTAGTACTGCCTTGCTCTTGTGGTCCTACTCGTCGTCGTTGTCCCAGTACTTGGCTGGGGTTGATAGCTGTCTGTTAAAAAAAAATGAGGATGTGTAGGTCTAGTTGTTCTCTTCTTCATCCCAGTATCATGCCGATGCCATTTGGGGAATATTTTTGGGGAATCACAAGGGAATGGCTGACAGGCTTGAGGGAGGGAGGGCTTGTGGTGAAAGGGAAATGGGGGACCCTGGGAGTGGACATACGCGGGAGGATCACCTGGATGGAGGAGACTTGGGAGTGGGCCCATGTCTCATCTAAGGATGTCCTCTGCCCACTCCCCAAGTCTCCTCCATCCAAGTGATCCTCCCGCACATATCCACCCCCAGGGTGAGGATCCAAAAGCAATGGCCTTTCCCTGACCACCTGAGAAGAGGATACCAGGGGGAACAAGTGAGGACATCCTCAGGTTCCTTACAGGCCCCATGTGACCCACACAGGCACCATCGATTGCCGAAACTCAAGGTGGCAGAAGTCAACTAGAATTGATTCTACATGATTAGGGTTCCTCCAAGTGCATGAGCATTGTTTTAGAACGATAGAGACGTAGGTGTAATACTCATTCATACGCCACATTTTACAGAATAATGGCGCAGCATGTTCATGATTAACAGAGTTTTCGGGAATTGTATACCAGATGAAAGGAACCAATTTAATTAATTTGCTGATTTAATTAATTTAGTTTCCAATTAACCCTTTTTTTCTGTGATATGGTGTTTAATTTTCATTACAGTTGTCTTTGTTCTTGTCTTAGTCATATGTATTAGTAGGAATGCGAGTATGGATGTTTGAATGTTGGTTGTATGCAACGCCTCTCGCAAGACCAATCATAGAATCCTGAGAGGGAAGTGGGTGGAATAATCAGAATTGTTGTAATTAATCAATGAACTGTTTTGTCCCCATATATAAATGTACACAGGTATTTGGACTATATGTTATTTTTAGATCTTACATTACATCTTATGAAATAAACCACACATTTTGTTGAATATTAAAATGTGTGCCAATTGTTTCCCCAAAGACTATGCACTATATTAAATGATTGAAGACAAAAACAGGGGCCCTGCTTTCCTGTGTTGGGTCCAAATCAACGCAATGATTTCTTCTGCA
The DNA here is from genome assembly GCF_040938575.1 of Ambystoma mexicanum. Taxonomy (NCBI): domain Eukaryota; kingdom Metazoa; phylum Chordata; class Amphibia; order Caudata; family Ambystomatidae; genus Ambystoma; species Ambystoma mexicanum. Next base: position 949,474,370 of record NC_090933.1, on the reverse strand, counting down.
GTCCTTTTATGGCTCAAAAAGGCACCCTTGTATCACAGATGTTACTAAAACGCTGATATAATTCATCTGACAAGAGGAGTTAGGACAAAGAAATTCTCAAAACACGTGAAATAAGATTAGATCTTCTGCGAACATGTAAGTTGGAAGTTAGGAGGGGTGTGTGCACTTTAATAACCAGAATTTAAATTTAAGAACTTAATAAAATGGTGCGACCATCTACCTGTACATGCTCTAAAAACAAAACGCTCACATCCCTATAGCAAATATGATCCAAGCAATGTCCTTTTATATGAGAAGGCTGAACAGGCAGATGATCAAAAGCATACGATGAAAACAATTGGTTTATGCAGCAGCCCAAAGTAAATTGAATATCTACTAGCCAAATGTCCTATGCCCCAAAGGCTGACTGTGAAGGATAAAGTCCACTATTGATCGGCACTGGCCTGCATGACTCCAGTGCTATTGGAGCGCAAAACCTGTATAGATCATGTGCAGTACACTGGATGTAAGTTTCCAAAGCGTGTGCCAGAGGCCTTGTTCAATGGCTACATGTAGCCCCCGATTTCCAGCCCAGGCAAGGGGGTGCACATCTCTTTCCCAGGACATGCGCTGTCCTAATGGGAACCAACTACCCCCCAGGCTATGTGAAAAATAAAAATTAATAACAAAAACTGTTAACAGAAATCCTTACCACTGGGACAGCCACCAAGGTGGATTTGTTTTAGGGATCCCAATGGGGACCCATCTTTAAACTTTTCATATGAAACATTTCTACCCTTCTTAATCATTAACCCCATTGAAGCTCCCCCTGGTGATATTTCTTTCTAAACGGATCTGCACCGTAAGCCCACACTTCTTTAGAGGGGTCACAGAGACCCATAGGGTGGAACCGACAGAACAGACCCCCTAACCTACACCTTGAACCACCCACAAGAGCACAAGTATCCTTTGGCAGGCAGCCACTTTACCTGCCTCACGCTGTGGTCCTAAGACCCACTATCCTTTCCATTCAACTCCATAAATTTTCCCCTACTTAACTTTCCCAACATTCCAAAAGGAGCACGGTGAGTGAGAAGGCCCTGCCAGGAGCCCCATAACCCCTAAATTCCCGCAGGCCCCGAGGCCTCCATAGCCCCCCAGCAGCCTGCTCCCATCCGACACCCTCTTCCTGCTCTCCCCCCTCCCGCCTCCCGACCCACCCAGCAGCGCTCTGATTGGTCCTTAGGACCGGAGCTCCTAACCCAACATCCATGGCTGGAATCACCGGCTCCATTCCAACAGAAGCACGGTGAGTGAGAAGGCCTGCCAGGAGCCCCCTAACCCTTAAATACCCGCAGGCCCCGAGGCCTCCATAGCCCCCCAGCAGCCCGCTCTCACCAGGCACCCTCTTCCGGCTCTACCTCTGATTGGTCCTTAGGACGGGAGCTCCTAACTCAGCGTCCATCGCTGGAATCACCGGCTCCATTCCAACAGGAGCACGGTGAGTGAGAAGGCCCTGTCAGGTGCCCCCTAACCCCTAAATACCCGCAGGTCCCGAGGCCTCCTTAGCCCCCAGCAGCCTGCTCCCACCCGGCACCCTCTTCCTGCTCTCCCTCTGATTGGTCCTTAGGACCGGAGCTCCTAACCCAGCGTCCGTGGATGGAATCACTGGCTCCATTCCAACAGGAGCACGGGGAGTGAGAAGGCCCTGCCAGGAGCCCCCTAACCCCTAAATGCCCCGAGGCCTCCATAGCCCCCCAGCAGCCCGCTCCCACCCGGCACCCTCTCCCTGCTCTCCCCCTCCCGCCTCGCCCAGCAGCGCTCTGATTGGTCCTTAGGACCAGAGCTCCTAACCCAGCGTCCGTGGCTGGAATCACCGGCTCCAATCCAACAGGAGCACGGTGAGTGAGAAGGCCCTGCCAGGAGCCCCCTGTTACGCTCACCTGGCTCCCACAGAGGCATCGGTCTGAACTGGACAGCTGCGGTCTCCACCAATGTGACGCGTAGGGCCGAGATGACGGACTGGACTGGCCCACCTGCTTGGCCCGTAGGAATATTCTTCTGCAAATGGAGAAAGGGAATTAACCACCCGTGGAGTTGAGTGTAAATCCCCCCACCCCTGCTGTTCTCCCCACAGATCACCTTTGATGTCCCCTCTTATAATCTCACCTGATGGTTTGAAAAGATGAGCTCTCCATCCTGCATTGAGCGCAGGGGCGCGTTGATAACCAGTTGCTTCACTGGCTTGAAGGAATTGGTGAGTTCCAGAATAATATTGACTCTGAAAAGTATGTAGTTCGTAAGAGTTCAAATACCTGACTTTAACTCTTGTCCGATTCCTTGCAGATTGCAACTTGACCCTAGTGAAGAGTTCCTCGTGGAAACCGATTATATTGTGGCAAGGATTTGTATTTCCAAAACAGTTCGATAAATAATGTCAATATGTAACCTGTTGCTTTCTCCCTTATTCAGGCGCTGAGAGAAAGTATGAAGTCTCGGGGAATAATACCTCCGGCGGTAAAATCAGGTAAGTCTATTGTAGTGAGGAGGGTTCCCCTTGATAGTCCCTTTGTTTCACCTTGCTGTCCTTTTGTTTCCCCTTAGGGGCCGGGGTTCGGCGAAGATGCAGTGGAAGCTGCGCCGACCAGTGAAGAGGAATAGTACCCCCGGTGGTAAAATCAGGTAAGTCTATGGGGGGTAACTAATATTCCTCTGTGTATTCCCTTGGCTCACCTTGCTGTTCTTGTCTACTCCTTAGGTGCCGGAATGCGGCGGGAACATGCAGGAGGATGCGGTGGAATATGAAGATGCTGCGAAGGGCGGTGAGTCCACCGCGGCGCTGCAGCAGGCGAGGCGACACACATAAAATAACTTCTTTCTTCCAGCTCGAAGGCGCGATGGATCGGGAATTCAGGTAAGGATCAAAGGTATTGCTCTTGTTCTAACCTTTTCTCTTGTTTTCTCCCTTTTTCTAGGAGCTCCAAACTTGAGGCGGGCGTGGCAGAAGACTGGATGCAGGCTTGCAGGCACGGTGAGCGTTACGCTGCTGGATGCAGAATAACGCGAAGCGTGTGCTACTCTTCGGGCGTGGTTTAAATAGCTTCCAAAGAAGTCCCAGGTGAGTATTCCTCCCCAGCCCCATCCGAGTAAAAAAATAGTCCCTAGGTAAAATAGTCCCTTCCAAGCCTCATTTGGCTTGGAGCTCTTGCAGCATGGTCTACATCAGGTAAGCTTGCAGCATGGTCTGCATCAGGTAAGTTCTACTCTATGAGCCTGGCGCCATAGGCACCAGGAATGACTCTCCATATGAGCCTGGCGCCATAGGCACCAGGACCGCACCCAAACAGCCCCTAGCAGGGGTTTTTGGGCTTGCTCAAAATGACTTGATGCCTGCTTCCGGGGCTGCTGGACCTGATCTGGGTCCCCGGGGGGTAGGCATCATGACACCCCCTAACCCCTAAATACCTGCAGGCCCCGAGGCCTCCATATCCCCACAGCAGCCCGCTCCCACCCGGCACCCTCTTCCTGCTCTCCCCCCTCCCGACCTGCCCAGCAGCGCTCGGATTGGCTCTATCACTGGTCTTCCCAGGGCAGCCCTCTGCCCTGCAGCTAAGGGCCCTAAGGCCAAGAGCTCCTCCAACCGAGGCAGCTCCAGGTAGTGTCAGCTGCTGTCTGCAGGGGAAGCCAGCAACCAGCCGTCAACCATCAACCATCAACTACAAGGACCAGTAAGGAAGGAGTGGCCCTGGGTCAAGTGCAGAGCAACTACTCTACACTAGAATCCAAGCCACCTAACAAACCCATATTAAACAAGGTGACAACTCTGCACTGCATCTCTCACCCTCTTCCTCGAACGTAGTCAAAATTCAAACATTGCTTATTATTGGACTACTCTGGCCTGCCCGTCGTGTCTCGAAACTGCATGGTATGATATTTAGACTGCACTGTTAGTCCTCTCTCCCACTATACAGGTCTCCCAAATCTAGCTGGGGTTCTTTCCCCAACCACACTGCGTGATATTAGACTGCATTGATAGGCCTACAAACTGCACTGTATGATATTTAGACCGCTTTGATAGGCCTCTCTCCCACTATACAGGTCTCTCAAGTGCACGCCTCCCCTAAGAACAGCCACACTGAAGTTCCCCCTTGCAAGCCAGCTTTTGTGCCTCCTCTCCTACTTACTACACCCAAGATACCCAACTACCTTGGCCACATCAGCCCCGTGCACCAGGCTATGCCAGGCCAACTAGTCTACACCTCTCAGCCTACCCCAACTCATGAGAGAAACCTTAAATTACGCGCCAGACTTAATAAACTCTATGAACCTCTTAGAAGATCCCTCCCCACTATAAAACGCACAACGAAAGACCAACACATTAGAATATGCACTGTACCCCCTCAATCCTCCCCATCAGTGAATACAAATCTGCTTAAGACAAATACCAACTCATCCAACTCGGCCATAACCAAAATGGACCCTAAAGGACACTCCCTCAAGGGAGCACTCCTTAATGTAAGATCCCTAGTGGCACATGCCATTGACCTAGCTGACTTAATCACAGAAGCCAATCTGGACTTTATTGCTAGAACTGAGACCTGGCTACACAATGCGGCAGGCCCATCGCTCACGTTGGCCATTCCTGACGGTTACACCATTTCTAGGCAGGACCGAGAAGGCTCCCGCGGAGGTGGAATCGCCATTATATCCAAAATAAACTTATCACTACGCCTAATCCCTACCACAACTATGCAATCCTGTGAAACTCTCACTGCCAAAATTCCCATAAACAACACCTAAACTCTTTCAATTCACCCAATTTACAGACCACCGGGTCCACTTGGAACCTTCGAGGAGGACCTGCACAGCCTTCTGTCCAACAATACCAAAACTACCTCCCAATTGCTGATATTAGGGGACTTTAACCTTGGCTTCAATGACCAAGCAGATGCCCATGCTTCCACTATTGCCAATACCCTTCACACCTTAGGACGTACCCAAAAAGTTAGCACCCTCACACATGCAAAGGGTAGAATACTTGACTGGATCGCTGATTCCAACTGCCCAGCCACAGTATCCTCTATTATGCCCCTCTCCTGGACAGACCACTCCTTGGTGTCCTTTAATTTACTAACTACCAAACCACCCAGCCCTGTCCCACAGGTAGCTCCACCATGCCCTACAAGAAACAAAAAGAATATTACAGCGGATAATATTATTCCCCTGATCCTTCCTACCTTAGATGCACTACCAGACAACCTCGACCCTAGTGCATTGGTCAACGAATTCAACAACATCATGCGCACCACTATGGACAAAGTCGCCCCTCTCAAAATGCAAACAAGCAAACCCAAGGCACATTTAAACAAGTGGTTCACGCCAGAACTTAAGGCACTGCGCCTAAACAAAAGAAAATGCGAATCCGACTGGAAACTATGTCCAACCGAAGAGAATAAAGCGAATTTAACTAATATCTCTCGGCATTATAAAAATGAAATCTGTCTAGCGAAACGTAACTCCTACAATGTTTGCATTGCCAATGCCAACTCAAGTATGAAGGAGCTCTTCTCCATCTTGAAAGAACTTGAGTCCCCCATTGCCACACCAGATACCTGCATTAAAGACCAGACCTGGTGCACAGATATCCAAACAGCCCTAGCAAATAAAATCACCATACTGCAAAACAAAATCCAACTAAAAGAAGATTCCATAAACCTCACAAACAAGCCGCCACCTAACAACACTATCAACGACCCAACCAACAAATTCTCCTTCACTAAAACTACCATCTTAGAGGTAGAGAAAATCATCCTCTCCCTCAAACCGTCAAACTGCAAAGGTGGCATCTGCCCAGCACAACTAATAGAGACCTTTCACCGTTCATCTCAAAATTGATCAACACCTCCTTCGCCACAGGTAATATCCCAGCAAACCTAAAACAATCATGGGTGCTCCCAATTCTCAAGAAGCAGACTCTTGACCCCCTCATCACCACTAATTATCGGCCCATCACTACTGTACCCTTCCTACTGAAGATACTAGACAAGGTTGCCTATACACAAATTCAAAGACACCTTGAATTAAACAATCTACTGCGATCCAGACAATCTGGTTTCCGTCCACTCCACGGTACTGAAACTGCACTCATTGATCTAAAGACCCAAATAGACGAACTGAGAGATCAAGGTAAGACGGCACTACTCCTCTTACTTGATCTCTCAGCTGCCTTCGATCTGGTGGATCACATGATCCTCTGCAAACACTTGGACACTGCTGCACACTTCTCCACGCATGCCACCAAATGGATTGAATCCTTTCTGAGTGAGAGAACAATGAGAGTCTTCTCCCCCTCAGCAGCAGCTGACCCTCTTCCAATCACGTGCAGCGTCCCTCAAGGCTCCTGTGTCTCACCAACCCTGTACAACATATTCACTAAACCCCTCTTCGATGATCTGGACCTTCTAGGTATCACCTACACTAACTTTGCAGATGATACACAGATTCTCCTCCCGCTTTCTGGGGATCACAGCAAGGACAGGGAGTTGGTGAATAGGGTGTACCTCATTATCCAGGCATGGATGGCATCACATGGCCTCTGCCTGAATGATAAGACTGAGCTGATCATTCTGGGCACGCAGGCCAATATCAACAAACTAGGCAAGGACTATTCCACGTTTAACATAGATGGCAATAGCATCAAGGTTTCGAGTGTAGTAAAAACACAAGGCTTCTATCTCGACTCCACCATGTCTTTTGCCAAACAAGTCAACTCATTAGCTTCCATGACAGCCTATACCTGCAAATTAATAAGAGCAGGTAAACCTTTCTTATCTAATAACAGTTGCATGATCCTAGCAAGAGCCTTAATACTATCACGACTCGATTATTGCAATGCCCTTTACAGTGGCGCTAACAAAACTATCACCAAAAGGGTACAAATTCTACAAAATAACGCCCTTAGAACCACCTTAGGCATAAACAAAAGGGAACATATCTCCTCCACTAGACAACAATACAAATGGCTCTCCACCGACAATAAAATTCACCTAAAAATGCTCTCCTTGACGCACAAAGCCCTCAATAACGCTGCCCCCATTTACCTGATGGACAAGATTAAAAGAAAAATCTCTAGCAGACCTACAAGAACTCCCAACTCCAACTGTCTGGAAATTCCAAGATTTAAACTTGCCAAAATTGGAGGCACAAGCTTCCCTGTGCTAGCCGCTAAATGGTGGAATGCCCTGCCACACAACCTTAGATCAGACCAACCTTTCCCTCACTTTAGAACGAATCTTATCAAACACTTCAATAACAACAACATGTAAGGTTTGAAATACCTTAATTTGTGTTATGTTACTTATCTGAATGTATATATGTACCATCAAAGATGTATCACTATTGTAAATTTGAATTATGCAACATTGTAAATTGCTGTAACACTGTAATTTCTATGCAACATTGTAAGCCTCGTATATTCTGTTCACTGCGCCCGGTTACCCTTGGGTCTGGCGCGCAATACAAATAAATAAACAAACAAGTGTAGCTGGAGTTCTGTCCCCAACTGCACTGTGATATTAGTCTGCATTGATAGGCCTACAAACTGCACTGGATGATATCTAGATTGCATTGATAGGCCTCTCTCCCAGTATACAAGTCTCTCGGGTCTAGCTGGGTCTCTGTCCCCAGTTGCACTGTGTGATGTTTGGATTACATTGGTGGGCCTCTCTCCCGCTTTGCAGGTCTCCCTAGGCTAGCTGGGGTTCTGTCCACAATTGCACTGTTTGATATTAGACTACATTGATAGGCCTACAAACTGCATTGTATGATATTTAGACTGAATTGTTAGGCCTCTCTCCCGATTTACAGGTCCCAAGTCTACCTGGGGTTCTGTCCTAACTGCACTGTGTGATATTTAGACTGATTTGTAAGCCCTCTCTCCCACTGTGTGATATTTAGATTGAATTGTTAGCCCTCTCTCCCAATTAAGAGGTCTCAAGCCTAGCTGGGGCTCTGTCCTAATTGCACTGTATGATATTAGACTGCATTGATAGGCCTACAAACTGCATTGTATGATATTTAGATTGCATTAATGGCCTCTCTCCCACTGTGCAGTTAACCCAAGTATAGCTGGGGCTCTGTCCCCAATTGCACTGTGTGATATTAGACTGCATTAATAAGCCTACAAACTACAATGTATGATATTTAGACTGAATTGATAGGCCTCTCTCCTAATATAGTGGTCTCTCAAGTCTAGCTGGGGTTCTGTCCCCAATTGCACTGTATGATATTAGACTGCATTAATAGGCCTACAAACTGCATTGTGTGATATTTAGACTGCATTGATAGGCCTCACTCGCACTATACAGGTCTCCCAAGTCTAGCTGGGGTTCTATCCCCAATTGCACTGTAGGATATTAGTCTGCATTGACAGGCCTACATACTGCATTGTATGATATGTAGACCAAATTGATAGGCCTCTTTCCCACTGTACAGGTCTCACAAGTCTTGCCGGGGTTCTGTCCCCAATTGCACTGTGCGATATTAGACTGCACCAATAGACCTACAAACTGCACTGTATGACATTCAGACTGCATAGATAGACCTCTCTCCCACTATACAGGTCTAGCTGGGGTTCTGTAAGCAATAGCACTGTGTGATACTATACGGCATCGATAGGCCTACAAACTGCAATGTATGATATTTAGACTGATTTGATAGGCCTCTCTCCCAATATATAGGTCTCAAGTCTAGCCGGGGTTCTGTCCCCAATTGCACTGTTTGATACTAGACTGCATTAATAGACCTACAAACTGCACTGTACGATATTCAGACTGCATTGATAGGCCTCTCTCCCACTATACAGGTCTCCAAGGTCTGGCTGGGGCTCTGCCCCCATTTGCACTGTGTGATGTTTAGACTGCATTGACTGGCCTCCAGACGACATTGTACGATATTTAGATTGCATTGATGGGCCCCTCTCCCACTATACAGATATCTCGAACTTAGCAGGGGTTCTGTCTCCAATTGCACTGTGTGTTTTTAGACTGCATTGATAGGCCCCCAAGCTGCATTGCGTGATATTTAGATTGCATTGCTGGACCTCTCTCCCACCATACAGGTCTATCGAATCTAGCTGGGGTTCTGTCTCCAATTGCACCATGTGAGATTGGACTGCATTGTACTATATTTAGATTGCATTACTGGGCCTCTATACCCACTATATAGGGCGCGCGAATTTAGAAGACGTTCTGTGTCCAGACTGCGTTGTGTGATACTTAGATTGCATTGATTGAGCCTCTCACCCACTGTGCAGGTCTCCCCGCTCTAACTTTTGCTCTGTCTCCATTAGCACTGCTTGAGATTAGATTGCATTGATAGGCACACCCCCACTATAAAGATCTCTAATTTTGCTGACTGACTCACCCTAAAGTGAGACAAACCCACTAGTGAACTACTGAGTAGTGACACTCCAATTAGGGGCCCATGCTACATAAGGCGTTAATCCCAGCAGCACCCCTCCCCAATCCACTCTTCAATTAGGAGATACCCTTCTCAAACCCACATATCTAGCTCACCACATTGAACCGCGTCCTGGGAGACGGTCACTAAAGAGAGCCACCGACTAATCCTATAACCCATAACCGCCTCCCCTACCCTTTCAAGACAGCGACTGAACGAGTCGGTTACATCAACCGGAATACCACCTACAGACAAAGCCCAATCTAGTAGCGGACAGCCCGCCACTACTACACCACAAGACAACCAGACCAAATAGAACCAAATGGACATTCCCTAACAAACAAAGGCTAAACAACTTCCAACCTCACAATGCCGCACAAACGACCCATTCAGAGGGAAAGAACAAGAGAAGAAAGAACAAAAACTCCAGAACAACAACAAAGAAAGAAAACTACAGAACCCACCCACACAGACAGGAACAAAAATCGAGCCAACACTGAGAGAAGAAACAAATCCCTCTACTTAACTCCATACCTAGCTGACAACTGGGCACCACAGCAAACTAACCCGGCGCTAGAAGCAGCAACACCAAATAACCTAACACAAGCACGGAGAAGAAGGATGAACAATACAAAATACAACAAACACACGACTGATGCGATAACACCCTACATCACCAAAACAAGAGGAACTTCAAGTCAACAAACACAACCCCCGGAAGACGACCCCGATGAACACAAAAATCCAAGGCAGAACCTAGAGGAACTCTTCGAAGATGCAGACACCCCAAAACCGACTGCGCAACAAGAGCTCGACCAGGAAGGAAACCTCAACACCGAGCAGTCAAAACACTCAACAGAGATCTTCGACCTACTCGATGACAACGGCATTGACATCCTGTTCATCACAGAAACATGGCTGGATGACAACTACAAAATCACAGTCCAAAGCTGCCTTCCTACGGACTTCAAATGCCTTCAAATCAAGAGGAAAAACAAAAAAGGAGGAGGCATCGCAATAGCATTCAAAGAACACCTGAAATTAAAAATGGATGAACCACTCAACATCCTTAACTGCGATATCATGGTAATATACCTAACGGCGAGCCCAAAAACCAACATTACATTCATCCTGGTGTACAGACCACCGACATATGATGCAACCTTCGTCGACAATTTCATAGAAGCCATCACCAACATAGCCATCAACCACGAACACCTAATCATCCTAGGGGACTTCAACATCTGGTTTGAATACAGACACGTCAACTCCCATAACTCACTGAACAACTAACTACCATGAAACTATGACAACTAGTCAAATGGGCAACAAACTCGGCAGGACACACCCTCAACGCAATTTTTGCCAATGAAAATCACCACGGCACCGCCGATACAAATACTGTGGAGCGACCACCTGATCATCCCATTCACGATCACCATGCCCACCCTAGTATGCATCCAACCTCCTAAACTCACAGCCACCACAAAAAGAAACTGGAAACACGTCAAAGAAAGTAACCTATTCGAACAACTGGAATTAACCAAGCCCTCAACTGCAGAACTAGAGCTAGCTGACCTAGATGGGAAAGCGGAACTACTACACAAATGGATTGCAGACACAATAGATAAGGTTGCCCCTGAAAAACCATTCATTCCATCGAAAAAAGAGCAACGGCAAAATGGTTCACCCCACTATTAAGCACCATGGAAAAGGAAAACAAAAAGATGGAACTGGAATGGAGGAAAGAATACAACCCAGACAAAAAAACCCTGTTCCAAAAACAAAGCCGTGCATACAAGAAATAAATTCAAAAGGCGAAGAGAAGGCATTATGATGACAGAATCACCAATGCCACCAACATACAAAAAGAAATGTTTAACATCATTAAAGAGATGTGAAACCCACCAGGCTGCGATAATACCCCAACCCCCTCAGAGAAACTTTGCAACGACCTGGCCGACCACTTCAACAAAAAAAATCAGTGACATCCGACAAACCATACAAGAACAACCAACCACGAGATACAACCAAAAGAACCTAACAAAGAACCTCAGCACAAACTCAAAAACTTTCCGGAAATTTCAGCAGAGGCATTCGCAATGCTGGTAAAACGCAGCAAGAAAGCTGGATCACCCATGGCTCCCTGTCCCCCGGACATCTACAAATCATTCCTCGCACAAGGAACGGCAGCAGAATACTACAGAAACCTTCTAAATTTATCACTAGCAACAGGAACCGTACCGAGGATCTTCAAATCGGCATATATCAAAGCACTTCTAAAAAACACAAGTGGCGATGTAAAAGACCTCTCCAACTACAGGCCGATCTCAAACATACCCTACCTGGCAAAACTCCTCGAAACCTACATATATAAACTCACCCAGGAATACGTAGAAAAACATCACCTGCTAGACCAAGCTCAAGTCGGTTTCAGACCAGCAAGAGGAACGGAAACAGCACTACTATCCATTTGGGACGACCTAAAAACCAACGCAGACTCAAACACAACCTCAGCCCTTATTCTGCTCGACCTCTCTGCAGCCTTTGACACAGTTAGCCACGACACGCTGACCAAAACACTAGAGGACATAGGCATAACAGACAAGGCACTACTCTGGACTAAATCATTCCTAGCAGACAGAACAGAAACAGTATGGTTTAAACCCTGCAAATCCACTCTGCGAGTTAACGACTGTGGAGTGCCACAAGGATCTTCACTGTCACCACTATATTTCAACATCTACCAGACTCCGGTCATCAAAATCTTAAAAAAATACAACATTACTTGCTACAACTACGCAGATGACACTCAAATCATCACCAAATCAAAGATTCCGAAGCGGATCATTCAGCCCTAATCGGCTGCCTCAAAGAAATCCTCAACTGGATGAATGCCAACAACCTGAAAATCAACCCAGGAAAGACAGAAATCATGATCATATCCAAAGACCAAGAGAACAAAACCGCCATCCCGTGGCCAACGGAATTGGGAACCTCACCAACACCATCTAAGGTAGTAAAAAATCTGGGCGTCCTGATGGACAATACCCGAACCTTAGAACCCCAAATAAATGCAACAGTGAAGAAATGCTTTTTCCTACTCCACACGGCAGGAAGAATCCTACCTTTCCTGTCCTTCATGCACAAAACACTCACTATCGTCGCCCTCATCATGTCAAGAATCGACTATGCAACCAGTCTCTACCACGGAATACCAGAATACCTCTTGAAGAAACTGCAATGGATCCAAAATGCTGCAGCCAGACTACTCCTCAAACTATCCAGAAGAGACCACATCACCCCTGCCCTAAAAACACTACACTGGCTCCCAGTAAAACATCGCATCACCTTCAAAACCATGTGCATAACGCACAGGGCTATCAGTGGACAAGGAGCAGAATTCCTACAAAAGAAAATAATCTACAAACCACAGAGGCCCCTCCGATCTAGCAACGAAATCCGCCTGGAACTAAAACCATACCTCAAGAAAAAACTTGGAGGCACCTCCTTCTACCACTTAGCCGCAAAAACCTGGAACAACATCCCAAAAGAGATCAGAAACACCGAAGATAACCACAAATTCAGGAAATTACTAAAAACCTGGCTCTTCAAGACCTCAGACTCAACCTGAAAATAGAAACAGAAAAAGGGATGAAGGAATAGGAAAGGCCACTAACATCCCTAGGATGCCGGGCAGGCGACACAGGATAGACTAAAACACAGGTGACAACCCATTGAGACAGAGTCAGCACAGGCACTGGCAATCACCACACTAGCCGAGTGGTGGACATTGGCAGGTGCACTGGCCACAAGAGCAGGTAAGGAGGTCAGGAGGGCTTGTGATGGAGGCTGGTTGAGTTGGGGGCCAAATGTGATAGGGACCTTAATGCAAGATGGGCCCAGATCAGGACAGAGGAGCATCAGGAGAGACTTCGCAAGCCCAGCGCCTCAATTCAGGATAGAGATGCCAACTAACCAATTCTACTAACAATTTCCACCTCTGCACACACCTCTCAAACTCCAAACCAAACACAACCACAAACCTACAGCACAACAAACCGCACAAACCTCACTACACTGCAACAACAAAACAAACACACACATAGACCTCCACAACAGTACACAATGACTACCGGCTCCAAACACCCCAGGCCCAGCCAACGGAACCACCGGGCCGTAGCCGTCAACAGCACATCACCGCTCCCTTGCACTTTTCCTGCTTCCTCCCATTAACGGACCCTCCCTTCCTCTTTCAGAGCCGCCAGAGCGTCAGGGGACCACTCATGTGGTGATATTGCGCAGTACAAATGTCCTTTAACATTAACATATACATTTAACTTCAAAGCCATATACTTGGAAGCTATACAACTAGATCTATACAAGTAAATGTAGTTGGACATGCAAAAATCATGATTTGATTTTTGCTTGTCTCTCTCCCTACCCACCTGTTTATTTTGTCGACTACTTAAATTAATTGTTTAAGATAACAGACTGAAAGTACCTTTAATATATTGCCTTTGATAAACAGTAATCGTCTGATGTCAAGTGCCTAAGAAATGTATTACATTTAAAAATGTTTAAATTAAATCAAGTTGAGGAGGGAGAAAATGCCTTTTCTAGATGGGGATGGATGCAGAGGATTTTCCCCAAGACAGGACCAGATTACCCGGCGAGAAGATCTGTGTCCGTCGGCAGCCTGACTGGAGGGGACGCTGACATGTCCAGAAGGTCCGGGAACCAAATCTGCCTCGGCCACGCCGGTGCGACGAGGATCATCCTATACCGGGACCGTCTGAGTTGACTGATGAGTCGCAGTAGCAACGGCGGGAAGGCATAGAGGAACAGGCCGTCCCAGGGGAAGGAGAATGCATCCCCCAAGCTCCCCGACTGGGGAAACCTGCTGGTGAACCTCTGGCACTTGGTGTTCGTCGCCGTTGCAAACAGACTGCCCCATCGTCAGAAGAGAAGTTCCACTTGATCCTGCCGAAGCTCCCACTTGTGGCAAGAGCGCAGCTCCCTGCTGAGTGAGTTGGCGACAGTGTTCTTCACTCCTGCCAGGTGGAAGGGTACCAGGAACATTCCCCGAGGGACGGCCCAGTGCCACAGATCCTGCGCTTCCTTGGAGGGAGCCGGGGATTTGGTGCCCCCCTGCTTCTGGATGTAGAACATCATGGTGGTGTTGTCAGTGAAGACCCGTACCACTTTGCCCGTGAGGGACGGAAGGAAGGACCTGATGGCCCAGAACACGGCCCAAAGCACCAGGATGTTGATGTGCAGCGACCTCTCCTCTGGGAGCCAGAGGCCTCTTGCGTGGAGATCTCAATTGTGCGCACCCCATCCCTCCAGGGAGGCGTCCGAAGTCCATGCCCGCGGCGAGGTGCGTGCGGGTGCCCCACCACCGGATCGCTTGTCGGAAAACCTCATTGAGAGTGATCCTGTCTTCGAAGCTTCCCGCCACTTGTATCCACCGGGCGTCGAGGAACTCCTGCAGTGGCCACATCCGCAACCTGCACAGACGCATGAGGTAGATGCATGACGACATCATGCCGAGCAGGGACTTGACGGATCTCACCCTGGCAACTTCCATGGTCAACAGCCATTGTACCTTGCCCAGGATGGCTTTTATACTCTCCTCCGACGGTGAAGCCAGCTGCGACCGTGTTGAGCCTGGCTCCCAGGAACAGGGCATCCTGCGATGGCACCAAGCAGGACTTCGCATAGTTTATCGAGAACCCCAGTTCCGTGAGCAGAAGGACGGTCCTCGCTGTGTGGTCGACGGCGAGTCTCTTGATTCCGCTCAGATGAACCAATCGTCCAGATAGGGATAGACGTGGATCCCCTGGAGGCGCAGCCGCGCTGCCACCGGTGCCAGGCACTTGGTGAAGACCCTTGGTGCCGACTTCAGCCCAAAGGGCAGTGCCTTGAATTGATAGTGCCGTCCCTGCACCACGAAGCACAGAAACTTTCGATGCCCTCTGTGTATGGGGATGTGGAAGTATGCATGCTCCAGGTCCAGCGACGACAGGAAATCCCCTTCTTCCAGCTGTCCCAGCATGTGCTGAAGGGTGACCATCCAGAATTTTTGAGATTTTATGTATTTGTTGAGGCAACGGCGGTCTAAAATGGGTCGCCAGCCAGCGGTCTTCTTTCGGGCGAGGAAGTACCGCGAGTATACTCCGGAGCCCCAGAGTCTCATCGGGACGAGCTCTATTGTGCCCTTTTTCAGCTTTGATCGTACCTCCAGAAGTAGCTGTGGAATGTGGTTTTCTTTCCTGGCCACCTGTGGAAAGTGTGGGCTCTTCCTTTGGAACTCGAGAGTGTGCCCGTGGGCCAGGGCATCCAGCAACCAATGGTCAGTGGAGATTGATTTCCACACCCTGACGAAGTTCGCCAGCCGGACTCCCACCAGGGTGCACGGGTGGGGGCTCAAAGTCACGGCCGGTTCAATCCTGCTTCACGGAGGCCTTGCCACCTTGGGCCCCTTGGCGACAATGACAATGTTCACCGGCCTTGCTGCGGCCTCTGTAGGCTTCCTGCGAAGAGCGGGCCGCTTGACGGTACGATGAAGAGCTGCCGCTGAATCCTTTGGAGGCACCTTGAGACTTTCCTACGGGGGTCCCGAAAGGAGAGCCGTCGCTGATGAAGTGTGCCCAAAGCACGGGCCGTCTCGGTGTCTGCCTCGATAGCCTGCAGTGACTCGTCTACCGCCTTACCGAACAGGTTGTTCCCGTCGAAGGGCATGTCCAGTACCCTGGTCTGTACGTCCTAACGGAAATCGGTGTCCCTGAGGAAACCGCACCGGCGAAGGCAAACGCTGTTGCCCATCTGGCGAAAGCCGGTGTCAGCAGCGATATCCGTCGCTACCGTGATGGCATGGTCCAAAGCCACCTCGCCCTCTTGTAGGATTTCACGAGCTTGCGCCCTCTTGTTGTCCGGGAGGAAGTCCAGGAGGGGGGAGATTTTAAACCACAGCTCCCTATCGTAGCAGGCCACGATAGCGAGAGCATTGGCTGCCTTAAAGGTTGCGGATGACCCGACATCCCATGGCATCTAGCTTCTTCCCCTCGCCGTCCGGCGGGGAGGTGAAAGTCGATGCCATTGCCCTTGCTGATTTCTTCTTAGCCGCCGCAGAGACAACCGAATCCGGGGGCGGCTGCGCCCTGAGGCACAAAGGCACGGAGTCTGGAACCCGGTACTACTTCTTGTATCGTTCTCTCTTCGCAGGGGCCGTGGACGGGTTCTTCAGCAGGGCCAGTCCTTCGTCCCATATGTCGTCCAACAGTGGCACTGAGAGTAAGGTCTTTCTCTTGGCCTCTCGTCGTTGATAAAGGAATCCCTCCTTCTTCTGCTCTTCGGGGCATAGCTGGAAAAGCTCTTGAGGCCCTGGTGATCATGGCGTGAAACAAGCCAATTTCGTCGGGAGGGGAAGCCCGGGGAGGGAGCGATGGGAGATCCGTTCCATCGTCTACCCTGCCGTCCGTCCCCCTCGTCGCCGTCTCAATTTCCGTCTCATCCCTTGGCGGAGGGGATGGAGGTGCAGAATGGAAAGGTGGGGCGGATGGACTCGCATCCGCTTGGCTGGAGGACTCCCCGACGGTCCAGGTGCCGCTGGATCGTCCGCCGGAGGTAAGGGTAACCTTGTCCTTATTTCTGTGCACAGGGTGTGCAGTGCCAGCAAGATGTCTTCCGGTACGTCCGACGGTGGTGGCATCAGTTGCGACGGGAGCATCAGCAGAGGTTCCTCCGGTTCCTCGTCAACCTGCAGTTCTTCATCAGCTCCACCCTCGCTCTCCACGTCCGCCTCGTCGGGATCCTTCCCGTAGGTCCTGACCTTGTTGAACCTCTTGTCCAGGACAGACATGATGACAACCAGCTTTTCCTCTGAGGAGGTATCTGATTCTCTAGGACTATCATGCCCCCACCCCCTCCTTCTTGGCCCCGGGCTTCACGGGGGTCTTTCCGATCGGTTGGAAAGACGATTGCCTCCGGTATGGCAGGGAAACTCTAGGCCTGGAGGCTGTCTCCACTGGGGTCGCCTCTGCGGGCTTCGCCAGGGATGCCACACCTCCCTCAATCGAGGCCTTAGCCGGGTGAATATGGGCCTTCACGACCTTAGGTGCGTCTTAAGCCTTCACCGCGTGGGGAGGGTCACCGCCTCGCTCCCCCTTGGCTTTCTCTATTGGGATCGACTGGGGCTTCTCACGAAGCTTACCCGGGTTCTCAGACTTCCTTTTCACCGAGCCGGAGCGTTGGCTCGTGGTTGACGGCGTCGGTGATGTTGCGCCCGGCCTGGCAGCTGAGGAGCCCGAACCAACGGCGCTCCCGGTGCCCGCGGACTCGTGCGCTTTGCCTTCATTTGGGCCCCCGTCAAAGGTTTTAGAAGACTGCTCAGAATTCTTCTCACCTGCTGCCGGGCTCTTCGCCTCCAGTCAGCGAGTCGTTTACGACAGTACTTCATGTTCCGGACGGAAATGTTGTTGCAGAAAGCACGATCCTCCTCCACGTGCGACTTGTCGGAGTGCAGGCAGTAGAGGCACCGGGAGTGCTCATCCTCCTTGAAGACGGTCTCAAGTCCACATCCCGGGCAGATCCGAAACAGCTTGGATCCAACGGGCGTCGAGTCTTTGTCTTGAGCCATGTCCACGTGGGGTAGGCCTCAAAGATCTTCCAGAATCCTCCAAGAAGTGGAATTCGACTAAAAATCGCCCTTGAGGGGGGCAGAAATTTCCAAAACGGTTCCCCGTTAATTGGAAGATGAATCGGTGGAGCTTGAGGCTCAAATTGACCGAAAAAAATAAGAGAAACTCTTTGAAAAAACGCAACATGCAATAAAAGCTCGCGTGCTAAGCACGAGGACTCCCAACACTTGAACGTGCGGTAAAAATATGAAGATGGCTGCCAGAGGAGGTTCTTAGGTAGAGGGCAGTCATTGGCTTGGGGCAGTATGACCCAGAGACCAGTGATTGGTTATTAGTAGAAAGACAGTTCAGAAACGAAACTGAAACTGATTTTTTCTTTACTGAGGATTCCCAGCCTGACACCGGGGAATATTCTTGAGCATGTGAATCCATGCCAGACCCCATGCTGGAGATCCTGGCAATACCTTAAATTGAATTAGACGAAATCTAGCATTGAGGGAAACCAAGCGTGTCTGCATGCACATGTCTTCCGAACTCTTTTCTAAGCCCAGATCTCTACCACACGCCTCTCGGAGTGCGGATAGTGGTTTGCCAACCCGAGCCTGCAGCAGTCCGTAAAACCTGGATACTATCCCGATGTTCGAAACACCTGTCAAGACTAGTGCAAGAAGGGGCTCGTCTGGGGGAAGCATGGGGATCTCCTTCCATATACACTTGAACGCGCTGTGTACGCCTGTGTACTGTAGCCATCGAGAGGTTCGCCTACAAGGCGACCCGGGAAAACCAGACCAAGCTACGACGGAGTCCATAACAAACATGTCACCCAGGGTGGAGTAGCCGTCCTCTGCCCATTTTGCGCAGCAGACATGCCAATCTTAAGAAACCCAGAATGGAGGTTCCAAAGTGGCAGATCCCTATGGAATGGGTGTGGGCCAAAAGTAAGCCGATGTATTTTATCCCATGCTAATGCGTTGGTGGCCGGCAGGCTGGCCACCTCCGGATCTTTCCATAATGGGGCCAATGCCAAGGAGTGGGCGTCCCTAGGTTTGACAGCGAGTTGTTCAATCTTTACATGTGGGAGTGGTGTGCCCTCCGCGAACCAGTGGATAGCGAATTGGGCCTGGGCCGCTAGCCAATACTTCTCGAAGTCAAGGGCAGCCAGTCCTCCCTGTTTGAACGGTCTTGTGAGCGTGGCCTATTTGAGTCGCACTGCTCCGGAGTGCCACAGAAGGCCATTTACAGCGAACTGGAGTGCTGCAAACTGTTTTGCCCCAGGTCATATAGGCATATTCAGAAAACGGTACAGTAGTTGCGGTAATACGACCATCTTCAGAAGCGACACACAGCCTGCCAGGCGTGCATTGTTACCGTGAGTTGCTGCAGATATGACTCAAAGTTTCGGTCATACAGTGAGGTTTGGTCCCTCGTGACTATCACCCCGAGATATTTAATCTCGTTTTGAGACCAGGCAAACCCCATGAGGTCACTTGGGGCAGCGGTGGCTTCTGTTAACGGTAAAGGTTCTGACTTTGCACTATTGACTTAAAGTCCAGATAGAAGCCTGAATCAGAGTATACCACGCATGATGGGGGCGAGGTTCTCGTCAGTTCCTGGCGTACAACAATGTGTCTGCATACAGTGATATTTCAGGAGAGCCTGATGCCCCTCTGTGCGTGCCCCTGTCGCATTAGGTCGGCTAGAGGCTCCATAACAGCAAAGATTAGTGGGGACAGCGGACAACCATGTCTGGTACCCTCAAGGATGTAAAATATGGACGAGAGCTACAAACCCTGGCCACTGGCTGCGTATAAAGCAGCCTAATCCATGAAACAAATCGGGGCTGAAATTGCACTTCTCAAGCACAGTCCAGAGGAACAGTCGGGAAACTGAATCGAAGGCCTTCTGAATATCTGGTGTCACAGCTGGTTCTACATGGGCTTGAATGTTAAATAGCCGCCTCATGTTGAGGGCAGTAGAGCGGCCGGTCACAAATCCTGCCTGATCCGGGTGAACCAGATAAGGCATATAAGGGCAGAGACAAAGGGTCAACACCTTTGCAAATATTTTAATATCGCTATCAATGAGTGACAAGGGACGTTAAGAGTCACACTTTGTAGCGGATTTACTGTACTTTAATAGTACCATTATCACTGCTTCTCTAAGTGTGGGGGGTCCCGTTTCCGCAGGATTCGTCCCATAGAGCAGACAAGTAGGGCGAAAGGAGGGACTTATAGCATTTATAGAAGTCCATGGTGACACTGGGGGCCTTGCCAGTAGGCAGAGCTCTATGGCCAGTGAGATTTCCTTGGCACTCATCAGACCGTCTAGAGAATCTCTCGGCTCGTCAGAAAATACTGAAAGCGAAGGGCATCTAGAAACGAGTCTATGTCAGGGCCGGGTGCCACATCATTATTGCTGAAAAGTGCTGCATAAAATGATCGAAATACCTTGTTTACATCAGAAACCGTGTGGACGAGTACCCCAGTGGGGTCCTCAATGAATGGGATGTGGCGGTCACCCTCCTCCTGCCGTATCACTCTGGCTAGTACTCTGCCCAGTCATTCCCCTTCATCATATTGCCTTGCTGCATGTGGGTTGTCAAGAAACCTCCGCTCCCTG
The DNA here is from genome assembly GCF_040938575.1 of Ambystoma mexicanum. Taxonomy (NCBI): domain Eukaryota; kingdom Metazoa; phylum Chordata; class Amphibia; order Caudata; family Ambystomatidae; genus Ambystoma; species Ambystoma mexicanum. The sequence goes on along the minus strand of NC_090933.1, from coordinate 949,453,671 downwards.
TCAGCATGGGATCTAAAGTCTTCCAGCGCATCTTTGATGTCGCCTAGTGTGGTGGTCACCGGGTTAATCAAGTATTGCAATTCGAGTGACTTGAGGGAGGCTTCGCTGTCCCGAATGTTTCGATGGATGGTCCTAACAATCCCTGTGGGTATCGACGGTGGCCGCGTTGATCTGGAAATAGTCAGCAGCACATTCCTCAAGCTCATCTCTGAACCGGGTATAGGAACAATTGAGGCTTAAGCCTCTAAGGGCGTCTTGTGCTGTGTGTGGAACCCCAGGCTAGAGTCAAAGTGACAGCGGAGTGGTCAGAGTATGTCCTAGGCAATATATACGCTTCCACCATCCAATTAATCAGTGTTCCGGATATCAGCCATCGATCAATCCTAGAGTGAGAATCATGCACTTTAGAGTAAAAGGAGTAAATGCGTGTCTGTGGGTGTAGTAGTTGCCAGGCGTCTTCAACCCCTAGCCTGTTCTGGCCCTCTAGAATGGCCCGAGTTGCTCTGGATAACTGCTGTGCTTTGCTCCCGGATCTGTCCAGATTGACATCGACAATAGTGATAAAGTCCCCACCTCAAAGGACAGGGACGAGAGGGTATTGCCAGAAGATCTATTATCTGTGAATAAAAGTTAGGATCATCTACATTAGGGCCATATATATTAAACATTACCACTTGCAAACCTAGTAGCACCCTGTGCACCAGAACATAGCACCCAAGGGGGTCCATGTGAGCAGGCTTATGCATGTACTTAGTGATTTATGTGTAAGGGTCATGACGCGACGGCTCTGAGAAGAATATTGTGTTTAAAAGCGGTTCATACCCCAGTTTCTGGCGAATCTGATACTATTGGTGGTTAGGGTGTGGGTTTCCTGTAAAAAGAGGATGCAGACCTTATGTCGCTCGGCGTAAAGCTGTAACTTGCCCATCTTAACGTGATTACCCAGTCTTTTGACATTCCAGCTCATACACAGAAAAGTATCACCAACCATCAGGCCATTACAACCAATAGATCATAGGCCCTCCGCGGGAGAGTATGAAAAACCATGCAAGAGTATTACAGCTTGTACTAGCAATAGAGGAGATCTAGGGGTCGTTAGAATACAGTGCGCTAGTTGGTACCACAGATTGTGGGTGATAATCGGGCCTGCTGCATTGGCACCCTTCCACTGGTGCCCCCTAGTGAACACCAGGACAAGTAAATCAAAAGCTAGGCAATGAAGGTAAACACAATGCGCAGATCCAAAATGTTGTTATGTAGTCCATAAGAGAAATCTGATTCAATGGCTTCAGTGCTCAATGTATTGATAGTAGAACAGCCGACACGTGTTTCGACCTATCCGGTCGTTATCAAGGCTGTACATTTATCCCAATAGTAGAAAAGAAATGGTGTCACAAATGAAAATACATAACCAGATAATATAACATCCGTATTATAAAAAAAGCCATACACATTGAAAAGAAAAGGAAAATGTCATACCAGTGTCCAGTATAAGGTTGAAGCCAGTAGTAAAGAAACATAATGATCCAAGAACAGAAACAAAATAAAATTCCAGTTAATGAGAACTCATTGATCATTCATCGTATGAATTTGGACTCACAAGATTTGCAAGCTTTGAAGCAACTGGAAGAAGATCCCACTATTACAATTAAAGAAGCCGACAATGGCGGTAATATTGTCACACTCAACACAGACGATTACATTCAGATGGGATTGAAACACTTGGAAACACCAGACTGTTACATCAAACTTACAAAAAATCAGACAAAGGAAATAATATTGGCATTGGTCAGGATTTCTAACGGATAATGAGAAACAATTTCTAACTATTACTGACCCCACGATGCCAACTCTTTATTTTTTGCCAAAAATTCATAAACATTTTGATCTATTGCCGGAAGTTAGGCCCATCATGAGTGGCATCGGATGGGTCACTGAGGCTATTTCTCAATATCTGGATGAGGTTTTTCAACCTTTTGTTATCCAAACGAGTACCTATCTTAAAGACAGTCCACAAGTCTTACAATATTTGCAAACTATATTATGGCAACCCACCTTTTGTTTGGGTACACTAGATGTTACAGCTTTGTATTCTAATATCAACCATGAGCTGGCTATTCAAGCAATTGACTTCATTTTTCGAAATACATCAGTATCTTATCACTGTCATATTCAAATGGTTAAATAATTACTCACATTTGCACTTACAATGTATGTCTTTTTTAACAATGTATACTATTTGCAGTCCAAAGGCGTTGCCATGGGTGCTAAATTTGCACCTTCTTTGGCAAATCTCTTTATGTCACACTTTGAGGAAACCCACATACTTAGCAAGCCTGAATTTCAAAATAGCCTGGTGTGTTGGAAAAGATATATAGATGACATTCTAATTATTTGGCAACGCACTAGTAATTCATTTGATGACTTTGTTACTTATATTAATAACAATCATTTTGGAATCACTCTGTCTGGTCATTCAAACCCCACTATGATTACGTTCTTAGACCTGGAATTTTTAGTTGAAAACAATGCACTCCAAATCAGAACATTTTGCAAACCTACAGCTGCCCATGCAATATTGCACGCCAAAAGCTGTTACAAAAAAGCTACTATACTCAATATCCCTAGTGGTGAATTCTACAGAGCAAGGAGAAATTGTTCAAGAGACATGGATTTCAAATCTGAATGCATACAGCTCACCACTCGCTTCATGCAGCGAGGCCATTTAGCTTCCCCATTGCATAAGGCATCCTACAAATACCAAACTGCTAAACAAGTTGATCTATTGGGCACCAAACCTCATGTTGATGTCAAACAAAGGCCCATTTCTATCATTACTCAATTTTATAGAGACTCCTCAACCTTGTTGAAACTTGCTTCCAAGCATTGGCACCTCTTACATCTGGATCCAGACTTAACACCTTACATCTCTGAGAAGCCCAATTCTATTTTCACTAAAGCCAATACTCTCTGTAACAGACTCAGTCCTTCCTTTTTTGATCCCTCCAAGACAGAAAGAAATGTAACATGGTTACAACAACCAGTGTTTTTTTTAATGTGGTAATTGCAACCAGTGTCAACATGCTTATTCTAACTGTCAGAACTTTGTTGATCAAAATGGGACTCAAATTGCAAACAAAGATTTCATTAATTGCAAAACCAAATTAGTGGTTTATGCAATTATCTGTGTCTGCAATAAGTTATACATAGGAAGTACAATTAGGCAGTTGAGAATCCGTAATCTTTCTAGCCTCAATAAAACTGGTGTTAATTTGCCACTAGCTTTGCACTGGCAAATGGAACATCAATTAGCCAACAAAACAGATATTCGCTTTTTGGGCCTGGCAAAGGCCTCACTCAACAAACGTGGTGGCAATCTCTGCTTGAAACTGAGGCAGCTTGAATGGAAGCTTATCTGCCATTTTAGATGCACCACTGCCGGACTGAATTCAGATCATGAAATGCATGTTTTTCTTTGAGCATTTGCACTTCCTATTGATTTTAGTGTACTAATATGTGATGTCTGTTCGGATTGGATATGGCTGAAAAATCACTGTACTTTGTAGTCTCTTCAATTTTTTGCCCGAAGCTACCCAACAACTGTATTTGTTTTTCCTTATGTTTGGTCATATTACATATGGCTGACTAATTACTGTTCTTTGGTTCCCTTATTGCCTTGCCAGGACCCATCTATGGAATATGTTACTTATAGAAATTAATTTTCAATCTTTGTGTATATCATGACAATTATTCTGCACCATTGATGTGCAATTTTCTGATTTTAACATATCTGCCCTTACCAATAAGGCCTTAGCGTGTAAGTGTTGTACTTTATTCCTGTGGACCTTTAGTAATGTTCGCCTCTCATTTCATGATATTTGAAAATATTGAAATTTGAATATGGGGGTAATGAAGTTATATTTGCATGTACATGTATGCAAGAGACCCCGAATTACATTCTGCAACAACGTTGTGTTTTTTGAGGAAAATGTTTTCATATATCTGTAATTTGACCCCTCTGCCAGCCCCTGTGTGTCTAGAGAACCATTTGTACATATACATTGCAGATCTCGTAATGTGCTGTGGAAATTTGCACAATCAACCTAAAACAATTTATATGTTGTTAAACATAATTTATTTTATCCCAGAGTTACTACGTTCACTCTCTGACATTCAAACAGCTGTGGGTTATCTGTTCAAATATACTTACCTGCTGCTACAAACCACTTACTTCAGCAGTTTTAGCCTATTGATGAGCATTATATTGTTTTTGATGACTAGGTTTACACTGATCGCGGGCCGTATACTAATGACGCGTATGACGTCATCTGCAATACGTGCGCACGTGACATCACACAAAATGCGTGCGTGACATCACGCGCACGACCCTGCCGCTTTGTACACGCGGCCATTAATGTGCTTGTCCCTCTAGCTGCTCACACGGACTGGACATGTGGATTTACCCTTACTTGTGGATTTGACCCCATAACTCCTGAGAGCATTTTTGCTAAAGGTAAAACTTCTTTATAATTCCATATCATTATCAATTAACTAAGTATACAATACTTTTACAACTGGTTCCATAATTCAATTTTTTAGATTTTGAATCCTCACAAGCTTGCCCTCTACCGGATAAGTCAGCTAATTTTTCTTTATGTATTGCTTTAGGTTGTGCGCCCAATTATTATATTTTTTTTTAGACTTTATACTGGTTTACTCAAATTGGAGACATCCACTCTCTGTCTGCTTCACTTAGGGTTTATTCATTATTCTTGCAGGTAACAATCTTATTTGCCATCACTAACATTTTGCATCTGGACACGCGGTATGTTGCACCTTCCCACATGCACATTTACGAATCATGCTTTCTCTTTGTTAATGATGTCCAATGAGTTCTCATTAACTGGAATTTTATTTTGTTTCTGTTCTTGGACCATTATGTTTCTTTGCTACTGGCTTCCACCTTATACTGGACACTGGTATGACATTTTCCTTTTCTTTTCAATGTGTATGGCTTTTTCATAATACGGATGTTATGTTATCTGGTTGTGTCTTTTCATTTGTATTTTTGACACCATTTCTTTTCTACTATTGGGATAAATGTACAGCCTTGATAACGACCGAATAGGTCGAAACACGTGTCGGCTGTTCTACTATCAATAAATTTAGCACTGAAGCCATTGAATCAGATTTCCCTTATGGACTACATACCAAAATGTTGGATCTGCGCATTGTGTTTACCTTAATTGCCTGGCTTAGTATTACAGCTTGGTCACCAACTTGGCACCTCATCACATATCGTAAAGCATTTTTAGTTTAACTACAGCATGTAATATCAACAGTGATATGCTAGAAGGGTAAACAAAGTCATCCCAGGAAGTTCTGGTCCAGGAATTTCATTGCCTCCTCAGGAAGTGTCCAACCCGGAACTTAGCTGGATACAGCATAGCGTACTTAACCCGTGATCGCAGAGCCTCCTCTTTACAGCAAAGATGGATATCTGTTCTTGCTGCACAGTGATGGAAAAGTCGGGGTAAAGGTGGATTTTGTTAGAGCCTAGCATTAGCTCACCCTTCGCTCTGGCCGCTCGCAGTAGTGTGTCCCTGTCACGATAATTTAGGACTCTGGCAATTACCGGGCGAGGGGTGCTCCAGGTTTTGGCTTTGTGGTTAGAGAGCGGTGAGCCCTTTCTATTGAGAATTGGGGCGACAGATTGGGGCCGTCCAGGAGAGAGAGAGGAGAGTGCATTCAACAAAGTCTTCCATGGGGCCACAACGTCATCCTCCGGGACACCAATTATGCGCATGTTGTTGCTACAGGACCGAGACTCCAAATCGTAATTTTTCTTGGCGATGGCCTGCACCTGCCTGGAGAGCGAAGTCACATCAGCTCAGAGCGCAGTAATATCGTCCTCTGCCAGTCCAATTCTGGTCTCAGCCTCGGCGACTCGTATGTTGTTTTTTTCCATGCAGGCCTTTATTGTGCTGATCGTGCCGCTCATGTTGTCGAGCTTTGTGTTGAGGGTGGTAAACCCCTCTCATATATAGTCCATCAGTCGTACCTTGGTGGGTTCCCCGGCAGCAGACGTGGAGGGACTCGCTGTGGCTTAATTAGCCTCTCCTTGCTCCCTGGGCACTGCCTTGGCATACATATTAATAGAGCACTGCTTTTTCCCTGCCTCCTTTGGTAATGGCAGTGCAGCGTGCTGGGGCGACAGGAAAACAGGTGATGCAGATGGGAGAGTCTAAGAGAAATACAGTAGCGGCTGTAGTAGTGGTGGGTACAAAGGGTGCCTTGTAATGTCACTGCTTGGAGCAGCGGCTGGTGCAGCAGCAGAGGAGGCCTCCAGGTGCCGGGTTCGGGGGAGCTGAGGGGTTATAGGAGGGTATGGAATCTGCAGCACCAGTCGGTACAGTAACTGCTCAGGCCAGTCTGTTCCAATCGGGCATTCAGCTGGAGCAAGCAGCCCGGGAGGTTAGATGATCCCAAAGACTGGACGACATCAGGGGCAGGCAGCAACCCAGAGAGGGGGAAACAAAATGATGACTCCTGGAGGGAGAAAAGGCTGCTGTTAGGGTAACGTTATAGCACTGAGGGGCCTTCGAGATCAGTCCACAGCAGCCCTGCAATGGAGCACATGGTCTCTCCTGCGATAAAGGTATAGCCATGGGGTGTTGGGAGCAAGCTGCATGTGGGGAGCAGCAGATGGGCATGGCAGTGCCCTGGAGAATCTGACAGCTGCAGGGGGGAGGGATGGTCGTTGGCCACTCACTTCACCAACGGCCCAGCAGCGAGGAGGCGGGCCCTGGTATGAGTGTTGGTCCCCAGGCATAGCAGAGACAAGGCGGTGTTCATGAGGGAGCACGTGCCAGCAGACGTCGGTCACTGCAGTAGATCTTCTGGCACACCTCCCCAGACTAAGTGGTCCGACACTCCCAGGCACCCTCCCAGCGTGCCGCAACGCAGACTAACGGGGCCCCTCCTCTGCCAGACGTCAGCAGGGTGGCAGCCAGGAGCAAAGAAGCCCGCCAGTGATGGAGTATAGGGGCCGGCAGAGCTTGGATTCGTTGAGGGAAATTGTGCCGTCTGTGTTTTTGCAGTTTGTGGTCTGCAAAGTGCACCGAAAAGGATGTATATGCCGCGTTGTGAAGGATGAAGGCTGCAGAGCCACTCGTTCATGCAGCCATCTTGATGCGTGCATAACAGCATCCCATTTGTCATTTTAAGAATTGCATAACAAGGGGAACCTTGAAGATAGATACCTCTTCAGAAGATCGCTTAGAAATAGAGAGCTGCAAGATACCCCCTGATTGTACCAACATGGAGCCCCAAGTTGGCGAGGTGTAATAAGAATAACACCACCATAGGTGTACTGTATGTAAAAGGATCCACATTCTTATCCCTACACCAGCTGCAGAATGTGTTCCAACGGCATTGGTACAACGACTTTGTTGCTGCAGTCTTGAAGTCTGGATGGAGTACCCGGCCATCCTCTTGAGAGAAGGTCCTCTCTTTGTGGAAGACGTATTGAAGGGCAGATGGACATGTCCAGAAGGTCCGGGTACCACATCCTCCTGGCTCAATCTGGAGCAATTAGGATCATGGATTTCCTGAACCTCCTCATGACTTGAGGAAGACAGGGACTGGAGGAAACACGTACATGAGTGGAAACTCCCAGTCCACTACAAACGCGTTTCCTAGAGCTCCTCTTAGGGGAAATTCCCTTGAGCAGTACCATTCGAACAGATCCACTTGGGGGTTACCCAGAGGGTGAAGATCTCATGAAGGACTTCCTGAGATAGTTCCCACTCGTGGGAGACTGCTCTGCCTGCTCAGAGCATCCGCCACCGTATTCTCCACTCCGGCTAGATGAGCTGATGATAGGGAGATTCCTTCTTGGATTGCCCAGTACCAGAGCTGCATTTCCTCTCTGCACAGTGGTAGTGACCCTAAACCTCTTTTTTTGAGGTAGTACATGGGCACTGTATTGTCCATCATTCTCAGGATGTTATTTCCCCGTACAGAGGGCAGAAAGGCTACTTTGATTGCCCTCAGCTCCAACAAGTTGATATGTAGTTTGGTCTCCGATGGAGACCAGCGACCGCCGATTGTCAGGTCGTTGGAATGTGCTTCCCACGCTGTGAGTGAGGCCTCCGTAACTACCTTTATTTCCGGCCATGGTTACCAAAATGGTTCTCCATTCAAAATGTTGTCCTTGCAGGTGCACCACAGGAGATCCTGGGCGACTGTTTGGAACCTGAAGGAAATCCGACATCCTGCCTGAGAATTGAGACCATTGAGTCATGAGAGCCCACTGGAGGGATATCATTGTCAGGCGCGCTCTGGCACCAGAAAAATGCAGGATGCCATGAAGCCGAGCAACCTCAGAAAGTCGAAGGCTGGGAGACGCTGGGCACTTGGAATTTGGTGACCATCTGCAGAATGTCTTGAGCCCTCTACCTTTTTGCCTTGAGGACGACCTTAGGGGTCGAAACACGTGTCGGCTGTGACCACAATAAATCACTTTCTACCTTATTTGGACCTTCTTCTTATTCAAAGACAGTTGAGCTCTCACCTTAAGGATTTATCCATTTGATTACTGATTCCTCTGCACGCTACATACTGCACAGACTCTGTTTTATACTACTAACTGTTGGAGCAACCTGGGAGAACCTCCTGTGCAGAGGTTGCTGCACTGGGATGCCCGAATTCTTGGGAAATTGAGCGCACCCCACATTTGTCACTCCCCAACCCCTTTCTGTTTACTTGTGATGGATTGGCACATGAAAGTAAGCATACTGAAGGTCCAATGATACCATCCAGTCCTGAAGCTGGAGGGCCTGAAGGATCTGAGAAAGTGTAACCATCTGGAACTCGTCCTCCCTGAGGAACTTGTTCAAGTCTCTTAAGTCCAAGATGGGTATCAATCCTTGGTCTTTTTCTGGAATTAGAAAGTATGGGGAGTACCAACCCTTGTTCCTCTCTGCTACAGGTACTGGTTCTATAGCACCTTTCTCTAGTTAAGATTTCCTGCATAAGGAGCCGATCTGGAACTTTGAAAGAGCTGTTGCCCGTTGGATGACAGGCTTTTTTTTTTAGGAAGGGAAGGCAGTAACCCTGGGCAACTGTTTCCAACACCCATGCATCTGAAGTAATGCCTCGCCATTCTTTCAGATGCAGCGAGAGTGCTTCCCACTGGGGTCTTGTGATCTAAGACCTCAGAGGTTTTGAGGCGGCTGTAGCAGTGGCTGATGGTAAAGCAGCCGCTGCCTGGGCCATTCTAGTACCTCTTCCCAGTCCACCACAGGGAAATCTTTTCTGACCTCTTTGATTGGACAGTCCTCTCCCCTCCAACTGAGGAGTAAAAGCGAAAGGACCTATCCCTCCAAGGTGTGCCTGTGGGGCAGTTTTGTATCTGTCTAATAGAAGCACCAAGGGACTTTGCTGCAGCTTTAGAGGTCTGTAATTTCTCCAGGCTCTCGTCAGCCTTGTTACCAAATAAATGTGTGTCATCAAAGGGCATGTTAAGCAATCTGGATTGCACATCTGGAGCAAAACCCGACTTTCTTAACCAGGCAAATCTGTGCATAAATATACTAGCCGCCATGGAGCTGCTGATGCGGTCAGCAGTGTCGAGACCTGTCTGGAGAGACTGGTCTGGAGGGATTCGCAAATTGCATCTTTAACATCCTTGACTAGATTAAAAAATCTGTCTCTTTCCTCCCCTTCTATCAGCACATGTGTTTATTTGCTTTTAGTTGGAAATCATCCATATGCCTCAATATTCCTCCAAGGAAAGTCAAGTCCTGTAAAACGTGTGCTCTGAAATCCAGCGAGCACCAGTATTAAGTTTAGGCAGTAGTGCTTGATGGTTGCTTGGGAGCGACAGGTCTACGATACCAAAAACCAAGGCAGAATTCTAAAGGGGGTCTTCATTCGCATCCATCGCTGTCGTATGTTAGGAGCCAAGAAGCTTTGACCCAGGAGGTAGTAGACCTGTCCAGTCTCGGCAGTGAAGTTTGACGCATTCAGTGATTTATTCTTGCCAACACCATGACAGGGAAGGATACTCCCCGCAGCACCTCCTCCCCCGCTGCACACCAAAAGCCACCACGTTGTTGAAAGAACATTAGCCGCACATTTTTCACCCAGTATATTTCACTTGCTTAGTATCCTTCGTTGATGCACCAGAAATTGCTATCTTGGCACGTTTCCAGTAGACAAACCTAAAGGAGCTGCTTATCTTTTCGAACAAATCCTTGTGAAATTCCAGTAAGGAAACCCAGTTTCATGCCTTATCGGGCCTATGTATTTTATTAACCCCATGTACCCCCGCCCCTCACTTACTACTTCAACTACCCAGTTTCCGGTTTAGCCTTTTCCGTCTTTAAATTGGCCTGTGATAAAATAACATAGATGGAAAAATTATCTTTGAAATGTCCCAGATGTAAAGGCATCACCAGGATAAGCGCCACTCAGCCCTGCTGGGACCATTTTAACCAGAGATATAGGTTACAGTGTTAAAAATTGTCTACTAGATGGCAAGAACAGGATTTCCTCAATTTCTACTTTCAAAACCAAAAGCAGCTCATTTACTTTAAAAGGTCAGTATTCTAACCAAGAAATACAGAGTCTCCGGCAAGGACACAAATTTAATTGCCAGAACCAATTCAAGACAAAGCCATAAGAACTTTGAAAACAGCTCAGCGTACACACATCCTGCCAAATCTAGAACCAACGATTAAACCCTGTTTATGAAAATTTAGATTTTTTTATTAAACATAATTCGGGTTGTATAAAAAAAGATTAGAGTCGCTTTTGTGTAACATGCATAATTGTCATGACATTAAGAGCTTACATTTTTGATTGCATAGTTATAACAAGACTGCTACAAAAATATCATTTTAGCTATAAAATACAATCTATAAAAGATTCTAGTGTTTGCTTTTCATATTCAGTGTAACCTACCACAGCAGTGTTCAAATATTACAGTCACGGTATGTAGTATACCGAATAGAACAGTACAATCTGAATGTCCAGTCTATAATACATCGCTTCACTGGCAAATGAAGTAATATTAAATTTTAGCAACCATTACAAAAATCACGTACTCTAATAAAACAAAGAAAATCATAATTGCACATGTTAAAGACTATCTGGTGACACGTTCCATTGCGATTCATTCAAAAAAGAAATCACATTCATATATACAGTAACTGGTTAAATTAACCTACTTGTTGGCCAGAAAATGTCATCACAAGGTAAAACAAATGCCCTGTGCTTTGGAAATAAAAAGTAGAGCACTTTAAGGCACCAGAAGATATGATAAACTACAGCAAATCAGGGTTATGGGATGTTCATACCATACCCCATGCTGATCAACGTTGCTGCGCCAGACATGGTCTATCAAGCAACACTGTCACTTGCATTCATTTAGTAAGCGCTTAACACAATGCACATTGCTCCAATGAGTAATATCGAGAAGAGAACACTTTTTCAGAACACAGAGTAATTGTTTACAGTCATATGTGCGTAAAAAAAGTAACATGCTTAAAAAAAAAGAAAAAACTTACTGTAACTAAGACAATCTCATGCAATAGCGCCTCGATGCCCATGGGCTGTTAGTGCTCTCTACAAATGTAAAAAATAAAAAGGGGCTGGGAGGAGTAATTCCATGAAGGAGCCGTATCTAAAAGTTCTTTAAAGACAGCAACTGCAAGGATAGTGTGTACATCGGACCTTTCTATCCAAACCCGCAACACCACGGTCACCATCTCAGTCAATCTCCTTGCCTCGAGCCCTTCGTAAGAAGCAAGAATTGATGAGTCATTTAATGAAAACAAAACCAGTCTCTCTGTGAAATACACGTTATAAAAAAATGAAAAAACTTCAGATTATACCAATTTTGATATTTTCACCACATGAGCAGCATTAGGAGAATGCCCTAGTTGAATGGTCCCATAAAGAAACGTCTATTGATATGAAGGACACTGGACACATTTAAGGTTTGGCTGATATATGGCGCATCAAGTGCCATCTGTTGTCGTGGACTTCCCTTTCAACCAATCCCCATCTCTTGTCCTGTCCAATCAACTCCACCTTGTGCAAAACTGCACTTAAAATGCATATTAAGAGTTTCTACCTTGGCCACCTTGACAGCCAGCGCTGCCCGCCCAATGTTTGTGAAATAGGCCGTACCTCATCTTGCACTCTGCTAAGACCCTGAGCAATGGCCTATGGATCGAAGCAAGCTACACTGCTGCAGCCACTGCTTCCTAGGAATTCATGAAGGGTAAAGGAAGACAAAAGTTATTGAATTTTGCTAGCTGCACTTATGCATCTTCCCATATACACCTCCATGTGACAGACACTGGGTAAACTAGCTGACAGAACCACAGCTCTTTAAAATATCCCGCCTCTAGTGTTGAATTATTTCCAGGGCTCTGACCTACCTTAATCATCTCCCTTCGCACTGCTAATCTTTACCGGGATCATGCTGTACCCAAGCTGAGAAGATGGGAAAGCTCAGAACAAACTTATTTTTAAGGAGTTTCTAAATGACCGAAAAAGGACCGAAATCATTCTGGCATCTGGTTCTAAAATGTAGCATCACTATGGCCAGCAAACCAGAAAGCGAGAAATGGAAGTAAGGTGCTAACATTAGGTTTGGTTGGCAGGAGGCATGGTCACATTTCATTACTAAGCAGCACAATCCATAATAATCTACCTATGCTCCATGTTGATAGACCAATAAAAGATTTGTTAAATTTGAATGGATTTATATTGTATTTTAGAACATACTATCTATCAAAAAACAATTTCAACAACTTGTTTAAAGCATGCTAAGAGCAAAGTGAAAATAAGGCTGAGGACAACTCTGCTAAGTGAGTGCTCTAATCACAGGCTATAGAAGGCCACTAACGGAAGTCCAATTTAATGAGTGGCAACAATAAGACTTGCCAGTGTAAAGCTACTTTAGTCCATGCTTCGACATACCTCTGGTGAGTAAATCTCAAAACCTTGCACATTCATAATGAGTCTCGCTATAAGTACAAACGAATGTGTACAAAAAACTGATGGCAAAGGTTTAGACAAGCCTGGCTGTTAATGTCTCTCGAACTGCAGGCAAAATGAAGTAGACCAACGGTAGACCAGCTTGGCTCCATGTCATTTGATACAATGTTGCAGTTCTGGGCTTTCATTTCACCACCAAATGCATGCTGGGTATTGTAGACTTGGGTGACTTCATTACAAACATTTGAACTTAAATGAAAGCTAAGCCCACGACTGGGAAACGGTTTCCTTGGTGATCTGGAGTCATCTGGTAACCTTAAGGAGACAAGAAGTTGAGCATGGTCTCCCATCAGTCAGACCACCATCTTGGATTCTGAAAACGCATCCCTCCGATATGGTGAAATGGACATCACAAACCTGAAATGCGTTTAACAGTAAAGGCATGGCTAAAGCAACAAAAACATGTGTTGATGGATTCTGGATTCTGAAGAGATACCTGCTGCGGCACCTCGATTCCAAGCTACTAGGGTGCGCCCTGGGTTTTTTTAAACAAATCACTCTACTGGATTAACAACCACATATTGTGGAATAGGCTCAAGTCCCATTTAAAAAGCTGGCTTATTGCAAACGGAAATGTATATGTATAACATAATATATAGACCATTTTGACAACCCACTGTATTTAGAGTGTCTTCTCAGAGCTCTTTACCGTGGTTATGCGGGTTTGGAAGACACACAGTCACTTTAGCAGTCTTTTTCAAAACCTTTTCACTTGTTGAATCAGACACATCGGACTCCTTTGAAGTGGTTGCTTAGAGGAACAAGCCCATTGGACATTAGCCATCACGTAAAATCGGAGGTAGAAGAGAAAATTCGAGACCTACGGGTTCAGCAAAAGTAAGCAATCAACAGCCCTGTTAGTTTGAAGGAGTGTACACTTGGAGATATTTGGAAAAAGCTTAATACAGAGGTGGGCTTGGACGATGGTGAAGTAGATTTGTAGTGACACATGAAACTTGGAGTAACCGCAGATTCACTGTTGATCTTCTGTCTCAGGATTTTCAGCACTGCAGACGAGGTGGGACACCAATAGCCTACCAGGATGAACATGAGGTTTGTTGAGATAGGAATGTTGCAACAAGTCAACTCCCACACAGAGGGCTATATGCCATTGAACTGAGCGATCAATGAGCTGCAGAACTAGGCATGCCGCAGGAGCATTCTCGATTTAGCAAGATGTAACTCCAAAGGAAGCTCAAAGAATACGATTCGAGGGAAGATGTAAAGGCGCCTTCAGGCATCAGAAGCATTATTGCCCAAGTCCAGGTCTTTTCTGGAACCAGATGTAGGTTGCAGTGAAAGTTGAACAGAGCTTTTCCTACTGCTGGACTGTGCAAAGGTTGGCAAGTGAGAAAGGCTGTCCTGCAATGGGTGCTCTTCAGCCAGACTGGGTTTCAGGGTATCACTGCAGTGAAAACAAAGAACAATATTAGTATATGAGAGCGGATGCTGGTAGTCTACAGACACGCTTTATATTCACGTATTCCACTTGGCTTTCTCAGTAAGAGATGTATGCGACCTCAAGTCATAGGTTTGAATCCTGAGAAGCCAACACGGAATTTCATATTTGAAAGGTCAGCAAATCATTACTTTGGGTAGTAGCAATACCCGTCACATTTCAATAAAGGTACTTGGAGCAAGCCGTTTACAATAGGTTACAAATGTTAAATTAGAATGTCAACTTTCACATTGTGCTCCCACTTTGAAAATTAGTCCATACTGAAACTGCTGTAATCGGCAATGGTCTCTAGGTTCGCGAAGAGAATAAAAGAAGGTGTAGGTAACTGTATGGGGGGGGGTTACTAATTTATTAGCACTGCATAATCCTATGTGGAGTCCTGCTAAGTGACACACACCAAGCGAGTGTGGATTGGACGAGAACATAGATGTTTTCCTAATGTTTGCTTATATTCTGCTAAAAGGCAACAATTGAAACTAGCAAGTGCCATTAGGAATTGATGCAATGTAGACAACTAACTGAGGAAGTGATAGTCTAATGGCTACATCCAGGCCTTGGAACTGGATACCTGGGTTGCATTCCAGGCTTTTGAACAATGCGTTACCTTATGGAGAAACCACGCCTCAAACTGTAAATGTGTGGCCAATGTGTTTTTCCTAGCACTGTTCTTATAACCAATCAACCAACCCCATCATGGTCTTTCCACTTGAGCACACGCTTAGCAAGGTGTTTTTAACCTGCTGCTCTCAAGATGTTTTGTGCTGCTACTCCCATTATCTCTCGCCACCAACTATGCCGAGCATGACCGGAGGGAGTAGAGTCCATAATATCTAGAGAGCCTAAGGTTTTAGACCTTGCATGTTGCTCTATATTGTTGTACGTACAGCATCTCATGTTGTACACATTTCGCACGTAAATTGTTCCTTGGTGAAAATGTGCTGGGATATGGGCCAGAAGGGTCGTTTAAGTGGAAGCCCCAGGCACAATAAGCCCCTTAGTAAACTCATCTATGCATCAGACAAAACCTACAACAGACCCACTTCGCAAGTGCCCCTTACCTTTCTTCGGTTGGCTGCACACTGCCACATACACTGCTTACTTTGCTGCTATTCCCTGCTTTGGTATCCTTTTCAATCTGCCCTACAGGATTCTCACAGCCAACCAACGCTTGCAATGGGTTTCCCATTTGACTGTCACCAATTGCTTCCTGCGATCCCACAGCATATTCTGTTAGCTTCACGTCAGGCATTTCTGAGACGTCTTTCAACTCCATGGTGGTCTCCTGCCCTAAAAAGTCATGGTTAGTGATGGCCACAGCAGATGTGCCATGGTTTGCCTTAACTCCAGTGCTGGTCCCCATAGATTTGGAGAGGACCTTAAGCTTGTGTGAACTAGACTTGTAGTGCTTCTTCTTATGTCGGACTGTTGAATTATGCTTCAGAAAAAACTCACAGGATTCTTGCAGCACTCTTCGGCTTTCACTGACCGGGCTGAAAAGCAAACCATATAAACAAACGTTAGATCATAAGTTACATTTAATAAAAAAGGAGGCAGAGTTTGTCAGTTTATTGATTTTGTATGGTGCGCCAAACCCAAAAGGTAACTGGGCACTACAGAGCACAGGAAAACAGGATTGCTTAAAAACTTAATTACAAGGCACAATATGACAATGCATTACTTACCGTAAAAGCATTTCTGATGGTTGTATCTGCTTAGATTCACATGCTGTGCATAGGTCCGACATCCAGTGGTCACTGCGGAGTATTGCATATTGTTTTTCGTAGTCGAAAAGGGGACGTCGACAAGGCGTGTCTGTAACACTATCCCTATAGTGACGTGTGTTGTACCCACAATCCCTCACGCGTCGAGGTCCCTCTGTTTGTATTTTTCTGCCCTGAGGGAGCCTTCGAGACGTGAGCGAGTACAGAAAAGAGAGAAATATAGAAAGATGTCTATGTTCCTTCCATCCAAGCGGGGAGGAAGGGTGGGCGCATGTGAATCTAAGCAGATACAACCATCAGAAATGCTTTTACGGTAAGTAATGTATTGTCTTCTGATGTTTGTTAATCTGCTTAGAATCACATGCTGTGCATAGACTAGCGAGCAGTACCCGGAGTTGGCGGTGGGTTATGAGAAGGAACAGTAGAGAAAAGATGTCTTAATACTGCCTGTCCCACCTGGGAGTCAGATCTAGAGTGTGCATCTAGACAGTAGTGTTTTGTAAAGGTGTGCACAGAACTCCAGGTAGCCGCTTTGCAGATGGACTCAAGGGGAACATTTGCAATGAATGCTATGGACGCCCCCGTGCCTCGAGTAGAATGTGCTCTTGGCCTAAAGGGCAGTTCTCTCTTAGCAAGAGTATAGCAGAGAGTGATGCATTGAACAATCCATCTAGAAATAGTGGACTTTGAAACTGCATCCCCTTCTCTTCCTGCTGCCACCGAGACGAAGAACTGATTAGTCTTCCTCAGTGGTCTGGTTCTTTCCATGTAGAACATGACCGCCCTGCGGACATCTAGTGTGTGCAGAGTCCTCTCTCCCAAGTTGGAAGGATTTTGAAAGAAAGCTGGTAGTTCTATAGACTGGTTTACGTGGAATTTTGAGATGAATTTTGGAGCAAACCTTGGGTGAGTGCGTAGAACCACTTTATCTTTGTGAACTGTAACAAAGGGGTCTAGAACAGAAAGAGCCTGTAGTTCACTTACTCTCCTGATGGAGGTGATAGCTATTAGAAAAGCAGTCATAAGAGTGAGGTCTTTAAGAGATGCTTTGTGCATGGGTTCAAATGGTGAGCCCACGAGTTTGGTAAGTACCACGTTAAGGTCCCATCCGGGAGCTGGGTCAGCTATCGGGGGGTGTATTCTCTTTATTCCCTCCATGAAGGCCTTTATAACGGGGATCTTCCACCACGACACTTTGAGCTGGGAAGTGGTGTATGCAGAAAGTGCCGCTAGGTGGACTTTAATGGAATTGAACACTAGACCTGAATCCAATAAGTGGGTCAGGTATAGAATAATATGTGTGGGAGAGCAGTCAATTGGGTTGATGCTCTTTCCTCTGCACCAAATGACAAATCTCTTCCATTTGCTAGAATAGCAGTGGCGAGTGTTAGGTTTTCTGGCCTCCCTGAGGATGTCCATGCATCTCTGCGGGAGCTGTAGATGTCCAAATTCTATGATCTCAGGAGCCAGGCTGCTAAGTTCATGTTCTGGGGGCATGGATGCAGAGTCCTGCCCCTGTCTTGTGACAGCATGTTGTACGGGCAGGGGAGTTTCACTGGGGGAGATAGAGACATCTCCATCAAGTGAGCGAACCATGGCTGCCGGGCCCACATTGGGGCCACCAGTATCATGGTTACTTGTTCCTGGTGCATCTTGTGCACTACCTTGTTGAGAAGGGGAGTCGGGGGAAAAGCGTAAACAAATCTCCCTGACCATTGAATCGACAGACCGTTCCCCTTGGATTGGTTCTGGGGGTACCTGGAGGCGTAACTTTGGCATTGTGAGTTCTCCAGGGTTGCGAAAAGGTCTATTTCTGGGAACCCCCATTGCGTGAAGACGTCGAATACGATGTCTTCGTGCAGTCGCCATTCGTACTCTTCGGGCAGGGGGAAATCTCTGCTGAGTTTGTCTGCCAGCAGATTGAGTTCCCCTGGTACATGTTGTGATAGAAGGAACATATTCTGTTTGAGAGCCCACTTCCATATGTTTTGGGCCAGTTTGGACAGTCCTGGAGAGTGGGTTCCCCCCTGTTTGTTGATGTAATACATGGCTGTGGTGCTGTCTGTAAGGACCATCACTGTCCTGCCCTGTAGGTGTTCCTTGAAGGCTTTTAGCGCCTTGAACACCGCTAGTAGCTCCAGAAGATTGATGTGTTTGGATGCTACGTTCGGAGTCCACTCCCCGTGAGCAGTTTGATGGGATAGGTGAGCCCCCCATCCTGTGAGGGATGCGTCTGTGGTTAGAGTGGCTTCCGCCGCGGGTGTGGCAAAGGGTTTCCCTTTTTCCAGGTTTTCTTTTGTCCACCACCGTAGCGAGAGAACTAAGGCCTGCGAGACCACTACTAGGTCGTCCCATAGTCCGCTGGCCTGACACCACTGGCTGTTGAGCCACTCCTGCATTGGGCGCATGCGCAGGCGCGCGTGAGGTACCAAATAAATACACGACGCCATCATGCCTAGCAAGCGCATTGCTTTGCGTACCGTCACCTCTCGACCGGTCACATATTGAGGGATCTGAAACAACATGTTTTGGACCCTCTCTTTGGAGGGGAAGACGAGGCCGTCCTTTGTTTGAATTAGAGCCCCTAGGAATTGTTTGATTTGGCTGGGGTCTAGGCTGGATTTCTTTTCGTTGATGGAGAAGCCCAACTGGAACAAAAGGTCTACAGTCTTCTGGGTATTGGAGAAGCATGTTTCGTAAGAATCCCCTGTTATGAGCCAGTCGTCGAGGTAAGGGTAAACTGGGATGGACAACCTGCGCAGGTGGGCCGCTGCCACTGCCAGTACCTTCGTGAATACCCTCGGTGCTGATGCTATCCCGAAGGGTAGCACTCTGAACTGGTAGTGTTTGCCCTCTATCATGAACCGGAGGTATTTTCTGTGTGCTGGCAACATTAAAATATGAAAGTATGCATCTTTCATGTCCAATGTTGTCATGTAATCTCCCTGTGATAGCAGTGGGATTACTTCCTGTAGGGTCACCATACGAAACTTTTGGGGTTTGATGAACTTGTTCGCTGGGCGCAGATCTAATACAGGGCGCATGGTTAGATCCTTTTCGGGTACAAGGAAGTACACTGAATAAATACCTTCCGTTACCTGAGATAGAGGCACGACCTCTATGGCTCCTTTTTCCAGCAGTTGTTGTACTTCTTGTAGAAGTATGGCAAGATGTTCCGATGACATGCGTCGTCCCCTCGGGGGTTTGTATGTTGGGGAACTGTTGAATTCGATGCAGTATCCGTGGGCTACGGTGGAAAGTACCCAGCGGTCTGACGTTATACCCTCCCATGCTGGAAGAAAGGATGTTATCCGGCCCCCGACCGGTGTTGCATGGGAGGGGACGCGAATCTTCGCGTCACTTGGTGTTGTTAGGGGCTTGGGAACCTCTGGGGGTGGACCCTCGCCCTCTTCCTTTGCCCCGTCGCTGTCCTCTTTGGCTGTACTGGCCACTATTGGTCTGGAAATTGGTGGCAGGGTACTGTTGCTGCTGGTTTTGTTGTTGGCGTTGGCCACGAAAAAAGCGTTTATTGCTATAGCCGCGCCTGGTAGCGGGCTTAGAGATTTGGTCAAGAGTTTTGATCGTATCAAACTCTTTTTTAGCCATCTCCAGAGCCTCATCCACCGCTTTCCCGAAGAGGTTTAAGTCTTCAACAGGTTTATTTATTAAAGACGCCTGTGTCTCCGGTTTGAACCCTGAGTTGCGCAGCCATACGTGCCGTTTTAGGACTATTCCCTGAACTAGGGAACGTCCCGCAGTTTCTGCCGCATCCAGAGAGCTCTTTACAATACTCTGGTTGACCTGGGTTCCTTCGCCAATAGTTGAAAGCAGGCGTGTACGTAATGGTTCCGGCGCTTCTTCGGCGTCTTTGCGCAGTTTGGCCCACTGCGCGTCCGCATAGCTAGCGAGCAAAGAATTGTTGTTGGCACTCACTGGTGGAAAGTGGTACCCCTGCTCTCTTCCTTGTGTTGGTTACTACCAGGGAATCCGGAATGGAATGTCCCCTGATGTACAGCGGGTCTGAGGGTGAAGGAGTGAAAAGTTTTTCAATTCTAGGATTAACCCCTCTGATTAGTGCGGGTGTGGACAGCGAAGGGATGATTCTTCTCTTCACCGAAGCGAGGAGAGGAATTGTCTGACTGACCGGGGGTTTCTCCTTAATTACCCTTTCTACAAAGTCTAATTCAGGGGAGAGCTCCCCAGTGTCCAGTTCGAAGTGTGCTGCTGCTCTGCGCAACAGGGCATTAAATGTGGGTTGATCGTCAATGGGAGACGTATTTCTAACAGGTGAAATGTCAGGAGGATTTAGGTTTAGGACATCAGTGTCGGAATATATTGATGGTGATTGCCAGGGGTGAGAAGGTCCTTCTTCTGGATCTTCTCCGAAGCCTTCTCCTCCCAAGTCTGGGTTGTCTTCCAGACCTTCCTCCTGGTTCCGTCCGTCTTCCTCGTCCATAAAATCATCCTTTTCCTCAAAATAATGTTCTTCCCCAGTGAGGTCATACACACTGTGGAAGTCTGAGGCTGTGTCCTGGTGAGGATTGACTAATCTTGGAATTTTGGCCCTGGGGTCCTCCTGGGGCCCATCTCTTATTCTCTTTGGAGTGGGAGGGTTTTGGGCATTTATAAACCTCTCCATTCTTTCCATGCAGAGATGGAGCCTTTCCATGGTTTCATGGGGTACCCCTGAGCGGTCTAGTGGGGGAAAATTGGTGTCTTGTAGCTGAAAACGACTCGACCTCTCCCATAACGTCGAGGAAAGTGTACCGTCGCCCTCCGAAAAGCCTTCAGGTGTGCTAGGAATCCCTTCGACTGAAGGAGATTGTCCCTGTGTTTTCGGCGTGTCTTTCGACCTTTGCGTAGCGCTCGACGTGTCTTTCGGCCTACGCTTGTGGGCGTCGGCTACCACGATCCTCGCCAAGCTCTCAGCGACTCGTTTGTCAGCGGACAGCTGTGGTTTCGACGTTACGGGTGTCGAACGCTCTACGGCGGCATGCGCTTTCTGCTGATGCGCTCCGGCCGATGATTTGGGGGCGGCGCCCTTATTTGCCGAAAGCCCAGTCGCTGGTCGCGGCTGCGGTTGCGAGAGGGGCTTCGAACCCGAACGGTCCGAGGAGGCCGCCGGTGAAACCTGCGACTCCTTGGGCGCTGATGCTCTCTTTGCCTTCGGCAAAGAAGAGCCATGGGTTGTGTGCTTATGTGTGGTCTTGTGTGCGTCAGTGTCGCCGGGGTGTTCATCCCCATAAGCAGGGCGTGAGCCGAGCCCGTCGGGGCCGGGGACAGACGACGAAGCGCGTGTGCGCTCTCTAGGGGGGTTTACGACTTCCGTAGCGGAGGTCGTGGTATCACGTTCCTCGTCACTGTCGGAGGTAGCGACGGTGGGTGGAGCGTCGGCCTTCGACATAGCGTAGGCCGCCCACCTTTTGACCCTACGGTCTTTTAGAGTCTTCGGCTTAAGAAGCCGACAAGCCGTGCAACCCTCCTCCTTGTGATCGAGGGGCAAGCAGCGGTTACACCGTGAATGCTTGTCCTTCCAAGTAAACTTGCCCTTGCAAAGCGGGCAAAACCTAAAGGGTGTCCTCTCCATAGCCGAGGCAATAAAACGTGATAACCACCCCAAGGGAAAGGAAGGGGAAAAGGAAAGGCATTCTCAGAAAAGAATTAGAGATGTCCCACGACCCCCACTCTCCCTACTGTATATGGCCTGCGAGGCCAGGCCACGTGTTCGGCAACGCCGAAGGATCTCCTCCGCTCGTCCCCTCCGTCGAAGATCTTGCTCGGCGGAGACAGCTTCACAACAGCGTCGAGGGGGGGGATCGATATGTTCTATATAAATATAGGAAAACGACCAAAGGTCGAGGAGATGAAATCTGCAATGTCTCTCGAGGAGCTCCGCGTAAAGGCGACCAGTAGCTGGGCGGAAAAAAACAATCTGAGGGACCTCGACGCGCGAGGGATTGTGGGTACAACACACGTCACTATAGGGATAGTGTTACAGACACGCCTTGTCGACGTCCCCTTTTCGACTACGAAAAACAAAATGCAATACTCCGCAGTGACCACTGGATGTCGGACCTATGCACAGCATGTGATTCTAAGCAGATTAACAAACATCAGAAATATATATATGAAACATTACAACACGATAAATCAGTTAAGGAATATACATATGTACAGTCAGGTTGATAGGTGTTGATTGATACATGGTTAATCTTGGGGGAAATTAGAACGTAGCCATGTGAGAATATTCCGTCTAAAGCTGTAGTAGGACTGGTCTGTTCTGATGTCAAGTGGGAGAGCATTCCAGTATTGGGCTGCCTTAACTGGAAAGCTGCTGCCGCCTGTTCTTTTTAGTCTAAATGTGGGTATCTGTAGGCAGTAGGAGTTGGCAGTTCTGGTGGGGCGAGTGTAAGTTTTTCTTACTATTCTTGCTGCAAAATTGCAAATACATGGAACGGCAGTTAAATGCAGTCGCAATACAACGTTATTGCGTGTTAGACATTCGTTTAGGACTTTCTGGGAGGGGCGGTTCTGCATCGGCAGCCGCAGTAAACATGTGGCAAGAAATTTCCGGAGGAAGAGAGTCGTTTGGGGGGTATGGCAGGGTCTTACCAGGTGTTCATAGGTGTGCAGCTGCTGGTGAGGAGGCCTTGTTGGCTGAGTAGGGATAAGGACTGGCCCAAGGTCCATCCGGCTCCAGACAGGCTCACGACAGGAAGGTGCCTTTGATGTGTGCCTTCGTTTGTGAGCCGGCATCAAGCCTGCCGGCTTGTGATTGGCTTTGAAGTATGAACTGGCAGCCAATAGGGATTAAAAGATGTATGTTTGATCATGGGAGTAGTCATGGAAATGGCGGGCGGTCATTTTGTAGAGGTGAAAAACCCTGTGGCAAGCAATGGTGGGCAATTACACTCCGGTGTAAAGGGGGCTAATCCTGCCAATGCAAATTTAGCAACCCGCTTCCAACAAATAAAGTTGAATTATGGAGGGGTTCCGGCGGTAGAGTACCATGCTGTGAGCAAACCAACGGATGGATAAGGAGATCTCCGCCCCTTGGTTTACGCACAGCATGGTGCTCTACCTCCTTTTCCTCTTTTCTGCGATGGGGCAGACACTTATTTGCAATTGAAACCATTCATCCTGTAAACAGAAAAATATAAATTTAATTTATTTAAAATTTTATACAGTGCTGGCCTTAGCCAGAGGGTCTCAGAGCGCCTTACAAAGTTCAAAAAGGGATGTGATGAAAAGGAAATAATGAGACTTTTGCAGAAGGTGCAGCACGGATGTGTGGTGGAAAGTGTGACTATTCACTAGGTGTTCTCACTTCTCCCGGGGGTGAAGGGGAGCCCCTTGTCATGAGTCTAGGGAAGTGAAGCCGCTGCCCAATAGTCCCTCTAGGTGTGGTTTAATGTGGGAGAACCTCATGTGTAGGGACGCCCCTACTGGGGATAAGGACGACCACCTGGCTGATAGATGGCACAACACCCACACCCACCCGAAACCTCTAGCACCCTTTCTCTCACACCCTCTTAAAGACAACCATATGCTATTGTAATATAGGTCAGTTTCACCACCTGAGACGAAGATCGTTCAAAAAAGGTCAACCCCAATGCAAGTACCGGGAAGAGGTGACCCCAAGGAGCCATGAAGAGTGACTCATGGAACGAGAGAAAACGTTATAGTGCTCCGTGGGGAGGGAGGGATGATGAGTGGTCACCAAAACATAAAAGCAGATTAAGGACTGAGTGATGGAAAGAATCGTCCTGAATGTGGGGCAGCCGAGAAGGAAAGCAGCACAGGACACAGTCCAGCCTGGGAGAAGCAGAGAACACTCCGGGGAAGCCGAAAGCAGTCATCCGTTAAAGACTAGAAGCAGGTGGCTAGAATCCTTTGCGCAGTGGTGTGTAGCTGGTCGGGAACGTAGGTGGAGGCTGAGAACAGTGGCGCGGCTATGAGAAGGTGGATGGCGTGATCCTGCAACAGTGCCTACACCGCCAGGCCGACGAGTGGGAAAGAAGAACCTGGAGCATTAGCCGCAGAGACAAGGAAGGCCGGCGCAACGCTCCTGAACAAAGGAAGACCCCAGGAAGATTCGGCAGAGCTTCCCAACGCAGGAACAGGTAGGGACATACCGTTTGAGTGTAAATACAAGTTAATTGGAAATACTGAGGGCAAGTTAACTGAACTTGACGATACAAGTAATCTTCCTCGTGGCAGTACTTGGCAGGAGAGTGGGCTTAGCGAAAAGGGGAGGAAAGAAATGGTTTGAAACCCAAGCAAGTTAAGGGATCTGGGACCCGAAACAAAAGCAAGCAAAGATCCGAGGGAGTTGCCCTCAAGACAGTGGCAGAGATAAATCCACTAGCCACCAGGAAAGGGTCTGGGACCCGGGGCATCTCAAACAGTGGGGGAGAGGAAACCAGTGTCTAGGACCACAACAAAGACATTAAAGCAGAGAGGAAATCTTCCTCATCATAGTGACGGATATACGTCCACCAGTCACAAGAGAAGGATCTGGGATCCTAAGAAGATTTGAGACACTGTTGAAAGCATTTTACAAAGGCAAACTGTATCAGTCTGAAAACTCTGAACTTCAGGTGATACCAGGAGACAGGAGTCATTCTCCTGCTAATAAAGCAGAAGTAGGACACACCAGGGGAAGAGAGTCATTCCCCCTGGCTCTATTGGAACTTCTACAGAATGACACCAGGAGAACGAGGTCCTTCTCCTGGTGAGAACATTGTGTAAAGACGGTTTTGAAACCTGAAAAACCGGTGAAGGGAGTAATTCCCCCCTGGTGTTTATGTTTGAAGGAACATTTTGGTTAAGCAACACCAACCAACAATCCATAAACAGGAGAAAGGATCAACTCTCCTTAAATAAGGAACGTTGTTAGTTTACTCTTTATTCTTATAGTGTGAGGGATAGAAGTAGGTTTTGACACAGGACGGTGGTTTATTCTTTGACTGACATCCTGACCGACCCTTTTAGTATTAGTTTTGAGGCAGGGAAACCCCTCTTAGAAGTTAAGGATAAGGACCTCTTTTCCATTTTCTAAAATAAAAGTTAATAACCAAAATCATGCCACCTTTGTGCCAGTCTCCTCCTTCGACACCCTTACAGAAGGCATTTCAAAGTCTGGGTGACCATTGGGTGAAGGCCCATTTGTGAGTAGATTTGCTTGCAGAGTGGAATGGGTGAAAGATTTTGGTTGGCTTGTATCGCATGTGTGTGGGTGATGGGTTTCATTTTGTTGTGAAGGTAGAATGGGGGTTTGAGGTTGGCGGCCATGTGTATCATGAAGAATCCTTAGATGGCAATGCTCTGTAGTATGCATACCTAGTGGAGTTGGGAGAGAGCTGGGGTAATGTACAAGTGTTGGGTAGGTGTAGAATGAGTAGTTGTGCTACTGTGTTATGTATAGCTTACAGGGGGAGGTAGGGAAAGTGTTGCTGGGTAGTCCAGCGAGGATAGCATTTCCATTGCGCAGCTTGGCGAGTAGTAGCATCTGGACTGTGGGGAACGCTGCATCTTATTTTGCTTTGGATGCGCAGCTGTAAGTTGCATGTTCTGGTGACGGCGGCTATGTGATGTGTGAACAATAGGTTGGGGCAAGGGCAAAGCCAAGGGACTTGACTGGTGTAAAGAGGTATACATGTGGGTTGTTGTAAGCTATTTGATTAAGGGGGTGAGTCAGTTTGTGCCAGGGGGACGTGGGGGGGGCAGTATTCTGTTTTGGATGGGATAAGTTTGAGGAAGCGGGTGACCATCCAGGCAGTGATATGGTGAGTTTGTGGAGTACTGATGTGGAGGAGATATGAAAGTTTGTGTGTATTTGCATATAGGTGAAAACAGAGGCTAAGAGTGTGTCTGAGGAATTCAACATGTAAGTTGAACAGAAGGGGAAATGGGGAGATTCCTTGTGGTTGCCCATATTTGACAGGTGTTGGGTTTGATCCACAGGGGGTCTTCGAGAAAAAGTGCCTAGTCTGCGAGAAAGAAGGTAAACCAGTGGAGAAAAATGCCTGAGAGTTTCATCCTGTGAGACAGACGTTTAGGATGATGGTATGGTTGATAGTGCTGAAAGTGGCAGAGGGGGCTGTAAGAGAAAATCTATACCAGCGGATAATGGCCTAAAATAAAATGACAAGCCAAAAGCCTCTCTGAAAGAGCGAGAGAGGTGCGATTCAGAAAATGATGCTTCCTATTGGATATGCGCATCTTGCCAGCTGCCAAGATAAAAAGGACACCAATTTAAAGTGAAAGGTGTAAATAAAAAAATATGTTTCAACAAAACATACTCTTACAGACTGCACACTTTTTAAGGTCCTTTTCAATACAGTTTATTGTCAATGTAAAAGACAGGCCAGAAACTGATTAAACCAGAACTTTCTGTATATAAAAACACAAAGACCTGATTTCACCTTTGAAGTCAAAAATCAATTACATACTTTCTTTCAGCTACTGCTTGACAGATTGGAAGGACACCGTTGAGACCCAAACAAGAACTATGCCCAATGTAAAAGACAAGGCCCAAATGTGGTGCTTGCACTTCCCAAATAAATTCAGCAGGCTAAGAACGTTGGTTGATGTGTATGCCATGACTATCTGTGCTATGTATTTTAGAGTACAAAATGAAGTAAAATATAAGGCCTACTGTAGCCTCATGTGAAGCACCTCTGTATTTGACCATATAGCCTGTGATATCTGTAAGCCAAAAGATATGCACAAACTGATTTTATGTACTTTAGGGGCATTATGAAATGGTCAGAATTCCACTTTCAAAAGCCCTGCTCAAACGCAGAATACAAAAACATGAAACTAAACAAAGACATTGGTTATTGCGTTTCGGCGGTTCCAAAGGTTATACAAATAAAGGCAGAGTCGGATACTAGCTTAATGGGTTGGGGCTTTGAGCTTTAAATGAGACTTCTCATATACAAACATATGCTTCATAAAAAATCCTTTAGATGAATTCATGCAGCAGATGTCTAATCTCCATGGGAAGTCAAACACATTCTACCCTGACACACATTGTTATCAGGAAAAAGGATAATGCAGGAGATGCATTAATGGTGCCCTCTTTCATTGGATGAAGCCAACATTTCTCCACTTCCAAACTGGATAGGAAAATGCATGTTGTCTGTTAAAACCGAAATATCTAATAATTTAAAAAATCATAACTGATGCAAGGTCGGATTAATACAAAAAATGCATTTTGTAGCTAGACGTTATATCTAACACACCCTGTAGAAATTCACACAGGGTGCCACCTAAAGCTTTGGAGATCAATGGGAAAAACACAACTCCTCCGAAATGTATCGAAGTGCGATTATTCACAAATGTGATTGTGTGCACTGATCTACAGAATTTGGTATTAGTTTCATTAATCTCATGTTAACATCCAAAGTAAGACACCAAAAACGAAGTAGGTATTTTTCATTAGGAATGATTTCACCCCCTCGCCCCCTCTTTCAGAGTCAACCACACCACGGTCAACAGATCTGGTAGGAGCTAAACAATATATATTTGCCAGCTCCTAGAAGGACATTAAGATGGCTGAGGAAAGGGGAGACCCATGGAGACTGGTAAGCAGGCTGGAGAGAGATGGCCTTGCACATACTGAAAAACCAGCTGCCCTTGCGGAGGCAGTAATTGTAAAACGAGGGAGCCCCTGATTCTCCAAAAACAAGAAACCACTTTTAAATAAATAAGACAAAACCAAAGAACTTTAAATTGTCCATATAGACTGTTCAGGGTAAAAACCTGGGAACTCGAGGGTGGGAACTTGAGGGGAATATGACAGACACAGGTCAAGTCTTAGATATGGTGCCATGTGTCTCCTTTTATATTGAATACATTCCTTAAAGCACAGTGCATTTTGTATTGAGAGGTGAATTTGAAAACGAATGCAACTGTGGTGCACTAAAATCGGGACTTTTTGTAAACGTAAGCACCACAAAATAGAATATTGGCTCATGCTGGCACAGACTCACAGGCCATAGTGGAGTCTACCATCTATCGTCTAATGTGATGCCATGCACAAATGTGCTGCTAGTGAGTCTAGTCATAAATTATATGTTCAACAAAATACCCATCACTGGAGAATATTGCACCTCCAGCCCAAAACACATGTAGATTGAAATGCACATGCAGACGTATGCGTAATGTGACAGGCCAAGGATGCTGTAAAATGATACACATTACTAGAGAATGATCCATCTCTGGCCCAGAAATGTATGGATGCTGGAAACACCACACATAGGCACATTGAAAGCTATGCATAACTAGATTGTCAGTTGCACACAGTGAAAGTAGCACACAAATGTCCTTAGAAAGTTGCACACTCAAGAGTGCACACTTGCCTCATTTTGAAATGCTATCATTAAAGTGAATTGTGTTGTCGAGAAGCAGTAGAAAAGTGTAATATTCCTAGTAACTTCTATATGACAGACATTACCTTCCAGTAATAGTCCGATTCTTGCATCTGCTTATATTCATGCTTTGCAGAGGCCATACTTAGTAGTTGGTGGTGAGTATTACATTATTTTCAAAGTCAAAAATAGGACGTCGACGGGGCATTCCCGTAATACGATCCTACTGTGATGTGTACAGTACCCAGGATGCTTCATGCATCGAGGTCTTCAGATTTTGAGCAATCCTTTAGATACTTATCTATTCGTGACTTTCTAAATTACCAGAGATCGCCTGATGGAGCCTAGCATCTACTAGCCCAAGATGATCCATTAAAATATGCAAAGCCATATACAAAGTCATAAAAAATGGAATTTGCTAGAACCCCATTTGGAATGATCAATGTGATCACTTGATGAATCACACAAAGCTTCAGTAGCATATTCAAAGTAATCGCTGTGGTTACATCACACACAAGCGCCTGCAGTACAAGAATTGAACTTTACAAGTCTACTGAAGACACAATCGATAGTGTATTTTATGTTAACTATAGTACACAGGTGTTTTTAATGTACATCTCGTGTAGGAATAAGTCCTGCATGTATTCTTTTGCCAGCAATCCGTGCTGTGCATAATGAGCACCATGTCTTCGATGCAAGTCTATTTTGCAGGCGTCCTAAAATGCTCACCAAGTGAGATTAGCATTTAGGTGGTCTATACTCATTGAACAGCCCTAATCCGTACATGTTCAACTACACATGTACACTATTCACATATGCTTTTTAGATTTCCTGCATATACACCCATCATGCTATGCTCCTGCACCTTCCCTCCAATAGTCTCTCTTATGGGACCACCAGCTACGCAAAGGCTGTGTGTACATTTGCTGTACTATTGGTCTCCCTACATATATCACTGAGGTACATATACTCCTAAATTGAGCTTTAACTTTGCAGGTTATCGCCAAATCTCATTTGTCCAGACACTCATCTTTCATAGGGTGCTGCTTTTACCATCAGTATTTTATTCACATCTTGTTAATCATGAATACATATTGGACTGGACAATGAAAGTGGAGATTTATTTTACCAGAGATCTGCCCAAATACTGGCTTTATCAGAATTACCTCAATAAAAGTTACTATGTAAAAGAAATGTTGCCATTGGTCTGAAAATACAACGTCAAGATTGG
This sequence comes from Ambystoma mexicanum, assembly GCF_040938575.1. NCBI lineage: Eukaryota > Metazoa > Chordata > Amphibia > Caudata > Ambystomatidae > Ambystoma > Ambystoma mexicanum. Next base: position 949,423,809 of record NC_090933.1, on the reverse strand, counting down.
CAAACTCAATAGACAATCACTAAGCCCAAGAAAATGAAAATTGCTCTCCATTTTGAGATGCAAAAAAGTCCCAACAGTTGAATCTGCTCTAACAATGTATAGAAGGACAAACGACCAATGAGCTTAGTTTGGTGTTTTCAACATATTTGGCTTATGTAGAATTATCCAATCCAAGATCATGTTTTATAATGCATTAATATTCTGGTTACGTGTTGTGCATCATGTGTGATTCACACACACACACACACACACACACACACACACACACACACACACACAACATCCCCCCCCCCGCATCTTATTTAGAATTGCTTAACGCCAGCAATTGTTTTATGATCTGATTGCGCCTAGGCTGCAGGAAGAACATATCAACTAATTTTATGAACTTTAATGTTCTCTTTCTAAATGTAAAGTTTTATGAAATATTTTTGAGAATAGAAGTATTTATACTAATGCTATTAAAAACACTGAGCATGTTTCAGGGTATGCCCTGCACCCAGGGTGCACGTAACCATGCTGTACAGTGTGCATGCCCTGTGCACACCATTTACTGGGTATTGTAGAACCCAGGGCATGGTCTGTGCCCATGCTATGTGCAGTGCAGTGCACAATCCTGGTCCATGAACTCTGTACGTAAAACGATTTACATGGGCAAACAGTAGGCTTGCCCTGTGTGCCCAGAGCACAGTCCAAACCATGCCCTTGGGCTAAAATAACAACCTTTTGAACATGCAACATTTAGGAACATGGTCATGCACGAAATGTATCCTACACCCTACCCATGAGATGCTATTGACAGCCTTGAACTTGTCCAACATGGACTACAAACTGGGGCATTGGACATGTACTCTATCATGGGCCACACAGAGTGTGCCGTGCCCTCTGTGTGGGCGGTACAAGGCAAGGCCTTCAAGTCATGCCTTGTGTTCACCACATACGGGGCAAGGGAAAAATGCGGGAATATATTAAATCCAGATACTCAAACAATATACTGTGTGTTCCCATCATAGTTTCCAGGTACTTCCATTACTTATTCAGGTACAAATACCATTATATACCCATTAAGTAACACAAAGGCTCAGGTATTGGTATCATATGCACATGTATGCACACCAATGGCCAAGCATTGCTGTCCTATGCAGGAGGCTCTTGTCCATGAGTTATTAGCACTGTCAAGAGAGGCACCCTATCATATAGTGCAACAATTTGTCACAGAATTTACATATATGTATTACCATCATCTAGGTGGCCACTGCTCTCTTCATTGACTAGACTCAGCACATTGCCAATTATTATGGCATATAGACTAACAGAATCCCACCCAACCCTATTTTGGCTTGAACTTAATGTCTTAGTCCACATAGTATACTCTGGACTCTGTTACAGTTGGCAGCCAAGTTGGCCAGTACCAGAATTATTATTATTATTATAGGTTTTGCTCTGTCCATAAACTCAAGCCCAAACAAGTTAGCCGTACCTTTTCAAGAGTCTGCTTAAGCACACATCAAGCCTCTGAAACTGCCTTCACAAAATAAATGTCCAGTTACAACTAAAATTCCTTTTCAGTCCCCTATCTCAGAACAGTCTGGAAACCCCTAGCAGGCGCACAATGAGTCAAAACTCAGGCAAGTCTTGGAGCCAAGAAACCACTATGGCACATGATTTAGCACAGTACATAAGCTTTCTGACATAACCTAATCGACGTGTTAAACCCTTTGGCTATAGCCAAGTTGCTAACATAAGCAGCAGGATTTGCAGTAGCTTGCACACACTTCAGCATGTGCGCTTTTATAAGCATGTGCACAGCTCTTTGGTGACAAACAAGTGGTGGTGAAATGGGAGTTTTTAAGACAGTTAGGGAAAAATAACTACTGCCAGTGGAAAGATCTCATTTCCTATTGGAATAGATTTGGTGCCAGGAAGAAGTGGCCATCAACATGATTTTGCCCCCTAGTCTGATGAGGTGGTCCAAAGAGAGAAAAGGGAATGGGATGCCATGGTGGGTGGGGATGCCTGGGTTTTTCAGGGGCACGTGGGAATAGAGATCAGAGGAGGTATTGTACCTTTTAACAATAGCACTCACTTTTCCATAATGCATAAGCAGGTCCTATGACTGTGTCTAACTTCTTGCAAAGAATAGACCACGAAAATGACTAGCAAACGATGATTACCATGCCAGTGTTTCACTTAACTTGAACGGCATCCTAATTTGCCGACACTAGAGTCTGCAGGGTGCTACTGGGGGTTCCTCTGCATAAATCGCAGACTCCTGGTGGATGCCGTGCACCTTACTTACAATTCAGTTATTTATTCTTGCCAACACCATGACAGGAAAGGAGACTCCCCGCACCTCCTCCCCCCTCGCCCCCCGCTGCACACCAAAAGCAACACGGATGCTGCTACCTTTCCCCAGAACCATGTTGTTGAAAGAACATTATCTGCACATTTTTCACCCAGTATATTTAACTTGCTTAGTATCCTTCGTTGATGCACTAGAAACTGCTATCTTGGCACGTTTCCTGTAGGCAAACCTAAAGGGCTTTGTAATATCTTTTTATTATCCCTAGTGTGACGTCTACTGTACCCAAGATCCCTCACGCATCGAGGTCCCTCAGATAGTTTTGTTTCCAACATGTTATGTTAAAGGTTCTTATACTGTGCACTGTCACCACCCAAGTGGCCTCTTGGCGCTCTGGCGGATCTGCAAAGCAAGGTGAGGGTGAGTAGGTGTGTTTTTCTTTTGGTAGCCACCATGTTCTGTTGAGAAAGGCCATGTGTGGTTTGTTTCGTTGTTGTGGTGTAGACAAGTGTGTGGTTTGTTGTGCTGTAGATGTATGGGTGTTGATAGTTCGAGTAGAGTTTCAGTGGTGTATGTCAAAGGATGAGTTTTTTAGTATGGTTGGTTATTGGCACCGTTAGGAAAGATTTCTCTTTACTGCACCTTTCCTTCCATTTTAATGGACCGTCAAACATTTTGCTTTTATTTTTGATCCTGACCTGTACTTTTTACAGTGCAGTGAAGCCTTAAGCTATGCTGTCTTTTGCTCATCTGTTATGCAGAAACTGACATGTCCATCAGGCTGTCAGTACTGGGAAACATTGTTTCCCTTAGTCTAGTTACTGTGTTATGTTACTATCATTTGTGTAACTGTTATCATTGGACAATACATCTTACAATGCAATACAATGGGGTTCACTTGTTTTTGCCCTAGCCTAACACTTTTGGGGTGCTAAATTGACATACTGGAAAACTGTTAGAAGACTGTCACTGCGCACGGAAATAGTATTTGTATTGAGTAAAAAATGTCCAGATAATGTTTGAGTAGCAATCATAAGCCAATGCTGCAAATAATGAAATCCACGCATAGAGTCATGAAAAATCTCTTCTTTGTATTGTGAAATAATAGCCGACGCGTGTTTCGACCCCAACGGTCATTCTCAAGGCTATTGATTAACCATGGTTGTACAACCAATCACAAAAATAAACCAATAAGTTGATATTAGCATTATATTATGCTGTCAGTTATTAATAAACAGAAAAAGTACAAGAATTTCTTTTAACCAATAATAAAACATAAAATAAATTATAAAATAGCATACCACAGCGGTTGGTAGGAGGTTTGGGATGAGCAAGCGTACATGAAGGTAATTGGTGAAAAAGACAACAAATTCAGTTCACATTTACTATCATAGATAACCTCCTCAATTAGAGTATAATCTGCTATACAAGTGCATGCTGCAAAAGAAATATATTTATGTTCGTTTTTCTATACATAAATGGCATGCAGTGGGACATACGACCCGCGCCAGCGACCACCCATTTGGAGTCCATAAAAGTCTTGGCCATGCAAAAAAATATAGAGTGCAATAAGGTAAAGTATTGAGTGCACATTGTGAAGCACCCGTGCTGTCCTGACTGACACTTGTAATGTAAGGCTGGTGTTGAACAATGGGGGCAAATCCTTACCGTCTAAACGAGCTGGTTATTTTGCAAACCTGTGAATGTTATTGTAAAGAATTTTTTTGTCAGGTTCATATATCTAATTATCATAGACATGTAAATAATGTGTTTAACGATCATGCAAAAAGATGCCTACCTTAAATAGGGTAATTTTCAAATGACCTTGAGTCGAGAAGTCCCTTGGTCGATTACAAAAAAATATCAATGGGATAAATCCCTGCGTCACTAAAATCAATACATACATAATGCTGGTAAGCCTAATAGTATGATTAGGGTTTGCAGTTCCTATAAATTTCGGATTTACCTTTCAGAGGTTACAGGAATCCCCGGAATGAATAAACTGGCTCCCCAAGGCCAAAGCGCTGTGATATAGATAAATACTCCGGGACGCCGCGCTGGGGAATGACGGGTCACGTGATGACGTCACGCGCACAAGTGCGCATGACATCACAATGTAAACATGACACGTCAGTATTTGGGAAAACTTATGGTGACAACACAATCCTACGTTGTTTACTAAATGTGTTGTTAAGTAAGAGAATGAGGTTGATTCGTTTTTATTTTCGGCACATCAGTGAAGCTTAAGGATGTATCAAATATGGGGTAATAAGATAAAAGGCAGCATTTATTTCAATAGTCATAAATGAATTGATACATCAGTAAGATGGATCATATGTCACATGGTACTCCAAAGGGGTTGAGTCTCAAACACTGGGCGCACTTGCCCTAGAACATTTAACTCCAAGAGGGGAGGAATGGTGGGCGCATGTGAATCTAAGCAGATACACGCATCAAAAATAGTTTTACGGTAAGTAATGTATTCCCTCTGAAGCTTGTGGATCTACTTGAATCACATGCTTTGCATAGATTAGCGAGCAGTACTTGGAGAAGGTGCCGGGTTATTTGAAGGTAGAGCGGCAAAAAGATGTTTCAACGCTGCTTGTCCCACGTGTGTCACATTTGAATGTGTATCTAAACAGTAGTGTTGAGTCAAGGTATGATTACTCCAAGTTTCAGTTTTGCAAAAGCCATCTAAGGGCATATTCATAATGAAAGCTACAGTAGCTGCAGTGCCTAGAGTCGAGTTTGCTCTGGCCTTGAAAGGTAAAGTTCTCTTGGCAAGAGAATAACAAAGTTGGATGCATCTGAAAATCCATTTAAAGTTAGACAATTTATAGACTGGGTCCCCTCCCTTCTCTGTGGCTAGAGACAAAAGAAATGTCAAGTGGTTTAGGTCTTTTGAAAATAATGCATGACAGACCTTCTGACATCTAAAGTATGTAGGCTTTTTTCAGCTGTATTCTTTGGGTTTTGGAAGAAAGCAGCATGTTCTATGGATTGGTTTACATGAAACTTCGATATGAATTTTGGAGAAAAGCATGGATGTGTTCATAGTACCACTTTGTCTTTGTGAATAACGACAAAAGGATCTTATAAAGAAAGGGCTTGAAGTTCACAAACTCTCCTCATTGATGTAATGGCAACAAGGAAAGCAGTTTTATATATTAGATTTTTAAGACTGGCTTTGTGTATTGGCCAGAAGCCCCCCCCCCCCCCCATGAGCTTTGGGAGTACAACATTCAAATTGCAGCCGGGAGTTGGATTAGAAAAAGGTGGGAATAACTTCTTCACAAACTCCCTGAATGCTTCCACTACAGGCATTTTCCATCACAAGAATGTACTTTGTGGCGCTGTGTAGGCTGAGAGTGCAGCTAAGTGTACTCGTAAGGAATTAAAGACAAAGCCAGAGTCTAAAAGATATAGCAAATATATAGTGTACTACGTGTGAAGGTGGACTTTCAATAGGGTCGATGTTACGAGCTTTACACCACAAGACAAAGCGTTTACATTTGTTGAAATAACAGTGTCTAGTGTTACGTTTGCGTGCTTACGTAAGAATGTTCATACACCTTTGGTCTAGGTTTAAATGATCAAACTCTGATCTCAGGAGCCAAGCTGCAAAGTCCAGTGTCTGAGGGCATGGGTGGAGTGTTGGCCCCTGGTTCTGTGACAACATGTTGTATGGGCACAGTAGTTTTATTGGAGGACATAACCTTTCAACAGTTGTGAAAAACCAGGAGCCATCAGGAATAAGGTTACTTGTTGCCGGTGTAGCTTTTGTATTATCCTGTTGAAAAGGGGCGTTGAGAGAAAAGCAAATTTCCCTGACCAGCTCATTAACAGTGCGTTCCCTTTGGATTTTGTCTGGGGATTGACGTTGCGTAGGAAGTCTGCATTCAATTGCCATTTGTGTTCCTGACTGCAGCTCTGCACTTTTGCTTAGTACGACTGCCAGCGAATTGTGGTCCTCTGGAACATGTGCTGGGAGAAATATGTGTTTCAGTGCTCACAGCCAAATGTTTTGGGCTAGTTTGGACAGCCCCAGACATGTGTCCCTTCCGGTTTGTTTATGTAGAACATGGCTGTGGTGCTGTTGGTTAGTATGTGCACTGTCTTCCCTACTAGCTGTTTGAATGCTTGTCAAGCTTTCAATCCTTCTAGCAGTTCTAGAAGGTTCATGTGAGTATTGGTTAATGCTTGTGTCCACACCCAGTGTGCAGTATGAAGATAATAAGCCCCCCACCCCGATTGCGATGCGTCTGTGTTGTGAGAGTGGCCTCGATTGCTGGGGTGTTGAATGGCTTGCCCTTTAAAAGGTTCTCCTTCTTCCACCACTGCAGATATAGGACAAGAGAATGCGAAACCACTACTAGAACGTCCCATAGAAAGCTTGCTTGCGACCATTGTTTTGTTAACCAATCTTGCATTGGACGCATGCGCAACCGGCCATGTAGTACAAGGTAAATGCAGGAGGCCCTCATTCCTAGAAGGCGCATGGCCTTTCGTGCGGTGCCCATGACGACAGACTATACATTGAGGGATTTGAAAAAGCATGCTTTGCACCCTCTCGGAGGGGAAGCCAAGGCAGTCATTTGTTCAAATTAGTGCCCCTAGAAATTGTTTCACCCGACTGGGCACTAGAACAGATTATTTCTTGATTGATAAGCCCAATTGATAAAGCAGGCTGACTGTTGGGTATTTTGTTGACACAACTGAGGTGTGTGTCCACTTTTATTAGCCAGTTGTCTAGGTAAGCGTACACTGGAATCGATTGCGGCCACCACTGTAAGGACTTGGTGCTGAAGCTATGCCGAATGGTAGCACTTTGAATTGCTAGTGTTCAACTACCACCTTGAATCTTAGATATTTCCGGTGCACTGGCAGCATTGAAATAAAGTCTGCATCTTTCAAGTCCAATGTTGCCATGTAATCTCCTTGTTTTAGGAGGGGGATTACTTCCTGCAGCGCGGTCATCCTGAATCTTTGTGGCTTGACATGCATGTTTGCACAACGCAGGTCTAAGACAGGGCGCATTGTTACATCTTTCTTTGGAACAAGGAAGTACACTGAATAAATACTTTTTCTTCTAGAAGTGAAACTGGCTCTATTGCTCCCTTTTGTAGCAGTGGTGATGTTCTGGAGACATTCTTCTAGATCGAGGAGGATGGTGTTTCTAGGTATCCCATTGAATATCTTTGTGTTTTTAGGGTTTCATGTTCCTTCTTAGTGGTCTCCAACTGATCATCCAATGCCTCTCCAAAGAGAACAGAGTCCTCAATAGGCATGTTTATTAAGGTTGCACAAGTTTCGGGTTTGAAGCCTGAATCTCGAAGTCCTGAATGGCATTTGAGCAAGGTACCCTCAGCTATGACCCTGCCAGATGTGTATGCAGAATCAAGAGTATTAAAAAATATATATATTTTGGGCTACTCGTTTGCCTTCATTAAAAACCTTGAGCAATTGGGATCTAACTGGCTCAGGGATTGAGTCGAGTTGTTTTTGTATGTGATCCCATTGTGTATTCTTTTATCTCACAAGTAAAGTGGTATTGTTGGCACTCTTTATTGGGTGGTGTTTCTGCATTAGATAATGGCACACCCGCCCACTTTCTTGTGGAGGCGACAACCATCCAATCAGGCGTCACATGACCTCTGATGTAAAGTGGGTCTGAAGGTGATGGTTTGAAAATCTGCTCTACCTGGGGTTAACTGCACAAGTTAATGAAGGCATCACCAATTCTTTTCTTAATAGAATGCAAAAGAGGAATCGCTTGGCTGATTGCTTTCCTCTCATTTCAAATGTCCACAAAATCAGTGTCAGTTTGGATACTTTTTTTGTTATTCTCCATTTGTTCCTTTCCTTCCCTCCACACTTCTGTCTTGTTGCACCTTGAAACACTATTTGCTTTACAGGCGTATTATAAAAACCCAATAAATAAAAATAAATAAAATAGCTTCCTGCTTTCTTTAAAATGTCGTTAAACAAAAGCTGATCATCAATGGGGCGAAATGTGACCACCCTCAGGAGGGGCTATAATATCATCTTGATCATACTCGGTGGGATCATCATACGATGTGACCTGATCTCCCTCCGCTTGATCTTCATAGAAAGTGGAATCATGAAAGTCTTGTACGTCATGAGGGGGCGGTTTAGTAATCTGAAAGGCATGTGTGGGAGAAGGCTGATGCCTTGGGGATTTAGGTAAAGGCTGTCCCATTTCTAAACCTAGGGTTTTCTGTCTAATTGGGTAACGCTCAATGAACGTGACAAATAAGGAAACTTTATCCATAGTGTCCTCGAATCGGACTGAGTTTTAGGGGTCTCAGGCAGAGGGCACACAGTAGCTTCAGGGTCTTCCCTTGGCCTCTTCTTTTGAAGAGATTGCGACAATGGTGAGGTCGCTTCAGTATATTCTGGTACCTTCTGTGGGACAGCTAGTGTGTCTGTGGGAGACTGTTTTCCGTTACTACAATGAGTCGTTGCACGTCAAGTGGCGCCCGTTTTGTTGTTCCACCTTGCACTAAACGCGAGTGCAGAAGCACAGCAGGCGTGTGGCACATGTGGTTGGTAGGCCGCTAGATGCATTACGCCAGCATACAGCCTTCTTTCGAAGCGTCAGTCGAAGAACAGCTCGGGGTTGTGTGCTTTCGATGTTTGTGCGTGTGTGTCGCCAGGAGTCTTCCCCATAGAAGCGCGCTGCATCTGCCTTTCAGGTTTGGGAACTGACGAGCAGGAGCTGGCAGGTTCCCTTGAAATGTCTTTGGCCCCCGAAACTGAGCCATTGCCGCCTTGGCCTTCTTGGTCCGATTAAAAGGCACCAGTAGGGGTTTCAGATTCAGCCACCAGAGCATGGGCCACCCACCGTTTGGTGCATCTTTAAGTGTTTTGGGCCTAAACAACTTGCACAAAGCCCCTCTGGATTGTCTCGGGGAAAGCAGTGGTTGCACACTCAATGAAAGCCTTTCCTCAGTTACTTTCTGTTGAAAGATGGACAGAGCTTAAAAATGTGTTCTCTCCATTGTGAAATGTAAGGAGATAGGCAGCTAGACAAACTAGCTTATAAAGGATGTGAAAGGATGCATTGTATAATAGATAATCAGTCCCCCCCCCCCCACTCTGCCTACTGCAAGGCCGAAGCCTGTCATCAAATTGGAGGATTTGTTGCAATCAGCGATCGAAAGGTCTTCAAAGATGCTTATCGAAACATGCGTCGAACACCGACCGCCAAAAAGATGTTAACAGTTATGTTATTAAAAGTAGCAGGCTACGAACTGCGTGTATACATGACCGACCACAATGGCAGAAAAGGGACCCCGACGCATGAGGGATCATGAATACAGTAGATGTCACACTAGGGATAATATTACAAAGACGCCCAGTCAATATCTCTTTTTTCGAACTTCGAAAACATGTGCAATACACTGCACCTACCACTTTGTCGGCCTATGCAAAGCAGGCGATTTTAAACAGATCCCCAAGCAGAAGAAATAAATATATTTATAAAAAAGAAATTACACAAAGTTTTTCTGCCGTTGGAGGGGTTCATGTTTTTTCCTTTTCCGCTGACACATTGACGAACACTGAACTTTCCCTTCACTTTCCAGGACTGCTCTTTTCATACATAGGAGTATTTCTAATGTTTAGTTTCCCTTCTTTGCAAAAAAACTGCTCCAGTGCAAAGGCCAAAAAAGTGTTTCCTTCACCCCACGTTCATATTTTAACCAATTAAATGTCTCAAACCTGGGCCAATGGGACACAGGAGAGCACTCCAACGTGAGGAGTCTTGCACATGGACTAGGATAGTTACATTTTTGGGGGAAGCTGCTGAACAAATATTCATCATCTGGAAAATTGTGACGAGTAAAGCGGAGCACAATCACTTTGTAATTGGCAAGCAGGGAAATACCCATGTGAAAGCACATTATTGGGACCCTACTTAGAATTAAGAAAAAAGAAACTAGCAAAGATAAATTGTAGGGCATGTTTACTGCAGATTCAGCGAGTGTCCAAAATTGTATTGCTCCCCTAAAGCACTTTGGCGATGGAATGAGGCTGTAACTTTAAATATATTTACGAGCACTGATCTGCTTTATACATATACGTATAATACACATTTTCAAGGTCCACTCCTGCCCTTTGAGGTGCTAATAACTTTGGGGTGATTTTACCAAAACTGTTAAAAACATTCCAAATAAGACATCCATCGCTGAACAATTATTGGGAGTTTTGTAACTGTCAACATGGTGCAGGACCAAAAGGCGTTCCTCATTCAAACTTCCATATGTCATTTTTGATCATCTACAGCAGAAACATCTGTATAGATTCACGTGTGAGGCTAACATCCAGTCCCACCTATGATATTCATTTCGTTTGGTGAAAATCCATGCAGTGTTTTGAATAAAACATCAAAAAGATGGCCAAAAAAGGTTAAATATAGTTGAAATATTTTGGGCACATGGACTGGGCCACCAAACCCTTACCAATAAGAATGCAGACATGCGATTTCATTGGCTGAAGCAAAGCTGAAAAACGTGCGTCTAGCCACTATCTTAAATTTACAAGATGTGATGAAGCAATTGAAGTGGCCACGTCTCCGATGGGGATCAGGCAGGGATTGGAGCGCTTTGTTCTTAGGTGTTCCCAACTAGGCCTGACCCTCAATCGAAGCAAGACTAAAGTGATGCTGTTTAGACCTAGGAGGTCAAGGGCCACGGTACTTGGCCTCGACGTTGAAGGGATACCTTTGGAACATGTGACCCATTACTATGAACTGAGGGTAAATTTCTCCGATACAGGATCCTTGGAGAACCAGATTAGTAGGTCTCAGACTATTTTTGAAAAGTATGGTGGAGGCTTAAAACATATTTTGTTTCACATGGTGAACAGGCAGCCTCGCCTGCTGTGAACATCTACACAATCCAGGTAACATCAGTAGTATTATATGGAGCTGTGATCTGGGGCTACTCCAACTGCTCTAATCGGGGTGGTGGAAGAAAACATTCTTAAAGATGTTGTTCAGGCTACCGTGTAGTTTACAGAGTGCACCGATTATGTTACAACTGGCGTGGCAGTTTTCTATTGTATCAGATTGTGGGTATCCCCAATGTTCGAAAAATATTGAGAAACCATTTTAGATCTGCAGAATTATGCTGTTGGTCTTTCATTACAGTGGCTAAGCCATGTGAAGTACCAACTTGGGTTGGTGGGCTTAAATGACCTTTGGAAGAACCCACTGAATATGTCTAATAGTTCAAAAAGAGATGTTAAGTGGGCAGTCAAATGCGCATATCAGGAATGTTTAGCGAGGTCATGTTTAAGATTGAAATTTGGAATGGACTATCTATCTTCTAAAGTTACGCAAGTTGGGGAGAGTTACTTAGACCTCATCACTTCAGCCTATGCACACACTCTGTTTATTGCATTTAGAGTTGGTACCCTACAGGTTGAAAGCTTTACCAGTGGCCGGAGGAGTGGAAATTCCATACTTTGCCCAGCTTGTGGTCTAGCTCCTGAAACGGTTGTGCATTTTTGTCTATTTTGCGAATGCTTTAGCGATTTGCGGAAAATGTATTCGACTCCGCGGTTTAGAAAAATGTGTGTTAAAACCGTTCTAGAAGTGGTTGCTTTATGTAGATCCAAAGTGACTGAATGATATCTACTTTGTTGCCAAATACATTTACCATGCATGGCTTCGTAGGAAACCTTTGTGTGTTATTTGATCAAACTTTTGTTGATTGTTATTTTATCGATCTTACTGGTGAGACCATATGAATTTTGGGATTTTTTAACTGTGCATTGGATACTTGTATGAATTTATGGGATAAGGATGTTTTATTTTCTGTGTGCTGATGGCAAAAATGCTGATTAAAGCAGCTCCCAGGCTATGTCCTGAACCAGGGAGGCCAACTGTATGCTGCTGGGGGCAAAAGCCAAAACCTGGTTGTGGGTTTAATAGACTTGGAGGTGATTCATATCCTCAAGGGATGAGGCTATGCACATTTTTGAATCTCCTGCGATACTGAACCATAAAAAGAGCAATTTTGGGACGCTAATCACTCTCCCTCCCCCTAAACTGAATTGCATGAAACCTCTGGAAGTGAAGATACAACTGTCTGGAAACATTTGGGGGAAGTTTTCAAAGGTTCTGTGAAGGAATTGGCTGGGTGGAGGTGTAGGAGGAACCAAAAAATATTTCCTTTTTTAATATTTAGCCCCGTTGACAATAGTGGATGGTAAGTCCAAAAACCACCATACACTACACTGTTGGAAAGGTTTGTGAATTTCGGCTAAAAATAACCCAACTCCCATCTGATCCTTGAAAGGGGAACCCAACTTGAACCTCGTCACCAAGCTCCTGTACCTGCTGCTCCTTGTGCGGTGCAACATCAGAGGGACATTTTCGTGGCTCCACTGCTGCTCTTGCCACCCCAGGCTGAGGTGTCCAATAGAGCAGAGGTCCTTTGTAAGCTTCTCATTGCCAGCAGGGCTTTGCTAGGTCACCCGAAGATGGCTCACTTCCAGTTGCTGGAGAAGAGCAGACCACACATCGTGGGACTCCAAACAGAAGCCATACTTTCTAGGGATTCTGAATCAACTAGAGACATCTTCGGTGACCCTGAAACGGATACAGCTTCCTTCTTCATTTTCACCCCAAGTCTGTACGTCTGCAATGACACGTGATAGCGTCCCATTTTCAGCGTCTGCAGAAGGTACGAATGTGCAACATGAACTCCCGATCTTTTTGCAAACCCATTGCTGTCAGGAGGTCGAGGACATATCTGTTTTGCATCGTCATTAGTCTGAGGGCTCTTAGTTCCACTTTGATGACGTTGAACCCTTCTTCAGTATTGTTGGCCAGCTGGATCAGTGCCCACCTGACAATCTGGAGCCATTTGGCGTTGGCCCTTGTCTGAACTCTGGGCACCAAGGATGCGAAATATGTCTCTGCCGAACTGTACAGTTTATATTAGTCAGGTATTTGTGCGAGTAAATCAGCAGAGTCTTGAGACAAGTAGTTGGATGATCGTTTCTTCTGAGCCAATCATGGTGTTCCTGTTCTGGGAGGATATGGAAGTCTGGAGAAGGAAGGGTGGGTATTACCTCGATGGTTTCAGTCACCGCTTGTTCTTCGTCAGGAAGGGTCCCCCTTTAGGTGTCCTTTGGGTACTACTACTAACAGGGCAGTATGCAGCATTGCAAGCGAACAATAGCCCCTCCATGATGACGGGAGGTGCAAGTTTGCTTTCTGGCCACAGACCCATTAGTAATCCATTAGTGCTGCAGTGCCTTTTCGAAGATCGGGGATTCGATTACATTGTTTCTAATGTTCGCTTGCATTGTTTGTTTGTCCCCATCAAGACAGTTCCTTCGCTGTAAAAACAACATTCATAGCTTTCCTCTTGGTGAACTTTCACCGGCTTTTCAATTGCTGTGATCCACGTTAACTTTGCAACATGTTCTGTCCATTATCCTAAATAGTGCAAGATGAATTAATTGCATTTCCAGTAGTGGTACCTCTTGTGGCACTAGAACTGTAGGTGCCCTGGATGCATGCGGTATCAATAAACAAACATAGCAACTGCCATTAGTCATTCACTTTCCCATCGCATTCATGTCAGAGTACCAGCTATTCGAATGTTCGGGATGGCGAAGGTCTTCCACTGCATCTAATCCTAAACCATGATATGCATCATATTTGTTGGCACGTGTGCCGTTTTTCCCTATTACTGCACAAGGGAAACATTTTCCCTCCCAACTTTGTTTTTTGAGATATGCTGGTGTAACATAAGGAACTTTGTATACGAGGTGTTAGCAGTTGGAACATTAGACTGTTAGAGGGTGTATTGGGAGTTGGTACAGGTGATATTTGTGGCATTATACATTGTGTGGTTGGTCACTACATTAGCTTGTTCAATTTGCGTTACATGGATTCATTCTTTTATTCAGGGTGGGGCGAGGGAAAAAACCCTTATTTCATAAGTAAGAGAGGGAGACATGTGGGTTTTACGTTCTGGGGAGGGTATATAGGTAACATTTGGAGTGTCTGGCGACATTTCCGGATGGCTGGGTAGAGTTTGGAGCCGTTTCTTTTGTTTCGAACTAAACAAGTTAAACTGAGGGGTATTTTCCCACTCCAGGTCCACTTGTATCTTTCCCATGTCCATTTGTCCCCCTGCCCCCCCTTCTTTTATATGGCCAGCCCAGATAAAAGTTGTTCCCCAATATATTCCCAATGCGAACATTAGAAAAGTAAATAGGATAGCTATGAAAAGCAAACCACACTCATAACTATATGCTCTCGTTAAACCAATTCTATTCCTACTGCTATTTACATTGGATGATTGTCTCAGTGGCATCATTTCCAGGATCGTTGTACGGGGTGGGTTGGAGGTCGGGGTTAATATTTTGTAGCTCATGCTCTAGTCGCAATACATGTTCTTTGTCTCCTTTTACATGCATGAATAAGGTTGGCGTAGAGCTACAGGTTGAGGTAGTGTTGTGGTTTTCTGTTGATATGCCTTGTGTGGTGTTGCTTGGTGATTTGCGAACATCTCAGAGGGGTATTCAATATCTTAACCCTTTCACTTTTACTGCAAGAGGGGTGGAAACCACCACTTCATATGGTCCATGGAACCTGGGCATGTTCCACTTTCGGACGAAACTTCTGACATTGATCCACTCCCCAGGCAACCAGGGTTGGGGTGGTGTACGTTGAGGAGGTAGTTGTAGTTTTTGTCTTCTGTGCAGGGTGGTGCGATCTGCTTTGACATGCATCTTATTGCACGTGTCAATTGTGTTAAGTACTGCTTGAATTCCTCTCCTAGGATAGTGGCAGCTCTGTGAGCATCGGACGCTCCGCTCACTGGTGACAGTGGCGTCTGCATGTGGCCAGTCACTATTTCAAGGGGAGCACAGGTGGTGGACTTTGCTGGGTTGTGTGCGTAATTGAAACGGGGCCAGGGGCATGCAATATACCCAGTTCTTTTTCAGGATGTTGCATAGTTTGGATAGTCTGCTTTTAAGAAGGCCATTTATTTTTTCTAACCCCCCATTCGATTGTGGGTGGTAAATGTAGCACATTTTGTGTTTTATTCCCAATAGGGTAGTTACTTCTTTGAATAGTTCATTGAAAAAGTGAGTCCCATTGTCTGATCGTAGGACATCACACACTCCCCATTGGAGGTCAGACGAGGAACTTTGCAGCACATTTGGCGTCAGGGCGGGCACACGGACCAGCCTCAACCCACTGAGAGAATGGACACCACGAAAATCAAGTACCTTGCTCTGTTGCACCTCTCTCCCATGTCTGCGTAATCGATGTGCAGTTCATGGAAGGGCTTTACAGGACGGGGTAATGTCCCACTTAGTGTTCTCAGTGTTATTCCTGTATTAAATACTTGGCATGTGGTACATTGGACCACCAGGTGCGTTAGGTGCTCTTGCAGATTCGGAATAAACCAATCTTCCTGGAAATCGGCAGCAATGTGTTTCGAACAGTGGACTGGAAAATGTAGCTGTTCGAAGGCTGTGTACAGTAATTCGACAGGCATCACAACCTTTCCTGTTTTCTGCCGTCGCCAAAGGAGGTCCGTGGGTGACTGGATGCACACACGTTTTAATCCATAGATTTTGTTCTTCAGTGGGCGCCATGCGTTGCTGTTGGGGAGAATTCTCAGAAATGTGCCAATTCCCTTCTATCTTAGAGATCCCCAGCTCTTTTGATGGACTTTAGGACTTTGATTTTTATCCTGGAGAGCGCAAGACCTTTTTCTCACGCATGTATTTTTCTGTAATTTGAACACTGTTTTTTTTGGTTTTGGAGTCTGACGATCTGCATAGGCATCATCTTTTTACATCGTCACACACAGCACCTACAGTGCAGTGGCACAGGGAATTCTTTTAGATTTCCCAAAGGTTTAAATGCCTTCTCTTGGATAAACTACTGTTTCCAAGAGCAGTGAAGTGAAATTGACTACTTACATTTGTAACTTTTTAGACCACAAACTATCTTACAAAAGGGTGCTGGAGTGGTTACTTAGTATCCCCTTTGTCTAGTTTCTCATTTAACATTTTTATGTTACCCTTTCTACAATTAATGGCCGGTGGCAGCAGTTTACTTTTTCCTACCATTGTCTGTTTTTACAGAGGGCTGCATTCGCAGCTGCAGTATTGCACCCATGGGTGCCCCTTTAGTCAAAATGGCCCTGTTTTTTTCCCCTTTTCTTTTTTTTTTTAAACTCTTTTTTATTAGTGGTAACAAAAAGGCCAACAGCACCATTGCACAGTTCATTTCACAGATACAACAGGAATAAATTGGTTCAATGCAGTTTAACAAAACAGTACCATGGTGACAGATCATCATCAGTAATCATATTGCCCAGGTAAACTCTAAATGGGTCCCAAATGTCTTTGGGTCTGCACGTCGAAGGTTGGGTCAAAACAAACTGCTCCTCTGACTCATTGACATGTGTCAATTCTTGTAGGAATTGGTTCATGCTGGGTGGCAGAGCGCTTTTCCACTTCAATAAAATACATTTTTTGGCAACCACACATGAAATGTTGAATAGTCTTCTGATTTTTTCCTATGTCCCCAAACAGATATTTCTGGGGGGTCAAATCGGGGGGGACCCGAGTTATTTCTTCCAACATTTCTGCTACTGCCCTCCAGAACCCCCCAAACACCGGACAGTCCCAGTACATATGAAAGGAACCGGCCTGAGGAGCATTGCATTTGGGGCAGGCATCCGGCGCGAATTTAGCGATCCTGGCTGGCGTGTAATGTAATCTATTTAGAATTTTAAATTGGATCAACCTCAGGCCAGAGTTAAGTGAAATCTTTTTAGTCAGTGAACAGTATCTGGCCCATTTCTTCTCTTCGATGGGAGCTTGTAAGTCTGCCTGCCACCGCTCCCTTATCTGATTCGCTGTGGGGATGTGGGTCTGGACTTCAGTGTATAGCCTAGAGATTCCCAGGCCATTTTTATCTGTCACTGGTTGTATACATGGATGTGGTGGAGGTTCGTCCAGTAAGTGAGGCCACCTTTTTTGAAATGCAGATCTCATACGGTAATATTGCAGCGTTTTCAGTGGACCATCTCCCAGCGCCCTCAGCAACAGACCCAGGTCTGAAAAAGTGCCATTGACAAACATGTCACCAAGCTTCATTTCACAGTTAGGGTCCCAGGATTCCTGTATGCTCGTGTCATATGTAGGAGGGATTCCCGGAAAGTTCCACAGAGGTATCTCAGGGTTATAGGGGGCCTCAAGTTTAAGCCTTTTGTAAATAGCTTCCCATGCCCTGACTGTGCAGCTAACTGGATTGTATTCACACGTGTCTCTATAGAGTGGATCAAAAATGACTGACTGTATGTTTGTGGGATGTGTAGTATATTCTTCTATCCATGCATGGGGTGTGTTGTACTTGTCATTGTACCAATATTTAGCAAATTGAGCCTGGGCTACATAATAGTAAAGCTCGAAATCAGGGGCAGATATACCTCCCGAAGAATAGAGTTCTGTTATTTTTTCCCAGCTTATCCTCGCTGTCTTACCGTTCCAGAGAAATCTTAACGCCATGGACCTGAGGTTGGCGAAGAAGGCTCTGCCAGGCCATATAGGGATGTTGACAAACAGATAAAGAAGCTTAGGTAGGATAACCTTTCTAAGAATAGCGACTCGACCGGCTAAAGAGTTCGGGAGTCGCCCCCACATCTGGAGCTTGGCCGTTAGAGTCTGCAGGGCGCTTTCGTGATTATCTAAATATAATGTAAGCTTATTTCTGGTGACGAGAATTCCCAGGTATCTGATATGATCTTCAGACCATTTGAGTCCACCTGTCACTGTGGGGCACTGGGTGGACGGTGTAAGCGGAAATATTTCCGATTTGGCCTCGTTTATCGTGTACCCAGAGTAATCTGCAAACTCCTGCATCTCTGCCATAATGGGTGTTATATTGAGTTCCGGTTCCTTGACATATAATAAAGTGTCATCCGCATAGAGCGATATGAGCTGGGTAGATCCCTTCATTTTGATTCCTCTATCCGCATGTCTGAGACGGACCGCGGCCGCCATTGGCTCAATGGTTAATGTGAACAGCAAGGGCGAAAACGGGCAGCCCTGTCTGGTTCCCCTCTCCAACAGGAACATCTGGGAAATGGCTCTATTGGTCAGGACACGAGCCCCAGGCTCTGTGTACAGTAATTTCACATTTCTTCTAAAGTTGGGCCCCATCCCAAACGCCTCCAGTACAGCAAGGAGATAGACCCACGAGACAGAATCAAGCGTTTTTTCAGCGTCAAGGGATATGGCCACTGCGCTCCTCGCGGGATCTATTTGTGCCATTATGCCAAAGAGTCTTCGGAGGTTCAGGGCCGTAGATCGTGCAGGGATAAACCCGTTCTGGTCAGGATGTACTAGGGTAGGGACTGCCGGCAGAAGCCGATTCGCCAGGACCTTTGCAAATATTTTCGCATCGGTATTTATGAGTGACAGGGGCCTGTAGGATGAAACGTCCTGTGGTGGTCGCCTAGGCTTATGAAGTACGGTTATAATAGCTTCTCTCATAGTTGGGCGTAACCTGCCGGACTCAAGTGCCTCCTCCCACACCTGCAGCAGTATCAGAACAAGCTCCTCGTGAAATTCTTTATAGAATTCAGCTCCCAACCCGTCCGACCCTGGTGCCCTGCCCGAAGCCAATGCTTTGACCGCTTCTACAATCTCTTCCGCAGTCACCGGTTGATCTAGCGCTAGGCGTTCTTCATCGGGGAGTTTAGGGAGCGAGAGCCTCAAGGTATATCTTAATTTCTGCAAGTGTTTTCTTAGAATTCCTTGTAGAATTCCATAAATTCACCATTAATGTCTTCATCTCTGAGCAGTACCCTCCCCTGTACAGTGCTTATACTTGTGATCTGTGTAGGTTGTCTATCGTGCTTGAGTAAGTTGGAAAGCGTCCTGCCAGCCTTGTTACCCTCCCCGCGTATAGGGGTCGCCACGTATCGGACTTCCCTTATGGCGAGCTTATCAAACTCTTGAAGGTGCGTGTGTATATCGGCTAATACTGCTTTGTCTTGCGTGTTCGTGTATGTTTTCTCCAGGCCATCTAGTTTGCTTTCGATATTTGACAACTCGGTTCTCACAGCCTTCAGCATACCCGTAGTTTTGGACATCAATACACCCCTTAGCCAGACCTTGAAGGATTCCCACACCATCGAGTACTTGTCAACTGATCCCAGATTTTTGGATAGAAACTCTGTGATCTCAGCATGGAGTGCTTCTACTGTTCCCGGGTCCCCCAACATTCCACCCAGCATCCTCCACCTCCTAGCAGGGCATGGGGCATTCCGGAACACTAGTTCCAACATCACTGGGGAATGATCCGACAATGTTCGAGGAAGGATTTCGCACTCCCCCAACACAGCCATCAAAGACATGGAAACAAACCAATAATCAATCCTAGACTCTGAGTCATGTACCGAGGAATAAAACGTATATCTCCTGCAATCAGGATGAGTTTCATGCCATGCATCTGCCAGCAAAAGGTGTGACAAAATATGTCTCAAATACTGCCAACTTGGGGTTCTAACCACCTTCGAGGATCTATCAAGAAACTGGCCCAAGGCCAGATTGAAATCTCCCCCCCCATAACACATTCGGAATATCAAGTGACATAATTATCTGGTATAAATCCATGTAAAAGGCAGGGTCATCAATGTTAGGCCCGTACGTGTTGACCAAGAGTATTTGTTGAGTAGTCACCTCCCCCAGACCATGAAATTTCTGCCCAGGGGATCAGCCTTGTGACCACCCACCCTGAACCCAAGGCCTGGATGAATAAGGGTGATCACCCCTCTGTACTGGGATGAATAGGCAGTGTAGAACCTCAGGGGACCCCACCTGGGCAATATGTGGGCGTTGCTCAATCCTACCGCATGGGTCTCTTGTAGCATCAGGATTTGGGGATTATGCCTGGCAACATAGTTGGAAATCTTCTTGACCTTAACCTGATTATTTAATCCCCGCATTTGGACCAACAACTCCACCAACCAAATTGCCTGGTACAGCTTGATCCGATACTTTTCTTGAATATAGCCTTAGAAAGGGTTGACAGTCAAGTGTTTCTTAGTCTGCAGGTCTGGGTCTGCTTTGTGCCGGTCTGCCCCCTCTAGGAGGAAGGGGTATGGACGTTTCAATATATTGCGTGGCTTCGGCCGGAGATTCAAAGAAATGGGCCCTTCTCGCGTGCTGAATCCTCATTTTTGCCGGGAACATCAAATCATATGGGATCTGGTGTTCTCGTAGGAGTCTCTTGACTGGCTCGTAGGATCTTCTGCTTGCCTGCACCCCCAAGGAGAAATCTGGATAAATGTGAATGTGACTTTCCTCATATTGGAGGGTGCCCGCCTCTCTTGCCTTACGTAGTATTGTATCTCTGTCCCTGTAGTTGAGGAGTCGCGTGATTATAGTACGTGGTGGTGCGCCTGGTTTGGGTGCTGGGGCCAATGTACAGTGTGCTCGTTCCACCAAGAAATGTTCAGAGAATGTCTCTGGTCCAAACAGGGTTTTAAGCAGTATCTCGAGTTGTTTCTCCATTTGGCCTTTGCCAAAAGATTCCGCTATGCCCACCACGCGGATATTGTTTCTCCTGGAGTGCAACTCTAAGTCCTCGCATTTGTTCTGTAGTTTCGCCATGTTTTCTTTGATTTGGGTGATGTCACGGCTGTGATGCGAGATAGTGTCTTCATTAGTGCTTATCCTGCTTTCGGTTTCTGCTATACGCAAACATTCTTTCTCCACTCTAGCCTTTAAGGAGCCGATGGTGGACACTATGTCGTCTAATTTCGTGTTGACTGCGCGGAAACCATTCTGCACTATTGTGGTTAAGTTGTCTAAATTCTCACTAGGCTCAGTAGTGGGGGCCTCGTCAGCCGACGTAGCCAGAGTCTGACTGCCCGTGTAAGCATCCATTGGGCCCTTCTTCTGTTTTCCTGGAGTTTTGGAACTTTTCCCCGATTTCTGTGGGTCGCCCATGATAGTGTCTGAATAGTGTTCCTATTAGCCGAATTTCTATTCGCCGTCCTTCCTTGCTCCTTATGCAGTGTCCGAGCCCTGGGAGTGGATCAGATTAAGGGGCTAGAGGCGTTATGAAGGTTACACAATGAGCCCCCAGCCAGAACTTGGTGGTCCGAATGGGGGGTCTCTGAGCCGCTCCAGTCCGCAGCTGCTGTGGATGTTGGGAGTCTCCACCCAGCCCGGTCCCCCACGCGGGACATGCTCCGTATTCAACAGGACGGCAGATAAAGTATATCGGCTCAGTGAGGATTGTCGCCGGGTCTGTAAGCCGCTGCCCCCGGAAAATAATGTGTCCTTTTTCGGCCACTCATCCGCTGCCCAGCCGTGACTCCTTACCAGACGTTCTTGTCTCCAGGCCTCCTCGCGGTCCTGAATCGCAGGCCCGCCGCACGCCTCACCCTGTGTTATAATGCAGGTTCCGGAAGAGGCTTTTCTCTATGGAGCTCAACGGCCACGGGCTGCCGCACACCGGGGCCGGACTGGAACGCGGGTCGGTTCGTCCGACTGAACCACCCGCGTCATGGCCAACCCCGAGACCGCAGCGTATTACCAGCAGGGCGTAGGGCCTGGGCCACAGTTCAGGCTCCTCCCATCAGGGGCCTCGGTCCTTCAGTCGCGCAGCAGCACTCGCGTGGATCTCCCTGGAGCTCGGCACTGGATATATTCAGCCGCGTGTGTCGGCCGATCTGCCTGGGGCTGTAACTCTGGCGTTCCTGGCCTCTAATTCACAGGAGTTTGACTGACCCTCCACGGATGGCTGGGCTACCTTCCCAGAACGTTTAGGATAGGCAGGCAATGTTAAAACGGATTATATGGCGCAGGATATCTCAGTGGAGCGGGAGCTCGGGAATCAGGCACCCATTTCCATCGTGCGCAACAGTGCCCCCTTTTCCCCCCCTTTTCTTGTTGGAAAGGTCCTTCTTGAGATTTACTCTGCGCGCCAAACCAGGTTTGGCACTTTTGTTCCTTTTGTCTTTGGTGGGATTCACTGGTGAAGCCCGCCTCTGGCTTCAGCATGTCTGGCAGGACAGTAAGCAAGGGAGGTTCCCGAAACTCACTGTGCTTAGTCTCCTTGGTTACAAGAATGCACCCAAAGGTGATTGGCCGGCTGGCTGTCCTTGGAGGACAGCCACCCTGCAGTGTGAGTGACAGCTAGGCTGCGAATGAATGGGAGAGACGTGCATAAAAGGCGAGGTCTTTTGCTTGGAAGGCAGAATCGACCACTGGACGAAGGAATCCGAAGAAGAACCTGGAAGAGACGCCCGTCTGCAACTCCTGAACCATTGGTTTGCCCGGTGAAGCCCTGCTGCAGTGCTGAAGCTCCGAATTTGTCTCGCTTAGAGAAGCCCTGCAAACGATGACTTCTCCCCTTGGCAGAGGCGTAGACAGGGTAGGGCCTGAGTGGGCAAGGCCCGCCCAAAGTCTGGAAATGCCCACTCTGGAGTGCTATCTGGGCATTTGCAGATGTTAATGTCACTGAGGTGGGCCCAAATACATTAGCTTCTGTCCCCACTTGTTGGACAATCCTGGCTACGCCTCTGCCCCTTGGGTTGGTGGGACCAATCGCCCCCAAGACAAACTCATCTGGAAATTCTCCAAGAGTTGGCTGTACTTCCATTGCTGCTGCAGGAACCGATTGCCAGGGAGAGGAACACTATAATCGAGGGCACCGTCTTTAAGCAGGAGCCGAGCTCCAGGAAGATCTTCCAGACTCCCTCGAAGCAGGACTAACCAAGCCTGAGCTACCTCAACAGAGTGCTGGACCACAGAGGCAAGTGAAGTCCACAAGGTGTCCGGGAACCGCAGTGGTGCTGTTGCTGAGTAGCTGAAATTGCAAAGTGCTGCTGATCTGTACTTTGCCCATTGCTGCCGCTGCCGTTTGAGTCGCAGTGCAGGAGTCCCCAGACGTCCTCCCTCTTGTCCCCACAAGTGAGGCCCAGGAAAAAAGGATCTGCAAGACCTACAACAGGAACAGAAGCCTGCTGAAACCAATTTCTTCAGACCCAAGGTACTGTAAACTTAGCTGTGTAGCTTGCTTGCTCTCAGTTGAGACTTGCATTGGCTGCCCTTTGCAGAGTTGCTTCTAGCTTTGCCCCTCACAAGCCTCCCAGCTTGTGGCCCAACAGCGATGTCGTTTTCTACAAAACTCTAACAATATGCAAAACTTTTTTACTTACCTTCAAGAAGTGCCTCAGCTCCCCTAGACTTTGCTCAAGTAACATTGGCTGTCCTGGCTCCCTGAAGACTCTAACCTCTGACATTGTGTTTTGATCTGTCCCTCCAAGTCACACATTCTTACTGGTATAGCTGGGAAAGGGTTAATCTACATTGCATTGGGGGGTTCGAAAGTGCTTACCTGTTTGAGAAACTAGTTAACCATTGTTTCCTTCCCTGAACCTTTTCCTTTTGACACCAAACTCTGTGTTGCTCTAAATGTACCAGTGAGATATCAATGTCCACAGTGTCCTAACAACTGAAGTAACCTGAGGGTGTGGGACGTGTCTGCGAGCCATCCTAAATGGGTACCTACTGATTTATTGAAACTGAGAATGTGTAGTTTTGAAGTATAAATAAGTGTTCCATATTTGCTCCCTTCTAAAGAAGGCTTATTCAACTGACTGTTAAATAAATAATTATTTTAATAAATAAACCTTGAGTATAAGTGTTATTTGAATACTCGTCACTGTGAATCTCTACGTTACACCTCTACAGCTCACATTGACCTCTCTTGAGAAAAGCATGGCTGCTCAGTCACTCTACCAACTTGTGTAGTACAGACTTCTACCAAAGGTTGGGTTAACTATTGCCAAGTGGAAAGGCTGGTGCAATCTCCCACAGGGTACTGCATACAATCTTGCCTAACAGTTTCAATTCAATGATTAGTGCTATAGATGGAGGGCTGTGTACGCATCTGCTATCTGGGCCATTACCAAGGTAGCTAGGACATACTCTTCGCCCACATAAATTGGAAGGTATGCTGCTTTTTTGGCTGCCGTGTCAGCGTTCACCAATGATATTTCATCTGTGTTTTGGGTGTGAGCTAAACATTTAACCACTGCTACTACAGATGCTTCTGTGAGGGCCGAAATTAATGTGCTTCGTAAATCTGCATGTTGTACTGGGGAACTATCTGCCCTTCTGAACCCTTTTCTTCTCCACCTGGATAGACCTGAATGCACCGTAGTGGCGACGTATGCAGAATCCAAATAAATGGTAAAACAGCATCCCTTCGATGCTCTCGGGGCCTCAATCAGTGCTACAAGTTATGCTGCTTGTGTGGAATAATCCTTAGGCAGTCTTTTCATGGTGTTTCATATTCTCCTTCCTCCAACCGCACCACAGCTACCCCAACGTGTTTGTCACCTGTCTCTTGATCAATGGCAGCTGACCCATCGGCAGCAGACCCATCAACAAAAAACACTTGCCTTCATCCAGAGCACTGTCCTTGGCTTTGGGAATGTCATCCCTCTCCCCTTCGTATGTTGCACAGTTATGCTGTTGCATATCTTCAATAGTGCATGGCTCTGTAAGGAATGTGGCTGGATTTACTGTTCTGCATCGCACCACATGGATATGGGGGCTTGACAAGATTAGTTGATATGCGGATGCTCTTTGTGTGGTCAGAGTGGATTTTGATCGTTCCAGTATTGCAAACAGTGAGTGCTCAACGTACAATGTTATTGAGCATCCCATCACAATATCACAATAGTGAACTCTTTTCAAAGGCCAAGGCAGCAGCAAAGCAAATTGTCCTTGCATGACATAATCTAGTGTGCCGCTGTAGTATGCTAAAGGCTTGTGTCCCATGGAACATTTCTGTGTTAGCACCGCAGTCATGAGAGTGCCATTTGAATGAGAGAATAAGTAGAATTCCGGCATAAAGTCAGGGGTTGCTAAAACGGGAGCTGTTGAAATGACATCTTTTAAGTCTTTAAAGGCAGTATTCATCTCAGCTGTCCACTTGATGGTTGCTGTCTCCTTGAGGCCTTACAGAAGTGGTTGGGTGTATGCTGCATGATCTAGAATCCAGGCGCTGCAATAATTGCAGAGCCCTAGGAATGTTTGCATCTCTTTCACCGTTGTGGGTTTGGGGGTGGCACGCACTGCGTCTACGTCTGGGATTATTCTTTTGCCATCTTTGGATACGAGCTGCTCCAGATAGAGTACCTCTGTCAACAGTACTGGAGCTTATTTCTATCCACCTTGTACCCCTTGTCAGCTAGTAACTGGAGTAAGGCAATAGAGTCCCTTCGACAGCTCTGCTTGCTGTCACTGCAGACCAGTAGGTCATCTATGTATTGGATGATCGTGCTGGGCACCTGAATGTTCCCAGGTCTTCATGCAGGATTCTGTTAAAGATGCTGAGACTTTCACAGTACCCATGGGGCAAGTTATGGTGCTCGTATTGCTTTCCTCCCAGGGTAAATGCTTTAAGATATTGTGATCCTGGGTCAAGGGGCACTGAGAAGAATGAATTTTTCAGGTCCACCACAGTGAAATGGGTAGCTTGCTTTGGGATGCTGCACAGGCTAGAAGACGGGTTGAGGACAAGAGGAAATTATTTCTGTACAATGGCATTAAGGTGGCGCAAATCTTGTATCATCCTCCAACTACCCCCTGTTGCCTTTTTGATCATATAGATAGCGGTATTGCATGGCGACGTGGAGGGCCCTAAAATCCCCTGTTGTAGTAGGGCCTGTAATGTTTACTGAATCCCTTCCTCTGCTTCTCTGGACAGGGGGTACTGTTTTACTTGTGGCAGTATTGCACCTGGCTTGAGTGTTATCTTTACTGGCGTAACTTCCTTCAACATCCCTATATCATGGGGGTCTGTGGTCCACAAGTGTGGTGGAACCTGCTGCAGATCATTTTCAGTGAATGGGGGGTGGCCCACTAACAATAGCCATAAGAGGGCTCTGTACCTTTTAATACTGTACCTATGATGTCACAAGGTATACAAATCTCAAGTACTATTTCCCCGTCATTATTGACGTCCTCGAACAACTCTTCATCAGTTAATTCTCATAGGGGTATATTGGGGTCAATGCATAACACTGTGCGCCACTGGCACCCATGGGTATCTGTTCCCAGTACTACAATTCTCTTTGCCGAAACCTGTAATCCTTCCAAATATAAGGACAGGATGGTACCAGCAACCACTTCAGGCAGTGCTACAGGTCAGAAAATGAAATCAGCAGGTACTCTCCACTCCTTCCTAGTAGTCTGGTGCACCACTCTGGTAAGTATTCTAATGCCATAGATGAACATATCTGGGTTTACAGGTATCCCTCTCACCACCATCTCATTTGCCACTGCGTGAATAACTAGCATTGCCCGGAGATAGCACATGCCAGGGGTGGTGTAGACAACCCCTCTGTCTGTAAAGGATATGGTCATGTTCAATTTGCCGAGCAGATCTCGTATCAATAAGTTGACGGAGCTTTCATAGTCGAAGGGTGCCCGCACTACCTTCCCTCCTATTTTGACATCTAAATCTTCTGTGTATGGAACCGTTACTACAGCCCCAGAGAATCCCTGCGTTTCTAGAGTCGCCTTCACTTATACATTACTTTTCCGTGCCAGAGTCCATCATGAAGATGAATTGCTTATTTCCTACCTCTGTCCCCCCATCAGTGGTTCCTCTTCTGGGCGCAAGGTCATCGATAGTACTGGACATGCAAGTGCTCTCTGTGAGCTGTCCTAGTCTAGATAGGTGTTTGTCCCTGGACATGAAAGGGGTTCCCTCCTACCATGGTTGCTCCCTGATACGGAGCTGCAGCGCCGTTGGGCGCTGGGGCGAAAGGGTGTCTTTTTCCCTCGCCCTGTGAATTGGGGTCCGTCTGGTGTTGCTGTAATACCCGTTGTGGCGGTGGGCGGTATGGCCCGGGGTTTTGGGGAGATAACAGAGCATATGCTTGGTGGATTTCGTATGGGATCATGGTTGACCCTTGCGGGGGCCCTTGTGGACATCCGGGGTGGGGGTTTCCGTAAGGTTGTTGATTTTAGTTATAGCTCCCTCTATGTCTGCTACGACACTCCCTGGAGAAATGGCCCCACCTCCCACATGACCAACATTTCCCCTGTCTGCCACCTCTTGGTCCCTGCCCCCCAAATCCCACTCCTCTCTGCCCTCGGAACCCACCTCATCCTCTGCAGCCCTCCTTGCCATTGGGGTCCTGTATACAGTTGGTTGCCTCCCCTCTGTCCTTGCCCGTTGTCTGTCCATACAGCTGCCATCCTTGCCTGTGTGGCGATGGAGGTGCACCCGTCTTCACCAGTCTGTTCTGGGGGTTGTGCCACTGACACTGCTCCTATTTTCACAAGTTTGTTTTGTACTTGTTTCGCTTCCTCTGCCTGCCGTGTTTGAATAGTTTCTTTTTCACGCTTTTTGATCCTCCTACAATGGTGCACTATGATACTTTGAATTTCAGGCCAACCTTTTGTTTCCACCCCCGATATCTTATTGAGCGTCTTCTGCACTTCCTCAGGGAGCCCCCGCTTAACAATAAAATAAAGCAAGGACATGGATCAGTCCCAGGTGCTGCCTGTCTCCGCTCCCCACATCTCCTGAACCGGAAGAATGTATTGCACAGCTTCTTCTTCATCTCCCAATGTGCACTGCATTATTTATTGATTGTAAATCGGGAATATCAGGGAAGGTCCTTCGCAGCGCATCCCAGACATGTGCTCTGATATTGTTAAATGACATCCCTTCGTGGGAGGCGTTGCTCAGTGATACTCCCGGGTACCCCCGCTTTCACCCACACTGATTCTGCTTGGTCTCCCACTGCCGATACCAATAAGCTTTTGATGTCTCTATAGCGAGGGGCAGCCCTGCAGTGTGTTTCTCAAAAATCTTTTTCCCCGCCCTCGCAGTGAGTTGTGGGAGGGCCTTGAGGAGTCTTTTTGTCCATCTGTGCCCAGGGGACATAATGAGGGCGTACAACACCTTTGTGTATTAGGGCCATTTGTAATTTTGTTTTAACTTTCCCTGTTTTCAGACATCTTCCCTTTTTCTTTGCCAACGCTATTCTCCCAAACCGTTCCCTCAACCTTCCATCCCACAGGCTTTCTACCTTTGGTGCGGTGGCAGGTGCTCCTCGGCCCCTCCCTCTGCCCCTTCCTGTGTCATCAAAATCGTTCCAGTATTCCACATCCCCTCGTACGGCCCCTACATTCTCGTACCGCAGGCTGTTCGATTCTCCCTCCCTTTCTACATATACAGCTCTGATGGGAGCACTGGCAATTCGGAACAAAAAGTCTCTGGACTTCCACTCGTCCTTTGGTGGTAAGTGTCGGGCCCCTGGGGGTAGCATCAGAACTTCTGCCACCCTTCCCTTGCTGTCTCACAAGCTGCTCATAATCTAGCCAATTCTGTGCATGTGGTGGATAATGCCACTTCGAGGTCCCTGGTGCTTATCCCTATGTGTGTGGACACGGTTGGGGGTGCGACGTACGGAGGGGTCGGGGCTGTACCAGGGCCTGCACTGTTCCCCCAGATACATATGTCGGATTTCTGTACCCCTCGGCAGGCTTGGTTAATAGTGGGTAAAGTTTCTTTGTTTGTTCATTCTTTTTCACTCTTCCCCGTGTTAGTTACCGTCTCATTCTTAGGCACTCTCCCTCCCTTCTCTGGGGCCTCTGCTTCCTCAAACACCCTCCACAAATCCAATATTTCTCGTTGTTTCTGTAGTGGTCTCCCCTTACATTTGGCAGTCAGGTATGTAGACATATGGTCTAAAGGCACACTTATCGAAGGATCGCCCCTCTGGCCAGGAGTGGGGCATTCCTTCTCCTTTAGTTTTGGTTACCCATTGACTGCGATACTTCTTGATCTTCTCACAATAGAGGGGTATGGTCTTAAATATATGGTCTAATGGCGTGTCTGTCCCCATGGTGGTACTCAATTTGTGTTGTGTCAGGAAATGTCCTTATACAATTACTTCCCACTAACAAATGAACCAAAATTATTTGCTTTTCCCTTCCCCGCCAATCCTTTTAAAATGTGTTGAGTCTAGTCATGCGTATCAGGTCAGTCAAAAATATTCACCCCCGAAAGCTAACAATTATTTCACATTTATTCTCCCCCCCGCCAACCTGGAATACCTTTTTTCACTCTTATAGCCCTCCTCTTTCTCGCACATCTGCACACACAACATACGCGCCCCTCCTGGGCCTTGTCCGTACACAAGAGAAATACACTGAAAACAAGCTAAAATAACAAGTTAAAACAACAATCACTACTTTTCCCAAGCCCTCTAATTATATGGGGCTCCTATTTTTCTTTTCCTGCACTGGTCGCGACAGTGTACTGTGGATGCCACCTCCCCACTCCTCCTCACTCGGGGAGGCTCCCTTTCCTTTCTCGGGATAACTTAAAAAATGAATTTAGAAAAAATGGCCATAAAAACCTCACCACTTGACAACCACTCTATACTTTCACTTCCATTCATTGCATATTCACTTCTTTCATACTCTCCCATCTCACAACCCAAACACTGTTATTCCTTGCAGGCTATACTCGCGTGTCCACGATCTTCCGCAAGCCTCAGAGCGCGGGTAATCCACAACCTGTCTGGACCTCTCCCTGGGGCCGCACCCTGCTCGAACGAGCAGGCAGGATTTCTGCAAAGACAGCACCTACAAGAGCTACTTCTGCTGCATATGCATTTTGGGGGATTGGTCACTGTAGGTGGCTGCGGCCCTTGGAGAGGCCACCTGGATATCGCCGCAAGTACGGGGGCTGAGGAATCACATCACGGGGGTCACCAAATGAAGGCAAGTCCCTCTGTACATAAATTCCAGAGTAAATACAACCTGCATGGGAAAAAATGCCAAGAGATAGCTTTGCAAGGATAAAAAAAATGTACTTGAACAAAATACAAGTGCCAGCAAAGAACTCTTAGCTGCACGAGGGCGCTCTGGTCTTACATTAGCAAACATGGGTTTATAAACACAGACATCGTCAGACACACAGGATGATTTGGTGCCACTGATTGGAGGCACCTTACACATGGGCCTGCTCGATAGGGGATTCCAGGCGGTAACTGACTGGTTCTTCCCAGTCGATCTTGATGCACGTTGGGTCCGCTGGGCTCATCCTTGAGGTGAAGATCTGGGCATGCATAAAACACAATGGGCCTCATTACACGGAAGGCGGTAAGGGTTAACGGTCACCGGTAATGGTACCGGTGACCGTTAATCCTTACCTCCTTACTACGAGGTCCCTTTGCGGGACCCAACATTAACGGCAGGTGTAGACCAGGCGT
The DNA here is from genome assembly GCF_040938575.1 of Ambystoma mexicanum. NCBI lineage: Eukaryota > Metazoa > Chordata > Amphibia > Caudata > Ambystomatidae > Ambystoma > Ambystoma mexicanum. The sequence goes on along the minus strand of NC_090933.1, from coordinate 949,393,170 downwards.
TAAAGTAGGGACCCGCAAAGGGACCAGGGTGCTAATTACGGTACCGCAATTTGCGGTACCGTCATTAGCGCCTTCCCCATTCCCATTATGCCCTATGGGGAAAAAATGGGAATGGGGAAGGGCAATGGAGAAAGGGGGAATTACCGCCCCGCCAACCTTGGAATAGGGCAGTAATTCCCTTTCCTCCAAGGCGGTGCCGGTACTTTACCGGCATGGACCAAGGTGCTAACAGCACCTTGGTCCACCGCCTACCGTGTAATGAGGCCCACTGTAACTTATCTAAACTAAACAACTAAGACCGACTATTCATTCATTATGGCAGGCACCTGGGCACAGGAAGGGGGTGCCAGGGAGAGTGGAGGATAAAATATAGTCGTACTGACCCATACATTCAGGACCTCATTGATACCACAGTTCTTGCTCCCAGTGTCTCCCCTCTGGGGACTGATCTTTAATTTATCCTTCCTGGTACCTAATGTTACAGGAGACATGTTGCTGCTAGAGAGAAATACAGTGAAGTGGGCTTTAGCTCTGTGGTGGGCACTTATGGGGCGGAGACCTGGGCTCGGGTGATTATTGAAGAACAGAGTGTGTGGGAGTCGGGTTGGTGATGTGCAACCAGCTCAGGCCTGGCTGGGTGGGGGTGAGAGGCCCAATGGCAGGTTAGTGGAGATGAATCGACAGCGCAGAGCCTGGTGGTATCTCGCGCTCTGTGCCGGGTGCATGCCTGAAGGCAATACCACATATTCACAACACTAAAGGGAAATGCACTTCTGTGGGAACAAGGCTTAAGTGGAGCCAGCCTGTCGTGTAGAGATTGGGCCTTGTGACCATGGAAGGTGAGCAACGTGGGCCTGCGGCCTGTCCTGTTTGGGCCCAACACAAAATGGCATTGCGGAGTGTGGGCATGTCTAGTGCTTAGCACCTACATCTATGCACTACAGGGTCTTTACAGGTTACCTAGAGATGCACGATTCTCCCTCCTTGTAGGTTACATTGCCTCATGTGGGGTTTGCCTTATTTGGGAGCGCTTAGGGGGGTGGAATAGGCTCATTTCCATCCCAACACATGCTATAGAATCCATCCAAAATGGTAATTTTGATTGCTGACAAAATGGCGGCCAACGCAGTGGTGTCACGACACAATGACATGAGATGAGCGCTTATGCAAAGATGTCATTGCGCATACATTTGCCTGAGTTTCTCAGCAAGAAAAACTATTTAACACACAAAAACCAGAGAGGACTTAACCATTTAGTGTGCCTTCAGTCCTGAAATAAACATGAAGAAGACAAGACCTTTTTAAATATGTTCCAGAAGTTGGCAAGTACATTTTATTATTTTCCATTAAGTTATACTAATTGGTGTCTGCCCCTATTCTTCCTTTTCATACAAAAGACATGAAAAATGTATAGGCATGTACATTAATGTTCCATTTCTGAATTGGATTCTTAACGGAGTCAGTCCAAGTATCCTAGATTTAGCATACTATTTATTTTTGGTGAAATTTGGTGTATTATATCGCAGAGATGATAAGATGTGTACTATTTAAGCTTCAATTAAATTCACCTGCTAACTCCAACTCTCAGTTGGGACGTCTGGCTGGCGAGCCCTTTTTCTCTATTCATATAGTAACCTTTAGATTACTATCACAATAGATCATTTTTCTGATTTAGCATTATTTTTCTTCTAAACGTACATGGTCCTTCTGATTCACTTATTGGTCCTGATGAAGGCACCCGACTGGTAGGCACCAATATGTCTTCAACCCCGATTGCACAGATCAGTGGTTCTTCTGGAATTTTGAATCAAATTTAACTTAAATAGATGTACATACATACACACCATCAAGAAATGCTCTGCACATCCACATACTGTGTTAGCCGCTGGCAAGGTGACAAATGTATGTATTGAACAAGTTACTTACCTGTAACTGTTGTTCTCCAGCATTGGTCTTGCATGGATTCACATGCTCATGAATATTCCCCGTCGTCAGGCTGGGAATCCTCGGTAAAGAAAAAATCAGTTTCAGTTTGGTTTCTGAACTGTCTTTCTCCTAATAACCAATTACTGGTCTCTGGGTCATACTGCCCCCAGCCAATGACTGCCCTCTACCTAAGCCCCTCCTTTGGGAGCCATCTTCATATTTGGTAGCACGTAAAGTGGAAGTAGGACCAAGAGACGAGCCGCAGAGGGGTAGGAGGGAGGGTTCGCATGTGGATCCATGCCAGACCCATGCTGGAGAACAACAGTTACAGGTAAGTAACTTGTTCCTTCTCCAGCATGGGGTCTGGCATGGATTCACATGCTCATGAATACAAGAATACATAGCAGTACACACATGCACAACCACGGGAGGTGGCAAGGCTCAACATTAAGCATTTCATCAACTCAACATTAAGCATCTCTTACCTACTCACCAGGCCCACCTTAAGACGAACAGGTTGCACTGGAATCCCGGTCGATGCAGTAGAATCTCGTGAAGGTGTGCGTCGACCTCCACGTAGCATCCCTGCAGATGTCCAGCAAGGGCACACCAGACAGGAACGCCGTGGTAGCAGCGATCGCTCTGGTTGAATGGGATCTTAGACAGCCGGGCAACGGTCGGTTTGCCAACTGGTGACAGTGCATGATGAAACCGGAGAGCCATCTGGAAATGGAAGCCTTCGAGAGGGCCTTCCCTTGGTTCACAGGTCCAAAGTTCACAAATAGCTGTGATGTCTTCCGAAGGGTCTTCGTGCGGTCCATGTAGAACTTCAGCGCTCTAGCCATATCCAGCAAGTGCAAAGTCCTCTCAGCCAGCGAGGGGAAGAAAACAGGTAACACCAAGGGCTCGTTGAGATGGAAGTCCAACGGCACCTTGGGCATGAAGGAGGGGTGCGTCCTCAGCACTACCCTCATCTCGTGGAATGTCAGGTATGGAGGTTTACAGGAGAGGGCCTGGATCTCTCCCACTCGTCGTGCAGAGGTGATGGCCACAAGAAATGCTGTCTTCTACGATAGGAATTTCAACAGAGCCGAATGCAGCGGCTCGAATGGCGGTCCCATGAGCCTGCTCAGCACCACGTTGAGCTCCCATGGCGAGGCCGGAGCCTTCACCGGCGGGACTGATCGGAACAGTCCTTTCATGAACTCCTTCATCAGATGATGGGTCCACAGAGATGATCGCCCCGGAGTTCTGGTGTAGCGGGAAATCGCCGCTAGATGGATTTTGATGGAGGCATGAGCTAGCCCCGCCTTGGCCAGCGACAGCAGGTACGGCAGCACTTGAGGGGCCGTAATCCGCAGAGGGTTCATCTTCTGTGAACGGCACCAGACAGAGAACCTTTTCCATTTGTGTCCATAGCACTTGAGGGTCGAGGACGCCCTGGCCTTTGCAAGCACCTCCTTGCAGTCTGCCGGGATATCGTACCCTCCAAACTCTTGTGCTGCAGGAGCCAGGCCTGCAAGTTCAGCGACCACAGGTCGTGGTGGAGGATGGCGCCTCCTTCTTTGGCGAGAAGATCTACGTCCGTCGGCAGTTTGACTGGGGGGGAGGCTGACATGTCCAGAAGGTCCGGGAACCAGATCTGCCTCGGCCCCATCGTTGGAATAGGAGATCCACTTGATCCTGCCGCAGTTCCCACTTGTGGCACGAGCGCAGCTCCCTGCTGAGTGAGTCGGTGAAGGTGTTCTTTATTCCTGCCAAATGGAAGGGTACCAGAAACATCCCTTGGGCGACGGCCTAGTGCCACAGATCCTGGGCCTCCTTGGATAGGGCTGGGGATCTGGTGCCTCCCTGCTTCCGGATGTAGAACATCGTGGTGGTGTTGTCGGTGAAGATCCTTACTACCTTGCCCTTGAGGGACGGAAGGAACAACCTGAGGGCCCAGAACACGGCTCGGAGCTCCAGGACATTGATGTGTAGCAACCTCTCCTCCGGGAGCCAGAGGCCTCTTGGGTGAAGATTTCCGGTGTGCGCTCCCCATCCCTCCAGGGAGGCGTCCGTCGTCTCCGTTTCCTGATGTGCCGGGGTCTGGAAGTCCACGCCTGCCGCCAGATGTGCGCGGGTGCCCCACAACCGGATCGCTTGGCAGAAGGTCGCGTTGAGTGAGATCATGTCTTCAAAGTTGCCCGCCGCTTGCATCCAACGGGCGTCGAGGAACTCCTGCAGTGGACGCATCTGAAGCCTGCCTAGGCGCACGAGGTAGATGCACGAGGACATCATGCCAAGCCGGGACTTGATGGACCTACCCTGGCCACGTCCATGGTCGACAGCCGCTGCACCTTACCCAGGATGGCCTTCGTCCTTTCCTCTGACGGAGAAGCCAGTCGTGCCACTGTGTCGAGTCTGGTTCCCAGGAACAGGGCGACTTGCGACAGCACCAAATGGGATTTCGCGAAGTTGATCGAGAATCCAGATCCGTGAGCATTTGAACTGTCTTCACTGTGTGAACGACGGCGTGTTCTCTTGACTTTGCTCGGATGAGCCAATCGTCCAGGTAGGGGTAGACGTGGATCCCCTGCAATCTGATGGGAAGGGCCTTGAACTGATAGTGCCGCCCTTGGACCACGAATCGCAGAAACTTTCGAGGTCCTTTTAGAATGGGGATGTGAAAGTAGGCATCCTCCAAGTCCAGTGACGATTGGAAGTCGCCTTCCTCCGGCTGTCCCAGTACGTGCTGGAGGGTGACCATCCGGTACTTCTGGGACTTTATGTACTTGTTTAGACGACGAAGGTCCACGATGGGTCGCCAACCGCCGGTCTTTTTCCTTACGAGGAAGTACCGCGAGTACATTCTGGAGCCTCAGAGCCTCTTTGGGACGAGTTTGATGGCTCCCTTTTTTAGCATCGCCCATACCTCCAGGAGAAGTTGAGGGACGTGGTTTTCCTTGCTGGCCACAGGTGGAATATGCGGACACTTCCTTAGAAATTCCAGAGTGTGCCCGCGGGCCAGGGCATCCAGCACCCAACGTTCGGTGGAGATGGACTCCCACACGCTGACGAATTTCGCCAGCCGGCCTCCCACCGGGGTGCTCAGGTGGGGGCCCGACGCTACAGTCGGTCCATTCCTGCTTGGCCTCAGCCTTGCCGTTTTGGCCTTCTTGGTGGCAACGACGAGATCCTCCTGTCTTGCCACGTCCTATGTAGGCTTCCTGCGATGAGGACCGGGCAGCCTCCCGGTACGAGGAGCCGCCGCCAAATCCTTTGGAGGCACCTTGCTTGCCTCCGGAGTTCCGAAAGGACGGCCGTCGTTGAAGAACACCCAAGGCTCGGGTCGTCTCTGTGTCTGCCTTGATGGCCTGCAGTGACTCGTCCATTGTCTTGCCGAACAGGTTGTTCCCGTCGAAGGGCATGCCCAGAACCCTGGTCTGAACGTCCTGGCGGAAATCGGTTGCCTTGAGGCAGCCGCGCCAACGAAGGCAAACACTGTTACCCATCTGTCAAAAACCGGTGTCAGCAATGTCCGTGGCCACCTCGCCTTCCTCTAGGATCTCCAGGGCCTCAGCCCTCTTGTCGTCCAGCATGGGAGAGAGCTTAAACCACAGCTCCCTGTCGTAGCGTGCCACAATCGCGAGGGCATTGTCCACTTTAATCGTCATCGCCGCAGACAAGATGACCCGCCGTCCCATGGCGTCCAGTTTCTTCCCTTCGTCGTCCGGCGGGGAAGTCAAAGTTGAAGCCGTCGCCCCCACTGCTTTCTTCTTGGCCGCCGCAGAGACGACCGGTATCCGGGGACGGCTGTGCCCTAAGGCACATGGGGGCAGAGTCCGGGACCCGGTACTTCTTCTCGTACCTGTCCCTCTTAGCAGGAGCCGGGGACGGGTTCTTCAGGAGTGTCAGCCCTTCGTCCGAGATGACGTCCAGTAGTGGAACTGAGAGGACCGTCTTCCTCTTGGCCTCACGCCGTTGGTAGAGGAAACCTTCCTTCTGTTCTTCGGGGCAGAGCTGGCAGAGCTCAGATGCCCTGGCGATCATGGCGATCATGGCGTGGAAGGAGCCAAATTCTTCGGGCGGGGAGGCCTGAGCGGGTGGTGATGGAAGGTCCATTCCGTCGTCACCACCGTCGTCATCCGTCCCAGTCGTTGCCGTTTCCGGGGAAAGAGATGAAGGCTGTGAAAGCCGTGAAGGCTGGAAGGGAGGGGGGGATGAGTTCTCCTCTGCTTGCTTGGTGGGCTTCCCGACGTTCCAGGCTCCGCTGGATCGTCCGCTGGGGGTAAGGGCAACCTTCTCCTTATCTCTGTACACAAGGCCTGAATCGCCATCAAGATTGCTCCCGAGTTGTCTTGTGGCATAGGCACCGGCTGCAACGGGAGCGATGGTTGGGGAGTAGGATCCTCCGTCCCCTCCTGTTCAGGATCTTTGCAACACCAGCCAGCTCCCTTCAGAGGTGGTATCTGTGTCTGTAATGGCCACCGGCCCCCCCCTCTTTTTTCCACCCGGGTTTTCACAGGGATCTTATCGATGGGCTGAAAAGAGGATTCCTTCCGCGGCGGCAGGGAAACTCTAGGCCCCAAGGTCGCCTCCACTGAGGTAGCCTCCGCAGGCTTCGCCAGGGCCGCCACGACTCCCTCGATAGAGGCCTTAGCCGGGTGAATCAGGGCCTTTGCGACTTTGGGCGCGCCTGAGGCCTTCACCTTGGGGGGGAGGGTCACCGCCTCGCTCCCCCTCGGCTGTCTCTGTCGGGATCGACTGGGACTTCTCCCGAAGCTTACCCGGGTTCTCCGATTTCCTCTTCCCCGAGCCAGAGCATTGGCTCATGGTTGATGGCGGCGGTGATAATGAGCCCTGCCTAGGAAATTGATTCCAGCACAAGTTAATCCTTTCTTTTCTCCTCTGAGGAATTGTAACCACCATTCGTCGGCTGATTCTGTGCTTCCTTTTGTCACCTATTTTCCCAAAAATAAAAGTTTGTGTTTCTGTCAGGGGCTGACATTCCATCATCAGATGTCTTACTGATTCCAAGTGTTCTTGGTGCTTGCAGAACCTACATTCTCCCTTGCTGACACCACTCTTTCCTGTTGCCCATAGATATTCGTTAATTTTGTAGATGTTGAATCTGATTCGTATTAACTGATCTCTGTGATATCTGCTTGGAAATTGTTGTGGATATTTTGGAATTTCATTTCTCTTCCTGTGCACTTGGGCTGCGTTTTGCATGCGTTTGTACTTCATTTTTTGTTCTTGTGTGTTGATACAGTCAACTCTTTGCAGTTTTTCTTTTCACCCCGTCAGGATTAGAAGTCAACGACTCCAATGAGGAGTATATTTGTTCCAGCTGTTTTTTGTTTTCTACATTTCGGTTTCTGGTTTGATAACAGACTGCACCTTTTCCTGTTCCATCTGGTTTTAGGAATTTATAGGCAGTCGCAGGTTTGTCTTCGGCAAATTTTCTGAGGAGACTAAGTGATTTCTACACTATGATTGATTGGAAGAATTGTAGTCCTAGCTCAGCCCTTATGGCTACCATTGGCGACATTTTGTAAGTTTCAATTTGGTTTTCCAAAACTTGCTTTCCAGTTTGGACCATATTTTCCAATGCAGGTTCAGTATTCCTTCACCTCCATAAGTTAAACTGGGTACGACTTTTTGCAGATAGAAAATTCATAGCGGTATCACAGTAAATTTACCATATCATGTGTGTATTATTGCACCTTGTGCTGCTAGTGATATTACCTTATGCTCCAGTTCCTCTTGCCAGAAAATTTCCACTGTAGATGTGATATACAGGGTTCCCAAGTATCTTATTGTGTCCACTGTTTTTAACTTTTCCATTTAAATGTTCTGCACTGGCTTGTCTTTCTGTTTCCAATCGTCAGAACTCTCGATTTTCCACAGTTTATTATTAAGTCATTGTCTTCCATATATTTTTGTATATTGTTTAGACTATGTTGTAGACCAATCTGGGTTTGGTCCATCACAACCAAGTCATCGGTGTAGACCACTGCTGGTGATTTACTGTTAAGAATCGGTGGCAAGAGTTTGATGTCCCTTGTGGCTTCCGGTAGGTCTGCCAGGTATAATTTAAATAGCGTTGCGGCTAATTGGCAGACTTGTTTAACACCTTTCTTTGTTTCTATTTGCTTGGATAGTGCTCCTTTGTTTAGCCGTACTTTCATGGTTGTGTGCTTATGAAATGCTTTAATCATTTCTAATAGGTCGTCTGGGCATTTCCATTTATGCAATTTGGCCCCTAGTTTTTGTCGGTTGTCGCCATTGAAAGCTTGTTTCAGGTCGTTGAATGCGAGAAATAGTTTGCTTTTCGCTCTTATTGTTTCCAATTTCAGTAGGGATACTATGAATACATTCAATTCAGTCCCAAGATTTTTGGTAAAGCCAGTTTGTTTTCAGTCCATTATGTTTGCGTCCTCAGCACATTTTGACAATCTTGTTTGTAGACTCAATGCCAGAATTTTCCCTGCTACGTGCAGCTGGGCTATTGGCCTGTAGTTGGCTGGATTTTCTCTCAGCCCTTTTTTGAAGATTGGCACAATTATTCCTGTCGTCCATGATTGTACTTTTTTGGTTTTAATGATGTTCTTATACAGTTTTTCCAAGAATCTTGCCCAGGCTTCTGGATTTTGCTTTAGGATAACATTCATTAAACCGTCCGGCACGACTGCCGCAGAGTTTTTTTATTTCCTTATTGTTGTGGTTGTTATCTCACTTACAAGGAGTTCAAAGTTCCAGGTTTTTTCTTTATCTGGCTCTCTTGTTTTGGATTCTAGGTTTGTTGCAAATACTTGGTCAGTCCAGCATGCCTCTGTGACTGCATTACTCAGAAGGCTTTGTTGATTCAGTGTTATACTGTTGATGATGGTTCAAGTTTCTTTCGAAGTCCTGTTTTTCATGGCTTTTAGCATGGCTTTACATTGCTCTTGTTCTCGTTTTTTTAATCCAATCATCCTGTTTCTATATTGTTGTTTCCTTAATTTTTATTGCATCTTCAGTTTAGTTTGTGTGGTCTCTTTTCGAGTTTAAGTCTCTTCGCAGTCTCTTTCTCTTTTCCACTACTGTTTTACTATATGCGTTTCGGTTACAGTACGGGCTGTTTCAGGACAGTTTTTACTACACAATATTCTGCTGGTAATGGCTCATATGCACCATCACTTGTTCCTTTTCCGCTTAGCTTGAGGTATTTGCTCGTGATTACATCTATGTCACTGGATCTTATTTTCAATCGGTTACACCCCTGATTGATTTCTAGCCTTGGGGCTGCTAATATTTTATCTTTCCAGTCTCTGACCTTGCACGGCAGTTTTAGTGGTCTATGGTCACTGCTTTGTTGATCTAATTCTTCCAGACTCATTACTTTATGAAGATAGTCCCTTGACACATTTTTTATATATGATACATTACTCACCGTAATCGTATTTCTGATGCTTGTATCTGCTTAGATTCACATGCTATGCATATGCCGACATCTAGTCGAAGCTGCAGAGTATTACAGTTGTTGTTTACGAAATTCAAAAAGGGACGTCGACAGGGCATGCCAGTATTACTATCCCTAGTGTGACATCTACTGTACCCATGGTCCTTCACGCGTAGAGGTCCCTCAGATTGTTTTGTTCTGACATGAGGTTGCATGAAGTGTAGTATGAGTACAGTTGTTACAAGGAGATATAGACAGAAAGCTCATATAAAATCTATGCAAGTTCTCTCAGGGGAGGAAGTGTGGGTGCATGTGAATCTAAGCAGATTCAAGCATCAGAAATGCGATTACGGTGAGTAATGTATCCCTTCTGAGGCTTGTGGAATCTGCTTAGATCACATGCTATGCATAGATTAGCGAGCAGTGTTATGAGAAGGTGGTGGGTTGTGAGAAGGAGTAGCGGTAAATAGATGTTTTAGAACCGCTTGTCCCACCTGTGTATCTGCTTTGGAACGTGTGACAATGCAGTAGTGCAGAGTGAAAGTGTGTACTGGGCTCCATGTAGCTGCTTTGCAAATGCTGTCTAAGGGTACATTTGCAATAAAAGCTAGAGTAGCTCCTGTGCTCCGTGTGGAGTGAGCTCTCGGTGTGAAAGGCAGTGTCTTATTTGATAATGAACAGCATAATTGTATACATCTGCGGTCTCCTTCTATGCCTGTTGCTATGGAGACAAACAGTTGATCTGTTTTTCTAAGCAGCCTGGTCTTGTCTACGTAGTAGAGAACCGCCCTCCTCACATCTAGTGGGTGGAGTTTAACCTCAGTTGAGCTAGTTGGATTCTGAAAGAAAGCCGGAAGCTCAATGGATTGGTTCACGTGGAATTTGGAAATTAATTTAAGGGAGAACCTAGGATGAGTAGGTAAAACCAATTTATCTTTATGGATAATAAAGAAAGGGTCCTGCACTGACAATGCTTTCAATTCACTAACTCTTCTTATGTAAGTAATAGCCACTAAGAAGGCAGTCTTGTAAATCAGGTGTTTAAGACTTGACTGATGCATAGGCTCAAAAGGGGGTCCCATGAGCTTTGCTAGTACTACATTGAGATCCCAACCTGGCGGGGGATTTGAAATTGGAGGATGGAGTCTCTTTACTCCCTCCATGAATCCCTTAAATGACCGGCACTTTCCACCACACGACTTTACTTTGACAGGTGGTATAGGCTGATAAAGCTGCCAGGTGGCCTTTATAGAGTTGAATACTAACCCCGAATCTAACAAGTGGAGCATATAATTTAGAATGTGTGAAGGAGTACATTCTATGGGGTTTATTTGTTTTGACTGGCACCAAATTACAAATCTTCTCCATTTTCCGAAATAGCAGTGCCTAGTGTTTGGTTTTAGTGCCTCCTTGAGGATATCCAAACAACGGTGTGGTAGATTAAGGTATCCAAACTCTATGTCTTCAGGAGCCATGATGCCAAGTTCATTGAGAGTGGTTGTGGGTGCACCGTTGTTCCCCTGTGTTGGGTTACAGGTTGGTTAGGTACGGGAGCTTGAAGGGATCGCACATCGCCAGTTTGCGCAGATTTTGATACCTTGGTTGTCTCGCCCACATAGGAGCAACTAGGATGAGCGTCGTCTGGTCTCTGTGCATCTTGTTCACTATTCTGCTCATTAATGGTGTTGGAGGGAAAAGCGTAAGCACATTTCCCTGACCAGTTTATCCATAGGGCATTCCCCCTTGGAGTCTGGATGGGGGAACCTGGACGCGAAGTCTGGGCATTGCTTATTTTCTCCTGTAGCTAACAACTCTAGTGTGGGGTAACTCCACTGAGAGAAGATGTGGTCTACGGTGCTTGAGTCTAGTTGCCACTCGTGTCCTTCTGGTAGGGGATCTCTGCTCAGAGAGTCTGCTAGAGTGTTGAGTACCCCTGCAATGTGTTGGGAGGATAGGGACATCCCCCGTCTGAGTGCCCATTTCCATATTTTCTGCACCAACCTGGACAGACTTGGAGTGTGTGTGCCCCTCCGTTTGTTGATACAGAACATGGAAGTTGTGCTGTCTATCAGAATCTGAACCGACTGATTCGTCAGTTGCACTTCGAATGCCTGAAGTGCCTTTAATATTGCTAGTAGTTCCACCAGCAGGTTGATATGGTTCCGTGCCGTGACCTGTGTCCACAGACCATGTGCAGTGTGGTGAAGGTAATGAGCCCCCCACCTGGAAAGTGACGCGTCTGTTGTGACAATCGCTTGCGCTTCCGGATCGTGGAAGGGTTTTCCTTTTAACAGATTTTCTCTTGACCACCAGCGTAGACTTTGTACCAGTGCTGGCGAAACGACCACTAGATCGTCCAACTGACCACTTGCCCGAGACCATTGTTTCACCAACCACTCCTGCATTGGTCGCATGCGCAGACGTGCTTGTGGGAATAGATATATGCACAATGCCATCATGCCTAGTAATCACATTGCTATGCATACGCTTATCTGGAGACTGGCCTGATACTGGGGCATTTGCCGAAGCATGTTGTGCACTTTTTCCACGGATGTGCTAAGCCTGTTCTTGTATCTAATACAGCTCCCAGGAACTGTTTTGATGCGTTTGGTACAAGACTCAACTTTCTCGTTTATCGAGAAGCCCAATTGGAAGAGGTTCTTTGCGTGTTTGGTCTGCAAAGATGGGGAGTTTCTCCTGTGATAAGCCAGTCATCCAGGTAGGGGTACACTGGGATTGCTTCCCTGCGCAGGTGCACTGCCACCACCGCCAGTACCTTGGTGAATACCCTTGGAGATGAAGCTATTCCGAAGGGTAGCACCTTGAATTGGTAGTGCTGGTTTGCTACTTTGAACCGCAAGAGTCTTCTGTGCGCTGGGAGCATTGAAATATGAAAATAGGCATCTTTCATATCCAATGTTGCCATGTAACCCCACCCCCCCCCCTGTTTTAGCAGGAGAATTAACTCTTGTAGCGTTGTCATGCAGAACTTTTATGGCTTAACATAAGTGTTTGCAGGGCGCAAGTCTAACACTGGGCGCATGGTTAGATCTTTTTTGGCACAAGGAAGTATGTTGATTAAATACCCTTGTTTACCTCATTGGACGACACAATCTTAATGGCGTCCTTGAGTAGCAGTGTGTTGACTTCTTCTATCATGATGAGTTCTTCTCTTGATGTCTTCCTCTGGCGTGGGGGGAGATTTGATGGTGTTTCTAGGAGCTCCACGCAATAACCTACCGCTGTCGATAACACACTTGTCCGTGGTTATGCCCTCCCATGCGTGGGTGTAGTTTGAAATTCGTCCCGAGGCATGGGAGGGGACCTGTAGCAGGCTGTCATTGTTTGGGAGGCGTTCCTCCACCTGTAGAAATGAAGGGTCTCCCCTGGCCGCTGCCCCTGAGCTGGCCTCTTGGATAACCATGGGATGCTTGATCCTGGTTGTTGTTTCATGATGAATTTTAGTTTTGTCCGTATCCGGAGCCTCTTTGGGGATTTTGACCGCGAAAATAGCGAAAATTGTTTCCGCCCCTTTGCCCCGTTTGTTTATTGGTAAATTGGCCAACGGATTTGAGTGCGTCATACTCCTCTTTGGCCGACTTCAGAGCATCCTCCGCCGCTTTGCCGAATAATACATTTGGTTCCACTGGCATGTTGGGCAACGTTGCCTGTGTTTCCAGCTTAAAACCGGACTGGCGAAGCCAAGCATAGTGATTGAGAATGGTGCCTTCTGCAATGACGAGTTTGGCATTGTCTGCAGCGTCAAGGTTGTTCTTTAGCAGCGGGAGGTAGCTTTGCCTTCGGCTGCACAAGGGCAAGTTTAGTCTTCAGAGGCTCTGGAGCAGAGTCAACAAGGGCCGTAATCTCGTCCCATTTATTGCAGTCATAGCTCGCCAACAGTGTGGAATTGTTGGCGATCCTAGCTTGGAAGTTGCCACTTTCCTACCCATGGTGTAGAGCTTCTTGCTCTCCTTGTCTGGGGGAGCTTCAGAAGAAGCCAAAAGGTGTACCAACCCCCTTGCGGGTAGTTGTGACAACCAGTGAATCCGGCTTAAGCTGCCCTCTGATGTATAAGGGATCAGATGGTCCCGGGCGGAATAGTTTTTTTTCTATTCTCGGATTGACTGCCCTTGTTTGATTGGGTGTTTCAAGTGAGGGTTGGATCCTCCTTTGAACAGACTTTAAAATGGGTATGAACTGGGTGTCAGCTTTCTTGTCCCCCAGGATATCCTCGACAAAATCTTTGTCCTGCTGTGTTTCTTGAGTCTCAATCCCGAAGTGCTCAGCTGCTCTAATTAAGATGTCATTAAACAAGGGCTGATAATCCACTGGGGAATCAGGTAAAGGGCAGTCTTGTGGAAGTGGAGTGTCCATAGCATAAACCTCTGACTCATCGTCAGTATTATCCCCATTATCATCTATATCATAGTATTGATTCTCCTCCGGATCCCCGCAAAAACAAAGAGGTGATGGCTGGAAGGTTTAGACTGAATCTTAACCACTGGCATTGCTCGGGGCAACCCTCCAGACCAACGTTCTTCGCCTGCCAAGCCATTACAGAAGGGGAAAGACCATATGCAAATCAGGCTTGGTCCCACCCCAAAAGGGGCAGTCCAGCCCGAACTGCTAGGTCACATCCCTTCTGCACGAGACCACAAGCATCCTCAAACATGTTTCGGCCTTGTTGGGCCTCATCAGTGAGGAGTAGCTTGGGTCTCTGGGCCCAGCAGGCACAGGACCCACGTCTGGGCATACCCATCCTCCTCCTGATCCCCTTCTGCATCTGCATGCATATCATAAAACTCAGCAAAGGTGTGAGCCTCTTTGCTGGTGGCTGGGATAATGAAAGGGGCTGAGGAGTGGACGACAGATGCTGAGAACTCGCAGTCTGATCAGCAGGAGGTGTATTTTGTAAACTTTCAAGGGCGTAAGGATTATTTTCATAGAAATTTGCAAAGAAAGTCATTCTAGACATCACCCTATCTATGTCCTCTGCTGACCATTTGGCTGAGCTGGGTTTGACCCCAGGGTAAGGAACAACAGCAGGTGTAAGGGGTGTAGGTAGGTCCTTATGTAGGGCTTCAGTTAATGGGCCCGCCCCCTCCTCTTGTGGGACAGTTTCAGTTTCCTTGGAAGGGGTAGACTCTTCCCTATGAGGCCTGTCTTTCTGGGTCTTGTCTCTATGATTAGAGATCTTAGAGGAAGATTTTTTGGAATTAGAATCTTTAATAAGGCTTTATGGGACATGTTTTTTTTCAATCAGGTGTGCTAACCCTAAATCTTTAGACTTCCCTGACGATTTCGATGAAATGCATGGAGTTTCAGCACTGGGAAGGACCTCGGCCGCGTATGCCGACGTTCGGAGATTCATGGGCGGCGTCTTGTTTTATGGGGCCTGTCATGAGGCGACCGAGACTGGAGTGTCCAGAGGACAGGGAATCCACTGATCTGCTCCTAGACGCCGAATCTGGGCGCTTATTCGGCAGAGCCGACACATCGCCGCGTGGTGTGTGTTTAGTGTGGTAAGATGGAGTGCTTTTGCCGCTGGGTGTAGTCCCCACAACAGAGCCGCCGGCCTGTCTTCCAGGGTCGGGGGCTAGCACTTTGGAACGTGGCTGTTCACCGTCACCCTCGCCGTCTGAAAAGACGGTGTCGCTGCCGTTGCTGGAAATTCCCTCCACATCCATGGTGGCCTTGGCCTGCATGGCTTGATGAGTCCAGCATTTCGTTCTGAGATCTTTAAGGGTCTTGGGTTGAAAGAGCTTACAAGCTCGACAGTGCCCTTCGTCGTGGTCGCGATTTAGACACAGGTTACAAACTCTCTTTATGGATCCACAGAAACTTTTTATTACAGGATGGGCAGAATTTAAAAAGGCATCCTATCCATGTCTGGAGAAGGCAGCAGGGCGATAAACGGAAGGGGTGGAAAAATACACTGTGTAATGAATGCCCAGCACTCTTACTGTAAGGGCCTAGGCCTGTTGGGTCTTCCAAATGCCGAAGGGAGTCCGTTGAAAGTTGACTTCGTCCGACAGGTTGTCCTGTCCTTTGACTTGATTCTTCACTGCCTCAGGACACGGGTTCGGTCGAAAAAGGACAGAAAGAGTAACTAGATAAGCAAATGGCGTCAGTCGAAATTGAACTCTGCGAGAAGCGACCGCTCACAATGGCGGAAAAAAACTATCTGAGGGACCTCGACGCGTGAAGGACCATGGGTACAGTGGATGTCACACTAGTGATAGTATTACTGGCACGCCCTGTCGATGTCCCTTTTCGAAATTCGAAAACAATAACTAATACTCTGCAGCTTCCACTAGATGTTTAGATGTTGGCCTATGCATAGCATGTGATCTAAGCAGAATATATGACAATGCATTACTTACCGTAAAAGCATTTCTGATGATTGTATCTGCTTAGATTCACATGCTGTGCATAGGTCCGACATCCAGTGGTCACTGCGGAGTATTGCATTTTGTTTTTCGTAGTCGAAAAGGGACGTCGACAGGGCGTGTCTGAAATACTATCCCTATAGTGACGTGTGTTGTACCCACAATCCCTCACGCGTCGAGGTCCCTCTGTTTGTGTTTTTCTGCCCTGAGGGAGCCTTCTAGACGTGAGTGAGTACAGAAAAGAGAGATATAAAAGGAAGTCTATGTTCCTTCCATCCGAGCGGGGAGGAAGGGTGGGCGCATGTGAATCTAAGCAGATCCAATCATCAGAAATGCTTTTACGGTAAGTAATGCATTGTCTTCTGATGCTTGTTAATCTGCTTAGAATCACATGCTGTGCATAGACTAGCGAGCAGTCCCCGGAGTTGGCGGTGGGTTATGAGAAGGAACAGTAGAGAAAAGATGTCTTAGTACTGCCTGACCCACCTGGGAGTCAGATCTCGAGTGTGCATCTAGACAGTAGTGTTTTGTAAAGGTGTGCACAGAACTCCAGGTAGCCGCTTTGCAGATGGACTCAAGGGGAACATTTGCAATGAATGCTATGGACGCCCCCGTGCCTCGAGTAGAGTGTGCTCTAGGCTTAAAGGGCAGTTCTCTCTTAGCAAGAGTATAGCAGAGAGTGATGCATTGAACAATCCATCTAGAAATAGTGGACTTTGAAACTGCATCCCCTTCTCTTCCTGCTGCCACCGAGACGAAGAACTGATTAGTCTTCCTCAGTGGTCTGGTTCTTTCCATGTAGAACATGACCGCTCTGCGCACATCTAGTGTGTGCAGTTTTTTCTCCCAAGTTGGAAGGATTTTGAAAGAACGTTGGCAGTTCTATAGACTGGTTTACGTGGAATTTCGATATGAACTTCGGAGCAAACCTTGGGTGCGTGCGTAGAACCACCTTATCTCTGTGAACTGTAACAAAGGGGTCTAGAACAGAAAGAGCCTGTAGTTCACTTACCCTCCTGATGGAGGTGATAGCTATTAAAAAAGCAGTCTTAAGAGTGAGGTCTTTAAGAGATGCTTTGTGCATGGGTTCGAAAGGTGAGCCCATGAGTCTGGTAAGTACCACGTTAAGGTCCCATCCGGGAGCTGGGTCAGCTATCGGGGGGTGTATTCTCTTTATTCCCTCCATGAAGGCCTTTATAACAGGGATCTTCCACCACGACACCTTGAGTTGGGAAGTGGTGTATGCAGAAAGTGCCGCTAGGTGGACTTTAATGGAATTGAACACTAGACCTGAATCCAACAAGTGGGTCAGGTATAGAACAATATGTGTGGAAGAGCAGTCAATTGGGTTGATGCCTTCCCCTCTGCACCAGATGACAAATCTCCTCTACTTGCTAGAGTAGCAGTGGCGAGTGTTAGGTTTTCTGGCTTCCCTGAGAATGTCCATACATCTCTGCGGGAGCAGTAGATGTCCGAATTCTATGATCTCAGGAGCCAAGCTGCTAAGTTCATGTTCTGGGGGCATGGATGCAGAGTCCTGCCCTTGTCTTGTGACAGCATGTTGTACGGGCAGGGGAGTTTCACTGGGGGAGATAGAGACATCTCCATCAAGTGAGCGAACCATGGCTGTCGGGCCCACATTGGGGCCACCAGTATCATGGTTACTTGTTCCTGGTGCATCTTGTGCACCACCTTGTTGAGAAGGGGAGTCGGGGGAAAAGCGTAAACAAATTTCCCTGACCATTGCATCGACAGACCGTTCCCCTTGGATTGGTTCTGGGGGTACCTGGAGGCGTAATTTAGGCATTGTGAGTTCTCCAGGGTTGCGAATAGGTCTATTTCTGGGAATCCCCATTGTGTGAAGACGTCGAAGACGATGTCTTCGTGCAGTCGCCATTCGTACTCTTCGGGCAGGGGGAAATCTCTGCTGAGTTTGTCTGCCAGCAGATTGAGTTCCCCTGATACATGTTCTGACAGTAGGAACATGTTTTGTTTGAGAGCCCTCTTCCATATATTTTGGGCCAGTTTGGACAGTCCTGGAGAGTGGGTGCCCCCCTGCTTGTTGATGTAGTACATGGCTGTGGTGCTGTCTGTAAGGACCAACACAGTTTGCCTTGTAGGTGTTCCTGGAAGGCTTTTAGCGCCTTGAACACAGCTAGTAGCTCCAGTAGATTTATGTGTTTGGATGCTACGTTCGGAGTCCACACTCCGTGAGCAGTCTGATGGGATAGGTGAGCCCCCCATCCTGTTAGGGATGCGTCTGTGGTTAGAGTGGCTTCCGCCGCGGGTGTGGCAAAGGGTTTCCCTTTTTCCAGGTTTTCCTTTGTCCACCATCGTAGCGAGAGAACCAAGGCTTGTGAGACCACCACTGGATCGTCCCATAATCCGCTGGCCTGACACCACTGGCTGTTGAGCCACTCTTGCATAGGGCGCATGCGCAGGCGCGCGTGAGGTACCAAATAAATACACGACGCCATCATGCCTAGCAAGCGCATTGCTTTGCGTACCGTCACCTCTCGACCGGTCACATATTGAGGGATCTGAAACAGCATGTTTTGGACCCTCTCGTTGGAGGGGAAGACGAGGCCGTCCTTTGTTTGAATTAGAGCCCCTAGGAATTGTTTGATTTGGCTGGGGTCTAGGCTGGACTTCTTTTCGTTGATGGAGAAGCCCAACTGGAACAAAAGGTCTACAGTCTTTTGGGTATTGGAGAAGCATGTTTCATAAGAATCCCCTGTTATGAGCCAGTCGTCGAGGTAAGGGTAAACTGGGATGGACAACCTGCGCAGGTGGGCCGCTGCCACTGCCAGTACCTTCGTGAATACCCTTGGTGCTGATGCTATGCCGAAGGGTAGCACTCTGAACTGGCAGTGTTTGCCCTCTATCATAAACCTGAGGTATCTTCTGTGCGCTGGCAACATTAAAATATGAAAGTATGCATCTTTCATGTCCAATGTTGTCATGTAATCTCCCTGTGATAGCAGTGGGATCACTTCCTGTAAGGTCACCATACGAAACTTCTGGGGTTTGATAAACTTGTTCGCTGGGCGCAGATCTAATACAGGGCGCATGGTTAGATCCTTTTTGGGTACAAGGAAGTACACTGAATAAATACCTTCCGTTACCTGAGATAGAGGCACGACCTCTATGGCTCCTTTTTCCAGCAGTTGTTTTACTTCTTGGAGAAGAATGGCAAGGTGTTCCGGTGTCATGCGTCGTCCCCTCGGGGGTCTGTATGTTGGGGAACTGTTGAATTCGATGCAGTATCCGTGGGCTACAGTGGAAAGTACCCAGCGGTCTGACGTTATTCCCTCCCATGCTGGAAGAAAGGATGTTATCAGGCCCCCGACCGGTGTTGCATGGGAGGGGACGCGAATCTACGCGTCACTTGGTGTTGTTGGGGCCTTGGGAGCCTCTGGGGGTGGACCCCCGACCTCTCCCTTTGCCCCTGCGCTGGCCTCTTTGGCTGTACTGCCCACTATTGGTCTGGTAACTGGTGGCAGGGTACTGTTGCTGCTGATTCTGCTGTTGGCGTTGGCCACGAAAAAAGCGTTTGTTGCCATAGCCGCGTCCGGTAGTGGGCTTAGAGATCTGGTCAAGAGTTTTGATAGTATCGAACTCTTTTTTAGCCATTTCCAGAGCCTCATCCACCGCTTTCCCGAAGAGGTTTGAGTCTTCAACAGGTTTATTCATTAAAGACGCCTGTATCTCCGTTTTGAACCCTGAGTTGCGCAGCCATACATGGCGTTTTAGGAGTATTCCCTGAACCAGGGAACGTCCCGCTGTCTCAGCAGCATCCAGAGAGTTCTTTACAATACTCTGGTTGACCTGGGTTCCTTCGCCAATAGTTGATAGCAGGCGTGTACGTAGTGTTCCGGCGCTTCTTCGGCGTCCTTGCGCAGTTTGGCCCACTGCGCGTCCGCGTAGCTAGCTAGCAAAGAATTGTTGTTCGCAATTCTTGCCGAAAAGGCAGCCGAGGATGTGACTCTTTTAGCAAGGGCATATAATCTCTTGCCCTCCTTGTCAGGTGGTGCCTCACTGGTGGACAGCAGCACCCCTGCCCTCTTCCTTGTATTAGTTACTACAAGGGAATCCGGAATGGAATGTCCCCTGATGTACAGCGGGTCTGAGGGTGAAGGAGTGAAAAGATTTTCAATCCTTGGATTAACTCCTCTGATTAGTGCGGGTGTGGATAGCGAAGGGATGATTCTTCTCTTCACTGAAGCGAGGAGGGGAATGGTCTGGCTGACTGGGGGTTTCTCCTTAATTACTCTTTCCACAAAGTCTATTTCCGGAGAGATCTCCCCAGTGTCCAGTTCGAAATGTGCTGCTGCTCTGCGCAACAGGGCATTGAATGTGGGCTGATCGTCAATGGGAGACGTGTTTCTAACAGGTGAATTGGCAGGAGGATTTAGGTTCAGGACATCAGTGTCCGAATATACTGATGGGGATTGCCAGTGATGAGAAGGTCCTTCTTCTGGATTTTCTCCAAAGCCTTCTCCTACCATGTCTGGGCTGTCTTCCAGACCTTCCTCTTGGTTCTGTCCTTCATTGTCAACAAAATCATCCTCCTCTTCTAAGTATTGTTCCTCACCAGTGAGGTCATACACATTATGGAAGTCTAAGGCTGTGTCCTGCCTCGGGTATTTGGCACTGGGGTCCTCCTGAGGCCCTTCTCTTGTTCTCTTGGGAGTGGGAGGGTTCTGGGTGTTCATAAACCTCTCCATTCTCTCCATGCAGAGATGGAGCCTTTCCATGGTTTCATGGGGTACCCCTGAGCGGTCTAGCGGGGGAAAATTAGTGTTATCTTGCTGAAAACGGCTCGACCTCTCCCACAACGTCGAGGAAAGTGTCCCGTCGCGTTCTGAAAAGCCTTCTGGTGTGCTGGGGGTCCCCCCGACTGAAGGGGGTAGTCCCTGTTTTTCTTCGGGCTTTTTCGGCGTGTCTTTCGACCTTTGCGTAGCGCTCGACGTGTCTTTCGGTGTACGCTTCTGGGCGTCGGCTACAACGATCTTCGCCAAGCTCTCTGTGACTCGTTTGTCAGCGGAGGGCTGTGGTTTCGACGTTACGGGTGTCGAACGTTCTACGGCGGCGTGCGCTCTCTGCTGGTGCGCGCCGGCCGATGGTTTGGGGGCGGCGCCCTTATTTGCCGAAAGCCCAGGTCGCTGGTCGCGGCTGCGAGAGGGGCTTCGAACCCGAACGGTCCGAGGAGGCCGCCGGTGTAACCTGCATCTCCTTGGGCGCTGATGCTTTCTTCGTCTTCGACGAAGAAGAGCTATGGGTTGTGTGTATGTGTTGTATCGTGTGCGTCAGTGTCGCTGGGGTGTTCATCCCCATAAGCAGGGCGTGAGCCGAGCCCGTCGGGGCCGGGGACAGACGACGAAGAGCGCGAGCGCTCTTTAGAGGGGTGTACGACTTCCGTAGCGGAGGTCGTGTTATCACGTTCCTCGTCACTGTCGGTGGTAGCAGCGGCGGGTGAAGACCCGGCCTTCGACATAGCGTAGGCCGCCCACCTCTTGACCCTACGGTCTTTTAGAGTCTTTGGCTTTAGAAGCCGACAAGCCGAGCAACCCTCCTCTTTGTGATCGAGGGGCAAGCAGCGGTTACACCGTGAATGCTTGTCCTTCCAAGTAAACTTGCCCTTACAAAGTGGGCAAAACCTAAAGGGTGTCCTCTCCATAGCCGAGGTAATAAACCGTGATAACTACCCCAAGGGAAAGGAAGGGGAAAAGGAAAGGCATTCTCAGAAAAAGAATCAGAGATGTCCCACGGCCCCACTCTCCCTACTGTATTTGGCCTGCGAGGCCAGGCCATGTGTTCGGCAACGCCGAAGGATCTCCTCCGCTCGTCCCCTCCATCGAAGATCTTGCTCGGCGGAGACAGCTTCACAACTGCGTCGAGGGAGGGATCGATATATTAAATCTTTAAACAGGAAAAAACGACCAAAGGTCGAGGAGATGGAATCTGCAATGTCTCTCGAGGAGCTCCGCGTAAAGGCGACCAGTAGCTGGGCGGAAAAACAATCTGAGGGACCTCGACGTGTGAGGGATAGTGGGTACAACACACGTCACTATAGGGATAGTATTTCAGACACGCCCTGTCGACGTCCCTTTTCGACTACGAAAAACAAAATGCAATACTCCGCAGTGACCACTGGATGTCGGACCTATGCACAGCATGTGATTCTAAGCAGATTAACAAGCATCAGAAATATATATATATATAGTCAAGTTTTGAGGCTTGTATCCCATTACTCCATGTCTTTTCTCCTGGTGTCTCCTCTAAGGTCTGCCCATTAAGCAGGTAGAGGTTACGAGACTGCATGAGACTTGACTGTGCTTCGTTTGAGGTTATTCGTCCAGTTTCTCCATCGTGGCTTTGCTTAGTTGTTCCATGTTGATCTAAACATTTAACGTTCAAGTTGACACAGATAATGATCAGTAGTCTTGTCAGGATGTTATGTGCGTGGTCTATTAGTTCCCCATGCCACTTAGGAAGGTAGTTAGTAGTCGTAATTTTCAGTTTGTTCCAATAAAGATTTATAATTAGGTCATCGGAAGGAGCATCCACTCCTTGGTCGGCGGATTCCAATCAAGGCCATCGTGTATAAGGATTTGGATTTCCAGGTCTGGCTACTATCAATTTGCAGTCGTTTCTGATCATCGTCAGTAGACCTGCATAAGGTCTGCCATTCGGTCCTTTTCTGTAACGCTCACCTGATTCTCGCAGAGGCGCCGGTCTTGACTGGGCGACTACCGTATCTTCAAAGGTGATGTGTAGCACCCGGTTGGCTCTTTGGGCTGGACCTCTGTGCACTGTATGCCTGACGTGTAGAGTAAGATGTCTGCAGATAGAAAATATGGGGTTAATGAACTGGGGTTATTGGGGTGTCCCTATCTCTTTCCTCTTCTCCTCTCCTGTAGACCCCAAAGGTTAACGCTCTCACCTTAGGTAAGTGAATGCCGAGCTCTCCATCTGCCTCGGGGCAGGGTGCTGTAACCAGTTTCTTCACTGGATAGGTAGCGCAGGCCTCTTGACTTCAGAGGACTGCTGTCCGTCGTTTACTGCACGAACGGTAAGTTTCGAGTCATTCAAATGTCTTTAAAGTCTTTAGTAATGATGTCTCTTGTTTTGCAGGGTTCCGGCGATGGCGGATGACGGGCAGAAGTGAGTTGAAGATGGAGCCCGTGTGATGAATAGAAGCGCCTGGAAGCACGTAAGTAAGCGCTTGTTGCCTGCTTCACTATGCGCTCTAACTGTCTTTTTATTTTGCAGGTACGAGTTCGGAGCGGCTGCAGGGTGCCGGAATACCCACTGGATTAGATGTGGAAAGGAGTAATGCAACGCGAGTATTAAAGTTCCCCAATGTCTTTAAACGCACCTTGTTTTGTCTTTCAGATGCGGGATGCAGCGCCGAAGGCCTCCGGAGCATGCGAAGAGTTGGTAAACTTTTGTCTTTCAGATGCCGGAATGCAGTGTGAAGACCTCCGGAGCGCACGAAGAGTAGGTAAGCCTTTGCCTTTCAGATGCCGGAATGCTAACCTGTTCTTTCTTGTCTTTATAGGTGTTGCTGAAGACTGGATTCAGGATGGTAAGCCTTTTTCCTTAGGCCCAGGACCGGATGCAGAAGACACGATGAGCGTTCTGCTGCAGAGGTTGCAGAATAACGCAAAGCAAGATTCATCCACCGGGTGTGGTTTAAATAGCCTCCTGTAGTGCTTAGGTGTCTCCTTCCACAGCCACGCCTAAGTAAGAAAATAGTTCCTGGTAAGAAAAGAGTTCCTGCCTTCCAGAAGAGTTCCAGTGTTCTGAATCTAGGGAGTGGCTCCAGCCCCACCCAACAGGAAAAGTAGTTCCAAACAGAAGAGGATCAGAGGCTCAACTGGCAGGCAAGTAAGCAGCATGGTCTGCTGAAGGTAAGTCCACCCAAGCATTATGAGCCCGGCGCTTCCAGCGCTGGGACTGGGCATATTTATGAGCCTGGTGCCACTGGCGCCAGGACTGGGTCCAAAAGGTCCCAATTGGGACTGGTTGGCACTCGGAACCTGGGTTATGGATCTGCTTCCAAGGGAGTTGGGAAAACCCTGACCTTTTGGAAGCAGAGATCATGACAGTACCCCCCCTCAAGGCCCCTCCCAAACCGGGCTTCTCCGGGGGTTTTGGCTTGTCAGGAAATGTTCGGTGAAATCTTTTGATTAGGCGAGGAGCGTGGACATATTCAGCAGGTTCCCAGGATCTCTCTTGGGGGCCGTAGCCTTTCCAGTCAATTAGGTAGAATAGTTTAGATTTGGAGATCTTGGAGTCCAGAATGCTTTTGACTTCAAACTCGAGTTCTCCATCCACTAGGATAGGTTTTGGAGATTTGGTTAGTCGGGTTTGAGGTTGCACGGGTTTTAATAGAGAGACGTGGAAGACCGGATGTATCTTCATGTGCGGGGGCAAGTCCAACTTGACCGCTACTGGGTTTACTATGGTAGTGATGGAATAGGGACCAAGGTATCTTGGGTTGAATGTGCGTGGCCCTTTTAGAGATAGATATTTGGTGGATAACCAGACTTGATCCCCTACTTGATAGTGAGGGGCTTCCTTCCGATGTTGATCTGCTCCTTTCTTGTATTGTTCTTTAGCCCTTTGAAGGTGAGAAACAGCTTCCTTAAAGGCTTGGGTGATTGTAGAATGCAGGTAGTCTATTGCTGGTGTTTCAAGATCTTGGAGGGGATCCAACTCCGAGGTTCGAGGGTGACTGCCGTACAAAAGAAAAAACGGGGTTTTCCCAGTTCCCGAATGGAAAGAGTTATTGTAGGCATACTCGGCTATCCAAAGGATATCTTTCCAAGTTTTTTCAGTTTGTTGCAGCATGCAGCGTAAATACTGTTCCAGAGTTTGATTGGTCCTCTCGGTTTGTCCGTCGGTCTGAGGGTGGTGACTGGTCGATAGTCTCACATCAATTTGAGCCGACCGACAGCAACTTCGCCAAAAATGAGAAATAAATTGACTACCTCGATCCGAAATTAGAACCGAAGGAAAACCGTGCAGTCGGACGATGTTTTCGAGAAATTCTCGGGCCAGAGTTGCTGCTGTTGGCAAGCCTTTGAGCGGAATGAAATGCGCCATCTTGGAGAATAAGTCCACGATTACTAGAATCGTATTGTATCCGGAGCATGGAGGTAGATCGGTGATGAAGTCCATAGAAAGCGTATGCCAAGGGCGAGGTGGGATGTCAATAGGGCGTAAGAGGCCTGCAGGTCTTTCCTTTTGACTCTTGTTTTGGGCGCATACTACACAGGACATTATAAAGTCTCTGATATCTTTTTTCCAAGACGGCCACCAGAAGTAGCGCTTGATCTTTTCTGAGGTCTTGGCTATACCGGGATGACCTTCCATTAAAGAGTCGTGATAACAAGAGATTACTTTTTTCTGTAAATCTGTGCTGGGTAGGTATAATCGTTCTTGGAAATACAATAAGTTGTCCTTTACTGCAAAGTCCTTTCCCTGCAGATGCCAATTCTGTATGTCTGCTGGAGTTACAAGTTGCCTGGCTTTATCCTTAACTTCCTCTATGGATTCTGTGGCGATTACACCCAGAATTCTTTGTTCGGGAATGATTGGTACAGGTTTAGGGTTGACCAAGTGTTCTTCCACTCCCATCCGAGAAAGGGCATCGGCTTTACCGTTCTTTGTACCAGGTCGATAGGTAATTATGAAGTCAAACTCGGCAAAGAATAATGCCCAACGGAGTTGTCTAGAGGATTGGGCTTTTGCGGTCTTCAAATATTGCAGGTTTCGGTGATCCGTAATCACAGTAACGGTGTGTCGGGCCCCCAGCAGATAATGCCGCCAAGCCTTAAAGGCAGACTTGATAGCCAGAAGTTCCTTGTCAGTAATCGTGTAATTGATTTCAGGAGGCGAGAATTTGCGGGACCAAAATGCCACGGGATGCAACTGATTGGTTACCGGGTCCTTTTGTGATAGAACTGCCCCCATGGCAAGGCTTGAAGCATCAGTTTCCACGATGTAGGGGAGTTCGGGGCGAGGGTGTTTTAAAATTGGTGCAGAGATAAATTTAGTCTTCAAATCCTGGAAAGCTTGTTCCGCCTCGGTAGACCATTCAAAACGTTTGTTTTTCTTTAACAAGGCAGTGATGGGCTGGACTATTCGAGAGAATTCGGGGATAAACCTGCGGTAAAAGTTAGCGAAGCCTAACATGCTTTGCACACCTTTTACGGAGGATGGTGATGGCCATTTGAGAACTGCATCAACCTTCTTTGAATCCATACGCACTCCGCCAGGTGATAATATGAATCCCAAGAATTCAACTTCAGTCACGTTGAAAACACATTTTTCCAACTTAGCGAAAAGTTTGTGTTGACGCAATCTTTCGAGGACCATTTTCACGTGTTTCCGATGTTCAGATTCCGATGAAGAATAAACGAGGATGTCGTCAATGTAAACAACAACACATACATCTATGAGCTCTCTGAGGACATCGTTCATAAAATATTGAAAGGCGGCCGGGGCATTGCAAAGTCCGAAGGGCATGACCTGATATTCAAATAGCCCATACTTGGTGCGGAAGGCCGTCTTCCATTCATCGCCCTCTTTTACTCGTACCAAGTGGTAAGCTCCTCTAAGATCCAGCTTTGTATATATGCATGCTTTTCTGACTTGGTCCAGGAGTTCAGGGATCAAAGGTAACGGATATCTATTCTTAACGGTGATCTGGTTCAGGGAGCGATAATCGATACAAGTTCTAAGGTCTCCTTCCTTTTTTGGAACGAAGAACAAAGCTGAAGAAGCAGGGGACTTGGAAGGACGAATAAACCCATTTGCCAGGTATTGATCCAGGTATTGTCGAAGGTGAAGGTTCTCAGGCTCGGTGAGGGCATAAATTCTACTACAAGGAGGAGTAGATCCAGGTATAAGGTCTATCTGGCAGTCATAAGACCTATGAGGAGGTAGAGAGTTAGCCTGATCCTTCCGGAAAACATCTTGGTATTCTAGGTATTCGGGAGGTAACTGGGGAGTCTCTGAAGAAATTGCGGCCAGTGCAACACCAGGTGGAGGGTGACAAGTAGAGACACATTCTGGAAACTGGACCGTTCTTGCTCGCCAATCGATCAGAGGATTGTGTTTCTCTAACCAAGGTATTCCTAGAATAATCTGAAACTGAGGGGCCTTGATCACATCGAACACGATCTTCTCATGGTGTCCATCTTGACTTACTAGCGTCACCTCTTGACTGGTATGCGTTACTGGCCCGGAAGCTATCTCTGTACCATCCACCGTAATAATGACGTCCTTTACAGCCTTGGGACAAAGAGTTAGATTCATCCTCAAAACCATTTCATGATCCACATAATTGCCGATGGCACCGCTGTCGACGTAAGCTTCAATTGCATGTAATCGATCCGGATTATCAGGGCTAATGAGGACCATAGGTATCACGAAATGCGAGGTCACGGAACTGGTTTTCACGCTCGGCAAGAGGACCTCTATTCTTGTCGGGCGAGGTCGTTTCCCTGCTCAGAGTTTGTAACTTTGGTAACTGCAGCTCCTACTGCCTTCTTGGCAGGTTTCACCGGACAGTCTCGAAGAAAGTGCCCCGAGTTTCCGCAATATAGGCATAATTGCAACTGTTTCCTCCTTTCCCGCTCCCTTTGTGTTAGAGGACCTTTCAGACCCCCTATTTGCATGGGTTCCCCGGAGTCTACTCCTTTGGAAGGAGTTGGCGGTTTGGAAAATACTCGAGCATCAAACTTGGAACGATCGGCCTTCCTGTTCTGCAGCCTGTGATCTATTTGAACGACCAAGTCTATATAATCCGAACAGTCTTGTGGGGGATTCACTACTTGGGCTAAAACGTCTTTGAGCTCTCCACGTAGACCTCTATAAAACAGCGTAATCCTTTTGTCCTCAGGCCATTGAGTTTCCACTATTAGTCTATTGAAAGATGCAATATAAGCCAAAAGGTCTTGATTACCCTGTCGCAACGAAAGAAGCTCATTGTCCAAGGCCTGCCCCTGTGAATGTCTTGCGAACAGTTTTTCCATACTAAGCTGAAAGGCTTGAAAATCATGGAGAACCGGATCATCTTGATTAACTAGAGGGATCGACCAGTCTGCCGCATTGCCACTAAGGTACGAAAGTACAAAAGCTACTTTTGCTTGATCAGTTGGAAAGGCTGCTGGCCGGCATAAGAAGTGCAACCGGCACTGATTGATAAATACTGCAAACCTCTTTGGGTCACCAGAAAATCGTTCGGGCGGAGCCAGAGGTACATTCCCAGGTAGGTTGATCTGCACTGGATTCATAGAGGATGTTGAAGGAAGATTTGCCCCTGATGCGGGTAACGGGGACTGTCCGGCTTGTGACTGTAGCACTTGTCTAGCAAGATTGTCTGTTCTCTCCTTGGAAATAATTAGTTCCCTTCTTAGAGCATTCGTTTCCTGACGAGCTGCATGCACTTCTGCCCTTAGTTCCCCAAGTAACCGGGCTAGGGGGTCAGTATCCGAGGTTTCCATAGCGCCTGGGCGAGAGTTTTGCGGTAGGCTTTGCGTTCTGTAACGCTCACCTGATTCTCGCAGAGGCGCCGGTCTTGACTGGGCGACTACCGTATCTTCAAAGGTGATGTGTAGCACCCGGATGGCTCTTTGGGCTGGACCTCTGTGCACTGTATGCCTGACGTGTAGAGTAAGATGTCTGCAGATAGAAAATATGGGGTTAATGAACTGGGGTTATTGGGGTGTCCCTATCTCTTTCCTCTTCTCCTCTCCTGTAGACCCCAAAGGTTAACGCTCTCACCTTAGGTAAGTGAATGCCGAGCTCTCCATCTGCCTCGGGGCAGGGTGCTGTAACCAGTTTCTTCACTGGATAGGTAGCGCAGGCCTCTTGACTTCAGAGGACTGCTGTCCGTCGTTTACTGCACGAACGGTAAGTTTCGAGTCATTCAAATGTCTTTAAAGTCTTTAGTAATGATGTCTCTTGTTTTGCAGGGTTCCGGCGATGGCGGATGACGGGCAGAAGTGAGTTGAAGATGGAGCCCGTGTGATGAATAGAAGCGCCTGGAAGCACGTAAGTAAGCGCTTGTTGCCTGCTTCACTATGCGCTCTAACTGTCTTTTTATTTTGCAGGTACGAGTTCGGAGCGGCTGCAGGGTGCCGGAATACCCACTGGATTAGATGTGGAAAGGAGTAATGGCACGCGAGTATTAAAGTTCCCCAATGTCTTTAAACGCACCTTGTTTTGTCTTTCAGATGCGGGATGCAGCGCCGAAGGCCTCCGGAGCGTGCGAAGAGTTGGTAAACTTTTGTCTTTCAGATGCCGGAATGCAGTGTGAAGACCTCCGGAGCGCACGAAGAGTAGGTAAGCCTTTGCCTTTCAGATGCCGGAATGCTAACCTGTTCTTTCTTGTCTTTATAGGTGTTGCTGAAGACTGGATTCAGGATGGTAAGCCTTTGCGTTTCAGATGCCGGAATGCTAACCTGTTCTTTCTTGTCTTTATAGGTGTTGCTGAAGACTGGATTCAGGATGGTAAGCCTTTTTCCTTAGGCCCAGGACCGGATGCAGAAGACACGATGAGCGTTCTGCTGCAGAGGTTGCAGAATAACGCAAAGCAAGATTCATCCACCGGGTGTGGTTTAAATAGCCTCCTGTAGTGCTTAGGTGTCTCCTTCCACAGCCACGCCTAAGTAAGAAAATAGTTCCTGGTAAGAAAAGAGTTCCTGCCTTCCAGAAGAGTTCCAGTGTTCTGAATCTAGGGAGTGGCTCCAGCCCCACCCAACAGGAAAAGTAGTTCCAAACAGAAGAGGATCAGAGGCTCAACTGGCAGGCAAGTAAGCAGCATGGTCTGCTGAAGGTAAGTCCACCTAAGCATTATGAGCCCGGCGCTTCCAGCGCTGGAACTGGGCATATTTATGAGCCTGGTGCCACTGGCGCCAGGACTGGGTCCAAAAGGTCCCAATTGGGACTGGTTGGCACTCGGAACCTGGGTTATGGATCTGCTTCCAAGGGAGTTGGGAAAACCCTGACCTTTTGGAAGCAGAGATCATGACATTTTCCTACTGGATTTAGCCAGGTGTCATATCTTTCACAGACTGGCTGTGTTCGTAGCCAGGTCTCCTGAAAACAGATTATCTCAGCTCCTTTCAAGTTCTCAAGTGATTGGTTGAACAAGTGCTTGAATTCTCTGGTATTCCATGAGATTAACACACATTAAAAATGGGGATGTTAATTTGGTACCCAGTGTGTAGTTTGTTACCCTCTCGTACTGATTGCCTCCCCTTTCTTTGAATGATGCTGTGGTGGTTTTTGAGTTGTCTTCAGACTGTGTTGACAGTCCTCCAAACGACTCTTTGTTTGCTTCAATGTAGTATGTAGTACCAGATGTCATCAATCAAGTCTAGTTCAGCTGTAGCATTTTTTGTTTCTGTTTCCTCATGTTGTGGTACCTCTGATATTTCAGGTTGTTCTACTATAACTGTTTGTAGAACATTTGCCCTCGATTTTCTCTAGGCCGTTTCTATGCTTCAATCTCTTATTTCTCATGGTGGTGTTGATAGATTTCTTAGGAAGGCTTTGCGACCCTGTGGCTTTTGACTTGATTTGGCATATTTTTTGTTTTCTTTCCTCTTTGGTTTCTCTCCTGGGTCTTGGTGTTATGATTCTGTCTTTCTTTTTCTCCTTGTCTGAAATACAGGATAAATGGCATCTTTCCTGTTTGACTTTCCTTGTGTTCCCATTTCCAGAACCTTTGGGATACCATTCGTCAGTCTTTGTTGGCAGTGGTCTTGGCAGGCACAAGAGATCTCTACGTCTATCTGTGTTTCAGGCTGCTGTGCTTTATTTAAGTTCCCGTCTATAGTTGCTTGTGTCTTAGTTCTTGTTAGCGGTTGGTTGTACTTGAATCTCTATCCAGCTTATTTACCTGGTTTCTTATCCATTTTGAGGAGTTCAATATGGCTGCCATCATCGTTGATTTGTCTCCTTGTTCACCACTTGCTAAATCGCATAGTCTTGTCTGCCATGTCGCTGTATTTTCTGCTTCGTAGTTTAGTCTTTCTAATTTGGAATGTATCATCACAAGTTGCGTTGTCTCTAATACTCTTGTTCATTGCTTCGTAAAGCTTTGTGAAGGGGGCCATTGAGATTGTTATTGCGGCCATTACATTATGTATTTGTACTCCCGCCGCTTGTGAGCGGTGCTTGCTGTTTTTTAAATTTGTTACTTCCTCAATGTGCCTGCTGTTTTGTCTTTTCTGGTCATGTATCTACTCTGTCTGGGATCGACTCTTTTCAGGGCTATACACAGTCTTCCATTCTGTGATTGGTTTCCGCTCTTCCCTGGGTCTATACCTTATTTCAATCTTGTCAGTATAATGGTCGTTTTTGAAATTGTCACGCTGTATGCTTGATTTTTTTGCTCTCCATTCGTGTCGTTCTTGTGTGTCCAGTACTTCCTTAGGGCCATCTCGTTTTGATATTAATACACGGGAAGCATGCGCTGCTTGCACTTCTCAGTCTGGACAACACTCTGCACATATTTTTCTTTCCAGTGTCCCTGCTCTCCTCCGAGGGATTGTCTCTTTTCCATGTGTTCGCTGCCTCCGTTGTTGCCAGGTACCATGTTAGCTGGTGTTTTTATCCTAGCTCCCACTTGCATAATTTCTAATTGTGCATAGTTCATATTCCTTTAATTCTTCAGCAAAGGACAACTCACTGCATTTTTGCCGTCGTTCTTTGTATCGCACGAATGAGGATGATGCTGGGCTGGTGTTGTCATTTGTAGTGCTGAGAGCCTTCTCGTTGCTCCTCATTTGTACATGTGTATTGGATGTAATTTCTGAAGAGAAGCGACTACCAGTTAGGCCTCTGACCCCGATTCTTTATTTTTGTGAAAGCCTCCTTGGGCCGTCTTCGGTTCTAGACTGTGCTCACTGATTATTTTCTGCACAGTACCTTTCACGCCTTGTTTTTGTTTGGCGCTAAGGTTGTTAAGGTCGCTTGGACTGTTCAAGTTCCATCTTCTGTGAGTGTGGGGGGGCTCACTGTCCTCCTCCTCCCCTTGTACCCTTTTTTCCCTATGCTTTTGGGACATTTGTTGCTTTTGTATCGTTTGACGATCGTATATTTTATCTTGAACCGTGCCATGTGCTTTTTCAGGCACCAATACGGTTTCTTGTGTGTTACCGCGTCGCTTGTCCCTTCTGCCAACGTTTGTATTGTGGCCATTTATATCATTGTGCTCGTTATGATCTTGTATTTTATCAAACAGGGCAGTGTTACTTATAGGGTTTTTTGGCCCCATTCGCTCTATTAATAAGTCTGTTGTCTGCATATTGCTCTGCTCATGGTATGTCTTTCCAGCTGACCCGGGCGGTTCTTTGTCAGAGTTACTTTGTATCATGTCTGAACTTTCTTGGAGTACCGCCGGCCTTCCATAGACAGAGACTGAGTGTTCGGCCTTGAGCAGCTCGGCGTCCGTGATATCTGCAGTGTTTACAGTCAGGCTGTGTCTATGCTCTCCCTTTACCCCTCCCTCATCTGGGGAGTGACGGCTTGTTTGGTTCTCTGTTATTTGAGTGATTTTGCAGGTTATACCACCTTTGTCCATTTCATTCACCGTTACTGACGACAGCGTCTGCTTCACTGTTTGTGCCTCTGTGGACACACAGTGGTTGCAGCACGTCCGCAACGGTGTTGCACTCCTCAGTTGGTCCTTCTAGCATCCGCAGCTTTGAACGAATGTTCGGTCCTCCTCAGTTGAACTCGCCAGTCACCGGCATCTCCTTTGTGACACGGGAGAGACTGGGAGTGACTCCTGCTCGGAGCGCTACACGTTGGTTTTTAAAACCTAACCCACTTCGATAAAAGGTACAGGTCACCTCCTTCTCCACTCAGATTACACACAGCAGGCTGCTCCTCCAACGCAGAGACTGGGAGAGACTGGAACTCTCGCTCAGGACTCTCGCGCCCTTTTGTAAGTGTTGGTTCCACAAATGAGCTGGGTCCGGAGGGAGACTGGTAAGGTGTGGAAGTGTGTTGGAGCAGAAGGGCAGGTGGGTTTGCAACTGGTAAGGGGGGGGGGGGAGTGTAAATGACATTAAAGGGGACAGGACATAGTTTATGGAGAACAGGGAGTTCAGGATAGTCTAGGCAGGGAAAGGGGTGCACAATAGTCAGGGTTTCTTGGTGACCAGGATAACGTGGGCTCTTGGATTAACAGAGATATTATTTTCAGACGATGCACGTTACAGCTTTAAATGTAAACTACATATGAATGTACACTGATGAACCACCCAACGATCCTTAACATGCTAGTTTGCAGGGTCTCATTATTCAGTGTTAAGACTAAGATTTGCTGCTCCTCTCAAAGCATGCATACAGTATTTTTCAAAACCTCTTCCCAATTGACTTGGGTCTAGTAAATTACCGGTTCTGTACATGTTCAAGTGTTTGTAGGACACTAACAACTGTAAAATGTTATCTTAAAGAGCACACAGGACAGGTTACCACAGCATTGCCTAAATGGCAATAACTAGAAAGTTACAAGAATTGCAAAGTGTTTACTTATATAAAACAATTTGCAGATGGTTACCTTTTATTGGACCAACTGAAAAATCTATTCAGAAATGGAGCAAAACATTAGCTCACAAAGTCCTACAGACCTCGTCATCAGATGTTACAGAGCGAAATGATTTGTAAAGGAAAGCCACAGCACAGATCTTTCTAAGAATGGAAGGGAAAATCCCACAAAAGAAGACCACTTTCATTGGCTGGAGGAACAGAACGGATGGAATGTGGGTCTGAAATTGCTTGCTTATATGAAAAGGCCATAAACTCTCCTGGATGCAGGCGACACAAGGGGTTGAAAACAGTACACATTCTGAGAGTTGCATTTTAACAGAAAAAGGAGAAAAAAGGTTTGTTTTTAAAAAAGGTATTAAAAATGTGCAACTTGTGTGATTTTAAAAACAGGACTAACAGCGTCTCACTTTTCTTTGTGCCTATACAACAGGAACACAAGGCACAGCCTCTTATAAACAATACCCTTGCATAATGTATGGAATGTATAGTTAAAGTCTCTTACTCTCTTTTGCGGGTCCTGTTGAAGAAGTTGGCCCACTCTGAGCAAGTCTTCTTACTTCCAACCCAGAAGACAGCCGATATACCAACAATTAGAGTTGTCACATACTTCAGCAAAAACAAGGATAGCTCAGGCCTGGCAAATGTTTTCACCTACAAAAAGAACAATGAAAGCATGAAACACAAATTTACATGTAATTCTCAATTTTCCACAGAATAGGAAACAATCTCATTTTCTATTTTAAGGCCATTCTTCAAGAGTAGTAATTTACTGGTTTTCAGTGGGGGCTGTGTTCCCTATAATATGGCGATTTCAAAAATATGCGCTTATAGTTTTTATTATTCCCCTTTATAACGAGGTATCTTCTTTAGCTTGATTCAGCATGAACAGGGACGTTTTGATACAAGTGTGCTATGGCAGCTAGATTAACATGTAAATGAATGTAGCGTAA
This sequence comes from Ambystoma mexicanum, assembly GCF_040938575.1. Taxonomy (NCBI): domain Eukaryota; kingdom Metazoa; phylum Chordata; class Amphibia; order Caudata; family Ambystomatidae; genus Ambystoma; species Ambystoma mexicanum. The sequence goes on along the minus strand of NC_090933.1, from coordinate 949,358,896 downwards.
AGGATCATCCAAAATATGAGGACAGATTAAATAGACATAAGGTGCTGCCCCTTATTTGGGAACTTTCTAAAACACGGGTAACAAGATTTATTTTGAATGGCTTATTGGGGTGCTGTAGACTGTATAGGCTCCAAGGCAGAAAGGGTTTTGTGGGCATTCGCTCCATACTACAAGGCAATATTGTTTAAATGACACCCAAATCGGTGTAGCAAATTCTTCGCTAGAACAAGTGTCCATCCCAACAATGTCCATCCCACAAAATATGCCACTTTCCTAGTGGAATGCCAGATACAAGACGAGGGGCTAATGTGATCTGCCATGCTTTGAATAACAGGAGTAACTGAACAGTGTTCTGTCCTGCCCCAAGACCCATGTAAACAGGTGGTGCGATTGCTACTTTGTGCACATATATGTGTAAGGGGTTTCTCAAAACCTCTTATTGACTGGGGTTCGGTACACTGCTGGCTCTGTAGATTTTCATCTTGCTTGTTTGTAGAAGAGTCAACATTGTAAAATGTGTCTTAAAGTGATCGCATGCAACAGGTTTGCTGAAGGAAAAAAAACATTGAAAGGCTGCTGCAGCACTGCCTTTCGGGAATAACTAGAAAGGAACAAGAATTGGCCATGTTATACCAATATAACAGGTACCAGAAGGAACCTTCAGTTTCTTGCAAACAATACCCTAGGATACTGTGAGGACTGTCCACACTATCACTGGAATGCAACTTGCTGTCTGAGAATAGATGTAAAGTGGAAATGTGACGAAAGGTGTCCTCAACGGCAGGCGTTAACAGCAAAGGGAATACGAGGACCCCACCTGTTGTGTCTGCACAGGCGTGGCAGGTCTTAAGGCCAAGCCCTCAAACATGCTACTAGTAAGACATAACCATTGGTGTCTCATAAACCCAGCTCATTCCTACACTCTCCAGAGACTGCCCGGACAAACTCACTTGTCTGCTCTGTCCTCCCCGCCACCCCCCTCTGTGCCATAAATGCTCTTTAATGCCAACTAATGCACACTCAGCTGCCCTACATGCAGCAGACATTTCAAACTTCATCACTACCACTCAACTCTAGGTCATCTTTATTGAAACCTGGCTCACACCAACCTCCTCCCACTTGTTTAATAACCTTGCCCACCCAGATACAGCATCCAACATGTTGATCATTCAGGGAAAACGGGGGCAGTTATCCACAAATTTTACTGGCCTTGTATGATGCACAATCACCATTACATACAATGGAAAATAAGTTGCCATCCCACAAGGACTCAGCCACTTTCCATCTCATCTACAGACCACCTCATAAGTGTGGAACCTTCCTAGATGAGATTACAGACTTCCTTTCACACAGCTTCAGTCTCCTATGATCAACGTCTTCCTTAAGGACTTCAAGCTCCCGGGACCCACGCAACCAAAAACACCAGAGACACATTTCTGTTCCTGGCAGAATTGTTAGATATAACCCAACACATACTAACCTTCACACACATTAGGGGTAATACCACAGAACTCATCAACTCAGCTAATCAAATGACATGCATTACTCACCGTAATAGCATTTCTGATGATTTTATCTGCTTAGATTCACATGCTGTGCATATGGTCCAACATCCACTGGTAACCACAGAGTATTACATCTTGTCTTTCGAGGATCGAAAGGGGACGTCGGCAAAGGCGTGTCTGTAACACTATCCCTAACGTGACGTGTAGTGCACCCAAAATCCCTCACGCATCGAGGTCCCTCCAATTGTATTTTTTCTGCCATTAGGGAGGTCAATGACTATCGTGAGGGAGTAAATAAAAGAGAGAAAGTAAGACGTCTATGTTCCTTCCACCCAAGCAGGGAGGAAGGGTGGGCGCATGTGAATCTAAGCAGATAATCATCAGAAATGCTATTACGGTGAGTAATGCATGTCTTCTGATGCTTGTTAATCTGCTTAGAATCACATGCTGTGCATAGACTAGTGAGCAGTACCCAGAGTAGGGGGTGGGTTGTGAGAAGGAACATCAGTGAAAAGATGTCTTAATAGTGCTTGTCCCACCTGGGAATCAGACCTAGAATGAGTGTCTAGGCAATAGTGTTTTGTAAAAGGTGTGTACAGAACTCCAGGTTGCCGCCTTGGAAATAGAGTGTAGGGGAACATTTGCAATTAATGCTATGGAAGCCCCAGTGCCTCGAGTAGAATGTGCTCTAGGCTTGAAGGGCAGTTCTTTCTTAGCAAGAGTGTAACAGAGTGTGATGCATTTGACAATCCACCTTGAGATTGCCGATTTAGAGACAGGATCTCCTTTTCTACCAGCTGCCACTGAAACAAAAAATTGGTTTGTCTTGCTCAGTGGTTTAGTTCTTTCCAGGTCAAACATGACTGCCCTGCGCACATCTAATGTGTGTAGGCTTCTTTCGGCCACGTTAGTGGGGTTCTGGAAGAAAGTAGGTAGTTCTATTGATTGGTTCACATGGAACTTGGAAATAAATGTAGGCGCAAATTGGGGGCAAGTGCGCAGAACTACCTTATCTCTGAAATGTAACAAAAGGTTGTAGAACTGAAAGGGCCTGTAGTTCACTAACCCTTCTTATAGAAGTGATAGCCACTAGGAAGGCTGTTTTATAGGTAAGATCTTTGAGACTCGCCTTATGCATAGGCTCAAAGGGACACCCCATAAGTCTAGTCAATACCACATTTAGGTCCCATCCGGGAGCCGGGTTCGAAGTGGGGGGATGAATTCTTTTAACCCCTTCCATGAAAGCCTTAATAACTGGTATTTTCCACCACAACACTTTCTGTTGTGATGTTGTGTAGGCTGAAAGAGCATCTACGTGGGCCTTTGGGGAGTTAAAAACCAGGCCTGGGTCTAGTAAGTGAGCCAGGTAAAATACAATGTGAGTAGGAGAGCAGTCAATGGGATTGACGCCCTTGGCATTGCATCAGATAATGAAGCGTTTCCATTTACTGGAATAGCAATATCGGGTGTTCGGTTTCCTCGCTTCCCTAAGTATGTCGATGCATCTCTGAGAAAGTTGAAGGTGTCCAAACTCTATGACCTCAGGAGCTATGCCACTAAGTTCAGAGTTTGCGGGCATGGGTGAAGTGTTTCTCCCCTGTCCTGAGGTAACATGTTGTACGGGCAAGGCAGTTTCATAAGAGGAGAGAGGGACATCTCCATCAGATGAGAGAACCAGGGTTGGCAGGCCCAGATGGGGCCAGCAATATCATGGTGACTGGTTCTTGGTGCATCTTGTGTACAATCTTGTTGCGCAGGGGACTCTGGGGGAAAAGCCTAAACAAATTTCCCTGACCATGCTATCCAGAGACCGTTCCCCTCGGAGCGGTTCTGGGGGTACCTGGAGGCGTAATCTTGGCATGGAGCGTTCTCCAGAGTTGCAAACAAGTCGATCTCTGGAAAGCCCCATAGCGCAAAAACGTTGGTGATGATGTAGCCACCATTCGTACTCTACTGGCAGTGAGAAGTCTCTGCTGAGCACATCCACCAGAAGACTGAATTCCCCTGGAACGTGTTGGGACAACAGGAACATCCTGTGTTTGAGAGCCCATATCCAAATGTTTTGTGACAGCTTGGATATCCCTGGAGAGTGTGGGCCCCCATTTTTGTTCAGGTAGTACATGGCTGTGGTGCTGTCTGTCAAGATCAGGACTGTCTTCCCCTGTAACTGTGTCTGAAAGGCTTTCAGTGCTTGGAATACAGCCAATAGCTCTAACAGATTTATGTGGTGGGACGCTACTTGTGCGGACCACACGCTGTGTGCCGTCTGCTGAAGCAGATGAGCCCCGCACCCCATGAGAGATGAGTCTGTCATGAGTGGCTTCTACTGCGGGAGTGGTGAAGGCTTTATCCTTCAAGAGGTTTTCCCTTGACTACCACTGCAGAGAGAGAACGAGGGCTGGCGAGACAACTACCAGATCTTACCATTGTCCGCTGGCCTGACACCACTGGCTGTTGACCCACTCTTGCATGGGACGCAGACGTGCGTGAGGAACTAAGTAAATGCAGGACGCCATCATTCCTAACAGTTGCATGGCCTTGCGTACCGTCACTTCCCGATGGGCTACATACTGAGGGATCTGAAACAGCATGTTCTGAACCCTCTCGTTGGAGGGGAAGACGAACCAGTCTTTTGTCTGAATTAGATCCCCCAGAAACAATTTGACTTGAATGGGGTCTAAGCTGGATTTCTTCTCGTTGATGGAGAATCCCAGACTGAATACGAGGTCTATTGTCTTCTGAGTGTTCAATAGGCATGTTCCATAGGACTTCTCTGTTATGAGCCAGTCGTCGAAGTAAGGGTAAACCGGGGAGGATAGTCTACGCCGGTGCACTGCTGCTACTGCCAGTACCTTCGTAAACACCCTTGGTGCCGAGGCAATGCCGAAGGGGAGTACTTTGAACTGATAGTTCTTGTCCTCTATCATGAACCTTAGGTATTTTCTGTGTGCTGGCAACATTAAAATATGAAAGTATGCATCTTTCATGTCCAGTGTTCCCATGTAATCCCCCTGTTTTAACAGCGGGATTACTTCCTGTAAAGTGACCATATGAAACTTTTGAGGTTTGACAAATTTGTTCGCTGGGCGCAAGTCCAGCACAGGGCGCATGGTGAGATCCTTTTTGGGTACAAGGAAGTACACTGTTTACCTGTAGAATAGGGATGACTTCTATGGCGTCCTTTCCTAGAAGGATCTCCACCTCTTGCAGTAAGATGCGCAGGTTTTCCGGAGTCAGGTGTCTTGATTTTGGCGGTCTGAATTGAGGTGGCCGGCAAAATGCTATGCAGTACCTGTGGGCGATGGTCTTGAGTACCCACTGGTCTGTTATCCCTTCCCATGCATTAAGGAAAGAAGTTATTCGCCCCCCAACTGGGGTGGCATGGGAGGGTACTCAGATCTGAAAGTCATTTCTGACCCGAGGCCGGGGCGCCTCTGGGGGTGGAACCTCGACCTCTACCCTTTCCAAGCCGCTGTCCTCTAGGTGGATAGGTGGTGGTGGTGCAAGACCTGTGTCCCTAATTCCAGTTGTTTCCTGCACCATACTGGTTTTGGAGGAGCAAGATTGCCCACAAAAGGACCGGCGAGAGCCACTCCCTCTCTGCTGAGAAGGTTTCTGGGTAATCTGTTGAAGGGACTTGAGTCTCATGTTCTTTCTTGGCCGTTTCAAGTGCTCCGTCCACTGCCTTGCCAAACAAGGTGGTTTCCTCAACGGGTTTGTTTATTAAGGCTGCCGGGGTCTCTGGCTTGAAACCGGAGTTCCTCAGCCAGGCATGTCGCTTGAGTAAGGTACCTTGTGCCAAGGTTCTTCCCACTGTTTCAGCGTCTAAAGTGTTCTTAAGCCCATTCTGATTCACTTGCCTTCTGATACAATGGCGAGCAACTTAGCCCGCGTAGGTTCTGGTACTTCTTGAAGGCCTTCTTGCAGCAGGTTCCACTGGACGTCTGCATAGCTGGCCAATAGAGTGGTGTAATTCGCTATTCGGGCAGAGAACGCAGCAGCAGTTGTGACACTCTTCCCCAGTGCATACAGCCTTTTGGACTCTATCAGGCGGTACCTCTCATGTAGACAGGGGTACACCAGCCCGTTTCCTAGTAGTGGTAACTACTAAAGAATCTGGAGTGGCATGGCCTTTGATGTAGGCAGTGTCGGTAGGAGAAGGATGAAACTACTTGTCTTTGCTTATGCCTTGAAATCATTTAAAAGTGGATGGCTAATGCCTACTTAAAGCTTAACCTCACCAAGACTGAAGTTGCACTCCTGGGGTACACCCTGCAAGCAAGAACCCACTAAAAATGTGGCTGGATGAAATGAGCTTGGACAGTTGTAACCCACAGCTCTTCAAAATTTCTAATCTTCGTTAAGGACAGCAATCTATGCTTCCAACGAAATAATTCAAAAAGAAGGTTCAAACGGTCTGGTTTCAGATCCCTCTTCTCAGCAAGATCAGGGCCTTTCTAGCACCCCAGGACTACTGAATGGTGGGGCAGGATGTAGCAATCTTGCATATTGATCAAAGGAACATACTTGCAGGGCTGCTGGCCGCTCATGTGGCCCTCCCCACTCAAAGTTGGCAAGCAAACTGCGGCTTGCTTTATCACCCGTGTTAGGAAATTTGGCTGGACCAAAAATCTGAGGTGATTCATGGTGGCTCCTCATTCCAGGACGGCAGATCCATGGTGATAGTTTAACCAGGGAATTTGATCAGCAAATGGCAGACAGACAACCAGGACAAATCCAGTCTAAGTTTCATCTGTGATCGGAATTAATAGCGAGGATCCGATGCTCAGGGGCGGGATTCCTGCAGTCTGAGCTGGGTCCTGTGTATCCTCAGCATGGCCAAAAGAACTGCCAGTGTACAACACGCCATAAGGTCTAGGAGTCTTTGAAACCACCATCTGCTTATGGATTAGATGGCACATGTATTCCGGATGTCCATTGTCCTTTCTGTTGGATATACCGTGACCCGGTATCTGTTCCAGTGAAAGCCTATGAAAAAAATCCAGTCTTGTGTGACAGACAAGGAAGACTGTCCAGTTAACCGAAAGATCCAAGACATTCAGTAGAGCCAAAAGAATTGGGAGGCGAGCCTCCACTACTTTTGGGGAATGAGCTCTCACCAGCCAGTCATCCAGCTAAGGATATACATGGAGCCCTGGAGGCAGAGAAAGGCGGAGACTGCCGCCATCATCTTTGTAAATACTATGAGCCAAATTAAGGCCAAAGGGAATGCCTCGAAACTGGTATGGAGAATCGATGACTGAAGCATTGTGATTTCTTGTGAGCTGGCTATATCGGAATGTGCAGGTATGCAGCCTTAATATTATAAGTAATTTATAGCGCGCCCGTACAAATATGTTTCTAGGCGCGACAAGACAAGGTACGGAGGGAGGACAAGACAAACTATCTTACAAGGCCTGGTGTCATTCAGATTGTGCAAGTGTGGTAATGAAAAGTGCAGGGGAAGAGGATGGGGGAAATAAAAGGGAGGGGGAAAAGGGGAACTTGCAATCAGGGCAGCATTGCTCTGAGTAAGTGCAGCGAAGGCAGCGCGGCTCTGTGTAAGTGCATGGAGGCGGTGGGCTGTAGAGGTTACTGTTACAGCCTCTAGTGCACAACAGGCCCGGGGGCAGTGCGGGGGAGACCGGTCTAGAGGAGCCATGTACCCAGTGAGAGACTGAGGGAGAGCAAGCAACCAGTTGGCGCAGAAGACAGGGAGATCAGCAAGGGAAGAGAAAATGAAGGTTTTGAGCTACTTCCGGAACTTCAGGTGGTCCGGCTCAAGTTTGAAACCGGCAGGGATGCACCTGCAGAGGAAAGTGTTCGGCCCCCTACTCTGTCTGGCAAAGTATCTGACCCTCAAAGAGTTGGAGGCAGCAGACGGAAGGGCTCGAAAAGGAAGGTATTTAGGAAGAGTGTTGAATCTAATGCGGGGCCCAGACCCAGAAAGCCTTGTGGACGATGAAGAGGGTCTTGAACTTGATCCTTGGAGCCACTGGAGAGATTTCAGGGCTGGAGAGATATGGTCCCTGTTCTGGATTAGTTGCAGAGGGCGGAGAGTAGAGGAAGGCAAATTGAGAAAGAGGCTGTTACAGTAGTCCAACCTAGAAAGAACTAGGGCTCTGGAGAAAAGGAGCTTCTAGAGGAAAGTGAGAAAAAGAAGAGTACCTTTGAGGAGGTGCAGCTGGTATTAGGCCGTCTTGGAATGGTCTGTGATGCGAGGAGAGAATGAGTGGAGTCCAAGATGATGTCAAGGTTCTTTGCCACACAGGAAGGTGAAAGAGGCGGCCTATGGAGGGCGGCCAGAGTGAGAGTGAAAGCAGGGGCATGGGTCCCGATGAGAAGGATCTCCATCTTACTGGCATTAAGGCAGAGATCGTTGGAGGCGCACCAATCCAACGATCTCTGCCTTAGGTAGGTAGTTTGGAATGTGCGAGAGAGGGAAGGAGGCTGCAGGGAGCAGGAAATAGAGCTGCAGGTCATCCGCATAACACTGAAAGTTAGAGCAGGAGGAGGAGATTAGCTGGACCAGAGGGGCCATGCAGAGCTTGAAGAGCCAGGGTGAGAGGTTAGAGCACTGGGGAACACCACGTGTGGAGAGAGAGGTTGTGGAGAGAAAGGACCCAAGTTGGACCTTGGAGGGTCAGTCGAGGAGGAAAGAGGTCAGACACTCCAGGGCCTGGTCTGCGATGCCCAGGTTCTCGCAGAGTCGGTTGATCAGGATGGTGTGATTGACCATGTCAAAAACAGAGGAAAGGTCAAGGACGATGAGGACTGAAGGGGTGCTGGTGTCGACATTGGAGAGCAGATCTTCACAGGAGTTAAGGAGAACAGTTTCCGTGCCCCTGGCTGCTCTGAAGCCAGACTGATGGTTGCGAAGACAGCCAACAATGTCAGTGTGGAGAGTAAGCTGGGAGATGGCCAGCTTCTCCAGACGTTTGACCAGGAAAGGAGTGATAGAGATCGGGCGATAGTTAGCGGGACAGGTAGGATCGGCAAAAGGCTTTAAGTAGGGGATGCACAAGGGAGTGTTTGAGGAGAGAAGTTTGGACAACACTTTCATAGATCGGACTTGTCTAGAAACATCGTCGGGTATTATCAGAGAGAAAGAGGGAGTGGAATAGGAGAGGGAGGACAGGATGTCCCGAGATTTAGTAGTGAAGTGAGAAGCCAGGGCCGTACAGAAGGACTGGGAGGGAACAGGAGAGGTAGAGACTGCAGAAGGATTGGCCAGCTCCTTGCATATTTTACAGAGTTTGGCCGTGTTGTTGGATGCCGCAGAGATGCTAGCTTTAATCTGGACTCTCTTCTTGGACAGGACAGAGTCTGTAATGCCGTTGGAGCAAGCGGTAGGTCAGTTTGCCAAAGGATGCACCCAATGCTTTCCACTTCCTCTCAGCCACCCTGCACTTGCGTTTCAGGGCAGCGAGGTCAGAGTCATACCAAGAGTTGCACTTGGAAGTAGGCTTCAGACGGATTCTCATGGCAGGGGCAAGGATGTCCAGAGTGTTGGAAATGGCAAGATGCAGATTAAAGAGGGCTTTGAGTGTCAGGGTGCGAGTCAGCCACCAGAGTAGGAGGAGCTGAGAAGGTGGAGGCAAATTCATCGAAAGGACACACGCTTCATGGGCCGAATGACCGAGAAGATAGATGGCAGTGCTGGGGTGGGCTTTGCCTGGGGGACAGTGAGTGTTAGGTGAGAGGAAAGAAGGAAGTGGTCAGTCTGAGAGAGAAGTAGCGAGAGGGATGTCTGAGGAGATTAGCACATCCAAAGGTGTGTCCGGCAGTCTGTCGGGCCAGAGGGTAGAATGGAGAGAGAGAGTGTCACAGAGGTTGCTGAAGAGCCCCGTATAGGGATCAGATGCATCTAGGTGGATGTTGAAGTCTCGGATGAGGAGAAGTTGAGAGGTAGCGGCAAGGAGAGATGTGGAGAGGTCAGCCCAGTCTGAGAGGAAGAGGGCAGCCTGGCCCGGTGGCCTATAAATGGTGGCCACGGTCAGAGAGAGGCCAGGAGAGATAAAGAGCCTGCAGACCAGGCATTCAAAGGGAAGAGTAGGCCTGCGTAGAATGACAGAGGAAGGGAGCCACTCCGGAATCAGAGCTACTCCCCCCCTGGGTCAGTTGATTCTGACCTCTTGTGACAGAGTTGGCCATGAACCATGTCTTAGTAAGAGCGAGGACATCCAAGTCAAGCTCTTTGAGGAGGTGGCAGACATCAGAGGAGTATGACAGTGGAGCAAGAGTTGAGAAGTTGCCACATTTGAAAGACTTCTGGGGGGTTGCAGGCTTGAGGTACACCTGGAAGTGGTAGAGACACGAGAATGGACAAAAGGTGATAGCAGGTAGCGGCAAGGTAGCCAAAGAGGAAGGTGCCAGTGAGGAGGCGGAGGAAGGAGGAGGGAGAGGCGCTAGTAGGAATAGCGGGAGCAGGAAGGAAGTTGATAAGATGGAGGAGATTGGGCTGAGGGCCCTGGACCAAGACAGTAACATTCAAGTAGACATTCATGATGGTATGAAGGAATGGAAGAAGGCCAAGAGGACCTCCCACCGAGTGCCACCATTAATGGGAGAGTAGGAGATAGGAGAGAGAGATGAGGGGTCCATAGGTCCGGTGAGGGAACGACAAAGGATGTCAGTGAGTGTGTCTGGAGGAAGCACTGATGTAGGTATCAGCAATAGGGAGGCCAGGGTCGGCAACCAGAATGTCCCTCCTGGACTTAGTGAGAGGGATAGGAGATCGAGTAGCAGTTAGAGACGATGGGAGAAACAGAGCAGCATAGAGGGTGGGAGGGAAGATGGTGGGAGGAGAAGGGTGCGAGAGAAGAGAAACTGACAGCCGAGCGCCACACAATGCAGGATGCGCAGAGGGTGGGTGGGGTCACATCCAAAAAGGGAAGACAATAGGGAAACACGGGAGGAGAAAACAAGTGACTTTCGGCAATACAATGGCACCCCTTGCGGGCTTTGGGCCATAGAGAGTGGGAGAGAACCTAATGGGACACAGTTAACAGTACCACAATGTAAAACACCAAGATTCAACTTTCCTAAAAGGGGAAAAAAGGCCTACATTTTTAAAAACTCAGCTGGAATGTAAACACCCTGATTCAACTTTCCTGATTTGTCACAGCCGGTTGATGGCTGCAGGTTTCTTGTTTCTCCAGCAGACACAACTGGAGCCGATAACAGTCGTCCTTAGCATCTGGTTCCGTATCCACAGGGGGCTGCAACAGGTAGTGGGCTACCCTAAGGGGTGGAGGAAGTAGGGCAGTATGCCCAATCAGGGGACAGGGGTGCGAGGCTGAGGGAACAGGGGGGGGCAGCGAGGGCAGCAACGGCTGCGAAGCAGAAAGCAAATTGTAATTAGCCCAAGGAGTCCAAAATAAAAAACATGGCGGGGGCACAAGAGTGGAGAACCACCATACAGATAAACTCTACCTGCTGAAGAGCAGACCAGATTTGTTCTGGAGTGATCTTTATTCTTTCTAGGGTTAAATGCAGATTGAATCTCAGCAAATCTAAAAAGGTGTGCAGGCCTGCTGGCTCGCTTTTGGCACAACTAATAGACTAGAGTAAAACCCTAGCCTCTCTCTACCAACGGAACTTCCTCTACATCTGTAATCTTGTGGAGCTTCCCCTATGGAAAGGGAGCAAATCTGCTGTAAGTGAGGGCGAGAGGGAGGCACAGGGGCAGCGGTAACTGGAAGCCTCTGCCTACAACTGACTAGATCCATTGACTCTAAAGTGGTGGCCCTCTAAGCCTTGATGCGGAAACAACTGCCCCCTTCTGTTTTGGCGCTAGCTGCTGGTTTGGTAAAAGTAGGCTTTAGTAGGAATGAAGGATTCTGCAGTCAGGATGTTCACCTTTTTCTAGTTCACTTAGTAGAAAAGGAGGACAGGAACCTTATCCTGCAACACCTTAGTAAATTTAGTTGCATTGAACCACATCTCTCTGCACGTATCAAGCCAAATGGTTATTCCATTCACCAAGGTATCCAAATTGTGGGCTGCTGCATCCAGGATATCTTGTGCAATGACACTTGCACCTGCCAGACTACCTTTCAATTGTTCCACGCAGTCTGCCAGGTGATGCATTTCTCAAACACTGTTCTCTCCACAGCTTCTAGTTGGACATCACGGGAAACACCTGTGCATTAGCATGTCTGAGCTGGAGGGCAGGATTGGGGAAAGCATTTGTCCCACAGATTCTCAAGCCCCATATTTCCTACATGGGATCTGTGATGGGGATGATGAAGAGGTGGAAGGTCTAGAGAAAAACATAGCAGCCATCACAATAGAGAACGGTGGTTGAGGAGAAAACCTGCGGAAGGCCTCAGATGACAACAGCTTATAGCATACATGGATTCTTCAGTAAATGGGCATAACTCGAGCATTACCCAAACGTTTCTGTATTTCTGCAAACTGATCACTGACTTTTCTGATGCTTTAATGGGAAAGGCTCCCGCCAACACACGTGCCTCAGAAGGAGGTACTTCCAGGAGAGGGATTGCAAGAAACCCCGTGAAGTCCATCAATCTATCATGGAATGCCCGCTCAGACAAAAATATATCTCATTCCCTTCTTGTGTGGGATCATCCTTGTCTGGATTCGAAGTACTCAGAGGGATCTTTTGTATCATGCATCTGAGGCTTCTAGTCTGGCGCAGATTGTAGCTCAGCAAGAGGTTCCTATGTTGTCTTATGTGCTTGAGGTGGGGTAGGGGGCTTCTCAGGAGTTTTTGGCAGTTCCTGTTTGGGAAGCATTTCCTAAAACAGGTCCCTGAAGAAGTCCAGGGTCCCACATAAAATAGTCGGTCCCGTGCAGCGAGGCTGGAATACAGCATGAAGCAATGAAATTAATGTCCCAGAAGTATTGATTAAAGGAGTATAAATTAAAAGGCTTCAAAAGCTGAGCAGGTTTACATGAACATCTGTGGCAACTCATAATTTGAAGCAACACTGACCCACTCCAAACTAAACATTTTTCTGCGGCAGGGATAAGTGCATTTTAATTCATGCATTCAAAATATTTCCAAATAACTTTGCTTTTATGGTTTTTTTTCAGAGAGCCAGGGGGAGCATGCAGCCTTCTGTGCATTTGGTGGTGGGAGAATGCATTGAGGCTTACATTTCCCCCCTCATGGACCCCCACGCCCCCACTCTACACACACAAAATGTAACATTTGCCTGCAAGCCAGCAGCAGAGGCTATGCTTTGTCAAGGTGCCTGGTCCTGTCCTTAAGGAGACCAATTGAGGAGTCAATATGTACTTCTAACGCGAGGATATCCACCTGCCAAAGTGCCCAAGGCTTGCCACTTCAACTTCTAGTGGGGAGGAGTTGGAAGGCATTCACTGAAACAGAGAATGGGGACACATGGAGTTATGTTGGTTCCTTGTATAGCCCTTAAAGGCTCTTAGGGCGTGTCAAAGCACTAAAGTTGAATAAAGGGAAGTGTGGCTAAAGGAACAGAAATAAGTCAAAACAAAATAAGATTTTGTGAACATTATATTAAAAAAGGTGTACTGCACCAGTCATCACTGTAATTGTTAACAGTGCAGAGGCTATGTGCCTTATGGTATAGCATGCAGAAGCACAAGACCGTGTATATATAACCTGCAATCCCCCCTTAACTGTGCAGCTGCTGTCTGTGCCATACAGGATAATACCGAGCGGCACAGGACAGTACAAGTATACCACAATCGCCCCGTAACAGTGCCTTTTAGTGAAGCACAGCACCAGGCAGTACAAATACCCCACAAACACTATTGTGCCTATATTGCACCTTACAGCAGCTACAATTTACTAGATCGCTCTGCTGTTTAATGCCAGAACCTGTAAGTTGTAGGTATGTGCAATTTCGGAGTAGAACCCTACTGTCTAGAGCCTGACCGCATGTGGTTCTATATGTACGATTCGGGGGATATCAACCCTGATATCTAGCCCTGAACTGATTGCACCTAGCCCTGAATTGATTGCATCTAGCCCTGAACTGATTATGCCTAACCCTAGTGAATTAATTGCACCCAGCCATGATTTGATTGCATCTAGTGCTGAATTGATTATGCCTAGCCCTAGTAAATCAATTGCATCTAGCCCAGATCTGACTGTGTTTAGACCTATTAAATATATTACATCTAGCCTTGTCAAACTGAATGTACCTAGCCATGCAGAACTAACTGCAACTAGCCATATTGAACAGAGTGTGCCTAACCCTTCTCAATCAACTGCACCTGTCCCCACTGAGTCAATTAGAACTAGCCCCACTAAATCAATTATGTTTACCAACCCTACTAAATATGACCAATTGCCCTTAACCCCTATTCTACTTAGTGCTCCGCCCAGCCCTTCAGAATCACACCTGTTGCCTAACCCTGCTAAGCATGACCATTTGCTTTCTGGCCCCGCTCAAGCAAATGTGCAGCCCAGACCCAGCAGATGGGACCAACAACATACTACGGCAACTGAGCCTAAATTGATACCCGGCCTCACCGACACCACTCCAACGCTTTAGCAAACCCACTGAGCCAAACGATGCACTGAGCCGTACTATTCTCTCCCCAGCATACAACACCCCAAAAGACATTCAGACTACCACCATCAGTGAAACCACCATCAAGGGCGGTCTTAACAATGCTAGATCACTTCTAGCACACGCACTCGACATATCAGACCTCATAACTACGAACCAACTTGACCTCCTAGCGGTCACAGAAACCTGGCTGCACCCTGCAGCAGGTCCTGCACTTTCGTTAGCCATACCGGAATGATTCACAATTTACAGAAAAGATAGAACCTCCCTTTAGCCCTGATCGCTAAATCTAACCTATCAAAGAATCACCCAACCAAGCTTTCCCTTCTGGGGAACTTCTCAATCAAACTATCCTACCCTAACACAGCAACCACCACTATGCACATCATAGACAGACCACCAGGCCCACTACAAACCTTTGACGAGGATATAACCCTACTCTCAAAAAACACTAAACCATCCACAAGAATCATCATTCTAGGCGATTTTAACCTTGGCCTTCACGACAGCCTAGATACTAATGCCACAACCATTCAAAACACAATGGCGCTCTCGGATTTACTCAACATATTGAACAAGCATCCCATGACAAAGGCTGCACCTTAGACTGGCTTGCCGACCTAAATGTATCAACCAGCATTACAAACAATTCCCCCTGCCCCTGGTCAGACCATAACATCATCACATTCACTATCCCTAGTCAAACCCAACCTCAAACTGCTCCACACCTAACCCCAGCAAGAAAAACACATATCAAATGCAAACAAACATGCTCCCACTATTAGGCCCCATCACTGAAGGTACCTACCCCCAGGCAAACCCAGCAGCCAAGGTAGATCTCTACAACACCACTAGTGTGAAAGCCATCAACAAAGCTGCCCCACTCAAACACCGCAAACCAAAACAGAAAGCTCACCTGAACTCCTGGTTCACACCTGACCTCAAGAATCTTAGATCTAATAAACGTGCTGCTGAATCGCTTTGGAAAGCCTCAACAAAGAAAAATAACAGGGATTTATTTATCTCCTCTGCAAAAAAATACAAACAAGCTATATTGCTAGCTAAAAACACCACATATAATGAGCGCATAGCGAATGCCAAATCTGGCAGTAAGGAACTATTCACCGCCCGCAGGGAACTTGAAATTCCCACCAGCCCACCTGACACTTGTCAGAAAGACGAAACATGGTGTGCTAACATACAGCATGCACTTCTGGACAAAATAGCAATACTCCAAAACAAAATCGCTAACAAAAAGACAAGGTAACTTTGCCAATCAAACACCGACCCATCAACCACAAGAAATCCTTTACCCCCCCCTTATTGGAATTCAGTCCAGTCTCCACAAACGAGGTCATCAAAATCATCTCCAGTTTAAAACCTTCCAGATGTCAAGGCGACATAAACCCTGTCGAAGACTGTTGCAGAACTCGCCCCATTTATCACCTCTCTCATCAACAACTCATTCTCACAAGGTACAGTCCCCTAAGAATCTGAAAGAAGCATGGGTCCTACCGCTCCTAAAAAAAGAAAAACAAAAAAAAAGAAAAAAACATCCCTTGACAAAAGAAATTTAGCCATATTATTACTTCTTCTAGACCTTTCCGGAGCATTTGATTTAGTAAATCACAAAATACTGTGCCACCAGCTGGACAGCGCAGCCAATTTCTCACAGAAAGGCATCGCCTGGATAAAATCAGTCCTCTCCGAGCGCACTATGAACGTTTTTTCCAACCTAGCTAACACTGCCCCGTTCCTTGCGGGGTACCTCAAGGATCATGCGTGTCACCAACGCTCTACAATATATTTACCAAGCTGCTATCTGACCGCCTTGATGAACGCAGAGTGTCCTATACAAACTACGCGGACGACACGCAAATACTCATCCAGCTAACCCGGAGACTACGATACAGACTCTTCCTTCCTCAACGACATTTAGCAGATGATCCAATCCTGGATGGCTCAACATGAACTTTGTCTAAACGATGACAAAACGCAGTTACTCTTGGTCGGCACCCAAACACCCCTCAAAAAACATGGCCCCAAATACAAACACTTCATAATTGATGGAAATACCATTACTGTCTCTAAAGAAGTTAAAATGCTGGGAATGTATTTGGACAGCTCCTTAACCTTTTTTTTTTTAAAACGCTTTTATTGATTTTTCACCACAAACAACCAAACAATCTGAACAATAAACCATTGAATCAAGCAACAATAATATGCTAACATCTACATCCCGCTTCCCTCCCCCACCCCCTGAGCTTACTCCAATTCATCATTCTCAATAACCTCCTCTGCAGATGTATTCTGTACTTCGCTTGTCAAAGGGTTACTCCCTTCTTTGACAGACCGAGCCGATTCAAATAGTGTTGCTACTAGTTGCTTCCAAGCCATGGCAGCCTCCCCTGGGTCGTCTCCCCCCGTTAGCTGCTTCATACCACGGACTCAGCCTCCACCCATTTTTGAAGGTCTCGCTACCACACTTCCAACTTCAGTCTACTATTAGCTTTCCAGCCCATGGCAATCCTGCGCTTAGCCAGTATGTACA
Source organism: Ambystoma mexicanum (assembly GCF_040938575.1). Lineage (NCBI taxonomy): Eukaryota > Metazoa > Chordata > Amphibia > Caudata > Ambystomatidae > Ambystoma > Ambystoma mexicanum. The sequence goes on along the minus strand of NC_090933.1, from coordinate 949,342,313 downwards.
CCAGATCCTTGAGCTTGCATACATGTTTCAACTTACTCGGCCTGGGAAACCCTCCTATCATACACGCCCACAAAGATTCCACCTCCAGTTTAATTCCTTTTTGGTGCAGGTAATTCGCCACCTCCCGCCAGAACCTTCCTATTTCGGGGCATCCCCAAAACATGTGCATCATACGCACGTTTACTTCACTGCATTTAGGACATGACTGTATCCCGGCATTCTTGAAACGTGCAATCCTCTGTGGGGTCATATACACCTTATGGGTGATATACAACTGGATTTGCTGCAATCTCGCGTTTCTGGACTTTTTTTGTGATATCTTTGGGCTCTCACCCATAACACATTCATAGGTTCCCCAGCGTCCTTCCTCCAGTCCCGTCTCAACGGGAGCACCTCTTCGACATAAGCAGTTCGTAAATTCGGGAGACCTCGTGTCCTCCCTCTGACACATCATAGATCGTTTCAATAACCGTGCCGGGCTCACCCTCCATCACTGTGTCCACGCACGTATTCTTTACCATTTGCACTAACCTGGTGTAGATGATATATTGTCCCCGGTGTAGACCAGTGTTCTGCACAAGCATATCGAATCCCATCACCCTCCCATCTTGCCACATATCCCCCACCGTTGCAATACCAATAGGTTCCCACTGTCTTCGGACTATCTTCTGCAGTTGTTCATCCACCCGCTTCAATGTCACTAGCGGTATCAGCGGGAAGTATGGGGCTGGGTTCTCTATGGCCTGGCAAGCTTTCTGCCATATCTTCCTACCCAATCTCAACAATCCCGTGTCTACTTGCGGTTGTGCTTTTATCAACCAAATGCATTATTTCAGAAAGAACAGGGCGCATTCATCCTTTAGTAGTCTAGACCCCGGTGTCGGGTCATCTGAAAGTCACCTAGCCAGTCAACTGCAGTATGTCGGTAAGTAATATGTCTCAAAGTTTGGCAAGCTCTGTAATTTCCACAATGCAATCCTATTTCTAGTATTGTGCCATATAAATCCTCTGCACAGGCTGTGGAGCTTGACAATGAATCGCTTGGATATCATGTGAGGTATGTTCCCGAAGAAGTGCAGCAACCTAGGCAACACCACCATTTTCAGTAACGCCACTCTCCCCATCATTGTCAAGGGGAGTTTGGCCCAGAAGTTCATACTGGGTTCAATATTAGCCACCGACTTCTCCGTATTGTGTTTATGTTCAGTCTCCGGTGTATGATATATATCGATCCCCAGGTATTTAAAGGTCTTGGTCACCCACTGCATCTGAAGTGACGGTAACTTTTCTCCTGGCAACCCTTTACATCTACCCAAGGGAAACATACATGACTTCTTAGGGTTCACTGTGATTCCAGAGAACGATGCATATCTATCCAACACTTCCAGTATATATCCTAGGTTCTCTTCAGGGTATCTTAGATATAACAACATATCATCAGCATACATAGAGATCAAATGCCCACCCCCCTTTGTGGGAATCCCCACTTCGCCATACTGGTGTCTCAGGTACATCGCCAAAGGCTCCAACGCCAGGATAAATGACATCAGGGACCACGGGCATCCCTGTCTGGTGCCTCTACCAAGTTGCCATCGGTCAGAGATGATCGTGCCCGTCTTGACTCGAGCCAGTGGTGCGCTGTATAGCAGGTGCACCCACTTCATATATATTGGCCCTGTCCCGTAACCTTTTAGGGCCGCCATCAGCCATGGCCATTTGACAGAATCAAAAGCCTTCACTACATCCAAAGATATTATTGCTACCTCTTGCGCGTCTCCCTCTGTTTGTTCTATGATGTGATGGAGCCTCCTAAGGTTGTCGGATATGTTCCTGTGAGGGACATACCCAGTCTGATCAAGATGTATGAGTCTGCCACTAACCGGTCTGAGCCTATTTGTCCGCACTGCTGTTAATAACTTGCTGTCCTGGTTCAGCAGGGACAGCGGTCTGTATGATCCGCAATCCATGCTAGACTTATTTGGTTTAAAGAGCGGGACTATGATCGCCTCCCTCAGAGATTCCGGCAACACTCCCTTTTCTAATGCGTCATTAAGCATTGCCAGCATCGGGGGGGGGGGGAGTAGTTCCGCCCTGTATGTTTTATAAAATACGCTGGGGAGTCTGTCTGCACCTGGGGCCTTACAAGTGGGTAGGAACTTAATCCCCGCCTCCAGTTTCTCTAGGGTAATCGGGACCTCCAGGTCCTCCTTTTCCTATGTCTCTAGTTTGGGAAGGTCGATTTCTTCCAGTGTATCTAGTACATCCTCCTGCCTCCCCACCCGTGTCAGCGTACAATTGCTGGTAAAAGTGCCCATACATCTTGCCATAATACGTTCATATCTATGCTCACAGCGTCAATTTTGGACTCCAATGCGGTCTTCAGATCCGAAATGGCTAGATCCACCGACACTTTCAGTTCCGCTATAGCATCCAGTATCTGTTGGTTGTTAAGCGCTATCTTCTTGCTGTCGCGGGTGCTCAGTCCTTTCCTGCTGGCCCCTTCTATCATTTGCGGTGCTTTGGCGAACTCTTCCATGGTGGATTGTTTTCCTTTCCTTTTGGCCAATTTGATGGCCATTTTCGCCTGTGACCAGGCTGCAGGTCTGGATACGCCCATGTGTTCACTGTCCACTACTGTGTAGGGCCCTCCTTCCTCGCTCAGGGGAGTTCCAATTCAGCCCAACCCTCCTTGATTACATGGGTGTTACTTCGGCCTACCTTGTCACAAGAGTGCCCACGCTTTTAGGGGTACACATGGACCCAGGTGCCCTCCGATCCAGGCCCAAGTTCTCAGTTTGTGCGTTTATCAGTGCCGCTTGGACTCCAATGGCAGCATTCAGTGCAATAGTGCAGTATCTGTGCTGGTCGCTGGGTGCCACTCAGGAGGGTAAGGCGTGACATGCCTGTGGTATATGTCCCCACCCCCAGCGAGATATCACTTGTCGTGTGCGCTTCTTCCCACCCAGGCTTTACTTCCGTGTTGCCGGTGGCCATACTTACAGCTCCACCTCTGTAGGTCTTTACTATGATTGGCGTCACTCTGTGCTTGTCAGCCACATTATACTTTGTTGCAGCACATTCGCACCTCTTCAGCTCTCTTGACTCTTATCTCGTGTCTGGATGAGTTTGTTCCGTTGTAACATCCACTGATGTCATTTGATCACCGCTCCCTCTGTTCGTCTCCTCATTCTCCTTCGAACGTGGCAACCTTTATGAGCCGGGCTGCTTCCTTTCGGCACTTTTAGCAGATGCGCGTTGTTACTTTGTGTATCGTGGGGGTTAGTCAATTACAATTCCCGGCTGACTTCGATAGAGTATTGACCCAGTCTCTGGGACATTTCTGGCTTCGTCGGATTCATACGCACGCTCCTCTCGGCTTGCCCTTCTGGTTATGTTGCACCCAGTGTTCGGCCAGCTTAGTTCTTCCACTGCCTCGTAGCCCGCATGCACGTCGGCTATGTCCCGTGTGGGCTCTTACTCGTCAGACTGCCCACAACCACTCACCCACACAGCTCCTACCATCAGTGGTCCGAACGGGCCATGTTTTCAGGTGTCTTCTTGTTAAGTCCTCGGAAATGCTCCGGGTCAGTTCTGGGCGCTTCCCGTGTGTGCTCCTCGCTCACGGGTGAGCCGCACCAGGTCCGCGAGGCAGTCCTTAGCTCTATTCCCCGTATTTGGCTGCAGTACACACCGTGAGCCTGATGGATTCAATGTGCAGACCTTTGCCCGTACACCAATTGTAGGGCATAAGCGGAGGACTTGCTGGTCCGCTGTTGATTCGTTCAGTCTTGGTGTCTGGGTCTGCCATCTTGTTTCCTTTGTCATCGATCATCCGCATGTCTGCAGGCTTCTTTCTGTGCGAAGCTTCGTGTCGCTGCATGCACGCATTCCATCTGGAGGTACAGCACACCTTCAGGCACCCATGCCTACTATTTCAGGGATCACGGGTGACATCTGCATTTCATGCAGATTTGTTTTGGATTTGCAGGAGCTCACAGGAAATCAGGTCCTAGTCCATGGCTGGAAAGCCACGCCCCTCTCCTCCTCCTTAACCTTCTCCAGACAAGTTAACTCCATAATCTCATCAGCAGCCTACACTGCCAAACACATCAACGCTTGCAGACCCTACTTATCAGCAGACAGTTGCCGAACCTTAGCAAGAGCCCTCATTCTGGCAAAACTCTACTATTGTAATATCCTCCTGGCTTTTATACTGACTAGCAGTATAAATAAACTACAGGTCACTCAAAACATCGCCTTATGGGCAGCACTAAACATACCAAGAAGAGAACATATCTCTGAAATCAGAAGCAAAGTGCGCTGGCTACTGGTTCAGGACCAGATCAAATTCAAGACAATGGCAATCACCCACAAATGCCTCACTAATGTAGCTCCTAATTACTTCACTAACCCGCTCAGTCAAACCCAAACCACCAAGCCTACATGCTCCGCCTCAGACTTCCTTGTTACTGTTGCTAAATTCAGAACCAAGGCTGGGGGACGCAGCTTCCCAAGCAACCAAAGGCTTCCCACGCCTCATTTCGTAGAAAGCGTGGGCCTGGTTCTTCACATCCAATTTGTAGCCCTCCTTCTGTGAGGGTACTGGTCAAACATTGCCTCAATGCTTACACTATCATCACTACACAATATTACTGCTTCTGTATCTGTAAACATCTCATGTCTGTAAATATGTTACATGTCAAGCCTAGGTCTTCCATTGTTGCCTGTGGTAACTCCTGTAATGCGTATTACCTACTCTCCAGCGCCCAGATACCCACGGGTTTGGCGCTGTTATGTACAAAGGGAGGCTTTCACATAACCAGTAGTTTAAAGGTAAAGAACCTTTTATTTGCAAGTTGATGACATAAGACGACCCCCAGCAGGAGGAGTACAATCTTCCCACTAAGGCCCTGCTTCTTCACTGGCTCTCCTTGGAACCCTGCTACATAAGATGCAGTTCTATGTTCTATAGTATCTAAGTGACAATAGACATAGTGAAGGAAATATTATACACTCATGGTTTAACAGGTAAACATTGGAAACACTGCACATCCTAACACCTCTCCTCCTTAAACATAACAAGTAACTGTGTGGGTGAGGACCCACTAAAATTGAAACCTGTAAAACACATATTGAACAACTGAAATTGAAACCTGTAAAATAAATATTATACACTCGTGGTTTAACAGGTAAAACATTGGATGCGCTGCAAGTCCTGGCACAAATCAAGAGCATAGATATATGACATCTAGTGGTTGATTAGGTAGAGTCACAAGAAAGTCCCTGTCTCCAACTAACTGAAGACAAATTAACATTGAAACGGAAAAGCCACCCTTTCCTTATTCCAAATAGCTCCTCCTTTGACCAACACTGACGAACCCAAGTCTTTCACAACTTGCTTGGGTTCAGAAAACAACGAGGCTCCTTTACGAACTTTGGTGGGGAGCTTGACTTTAATCCAATCACCCTCTTTGACCTTGAGTTCCCTACAACAATTCTTCTGATCATACCTCTCCTTGGATCTAACTCCAGCTTCAAAAATTCTCCTTTTTACACTCTCTAGATCCACATCCACCATTTTTGATTTGCCCATCCAACCTGGACATAAATGAGTATTTGGTTTTCTTCCTCTCAAGATCTCAAATGGACTCACGCCTGTGACACTATGGGTAGTTAGCCTATACTGGAACGTGCGTTCCATCACTGTTCTCACCCAATCTCCTCCAGTAGCCACCGCTATCCTAATAGCCTCCATCAGAGTCCTATTAAATCGTTCCACACACCCATTACTCTGGGGATGATATAAAGAAGTATTCACCTGCTCAATCCCATGATTCTCTAAAAATTCTTTAAACTCTCTGGAAACAAGTTGGGTCCCATTGTCAGACAAACACTTTCTTGGAAACCCTTCTCTCCAAAACAGTTGTTCCAAAAATCTGATTATACTACTACTGGATATGTCCTTGAGTACACATACCTCCGGCCATTTTGATAATAAATCTATGACTACTAATAGGTAGCTATCTCTGCCACCACCAATATTAAATGGACCGAGGAGATCCAACGCAATTTCGTCCCAAGGGACACGCGGGGACTCCCTCACTACCATGGGAACTTTTTGCACTTTCAAGCCTTTGTTTCCCTCAATACATTCCACACAGTCTTTGACTTGTTCCTCTATGTCCTTGTCGATACCAGGCCACCAAAATTCAGACCTCACAAGTCCCTTCGTCCTGGCCAGACCTAAATGCCCAACATGGGCCAACTCCAAGACAGACTTCCTCATACCGACTGGCACAACCATCTGGTGACCCTTGTATAAATAACCATCCTGAATCCATAGCTCCTCCCTCACTTTGGCAAAACCATTCATCTCGCCCCTGTGGCTCTTAATTTTACCTTCTGCAACCAGAGCAAGTACTCCTTGATATACAACATCCTCCGTGCAAGACACATCCCACTCACTTTTCTTTAATGTTTCATGCACCTGGAATATTTCTGCACTCTCCTCTGAACTTGTAAAGTCACTATCGTCAGAAATTTCCCTCTGGACAGATCTAGACAAGGCGTCTGCAACCACATTAACCTCCCCCTTTACGTGGAGCATGGTATACTGTAACCCTTGCAATGCCGTGACCCATTTCATAATGCGTCTTGACACTCCCTCCAAACCACCTTTTGTAAAAATTCCAACCAAGGGTTTATGGTCAGTGCAAATGGTGAAACTCCTCCCCCACAAGAATCTTTTAAATTTCTCGACACCCCAAACGCATGCTAGAGCCTCCTTCTCAATAACTGAATATCTAGATTCTGGGCCCTTCAAAGACCTGGATGCAAAAGCCACAGTCTGTAAACCTGTCTGATCCTCCTGCATCAGAACAGCCCCAACACCATAATCACTGGCATCAACAAAAAGCAATGTGGGTTTACTTTCCTCAAATATTTTCAAAATGGGAGCATTGACAATAGCCTCTTTTATCATCAAAAATTCTTTCTTGCACCGGTCACACCATTTAAAAACGACTCCCTTGCGAGTGAGAAATCTCATATTCCTCGACATTTCTGCTAACCCCTTGACAAATTTGCCGTAAAACTCCACCAGTCCCAAAAATGATAGTATGTCCCCTTTAGACTTAGGCTCCTCCATTCTTTTTATGGCCTCAATAGCCTCCTCCTTGGGTCTAACCCCTTCCCCAGTGATCTCATGACCCAGGTACACCACTTTGTTGGCTTTAAAAGTACATTTTTCCAAGGCAACGGTGAGGCCTGCCTCCTTCAAAATATCCAAAACTCTTTTCAAACGAACATCATGCTCCTTCTCATCGCTCCCACATACAAGAACATCATCCTGATAACACATCACCCCTTTTTCACCCCCAAGTAATTTATGCATAATACTCTGAAACACACTTGCGGCTGAGACCAAACCAAATGGCATGCGAACACACCTGAACAATCCAATCGGGGTGATGAAGGCGGTGAGATCCCTGGAATTAGGGTGCAATTCAACCTTATGGTAGGCCGATTTAAGATCTAGTATGGAGAACACTTTTGACCCAGCTACTCCCACCATCAGATCATCTATTCGGGGAAGGGGAAACCTGTCTGCCACAACCATGCTGTTTAGATGTCTAAGATCTATACAGAGCCTCAAAGACCCATTGCCTTTTCTGACTACAACTATAGGACTGACCCATTCAGATGCTTCTATCTTTTCAATGACACCATCTCTTTCCATTCTCTTGAGTTCTTCCTCTACATCTCCTCTAAGAGCAAGAGGAATAGTTCGCAGTTTTGCAATCTTAGGGACAGCTCCTTTCTTTAGGCGAATTACATGTACAAAGCCCTTGAGACACCCCAATTTCCCAGATAACGTGGTTTGTATCTCTGTGGGCTCTCCTCCCGCAACAGACATTACCTGCTCGGGATGACTTGCCTCAAGCCTTATCTTCAATTCAGCTTGATCACTCCATGACAACAATTCACCCCCTCTGTTGGTAACATACACACAACCTTTGGCCTTCCTGTCCTTAAACTGTAATTCAGCATCAAAGCAACCTATAATATCTATGGGAACATCTCCATAAGCATTTGCTTTAACAGTATTTTCCCACAGAGTACAACTATCGAATTTGTTCCTCCACACTTCCGCACTTATCAAGGTGTAGTCAGCACCACTATCCATTAGCATGCGTACGGGTACACCTCGAATTACAACCTCAGCATAAGGTTTCTGCATTTTCACTCTGCCATTGACAGCATTCACTGTAAATACCACTTCTCTGCCATCCTCACAATAGGACTCATCTTCATAACTTGCACTTATTTCATGCACTTGATTTGACCCAGCATTAAAATTTCTACAACATCGGGCAATGTGCCCTCTCACACCACACTCATTGCATATGATATGAATAGCAAAGCAATCCTTATCAGAGGCTATATGCGACAAGCTTCCACATCTAAAGCATCTTCTCCCTGGAAAACCTCTGGATTGTCCTGAATCCCTAACCATCTTGAAAGAATTCATGTCTTTGGGAATCCCTCTGCTATCTTTTGCAGGAACCCATTGACGCCATCCTCTGCCAGTTGCCGGTCTGTTCTCTTCGCTCCTTTTAGCATTCTGCGAGGCGCGTCTTGGATTCCACGTACTCTGCCTCTGAACAACCTTTGACACCTTCAGCACTGAACCCTGACTCTCATCCAACTTGGGTTTACCATTGTTCACAGTATCCGATTGAAGAACTTCAATGCACTTATCTGTGTGTTCCACCATTTTCGCTATCTCAATTGCTCGATCCAAAGTGGGGTTCCTCTCTTTCCATAGTTCTTTCCTAATACTGTCATTGGAACATTTAATCATTAGCTGGTCTCTCAAGTGCTCATCCTGACAGTGAGTGAATTTGCATTTCACTGCTAAGCCCCTTAAAGCCGTGACAAAATCCTCGATACTTTCCCCATTCTTCTGCTCTCTCGTGGCAAATTTATATCTTTCCAATATAATGTTCTCCTCCACTCTAAAATGCCTGTCCAGTTTGGCTAATGTCCTTTCATATGGACCAGCATCCAAAATGTCAGAAGGCTCCGGCAATCTCTTTAAGACCTCTTGGCCTGCAGTTCCCAAACAGTGAAATAGCAATGCCTCCTTGCGCTCATTGGAGTAGTTGGCACCAAACACTGCTAAGGCATATTTGCTGAATCCTTCCTTCCAGTCTTCCCATCTAACCCTGGGTTCACCTGGCACTGCCAGAAAAAACACAGGAGCAGGCACATTTGCCATGTCTCAAAGTTGCAGAATAGAATAACAAGCTTGCAATTCTGGTTTAACCAATAGAGCTCCCACCCAATCAGGTAGGTGACACTAATTAAAAGATAGCTGCTTGGTTATGTACTCACCCTGGAGCGCCTCACCAGGGTCATCGGCGGCGACTCCTTTCTCAACCTTGCTCAGTGTGGGGCCAGGGTGTCCAATGGCCGCTCAGAAAACACACAACCCAAAATCCAATTATAAAAGTGCCAAAGCCGTGTCTTTGCCAGCCCAGTCTCCACAAGTTCAACAAAATTGCAGGGGTCCAATTCCAGCTCCCACAGACCACGGAGCCTCCAGGGGTTTTCCTCTGGCGCTAGCAATGTCCCTCCGGTGGATGCCACACACTGGATGTCAGGCCGTCAATAATCCACTGAAAAAGGCCCTCCCTCAGGCAAGTCAGGCTGGCTCCGCTCCACAGCCAGCACACTAGATCTGTAGAAAAGGCGCTGGGGGTCGTCCTCCGGGTCCCAGTCAAAATCCTCGTCGCCAAATGTTATGTACAAAGGGAGGCTTTCACATAACCAGTAGTTTAAAGGTAAAGAACCTTTTATTTGCAAGTTGATGACATAAGACGACCCCCAGCAGGAGGAGTACAATCTTCCCACTAAGGCCCTGCTTCTTCACTGGCTCTCCTTGGAACCCTGCTACATAAGATGCAGTTCTATGTTCTATAGTATCTAAGTGACAATAGACATAGTGAAGGAAATATTATACACTCATGGTTTAACAGGTAAACATTGGAAACACTGCACATCCTAACAGGCGCGCTCAACAAATGTTACATAAATAAATCAGCCGTTTCAATCCAGGCCTTTTACAGTGCAGTGTGTGTGTGTAATTCATGGTGATCGCTCCAATATCTAAAACCTAATAACTAGAAAGCAGTACGTGCAATTTAGGGAGACACCTCTGTTTCAAGCCTGGCAATCTGGAGAGTAGGATGCTAAATAATGCCAATATGTAAACAGTTTTTTGGAAGAGTATACATATTTCAGTAGTGCTTTATACTGGTTATGACCCGTTAAGTGGCATTGCAAGTCTTTTCATTCAAATTTAGTGAACATTTACTATATAGGAAAATAAATATTTAACATGCCAGAAACATCTTTGCTCTTTATTTTGTTTATACTAAGACTAGACCATGTATGCACTAAATTCACATATTTAAGGAATCTCAGATCAAACTGTAGTTTATATTCTGGCAACTTTCTGAACAAAGAAAAATCACTAAAAACCTATCCATGTTTCTGAAATCTTTCACATTTTTAAAAGGAATAGGTTACTAGGTTCGCTCAAGAAAAGTGAAGAATGATGATGCTTCGATAAGTGAAAATTGAACAGGTTACTTTAGAGCACTCAGAAAGATCACAGCAACCACAGAACATCTTTCATAACCACCAACGCTGACAGCTTAATAAGTCACACTTATTTGCATTCCTTTCATCTGATATAAAAAGTATGAGTTTCTCTCACTCTGGCTTGACTTTTACTTTTCTTTGAAGGATGGAGAAATCAAAATGCTACTCATTGCAAATGCAAATCAGATTCAAACAGGTTTCAGTACACATTGGTTTCAGCTGATGCTCTAGAAATGTAAAATATAGCAGAGGAGGTTTCTCCAAACAGTGCAATCTACTGCATGAGAAGTGGCAGAAAATAAGTTACAGTCCACTTTACATGAACACCTACCTGATATGGGCATGGAATATGATATTCCTGGCAATGATCAAGCAACCACGTGATCTCCCAGGTTGACCTGTAGACCTGTTCATAGACATAACATCCAAGAAGAGTCACCAGTGGTACAAGATACAAGCCACTAAAAACTCCAATTCGGATCATAAATTTCTTCAGTTTCTCCTGATTCCGTTCATCATGCTGGATAACTTGCCTGACATGATTTAAAGAAATGATTCCAGCTAGAAGGAGGGACAGTCCAACTAAAACACACAAGCAGAGTGGGAGTAGAACAAAGTATCTGGAAGTGTCAAGGTCATACAGACCCACAAAGCAGACACCGCTGATGTTGTCCCCCTCCACCTTGTTCATAGCCAGAAGCATAACAGTCAGCAGTCCTGGAATGCCCCAGGCTACGGCATGGAACCACATAGACTTCTTCTCAATCGCCTCGCAACTCCATTTCTGCCCTGCTGCCAGGAACCAGGTAATAGTGAGAATAACCCACCAGACAGTTCCTGCCATGGTGGAGAAATAAAGAAGCATGAAGAGGACAGTGCAGCCCTTGTTCTGGGAGCCAAGGACAACTGACTCCCCAAAGCCAAGCTTGGCATCAGCTTTATAACAAGCAGCATTGTTTCCCAGCAAGAAGCCAATGAAGTACACCAGGGACACAATACTGTAACAGATCGAATAGAAGATGATTGGTCTCTCTGGGTATCGGAAACGCTTCACATCGATCAGGAAAGTGAGGAAGGTAAACAAAGTAGCACAAAGACAAACTATTGAAATTATTCCGATGAAGCTTTTTGCAAAGTCAAGATCATCCTTTTTGAAATACATGTTAGGACATGGTGGTGTGCACTCCTCAACACCCAGGAATGCAGACCCCTGACCACTTGATGTCTTCAGGTGTCGAGGACACCATAACCCATAATCCCTTTGAACTGATTCTCCATGTTTCGGCGTGCTTTGTTCATTGACAGTTATGTCAATTGTGCCAGGAGCTCTGTCCCCAGAGTCATCCAACCTATAAAGAGCAGAAAGAAGATAGTTAGATTGGCAAGAATGGTATGAATATCTTGTCTTTATTCCCTACTTATTTATATTTCAGTTAACACATTTTCTAAGCTGCTTTCTATGAAGTCTAAGATGAATGGCTTCTTTCGGGCCACAGAATAGTTTTAAAAAGCAACAGCACTTCGGATATATTCTATTGGGCTCTGCATGTCATCAGTTTAGCCAATCACACGTTGGTCAATGGATACAATGACATGGGCAAGGTTTTAAATATAACTATGCGTTTACCATAAGCTAGGATTACCTGTATTGTGTTACACGCAACACATAATATGAAACCATATAAAGCTTTGGATTAATTACATTCTCTGAAGACCTACAAACAGTTAAAGGAGTGGACCATGGTGACATGCTATAACATCAGGGCTAAAACAATCAATATGTCTTAGCATCTGCAAAGGCATCAGTGCAGGAGTATCCGTTTTGGCTGTTGGTCAAAATGGAGAGGAGCGGCGCACAGTTCCCTCTCCCTTTTTAGTTTTGGCACAGATGTTGCAACACAACACCTAAGGTGGTGAAACCATTGGTACACATGCAGAAAGTGGGGAGCTGGATATGGGTAAGGATACACAGCCTGCAAGTGTTTGGCTATAGTAAAAGGGAACATCAGCCCTACAGATAAGGGATGTATCGGCCAATTTTACTCCTTAAGAATAGCCAAATACTCCCTAAAAATAGCGAGTAACAATGCTCCCAAGAAAAAATAGGAAACTGGCATTTAGGACCTTGCGCCCCAGTTTTCGCCCACGTAGTTCCATGGATACATTTGGACCAGTAGTGCATGTAGTACCACAGGCAGAAACTATTATAACTGCCTGAGGTAAACATATAACCTTTAATGTGCATGTATAACTTAAATGCAAAGGAATATTACAAAACATTTCCATTTTCACTCGTTTATGAAATACTCCCGTTGGGAATGAGATTTACTTTTTTACTACCTAAAAAATAAAAATAAAAATAAATGTAAACATCTTTATTTATAGATCAGAGGCATACATATTCAATGCTTATAAAACTTTCAGTGAACTAGTTCCATTTAACTATACCCGGCTTATGTTCACAATGACCTGTTTAGTGCTTGTCCTCTTGCCTCCGAGTATTTGCATGTTTACCCCTCAACACACCCCCCATTTCCCCTCCCCTTATACCCCGCCTATTACTTCAACTTTTTGAATCCAGAGTTCGATCAGCACGAGTTCCTTTATGGGTGACTGAGCCAGGTTACCGCTTCCGTAGTGGGGCTCAAGTAACATGTGTATTTTTGAGTAGGCGTGGTTTAAAATATTGGGCTTATTTGTCGTTTACCAGTTCGTGGAAGGGGTTCCAAATTGTCAGGAACTTTAGGAATTTCCCTGTGCTAAGGGCACATATCTTCTCCATGGCCATCACTCCCCATATCTTTACCCACTACCAGGCGGATTGCGGTCCAGCTTTGTTTTTCCAGTTCTGTGCAAGGGCCATTCTCGCCGCCGACACAAGATGAGTGATTAAGGTGGCTCTTGCCCCCAACATTGCATACACTCCTTCTATGGGCACCCCTAGCGGGCTTGTTTTCAGGGACATCGGCAGCTCTACACCCATGATGCCTTTGATGTGGCTTTCCTTCCAATAAGCCACTGCTTTGGGACATGTCCACCACATGTGGATAAGATCTCCCCATACGCCACAGCTTCTCCAGCAGTTAGGTGGGTAGGACTTATTGATTTTGTGTATGCGGGGACATATACCATCCGAGACATAGTTAGTATGCTAACTCTTTGATCGTGGTACATCTGAAGGTACCATGCGCCCTTGCCCATATATGATTCCATTCCTCCTCCATTAGGGTCTCATCCATGTCTCTTTCCCAGTTTGCTCTGTATGGAAGATTGTCAGTTGATTGCGCATTGGAGAGTAATCTGTAGAGTCTGGTCGCCCCCTTCGTTGTCTGGCCCTCCTGCCGGGTCAACTCGAGGGTCAACTTTAGGCCAGACGGTGTCCGCGTGCCCGCCTACTTCACTGCTGGGTGGATTATCCAATGCCTGACTTGTGTATACCTGAAGCGCTCTTTTTCCCCTAGACTGAACTTCTGCTGACCGTCTGTGTAGTGTAGCGGAGAGCCATTGCTATACATGTCTCTCAGGGTCAGTGTTTCTGCACCAGCTCATTCCTCCCAGAATTTCCTCTGGAGTCCCAGTGAGAAATCCGGATTATGCATCAGAGTGCAGGGGCCTTGACATCGGGGGATGCGCTTCCACCTCCGGGCCTTATCCCAGCTAAGCAATGGCAACTTACTGGATTCCAGGAGAGCACCCCCACCCCCCCCCCGCCCCACCTCCCGGCTCTCTGCTTTCAGGCCTAACAATGCTCTTAAAGGAATTGTTGTGGCAGTCTACTCTATCTGACCCCATCCTTTGTGGTTTTCAGGTCTTGCACATCGCAGCATTGGTGCCAGTTGAGCAGCTAATATATATCTTTCCACCTCCAGGACTCCCAGGCCTCCGAGGAGCGGGGGACGCATTAGGATGCATCTTTGCACCCTAGGTTTCTTGCCTTGCCAAATGAACTTGAATATTACATTTTGCAGCTCTTTAGTCTTGGCGGACGGGATAGCCACTGGAATCGATCCTACCACATAGAGGAGACGGGGGAGGATGGTCATTTCTACCGCTGCAATACGGGCGAACCATGACCGTTCCTGGGTTTCCCATCTGTGCATATCATCCTGTAGCTGTTGCCAAAGGGATATTACGTTTGTCTTGTATAGCTTGTTCAAGTCCCTTGTTAGATGGCCCCCCAGGTAATCTAGTGATTTCCCTACCCAGATCACTGGGAAGGACTTCTCTGGGTTCTCGATCACTTTTCTCCGTAATGTTTATAGCCTTGGATTTGGAAAAATTAATGGAGAATCCCAAGACCTTTCTGAATTCCTCCAGCTTAGTCATACCTCTAGGCATCATGACTTCCGGGTCGCCCATAAATAGCATGATGTCGTCTGCATATAATGCGATTTTATGGGTCTCTTAGCAGTCTGTTATCCCCTTAATCCCTGCGTCCTGTCTGAACTGTAGTGCACATGGTTCCATTGCCATCCCGAATACCAGAGGGGAAGGGGACAACCCTGTTGCGTGCCCCATCTTATCTTGATAAACTCTGATCTTTGGCCATTGAGTGAAAAACTCATCAATGGGATGCGGTAGTTGGCTAGCACCATTTTTGTGAACTCAGGGCCACATCTGAAGCTTTCCAGGACCTGTTGCAGGTATCGCCAGTCCATGCTGTCAAATGCCCGGCTGGCATCTAGGGCGGCTATTGCGAATGCTTGTTGTGTTCGCTTCCCCACATCAATTACATCTATTGCTCTTCTCACATTGTCCCGAGTGTGTCGACATGTGATGAACTCCGCCTGGTCATCATGTATTATGCTCGGTAGGACCGTCATCAATCTAGTTGCGAGAAATTTAGCATAAAGTTTTGCATCAGTGTTCAGTAGCACAATGGGGCGGTATCTAGAGCACTTGTGAGGATCTTTCCCCGGTTTCAAAGGCAATATGGTCGTAGACCTTCCCATGTCTGGTGTTACCTGCCCCTCATCTCTGATTGTGTTGAAGAGTCTCGTCAGTGGGGCCAGCAGTTACGTGCAGAAGGTTTTGTAATAGTAGTTTCCAAGGCCGGCTGGGCCCGGGGCTTTGTTTGCTGGCAGTGCCGAGATGGCGTCGCTGACCTCCTGTGCTGAGATTGGGCCCCCCCAGTATCAACATGTCCTGCTCCGTGATCTGAGGAAGGGGGATAGATCGAACATATGAGAGTTGCTGCGCTGGGTCAAGGTTCTCGCTGCGTAAGAGTTCCTCATGGAATTGCATACTTATTTCCATTTTTGTAATGCTCCGCTGTGTGTGGATTACCGTACTTGTCTCTTAGCTGAGCTATATATTTTCGGGTCTTCCTTTGCCGCAGTTTTGCAGCGAGGAATCTGTTCACCTTGCCCCCATGTATGTAGTAGGATTATTTTGTGTTTTGCAGTGATTGGGCCACTCGTTCTGCCATGTGGTTCTCCAGCTGAGCTCTGATCTTCCCGAGCACCCGTAGGGACTGTCTTGATTGACGGGATTTGTTCAGGGCTTCGGCCTCCCTAACCTCACTCTCCAGTTGGTGGGTTGTCAGGGATCTTCCCTATAGTATGCCGCCGCCTATGATATAAACTCACCCCTGATCACAGCCTTCCCAGCATCTCAGATCACCTCCCAGCCAGTTTCCCCATTATCATTCTCCTTGAAATAATTATTGATGGAGCTTTCCATATGGGCTCGTAGTGCTATGTCTTTTAGGAGTAGATCGTTTAATCTCCAGGCTGGCTTTTGTTTGCATCCTGACTCGCCCCAATCCACCCCATCACCACCGATGCATGGTCCGAGAGATATTCCACTCCGATTACTACCTTTGTTATCAGGGGGACCAGAGTAGCCGAGACCAAGACCATATCTATTCTGGAGTAGCCTAGATGGACGGCCGAATAATGAGTGTATTCCCTATTCTCTCCTTGGAAGAACCCCCAGGTTTCTATCACACCCAGTTCTCTTAAGAGACGACCCAATGCATGCATGTTTTTTTTTGATCTGCTGCTGTGGGAGGGAGAGTTTTGTCCAACAGTGGGTCCATAACACAATTAAAGTCCCCACCTATAATCAATTGGCCCTCGCACCAGCTGCCCGGTTTTCCCAGTAAGCCCATTACGAACACATCTTGCTGGTCATTGGGGGCATATATGGGAAGGATTGTGTATATATGCTATCCTGTATCATCCCTTTGAGTCTGAGGTATCTCCCCTCTCTGTCCCTGCAGAGTTGGAGTTTTTTGAAAACGAATGCCTGCCCTATCAAAATGGCAACTCCCCTCTTTTTTCTCTCGCTAGATGCGTAGTATTGTTGTGGGAAGGAACGGTGGGCCATCCTCTTCTCATCCTTGGGAAGGAGATGTGTCTCCTGCAGGATCCCTATTGATGCCTGCATTGCCCACAGTCTTTCCAGCATTGCTCTGCGTTTCATTGGGGTGTTGGGTCATTGTATGATTCAAAAGTTCCGAGTGACCAGAAAGTTCCTTGACTCAGATTGGATTCCAAGGTTTGGCTTCGCCCGTCTCCACTCAGGCAAGCCGCTGGGATTGTGTTAGAATCAGATGTAACTTTATGCTTCAGTTTAAGGGTTATGGTGGGTGTGATCCATCGTTGCTGAGCCTGCTGCTGCGATTGGCTGGTTTGTGGACCCGATAGGTTTGATTCTCTCCTGGGCTTGCCTCTTTGTACTGTGGACCATTCCCAGGATTGGGTTCTGTGGACTGGGTGTTACATGCCAGACTGGTTTCCCCGCAGTTCTGGTCCTCCTCCAGGTTCAGCAGTGTGATGCCCTCTTCACAAGTGCTAATTCTTCTCAGTTTGCCCTCCCAAGTAAACATTAGGCCAAAAGGCTAAGACCAGCTGTAGGAAACCTGTTTTTCCCAGAGGGCCTTCGTCACCGGTTACGGAGGGTTGAGAGCGCCAGGTCCTGTAACAGCTGGATCAGGTAGCCGTTGACCGTCAGGTTCGGTTGTGGTCCTCGCTGCTCGTAAAATGCTTTCTTTCATGGCATAAGAAGTGAGAGCCACCAACACTCTGACCCGGATGCGCGGCCCACAGTCTTTCTGGGGCCCAAGCAGTGTATTCTATCGAACCTTATTGTTTCGGGCATGATGTCGTTAAGCATATTCCTAAATGTTTGTTGCTGCGTGTCTCTAAGATCCCCCTCCAGTACCGACTCAGGGAGGCCTTTAACTCTGATGTTGGACCGTTGCGATCTGTTTGAGGTCCTCTGCCTGCAATTCAAGGTTGTTTGTGGCTGCCGCTATTTGGTCTAGTAAGAGGCTGGTCTGTTTAGTCTCTTCCGCCAGGTTGGAAAGTCCACTTTCCACCGTATCTACTGTCTCCCAGATGGTTTACTTTTTTGCGGACCTTTGCAGGGAGGCCTTTAGGTCTTCCTTCAGCTGTCCGATTTGGGCCTGAAATGCGTTTGTCATCCTCATCTCCATGCCCTTCAAGCAATTCAGCAACTCCTCCTTGTCAGTATCCATTGTACCTCGGGATGGGGTTGTGGTTGACCGTTACGTCCCGCGTTGATAGCCGAGGGACCTGATCCTGTAGCTGCTTTTGGCTCTAGCACTTAGCAAGTTGTTTTTTGGGTGCTCCCTTCACTCTTGGGGGTGCGCTTTTGGTCCTGGCGCCTGGCATCTGGGCTGTCCGACCGCCTTCCCCATTCTGATGTCCTGCCTCCTGGGGGGCTCCAGGGTTGGACTCGTGGGCTGATGGTTTGCTGGGATGGAGGTTCACCGGCCGGATGTGGGGGTCATACCGTTTGCTCCCTCCTGTGTTTTCTGCTGGGAGTTTATTTTGGCAGGGAAGCCCGGGTCCTGGGACCTGAGCCGTGTCTGACCTGGGCCGCATGCTTTGGGGTTCTCGCTTCTGATGGGTGTTGGCGGCTTTTGGCTTATTTTCGGAAGCTCGGCCAGCATCGGGGGCCAGAGGAGATCAGCACTCTTTTGCAGGCAATACTGGCCGACTCAGTGCGTTTCCGATGATTCCTTCAGAGGTCTGCTCTCTTGAGTATGAATGAAGGCTCTCGGGTGCTAGCGACTCCTTTTTCATTCAATTACATTAGCTTTAGCATGTTTGTTTTGCTTGGATGGAGCCCCCTATGCTCTGGCAGTCCCACGTGTGTCCTGGGATCGTTATATTTTCCCCCCAGCACTGGCCCGCAGACCCAAAGGGCTGCTACAGGGCTGATTGGGGGCAGCCCCCACTGGGTAAATGCGATGTCTGGAAGGCTCCCGTTTTTATTTTCCCCCCCGATCACTCTGAGCGGGTCCCAACTGTAGTGTCCATTCTGGACTCGTAGACTGCAGCCTCTTGCGCCTAGCGTCTCATATAGGGACTCTCTTTGCCCACGTTCCTTCTTACTGGCTGCTTGATTGTGACCTCGGCGGGTCAGTTGGCCTCGTCTCGTTCCTCCTCAGCTCCAGATTGCAGGGTATGCTGTGGATGGGCACCTGTAGGCTCCCGCTGGCTGGGACGAGTGCTCCCTGCTCACCACCGGCTACACCCTGCCCACGATGGAGCACTCGATCCATCAGCCAGAGCGTGGGCCTGTCTGTTGTCCCCTGCGCTGGGCGAGTATCTGCGGCGGGCCTGGTGTCAGGGCTGCCGGCAGTGGGTTGGGGAGGCCTCTGTCTTCCGTGGGGCACTTCCAAGCCTCTTACACACCAGAGCTATGCTCGCCGCTAGTTGGCTGTCCGGCCCCCGACAGAGGCGATGGTGTCCCCCCCGTTCTCCTTTCTGCACCGACCTGTGTGCGGGTGGGCTGGTCTGCCCGGTTCGCTGGGTCTCTCCGCGGCCCTGATTTCACTCCAGGGACCTCTGCCTCACTGCCCGCTCAGGAATCGCCTGTTGCCCCCGACTTTAAGTGTATTCCGAAGAACAGGTGCTCGCTTCTACCTCCCTCATGCTGGCTCCCGCTGCGTGGGTATGACTCCGGCTGCCCGCCTCACGGGCCCTGCACTCGATCGCTGGTCTGCGCGCCAGCTGTACTTCTCCCTCGAGCCGTTGGAGCGCACAGACTTGAGCGAGGGCTCTTTCCGTTTTCCTGCTCTTGGATCGCAGCGGGTCACTGCTTACAAATGTAAAGTCACCTTATTCTAATGCTTTAGACACCTTTCATTACTTGCTGGAGAAGAGCACCCGCGATGTGTGATCACCTCAGCAGACGGCCATCTTGGAATCCCTAAAAAATCATTTTACTGCCAACTTTAAAAAATGGGGAGTAAAATACTCCCACTTCAAAAATTGCAGTTGCATCTATCTAAAAATCACACACACCACCCTCAAAGAAGAAGAATTGTGACCTTCTCCGATACCTCTTCTCTCTCAACTTGGAGTGAATCTGTCCACCTCAACAGTCAATGCTCAGTCGCAACAGTTTTATTTCGCAGAGGCAGGTACCGGAAACAGTAAGCACACGGGGAATACGGGTTCTGGATGAGACAATAGAGCAGACGCGAACCGGGAAGGTAACACAGATCTTTAAACCTGACAGACCACGTACTATGTTGATGAAATCGGGAGTTCTAAATAAAGGGCTCAGTTTTGTCCCCAGTCTAAAAGGCAGGTAAGTTTACAAGAGAAGCCGAGCTCAGAAAGTTCTTTAGAGTTTTAAGATATGGATACCTCTTCACAGAACCGGATGACTATGATGTAACCCTTGACAGTCGTGAGCAAAGCATTAGAAGCCTTAAACCTCCCTCTACGTTTTGGCCCTTGCCTTCCACCATATGTCCAGAGATCTTAGTGTTTGAGACCAAAAACAGGTTCAGGGACAATTTGACTCGAAAACACTGTCATACGTCCCCAGATACTCACCCAGAGTTTATTATAAAGCCACTGGACAAAGGAGGAGGTATCGTGCTTTGGAAACGTGAAGATTACAAGAATGAGGTGCTTAAACACTTAAATAAAGCATTATTTCATAAAAAATTGGATATCAGCCCAATATTTAGACTACAAAAAGAGATTAGAAGTTTAACCACCTATGTTTTAGGGGAGGCCTGGATAGAAGAAAAGGTTTCTGAATAAAGTAATTCCATTCCCCCCTGTGTTTTACATACTTCCAAAAGTACATAAAAGATGGTACCCATCAGCCTAGATGAACAAGTTACTTCTTACCTTGTAACGTTCTTTCGACGGGATGTTCCTCCGACGTATTCCTCATCTTAGATATCTCCTTCCAGCTCTGCTGGCCTCGGCAAATTTTTTCTCTAGAGGGCGCTGCGCGTCGACGTCCTCCGAGTCGATGTCCTTCGACAGCCGCCGTATCGAGGTCGACTTCATCCTGCCTATAAAGGCCGCGCGCAGCGTCCGTTGCTCAGTTCCGTTTTGTAGCCCACAATAATACTTTCTGGACTAACTAATCACCCTGAAGGAGCGTAAGCTGCAACAACAAGGGAAGTAGAACTGCGGGGATGGATGGGAGGGTCGATGAGGAATACGTCTGAGGAACATCCCGTCGAAAGAACGTTACAAGGTAAGAAGTAACTTGTTCTTCGAAGGGATTGTGTCCTCCGACGGATTCCTCATCTTAGATAGGCTCCCATAGCAGTATTCGATTATCGGAGGAGGGACTTCTGACTTCACGCTGTCTTCTATTGATGAATAGAATGCAGTACAGCCCTTCCAAACCTAGTCTCTTGACTGGAGGAGGAATCCAGATTGTAAAAACGTGTAAAGGTATGGACAGACGACCATGTAGCGGCCGCACATATGTCTTTAACCGGCACGCCTCTTTTGAGGGCCGATGAAGCTGCAATACCTCTGGTCGAGTGAGCCCTAAGGTTTTGAGGGGGCTCCTTCCCTGCCAGTTTATAACATTCCAGAATGGCTAGAATGATCCATCTGGAAATGGTCTGCTTAGTTAATGGTAACCCCAGCTTGTGACCTGTGTAACCTACAAACAGCTGGTCTGCCTGTCTTATCCTGGCTAGTCTACTAATGTAAAAACTTAAAGCCCTCCTAGGGTCTAGCCTGTGTAACCTCTCTTCCTCTTTCCCCGGGTGAGGAGGAGGATAGAAAGATGGTAGGGTAATCTTCTGAGTGATATGGAATTCAGAAACCACCTTTGGGAGGAAATTAGGCTTCACTTGCAGGACAACTTTGTCTTTGTGAAATATAGTATGAGGGGGTTTACAAGAAAGAGCTTGTAATTCGCTCACCCTTCTAGCAGATGTAAGTGCTATTAATAAAACAGTTTTAAGGGTAAGGAATCTTAACGAACAAGAATGGAGAGGTTCGAAAGGTGTACCCATCAGGAAAGTTAGTACTAAGTTTAAATCGCATAGGGGAACTTGGAATGGTCTTGGGGGATAAACATTGGTTAACCCCTTTAGAAACTGTATTACCAAGGGTAATTTGAAATAGGATGGTTCTTCTGCAGTACGCTTAAAGATGGATAGCGCTGCGAGATAGCCCTTAATGGTGCCAACTTGAAGGCCTGAATTTGCCAAATATAGTAGGAAGGACAAAACCATTGGTGTACCACATGAAAAAGGGTCGATATTCTGTTCTCTACACCAGCTGCAAAATCTGTTCCAATGGCAGCGGTATAAAGACTTTGTTGCTGGCCTCCTTGCCGAAAGCAACACCTCCATAACATCATCAGGGAGGTCCCAATCCTTGTACCTCAGCCTTTCAGAAGCCAAGCGTGAAGGTTGAGGGTTTTGATGTCTGGATGGAGAACCTGACCTCCCTTCTGCGAGAGTAGGTTCTCTCTGAGTGGAAGTCGAATTGGAGGGCAGATGGACAAGTCTAGAAGGTCCGGGTACCACGTTCTCCTGGCCCAATCCGGGGCAATTAGGATCATGGTTCGCCGGAATCTTCTCAACCTCCTGATCATTTGAGGAATGACAGGGACCGGTGGGAACGCGTACAGAAGCGGAAACTCCCAGTCCACTATGAACGCGTCTCCCAGAGCTCCTCTCGGGGGAAATTCCCTTGAGCAGAACAGGTCGCATTTCCTGTTTAGGCTGGTGGCGAACAGATCTACCTGAGGGGTTCCCCAAAGGGCGAAGATCTCTTGAAGGACTTCCTGAGCTAGCTCCCACTCGTGGGAGACTGTGTTCTGCCTGCTCAGAGCGTCCGCTGTCAAGTTCTTCTCTCCGGCTAGGTGAACTGCCGATAGAGAGATTCCTTCTTGGATTGCCCAAAACCAGAGCTGCATCGCCTCTCTGCACAGGGGTAGTGATCCTACGCCTCCTCTTTTGTTGAGGTAATGCATGGCCACCGTGTTGTCCGTCATTATCAGGACGTTCTTCCCTTGTACAGCTGGCAGGAACGCCTTCAGCGCAAGTCTGATGGCTCTCAGCTCTAACAGGTTGATGTGTAGTCTGGACTCCGATGGAGACCAACGACCGCTGATGGTCAAGTCATTGGCTCCCCACCCCGTGAGTGAGGCATCCGTGACTACTGTTATCTCCGGCCAGGGTTGCCAAAACTGTTCTCCTTTCAGAATGTTCTCCTGACAGGCCCACCACTGAAGGTCTCGAGCCACCCTGCCGGGAACCTGAAGAAGATCTGTCATTCTCCCTGAGAATTGTGACCACTGAGTCCTCAGTGCCCACTGGAGGGATCTCATTCTCAGGCGAGCCTCTGGCACTAGGAAAATGCAGGATGCCATGAGGCCTAGCAACCTCAAAAAGTCGAAGGCTGGGAGACGTTGGGCATGCTGGAACTTGGTAACCATCTGTAGAATATCTTGAGCCCTCACCTCTGGTGGCGAGGCTTTTCCCAGGGAAGTATCCAGGATCGCTCCTATGAACTGGAGTCTCTGCGATGGTATCATTTGTGACTTCTTTAAATTGAGGGAGAAGCCCAGTCTGTGAAGGAAGTGGCACACGTGATTTAGCTGGATCTGAGCTTGTTCCGGAGAAACAGCCCTGATCAACCAATCGTCCAGGTAGGGGTAGACGTGAATCCCTTCCCTCCTTAGACTTGCAGCCACTACCGACATTAACTTGGTGAAGACCCTCGGGGCGGAGGTCAGCCCAAATGGCAGCACTCGAAATTGATAGTGAGAGTTGCCAATTGCGAACCTCAGGTATTTCCTGTGTTTGAGATGGATAGGCACATGGAAATAAGCGTCCTGAAGGTCCAGAGATACCAACCAGTCCTGGAACTGAAGGGCCTGGAGGATCTGAGAAAGAGTGACCATCTTGAATTTGTCTTTTCTGAGGAATTTGTTCAATTCTCGCAAGTCCAAGATGGGTCTCATTCCTCTGTCTTTCTTTGGAATGAGAAAGTAAGGGGAGTACCAGCCCTTGTTCCTCTCCGCTACAGGTACCGGTTCTATGGCACCTTTCTCTAGCAGGTCCCAAATTTCCTGCAAGAGGAGCGGATCTGGCGCTTTCTGAAAGCTGATCCCCGGTGGATGACTCTGAGGTATAGGTAGGAAAGGCAGGCAGTAACCTTGGGCAACTGTTTCCAATGCCCAAGCATCTGACGTGATAGCCTGCCATACCGTCAGATGTTGAGTCAACCTGCCTCCTACAGGTGTCCTGTGAGGGAAGTCCTCAGAGTGGTTTTGGGGCGGCTGATGCAGATGCCGATGGTAAAGAGGCACCTGCTGTTGCTGCGGCTTTTGAATATCTACCCCGTCCACCTCGGGTAGTTCTTCTTTGACCCTTTTGAGCCGGTCGTCCTCTACCTCTTCCGAATGCGGAGTAGAAGCGAAAGGACTTGCCCCTCGCAGAGGTTCCTGTGGGATGAAAAGGAGTCTGACGGATTGCAGCTACTAGGGATTTTGCTGCTGTTTTTGAAGTTTGCAGTTTCTCTAAACTGTCATCCGCCTTTTTCCCGAACAAAGAAGAGCCATCGAATGGCATGTTCAAGAGCCTGGCTTGCACATCTGGGGCAAAACCCGACTTTCTCAACCAAGCGAATCTCCTGGTTGATGTACTTGCCGCCATTGCTCTGCTGATACTGTCAGCCGAATCAATGCCCGTCTGGGGGGATTCGCACATAGCGTCTTTACCGTCCTGTATAATATTCAGGAACGCATCCCTTTCTTCTCCCTCCGGGATGCAGTCAGCCGCTGTAGAAGCACACTCCCAAAGTGTATGGCTGAACCTAGCAAGGGCGCAAGTAGCATTAACAGATTTTAACGCCATGCTAAATGCTGAAAAGACTTTCTTTGCCATTGCATCATATTTTTTATCGTCCCTGTCCTGTGGGACGGTAGGATAAGCCGTCTTGACATCGGTAGAGGATGCTGCCTGTACCACCAGACTTTCTGGGGATGGGTGTTTAGACAAAAACTCTGGGTCTGTAGAAGATACCCTGTACTTTGTAGACAGTTTTTTTTATTTAGTGCTGGTACTACATCTGGGGTTTCCCAGTTTGTCATGATCTTTCTCTGAAGAGCTTTATGAAAAGGCACCACAGGATCCTCCTGTGGGCCTTTGTCAAGAATATCCGTGAGGTAATGTTGTTGGAAAGATTGTGAAGGTGCAGACCACCCCATGAACTCTGTAATCCTGGCCATTAAGGCTCTGTAGGGGGTTTCAGCATGCTCCCCCGGGTCTGGTTTAGCAAACTCCACCTCAGGGGAAGTGTCTAACCCACTTGCCTCATGTAAAGAATCATGAAGATCCTTTAATCTGCGCTCTTCAGAGGAAAATTCCTCTCTAACTGGGGTTACAGGTCCCTGTAACTCAAATGTGTCTTCCTGTTCAGACAAATCACCCTCTTCTAAAATTGAGGATATAGTTCTCAATTGTTCTGAACTCATAAAGGGAGTAAATCCCTTTTCCAAGGCAGAGGGTGCCGAACTTGTCATTATTGGCCTCGAAAACGTCGATGTCGTCGACGCCGACGTCGAAGGCTTCGAGCGTGGCGTCGAAAACAGAGGCAGAGGCCTCGAAGACCTCGACAGAATTGGAATTCTACTCGAGAATATCGAAGCCATCGACGTCGAGGGCCTGGGGATAGTCACTGGATGTGTGGTAACTGTGACTTTTCTTTGCGTCGACGCCGGTGTCGAAGCCGGCGTCGAGTCGACAGACCCGTGTGTCGAAGGTCCCTTCGACAACGGCGTCGAAGACATCGACCTCGACGTCGACGGAACCTTCGTCGACGGCGTCGACAGAACCTTCGAGGAAGGTTTGGAGGTCATAGTCCTGCTCGAGGGTTTGAGACGCGCTCGAGAGGTTTCTTTCGCCGGGTACTGCGACTCGCTGCGTTTTTGACCTTCGGGTCTTTCGACCAGAGCATCGCTCTCGGCAGTCTTCGAGGGGGTCGAGGCCGCGTACTCGAAGACGCTCATCATATTTTTTCGGAATTCCTCCCATTCAGCCCGGGAACTATGTTTCGTGGGGCAAGGGATTCTTTTTGGCGAAACAGAGGAAGAGGAAGACGGAGAAGGGGATCTTCGACCTCTCCTCTTCGAGTGCTTCGATCTCGAGGAGTGATGAGACCCACTCCGAGACCTGGAGCGCGAATGGTGACGAGGAGACGAATGTCTCGACTTCGTCGACGAAGAAGAAGCTTTAAAAGTCTTACCTTTCTCCAGCTTCCCCCTACGCTCCTTCAGGGCCTTAGCTGTCATGGACATACAGTCCTCGCACTCCGAACAATGGTGTTCAGCTCCCAAACACCACAGACAAATTCTGTGAGGATCGGTCAACGACATCTTTTTCCCACAATCTCGACATTTCTTGAAGCCGGATCGAGGAGTTGTCGGTTCCGACGAGGAAGCCATCGAGTACGGATCGAATAACTCGAGGTAAATAGGATTACTCTGACTAAGAACTGAGCAACGGTATTCCGAGGCACTGAGTAAGCGCGGAAAAACGGAACTGAGCAACGGACGCTGCGCGCGGCCTTTATAGGCAGGATGACGTCGACGTCGATACGGCGGCTGTCGAAGGACATCGATTCGGAGGACGTCGACGCGCAGCGCCCTCTAGAGAAAAAAATTTCCGAGGCCAGCAGAGCTGGAAGGAGATATCTAAGATGAGGAATATGTCGGAGGACACAATCCCTTCGAAGACCTATTATTTCGGCGATTAATTCAGTTCTAGAACAGCTGTCAGTGTACAATGATTTTGTCAGAAAGCCTTTTGTACAAAAAATGCATTCTTATGTCCAAGACACTACAGCCATTATTAACATTGTCAGCCTTACAGGTGCAAGAACTAGACCCGTTAGCCATTTTCGATGTAAAGGCTTTGTATACCTCCAGCATAAAAGTGATTAAGTTATACCTCAATAGATGAACAACCACATTGGATACATACAACATTTATTCTGCAATGCATCAGAATAGCACCAACTGAAAACGTTCTTCTATTTGAAGGGAGCCTCTATTAGCAAATACATGGAAGTATGGGGGCCACGTTTGCACTAGACATTGCCAACATGGACCATCTTTGAATCCCAATGAATTTTTCTGAAAACAACCTTTTTGACACTCAGATTGTGAGTTTGCATAGGTATATCGATGACATCCTCCTAATTTGCAGAGGTACAGCGGAACTCCTTATGAGTTTTAAAAACTAGCTCAATACGTGCGATCAACAGAGTTCATCATGACTTATGATCCCCATTCGGTAGTGTTTCTAGATTTAACTTTAAAAATGTGAGGGGGCAGATCAACACGGTTCTATATCGAAAACCAACAGACAAGAATATGCTACTGCACTATAGTAGCTTTCCCCCGCTGTCCCTTAAGGATAATCTTCCTTATGGGCAAGTTCTTTGGATAAAAATAAACTTTTCCAAAAATGGAGACTTTGAAAAACATTGTGATGAGCAGGCATACAGACCAAAATCACGAGGCTACCCCAAACAAGTCAAAAGACGCTAGGAAACTAGCAAAACACATGAAAAGGGAAGTTTGTCTCACTAAACATTACAGGGAAGCACAAGATAAAATTACTTGTGTCACGATTTATAGCCCCATTAGCAAATGCTCTTATGAGACTGATTTTTTTAAAAACCGGCAGATCTTAAAAACACAGGACTTTAATCTGAATACATCGAGATTTGCCTTCAAAAAATCTAAAAGCCTTAAACAATCACTTATGCACACTTATGAGGATGTATCTTCAAGCAAAACATCGATCACAGAGATGTGGGGCTTGGCACCCGTTACTGTACATCACTGATGTAGGAACTGTTCGGTGTGTTCTCCGACTTGAAACATGAAAAGCATTGAATTGTACTATTTACATTGGGAATTTAAAGAACTCACCACTTGTAAAACATCATTGGCCATTTATGGCAATAAATGTCTGTATGATTTGATCTATATCGGCAAAACAAAAAGTCTGGCAAATGAAATGCGAACACCGGTCTTGCATCAGGAACTGTGTGGCAGACAAACCTTTAGTTGAACATTTCACAAGCAAAAATCATAAACCCACTGATTGTGGTTTATAATCCAAACAGTGAAATCCCAAAAGGTGGAGACTGGGA
Organism: Ambystoma mexicanum; assembly: GCF_040938575.1. NCBI lineage: Eukaryota > Metazoa > Chordata > Amphibia > Caudata > Ambystomatidae > Ambystoma > Ambystoma mexicanum. Next base: position 949,314,222 of record NC_090933.1, on the reverse strand, counting down.
TGAACACCTAGACAACTAGAACCAAAATTGATCCAAAAGGTTAGACACTGTATGTCATGGCCCAAACACAGGTACACAGGGTATTGAGTGGGCATTATTTCTCTGACTTTCTGATAGTGGCTAAAATAAGTCTTCTAAATTGCAGGAAGTGTTTAAGTGCCTCTTTGAAAGTATCTAGTGACGACCTACCGCCCTAGAGCCTATGCCATTCACCATTATTACATCTGTCTGTAGCATCAAGTCATTATAAATCAGAGAGTTGTGTTGCAGTGAATTAGTGCACCTAGGTGAAGTCACAGGAGTTTCTAGCTCAGTAAATTTCACATCATAGTAAAAAATAATGTTAACGCTTTAAGATAAGCAAGCTCTGACAAAACAATAATAAGAGTCACAGGATTTCTCATGCTGTAATTTAGGCAGGAAACAGATTCATGTATGGCCTAGTTGAAAATAATAGACACTTTCTCATAAAGGTTCTTTAATATCAGTGCTTTGAGAATGGACAACAACGCAGTGGCTACAAACATTAAATAGACATGAGTGATGTGCAGGCAGAAGACCTTTCAAAGATGGCCGACTGCCGTTAAATCCGTATCAAGCCATTATGTAGAGAACACACACGGCACGTCATTCAGCCATGCTCTGCACCAGTAAAGTAACAAGCGTCGGCATGGCAAGTTGCTTCGTGTCGCAGGTGTTTTGAAGTCCACGGGTTCCATGCCACACGCTGGATGCACAGAGTGCTTGGCTGGGTAAGCCTGCCCAGCTAACTGCAGTGTGCAAAAGTGATGGGTTTACAGAACCTTTTTATCGAACAGCACGTTTTTCAGTTTATGCAGCAGAGGGGGAAATAAATGCAGAGTTTTCGGGTTTGGTGTTTACTGTATTGAAGTGCTGTACACAAGAGATGCCACCAACATTAGTTTGGCAGTATATAACTAAGCAATGTCATATTTACAACCAGTACTAGTGAGTTGCTCGGTTATTTTTCACAGTTCAGCGCCCATAAGAATTTTGAGTATCTACATTTCCCATCCTCCCAGTTGCTAAACGAGCATAAAATGATGCAGCGGTTAATAGGTTGTTGTGTGTGAAGAATTGTAAAACTATAAAAACAGTAACAAGTAGCGCAGTTGAAATATATTGCACTCATTGTCTGAAGGTTTCTAAATAAATGAAGCAGTTACTACTTCTGAGCAATGAAGTTAGTAGTGCTAATTATCAAGAAAGAAATGGTTTGTTGCTCGGATACCTTGTATTACCAAGTAAGGTTAGTTGGGACATGTCATGAGGTTATAATACCTTAATTTATGCAATGTTCCCCCAATCTTAAATATTTTGTTTGCTGCATTTCACATTTGGGCGTTGACGAACCTGCGAGGGGTAGTGATTGGCACTGTGTGAATATCTCGTTATGATGAAGGCCTGTTCAAAAAAATGTAGAGTATCGTCGGATGGCCGTATCCCTGTGAAAGGACAAAACACATTGTGATGACATTGTCTGGTCTACATCCTATTTTTGAAAGAGTTGAAATCAAATAAATTGGCGGCCCATTGCTCTACAGTGCTTTTGATCTGTTACCATAAATTGTAAAATGCCAGAAAATCTTTAGGCATTGGATGCTTGGCCTTAGATTAAACTAGGGGCTTGCCCCATCTACTCCATTCCATAGATATAACTGATACTTCGTTTGCAATAATCGTTTTTTACTTTTGGCTATTAGGTGGTGCTGAAAGGGCTACCTTTAAGCCAAAAATACTGGTGTAATAAAAAAACTCTTAACCAGGTCTGCCTTCAGCCACTCTATTTATAAGCACTAGGTGTGTCCTTCACTGAGGTCCTGTTAAAAACAGGCATTGGTAAAGCCAACAGTTTTGTCTTGTGTATACATATTAGGCATATGCCAGGCACTGCTATTTTATGCCCAGGTAGTCTCACCATTTTGCAGACGATACCGTTGATGGCTCATTTAAACCAGAACAGCAGTGCCCGACAAATGCATTTCCAATGCCTACACAAAAGCCAGAATTGTTGGCATTGCCAATGCTGCTTTGGACTTTGCTGGCACTTTAACCCCATTTGCACAAATTGCAACGTGTTGTGCTTTTGCTATTTTTGCACAATTGTTTGTGATGTATTTAAGTATTTGTATGTGTTGATTGTGTTCTTTGTCAAAATCTATAATAAGGATGCTTTTAGATAATTAGGCTTAAGTGTGATGCAGTTAGAATTGTGTCTGCACAAGTCCTCATGTCCCTAAAACAATGGTGTAAAAGGGAGCGGTTGCTTGCTCTGCATGTGTTTTTCTAATGTGTGCTTTCCCCACAGAAGTGTAGCAGGCCCTCTGCAAACAAATGTGGGGAGGATCAGTATTGTGAGAAATTCACCATCCTCTGCACCCCCCCCCCCCCACACACACCCTCTGCACAAGCCCACCACCCACCGCACTTGCGCACACACCCTCCACCCTCGCACTTGAGCACACACCCGCCACCCTCTGCACTGGGACACAGAAGAGGGTGATGAACTATGGAATCACATACGCTGGGCCTACCACAATGAATGTGGGATACTGTGGCACTTCCTGCTGTATGTGCCTCAGTAGGGACCTACACCCTAAGGGCCCCAGCAAATCGTGAACAGTATTGGGCTACCTGAGGCAACTATGCCTATGGAACAGTTCTGATAGACAACAAGTGATTTATTAACTCATAAATCTAGACAAAAATACAAAATGGCACATTAACAACTGAACATACTAAAATGTCATGAAAGGACAGCCAATACTTATTTCGACCAAAACAACTCATCGTCTTCAAGGCTGTGGTATAGATACATCAATAGGCCAATGTTTTAAAAAGAAAAAAATATATAAACACCCAAAGCAAAGAGTGATTGCCAAGCGAAGAGATTGGAGTACCAGTGGATACACAATGTGAAAATGTAATCAAAAGTGATGCATGAAAAACATGAATACATGATATAGGTTTGTTCGAATAATTCATACAATAAGAGTTTGCATCAAATTTCAACACTGAAAGGGAAGGAAAAGCGGGGTGGACAAGCCATTAGGAGCAATTGGCAGAATGTTTACGATACATAGCTACGGTATTGGGTGCACACTGTGTTGATCCACCTGAGATCTAACTCATGTGACTTGTGTGTGCTGATGAGAGCTTAATTTACATACAAACATTTATTTTATTGTTTATTTATATCGCGCTTAATAAAGAAAGGTTTCTAAGCGTGGGATTGGGATTCGAACATGTGTTGCGCTGCGTTGTCTTGCTTCCAGGATAAAGGCGTTGTACCTGAGCTATCCTTCATCCCCTACATGCAGTGCATCTATTGCAAAAGTACATTGCAAAAACATATATGGAGGCTAAAATGCCAGCGTGCAGGGGGAAAACTGTCATGCTGAATAACATTAGTATGCTGGTGATGGTGTCCGAGACAATGAGTGATGAGATAGAAGCATTCAAATGGTGACTGACATCAATCCAGCCGGTCAATCAATGTCCCAGGTTGGATGGTGAACACCAGAAGAAGGGAAAGAAAAATGGAGTAAGGTGGGTGGGGGGCACCTAGCGAACAGAGGAGTCCTGATCCAGACTGAAAGGCTAACATAGGAGATTAGGTATGGTCTAAAAGGAAGAGAACAACAAGAGCAACTGTGATGGTTAATAAAGTGCAGAGGAAGAATATTGCCACATGCAGTGGTGTGCTATTTAGTAAAGCATCTTACCAGGTCTGATAATGGAGCTGTGCAAGGCTATTGGGTATTCCAAGACACATTAAGATCTGTGTACAAAAAGGACAGGTCAGCATGGAATTACTCCTAATCGAGATCATTTGTATCCAGAAATCAATGAAAAGCAAAGCTTGTCTCAGAAGTTACCCGAGTATTAGTCCAGATGTCAGAAAGACTATGAAGAGGAAATATTGAAGGTTGGCCTTTTGGTGCTTTTAACAAATTCATCACCCGAGTTTTCTGATGGAAAGAAAGGGGAAATGTACACCTATTAGAGACATTCCACCCACGAGCGTAGATCAAGATGCGATGCATGGGAGGGGGGGGGAATGGGGACAAATGTATGGATGACGCAGGCCTTACCAGAGCAAGTCCATGATGGGCACATGCAGAGGAAGCCTTTCGGCTAGTGGAGATTCTGCCCGTCAAGCTCAAGGCAGAGCGCCAAGATCGGTATTAGTATGGAGGCATACGTAGTGGCGCCACATAATCAAAGTCATGTGCGACGTTGAGGGTTAGCACGTAACGTGCTAGATCCAGACAGGTTGGTTAGCTGTACTATGGTGGCAGTCATACTGGAATGCTGAAATAACGTGCCTGGATAGGTGAAAAGAACTTCCTGCTGAACTCTTAACAGATAATAGAGCATTTGAAAATATGGTAAAAGTGATGGGGAACAATTATTGTTGTATTGGCATCATATGAAAATAAACGTTGACTCATTTTGTTAAAGAATATTATGAAGCGAAGAGCTAGAATATTGGCTAATTCACTCAACGCCCCCCACCCCTCACATCTCCCCATGTGATTGTGCATCTAATCTAATAAACACACAAGCCCTGAATGGGGGATGTGCTAGGTGGTGCCGACAGTTGGAAGGGTCACAAAGGATAATGAAATACAAGCCTGCACAAACAGGCTTCATGCTTGTGTTCAGCAAGGTGCGAACAGATTACACATGCAAATCAGATTATCAGTGAAAGGGCAAGACGTATAAACCAGCAGAATATATGCAACAAAGTAGGTAGAGAGTATCGAAATAGTGCAATATTTGTTTAAATATGGGATGTGTCCTAGGTCCCCAGAATACATAGACATTCCAAGGTGAACATGGTCAGTTCATAGGTGGATAAACATTGAGTTATGGTGTAAAACACGAGATATATATGGCTACTGGATAATTATTTTATTTAATTATAGCGCACCTAACACCATACCTGGGTTCGGTTTTTAAGCGCGGATCTGGACTTCGAACCTCTGTTGCTCTACGTGGTATTGTGCTATCCTCCATTTTATAATTATAAATACATGGGAAAGGCACATCTAATTGACCCTTGCGTTCCTATACCTGGACAACGTGGTTATGGCCGGATATCCCGGATTACAACGGGATAGCAATCTGCACAGTACATTTGGGTTGCAAAAGTGCTGGGACAATGCCGGTCTAAGCATGTTGCACCTAATGTATACAAGAGAGTTCAGACAAAGTACAATTACAGCAAAACACTGAATTCTTGATCCAAATTGAGACCGTGGAATACAGTTCTGTATTTACAGATCAGGCATGCTTCTGCCTAGTCTAATTGAAGTTCACAGTTTCCTCCTCGGGTTCCACATGTGACAGACATGAGTCGTGCAAATCGGAGATCATCCTTGCTGTCCATTTTATGCTTTTCCTGCTAAGGCTTCGAAAGAGGATATTTGGAGTCCTGCAATTTAGCATGCTTAGGTGTTCTTGTATTAGAGTCTGAAGCTCCATAATAGTGCTTCCAATGTATTTCAAACACATATTATACAATATACAACATACTTTGTACAGCAATTTATAATATTGATGCGTTTTTACTTGAAGGAGACATTTGTTTTACTCACCAGACCTTTTGGAACTGCATAGCGACCCACAGCACTGCGAGTCAGCGACGACTCTTGCTGGTCGTTGCTTCGTTCCCTGGAGGGGGCGGAGCCTGCTGGAGCCCACGTGATCCATCACGTGATTGGAAGTGTCCTCATAACGCAGCCGCGTTTACCCTCGCGGCGTTGAGCCCGGCAGGGGTGGAGGGCGTTGGCTGTTGTACGGCTGTTTGGCGCTGTAGCATCTGGAGCTAGAATTACACGCTTGAACATATACGCTTCCCACAAGTTTCATTTATTGGATTACATCCTGGTAACGGCTGAGTTGCAAATATATCATAGCACAAATGATGACCACAACATCGAAAGAGGGACCACAGACCCGGCAGAAATCACTGCTACATCGAAGGAAGCCACCGTTGAGGCAAAACAAGGAGGTAAGCCTGGTGGATTTGTCTGTACAAAATGTAGCAACTGGGTCTATTATAATGGTAGACAGATCGGAAATCAGTCGACCGTCGAAAGGCGCAGTGCCTTCCTTAGCATATCTGTCACAAATAGTTGTGGGTCTTCAGCAGACAGAGACTGCTTGTGCAAGAAATGGTAAAAATGATGCCATAGCAGCTTGTCAAAATATGCAGACAGACAATCTTAAGTGCAGCAGTGTTGAACCGGAAAAACCTTTTTCGCCCTCGGTCTACATTGACGCTTATGAAACCCCACAAATCTCTCCCTTTGAACCAACTGATCTCGACTTATTGGGTATTAACATTCCAAATGTCCTATCTCAGTCTGAAGTCTCACAGCCTACCCCTTTGGCAGATCATAGAAGAGCAGGAATGCAGTCTGCACCCTTCTTTCCAATATTTCCACTTAGCACAAAAAACGTACCCACGCCAGCAACACCTTCCAGTACTATGAAGGTAGTTGGTTCTATTCCAGCAAATGAAATAAGCTCAGGTGGGGGGGCGAGTTTTGATCCTATGACAACTGAATTGCCGAATGCAATGTCATCTGGAACTACCACAGCGGCGGAGAAATACCCTAGACAAAGGATCTGCCCTGAGGCCGTGAGCACAAATAAAACACAGACACTTCAGAGACAAAATTCACAAGACCCCTCTAGAGGAAAGATACCTACAGCAGTACCATCGACTGAACTATCAGGACGCGAAGCCAGGCTGGCCACAAGGCTAAAAGCCGACTTTTTAGCAACCTATGAGCGTTTGAATGACAGTTTTCGACATAATCAATCGGCACACTCATCTAGAAAAGAACCAGCAGACAATGAATTAGTACGGAATTCATCTTGGAACACATCATTCAGGTCTGAGGGGTCCATGTCAGCTATAGACAACATGATACTTCAAAAATCAGATGTAAACATCGAATCAGTAGGCTCAAAGGATGTTGAGGCCAGAGCTATCATGAGTAATTCCAAGTTGTCTGGTCGGAGCAAGGAAATGAGAGTCCCGCCTGCAGAGAACCAAGATGTTTCTGAACAAGAAAGCTCAGATCCCCCCTCTAAAAGCTCGCTATCCACAGCGGCGGGAATACAAATTCACAATAATGTGTTAGCTGCAACATCAATAGCCTTATTACCATTCATGAAATTGTATGAATCCCTCCATGATGCTGTGAATGACCAATTGACGCTTTTGGCTGCTGTAAATGCCAAGATCTCATCATTAGAAACATTTTCGCAAGCAATAACGCACAGAATAGATTATGAAGCTGAAACATCTTGAAAATGGCAAAGCAGACTATGCGAACTTGCTCGACCAGGCAAATGGTGATAAAGCGGGCTTGATTGATGCAGTAATTGAGTGCACAAAATGGATGCGTCATAATAATCCAACCAATAGTCGGACAGGAAGCGCAGGAATCAACGACTTACCTAGACTATCTTTATTGACTGATTCATCAAATGGTAAGCCCGGCGCGACTCTAAACCCTTGTCTCAAGCCCTCAGGACTGGATAGCTGTAAAATGGGCTATGCATGTCCAGCAAAGGTGCAAATGAATATTGAGAATAATGTCACAGACGAAAGTGATAAGGGCTTGAAATTAAATGATGCAAGCAAAAAGCAAACGTTGCGTGCTCAGCTGAACCCACTGTCCCAGCAAAAGGCACCTGTCAACACTAATAAGGATGCCGTGATCATAGCACCGGCGGAGCCGGAGCTAGTACAAGGAGAACGGTCATCAGAGACTGACATGGAAAGAGCAGTCCCAGGAAACTTATCTGAAATATTATCATTTGGGATCTTCAATAAATCTACAACAGCAGAGAAAGTGAGCAAAAACCAATCCATGGAGAAAAAGAGAGGGGAAAAAAATCTACAGACGCGATCCATCCAGAGGCAAGTGGCCAAACGTGCGCGAAAAACGGGCAGCAAAAAATTCATACGGAATTTATCAACACCACCATGCCCGTCTATGTTTCAACGTCAGGCGAAACAACTAAAGGAGCCTGTTAATGCTATAAAAGAAATTGAATCGACGAGAGTGCCTAAACGGTGCTTGAAAAGAACAAGAGACAGTTCAGTATGTAATGATGACGAAATATCTGAGTCATCTATTGATTTATGTGACCTTTCAACCTATTCAATTGACGATGACGAAGAGAAAGAAGTGGCTGCCACTATGGTGGAAGAATTATCGGGTGACTCGAGTAAGGCAAAAGAGATTCAGCATAGACCAAGCCTTCGAATGGTCACTCCACCACAAGTAAGTGGGCAAGCAAACAAAAACAACAAAAAGGTGCTTCTGCCTTTGCCAATAGGCATGGAAACAAAAGAGCAGAGTAGTAAATTGACAGCTGCCCATGACAAAATGACATGTGCGCTAAATTAAATCCGAAATTAACAAGAGCACAAATCGAAAAACTTGGCAGAAAGTCTAATTGGAAAAACACTGAGTTGAATGCTCCATCTGTGAGAGGTATCTGGAAAATACAAATTAAAAATGTCCTGTCAGAACAAAAAGAAGTAAATCTGAATCGTCGGAACATATTAACACTTCTACACTGCATACCTACTCTCCGAGCTATTAAATCAGACGACATAGCGGTCGTTGAGTATATTTCTGAAGACCATCTGGACTGGGTAAATCTGCATTTTAATTCAAGCACGTTAAAGGAAGCCGTAAAGGATGCTGCTGCCGACTTACTATTCTTCGGCTTCGAAATTATATGTGACGATGCTCAGGATGAAGCAAGATCCCCACATTCTACTATGGAATTAACACAGAATGAAAAAAGAAGGAAAGAACTTTGGGACCACATGAGGATACAGCGATCACCGTGCCAAAGTCACGTAAATCAAATTAGACAGTAGCTTAGCGTGGAGGATTTTGACATTAATAACCAATTAATGTCATGGATTACACGAGGCTTTTCCCACCTTTTTGAAGGTCAATGGCAATTAGCACATAAAACCTCAATTATATGCTTACAAGAAACATGGCTACGTGAATGCCCATTGTGCGATGGATATACTGTGTTTCTTAATCCGGCAGGAAAGAACTTGTTTGGCCACCCTTTCTCTGGGTTGATCACCATGATAAATAACAGTGAGGACTGGAAGATTCTGTCAACTAAAAATCCAAACATGTTCGCACAAGTTACGACAATTCAAAACTCCAGGCCCTTAAATTCCAAAGGCAAGGTGATTCTGGTAGTGAATATCTATTGGAACCCAGCAATGATATCACAAGCTAGATTCATTTCTGAGGTTATGTCTGCAATCGACGAATGTCTGCTCTTATATATTGATCCTGCAATTATAATATGTGGGGATTTCAACTATTCTTGGGTAAATAAACCACTGACAAAAAACATAACAACCACATCAAGGAGCATCGAACATGTGATGGATCGGGGTGAAAGATGGGCAAATGAACTGGCCATTAGAGATTGCTCTATGCTGAATGGATGCACTCGTGGCGACATCCCCCCAGGATTTACCTGGAAGAGAGGAGACTCCATGAAGACGCTCGATTATATCTGGGTATCTAGGAATTTTTTGGACCAAATAATCACTCTCAAAGTTACCGAGACAGAAAAAAGCGACCATGACGCACTAATGCTGAAATGGTTGAAAGTTCAGCAAACAACCTCGATAAAATACCCGGAGAGAATTACCATAAACAATGGAGCCAACAGGCTACGTCTGAATGTACCAAAGCTGGCTAAGATAAAATCCCGTTTTACTAACGCGACCGACATATCGGCAAAGATAAACTATACATTGTTATTACATCAATACAAAACAAGGCCCAACAAACGAAAAGGGCATGAAGTCGAACCAAAACATATTTTTGACCCAATTATAAAACGAGAGAAGCAAAATCTTCGAAACGACATCAGGATCTTAAGAAGGGATCCTAACTCCTGTAATAACATACTAATTCAAAAAAGAAAACAGCGTTACCGAAACTGGATGAAATCTTTCAATCTGAGTCGAGTCCAAGCTCAAGCGGAACAGATGTTGAAACTTATTTTGCAAAAAGATAGTCGACACATTTGGGAAATAATAAACACCGGCGGGATTAAACATACCTATGCAATGTCAAATGGTGTAAGTGGAGCAAGCTGGGTGGCGCATTTTACTACAATATTTGATGATTGCAACTGTATCAAGATCTCCCTACCAGAACTCCCTGATGTAAGATGGAATGTGGCAGACTCAGAGGAAGATATTAAACATGCAATTCAGAAGTTAAACTCTTCCAGAGCAGTCGGCCCTGATGATATTTCAAACTTGATGCTAAAAAACCACAGCTCTATATGGGCAAATCTGATGAGTATCCTATTCGAAAGAATTGCTCTGGAAAGAGTGCTGCCAGATTCTTGGTCCAAGGCGGTGGTTGTTCCGATATTCAAAAGGGGCAATCGAGACGATCCTAACAACTATCGCCCAATTGCCCTCTTGGATACAATCGGAAAAGTATTTGGGTCCTTTCTTCAGAAACGGCTTGCTCTCTGGGCCGAAGATGTAGCAGCTGTTGATGGACGTCAAACCGGATTCACAAGAGGTGTGGGAGTTGAGCTTAACTTGATGCTCCTGAATTGCCTAAAATTAGACGCACTGAGGCGTAAGAGGAAACTATATATCGCCTTTATAGATCTGAGCCAGGCTTTCGACAGTATAAATCGCAACCTGCTGTGGAAAAAACTTTGTGCTTGGAAATGTCCAAATGAGCTGCTGGCCCCGCTGATTGCGTTACATTCAAATACATCAATTAGAGTCCGGCTAAACGAACAAGGCGATTTATCTGATGAGATACTGACAAAACGAGGAGTTAAACAGGGTTGCCCTTTGGCAGCCCAGCTGTTTAAGCTCTTCATCCCTGATCTACCTTTAACATTGAGTGAACTAAGAGTTTTTCCTCCGTTGGTGAATGGTCATGAACTGAGTTGGGCTGTTTATGCCGACGATATTGTGTTTATGGACTCTACTCCTATTGGACTGCAGCGGTTGCTAAATTAATTTCAGCTGTATTGCATACAAAATGACCTACAAATCAATATCAAAAAATCAAAAATCATCGAGGTGGGTCAAAGTATATCAAAGAAGCCAGGTAACTTCGAATGGAAGATAAACAATGAACCTCTTGCGACAACTGACAATATAAGATACTTAGGTGTTCTGTTTAATAACTCAATTCGAGAATGGGAGTGGAGCCAAGACTTGGTGACCCGAATGAAAATGTTTGCACTACAAGGAGCAAAATTGCATGCAGCTTACGGCAAATTTACTCTAAAACCGGTTTTATCATTTTACCTGCAAAAAGTAGTTCCCGCAATAACTTTTGGAAGTGAAACATGTTGGAATCTTCCAAAAGACCTATGGGACGAGCTCGAAGGTAGCTTTTGGCGTAAAGTGTTAAGACTACCAAATAACTCATCAATTGTGGCAATACGATATGAGCTATGTATTGAGGCCTTATATGGAACTGTTCTGTGGAAATCAATCTCCATGTTTAGGAAAATGCGGATGGAGACGGTAGTAAAACCTTATGAAATTCTACACACTGTTTCTGAACATTCATCTGCACTGTTAATAAAGGAGTGGGAGAAAAAACTACTTCTTGTATTAGAAGATGCTGGAGTTTCTGTAGAAACTGTACTACTTCGCCCCCAAATTGCGAAGAAAAAAATTCGTCATCATAATTGGCTAAGAAATGAAAAACTAGGGAGTTACAGCTCCTGAGAAATGACCCACTGGTGCAGACGGCAAAATGTAGATTCTGCAAATTTGGCCAAGAATCGGTGAGACATCTAATATTGGACTGTGGTGCCATTGCAGCACAGCGCAGTCTGCATTTGGATCGTTTTGCCCCCTCGTCAGGAAACATGGATTCCTGGTGGTGTTACCTGATCGCAGGTCTAAATACTCAGTTAACCTGCGCAATAATAAACTTTATGGACGCACTACAGTTAAACACTTGATACATAATTAGTGATTTTAGCCAGTAAAAGCCTTGAGGAGATGTGGCGTAAATGTAACAAAAAGTTTTTCTTTCTGTTGTAATAAACTAATGTTACAAAAAAAAAAAAAAAATATGGTGTGAGCCTGCTTGATCAAATTTAATTATAGATGTGGTAAGAACATGTTGGCACATGGAACAGGACCCACATTTGCGAAAGCCTTCTGCTTGATGTCAGCCAATTAGAATGGTCTTTGACATAGTCTGACATGAAGGAAGGACACATTCGTGAGTGAGGGAGCTATCCAGTGGGAAACACCGGGACAGGTGCTGATCCACTTGCTAATATCAGGATCTAGTCCTAACAAGTGCCAGTGTTTCTTGAGAATACGATGCATCTTGTATCGGTCAGTGCTGTACTAGGTGGTAAATCTCAATATTTGTCTTCCTCTTTGGCAGACTGTGTTTTAGGTGTGAGTAATGTACTGCTGGGAGTCTGCAAGGAGAGTATTTCAGCCTGGTGGAGTGATCTAAGGGAATATCCTTGGTACTCAAATCTATCATGCAATAGATGACATTCTTGTTTGAAAACCGATGTTTCTGAACAATCGCGACGTGCCCTTATGTAGTCTCCATTGGGGCTGTTGTTGGCAACTGATTTCCTATGACAGGTAGTGGCATGAAGTACAGAATAGACCTCTTTGGACGTTCTAAATAGTTCAGTCTCTGGGCCACGTGACGTTACACAGATTTAATGCCCAGGAAGTCAATTTGAGCAGTACTGTATGAGCATGTAAGTAGCATGCCAAAATTGTTCACATTCAGGTAATTCCACAAAGTCAGTGAGCTGTTGGGCATTGCCATGCCAAACCACCAAAATATGGTCTATGTACCTATACCATTTAGTGATCTGCGGTTTAAAGACTGTTTGCAAATGCAAATTTGTTCTCATTTAGGTGCATGAAATGGTTGGCCACAGCTGGAGCATATGTCAAACATGTTCGGTTCCAAGAACCCCTAGAAACAGATATATCAACAAGGGGAAGGAGGTCAGAGGGAAGAGAGGGGGACAATGCAAAGCAGGACGAAGCATCATACGATCATGGCTTCAAAAACAGAGTTAGGCATGACAAGTCTAGTACTAAACTGGTCTAGTCGGACTTTCACCTTTACAGAACACTGTGCTTAATAGGGGGGTCGTCGTCCACTCCCTCAATAACTAACAATTATACAGAACCACAGATTGACCTCTTCAAGTTTACCCTGTGTTGCTGGAAATGCATTGGAGGGGAAGGGCCTCCATGTCCTTGTCCTGTACTCCCTTATGTGTGTTCTGTGTTTTCTGCACAGGAGTCCATGGGGGACTCCTGACAGTGCAGGTGTTGTTTTTGGTTGTGGTGAACAGAGACCGTTGGGATACCGTTAGGGCACCCTTGGGTGGGGGTAGAACCCTGTATCCCTCCCTGTATCCCTAATGTATGTTTTTGGGCAAATGTGTGTGGCCCACAGAGCAGGGTATGGGCTGGTGGCAGCTCCATGCTGAATTTGACAGGTGCTCCGAGTATCCTCCATTTTAGGATACCCAGGCCCTGCCATACGAATCAGTGGATTCCTGATAGAAACCAGAGGCCACGCGGTCATCTTGCCTTCTGTTACCTTCTTTTCCCAAAGTCCTGGGAAGCCCCACCTGTCCCTTCCCCTGACTGGCTGTTGGGAGGAAGAACCATATATGGTACTGTTGGCTGAATTCCAGGCCAGACTGGCTGGAGCCTTCTCAGTGACTGTATGTTGTGGGTACACCCTTGGGGTGGGACCTGTGTGAATAGAGTGTGTGACCAATATGCAATGTTATGGGTGTCTGGTTTCTGTGTGTGACACAATGAATGAGACAGCCCTACCCGAAACTTACATGAATGCAGTGTGGTGTGCTGAAAGGCTGGGTGCTTGCCCCACCACATTCCTTGGTATTGGTGTCTGGGGTGGAAGTGAATGGCCTGAATGCACTATGAGCCCAATTGGCTGCCTGCCTGCATGAATGAATGACTTTCTGTCTGATTGGCTAACTGAGCTTGGCTCAGCAGTGTGATTGAGGGACAAATGTGTATATCTGGGGACCTCTCACCAATTGGTTCAGAAGCTGAAGTTGAAATTTGAAGCTGCTTATCCTTGACGCCCAGCTGGAAGAAGAATTGTTGCTGCTACTTTCCTTCAAGTAAATCAAAAAGCATCCGAAGACTGATCCGAGGGGAGCAGACTAGGAGACCTTTCACTGAGCTGCGAAGGAACATCGTGCAGAAGCTGATCTTCATCGAGGTACCCTGGAAGCCAGTTCCGAAGGCTGTCGACCAAAGAAAGGGTTTACCGAGAATCTCAACCGGGGTTGAGAGGATTTACGTGACCGCTGGAAGCCCATTGAGTCATGTTGCCTAGAAGCAGGGACAGCTTGACACCGTGCTGCTAGACTATCAGATACGCAAAGCTCCACCTTTTGCCCTAGAACATTTTGACGAAGGGCTCCTTTGCCATCACCATCGACTGCTTTGTCCTGCTGGAGAAAGTCAAGGTCGTCGACGACCAAGGAGAATACGCCGGTAGGTTTCCCGCTACCTGAATCTGCCGGTAGGTTTCCTGCCATCCGAAGTCCACAAAGACGCTCACAAGTGAAGATCCAAAAATTCAGTCGTGGTTGAGTCCCGATCGTCGGCACCAACACCCGTCACCTGCTGCCAGGCCTACGTTCACAGAGTCTTCTTCGCGGCACTGAACACTTTGCATCAAGGTGCACCGCACGCCGCCTCTTCCCAGGACGTCCTCGAACGAGAACAGCGAAGATCAAAGCTGCAGTCTCGACTCCAGTGTACCCATTTCTTCAAGGAATCTCGATGCCCTGTAGCTCCTGCTTTAAAGGGAGTTCACTCTCGAGGGATCCGTCAATGAACCGTTAAAGAAACTCTTCTAACTTGGGTACATTGGGGTAGTGGAACATTTTAACCAGGGAACAAGACTATTTAAACATTAATGGACTGGGCTTGTTAATACTCTATTACAGGTTGCCCAGGTGGGGAGTCCTCACACAGA
This sequence comes from Ambystoma mexicanum, assembly GCF_040938575.1. Classification (NCBI taxonomy): domain Eukaryota; kingdom Metazoa; phylum Chordata; class Amphibia; order Caudata; family Ambystomatidae; genus Ambystoma; species Ambystoma mexicanum. The sequence goes on along the minus strand of NC_090933.1, from coordinate 949,299,109 downwards.
AGTCTTAGTAGCTAAAGTACCATTCTGCCATTGTTTAACCCAACTTGCCTTCCTTCCCATGGTCTATGCTGATACACATTGTTCTATGATTTGTGTGCCATAACGGTCAGCAGTGGATGCATTTTTAAGGAGTCAATAGCTAAGTGTGGTACCACATAGACATTGTATATATTTGCCATACTAGAATTGCCAGAGCACAAAGTGTGTTATTAATTGATGTATATATCTTGAACCTTATTTATAAATAAAGATCTGTGTTAGCACATAATAGTGTGTGGACATTCCTTTGGGGGGGGGGGGGGTGGCTTGGGGACTACACTGTACTTAAGAACCACCCTGCATCACCTCCTGAGAGCTTAAGCCTTGGTTGCTCGTCCATTCTACCATATACTGAATCTTGGCAGGGGTGCTCTGTGCTTCTACTGATACCCCCCTCCAGTCTTTACATACCTCAAAGCTTAAAAAATGTAGTCACTAAAGTTAGCTTTCACGAAAAACCCACTTTCAGATCACCCTTTTCAGAGATTACCCTAGAAAATTTGAGACACACAACTGCTTATGACATTTGAAGATCCTGCTGAGAGAGAAACCCTTGCAAGACATGATCTTATTTAATTTTTAGATATAGACGAACAGTGCATTCGGGTGCCAGAGCTTAAGAGGAAATTCAAATTTACCCCAAAACTTTCAGACTGATAATGCCATTGATATATTCCAATGGGCATTAACATCAGCCATACATAAACTGGAAGACTAGTCACAAACGCAATAAGCACTTACAAAATAATCTCCGGACAACAGAGATTCAGGCACTTAATGACCTTCGTGACAACAGGCATCACCAAAGAGTCTGACAAGGGAGGAAACAGTTCTCCTAGACAGATGTGATTACATCCAAACAGCCAACACGCACCTTTAAACACCCAATTGCTATGAGAAGTTATCCCAAAATCCAACAAAAGCATCAAAGGATGCCTTTAACCTCACCCATAAGTAGGCCAGCATGGGACTTCTTACTGACAAACGCCTATTTCTTACTGTCGAACACCCCAGAATGCAGACTATTTACTTCCTACCGAGGATTCAAAAATCGGTCGAGAAAATACCAAAGTGAAGGCCCATAGTCACTGAAAACAGGTGGGTTACCGAAACCCCTTGCCAAACGTTAACCAAGCAATAGAAAAAGGAGTTAATGAAAATTCAGACATACCACTGGGATATAGCGCATGCGCTAACATTTCTCGAATCGATTGAATGGCAACCCCATTTCTTATTAATGACACTATGTCAAGTCACATTACACATCCATTAAACATCATTTGGCCCTCCCAAGCACAGATTCAAGATTTGTGCAATCCTCTGCTACATACTACAGCCATGTTGAAATTGTCAAAGAATTCTTAGAATTCTCCCGCACCAATAATGTGTTTCTATTCAATGCGCATTATTATCGACAGGCCAGTGCCATGGGTGCGAAATATGCTCCTGTTGTGGCCAACCGTTCATGCACCAATACGACAACAAACATGCATTTGCAAACAATCTTTACACCACATATCATTAAATGGTATAGGTGCATAAACTATATTTTGATGGTTTGGCAAGGCAATGCACAACAGCTCACTGACTTTCTGAATTTTCTGAATGTGAACAATTTTGGCATACTACTTACATGATCATCCAGTACTGCTGAAATGGACTTTCTGGACTTTAGAATCCGTATTACGGTATGTGGCCTACAGACTGAACCATTTAGAAAGCACATAGAGGTCCATTCTGTACTTCATGCCACAAGCTGCCATAGGAAATCAGTTGTCAACAATATCCGCAAGGTAAAATACATAAGGGCAAGTTGCAATTATTCAGAAACATCTGTTTTCAAACAAGAATGCCATCTGGCAGGAAAAGCATGAAATGGACAGCAAGGAAGACATCAGATTTACAGGACTCATGTCTGTCACATGCAGAGTCACATGCAGAGTCAGAGGAGGAGACTGAACTTCAATTACGCCAGGCAGAAGCACATCTGATCTGTTAATACAGAACTGTATTCCACGGTCTCAATTCAGATCACAAATTCAGTGTTTTCCTATAAAATGTTTGCACTTTGCCTGACCTCTTGTATAAATTTGGTGCAACATGCTTAGACCTGCATTGTCCCAGCACTTTAGCAATCCAAATGTACTCTGCAGATTTCTATCCCATTGTAATCCGGGAGATTCAGCCTTGTCCACATTGTCCAGATACAAGAACGGAAGGGTAAATTAGATGGGCCTTACCTATATATGCTTGTCCCTCTAACTCCTGCCCCATTTCTCTGCTCACCTTCTTTATGAAGCTTCTGGAGTCCTTAATTGCTCCTCTTCTTAGTTCCTTCTTGGAAACCTCTGCCTTCTTTGATCCCTTTCAGTCCAGTTTCCATCCGGGCCAGGGTACAGAGAGCGTACTGGTCCCAGTAGTGGATAACCTTGCACGTCTCTCCGACCAGAGGGGAGTGGATGGGTTGGTATTATAAGACCCAACAGCAGCATTTGATACCATTGACCACCCCATCCTGATCGCCTGCCTGGCCGGGGATATCTTGACAAGTACTTTTCTGGTTCTGTGCTTTCCTCACTGATCATACACAAACTCTTTCTCTTTCACCTTTTCGCTCAATGTCTGTTCCTTTGACTTGTGGCATCTCCAGGGCTCAGCTCTGTCCCCTACGCTATTCAATCTCTACATCCAGCAGTTGGATAGTCTCATTCACTCCCATGGCCTACAGTGCTACTCCTATGCTGAGGATATCCTGATTATTCTGCGGCTTGATCGTTCCCATCCTAATGCGGCGTCTCAGCTACGGAGTTGCTTGGAGGACGTGGGGAGGTGGATGACCTGCAACTGGCTTAAATTGAATGGGCTGTTGAATAGTCAGGTGCCCCTCTTTTTGTACAAGATTTAGCACAGCCCGTGGCTTTGGGGAAGACCACGATCCCATAAAATTACGGAAACATGGAAAACTTCAACATAGTCTCATTCACAGAGGAACATAATTTCAGAGAATGATGGGTGCCTCGCCTCAGTTCAACCCGGATCGGGCATCAATAACAAGGGGATTGAACCAGAACGAATTAGACACCATCAAACAAAAAAAGAAAAAGCTTGTCCGGACAGAGATGCATGGAAAATGTATGCTAGAATATTTAAAAGGCAGGGATCATACCAGAAGGCCTACAAGTTAAAATGTATCGACAAGCCTAAGTTTAAGGCAAACTTCAGTGTAGTTGGTAACAAATGCAGCTGTGACTAGTTAATCCTACTAATGGACACCTCCAACGAGGAATGCAAGATAAAAGGGGATGGATTGGTGGAACTAGAACATTTTTGGATAACAATTCAAAACACAAGAATAAATTGGAATCCTTGAAAGAAGAGATTGCGACGTTTAAACAAATTATAGTTGAGAAAAATAATTGAAAAAAGATCTTCGAAACTATAAAGAAGAAAGAACTTTATCTCAGAGACGAGTTATGCATGAACAGCAGCAACAAGGGAGCTATAACAGATGAAACAGATATGCAACCTTCTCCGGTACTTCAGCGTCTTCTAGCAATAGCAATCAAGGTGCCCAATTGCTGAGGGGGGGGGGGCAACCTTAGGACCACCCATAAAACAGCAGTTCTTTCAAAAAGGGGGGCTAAGGGGATGCAACAAAAGACGGGCACAACCATGCGGCCAGCAGATGCAAACTCGCCAGTGGTACTCCAATCAATGACTAGTATCCCCAGGACATCTCAACTTAGTGAGGATACCAAACCGATTTTCAATTTGTCAACGCACACCCTGACCACCAGGGAGACAGATCTACTAGGCAAAGGGTTATCATTTGTACCAGCCACAAAAGCTAAAGCCTTTGAGACTGAATTAGAATTGAAGCGATTTTTCAGGAACACAAGACGGACATATTTCTTTGAAATACACATTCCAGAACATCAGAAGGACAAAGAGTGACGGGACAACAGAAGAAAATATCAATCTGATGGGCTTTAAGAACAAGTCCAGATTTGACCTCCACCAACTACACCACCTGAATTTCCTACATTTGAAAAAATAGTCACAAAGACAATTCTAGAGACTATCAGCAAAGAGAATTATTATCATGACAAACTTACATAGGAAGAAAACCCTAAGTATGGATTTAAATGTGACCATCAAACCAGCCAACAAGGGAGGATGGATTGTGATCCAAGACACAAAAGATTAAGAAATTGAATGTGAACGTCTACTCCGACAACAGAGCACACAAGGAACTTGACATTAACCCCACAACAAGACTCAGTGAAGAAATCAGCCTTACCTCACATGCTGAAACACATGGATGGATCTGTCTAGAAGAAATCTTTCTCAATAAGAACAATCCTAGGACACCAGCATTTTATATCCTCCCTAAAATACACAAGTATCCCATCAACCCCCCGGTCGCCGGATTGTATCTGCATGCAACTCGCTTTTGGAGCCATTGTCACTGTACACAGATTTCTTCTTAAAACCATTTGTTACGAAGATGGAATCGTACAAAAAAGGACACCAACATTTTGGCAACTATTGTGACGGATGACTCATGCATTCTGGTAACTATGGACGTCGAAGCACTCTATACGTCCATCCCACAAACGAGAAGACTCCACCAGTGTTCCAACTGACTTCATTCTAGAATGCAGTGTGCTAGCAATGACCCAAAATGTTTTTCTTTTTAAGCATAAATTATACAAAAAGACCAAAGGGGTGAGCATGGGAGCTACTTTTGCACCCGATGAGGCCAACCTCTATATAGCAGACTACAAGACCAAATACATCTATGGAAAGACCAATCCGCACAAAGCGTGCATTCAACTATGGCAAAGATACATAGACGTTCTCATTTGGACGGGCACCAAAGAACAACTCTTGATCTTCATAGATTGATTAACCTACGCAATAACTACATTAAATTCACTATGACATGGGATTATCACGGCATAGATTTTTTGGACCTCCATATCTACAAATCAGGAATAGGACCGAAGACGGAATGGTTTTGGAGGAGTACAGACTGCAATAGTATCCTACACTATGACAGCTACCACCCAGCAGGCTTAACTGAGAACCTGCCCTATGGGCAATTCCTGCGAATCAGGAGAAACTGCACTGACCTGGTTACCTTTACAAAACACTCGGGACTACAACAACGTATTTTACAAACAGGGTATCCTATAAAAGTTGTCAAACACACTCGCAAACGGGCGGCCAACACTCTGAGGGAAGCATGTCTGGGCAAAAAGAAAAGGAACAACTGAACAGATTGGTGTGCGTGACCACGTATAGTCCCATCAGCAACAATGTCAAAAAGACCATCAATAAACATTGCTACCTCATCAAGAATAATAGAACCCTGGCTAACAAACAGTTCTTTGCCTTTAAAAAGAACAGAAACCTGAGAGAACACCTAGTCGACATGTATTGTGAAATAAAAACGAAGATCACCTTGGAGGAAAGATGGGGATTACCACCTGTCAGAGGACACCCCAAATGCGTAGCATACCAGTTCACTGATACTCAACTATCTTTTGATTATGGCCATGTACATTGGGACATTAAAAAACACACAAATTGCAATAGCAGAATGGCTATGACAGCCTGTGCCCATGTAACTTGGTATACATCGGGAAAACCAAGAGGCCCGTCAAACAGTCTCTCTGAACATCGTTCATGCATGCAACACTGGGTGGCTGACAAACCCCTTATAGACCACTTCAAACAAATGGGACATACAGACCGGGACATAGGATGGTTGATACTCCATACAGTCAGCCCTAGTAAAAGCGGGGGCAATAGTGAAAAACTGCTAAGAGAATTGGAACAAAGGTAGATCTATCGTTGGACTGTGTCTGACACAGCCTTAACGTAGCCATAGAGTGGCAGGGATTATGGAACCATTAAGCCAAATCAGAACTGCCTTCAGACAGGGGTCATCCTGCACCATTTCATTTCACCCAGTCAGCATCTACGATTATGCCAGCCATGCCTCTACAATAAGCTGTAATGGAACATGTGATGAAATGTGAACATGTGATTGTTTTCCACACTGTGTGCATTTGTATGGGCTAAGAGGTTTGTACAAACACACTTATGCGCATCCCTAACTCTCCAATGTATTGCTCCAGTGTATGTGAAGTTTTATCAACACATGATCCAACCAGTCCAGACTAAGGGCACACATACCCTGCTTCCACTAAAACCAACTACCCGTACAATCCACCCCCTGTGGAACTTATTAATATTTTTTGATTCATTGACTGACCCAGTACCCATCAATGGGTTGTCAGTGGGGCATTAATTATCTTGTCATTCTCCACCTGCAATATTGAAAATCTACAAACTCTATCTGCTCCTTTTGGAAGTATTGGGCAGCTTCAACATACTCTGGCCACTAACCACTGGCTTTCCATATATATCAAATAAGAATTCTGTGTCAGACTCGCCTAGAGATTGCCAATTTTATTGAATTATTCCCCCATTCAGTGCCGTTTCTGAACACCGAACAGCACATTTAAAGATGACGGACAGCGTACGGGATCTGAGAGCGTTGCTCTCCCTGGTTGCCATGACACCTCTCTATACAACATGCTATGGGGGTGCTGACCGTGTCTAGGTCTGCAAACAGCAACCAGACGAGCACGGACACATGGAATTGCAGCCGCTCCACGATTGGAGTTAAGAACTAATGGTCTCCGCCATGACTGAGCACGGGCAGGATTCCAACTTTCCTTAATGGGGCGACATCACAGGGCTAATAAATCCACCCATGCATGCTTATATACAGCGCCCGGTCACCATGGTAACTAATAGATTACCTACAAGCTGGCATTTTTCTCGATCGCACCCGCATTGCACCAGAATTGCAATAGATGCTGCAGGTTTCTGAAGATCAACACTTGAACAGTTGGGGCTACTAATTCATGCCCCAACCATGTCATTCGTTAGACACAGCCTACGTGGCGAAATTGGGACAAGTACATCACCCAGAAGCATGCACTTTTCTTGATCGCACCCGCACCCATGCGCCCACATGCACCATAATTGGAATAGATGCCGCAGATATCTGTAGAACATAACTGGAATAGTGGGGCCTACTAATTCATGCTCTACCATGTCACTTTTCAGACAGTCTACGTGGCGTAGTTGGGAACACACACGGATATCCCTCAACGTGGGTACCCATTTGATACCCACACAGACTTTGCAGGCCTCAGACCACTTACTAGGTTGGTAAGTGTTACATCTGGTTCCCTCAACCCTGTGTGTGTTTTTCATTACCACGTTGGAGGAGATGCTCTGAATGATGGCCATTATGTTTAACCACTTATAGATCTCCAAGTGGACTTTTAACAGAGGGGGATTGCCACGCCCTTGGAATACTTGAATCATTGAACCCACATGCTTAAGCATTAAAGCACGTTAAGGGTGCCCTTTAGAGGGCCTTATTTTGCTACTACTTGAGCAGTTTAAAGAAATTTCCCGTACACAGACCCACACTTCTATACATTACATTTGTTTTCTAGGAGAGCCAACCTGAGACCAGACATCAATTCCCCATCCTGATGAAGGCCTACTGACTTGTAGCCCTCACAATAGGCTCTAGGCTGAAACACAGTTGTGTTGACTTTTAAACTGCGCAGTGCCCGTCGGAGAGCGGGCACTCACTGTTTTGGTGTAAAAACCTGTATGATTTTTTCTTTCCCGCACTAACCTCTCGGGGTACATGAATTACTCCATCAGAAACTCTTGTGTACCATTTGTCACTATTCATTACAGTGTTTGTTAAATGTTGGGAATGTGTCGGTACCGACCGATCTGTGAACCTCATCGAATGGTTTGAATTACATAATGTTTTGTCATTGTAAAAATCCTCATTAAATTACTGCTTAGGGTCATTATTTTAACAGGTTGCCCTGATCATTTGTTTTTTTAATTGAATGGGGACAAGACTGAGTTCCTGGTGGTGGGCCCCATGTCTACACCTTCTCTGTGGACTTCTGCTTTTTTGCCTTCCTCTCTGGGTCTATGTCCCACTCCGGTCTCGGTGGTGAAATATTTAGGGGTGAAAATCTCTGCTTGAACCCTATGGAGGCTCAGGTGGCTGCTGTCTGTCAATCAGGTCAGTATTGCAAGTTCTGCATAGGGTGTTGGGATTACTCCCCTAACAGTTTCATGAACTGGTGGCAGCTGCACTGGTGCTGAGTGTATTGGACTACTGTAACTCGCTATACTTAGCTCAGCTTACATATCTCATCCACCGCCTGCACGTACTGCAGAATGCAGCAGCCACACTGGTGGTAGGTATTCCCTGCCTTATGTCCATCTCTCCAGCCCTATGGCAGCTTCACTGGCACCCCGTGGCTCAGAGAGTGCAATTTAAATGTGTGTGCATAGTGCACCACGCCTTCTATGGCCAAGGCGCAGAATATCTGCAGAGTAAGTTTTGCCCGTACGTCCCCAACCGGCCGCTTCGTTCCCTCGAGTCATACACCATTTTTGTTACACGTGTACTTCTCTCTCGAATTGGGGGGGTGCGCTTTTTCTGTCCCTGCAGCTAGGTGTTGGAATTCCCTTCCACTCTGCCTTCGTGCAACGGCCGATCACTTAGTCTTCTGCCGATCTTTAAAGACATTTCTGTTCATCTAAGGAGTAACATAGGGTATGAGTTGTTGAGTGGACTCTGCGTAGCGCCAAGATGCCTTTGGGTGGATGTGCGCTCTATAAATTCACAAATAACATATGTAATTTATAATTAATAGTTTATTAACCAGCAGCCATATATATATTGTGTTTGACACCATAACTCAATGTTTATCCACCCATGAACTAACCATGTTCACCTTGAAATGTCAATGTATTCTGGGGACATAGGGCACATCGCATATTCAAACAGAAATATGTCACCATTTTGATACTCCCTGCCTACTCTTTTGCTGCATATATTCTGCTGGTTTATCCATCCTGCCCTTTCACTGATAATCTGACTTGCATATGTAATCAGTTTGCACCTTGCTGAACACAAGCATGAAGCCTGTTCGCGCAGGCTTGCATTTCATTATCCTTTGTGACCCTTCCAATTGTCAGCACTACCTAGCACACACCCCATTTAGGACTCTTTGTGTTTATTAGATTAGATACACAATCATAGGGGGCAGAATAATCCTATATTCTAGCTCCTCGCGTCCTAATATTCTTTAACCAAATGACCCAACGTTTATTTTCATATGATGCCAATACAGCAATAACTGTTCCTCATCGCTTTTACAATATTTTCAAATGCTCAATTAGCTGTTAAAGATTTCAGCAGGAAACTCTTCACCTATTCAGGCATGTTATTTGAACTTTCCAGTATGGCCGCCACCATAGTACAGCAAGGTACGCGCCGACCCTCGACGCTGCACCTTACTTGGATCATGGGACGCCACAGCATATGTCGCCGTACCAATACCCAGCCCGGTGCTCTAGCTTGACAGGCAGAATATCCACTAGTCGAAAGGCTTCCTCTGCATGTGCCCATCACAGACATGCTCTGGTAAATCCTGCGTCATCCGTATGTTTGCTCCCTATAACCCTCTGCCTCGCATATTGATCTCCACTCATGGGTGGAATCTCTCTAATAGGTGCACATTTCCCCCTTTTCTCCCATCAGAAATCTCAGGTGCTGAATTTGTTACACGCACCGAAAGCAGACCTTCAGTATTTCCGCTACATTGCCGTTCTGACATCTAGACTAATACTCTGGTAACGTGTCTGAGACACACCTTGCTTTTCATTGATTTCTGGGTACAAATGATCTCAATTAGGAGTAATCCCATCCTAACCTGTCCCTTTGCACACAGACCTCAAACTTGTCTTAGAAAAAAAGCAAGGTTTTTAGCGGATACCCAACAGCCCTGCACATCTCTTATCGGACCTGGTAAGATGCTTTACTATATAGCACACCATAGCATGTGGCAATATTCTGTCCTTGCACTTTATTAAGCATCACAATTGCTCTTGTTTTCTTCCTTTTAGACCATACCCAGTCTCTGTAATTCACCCTTTAAGTCCATATCAGGACTCATCTGTTTGCTAGGTGGGCCCTACAGGCCACAGACACCGTTAAGATAAGGCAACAACCCCCCCACCCCCCCAAACCCCTTTTACTCCATTTCTTCGTTCTTCCGGTGTTCACCACCCAATCTGGGACATTGACTGACCGGCAGGATTGATGTCAGTCACCATTTGAATGCTTCTGTCTCATCACGTCTTGTCTCAGACACCATTGTGGTTAAGGGCATACTCATGTTATTGTAACGCTCACCTGACTCCCACGGAGGCGCTGGTCTGGTCTGGGTTGCTGTGGCCTCTTCGAGTGTGATGCGCAGAACTCGGAACACCAACTGAACAGGACCCTCAAATCTTGCTTGTCTGGCCCGTAGGAATATCCTTCTGCAGATGAGAAAGGGGATTAACAGTCTGCAGAATAGTGTGCTTGCTTCCCCCTTCCCCCTCTTCGTTCTTCTCTAACTTCCTACAAAATCCCCGGTTGAAGCTCACCTTATGGTTTGAAAGGATGAACTCTCCATCCTGCTTCTGGTGCAGGGGCGCGTGTTTGTCCAGTTACTTCACTGGTTTTCAGAATGGCGCTGGCAAAATCCACTTGACTTTTCCGAGCGGAACGCCGCAAGTATGAAGATGACAAAAGTTCAAGTGTTGAGCCTCCTTTTCTGTTGCCTTCCTAACCTGTGATCTGTCCTTTATTTCAGGTGCAGAATGAAGGCGATGCGTTGAGGGATTGACTTGCCGATGGTAAACTCAGGTGAGTTAGCGATGGGGGCGATCCCTCTTAATGTCTTTATATTCCTCCAGTAATGTCTTTTGTCCTTTCCCAATAGGGGCCGGGGTGCGGTACCTGCCAACGAAGCGGCGCCGACCCAAAATGAGGAATGATCCACCAACAAAAGACCATTAAGTGTTATGGTGGAAAATTAGGCTTTCCTCATATGTTCCTTCTGCTCACCTTTTGTCTCTTCTTCTCTCCCCTAGGCGCAGAGATGTGGCGACCTGTGCAGACAGTCGCGGTGGAGCCAGAAGAACTCCCGAAGACAGGTGAGTGAAGCGCGGCGCTGCAGCGAGCAACGCGGTGCTTTTAAATGAAAGTCTTTTCTCAGGAACGCTGGCGTGAAGGTCCCGGATGCAGGTAAGAAGTTAAATTCTTGGTTTTCACCTTTCTCTTCTCTTCTTTCCTTACAGGTTTTCCAGGATCGAGGCGGGCGTGGCTAGAGACTAGATGCAGGAGCAGACACGGTGAGCGTTCAGCTGCTTGGATGCAGAACAACGCGAAGCGTGAGCTACTGTCTGGGCGTGGCTTAAATGGCCCCCAAAGTAGTTCCAGGTAAGTATCCTTCCCTGGCCACGCCCGAGTGGCAAAATAGTCCCAATGAAAAAATAGTCCCTTTCAGGTCTCAGGGAGGCCTGAATCTTGCAGCATGGTCTGCATCAGGTAAGTGCACAAAACACCTTCCTTTATGAGCCTGACGCCTATGCCGCCAGGACTGATGTCCAACATGAGCCTGGTGCCAAAGGCGCCAGGACAGAGTCCAAAGAGCCCCTATAAGGGGCCGCTGGGCTTTTACCCGGGGGCATGATGCCTGCTCCCGGGGGCGCTGGGCCTGGCCTGGTGCTCCGGGGGTAGGCATCATGACAGCACTTCCCCCCTCCCCCCCAAAGCCCCTCCCAAGGTTGCTCCCTCTGGAGGTTTCGGTTTGTTTGGGAAATTCCGATGGAACCTTTTTACCAGCCGAGGTGCATGTACGTGGTCGCTGGGTTCCCAAGACCTTTCCTGAGGCCGTACCCTTTCCAATCAATTAAGATAGAAAAGTTTTGATTTTGAGATCTTAGAATCCAAAATGTTCTTCACCTCGAATTCAGGCTCCCCATCTATCTGGATTGGTTCTGGTGGCTTTATTAATCTGGTTCCTGGTTGCACTGGTTTCAAAAGTGACACATGAAAAACGGGGTGAATCCGCATGTTAGCTGGTAGATCGAGCTTGACTGCCACTGGGTTAATTATAGCTTTGATCGAGTAAGGGCCCAAATACCTTGGATTAAAAGTTTGAGGTCCCTTGAGCAATAAGTGTTTGGTAGCCAACCATACTTGATCCCCTATTTGGTATGGAGGCGCCTCACTCCAATGCAGATCTGCATTCTTTTTGTATTTCCCTTTCGCTTGTTGCAAATGTGCAGTTGCATCCTTGAAGGCTTGAGTTATCGTGGAATGCAAATGGTCCACTGCGGGCATTTCAAGGCTCAGAGGTGAGTAAGTATTGTTCAAGGGTCTGGTTCGTTCTCTCAGTCTGGCCATCGGTCTGTGGGTGGTGGCTGGTTGAGAGTCTTACGTCGATTTGTGCCAGTTGACAACACTTCCTCCAAAAATGAGAAATAAACTGGCTTCCCCGGTCGGAGACTAGTATGGACGGGAATCCATGCAAACGGATGATATTTTCGAGGAATTCCTTGGCTAGGACAGAAGCTGAAGGTAATCCTTTCAACGGAATAAAATGGGCCATCTTGGAAAATAAATCCACCACAACCAGAATAGTATTGTATCCATTACAAGGGGGCAGGTCCGTGATAAAATCTAGTGACAAGGTGTGCCAAGGTGCTGGTGGAATGTCTAATGGCTGAAGAAGACCGGCGGGTTTTGTCTTTTGGCCTTTGTTTTGGGCTCAAACTCCACAGGACATCACAAAAGATTTAATATCCTTTCGCCAGGAAGGCCACCAGAATTGTCGTTTAATTTTTTCCTCAGTTTTGGCAATGCCAGGATGTCATTCCATCAGGGTATCATGATGACGGGAAATAACCAGTTCTTGCAATTCCTTTTCTGGCAGAAATAAGTGTCCTTGGAAGTAAGGTAGGCCATCGTTGACCGAAAAGTAGGACCCCCTTTGGATCCAATCCTGCAAGGCTGTAGAGTCCAGGAGTTGTTTTACCCGTGCTTGAATGTCTTCAAGGGTTTGTAAAAAGGTTATCCCCAAAATTCTTTGTTCGGCAATTATCGGCAAAGGTTCTGAGTTTGTGTCTATTTCTCCCATTCCTATTCGAGATAGCGCGTCCGCTTTGCCATTCTTACAGCCGGGGCGGTAAGTGATTATAAAATCGAACTCAGCAAAGAACAAAGCCCATCGGAGCTGACGTGACGATTGAGCCTTGGCAGTTTTTAAATATTGTAAGTTTCGGTGATCAGTGATCACGGTGATGGTATGCCTGGCGCCAATAAGATAATGCCGCCAAGCCTTAAAGGCGGACTTAATGACTAATAATTCCTTGTCGGTGATTGCATAATTTACCTCAGGCGGCGAGAACTTTCTGGAACAAAATGCTACGGGGTGCAGTTGGTTGGTTTCAGGGTCTCTCTGAGACAGGACAGCTCCCATGGCTAAGCTGGATGCGTTGGTTTCGACTATATATGGGAGATCGGGACGCGGGTGCTTCAAAATAGGTGCGGACGTGAATTTAGTTTTCAATTCCTGAAAGGCCTGTTCGGCTTCCTCGGTCCATTCGAAGCGTTTATTTTTCCCAAGAGTGCAGTGATGGGTTGTACCACACGTGAAAATTCCGGGATAAATCTGCGATAAAAATTGGCAAAACCAAGCATGCTTTGGACACCTTTCACCGAACTGGGTGATGGCCATTTGAGAATGGCATCCACTTTTCATGAGTCGATTCGGACCCCTTTAGGTGTCAGGAAGAATCCAAGAAACTCAACCTCGGTGGTATGGAAAACACACTTTTCCAGCTTTGCAAACAGTTTGTGCTGGCGCAATTTCTCAAGGACGGCCCTGACATGCTTTCTGTGATCAGATTCCGAAGAGGAGTACACAAGAATGTCATCGATATATACGATAACACAAACATCGATGAGTTCCCGAAGGACATCGTTCATGAAGAATTGGAAGGCAACAGGCGCGTTGCACAACCCGAAAGGCATCACCTGGTATTTGAATAATCCATATTTTGTACGGAATGCCGTTTTCCATTCGTCGCCTTCTTTTACTCGCACCAGATGATAAGTCCCCCCGGAGATCTAACTTGGTGTATACGCAAGCGTCCTTCACCTGGTCAAGGAGTTCAGGGATCAGAGGCAGAGGGTAACGTTTTTTAACAGTTATCTGGTTCAATGCGCGGTAGTCGATACAAGTTTTAAGGTCGCCTTCTTTTTTGGGCACGAAGAACAAAGCCGAGGATGCCGGAGACTTTGACGGGCGAATGAAACCATTGGCTAGGTATTGATCTAAACATTGTCTCAAATGCAGATTCTCAGGTTCAGTAAGGGCATAAATCCTGCTACAAGGGGGTTGTGCCCCGGGCACCAGATCGATTTGGCAATCGTACGATCTGTGGGGAGGTAACGTGTTGGCCTGTTCCTTTTGGAAGACGTCCTGAAAGTCTTGGTATTCCGGAGGTAGTTGCATGGAGACAGAGGTTACAGACGCTAGACTAATCTTCAGATTTTCTGGGTAGCAGGTTTGTGCACAATCCGGCAAGGTTATTCTCTTCGCTCGCCAATCAATTCGAGGATTATGTGTCTCTAACCAAGGGATTCCGAGAATAACCTGAAACTGTGGAGCCTTGATTACATCAAACACAACTGCCTCCCGATGGCCGTCCGGACCTATAAGTGTCACCTCAGCAGTGGAATGTGTTACCGGTCCAGAGGCAATTTCGGTTCCATCGACTGTGGCGATGACATCTTTGCTGGTTTTAGGACGCAGAGGGAGGTTAATCCTAGAGACCAATTCACGATCCACATAATTTCCTATAGCCCCACTATCGATGTATGCCTTTATTGCATGTAACCGCTTAGGCTGTTCCGGATCTACGAGGACCATTGGCACAATGAAATGCGAGGTCTGAGAGTTAGTTTTCAAGCTCGGCAAGCGGACCCCTACGCTTGTCGGGCGTGGTCGTTTCCCGAAACAGAGTCTTCATGGTTTTTATCAGCGGCTCCTACCACCTTCTTGGGCGGTTTTGCCGGGCAATCTGGTAGAAAGTGTCCAGAGGACCCACAATAAAGACATAATTGCATCTGCCGTCTTCTTTCCCGTTCTTTTTGAGTTAAAGGTCCTTTAACCCTTCCGATTTGCATAGGCTCAGAGACATCAGCACCCTTGGGGTTAGCGTGGGTCTTGACCAACACCCGGGTCTCAAACTTGGACCAATCTGCTTTTCTGTTTTGAAGTCTGTGATCCAATTGGACCACTAAGTCTATATATTCTGTGCATTCTTGGGGCGGATTTACAACTTGGGCCAGGACATCTTTAAGTTCTCCACGTAGACCTCGATAAAATAACGTGATTCTTTTATCCTCTGGCCACCCAGTTTCCACAATTAGTCTATTAAAGGTTGCAATGTAGGATAGGAGGTCCTGATTGCCCTGTCGCAGGGATAGGAGTTCGTCATCCAGAGCCTGCCCCTGAGAGTGTCGAGCAAATAACCTTTCCATGCTTGCTTGAAATCCTTGAAAATCACGGAGAATCGGGTCATCTTGAGTAACCAGTGGAACTGACCAATCGGCAGCACTGCCGCTGAGATATGACAATACAAAGGCTACCTTGGTCTGGTCATTAGGGAAGGCCCCAGGTCTGCATAGGAAGTGCAAACGACACTGATTCATGAATACGGCGAATCGTTTGGGGTCCCCAGCAAAGCGTTCGGGTGGGGCCAGCGGCATGTTTCCAGGTAGATTAATCTGCACAGGGTTACTGGGAACCACAGGAGCGGGTAGAGGAGTGTGTCCAGCTTGACCTTGCAAAAACTGTTTAGCCAGGTCATCAGTTCTTTCCTTTGATACAATCACTTCCCTCCTGAGAGCATTAGTCTCTTGACGAGCGGCGTGTACTTCGACCCGTAATTCCGCCAGTAGTTGGGCCAACTGATCAGTCTCAGAAGTTTCCATAGCGCCTGGGTGGGAATTTGTAGGAAGGCTTTGCGTTCTGTAACGCTCACCTGACTCCCACAGAAGCGCTGGTCTGGTCTGGGTTGCTGTGGCCTCTTCGAGCGTGATGCGCAGAACTCGGAACACCGACTGAACAGGACCCTCAAATCTTGCTTGTCTGGCAAGGAATATCCTTCTGCAGATGAGAAAGGGGATTAACAGTCTGCAGAATAGTGTGCTTGCTCCCCCATTCACCCCTTCGTTCTTCTCTAACTTCCTACGAAATCCCCGGTTGAAGCTCACCTTATGGTTTGAAAGGATGAACTCTCCATCCTGCTTCTGGTGCAGGGGCGCGTGTTTGTCCAGTTACTTCACTGGTTTTCAGAATGGCGCTGGCAAAATCCACTTGACTTTTCCGAGCGGAACGCCGTAAGTATGAAGATTACAAAAGTTCAAGTGTTGAGCCTCCTTTTCTGTTGCCTTCCTAACCTGTGATCTGTCCTTTATTTCAGGTGCAGAATGAAGGCGATGCGTTGAGGGATTGACTTGCCGATGGTAAACTCAGGTGAGTTAGCGATGGGGGCGATCCCTCTTAATGTCTTTATATTCCTCCAATAATGTCTTTTGTCCTTTCCCCATAGGGGCCGGGGTGCGGTACCTGCCAACGAAGCGGCGCCGACCCAAAATGAGGAATGATCCACCAACAGAAGACCGGTAAGTGTTATGGAGGAAAATTAGGCTTTCCTCATATGTTCCTTCTGCTCACCTTTTGTCTCTTCTTCTCTCCCCTAGGCGCAGAGATGTGGTGACCGGTGCAGACAGTCGCGGTGGAGCCAGAAGAACTCCCGAAGACAGGTGAGTGAAGCGCGGCGCTGCAGCGAGCAACGCAGTGCTTTTAAATGAAAGTCTTTTCTCAGGAACGCTGGCGTGAAGGTTCCGGATGCAGGTAAGAAGTTTGATAAAATTCTTGGTTTTCACCTTTCTGTTCTCTTCTTTCCTTACAGGTTTTCCAGGATCGAGGCGGGCGTGGCTGGAGACTAGATGCAGGAGCAGACACGGTGAGCGTTCAGCTGCTTGGATGCAGAACAACGCAAAGCGTGAGCTACTGTCTGGGCGTGGCTTAAATAGCCCCCAAAGTAGTTCCAGGTAAGTATCCTTCCCTGGCCACGCCCGAGTGGCAAAATAGTCCCAATGAAAAAATAGTCCCTTTCAGGTCTCAGGGAGGCCTGAATCTTGCAGCATGGTCTGCATCAGGTAAGTGCACAAAACACCTTCCTTTATGAGCCTGGCGCCTATGGCGCCAGGACTGATGTCCAAAGAGCCCCTAATAAGGGGCCGCTGGGCTTTTACCCGGGGGCATGATGCCTGCTCCCAGGGGTGCTGGGCCTGGCCTGGTGCTCCGGGGGTAGGCATCATGACAGTTATTCAGCCTGGCCTTTTTTCCACTGCACTCCAGCATTTTAGCCGACCACATACATTTTTCCAATGCACATTTGTAAGAGATCCACTGCATATATGTACATTTCTCTCTCATCAGCACACCCAAGGCACATGAGTTAGATTGCAGGTGGATCAACAGAGTGCACCCGGAAGTAACCGCAAGTAAACTGTTTACTGGCCGGACCCGCTTTGATTTGCCTGGATTTTGGACTTCGTTTGGAAAAAAAGACTATCCCGTGTGTTAGCGAATCTACACGGCGTTCCAGCAGGAGGAAGTCTTTTCAAGCTGCACTCACTCTGCCTGACTTACAAGTAATGTTTTACGGACTTTGGTGAAAACTTTATGTAAATTCTTCCCCTGCTTCAATAAGAAGCGTTCATGTGTTGAGACTTGCTAATTCCCCGCCTTTCTTTTTCTTTTGTTTTTTGAATTCTGCAGCTCCCCTGTGATTGAAGCTTCTAAAGGAGACTCCCTCCTAGCCCCACCGCCCCTCTGTTACTTAACCCGAGTGAATAGCGCACCGCGCGCGCACCCGGAAGTAACCGCAAGTAAACGGTTTACTGTTCACTGTTCGCAGTGAACTGTGCTTGAGCAGCATTTGTGGTTAAAACTATATCTATATAAAAGAGGTTTTTGTGAGAGCTATACTCTATGCAACAGACCAAAATGGTCAAATTGTACTCTCTTCGGACTAATATGCCGAACATTGAACCTCTTGTTGATCAAACTTATGACTTCCATACTACCCCTAAGCGGAATTCAAATGGGATGCCAAGCCGTGGATCTATAAAGAGGCGATCCACGTCATATACGAGTGATATAAGGAAATTTTATATTGACAGTACATCAGGGCAGGCTGATGTTATTGACAAAGAGAGTACAGTGAGCAATGTCAACTCAACGGAGGGTCTACTTGAGAAAAGGGTGAGTCCAAAAACAACACCACATGTCAATCCTGGAACTATAGATCTGTGCAAGGATATGATGCTACATGTAAACACCCATAGCTGTAGAATTGTGCACTGATACGGTAGCTCATGTGATTCCGACAGCAATAGACTTGTGTAATGACATAGTAGCACCTGTCATCCTGACAGATACAGACATCTGTAATAGTAATAATACAATAGCAAAGGTCCCTCCTGTATCAATAGATTTATGTACCCCATCTGACTCTAGCAGCCTTCTCTGAACAAAGCCTGTTAGGCGACTTAGCCTTCCCTTTAAACAACAAAGTGGTGACCGAAATTCAGTTTCATGCTGAGATAGACCAACCATGTAGCAATGTGTCTATTAAAGACTTGATTGCTATTGATGACAACGAAAAAAATGCACAAATTATGCAAGTTGAGATAGAATCTGCAAACACCGAGCTCCCAGAGAATCTATCTGGTGATGATGAAAATGCAGATCACTTGTCCCAATCCCCCGTTCTTTTTCCGGAATGTACTAATGATTCCTCTATTTTGTCAATTTCCTTTACTCAACATTCCCCCAAATGATGTGGACGCAATAAACCTGTACCCCATCAACCACAAGCAGCTATTACTTTGGCTCCAACAGAATGAACTTTACAAGCTATGAACACTGCTTTGTTTTCTCTAGCTAAACTTTATGAAACACTGGATGCCAGATTACTGGACCAAAACTTTTTACTCAGAGAAATTTTGGAGAAGAAAAGTGACAAATGTCAGCATACTGAAAGTGTAATACTGAAAAGCCATGATCCATATGAAATGCACTCTATGTTGTCTGCCATAGTGGAACAAATGTTTTCTAATATGAATGATAGCGAGAAAGCACAACAGAGAGTAACTGTAAGCACTTTAGCTGAGGATACGGAAAAGGTCAGCTGTAGAACTAATAGTATTGACATGATCAATAACATACCGGATAGCGATCTAAACCAACATGAAACTAATGATAACTTCATGGTGACGAGTGAAAAAAAGAATAACACTGGATGTGTTAATCATGATGTGACTTTAATAGAAACCCTTGAGCACCAAGACAAAAAAGACACTGATTTAACTGTAACAGGAGTTGAACCTGTTGTGACAACCAACATTTTTTTTACTGAGTTCCCTTTGGAGAGTGGAACATATAACATTCAGTGTGACAAAAAAAGGGAAAAAACAACTGACCAACATGCATTCTGAGTCCAAAAAAAACAAAAATCAGAAATTGACTAAAATGCAGAAGAACACGAACTCGCGACAATTTATTAAAGCCCTAAATACACCTGATAAAAGAACACAAGGGAAAAGTGCAGAAATTGTGAGGAAATACATTGCCATTAGTAAAAACAAAACCAATTTACCACCTATCCAACTGGCTCCTAAAGCAATCAAAAATACAGTGGTTAATGATGTGAGTTACGAGCCGCTTGATGAGTTGGTAAATGAGGTTTCCAAACAAGAGTGTCTGGAAAGTTCATTAAAGACTTTTCCTCCCTCTCAAATACTAAAAGTAAACGAGCAAATCAGTGAAAATGAAGAAAGTTGCCGAAACAATACATTTAGAACACTGGAAGAAAGACGAGAAGAAATTATGAAATCAATGGGCATATTTACCTCAAGAGACCATCATAATTCTGATGACGGGTACTCAAAAAGGAAGGAAAATGACAATAACCAGATGGGAGAAGATAGGATAAGAAACTATGAGGTAAGGGCGCCTCATGGTGACTTTAGTTTCAGAGGCAAAAAAAAGAGTCTGAACAGATAAAACAATTGCCGCTGAAAAAACAGCAAGAAAATAGAAAACCCTTTAGGAATAGTCACCAGAAATGCAATGATCTGACACATGTAAGCCTCATCCTGAAATGTCGCGGTGGTCGAATTTGGCCTATATGACCGAAATCGATCCTCCGTACTAAACATCTTGCGTAGTGTTCAGGCTCTTCAGGAAATAAAGTCCAAAGATTTTAAACAGATTGAATTTATCAATGATCAGGATAGATCTGTAGTAAAAATCTGGATGACATCTGCTATAGTAAAGTATACTATTTGGCAAGCACGTAGTGAAGTATATCATTTAGGTTTTTTGCTTGACAATCCTATGGCAGAAAATAAAATGAATGGTACTTTACCATCCAATGTTGCCAACACTTATCCCTCACTTCAAGCTAGCGCCAACATAAACAACATAAAGCCCAAGGCACACCCTGTTGGAACCCTCATTGAACCTATGACTATCAAATGTTCCACAATAGGTGCAAATGAGATGAAAACTATCACAACTTATCCTCAGAACAAATTGTATAGCAAATGCTAGCTTCCAATATTGGGAAATGAAACAACTTTTAAGCTGGCATCCTGGAATACTAGGGGCCACCTGCACCTTGCAAACTCCTCTGAATCTGTATTAGGTGCTTATGATATAGTCATGTTACAAGAGACATGGCTCACCTCCCCCCCCAGTATGGGAAAATCATTACATCATCTTTGAACCTGCTATTAAGTCCACGAGAGGCCGCCCCAAAGCTGGACTTCTTACTGCTGTTAAATCAACGAACTCACTTTTTGCTGAATCATGGGCCTCCTTTAATAGCTATATGCAACTGGTTCGTATTTCAGCTGAAAGCCATATCATAGCATGTATAAACATCTATTGGAATCATTTAGACATCACAGAAAAAAGATTTTTCAAAGATCTGATGCAGTGTTTAGATAAAATTGACCCCTTGATCAACTCTATAGTCATTGCAGGTGACCTGAATATGGACTGTATGAATGACAGGGGGGGGGAAGAGAGAAACTAAGGAAAAGTGGACTAATTTGATGCATGAGAGGTTTTGTTATGGTAAATGGTGCGGTTCAGGGTGATATTCCAGCCAGAACTACTTGGCAACAGGGTTCTTTAACTTCCAACATTGACTATGTGTACATCAATAGCGAATTCTTCTCTACCATCTCTTCCTTTGAGGTATTTAAACAAATAAAAAGTGATCGTAGTATTTTCTGTATGACATGGCCCAGAGTGAGTGAATTTGCTATGAGATCTAGACCAAATCATACAACCAACCTAGAAGTCTCTACCAAAGGTCACAAGTTTAAATGGACTCCTGAAAACTTGAACGAACTACTCGTGGCAATATCATATCCAGATGATATCCTGAAACCTAATTTACAATTTATGAATGGAGACTATGTTAGCACCCTTCAGCTATTAAAAAAACCGCATGGGGTGTATAACAAGCATCAGAAACACCATTGTCATTCTTATGATGAAGAAATTAGCCTAAGGAAATCTGAATTCAAGAGGGATATTCGACAAATCGCCCTATCAAATCATAGTGATAAGATCCTCATGATTTCCAAGTACAAAAATCACTATAGGAACTGGATGAAGCAACGAAGAGCTGCAATGATGTTAAAAGATGCTCAAACCATGCTTCATTCCATCTCCTCTAAGGCCTAATTAAAACTGTGTACACCTCTAAACAAGTAACTGCAGTATCGGAAGAAATTTGGGTCCAATACTATAACTCTCTGTATGCTGAAACCCATTATTCTGACACAGTCTACGAGCAGAGCTATGATGAAACACAGGACATTGGATATGATAATCTGGACATAGAAATTTACATAAATAAATTAAGTAAATCCAAAGCGCCTGGTCCAGATGGCCTATCCAATGTAATGCTAAGATCTAACCCGGAGACATGGGCCATGATCCTAGGAGTGATATTCAAACAAGTAATAGCTAGCAAAAGAATACCTGCATCATGGCAAAAATCAATTATTGTCCCCATCCATAAAAAAGGAGATAGATTGAACCCAAAAAACTACAGACCTATTGCGCTCTTAGATGCGCCTGGGAAAATATTCGCCCGTCTGGTGTTGCGAGATTTCAATAAATGGACCAGAGAAGCGGATCTTAATGATACCTATCAAACAGGCTTTATTGTGGGTGTAGGGACATCAGTAAATTTGCATACTCTTGAAGCCATAAAGCAGCACGAATTACAAGCAAATCAGCCTCTTTACATGGCTTTTGTAGATTTTGAGACTGCATTTGATTCTGTGTCAAGAATCCTTTTGAGTAACAAACTAAAAAAAAATGCATGTCCAAAGCATTTATTACATTGGATCATGCAGTTTCACACGGGGACCTCTATCCAAATCCGTCTGTCGATGGATGGTACATTATCCAGACCAATTCAAACATATAGGGGTCTGAAGCAAGGTTGTCTACTGGCATCAACCTTATTTAATTACTTCATTTCAGATGCAGTGAAGAAATTTCGCACAATTCAGTCTGATGCTCCACGTCTTGGAAAGTATCCCATACCTTGGATGTTTTATGCGGACAATTTAGTCCTCTTAGCTAAAACTACAAAAGGGCTGCAAAATCTACTGGATCAATTAGGAAAATTTGTACATTATAATGAGTTGGTAATTAATGTTTCGAAAACAAAAATTCTCAAGATTGTACCCAATAAGAAAACCAGGGTATCTCGTCTCTCACTATCTATAGGCATGAACAAATTGGAAAATGTCACACAATATAAGTACTTGGGATTAAATATAAACGACTCGAGAGCAGATGCTCCGTATATTGATGAGCTAAAAATTAAAATTGGCACTTCTGTTTCACAGGCATCTATTATAAATCACAGATTTTGTGCCTTTTCTCTAAAACCGATACTTGCCTTTTACTATCAAAGGGTAGTCGCAATTGTACTTTATGGTGCGGAAACCAAAATCTGGAGAGACAAGATGTTCTGGCAAAAATTGGAAGGCCAATTTTGGAAAAAGGTCCTAAATACACCCATGGCTGCTCAGATGTGTCTATTAAGATATGAATTGGGCATTTCATCATTAAACTGCATGTATATGTGGAAATTATGTAGCTTGTTTAGGAAATGTATTATGGCAAAACAAGACAATTCTTTAATGCAAATCCCGTCCAGCTACATAAAAACTAGTGACCATAAAGCAGTGAGTGCATGGCGGCAACAGGTTGACATTTTTTTACTGAAAACTGAGGTTTCTATAGACTCGCTAGTCACGAACCCTGAACGAGCAAAGGAAAAAAATCATCATATGGGATTGGATAAAGACACATGAGGATTGTCAAAAGACCAAGCATGCTGTCCTCCATAGAATCATTACAAAAGAAATTCGGACTACTGAAAGCTATCTGCTAAAATTTCCAGGTGCCAATGCAAGAAATGCATTTAGAGATTTAGAATGAACTGGTGGCACACCAGGAGTAATCTAGCTAAGTGGAATGCCATCGATAAATCTGAGAACTATTGCAGATTTTGTAAGAAACCTGGTAATGCAGAAACTACATATCATCTGCTAGCAGAATGCCAGGCAATATTAACCATGAGAATTGACTATTTTAAAAAGCACTTTGTGACATGCACATCTCTTACAGTCGAAAACTTTTGGCATCAAATTTATAACACACAGATAACCATGATAAGATTAGCGGTTGCGAATTTTCTCATAGCATTAAACCTAAGGGAAACTTTGCCAATAACATGGCAGACTATTGTCTGAATCACGTACAGATTAACATATCGATTCGTCTTATCTGCTTTTATATGTTTTAATTTCAAATATTTTAGATTTAATTTAGTGGTAGTTATGTAAAGGAAGTGAAATTTTAGTTGTGTTATACTTTGATGACCTAGTATGAGTGCATGACAATTTGTGTTCATCATTTTGTGTTGACCATTTTGTATGGTGAACTAACTCTTAATTGTTATACAATCTTGAAATTTTTCTTTTTTTCTTTTTTTATGAATGTGAAATGTAAATTTATAAATGTACATATATATTGAAAAGTTGATGTATCAACTAAACCAATAAAAAAAAGAAAAAAAAAAGAATATGTTCAGTTCTTGTTAATGTGCCAGTTCGTATACAGGTTACCTCGGGCCTGATTGTCTAGTCTTATGAGTTAATAAATCACTTGTCCATTATAACTGTTCAATGCGCATAGTTGCCTCAAGTGGACCAATACTGTTCACCCACAGCACTGCCCCCACACCCACCTCAGCACTGCACCCCACCAACCTCAGCACTGCACCCACACCTCAGCACTGCACCCACACCTCAGCACTGCACCCATACGCACCCACACCACTCAGCACTGCACCCACACACCAACCTTAGCACTGTACCCACACACCAACCTCAGCACTGCCCCCCCCCCACACACACACACCAACCTCAGCAATGCCCCCATACACACCCACACCAGCCTCAGCACTGCCCCCCCACACACACCCCAACCTCAGCACTGCACCCCCCCACACACACACCAACCTCAGCACTGCCCACACACACACACTCAAATACACAAATTTGGCAAACTAGAATGTAGGATACTGCGATTTTCTAGCTTGACTGTGATAACTATGCATTTTGGAATGCAGTTGTACTGTGCCAAATGTACCACATTGAATATGGCACTTCTGATGTAAACAGGCATAATCATACTGCTTAAAATACTGCTAAATATGCTTACACATCAAACATTGCATCAATATCCTATTTCCGTCTTCAAGGAATCTGGCTCTGCTAACTGGGCATAGCTGTACCTGGCACCATTTAGCCAACAGGACATACAAGCTGGCATGCTAACAGGTCATAGTGGAACGTTGCACTGCTGTGCTAGCTACACATATCCATGGCAATGTTTCCAGTACCTGGGACTGGGATGGAGTGGAGTAAATACTTGTGTTTTGATGGAAAATCATAGCAATGACATCAGTCCTCTGGTTTTTCGTACCAAAATCCTGAAATTATGTAACTACATGGGCCTTAATGGCATTATCTTATCCTAATACCAGCAATGCCTGACAAACTATGGTAATTTCTGGACATTGGATGCCTGCAACTGGTGAATGATGGCATTACTTAAGAACCATTATATAATGCCTGTCCCCTTCCCCAATCTATGGGTCCTGCAAAATGAACTGTGGAAATCTAATATCCAGCACATAACACTGTTACTTTGGTAAGGGGACCCACCATTCATCACTTGTGCAGCCAAAGCAAAATGTAGATGAACACAAGTGAGATTCCTGTTTGGCTCTGGTAGGGCTTGGTAAGGGCTTGATGAAGAACCCCCTCTGTACTCAAGGTATGAGAGGCATCGACCTACCACTAGGAAATGCCCACCTGACTCTCCTAGTGGTACATGTGGTGCAGCAGCAAAGGCTCCATTCTCAGAAGGATAGAAAAGGTTAGAGTATCAGGTTATAACATCGAAAAAGGGGATGTTCGTACAATAGGTTTAGTTAGTCTTTTATAAGAGCCAAACCATATCTGTGTGGAGGCGAACTGGGGCCCTGTCAAGGGTGGAAAGCGAGACCATGGGCAGTTTGGAGGAAAAAAAAAAACAGCTGGCTCAAGGTAAGCAAGGAAGAGTGGGAAAAGTCAGGGAGACAACAGACTTCACATGTAACAAAAACCTAATGGTGTGAGATAAACTAAATATGTCCATCTGTTTTGAGAAAAAGAAATGCAGCGGGACGGGTAACTTTGTAGATAGCTCATGTGTTCAGAGAGCCCCTGCCAGGGGGAATTCATACTCAACTGGAAGCTCCAAGCACAATGGCTATCCAGTTAGGGAAATGAAGACCCGAAGTTGGTGTTAATTCTGAAGGAAATAAACAGCTTCAAAATGTATTTCAGCGGTGTAAATAGGCAAGCACGTGGTTTAAAAAAATGTTTAGAAGTCAAAAGGTCCTCGCTGCCAATAGCAGTCTCCTCTTGAGCAATGTTGATTCCAGTGAACAAAACAGTTTGCCTCTAAGAAGGGGTAACGTTACCAGATATTTTGCTCTGTTGAAAACAAAATGATCTGATGCTGGGGTACAGTGCAGCCATCCAATTGCCAAATGATGGCCTAGCGATGCAAAGCTGGTAGTTCTGGGGCTCCTCAGAGTCCTACGGATGTTAGATAAAAGTTTCTTTGTTAACGGTAGTCTTTTACAACCATAGGCTCCTGGCTCTTCCAGTTACTTGTCCTCAGCTATCCAGTATTGGGCCTGTTTCGGAGCAGGGCAAGCTGCAATGCTTCTGCAAGCAGGCGGGGTTGGTTCTGCTGGGTGAGGGTGAAGGAGTGCTGATTAAGTTTCCCTCAGGTCAGATGAGAAGGTTGGAATTCACAGATCTCTGCAGCACTTTACCTGTGTATTATCATGGACATGACACAACAGAGCTGCAACAGGACCTTTGTGAGTCAGGTTGCTACCAAGTGCTTCGCGATTCATCCCGTGCAGTGTCCTATCTTTACTGGAAGTTACATTTTATACAGCTGTCCATTTCGGAAGTCAAGTTTAGTTGTGCAGTTGCGCCCTCATTACAGGAGTGAGAATAAAGGGACAACACTTGAGGGGAGGAAAAACCACACGAAGAGGTAAGGATCTAACGCGACTACGTCGGCAAGGGGCGAAGCTGCGCTGCACAGCAGAGCCAAATGCTGAAGGGGAAGAGGCGAATGCTGATGGGGAAGAGGCGAATACCAAAGGGAGAAGCCACCGTCCCGAAACTGATGTATACTGGGAAGTCAAGACCAACCAAAGCAAAGATTACCTAGATACACGACCACGCAGAGGACTTGGTGTGCCCGGTGCCTGCAAATCAACGCTGACACCAGGAACCGAGTGACTCCTCCGCTTCCAGCGAAGGAATGCCACAACGAGCAGAGTCTGAAGATTGCTGGTATGCAGTGTAGATGATTGGCAGGCAAGATGGTGTGCTGTTGAAGAGACCCTCACTGGAGCAGACCCTGCAACATGAAAGGTACGGGGTTGCCCAGGTCGTGGGGAACAGAGAGCTAAGCGAAGTACATGGTGACAGAGACCTAGAGAGAAAGACTGAACGGGAATAAGAAAGGGTACAGAAGCCAGAGGAGGATAGAGCTCTTGAAGGGTCACAAAAACCCACATGAATGGAGAGAACCACAAGTAGAAGAGAGGGGTTACAGATATCACAGAGAGCCAAGTGAAGTATTGGGACAAAACCACCCTAAAAGAGCCCCAATAAAGAAAGCAAAGAACAGACACGAGGGAAGTCCGGAGGCACTCAAAACCTGAATCAAGTGGGACGAGACCGCCACGAATAGTGGAGAGAGAGATAAGGCAGATCAGGGAAATACCCCCCCCATTCAAAGAACATTGGACACATTGTTTTTTGTGGAACTTTGTTTTATTGTTGAACTTGGGAAACTGGTGGACCTTTGATAAACTGCGAGGAACTCTGAAATAAGGAGAACTGTTCATTTGAAGAACCCGCAAACAAGAACTCTCAAGCCAGGAGAGATTCCTAGAAACCCTTGGAAATATTCTAATATCCAACAATGAGTGCGGGGCACTCCCCTAAATTTCTTTTGTGTCCAATTGGTAGGGCCAATTTAGCAGATAGCTTTGGACAGAGGACTATTCTTTTTTTTGACTATTGACAAGCACCTTAGTTTAGTTTGATAGAAAAGGAACTCCTTTTTAGCAATAGGGTTAGTGAGGCATTTTCCTTTTAAGTTGAATAAAGATAGAAAAATATGTCCTTTATCTCGAGGCCTTCTTCTGGCTTCCCACAGTGCACGAACAATCTTTGTTTGTACCGGAGCTCCGACGCTCAGTGTGTCTCTTCCCTTGTCCCTCTTCCAACTCCCCAATAGGCCCTCCCACCTCCCCAGATTGGCTGCTTCACTTTCTGTAGCTGAGGCCTAGCCTCTGTGCCCGTTGCTGCCTCGCCACTAGCTCCATCTGGCCCAGGTGAGTGCGTGCAGGCCCGAAACCCCCGTGAGAAGCGTGTGACCATTTTTCAAATCTTTCTTTGCACTGGAGCTCCAACGATCCATGTGTCTCTGCCCCTGTCCCTCTTCAACTCCCCGATAGGCCCTCCCACCACCCATCCCTTCCACCTCCCCTGATTTGCTTCTACTGCAGTACCGCTTAGACAACCCTGATTGGTGGAAGACACCCCATTTAAGACATCCACCCCGGGCAACCCCTTGAACGTGCAGCCCTAGCGGCGAAGGACCCCCAGGCAAAGGACAGCAGCTCCTGAAGAAGCAGCTCCAGATTGTGTTTGCCTTTGGTGCCACAACCGTCAACCAGCAGCATCAGACCAGGTAGGAGGCATACACCTGATCTCCTGTGAAATGTACATATCCATCACAACCCATTATAAGAGCTCCTGCTGAGTACTCCTGCTGTTAGTCCAAACTCTTACCGCGTACTGCCTTAAGTAATTACCCAAGCACCCATACTCTGCTTCCAATTACCCAGTACCTCTAGAGTTATTAGATATTGGGCCTCATTCCGAGGTTGGAGGTAGCCATGGCGCTACTAGCGCCATGGCTACCCCCTTACCGCATACCAGGTCCGGGTACCCCGAGTGGGGACTTACCAGGTCATTGCAACCTTGGAGGACCCGGTATTTCCCCATTCAGGGAACCCATCCCCATAGGGCTCAATGGGAATGGGGACCATGCTAACAACGGGCCCATTAATAATGGGCCTGTTCTTAGCATGCTGGTCCTTCAGCGGCTCCTACTAAGGGCGCCTGGTAAAACCAGCCGCCCTCCCGCTAAAGGACCTCGTAATGCGGCGGTAAGGAGTTAACGGCACTGGCACCCTTATCGGCGCCTTTAACCCCTTACCACCCACCTCAGAATGAGGCCCATTGTCTGTTACTTCATTTACTGTTGTCCCCGTGTTAGGCCTCTATCCAGGTGTCCAAAATATAGGCGCTGCTATCACATCTTGGGTTACTGCATTTACTGTTGTCCCTGTGTTGGGCCTTTATCCCTCTATCAAGATATTCCAAATCTAGATGCTACTATTGCATCTAGGGTTACTTCATTTACTGTTGTCCACTTGTTTGGGCTCTTTCCCTCTCCAGGTGTCCAAAATCTAGGCGCTAGTATTAAATCTACGGTCACTGCATTTACTGTTGTCACCTATTACATCTTGGACTTACCCTCTATCCAGGTCCATCAAATTCTAGGTGCTGCCCTTGACCTCCCCTCCGGGATGGAGATACCACATCAACAAAGGCCACCTCCCTGACCCCTCCTCACGCCCAGCCTTTCTGCACCACACCCACCCACACCCCACAATTCACCCCTCCCGGCGCAGAACCTGCGCTCGCACCTAACTTCCTGAACCCCCCCACATCCCACATCAGCTCACCACCTGAAACCGTTGTTCCCGAACAACAATACACCTGAGCACTCCTGTCCACCCCAACCATCATTCCACCTCAACTCCAAGATGAGGAGCATTCTGGCGTGCCAAACACCACTCGCCCCAAACCCTCACCCTGCAGTCTTCAACCCACCCGAACACATCAACATCCATCTTCCCCCTAATATCCATTGAGAACCACCCCACTCTCCAAGTCCATACACCCCACCCAATCTGAAACTCACAAGCCAGAGGAGCTCTCTGGCGTTCCAAACATCAAGAGTTCCCTGCCACCACCTCACCTTGCTTGTGCCCACTGTTGAACTCACCCTACCTCCCGTGCCACCCACCCTCAACTCCTACTCGACCCCTGCCCACAAACCCCCCCTTTCATACCCTTTCCCTTCTCTGAAAGTAGCACGTCTCGCCCTCTCTAGAACAGTTGCTTCATCCTCTTCCCCCGATGACCCTCCCACCCCCTCTTATACTCCTCTGGTACCTAAACCCACAAAACACTGAAAGAGTAACAGACCCTCTCCCTTGACGCTCTACTCCTCACCACTTCTCCATTGGTCCAACCGCCCATTCCTTCCCACTCCTACCTTCAACCCTCCCTCACGCCCCCCTCTCTCCATCTCCTCCCCCTTGCTCTCGACTTCTCACCCAGTACACCTAAACACCCAGTTCCCTCCAGACTCTAACCACTAACATCTCGCCTAAACCCCTATATCACAAGGGCTCCACTCACTACCCTACCACCCACCAATCTGCCCCACCACGTCTCTCA
The DNA here is from genome assembly GCF_040938575.1 of Ambystoma mexicanum. Lineage (NCBI taxonomy): Eukaryota > Metazoa > Chordata > Amphibia > Caudata > Ambystomatidae > Ambystoma > Ambystoma mexicanum. The sequence continues at coordinate 949,268,739 of NC_090933.1, read as the reverse complement.
CATATCTACCACCGCCTGCCTACTCTTCCCATCGATCCAACCCTCTCAACCGACCCTCAAAGTGCACATGCAACCAGACCCCCCCCACTCAATCAGTCGCAACCACCCAGACTGATCCTACCACACCCCTATCTCACTGAACACCCATGTCCACCGAGCAGCCCCAGTGATGAGCGCCACGAAAATCACCTCGTCTTATGAAGTCACATGCCCAGTGCTCCAGGTAAGATTTTGAGGTGCGAGTATTTTACTCCCCATCTTTAAACTTTGAGAGTAAATGTGATTTTAAGAGAGTAAAAATGACTTTTCTCCTTTGTAAGAGAGTAAAATGTATGCCACACCCTGCCGAGGCAAGCAAGTACTCCATGCTAAATTCTATTCCTAATCCCATGTCAAATGGTCATTTATATAGTGCTTTTGACAAATCGCTGTACATAGAACATATTAATAACAATTATCACCAAACCGAAGTCGGTACTCCTTTATCGACCTTGAAAGGATGAGTTGGCCTTGCCGCGATTCGAACCTACAACATACAGCTCATGCACAGATTGCATCAACAAGTGCTCAACTGGCTGAGCTATCTTATTGGCTAGCATCCTTCAGAGGTCGGTAAACTGAGTATCGACTGAGGTATAATAATCACAGTGCCTAGATGTTGGACAAACCATGTATGAAGCGCTACATAAAGTTAAATACCTATCTGAATTATCATAGGGACAGGTTTTGCTGAGTTTCTATTTCAATTACAAATGTAACTTTCATTTGTTTGTTTTTGAACAGCGCTTGCACTTTCTGGAGAGTCAGGTTTTTGATGTTTTAATCCTAGTCTTGAAGATTTGAGAGGCTAGAACACCTGTGACTGATATAATGATGCCCATTTACAGTGGCACCATTGACTGCAAGATTGAATGGATGTAAACTAGACAGTGAATAGTCATTTTACACACTGTTTTTATAATTACAGTGTAAATTAAATTATAAGTGTAAAAATTATCCGCCTCCGCATGATTATGGGTGTCCAGTTAAAAGATCGACAGTCAAAGGATCAAAAGACAACGGATCGACTACAAAGGGCCGAAAACAAAAGGATCAATTTTTTTTTAAATTATATCTTTTTTTTGGGGGGTTTCGTTTAGGGAAAAAAAGTGGTTTTTACCACAAAAACAGGGGTTGGGTCGGGGGCCCCACAAAAAAAAAATGTAAAAAAAAAAAAAATGTGATCCTTTTGTTTTCGGTCCTTTTGCGTCGATCCTTTGACCATTCGATCCTTTGACCTACAACCATGATTATGCACACAGCAACGGAATCATGTCATACTGGTTTGATTTCACTACAAAATATTAATTCTTAATTGCATCTTCGTTTTCCATCTTATTAATTATTCAATCCTAAAATGCTAGGAAAATAAATATGCACAGTGCTTCCGTTTGCTTCACACACAGCATAGTTGAAGCTGAATGGAAAGAAAACCATTCCTTACATCACAGTGTGAATTGTCAGAGAAGGCTTCAGAGAAATACATTCTGTTTCATAGACTTTTATCCCTGGCTTGAATTACTGTCATGATGCCTACCTCCAAGGAGCCAGGTTCGACCCAGCAACCCCAGAGGCAGGCATCATTTCCCCCAGGGAAGTGCCAGCGGGCCCAAGCTGGGGCCCTTTGGACACAGTCCTGGCGCCTTAGGCGCCAGGCTCATGTTGGACCCCTGTCCTGGCGCCTTAGGCGCCAGGCTCATAAAGCTAGACATGTGTTCAAGTGTTTTAAGGTGCACTTACCTGATGGAGACCATGCTGCTACATCCAGGCCCTCTTGAGGCCTGAATGGAACTACTCTACCTGTGGAACTACTTTCCCCTGGGTGTGGTCGGGGAAGGATACATACCTGATCGGTGGAAGGATACCTGGAACTTCTTCCAAAGCTATTTAAACCACGCCCGATCAGCAACTCGCGCTTCGCGTTGTTCTGCTCCTCGCAGCTGGACGCTCAGGGTGTCAGCTCCTGCATCTGGACTTCAGCCACGCCTGTCAGCATCCTGGGTCGTCTGCAAAAGGAGATGAGAAGGAATTGGAGAGAAAGAAAACCTTACCTGCTAAATCAGCACCACGGAGACATCACACCAACGATCCTGAAAAGGAAGACATCATTTTTAAAAGCATTTCGCTATGATCGCTGCAGCGTTGCATTTCACTCACCTATCCTGGACGCCTCCATCTTCAGCAGCGATCATCCGGATCCACAGCCACTTCCCAGAGCCTAGAGAGAAAAAGACAAGAACAAGGTGAGAGAAGGACAGGAATAGGAAAAGCTCAGTTTCCTTCTAAGACTTACCTGTTGGGTCATTCCCATTTCATTTCAGCAGAACTTTTACAGCGCCTTACCTGAATAGTCAAGCTTACCTGAACTCCCATCAATCCTCAATCCAGTGAAGTAACTGGGTTTCAACGCGCCCCTGCATCAGAAGCAGGATGGAGAGTTCAAGCCAGACCTGCGCCTCGTGGGAATCAGGTGAGCGTTACACCAGTCGCCCACAAGGCCTCCCCCCCTGGACATTCACTTAACACCCACAACAGACCATCCAGAGGTGGCTAAGCAGCAATCCGCTACAAACCTCATTTCTCTGTCTCACTCGTGGAAACGCAGACATGCAACGCCTCCCGTGAATCCCTTCTAGTAAAACTCTTGCTACCATTAACACTCACCCACAGCTTCCTACTCATCTGCAGACCTCCTGGATACAACTGACATTTTGCCAACAATCTCTGTGACTCAATAGCTACCATTCTATATCTGGTTCGATTTGCCCAACAACCCCATTACTCAACCTCTGGTCGACACTCTTGATGCACTCAACCTCTCCCGACATGCCACTGGTCCAACTCGTTCAGGTGGACACACCCTTCAGCTCTTATGACCTCTTTATCCAGCCCCAAACCGCTCATCTAGACAGACCACTCTGCCATTACTTTCTCTATCCACACACCTGCCCCCTCCTCCCACAGCTCCCCCACCCGCACTCTCGATCACAAATGCTGGAACAAAGTCAAGGTACTCCCCCCGAGCTAGCTGAAGCCCTGCTACTCTGTGCCCCAGCAACGCTGTCCTGTGGTAGACCCTTAACCAATTAACCCTTTGTCTCCTGGCTTAAAGCATCACTAATTCCTCTCACCCCCTCACGCCCCACAGCCTCACGCAAAGGAACGTCCCCCAAATGGTTCACGCCCCACTTGAAGACACTCAAAAATATAAATAGTCTTGAACGCAAATGGCGGGCATCCAAAACCGTCCTCAGCAGATCCAACACCATAATTACAAATCTGAGATCCGAAAGGCCAAAAAAGCCTATTACAATAAATGAATTCTGAATTGCGGCAGCAGCAGCAAAGAACTCCACAAGATCATCTCCGAATTTGTGAAACCTACTTGCACCTCTACCCAAAACACTCCTACACAAACACTCTGCGACTCCATCTCGCTACATTTCTACAACACCGCACTTGACACGATGGCAACCCTCAACACCAAACTCTCCACCCTCCCCCGCTACCTACATCTCCCCCTCCTGATTCCGTTGCCCAGACGCTCTCTATACCAACCTTCGACTCCTTCCAACCCATCTTGAGAGAAGAGTTCCTAGACCTACTACGTGGCAGCAGACCCTCTGGGCCGCCCCTCGACTCCTGCCCTACCTCCCTTCTAAAATAAATATTCTCCTCCACTTGCACAGGAGAACATGCAAGATCCACATACTAAACGACTCCCTCACCTCTAGCACCTGTCCAGAAGACTTTAAAATAGCGCATGTAAAACCGCTTCTAAAAAAGGCATCCCTCAACCCCCTTGAGCCTAAGAATTACATGCCAATCGCCAACACCAGATTTCTTGCGAAACTCATTGACCGGAACGCATTCTTCCAGCTCAACTGCTTAGTAGAATCCAACAAACTCCAAGACCCCGCACAATCAGGCTTCTGACCATGTCACGCAACAGAAACCACTCTTATCTCGATCTGGGAGGATCTCAAGGTTGCGGCAGACTGATGGCTGCGCAGCTGATTCTCCTTGAACTGTCAGCAGCCTTTGACAAAATAAAGCATGCAATCCTCCTTGACTGCCTCCACTGCCTAGGAATCTGTGGCTCGGCACGCAAATTGATCACCTCCTTCCTCAGCAACAGGAAACAACTCACATACCACGCCCCCTTGTCTCCATTGCTTGTGCTGTAAACACTGGAGTACCCCAAGGCCACTGCCTCTCTGTTCTCCTCTTCAACCTTTATCTGATCACTCTACCAGGAATCATCCGCGCGCGCCTCCTCACCTGTTACAACTACGCTGATACTCAAATCATCCCAAGAATTCCCAAAACAAGCACCAACCCACACCCCGACCTTGAAGGTTGTCTCAGTGATATTGACCGATGGATGACAAATAACCACCTTCTTTTGAACCCTGATAAAACTGAAATCATGGTGTGCGCCAATAGTGCTCTTCTCCCACAACCACTCTTGCCCCCCTCCCTTGGTCCCCACCCCAATCTTCCAAAATTGTCAAAAACCTTGGCTGCACAATGGACTCGGGCCTAACCCCAAGATCAATAATGTATCAAAATCCTGTCACTACCACCTCAAACTCCTTCTTAGACACATTTTCCCTTCCCTCACCTGCCCCAATAGATTTGCAGCTGTTATGTCTATAGTTATCTCGAGACAGGACTATGCCAATTCCTTATACCTGGGAGCACCGGCTTACCAACTTAAACTACAAAGAGCCAAAAATGCTGCCACCAAACTCCTCGCCCTGGGATACAGACCACATCTCCCCAGCTCTCTGCACCCTCCACTGGCTCCCTTTCGAAAGTAAGGCCACCTTCAAAACACTATGCATTACCCACCGGCCCAACGTACCTACAAGAGAAAATTAAACCCTACATACCACTGCGCACCCTAAGATCTAGCTCAGCCCTCTTACTATTAATTCCATCCTCCAATTCTGCCAGGATTGGAGGATCCACCTTCTTAACCTTATCCCCAACCCTGTGGAACTCACTCCCCCCCACAAATCCGAAACACCTAAGACTATATGGCCTTCCGCAAAGCTCTAAAAACCTGGCTTTTTCCATAATGCTGCTTAAGACCTTTGATGGCCGCAAACACCCTACAGACAAATGTTCAATAAAATACTGAGCAGTGACACCACCAAATACGACTATCAAGTGACTAATAAAGCCAATCTGAACGCAGCAATCACAAAACACGTAATGAACCCCAGAACAGTTGGCTTGTAATAATAAAACCTCCACTCCAGACACTCACCTCTCCTATCACTATGCTCACTCTCTACTCTACACCAACACACAATAGAGCACAGCCATACCCATCTATCAATTTCGGTCTAGCTGTGCACCCCACGAACACCTCAACCTCCTATTAGAACGAAGCTATACCCACAAAAAAAAAAACATTCAAAAAGAAAATCTGCCTAGCTGCACAAAAGCGTCATACACAGGCCAAACACTGCCAGAATCCAGTCTCAGACCAACCTCCTGACTGCACACATTCAACTGATCGCAGTACCATCACACCTAATGCTAACATGAAGCTACCATCAGGTAATTGCACCAGCTGCAAGCACCCTCAGATACCCTATTCTCTCTACTGACTTGGACTACGGTCCCCGAGGGCATTCAACCCACAATTGCTTTGAGGTCATACCAATGATATATAGAGCGGTACATAAATGCCAAATAACATAGCAATCTAAGCCAGTTTATTGCCTTAACAAAGCACACCTCTTGGGCACTCCACTGTCAAATTTAAAGTACTGCAGGTGAGACAGTACACAGTAGCACCCACGATGAGACTTGTGAGGCGGACTCACTTAGGGTGAATAAACCATTCAGGAGACGCAACATTATCAGGGGACTACTGCCAGAGCCACAATTAAAGACACACTTAACATTTATGCATTGAAACCTACTGCTCCAGCTCCATCTAAACCAGCTAAGCCAAGAACATAACTACAAACACACTTACTCCATCTCCAACATGATTCAAGCACACCGACTCATTGCACCTACTGTACACCACTCAAACCCTCACCACTCAATTCACTCAACCAAACCCACCCATCGCCTACCAAGTAAGTAAAACAAGTGCATATCCGCATGTTCATCAGTGAACATTTTGCAACCCTTGATACCGCAAGTCCTTGTCAATCTCTTTGTAATTGGTTATTTATAACGCGCTTAATACCCAAAGGTTTCTGAGCGCGGACCTGCTGTACAGCCTCAACGCTCTTCATCACAGATGTGGTCCTACTGTATATTCACATCAATGATGGTATAATTGCCCCAAGCATTAGAAAAGACAATTCAGGAAAGACTGGAAGAGGCCTCACAGTCATCAACAGGATCTCATTGACTTGCACCATTCAGGAATCAAGGCTCAATTCCATGGAACACTTCCGCAACACAGCCACTTACCACTGGATCCAATGACCTTCCCTGACCAATAATGCCTACCTCAAAGAATTCTTAAACCTCATTCCAACATCACCTGCCAATCACTCCAAAATCAGTATAAATACATTTTTAAAAAGCTGAACAGATTATTTTATTTAATAAAAATTACAGGACAATGCATGCATTTCTGTAACAGAAATGCACACATTTTAACATTGATATAGAAAGTGAAGGACCAGTGTCCTTAGCAATGGATGAGAATATGTAGATAGAAGACCAGGTGATGCAGGGGGTGTAGAAACATGAACAAGGGACAACGACAGTAGAGCATGATATAGTGGAGGAAGTGCCAAGTTTTAGGATGAATGGGTGAGGGATAGGTGCAGTGGTGTTTCCTTCAATTCAGCAAACCACAAAACATGCAACCCAACGCAGTAAACCGGTGGTTAATGTACAGTAACATAAGCATATGCTACATTTTTCTAAACAATAGATGCACGATAGCCAAACCAACCATTACAATATACAGACCACTTATGCCATCTTATAGTACAGGTAATCATCTTTACATACAAATATTACCCACGTACACAATCACCACCTAGGACATTGAAGGTACAGGAGGACATTTTACCATACATCTTTGGGTTGACATGTTGGAGCACGTAACATAGTACATATCTTCCTGTGCCTTACAATACATCAATCTTTGGTGGAAGAAGTCTGTGACCCAATTCATTGCAACTCTCCTCCTGGACACTATAGACAAGTGGCAACACTTTTTTTTTTTAAAGTCTTGAAATATTCCTAATAAAAACAAATGCAGTGTCAATGGAACGTGATCACGTACAATGTTATTGCATCCCGGAATTCATAAGTCTGAGCAGCTAAAAACATCAAGTCTGCTCTCCCCACCATCTAGTGCACACATCCTGCACCACTGTTACACAGAAGTGCCTTTTATTCAGTGTGTAGTATGCCTGATGAAGAAATGTAAAATGCACTAAGTTGCAGGATACACATTTGGTCTGCAGACGGGTCTTCTGCCCATCACTTAATCAAACACCTAAAGATTCCTCCCACTGCTTCCAGGCTCAGTTCGTCGTGCGGTATTGCAGTGGATGTTTTGGCATAGATCTTCGAAACCGCTCAAGTCATTGAAGTTGGTTCCATAATGCATTCCATCACTGGAGGCACCTAGGACTACTCTGGAAAGTCTAGTAAGTGATTTTTCAATGTTAACTGAAGTCTGCAATACAAGAGAAAGGTAAATTCATTTACCTCGCCCCGCTGTCCATAGACAAAAAAGGCAGCATCTTTTAAAAGACCCACAAAGGAGGCTATGGGTAGTCTTCCAAATTGTAATTTAAACTTAATCTGCTTCTCAAACGGGATTCGTAGGCCATGCACATTAAACAACTGTATTGACAGGGAGTATTTCACTGCCAGCCCTGTATGTTTAATCAGTGCAGTCTAGTTGTGTACCACGTGTGGGCTTTTTTACATGGAGAATTGCATGTGCCAGCTGGTAAAGCTTGCAGTGATGCAGGAGGGGCAGGAACTTTCCCAGTTTGTACTTGTGACAAATCAGGCCTCAGTGTACAGCCAGATGACACTGCGCCTGGCAACATTGATTTACTGGGCGACATCCAGCACAACCAGACCCCCATTTGCTTAGATACAGCATGCCCAGGGCTATTCAGGGAGTTTTTACGACCTAAAACAAAGTATTCCCTTTCACACTTTTGAAATACGCAGCTGGAAAATATACAGCGCTTCAGTACTGCGATTTTAATGAGGGGAATATGCAGCCTTTCAGGGAGATCGGGAGATTAAATCAGTGGGTGTAATATAATTTTCCCATAGCAGTGTGCAGACATTGGCAGATCGCATTATTCCCAAGTAGTTCACTCCCTCTGGTTCCACCTGGACCCCTGGTCGTAATCGAGGTGAGCAGTATGAATTCAGATTTCGCCCAGTTTATCTTCATATGCTACAATTGGCCTCATTAATGGGCCATGGATCATTGCTGGGTTACACACAGAATAACATCCTTTGCATATAACTATACATTTTCTTTTTTTTTCACATGAATTTTTATTGATCAAAAACAGAACACCGAAAGGAAAGAAAAACAGAAAACCCCCGAACCAAACTCCGCCCCATTCCCCCACCCGCACCCACCCCCCACTCAACCCAAACCATACCCAGAGGAACTAAGGAGAGAGATACATCACACTGTATCGGGACCAAAATTACAGTCAATACTGGCACAAAGGGCTCAAATCATAGAAACAAAGGACGGTCCATGGCATTTTATGCGGGAACACAAATATTCGAGGCATGTGAAAAGTCTCATAAATCAAAGTCTCATTGATTCAATCTTCATGAAGCAAAACCACCATCCAGTCTTGCAAAAAGGAGTTCATGGTGTCGTGAGTAATCGCCGAAAGTTTTTCGTACGTGAAGATCACCCAGAGTTTTGCTAACCAGTCGTCTTTAGAAGGCATCACAGCACATTTCCACCTCTGAGCTAAAGCAAGCCTCCCCGCCCGTAACATAGCTTGGACCACTCGCGACAAGGGCACATCCTCGTCTTCCACGGCCCAAACACCAAGGAGAAGTACAAGAGGCTGCAAGGGTAAATCAGCCCCCGTAATCTCCTTGATCCAACTCAGGAGTTCAGACCAGAAAAACTGGGCAGAAGGGCAGCCCCACCAGAGATGAAACCAGGACCCCCGTTGACCACATCCCCTCGGGCAAAGCGGGGAGGACACGCGTGCAGCATTTTGAAGTTATGTTCCGTTGCCGCTGTATACAAGGAACCCGAAAAAGGGACCTTAAAAATGGCCGCCCTTGTAGCATCCCCTATTTCCCCCCCCTGCCCAGCCCTCCCAGTGTTTCTTAAAGGGCTGCCTGAGCTCGACATCTGCCGTAATCAGCACTTTGTACATTTTAGACAGGGAGCCTTTCCTACTATTGGAATCGATAATCACTCTCTCCAACGGAGTGGGGGGGGGCGAGTTAGGTCTGCTACCCAGTGGGGGTCGGTCATAATGCCCTTCACCCGTAGATAGTCAAATACACCCTGCCTAAACAGCTGGGCTGCACGCTCCAGACCCCCGTCTGACCACCGTTGAGTTCCCTGAAAATCTCTGTTACCCAAATCGAAAAGGGGGGGCCCACACCGAGGACAGGGGGGATGGCCAAGAGGAAAGGGACGCATTCCCCCTATCATTCTTCCACAGCGACCACAACACTGACTTTTACAGCTCTAGGAAGGGGGATTCCCACTGCCCACAGGAGGTCTCTCACTTTTCTGGGATGGGCATGGACATCCTCAATATATGACCAATACGTTCTCATCTCATCCCTTAAGTGCTCCAGGAACACCCTCATCTGAGCCGCCTTATGGTATCGATGAAAATCAGGCAGCCCAAAACCCCCAAACGAATGCGGAAGAGTCAAAGTATCATACCCAACCCTCGGTTTCTTCCCCCTCCAGCTAAAGCGACCCAACGCCGACTGGAGAGCTTTAAAGAAAGACTCTGGGATAGTGACTGGGAAGGAGGCAAACAAGTAGAGCAGACGGGGGAGCATGTTCATCTTGATCGACACCATACGGCCGAACCATGATAACTTCAAGGGGGACCACCGCCGGAGATCGGCAAGAATCTTCACCAAAGCCGGAGGGAAATTGACCTCAAAGCTTTGTTAGATCCCTCGGGAACAAAATGATACATTTTCAATCAACCAGCAACAAGCATCCCAGGAACTGACACACACACTGCTCCGTTCAAAGACTTCCGGAAAATCCAACAACGCTTTGCAGGTCCCATTTAAATCAAAGGGAAACCCATTACCAAGTATTAATTTCATCAGCCATCTACTGTGCAGCACCCATCTTACTGGTCCAAACTGTACAGCCTCACCATAACCCTCCAAATTGCACCGTACAGCCTAAAGCAGTCCAGGTATCAAACTGCTCTTTCAAGAACTTCCCCTTGAATACATAGGCCTCGGTTTCCAGTTCTACTCAGTATGTTAATCCGGGCACAGTTTAACCCATGCACCACTAAAGCATTTAAGTAAAAGCCATCCCCTCTACACTACTTACAGGAATTCAGATAGCAAATGTGTTACCTGCCGACAAGCAAAGATGTGGCAAAAAAATTAAATACAAAAATAATCACAATGCCAACAATACATCAAGAGTGTGCCTGAAGCAGTCCTACCTCAATCTACAGACCAGGACAACACCATCAACTAATTCCTCAGACAGGATGAGGTACCACATCGTTAGCTCCAACTGCACCATTAGGACTGACACTCCCCTAACTCCCTACCTCCGTCCCTCCGTCCCTCCAATCCCTGACAGCTCATAATGTACCAGGTTGAGAGCCGTAACCCAGAAGTCCTGACAAGAATGTGTACAGCACTAAAGGACACCTCTTGCGAAGACTAAATCCTCCACGCCTCCATCACAGCAGAAGCACTCTGCTCATGAACGCCTCTGCCACTCAAGACAACGTTCCAGACGCTAAGTAGCACAAATCCTCACCTTACTGAAACAGTTCACACTGAAGCCAAATGCGGATACTACATACTGTCCCCTCATACAACTTTCGTTCCTTTAGGAGTTCAAGATTATTATTTTTCATCTGCAGTAAAAATCTTCCACCACACTTAAGAACTTTACAGTGAATGCACTGGCGGAAAATCACATCTTTCTAGAATCCAATTCGGACCACTGAACAAATATCAATCTTTGAGCATTCCAGTCCAGCTTCCAAATTAAATGCAGTACCAAAAGCACCATCATCCAGGCCATCAATCTCACACTGCATGGACATGGGGACATAAATCTAAAGATCCTAGACGATCTCTTTGCCACCTTCAACAGTCAGTCATTCATTCATAACTAAACTTCGTAGTCACACGCAAAGCATTCAACAACGCAATCCCGTTTTGGATCACCTCTAACCACATGACCACTACCCGCTTGTATAAATGGGTGCCAAAAAATATGGTTACCATCCCATAACCTGTGGAGATCCGCAAGATTTCATCTACTCCACAGACCACCTCAACTTCCACCAAGATCCCATGGGGGACTCAACAACCTACTTTGGTAGGTCAGAAGGCCTTGGACCAGAGGACATGTTCGACCTAGTTTTATTTAAATGAAAAGAAAACCCCTTACTACTAAAAGGGAGTTCCCTTCCTAACTAAACTAAGGGGCTTGTCTATAGTCCAAAATAAAAAAATAGTCCTCGGTTGAAACCCATCCACTGAACGGGGCCTACCACTCATCAAAAACCTAAAAGAAAATAGGTTGAGTGCTGTGCACCCTTGGTTCCTCACCATGGGATCTCTGGATGTCCCAAGAATCTCTCCTGTGTTTGGATGCAATGGTTACAAGTAAATAACTAATTCAATGATAACAGTTCTAGTCAGTTTATCTAAAGTTCCTCAAAGTTCGAACAAAAACTCAAGCTCCTGGGAGAAAAATAAATAAATGTCCAAACCTCTTTATGTGGAGGGCTTTTTCCCTGCTCACTTTACACCAACCTGGTCGATCTCTCCACACTTTGACCAACTTTCAGGTGCCTCTGTGGGATCTGCTTTTTACTGTGCCTATTGCACCTGACCCAATATCTCACTTTGTTGTTTAGATTTCCTGTGACACCTCTCCTTCTGGCTTAGTTTTCATGGGTCCCTGTGAGCTTTCTGGAGGTTTGTGCTGTTCGGGCTCCTGTAACCCTCCATGTCTTGTGTTCTCGGAGGTTCCTTTGACCTTTGGATGGGATTATGGTATTCCTTCCCTCTTCCCTGCTTGTTCTCTTTCCTCCCTTTGACCTGAGCAACCCACGTACCGGCTGTGTTGCAGTGCTTTCTCCAGTGAGGGGTTGTCTCATAAGCAACAGCAGCGTTCTCCACGGTTTGCCGCTTATTTGCACTTGAAGCAAGCAGTCTTTGCATTCTGCTCATCTCGGTTCTCTCTCTCTCTTGTTGGCTCTCAGTCTGAGAGGGAGAACCTAGTCCTTCCTTCGTCCCTGGACTCAGCATCTATTTGAGGGCTCTGGGCCCTATACGTGTTGCACATGGCCACACCTCAAGGTCTGCTTTGCACTGCCTCAGCCTCTCAAGCCCCACGCGCCTCCTTGTCTGGCAAATGGTTTCTCCCTCTGCTGTCCGGCTCCCTCCGCACTGCAGTCGTCTGCCTGGCGCTGCACCTTGCCGACGTTCCCACGTCGGAGTCTCGCCTCAGCGTTAGATTTCTCCTACAGCAGTCATGGGTTGTTGGCCCTTTATTCTAACTCAGATATTTAAAAGGGGTATATTGCTCACCATGAGCTGTCAAGCATGTGGAAAGATCAACATTACCTAGAGACAAACACAGAAGTATTGTCAATATTTCTTACGCCCATGTGGGTAGACAATACCTTTTCTATAGAGAGTTCCTCATGGGAATAGGAGTCCTTATCCCTTAAAGGGGAGTCACTCCCAGTGAGGTCCTGCTTTCCAAAACCCCAAGGGAGGGTTTTGCTGAGCAGGCTCAAATCCCTAACCTCAAAGGGGGTGCCCCCCCACCCCGATGGAAGAAGGGACAAATTCCCCAGATTCATCAAACTACATAAAGATTCCCCAATGAGCAACAGAACCCGGAGAGCAACATCGTCCATAACATGCCTCTGCCTCATCCAAGCCAGGACAAGCACTTACCTGAAATTGAATCTAACTACTGAATTTATTCTCTCAGGAATCTCCTCCAATCACGCTTGAAATTAAAACAGACAGCTAGGGGGAGGGGGAGGAAGGCTGCTGTTGCGCGCCACCAAGATGGCCACCTAAACCACGGGCTCTACAGCTCGAGGCCACAGCACAGTGGCAGATGCACCCTTCCAGTGCACCGAAAACTACATAACCGGCTGGTGATTTAACCGTGGGGTGTATCTCTTCCCTCGCCGACTTTGGGACGCGTCAGCGTGCTTGAACCAGAGCTAGTCCGGGGCAGGCCGTGGCCTTCTGGCAAAGCACCCATGACAACGCTCGGCACAATTGGGGCTCTGGAGCGAAGAACTGATACCCGAGTAAGGGCTGCAGTGTGGCCCGAGGCAAAGGGTATCGACTGCAGCCTGTTTCCCCACGCTTGCCTAGCTCCTGGGGTGCCTACCGACTCAGCAGCCCCGGACCAGCCGGACGTTCCACTTCATATTTGTGCTGGGCCGGGCGGCAGCTTTATCTCTTGCCGGAGTGCCTCTGTGTGTGACCTTCGCCTCTCCCCGCTTCAACCGCATTTGCCTATTCGCCCATGCCGCAGCTACCAGTGGGGGGCGAGGCGGGTTGGGGGTTCTGAAGGTGCCGGAGTGGGGAGACCTATACTGGAGAGTGACGCAGAAGATGCCCAGCCACCACTGGGTCTGACAGTGGCCTGGGAAGCAATAGACATCAAGTGTCATTCGGCCCGTCGGCCGGGGACCACGGACTTGACTGCATGGTCTGCCCCTGTGAAAACAACGGCACATCTCCGTGGAGGAAACCGGACATGCAGGTAGTCTCAGACCCCAGGAGCATCACACTGCTGCTCTGCGTCACCGGAGCCCTGCGATCCGTACAACTTACTGGAATCCCCACTGGCTGCGGTGCTGTCTTGCTCGGAGGGGGGCGGGGCGATTTCCTGCTCCAGCCTCTGGACACACTGTGTATACATCTCCCACCCAGATAGCCAACCTTGGCCAGGATTGCCAGCCTGGTCCTACGTACCCCCAACCTGCTGGGACCATTGTACAGTGTGCTAACAATAAGGATGCCTGACCCTGTGGATCAGCAATTTGTGACCCTGACACTGCAAAACAATCGCCATAATCGTGCACAACTTTTGGCACATAACAGCGGACTGATCCCGGGGAACGCGCTCCCTCCCCTGCTGGTTCTGACCATCCCTGACCCTGGGGCGTTTCGCCCTGACAGCGAGACGGGGGGGCAACACTTGTCCTGAGTGTTCGGACCGCAACGTGTCACAAGTTGCTGCCTGCTGACTCGAAAGACAACGAGCTCCTAAATGCCCACAATTATTTAGCTTCAGCTACCTCCACGGACCCAATGCTCTCGAGCCCACGAAGTGCACTGCCTATCCTTAACAGTGTGGTGAGTGACTGTGCAACTCTGCATCCTAATCATTTATCTCCTCCGACACTTGCTGGGGCGCCCACCTGCTTCTCCCCCGAATAACAAGGCCACCTTCTCCAGGGCAGTACTAGACTGTAGTGCTATGTGCCTCCTAACTGCTTTTCCTGCTCTGCGCAGCGTGGCACCTCTCCAAAAAGACCACTATACACGGGCTGCGATTCCTATGCCGACACAGTTGCATTTTCAACAGTTTATAGTGGTTGTGAACCAGTGGGGCAGGCCCCCGTGCGACCCCCTGCGCTGCTGACTGGTAGTTAGCGGCCCTTCCAGTATCATCACCACGGCCTGCCCATCCAGTAATCCGGACGGGGGTGCAATACCCCAGACATTGCACCCACCATACCTGCAATTCTCCCTAACCTCTTGCTGGTAATTGCTGCCCCACTCAGCCCTCCCATCCAACGTCCTAATAAGAGGCGCAGCCATGACCAGGAGGGGGCAAACTGATGAGTTTGGGGCGGCCCTGTCCCCGTCCATCAGTGGGGAGCCCGCGGATGATGGACTTCACGCGAGAGGGCTTTACAACTCTCAACACTAAGCTTGATGACAGGAGTGGTAGGATTAGCGCCATTAAGGCTTGTATGGAGAAAACAGATACTTGCGTCACTGAGGTTGAATCCAGGGTCAGGCTAGCGGAGGACAACACCACCTCACTCAGAACTAATCTAACTGCACTCACCAAGCAGGTGCAGTTTATCAGCAAGAAAAATTAGGATTTGGAGTCCTGGTCACAGCAGAATAACATGCGCATAAATGGGTTCCCGGATAATAACATCACTGGCTCCATGGAGGACTATGTGGAGCACATCCTTCTCCCCCTGCTTGATGGCCCCAAGCTCTCGCCTCAATTTGCCATAGAGCGCGCTCACTCTTCGCTGAACACAAAGCCTAAACCAGGGGCCCCTCCTCGCCCAATTACTAGAGTCTTGAATTACCGTGACAGAGATGCACTACTGTGGGCTGCCAGGGCCAAGGGGGAACTCCTTCTGGGATCTAACAGAATACACCTGTACACAGATTTCTCTGTCACAGTGCAGCAGGAACGGAAATACTTCATGGCTGTGAAAAAGAGTGCGCAACCTGGGTGTCAAGTATGCTATGCTGTTCCCCGCCGAGTTAAGAGTGGAGCACTCTAACAAAGTCTACTTTTTCACAATTCCCAAAGAAGCAATGAAATTCCTGGACCAACACTTCCCTGGGTGAATCTGCTTCTCCTCTCACCACGCTAGTTGCTGACTTCAATGGCCGTTGTTATCAGCGCAGGACTCACTATGGGTATCTCTGTACTGGGTCTCCAGTGCAAACTACTGTTTCCCCCCGGCAAAGGTTCTAACTATATGCTATTGTGCACTCTACACTAGCGACTCTGCTCCGCTGTGTTGTAAACACCGGCTGTATGATGCAAACAGTCCCCCCATGCTATGTTGCGAATGAGGTTATCTTTGTTATGGGGTTTCACCCTCCCCCCACCCCGATTGGCAAAGGGGGGAGGGGTAAAAGGAAAATGCTCGACACGCGTGTAGGGGCTATCCGGTGGGCTATCACCCACTACAGTATTTTTAACAAGATGCTTACCACTATCCCTGCATTGGGCACATGACCTACGACCTACAATGGTCAGATGGCGGAGGACACACAGAGGTGCACAAGTTGTAACACTAGAGGTCTAGGCAATCATGTTAAAATGCGGAAGTTGCAGCTATATGTTGAACAACCTAAGGTTTGCATTCTCTTTCTGCACGAAACGCACACATTGATGACAGGTTGTGATAGGTTCGCTAAAATCTGGGGAACACAGTGCCTTTACACACAATACTCTACTCAAAGCCGTGGTGTAATGATCCTGATCCACAAATCATTACAATATGTACCCAAGGCCATGCAGGTGGACCCCCCTGCGTGTTATGTATTGATGCATGGCGTGATCTCTGGTCTAGAGGCGGCAATGGTTAATATTTACGGGACAAATATAGATGACCCTGACTTCTATACTCAGATGGGAGACTTACTGGCAATGTACCCTCTATTGCCCTGTGCTGTGGGTGGGTGACTTCAATACCATTATCAATCTTAGCCTGGACAGATCCGGGAATAGGGCCAGGAAGCTGACTAGATCTACCCAGACCTTACTGGAGAGGCAGACTGGAATAGGGTTTGAAGACGCCTGGAGACTGCTACATCCCCAGACTTGCGGGTACACGTTTTACACAATGGTACATCACTCACAATCTAGAATTGACCTGTGGCTCGTATCTGGGACACTAATCTGCCTGACCATAGAAGCAGACGTACTCCCCAGAACATACTCGGATCACTCCCCGATCACCCCGACTATGGCCTGGAATGAACGGCAGTCCCCCAGGCACCCCTGGAGGCTCAAGCCTCAGGCACTATTAGATACTGTATTTAAGGGTGAGCTAAGGGAGTGCGTGGACGATTACTTCAAGATAAATATGGGCACAATGGACTCCCTGGTATGCCTTCAAAGCTTATATCCGTGGCATGGCCAAAGGATTAGGGATCCTCAAGGCAATCCGCCGGAATATTTGAGAAAGTGAGGCTTCTCTTAAGTAACTCAAAAAACAATATGCTACTGATCTCACCTCCACCACACTAGCCGAAATCAAAGAGGCATTGGGACAGCTTCAGAGGTCATGCCGACAGGGAGTGGAAGTTCCTTGACAACCCAGGAATAGCTAGGAAGTATGGAGAAGGGGAACGCCCGGCTAAGCCACTGGCTAGAGTAGTGCAGCAGGAGGAGGGGGTGCACCAGATTCCGCCGATTGAGGATTCTGATGTGGTTTTGTCTACACTGAATTGGGTGTAAATGAGGTATTCCGGTCTTCTATGCAACGCATTATGGCAATAGCGAAGAGGCACCCAACTCTGATATAGCAGAGTTCCTAGATGGGCTGCCAATGTCAGTGCTTTCCGATAAGACCAGGGAGGCACTCGACAGACCAATTGAGGTTGTTTAAATAGAGCGGGCTTTCGAGGCATTGCCCTCCGGTAGGGCCCCGGTCCGGATGGCCTCACCATGGACTTTTATAAATGCTTTACGTCCCTCCTCACACCACAGCTGTCTGCCCTATGGGGCGAGGCCTGTGCAAAGGGAGAGCGGCTCCCCACACTTAGAGAAGCTGTGATTACTGTGTTTCTTAAACACGGTAAGCCAGCAACGCACTGTGGCTCATATTGCCCCCTATCACTCATCAATAATGATGTTAAAATATTTGCAAATGTGCTTGCCCTTTGGCTCGCTCCCTATATGACATCTCATACATGCTGATTAAGGAACTCACGTCCCCTACACACTTTCCAATGTCTGGAAAACCAGACCAACAATTAGTTTGTATACTAAACAGTGTTTCTAATAATATCTTTTGAAACCATTGCATTAAACCAAACTTAAGAAGGTGATTTATTAAAGAAATCAACATTCAGGCAAAGTAGGTCACAAGAACCAAAATTAATATTTATTCTTGATGTTGAAACTGTGGATGGCCCAACGCGTTTCGAGTGGTACAACACTCTTCATCAGGGGCAAATCAAAAATTCTAAGGAAAGATATCTACAAAATTTACATTAGAGTGATATTTTCCATTAACAATTTTGCAAAACAAGTCGTTTCTACAAACTTCAACTGGTATACAGGCTAATTGAATGAGCATAATAAACAGTAGATATCCAAAGTTCTGGGTACATTGATGCAACAAATGAACATGTTTTAACTGGACAGCTATCATAACATTTCTATTAGAATAAAAGCAGTAGATCGGTGTCATGGAATTACTTTATAGACTGTGCTGTGCACAAGGGTGACTATATGATCATGAAATAGATATAACCAGTGTAGACTAAAGAGTAACAGCAGATAGAAGTAGCTCTAACCTTGTGAATTTAGTAAAATATCTTCAAGCGAAGAGGTAGTAGGTCCGGGGAGAGTATCCCAGGTAATCGATGAGACAGTACAAAATGAGTATTGTCAACAGACTCATATCTGTAAAAGAGGAGCGAGTATCAGAAGCTAGTAAGAGGGTGCAGGAAGAGAAAACTAAGGCTAAAAAAATAGTAATCAACTTACAACTGATGGCAATCTTTCTGGACACTGAATAATACGTATAGCCATGGTATAGTTCCCAAGGTTCTTAGTGGTCCAAGGAGGTGGCTTGAAAAACCCAGATTGTAGCCAATATCTTTTTCAAATGTTCAGCAGGTATCCACTGTCACTAAAAGAAATAACAATGGGAAGAGTGGAAAAAATCTTAGCGGGAAAAGAAATTGGGAAGAGTGTAACTAAAGAGGTGCAGGACTTAGTGGGAAGGAGGTACTGCACAGAGAGGGCTCCTGTGCATATCAAGAATACCTTTGGTAGGGAAGATCTTACCTGTTTAACAATAGCGCTGCCAACTGGAGACCGTAGCCCAGAAACTACTTGCACAATAAGAACTACATTGGATACATAGACTTGATGCAATGTCCCCCCTGGGGCTTAACGAAGACTACTACTTGGGTCCATTTATTTAAAAAATTCACCAACATATTACTCTTTTTTCTGATTACCACCTGTAGTCACACTTGATATGTTCTGGCTAGAGATGTAACTGATTAAATGACTGTTTGTTGAGTGGAAGATTCATATTTAATCTTTCTCAATTCACGTGTGGTTTTTGTTTTAAATAGATTGATCAATGGATTATTGATTTGTGGATGAAAGGTGCTCTGTTTCTTCATTTCCAAGTAGTCGTGTTCTTTAGCATGCATTCATGCATGCAGTGCTAATCACTATATACTACTCTAATAATTAGATAATGGTCGCTTTATTGACCAATTACAGCGGTCCTACACTACAAAGTCCTCACTATTCTAACAGAACCCTCTTGTGTTCTGTGCACTGGATATCCTCTGGTACATTCATTCTGAGCAACGAGTACCACCTTCTTCCCCCTACAGGGGCCTTTTTTTAGCTGGTTAACATAACAGCAAGCTGTTTTTTACCTCGATTTTGATCTCCCTCTCCCGGATATTATTATTAGGTTGTTTCTTTGGGGGCCTTTTCTAGGCTGCTCACATAGTGTTTTTATGTTCCTCTGATTACATTAACTCTCTGTGCCACGGATGCCATATTTTGGCGCCGTTCACACCATTAGCATGATTGGCCTTGTCTCCAGCTGAACTAGAAGTACTTTGCTTTCCTGCATCTTTTTCACGGGCCTTTATACTCAACTCTGGGTTCCCATGTGCCTTGTAGGGATCGCAAGTTCGCCGTCTCAGGTTTGTTTACACATTACATCATGCACACGCTTACGTGATGACGTCATGTTATCAACATCCCGGGCCTCCGTTACTCTGCCTCGCACGTTTCCGCAACAATTACTCACTTTGTGACAGTGACAATAGTTCCACTATTGTGATGTCTTCCCCAGATAATACTTATGGCATATCTTCTAATTATATTTCAATTTGACCACGCCGCGACACACGCATCCGCGTGATGACGTCCCGCCTTATAACACAATATAAACATGCACAGTGTTGCAAATGGCGTCGGCTTTCCTTCTGGGCTACGGTCTCCAGTTGGCAGCGCTATTGTTAAACAGGTAAGATCTTCCCTACCAAAGGTATTCTTGATATGCACAGGAGCCCTCTCTGTGCAGTACCTCCTTCCCACTAAGTCCTGCACCTCTTTAGTTACACTCTTCCCAATTTTTTTTCCCGCTAAGATTTTTTCCACTCTTCCCATTGTTATTTCTTTTAGTGACAGTGGATACCTGCTGAACATTTGAAAAAGATATTGGCTACAATCTGGGTTTTTCAAGCCACCTCCTTGGACCACTAAGAACCTTGGGAACTATACCATGGCTATACGTATTATTCAGTGTCCAGATAGATTGCCATCAGTTGTAAGTTGATTACTATTTTTTTAGCCTTAGTTTTCTCTTCCTGCACCCTCTTACTAGCTTCTGATACTCGCTCCTCTTTTACAGATATGAGTCTGTTGACAATCTCATTTTGTACTGTCTCATTGATTACCTGGGATACTCTCCCCGGACCTACTACCTCTTCGCTTGAAGATATTTTACTAAATTCACAAGGTTAGAGCTACTTCTATCTGCTGTTACTCTTTAGTCTACACTGGTTATATCTATTTCATGATCATATAGTCACCCTTGTGCACAGCACAGTCTATAAAGTAATTCCATGACACCGATCTACTGCTTTTATTCTAATAGAAATGTTATGATAGCTGTCCAGTTAAAACATGTTAATTTGTTGCGTCAATGTACCCAGAACTTTGGATATCTACTGTTTATTATGCTCATTCAATTAGCCTGTATACCAGTTGAAGTTTGTAGAAACGACTTGTTTTGCAAAATTGTTAATGGAAAATATCACTCTAATGTAAATTTTGTAGATATCTTTCCTTAGAATTTTTGATTTGCCCCTGATGAAGAGTGTTGTACCACTCGAAACGCGTTGGGCCATCCACAGTTTCAACATCAAGAATAAATATTAATTTTGGTTCTTATGACCTACTTTGCTTGAATGTTGATTTCTTTAATAAATCACCTTCTTAAGTTTGGTTTAATGCAATGGTTTCAAAAGACATTATTAGAAACACTGTTTAGTATACAAACTAATTGTTGGTCTGGTTTTCCAGACATTGGAAAGTGTGTAGGGGACGTGAGTTCCTTAATTGGGAACTTATCTTGTTTCTTGTAACTTTGTGCAACCTAGGTGTCAAGGTTGCCCATCTCTCCTCTGCACCTCATATCTATTTTCTATTTTCCTTAAATTTCCTACTTAGACAATAATCCAATACAATATTATCCACATTAATAGGGTGTGCCATATCTGTCCAATTTTCTCTTTTCCATCTCATACATGCTGACCAGTCTGGATTTATTCCCGGCTGCTCCACAGCTCTCAAACCGAGATGCCTATTTAACATCCTGGCCCTGCTATTCTGGATGTTTGGAAGGCTTGTTTCCTGGCAGTTTCTCTGGGCAGTGCTTGACAAATACAACTTTGGCCCCTGTCATGGATACGTAAATAACAAGGGGGGTCCTGGGATACTCTCTGCCAGACATGAGTCCTGGTTACAAGAGCCTTACCCAGAGTCTTTAGCACACTATCTTTCACAGAGGAGAAATATCCCAAACATATCAGTCTTTGGCCTGCCCTGGGGCAGTCCAGCACAAAATGCTAGGCAATTCTCCTCTGAACAAGAGTACCAACAGCAACCCTAGACATGTGTTTCGGTCTGGTTGAATCTCATCAGTAGGGTGTAGCTGTGCCCCTCTAAGAATAGTGAGCAAGGGGTCCACGTCTGGATTCCCCTAGTAACTTAGGATGAGACCCAAAGTTACTTGAAATATGCAAATAACAAGGGGTGTCCTGGGAGACTATCTGCCGGACATGAGTCCTGGATACGGCTACTTTACACTATGCCTGTAGCCAGTGTTGGCACCTACTGCTGGCTTTCCTCGCCATTTGAAATCTGCAGGGGGACCCGACAAGGCTGCCCACTCACCCCACTTATCTTTCCAGTAGTCATAGAGCCTTTAGCTGATCTGATGCAGCGGAGGTAAGCGCACAGGGGGACTACGGTTTACAAGCTCCCCTGAGATCATCTTGCTGTATGCAGATGAAGGATTACTCTACATCCGGGACCCTGCGCAGAACATCGCTCTCATGACTTCTGTCCGGGTTGCGGGTCAATTGTGCCAAGTCCGAATCATTCCCCATAACGGAGACTACTGCAGCTCCAACTGACCTCATGGGGTTCGCTTGGTCTCCTATCGAGACCAAGTACCTTGGGATTATAATCACGAGGCAGCAAGGTTCACTATATGCCCAAAACCTTGGATCTTACCTACAACAGCTTAAACCGAAAATGCATACTTGGGCTAAGCTGCACATAACCCTTGCGGGAAGGGTGACCCTTTTTAAAATAATACTGCCACAATTACTGTACTGCTTTCTGAATGTCCCGATATGGCTTGGTGCTGCACTGTTTGATGAGCGTAGGTCCGTGATAAACTGATTCCTGTGGCATGTTGCAGCTGTAGGACTAAAATGGGCCACTCACGAGACCATATAACCAGGGTGGCCTACCGACCCCAGACTTCGGGAAATACTGGTTGGCAGCCCAGGCTCAATATGCAGGGTACTGGTTCGCTGACGGCCCTGCGCTTCCACGCATGTAAAATCGAGCTGCATGCCATCGGACCCCGAGACCTTCGCTCTTTGGTACTACCCCATTATGAAAAAATCCTGGAGCACTCAGCCCAGTGGCCATCACAGCGCCAGCGTGAGCTAAAATAAGGAGATTGACAGCAACCCTCACCCATTCCATAGGGACCTACCACTGTGGAACCTCTGCCTGGGATTCCAACCGCTGTGAACACATGGGCGGCCGACGGATACTCCACTCTAGGCGACAAGTTCGAAATGGGCTCATTTGCCGTGTGGGCTGGACCTACCTAAACGTCCAAATATGCAGTCCTCCCAGTGGCTGCAGTATGCAGGGCTCCGCTGCACAGTTAAAAAGGCATGGAGGGAGTTCCCCCTTGCCACCCCTGGACGTACTACTTTTGGCATTGATAGTGGGAAGTGTACTACCTGCTGGGGTGGCATCCAGACTGTACAAGCTGCTCCAGGACCGGATTAATAAGGAACAAGTTACTTACCTGTAACTGTTGTTTTCCAGCATGGATCTGGCATGGATTCACATGTTCATGAATATTCCCCGTCGTCAGGCTGGGAATCGTCGGTAAAGAAAAAATCAGTTTCAGTTTCGTTTCTGAACTGTCTTTCTCCTAATAACCAATCACTGGTCTCTGGGTCATACTGCCCCCAGCCAATGACTGCCCTCTACCTAAGCCCCTCCTCTGGCAGCCATCTTCGGATTTGGTAGCACGTACAGTGGCAGTAGGACCAAGTGAAGAGCCGCAGAGTGGTAGGAGGGAGAGTTTGCATGTGAATCCATGCCAGTTTCTGCCCATGCTGGAGAACAACAGTTACAGGTCAGTAACTTGTTCCTTCTCCAGCATGGGGTCTGGCATGGATTCACATGCTCATGAATACAAGAATACATAGCAGTACACACATGCACAACCACAGGAGGTGACAAGGCTCAACATTAAGCATTTCATCAACTCAACATTAAGCATCCTTACCTCCTCACCAGGCCCACCTTCGGGCGAACAGGTTGCACAGCACTGCCTGGCTGACTCTGGACTCCTCCCTGGAAGCACCTCCTTGCAGTCCGCCGGGATATCGTACCCTCCAAACTCTAGTGCTGCAGGAGCTAAGCCTGCAAGTTAAGTGACCCCGGTCGTGGTGGAGGAGGGCGCCTCCTTCTCTGGAGAGGAGATCCGCGTCCGTCGGCAGTTTGACTGGGGGTGGGGGGACATGTGCAGAAGGTGGGGGGGGGGGGGGGTGACATGTCCAGAAGGTCCAGGAACCAGAACGGTCTCGGCCACGCCGGTGCGACGAGGATCATCCTGCACCGGCTCCGTCTGAGTTGGTTGATGAGTCGCAGCAGCAACGGCGGGAACGCATAGAGGAACAGGCAGTCCCAGGGGAATGAGAAGGCATTGGCCATGCTCCCCGGCTGGGGAAACCTGCTGGCGAACATCTGGCACTTGGTGTTCATCGCTATCGCGAGTAAGTCGATCTGGGGATTGCCCCATCGTTGGAATAGCAGATCCACTTGATCCTGTCGCAGTTCCCACTCGTGGCACGAGCGTAGCTCCCTACTGAGTGAGTCGGTGATGATGTTCTTTATTCCTGCCAGGTGGAAGGGTACTAGAAATATCCCTTGGGCGACGGCCCAGTGCCACAGATCCTGGGCCTCCTTGGATAGGGCTGGGGATCTGGTGCCTCCCTGCTTCCAGATGTAGAACATTGTGGTGGTGTTGTCGGTGAAGATCCTCACCACCTTGCCCTTGAGGGACGGGAGGAACAAACTCAGGGCCCAGAACACGGCTCAGAGCTCCAGGACGTTGATGTGTAGTGACCTCTCCTCCGGGAGCCAAACGCCTCTTGCGTGGAGATCTCCGGTGTGTGCTCCCCATCCCTCCAGGGAGGCATCCGTCGTCACCGTCTCCTGATGAGCCGGGGTCTGGAATTCCATACCTGCTGCAAGATGCGCGCAGGTGCCCCACCACCGGATCGCTTAGCGGAAGGTCTCGTTGAGCGAGATCCTGTCTTCGAAGCTGTCCGCTGCTTCTTGCAGTGGACGCATCCGCAGCCTGCACAGGCGCACAAGGTAGATGCACGAGGACATCATGCCGAGAAGGGACTTGATGGACCTCACCATGGCCACATCCCTGGTCGACATCTATTGCACCTTGCCCAGGATGGCCTTTGTCCTTTCCTTCGACGGAGAGGCCAATCGTGCCACTGTGTGGAGCCTGGCTCCCAGGAACAGTGTGACTTGCGACGGAACCAAGTGGGATTTCGTGAAGTTGATGGAAAATCCCAGATCCGTGAGCAGCTGGACGGTCTTCGCTGTGTGCTCGATGGTGAGTTCTCTTGTCCTTGCTCGGATGAGCCAATCGTCCAAGTAGGGGTAGACGTGGATCCCCTGCAGGCGCAGCCGCGCCGCCACTGGTGCTAGGCGCTTGGTGAATACCCTGGGCGCTGACTTCATTCCGAAGGGGATGGCCTTGAACTAGTAGTGCTGTCCTTGGACTACGAATCTGAGAAACTTTCGGCGTCCTTTTAGAATGGGGATGTAGAAGTAGGCATCCTCCAAGTCCAGCGACGATAGGAAGTCGCCCTGCCCCAGCTGCCCCAGCACGTGCTGGAGAGTGACCATCCGGAACTTCTGGGACTTGATGTACTTATTCAAACGACGAAGGTCCAGGATGGGTCGCCAGCCGCCGGTCTTCTTTCTTACGAGGAAGTATCATGAGTACACTCCGGAGCCCAGGAGCCTCTTTGGGACGAGCTTGATGGCTCCTTTCTTCAGCATCGCCCTTACTTCCAGCAGCAGTTGAGGAACATGGTTTTCCTTCCTGGCCACGGGTGGAATGCAGGGGCACTTCTTTAGAAACTCGAGAGTGTGCCCGCCGGCCAGGGCTTCCAGCACCCATCGGTCGGTGGAGATGGACTCCCACAAGCTGACGAACTTCGCCAGCCGGCCTCCCACCGGGGTGCTCAGGTGGGGGCCCGACGCTACGGCCGGTTCAATCATGCTTGGTAGCGGCCTTGCTGCCTTGGTCTCCTTGACGATGACGAGATCCTCCTGACTTGCAGCGTCCTCTGTAGGCCTCCTGCGACGAGGAGCAGGCCGCCTGGAGGTACGTCGAGGAGCCACCGCCGAATCCTTTGGAGGCACCTTGCTTGCCCCCGGAGTTCCGAAAGGGCAGCCGTCGTTGCTGCAAAACTCCCAAGGCCCGCGCCGTCTCCGTGTCGGCCTTGATGGCCCTCAGTGACTGGTCCACTGTCTTGCCAAACAGGTTGTTCCCATTGGAAGGCATGTCCACAACTCTGGTTTGCACGTCCTGGCGGAAATCGGTTGCCTTGAGCCAACCACGCCGGCGAAGGCAAACATCGTTGCCCATCTGGCGGAAGCCGGTGTCAGCAATGTCCGTGGCCACCGTTATGGCGTGGTCCGACGCCACCTCGCCTTCCTGCAGGATCTCCAGGGCCTCAGCCCTCTTGTCGTCCGGGAGGAAGTCCAGCTGAGGAGGGATCTTAGACCACAGCTCCCTGTCGTAGCGGGCCACAATCGTGAGGGCGTTGGCCGCTTTAATCGTCGTCGCCGCCAAGATGACCTGTCGTCCCATGGCGTCCAGTTTCTTCCCTTTGCCGTCCGGCGGGGAGGGCGAAGTTGAAGCAGTCGCCCCCGCCGCTTTCGTCTTGGCCGCCGCCGAGATGACCGATTCCGGGGTCGGCTGCGCCCTAAGGCACATGGGGGCGGAATCCGGGACCCGGTACTTCTTCTCGTACCGGTCTCTCTTGGCAGGGGTCGTGGACGGGTTCTTCAGCAGCGCCAGCCCCTCGTCCCAGATGTCGTCCAGTAACGGGACCGAGAGGACAGTTTTCCTCTTGGCCTCACGCCGTTGATAGAGGAAATCTTCCTTCTTCTGTTCTTCGAAGCAGAGCTGGAAGAGCTCGGATGCCCTGGCGATCTTGGCGTGGAAGGAGCCAATTTCGTCAGGCGGGGAGGACCAAGGAGGTGGTGATGGAAGGCCCATCCCGTCGTCACCACTGTCGTCATCCGTCCCCGTCGTGGCCGTCTCTGTGCCTGTTGGAAGGGCGGTGGGGGATGAGTTCTCGTCTGCTTGCTTGGAGGGCTTCCTGGTGGTCCAGGCTCCGGTGGCTCATCCGCTGGGGGTAAGGGCAGCCTTGTCCTTATCTCTGTACACAAGGCCTGGATCGCCATCAAGATTGCTCCTGAGTTGTCCGGTGGCCCAGTAACCTGCTGCGACGGGCGCGACGGTTGGGGAGTGGAATCCTCTGCCTCCACGGGAAACTCGTCGGCACCACCGTCGCTTTCTTTGTCCGCCTCGTCGGGATCCCTTCCATGGGAGCGGACCTCCTCGAACCTCTTGTCCAGGATCTTTACGACTCCAGCCAGCTCCTCTTCAGAGGCTGTATCCGTGTCCGTGATGGCCACCGGCCCCCCCCTTTTTCCACCGGGGTTCTCACAGGGGTCTTATCGATGGGTTGAAAAGAGGATTCCCTTCACGGTGGCAGGGAAACTCTGGGCCCCGAGGTCGCCTCCACTGGGGTAGCCTCCACAGGCGCTTACCCGGGTTCTCTGACTTCCTCTTCCCCGAGCCAGAGCGTTGGCTCGTGTTTGATGGCGTCGGTGAAAGTGCACCCTGCCTTGCAGCCGAGGAGCCTGACCGTTTGGCGCTCCCGGTGCCCACAGACTCGCAGTGCTTTGCCTTTTGTTGGGCCAGAGCGCCCTCAAAGGTCTTAGAAGACCGCTCGGACCTCTTCTTCTTATCACCTGATGCTGGGCTCTTCCCCTCCAGCCAGTTGGTGAGGATGGATCCGCCGATCCTTCATGGTTCGCTCCGACATGTTCTTGCAAAACGCACAGTCCTTCTCCACGTGCGTTTTGTCTTCGTGAAGGCAGTAGAGGCATCTAGAATGCTTGTCCTCCTTGAAGACATTCTGCAATCCGCATCCAGGGCGGCTCCTGTACAGCTTGGATCCGGGCATCGTACTCCCTTTGTCCTGGGCCATGTCCACACGGGGTAGGCCTCAAAGATCTTCTGGAATCCTCCAAGAAGCGGAACTCGACGAAAACTTTGCTCTTGAGGGGCGTACAAAATTCCGAAACGGGTCCCCGTTGATCGGAAGTAGAAACGGTGGAGCTTGAGGCTCGATTGACCGAAAAAATTAGATTAAACTCTTTGAAAAATTGCAAAACGCAGTTAAAGCTCGAGAGCTATAGCACGACGACTCCCAACACTTGAACATGCGGTAAAAATCTGAAGATGTCTGCCAGAGGAGGGGCTTAGGTAGAGGGCAGTCATTGGCTGGGGGCAGTATGACCCAGAGACCAGTGATTGGTTAATAGGAGAAAGACAGTTCAGAAACGAAACTGAAACTGAAACTGATTTTTTCTTTACCGAGGATTCCCAGCCTGACAAGGGGGAATATTCATGAGCATGTGAATCCATGCCAGACCCCATGCTGGAGAAACTGCTTACTAAGCTACTTGAGACATGGGGCAGGGAACTGGGTACCAATATCACTGACGAAGGCTGGGAAGCTATGTGCATGCAAACTCGGGAGGTTTCCCTGAATGCCAGGTTGCACATGATCCAATTCAAGGTGCTCCATAGATTTCACTACACCCCAACTAGGTTACACTATGTCTCCAAATCGCTCTCCTCGCTGCCCTAGATATCACAGACGGCACAGGCTATTTCCACATGATCTGGGATTGTCCCAGAATGTTGGGGTATTGGTCTGGGGTTTGCACTGCTGTATCTGCTATGCAAGACCGCACAATTGATCCAAATCCTATGAACTGCCCGTTTCATGAGTTTCTGATACTTTAGGAAACCTGTCATAAACTAGCTTTTCTTTGCATGATCCTTGCTGTGTGCCATATATTGTTGCTGTGGCTTAGACCTGCTAGCCCCACCATCGAACCATGGCTCCATGAGGTCACCTGGGCATCAGAAATTGAGGAATGCTAGATCTCCATGCAGCCAATCTGCTGCGCGCCACCAGACATCTGGCCCCCCTTCCGAGCTTACCTGCAAACAATCACCACTGAAGAACTGAAAGGCAAATAACCCCTCCGATTCTCCTGCTCCCCCTTGGACTGTTACAACTGTATGTATTCGCTACAAATTTACTACCTTATTAAGCGCCACACAGTGGCACTGTGCTGCAACATGATTGGAAATAAGATCTTGTTATACCCATGCAGTCTTGTACAATGCTGCCGATATGAATGCCCTTGTCGAGCACTTAATTTCTCTGCAGTCAAGATTCATCAACTGCGACTCAGTACACATGAATGCCATCCAACATGCTGCAGCCTTCCTGAAACGTCAGAAGGAATTCAACCACTTCACCACTACCATCAAGAAACTACATTGGCTACGCTTCCAGGTCTGTGTAATGTCCTTTCTTCTACAATGCTCTGGAAATGGGGCTGGGGTGTTTGGGGGACAAGACTACTCCTGTGAGGCATGTGCAGTTTAAAACCCAAAAAAAAAATACTAAAATAAAAATAAAATAAATAAACAAAACTTGGTACAGCACAGCACCCCCTCCCCCCACCCCTCCCAAGCTTCATATGAAGCAACTGGACCGTCCGTGCATGTGCCAAGTGAACCCTTCAAAGGAAAACAGGATTGTTGTGGAGGCATGGGAGTAATGTTAGATAACTGTTCACCTGACCCACACAATGTAGGGTCAAGCCAGTGCCCTCACCAAGGAAAACACCTGGTTGATCCTGCTGTTATTCACCCAATGCTGTGCCTAGTTGCCAGGAGGGGTGCAAGGCACGACGGAGCAGAAGCAGTCAACGCAGCATCTAATTGCCAGGCAGTACGCGGTGCAGTTACTGCCACAGCACTGGACTACTGTCCTCAGTGTGGCAACCCGTGGGCCAGGTAGGGCGCAGCGCACACTGCCTCCAGCCAGCCGCTCCGACAGATGCTGCTCCCCCTGCCATCAAGGGGAAGTGCTGCTGGATGCAACCAGACAGTCTGGGTCACCAGAGGGACAGACAGCCCCATGTCCTCATCTCTCCAGACAGGTGGCCCAGGATAAAAAAAAGTCTGCAGCCAGGGATATGGTGTATCAGATATCCATGGCCCAAGCTAAACGACATTCCCACCATCAAGGCTGGAGAGGACCAAGACTTGAACAGCGCGTCTGAAATGGTTTGCTGGTATGAAGGGCTTTATTTTCTGTAGGAGTGAAAGTTGGTAGCAAGTAGTTTGTCTCTTCTTTGCTATGCGTTCCTTGTGTCCATCTATGTAGAACCCTAGGGACTTGGCACAGGTGGTCAGCTTGAGTGCGAAGCCCTTGAGGTTCATAACGGAGAGCCAGTGATGTCTAGGTGCTCGATGGGTTGAACCTCAAGTAAGCACTGGACATATGGGACTGGATCAATGCGAGGCAGGCTTTTAACTTGTGAATATGTTTGATGGAGGAGATTTTGAGTAAGAGCTGCGCGTCCTTTGTGCAGTGGTGGATGTGGCTGTTGTGTGGAGTTAGGAGAGTTTCCATTTACAGGCTGAAGATCAAGGGGTGAGAATGGAGCCTGCCTTGACTATACACGTGATTGGTAGAGTTGATGATTCAGAGGAATCCATCGTGGCGGTTATCAAGGTAGGATTTGGACTAGCAGAGGACAGTCTCCCTGATCTCCATGTAGTGATGTAGTATTTTGATGAGTATCTGGCGGTCTGTGTCGAATGCGGCTGAGTGGTCTAGTAGAACCAGGAGGCAAGGTTGGCCAGTGTCTAGACTAAGAGCATCTATGATCACACCAACGGTAACAGTTTTGGTGCTGCATCTGGGTCTGAAGACAGATTGGTAGGCCTGAAGGAGGTTGTTGGCGTTGTGTTGGAAACGTTGCAAGGCTACTTTTTTCTCAAGTATTTTACCTAGGACGGGAAGATGGGTGATTGGGCAGCAATTGCTGAGGTAGTCTGGGTCCAGTGCTGGTTTCTTGAGAAGCACATTTCTCCAGTCTGGAGAGTCAATGGGATGGTGCCTTGAGTGAGGGAGCTGTTGACGATTACAAGGTAAGGGAGGAGTGCATCAGTCTGAAGGGTCTTCAAGGAATAGTGTGCTCAAAAGTGTCATTGTCCCGAGCATTCGGCCATGTGGTTTTAAGCAAACTGATCAATCGTATAAACATTTCCTATGTACCTTACCTTCGTTTTCCTCACTTTTACACATGCAAAATCAACGAGTCAGGCGCGGCTATCTTGAGCTAATCTTATCCGTGGATCGATCGCCCTAAGTTCAAGTACCCCTGCGGCACTAAATCATATCACCCGCCCCTGTAGCTGACATCACTAGACGCGTATGGCCCATTTCACAACGCGAATGCACGTCTCGTGTCAACGTTCTCTGTGCGCCAGCTAATTACGTGTCTCCATGGAAATGGCAGGATGCCTCTTTCCTCAATATGTATAAACCGACCGCTTCTCATCAGACAACACCAGAGTTGCTTTTTCAATCGTTTCACTGTCTTTTTTTTATATAGCCTGTGACTCATTTTGCTCTGTTCAGCTCATTGCACAGAGCCCCTGTGAAGAGATACTTATACTAGCATTACTATTGATTTCAATTGTTACTTGCGTTTGATGTAAACATTTTGTCGTATAATGGCAACAATACAGCCCTACCAGTACGAGCCAGAGTATTCCGAGGTGGAATTAGTTGATACAGAAAGATGCGGAAACAATGGGGCATCGGACGACAGTTGGGAAGACGAATCACTGGATCCTGAGCCTAGTCTCATGGAAGACATTTTCACCTCGTGTACCTGCATCGGTGCGGGTCATGCCAACCAAGGAGAACTCCTGCTCCAAAGAAAACTCTGGATGCTTGACTTACATATCGGAAGAAGACACACCACCGATATTCATTCCCGAGCTGCATGACTTCAAGGCTGCCTGCCTCACAAGGTCCGAGTTGAGGATCATGATGGTGCTTATGCACAAACTTTGCCCAACAGTTCGCCTTCGCAATCCAAGTAGCTAGTAAGTGTACTCTAGATGTGATGTCATTTTGACCACTGAGGCCACCAACATTTCATGTTTGTCTCCTATATTGTCGTAACTTTGATCTATCACTGTTTAATGAATGTAGTCTGCCAATTGAATACATTTCTCATGGTTTTGGGAAATCAGAGTGTTCATCTTATGTGTCTTTCACGTTCAACTAAGAAACAATATTTCTCTGTGCCCCAAACATTATGGATTGCATGTGGGTTCACTTTTGGAATGTGTGTACACTTCAAAGCCCAAGTTCATTGATCCATGAAGTAACGTCTGTACAGGCAACTGTGCCATAGGATACATGGTGCATTTTCAAGTAAGGATTTTATCAGTTTCAGTTTATCATGTGTGTAAATGCTGTGTGCGATGAAAGATTTTAATTTCCAATACAATTGACTTTTTTTAAAATTAATATTCTATTCAAGGAATCTACACATGTGTGGAATTGGAAGTGGGGGCACATGGATCAGAGGTGAACAAACTACTATAGGATACAATTGGACATCAAATAGCATTTGTAAAACATGTTTATGTAGTAATTGTTTTAATTCAATGAAGTTGGTTCTGCTTGTAGATATTGAAATATGTTTTTTTGCGTGTAAACGAAATGTGCCCGATTTAAACCATATAAAAAAGAAAATTCAGCTTGCTGGTGCGGTTGTGAAAGAGAAGACCACGGTTTCACAGAAAATCAAGAAAACAAGGGTAACAAAAATTTCGTTTTCTAGAAGTGTTTTGGGCTGGTGTTTTTTTCATAACATGTTTTTGTATTTTAAGTGCCATCTGCTGTATGTGTGCTATACATTGAACATGTTTTTACAACACATCTCATAGAGGCCCTTAAGGAAAAGAAGTATAAAAAACAGACAAGAAATGAAAACAAAGATGTCGCTTGCCAAACAGATTTCACCATGGAACAACTACTATTTGAGGCGCATTGTGGTCCAGTCAATAAGCAGACTTGTGATGCTTATGCCCAATGACCTGAAACTGAATGGAATGTCATCGGCAAAGCCAGCAAAGTGTTCTTGGACCATTGCTACAATGCGAGAGCTCCACAAGATGAAACTGAAAATAATGAGAATATAATGAAGATGCATTTGTATTCCTCGCAGACCACTTGACACAATCTACACCCGCAAAAAAAGGTCCACCCAATAAACATTTGATGTAATCGGTTTCTCCAATTCGTGTGCAAATAACACAAGCTGAACTAACAGGGGCTGAAGCTCCAACGCAATTGACCGAGGAACTTGCCAAAGATCTAGACTACAGTTTGCCTAGTTTGGGCGATTTGTCCACCACAGTTGAGTCACAAACCACATTCATGCAGAACGATTGGCTAATAAAGGAGCCAAAATACATTGTATTCAACAGCTGCCTGGTAGAGATTTTACTGGTGCTGAAATGAGTCCATACATTGAGAGGGAAAATATGCAGGGAGCCATTGTTGAATGGGTCTTGTGTATTACAAGGCACCGACATGAAAATCCAAGCCAGCTGTGTCCACCTCCATGATACATTTTCATGGTCCACTCAACCGATGCTGGGCAAAGTGGCAGCTGGAAATCTACTATGTTCAGCAGCTTTACTTTTCAGTGGCTCGACTTTCAGTAAAATGTCCAGTTTCTGTGAATTTGTGGGAGTTCAGTTCCTTGCTAAAACACAGTACTACAAATATCAAAGGGAATTCCTATTCCTCTCTAATAGTCAAGCCTGGAAAATTGAACAGATGTCAATCGAAAGCACATTCTCTGGCAAACATTTCAGGCTAGCTGGCGACGGACAGTGTGACAGCCCTGGATTTTCAGCAAAGTACTGTACATACCACTTTCAAGACATGGGAAGTAAAAGAATTGTGAGTTCAGAGATCGTGCAGGTGTCCGAATGTACATCTTCTGTGGCCATGGAGAAACATGGTTTCATCAAATCCCTTGAACATCTTCAATCAAGGGGAATGCAAATAGACCTCATAGCCACTGACAGACATGTTTCAATAGCCACGGCCATGCAAGAGCAGTTTCCAAACATTCGTCATCAATTTGATGTATAGCACGTTGCCAAATCAGTCAATAAAAAAATGACAGCTGCTGGTAAAAAAAAAGGCTTCGGAAAATATTTTACAGTGTTCTCAGTCTTTCAGCAACCATCTTTGGTGGAGCTCCAAAACATGTGATGGGTCTGTGGAAATTCTACTTGAAAAATGGCGCTCCATGATGCCCCACTGTTCCAACGTTCACTCATGGGCAGAAAACCAACATTTTCAGGAAGAGCACATGGACCTTTAGCGGAGGAGCAGGAATGCAAGAAGAAGTGGTTGGTGCCATGTTCACCTCCACACAAAGCTCTTGAGAAGATCATGTACGATAAAACTCTTTCAAGAGACCTAAAGGGACTCACAGAATTCTGTCACACCAGAGATTTGGAGGTGTTCCACAATATGTGCCTAACGTACAGGCCCAAAGGTTGCATTTCAGCATAAACTGTATGCAGGCCCGAATATTACTAGCGGTATTAGCGCATAACGAGAACCTAGGGAGAGAACAATCAAGAACTGCAGGAAACTTTGGGATGCTTTGTTACACCTTGGCCTTTGCAAAATAAAGCAAAAAATGGGTGGCCAAGCTAATATACCAGGAAATGGAATTCGATTTTGTGAAAGATCTCACTTTGACTGTGTTGGCCATGCATGCTCATGGCATCTATCCGGATATTGTTCCTAGGACACATACAATGCCACAAAACATTGCAAACAAGCCCTGTCCAACTAAAGCTGAACGGTTAACTTCCCGGTATAAATGATTTGCAGCGGTGTTCTTAATGTGCTCACTATAACTTTTGTGATATGTTCCTCAATGTTTGTAGATCAATAATTGAATGCTATTTAACTCGAATTTCAATGCTATAAAAAGTATTAAGAAGTATTTAATCCGGTTTATGATTCATTAATTTATATCTTTTGGCATCCCTTAATTTATATTACTGGTCCTCGAATGATAATATATGAAAATGGGCACCTGGCGGTGTCCTGATATGCCCAGGAGGGTAAATAATGCTAATATAAAAAAAATCAGGATGTGAGATCAAAAGAACAGTGATGTTTTGGATACATTTATTGAATCTAAAAACAATTTCTTTGGCAAACTGTTAAATATTTGCATTTTAGACCAGCAAGACAGTAAAATGGACAGGCAATGCGTTGGACATATGGGTACCAACCTCTTGATTATTGATGTAGAGTTCCTATATTGGTGCACATTCTTGGATACAACAACTAGACAAATCAATCTAAATACGATTAAGTGCTACCCAGGGCTACTATTGGTCCATGGGTGTAAAAAAGACAGTACACACAACAATATACATAAACATAAATGGAGGGTCAAGCAGTTGTGTCACAGATCATCGACACTGTAGTGTTTCGGCCAACGGTGGCAGTTGTTGAGAGCACGCTAGTGTGGTGGCCTTCTTCAGGATAGAAGTGAAGCGTCGTTCTGTCTGTGCGTTTTATCGTCAAGTTTGAGTTTGGCGGTATAGCTGTACTCGGAAGTCCCTCAAAAAAATCATGGTGGAGACTGTGGTGTGTATTCAATACACTGAAGAGGATCGACCTGGAGTCCCTGGATCGAATGATTTCACCAGGAAGTGGCTATGCCTATTGGTGGCACACCATGATACCAGGTTCTGCTATCGAGGCAAACTCTCTGCAAGGGTGGCGCAGAGAGACCGATGCATTTTCGGGGCTAGTAGAAAGATGTAATTCCGGCTATTTCAGAATGGTTTCCTAATGCTGGGCTTGAAACTATAGTGTACGTGTTTATTGTCGATGGGGTGTGGTGTACATATGCTGTGTTTCGAGAGTGACGAACAAGGGGGCAGTGGGGGCAAGGACCATCTACTTCTCAACACTAGTAAGATTGTAGTCTCTGTCTTGCCTCTGTTCCTCCTGCATTCCCTCGTTGCACCATGAAGCACTTGTGCATTGGCGCATTATAAATGCAATATCATATCATCATATAATATCATGGTCAGACACAAATGGAATCTTAGGTTACAACAGACTTTCAGTGGCTTGCATTATCTGTTTTACTTACCTTCAGTGTAACTGTTGTCCAAAAATAACTAAATCACTAGCACTATTGATGGGTAAAAAAGTATTCATGATCACGTGGCATTGGGGGATGCCAGCAAACAATTTTTTTATTTTTCCCACATATTTCAAATGCCACGTTGGTCGGCCAGGCTCATCGCTCCCATGGAGTGATGGTCACTTTGTGTGATGTTGCTTGTGGGCAGTTCACACCGACGTGTCATGTACGGTATGTTTTAGATTTGTGGCTTTCCTTCACAAAAACAAAAGCTACCAGGCAAATACGCTCTAAACAAGTTTCAACTGTTATTCAACCTTGGATGACAGGGAGGATTCGGCATGGCTTGAAGGCCGGAAGGTGTCGAATACCCGCAAAAATGACAGTGGAACATTTACTTTCAATCTATCCAAACCGTTGTTGTGAGCGGACACTCTGCGTTACGCAAAGAGAATGGAAATACCAAATATAATGTAAGTTGAACTATTCAGTTTGAAGACAAGTTTAAAGACGAACGACGAGTAAAGGTTTCATTTTCTGACCGGTATTGCTTGCTTACATTGTATGGGTTGTTAGTTGGAGCATATTGTGACGATTATTCATAGACGACCAGCAAACACAACCTGTATGTAGGCTAGTGATATCTAAACTGTGTTCTATCAACATTGTATTATTGGATCTGCCGGGTGCAGAACATTTCCAAGGATGACTTTGATCACTTGTCGAAATTTATTGTTGCCAGTTGCGTTACATTTTTAAAAAATGTAGCAGGCGCCCCTCTCTAAAAGAACATGGCATGATAACCTGTGATGTGTTTTTTTTAACACTTTGAAAGGTACATTGAGCAAGAGGCGATGGCTGCAGACACTCACAGATGGGAAATAACCATTTGCATATCAGTCTTTGTCCCGGCCACATGGGCAGTCCAGCACCGAAACGCTATGGAAATTCCCTTCTGAACAAAAGTACCTACAGCAACTCCATACACGCGTTTCAGCCTTGTTGGACCTCACCAGTGATGTGGAGCTGTGCCTCTCCGAGCACAGTGAGCATGGAGTCCACGTCTGGGTTCCCCCAGGGAACTAAGGGTCACCAACCCCAAATTCATTGCAAATATTCGGTTATAATGCCGTCTATGTGTTGTTCAATTTCTCCATCAGCTTCCACATTCCATGGGAGCTATACATACGCCACAGCGCTAACCTCCAAAGCACATCATAGACTCAAACTTTCCCCAATGTTTTATGTGTGTTTCTATTGTTTGTGTTCGTCATTAGGTTGCACCCGGTGCAGAATTACAGGGTAAATGAAACATTTGAATATAGAACGGCTACTAAAATATATTTTTATTATGTTTAGTACATAGCTACATTGTACCGTTCTGCGAATGCCATAGTTTCCAAATACCGATAGATGGTTTCTTTAGCCAGCAGTGGCAGATACGCCTAAACGGATGGATTTCCATTACGCTGATGTGGGACGATCGCCCAGGACCAAAATACCCTTTGGCAGTACCAGCGACAAGGAGCAACCAGTCATCGTTTATGGTCTAGCAAGAAGCTGAGGCTGAAGCCTTGCGATTCAAGGTGCGTCGGATGCGCATCTTCTCCCTAAAGGAACACTGTGTGCCTCATGATAAAGTGCTCTAACCCAAGGATATTCAACAATTGGTGGTTAATCGAAATCAGCAGATGTTCTCAGAGCATTTTTT
Organism: Ambystoma mexicanum; assembly: GCF_040938575.1. NCBI lineage: Eukaryota > Metazoa > Chordata > Amphibia > Caudata > Ambystomatidae > Ambystoma > Ambystoma mexicanum. Next base: position 949,231,054 of record NC_090933.1, on the reverse strand, counting down.
GTGAAATAAAAAGCACATTATAAATTGCAGAGTATTGATGTTTTCTTTAAAAATAGTGATTTCTATTCTGATTTGGGACGCACTGTGCTGTGAGAGGATGTGTGTGCTGATATTCTGGGTTCTGCGCCAACTGACGTTAAGATATAGGTGATGACTGGGCGTCTTTGGCTACGCTGCCCACCAACGTCATGAAAATAGGTGGAGAATATGGCTAGGAATAGTGATGTCAGCTTCAGGGGCGGGTGATATGATTTAGTGCCGTAGGTGCACTTGAATTTAGGGCTATCGATCCACGGATAAGATTAGCACAAGATGGCCGCGCCCGACTCGTTGATTTTGTATGTGTAAAAGGGAGGAAAACTAAGGTAAGGTGCATAGGAATGTTTTTATGATCGATCACAGTTTGCTTAAAACCACATGCCTGAACGCTCGGGACAATGACATTTATGAGCGCACTATTCCTTTAAGTACAGATGCAGAGAGAATGTTGTTGGCGTACCATGTGGCCTTGAGGGCTGCTAGAGTGACAGTCAGGTCTTCAATGGGGAGTGTCTTGAAGGCTGCCCAGGTAGTGGTGAATTTGCGAGATGGTATGTAGGATGTGCTGCCAGTTGTGGCATTGGATCATGCTGATCTGGTTGAAGAATTAATGGATAGCAGTGGATTTTTCAATGGAGTGTGTGTGGTATGGGTGTGTCAGGAGAGGGTTGATGCAATGTTAGATAGCTTTGACGAGGGCTCTGCTTATGTTCTTGTCCTTGGCTCTGGTGTTCTGGTCGAATTTGGCCTTGGTGATCAGTCTGCATGTGGCAGAGAGTGGTGATGACGAAGAGGTTGGATGCGCACCAAATCTTTTCTCGGTTCCTTTTTTGTACATTTTATTTTTGGATCAGCAAAGCACACAGCTCCAGAAAACATGTGGAGGCCATGATGGCCATGGTCATGCCACACCCGGATAAGATCTGCTGGGGGTTCAATACATAAAGAGGGGAGAGGCGACAACCCTGTCCCATACCCCTGCCTAAAGCAATAATATAGGAGACAACCCAGATTAGTTTAGAATACATAAAGACTGGTTACACACCGTACACTCGGGTCATAATAATCAACCCTAAACAGAGCCGTGGTCTGGCAATCAAGTCACAATGTGCCCAGTGCCTGCATCGAAATCGCCGCGCACATATTTCAGAAACCCCATCCAAATATTTTTCAGAGAACGATGCATGAGGATAGTAAGACGAATGTTTCCTCTTTCTCGTTAGCATATGTCAGTTCTGTCAACCACATCTGTTGATTAGGGGCCAAGTGTGACTTCCAGAGTCAAAGGAAACATTTTTGGGCAAAATCTATGTTGCTTAACATTTACTTTACTCAAGTCACCCAGGAGATATTTCACCTGGGCTAGCGTGGGCAGCACATCCGTCATCTCCACCAACACCTCAGCCACCTCTGACGAGAATTCCAGTATTAGATGACGACCAGAACATCTGCAAGCAAAATTTCAGTTGACTTACATAAAGCACTGAGGTGCCCACTGAAGACCTAGCAATTTTGGCAGGGGTGTAATGTAGCCAATTAAGAACTGAATTATATCAGTCGATACCCGGCATTCATCAATCCCTCTTTATTGAGCAGACAGGGTGCCCATTTGCCGTCCGGTATCCCATGACCAATCTACCTCCCATTGAAGGCAGAAGCTGCTTGTTGCACTTTACGATAAAGCTCAAGACACCAGCCTAGGAGCCACAGCGAACTGGATAATGCTATTTAATAGTGTGTGTGTGTGTGTGTGTGTCAGGTTTGGTGGGGAAGGATGCCCATTTTCTCAGATATGCCGCTCTCATGCAGGCATACTGTAGCATTAGTAACGGAGCGCTCCCAAATTTTGAAATAAAGTCTGGTTTGGAAACAAAGCACCCATTAGGAAACATGTCTCCCACTGTAAGCTTGCAATCTGGAGCCCATTTAAATCACATGCGTGGTCTTGTGATGCAGTATACCTGGGTAGCCCAAACAGGTGCCCTGCTAAAATATGGGGCCTCAGTTCCCAGCCATTGGAATAATCTAGTCCATGCCCTGACCTTAGTTTGTACTGGGTCAAAACGAACAGTCGTCCCCCCATATTGCTTACTGAATTTCACCTAACGTAAATTCAACAGTCTCGCTCCAGAGCCTCAATTTTGACATACTGATGTGTAGGCGGGAGGTATACCAATGTGTGGCAAATTGCACCTAGGCTTCCAGATAATACAATTCAAAATCTTGGGCCACTAAGCACCTTTGATTGTATGGCTTCACTATATCCACCCACGCCAGTCTAGCTACACCCAACCCCCATATGCATTTAACCGCCAAGGACCTGATCTTATTGAAAAAGGTTTTACCCGGCCATATTGTAAAATAAAGGAGTATTATCTTCAACAGTGCTACACGGCCGGGGAACTATATGGGAAGCAGTCATCGAAAGTCGAGTTTGGCGCTAAGGGGTGGAATATATGCAGCCAGGTTATCGTTCTACAACGCCTTTGTTGAGACGCAGATCCCCAGGTAAGTTAATAAAGTGGGAACCCACAAACTCCAGTAGATCGATGGGAGGCAGCAAGTTTTTCGTTAAAGGGAATAGTTCAGATTTGGACCAACTGATGCAGTATCCAGCATGACGAGAGAAGTTCTGAATCTTGTCAAGAATTGGGTGAAGATTGTGTTCCAGGTCCTGAATAAAAAGTAACACATCTGCATGACGGAATATTGGGTCAGGCGCACCCGTTATTTGAAAGCCATGATGGCCATGTCTCACTCAGATAAGTTCTGCTAGGGGTTCAATACATAATGCAAATAAAAGAGGGGACAACCCTGTCTGGTAACTCTGCCTAGAGCCATAGTAGATGTGAAACCCCAGTTTGCCCTTATTCTGGCTTGAGGGGAGGAGTATCGCAGCCCGACCGTGACAAAATATGAGCCCAGTAGAAACGAGTTCAGTACCAGAAACAGAAAGTCCCAAGATACTGACAAACCCCTTTTCTGCGACTAAGGTTGTGGAGATCACGTTTGCTTGTGGATTTATCCGGGAAAGGATATAAGAGAGGCATCTGACATTCAAGGCGGTGGATCTAGAAGGGATGAACCCCACCTGATCTGGGTGAATCAAGTATGGCATTGAAGGCGTAAGTCTAGTAGCCAGAGGTTTAGTGTCATTTTTGCCTCTGTATTTATCAGAGATAAAGTCTATTTCCTCTGGTTGCTTACGGGGCCTTACAAGGACTGTTATGATAGCCTTACAGAGAGTAGGGGGAGGGAGTATACCACCCTCCATTGCTTCATTCTACACCTGCAGGAACAATAGTGCAATAATCTGCTTACATTTCTTATATAGGTCAATACCCAGAAAATTTGAACCAGAGGACTTTCCAGACGGCAGAACCAAGCATGCTGCTAACACTTCCTCCAGTGTAAATAGTGCATTCAAGGAACCCTCTGCCTCAACTGATCTATTTGGACAATGTTATATTGCTGACACTATCTTGGAGTCAGCCCGGTTCTGCGTATAGTGATTCGCTTAGAGGGCACCATAGAAACCAGTGATTGCACCGCATATAGGAGTACGAATCTCACTGCTCGACATCCATATCCCTGCTACAGTACTACTAGCATAGTGGTACTGCACCGCCAGTGCCCTATCCCGGCATGTCTGCCTCTCAATAGCTACGAGCCATTACAAGTCTGCTCATGTAAAGGGTTCCCTCTTGGCCACCTCACAAAACTTCAGCAGCTCTACTTTAATAGATGTCTTAATGGCACCCTCATTGTATATTCCGCACTGGTTTTCAAGGGAGCGTCTCACGGATTCTTGTGTAAGCAACTCTCGCCAAATTGCTTTAAGCTGGCCCACTGAAGTGGAGAATGTCACCCCTCCGATGCATAACTTGAACGTCTCTCACAGCGAAGCAAACAGAGACTGAACCATCATTAGCCTCAAGAAAATTGTAATATTTACATCAATTGTCTGCAGGAACGCCCCGTCCCCTAATGCCGCTTGGGTCATTCTCCAGGGAGGCCTGGCAGGACTAGACACGCCAAGACTAAGTATCAAGACTAAGAGTATTCCCGGACGTTGGAATGCAGGCGCCGCCAAACATTTACTAGGTTGAACTGTTCCATGTTTTTGATAGTCTTTGCAGAATTGAACGGGGGCCTATAGGAATCAGTCAGGCGATCAAGTCCCCTCCCTTTAGTATCGAAAGGTCTGCAGAGGAGTCTAGTATCTGAGCTAATTTCGTATAAAATATGGGGTCATCTAAGTTAGGGCCATAAGAATTAACTATTAGAACCGCAACCCCAGTTAATGTGCTCCATGTCGCCATTATAGATTTGAAGCGTTGAAAAACCAAAGGGAATGGTGGATCAATAAAAGTACCCCACGAGATACATTTTCAGATAATCAGCCCCAATAGGTTCCTCTCCACCCCCATCTGTCTATAATCACCTATAGGGATCATACACCTGCACCTGTATGCTCTGGGCCACTTTGGCAGCACCTTACGAATAAATAAAGTAAAAAGGAATAGGACGTGTAATAGTTGAATTTCCCAAATTGAGTCGCAACCGCCTCATGCACTGCAGCCATTGCATGCGTTTCTTGCAGCACAAGTATCTGTGGTGCATGATGCTTATTATAAGTGATCAGTTTCTTATCCTTTATCAGGTTATTTATGCCCCTCACATTCCACAAAAGGAGGGTTATGTGAGAAGGCGTATGTCGGAATGTCATAGAAAAATTATTATCCACACCTCCCCAACTGGTACAGTCTGATAAGCCGACACTACCAGGGGTGTATTTAACTTTAATGCAACAACCACCATAACCGTTAACCCAACCCGTACTGCACACCCCAACTTAACAGTAAGCAAAACTCCAGCATGTTGAGAAATCAGGGGCGTTAAAAGCAACATGGCAGCTCAATAGGCGGCCCCAAAGAACCAGACCAAAGAAATGTGCTGGTACATGACCTTCATTTAGCATTTCAAGAGCACACGAATCACTTCCAAAAAGGGAAATGCAGACCAGCCCCACCAATCTCAATCAAGCAGTCACAAAAGATGTACCGCTTAGAAGAGCCCTGGGACCAGGCCGTCCCTGTCACCCCTGGCACCTCAATCTGGCAGCAAGTCCCTAGGTCTTGTGGCCCGTGAAGGAACATTGGATTCAACAAACATTTGGGACTCAGATGGGGAAGTGAAGAAGTGTGCACACCCTCCATACTGACTCCACAGCTTTGACAGAAACAAGATAGCATATGGTATCTGCCTCCAAGAAGCCTTTTGACAGGAACTAAAGTCTTCCACCCCTTCTTCACAAACACCTGGCTGAATTTGAAACAGCTCGCCAGGCTTGCTCGCCAATCAGGGGATTAAATCGCTGTCTCTATAGTTTGAATCTCCCTATGATGGTTCATTGAGGAGCCCATGGCTTAAGCAGTGGCTGCAGAGACCTATGTTATCTCTTGACCAACAACTGTGAGGTGAACGTAGGTTTGCCAAGGATCGTGACCAGACGTTCCTCAACCAATGCTTTCATGGGGCGTAGTGGGGGTCCCAGGCACCCCCACTATGCGGACATTGTGTCTGAAGCAAGACTCAAGATCCCCCTCCCACTGAATTTCACACTGCACAGCCCTTACTAACCTTCAACTCTCCATCTTCAACACTCTGGATATCCTTGCCCCAGTCATGAGGCACCGCATGAAGCCTGCATCCAAGTGCAACTCCTACTATGACTCTGACCTGGCCTCTCTGAAACAGGAAGTGGCAGGCTTCGAGCACATCCTCTGACAGACTGGCCTGCCGCCTGCTCGAAAGGCAATACAGACTTTCCATCCGCTCGAAGAAGAGGGCCTATATGCAAGCCCGCATCTCTGGGTCCACTAACACGGCTGAACCTATAAAAATCTGCAAGGCACTCGCAAATCCTACCGCAGTCTCCATTTCTCCTCTGCCTGCCCTGGCCCTCTGCACTGCCCTGGCCCTCTGCACTGCCCTGGCCCTCTGCACTGCCCTGGCCCTCTGCACTGCTCTGGCCCTCTGCATTGCCCTGGCTTCTCACTGCTTTACTAAAACTCAGGACAGCTTGTCCTCACTCTCCTCTACACCACTACCTTCTCCCTTGCACCCCGTCTCTCCTCCTGCTCTCCCATATCACCCGATGAGGTCGCTAGACAAGTCTGCTCTATGAAAGTCTCAACCAAACCGGTGCTCCCCTGCTCCTTCAGAACTATCAAGAACATTGCCTCCCTTGCTCCAGCCTTAGCTGATTTCTGAAATCACTAATTTGCCACTGGATCCTTCCTGCTACTCAAGCACTCCCTTGTGCACCCTCTCAAAGTCTTCTGTCAACCCCCTTCTGTCTGGCTAACTACCACCCTAACTCCATTACTCTCTTCCTGGGCAAACTCTTGTAGAAGATGGCCGGATGGAGATCCCAGCTAATCCACCACACTGAATCTGTTGTTTGTCTCCACGACCACCAGTCTGGGTTCAGAGCAGCAGGAGGCACGGAAACTGCACTCCTGAACACCCATGAAGACTTGATCTCTAATCGAGATACAAGCTAGTCTTCTGTTCCCATCCTTCTTGACCTTACCTCTGCCTTTGATACGGACAATCATGCTACCCTTATAAATCGGCTTCACAGACCTGGCTCTGGACTGGTTGACCTCCTTCCTTTCTGACTGTCCTCTCCATCTCACTCCACCTGTGGTGTCCCTCAGGGATCTATCCTCTCGCCTTGGCTTTTCAACATCTACCTTGTCCCTCTAGCCCATATGATCTCAGTCTTCTCGAACTTCCAGTGTTACACGGACGACACACAGCTCTTCAAGCTTCTATCTTCTTGTTACGCTCACCTGGTATCCACAGGGATGCCTCCCAGCCGGGTTACTCACTGGTATGCTTCTCAGCTTTGCCCTGATGTGGTCTGCGGGGAAGGTTCTGCCTGAAAATACAGGAGGACTGTGTTCAAGACTGACCAACTGGGGTAAGTATCCTCGCTCCACCCCCGTATGATTTCAGTCCCTCTGGCGCCCTCTCCTCACCTTGTGGTAGAATTAGGTGTGCTCTCCGTCCTGCCTTCTTTGCAGGGGTGCGTTGTCTTTCATGGGCGAGTACGGTCCAGTTACTTCACTGACGCCGGCCCGTTTGATATTGTTCAGGTAGGTCTTATTGATGTTCTTTAGTTTTGTTGCTATCCTGCATGCCTTTCTTTGTTTAAAATGTCTCTTTTTTCTCCCTTAGGTATGTGGAGCTTCAGCGCGGCGAACTGGCTTGGTTGAGCCCCGCTGGTAAATGATGGCGCATTAAGAGCGCTATGATGCGGTAAGTAAGCGCTATGCTGCAAAGTCTTTCCTTTGCTAACCTGTGTTTTCCTTCCTTGTAGGTCATGGTGTTCTTCAGCGCAAGTGGAATGTCAGGAGTGGTGCTAGCTGAGAGGCGACCAGCCAAGTAATACTTTTGAGCAGTTCGTAATTTGTAAATGTCTCTACTGCTTTCTTTAATGTTGCCTCCATCTTCCTCTTTCAGGACGTTCTGTCCGGGAGGCGTGCAGATTCGAGGAAACTGTTCTCCGTAGCTGCGAGTGTTTAAAGATGAAGACTGCAGGTAAGATGCTGCTGCTATTGATGTTCCTTTTGTCTCCTTGCAGGTTCTGCTTCTCCGAGGTTCGAGGGAATAGCTGGACACGATGAGCGTCACGTTGCAAGCTGCAAAGTAACGCGAAGCGTGTTGTCTTGCTCGGGTGTGGTTTAAATAGCCCCAACAAAATAGTCCAGGTAAAGTAGTCCCAAGGCTGCCACACCCAAAACACTAGACCGCATAGCTTGGTTCTTAGGAACCAAGCTACGTGGATGCCTCCATGTTGGCTGACAATACAATAAAGTAGTTCCCACGCACCTTGTTTTTCATGGACTGGCCCCATGAGGGCTTTTGAAGAGGATGCCAGGCTCTAGAGGCCTGTGTCCTGACTCCACCTGGCCAATGGGTTTGCCAGAGGGGGTTTTGGGCGAGGGTTGCGACAGCTCTTCCGCTCTCATTCCTGACTGTCTGCTATTCAGGCATGGTGAACTGCCAACAAGCTCTGCTTAATTCCAGTAAGACTGAGATCCTTCTCATTGGGAACCCAGCTCCCTTCTTCGCCCATACACTCTGGCCACCCTCCATGGCCACCCTCCATAGAGACCCTACCCTCAACCCTCCTGTGAGGCAAAAACCTTGGTGTGATCTTCGACTCCTCCCTCTATCCTCGTATCACAGACCTTGCCAAGAAGGCCCACTTTCAGCTGCACCTCCTCAGAGGCATTCTTCCTTTCCTCACTTTCCCCCAGAAACTTAATCTGCCTAACTCCTCCCTTCAACTAATCCAGAACAGGACTGCAAGACTTATCCTTGGCCTCAAGCCCAGGGACCACATCTCTCCAGCCCCAAAATCTCTTCACTGGCTCCTAGTTGCTGCGAGGAGCTGCATCATCCACAAGGCTTTCTGGAGCCTGCAAACCTGCTACATCCAACTCTATCCCTAAATACCTCCCTGCCAGAGCCCTTTGGTCCTCTAGCTCCAACTCAGACACTTTTTCAAGCAGAGAGTGGGGTGTCGATCTCTCTCCTCTGCAGGTGCATCCCCCTGGAATGTCCTCCACATCCCTCTCAGACTTGAGCCGGGTCGCCTTAAGTTCCGGAAGCTTCTCAAGACCCTCCTTTTCTCTTCCTCCCCTCTGCCCCTTTTTGACTGGCTGCCTCATTCCTTCAGACTCTTACAGGGCACCAGGCCCTCCTCGACCAGTCTACCCCTGCACTTGATCTCCCCTGACTCCCCCACCCACCCTTATCCTGCACTTGCCCTTCCAGGCTGCCTCCCCCTGCACTAGCCTGGTTGGGCCTGCACCCATTTAGCCCTGTACTAGCACGCGGACCTTCCTTACCCTGCACTCTCTGCATTTCCCTGGCACTTGTCCACCTGGCCTCCCCCTGGCACTTGCACAACCCATGGGCTCCTTCAGCCGTTACCGGCACTTCCCCACCCTACCTTCTCCCGTGCACTTCTTATTACTGCACTTGCACGATCCGAATGACAAGGCCTAGTAGGATCATTTTGTTTTTTCACCCCCCCACACTCTTGTCTTGTTGCGCCTTGAAACACCTATAAATAACAATGGTTATCGAAACAGGAGGCTATTTCTCATAACAGCTAACCTAAATATAATATGATTGCGAAAACTTTGAAAGTGAAACCATTTCATCAAGAAACGGACAAGAACTCAAGTTTACATGCAAGAAATATGAGAGAAAATCTGCTGTGCAAACCTTTTGCAGCTGAAAAGAAACAGCACCACGAGAATGGAATTTGATCATGACGCCCTTGCACCAAGTACTAATTTAATAAACCAATGGAACAAAGTAGTGAAGAAATCGGACAAACAAGCTTCGAATAACCATACAGAAGCTGTTAGAATACACAGGAGTAAAACCAATGGTGATGATAACATCATGTTTGTCAGTACTTTCAATCCACTATCCAACCAGATTAGCAGGATTAACAAAAATTGGCATGTACTCAGTGGAGAGCAATGTCCTGTGAAACAACCCAGATGCGCATACCGCAGAGGCAAAAACCTTAAAGATCCAACCACAGGAAATGATGCATTTGAACAACCATCGATCCAGAGTACCTTAACACAACAATCGGGTATGCAAAAACAGACAGGCCACAGCCCTTGGGGCCAATGCAGCTGCGGTCCCCAAACCAAGATCAAAATAAGTGGACATAGGCCTTAATCAACTGCTAAAATGGATTTCTGAACTCTGACCTGGTGGGCAGAGGTTCAGGAGGCCAGCCTAGTTTCTTGGAACAGGGTAACCTTCGGGACAAGCCAGACCAATCAAGGTAGCTTGACGGCGGTCAAGACTAGGTCTCAGGAGGGGTGGGTGACTGAAAGACCTCAGTGAGCACAGAGAGTAAATGACACTTACAAATCACTCTTAGTCAGGTGCAGTTATTATAAATACAAATACATTTATTTCAAGGCCTTTGAAACTTCAACACAATAATAATCACAGTAAAACTAATAAGCCAACATACTCCTATCTAAATACATATATACAAGACCAAGGGGCCTAAAGGGTTAAATGCACAAAATGGGTCAACAAACTAAAAAGGGAAGGATGCAGGTAGTGCAAATAGTCTTTAGGCAATTCGACATCAATCACAGTCCTAACTGAGAGGCAGTCCAGTCCCTAAAACGAGGGGAGCCTATTGCTCAAAAGTACTTGCAATAATGACGCATGCAGTAGTGCAGATGGGTGAAATGTGGTCTCTTCAGCGGTCTGTAGAAGCTCATGAAGGTGGGTGAGGTGAATAAGTTCCCACTATTCACTGAGGAACAGTTTGCACTAGCAGTGGAAAGGAGAGGGGCCCTCAGGGGCCCCTCATGCGTAGAAATTGATGGATGCACTAGAGGCCACCGGTAAGGGTTGTTAGTACTTACTGCCCCTGGGAGCACTTCGGACCAAACTTCAGCAGTCGAGTTCACTTCGGTTGCAGGTTCGAAAACGCAATTTCTGCAACACTGCGGCTTTCAGCAACAAAGGTACGGCTTTGATTCCCAAACAGGAGAGTGGCGATTTCTCTGATCCTGGTGGATGGATCAGGCCAGTTTCAGCGTAGCAGGCTTCAGGGGCAAGGGGGGGGGGGGGGGGCACAGCAGCAGTGCACCTACAAATTTCATCACCCTGGATGGGCGACACGGTAACCATGGGTACTCCGGTTTGGGATCGCTCTCTTTACTCCAGACCTGGGAACGCCAAGTGTACGAAATTCGGTGCGAGTGCCGTGAACACAGAGCTTACTGCATAAGAAGTTTCTAGGGCCTCCTCAAACGGCAGCAGAGACAGAGCAAAGGCCATGCGCAAGCTGGCCAGCCCTCTCGTTGGCCCAGGGACACTTCAGAGAAGGCTTACTCGACTCAGATTCTTGGTTTCAGGATACTTGGATACTATCCTTCGTTCAGTGAGAACTCCAGAGAGCAACATGGTATGGGTGTTTGGAGCCCTCTCTTATCCAAAATATCCTTTGCGTAAAAACAAAGAGGACGCAATGGGAGATCTGCTCACATACAGGCACACCATACGTGGACCAATCATGGACCATGGTGGTCCCAGGCATTCACAGCACACCAGACTCTCTGGTACCCAGGATGTGTACTGGAAATAGACAGTCCAGCCCACATCCTGGGAGTGCACACGCACAAGGCATGCAGAAGCCTGCGAAAGCTTGGCTTATCGCAGGAGAGTGCATGCCCAAATAAGGACTGACCTGGGTCAACTCGACCTGGGGAAGGTGAAGGGGCAAGATGGCTAAAGAACCTTTTGGCATAGCCATTTTGGAGCCAGGCCACCTATTCGTGCCAAGCGAGGTTAGCATGGCAGGAAAGGGTTAAGAATATATGAAAAGTTAAGCTGCCACCAGCCCTGTCAAAGTCACATCCGCACTTCTCCTACAAAGTCCTTCGAGAGCATCTAAGGCCTTTGGAAATGACTAAGAGACCCAAGTGCAGTGTACTGTAAGGTACATTGCGCACTTGCAACATGTTGCAGAAAAGTTGCAACGTTTTCAAGGACCAAGGGAAACAGTCTCCCAGCACTGACTGTCTTTAAGGGCATGATATATGATGATATTTTATTTGTATCGCGCTAATACACAAGTGTTTCAAAGCGCGGCAAGGCAGGGGAACAGGGAAGAAACACCAACGATCTTACTAGGCCCAGACACATTGAGAACGCGCAAGTGCATCGGAAAGGGAAAGAGGAAAAGTGCATGGAAGGGGGAGAGTGGAGAGTGCAGAGACAAAGAAGAACAGATGAATACAATAAATAAAATACCGTAAGCTGTCAGCGGATGAAAAAACACCAGCAATCCAAATCCTAAGATCACACCCAAACACAATGAACAATACGATCCTACAAAAATGGAAAGACAACCTTGATCGACACCTGATAGACGAAGACATCTCTCACGAAATGCTCACATTACGCCCCCAACAAGCAAAGATAAAGCTGATGAGAAATGATTGGATAAAAACAAGCAACCAGAAGAACAAGTTACTCTCTTACCTGGTAACGTTCTTTCGATGGGATGGTCCGATAACGTATTCCATATCTATGACAGTAATCACCACAGCTGTGCTGCTTCGGAAAATCTTTTGGTGTCTGCGTCCTGCGTTGATGACGTTGATACGCTGTCCTTGAGGGCCTCCGCCACGCCGACGTTACCGGATGTTTTAAGTAGGACGCCCGACGCCCGTAGCCTCAGTTGTAGTTTTGTCCTCAGAACGTGTGGCACCAATCTTCTAACAGAATGACTATAGAAAGCCTTGCGGAAACGTAAGCTGCAATCGCATAAGAAATTCTGTAGCGGGGCAGGTAGGGAGGGAGCGATATGGAATACGTCATCGGACCATCCCATCGAAAGAACGTTACCAGGTAAGAGAGTAACTTGTTCTTCGAGGGGATTGGGTCCTCCGTCGTATTCCATATCTCTGACAGACTCCCAAAGCGGTACCAACATATGGAGGAGGGAAAAGAATTTAGAATATAGAAATTTAGAATGCCCAATCAAATTGCAAAGTAAGGACCGCCTTGCCAAAGGCCAAATCCTGCCCATGGATAGAGTCTAGGGAGTAGTGTCGTACAAAAGTATGGACCGAAGCCCAAGTGGTTGCTTCACAGATGTTACGAATAGGAACACCCATCTGCAGGGCAGTAGAGGCAGCCATACCCCTAGTAGAATGGGCCCGTGCGCCTACCGAAGGGTCCTTATCCGCCAAGCGGTAACATTCAGAAATTGCCAAGATAATCCATCTAGACAAAGTCTGCTTAGTAACAGCTTGTCCCAAACGCCTTCCAGCGTAACCTATAAAGAGCTGATCGTCCACTCTGACCCGGGACATGCGTGAAATGTAGAAACGTAAAGCTCTCCTGGGAGGCAGCCTATGGAGCCTCTCCTCTTCCTTACCAGGACGCGGAGGAGGATAAAATGCCAGAAGAATGATCTTCTGGCTTCAATGAAATTCCGACACCACTTTCGGAAGAAAGGAAGGACGAACTCCTTATGAACACAGTGAAGGGTGGATTAACTGAAAGTGCCTGCAACTCAATCACTCTGCGAGCGGAAGTGACCGCAACTAAAAATACAGTTTTCTCAAAGGACAAGAATATAAAGGCTCAAATGGAGCACCCATTAGAAATTTTAGAACAAGGTTCAAATCCCAACCAGGCACCTGGAAAGGTGACGGCGGAAACACATTAGTTAGCCCTTTGAGAAACTGAGAAATTAAAAGGAATCTTGAAATAAGAACCCTCCTCAGACGAGCGTTTAAAAATGGACAGCGCCGCCAGGTAACCTTTAATGGTACCCACTTGCAGGCCCTTGTGGGCTAACGAAAGCAAAAAAGACAGAACCACAGGAACGTCACATGAAAAAGGATCCACATTCTTAACCCTGCACCAGTCGCAGAACTTTCTCCAACGGCAACGGTAGAGGGACTTGGTTGCAGGCCGTCTGGCCGAAAGCAACACCTCCATCATGTCTTCAGGGAGGTCCGAATCCTTATACCTCAACTTTTCAGAAGCCAAGCGTGAAGGTTGAGGGATCTGACCTCTGGATGGAGAACCTGACCCCACTCCCGTGAGAGCAGATCGTCTCGGTCAGGAAGATGACTTGGAGGGCAGATGGACATCTAGAAGGTCCGGGTACCACGTCCTCCGGGCCCAACCGGAGCAATGAGGATCATCCGGGAACCGAACCTCCGTAACCTCCGCAGCACTTGCGGGATGACGGGGACTGGAGGAAACGAGTACAGCAGTGGGAAGGACCACTCCACCACGAACGAGTCTCTGAAAGTCCCCTTTTGGAGGAAATTCCCGCGAGCAGAACCTCGCACTTCCGGTTGACACTGGAGGCGAAGAGATCCACTTGAGGGGGTCCCCCAAAGGGTGAAGATCTCCACGAGACTATCCAGAGCCAGCTCCCACTCGTGAGAGATCGCGCTCTGCTCAGAGCGTCCGACGTCTCGTTTTCATCTCCGGCCAGATGAACTGCTGAGATCGAAACTTCCTGCTGGATGGCCCAAAACCAGAGCTGCAACGCCTCCCTGCACAGAGGAAGTGACCCTGCCCCCCCCCCTTTTTGCTGAGGTAGTGCATGGCCACTGTGTTGTCCGTCAGAATCAGGAAATGCTTCCCTCGCACAGTCGGCAGAAAAGCCTTCAGGGCAAGCCTGACGGCCCTCAGCTCCAACAGATTGATATGGAGTCTGGACTCCGACAGAGACCAACGACCGCTGACTGTCAACTCATTGGCATGAGCTCACCATCCTGTGAGGGACACGTCTGTCACAATCGTCACCTCCGGCCAGGGTAGCCAAAATGGAGCCCCTTTCATCAGATTGCCTTCGACGGCCCACCAGAGGAGGTCCTGGGTGACCAAGGGCGGCACCTGAACAGGGTCCGACATCCTGCCGGAGGACTGTGACCACTGAATCTTGAGAGCCTATTGCAGAGATCTCATCCGCAACCTGGCCTCTGTCACCAGAAGAATGAAGGAACCATGAGGATGAGCAACCTCAAGAACTCGAACGCTGGGAGACTCTGGGCATGCTGAAACTTATGCACCATCTGCTGAATGTGATGAGCCCTCACCTGGGGAGGGAAACACTGCCCCAGGGACGTGTCGAGCACTGCTCTGATGTACTGGAGCCGCTGAGTTGGCGTCAAGTGGGACTTCTTTAAGTTGAGGGAGAAGCCCAGCTTGTGAAGGGAGTGGCAGGCGATGGACAGATGATCCAGGACTTGCTCGGGAGAGCGCGCCCTGATCAGCCAATCGTCCAGGTAGGGGTAGACATGAATCCCCCCTTTCCTGAGATATGCTGCCACCACCACCATGAGCTTGGTGAAGACCCTCGGGCGGAGGTCAATCCAAACGGCAGGACCCGAAACTGAAAGTGCGAGTCACCAACCGCGAACCTCAGGTACTTCTTGTGCTTGGGATGGATCGGCACATGAAAGTAAGCGTCCTTGAGGTCGAGAGACACCAACCAGTCCTGGAGTTGAAGGGCCTGGAGCACTTGAGAAAGAGTAACCATCTTGTGCTTGTTCAAACCGTGCAAGTCAATGATGGGTCTCAATCCCCCGTCTTTCTTCAAAATCAAAAAATAAGGGGAATACCATCCCTTGTTCATCTCCGCTACAGGCACCAGTTCTATGGCGCCTTTCTCCAGCAGGGATTGCATTTCCTGTGCAAGGAGCAGATCCGGACTCTTCAAAGAGAGATTCCCTGGTGGCTTGTCGCGAGGCCTCTGCCGGAAAGGAAGACAGTAGCCGTGGGCTATGATCTCCAGAACCCACACATCTGAAGTAATGGCACGCCACTCTACAAGATGCTGCGCCAGCCTTCCCCCAACCGGCGAACCATGGGACATGGCCTCATGACTGAGCTGAAGCGGCTGCGGCTGTGCCCGAGGGCAAAGAGGCAACTGCCCGAGCGGCTTTGGCACCTCGAGTACCCTGTTTTCCACCTCTGGTACTCCTACGGTGGCCCCTTTGACTTGCAGCTCCTCTCGATTTACCAAAGGATGAGTAATATCGAAAGGAACCTCCCCTACATTGCTGTCCCCTAGGACGAAAAGGCGGTGGTTGGCGAACTGCAGCGCTCAACGACTTCGCTGCAGCTTTGGAGGTCTGCAACCTCTCAAGGCTCTCGTCAGCCTTGCTGCCAAAAAGATGTTCACCATCAAAGGGCATGTTGAGAAGTCGGGCCTGCACATCCGGAGCAAACCCCAATTTCCGCAACCATGCAAACCTGCGTATTACGGTGCTCGCCGCCATTGACCGGCTGACACAATCTGCCATGTATAGACCCGACTGAACGGACTCACACAAGGCATCCTTGCCATCCTGCACAATAGCAAGAAAAAAATCCTGTTCCTCCCCTTCGGGAATATGTTCAGCCGCTAAAGAAATACAGTTCCACAGAGTGTGCGTGAAACGTGACAAGGCACACACAGAGTTGGCTGCCTGTAAAGCCATACCCACTGAAGAAAACACTTTCTTCGCCCAGCCATCAAAATGCTTGTTGTCCCTATCAGGAGGGATTGTAGGGTACGATGCTTGCTTTGCTGGGGCCGTAGCCGACTGCACCACCTAACTCGAGTGGGGTGCGTGATCAAGTAGCAGGGGTCGCTACTGGCTGGGCGGTATTTTTGCGGCAAAGACTTGCTCACTGCCGGGAGACTCTCCGGAGCAGTCCAAGCTGCTGCCACCCTTCTCTGCAAGGCCATATGGAATGGCAGTACCGGGTCAGTTGGTGGACCTTGGTCGAGGATATCCGTCAGGTCATCCTGCAGAAAATCCACTGATGGTGCAGACAACCCCAAGTATTCCGTGACCCTCGACATAAGGTGCCGGTACAAGGACTCGGCATGGGTGCCAGGCTCAGGCCTACAGAACTCCACCTCTGGAGAGGTGTCCAGACCACTGGCGTCGCGCAACGACTGTCACAGGTCTTCAATCTGGCTATGACCAGACAAAATCTCGTCAGGTACCACCTCAGGAACCATACCTTCCTCAGACCCTTCCTCAACCTCAGAAATATAATCCAGAGGCTGGAATGAGGGTACAGAAAAAGAGACAATGACATTTTTAGCCTTGGCCAGAGCCTTTCTAGGGGGTTCCACCGTGCCACAGGGTACTTCCGACAAAGCAGCCTCGAAAGGCGTTGAGGGCATTGATGGAATCGGCATTGACGTCGAGCGTGGCGCCCATGGCTTCGAGACAGTTCTCGAGGGCGGAGCCCCGAGCGTATCCTTCGACAGCCTGGGCGCCGAAGGCGGCAATGGCTTCCTCGGTGGCAGAGCCTCGAGAGAGTCCCTTGACGACCTCAGCACCGAAGGCGTCGATGTCGTCTTCGAAGACCTCACAGGCTCCGATGCTCTCGAGGGCGTCGAGGACCGGGACCTGGAACGGGCCTGTCTAGAGCGACCATCCTTGTCCGACCGGGACCTCAAAAGGTGCCCAGTGATCGCGACGACCGCTCGAGCCCAAAGGCGTGCGAGTAGGGTCTCTAGCATGGTCACGGCCGGCATCTCTCGACGGCGCGGACGGAACAGAGCCCTGCGACTGAAAAATCGCCAACATCTCCTGCTGGAACGAATCCCATTCCGCTGGAGTGGAGTGCTTGTTGGGACAAGCCACCCGCCGACGGGCCGAGTCCTCAGACAAGGACAGGGAAGGCGACCGATGCCGGTGCTTCCGTAAGTGCCTCAACGAGGCAGAGGAATGGCAGGACCTACTCCTGGACCGAGACCCCCCTGGACTTACGCCGACGATGCGGAGAGTTGCCCCTCGAATCGTCAGCCGAAAGCCCAGCAGATCTCGACTTCCACGGCTTGGCCACCTTACCTACAGACAGCTTCTTATTACGCTCTTGCAAGGCCTTCGATGTAAGCGACTGGCAGTCTACACAGTCATCCGCTTCGTGGTCCTCACCGAGGCACCAGAGGCAGGTGTTGTGCGAATCCGTCAACAACATCTTGGACCCGCAGTCCCGACACTTCTTAAAACCCAGCCACGGGGTGGAAGAAGACGAAGACATCATGGAAATCTTCACAACGAACAGGTTTGAAGAACTGAAAGAACAGAACTCAGAAGAACCGAGTCACGCTGAGATCTCCGAAGCAAACATGTTCGCGGAAAAAACGGAACTCAGGCTACGGCGTCAGGCGTCCTACTTATAACATCCGGTGACGTTGGCTCGACGGAGGCCCTCGAGGACAGCGTATCGACGTCATCGATGCAGGACGCAGACGCCGAAAGATTTTCCGAAGCAGCACAGCTGTGGTGATTACTGTCATAGATATGGAATACGTCGGAGGACCCAATCCCCTCGAAAAGAAAATACAGCTTAAATCTACAATGCAAAACGGACATAAGGGCAATCAACGACCTTCGAGCCGATTTGATAATTTTCCCATACACCAAGATTCGAGCAACGTATCTGAAAATAGGGATGAACACCATACCTACTCGCTTCTACCTAGCAAAAATGAGGCTGATCCCCTCTACGGAACAAATTTTGTCGCTTCTGTCCAGACACAGAAACCAGAAACATTACACCATCTCTTGATGGAATGTGACAACCTCTCAGCACAAAGACTTTGATTCGGTGCCTTCTACAAGAACTCTGAACAGAAAATGGATGCAGAAGAAAGATGGGCATTGATGCTCAATGGCAAATCAAACAAACTGATTTTCACGATATTGCAAATTTCTTCAAGAAATACTAGAGTTGCACAAAGTCACCAAACATTAGAAATACACAAACTAAAATCTCGATAAATGAAGTTTAAAAATTAAACAATACCATTAAAAAAAATATAATAATAATAAATAAATAGATAATAGAGGCAATAAACAGTGGTAGTGCAGCCAGCAGGTGGCAAGTGCTGTGTTTACGGCTGCAAACTGGGTAAGTCTGATAAGTGCAGAAAAAGAAGAAAATGGGGTTGGGTGGGGGACTGTATGGGTAAAGTCTCCAGAGCAAGGGATGGCCAGGAGGCAGTGCAGGAGGGTGGCAGGGTGAGCAGGTACAAGGGCCCAGGGGACACAGGGAGGCCAGGTTCCCAGTGCCAAGAGAGCACATCAGCAGGGGAGAGGTGGGGCGAAGGCAGAAGCAAAGAGGAAGGTCTTGAGGTGCTTCCAGAACCGGAGATAGTTCTCCTCGAGTTTCAGAGTGGCAGGGAGGTTATTCCAGAGGAAGGCTCCAGCCCGAAGACAGATCTACCCCAGCTTGTTTCTTTGAAAATCGACGGACCCTGAGGTAGTTAGAGGTAGAGGAGCGAAGAACTTGAGAGGGGAGGTATTTACGGAGGGATAGCTGAAGGTATTTTGGACCCAGGCCCCAGAAAGCCTTGTGGACAATGCAGAGGGTTTTGAATTTAATCCTTGCATCCAATGGGAGCTAATGGAGATATTTCAGAGCTGGAGAGATATGATACCAAGGCTTGAAGCCAAGCACAAGTCTCTCATTCCTGTTCTGGATTAGTTTTAGAGGGTGGAGAGTAGAGGCAGGTAGATTTAGAAAGAGTCTGTTGCACTAGTCCAACCTAGAGAGAACCAGAGCTTTGGAGACAATGAGCTTCTGGGGGAAGGAGAGGAAAGGAAGAGTACCTATGAGGAGGTGCAGTAGGTGGTTTGATTTTTTAGAGACCTCAGAGATGTGGGCGGAGAAGGAAAGTGTGGAGTCAAAGATGACCCCGAGGTTCTTAGCCTCGCAGGTGGGGGTAGGAGAGCGGCCAAGGGAGGCCAGCAGAGAGTGAGGGGGAAGGAAGGTGAAGTGTGCCGATGAGGAGGATCTCTGTCTTGCTGGCGTTCAGACAAAGATCATTGGCAGCGCACCAATCTTGAATGGCAGTTAGGCAGTCAGGGATGAGAGAGGGAGAGGAGGTGGCAGAGGGCAGCCTGAAAATGAATAAAGTGTCGGCAGCGTAGCACTGGAAATTTGAGCAGAAACTGGCAATGCAGTGTGCAAGAGTTGCCAGGTATTTGCTGAGAAGCCAGGGCAAGAGGTTAGACCCCTGGGGGACACCACAGGTCGAGAGGAAGATAGATGATAGAAAGGGCCCAAGTTGGACCTGGGAGGGTCGATCAGAGAGGAAAGAGGTCACAGTGATACCCAGGTTATCACAGAGACAGTTGAGCAGGATGGTATGGTTGACTGTGTTGAAGGCAGAAGAGAGATTGAGTAGGATGAGGACAGAGGGAATGTTAGAGTCCAGGTTGGAGAGTAGGTCTTCACAGATGCTCAGGAGAGCACTTTCCGTGCTTCCGGCCACTCTGAAGCCAGACTGATGGTCATGGAGACAGCCAACAGAATCAGAATGAAGGTTAAGCTGAGAGATGGCTAGCTTTTCCAGGAGTTTACCCAGAAAGGGAGCAATGGAAATTGGGCGATAGTTAGCCGGACAGGAAGGGTCAGCTGTGGGTTTCTTAAGAAGGGGATGCACAAGGGAATACTTCAGAGGGGAGGGGAACGATCTTGAGGCAAAATAGTGGTTGCAAAAATCGGCCAGGGCTGGAGTGAATGCGTCAATGGGGTCCTTGATGGTTTTAGAGGAACGGGGTTCAACCTGTTTTGACGAGGCTTTCATAGATCGGACTTGTCTAGCAACCTCATCAGGGGTGAAAAGAGGAAAGGACGAGAAGGGGGTGTGGTAAAAGGGGGATCGGCAAGCACAGACTCAGGAAATAGGAGGGGGTGGGGAGGAGAGGGTGGACAGGATGTCCTGGGTTTTTGAGATAAAGCGAGAGGCAAGGGTATTGCAGAGAGCCTGGGAGGCAAGAGGAGGGGTAGAGACTGCAGCAGCGTTGACAAACTCCTTGCAAATTTTAAAGAGTTCGGCCGAGGTGTTAGATGCCGCAGAGACACAGGCTTGAATGTGGACTCTCTTTTTGGTGCAGATAGAGTCGGTATTGGCTTTGGAGCAGGAGACAGGCCAGTTTGTCAGAGGATGAGCAAGAAGCCCTCCATTTCCTCTCAGTTGCCCTACACTTACGTTTAAGTGTAGCTAGGTCAGAGTCATACCAGCAATTGCACTTGGCTGTGGACTTCAAGCAGATACTCATGACAGGGGCAAGAGCATCATGAGTATCAGAAATAGAGAGTAGAGAAGGGACAGGGCTGTGTCCGGGTGCGAGTCAGCCAGAGGAGGAGGGGGGGAGAGAAGGTGGCAGAGAAAGCCTCCACTGACACACGCTTCATAGGTTGGATGTCCGAGAAGTTAGGTGGCAGTGTTAGGGTAAGCTTGGGAAGGGGGGAAGAGAGAGAGAGAGAGAGAGAGAGAGAGAGGGCAGTGGTCACTCCAGGAGAGAGGAGTGGTCAGAGGGATATAGAAAAGGAGGCCAGAGGAGATCAAGATCGAGGTGAATGTTGAGGTCACCAAGGAGGAGGAGTTGAGTGGTTGAGGCCAAGAGGGAGGAAAAGAGGTCAGCCCACTCAGAGAGAAAAGAGGTGATTTGACCAGGGGGCCGATCGAGAGTAGCAACAGTAAGGGAGTGACTGGGAGAGATTGAGAGCCTGCAGACAAGGCTTTCGAAAGAGGAGTAGATCTGAGTGGGAATAAGGGTGGCAGGAATCCACTCAGAAAAGATCAGGGCTACACCCCCTCCAGGCCGAGTAGATCTGGGTGCAGAGAGGATCTTGTAGCCATCAAGGAGGTGTGTGTCAAAGCTTGTGACAGAGCTGGCCATGAACCATGTCTCCATAAGGCCAAGGACATCAAGGTCCAGTTCTTCAAGGAGGTGGCAGATGTCAGAGGAGTGTTTGACAGCAGAGCGAGAGTTTAGAGTGGCAAGATGAAGGAGGTTGCTGGCCTTAAAGACCTTCCATGGAGGGGTACAAATCAGAGGTACACCCATGTCAGTTTCCCCATAACAAAGTGAGCGAAAAGCCCAGTGGAGTGCAGCAGAAGGATTGGCTCTACTGGTAAAGTCAGACTATGGTGTTCAATCAAAGCAAAAAGTTGGGGAGTTCACAACTGGAGGGAAAATTACACATGGAATGGAAATGTTTACTAACATCCACCATGGCAACAAAGACAATTTACCAATTGTAATAAGTCGTTGGTCTTATATGCTATTTGGTGCCCCTGCGTAAAACTCTATATAGGCAAAAATTGAACGGAAAATTAAAACAAATAAAAAGTGAATATGAGATCATAAAAGCTGCATTACGAATAAAGTTTTAACTGCCCCATTGGTAAGACATTTCTTCGCAGTAGACCATAAGGGTAAGGATTTCAGATGGACAGTACTCATGAAGATTGCCACGACCAACAACAAATGCACCAATAAGAAAAATCTGTTGTCACAGGAATGTTTAATTTTCTTGACTAAGAGTCATGAGGTAGGCTTGAATGAGTGTATTGAGTGGCATAACGTCTCATAATATAAGTGTCTAACACAAGAAAAATGTTACTTCTCAACTACCACAGAACATATGATTATGTAATACTGCTGTAGACAATGAGGTGAGATGAGGTACAAGTGCATACAGATTTGTATGATCATTAACGCTGTTCATATAAAATAAAAGAAACTGTCATTTGTCTAGGTGTAGGGCACTAGGCACATTTGGAATTCAATATTAATATGGGTACACCTCCTTAAAATGGCCGTCACGTTATACCATAACTGAGGCCGTGTCCACCTTTGATATAGAACACTCACATGATGCATGCTACAACCCACGCAATCCCGCAATAGAATGTATTAAATAGCTTAGCGGGACGGGAATTAGAGCGAGGACAGTGAGAGACAAGATTAAGTACTGTGCTGCTCCTACACATAATTAACATTATAAGGTTATGGCCTGCATTATTGGAGTACTAAGTAGAGATATGGGTGTTGTGTTTAATATCTTGCAGACCCCGCTTGTGACCATCGTTTTGCAACACGTGGCACATACTGTGCTAAATTACAGAACGGGCGTAATGTTCTACGACATGGGGTCAAAATAAGTACACAAAACGTAATCTAGCATGGGTAAGCAGTGGCTTTATGTATATACATTTCCCAATATGAACACTAGTACAGTGAAGGAGCGTGTGGCCTTAGACTTGAATTAAGAAACCAACATTCTTTGTACATTCTAGATTAAAGTGGGCGCAATAACACATGTATAGGACTGTCCCTTGGAGCATTTAAAAGGTAAACTAATGAGGTGACGAAAATTGGCAAACTGATATCAGCAAACGATACTAAGTATAAACATTTTGATATATGGAGAAACAGATTAACATGATTTGTAATCTCTCTAGTAAGGGTGGACAACCCAGTAATGTGTTGTTGCATATGTTTATAGGGTCAAATGCAGAGTAAATGCATCTTTACCGACATGGATGCATAACCCCAAACTGACTGTGGAACGCAGTCATGATTTTGCTCTGATAATAAGGAAGGGTATATAAATGTGTAAACAGCAGTTAACTGATGGCTGTTAAATTCACTGGTTTGACATCCAAACCCATGCCATAGAGAAATAAAGAAAAAACTTGTCCTACAGGCTATCGAATCTGAACTAATACTATTACTAGTTAACGTGGTTAAGAAAAATATGTCAAGTACTGCAACGAGAATGAGATGGTTCCATGATGATTTTATCTTTTTGTGTTGTAAGATACTGAGTGCCTCAGCCAATATAGGCACTTGTATAGAATATACCTTGAAGAAGTTCCTAATAGGTTGTCACTTTGCGTAATGAAAAATGTTGGGTATGGTTAAAAGCACCTACATTCATGTGGATGTGAATAATAAAGCCAGGATAAGGATCTAAAGCAGACTAGATCACTGCTTGTTTATACACTAAGGAGTAGTGTGTCTAACAAGAGCAGTGCAATAGGTGTTGATCAACTATGGATACATTTTATTTTACGTGAAAATTGGCCAAGAGGTGATGTGTTTTATTTGAAAATGTTATTAACAGTTCAATGGATTAGCTGCACAAGTCACTTATGAGGTGCACATGACACTTTAGATTTGAAAATGTACATTTGTGATTAATTTTATTAAATATAATTGTTGAATTAGTATTGGTGCATTTATATGTGAAGGTTGTAATCTCCTTTGCAGAAATGTGCCTTTAACAGCGTATTTATGACATTCATCAAACGTCATTCTGGATAGTTTGGCCTTTAATAGCGTATTTGTGACATTCATTAAACATCGTTCTGTATAAATTGGCCTAACCTGTATTTGCCACTTAGAGTTAGAAAGTCTTATGAGTTTGGTGTCGCAAGACTCAAGAGCACCATATTTCATCCGAACCAGACTGGACTGTGGATAGCGTTCTGTCCCCTGTCTCCAATTCAAGCTTCAGCAGTAATGATCTGGCCAAATGTTTTTTAGCTTTGCAAGGATGGAGCAGATCGGTCGTCAAGCTTTGAGTTGACAGAAGCAAATCCCGCGAATCCCAGTACATGGCCTCAACTATAGGATCCGGACGAGGGCTGAGGCAGGGGCAACAGACTCCCTTCATTCCAACTTTTGCAGTCATGGACAAGTCAGACAAGTTTATGGAAGGGGTGCTTGCATACAAATCCATTGGGCCACGCTTTTTGGAGGATCCCTGGGTCATGCGAGTTTGCAGGCAGCACTCATGCGAAGGGTTGTCCCCCACCAGGCCCTGGGCTGTGGTCAAGTTAAATGTAGAGCATGCCGTGGGGCTACACTGCTTCACGCGGCCACTCCAGTTAGTGAGGAGCCCACAACAGCACCGCCCCAGTCAGGACCTCCAGATACTGTGACGGGTGAAGCACTCAGCCAGTCCACGTATAAAAGCAAGTATGGCGCCCCACCTTGTTCAGTCAGTGGGCAGTTGGTGATCCATGGCCATGGAACAATTGCAAGGGAGCAGTGCCAAGAATATTGAGTAGTGCAAGGTCTGATGACTCACCCTTCCTTCAAGGTGCAATAAACAGTGAGGCACGGTTCAGCGCTTCCACTGACCCAGCGCAGCAGCCTGTGTGCAGCAGGGCATCTCCCGGCTATCTAGGGCTCAGCCCACTCTGGTGATCCCAGTTACACAAAGCACTGCAGGAGCTGCTACAAACACCAAAGGAGCGAAAAATACTGGGGTCCGATGGGGGACCAGTGATTCCCCACCCAACCATGCATAGGGCTGCTGCACCACATGGATCAGCTCCTCAGCAGTTATAGAGCGCCAGGCAGAAGCCGACCCGCCGCGGCCCCGCCAGTCTACTGGGCCCCAAATCGTGAGGTGTCGCACTGGACACCTCTGCCCCTACTGGAGTCATGGATGGAAGATCCTTTCTTCAGGAACTCTCAGTAAGGCTGACTAGATGTTTTGTGCATCCAGTCACCCTCAGCAATAGTATTTATACAGGATGTCGAGTCGGGCTCAGGAGCCGTTCACTCAGGCAGCCGCACAACAGCACTCCCCGCCCCCAACCACCTTATTTTCTGATGGTTCTTGAGAGAGTACTAGGGTGTGGAAGGTTTAGGGCTGAGGGTGTGTTCCACCAGGGCATTGCGGTTGATGTTGGTTGCAAAGGTGGTGTTGAGTTCTTGGAGAAGAGACTTGCAGTCCTAGTTCATCTGAGGTAGACTGGGCCATGCAAGGTGGAGAATGGTGAGGTCTTCCATAAGAGCTTCCACTGGGAAGTTCTTGAACAATGCGAATGCTTGCTTGCTGGGTTTCAGATGCCTTTGCTTGACTGGGGTGGAGTGATTAAAGTCAAATGGCGGGGGAGAGGGGACTACTGTCAGATGTCCTGGTTTGAGCAGGATTGGTGAGCTGTAACGGAAGGCACAGCAGTGATGAGGTGGTTGTGGATATTAGCTTTCCTGTGTGTTGTGTCTTTCGTATGCTGTGTGAGGATCAGAGTGTCAAGAAGGCAATGGAGATCTTCCTTCATGAACTTGGTTGCAGGGCTGTCGGGGATGTCAGTCGCTGAGGAAGATATTGGAATGCATGAGACACAGGATGGTGAACAAGTCAGTGAAATCTCAGATGGAGGCCTTGGCTTGGGTGGTAGATGAGGTCGTAGGCAACTGTCTGCTGGGCAGAGCAGGAAGTGGCAGAAGAGGGTTTCAAAAGAGCTAATGGTGGCAAAGTCTAGTTGGGTGCATAGCCATGATCCCCATGTTTGGACAGTTTTTGTTGAATGCTGCAGCCATGGATAAGGACGTCAAGGATGTAGGCGTCATCCAGGTGTTAGGGATTGGGATGGCATGTAAGACACGAGTGATGAGGATAGGATGCCGGCGGTGTCTGTTGCATGTTTGATTGCACAGAGGAGGAGCATCAGTGTTCATGTAGTGGGGGATGATGGAATGATGAAGGGGTATATGGTGACGCGGGCAGTTCAAGTTGCAGAGTTCTGGTGCAGGGTCCTCTCTCTAAACAGGTCCAAACACCAATTGCCCTTTCTACGTCTGACCTTCGCCCTGTGATCAAACCATTAAGGAAGGGGCAGGGCTAAGTAGATGAGTGGAGTAGTGGTCACGTTGACCCAATCTGCACCAGGTGACCAACTCCAAAAGAAAATTCTAAAAGCTTGCGTATATGGACAGATTGACGAAAGAAAAGATGTTAATTTGCATGAGCATAATATACACAAGTTGAACAGTTTGCGCATTCTGAATTCATAAATGGCAATTTGTACTGTGGGTGAAATAAGTGATCAGATGAACCCCTGGTGGAGTCACAATTCGCCTCTATAATAACTATGCACGCCGATTTAAGAGCACTAGTGTGGTGATGTGCAGTATGAAAGATAAAGAACATTAGTAATGTGCAGGCTAGGTAGAGGGAATTTCTATAGTGGCGCTGCCAATGTGTGAAGGATTTCTGGATCTTTTGATTACAACGGAGCAAGGGGAAAAACTCCGTACCTTCACGGGCATGCGACACCTCTTCAATATTGGGCGCAGGGCACTCTAAGATGATATTCCAAGACCCCCACTTATGAAACAGTTTTAGGTAGAGGGAAAGGTGCAAAGCAGACAGGAGTCACTCCTTTGAAAAGCCTTGTAAGCATGGTGCGTGTAGTCTTCGCCGAGTACAGGGGGCGGTTAACCCTTTACTTCTTGAACCACGGGGGCGGGAGTGTCATTTTGCCCCCGTGGATATTCTGCATGTATATGAATTGGGGGGCGGGGACTAAATACGTGAACAGAAAAAATGATTGAATCCTTTTAAATCTGACTCGGCGCGTCGGGGCGTCTGGCTTCTCCTCTTAGCTGGGCACATGGCTCACTGAAGCGTTAGCATGCATCTTGCAAAATTAGCAAATGCTGCTCACTTCAAACGTGAGAAGGCCACTCATCAATGGACCACTTGACCGTTGCCACAGCGGTTTGGTAGGCACAAAAGTAGTAGGGGGGAGTTGGAATGTGGATGAACGTTAGCTCAACAGCCTGTAAATCCTGTGGCTTTATTTTTCTAATTCGTGCTCTAAAACGGGGTGTTTCGACTTGGGGGGATGTGGCATGCGTGAGCATTTTCGCACAGTGCAGTTTGTTCTCTACATAGTTATGAAATGCTATAATGTCCAGCGTGTTTGAGTCGAGGTCAGCCGTTTGCGTCACATTTCTGCCCACGGCTCATTTAGATCAACACTGGACACCACCACAGGTCCACAGCACACCTAGCCACGCGAAACCATAACGTTTGGGTTCGAAATATCCATCCATGCAGTCTTCGAATTCACAATAGAAAATATAACCAGCTTTCTTCAAATACCTGTCACACTGAAGTTCTTCGGGCCAAGTGATGCCGAAGGTGTCCACGAGCGCTTTACAGTCGTGGTAAACTCTTTCACAGAGACTCTGGCAAGGCGGGACCACGTGGACTTGCTCAGTGCAGGCGGGCACAAACGCTGTGCACAGAAACGTGTGCACATCCGGAGAACAGTTAAGTTTTAGAAGAGGTAGAAAAGGCTGAAAGGGAAAAAAGCAAATTATGGCAACAGATATTTTCCCATGCCGCTGCCTTCTCGACCCGATTTCGAATAGCCAACAATCGGACTTAAATGATGTTGCACTTACATATTCGAGTTAGACGATCGCAAGTTATAATGTATTCATTTTTATAAAGAGAACCATTGCTATTTTGGAAAAGAATACATTCATATTAAAACGGAACATTCTTCCAATTGACAAAGGGCATTCATTTAGGATAATGTCATTCCGTGGAACAATGACCAAAGCAAATATTTGACAACTTGGATCACGGTGGACTTGGATACTGTGCCTCCTTAATGGCAAGTTGCATTCAATAGGTCAGAGGGAAGGTACATCAACCCGCACCATTGACAAACATTCAAGACACATTGTCCAACAAGAGTCGCCGCATTCCTTGTAACCGTCCATGACAAATCGTAGACACCCTGAGCCTGCTGTCACTTTTGCAATCACCTCTGGAGGAGTGCAACACTAGTGGCCTTCTCTTCCTCCGCAATCTGTTGTGGAGATGGCCCCATCGCCCTCCCACCATGGCGAGCCGTGTGTTGCAAGAAGGCATACCAGCCTGCCACTGACCCACTTAAGTATCCAACCAAGAAAATAAGACTCTTGGATGGCAGCGAACTCCACACACATGGGAAACGGTTCATAAACGAAGCTCAAGGGCTCAGGGCCGCATAGCCACCCCGGGTTGGGGCAGGGGCAAAGGGAGGGAATTGACCCCCTAACCGCTCCAGTCTCCACACCCAATTGGTGGCCTGCCCCCATCTGGCAATTAACTCTTTGTGGAGCCGCAAAGGTGCTTCTTTGCCCAACCGTCTTTCACAGGCTTCGTTTACTTAGCCCGAGTTCGTTCTTCTGGCCTGACACTACTGAAATCAATGGGCCAGGATTACAACGGCGTGGGGGCCATCACTATTAAAAGCAGGCTACCTACATGCTGGGCACGCTATTGTTTTCCAAATGTGCAGCTTTCACTGGTCTAGAAAAGAAAAAAAAATATTTCCAAACTGAAACATGCTTCTTAAACTTTGATTCACTAGTTTTCTAAGGAATTGCAAAAAGTCATACTGCCAGTTTAAAATATTTAACATCTTATCCAGAGTCAATCAAACTGCTAAGCCTACCCTGGTAGCCTTCTACTGTAGGGCATGTCCATTGAACCTTTAATATGCCGGTCAGATAGCACAGTGAGTAGGGCGCTCGCTTTGACATCTGTGCAGAGCCTGCTGATGCAGGTTCGAATCCTGGCAGGGCCAAACTCAGCCTTTCATCCTTCCAAGGTCAATAAATGAGCACCACACAGCGCTCAGATACCGGAGGGTTCGTAGCACTATATAAATGCTAAATTATTATTATCATTAATATGTTCTAAATCACTGCATTAGGAGTTCGACAGCATTTCATCTCGAATCACACTGACCCTGTGCATACATTCATTGACAGGGTATCAGCGGCGGCTTCTCAATAATGGCCAAGAGGGCGTCGACCCACAGGCAACCGCGTCCATTATGGAGGAGCCAACCCAGTGGCGCTCCTCTGCCGCCTTGAACTGTCAAAAGCAAACACAGTTTCCGTTTGACTGTTCTGTTCCTCAGCCTCACATAGCCAATGAACCATGCAAAGCTGGAGGTTCGGGGTTATGCTTGCCCAAACCTTGCATGGCCCCTTGGAGATGCTAGCTGAGGGACTGCATTTTTGTATGTACGAGGAAGGTATTCCTGCATGTTATTTTCTTTTACTGGGCATCTATTAAGGATGACTAGTTAAAAATACCATGCCTACCCCTTGTGCCCTCAGTGGCATTTTTTACTGGGCATTTGTGATAAAGCAAGCATGATGAAGGTTATGCAACTAATTTGTATTGGGTATCTTTGATAAAGTAAGCATAAGTGTTATTACATGGCTAGACTGGCATTTTGATGCAGCCAGTTTGGACATCATACTGTGTCATGGCATTTTTAACGGTAAAGCCAACTGGAGTATGTCCTTACGTGGGGATATTTTTTTTGGGGGGGTATTTATAATGCTCTTATACAGCAACTGGTTTTTAAGGTGCAACAAGACAGATATGGGGGCGCGGGGTGGGGGACACATGACAGACAAAAACGGTCCTACTAGGCCTTGTGACATTCGGATCGTGCAAGTGCAGAACAGATGTGCAGGCGAGTGAGGAGGAGTCGGTGAGCACGGGACACGCTGGTGCTAAGGAGGGAAAGTGCAGGTCAAAGTGGAGAGCACACAAGTGCGGGGGTGTGAGGAGGATTGGGCGAGGGGGGGAAACATGCTAGGGGAATGCAGAAGTGCAGGTCAACAAGCAAGTGCTAGGACGTTGCCGAAGGTCACAAGGTGGTGCAGGCCCAGACAGGCTAGTGCAGGGGGAGGGACCTCGGGCGGGCAAGTGCAGTTTGGGGTGGGGGAGGGGATGGGGGAGAACAAGTGCTGGTGAAGACTGGGCGAGGAGGGCCTGGTGCCCTGCATGAATCAAAAGGAACCAGGCAGCCAGTCAATGCGGCCAAGGGGGGACATTAGCCAGAGAGAGGGAAGGAAGAAGAGAAAAGGAGGGTTCTTGAGGCGCTTCCAGAACTTAAGGAGGTCCAGCTCAAGTCTGAAGGGGGTAGGGAGGCCATTCCAGAGGATGGCTACTGCGGGAAAGCATCTGATCTAAAGAGAATTGGAGCTAGAAGGCCAAAGGGCTCAAGCAGGGAGGTATTTAGGGAGAGAGAGGGTTGGCTGTAGCAGTCCCAAGCCCCAGAAAGCCTTGTGGATGATGCAGAGGGTCTTAAACTTGATCCTCGCAACAACCAGGAGCCAGTGGAGAGATTTTAGGGCTGGAGAGATGTGGTCCCTGGGCTTGTTGTTCCTGGTTTTGAGGCCAAGGATACGCCTCGCAGTGCTATTCTGGATTAGTTGAAGGGGTTAAGGGAGGAATTAGGCAGACTGAGGAAGAGGCTGTTGCAGTAGTCCAGCCTGGAGAGGACCCGAGATCTGGAGACAGAATCCTGCAACCATTTCTAAAGAACCAAGGGTGCAGTTGCCCGTTTCCCCCGTACTCTGTGCCTTTATGTGACATTTCATCTGTTCAACAGACTGTCCTTGACTATCATTTAAAACGGAGGTATGAGTCATGTGTCTTCTGTTAAACTGACTTTTTGACTGGCTATCATTTAAAGCTGGGCTGGAACGGATGTCTCCTCTGCTAAATACCACCTACCTCTAACTACACATTATTTGAAGCTGTTCTGGGAGTGAGGTCAGCTTGAGGTGAAATAATGCAGTCTCTTGCTGATTGCAAGGGCATTATTGCAACTGTTGAACATGAGTTAATCTTTCAGGATGTATATTAACTTGACACAAAATTTGTATTGCATTAAACCTACTCTGAGCATTCTTAATGTCACATTTTTGTTTTTAACCAACATGGCAAATTAAAGGACACTTAAATCAGTTTGTCACGTTGACCCGTATTTGATGTGCCACCACCCTGCCCTACCGGGTTGTATTTATGCCCCCCGACCCCCGGTTTACCCCACTAAAAGTCGTACCATTCCAAAGTTATAAACCAAATTCGTTTCTATGCATAATGTAATATTTGAAATATGCCTTGAATTTGCCAATGGACAGCATCTGGTGTTTCAGCACATGACTCATGTAAGGAAGACTATATGATGGGTTCTATGAATGATGGATTCGAAATGAGATGAAGGGCCTGCTTTGTTCTCGTGCATTAGCTGAACAAATAGCTGGTTTTATTTCCAGGCAGGGGTCAAACGTGCCACATTAATTGGAAGAATATACATTTGAAGCTCAGGAAAAAAACAAATAAAAAAATAAATAAAACAATTCCGATCAACAGATGACAATCTCCTGTAAGACCCTAGATTTGATTTAATTTTAAAGCATTTAGAGTATTTTAATTCTCTCCAAAGGAGGTTCCAAAGGTGGGGGTTGCTCGGAGGTGAAACTCTGCTAAATTTTAAGTATGCACAATATCAGGCTGAACTGAACATAAGTGTTCTTCAAACCACTACAAAAGATCCATTGCTTTTCAACATATATACACTGATATATTATGTAATAGCCACCCAGTTTATGTAATGTTCACCTAGTTTTTATGGACTTCATAAAATAATCTGACAGTTTCTGATTAAATGAATGTACTATCACAGAGAAGACATGCATTACTTACCGTAATAGCATTTCTGATAATTGTATCAGCTTAGATAATTGTATCAGACCATATGCACATTCTGTGCATATGGTCCGACATCCATTGGTAACCGCAGAGTATTGCATCTTGTCTTTCGTGGACCGAAAGGGGACGTCGGCATAGGTGTGTCTGTAACACTATCCCTATCGTGACGTGTGGTGTACCCAAAATCGCTCACGTGCCGAGGTCCCTCCGATTGTATTTTTTCTGCCATGAGGGAGCCCAAGGCTATAGTGAGTGAGTACATAAAGAGAGAAAGTAGTAAGACGTCTATGTTCCTTCCACCCCGAGCGGGGAGGTAGGGAGGGCGCATCTGAATCGAAGCAGGTACAATCATCAGAAATGCTATTACGGTAACTAATGCATGTCTTCTGATGCTTGTTAATCTGCTTAGAATCACATGCTGTGCATAGACTAGCGAGCAGTACCCGGAGTTGGAGGTGGGTTGTGAGAAGGAACAGTAGAGAAAACATGCCTTAGTACTGCTCGTCCCACCTGGGAATCAGACCTAGAATGAGTGTCTAGGCAATAGTGTTGTGTAAAGGTGTGTATAGAACTCCAGGTTGCCGCTTTGCAAATGGACTCAAGAGGAACATTTGCAATGAATGCTATGGATGCCTCAGTGCCTCGAGTAGAATGTGCTTTTGGCTTGAAGGGCAGTTCTCTCTTAGCAAGAGTGTAACATAGTGTGATGCATTTGACAATCCACATTGAGATAGCTGATTTAGAGACAGGATCCCCTTCTCTACCAGCTGCTAATGAAACTAAGAATTGTTTAGTGTTCCTTAGTGGTTTAGTTCTTTCCAGGTAAAAACATGACTGCCCTGCACACGTCTAGTGTGTGAAGGCTTCTTTCAGCCATGTTAGTAGGGTTCTGGAAGAAAGTGGGTAGTTCGATTGATTGGTTCACATGGAACTTAGAGATGAATTTGGGCACAAACCTGGGATCTGTGCGCAGAACTACCTTATCTTTGTGGACTATAACAAAAGGGTCTAGAACAGAAAGAGCCTGTAGTTTGCTAACCCTTCTGATAGAAGTGATAGCCACTAGGAAGGCTGTTTTATAAGTCAGGTCTTTCAGAGTTGCTTTATGCATAGGCTCAAAGGGAGCTCCCTTGAGCCTGGTCAAAACCACATTCAGATCCCATCCAGGGGCTGTGTGAGAGATGGGAGGATAAATCCTCTTAACCCTTTCCATAAAGGCTTTAATCACCGGTATTTTCCACCACAATACCTTTTATTGTGATGTGGTGTAGGGTGACAGAGCAGCCAGATAAACCTTTAGGGAATTGAAGACTAACCCAGTGTCCAACAGGTGGGTTAGATACAGCAAGCACAATGTACGAGGGTGAGCAATTGATGGGATTGACGCCCTTGGAATTGCACCAGATGACAAAACGTTTCCATTTTTGCTGGCATGGCAATAACGTGTATTAGGTTTTTTTCTCGCTTCCCCGAGTATGTCCATGCCCCTCTGAGGGAGTTGCAGGTGTCTAAACTCTATGATCTCAGGAGCAAGGCTGCTAAGTTCAGAGTTTGTGGGCATGGGTGTAGGGTCACCCCCCCCTGTCCTGAGACAACATGTTGTACGGGCAGGGAAGCTTGACTGGTGGGGAGAGGGACATTTCCATCAGGTGAACGAACCAGGGTTGGCGGGCCCACATGGGGGCCACCACTTTCATGGTAACTGGTTCCTGGTGCATCTTGTGCACTATCTTGTTGAGAAGGGGGGACGGAGGGGAGGGGGAAGCGTAGACCCATTTCCCATACCATGTTATCCAGAGACCGTTCCCCTTGGATCGGTTCTGGGGGTTCCTGGAAGCGTAGTCTTGGCATTGGGGGTTCTCCTGATTAGCAAACAGGTCAATCTCTGGGAAACCCCATTCTGCGAAGACGTTGGACACAATGTCTTCGTGCAGTGGCCATTCGTATTCTTTGGGCAGAGGGAAATCTCTGCCGAGTACGTCTGCTAGAAGATTGAGTTCCCCTGGAACATGTTTGGACAACAGAAACATCTTGTGTCTGAGAGCCCATATCCAAATGTTCTGGGACAGCTTGGATAGCCCTGGAGAGTGAGTGCCCCCCTGTTTGTTCAGGTAATACATAGCTGTAGTGCTGTCCATTAGAATCAGCACCGTCTTCCCTTGCAGTTGCACCTGAAAGGCTTTCAAAGCCTTGAACACCGCTAACAGCTCCAGTAAGTTTATATGGTTGGACGCTCATTGTGGCGACCAAACTCTGTGTGCTGTCTTCTGAAGCAGATGAGCTCCCCACCCTGTGAGAGATGTGTTTGTCGTGAGAGTGGCTTCCACTGCAGGGGTGGTGCAGGTCTTCCCCTTCAAGAGGTTTTCTCTTGACCACCACTGCAGAGAGAGAACGAGGGCTGGCAAGACAACTACCAGATCTTCCAATTGTCCGCTGGCCTGACACCACTGGCTGTCGAGCCACTCTTGCATGGGATGCATGCGCAGCCAGGCGTGGAGAACCAAGTATATGCATGACGCCATCATCCCTAGCAAATGCATGGCTTTGCGTACCGTCACCTCCCGACTGGCTACATATTGAGGGATCTGAGAAAGCATGTTCTGAACCCAATCGTTGGAGGGGAAGACGAGGCCGTCTTCCGTTCGAATTAGAGCTCCCAGAAATTGTTTTACTTGGCTGGGGACTAAATTGGATTTCTTTTCGTTGATTGAGAACCCAGGCTGAAGAGGAGATCCACTGTTTTTTGGGTGTTCGAAAAACAA
This sequence comes from Ambystoma mexicanum, assembly GCF_040938575.1. Taxonomy (NCBI): domain Eukaryota; kingdom Metazoa; phylum Chordata; class Amphibia; order Caudata; family Ambystomatidae; genus Ambystoma; species Ambystoma mexicanum. The sequence continues at coordinate 949,196,522 of NC_090933.1, read as the reverse complement.
GCGTCGAACGAGTCCCCCGTGATGAGCAGTCGTCGAGGTAAGTGTAAACTGGGACTGATAGTCTGCGCAGGTGTGCTGCTGCCACTGCCAGGACTTTGATAAACACCCTTGGCGCTGAGGTGATGCCAAAGAGGAGTACCTTGAATTGGTAATGCCTGTCCTGGATCATGAATCTTAGATATTTCCTGTGCGCTGGCAACATTGAAATATGAAAGTATGCATCTTTCATGTCCAATGTTGCAATGAAGTCCCCTTGTTTCAGCAATGGGATCACCTCCTGCAGTGTTAGCATGCAAAACATCTGGGGTTTTATAAACTTGTTCGCTGGGCGCAGGTCTAGAACAGGGCACATGGTGAGATCCTTTTTGGGTACAAGGAAGTACACTGAATAAATACCTTTGTTTACCTGAAGAATAGGGACGGCTTCTATGGCGTCCTTTCCCAGCAGTGCTTCCACCTCTTGGATCAGGATCTCCAGATGGTCCGGTGAAAGGCACCATGAGCGCGGCAGTCATTTAGGATAATGTCATTCCGTGGAACAATGACCAAAGCAAATATTTGACAACTTGGATCACGGTGGACTTGGATACTGTGCCTCCTTAATGGCAAGTTGCATTCAATAGGTCAGAGGGAAGGTACATCAACCCGCACCATTGACAAACATTCAAGACACATTGTCCAACAAGAGTCGCCGCATTCCTTGTAACCGTCCATGACAAATCGTAGACACCCTGAGCCTGCTGTCACTTTTGCAATCACCTCTGGAGGAGTGCAACACTAGTGGCCTTCTCTTCCTCCGCAATCTGTTGTGGAGATGGCCCCATCGCCCTCCCACCATGGCGAGCCGTGTGTTGCAAGAAGGCATACCAGCCTGCCACTGACCCACTTAAGTATCCAACCAAGAAAATAAGACTCTTGGATGGCAGCGAACTCCACACACATGGGAAACGGTTCATAAACGAAGCTCAAGGGCTCAGGGCCGCATAGCCACCCCGGGTTGGGGCAGGGGCAAAGGGAGGGAATTGACCCCCTAACCGCTCCAGTCTCCACACCCAATTGGTGGCCTGCCCCCATCTGGCAATTAACTCTTTGTGGAGCCGCAAAGGTGCTTCTTTGCCCAACCGTCTTTCACAGGCTTCGTTTACTTAGCCCGAGTTCGTTCTTCTGGCCTGACACTACTGAGATCAATGGGCCAGGATTACAACGGCGTGGGGGCCATCACTATTAAAAGCAGGCTACCTACATGCTGGGCACGCTATTGTTTTCCAAATGTGCAGCTTTCACTGGTCTAGAAAAGAAAAAAAAATATTTCCAAACTGAAACATGCTTCTTAAACTTTGATTCACTAGTTTTCTAAGGAATTGCAAAAAGTCATACTGCCAGTTTAAAATATTTAACATCTTATCCAGAGTCAATCAAACTGCTAAGCCTACCCTGGTAGCCTTCTACTGTAGGGCATGTCCATTGAACCTTTAATATGCCGGTCAGATAGCACAGTGAGTAGGGCGCTCGCTTTGACATCTGTGCAGAGCCTGCTGATGCAGGTTCGAATCCTGGCAGGGCCAAACTCAGCCTTTCATCCTTCCAAGGTCAATAAATGAGCACCACACAGCGCTCAGATACCGGAGGGTTCGTAGCACTATATAAATGCTAAATTATTATTATCATTAATATGTTCTAAATCACTGCATTAGGAGTTCGACAGCATTTCATCTCGAATCACACTGACCCTGTGCATACATTCATTGACAGGGTATCAGCGGCGGCTTCTCAATAATGGCCAAGAGGGCGTCGACCCACAGGCAACCGCGTCCATTATGGAGGAGCCAACCCAGTGGCGCTCCTCTGCCGCCTTGAACTGTCAAAAGCAAACACAGTTTCCGTTTGACTGTTCTGTTCCTCAGCCTCACATAGCCAATGAACCATGCAAAGCTGGAGGTTCGGGGTTATGCTTGCCCAAACCTTGCATGGCCCCTTGGAGATGCTAGCTGAGGGACTGCATTTTTGTATGTACGAGGAAGGTATTCCTGCATGTTATTTTCTTTTACTGGGCATCTATTAAGGATGACTAGTTAAAAATACCATGCCTACCCCTTGTGCCCTCAGTGGCATTTTTTACTGGGCATTTGTGATAAAGCAAGCATGATGAAGGTTATGCAACTAATTTGTATTGGGTATCTTTGATAAAGTAAGCATAAGTGTTATTACATGGCTAGACTGGCATTTTGATGCAGCCAGTTTGGACATCATACTGTGTCATGGCATTTTTAACGGTAAAGCCAACTGGAGTATGTCCTTACGTGGGGATATTTTTTTTGGGGGGGTATTTATAATGCTCTTATACAGCAACTGGTTTTTAAGGTGCAACAAGACAGATATGGGGGCGCGGGGTGGGGGACACATGACAGACAAAAACGGTCCTACTAGGCCTTGTGACATTCGGATCGTGCAAGTGCAGAACAGATGTGCAGGCGAGTGAGGAGGAGTCGGTGAGCACGGGACACGCTGGTGCTAAGGAGGGAAAGTGCAGGTCAAAGTGGAGAGCACACAAGTGCGGGGGTGTGAGGAGGATTGGGCGAGGGGGGGAAACATGCTAGGGGAATGCAGAAGTGCAGGTCAACAAGCAAGTGCTAGGACGTTGCCGAAGGTCACAAGGTGGTGCAGGCCCAGACAGGCTAGTGCAGGGGGAGGGACCTCGGGCGGGCAAGTGCAGTTTGGGGTGGGGGAGGGGATGGGGGATTGGGGAGAACAAGTGCTGGTGAAGACTGGGCGAGGAGGGCCTGGTGCCCTGCATGAATCAAAAGGAACCAGGCAGCCAGTCAATGCGGCCAAGGGGGGACATTAGCCAGAGAGAGGGAAGGAAGAAGAGAAAAGGAGGGTTCTTGAGGCGCTTCCAGAACTTAAGGAGGTCCAGCTCAAGTCTGAAGGGGGTAGGGAGGCCATTCCAGAGGATGGCTACTGCGGGAAAGCATCTGATCTAAAGAGAATTGGAGCTAGAAGGCCAAAGGGCTCAAGCAGGGAGGTATTTAGGGAGAGAGAGGGTTGGCTGTAGCAGTCCCAAGCCCCAGAAAGCCTTGTGGATGATGCAGAGGGTCTTAAACTTGATCCTCGCAACAACCAGGAGCCAGTGGAGAGATTTTAGGGCTGGAGAGATGTGGTCCCTGGGCTTGTTGTTCCTGGTTTTGAGGCCAAGGATACGCCTCGCAGTGCTATTCTGGATTAGTTGAAGGGGTTAAGGGAGGAATTAGGCAGACTGAGGAAGAGGCTGTTGCAGTAGTCCAGCCTGGAGAGGACCCGAGATCTGGAGACAGAATCCTGCAACCATTTCTAAAGAACCAAGGGTGCAGTTGCCCGTTTCCCCCGTACTCTGTGCCTTTATGTGACATTTCATCTGTTCAACAGACTGTCCTTGACTATCATTTAAAACGGAGGTATGAGTCATGTGTCTTCTGTTAAACTGACTTTTTGACTGGCTATCATTTAAAGCTGGGCTGGAACGGATGTCTCCTCTGCTAAATACCACCTACCTCTAACTACACATTATTTGAAGCTGTTCTGGGAGTGAGGTCAGCTTGAGGTGAAATAATGCAGTCTCTTGCTGATTGCAAGGGCATTATTGCAACTGTTGAACATGAGTTAATCTTTCAGGATGTATATTAACTTGACACAAAATTTGTATTGCATTAAACCTACTCTGAGCATTCTTAATGTCACATTTTTGTTTTTAACCAACATGGCAAATTAAAGGACACTTAAATCAGTTTGTCACGTTGACCCGTATTTGATGTGCCACCACCCTGCCCTACCGGGTTGTATTTATGCCCCCCGACCCCCGGTTTACCCCACTAAAAGTCGTACCATTCCAAAGTTATAAACCAAATTCGTTTCTATGCATAATGTAATATTTGAAATATGCCTTGAATTTGCCAATGGACAGCATCTGGTGTTTCAGCACATGACTCATGTAAGGAAGACTATATGATGGGTTCTATGAATGATGGATTCGAAATGAGATGAAGGGCCTGCTTTGTTCTCGTGCATTAGCTGAACAAATAGCTGGTTTTATTTCCAGGCAGGGGTCAAACGTGCCACATTAATTGGAAGAATATACATTTGAAGCTCAGGAAAAAAACAAATAAAAAAATAAATAAAACAATTCCGATCAACAGATGACAATCTCCTGTAAGACCCTAGATTTGATTTAATTTTAAAGCATTTAGAGTATTTTAATTCTCTCCAAAGGAGGTTCCAAAGGTGGGGGTTGCTCGGAGGTGAAACTCTGCTAAATTTTAAGTATGCACAATATCAGGCTGAACTGAACATAAGTGTTCTTCAAACCACTACAAAAGATCCATTGCTTTTCAACATATATACACTGATATATTATGTAATAGCCACCCAGTTTATGTAATGTTCACCTAGTTTTTATGGACTTCATAAAATAATCTGACAGTTTCTGATTAAATGAATGTACTATCACAGAGAAGACATGCATTACTTACCGTAATAGCATTTCTGATAATTGTATCAGCTTAGATAATTGTATCAGACCATATGCACATTCTGTGCATATGGTCCGACATCCATTGGTAACCGCAGAGTATTGCATCTTGTCTTTCGTGGACCGAAAGGGGACGTCGGCATAGGTGTGTCTGTAACACTATCCCTATCGTGACGTGTGGTGTACCCAAAATCGCTCACGTGCCGAGGTCCCTCCGATTGTATTTTTTCTGCCATGAGGGAGCCCAAGGCTATAGTGAGTGAGTACATAAAGAGAGAAAGTAGTAAGACGTCTATGTTCCTTCCACCCCGAGCGGGGAGGTAGGGAGGGCGCATCTGAATCGAAGCAGGTACAATCATCAGAAATGCTATTACGGTAACTAATGCATGTCTTCTGATGCTTGTTAATCTGCTTAGAATCACATGCTGTGCATAGACTAGCGAGCAGTACCCGGAGTTGGAGGTGGGTTGTGAGAAGGAACAGTAGAGAAAACATGCCTTAGTACTGCTCGTCCCACCTGGGAATCAGACCTAGAATGAGTGTCTAGGCAATAGTGTTGTGTAAAGGTGTGTATAGAACTCCAGGTTGCCGCTTTGCAAATGGACTCAAGAGGAACATTTGCAATGAATGCTATGGATGCCTCAGTGCCTCGAGTAGAATGTGCTTTTGGCTTGAAGGGCAGTTCTCTCTTAGCAAGAGTGTAACATAGTGTGATGCATTTGACAATCCACATTGAGATAGCTGATTTAGAGACAGGATCCCCTTCTCTACCAGCTGCTAATGAAACTAAGAATTGTTTAGTGTTCCTTAGTGGTTTAGTTCTTTCCAGGTAAAAACATGACTGCCCTGCACACGTCTAGTGTGTGAAGGCTTCTTTCAGCCATGTTAGTAGGGTTCTGGAAGAAAGTGGGTAGTTCGATTGATTGGTTCACATGGAACTTAGAGATGAATTTGGGCACAAACCTGGGATCTGTGCGCAGAACTACCTTATCTTTGTGGACTATAACAAAAGGGTCTAGAACAGAAAGAGCCTGTAGTTTGCTAACCCTTCTGATAGAAGTGATAGCCACTAGGAAGGCTGTTTTATAAGTCAGGTCTTTCAGAGTTGCTTTATGCATAGGCTCAAAGGGAGCTCCCTTGAGCCTGGTCAAAACCACATTCAGATCCCATCCAGGGGCTGTGTGAGAGATGGGAGGATAAATCCTCTTAACCCTTTCCATAAAGGCTTTAATCACCGGTATTTTCCACCACAATACCTTTTATTGTGATGTGGTGTAGGGTGACAGAGCAGCCAGATAAACCTTTAGGGAATTGAAGACTAACCCAGTGTCCAACAGGTGGGTTAGATACAGCAAGCACAATGTACGAGGGTGAGCAATTGATGGGATTGACGCCCTTGGAATTGCACCAGATGACAAAACGTTTCCATTTTTGCTGGCATGGCAATAACGTGTATTAGGTTTTTTTCTCGCTTCCCCGAGTATGTCCATGCCCCTCTGAGGGAGTTGCAGGTGTCTAAACTCTATGATCTCAGGAGCAAGGCTGCTAAGTTCAGAGTTTGTGGGCATGGGTGTAGGGTCACCCCCCCCTGTCCTGAGACAACATGTTGTACGGGCAGGGAAGCTTGACTGGTGGGGAGAGGGACATTTCCATCAGGTGAACGAACCAGGGTTGGCGGGCCCACATGGGGGCCACCACTTTCATGGTAACTGGTTCCTGGTGCATCTTGTGCACTATCTTGTTGAGAAGGGGGGACGGAGGGGAGGGGGAAGCGTAGACCCATTTCCCATACCATGTTATCCAGAGACCGTTCCCCTTGGATCGGTTCTGGGGGTTCCTGGAAGCGTAGTCTTGGCATTGGGGGTTCTCCTGATTAGCAAACAGGTCAATCTCTGGGAAACCCCATTCTGCGAAGACGTTGGACACAATGTCTTCGTGCAGTGGCCATTCGTATTCTTTGGGCAGAGGGAAATCTCTGCCGAGTACGTCTGCTAGAAGATTGAGTTCCCCTGGAACATGTTTGGACAACAGAAACATCTTGTGTCTGAGAGCCCATATCCAAATGTTCTGGGACAGCTTGGATAGCCCTGGAGAGTGAGTGCCCCCCTGTTTGTTCAGGTAATACATAGCTGTAGTGCTGTCCATTAGAATCAGCACTGTCTTCCCTTGCAGTTGCACCTGAAAGGCTTTCAAAGCCTTGAACACCGCTAACAGCTCCAGTAAGTTTATATGGTTGGACGCTCATTGTGGCGACCAAACTCTGTGTGCTGTCTTCTGAAGCAGATGAGCTCCCCACCCTGTGAGAGATGTGTTTGTCGTGAGAGTGGCTTCCACTGCAGGGGTGGTGCAGGTCTTCCCCTTCAAGAGGTTTTCTCTTGACCACCACTGCAGAGAGAGAACGAGGGCTGGCAAGACAACTACCAGATCTTCCAATTGTCCGCTGGCCTGACACCACTGGCTGTCGAGCCACTCTTGCATGGGATGCATGCGCAGCCAGGCGTGGAGAACCAAGTATATGCATGACGCCATCATCCCTAGCAAATGCATGGCTTTGCGTACCGTCACCTCCCGACTGGCTACATATTGAGGGATCTGAGAAAGCATGTTCTGAACCCAATCGTTGGAGGGGAAGACGAGGCCGTCTTCCGTTCGAATTAGAGCTCCCAGAAATTGTTTTACTTGGCTGGGGACTAAATTGGATTTCTTTTCGTTGATTGAGAACCCAGGCTGAAGAGGAGATCCACTGTTTTTTGGGTGTTCGAAAAACAAGCGTCGAACGAGTCCCCCGTGATGAGCAGTCGTCGAGGTAAGTGTAAACTGGGACTGATAGTCTGCGCAGGTGTGCTGCTGCCACTGCCAGGACTTTGATAAACACCCTTGGCGCTGAGGTGATGCCAAAGAGGAGTACCTTGAATTGGTAATGCCTGTCCTGGATCATGAATCTTAGATATTTCCTGTGCGCTGGCAACATTGAAATATGAAAGTATGCATCTTTCATGTCCAATGTTGCAATGAAGTCCCCTTGTTTCAGCAATGGGATCACCTCCTGCAGTGTTAGCATGCAAAACATCTGGGGTTTTATAAACTTGTTCGCTGGGCGCAGGTCTAGAACAGGGCACATGGTGAGATCCTTTTTGGGTACAAGGAAGTACACTGAATAAATACCTTTGTTTACCTGAAGAATAGGGACGGCTTCTATGGCGTCCTTTCCCAGCAGTGCTTCCACCTCTTGGATCAGGATCTCCAGATGGTCCGGTGAAAGGCACCATGAGCGCGGCAGTCTGAACTGTGGAGGTCGGGCAAATTCCATGCAGTAAACATGGGCGACTGTCTTCAAGACCCACTGGTCGGAAGGTATCCTCTCCCATGCCGTGAGGAAAGATGTTAATCGCCCCCCCGACCGGGGTGACATGGGAGGGGACCTGGACTTGGTGGTCATTTCTGACCAGAGGTTGTGGCTCCTCTAGGATTGGGGCCTCTGCCTCTACCCTTGCCGCGTTTCTGACCCCTTGAGGGGTAGTAGTGGGCTTCCAGATGTTTGATTTGTGTTGAAGTTACCCGTGCTGTAGTTGTTTTGACCAGCACAGGCTTGACCTCGAAAGGACTGCCGAGAGTTATTACCCCTCTGGGAGGAGGGTTTCTATGTAATTTGTTGCAGAGACTTTAGAGCCTCATGCTCCTTCTTGGCTGTTTCCAAAGCCTCATCCACCGCTTTTCCAAAGAGGTTAGTCTCCTCAATGGGTTTATTAATGAGGGAGGCCAGAGTCTCAGGTTTAAATCCTGTCGTATGCGGCCAAGGGTGTCTTTTCAGTAGGGTCCCTTGAGCAGGAGACCTACCTGCAGTTTCCGCAGTGTCCAGGGTGTTCACCACGTTCTGGTTAATTAGTCTTCCTTCTGTTACAATGGAGAGAAGCTTTGACTTGGCGGGTTCGGGGACCTCTTGGAGGCCTTCATGGAGCAAGTTCCATTGGGCATCAGCATAGCTTGCTAATAGAGTAGTATTATTAGCAACCCATATAGTGTATGCGGCTGCTGACGTGACACGTTTGCCAAGGGCATACAGCCACTTAGATTCCTTGTCCGGTGGCGATTCCCTCGTGGCAAGGGGTACCCCTGCCTTTTTTCGAGTGGGAGTCACTACCAGTGAATCTGGGATGGCGTGCCCTTTGATGTATAGAGGGTCGGAAGGAGAAGGGCAAAATAATTTTTCGACTCTCTGGTTCACTGCCCGTGTTTGAGCAGGTGACACCAATGAGGGAGCTACCCTTCTCTTAACAGAGTTAAGGAGGGGGAGGGATTGACTCGCCAGAGGTTTTTCTTTAATGATATCCTCCACAAAATCCTGCTCAGGTACCACCTCTTGAGTGGCAATTTTAAAGTATTCAGCTGCTTTTTTCAACATGGAGTTGAATGCCATTTGGTCATCTACAGGAGAGGCCTGGCGAGCCGGGGTGGACGGAGGAGAGCCTAGGCACAAAACATCAGAGTCCTGATCTTGCTGTGTCCATGGGTCCTGACCTTCCTGCTGGGTTTCCTCTCAGTTGTCCGTAGTATCCTGTTGGTCTTCCTCATAGTTTTTCAGAAAAAAAGCTTCTTCTTCTTCTTCATTATAGATGTCTCTATATGTGTCCATCTGGACCACGTCTTCCTGTTGGAAAACATGAAACTGATCTTCCTAAATTTGAAGGTTAGGGTCTACCCGAGCCCTTTTCGGGGGAGGATGATCAGAAAAACTGATAATCTGCTCCAGCCGATCCATACACCTTTCAAATTTTTCTGTAGTCCATTTAGAAGACCCAAACGGGCCTGCGTGAGGAGAAACTACGTTCTCTGCCCTGTGGCAGGGCATCGGAAAGAGGCTCTCGACTATCCTTGTGAGCGTCGTCAGAATCGGGAACCCAATCCGCCGAAATGTTTTCCGTGGCGTGGCCCATAACCTTAGGCGGAACCGGGGTAAGGCCCACCGCCATCGTAATTCTTCGGATGCGGCTTTCGATAGTCGCCGAATCGTCGTGAGACAGTGGCTCTGATGGTTTAATCGGCAGGTGTAATACCATCCGTGGCACTAGAGGGCCTAGCGGTTGGTTTTCTGGTTAGAGGCCTAGCTGTAGTTTTAGGGCCTTCCGCGGCCTTAGAGACCGTCGAAGCGTCGGGCTCCCGCGCTTCAACGCATGTAGGTTTTGGAGTAGCGCCCTTAGCTGGTTTAGGTTGCCCAGTCGCAAAACGCTGCTGCGGATGCGGGGAAGGCTTTGGATCTGAACGATCCGAGGGAACAAACAAAGTTTTCGGCTGCCCTGTTGGCGCTTTTGCTTTTTTCGACAAAGATGTCGAAATCGGCATAGGGGTTGTGTGCTTAATGCGATGCGCTTGTACGCCCCTGTCGCAGGGTGTTGTCCCTGTAGCAAGATCAGAGTCAAGCCTTAAAGGGTTGGGTACGGGCGTGGCAGACCTAGAAGCATCCGCCTCAAGGTCTATAACATCCGTAACAGATGTTTGGTCATCCGAAGTACCCCCGTCACTTTCAGCGGGTGTGGTGGTGGGGAAAGGGGGTTCCACGCGTGACATACCATACGCAGCCCACCGCTTTACACAGCGCTCCTTAAGGGTCTTAGGCCGAAAGAGTTTGCACGCTGCACACTGCTTCTCGTCGTGCTCTAGGGGGAGACGGGCAGTACACATCCTGTGTTCGTCCTTCCAAGGATATCTGACCCTACAGTTAGGGCAGAATCTAAAAGGAGTCCTTTCCATAGCTAAAGGGAAGGATGACCAGACCAACAGGGAAAAGAGGGGAAAGGAGGAAAGACATACCGGCAATACGGCCACCCCGACCCCACTCTCCCTACTGTATAGGTCGGCCAGAGGACCCGACCACTTGCAAAATCCGGCCGCCGGATCTTAGATGCCGAAATCCACAGCTGTAGACGAATCCCCCGTAGTCTTTGTTGAAGATGTTCTTGTTGGGCGAAGTAACTTAACAGGGAATAAACCGACAATTTGGTAAAGATAAACAATGTCTCTAGTAAGAGCTCCGCTATAGGGCGACCAGTTATCTGGGCGGAAAAAAACAATCTGAGGGACCTCGGCGCGTGAGGGATTTTGGGTACACCACACATCACGATAGGGAAAGTGTTACAGACACGCCTATGCCGACGTCCCCTTTCGGTCCCTGAAAGCCAAGATGCAATACACCGCGGTTACCACTGGATGTCGGACTATATGCACAGCATGTGATTCTAAGCAGATTAACAAGCATCAGCAGAACAAGTCACAACTGGTAACGTTCTTTCGATTGGATGTTCCTCCAACGTATTCCTTTACCAAAATTCAGCTCCTTAAACTGGGAAGCATCCAGGCTATAGAATTTTGAAAAAGTATGCAGCGAAGACCAAGTTGCTGCTTCACAAATGGACCTTATAGGAACACCTCTTTGTAGGGCTGTCCCAGAGGCAATGCCTCTGGTGGAATGAGCCCTTAGACGTTCTGGTGGGTCTTTTTGTGCAAATCTGTAGCATTCTGAATAGTGATATTGTTTACTTTGTCACTGACTGACCCAATTTCTTTCCTGTGTAGCCAATAAACAGTTGATTGTCCACTCTAAGCTTAGAAAGCCTAGAGATGTAAAATCTTAAAGCTCTTTTCGGATCCAACCTGTGTAATCTTTCCTCCTCCTTACTAGGATGAGGTGGAGGATAGAAACAATTTTCTGACTTAAATGAAAATCAGATACCACTTTTGGTAAAAATGAGGGTTTAACCTTCAGCACAACTCTGTCCTTATGGAACACAGTATAGGGTGGCCGAGAAGACGGTGGCTGCAATTCGCTCACTCTTCTTGCAGATGTTAAAGCAACTAGGAAAGCAGTTTTCCATGTCAGTAATCTTAATGGACAAGTGTGCAAAGGTTCAAAAGGAGCACACATTAAGAATTTTAGGACCAGATTGAGATCCCAAATTGGTACTTGAAATGGGAAAGGAGGAAACACATTAGTGAGTCCTTTTAAAAATTGCACTACCAAAGGAATTTTGAAATAGGAGCATTCTTCCGACGAGCGCTTGAAGATGGAAAGCGCCGCAAGATAACCTTTAATGGTTCCAACATTTAGTGCTAGGGTCAGGAGGAAGGACAGTACTTCCGGAATAGAACATAGAAAAGGATTGACATTCTTTTCTCTGCACCAGTTGCAAAACTTTTTCCAACGGCAACGGTATAGAGACTTTGTTGCTGGCCTTCTTGCCGAAAGGAACACCTCCATGACGTCATATGGAAGGTTCCAATCCTTGTATCTCAGCCTTTCAGATACCAAGCGTGAAGGTTGAGCGTTTTGACCTCTGGATGGAGAACCTGACCCTCCATTTGAGAGAGAAGGTTCTTTCTCTGAGGAAGACGCACTGGGGGACAGATTGACATGTCTAGAAGGTCCGGGTACCACATTCTCCTGGCCCAATCCGGGTCAATTAGGATCATGAGGCTCCCGAAGCGTCTCAGTCTCCTGATGACCTGAGGAATGACGGGAATCAGAGGGAACGCGTATAATAGTGGGAATTCCACTCCACCACGAACGCGCCCCCCAGGGCTCCTCTCGGGGGAAATTCCCTTGAGCAATACCTTTCGCACTTCCGGTTGATTCCAGTCACAAATAAGTCCACTTGAGGGGTTCCCCAAAGGGTGAAGATCTCTTGAATGATTTCCTGAGCCAGTTCCCATTCGTGGGACACCGTGCTCTGCCTGCTCAGAACATCTGCCATCATATTCTCCTCCCCGGCTAGGTGAACTGCCATTAAAGAGATTCCTTCTTGAATTGCCCAATACCAGGGCTGCATTGCCTCTCTGCACAGAGGTGACCCCTACACCTCCTCTTTTGTTTAGATAATGCATGGCCACTGTGTTGTCCGTCATTATCAGGACATTCTTTCCCCTGACAGATGGCAGGAAAGCTTTCAGCGCTAGTCTGTTGGCTCTCAGCTCCAGAAGGTTGATGTGTAGTCTGAACTCTGATGGAGACTGCCGATTGCCAGATCGTTGGCATGAGCTCTCCACCCCCTGAGTGAGGCGTCCGTCACTACTGTGATCTCTGGCCATGGTTGCCAGAAAAGTTCTCCTTTCAGGATATTCTGTGAACAAGTCCACCATAGAAGATCTTGACGAACCTTGTTCGGAATCAGGAGAAGATCCGTCATTTGACCTGAGAATTGGGACCATTGAGTCTTTAGAGCCCATTGAAGGGATCTCATTCTCAGATGTGCCTCAGGATGCCATGAGGCCGAGTAACCTTCAGAAGTCGTAGGCCTGAAGATTCTGGGCATTTAGGAATTTGGAAACCATCTGAAGAATGTCTTGAGCCCTCGACCTGGGAGTCAAGCTCTTTCCCAGGGATGTGTCTAATACAGCTCCTATATATTGGAGCCGTTGAGAAGGTGTCATTTGTGACTTCTTCAAATTGAGGGAGAAGCCCAGTCTGTGGAGGAAGTGGCAGTTGACTTTCAGGTGATCCAGTATCTGTTCGGCAAAACGTGCTCAGATCAGGCAATCGTCCAGGTAGGGGTAGACATGAATCCCTCCTCTACTGAGGTGCGTTGCCACCACTACCATTAGTTTGGTGAAGACCCTCGGGGCGGAGGTCAATCCGAATGCCAGGATTCGAAACTGATAGCATGAGTCGCCAACTACGAACCTCAGGTATTTTCTGTGCTTGAGATGAATTGGCATATGAAAATAAGCATCCTGGAGGTCCAATGACACCAACCAATCCTGGAGTTGAAGGGCCTGAAGGATCTGGGAAAGGGTAACCGGGGAACTTGTTCAAGTTTCTTAAGTCCAGGATGGGTCTCAGTCCTCAGCCCTTTATGGGGGATCAAAAAATACGGGGGAGAACCATCCCTTGTTCCTCTCCGCTGCAAGTACTGGTTCTATAGCACCTTTCTCCAGCAGGGCTAAAACATCCTGCTGTAGGGGCGGGTCTGAAAACTTCAAAGGGTGTCTCGTTGGTGGATTGCTTTGAGGTTGCGTTAGAAAAGGAAGGTAGTAACCTTGGACTATTATTTCTAGAGCCCAAACATCTGAAGTAATGGCTCGCATTCTTGCAGATGCTGTGATAGCCTGCCTCCTACAGGTGTCTTGTGATGCAAGTCCTCAAAGGGGTTTTGAGGCGGTTGCTGCAGCCGCGGATGGCAGAGAGGCTGTAGCTGGAGCTGGCTTTGCACGTTTTCCACGTCCACCACGAGTGGCCTTTCTCTGGCCCCTTTGACTGGCCATTCCTCTCACCTTTCCATATGGAGTAGTAGTAGCGATAGGATCTTCCCCTCCAAGATTGACCTGGTGCACGAAAAGGCTGAGGTTGCATAATGGCAGCTCCCGAAGACTTGGCAGCTGCCTTTGAGGTCTGCAACCTCTCAAGGCTCTCGTCAGCCTTGCTGCCAAAAAGGTGAGACCCGTCAAAGGACATCTTCAGGAGACGGTTCTGCACGTCTGGTGCGAAGCCCGACTTCCATAACCACGCAAATCTGTGCATTACCGTGCTAGTGCACATGGACCTGCTCACACTATCTACAGTATCCAATCCAGATTCAAGGGATTCCTGCATAGCCTCCTTTCCATCTCCAACGATGGCTAGGAATCCTTCCCTTTCGTCCCCTTCTGGTATGTGCTTCGCCACCATCGCAATGCACCCCCACAGAGTGTACGAAAACTTTGCCAAGGCACATGTGGAGTTGGCTGATTTTAACGCCATACTCCCAGCTGAAAATGCCTTCCATGCCCAGCCATCCACACGCTTATCGTCCCTGTCCGGAGGGATAGAAGGGTACGCCAGTTTGTTAGAAGTTGTGGCTGCCTTTATGACCAAACTCTCGGGAGTGGGATGTTTAGACAGATAGCCGGGGTCGCTACTGGCAGGGCGTTATTTTGAAGTAAGGGATTTATTCACTGGCGGAATAGAATCCGGAGTCTCCCAATTTTTGGCCACCCTATTTTGCAAGGCTACGTGAAAAGGTAGCATTGGGGCTTCAGTAGGACCATGATCCAATATGTCTGTTAGATCATCTTGGATGAATTGGGTGGAGGTCTGGCCCATCCTAAATAATCTATTACCTTTGTCATTAGCTGACGGTAACTGGCATGTTCTCCTGGTTCTGGCCTACCAAAGTAATTTTCAGGAGATGTATCAATACCACTTGCATTGTGCAGTGATTCAAGCAAATCCCCTATCCTACTTTCTTCTGAAATCAGGCATTCTGGGACATTTGGGGTGCCATATTCCAGCCCAAAAGGTACATTCTCCTCATCAGATTTCCCCTGTTCTAAAAATTGAGGTCAGGGACTTGAACAACTCCTTCCTAGGAAGAGGTTTGAAAACCTTTTCTGGGAGAGGTGGAGGAGGAGTATTAATGGGTCATGAAGGCATTACAGGTCTTGTAGCCTTCTCTTTCCCTTTTTCTGGCTGATTTTGCCGACTTTGAGGGCGTCGAGGCACTCTTCGAAGACTTGCCTTTCAAGGTGTGTTAGGTCTCGGACGGCATCGGTAACCTCGAGCGGTCGACTCGACCGGCTTTTCTCGCTCGGTGTCCTAGAAGGTTATCTATCCTTCCTCTTTCGATCACCTGGGCTCGAGGGCGCGCAAGTGTCGGACCGATGACGCTCCCGGCTGGCTTCCGAGGAAGGCGCGGACCAAGGCTTCGCTTTCTCGAACACCTCCATCATTTTCACCCTGAATGCTTCCCATTCTTCGGATGATGAATGTTTAGTGGGACATTTCACCCTTTTTGGGGATTCGTCCGAGGTGGAGGGGGACCTGTGGCGTCGTTTCTTCGTTTTTTTTTTGTCGAAGACGACGAGCAATGGGAATCGCTTCGGGACCTGGACCGATGCCTTTCGCGTCGAGGAGACTTCTCCTCACGGGACCTCGACTCGATGCTAGAGGCTTTACGGTCGGATTTGCTACCTACCTGTGGTTTTCCACCTCCTCTCTCGCAAGGCCTTTCCCGTCATCGCCTGACACTTCGTACAGGCCTCCATGTAGTGGCCTTCTCCGAGGCACCACAAACACTTGGTGCTGGTCTGTGATCGACATTTTGAACCGCACGACTTGCACTTTTTGAAACCCGATCTCGGGGTCGTGGTCGATGACGAGGACATATTCGCTATATTTGCTATTTTCTCACAGAACTCGAGGTGCGGCGAATCTCCGAAGCAATGTATACTGCGGAAAAACGGAACTGGAGCCAACGGGCGCCGGACATGCTACTTATACACCCGATGACTTCACCCTCGACGCAGGCCTTCGAGGGACCATCGACTCGACAACATCGATGCACGGCGCCCTTTGCCGAAATTTTTTTCTGATGCAGCTAAAGCTGGATGGAATACATCTAAAATGAGGAATATGTTGGAGGACACAATCCACTCGAATGGCGATTGCTATAGCAGAAAAATGAAGCCAAAATGAACAGGGAACCTTCACTTCAAAATGAAACGTAACACATGCCATTCATGATATGCAGTTAGGGAATAATGCAGTACCGGTTCACATAGTGCTGCTCTGTATCTCATCAATACTTCGCATAATATTGCGATCTATACAGTGTTTTTACCGTTGAGCTTTTCTGCATTTCCTCCTGTTATTCAAACCTGGTCTTTGGGGCAAAATGTACTCAAGGCCCAATATTGTACACAAGATGGTTTAGTTTGTGGCACTATCCATACCGTGTATCTAGTGCTGTCTCCGGTCAGCACCTGCATCCCACAAGTGCACCTTCTTCAGAACAATGGATGAACCTTGACGTTATTGCAGCAGGAAAAGGCATTATTCCCACACCTCACTTTAAAATTCAGGCAGTCTTCATTTGCCTTTGATTCATCCCCACAGCAGGTAGCACTCCCTAAAAACATTTTTCTTTTTTAAACAGGAACAGAAAGTAGCCCTGGTAATCTGGTAACCAGACTACACCCCTTTTCGGATTTAAGATTTGCATCCTGGCCTTTATTAACAGGACAAGGCAAATACAGCCCAGGTAGAGATGCATATACAAAGGCTGGATTATGCAGATTACTTTCCCATAGGCGATCATCCAGAGAAGATTCCTGCCTCACACACTAATAAAACCACCCCCATTAAGATCCTAGCAGTCCTCAAGAACCTCCAGAATGCTCAGTCCAGGGCTTTGGCAACCACGGTTGAAAACCATCCCTCATTTTAAAAAGTTCACACATTTCCTTTCAGCTTTTCAGTCCAAGGAATGTGGCAGTTATTGGTGAGGCATTAGAAAGTAATTTGAAGGGATTTGCATCTGTTTTATTGGCCATGTTTTCAAGATGCCCGGTGCTTAATAACGCTGTGGTTATTGTGGAAGGTAGTCTGTACAGTGCTGAGCCGAAGACAGTCTTCATCTCCTTAACTATTCTTCATAAAAGCCTAGATTGCTCGATGACTACCATCAGAGTGAAAAGGTGACAAACGACCCCTCCCAAATATTATTAAAAGGATTTCCAAGTATGCAAGCTGCCCAGATCACAATTTCTCTTGCCCCAGAGTCTGTTTAGGGGCACATTCACTTCTGTTTCACACACAATCTCTCCACTGGCTGGCTAGCTAGCTAGCTAGCTAGCTGAGGGGCACCTCACTCTTATATTTGGGCACACCGGTGTACAGGCCTGATGGTTTGCGACCCAAAATCTTCTATCCCGGTTTCTTAATCTAATCCATTACTGGGGGTTAAGCGGTGCACAATGAGTGTCACAGTCCGTAGGGTAACAGTCAACAATGGTTGATGGTGCCTGTCTATCACTGCAGACTGGCCCCCAGAATGACAAACTACCTACCTGGTTTGGCCACACATCCACCTCCACCTTGCATGTATTCTAATGAAGACATCCTGCATAGGAGCTCATGCTACACTATACTTAACCTACTTCCAAGTAGGGCACCACTCCACCAAAGGAGTCTGGCAAGACATGGCACAGAACACACTTTGAAATCAATGCACCAGGCTGCCTTAATGTTACTGGCACAGTTTAGCCACTTAATTGCCTTACCTTCTGTTACCAACAACATGTACCTCTATACATAGTCACAGAATTAACATTCTGGAGTTTGATCTGGGGTACAAAGTATAGACACCCCCAGGCAAATAAGCCCCATGTACTTTCAGGATTGCCCCAGCACACAAGTCCCTTAGCCATCAACGTTACATTGTGTACCAATTTACAGTTCTCAAAAATCTGCCTTGGAACCACAACTCAATTATCACAAAACTTGAAGAAACTTCCACCCTTTTGCAGGACCACAGTCCACTTACACAGGACAAACACCAGGTACACGTGGGGGCGGGGGGTGCGGAACAGAGTCCACCCACTTTATTCAGAGGGGGAGAAATATTGATTGACCTCTTTGGATTAATTTATGAATTAAAGCTGCCCTTAGGGATCAAAACACAGTCATCAGGTTTGTAGGCTGGACACTTCACCGCTGTACTATATAACCTGATGAAAAATAAGCAACTGAAGGGGAAATATCCCATTTCGGCACTGCAAGTGCCAGGGAAAACATTTGTATTGGGTCTTGGAGAAGACATGCACACCTTTTAACGTTTTCAAAAAAAACTATTAGACAAAAATATCGTCTCTTGGTTTTGTGTGTGTTTATTTATGCCATTCGTCCTGTTCGATTTGGGTGGTTATGCAGAGCCAATTAAATGACATTTGCATATTTCACCTTGATATGCACATTTCTGGCGACGTCCCATCCCATCGCGTTTGTTGATGAGTCCCACCACTTTGATTTTTAGGACTTGACCCTTGACAAACACGCACTCATTCTACCAAAAAACATCTGCACGCTATCTCCTTGGTCCCTCCGTGTTTGCACCATCCAATTCCTGCTGTCACGTTCGCTTATCTTTCCCACTTATTTTCTGTAGTAGTCTAAGGTCAGGATACCACTGGGTGCATAGCACACCACAGACAAGCCTCCGCACACGGATACTATTATGGTGACGATTTTGTGCAGTGTGAAAGCTTATTAGTCAAACCTACCTCGTTTTGCTCAAGAACGGAAGGCCATGATCTTGTGCGCACATTGAAACACTGCAGCTTTTATAAAACGCAAGACTTTCTTATAATAACGGTTCTGCAACCGAAAGGAGCGTGCCAGTAATCTAAATACTGAAATGTACAGGGCCCTACTGTTCCACACTAGATGCTTGATTGAGTCAGTAGGTTTATTAAATTCACCAAAGGACTGCTTCAATTGAATCAAACCTGCCCTGGGGGCCTTACCAGGTTACATAAGGCATAAATTAGTTTTCAAAAATTGATTAGCAGAGATTGCTAATTAAAATGTTTTTGCTAAGCAAAACAACCTATTTCATTAGCATATTTGGACTATTTTTAATGTCACCATAGGTTATTTGTGCCAAACACATAACATGAGCAACAATACAGCATGTTTGTGTAAGGCTGAAGACAGGCATCGGTGATCTCAGTCTGTAAAATAAAGGTTAGCTGCATTAATGGACGCATAAATAAATAGACATGATAAAAAGGTTCTGAAAACAGTTTTCAGTGTATGGCTCCGTGCAGTTGGGTGCAGTCAGTGTTGTAAGGAAATGACCCATATATATGTATTGTATGCTTGGTCCATCATTAACGGTGTATGAAGTTCTGACAATAAATCAAAAACAAAAATGTTAAGGGAAAGTCATAGCCTGAGACCAGGTGCTTAGTATATGTTGTTGTGTCAGGTAGGGCAATTATCAACTTCAAGTGGACAAGAGGGCCCTTGCCTGTCACTGATATTGACTGTTTTTAAATAGTGTTAAATACATATTTTGCGCGAGGACAGGGCTGCTAACAGCCCTTAAACCCAAGCACCGTAGACTCAGTGCAGTATTCCAGCTCTGTGCACCCATGAAAGTGGCATTTATCGCTATTAGCACTCAGATGCCCTATGGGGTGCTGATACTTTTGTTTTCTTCAGAAAACTAAGCATTTGCGCCATTCATGATTCTGTTGAAAAGGAATTACTTATGTCCAATATTGGAAATGACTATTTCCAGGACATGGAGGTATGCAGGTAAGTTTGCAAGGGGGGGGGCGGGGTGGGGGTCGAGGTGTGGCACTCCAGTGGAAACTCAGCCTGGAGCACTGCCTCCAAGGATAGTGTAAAGGCTGGGCAGATGTGTAGTGGGCCAGCATGAAATGTGTGCGTCTACTTGCAGACTCAGCTTGCGTTCCCAGCCTCTATATTGGCCAGCTCTCTCCTGCAGGTGCTAATATATATTACAATCATAATCGTAGAGTACAGCAAGCTCTGGAGGCTAACTACATTGGATGGTATTGCAGTAGATCTGTAGCTGTACAGACTGGATGGAACAATTGATCACTACTTTGCATCATTTACTTGTCGCAAACATCAGCTTTGTATATTCATTATGTAAGAAGAACGAAAGTAAGAGTCTCAGTGGAATGGGTGGTGTAGCAGGCAGACAACTGGGCAAAATAGGTGGAATATTGTAGTTTGCGGCCACCTCGATTTCAGACTAGCTGGTATAAAGCAAAACAGAAAGGTGATGGGTGGAAGGTCTTGAATTAATCATAACCACGGGAAAAGCTTTGGGCAACTCTCCAGACCATCGTTTTTCAGACTGCCAAGCCATTACAGAAGGGGAAAAACCATATGCAAATCAAGCTTGGTCCTACCCCAAAAGGGGCAGTCCAGCCCGAACTGCTAGGACACATCCCTTCTGCACGAGACCACAAGCATCGCCAGACAAGTTTCAGCCTTGTTGGGCATCATCAGTGAGGAGTAGCTTGGGTCTCTAGGCCCGGGAGACTCGGGACCTACATCTGGACATACCCGTCCCACTCGGGGTGACTTTGGCAAAACAGAAAGGTGATGGCTGGAAGGTTTTGAATTAATCAAAACCACAGGCAAAGCTCTGGGCAACCCTCCAGACCATCGTTTTTCAGCCTGCCAAGCCATTACAGAATGGGAAAACCCAGAGCAATGCCAGTGGTTAACATTCAGTCTAAACCTTCCAGCCATCACCTCTTTGATTTAGCTGGTATAAAGCAACACAGTGATGAGAGAGAATGTCAAGGAATTTGGGATCCGTTCATGGGTTGAGCAACAGTTGGACAAATGTATGCAACTAGCTGTAGTGATACACGAAATTGCAACCTTGCCAATCAGGGCTTTAGATGACAGCATTAGCCGCTGAAAGCCAATAGTGTATTCAAAGTATGTGCTAAAAATGCTGACAGTAGTCTGTTGTAGCACTTCCATTATGCAGTAGTGAGCTACAAGGAATATGCAGGCCTAGTATGAGATAGGTCAAATTAAACATTGTTGATAGACAGGCAGGGAGGGCCCCTAGCCATGTAGCTAATAGGTTTTTGGAGTGTTTGGAACATCATGGCACCTATATAGCGCTTAGATAGCCAGTCTTAAGCGCTATAAACACTAAGCTATGAGTGCATGCCTTTTAGAGCTTGCAGATGGGGTTAATACATCCCTGCTTCCCTTAGAATATTCAGCCTCACTAACGTTAGCCCTGGCCCCAAGCTAATCTTCCTTTTCTCTGGGAAGGTACTGATAAGACATTCCTCAGCCAGCGCAGATGGGAACAAGGGAGGGGGTAGGAGCGAGCAGGGAGCATCTCAGAGAGAGCTGGGTTTTTTCCATGAGCCAGTTGCACAGGGAAAGTTCTGGAACTGTGCGTCATGGTGACTGACAGCAAGAAGTTATAAAATATCCATGCACACATGGATCAGGGGGAGATCGCCTGTGGACTTGATTCGTGTACAGTCAGGTGCCCGGAATTGGCTCTCACGGTGTCCTCCAGCCTTGTTTTTCTATGAGCGGGGCTTGTTTTACAGCTAGCTTATGAGAAACCCAGGTCTCCCAGGGCTGAGATTAAGGGACGTAAGACTGTGTTTCTCTATGTTTCTCTATATTTCTCTATGTTTCTCTATGTTTATCTAAATTCCATGTTTCACTATATTTTGCATTGCTCTAAGTGTTATGCTTTGTAATATTCTGTAACTTGAATCCCAAATGTATATGAAATTCACTGCTTAGAATAAATATGCTAAAGCTTTGAGGGTGTCATTTGTCACTAGCATGAGATCACTGCTCAGCACAATAGAACCTGTATTTTGGGCTGAATTGGGTATTTTTGCTCTCAAAGGGCTGGCCCCGAGGAAGATTTTGCCCAATATCAAGACATTTGGTGGCAGCTTTGTGGGATTGTGAAGAGCAGTGCCATGCTGACATGACAAATGGTGTGAGAGAACACAGTGTAGAGTGGGGAGCAGGCTGTCGCATTTCCTTGATGGTCTCACTGCAGCTCTGAGACTTCAAAAGGCAGCAATGTTGTGTCGGCTTGCCGTGGCCGATAGCTTGTGTGGTTAAGACTCCCTTCATGGGATTGGTGCCAGGGAGTACAAGGCAATAAACGAGCGGGAAATGGCTTTGTTTAAAGCACTCCGATGAATGGTTAAGAAAGATGTATGCTCAATTAGAAAAAGAATTTTATCATGTGGTTTCCCAAGTTTAAAGTTGTAATTTGGAATGCATAATGAGACAGAGTTCTCATCTCTATTCTGTCATGAGGGCAGGAAAGGAAAATAATTGCAAGAATTTGACATGCAAATTGTGAATAGTGATTTAACCATTGACTCAGCCCCAGTGTGCTAGCGAGTGGGGGCTGTAATGTTCGGAGGCGAAGGTTCGTCTTTTTTGATGTATGCTTTTGAAGGGTTGGCATTCCTGAATAATGAGGAAGGGGAATGAGCCATGCTTAGGAGAATGAGTAACATCTGTGCTGAGAGCCTAAAGAGTTTTTTTTCTTTCTTTTGGCAACTGTAAAATTCCATGTGCTAATGGTGGCAAATTCTGTTTAAAGGAAACACACTAAAATGGTTATATTGCATTTTAGGCTGTGCCATGCTTTTATTGGGTGAGAGACTCACTTAAAAGGAAAGTGAGTGAATGTTATTTGGATTTTCGATTTTTGTGTACTGATTTGAAATTGCAGAACCAGCTTGCAATGGTTGGGGGGAAAAACAATTTATATTTTTCTAAATTGCCCCTGGAGTATTTTTGACTGTCCCCATGCTATGCCATGGATTTGTGCTGTTGCCTCAAAAGTGATGTATGCTTTGAAAATAGTGACCTGTTGACTGTGATACATGGGGAAAAATGTTGTTGACACATTAAACAGCCCACAAGCAATAGAGTGTGGGTTGTTCTTGCAGAAAAAAAACGTGCAGGGAGCTGCACTAAATATGGCATTTTTATTTTTTAAATGCACTGAACTGAGTGGTTATAGTTTGGCAATGGTACAACAGAATGAAACATCTGTGTGTGATAAGATAGCACAAAGATTTAATGGGTTGTGAGTTCTCTTGAAAGATCGCACATTACAAGAAAAAAAAGACGCTTTGACATTTTGCAAAATTACATGGAGTAGAAAAATGACAAGAAAAGTGCCGCTTTTGAAAACAAGAGTCTTGCTGTGTGTGCAGAGCTTGTGCCTTGAAGCTGTCTTGGGCGAGGTGCGTGAAGGCAAACAAAAGCAGAAACAGTACAAGAAAGAGGTAATCTGGATGAATTGTCTGAAACGAGTGAAGCCGCCACAGTATAAGAGTTATAGGCAAAAGAGATAAGCTGCGTGCTAATGGCGCTGCCAGGTGCACACGAAAGATAAACATGCCTGCATTCCTGAGGAAGGGGGAGCAAAAACAGAGAGCTGTTCAAAAAGTAAAGAATTTGCCTAGTAAACTGTGGTACGGAGCAAAGGCTTCATGCAGGATGGCAGACGGGCACATCACATCTGAACATTTACCTATGCATCTGTGAATGGGCCAAGAAAAGACAGCTGCCCATTCCAACAGATATTACTGTGCAAACCGCATTCCCATGTGATGTGATGTGAAGTGAAGTAAAGCGCTATTGCTGTGCAAGCTGCATTCCAATGCTCCATGTGATGTGAACTGAAGTAAAGCGCTGTGCACTGGAGAAGAAACCTCTAGGCGCTTTGAGAAGAGAAAATACACATCTGGCAAACTGCAAGCTACATTGCCAGGGGATGGAGTAACTGACAAAGACATTATGGCCTTCCAGATGGAAGCAAAACTGACAAAAGTGCTTAGCCGTTTTGCAAGAGACAACATGCAGAGCGGGGCTTTGAAGTAAAACATGAACACTGCACATTAGCCATGATCCAGAAGCCACACGGCTTAGTGCAAGAATGAATGATTTGTTGAAGCAACAAAAGAAACTGACTCAGACTATCGCACTCAAAGGAGTGGTTCAAAAACAGCAAACGCCCTTTGAAAAAAAATGATGACAAGTGAAAAAACCAGAGGCTTGAAAAGACACTGCTAAGAAAAGAAAGATAAATACTGAAAGACTTTACCTTTGAAAAATGGAGTGATGCCAGCAGGGCAACCTAAACCAAGATCATGGGACACTGGAAGCAAGTTGGCGCCTGGCATTGGTGATCGCTTTGGTGAAAAAGAAAAGCATTGTGCGACCTGGGTACTTACTATATGGCTTTGTAAAAGCACAGATCAGTCTGAGGTACCATTGACCAGCTATGATTGCATTGCACAAATGAGTTTGTGATTAGGCAGTTACACCCCGTATGGTTGAGTGTAAATAAGCCCCCAGAAACATGCAGAAAGGTGATAAATAATTGCAGTAGCAATGACAAAGTGTGTAGTTACCTGATGAGACTTTTTGAAGATGGGGGTGGTATTATGGGAAGGGGTGGATAACGCTGATATTGAAGTTTTGATGACATCCTAACATTTCTGTTTGTATTTTGCCTAGGCAAAGCACGACAAGACATTTCATAATATAGGAAGATAATGTGCAGTTTGTGGGTGACACTGATCAAAGAAGGGTCAGACGCATTCTCAGAGAAAGCGAGCCACTGCGAACTGAACTGGCACGGTGCAGACTTGGCTAATTATCAAGTATTTGATGCTACACATTTAAATGACATGTTTTGCCCTTTCTTGTTTAAAGGACTATGGACAATGAATTGTGGACTGTAACATCAGGCACCACATACAGCTGTGTGACACAGCAATTGAATGCTAACACATTGAAAAATGGTTTTTAAATGCACTGTTGAGATGAATCTGAAAAAACCAAATGGTTTTACTCTTCCAACTGAATGGCTTTAACCAGAGATGTTTTGTTTTTTGAAAAAAAAAAATATTCTACATTGCACGTAGGCAGGAGAATGATTTATGAACTGTTGGGGCAGCAGAATTATGCAAGCAGGAGTGTAATTTATTTTGAGATAAGATGGGTGCGCACATCAAAGTCACCTGTGCGTAGGTTAAGATTCTTAATTGAAGTAATGCTGCCAAGTGTATGAGCTATAATTTGAAATGGTAATCTTTGAAACACTGGATACTTTTACAGCCAGCTTAAGGCAGGTAAATGAAACCATGACTGACTTGATGTTTGATTTTATGACACAGAGTGTGACACGGTTTTTTGTTAAACCAACCAGTTTCATGTTTTTGTGGGGACAGCTGTCTCCAGCACACTAATGCAAAGAGTCACCTTTTGATTGTAAACATTTGGAATAATTCTTTGGAAAAGCGCTGCAAATGAGTATCCACATGGAATTGCTAGAGTACTGGCCTGGCACATTGTCAGGCATCTTTTGTCACTGAATGGATACCACTTGTTTAATTTGTCTAATGTGATGTTTTTCTGACCAAGAACTGCAGCGAGTGTTCTCGCCAAGATTTAATGAACTATAACTTGACTAAATGAATTTTTTCCATGGTGTGATGAAACAGCCACTGCCGGATAGTAGTATGGTGTTTGTGGCTAAAGTTAATATTGTATATGGTAGATATCCCACTTGAAGAAGGGTATTCTCCAAGTCACAGAAGGTAGACACTGTGAACCTGTTAGATTTTCCAGTAGTAAGACAACATGTAAATTGTAGACTGGTAATGCACACCTTCATTATTACAGTGCTACACTTAGACATAGATTTATCATGAGGCAATGTTTCCTTAATACTACCAAGCTGCTACAAATGGAGTCCATTTCTATGGCCCATCACTAGAGTGCGCGTAGCTAGGGAGCTAGATTCATTAATAACAGGAGCTTTATATGCTTGTGACATAGAAACTGTGCACTATAAGCTAGCCACTATGGGTTCTGATGCCAGCTCTGCTATAGAACTTCTGGCCTAGTGGGGCCCATTGATATGCCCAGCACTGCTACAAGTATTGACAGCCAATTGAAGTTAACAGAATTTTAGACATGAAGACATTTTTGTCTGCCATAGGGCAGGTCAACAAGACTGCTAAATACACACAATGCATTGTATGGCAAACATTGTTAAATCAGCAGGTGTTGGCTTTTTACTGGGTGGGGGCAACCATCCTCCACACACTGGCACGCAGAGCTACAGTTACCAGCATACATATGGATTGAATTGCTTGCTTTTGATTGCATGAATAACACATGCCATGCTTTGATGTAAATTAGTAGAATTGTTTTTATTTAGACAACCTGGTGCCCATGGGTTCACCTTGTTCACGAAATTAGATGGTTTCTGGTTGGGTTCCACCTACCTGGGGGAAGTGTCTAGTCACACAGCCCATAGTCACACTTGAATGCCCTGGGATCAGGGGGAGGGTAGGCCCTTAGGGTGAAAGGCTGCCAGGTTTTAGAATTGGTAACCATACATAAATGCAATAGTGCATTGTAGATTAGACTACACTGGATTGCCTTGACATTTTAACTGCATGCTGCTTTTTAACTGACAATCAGTTATACAAAATTGATTTAGGTATTTTTGTGTAGGCCAGGTTTTGGCTAGAGTAAATGTCCATGTTCACTTGGCGTAGGTATTTTTGTGTAGGCCAGGTTCTGGCAAGGGTATATGTCACTGTTCACTTTGTGTACATTTTTGTTTAGGTAGTGTTTTACCTTGCATGCCACGCTAACTAACCGCTAGAAGATAGTTTGCTTAAACCTCTTGCAAAGCCCCTAGGTCTTTATCACTGCACTAAATACTATGTTGATAGGTATTAGTCAGCATTTGTCGCACAAACGTTGAATAGGGGTGGAATGTAGTGATACACGAAATTGCAACCTTGCCAATCAGGGCTTTAGATGACAGCATTAGCCGCTGAAAGCCAATAGTGTATTCAAAGTATGTGCTAAAAATGCTGACAGTAGTCTGTTGTAGCACTTCCATTATGCAGTAGTGAGCTACAAGGAATATGCAGGCCTAGTATGAGATAGGTCAAATTAAACATTGTTGATAGACAGGCAGGGAGGGCCCCTAGCCATGTAGCTAATAGGTTTTTGGAGTGTTTGGAACATCATGGCACCTATATAGCGCTTAGATAGCCAGTCTTAAGCGCTATAAACACTAAGCTATGAGTGCATGCCTTTTAGAGCTTGCAGATGGGGTTAATACATCCCTGCTTCCCTTAGAATATTCAGCCTCACTAACGTTAGCCCTGGCCCCAAGCTAATCTTCCTTTTCTCTGGGAAGGTACTGATAAGACATTCCTCAGCCAGCGCAGATGGGAACAAGGGAGGGGGTAGGAGCGAGCAGGGAGCATCTCAGAGAGAGCTGGGTTTTTTCCATGAGCCAGTTGCACAGGGAAAGTTCTGGAACTGTGCGTCATGGTGACTGACAGCAAGAAGTTATAAAATATCCATGCACACATGGATCAGGGGGAGATCGCCTGTGGACTTGATTCGTGTACAGTCAGGTGCCCGGAATTGGCTCTCACGGTGTCCTCCAGCCTTGTTTTTCTATGAGCGGGGCTTGTTTTACAGCTAGCTTATGAGAAACCCAGGTCTCCCAGGGCTGAGATTAAGGGACGTAAGACTGTGTTTCTCTATGTTTCTCTATATTTCTCTATGTTTCTCTATGTTTATCTAAATTCCATGTTTCACTATATTTTGCATTGCTCTAAGTGTTATGCTTTGTAATATTCTGTAACTTGAATCCCAAATGTATATGAAATTCACTGCTTAGAATAAATATGCTAAAGCTTTGAGGGTGTCATTTGTCACTAGCATGAGATCACTGCTCAGCACAATAGAACCTGTATTTTGGGCTGAATTGGGTATTTTTGCTCTCAAAGGGCTGGCCCCGAGGAAGATTTTGCCCAATATCAAGACACTAGCAAGTCACAGAATTAGGTTTGCCATTAAAAGCATTTGGCCGTGTGATCATGTAAGGTTTCAAAAGCGTTCACTCGTCAATATGATGCATTTTCCCTAACAAAGTGAAATATAGTTGACACTATGATATTTAGTTACACTAACCTTAACTTTACCGAAAAACATGGATACAATGCGGTTTTATTTAAAGTAGCAATACTGCAATTATGCAAGAACTTTCATATTTAGGAATGGAATTGCAGGACTGCCTTTTTAAAAAAAAAGTTAAATACTGGTCTTTGCCAAACTGGATATAGTTAGGTTACTTCTCGTTTGAAATTATTTGAAAAATAAAGAACTTCTCTTGCCTACCACTCCTACACAGGCCATTGACAGTTAAGAGTGGAGGAGATGATTACTGTTGCACTACCCCTCTATTCGCTCCTTTGAACTTGCAGTGAACAGAAAGAAAATGGTGGAGAGAGCTCCGAGGGCAAGAGAGGAATGCAAGGTGAGCTTTCATTGAGCAGTGGAATTTAAATCGCTAACTATGCTACACAAGTGCCAATTTAATTAGCAAACCTACAGAATTGCATAGCAAATTGTATGCAACACTGCTTATTTTAGGCTTTGTTACAACACAACTAATTTCTAAGACAACCAAGCATGCACACAACAGGTACACAAAATGCTAAATAATACGGATAATGTGCTAGTAGTTAACCATAAAACCTTATAGGCTGTAATAAGAGCAACAACAGGCAGCTCCTCTGAAAGCAGCCCAGTCTACCCTTATTTGATTCTTGATTTCCAGAATAAAGGCTTTAGGAAGCCTGGGTAACTGGAGCTTACAGAAATAATATGTTTGGTATTCTTTATGTGTGGCACAGCTCACATGTACCAAATGCAAACACTGAGGGCTAGCCTTTTAAATTTACGAGCAGTAGGTCGGTATTTGCATTGAATTCCTGTAAAACAAGAATTGGCAAAGTCAACAGTTTACAACATTAATGTACCTCATTCACTGACCGAGGTGATTAACCTGAAAGACAGACAACATGAAGTCCAACTACAAGTAACACATGCTAAAGAGAGCACGGGAGACATCAAGTATTTCTCAACTAGAAAACAAATATTTTAGGCGATAGAATATTACGCAAAGGAACGTTTGATAACACTGCATCCCTCTCCCTAATCCTTGCACGCACCTCAAGTCCTGAGCTGGCAAATGTCACTGCATGTCTAGACCACGGGACAGGTCAAGTGTGCGCACAAATGGCGTTTATAGAGCCCCCACACAGTTCAGGTGCTTCTCTACTTGCCCCTATGCCCAGAAACCATGCTCTCCATTTACGAATGTCACTGTTCTAGCTCTGCCTATGGTGCCCAGCGAATTTTCCCCTGCCTTGCTGATTAATATGGTAATACAGTAAAACAATCTGCGTTAAACACAAACTGAACTTGCAATACTGTTAACGTAGACCCATTTCATAAATTTCATAAATTATGCAGACTCCTCAAAAGATGAGCAGACAATGAGCTGCTCACATGCCGGTCCCAGGAGCGGGTGCATGGCATAAGGCAACCGAGTTCATATGCTTCTCACTATTGCCGCAGTAACCGTCCATTTACCTGTTAGAAAGTGTGCCTCTACCCAACTAACGTAAGGGGCAAGTAGAAGCCCCCATGGAAGGGACAACATCCCAGATGGCCACCTCCCACGTAAACATTTTGCATACAGAGAATAAGCAGAAGTACTAAAACTGCACCATAAACATGACAACTCTCTCCATTTTGAATGTCCATTAAGTAATATACTAGGCAACATGTATATAGTTAATTACCAGAAGAAAATGAAACTATGAAAAATCTACCCATAAGTGAACTCTAGCATAGCAATTTATTGTGCGTTTATCTTACTCATAAATCTCACACAACCATCTCTCGCACAACCATCTCTCGCACAACAACCCGCACGCACTTCACAACACCGCAACAACACATAAACTGCACCAACAGCACACGAGAACTGACATCGATCCACCAAGGCTCAACACCCGGTGTATACCAAGTTGAAGCTGCCAACAGAACACCTCCCCTCTCACTATCCTACTCCCGCTTCACCTACTAACCCATCCCACCTTCTCACTTGCAGATCCGCCAGAGCGCCTGGCGACCAACTCCGTTGGTGACGGTGCGCGGTACAAATACCTTTAACATTTAAGACTAGCAGTTCCTACTAACCAGCTCTCTGTCACAGGGCACATTAGCGCCAAAAGGAGCTAGTTTTGGTATAACAATTCCAGGCTAGACTATGGCAAATGCATCGTACTACCAAAATATGCACTTTCTAGGTTACAAGAATTAACAACTTGCAGCCACGAAAATTCTTTTGAACAGACAAGGACATGCATCTAGTAAGTACAGATTGCTAGGACACATTTTACTGGCTTCCAGTGAGGAAGGAGTCATGAAGGCATTCCACGTTGTCCATAAGCCCAAGCGGTGTCCGGACATTTCATCGTAAACAATTGGTCGACAGGACATTTGGTCGACGTAATTTCGTCGAAAACCAAATGGTCGAATTTTTTTATTGATTTATATATATATTTTTAAGGTTGTAGTTTAGGGAAAAAAAGGGTTTTTTTTTTTTTTTTTTTAGAAAAAAAGGCGGTTGGGGGGACCCCCTCCCCCCAAAAAAAGGGTAAAAATAAAAAAAAAAAAAACAAATTCGACCATTTGGTTTTTGACCAAATTGGTTCGACCACTTGTCCAGTCGACCAATTTTTTTCGATCAAATGTCTGGTAACCAGCCCAAGCATAGCCATATCTCATCCTTCAGAGCCACTTCCTATAAATTATGTTATGGCCCACACCTGTGGTTTCCCAAATAGCTTTTTACCCAAGACTCTAAAGTTCAATGTGGCCTGCTCAGGTAGTAGTTATTTCACTGTTCTAGGTGCCCTAGAAAGGAATAGCTTACCCCTCCAGCTTTAATCTACTTTTTCTATCATCTAGAAAATAAATAACTCTTCAATATCACAACTGTCTACCAGTGACAAGATGCCAATCTTGGGCAATTGTCCTTTACAAGCACCTATTAACATAACATGAAGAGTGGCTCCTCACCACCAGGCTGTCTGTTGGGCCACTTTGCTACAAGCCGGCAGCAGCCGCAGAATCTTCTCCACTGTGTTATTTCAGTCACAGACCTCAACAACACAGAAGGATCTGCTTTGTCATTACTCAGGAAGTAAGTATTTAGTCACTGATTTGCACCGTTTAACTTTGCTCTACATTAAGAATATAACTTGTAGGTTTTTCTTGGAGAACCTTTTGCCAATGAGCAAATAAGAGCACTCTGGGTGGGATGTAAGCAACCTCTCAACCTTGAAGCAAACCCCTCCCCCTTGGGAGTATATTACTAAGTGTGAACATGGAGAAGGCATGTTAAGGATGCAAGGGTGCATCACCCCAGATAATTGAAAGATGGAAGACTATCACAACATCCCACTTAGCATTTGAGTGAAAGAATCATGACTCACCTGGCAAATTCCCAATAACTTTCCCTGCGAGAACATGAAACTCACAAGTGCAACAACACACAGATGCCCGAAAGTAGCCAGTCAGACCACTCTCCCCATTCATCTTCTAAAGGGGATGGAGGACAGTACACGTCATGCACCCTCTCACCTTTGACTTTCCATCGCTTGTTCTGCTCCCCTCCAATCGTGTGTCCCTCATTCTTCTGCTCGGACTCCACCATTTAACCAGCTTCTCTCCTCCCCTCACTCATCTCAATTCGTCCCCCTCACGCCTACAACGGCCTCCCTTTTACTACATCTTAGTCCTCTCTACTAATGCTTTCTCCTTGTCATGACTACCACTCCTCTGACTACTACCATCACTTCACCACTCTTCCCTTTCCACTACTACCTCTCTTACCACCACCCTACTCTACCACTGCCCCACCCTTTTTCTTCCAGCTCTCAGTAAGCCTACCTCTCTTTCACTTGTATCACAGACCCCTTAGCCCCATCATCCTTACTGAACCGTTTCACACTTGCACGTTCACCCAGCAGACAGTCTAATTCCATGACACCTATATCTCTCCACCAGTCTCTTCCACAGCTGATGCACTTGGTCTCTTGGTCCTACGCCACCATTACTGACCTTACCCCTTTAACCCACACTTCCCGTTTCCTCTAGTGTGTTTTTATCCTTGCAACTTTGAAGCTTACAACCAATTACAATTACCAATTATAACCCAAGATATTGTTTATTTCTATAGCACCAAAACCCGCAGGCATCGGGGAGCATAACAGATACAGGGTACACAGTAGACGGGACAAGGATAATCACGATTGCCAGGGGGCTGACCACAGGAAACATGAGCTAAAGACTAACGTTTTTACCCAACGGCGGAAGGTTCTAGTGTTTTTTAACTGTCTCAAGCCCATAGGGAGTGAGTTCCAGAGCTTGGCTGAAACAACTGGAAAGGACTTTCTAAAGCCACTGACCTGTTTAAAACTCAGGTTGTTCAACAGTGCCAGTTTCAATAAACGAAGCATTTTTGCAGGCTCATAGTGGGACACCATGGTTCTAAGCTAAGCTAGAGCAGTTCCTTGAAGGCACCTGTGAACAAGCACAGCAGCCTTGAATTGAATGCGGGCAGGGACCAGCAGCCAATGCAGGGCCTGTCTGCTGCTAGAGATGCCCTCTTCTTGTTTGTTTTCTCCTTTACGATACGCACTGCATCATTCTATGCAGTTTTAAACTTTTGCAGACATTTCTTTAGCTCCAATCAGCAGGGCATTGCAGTAGTCGAGCCTCGATAGTACGATGGCCCATTCTATAGATGCACAGTTGGTCTCTGGAAAAAAGGGGCAAATGTTCAACAGGTGAAGGTAAAGGTAATCATTATATTTTCTGGAGACACGATTGGCATGAGTCTCGGTACTACGTGAGGACTCCAGGTGCGTGCCTAGAGTTTTAGCTTTCTCAGATGTTAGAATACTACATTTGTGAATTGGGAGAGATGGTACCTATAATCCAGTTTAGCCCTAGCCTGGGATGATCCAAATATCATCAGCTCCATTTTGCTTCCAATAAGACACATCCATTTCAAATTCATTCAAGTTTCAATTGGGGTATATGTGTGTTCAAGGTTTGTCACATCAAGATCATAGTCTCCAGATAGCTCCAGACCTAGATGGTTGTTGTCAGCATAGTTGTTGAAAAAGATATAGCCTGCTTTAAACTACTGATCAAAATTCCGCCAGGATGATACTTTTTTTTAGCCCAACCTGCAAACCTATGCCACTTGCTCACCTTAAAGTTCCAAAGGTTCAATCACCTAACCTTTAGGAAAGCCACTTAAACCTGGATGTGCCCTTCCTCTTGGACAGAATCCATCTACCTACACCTAGGACACCTTTATAAAAATGTATAATGTATGATTTCAGAGACTGAGCAAAGAATATCTGTTCAGATTCCAACAATACTTCAGGCTATCACTGGACAACCCAGCTAACTATTCACCTTGTACAGAATTCACACCTAGAGCAATATCAGACACTCAACCAGCAAGCAAAACAACTTCTGCATGCCCAAGAGTCACAGCTGGACTCCGTCCTACAGACTGCACACACAGCCATTGGCGATACACTTACAGCACCATTATCTAAGCACACCTCTAGCCATCAAGCACAACACCAGCTAATGACACAGGACATACATCTACGAAAGCCCTGAGGCAGGACATTCCTGCACAATTGGTCTAGCTGGATGCAGTGTCTCTCTATAATGCACCAACACCTTTCTCACTTACATAGGCAAGCATTACACCAGAAGTAACAGTCTGATCCAGACTAGCCAAATCTAGATATTTTAAAGCTACCCGCATAAAACACACTGAAATGGAGTGAATCTAAATGGAGGTTATTTACACAGTCAGTGGATAGCCTGCTGTGGTGGTTGGAGCTCTCAAGGACAATATCTGGAAACTCCAGCAACAGACAGCACCAACAGAGTGCCAAGAACAGAGCGCCACACCCTGGCTCCAGTCTGAACAGGCCAACAGCACTACTAGGTCAGACCTGCCAGATAAGCAGTCTACAAGGATTAACTAGCAAAACCAAACAGAAAATGTTCATTAACGAATTCCCGTTTCTTGTTTTAATCGCTCCAAACAGAAGCACAGAACCAGGTCATACTCTAAGGCAGGGACACTAACAACGAGTAGCCGGGCAGGTCTCAGCACCAAGTCTGGTATAAATGAATAATCTTTTCAAGATAAGTAAAAGGTACTGCAGCACATGGTCAAAGGGTATTAACTCCTCTTTATTCATTGACATGCGATAGTCTTGTTGCTTTCTCTATGGAAATAGTATAAGATGCGTTTTACAAAACCGTTGGTTCGCAATATTGTGTGCTAAAACACTTAATGGTCTGGGTTTCGGAACACATTACTAAGGGGAGAAGCGGTTCATGCGAACAAATAAGCCTGCTTCAGTGACAAACAATACTGTTTTGAATGCTCGAGGAGGGTGGAAATCAGGCCATTTCTCTTTATAAATAGCCCCATTACGGATATGAGGAGCATGAACTGCGCCACCAATCGTATCGCCAACAGTAATCTACAGTTTAGACACCTTACAAAAACACTGGTCGGAGCCGCACGAGTGATGTAGTGCACTGAATTATAACAGATCAGTCTTTGTGCGAGCAACATTTCCAGGAAAGTCTATTTTAATTAACCACAAGGCTCCAACAAACACTTCCAGCCTGATTTCATGTTTTTACAGGAAACTGAATCCAACCCAGTTGGACTGGAATAAAAACATAGCACTCTAGAGCTCTTTGTGAAACGCCTCTCTCAATGTGCTGCTTTCTCATCGGACATACACATGAATGGGTCCAGTGTGTCCTGGTACAAACCGGATGGGCTGTTGTAAGCAGTTTCCTCCTTAAACAAAGCTATGTGCATGTTTCTGTGGAGTTTAAAACGTTCTATTGCGACTGCCTGGGAGATGGAACTTGTGCTCCTCACCTGTTCAACTCCGACTCAGCCCCACACTACTACTAAACAAGCAGTGATCTTAATTACAAATGTGAAGCAAGCACAATATGAAGTTTATACTTCCTTCAGTTCTTAGGGTAGTGCAGGCGGTGGGCAGGCCATGCTCTTCAGAAGGGGTGTGAACCAGCAAGGATACCTCCAAAGCAGCAATAGTGTGGTGTACCAAAATCAAAGATATCTCCAATATTTGTACTATGAAAATACAAGACAACTAAACGGACATAAACTAATAAAAAAGACCAACAACCCAGCCCTGTAATGGAATACACACACTAGGCAGAATTCTGATTGAGTGGGGTACTTCGTGTATGAAGATGGGGGCATTCAGGCAATTTTCTTTGCAGCAATGTTCACGATTTTTTTTCAAAAAGTAATGGGGAACTAGATCCCTTAAAACCACGTAGGGACAGTAGCACTACTTTTCAGTCTTGTTCTATGGGGCTCTGGTCCCTTTGTGAGGCATTGATTCTGCGTAGAGTTGGTGAGTTTGTTGACTGGGCCCAACATGCAGTGCAGTTCATCAAGCTGCAACAACACTTGGTGCAAAGAAGCTTGGAACAGGCAGGCTATGTTTGAGTCAGCATATTGCAGAGGGCACAACAGGCAGCTTTTCTTCTGCTGTGGATGCTGCAAGGCCCTGTTCAGGGTGTCCGAGGAAAGGGACATTCTACTGCACTTCCAATCGAGAAAGGTTGCCTGGTGGCACTTGTAGGACTGAGACTGTGATACAAGTGTGCAGGAAGTAGGCAGGCCAGGTTCAATCAGTAGATCACTGTTCCCTTGGAGTGGATTGGGGGAAAGGTCTTGCTCCTTTCGTGGAAAGCCTTACCTTCCTCACTGGCTGAGGCCTTTGGTCAGTCTGGACTTGAGAAGATTTTGCTGGCACTTTACTGAGGTACAAAAAAGATTCAATTAAGGGGGTTCTCACACCTCATAGTAAGCTATTGAACAATTTCAGGCCTTCTG
The DNA here is from genome assembly GCF_040938575.1 of Ambystoma mexicanum. NCBI lineage: Eukaryota > Metazoa > Chordata > Amphibia > Caudata > Ambystomatidae > Ambystoma > Ambystoma mexicanum. Next base: position 949,160,816 of record NC_090933.1, on the reverse strand, counting down.
CACGTATCCATCTGGCTGCTGTGCCAACTCTTTGCCTGGTGACCACATTTCCCATAATGCTTGGTCTGCAGGGAGGGAGCATAGGAACGGTGAGTGACCCAAGAAATCTTACCGATTGTCCTGGCAGGGCTTCCCTTTGAAGGTCTGGTTCCCAACTAACTACCTAGCAGTAGATCCTTGGCTTTTGGGAGGGCAGCAAGCCTTACCTCCTTAGATTAAAAAAAAGGGAGCTTGTAGGGCTGGACACATGGTTGTGGTACATAAAGTGAACAGCTGGACGAATAACTAGAAACCAATCTGGTACAAATTCAAAGACCATCATATGAAACCAGATGGGTATATTTATTAATTTGCCACCAGGTCAGTTAAGGGCAGCCACTGACTGTTGGAATTTTGGGTTCCAGTTGGCTTTTTTTTTTTAGGAATGCTCACTACTCCAGTTGCCACTTTGCCAAACTAGAGGGCACCTGCTGGGTGTGTAAGTAAATAAATAGTCACAGCAGTTACACTTTTGTACTATACTTTTCAGCATGGAGCTCTATCAAAGTGACCTGTTTAGCAATGCTCACTCTGAGGCAGAATTACCAGCATCATTTTGTGTTACCCCCAAAGAAATGCTTGGGACTGCCTACCTGAGTAGATGGGATAATGTCGCACTGACTTTGATCCCTTCTAGCCATAAAGTCGAGAGGACTCAAACTGATTAGTCCTCCCACTCCTACTAGTTTTCTTTTTTTAAAGGGGGCACACCCTTCCAATCTTAGGCCAGCAAAGAGGAAGAAGGGGAGTTTGTGGAGCCAAGCACCCCAAGAATTATACGGTCTCAGAGCTGCATTTGTTAACAGTTTCCACCCCCAAACTGCATGTGCTTCAGAAAGCCAAACACCATCCAGCAAGCTGTACTTTGGCCAAGATTTAATAATCAAATCTGGACATAAAAAAACTTTTCAAAGCAACCTATTCCATTTACCGGATGCCTGCATTTTCAGTGGGTAAAACACACTTGCTCTGCAGAACAGCAAAGTGAGAAGCTATTTAACAAAGACTAAAAGTAGCAACACAATCACAGGCCCTTTGTTACTTTCCTTCTTGGAGGGATTGTAAGAGATTTAATGTGGTCTCTAGCCAGGAGTTGGCCATCTAAGTCCCCATACTTGATAGAATTAGGGAGTTTAATGCAATTAAAGACAGAAAGCGTCATGCTTCAACTTCCTTTACTTTCAGCAACAAGAGACACTAAACAGGATTTCCCAGTAAAATGTATACAGAGTAGGGACTACTCTACCCCTAGTTCATAGCCCCCCTTCCTCTTGACAACTTCAGGGGGGACAAGACCGAAATTATTTTCCAGCAAAGGATCGGTTTCTCACATAATCTGAATACGTGGTGATGCACATGACCAAGCTCCTCTCGGCAGCACCATCTGCTTCACCCTTTCAATCTTCGCACGCCACACCAGAATGATGGCTAATTTATCATGAAAGGCAGGAGAGCACATGGAGGAAGGAATGCGATGGACTAGGATTATAGTAGTCACTATTGTGATGAATTTACTCCTAAATCCCGCCCCCCTTCCTCCAAACTCTTGGGAGATTACCAAGCAAAGCAACCCAGAAGGGGACTAGCCCTGGCCAAATAAAATGCAAAGCACTGTCTGGCCATAATCGGGCATCCGCTCAAGAGCGTATGTCCATCCATTATTGCTTGCAGAACGCAGAGGGTGAGGCTGAAGTTGCCACTTTGCAGGGATCGAAATTAAGATTGGTTAAGCCAGAGCTAAAACAGCTCCTGGGTATCCAGCATTAACCAGTGACCTGGATCAACCACTGCAGAACGAGGAACTAGTACATAGAATTCCTCAAATTGAACCTTCACATAAGAAGCAAAGATATGATTTTGTCAATTATTTGACTCCTTATACTCTTTAAATGTCGTACAGATGTGTTTGAATGTTTATTTATATAAGATCCCAAATGCAGAGTAAAATTCACATAGGTTTGTTCGGCATCAGTTGGCCTGGGGAGCCAAAAGCACCTCCTGGCAGCCGTTGTGTCAAGCTAACCAGGATCTTCCGGGCCCAATTGAAGAGGTAAATAGCTCCCAGCTCCCTATATTTCAAACCCTGCTTTGGGACATGCTTCCGGAAGGCCACCAAAGTAGCTTCAACCCTCACTACACATGCAAACCATTAGGGGGAAGAGAGTGACCTAAAACATTGCTGCACTCGGGTTAGTCGAGAGCTATACTATACAGCCAGAAACCACATCTCACCACTGACAAGAAGCAGGGGGTCAGTGGACAAGACTCCAGGTGGAGTGGAGCATGATCCCCTCCTTCACAACCCCCTTCTGTCCACCCTCCTACTGGAGTGACATGCGACCAGCCAGTCCATTGCTTGGTTTTGGGCTTAGCAGTGGAGTAGTAAGAGCCTTGAATTGATATTGATATTGAATTTCTATCGTGCTCATACACAAGTATTTCAGATTGCGAAGCCTATGAACTCACAAGGAGGGGGGAGGGCTATGCTGCTTTCTTCCCTGGGCCAATGGTGACCCATCAGGTTGCCTCATCCAATTCTATTTAAGACCTTAAATCCTCTAAATGGTTTGCATCTGGTCTTCTCACGAGAGGTGAGACGAATTCCAGGAGGTCGTCACTGGTTCCATAGGAGGGGTGGGGGGGGCTTCCCATGAGGTCAGGGAGATGAGGCTGCTACCCAATAATCTCAGCAGGTGGATCTCAATGGGAGGGGAAACCCCCTGTGGGATCAGTGACTACTATTATGGGAGACTGCAGTATTCACCCAATCCCTACAGCTGTCCATCTCCATTCTCTCCAACCCGGGTCCTCCCATCCCATATACTTCTGTAACATACAGGAACTAAGAAGGACTGCGACGAGGAAGAATAGGGGTAACCATCATGAAGCTCCAAAACAAAAGAGGACTGAGAAAGTGAGGAGTTGTGGATCCCTGAAGGGCTCACTCAGAAGAACTTATCTGAACGATCTAGCTTTCATCTGCAGACCTTGATGGGAAGGGACATAAAATCTGACAAGGGACTTACCCAAATGTCAGATGCTGTGGAGAGGAACCGCAAGAGGGACATCGGATCATAGATGGGGACAGCAAGAGCAGACCAAGGCGCAGAGACACTGAAGCAGTGGTCTCCCCCAGGCCCACTGAGAAAACAGAGGCTGACTGCGGGAAGCACCCATAGCGCAGCACGGCAGGAACACGTGGTCCGACGAGAGGGGAGACACCGAAGAGGGTCTGACAGCGCGGTTCTGCTGCAGTAAGCCGAGGAGTGCCAGAACGCCAGCAAAGGAGGTCACGGGGAAGCCTGCAACCGACTGGAGGGCTGCAGCCAAGGGTATGTGGGTGGCTGAGCCTATGGTTGGAGTCCCCAGAGGGTGCAGAAACCCTGAGAAGCATAGGGGTTAGATGATATTACCACATAGGGGTTAAGACACTTTACCAAGATACGGTAACAAGAGGAATAGGGTCTGGGACCCTTACGAGAAAAGGTCTAGTCTTCCTCGTGGCAGTACTTGAAGGAAAGGTGACCCAGAGCGGTCACAAAAGAGGAACAAAGAGAACTGAGAAATACCGAAGACAGTACTTGGCACGGGAGTAAACTAAGTTTGTATGCAAGATCAGGAAGCGTTAAAGAGAACCAGAGTCAGGGACCCAGCATAGCTTGGAGGAGCATTTAAACCACTCTTCTTCATCGCAGTACCTGGTGGTTGGGAACCCCAAAGACAGAAGAAGCCACAGAAGGACCAATTGGATAACAGAGGAATCTGCACACAAACTGGCAAACAGCAATATACCTCAATGAGACTGGGAAAGGGAAACATCCCCTAGCAGTTGATGAACTGTATCAGAAGCCTGGGGGAAAGGAGATATTCCTCACCCCCCTACCTCTCCCCCCTCCCCCCAACACTTGAGGAACTGATAAATCCAGAAATGTTTTTTGTCCAGGGGAAGGGAGTCAATGGACATTTCGTTTTTCAGGTCCTGACTGGGCCATTAGTTATTTGGGTTAAGGCAGGGAAACCCTTCTTAGAGTTGGGACAAGATAGGGCTTTCTTTTTTATTTTCTCAACTGAATTAAAGTTTATGCCAACCACCATGACCACTCTATGTCAGAGTCTTACTTCTGCACCCTAACAGAGGACAACGTGTTTCTGCAGAGGTTTCACCAGGACAGCAGATGAGGACGAGGAGCTTTGCAAGGACAGCACCCAAACAGCCATGTATTCGTTGAACAGGTAAACACCAAACTGCAAGCTTATATCGCCAGCACCTCTGCATTGAATTGCGTTGCACTCATTAACGCCTAGTGCAGGACATCCATACTAAACAGCATTCCTCAGATTGAAGTATCATTGCGATCTATATAGACTGCATTATATGAAGAGTCACCTGATGTCCCTCTGCAAGCACAGGAGCATAGTAATGTCTCTTACCCCCCGCACTTGCGCCATCTCAATGCCACCTGGCGTAGTAAGATCGTTGTCTCTGTCTTCCTTCTGTTCCACTGCCTTGCCTCGTCACGCCTTGTAGGCGCGTTATAAATGCCATATCATATCATCTCATCTCTCATCCTTGTTGAAGAAACTTGACAAACTCCTTCTAGAGCTTCTGGTTCGCTGCAGCTAAAGGGTGTCAGTATTCGCCAGACAGAATCATCGAGTTCATCTTGTGCTTGCTTACCTAGGACAGGATGAAGTGCCAGGAGTAGCCTTTGAATAAATGGCAGCCACGACCAAGGAAAGCAGTGGACACTAAGCCATGCAGATCTTCTCGGATTGCAAGTGTCTCTAGTGGGCATCCAACCTCCTAAACGACTGAGAAGAGTGTGTTAACACTTTGGCTACTCTGTAAACACATCCTTTTAAAAACAGGGACTCCAGCGCTGAACCATGAAACACCAGAACTGCAGACAAGAACCTAACTTGGAGGACTCTCTGGTAGTGGAATGTTCAAAACTTCCCATCTCATCACAACAGAATGTTAATGGAAATGCTACATTTTACACTTGACCATAACATGTTCTATTTTAACAAACTTTCAGATAAGCACAACGAAACGCTATTGGCTCAGAATATGCACCCTCATATGCTATCCTGTTTATGGGAAACTTGGTAACAGAATTTGCCAAGGCACATACTATATTTGTACCTGAAAATCACATGTACTGGGGCATTATATGATGTTTTATTTGTATTGTGCTCATACACAAGTGTTTCAGAGTGCGACGAGGCAAGGGAGCTGAACAAGGGAGAACAAAACAACGATCTTACTAGGCCCAGTGATATTGAGAACGCGCAAGTGCAGGGGAGAAGTGGAAAGTGCTGAGCAAAGGATAAAAAACAACAAGCGCAGTGCTCCAGGTAAAATTTTGAGGTGTATTGTACTCCCCATTTTTAAACTTTGAGAGTGAATGTGATTTTAAGAGAGTAAAAATGACTTTTCTCCTTGGTAAGAGTAAAATGTATGCCACGCCCTGCCGACGTGTGCAAAAACTGTATGGAAATCATTACTATGCGGCAGCTTTCTGCATTGTGACAGAATACACCTTTAATTATTTCTCTAAGGTCTGGCCATTTGATCTCTCCTGTATAAATTTAAATGTTGAAAACACAAAAACCCAGCAAATTAAACAGTAAAGTCAGCATGAATTTTATTGTGTGTTTTGAGGATCGATAGCAAAATTGCCTATTGATGTTTAAAGAAAATCCTCATTTCCTGGAGCTATTACTACGTGATGGTATGCCAATGCTATGATACAAGTGCAGAGAGGCAAGTACTCTATGCTAAATTCTATTCCTAATCTCATGGTCAAATGGTTATTTATATAGCACTTTTGGCAAAACATATTTATAACAATTATCACCAAACCAAAGTCGGTACTCCTTTATCAACCTTGAAAGAATGAAAGGCTGAGTTGGCCTTGCCGGGATTCGTACCTACAACATACAGATCACGCACAGATTTCAGCAACAAGTGCTCAACTGGCTGAGCTATTTTATTGGCTAACATCCTTCAGAAGTCGGTAAACTGAGTATTGACTGAGGTATAATAATCACAGTGCCTAGATGTTGGACAAACCATGAATGAAGCGCTACATAAAGTTGAATACTTATCTGAATTATCACAGGGACAGGTTTTGCTGAGTTTCTATTTCATTTCAATTACAAATGTAACTTTCATTTGTTTGTTTTTGAACAGCGCTTGCACTTCCTGGAGAGTCAGGTTTTGGATGCTTTAATTTTAGTCTTGAAGATTTGAGAGGCTAGAACACCTGTGATTGATGTAATGATGCTCACCCTTGAGCAAAGACTCTGCTGCCACTGGCCATATACAGTGTTACCATTGACTGCAAGATTAAATGGATGCAAACTAGACGGTGCATAGTCATCATTTTACACACTTATTATATCAGTGTAAATTAAATTATAAGTGTAAAAATTATCTACCTCCGCATGATTATGCACACAGCACCGGAATTGGGTCATACTGGTTTGCTTTCACTACAAAATATTAATTCTCAATTGCATCTTAGTTTTCCATCTTATTAATTATACAATCCTAAAATGCTAGGAAAATAAATATCGACAGTGCTTCCGTTTGCTTCACACACACACCACAGAAACCATTCCTTTCATCACAGTGTGTAGTTTCAGAGAAGGCTTCAGAGAAATACATTGTTTCAGAGACTTTTATCCATGGCTTGAATTACATCCATGTAGATAAAAATCAAAAGAAGCGTTCTGGTTTCTGTCAAGTAACCTGACCTTTGCACTGCCCTCTGCTCTAAACTTGTGTGTGAATGTACACAAGAAAATAATAAAGCTGTCATATTTACAAGATTTTCATGCGTAAAAAGGCCTGGGATGCATCTTATCTGGAGGCCTGAGTGCAGCCATCAAGTGGCAAGTGCTAGGTTTAAGGCACAGACATGTAGAAGAGTGGGTGTGTGTGTGTGTGTGTGTGTGTGGGGGGGGGGTGGAAGGGGGACTGTAGGGTTACAGATACAGACCCAGGGTTGCCAGGAAGCAGTGCGGGTGCATAGCAGGGTGGGCAGGTACCTGGGCCCGAAATCAGAGGGTAACCAGGTGCACGGTGCCGAAGCAGAACAGATCAGCAGGGGAGAGGAAGAGCGAAGGTAGAAACAAAGAGAAAGGGCTTGGGGTGCTTCCAGAATCAAGATGGTTCACCTCAAGTTTCAGGAGTGGCAGGGAGGCTGTTCCAGAGGGTTGCCCCAGCCAAAAACAGATTTACCCCCAGCTTGTTTCTTTGTGAAACGACTGACCCTGAGGGAGTTGGAGGTGGAGGAGCAAAGAGCTTGAGTGGAAGTATTTACAGAGGGAGAGTTGAATGCATTTTGGACCCAGGCCCCAGAAAGCCTTGTCGACAACGCAAAGGGTCTTGAATTTAATCCTTGCAATCAATGAAGAGATTTCAGGTAGACAAGATACGATCCCAGGGCTTGAGGCCAAGGACAAGTCTTGTAGTCCTGTTCTGGCTGAACTGCAAAGGGCGGAGAGTAGAAGCAGATAGATTTAGAAAGAGGCAGTTGCAGTAATCCAACCTAGAGAGAACTAGGGCTCGAGATACAGTGAGCTTCTGGGGAAGGAGAGGGAAGGCAGAATACCTCTGAGGAGGTGCAGTTGGAAGTTTGACTGAGACGGGTTATGGTCTTTCCATCGAAAGAGTTTCCAATGGAACACTTTCCATCGAAGGTTTTCCAACACATTTTCTTCCATCGAATGTATGTATGTGGGATAAATGCATTTTTTGTAAAAAAACAAATTGAGGGGGGTCACCTCCCTATCCCCCAAACCACCTGTTTTTTATCCCACACACACATTCAATGAAAAATGTGTTGAAAAACTTCGATGGAAAGGGTTTCATTGGAAATCTTTCAATGGAAAGACCAGATACCCTTTGAGACAGATGTGGGCAGAAAAGGAAACAGTGGCGTCGAAGATGACCAAGAGGTTCTTAGCCTCGCAAGTGGGGGTAGGAAGAGGGCTATGGGAGGCCAACCAGAGTGACAGGAAAAGAGGGTGAAGGTGTGCCGATGAGGAGAATATCCGTCTTGCTGGCATTAAGGAAGAGATAATTGGCGGCACACCACCCCTGAATCGCAGACAGACAATGCGAGATGAGTGAAGGAGACGAGGTGGGTGAGGGATGCCTGAAAATGAGTTGTGTCATCCGCATATCACTGAAAATTGGAGCAGAGAGCGGCAATGCGATGGGCGAGAGTTGCCAGGTATTGGTTGAAGAGCCAGGGTGAGAGGTTAGACCCCTGGGGAACACCGCAGGTAGAGAGAGATCAGGGAAAGGAAGGATCCAAGTTGGACCTGGAAGGGTCGATCAAAGAGGAAAGAAGTCAGCCAGGCCAGAGCCTGATCAGTGATACCCAGGTTGTCACAGAGCTGGTCGAGCAGGATGGCATGGTTAATCGTGTCCAAGGCAGAAGAGGGATTGAGTAGGATGAGGACAGAAGGGATTTTAGAGTCAAGGTTAGAGAGCAGGTCTTCACGGATGTTCAGGAGAGCAGTTTCCATGCTTGTGGCAGCTCTACAGCAAGACTGATGGTCATGGAGACAACCAACAGATTCAGTGTGAAGATTAAGCTGTGAGATGGGCAGCTTTTCCAGGAGTTTGCCCAGGAAAGGAGTGATGGAGATGGGGCGATAGTTAGCCAGGCAAGCGGGGTCAGCTGTGGGTTTGGAAGAGGGTGCACAAGAGTGCTTCAGAGGGGTGGGGAAGGTTTCTGAGGCAAAGGAGAGGTTGCAGAAATCAGCAAGGGCAGAAGCAAGGGTGTCAATGTGGTCCTTCATGGTTTTGGAAGAACAGGGTAGAACCTGTTTTACGAGACTTTCATAGATCGGACCTGTCTAGAAATCTTGTCAGGGGACAAAAGAGGAAAGGAAGAGAAAGTGGGAGGGGGGCGGCTGCAGAAGGGTCAGGAGAAGGAAGGTTAGCAGGAGAAGGGAGATGGGGGGGGGCAGGATGCCCTGGGTTTTTGAGATGACGTGAGAGGCAAGGGCCGTGCAAAGGGCCTGGGAGGCGATTGGAGAGGTAGAGACTTCAGCAGGGTTGGCCAGCTCCTTGCAGATTTTGAAGCGTTTGGCTGAGTTGTTAGATGACGCAGAGACACAGGCTTGGATGTGGGCTCTTCTTAGTATCGACAAGGAGCCGGTATTGCCTTTGGAGCAGGCCAGTTTGTCAGAGGTTGAACAACAAACCTCCATTTCCTCTCAGCCACCCTGGACTTATGTTTAAGGGTAGCTAGGTCAGAGTCAAAGGTCGAAGCCCAAAGCCAAGTGCAATTCTTGGTACAAGTGGATCCCCATGACAGGGGCAAGAGGAACAGAGACTTCTATTAATAAGTAACCCACCTCAGCAACAAGCACAACATACTACAAACTATGAATTAAAATACAGGAAAAACGACTCTTGGATGGATATATATATATATATATATATATATATATATATATATATATATATATATATATATATATATATATATAAATAAAACAAACCACTTCATAGAAATAAATATCAGCATGAAACACTATTCTAAATACAAGAAACAATCATTATCACCATAGAAGTTTGTTACATTAAACGCACCATGGAGCTACATAAAACGGGCGTGTTTCACAGGTCACAATTAGGACAGAACTATGTATTTGTATAAATAATGTCACAATCAATTCCAACAGTCCCATGTATTTATCTTTTACACAATGCAACTTGCCATTAGAAGGTTTGAGCCATCACATCATTATCGCATGCGGCACAATTAATTAGAAGATCAAGGTTAGCCAAGTATTATATTCAAATGACTTTCTCCTCCAAATCAATATAACATAAGCTGCCACAAAGTACACGTATCGATTTAGTTGTACACATTTATTTTAGAAATGACACAATGTTAACCAACTCAATTGTAAATCCATATCTATGATAGAGTGCAGTTAAGCAAGACAATATACATTTATTTTATGATCTATTCTATAAGTAATACATTCTGACCTTTTGAGGTTTACAACTCATTCATTTTTATTTTCACTCTGGGAGCAAATAACTAAGTTGCACGCTACAAGCCAGCAGAGGTGGGCGAGATTTCCCTGTGGGCCTCTGCACTATGGGCTTTTTGCATCGCTCCTCTCGTTTTTTGCTCCGCCTATCTCCTATACACCTCCCATCCCTTTCCTTCCATCTCTACACCCCCCCACAAACCTTTAAAGTAAAGAATTTGTATTAAAGCTTCCAGTAAATTATTCATCTTAACAAAAAACGGACATAACATGTTAACTATACAGGGGTAAATGAGTTTTAAAGTTCACCATTTAAACGGTTTCTTTTACGAATGTTCTTGTGGTAGAACCCCCTTAAAATCCTTGCTGAGGCCACTTTTAAAAAACATGCCCAGGCCCACTTTTGGGTCCAAGTTCTAGCCAGCCATAAAGATTTCACTCGCAAGCTCAATTCCATACATACAGCACACCATTACTTAATCACAAAGAATCCTGCGCTTCGAGACTGGTCCCAGGTGTTAAGCATGTTAAAGAAGATTAATCAAGGATCAATAGCCAATGGAGAGTGCACATTTTTCACCCTGCTCTAACTTATTTCATGCAATATGCTTATCCCTTTGTATGGCCTGAGGGTGTGGCCAACAAAGTGATGAGGTCCCCAAAAAGCACAAAAGAGGGTGGGGCAGGGGGCAAACAAATTCTGCCTGGAGTGGTTCCCAGCAACCTCGTGCTGAAGATCGCAATGAGGAGGGAGGGGTGGGACTTTGAAAAGAGCCAGTCCACTGCTCGTTGCAGCCCAGCATGATAGTGGAGTGGCTGGTTGGGGTCATTGGAAAGATGTAGGGCGGTGTCTGCAGATGCAGCCAGGCAAAGATTTTCTCCAGCGAGGAGCGAGGTGGGCAGAGCCATCCACCTGCCACCTGCTCCTCTACCTCCAACTCGCTCAGGGTCAGTAGTTTTTCAAAGAAACGAGCTGGGGGTAGATCTCTGTCTTTGGCTGGGGCCTCTATCTTGAATAGCCTCTTTGCCCTCTAAAACTTGAGGAGAACCATCTCTGGTTCCCGAAGCACCTCAAGACCTTCCTCTTTTCTTCTGCGTTTGCTCCCCCTCTCCCCTGCTGATCTGTTCTCTCTTGGCACTGTGCACCTGGCCACCCTCTGTCCTTCGGGCCCATGCACCTGCTCACCCTGCCACCCTGCCGAACTGCCTCCAGGCCACCCCTTGCACTGGGGTCTGTATCTGTACCCATACAGCCCCCCCCTTTTTCTTCCTGCACTTAGCAGACCTACCCTGTCTGCTGCCTTAAACCTAGCACTTGCAAATTGCTGGCTGCATTACCACTGTTTGTTGGCTATTATTCATTTAATGTTATTTATCTGTTTCTACTCTGCTTTCCACTTCTCCCTCCCTCCATGCACTTTTCTTTTTTTTTTTTTTTTTTTTTTAAACTTCTTTTTATTATAAGCGTGGCAGCAAAACACAGGCGAACAGCGCCAGGCGAAACATTGTAAAAGAACAGTATACATAGCGTAGATATACAGAAGTTACTACACATATTGAACAGTCGAAGAGCAAAATGCAGTGAGATCGTGAAGAAGGGTATCAGGGAACTATGACTGAGCTAAGGACCCAAGCTGGCTAGGGGAAACCGGAGAGGAAGGGGAGGTCTGAGTCTCGACTAGGTCAGAGATATAAGAGCGGAATCGGAGCCAAATATTTCTCGGTCTGGAACGTGTGGGTTGTAGGTGGGACCAGGTTTCTTCCGTGTCAGAGGCCCACGTGACCGCTTTCAACCATTGGGCATGTGTAGGAGGGAAGGGGCGAAGCCAACAGAGCAGGATAGAGCGCACCGCGAGGAGGAGGCAAAGACCAGCTAATTTCTTGGAGTCTCGGGGAGGCCTGGGAGATCGTGAAAGAGGCATACCAGCGGGGAGAGAGCAATGGGGTGGTCTGTCACAGTGGACACAGTCGAGCAGACGGCCTCCCAGAACTCGGCCAGGCGAGGGCAGGACCAGATCATGTGGATATAGTCAGCCCCATCCCGACCGCATCTGGGGCAGCTGGTAGGATAGTCGGCCGACATACGATGTAGTCTGATCGGGGTATGGTGGAATCTGTGAAGAACTTTGAATTGAATAAGTTTGAACCGAGAATTGAAAGAGACCCGCTGCGTGCGGTCGCATAGATGGGTCCAACGATCCTCGGACATCTCCACACCAAGGTCCGCCTCCCAGGCGAGTTTCAGTTTGGTAAAGTCTGGGACCGATCTGGACTGCAGCATGGTGTATAGCCTAGAGATCTTGCCCCTCCTAGGGGTGGGAGAAGTGAGCTCCTCAATTGCGGGGTCATCAGGCGGTAATGCAGGAAATGTTTGGTAATGTCGTTTAAGGGTCTTTCGAAGGGATGCGTATTGGAGCCATACGCTCCGGTCCCTTCTCAGGGATAAGGGGAGGTCAGGCCACTCGACAAATATACCCTGGTCGAACACGTCGCGTAGCAGCTCGAAGCCCAAGTCCGCCCATCGGCGCACCGCTACCAATGGGACCCGCGGGACCCCGGGGAGAAAATTCCAAAGTGGAAGATTGCCATGGAAGGCATAGGCGGTCCCCAACAGACTCCACGTTTTTGCTAGTGCAACGGCTGTGCAGGCAACCGGGTTCTGCGAGTTCCGAGTCAAGGGGGCGGGTTGTAGCACCAGGGAGCGGATGTCTCGATCAGCTACTGCGAGCCTCTCAAGTCGGACATGCGGGGCTGGATCCGCGGTATCAAACCAATAGGAGGTATATTGGATTTGTGACGCCATCCAGTATTTAAGAAAGTTAGGGGCACCGAAGCCCCCGTAAGACATGGGGGTGGAGAGGGTCCCGATTTTAAGACGAACCGCACCCGAGTGCCAGATAAAAGAGTTCACGGTGCGGTCCAATTCGCGGAAAAAGCCCGCCCCCGGCCATAAGGGAACATTAGCGAACCTATAGAGCAGCTGGGGTAATACCACCATCTTCAACAGGCCAATTCTGCCAGCCAGAGATATTGGGAGCTTGTCCCAGACCTGAGTCTTGGCTGTCAAGTGCGTAAGATATTTCTGGTAGTTTTCGTGGAATGTCCGCTCATATTGGCGAGTCACCACCGTCCCAAGGTAAATAAGTATGTCTTGAGCCCATGTGAAACCAAAGGTATCAGGGAGGTGAGAGGTGCATTCCGTCAGCGGAAAGAGGGTAGATTTCGAACAGTTCACTTTAAGGCCAGAGATCTGGCCGAAACGGCTAATGTCTGCAAGTACAGGGGGTAAATTGGCCGAGGGAGAGCGCACAAATAGCAACGCGTCATCTGCATAGAGGGACACTATATCTGTGTGTCCTGCGGAGCGGAGACCCTTGTCTGCATGGCGTTGGCGGAGCATGTCGGCAAACGGCTCGATTGCTATCGCAAAGACCAGGGGAGAGAAGGGACATCCCTGTCTCGTTCCCCTGGCGATCTTGAAAAGGGGAGAATAGCGGTCCCCCGTACTGACCCTGGCAACCGGTTCAGAGTAAAGCAGTCTGATCCAGGAGATAAAAGAGGGGCCGAATTTACAGCTCTCAAGGACTCGCCATAAATACTTCCATGAGACCGAGTCGAATGCCTTTTGCATGTCAAGGGCAACAGCCACAGCGTGTGTGTCGGGGCTGATTCTATCAATAATGTTGAATAGCCGCCTCAAGTTCAGAGAAGTGGAGCGACCTGGGATAAAACCGGCCTGGTCTGGATGGACTATAGATGGCAGAAGGGGAGCCAGCCGGAGAGCCAGAGCCTTGGCAAATATTTTGACATCGCAGTTTATGAGAGACAATGGGCGATACGAGCCGCACTGTGAAGGGGGTTTGCCGGGCTTAAGTAGCACTGCGATCGTGGCTTCACGGAGAGAAGGAGGAAGCACCCCAGCCTCAACAGACTCCTCCCAGAGAGCCAGCAAATGAGGGAGCAGTTGTGACTTGAAGCGTTTATAGAACTCGACTGGGATACCGTCCGAGCCAGGTGTGCGGCCCGAGGATAGGGAGTCAATTGCGGTCGAGAGCTCCTCCCGTGTGAGTGGGGAGTCAAGGGAGCCCGCGGCCTCCGGGGACAGAGTAGATAGAGGGAGGGTATCGAGAAAGGAGTCAATCTCCGCCAACGAGACCTCATCGGCATTGGAATACAAGGATTCGTAGAAGGTGAAGAATTCCCTATTGATCTCTTGTGAAGAGACCGCCATGGAACCATCAGATTTCTCAACCCCGAGAATGTGCGGGGGCCCCGTCTCATGCCGGATCAACCTAGCTAGGAAGCGGCCGGGGCGTTCCCCCTCTCCGTACCTCCTAGCCACACCAGGGTTATCGAGGAACCTCTGCTCGCGGTCCGCAAGAGAACGGAAGTTATCCAGTTCCTCCCCAATATTAGCGAGGTTACCTGGAGTAGAGTGTAGTGAGCATGTGGCTTCCAGAGATGAAAGTCTAGGTTCGCTGGCGGCGATGTCCCTGCGGATTGACTTAAGGGCCCAGCTTTCCTTAGACAGCGCAATCCCTCTAGTGTAAGCCTTGAATGATTCCCATAAGGTGGCGTGGGACGTTACCGAGCCCGTATTGGTCTCGAAGTACTCCTCAATCGACAGTTCAAGTTCGGAGCAAAACTCTGGGTCCAGCAGGGAAAGGGGTTTCAATTTCCAGTGTCGAGAGCGAGCGGGATCGGGGCCCCAGTCTACTGTAATGGTGACAGGAGAGTGGTCAGAGAGGGTTCTCGGAAGGATCATTAGTTGTGTTACATTCTTGACTAGTATGTTAGAGATCACCCACCTATCAATACGAGAATAGCAGTCGTGAACCGAGGAGTAAAAGGAGTAGATGCGGGAGTCCGGGTAGAAGAACCTCCACGCGTCCACCATGGCCAGGCGGGGAAGGGAGGAAAGTGCCGCATAAGCCGCCCTGGAGAGGTGACGGGGCCTGGAGCCCGATCTATCTAGGGCTATATCGAAGATCGTGTTAAAGTCCCCTCCCCAGAGGATTGGAACAAGGGGGAAGCCATCGAGAAGGGAGGTGACCTGCACGTAAAATTCCGGGTCATCAAGGTTAGGGCCATAGATATTCAGGAGGATCACTTCCTTATGGTGCAGCATGGCGTGAAGAAGTACATATCTACCCTGGGGGTCAATTTTCGAGGAGATGAGGGAAAAGTGGAGGCTCCTGTGAATGAGGGTCATGACTCCTCGGCTCTGGGAAGAATAATCAGTGAAAAACCGGTGAGGACCCCAGGACTTGGCAAAGCGCATGCAGTGTATAGAACGAGCATGAGTCTCCTGAAGGAAGAGAATCTTGGATCGGTGGCGCTCGGCCTGCAGCTGGAGCTGTCTCATCTTCCTATAGTTCCCCAGACCTCGCACATTCCAGCTCATAAAGGTCAGGGCACTCTCAGTCACAGCATGGCGGTATTAGGAATAAAGCAGAATGTCGGGGACCGAGAGGTCAAATTAACAGTTCCACGGGAGCATATCCCAAATGCCTCAG
Organism: Ambystoma mexicanum; assembly: GCF_040938575.1. NCBI lineage: Eukaryota > Metazoa > Chordata > Amphibia > Caudata > Ambystomatidae > Ambystoma > Ambystoma mexicanum. The sequence goes on along the minus strand of NC_090933.1, from coordinate 949,145,232 downwards.
CACAGTTCGCCTTCGCTGCCATCGCCACTTTTCCAATAACAAAAACCCAAACAACCCCAACATAGCCCACCCCCACCCACACCCCCCTCCCAATCAGAGGGATGACCAGCCCATCCCTTAGTAAACAAAACCAAAGCAGAGGCATCGTCGCCTGGGGGTCTGAAGGCCCGACTGGCCGTAACGCTCCGGGTTGCAGCAGAGCAAATAGTGCATGGGAAGCCCGTGACGGACGAGAAATGCAGATTAGACAAAGTTCTCGCCAAGGGAACAGCGGGCGAGCACCAAGGTCGAGCTGAACAAGCAGGTTGCGGGAAAAAGGATTGACATGGTCCCAGTTCCGGGGGGGCGAGAGGACCCATACGCCTCCCATCGGGGACCAAGGATCACCGCTGTGCCGAGATCAGGGGAAGGGGATCAGCCAGGGAAGTGTTCATCGATGAATTTGGAGGCCTCTTCCGGAATCGTGAAGAACAACACCTGATTGGAGTACTCTATACGAAGCTTGGCAGGATAAAGCATAGCATATTTTATGGAGTGGTCTCGCAACCTGCGTTTCACCGCCTGGAAGGTTTTGCGTTCCCGCTGGACCGCAGTCGAGAAGTCGGGATAGAGGTGGATCCTCGCGCCGCCCAGGAGTAGCTCACCCTTGAGTCTCGCAGCCCTGAGGAGGGCGTCGCGGTCGCGGTAGTTTAGTACGCGGGCTATGATGGGTCGAGGAGGGGCACCAGGTCTTGGTTTCGCCACCAGGGCGCGATGGGCCCGTTCAATTGCGAAGTGTGGAGAGAGCTCAGGCTCGTCAAGCAGCGACAGAAGTGTGCGTTGAACAAAGTCTTCCATTGGCTCATGGATTTCATCCTCAGGGACCCCGATGATGCGGAGGTTATTGCGCCTCGAGCGGGATTCCAAATCCTCGTTTTTCTTTCCCACCTCCGTGACTCGGCTGGAGAGAGCGACGACCTCGGCGCGAAGGGCCCCCAGCGCATCCTCCGCAGAGCCCACCCGTGTCTCGACCTCCAATGCACGGCCGTCTGTCCTCTCAATGTGGGCCTTAATAGAGGATATGGTGCCGGTCATGTCGTCAAGTTTGGAGTGGAGAGCGGTGAACCCCTCACGCATAAGATCAATCATATTTCGGGAGTCCGGGGATGTGTCGAGGGGGGCATCGGAGGCCGACTCGGAGGCTTCCTCAGGTGGCCTCGCCGCAGCTCTCGCAAACATATTGATGGAGCTCTGTTTCCTTGCACCTCCCCTGGTCATCCTGGCTTATGGGTATATCAGGTAGAGAGAAGAGGGAGAGATGAGAGCTAGAAATTAGTGCCAAGGAGCGTCCTCCGGGATATAGGGGCCAATGCGTGTCCCGGGGTGATGTAGGCACAGAGCAGCAAGCGAGCACACCCCGAGTCCGGAGTAGAGGTTGTGGTCCCTCTAGGGCAGAAGAGTAGATGTCGCCGTGATAGGCCCAGGCGCGCACCGGTGAAGCGGCGCACAGTGGCCGGAGCGCGGTTCAGGGAGTCCAGTGGAGGCAGCTACAAGGTATGTTCGCCAGCGCCTCAGCCCCAGGGCGCGTGCAGCCCGGGGGGAGATGGAGCACAGTCCAGCGGGTCACAGTGGCTGGGTAGACGCAGCAGGAGTTAGCGGCGTAGAGAGAGAGGCAGGGGGGCGGGAGGGGACAGCAGCGCCGGCACCAGGGAGGCACCCGCAGGGTATGGTAGGTGCGGGCGGACCCGCCAGAGTCACAGCAGTCAGGCGCAGTCCCCTCCCCGCGCTCCCCCTACCTCTAAGCCGCCACGAAGTTGAAGTGGCCCCTCGGGGCCCGGACCAATGGCACGGGGCTGGTCGGCTCCCGCGCCAGTCAGGAGAGGAGGCAGTCGGTCCAAGAGGTCGCGGCTGATCGGTCCACAGGATCGAGGAGAGGCCCGGCCGGCCACAGCAATCCGGCGCCCCTCGCCGGGCGGGTGCCCCTCCCCCAAGCGGCCCGCAGCGCCGCGGCCTCAGGTCGGAAGAGGGCCGACGCTGTCGGAGCCGCGGGTCGGGGAGGGCGGAAGGCTGCAGCCGCAGGGCAGGAAAGAGGGCGCAGCCCCGTCCACGGGGCACGCAGCGGCTCCAAACCGCGTCTGGTCGCGGTAGTAGTGCTCCCGAAGGATCGGGTGTAGGAGGCAGGTCCGCAGATGGCGTCGGGCAGAGAAGAGCAGGATCGAACGCTCTGCTGGCCCGGAGCACGGCGTTTAGGCGGCCATCTTGATTGCCGCGCAACAGCGCCCCCCCCTCCATGCACTTTTCCCCTCCCCCATGCACATGCGCGCTCTCAATGTCACTGGGCCTAGTAAGATCGCTGTTTTGTTCTCCCCTGTTCCCCTCCTTTGCCGCGCTCTGAAACACTTGTGTACGAGCGCGCTAGAAATAAAATATAAATCAATCAATCACCCCCACTTCCATAAGGTTTGCATCAGGCTTGCACGATTGAAACTTTGCTTTATCCCATCTACCGACACAGAGCCCCAACAAATGCTTAGGAGGCTTTTATTTTCCTAATGATATTAATCACATCCTTAATCTCAAACCCCAAGATTAATATTTAGGGGAGTATATTCGCGGATTGTCTACAGAGTCATATGGGTATCTGCATCATAGTATGTGCCACTAATATACTTAATCCAGCAATCTTCAGAGATCAGGTTAATTTTCTTGGGAGACTCCTCTGCTAAAAACGTGCAATCGAGATACTAACATTTGTTGTTTGTATTGCAACCCGAATAGAGCAAAACGATACTTCCAATTATCAGTATTTAAGTCGCCATTACGGAGACAATTTTTATATCATGTGCACAATAGAGAGGCATACCTCCGCTTCGCCTCCCAAGTGAGGGTGCTCGATCTCAAATTATGTCTTAAAGATACCTTTAATTATTCTTATTTTTTTTTTTAATGGATGACTATGTCAAAGAGCCCAGGACGACTTAATAACATCCCTCTGTCTGGTCTAGGCTTAATCCAAATGTCTTCCAAAACATGGTTTTAACCTGTCAAAATCTTTCCTAGGGAAACTAAACATAGGTAGAATTTTGTTATCACATTTATTTCATTTGACAGAGGAAACACCTGCACTGCGTTGCTATTGAACACAGCTCAAGCTTTCAGAAATCATGATTCTCTTTTAGATATTTAACCCAATCAATGCTTTGGGAAGGCATTATGTTATGCCTCAACTTACTCTACCATAAGTAACTGAGAAGGTTGCCTCGTGAATTTAATGGTTGAAATACAAATTATAGTTCTGTCAAAATGTCTGTAATTTAACAGTCAAAACACAACTAGAAGACAAAGGCTGCTTTCGGAGCACTGCCAGGGTCTCCTTGCTCCGGCTCTGCTGAACCTTCAATTACCTGACCTCCTGACCGGTGCAGCATTCATAGCATGCGGTCAAGTTTCAGCCAATTCCATTGCTACAGCCACAACGCCTCTGCAACCGGCAGACTAGCGACCCCAAAAGCTAGGGCAGCTGCACGAAACATGTCGGAGAACCAAGCCTATAAGTATTTGAGAACTTTTACGCAATCTATTATAATCTCAAAACGGCACTTTTTTTTTTTACATATCGTGCGAGGCCCCTCTATACAGAATGTAGGCTTTATTTACACCTTCCAGTAACGCTATACGCACGGTTGTGGTTGGGGGCTTTTCAAAGTGGTGGGGCTTAAAAGTTAGATCTCAAATTCACTAGCGGGCGAGGGCAATAAGCGAGCCCAAGGTTCGAACATTTTGGGAAAATGGATTCCAAACTCTACAATTTCACACAAACATTGTCTGAAATGATTCGATTTTAGCCGTTTATGAAAGTAAATGTCATGCGTTTATGTGCAATGTTGGTTAACAACTAATATTGATTGTAGCTATTAGCTGGCACTAAAATGTTGTATACCCAAAAACACCTTTTACTGCTTCCCTTGTTACAACTAATTAAAAAGCTCTCAATGCTGCTACACGTTTTAGAACATCTTGCATAGTATGTGGCCTGTGGACAAAGCAGGCAGCAGGGCCTCGCCAAAATGCGACAAGGCCATACATGAATGACATCATCAAATGGTTACGTCATCGTGTCCGTCATAAATGGTCTCGTCATTCCATCATCATAACTTACTATGAACACTTGTGTACAGGTGCGTTATAAATGCCAGATCATATATCATAAGCATCCATAAGCCATGGGAAACCACAACTGACATCCTGCCCTGCAATATATGGGAATCCTCACCCACCACGCCCATTGAGAATGATCTCCAGAGAGCCCCCCCCCCGCCCACCCGCCTGAGTGCAGTGCCCCATGAAACTCTTTGCCAACCACGGCTCTGGACACCAGTACTGCCGCCAGGGGGCATGCCTAAAAAAACTGTGCCCCAAAAAAATAAAAGAATAAACACCAACCAAAACCTGACCCTCAGAATGGGCCCCCGTCTTGCCGAAGGGTGTCGCTCCACACCCGTAATGTCCCTTGGGAGAGGACACCCGAGCAGCCCCCCCCCCCCCCCCCGGCTCCTGTGGACTGAATAACCCAGATCTTCCAGCCCACTCAGACGACATGCCCGAAGCCCCCGTCCCAACATGTACTACACTAAGAAAGGGAGGGGGGCAGGAGAGAGAGAGAGAGAGAGAGACACGCACCCCGCGGATGCGTACAACTCACGGCTCTGAACCTGAAAAGGTGAGGGGGGGTGGGGGAGGAGGGCAAACATCCAACACCAAAACACAAGGCAACCAAAACCGCAACCGAGACGTGTCTTACCCTTGGCACAGACCACCGCGGCCCCATGAGCAATCCCCCCCGCACCCATGACATCCATTCCTTGGCCTGGGCTCGTGACTGCCACCAGGGGGGTAAATTATTCACAAGAACCGGCCACCACAGACCAACAACACTAGATACCATACCCCATCGGTAAGGGAAAAACTCACACCGCATCTTGTGGGCGATGAGTGGCCGACCTAATGGGCTTATTTAACTCTGACCAATACCATAAGAAACCAACACGACCACATAAAAATTTCCCAAAACCGGACACAGTTATTCTGGCCAAAAGTGATACCGGTGCAGAGTTTCTGTAAAACACAGGCTTAGACTGGCCTATTGGGCAATACCCAAACCAAAAAAACGCAAAATGCTGGTGTGGGTCAGTTTTTTTTGGGTCAAAGTGGCCCACATTTTTGGCCAATGCAGGCCAGTTTGATGAGTTACTTCACTATGCAGCTAGTAGTTTTGAGCAGTGTTGCTAAATACATATCTTTAAAATGCACAATTTGCATCACATTTAATCAAATAACTCGCTCTTGGGTACTACCCAGTCCGTCACAAAAGGAATGAACTGCCATTTGCAACTGTGAGCCATTTTTCCATTGGTGCCCGAGATTGTTATGCCCCAGTCGACCCTGGTGAGATAAATGTATCCCAAACAACGTTGCAACGTCACGAACTACAACATTCTGCAGGCCCAACTCCCAGAGACAACACCATGCATTACTCTCTATGCCCCCTCTGAACTCATGCAACAAGACCATATATCATTCATCCAAGAGCCGTTGAGAAAAATACCCAATGCAGCAATGCGATGCCTACATAACACAGTGGGACACCCGAGGGGCAATACCCTCACAACGGCACCCCCCCCCCTCTTAACACGCAATGGTAATCTTTTCCTCAGCTGGAAGCGCACCACCGACCTATCTCCCTCATTGCATCTGTGTAGTCCAGTGGTATTCAAACTGTGGGGCGCGCCCCCCCCAGGTGCATCCCTGGGGGTCCGTGAGAGCCCAGCATGACATGTAAGTATTGAAGAAATGGGCAGGGGTGGCTCACATGGTCGGGCTGAAGCATGAAACTGTCTCAGGCACCAATGAAAAAGAGGCCCACAGATGTAAATGGATATTCATTCCTTTAGTCACAGACTGTTTCAATAATGCCCAAGGGGGGGCTTCATGTTAAAATGTAAGTAAATTGGGGTGCTTTGTGTTAAAATGTAAGTAAATTGCGATATTTAAAGAATATTTATTCAGCAACAATGGTCAAAATTACTAATTGCATAGTGAAGTAACTCATCAAACTGGCCCACATTGGCCAAAAAGGTGGCCCATTTTGACAGGCCCACACTAGCATTTTGCATTTTTGGTACAGGCATTGTCCTATTGCCCTGTAGGCCAGTACAAGCCCGGCGGCTCATCCATAATGGCGAGGGGGAGCCCACCCAGTGGCCCCCTCACCCATTATGGAGGAGCTAAGGAGCCTGCCCAGTGTAACAGTAAGTACTCCCTCAGCTGCTTTTTCCAGCTGAGGGAGTGCTCCTGGGCTGGCTGAACTGTCAAAGGGAAACACTATTTCCCTTTGACAGTTCAGTTCAAGTCCCCAGACGCACATGCTCACTGAGCCATGCAAGGCTGGGGCATTATGCTTCGCCAGCATTGCATAGCTCATTGGCAATGCTGACTGGAGCACTGCATGTCTGTATGTGCGAGGGGGAGCTCCTGCGCCTCCTCGCACATACGGACAGAGCAGCCTGGAGCAGGGCATTTCAGCACCAACACGCAGGCCAATGCAGAAGGTATGTTTATGTTCATTTTTTTAAAACATGCATGTGTATGCGTGTGTGTGTGTGTGTGTTTATGTGTGCGTGCGTGTTCGTGTGCGTGTGTGTTCCGTTGAGCTGATTTTGGCAAGTGGTGGATAGAGATGGGGGAGCAGGGTTGTACAATTAAGGCATTATAAAATGCCTAAATGCCTTTGTTGCACCATCCCCCTACCCACCTGCCAAAATCAGCTCACCTTCTGAGGCGCTGTGGAGCCCAGGGGACAGGGATTGTATTTATTTTTTACTCAATTTCTATCATAGTCAAAAATAACCATGCTCTCCCCCTTGGCACCCCAGCGCCTTGCATACACACAATCATGTTGTGTGGGCACAGGGATGATGTTCAGTAAAAAATGTCATGCCTGCCCCCAGGCCTCCCCAGCACCAACTGCAAACTGTTTGGCTATTTACCCATTTTTTTTAAGTATGCTCTACAATACAACATTTTAACCCATTATTTAAAAACAAAAAAAAATATGACGAGGGGGTGGCTAACCTCCCTGAACCCCTCTTCATTGGTTCGGGCTCCCTCACTGCGCTCGGTCGCTATGGCATTTTTGGGGGCAATAGTTATGCCCCTCCACTTAAAATATTTACCAGCCGGCTCTGGCCCTCGGACTGTGTTAGGAACGGGATGGGGGAGCCCAGGGTTAACATAATAGATGTAACACGGGCGAGGTGATAAACATGTGCTGGAGCATTTTGAATTAGTGAGACTTGGAGGCACTATTGCCCATTCTGTTATTTCACCGGCTCACCTGACGGTCGGGCACCCTGGTCCCATTCTCATAGCAAGGGCCCTGAAACTTTCTCCAGAGCATATTTTATTTATTCAGCATAATCCAAACAAAGCCATCCGTCAAGCAAGTCCATCGTGCCCGCAACCAAACTGACTCCGTATAGCGGACATCTTTGCAGCAAAGGGTAGTAAATGTATATGAAAACACACTCTTCAAGAAGGCATGTCTGCAAATGACAAACCTCACGTCCGATAATACCTTATTATATGATCTTTCCTACCCGCAGCACAGTTATGGCCATGGGTAGGCTTCGCAGGACTACAGTGACACACACCAAACGAGGAGCAGACACAGAGCGTTTGCCATCACGTCTATCTTTATTCAACTTAACACAACTGTAATCTGATTCCACCCCCTCAGTCTGTCACTTCCCTTTCTCTACGTGACTTCCCTTATCTCAACCTCTTGCCTCCCCGTGTCCATGGAAACATCAACATGACATCTCCCCCCATTTTAAACAGTTACCAGACCTTCACAACAGGTGGACGTCTAGGGTGGGTTGCTAGCCCATCTCTTCAATCAAGCGGCGAGGTTTGTTGCGAGCCTGCTGAGGACGTGAGCCGATTGGCTCTGGAGAACTTCCGCTGGCTTCACAGTCTACGTGACTTTCTTGGTCAGAGTCCTCCGTGTCTCCATGATCTCCTTGATATGGATCATCTGAGGTGTAGTCAATGGGGGCAATCACTCGCCCACTTAGTCGTCGTGACCCTAGAGATGGAATTCCCTTCAAGTGGAATGAATTTCGGGTGATGGGGCCTCCCGTGCCTTGCGCCATGATCATAGATCATTTCTTGTGGTTGACGAGCAAAGGTTCCTCATGAAAGATGGAGGTGTGGTTGCTTTACAGCTACATTGTCTCCCACCTCGATCTGGGGCACCCTACCCCCACTGTGCATATCCGTGTATGCCTTCATACGTTCCTTTGCAGCATCATCTCACTCCATTATCTCCCTATCCAGGTCAGGTGAGTTGTCTACCCTCTTGGCTTGAGGGATTCTTGTTTGGATGTCTCTCCCAAACATCACTTCAGCTGGTGTTCTCCCGGTGGTACTATGAGGAGTGCCCGGTAGTCCCTCATTAGTTGGTTTAGTACCTGTTCATACGGCTGCCCAGTGAGCTTGGCTGTTTGTAGCGCTCACTTTAAGTTGGCCATAAAGCGCTCCATCATTCCGTTTGCTTGAGGCCATAAGGGAGTGACTTCTGGTGGTAAAACCCCATATAGTTCGCAAATTGTGTGAACTGATGTCCATTGAACGGGGTTCCATTGTCCGTTTCGAGTACCCTTGGAATCCCATCCAGGGGTCTGCAACCTTTGGCTCCCAGATGTGTTTGGACTACCATTCCCATCCGGCCTGTACAGCATAGTCAATGTCAGGAGATCATGGGAGTTGTAGTCCGAAACATCTGGAGAGCCACAGGTTGCAGACCCCTGCATAGGCGGAAAAGATGCGATCTAATGGTGGTATGACGTGATGAGCGGCCGTCGATGAGATTAGTTGGGCCGCAGGATACCGGGAGTATTCGTCCATTACTGCTAGTACGTACTTCCCTCCTTCAATGGGCCCTAAGAAATCGGCCGCCACTGCTTCCCAGATTCCTTGATGGAGCTCAGACATGTTCAAGGGCTCCAGGTGTCTGTCTGGGGCGACGAGGCTACACGTGGGACATGACTTCCGGGCTTCCTCCACCATATATTCTATATTGGGAAACCACACTTTCTTGCAAAACATGCGCTTAATCAACACCATTCCCCTGTGGTTTTCATGGGCGAGCTCGATGATTTTCATCCGTAAGGATGGTGGGATCACCAGCTTGCAGTTCTTGAAGAGGAGGTGATCATCCAAGAGCGTCAGTTCATCTTTCACCTGCACCAAGCTTTCTACCTCTGTGTTCACTGGGTCCCCTGCGACTCTCCCCTCTCTCTGGCCCTCCTCCACATGCCAGAGTCGAGTCCCTCGCAGATGATTTTGCAAGCAGTGTAATTTTCCGTCCCCAGAGCTATAATTTCGGTGTCTATTCCTTCTGGGGTGGTACCTGGGAGGTACCTGTCCGCTACTGAGGTTTCTGGTGTGCACCCATCCCGGGCCTTCTGGAAAGAATTCTGCTGGATTTTCCCCTTTCCCTAGCCGATGAATGATCTCGAAGGAGTAGTCCTGCAGCCGTAGCCCCCATCTGGCTATTCGGTGTGGCATCTTCGCTTGCGGATTTCCATATAGAAACAGGAGGGCTTGGTGATCAGTAATGACCCGAAAGGGTTTGCCATACAGGAAAAGGTGGAAGTGCTCACACGCCCACACTACGGCAAGATCCTCCATTTCAGCCTGAGAGTAGGCCTGCTCGGTGGTGGAGAGGCTCCTGCTGGCGTACGCAACAATATGAGTCTGAGAGCGGTCTCCTGTGTCCACTTGAGCCAGTATAGCCCCCAGTCCCACTGGACTTGCATCCACCGTTAGTTCGGTGTTACGGCTGGGGTCATAATAGGACATGTTTTCCACCTTGGTGACCCTGTCCCTGATGATTTCGAAGGCCTTCTGGCACTTGTCCATCCAGTGGAACGTGGCATCTTGTTTGGTCAGGAGCCTTAGCGGCTCACACACTGTGGCAAAGTCCTTGATGTAGAGCATGCAGCAGCTGGCTAACCCCAGAAAGGAGCGCAACTCCGACACGTTTTCCGGGGGTGAAGTTTCATTCAGAGCAGCCACCTTTTCGGTATCCGGTGTTATGGCAGTCTCCGAGAAGATATGTCAAAAGAATCTCAGCGTGCTCTTTCGGAACTCGCACTTGTTGTGGTTTAACGTGAGATTGGCCGCCTCTAATGCTTTGCACACCTTCATCAGAGCTTCATCATGTTTGTTGACATCCGTGCCGAAGATCAGGATATCGTCACTATAGTTGAGGCAGTTCGGTATGTGTTTCATAACGTTGTGCACCTCGACTTGAAATATTTCCGCAGCCGAGGACACACCGAAACTTAGCCTCTTATAGTGGAATAGGCCCAGGTGAGTGACACATGTGGCGATGTTCCTGCTCTTGGGGCTCAGTACGAGTTAGTGGTATCCTTTTTGCAAGTCTAGTTTGGAGAACACCTGTCATGAGCTTGGGTCATGCCCCTAGATTAGCCTCTAAGAATTCGTGGACCATGGCTTATCATGCTTGGTCCGTAACACGGAAAGAACCATGTTTGGGCTATGGGGGAAAGACACTTCCTCATCACCTAAGATGGCGGCTTAAGGGGTTCTATGGAAAGTAACCCTCACGGTCTAGTGCTTCACACTCACTGCATATATAAGTCCCTTCTCTCACCTGCTCCGCGCTTCGTGTCGTCTGCTTCGCAGTGTACGCTTACCACGGCTCCGTTCTCGTCACAGTTTATCTCAGCCCATTCTTATAATCTCCTGTCATAGTTCCATAGTTTTCCCTCTGTAGTTAGAGTACATTTTCCGTCACTTCCACAGTATTTCCCTGGCGTTAGATTTTAGGCAACATTCTAGTAAGTTGCCTTCACAGTTACCTCATACAATTACCGCGCTCATTCCTGTCAGCGGAACATTTGCAAATCTCCTTCAGCAGTTCGAAGCTGTGTTGTTTTCGTCAAGCGACAGTTACCGCAAGTATTGGCTGTTATGTTGTTGCGCCCTTGTTTTTTAGCGTGCCTTTTCAGTCAGCGGAGTTTTCATGTTTTGTAACTACAGTAATAAGCTGTTCCCCTGTCAGTCCGCCCTTCCACACATGCTAGGTAGGGTTACGATTTGGTGACAAGGTTGTTAGTTGTCAATTCTGGGGAAAAGTTACAGTTGCTTCCAGTCAGCAAAACTACTAGAGCCATGTCGTTGGTTGTGGAAAGTCTTCTTCACAAGCTAGCATACACCACACATTAAATGTGACAAAGAAATATTACTTATCTCTGCAGTTAACCATTTTTCTGTCCAATTGTTCACACGCAGATTGAGTTGCTTCTCATAGTTGGATTAGATGTGACTAGGTGTTCATTCACGTCAATATAGGAACAGCTTATCAATAGTATCTAATTCCTTATCAATTCCTAGCATCCCCATTATTTACTAGTCACGCACTCCCGCCATCCTTCCTTCCCTCAGAAAATCGCATTTCATTTTCCCTTCTTCAGAACTAGCGCCCCTGCGCAGAAGCAGGATGGAGAGCTCCCAAAAAACAAACTACAGGTAACGCCTCCCGATGGGTATGAGAGATAATTCCTGAACGGGTGCATTAGACTAGTAGACTAAGGATTACTGAATGTTCTTTTTTGTAGATCACCAGACTGCATAGATTAACTACGCACCCTGAGAATAGCGCCCAAACAGAATTCCAGAGAAGTGCTCCCGCAGAGTTTCTGAGGTAAGCGTTACAACACCTTGGCTCCATTTAATAGGTGGATCATGTCTTATGTGCGGAGCCAAGTGCCTCTCCCACTGTATTGCTTGATTGGGGCACCTCATATCTACGCATAGCCGCTTCAGATCCTTTCTTGGGAACGGTACTATCGGGGACACCCAGGTGGTGGGGCCTGTGGCAGGTTTGATAATACCCTGTTCTAGCAATTTGTGCAAATCATCTCCACCTTCTTTTGGATGTTGACAGGGATCCCTCTATAGTGTTCCGCTATGGGGCATATGGATTCATCTAAGTGAAGCTTGATCTGTCCGTTTTATAATTTTCCAATGCCTCTAAATATGTGAGGATAGAGGTTGTTAATCATCTCAACAGGGTCATTATATTGTACAGAATGTAGATGAGCCCCATATCAGCAGCTGCCTAGAAACTTAAGACACAACCACGGTCTGTTACGGTGGCCAGGACATGGATGGGTATCTTCTTCTCATGCCCTTTGTATTGGCAGAGACCATCAAACTGTCCTAGGCATTTAAGGGGTGTTTTGGCGCCATAGGCGTATATGTCCACTGTTGCAGGGCTTAGTTTTGGCCTTTGGGGCAGCTCCTTGAAGATTCTTTCACTGACCACGTTCACCGTGGGCCTCGTATCAATAAGGAATTTGGTTGGTTGCTCATTCAACTTAATGATCAGGGTGGGATTGTGCGCCGTGGCGGTGGGATTGCCCAGTGCATATACGTATGCTTTTTTCTTTTGGTCCCTTCCAGATGAACTGGGGTCTCAGTCAGATAGTGATTGTTCCACTAGATAGCGTACGTGGCGTCTTGACCTGCGCTCCGGGCTCGAGCGCATGACGTATCTACTCCATTCTCTTCTCTTTCTCTTTTGCCTGTCCTCTCCCGAGACTCTTTCTCTTTGTTCTGTGTGTGTCTGACTTGATGGCCCTTGTGAAGTGGCCCGGGGTGGGTCCCTGGTGGAAGGTTGGTTCTTGCCTTGAGTCTTGGTGGCGTTTCTCTGGCTCGGTCCCACCCTTTATCCCAGAAGAGTCTGCATACCAATTTAAAGTGACCTTCACCACATGTGGCGCAGCGCTGGCTGATGGCTGGGCAGACGCCGTCATGGGCGTATTCAAACCCACATTTGTAGCAAAATAGCTCCTCCGACCTCCTCTCTAGCTGGAGTCTATGAATATTTTCAACTGGTGTGGGGTTGTTAAAGCTCTCCACCCGTGAATCTACGGCTCTCTCAGCTCAGGCCAGTGCTAATATTTCATCCAATGCGCGTGCTTTCTGCAGTAGTTTCCGCCTAAATGTCTGAGACTCACACCCTGTTATGATTTGTGATCATAGTGCCTCGGTGTTGGAGTAATTGGCAAAGTCACAATGCTTCATTTTTGTGAATAGACGCATTACATAGGCATCCATTGTCTCACCTTTGGTTTGTTTGGTGCTATGACAGAGATGCATCTCATAGTCCACATTAGTATGTGGGGTAGAGTATGCTGCCAAAGCATCTTTCAGGTCCTGGATGGAGTCAGGGGGCATCTCATCGATGATGTTGCGTGTGGCGGAGCCCACTGCGAGTTTCAGGAGAGATATTTGTCATGAGTCTGCTATGCGCCCTGTGGCTCCCATGTATAGAACAAAGTCTTATCCATCTGGCCCACCTGGGACCCGTGTTGCTAGTGTCTGTAACATCAAATGCGTCCAGCATCTGGGCTGCCAGCGTGTCTGGCAGTCTGTACAGGGCCTGATCATGCACCTGTGGACCTTGTGCTGGTGGTCCTTGACCCTGGACCTGTGCCCCTTGGTTGTCTTCTTGGCCTGACATTTTGTCTGCATGGTTACTGTAACCGGTAGGTGATCACCTCACCGGCTCTTTCCTTGAGGCCCTCGTGAGGATAGAGGATGTCTTTTATGCCTGAGAACTCCTGCAGGCTAATTGCTTGATGGGATGGCCGGCTTCTCCAGGCACGGGAACCATCTGTTCTGTGTGTCAAGATCGGTGGGGCCTTCCACCCCTGGGCGCATCCGCTGTTGTGGACCTTGACTGCCGCCCACCATGTGTGTCCTGGCCCTCAGCTGCCGTTCCGGACACAGAACGCTTCGGTCTGTTACATGAGGCTGATTCTAATCACCGCCGGGGCCCGGGTTTGAGGACACAGCTTCCCTTCTGCGTGCGTTGTCACTCACCGATGCGGCCCGGGCCGGCTCCCTGCCTTCCCTGAGACAGACGAAGCAGCCCCGCCTGGCGCTCCTGCGCCCTGGATGCACGGTCACGCCATGACACGCTCCGGAGTCTGTGCTGATGAGCGGTGCCTCCAGGCGACCACACGTGTCTCTGCTCCCATTCGCACTGCGCCAGCCTCAAAGCCGCCTGCCTCATCGCCAATGTTATGGCCGTGGGTAGGCCTCGCAGGACTACAGTGACGCACAACAAATGAGGAGCGGACACGGAGCGCTTGCCATCACGTCCATCTTTATTCAACTTAACACAACTGTAATCTGATCCCGCCCCCTCAGTCCGTCACTTCCATTCCTCTACGTGACTTCCCTTATCCCCACCTCTCGCCTCCCCGGGTCCATGGAAACATCAACATGACAAGCACGTTCCCCTAACCCTGCATCTTCTCCAGACCAATGTACAAATATACAGTGTACAAAACACTATACCCGTATGCAACGCACTCCTCTGGAGCCCACGTATTCCATCCCTAAGAAAGTAACAGAATTCGTCCCATAAATATTATGAGTGCATGAAACAATTCAGTCCTGTGAGCGGAAAAAGCCAGAACGTTTCCCTGCTCACGGACCACCTAAAATACACTCCCACTTTATTGTGGGACTGGCGGTGGACGGACGGCCGGCCTCACAGGTGTTGGGGGGCCCAGCACCCTGTTGGGTTGCTGGGGTCACCCAGACTTATGGATGTTGCAGGGCGGGACCCTGATTGCCCATGGGAACATGGGCCTGGGGTCCCAGGGGCACAGCGGATGTTGGGAACATCCTGGATGGAGGGTGGCCTGGGCAGACCCAGGGCACCAGGCTGATCAGGTGTCCCAATCCAGCAGGGTCCTGCAGGACCGCATCACATGGTATTGGCCTGTAGGTCAGGGCTGCAGGACCGTGATCACATGGTATGGGCCTACAGGCCGAAATGAGACAGAGCAACTGTTCCATTGTTGGAGTCTGCAGCAGTTCTAAGGCACATGCTGGTAGGAGCTCCTAGCTGCACAAAACAATCTGCCGAATGGTGCACAGGTGGCAGACAGGGAAGTCATCTGTTTTTATTTTATTTTTGAATCTATGCTCCTGGGCTATGGACAGCAACATGTGGCTCTTTGTTTTTGGAGTGGCTGGCTGGCTGGCTTAAAAAAAATGACAATAATAATATAATATAGGAATATTTGTCTTTCTAGAATTCTATAAAATAATTGCTTGACTCATTAAAAGGTTTATTTCAGACACACTTAAGGGGGTGAGTCAATGATTTAGTCTGTTCTTAAACACCTCAACTCAGCCTTTCATCCTTCTGATGTTGATAAATGATTACCAACACAGGTTGGGTGATAGTGTATGTATATTTGTTCTATATAAATCGCTCAAGCTTTACTTAGTGCGACAAAATAACACATCATTATCATTTGGCCTTGGAAGTGTGCATGCCTTTACAGTAATTTGTTAATATGAGCCTATACACAATGTTTAACAAAACATATGGTGATCCATTCTTGTATGAAATATACATCACATAGTGATATCGTAACCATATTTTTAGTAGTGTACTTAGGCACAATGCTATGTGATGCCACTTCCTCTTTTGTCAAGGGGTGAAGGGTTGTGTTCAATCGCTTCCTGTGATGTCACTTCGGGGTGGTGTCACATGGCAACACTTCCTGTTATGTCAGAGGTCAAGGGTCAGGTGATGCAACTTCTGCTACCCCTGGCATTTTGGTGAAATGACATCCTTGGTGGAAGACCAGCCTAATCCCCGAAAGAATTAAGAGCAACATCACTGGATCACATGCAAAGCCCTCACCGTAACAAGAACACTGCCACTCTCGCCGACTGCTCACACAGCAAAATCCGACAGCCATGCTGCTCCTGCAGCCCTGGACCTCAAATGAGGAAAATGAATCAACACGAAACCTGCTGCCCAAAGTAGCACACCGTTCCCGGGCTGCGAAAAAAAGCGGGAGGGCTCATTGCGCCCCTCTCTTTATACCCACCTGGGACCCTTAGCCTCTATACACTTCGGGTTCCGGTCTGTGGCACCTGCCCATGACGTCGCCATCTGGCCGGCGCTGCGGATGTGACCGTCCTTATGGTGTTAGACCCTTGGTGTGCTTGTAAGTAGTGGCCTGGGAGTACAGCCATGGGGGGGGGTGTGCCCAATGCTAGTAGACAGATTTTCTGTTTGGGTTTCACAGTGGCCTGTTTGATGGCTGTGAGCCCACTTGCAGCTGTCCCGGTGTATGGAGCCAGCCGGGCGTGGGGTCACAGTTGGCGCTTGCAAGGGAGCCTCAGGCCAGTATTGACTACTGGGGCCGGGATATCGGGATCTGGGGGGGGGCACTGGATGTAGGCTAAGGACCTGGGGGCTCCCAGTTATTCCCAAGGGGTGTGGTGGGTGAGGGGCCATACCCTTCTTATGGTAGGTGTTGGAATGAGCTAAGGTGCCGAGTTGTGTTGCTTTTGCGCAGGCTGGCGGTTTCTCCTAGATGTTTGTTCTCTTGGGGGCGGGTCTTTGTAAGGACCATGGTGTTGGACCTTTGGTGGGCATGCCAGTGGTGCGGTCGTGGGGTTCTGCCCCATGCTGGTGGTCGACCAAGGGCTTGTGGGGCCGTTGCCCCAGTGACTGCTTCCAGTTTCATTGCTGGTTAGATGAGGGCTGAGGGGGAGTCATACTGTTGTGGCAGGGGATATCTATAATATGATATGTTATTTTTAACAAGCTTAATACCCCAAGGTTTCTAAGCGCGGACCCGCGGATCGAACCTGTGTTGCTCTGTGTCGTCTTGCTTCCAAGGCGAGCACGTTCCCCTCAAACTATCCCCCAGACAAGATTTGTATCAACTCAAACCTTACCTCTAGATGACACCCTGCGAGAGCGGGATGACCCCATACACCCTTGCTCGTGGCGTTTGGCCAAAGTACATGCCAAGGTGTGCAAGGGCGAGGCCCCGAGGGGCATCAAGGAGAGGCATTATTTGCAGGTCACGCAAAGACTGACAAGGAATGTGTTGGCCATCCCAATTGGACAGGAGCGTGCAATCAAATCCCAGTGGCTTCTGCCACGGATACCGGTTTGAATTAGTTGGGAGCTATGTAGGTGTGTGGACAATCAATGGGCCGCATGACGACAGGGAGAAACACTGCGGGAGGGCATCCCAGTGGAATAGGGTAGGTTTGAGAGTCCCTGCCGTCTTCTGCCACGGGCCTAATGTTGGGTCATGAATAAGGAGCGCATTGGGTGCGGATGTCGAACAATTGCGCAATGTAATGGTGAAAGGCCATAGACTGTCTCAAGGGACGAGTACAAACGCTGTTCAGAATGGGGGGCAGAGGGGAGATTATTATTTTGCATTTAAAGCAGCACCCAAAACCCTCAGTTATCACGGCGCTAGTTACAGAAAGTGCGAAGATACAGTTTATAAAGTAAAGACAACATATACAGGTAAGTATAATAGACAAGGTCAGTGTGGGTGCATAATATGGCAAAGCTGCGCCTCATGGTATGGGGGCTACTTCACGTGCGCAGGTTGAAGTCAGGTAAGATTGCAAGTGCATTGTGGGGCTAAGAATGTCAAAACCATTATAGTTGGGTTAAATGTGAAGCACAGCACAGGGCTGCGAAATGTCAATCCAGTGGTTACAGGTAGGTCGAAAGACATAGGAGCACAGACTGGTAAAGGCTCACCTCGTTTTACGGGCGTTACTGCCAGTGTGTAAACAAAAGATTACTCAGATAGAAGGAAAAGAGAGGCAGTATTTCCTCAGCATGGTGGGGGAGTAGCGCAGAGTGACAGTATGTGAATACAGCCAGAATAAGTCTTGTTAGCTGGGTCGAATGGAGCAGGTTGGAATAGATAGAAGAAGGTGAGCGGGCGATAGACCGTTACTTGCAAACAGGAACGCAGCATCCCAGTTAGCCAGAGGTTGCAATGGCTGCACCCGGAGTTAGCGATAGAATACAGAGGGTTAGGGGAAAAAAAAGGAGAGATAGCGAGAGAGCGCAGGCCTTTTCATACCGCTACGTGTGGAAGATAAACCCAGTGCAGTACCTTGGATAGTACAGGGACCTCGTGTAGATGAATGGAGGTATTCGAGGTCATCAGAGGAGCAAGTGAGGGTGCATGCAGAGGTGTCTCAGAGGTGCCATCTGCGCCCGGACAGGCCCAGACAAGGTTGGCAAAAGACCCTTATAGGTGGGCCTTCAAGGGGACCGGCATTGCCTACCGGCTCCCAGGGCTGAATAAAGGAAATACAAGCCTCAGTCAGTCAATCTGCCAAGGTAGGCTAATCGAGGATGAAGGTCCTTGTGGTCCCCAAGTTGCAACTGCGGCCATGTTAGAAAGGGTGGTCGGTCAAAATCTCGAGAAAAAAAAATCTCGAAAAAAAAGTCGTATGACTATTTTTTTAATTATATATTTATTTTGGGGTCCGGGATTAAAAAAATGGGTAAAAAAAAAAAAAAGGGTGTTTGGGGGGAACCCCCCCTATTTCCAATAAAAAACAGCATAAAAAAATGTTACTTTTTTTCTACCTTTTTTTTTTTTCGAGATTTTATTTTTCGATTTTATCACTATATACCGTTAGAAAGAGCACACCGCTCTTTAAAAGTAATATGGAGCCCACCATGGGCTCATCTGCTGCAGGAGTTCCAAGGCCAGGATGTTCTTCATGGGCAGGGGAGTGCCCCCGACTGGTAGGTCAGTGGCACTGTGCCGGTATGCTGGGGCACATTGCATTGATGGGTTATGGGCTCAACAATTGGGGTCACTGTAAGGGAGATTGCTTGCCGATTTAGGTTATGGTCCAAGGTTCGGCGCGGAATGGTGAGGTGTCATGCCAGGTTCTCATTGAACGGTTCTCAGCGGTGCGTGCAATGGGTAAAGGGGACTTGGGATCGGATCGGTTTACGGGTTCACCCATTTCCCTCCGGTCTGTTCCCAGGGAGCGGGGAGGTGATGGCCACTGCCACTCCCCCACGCGCACGTGTGTAATTAATGCAGTAGCAGGTTCTATGATGTCATTCATGTTCTGCTTCTGGTCGCATTTGGTGATGTACTAAATGCAAATAAATGCAACCAAATGCCTTCCAAAGAATATCCGTCTGGTTTCACTCATTGGCCCTGCGCCACCCACAGGTTTTTAAACACTACTCTGGTATTTAGAGTCTTTCTTTCAAGATGTGGAAAACAAACTGTAATCCTGTGCTTAATATAAGGATTCATATACTGTCAGATTGCGGATTTCTGAACTTTGCAAGCAATTTCTATAATACAGTAGTTGTGCAGTTCTTGAAAAGAAAAAATGAAATATTTGCACCATCTAGAGTTCAGAAGGTAAGTGTTCAAAGTGCCTACATTTCAGAGTGGTTCAAATACCATGTTTCCTGCTTAATGAGCGTATATTATACTGGGTAAATAATTTAATCTCAATGGGCTACATTTTGTAAAAAAGTCAACTTACCTGTAACTGTTTTTCTCCAGAATTGGCATCTTTCATAGATTCACATGCTTTAATATTCCCGGTCAGACTGGGAATCCTCAGTTACTTAAACAATAATATAAACTTTTCATTCAGGAAAAAAAGCTACACCCATAGAGCCTGTGCCGCCCTTCACCTGGAGTCCCTCCACCTCTGTTGGTCCTTTTAGACCCCAACCAATGAGGTGGCAGCGCTTAGGCTTCACCCCAGTCAGCCATCTTCAGATTTTGCACCGTGAAGGCTAGTAACTGATGAACAACTGGAGAAGGAGCAGCCTCTCCTCAGGGGAGGAGGGTGGGCGCATATGACTAAGAAAAAGATACCAATGCTGGAGAAGAACAAGTTACTTACCAACTTGTAACTTTCTTTCGACTGGATGTTCCTCCAACGTATTCCATGTAATGTCAAAAGCTGTGCTATTTCGAATTTTTTTTTTTTTCGGCAGAGGGCATCCTGCGTCGGGTCGATGTCCCTCGAAGGCCTCCGTTGAGGATGACGTCATAGGATGTTATAAGTAGGACGTACGGCGCCCGTAGCCTCAGTTCGTTTTTTCCCGCAAACGTGTTTGCTTCTAGAACTCGGCACACCTCGTGTTCTTCGATAATCTTCTACCCCTCCGACCCCGTGGTCAGGCTTTAAAAAGTGCAGGGACTGTAAATCCAAGCTGTCCATCACAGAACCACACCATGGTTAAGAATTAGTGACAAGGAGCACACTCTGTTGCCAGTCAAGTTTTCCTGCATTGACCTCTTCTCCAAACGCACGTTTTCATGACTCCATCAATCTTCAGGGAGGCTGTATTTCTTTACCTTTTCAGGTATGTCTTCATTTCCTTTTCAGTTGCAGCAGGTTACTTGACTAAAGTGTCTCTAAGGATTCTGGTACTTGTATTTTTCGCACTTAATTTATCTTGCAGGTGACTGGAAGCAACTCCCTCCATAGCACAAATCTTACCCTTGATAGGGGGAGGGGGAAAGCCGCGTTTGTGGCTCTCCATTGTAAGGCACGATGGCCCTGGTTCTGCAGCCTTTTGAGCTCGGGACTCCTGGAACAGTTTGGTTAAGAATTAGTGACAAGGCGCACACTCGGTTGCCAGTGAAGTTTTCCTGCATTGATAGAGACATCAATGTGAATTAACCTGAAACACCTGAAAAGGAAATTTAACTAGACACGCCTGAAAAGGAAAAAAAATACAGCCTCCCTGATGATTGATGGAGTCAAGAAAAAGTTTGGAGGAGAAGACAATTTGTTGCTACAGCAGGAAAACTTGACTGGGAACCAGATTGCGCTTTGCCATCATTCTTAACACTATGGACCCACACCGTATCTGCTTTTGGTGTCTGGCCGAGAGCCACGACACTGGACGACTGCTTGAAGTGCCAGTTGTTGACTGCCAAGGCCTTGCGGGAGTGTAAGGGGAAGTTGCAGGTAGGTCGAGTATCCAAACCCCATAAATCCAGTAAAACTGCTGGTCTTTCCACCGACGACACGAGGGGTGACTCTCCCCGTCGGAGGGAGTCCAGGGGATCTCGGTCCCGGAGTGGTTCTCGCCACTCGTCCTCCTCGTCGAGGCACTTCCGGACGTGGCATCACTGGTCGCCTTCCCCGTCCTCGTCAGATGATGGCTCTGTGAGGAAACTGGCTTGCCCCACTAAATTCTCTACTCCGGAGGAGTGCGAGGCATTCAGGGAGAAAGTGCTGGAGATTTTTCAATCCCAGGGCACTGTCCCGTCCGTGCCTTTGGTTGAAGCTGCCGGGGAATGTCTTGGACCGACTCTCAAGCGCCTTCGGGCACAGGCAGTCAGCGCAATAAACATCAGGAACCATTGAGGTCCCGTTCGGACAAGGCTCTGCCACAATCCATTGGAAATACAGTTACAGGTAAGTAGCTAAGACTTCTCCAGCATTTGATCTTTCAGAGATTCACATACTTGAATAGAATACCCAGTAGTTAACTACATTCCAATGTGTCTGGTAGCCAGAAGGTTGCACCTGTATGTGCATGCACTATATATATCTTGTGTAACATACATATAGTGTAAAAGTAAGGCCATCAGAGAAATGCATACAATGGGACGGCGGAAAAAAACGAGAATCAAAGTTAAGGAACAAAAGGCTGCTTCTACCTAAAGTGAATAAGTCTTGAAGCATTGCTTGTCCTACCGCTGATTCCCTTTTGCGGTCTTCTTCCCAGCAGTAATGTCGGGCAAACGTGTGGAGAATGCTCCAGGTGGCTGCCCGCCAGATGTCCTTCAGAGACACTCCTGCTTGGAACGCTGTTGAGGCCGCTCTAGATCGTGGAGAGCGCCATGGGCCTGGCTGGCAGAGGGTTATTTCTGATTTCATGACGGTGAGTAATGCAACTGGCGACCCAACATGCCAGACTGTTGATATGCATTGACCCTAGGCGACAAAAAGTCTTTTAGAGGTCCTGAAATCCTTTGTTCTTTCTCGCCACGTCTAGTGAATGTAACGTCCGTTACGCTGTGGTTGTGTGGTTGCCAAAGAAAGTGGCCAAACAATCCTTTCCGCTAAAATGGATTAAGATATGACCTTTGGAATGAATTTAGGGTGAGGTTGAAGAAAAACCCTTTCCCTGTGAAAGTTGGTGGACAGTGCTTTAGTTCACCTGACTGAGGTGATGGGCACCAAGCGGGCTGTTTTCCATGATAGGAACTTTGTGTCGCACCAGTGGATAGGTTCCTGGGGCACTCTAATTAGCACAGCTAAGACTGTGTTAAGACTCTAAGCAATGGCAATTTTCCTTTGTCTAAGACAAGAGTGCATACGCCCTTTAAGGAAGGCTTGGATCGCCGGATCTGCCACTAGGGAGTGTTTGTGAGGCCTGGTGGTATAAGCGGAGATGGCGGAAAGGTGGACCTTGACGGAAGGAAGTGCCTAACCGCCCCTTGCTAGATGTAGATGGCAAGGTCAAATTTGCTCCACAGATTCCAAGAGGGGGGTCTGTGTCTGCTTCCGAACACCAGAATTTGAACCGTTTCCATTTTGTAGTCTATGTCCATCTGGTGGACAGAGCCTGGTTGCTTGTAGTATACCCCAGCATTCGGGATCCAGAACGAGGTTGTGGAATTTTTGCTGCCAAGGAGCCAGCCCCTGAGGGATAAACTGGCCGGTGTTGGGATGGAAATGAGTCTATCCCACCACCATAGACGCTCTAAGGTGAAGCTAATCCCATATGAAATCATGTAATGTGCAAGGGGGAAAGGACTGTGCTATGAAACTTGACACAGAGTTAGTATAGCGGGAACGTTCGACACAAAGGCCCAATGCGTGCATAGAAAGGAACACCATTTTGTAATTATGGTAAGCAAAGTCTTGCATGGCCGCGCGGCATAACTAACTCCATGGAAGAACCCCACTAGGCCCAGATCATTCAGACGGGATGAGCCTGCACAGCCAGTTCTCACGGAAGCTTCCCCCTTGTCCCTCCATTGTTGCAATTATTCAGTATTACTGGGAGGAATGTGCCCTGCAAGACAGTGAACACCAGGCTCCTCGCAGTGCCCATTCATCACAGGTGAACTGCCCACAGACCTCTAACCCCCACCCATCATACCCAGAGCCATGGCCCACAGCACCGTCCCGACCCCTGCATTCTATGATAGTGAATGACCCCAGCCCAAACCATAAACCAACTGGCCATAAAAGATCTGAGCATGTGCAACCTTCACGAGGTACAGAGAGGGATAAATGATATCTCAAAATGAGGGTGGAGGCCTTGGGTGCAATATCACCAAAGCATAGCATGGTGGGTCAGCGTGACTATTTCTTCCTACCTTCCCCCTGGCACCCATCCCTGAACCTCCCAGGTGTATGCCACAGTGATGTAGGAGGCTTAGTGTATCATAGCAGTTTTGACAATGGTAACTCATGAGAGACCGGGCCTTCACTCTGCGGAAAGATGAGCCAAGCTGACCCAAGTGGGAACTGACAGCCGGCGGACATGTCAACCAATTGTAGCCTGGTATCCCCTATGGAGAGGGCCCATGTATAGAGCCTCGCCAATCAGTGGTGCTAGTTTGTACTATATGTGATGATGCCATCCGGCTTTTTAAGCCTCTGCTTGTACTGAGATTAACCAGAACGTTCTCTAGCAGAGGATATCTTTTGTATTCTGTACAATTAAACCTTGTTATCCCTGCAAGCTATCTCTTGGCCTCTTTAGCTAGAGGGCCGTTTTCATTCTGGCATGAGCATAAAGAGGGACTTGCCTTCACTGGGTTGTGATAAAGCAGTTCGCCCCTGTGCTGTGACAACAGCTGTGAGGGAGGCTGGAGATGAATCGTCTTCTCCACTGCCAGCTGAATGAGTGCAGGGTATGTGGCATGCCCACATTGGGGCTATCAATATCATGATGCAGGGTTGCTCGTTAATCCAGCGCTACACCAGTGTCCGGGGGATCCCCATAGAGCAACTTTCCCTTCCATATTATCGAGAACGCGTCTCCCTGAGAGCGTTTCTCCAGGTAACAGGAAGCAAACTGATCGCATTTCTTGTTTACGTGGGTTGCAAACAGATCTATGGTAGGTTTTCCCCCACCTGAGGAATAGTTTGTCCATGTAGCGGTTGTTGATCTCCCATTCATGGGATTGGAGGGATTGTCAGCTGAGCTTGTCTGCCAACATGTTGTCCTTGCCAGGGAGATGTTCTGTCCTCATATATATTCTGTGGTGTAGTGCCCAGTTCCAGAGTTGTTGAGCCTCCAGCGAGATGTTGGACTTGGTGCCGCCCTGTTTGTGTAGTGCATTGACGTGGTGTTGTCCATTTGCACTGTTACCATCTGCCTGGAAAGCACTGATAGGAAGGACTTCAGCGCCCACTGAATGGACCCGAGTTACAGCACATTCATGTACAGGCGGAATTCTGGCGACCACACCTTGCTGGCTTGTAGATTGCCCAGATGGGCACCCCAACCAGAGAGTGAGGCATCCGTCCTCAAGAGTAGAGTGGACGCGAGTAGCTGAATGGTAAACCCTGTAGAAGATTGAGTGCTTGGTCCACCATTTGAGGGGCTTGTGGAAATTTGGCATGAGGTGCACAATGTCTTCTCATGATCCGCTGTGTTGAGCCCATTGGCCGTCCAGCTCCTCCAGAAGCGATCTTCAGTCTGCAATTTGGTACGAGGAAGATATAGGAGGACATCATGCCCAAGAGGGACTTGTATTGTCTGACAGTGGAGCTCGTTCTCTTATTGAACCATGCAATGAGGTTTTGCACTGTCACCACTTTGTATGGGACAAACGCTGTGAACTCTGGTGTCCAGATCTGATCCTCGAAAGATTGCTGTCTGTGTGGGTAGGGGATGAAGACTGGTCCTTGGTGATAGAGAGCCCTACTCTTGTAGCAGTTCTTCCCACTGCTTCCGACGCTGCTCCCAGGGAGCTTCCTTTCACTAGCCAGTCATCTAGTTATGGAAAGACCTGCACCCGGAACGCCCGAGATGGGCAGCCACTGGGCCAGGCACTTCGTAAACAATCTTGATCCGTACTTCAGCCCGAAAGGAAGTACCTTGAACTCAAAGTGTTGATCACTGACAGCGAACCGACAGAGGCGCCACTGGCTGTTTTTCTTCCCTACTAGAAAAAGTAGGAATATAATCCTTTTCCTCATTGTAGGGGTGGTACACACTATGGCAGCCTTTAGTAATAGCTTGACGGCTTCTGCCCTTAGTTGTTGAAGCCGGAGAATGTTCTTTCTTCGCGGCGGGCAAGGTGAGAGTTGCTGAATAAAGTCTGAATAATGTCCCCTTTGATTACTTGAAGTACCCTTCTGTCTGATGTTATGGTGTACCAATGACTTAGGTGCAGTGAAACGAGTCCTCCCACCGGGGTGAGATGTGGGAGGTGCACTAAGTACAAGTCTGAGGCACAACGGAGCTTAGTCCGGGGCTTTATACTTATTTTTCAGTCTAGCCAATGGTGCCCGAGTGGAAAGAGGAGTAATTGTAATTGGTTATTTATAACGTGCTTAATACCCAGAGGTTTCTAAGCGCTGACCCAGGGATGAAACCTGTTTTGCTCCACATCATCTTGCTTCCCATGCAAGCGCGTTGCCCCAGAGCAATCCTGCGTCCCAAATTGTCTAGTATTGGTATTGTGGTGATGGTGTGGCACCGCTTGTCCCTGTGCTCAGAAGACTGATGGCTTCCCCTCTGTGGCGACTTGCATTTTGAATATTTCTGCTGATAATTGAATGTATACGTTTTAATCAATTATATGTATACAACGCGTGGACCCAATTGTCATTCATAGGGTTCATGATAAAAATTACTGGTCAGAATGGGTGATGACAAATGATGTACTGAACATGGAGGCATAAATACTATTTCAATTCTTTAAAACAACGAGCATGTTTAGATAAGGACGAATATATTAAAATATTCTATCAACTAATTCATCCGAGGAGAGAGAGGGGTTTCCAAATATTAAGGTGAGTTGATATAATACAAATACCACAGAAAGTGTTAACGCCACTATTTGAGTCCAAGATGGCCGTTAGGAATACAGTGAGGTAAAGGTAACTCTAATCCATTTCGATAGAATAGCCACCATCTTTCTTACAAAGATGGCGGGGAGTAGGAAGCACAACAAAAGGTCTAGTTGTAGCTGGTTTACCCAGAGCGAGCGATTTACTTTGCTTCCGGGTGACGAAAAAGGAAAAAGTATAGCTTACCAGTGTTTTTTGGTAGACGAGTTGCCGCTTACACGCAAGGGTCATTTTGAACGCGAAAGCGTTAGGTGAGATATCACGATTGCCATGGATGCGCTGCATTATCCCGGATTCGCGAGACGGAACAACAGCATTTTGTGGATTAGACAGCGATAATAATCAGCAACAGGTAAATACTTGTTTGGAGCCATTCGATTTGGGCATGATAACTAGTGCACATTGGTCTGCAACAGATTGGCAATGTGTATCCTTATTTATTTTTCAAACAGGGATTGGAATCGCAGGTTGCGTAACTCTAGCAGGTCCAGGCTGCCTCCTTCAATACATGAATAATTCAGCCAAATAGGAGGAACTTAACAGGGTTACCCGCAGGTATGCCGGCGTGTCACCTTAAAATGATTATTTTATTTTACAATTAAATGGCCCAGAGAAGTGACTATGGTATGCATATTTCCCACACAGCTGCAGTTTTCCAAGTCGCAGAGTATTCTATCAACTGAGTACATCCCTTTGGGGGCTCAATTCAAGCAGAACAGACATTTAGAGGTGAGCTCCAGGTAAATACTAATTATTACAAGTAACCCTCGTACCTCAGAAGATCTGTTTACTGTGCGGGACACCGCGACTTATAGCGAAATATCCCGCCTCAGATCTCCTGTGTGGTACAGTTAATATACTGATGTCTAGTATGAAACCGAGGCTGTTAGCTTTGAGCCTTAATCTTATTACTTTGATTTGATTATATATCTGATTGATGAATGTAGAAGATACAGGTAAGTGTATGGAACTAGAGAAAGATATTTCCTTGATTGTTTGAATATATTTATTTACATTTATATTTAGTATGAGAAACAAATACTGACACTCTTATCTTTATTAATTCGTAGGAAGATTCACAACAATATCATTACCTGAAGAAGGGCAATTTCCCGAAACGGGTAGTAACAGACTAGCCGAGCATGTTAAAATAATCATCCATAACAGACTCCTGGTCCAGATATCGTCATTTATGTTTGAAGTCAAACTATCAATCGAAGTTGATTGGTCTTTACAATTTTGAAGTATATTGATTTATTTTGTGTTATGGACTACTCTGAACAGTTTTTATTATTTGAATTTGTTTAAAATGAGTTCTGACTTTGCTAACTGTTACTCTGTGACAGTGTCTGCATTAACTGTTATGAATTACTTTGATTTATGAATTATAAAGCTATACATTTATGGTTTATGTATTTGACAATTATTAAGTTCAATTGAAAGAAAGAACACTTCTGCAATTCTTATTGTATTAGGAGTGCATCTATTTGTGTCCCAGCGTGATTCTGGGACACATTGTTTGTTTTCTCGATATTTTGTTAGATCTGGTAGCACAGATCCAATAGGTAAGCACCTAGAAGTTTCTGGTTATCTACTCAATTTACTTAATAGAGCTTTCTTCATCTTATGACATATGAGTGCACCTCTACAACCAATTCATGCACCTCTTGTCCCTGTACTCAGAGGACTGATGGCTTCCCCTCTGTGGCGACTTGCATTTTGAATATTTCTGCCGATTTGGCTATGATAGAGTGAAAGGAGATGATATTGTCCAGAGGTGAGGACCCTCCCGGTGAGTCACGTTTCTTCTGCTTCACGATGACAATAGAATCCCAATTGTCTGGGTCAATGTCTGGAGTGTCCTGAGGCAGGTTCCCCTTCTTCAGGCTCGTCGTTGTGCATGTCGGGGGTCAGAAAACTCCCTAAAAGGGTCATCAGGTTCCCCGGTGTCGTCTGCAAGGTCATCGGGCCATTCAGGAGCTGTGGTAAGGGCACACTGTTCACTCTGGTTCTTTGAGGTTGTAAAGCAACGGGAGGGGGGGTGTCTGTACTCCTGCTCTCGATAAGGCAGAGGAGAGGCACAGAGGACCCCAGCCAAGATTCTCTATAGTGTAGCTATGGTCGAGCAATGAAGGCCTAGCTTCTCAGGAGGTGATGCGGGCTGGTTCTTAAGTACAGTGTAGTCCCCAAGCACCCACAAAGCAATGGGCACTATTAGTTAAAACACAGTCTTTATATAAATAAGGTTCAAGGTTATATACACAATCACGATAATACACTTTGTGCTCCAACAATTCTAAAATGGTAAATATATACAGTTTTAGGTGGTACCACGCTTATTCCGATTCCATTAAAATGCATCAACTGTACTCAGTTCAAATAGCATACGAATCGACACAGTAAAACAATATAAACCATAGATTTAGGAGGAAGAAAAGTTGGTTAGACAATTGGCAGAATATTGCATCCCTACCAACCAGACACAGTCCTGTATGAGGATCCCCCCACCTGGGCAACCTGAAAATGAAGATGCACTACAAGCCCAGTCCATATATCGTCTATTAAAGTCTACATCTATAGTTCTGCAACCCAAATGTACCTTGTGTTGTAGAGTTCTTCGCTGGGGAATCGACGGGCCCTTCTTGAGTGCACTACCTTTCAGGCAGGAGCCACGGGTCGTCGAACTTCCGAGAAGAAGAAAGGGTGATCAGTGTCGTTGAGGCCGCAGCTTCGGTCCTTGCAGTGCTCGTAGACGAGTGATCGAAAACGTCCTGCAACAGGGGAGGCGTGCGGTGCACCTCGATGATGATGGTTCGTTGCTGCAAAGAGTTAGTGAAGAACTTTGGCCCAGCAAGGGCGTCGAGTCGTTGGCGTCTGAACAGGACGGGACTACGGCTGGCTTCTGTAGCTTCGTCGGCGTCTGAGGTCTTCGGGTGGCGGGAAACCCACCGGTGGCTTCTCCTCGGTCTTCGACAACCTTGACTTTCTTGGGCAGGATGAAAGCGGTCAACGATAATGAACAAGGGAGTCCTTGGATCAAATGTTCTTAGGCAAAGGGAACACAGTGGCGCCGGCCGGCAGCTGTCCAGTGCTTCTCTTCGTTCTCCTCGTGGTCCCCTTCTCTGGTCTGTCTACCAGGGAGCTTTGGCAAAGATCAGCTGGTCCACAATGGGCCCTCGTAGCTTGGGGAGAGGTCTCCTAGCCATGTCCTCTCTTGGATCAGTTCCTTGAAGGCACAGCAGCTTTCAGATTAGTGAAAGACAGCAGCAGCACTTCTTTTTCCAGTGGGCTTCAAAGTTAAGCGTCAGTTTCTACTTCAGCTTCTGAATGATTTCTAGCAGTCAGAGACCCCCTGATATACTAGTTGATCTCCCATTCACTCTGCTGGGTCACACTCGGCAACCAATCATTCAGAAAGGCAGTCAGGCAGCCAATCGGGCGCATGGTGCATTCAGGCCATTCTTCTCCATCCAGACACTCACAACACAGAATGTGGATTCGGACAAGCACCCAGCCAATCAGAACTACACACTGCACTCATACCAGTTTCAGGCAGGGCTGTCTCAGTCATTGTGTCAACCACCAGATACTAGACACCCATAGCACAGAATGCGTATTCGTCACACACTCCATTCACCCAGGTCCCACCCCACGGGCATACCCATAACATAGTCATTGGGAAGGCTCCAGCCAGTCTGGCCTGGACTTCCCCACAACACCATATATGGAACTTCCACCCAACAGCCAGTCAGGGGGAAGGGACAGAGCCAGGGCTTCCCGGGACTTCAGGAAAAGTTAACAGGCAATAGAAAGCCAATGACAGGGCCTGGGCATCCCAAAATGGAGGATGCGCAGGGCACATGTCAATTCAGTACGGAGCTGCCACCAGCCCTTACCCTGTACTGTAGGCCACACACAGGTGCCCAAAAACATACAGTAGGAGTACAAGGTCACACTCCCACTCATGGGTGCCATAAGGGTATCCCAAGGATCTGTTCACCAAACCAAATACAGGAAGAGTCGCACCGCTAGGAGTCTCACATGAACTCCTGCGTGGAAAACAAGTCAAAACACATGATAAAAAGCAATCAATGACACGGATTCAGAGGCCCTATCCCTCTCACACATTTCCATTATCACAGATGTCAAGATCTTGGAGGGAATGGAGAGTCTCTTCTTTGAGGCCCGAGTGCCCTGACATAGTGTGAACTTTGTCCTTGGCGGCTGCTAACCGATGAAGACCACCGAGGTGGCGGTGAGTGGTGCTGGAGTACGATCCCTGGGAGACCTGTTTCTAGCGCAGTGCACCAGTGATGTGCTTCGTGAGGGGCTGTTTTCTGGGCCTGTCTGAAGGACTAGTAATCTTGCCCTCTGGAACTCATCCATAATTCTGAGTATCGACTGCATCAGAGTTTGGTCAAAAGGGTCTGTCACGTCTTCCATTATTGGTTGCCAGTGTGGACTGTTCTTAGGTTGTACTGGTAGTTGCCCCCTCCCCTTCTGTAAACTCCTCCTGCAAGATGTCAGGCAGTTCATTCATTTCAGCTATATAGGGAAAGTGGGGTAGCGTGTTCTAATCCCTCTAGTTGTGGTGTATGGATGATTAAGGCCTCCTCTGGTTGTGCAAAAGGCTGGTCGATGTCTCGTGGTAGGAAGGCAACTGACGGTGACATTTCGCTCTGTTTCTAGAAGCGCGTTGACAGTTTCTCCATCGACAGGAACGGGTCTTTCATTAACTGTTTAGACAAGTTCTTCATCGACGAGGTGGTTGGTTTGGCAGTGGACTGTTTATCCGCTGATGGTGGGGCAGTCCAAGTGGACGGCGAGACTGGTTTAAACGTGGACTGTGTCCCCGTGGACAGTATTGCTTACGAAGGAGAAGACATTTATATTCCTTTACCTTGGTGTAGTTCTCCTTCCAGCAGGCCTTTAGGGACTCTTTCTGGCTCAGTTGAGGATTCCCCACTCCTCTTCTTGCCCTTGGATGGCAGAGAGTCTTCTCTGCCCACTGAAGCTCTCCTCTTTGGAGCTTGCTTCTCAGGGTGCCTGGACGCAGTTAAGGGTGCAGTTTTGCTGGATTCCTCCTCATCAGATGACATCTGTCTAATCTCCAGGTGAAGTAAGAGCCTCCTATGTCTGTCTTCCAGAGTCTTCTTGGAGAAAGGCTGACATTTTGCATGATTGGATTTCATGTGGGTGAAGGCAATTAATGCAGAGTTTGTGGGGATCGCTAATGAAGACCACTTTTTTGCCACACTTGGAGCAGTGCCTGAAGAGGGAGCTCTTCTCCTTGGCAGCCTGTACCAGAGTCTCAGCCATGAGGTGAAAGTAGGTGACCTAAAAACAAAATTTTTAGGTGAGGTAAAAAGGGAAAACATGAGCCCAAAAGACCAAGCCAGGAAGCCCCAGTGGTAGGGAAGCTAAGAAAGCTTCAAGTATGAAAACACTTTAGGATGTAGTATCAAAATCTAAGTAGCTCAGAGAGCTGAAGAGGATTCCCCTGTTCTGTAACACACAGTGACAAATCTGAAGATGGCGGACTGGGGTAGAGCCCAAGCACTGCCACCTCATTGGTTGGGGCCTAAAGGACCAAAGCAGGTGGAGGGACTCCACAAGTAAAGGGCTACACAGGCCCTATAGGGCTCCGTGGGTGTAGCTTTTTTCCTAAAGGAAATATTTTATATTATTAATTAAATTACAGAGGATTCCCAGTCTGGCGACAGGGAACATTCAAGCATGTGAATCTATGAAAGACCCAATGCTGGAGAAGTTTAACTTGCATGAAGAGCATCACTTGCATACTGACATGTCCACTGCATGCAATTTTCCACTTTCGTAAAGGGGAATTCAAAAGTGTAGTGTAAATTGAGGCATAATTGCTTTACACCTCACTTTTGCACTCCTACTTCACCAAAAGTGCAAATGCGGCCCGCATAAACCGGGAGTGGTTTTGCAGACAGAAAGTAGTGGGAAACCCGCTATTCCTCCCATCTCCCATTTCCTCTGACAAATATGACAGATGTCCCTGATCAGTAAAGGTAGGCATAAAAGGTTCCACCTTGGTTTTATGCCTCACTATCGCTCAAGGGCATAGAAAACGAGCCCACTGTGTCTCATCAAGCATTCTCTATAAGTGATTAAACTCACGCTACTCATTAAAAGCCACTGCGGCAGATTTTATGTTTTTAGTGATAAGACTGATGCCCTCATGCTCCTCTTTTAGTGATTCCTCTCATGCAGTCTCTGAGAATCAGTTTATTCTAGCACCGATCCCACCACTTGATTTAACAGGAATTTACCAGAGATGGAGTGGATGGACTGCAGGAGAACCAACATTAATTTCCTCTCCTGCTACTGCCAGTCATCAGAGTAGCTTGGACCAGGCAGAGGTCTTCCAGACATTAGCACCCTGGGCAGGGGCGCCAGTCAATCAGGTAGTTCAGAACACAGGCTGACGCTCATAGTGTATGCCAGCGTTCCAAGTCGCCTGATGGCTGGTTCACCCGTCACCCCCCCCAACCGGGTTTTGTTTTTCCCCCTCCCCCGATCCAATTTACCTGATTGCAGCGGCGAGAACCCACCGCCGCAGCTCCCAGACCAGTGTGGCCAGCATGAAAATGGAAGAGGGGCTCCATACGGAGCCCTGCCTTTCAATTCCATGGCGGCCGTGTTGGTGTAGTAATTTCTTTTCATGAACAGGATACCGAGATGCATCCCATTGACAGAGAAAATACTATTCTTTTTGAAACCAGTAGCACTGTGTAGAATACTACACGGTTGCTAATGGCGATACGCTCCTCAGTGGCTGGGCCCACCCTTTGGGTAACAGCCCACCACCCTTGCTGGGCAGGGAGGGGCGCTGCACCTGCTAAAATAAAATTGCTGAAAACAGGAGATGTGCAACACCCAGAGTTCTTTGATGACTAACGGACACAGACATCAGAGTGAACTTTTATAGGGATCCCCACAGAGACCCCTCTTTATTTATGATGAACACATACTCTTCTGTTATGTTTGTAGTTGATTCTTAGCGAGTACAGGGTCTGCCTCACTCACAGTTCTATATGATGTAAGCACATTCCTTGGCACGTAGTTGCATGTATTCTATTTAGAATGTTTACTTTAGAGATTAGGCAGTTGAGCTTTGTATCTGTTATACACGGGTACGTCTGCTGCCTGTTGCAGTATAGTTAATTAAATTCCTTTAAATCCTTTCCTGGTTTCATGCCTCATTTAACATCTTCCTTTTCCAATTCCCTAGGATTCCCCTGGCGTGAGCCCCAACTAAGTGGGGACCTGTTACGTCAGCTCACCTGTCCTTGGAGGGGTCTCGGGGACCCTTAGAGTGACACACCAGACCCCTTAACTACACTCTGGTACCGCCCATATGGAGTGTGAGGTCAGAGGATGACTTCTGTGGGTGGTCCCATCTTGCTAGATGGCCTCAGGCAGGCCGTCACACTATCCTGCTACGTCACGCCAGGGTACCTCCCCTCTGTCCCCTTTTTCTTCTTAAGGTCTCATAACTATACAACGCCATACCCCTGCTTAACTTTAGTACAAATAACGTTATTTTTTATAGCCCCATCCTACTTAACAATATTTAAATATATACATATAAGTACACATACATATATACATTAATATACACCATATATACAACATCTACCACTATATAAACAGTTTGTCACAATGGGGCTGACTGCTACAGACAGTCAGCCCCTTAACAGTACCTTCAAGTCATGTCTCTAGTGACCCTGGCACACTGAGGGCTGGATGGCTGCCAAGCTGGAAGAAGGGCTGGCTGGGGGCCGGTGCACTGATGATAGATGGGGGTTTGGCCATGCTTCCTTCTTCAGGGGGCCCGGTTCACCACATGAGGCCACCTGTGCTCTGCTGGTCTTCTGGGCAACCCTCTGCCCAAGAGTGAGTCCGCCAGTCTTCACCACAACTCTACATGACCTCTTTCATTCATCCGGGTGGCCCGATTGGAGTGGGGGCCACCAATGATCACCGGCGTGCCTGCAGCCCTTTATAAATCTTCTCGGCAGGTCCTGTTGGCTGACATCGGCCAGGGCCCCGTGGCAGTCGACTTGCCCACGGCATTAGCAGTTCAGCCCCTTGGCTCACTCTTCAGAGGGCTCCTAGCATAAACATTTAGGCCCCTTGGCTCACCAGTGGGCTCCACAAATACCCAGATGCCTGGGGGGTGGGGGAGGGCAGGGAGGGGAGGGAGATCGAGGCAGCGGCACCCAGGTAAGCCTTTTTCTCCTTCTGTGTCGTCTTTTGCTTCGCTCTTCATTCCTGTCCTTTTCTAATTGTCCTTTTCGAACTCTCACTTTACTTCAATCCACTCAGGATTCTCTTCACCCCTGACCAGCCCATTCTTGAGCAGGTGAGTTCTGTTCCTTGGTTTTCCTTTCTTTTCTTTAGTAACATTCCATTCAGTCCCATAAATAAAACATACCCAACACATGTAATAAAGTACTTTTATGACCCTGGCGTCTGCGTCTTTATTTCTAGGTGTTCCCTCAGAGGACAAGCACATAGCCCCTACTAGCCGGGCCACAGACTACAATGGTTTCTCAATTTTCAAACATATTGAAGAGTCTCCTGTGTTTAATTATCTATCCACTACTAGAAGTGCCAAGAGGCAATATGCAAATCCAGATTAAGAGTGTAGGCCACTAGGCAGTTATACACCCTTTTAAAAGAATATAGCTCATTTGTGGGGCAGCAAATACATGAAATCATTTTCCAGAGTATGCACGAGTACGATTAAGGGATTGGGTTTTACAACCTCTAGATAAGACCTCACACATTCACAAGACACTGACGGTTCTCCAGCTGTAGCTAATGCAGCATGCGCTTTCCATTTCCAACATTATCTCTTTATCCATCTATTTATTACTTCCCGCTAGGTGCATTTAGCAGAATGAAATGGTTTTATAGTGGCACTAATACTAACATACATTTGTTTGACAGGAGTTCGAATTTTACGGGCAACATTGGCATATATTGTTAAGGCTACTTCCTAACAAGTGGAAGTTTTCTATGACACATACTAGAGGATACATGATGTTCCAACAATCCAAACTAAATGCACTACATAAACAAACAGGATTTATGAACTGCTACTCTGTTCATGCTCATATCTTGCACTTTATCTGCTTCTGAAAACTTAAAATCATGTGAGTGACACACTTTAGCCCCGGCACGCCCCCAATTTCCTCTCCCCACGCCCCAGTCAACTGCTGCCCATATCCATCTCTTGATCTGCCAGGAGCAAACATGAATGTGCCCTGAAAAATATGCCCCTGAAATTAAAATAAGATTGGCTTCACATTTTACAGCCAGTGCTCAAAGCCATAAGAGTAGCTTTGAGGAGCCTGCTGGAGCGTCAGAATGGCTTGTTTGTGAAATATTAGCTTGTGAGGGGAACTAGCCTGACAAGCAAGTGTTTGCTCCAACTAGCCCGACGGAGTAATTGTTCACTCTGGAGATTCATTCATTTATTATAGTGCCTTTTAACATAATTCTGGTCTCAACGTGCTTTTGGTTGAATGCCCTCGGAGGGAGCAGAGTACAAAAGTTTGAGAGAATTGTGCATTTCAGCCCATAAAGTTATGCGCCGGTGGCCAAGACCCTGCTAGTCAACCATGTTTAAATGGAGTGTGTATGGGTGCAGCAGAGGTATACTATGGACTAAAGGGGGGCGGGGTTGTGTTTAATGAGATAGAGAGTTGTGGGAAGATACAGTTCGAATTTCTCATTAAAAGTAGTTACATTCTTATGGCAGAGGTGATTTGCAATAATGTTTGTGTTCTGTGTGAGTGCAGGGTGTGTGGAAGTGAGCCTGTGCCTTCCGCTAAGTTGCAAAGGTGAGGTGTGCGAGTTGAGAAAAAGGGTTAGCATCAGTCTACTTTGAAGAGGTGCTTACTTGCTAGAGGAATGCATAATACCTTACACAATTAAGCTAAATGTGAGATATGGTGGAGGGGATGGGAGGGCGAGAGTCCCCAGCCTGAAATTAAAATTGAGGAAATGGGCAGGGGGCAGCTCACAGGGTCAGACTGGAGCATAAAACTGTCTCTGCACCAATGAAAAAGTGGCTCACAGTTGCAAATGGCCATTCATTCCTTTAGTGACAGACTGTTTGAATAGTACCCACGCGGCGGAGGTTTTTATTGAAAATTGTGATATTTAAAGAATAATTAGTCCAAAAAAATTGTCAAAACAACTAGCTACACAGTGACGTAACCCAAACTGGCTCACATTGGCCCAAAGATTTGCCAATTTTGACGTATTAAAAAAAAAAAGAAATAATTAAAAACTGCCCCACACTAGCACTTCACAACACTAGTCCGAGAATGGCAGCTCATCCATAAAGGGAAACACTGATTCCCCTTTGACAGTCTTTGACAGTTAAGTTGTCCAGCCGCACATGCTCACTGAGCCATGCAAGGCTGGGGGCGTTTTGCTTCACCAGCCTTGCATATTTCATTGGAAATGCTGGCTGGGGAACTGCATGTCTGTATGTGAGGGGGCGCTCCTGCACCACCTCGCACAACAGGAGCGCAGAGCGGGGCCTTTCAGCATCCATGTGCAGGAACCAGGAAGGTCTTGCTTCCAGATTAATGATGCTGGAGAGGACACTTCAGGACCAGAGCAGAAGGTATGTTAATGTTTATTTAAATATGTGTTAAGAGTGAGTGTATGGTGATAGGTGCTCGTGTGAATGATAGAGTGGTGTATGTGTGTTTGTTTTGGTCTGTTGAGCTGAATTTGGCAAGTGGGGGCTCAGGGGTGGGGGGTTGTACAACAAAGGCATTTTTGCACAATCCCCCCTACCCACCCGCCAAAATCAGCTTTCCTTCCGAGGCGCTGTGAAGCCCAGTGGACAGGGATGGTATCTTTTTAAAGAAAATATTTATTGTGCTTTTAGTCATAAATTTGACAGTACATATTAACCTTCATAAGGAAAAAAGACAATACTTCATCATGTGACAAACAATTAATCTGAATAGAAAGGGGAGAGAAAAGACAAAAGAAAGAAGAGGAAAAGATAAATCAGCATTTCCTAAGTTCCATTCACAAGAGAATTTTTATAAGTTTGAATTCCTTGAGCATTTTTAATAGTTCCATTGACAAGATTTCCTTACCCGCAAGAGCCTGTCCTGAGAATTAAGCCACTCTGTGTGGTGTACAAACCTTCCGAAATATTTCTCTTAACCTCTAAGTGCCAAGGGCGAGCTATCTCGTCCTTGGCATTACCTCTGTGTTGCCAAGGACGAGATAGCTCATCCTTTTAAGCACTTCTTTTTGTGCGATCCGATTGCACAAAACAGTAATCCAGTTTGACTACCTTCAGTTTAACATCGGCATGCGTAATGTACGCCGACATGAAACTGAAAGTAATTTCACTGCGCCAGTCATTTTTGGCTGCCGCGGTGAAGAGAAGGTAAGAGCCCTTCTCTCTCTCCCTCGATCTCCGTCTTTATTGAAAGCTGGAGATCGAGGGAAGTGTTGTTGGAAAGGGGAGACTCTCCCCTTTCCAACAACACCTTTTTTTGAAGCATTGCTGGTCCCGGATCGGGCGCCGAGCGCTCGATCCGCGACTAGCAATGCCACTAGACCACCAGGGATCTGTTTGCAACGTGGGGGGTGGGGGGAGGAGTGTGGGGTTGCTTACTAGGTAAGCAGCCCCCTTCCCCCAGGCCCCAAGCATGGGGCCACACCTATGGAGACCCCTGGGGGCAGACGAGTGACCTGCCCCCAGGGAACGGGGTACAACAAAAAAATAAAACAGAGACTTGGGTGGGGGGCCATTAGCCACCAGGTATTTTTTTTCCATGTAAGGGGGGTGGCCATCTCCCCCCCACCTTAAGTGGATGGGGCGGGGCCCACTTGTAGCGCTCACTGGGGGCACATGAGATGCCCCCCATCCATGGGGGGGGGGGGGGCCTCCAGGAAAGTCTGAGAAGGCCCCCCCAAAGGATGGTGTCTGCAGGTTAGGGATATCTGCTCCTAGGAAGGGGAACCTGACCCCAGGGTGGGCTACATGAAATGCCCCCATCCATTTGAGGTTGAGGGGGGAAAGAGGGCCACCACAAAACGTGGGACAGGCCCCCCAATGGGTGGGACAGTAGCTTTAGGGCAACCTGGGGGCAGATGGACACACTAATGCGCCCAAGGGAAGCTGGGTAAACAAAAACAAAACATTCGAAAGTGTAGGCAGTCTTGAAGGGGGGCAGAGGGGCACCCTAAACCACCAGGGAAAATTGTAGTGAAGGGGGGTGGCCCTCTCCACCCACCCAAAATGAAGGGGGGCATCTCACCGCCTGAAGGCAGATATCTGCTCCTAGGAAGGGGCCTCTGACCCCAGGGAGGGCTTCATGAGATGCCCCCCAACCATTTGGGGTGGGGGTGAGTGCCACCAGAAATATTGCCACAGCCCCCCCCAAGCTTAGGGCAGTACATTTTGCCCCCCCGGGCAGATGCCCATAGGGAAGGGGAAAAACAATAACAAAAAAAACACAAATTTAGCCTTTTCCCTTTGTGCCTCGGTAGGTGCACCCACACATGTGAGGTACAGTTTTCTTCCGGACACCTTTGGGAACGCGGCAAGGTAGGCCATGTGTTAGCGGTGTGTTTCGGTGGGTGACCAGAGTGAAATGTGCAGAAATTGTGTGGTTTTTCTGCCATTTTCCCGATTTCCCCCCAAAACTATGGAATTTTTTAATATATAGTTGTTGCCTGATCTGTGCAAATCACCCTTTCCTAAACCTGGAATTTTGTTTACTTTTCAGAAATGTATGCCTTTCTGGATTCTCATTCAGCTTTCCTACCCTTTTCTTCCATTACGTCCACGCATGGCCTATTGGACAAAAAAGGCCAAAATTGCCTACCTCTCACAAAACGGCTGATTAGCATATCAAAATATGTTTTTTTGGTTTCCACTGAACCTGTTCTTGAAAGCCTGGAAAATGTCGAATTCAGCACAGCAAACCATTTGTTCCTACCTCTTAAAAGGAAAAAACCACAGGCTTCTTTGTACAACATTTTATTGGCATTGCCTGAAAAAACCCAAATGTTCTCCCTTTTTGGTTATTTTCTCTTACCCCCCCCTACAGCAAACTAGGATTCCTCAATGGAGTTATGACCACCTACATGTGGGGGGAAAAAAGGAGTCAAATTTGGCCGAGATATCACTTGTAACAGAAAGGTTACAAGGGATTGAATGGCGACATACCGAAATCACCAAAAAATGCCTTGGCACTGGGGGAAATACCCATGGCAGTTTAAGTGGTTAATGAAAGTGTGGCATTACAAGTGATTAGGAGATGTCTGATGTCGTGAACATATCCTTCTCTACATAAGTCACATTCTCCTCCTTTTTGATCAAGTTTATGCCAAATTCTCATTGTTTTGTTTGTTTTAATAAAATTTAAACAAAATCTTATTTCGGCATGCAATTGGGGATTAGGAAATCTTCGTAGATATGGTAATACATATTTACTTGATTTTTCGCATACCCTGAATTTTGGATTGACAATCAGATTCATTATTTAATTCGCAGGTCTGTAAAAAAAAATTCTGTGTCACTTTTTAGAGTGGACAAGAACTCACTTTTATTTGCAATTACATGATCTTTTATATTCTCACAAATTGAATGTGTGCGAGGATCTAGAATAGATCGATATATGAGTAATATTTTAAAATCGAACTGGGATTGGAGTGAGTATAAACCCAGTTCATATCTTGAGTCGCGCTGTGGGAAGGAACATGGCTAGGCAGTTTGTTTTTCTCCAAATTCGACCCATCTTTGCCCAGTTCAATTTACGAGCACTTTGATTAAGTTGCATGCCATACAATATTGCTGGTATCACTTCCCTTTATAGAATTTCAATAGAAGTAGCAGTAAAAATCTGCACAAAGTTTTCAGGAGTTTTTTCTGTGGACTTATATATTGAATAATATTTGGCTCCAAGTCATCAGTCAGATCTTGCAATGACTGAATAGTCTTAAGATTAAACCCTAGATGTTTAATTTGTTTTACGACCGATAAACTGTGAACACCAATTCAGAACTTTTCTAATTCTTTAATGTTTACTAGAAATCATTTTTTAAAATTTAATAGGATTAATTATTAACTCATTTGCTTCTGCATTTTGTTCCATAGTCATTTAGGAGACTCTGTAGTCCAAGAGGGGTGTGGTCTGTCAGGGCTATATCGTGTGCATAGGCTAGGAAATGTACCTATGTTAGGACGTGCAAGCAAGTCCACCAATAAGAAGTCTGCTGGTATGCCAAATATATATTAAAAAGGTATGCAGCCAAAATACATCCTTGCCTTAACCCATTGCCAGTGGTTATTGTGGGGGAAAGGTCTTCATTGAGATTTAATCTTACACAAAATGTAGTGTGTTGATGGAGGGCAATTATGGTGGCCAACAAGCCCCCTGGAATTTCCCAGATTCTTAGTTTGGCTCACAATTTAGTTCGTTTCACCAGAGCAAATGCATTTGTGAGGTCAATTAGGGCAATATATGTTAGTTTGAGTTTGACGCGTGCACTCCGATCTTTTAGTGTATATATAATCAAACCGCAAGTGTGGAAAAGAGACCTTTCCAGAATCCCGTCTGTTGCTTAGCGAGAGTTTTCCTGCTCTCAGCCCATGTCGCAAGATCTTTAAGCACTAGACCAGAAAAGATTTTGCGGTCACAGTCTAGATGGCCTATAGGACGATAGTTACTGGGGTCCATTCTATCTCCTATTTTTAAGAATAGGTATGACTATAGCTTGCCTTCAAGAATCAGGTAATGATTCACTTTTGATATTTGCAAAAAGGTCGCTTAAAATACTACACCAAGTTAGTGTATCTGATTTTAAGATCATGTTCGTTAGGCCATTGGGTCCTGTGGCTCTGGATATGGATTTTTTTAATGAGAGCTTCTATTTCATTTTTAGATATACGAAGAACCCAACAGTTTTTACCACTTCTGGCTATCGGGGCAGATAAGGACGGTTGAGAGGCATCTCTAAAATACTCTACCCATGAGTGGCCGGAAATTGGGCATGATTGTTGTGTCCCTTGAGAGACAGTTTGGCCATTAATGATCATCCAGAAGTTTGACTGTGGCGGCAAGAGGACTTGTAGCATATGCTGACCATCATGAATATTACATGTTAGTCTCTGCATACGTGACCAGTGGCAGTATCTATTCTTAAGATCCTTTCTTTTCCTTTTCTTGGTTTATTAATCGAAGCCTTCTTTTTCTAATACGTGTAGATTTTTACTGAGCTTTTGTTTCTTAATATAAGTTTCTTCATCGAAACAATGCGAGTCTGACTTGCATTTTAAGATGTGTTTTGCTTGGGGACAGTCCAAGTCCCAAAGAAACCCAACGTAACTAGCAGGTGCACATAAAATACGGACATGAAGTCGTAATAAAACATCTATTATGTGACTTAATTTGGAGTTTGGCTTTTTCCCGTGCTTAGGGAAGTTTACGACTTCGGTGCCCTTGATTAGCCACTTGGATGCTGTTAGGGTACACATCATTGCTACAGGAGCAATAAACCAAGAAACTGTCCTGCAGGGAAAAGCAACATTAAACTGTACAAAAGTGATACAATTCCGTCCAAAATATTGGTAGACATGACCTTTCCATTTGACCATGTAGAGGCAGGGATCAGGTCATTGCTCATGTTGCTATTAAGAATCCTCATGTTCCGGTCGGAAAACCAGGTATCCCACAATTCGCCGTGGATCTTGTTTATGTTTTGCAGACCGTCTGACAATGGGGAAAAATATACATTAAAGTCGCTTCCTATTATGATGAAATCATCCTCGAAGGAGATATGAATTTCTGTTATGATTGTAGAAAGTTTGT
Organism: Ambystoma mexicanum; assembly: GCF_040938575.1. Classification (NCBI taxonomy): domain Eukaryota; kingdom Metazoa; phylum Chordata; class Amphibia; order Caudata; family Ambystomatidae; genus Ambystoma; species Ambystoma mexicanum. Next base: position 949,103,353 of record NC_090933.1, on the reverse strand, counting down.
CAAGGAATGGCAAAATGCTCTTGATCATCGGGTTCCAGTAGATATTGATTAGGATCAATCCTCTTCGAGTTACACTCTAATAACAAGGATTCCAGGAGTATCGCGATTTACGCACGTAATGTCTTGTCCAATGTTGTTGCGGAAGGCTGTTAAGCAGACCCCTAGACGGTCTTCCTCCATTAGGGTGAAGGGGCAAGTTGACCGATTGCTGTAAAACCATATAAATGAACATTGTGAATAAGCCAGGTTTCTTGGAGGAGAATCAAGTCTTGCTCTGTGAAGATAATGTTGCTCGTTTCATTGTTTCTATAAAATGAGGGACCTCTTGTGTTCCAGTTTACAATTGAAAAAACGTGCTTTACTCGCTGTACCTACAGTAGGTCTTCATTGTATTCAGCCATTGTAGTACTTCAGATAGGATATCGGGGAGAAGGGCCCATAGCTTGACTTTTCATTGGACGGTATGGCTTTGCCAATGATTTGCGACAAGGTCAATGCAGGAGCAAGAGCCTTGGCTCGTGTCTGATTTTGGATAGGTGTTTTATTTTTTTACCTGATGCATTGCGGGAGCTTTTTGTTATCGCTGGTAATGTTAGAATATATTAATAAAATGCATCTTTCTTAGCCCTAACCTAATTCCTTTTTCACAATCAAAAACCTGTTCTTTCAGTAAAATATAAAATTGAGTCGCATTGGTCAGTCATTAAGTAGAAACAAAATAAAGATGTGTTCATGGCTTCCTCTGTCAGTCATTACTAGAAAAGGCTGGGTCCATGGAGAGGGCATGTATCAGTCACCAGGCCTTCACCGATAAACCTAGGTTAAATAACATTAAGGATAGGTCCAGCTATTCTGCAAAGTAAGCTAAGCTGATCCAATATGGCTCTATTCTCTTCTCTAAATTCTATGTAAATGCTGACTCCACCAAGCAGAGGTTAGTTACACTGAGTCATAGTGTTCAGCCTTTCCACTTTGTTAAACACACAAAGGGTATCTTTTTTAAGATTGTGCAAATAGGGTGACCATTGTTGGACTGGAGGGCAAGTGTATTTTGTATTTAAGGTCTCAAAATAAGTCACCGTCCATGAACTGGCCCAAAAAGAGTTTGTCATTAAAGCCATAAGTAAAGTGGAAACTCTCAATAACAATAATAACTGTTGAAAATGTAATGTGTTCTGCATTCTGGGGATTAGGGTATTATTATTTATGTAGTCTGAACATACTTGTGTTCTCTTGTAAACGATTAACAAATGACCCTTGCTGATGCAGGCTTCATTTCCAGCATAAATAAATAAGCCGTGTAGAGGAAGCTGCCGAATGGACTTCTTGGTTTCGGGGATCCCTGCCATCATATTTACACGAAGATGACACTGACCTCCATCGGCTGACTTCTCTCTATAGACACCTTCTCCCAGCTGGGGCCGCTACGCATTTCCCACGATATTTCACCTAGAGAAACTGAGACAGAACTTTGTTATTAAGTATAGCTGTTTGGCAGGTAAGACTTGGCTGGTGGGGTTAAACCGAAGATATTTGCAAATCTTCTGACTTTATGCCTGGTCCTCGTAAACGCCATAAATGTTGGTCCGGACTTTGTTGCATTTGCTCTGCGAACGACTTAGAATTTGGTCGGCCTGCACCCCCAGAAGGTACCCCGGCATACAAGATGTCAAAAATGGGTTAGGGGCGATGGTATTTAACAGTTCATGACACAAACAGACTAAAGATATGCCTAGTTTACGATGGCCAGAAAACGGTTCTTTTGAGGTTTCAATTCAGCATTTAGAATCTGTATTAAAGAATAAGGCTACATTCTGCGCCTTTGATGTTATCCGCGATTGGCGCAAAGAAGTAACACAGAAGATCAAATGCAAACAGAAGTGAGCACAGGCTGAAAAAGCTTTGGTTCATGATCAACAAAAATATCAGCAAAATAATAAATAGACAGACAGATTGTCAGTTACAAACGGGAATGTATCCCATTCTACCTACTACTACCCAAGATCCCGTAATAGAACAGATCCTTAATAACCCTTACCAACCCTCCTTCCCTTTGTACCCCTCCTCTGTATGGTCAACGGCAAAGTATATTAGTATTAAGGCTCCCGGGCCCTCAACTTCATCCCACTTTCCCGGATCCCCAAAATCCTCACCCTCTATCAGAAGAGGATGAATCAGGTGCTAGAATAAAGCTTCTTAGTGAGTATATATATGGCCCAGTGACTAAAGAAAAGGCAGGGGAATTAGAGCCTTTTATTAGGAATACACAAGCCGCTTTAATGCCTACCCAACAAAGGAAGCTGAGAGAGCAGGCTGTTTGGTTTGTATTAAGCGGAATCAGACAGAATGTGGTTGATGAAGTACTTGAAGCCCATGGTACATAGCGACTCATTTTGTTAGAATGTTTGGGTGACTAAATTCGAATCCAGTGGGAACAGAAATTGGCCTCGGCAGTTCCTAGGGAATTGCAAGATCTAAATTAAGCCGCCTTTTCTTGTCATATGGACAAGGATGCCTTCTTGCACGTCAAAAAACTTTGGGAGATATTGGATGAAATGAAAGGAATCTTGTGTGTCGGAGGAGGAATTACATTAAATTACACGCACCACTCTTAGATAGGCCACCACTTTGGCCCCTCTTTCAGTCATTTGCAGAACCTTTTGTCAGTATGTTCCCCAGATGCATGATATGAAAGTAAGGTTGCATGAAATTATACAACAAAACGAGCAAGGCGAGTAGAAATATGCGGATTTCATCCATAATGAGTATCCCAGAGCAACTCTTTTAACAGCACTTTTAAAATTACAAAAACGACTTAGTTGTCAACTGCCTATGTGAGAAGTAAACCACAGCAGACTACGCTTGATGCTCAAGGAAGTTCAATCCTTGATAATCAAGGGAAGCCAATTATGCAGCCCACTAAATATGATAACCTTTTGGTCACGTACCCTTTTCCAGGAAAGAATTAAAATGCATTAAAACCGACCATCCCTGATAGTAGGAAAAATCCTGCAGGGTTTTATAAAGAATTAGAAGCCATTTTAAATACCGCCGTCTTTACTAGTAGGGATTTGGAAACTTTGTTCTCTAATTTTGTCATCAGACATTTGGACACCAATCGGAAATATCACTGACCCTGCAATTTTGGCAAGGACATGGGATGCACTTTTTCAGCTCGACGCCGACAGGACAGCTGGCAAAAGTCCCGCTCGTGCAGTACTCAACCTTCCCACTACGATAGCTGCACAATTTAAAAGGGTGGTACCCGAGAAAAAGATTAATTGGATTAAGCTAAATGCATGTTTCCAGAATAAAACTGAAGGGTTAACAGAATATTTTAATAAATATGAAGAAGTATATATTGATTTCTCCGGACAAGAAATGACTACATCAGCAGAGAAGCAATTATTAGTAGATACATTTGTCCGACAATTGTTACCTGAAATTAGCGTTCTTATAATGAAATCCGAGAGTGCTTGGCAGACCCAAGACCCTCGCAGATATTTTGCATATGTCTCAATATTATGAGAATAGAGTAAATGTGGAGAAGGAGAAAGCAGAAAGGAAGAAAGTGGATCTCATGACAAGAGTGTTAATACAGCAAGTACAACAGGGAGCCAGGGGAGAGCCATTTATTGGTTCAAGAGGAAGATGTGTTGGTCTGTTATTACCATTTTTACTGCCAGGTCCTAACCAGTGTGCATATTGCAGACAGGAGGGCCATTGGAGAACACAGTGTCCAGGCTTGTTGAATAGGAAGTAGGGGTGGATGGGTACAACCTGGGCCAGCAATTGGCTCTCTGCCAACTACTACAGTCCCCATTAACTGCAATGTTTTCGATAATCCAAGCAAATTTTTTGTCACTAAACAATACAATATTGAGGATTTCTCTTGTGATTTCTCAGGATAGGACAGCCCTCAAATGAAAATGGAACCAATCCCCATCCCTGTGGATCAGTCAGGACCCTACATTCACATTGATTTATTTAATGATTTGTAGTGCGCACAAAACCGGGGGCAACTAGGCGCTGGTTACAGAAATCGCGATTTGAGTTATACATGATCACAGTTAATGTTGGTTCAGTTACAGTAGAACATTCTTGAGTGCAGGCAACTAGGCGCTGGTTACAGGGGCGCAGTTGATTGAAATAATTTTCAATTTAAGAGCAGTGTTGGTGCAGACACATTATTCATTCCTTAAAAAAAGAAGCATTGCCTAGGGTGAAAGCATTGGCTGTGCTGAAAAGATGCTGGCAGGAGATTATGCGTCCTGAGAGAAAAGTCAAGTTTTTAGGCCTTTGCGGAAGGACCAGAGTGATGTTTCAGCTCTTAAGTGAGGTGGTAGGGCATTCCAATATTTAGCCACCACACCATGAAACTGCGGCCTCCAGATTGCTGGAGTTTGAATCTCGGTATAGATAGGCAATGGGAGTAGGAGGCTCTAGTGAGTTTGTTTGTTTTATTAATTTATAAAGCGCACCACACCCTGGGGTATCTATGCGCATTACAAGACAGCTTTGATGCAAAATGGAAACATCCATATAATCATAGCACGTGTAGGCTAAAACAAAGACAAGTCCACAAAGTAGAAAAAAGCATTTACATATAATTACAGAGTCAGGCAATAAAGGGGTGTATACTGCTGTATGGAACAAGTGGACTACCATTACATGAGAGTTGGGAGACAGGAACATCGATTCCTTGTAAATGCAGGGGTGCAAAAGAGCTCCATAGATCATGATATGGTTCCAGATATTCCTTTGAGTGGGCATACTAATATTTCAGTAGGGTTTGCTGGAACACCTGTAGTTGTAAAGTATCGGCTGCGGTGCCTGCCCTTTTAGGACCAGCAGCTAGTGAGATACTGTTCTTTTTAACTACACAGTGTGGAGAAAATGTATTGGGGTTAAATCTGTAGAAAGAATTGTCTGCTACTATTTATTATACACCAGACGGAGTGCACATTAGAGTATGTCCATCAAAAATGAATCGGTGTTTAGCAAAACCTTTTCCACCCAAGTTTGATAACATCCCGTATACTTTATGGGCAGTATCGGATAAGGACGTTGGTCTTATGCATATTTCCCCAGTAAAAATACAAATTCGACAGGGAGCAATTTTTCTCTGCGTAATACTCAGTACAAGGTATCTCCAGAAGGTTATTCAGCCCTTGAAACAATGGTCTCAGACTTAGTAAGACAAGGGATCGTAGAAGATATAACGGGGAGTGTGTGCAATAGCCCCATTTTACCCGTTTAAAAAAAAGGAGACACAGGTCTACCATATCGTCTTGTTGATTTAAGAGCAATTAATCAGATTGGAGTGCGTCAGTTTCCAATAGTTCCAGATATAACTACCATTCTTACCATACCACAGCCATTTGCAGAATATTTTTCAGTGATTGATTTAAAGAATGCATTTGTTAGTATACCATTACATCCAGAAAGCAGGTTCGTGTTTGCTTTCTCCCTAGGTGGGAGAGCATATACATTTACTAGAATACCACAAGGTTGTACAGAAAGAACAAGCATATGTAGTAGGGCACTTAAGGAACAGTTGGATTGCTTGAAATTGCCTGAATCTGTTCATGGATTCAATAGATTGATGATTTGCTTATAGCAGCTCCCACGGAGGAACTCTGCAAGGATGCAACTATATTGTTACTGTCACATCTAGCTTGCCATGGTCCTAAAGCTTCTTTGAAGACATTTAAGTATTGTTGACAGGAGGTATCTTATCTTGGGTAACTCCCGTCTAGAGAGAGTGGGAAACTAGCACCTGATGGAATACAAGCGATCTCTAAAATGCCACAGCCAAAAACAAGTTAAAGCGCTTATAGGTGCTGCGTCCTATTGTAGACAATGGATACCCAATTTATCGCTCATTGTTAAACCTTTGATACAACTCACGACTAAGAATGTGAAGGATCCAGTGCCATGGACTGTCGAACATCAAGAGGGATTTGTTTTGCGCATAGCGCTTTGTTCGTCTCTGTTTTAGGGACTTTGGATTATAACAAACAATTTGTTTTGTTGTGCATGAAATTGATCGATGGCCTTTGGCTGTTTTGACACAGGAATATGGAGGAAGGAATAGACTGTGCAACTATTTTTCCTCCACTTTACACCCTGTTGCATGTGCTTTGCCTAAATGTTTTCGTGCAGTAGCAGCTACAGCTTTGTCTGTAAAACAATGTGAAGGTATGGTTTTAGGTCACTCTAACCGTGATGGTACCTCACCTCGGTCGCTGTCCTTTTAAATAGGACTCAGACCCAATACATGACTACAGCCCGACTTACCAGATATGAATCGATTGCACCACTTAAATTAAGCGCTGCAACACTCAAAACCCCGCTGAACGGTTACCCATACCAAATCAGGGTATCTGGGATGTTGAGGTAGTCGACCAGAATTGTATCTTCGCAACTGAGGAAGAAAGCAAGGGCCGAATAGGTTTTCGAGATACCCCCCTTGCGCAGGCAAAAGGAGAATTATTTTGTGATGGATCATGTTAAAATGACTGATTGAACAACAACCGCAGCCTATGCAGTTACTACTTTAAAAACTATAGTAGAAACTAAAGGAATACTGTTTAATTCAGCCCAAATTATAGCTTTGACTTGTGCTTGTGAAGTTATCAGAAAATCTTTCTGTAAATAATTTAATTTCAGAAAACTATAGGCGGAAAGGGGATGTTTGACTTTGCATGGAACTACGATACAGCATGGTTCCTTAATATTACGACTGTTGTCATCTCCAACGCTACCAAAGAAACTAGCAATAGTTAAATGTGCTGCCCATCACAAAATAGTTTCTGAACTTCAAAAAGGGAAATGATTTTGCTGACTCCATAGCTAAGCAAACAGCGTTAGATTGTACCTTGGGGATGTATAATGCTGAGACTATTAGAAGGGCTTCGGACTTAGGATGTATGGACGGAACCTCTGTCAGATTTAAAGAGATACAAGCAATGGTCACTGAAGAGGAAATCAGGGGGTGGGAAGATGCTCTACTATGTACGATGAAGAAGGGTGTTCGGTGAGGGGGTCTAAAAAACAGTGGATGCTACCTAATGCTTATGTGCCCCTAGTCGTGCCCATGATCCACGGACCCGCCCACATACATGCTAAGCTATTTGTAAACAGTTGGAAAATGTTTGGTGTAATTAATTGATTACTGCTTAAGCTGAGAACGTGGTTAGGAATTGTGTAATATGTCTAAGCCATAATGCAGCTCGAGGGATTAAGGTCTCCACAGGAAATTTTGACCCTCATGCCTTTCCATTTGAAGTGTTGCATTTTGACTTTATCGAATTAGAAAAATGCAATAATTTGAAATGTGTTAGTAATAATCTGTGCCTTCAGCAAATGGGAAGAGGCTTTACACTTGAAAGATAATACTGCCCTCTCCACTGAGAGAGTTACGTTGAAAGAATATCATGTTTGGATTACCCAGGGTCATTTGGTCAGATAATGGCCCCCACTTTATTTTATCACAGAAGTAATACTAAATGTGTGTAATGCATTGCAGATCAAAAAGAAATTTCACACAGCTAACCATTGTCAAAGTTCAGGGTTAATCGAAGCCACAATGTAATTGCAGAGAACAAGATCACTAAAATATGTGCACACGCATGACTTCATTGGCCAGATGCTTTACCTTTAGCATTACTCTCTATGAGGACTACAGCTGTGTCCAAATCAGGGCTATGCTCTTATGAAATTGTTATGGGCAGAGCAGCTAATGTTTGGGGTGCTCCAAGACCACAACCATTGAAAGACATTGAGCACTCACAGCTTTAAACAACTGACTGAAAAATTGCATTCTATTCACTAGTAGGTGAAGGATAGTTTACCAGACAAAGATTTGTGAGAACGACATCGGGTGAAGCCTGGAAATCTGGTGATGGTCAAGAACTTTCAGCGGAACACTGCACTGGAACCACGTTGGTTAGGACCATACCAGATGCTATTGGCCAACCATTCTGCAGTTCGAGTAGAGGGGAAAAGGGCATTGGATCCACGCTGCTCACATCAAATCGGTTCCTTTGCCATCACCCTTTGATGAATAGCATCATCTTTCATATGAAATAAAGGATTCTTGCACCCCTGTGAGTTTGCAAAACTCTGAAATGAAGTCTTCAATACAGACACCCATCTTGTTAAAGGATCATACTATTCCGGGAGCAACTAGATACAATTTAAGACCCAGGAAGGAAAAGGAGTGCCCACTGGAAAAGTGCGGGTTTGATATTGGGGTCAGCCTTGCATCTATGCGAAATCCGCGTGTCCTGATCCCTGTGCACACCAGGAGGTAACATGGTATCAAAGGACTGAAGAAGAATCTGCATTATGGTATTACATCCATTCTGTGATCAGACTTGAATGAAAAACAAGGATATGACTTTACCTTCTCGCTCTCAAAAACCGTGGACAAATGAAGATCAAACAGTAATATTGACATTTTGTACGATGCTAGAAGTAGGACTTTCTGCCTTTTTCTGGTTCCTTGAAAATGACTGTATATCTTTTGAAGACACTTCTTCCCAGTGACACTAAAGCTACTACCCTTCCTTTTGACCCTCATGTCTTCAGCCATGCTCATCACCCCTTGGATATGTTTCAAAGATATGGGTTCCATAATAATTCATATGTATAGGTTTTGGATAAAGTTCAAAAAGCCATTAATAGAACAAATTGTTGGCTTTGTTCACATCTTCCGCAGAGTGGAGATGACGTAAGGATAACCTATGAGGCAGTGCCAGTTAATAGATCAAAATTGTCTGCGGTACTTTCTTTCTCTCATAGTAGGTTGATAAATGATTGGGAGAGCTGGTTCACTGCTGGTATCAAGAGAAATGGAGATTTATTTGATGGGCCGAGATGGAAACCCTGGAGAATTGAAGAATGAATATAAACTTGTTTGATGGCTAATGTGGTGATTACAGGTGACTGAAGAAAGCTGTTAACTTGTCTACTTCAGATAGATCTAACTTAATGATGACCCTTAAGAAGATACAGTGATCACATAGCTTCTAGGATGTATAATTTCTTAAATAAATTCTCTGAAGTGAATACGAAGATCTTAGTTTCCTCGTCAACAATTCTGAAGGAAGAAATGACTGAAGGAAGATGGATAGATCTTTCCAGTAACATAAAAAGGATGTCCCTGAACATAGGGGAAAGGGCACGTCAGTTAAAGATCCTCAACCAAGTGTTTTGGACACTAGTTTGCCTGTTTAAGCAAGGCCTGAGACAGACATCTGTTGGAGTTGTGGCAATGATCGTGGTACGATATAATGCTTATTCTGGGAGTGCCTTAAAGTGAAAGACTTCTGGTGCGGTATTGGCGAAGTGATGAACAGTGTGTTATATGAAAATGTGAACTACGATTTTGAGACGCTGATCCTTGGTGAAACCATTCTACTAGAGGATTTGAATCAGCATTAAGTAACTTGGGCTTTGAGGGGGGGGGGTCTCTGTGGCAAAAAGACTAATTTTGCGGGACTGGAAAAATCGGTAAGAATTCAGAAATGTGACAGTTGGTTAGAGGAAATTATCACATTTGCAATGTTGAAAGAGTGGCTTTCTCAATGCAGAAGAAGGGCTCGCTCGTTCAAAAAATTTGGGGGACATTTCTGAGCATGGTCCTGGCTTTAACATGTTTCTCTGGGATTGGCTGGCTACTAAGATAAGTAAAACTCTTCTTTTAGAAATGCGATTTTAACATTGTAGATCTGCTGTTTGACGAAAATAAGACTATGATGTACAATCTTTCCTGGATGGTCTAAAAAGGGTGTTTTTTGAAAGGGTTTATTTTTTTGGTTTTTCTCTTCATTATCTTTCTTCCCTATGGATTTGTTCATGTTGTAGTTTATTTATGGAGGGGAATTATTGGTTTAGAACTGTTTTTTAAAATTTTATTTGTGTTTAATCCAAAAGATTTTTACAAAGTGAGCTTTTGTCGTGGTATTTTCATAAAGAAAAGGAACTCGACTCTTTAAAATGTGCCCTTGTTTTTTGGCTGTAGCCTCGGCAAATTTATGGCTTCCAGTATTTTATATGTAGCTATTTGCCATTTCGTTTTATCTCCTCCAATCAAACGAGACCAACATATTTCTTCGTCCGAGATGATGAAATCCGAGAAGATGGGCCTTAAGTATGGTTCTCTTATATGTTGGTTTGCGGCACATTTAAGAAGATGATGAATTGTTTCTTTTTCTTGTGTTTTACAGAAGCGGCAAAAGTTTGTTTCAGCCTTGCCTCTGATGGCCAGGATCTCGTTTGTCGGCAGCAAGTTGAGGCGGGCGCGTAGCAACATATCCCTCCCCTTCCTAGATGGAAACTTCTTGATGTATTCTTGGAGCTCATTAATTTTTTTTTGTGTTTGGGGGCAGGTGTGTGGTTAGTTTGTTATTTCCTGCTATTTCCAAGGTTGATATCCAGTCGAGCTCTCTTATTTTTGTGAGTATTTTCTTTGGGTTATTTATTAATGTTTCTTCGTCAGCCTGTATCTGTTCCAACACTCCGGTGTTCTCTTCTTTCCAGTTTGTGAGCCGTTTGCTGGTGTTTTGCTCTATTTCCTGATTTACAAGATTGTAAATTGACAAACGCTCCGCCATCCGACATTTCCTGTATAGCATTAGTGTTGATTGTACGACTGTGCTTTCGAGAGACGGTAAACTGAGCTCTTGACGAATCGATGCACCAGAGGTGGAATTTGGTAGCATCAACACTTTCCTCCAAAGTTTAGCCTCCATTTTTGACCAGATGTTTGATGGTAAGTTGATCATTGCGTCTCCTCCATATGTTAGAGTTGGCATCACCTTTTTCTTGTAGAAATCTCGTACTGGGATTAGCGAGTATCTGCCGAACTTTTTGTCGATGGCCCTGACTTGGGCTGCCATTTTGTTGACTTTGGTCATTAAGGCTACTTGCATCGCTTTGTCTTGTTTTGAGGAGTCCAATATCACTCCTAGGTATTTGAAATCAAATACTCTTTCGATTGGTGTTCCTTCCAGATTTAATCAGGGTTTGTCTTTTTTTCCTGGAAGAAGCTTCTAATGTCAGGAATTTTGTTTTTTGACATTAATTTCCAATTTGTTTTTTTTTCATGTAGCTTTGTAGATTTGTTAGTTGGCTCTGGAGTGCTATTGGCGTATGGTCCAATAGGACCAGGTCATCCGCATAGAGAAGCCTCGTTATTGGAGTTTTGCAGATTTTTGGTGGGAATGATCGTATTTCAGTGTCTTCATCGTTAATGTCACCAATGAATGCCAGGAATAGGGCCGGCGCCAGCGGACACCCCTGTTTCACACGTCGCACTGTTACAATTGGTGATGACAAGAGACCATTTTGATCCAAATGGATGCGCATGTTGGTTTCAGTATACAGGGCCTTGATCGGAATCAATAAGGCAGCCGGACAATCCCAGGCTTCCAATTTTGACCAAAGACTCGACCTGTCTAAGCGGTCAAAGGCCTGAGTGAGGTCGATGAAAGCAACAAAGATTCTTGACCTCCTTCCAGAACTTTGTTTTTCAGCACGTTCAGCATCAATATGTTTGCCACCGTGCCCATGTTTTTCTTAAATGCCGTTTGGAAGGGGTCGTTGCAGGGGGCATTTAAGGCCCAGATCTTGAAGTGGTCGAGAAGCATCGAACCAAACACTTTCCCCATTACATCGAGTAGCGCGATCGGTCTATAATTCGCTGGGTCCTTTTTGTCTCCTTTCTTGAAAATTGGTACCACTGTAGCCGATTTCCATGAGGGCGGTATAGTTTTCAAATCCGTGCATCTTCTGAAGATTTTGCTCAGAAGACTGGCCCACTCCTTTTGATTTGTTTTTAAATCCACATTTGTGATCCCGTCGGGACCTGGCGCTCGTGAGTTTTTTAAGCCAGAGATCTTTAATCGAATTTCCTCTGGGTAGTCCACTCTTACCCATGGATCCGATTTGTGCTCTGTTGATGACCTTGTTGGAGTTGTTGGAGCCAGGTACATCGTTGCAAAGTGTTTTGTCCAAGTTGTTTCACCAGTGTCACTTAGTATGGAGTTTTCTTGTACGTCGTAGGTGGCTCTCAGGGTGCTCCAAAATTCCCTGGTGTTTCTTCCACTTATGAATTTTAGAATGTTTTCTGCGTCTTGCTGGTAGAGAATCAATCTATGACCTTTTACCCATGACTTATAGTGTTTTGTTGCCACATCCTCTTCTTTTACTGCCGCCGATGTTGCTTAAAGTTTTGCTCTGCACTGGATTTTTCGAAGTTTGCGGCGTTTCTCAACCAATGTTTTGTCAAACACATGTCTTGGAGGGTTTCCGCCTGTCTTTCTTGAAGTTGCCGTCTTTTTGTATTTTGTCAAGAGAGGAGTATAATCAGTTTTATTTGCGCCAGTTGTCTCTGACATAGAACTAAATCTATTTTCTATGTCTGTGATGGACCCTCTTGACAAATTTCATCAATTTCCCTGCATATTTGTGGTTATGTTGGATTCCATGTAGTCATTCAGGGGACAAAGGGACTCCCAGGTGGTCGCGAGGGGATTATGGTCACTGGCTCTTACTCGTGTTATTTCAAATGATTTGGTTATTTAATGTTTCAGAACTGTTTTGACTTTTGGAGCAGGTTATGAAATGTATTTGTTTATTGCTATCATTATGTGTATTTTTGTTTTGGAAAATGAATAAATTGGTTAAAAAAACAAAACAAAAAAAACAAAACAAACAAAAGGAACAAGTTACTTACCTGTAACTGTTGTTCTCCAGCATGGGTCTGGCATGGATTCACATGCTCATGAATATTCCCCGTCGTCAGGCTGGGAATCCTCGGTAAAGAAAAAACCAGTATCAGTTTCGTTTCTGATCTGTCTTTCGTAGTAATAACCAATCACTGGTCTCTGCGTCATACTGACCACAGCCAATGACTGCCCTCTACCTAAGCACCGCCTCTGGCAGCCATCTTCAGATTTGGAAGCACGTGAAGTGGCAGTATGACCAAGTGAAGAGCCGCAGAGGGGTAGGCGGGAGGGTTCGCATGTGAATCCATGCCAGACCCATGCTGGAGAACAACAGTTACAGGTAAGTAACTTGTTCCTTCTCCAGCATGGGGTCTGGCATGGATTCACATGCTCATGAATAAAGAATACATAGCAGTACACACATGCACAACCACGGGAGGTGGCAAAGGCTCAACATTAAGCATCACATCAACTCAACATTAAGCATCTTACCTCCTCACCAGGCTCACCTCAGGCGAACAGGTTGCGCAGCACTGCTTGGCCGACCCTGGACTCCTCCCTGGAATCCCGGTCGACGCAGTAGAATTTCGTGAAGGTGTGCGTCGACCTCCACGTAGCAGCCCTGCATATGTCCAGCAGGGGCACACCAGATAGGAACGCCGTGGTAGCTGCGATCGCTCTGGTGGAATGGGCTCTCGGACGGCCAGGCAGCGGTCGGTTTGCCAACCGGTGACAGCACATGATACAGCCGGAGAGCCATCTGGAGATGGAAGCCTTCGAGAGAGCCTTCCCCTGATTGACAGGTCCAAAGTTCACAAAGAGTTGTGACGTCTTCCGAAAACCCTTCGTGCGGTCTACGTAGAACTTCAGCGCTCTAGCTACATCCAGCGAGTGCAAAGTCCTCTCAGCCGGCGACGAAGGCGACGGGAAGAACACAGGTAACACCAAGGGTTCGTTGAGATGGAAGTCCGACGGTACCTTGGGCATGAAGGAGGGGTGCGTCCTGAGCACTACCCTCGTGTCGTGGAAAGTCAAGTACGGGGCCTTGCAGGAAAGGGCCTGGATCTCTCCCACTCGTCGTGCGGAGGTGATGGCCACAAGAAACGCTGTTTTCCACGATAGAAACTTCAACGGGGCCGAGTGCAGAGGCTCGAACGGAGGTCCCATGAGCTTGGTCAGCACCACGTTGAGCTCCCACGCCGGGGCCGGAGCCTTCACCGGCGGGAACGATCTGAACAGTCCCTTCATGAACTCTTTCACCAGACGATGAGACCACAAGGACGTCCGGCCCGTGGTTCTGGTGTATCGGGAGATCGCAGCAAGATGAATCTTGATGGACGCATGTGCCAGACCAGCTTTGGCCAGCGTCAGCAGGTACGGCAGTACTTGGGGAGCCGTAATCCGTAGAGGGTTAATCTTCTGTGCGTGGCACCAGACAGAGAACCTCTTCCATTTGTGTCCGTAGCATTTAAGAGTCGAGGACGCCCTGGCCTTTGCAAGAACCTCTCTGCAATCGGCCGGTAAGTCGTATCCTCCAAACTCTAGTGCTGCAGGAGTCAGGCCTGCAAGTTCAGCGACTTCGGGTCGTGGTGGAGGATGGCGCCTCCTTCCCTGGAGAGTAGATCCGCGTCCGCCGGCAGCTTGATCGGCGGGGACGCTGACAAGTCCAGAAGGTCCGGGAACCATATCTGCCTCGGCCACGCAGGTGCGACGAGGATCATCCTGCACCGTGACCTCTTGAGCTGGTTGACGAGCCGGATTAGCAGAGGCAAGGGAGGGAACGCGTAGAGGAACAGGCCCTCCCAGGGGAACGAGAAAGCATCGCCCATGCTCCTCGCCTGGGGAAACCTGCTGGCGAACCTCCGGCACTTGGTGTTCGTCGCCGTCGCGAACAGGTCGATCTGGGGTGTGCCCCACCGTCGGAAGAGGCGATCCACCAGATCCTGCCGTAGTTCCCACTCGTGGCACGAGCGCAGCTCCCTGCTGAGTGAGTCGGCGATGGTGTTTTTTATCCCTGCCAGATGAAACGGCACCAGAAAAAACCCTTGGGCGACGGCCCAATGCCACAGGTCCTGCGCCTCCTTGGACAGCGCTGGGGACCTGGTTCCGCCCTGTTTCCTGATGTAAAACATGGTGGTGGTGTTGTCGGTGAAGATCCTCACCACCTTGCCCTTGAGGGACGGAAGGAAGGACCTGAGGGCCCAAAACACTGCACGGAGCTCCAGGACGTTGATATGTAGGGACTTCTCCGTCGGGAGCCAGAGTCCCCTTGCGTGCAGATTTTCGGTGTGCGCTCCCCACCCTTCCAGGGAGGCATCCGTGGTCACAGTCTCCTGGTGGGCTGGGGTCTGGAAGTCCATGCCCGCCGTCAGATGCGCGCGGGTGCCCCACCACCGTATCGCTCGTCGGAAACTCTCGTCGAGCTTGATCCTTTCCTCGAAGCTGCCCGTCGTCTGGATCCAGCGCGCATCCAGGAATTCTTGCAACGGGCGCATCCGGAGCCTGCACATGGGAATGAGGTAGATGCAGGAAGACATCATCCCGAGGAGGGACTTGATGGACCTCACTTTGGCCGCGTCGGCCACCAACATCCGTTGCACCTTGCCCAAGATGGTCCTGGTCCTCTCCTCCGACGGGGAGGCCAGAAGGGACACTGTGTCGAGCCTCGCTCCCAGAAACAGTGCGACTTGCGCGGGCACCAGGTGGGATTTGGCGTAGTTCACGGAGAATCCCAGGTCCGTGAGGAGTTGGACGGTCCTTGCCGTGTGGACCACGGCGAGCTCCCTCGTCTTGGCGCGGATGAGCCAGTCGTCCAGGTAGGGGTAGACGTGGATCCCCTCGCGGCGCAGCTGCGCCGCCACCGGTGCAAGGCACTTGGTGAATACCCTGGGTGCCGACCGTAGTCCGAAGGGAAGGGCTTTGAACTGGTAATGACGCCATTGGACCACGAATCTGAGGAATTTGCGGTGCCCCTTTAGGATGGGAATGTGGAAGTAGGCATCCTCCAAATCCAACGACGATAGGAAGTCTCCTTCCTCCAGCTGACCCAGGACGTGCTGGAGGGTGACCATCCGGAACTTCTGCGCCTTGATGAACTTGTTCAGACGTCGCAGGTCCAGGATGGGGCGCCATCCTCCCGTCTTCTTCTTCACGAGGAAGTATCTCGAGTAGACTCCGGAGCCCCGAAGCCTCTTTGGGACGAGTTCGATGGCGCCCTTTCTGAGCATCGCCTTTACCTCCAGGAGAAGTTGAGGGACGTGAAGTTCTTTCCTGGCCACGGGGGGGACGCGCGGGCACCTTCTTTGAAATTCGAGCGCGTGGCCCCGGGCCAGGGCGTCCAGCACCCAACGGTCGGTGGAGATGGACTCCCACACGCTGACGAAGCCCGCCAGCCGGCCTCCCACCGGGGTGCTTCGGTGGGGGCCCGACCCCATGGCCGGTTCAATCCTGCTTGGACGCGGCCTTGCCGCCTTGACCTCCTTGGCGACGACGGCGGGGTCCGCTAGACTTGCCTCGTCCTCTGTAGGCCTCTTGCGACGACGAGCGGGCCGCTTGACGGTAGGAAGCGAAACCGCCGCCGGAACCTTTGGAGGCGCCCTTGCCTCCGCCGCTCCGAAAGGGCGTCCGTCGTTGCAGGACTCCAAGGGCCCGGGCCGTCTCAGTATCCGCCTTGATGGCCTGAAGGGAATCGTCCACTGTCTTGCCAAACAGGTTGTTCCCGTCGAAGGGCATGTCCAGGACTCTGGTCTGGACGTCCTGCCGGAAGTCCGTAGCTTTGAGCCATCCACGACGTCGAAGGCAAACACCGTTGCCCAGCTGGCGGAATCCAGTGTCGGCGATGTCCGTCGCCACGGTGATGGCGTGGTCCGAGGCCACCTCACCTTCCTGCAGGATCTCAAGGGCCTCCGCCCTCTTGTCGTCCGGCAGAAAATCCAGCAGGGGAGCCATCTTGTACCAGAGCTCCCTGTCGTAGCGGACCACGATAGCCAAGGCGTTGGCCGCTTTAATCGTCGTCGCTGCCGACGAGATGACTCTACGCCCCATAGTATCCAATTTCTTTCCCTCGCCGTCCGGCGGGGAAGTCGATGTGGAGGCCGCACCCCCCCCGCTTTCTTCCTGGCTGCCGCGGAGACGACGGAGTCCGGGGTAGGCTGCGCCCGGAGGCATAGGGGGGCCGTGTCCGGGACCCGGTACTTTTTCTCGTACCGGTCTCTTCTAGCTGGCGTCGTGGAAGGGTTCTTGAGGAGGGAAAGGCCCTCATCCCAAATGTCGTCCAACAGAGGCACTGCGAGGACCGTCTTCCTCTTGGCCTCGCGCCGCTGATAAAGGAAGCCTTCCTTTTTCTTCTCCTCAGGGCAGAGTTGGAAAAGCTCGGAAGCCCTGGAGATCATGGAGTGGAAAGATCCGATCTCGTCGGGCGGAGAGGCCCTGGTGGGAGGCGACGACGGAAAGTCCTCGTCGTATGCCTCGTCGTCCGTACCCGTCGCTGCCGTGTCAGTCCCCGTATCATCCCCTCGGGTGGACGGGGAGGAGGGCTGGAAGGGGCGCGACGGTTGAAAAGGAGGTGGTGGATGGATCCTTCTTTTCTTGGTAGGGGGAACACCAGAAGGTCCCGGTTCTGGATCCCCCGACGGGAGAGGTTCCTCCGTCGGTAACGGTAGCCTCGTCCTTATCTCGGAGCATAAGGACTGTATGGCCAACAAAATGGCCGCCGAGTTGTCTTGCGGCGCTGGCAGAGGGGAACCCGACGGGAGGGCAGGGGCCCCGTCGGTATCCTCGACGATGTCGTCGTCGTCACCTGCGTCGGGGTCCATTCCGACGGGCTGGCCTTCTTCCACGCCTAGGCCGTGGCTTAAGACCTCGATCAGCTCCTCTTCTGAGGTTGAGGCCGACTCTACGACGACGCCCTGCCCCCCCTTCTTCTTCCCCACGGAGGGTTTCACGGGGGTCCTATCGATGGGCACAAAGGAAGACTCCCTCCGAGGAGGCAGGGAGATTCTGGGCCCTGAGGTCGCCACCACTGGTGCAGCCACCACAGGCTGAGCCAGGGCCGCAGCGACCGTTTCGATAGAGGGCTTGGTCGGATGGATCAAGGCCTTCACCACCTTAGGTGCGCTCACCGCCTTATCCTTGAGGGAGGGGGCACTGCCACGCTCCTCCTCTGCCTTAGAGCTCGACCGGGGCCTCTCCAGGAGCTTCGCCGGGTGCTCAGCCTTCCTCTTACCCGACCCAGAGCGTTGGCTCGTGGTTGATGGTGCCGGGGAGGGTGCGCCCTGCCTGGCGCCCGTAGAGCCCGACCGTTCGGCGCTCCCGGTGCCAGCGGACTCGCGGTGCTTGGCCTTATGTTGGGCCCCCGTCGCCGGGGCGCCCTCAAAGGTCTTAGAAGACCGCTCGGATTTCTTCTTCTTCTCGCCAGACGGGCTCTTACCCTCCAGCCAGTTGGCGAGACGTTGATGGCGGTCCTTCATGGTCCGTTCCGACATGTTGCCGCAAAACGCACAGTCCTTCTCCACGTGCGTCTTGTCCTCATGAAGGCAGTAAAGGCAGAAAGAGTGTTCGTCCTCCTTGAAGACGTTCTGCAGCTGGCATCCAGGGCAGACCCTGAACAGCTTTCCGGGCGTCGAGCTTCCCTTCTCCTGGGCCATCTCCGAGACAGGGCCTGAGAAGCTTCTGGAGTCCTCCGAAGTGTAGCTCGACGAAATCTTCACCCTTGAGGGGCACAGATGAATCCGACACGGGTCCCCGTTGATCGGATGTAGGATCGGTGGAGCTTGAGGCTCTTTTGACCGAAAGAATCGAAGTTTTTGTAAAAAGCGCGAAAAAAATAGCACTAACGCTCGAGAGCAATAGCACGAGGATCCCAACACATGAACGTGCGGTAAAAATCTGAAGATGGCTGCCAGAGGCGGTGCTTAGGTAGAGGGCAGTCATTGGCTGTGGTCAGTATGACGCAGAGACCAGTGATTGGTTATTACTACGAAAGACAGATCAGAAACGAAACTGATACTGGTTTTTTCTTTACCGAGGATTCCCAGCCTGACGACGGGGAATATTCATGAGCATGTGAATCCATGCCAGACCCCATGCTGGAGAAACAAAGAACCTCCTAGCTCATCAAGGAACAAACAAACTGTTAGCTAAAATGTCGGGTTTATGCCCGGGCAGGGTCTTCAAGTGAGGCAGGCTGGCAGACAGCGAGCATTTATCCGGGAAAGTTGGAAATGTATACAATACTACGGAATAGCAGCAATTAACATGTAAAGTGGAATGTATTGCTCATAGAGCTAGCTACTGCAGCGCACATTCCAGGAACAAAATCCAGGCTGATCGACTGCTTGTGGCAAATGCCTCTGGGCGTCGGGCTAACCAGGAGGTCCGCTGATCGCTATGCACTGGGTAGCAGCACAGCAACTCACATTTTCCGTCCCCTTATTGGTCCCGAGTGGTTGTTCTCTAGTCCTACTGTCCGACACACATTCAATTTCCACTTGCTCAAAAAAGCCAATGGATATTTAATGAGTACATCACCGAAAGCAGATACTGGCTTAAGATTGGCTTGAGTCTGCTCTTCACACAGTAGGAGAGACATAGCTGTGCTGTTTGTACATGTCCAAGTTCAGAGAGGATTAGAAGGCCGGACCGCCAATGTCCTGAGAGCTTCTAATGGGAATGCCCTACGTAAACGTGTGCAGAGCACTTCGGACACATACGTAAAATGGAAAAGGTCTTGGGACACGGCCCGCACAGGCCATATCTCACAGACCTACATCCCAGCCTCCAAGTAAACGCATATGCGTCCAATAATTGATCAGTTAGGGATTCTATTTGCTGCAGGCACTGGGCGAAATATGTAGTTTGAAATTACAACATACTTCACCTACAGCAAAACACAGGGGCGGCGCCACTTGCACCCCAACATAGGAACCACCCCAGGGGAATTGCAGGTAAAACAATTCCAGGAGAGGTGCACGCATACATCATCCGCTGGCCATCCTTGCTCAGGTTCGACCATCAATCCACACAAATTCAACTCCTCCAGCCCCTGAACACTCCAGGCCTCAGCATTCTACAGGATGACATCACAGAGACACCACCTTAACATTCCATCGACCTGCAGGAAGGGGAATTAGAGTGAGCATACGGTCCTTTAGGTATCGTGCATGCAATGGATGGGGATGCAGAATAATTCTGACACCAAATAATCAAATCAACTCAGTAAGATGGCAAAGGTGCTGTTTTATTAACAATCATCTAAAACAGGGAGTTACAACAGACATCAACGGACGTTCGCTGCGCTCTCAGCGCATTTCTCATAAAAACATCCTTATATACAAAAAACGTCATACTACGTGGCAAATAAGAAAAACCTATGAGTCATTGTGATAGTTTAACGGGGGAACATCCAAGTATACTTTGTATAGGGGCTGGGACTGTGATCGGCTGTCAGGTGGACTTATGCCTACCTCTAAAACATGTAATCTTTAACACCAAGTACACAATATATCATTGGCTCTCAAACTATAAGGCCCTTCGTTATGTGGCCCTCTACAATTTGTTGGCACGCTCGTGCCATGTCTGGAACATTCGGTTCATTAGCAGCACATAAGCTCATACCCAGGTGCCAGGAGGTGGACTTGACTTTACCTCCCCACCCAATTAGCCCAACATCTCTCATCACCCAAGCCTTCTGCCATGGAGATTGTCTTTGAACTTGCAAAGTATCCTTGTCTGCGGGAATATATGGGAGTACAGGCTTTCACTATAGTTGTTCTAGGACTCCACGCTCAAGTCTAGTTCCATCCTTGGTTCACATGACAGGAGACCACGATTTGGTCCATTTTGCATAAATAAAATGAATAAAACTTGGCACGCTTGGTGTTCTTTCTTTGCACCTTAACAAGGGACGATTCAGCTTCACACATTCAATGCGTTTGAGAATAGATAACCGACCTTGGCTGCTTCAGCTTTTGTAAACAGGCCAGACAGCCTCTCCATTAGTTTCCACGATCTCAGTTATTCTTGCTGCAACACAGTTCTCAGCCTTTCCTCTCCATGGGTTCTGGCTTACTAATTTCATGACACCGATGTCCAGTTTCTATACAATGGCGGCTTTGCCTGCAGTCTATTCACTACATGTAGCCAGCTTCTATGAACACTTAGTCTACTTGTGTTTCATCGTCTGTACAATCATTGAACGATTGCATTTTCTGCAGTGCTTCGCACACATGCAATATTCTGGTCTCATATGAAAGTAACTTCGTCATCAGTTTCCACAAGATCTGTGCATTTTCTTCAGCTAATATTCGCAGGGTGTCGCGCTCATCTTTTGTGATGTCACCAGCTCCTCCTTTTGCTCCTTTTCCTATTCCTTCGGAGAGTTCCTCCCTCAGATTGTCGTCTCTTCGGTGATACATTTGATAGTGTTTTATCAAAGGATATCTTCTCTCAAACACTTGCTGCGGTATAGTCACAACTGCTGGTGTCAAGCATAGTACAATCTCAGGCTTCCAACATATAGGAGGGAAGGGGGCGGGATTTCCTGCAGAGGCATGCAACTGCTGCTCTACAGGAGGTAAGGGAGCAAGGCGGTTACTAGATCACCACCTTTCTCCACATGGAACTCAAGAGCAGCACACAAGTAAGCATACACACATGGAATAAAGACTAAATAACGTAGCACCAAACCAGAGACATTCTGGACCAGAACAAGGCACTCGGGTGGCTCCATCAGGAGGACCATTTCACACTAAATCAAAACGAATGCAAAGAATGCAGTGCTTTGGGTCAACGACTGTCTTGTCCTGCTGGCCATCCATAAATGCTGGGAGAATGTTGGTGCATGTGTATGGGTGACGGCTCAAGAAAACCTTGGTGAATGCTTTATGTGCAGTGCATGTTCCAAATGGGTCCGTTTGAGGGCTGCAATGGAATACAAAGATGGCCCACTGGGTGGTCACTCCAGTAACTGGAACTGTAAATAGTGTAAACATACGTCTACGTGGACTTTCACTACAAAGAATATCATCACGTCTGTGTCCTGCATTCCTTCCCATTTCTGAAAGTTAATACATTGGCAACTAGCACCCAAGAACCTATTAAAAGTAACCTAAAAATGCTGTGGCGTGGAGCCCTACCCCTCCTGCCCCAAAACAGAGTCCCCAGCCATCTTCACTAGGTTGGCTGCACAAAGCAGCAAAATAAAGTCTGCCATTAGCGTATACAGCACAACAGGAACAGCAGCAAGTTATGGGCATGCAATCAAGAACATTCCAACAGGGCCCCATCAGCCCCAGTAAAGGCGCAGTAAATGGCACATGCAAAGGCGTTAGGAATCTGCAAAGCTACAGTGCAGAAAAGCTGCCTAGGTGCAAGAGCAGCTGAAAAAAAAGAAGACACGACCCAGGATTTGAAGCATTCAACTGGGAAAGGAGTGTTTGGCAAGGGAGGCATGGGTCCTACAGCCTAGCACTGCAAAGCTTTTGCTGCATTGTAATTAGAGTACAACGGGAGGGGTTTACTAACGGGGTGGGCATTGTATGATTAATCACATACCCTTTCATGAAATGACTAGCGCAGGTACAGCCATGGAGGGAAATGCAACGGACAGAATGCCATTTGTGAGGGTGGAATGGCCCGAGCTTTTTTTGATTGATGCCGGGGAAGTACACTGCGCCAGCAGAGGAACACGTGAACACTATACTTTTTGGCATGGAGCAATATGAAAGTGAGCTTGATTAGCTGAGCTCGCTTTCAGAGGCAGAACGGCCCACATCAGTGTATCACTAGAAATCAAGAAAGCTCCGGTTTCTACACATCACAGATCCATACTGCCAAAGCTGCCTCATATCCACCAAAGCAGGCACCCGACAAGACTGACATGGACCCACAAAAACAGATATGCAAGGAGTAGCTTCACATCCCCATGAAAACAAAGTCACATACAGGAAGTGGGGCAGTCAGAAGAACAGCATGCACTAGAACACAGGGACTCCCAAACATCCAACCCGGATGTGCCATTATTACGGCCACATTTACAGTTTAGGCAACCCACAATTTGGAGGCAACTAGGACATCTGGGGGAATGCACCTGACCAATTGGCTCAAGGACAATGGG
Organism: Ambystoma mexicanum; assembly: GCF_040938575.1. Lineage (NCBI taxonomy): Eukaryota > Metazoa > Chordata > Amphibia > Caudata > Ambystomatidae > Ambystoma > Ambystoma mexicanum. The sequence continues at coordinate 949,080,502 of NC_090933.1, read as the reverse complement.
CACAATTCCGCTGATGAAAGCCTGCATTCCACTGGCCTCTCGGCACCATCCGCCATGACGCATTCTCTGCGGTCGAATCAGTCTCCCCCCCCAGCTCAACTCGTACTCCTCCAGCTGCTGTCCCACCAGGATATTTCACCTCCACAACCTTAAGAATACTTATCTCCTCGTCCACCTTTACACACCTCAGCCCCCTGCCCCACCTACCTGACTTTTAGCCTCCTCTGCTTCATCAGCCATCTCAAGCCCCGGAAGTAGAAACGGCACCTTTCCTATTTTCATGGTGCTCATCTTGCACTGAAGCTACCATGCTCCATGGAGGGAACTCCTTAACAGCTGCGCTGGGGTTGGACATTAACCCACAAACCGTCCAACCACCGCAATGGATGCCAAACTACACAACACACACAATTGGATTATTTCTGCATTGGACTCTATTGCCCCAAAGAACATTTTTAAAAATGCAACCAAAAAAACTAAAAAAAATAAAAATAAAACTATGGATCAGCCAAGACTGATCTGCTTAAGAGGATAAAACTGGAGGAAAAACGTTCTATACACTAGCACATTTGCCTATCACCAACAGTTACGCCTTTACAGAGCTGACGTACACAAAGCAAATAAAGCACAGTACTCCAAACTCATGGATTCGGCACATCACAGCGAAAGGAAAATGTAGAAGTTTAGAGAAGACAAGAACACAACCCTGAGCCCTGGCAAGAGCTTGATGAGCAAATTGCTGCACACTTCAACCAAAAGATCCAACATTCAGGATCACATCAACACACACACCATCAACGAGATTCCACCGACAACACCCATTCCCTCCTCTCGATCGTCTTTCCGCCTTCCATCTACAGAGGGCCTACAAGCTACCATTGACTCAGGTAACCTATCAGGATATCCCAACTATCCATGCCCCACCCCCTCTTTACAAATACATTATGAAATCTACACACCTCTCCTGAATGCGACACAGCACGATTTAGACCTTCAAGGAGTACAGAATCGGCACCTTGCTCCATCTGGGATATACTTTAAAACTATGTGGATGAAAACTCAGTGCGCTCATCCTGCTACACGCCTCAGATGCTTTTGACATCAGCCACGAGAACGTCCTGAAAAGACGTAGATATTGGCATTAAAGAAACCACATCATGAACGTCCCGGGCAGCGTCTGCAAGTCAGAGCTAGCTAGGAACATGGAGGTAGGCCCTGCAGCGAGAACGTCCTTTGGTGCTCCCACATCTTCTGGGAGTGCTGCGCTGAACAAAATGATGACGATGATCGACCAGAGCACACACAGGTAACCCCTGCAGCCGTCCATTTGCCTTTACTCCCAATTATCTTTGCGCATGCATACAATGTTTTTATCCCCCATGAATTGGCATGACACAAGATTTCAATTGGCAAAATTGGCCGCAGTTTTATTTCCATGACAACAGAAGTATTTGTACACAATAGTGACCTCATTCTGTACGTGTGGCGCTTGCTTGCCGGATTTCCTTTGCTTCCCCCTCTACTTGGTATAGTAGGCCCCCAACTCCCCCGACCCATTGTACCTGTTCCTATCCTGCCCGTGCAGGGGTCCGTGGGTGGGGAGAGCGCTGTTTGTTTTGGGGGGGAAGCTGAGCCTTATTTGTTCCTACCAGACGCCCCCGCCGTTTAGGCCCCCAAGAGGCGCTGGTCCAGAAGAGCGAAGACCCATTCCGTTTCCTTCTGGCTCGTCCGGAGTCTATCATTTGTGCTTGGTTGCCCAAACACCGCCAACTTGTCATCCTCTGACCAGGGTGCCCTGCGACAGCAATGCCCAGGTGTCCTCCTCCTTGTATCTCGTGGGTGGGTGGGTGGAAAACGAAATTCCTTGCACTGGGCAGGTGGCGGCGACCGGGTCCCAGTGCAAGAGCGAGATGCCTGGTCCCTGGTCCCGCCTGCTTATATCCTGCAAGCCCCGTCCCTTTCCTTTTGTTTCCCCTTCGCAGGCTTTTGGGCCATTCGGCTTTTGGCGCCGTTCCGCCCCTTTGTCCTTTGCCCTTCTGGGTGAGGGTCCCCGCTCCCGGCAGCATGACCCCGCAGGGGTTACCCTGCTGCCTCCTCCATTTTTGAGGACGTTTTCCGTCGTCAGCTCTAGTTCTGGTGTTGATGGAAGATGGACTTTTCTGTCTTTTAAATCTTAATTCAACTAGATCTCACAGGTTTACTCATCAACAAAGCGAGATTTCTCCAACATGCTTCTCTTTACGAAAATGCCTGCCTGACATGATATTGGTGCACGAGCATGCAACCAAACATTTCAAAATCCTAGGGGCTCGCCACATTATCAGCCAATCCAATGGCAGCATTGATCCTGAACACCAGGGGAAAGGTGCTATGCAAGCAGTGGCCATCTCTGCACTAACCAATCAGATCGGGAGTTCGGCCCGTGGTCATTTGACAGATACACGTCACAAGTGACATTTTCCAGTTCGAACAAATCGGTGTCCTTGCTTCACGCTTGGCTTCCTCGTCGCCGAAGGCAAACGCAGGAACTGCAGGAAGGGTTGAAACGGTATTGCCACGTCTTAGTTGCGAGAGAAATCCTACTCAACACATAGTTAAATGACCTGCAGCATTTTGTTCTCCGGGCGCCTCAAACATGATTTCTTCTCCCCTTTAAACCAACAGGATTCGGCCATAATCACAATTCATAGTTGCTCCCACAAATGATGTTAACGGACACAAGCAAGGATCACTTTTGGGTGCAAAGCATTGTACTCATGCGCAGCACGCCTACTTTCAGTTTTCCAACTTGTTATCATCTGCTACTTGTAATTCTTTTATAATATATATATATATATATATATATATATATATATATATATACACACACACACATACATACATACATGCATACATACATACATATATACATACATGTATATTGAAGCTCAGAATTATGCAGCATCTTAGAGCCATCAAGTATTTTGACCCTATGTACCCGATGGCCAAACATTTCTGGCAGGAGCACGACAGTGACTTTCATTTACTCATGTTTTTTGCTGTGGCCCATGTCCCGACTCGCCTGGGAGGAGGTGATAGAACCTTGAAATTGAGACAATTGGAAACCAGGTTCATCTTAGATTTTGATTCTAAATACCCAAATGGTCACAATGTGGATGAGGAGCTACACACTTTTATGGGTATCTGACAGTCTTGCACTTCCTGCTCTATCTCCTCTCCTTCTTGTTTTTCGATTCTGGCTACCCAATACTGTTTCTCCCAGATATCAATTTGGTACACTGCCCTGGCCTGTCAATGCCTTACTTATTTCAATTGTATTATTTGTGTTATTTAACCATATATACTTTTTCTTTCAGCTCTACGGCTGCCTTGTCTTTTTGATACATTTGGGGAACGCTATTTTATGATTATGACATGACATTTTATTTTAAATCTGTCTTTTTCATTTCTTTGTAGATATTGCTTCCCTCTCCCCATTTTTGCCCTCTCTCCATTTTTGTTATTCTCCAGGTCTAGTTCTGCTAAGTCTTTCTGTTCTCAAGCATTTGCACTTTAGCATGCGGCATTCAATTTTGTAGATCTTAGGGTGTATATTTTATCTAATTGCACTTTAGCCCGCAGCCATATGTATTTTAGTATGGTTTTTGGGATAGGAAGATATCGGTTTACATTTGCACTTGCACTTTATGATTACCGACCTTTCTGATTGCATACTGCTGCTATGTCGATATGTTTGTACGGAAATGCACTTGCACTTTATGATGTTGCTATGGGTCGTCTAATGTAGTAGATCTTTCATTACTGCATTTGCACTTTATGGTCTTTTCGAAACATGCTTTAAATCTATGGTTGCATTATTGACACTAGTGCATTTTTCTTTAAGTGTCAACATTGGTGATATACGTATAATGCAACTATATGTATGGATTTGCACTTGCACTCCATAACACTTATCATGGGATTCTATTTTTTCCATTGTGCCTACTTTTTATCTGCTGTAATTTTAATCTTGTTTCTTAAATTGTTTTATTGTGCAATCTGTTAAACCACTATGCTTAGTTTATTCTACCATTGGCCTACATGAGGTTTTACTCCAGCCCAACATGGCCGCCTTGGTTTTACGGCATAGTGGTAGACCTATGGAGACGGGCAAAATGGTAGAGGGACTACATTGCAATATGTATGGTGATTTTTTTTCTTTGTTCCCCTAACGTGACCAAGCGCTCAGGGAAGTGCAAAACGCGTTGTTCAGGACCCCCCCTTGGCGTCCTGTTTTGTTTGCTGTGTGTGTTTTGCCTCACTTTTTTACCAATATTAAACTTGTTTCTTCACTTTGATCCGAGTTTGTCATCTCTGGGAATAGCAGTGCCTCATGTGTGGAGTGCAGTTTTTTCTTCTGCTGTGTTTTACGATTATATATATATATATTACATGGCCACGGTAGTGGCCATGTAGTTATGGTTAAGTTGGTGTTTCCATAGGAAGAGCACTTTTTGGGTGGCTTACAACTTCGCTCCCCCTGGACGAATCCTCACCAAACTTTGCAAAAAAGGTATATGGCACACTCTGAATTTTATTGCAAAATGTTGGTGAGGATTCGTCCAGGGGGGGGGGAAACTTATAGGGGGGGTCCCAAAACTTTTTTTTCCCCATAGACTGAATGGGAAAAAATTTGCGCACGGCTACAGCCCGAACCGCTGGACGGATTTACACCAAATTTGCGGCAGGAGCGGCAGCCTGGTCCCGAAAGCGTGCTTTTGCAAATTTGGTGTAAATCCGTCCAGTAGTGGACAGCACCCAGATTGGCACATGGCCTTGCGTCATGTCCGCGGACATGTGACGTGTTCGCTGATTGGACGGCGAGGGGCGCGGAGCGCGTCAGATTTTCTGTGGCGCCCGCCATCTTGTATTCGCCGTCGACAGCGTACAGCGCAGTGAAACGTGGATAAAAAAAATTGTATTTAGTGCCCTGTGTTGGTGTGTAAGAGTGTTTGGGGAAGGTGGGGGAGGGGGGAGTATGAAATAGGTTCAATGTTTTGTTTTTTTATGTGCTAGACGTTTTTGTTGCGTTCGATTTGTCCGCGGAGAACACGGCTGTTCTGACATTTTGTAAATAAACTAAATGGTGGGGTGTTTAGAGGACGGAGTATGTGTCATTTTTGTTCGCAAGGTAAAAATGAGCTATGAAAACTCGCGGTGTACTTAATTGTTCGTAAATACACAAACTGGGGGTGTCCTCAGCACGCTGTCCGTATTGTAATCTGTCTAGTTGAATGTGTTCTAAGAACACTCGCGGTGTCCCGAAATGGTTGCAATTACATAAAATGGGGGTGTTCTGAGAACGTTGTTTGTATTGTTCGTTGTCAGGGTGAAAGTGTTTTAAGACCACTCCTTTTGTCCGCTAATAGTACAATTTCATATGGGCATCAACCGACTTTTTGTCCACTAAAGAAACGATAAAGCCGGCTGGTGTGCGCAGACATTATGTTTTAATCCTATGACTGGCGCTATTGACCTGGCTGACTTGCTTTTGCGACACTAAATCATATCTCCCGCCCCTAAGCCTGATATTATCAAAGCATTCATATTCCCCGCCTCTCTCCGTGACGTTACAGGGTGCGTCATCAAACGCGCCCAGTCCTCTCCAGTCCTAAGTGACTTTACACAGAACCCGGAAGACAACACATATGTCACAACAAAGCGCGCCACAATTCGGAATATGAAACAGTGATTTAAAAGCAAACAGCAAGATTGTAGATTTTGTAAAGTACATTTATCCGACATCAAATGTTTAGAGAATATTCAGCAATTTGCATTTGTCTTTGTTGTCGATCCGCAAAAGTTCATGTTGAGGCATGCGATGTTCCTTTGCGGTACAGAGGGTGTTAGATCAGCTTACAACTCAGTGCGCCACAATTCGGAATATGAAACTGTGGTTTAAAAGTAAACAGCAGGATTGTACATTGGGTAAAGTACATTTATTTCACATGAAATGTTTAGTGAATATTCAGCGATTTGCTATTGTCTCTGCTGTCGATCAGCAAAAGTTTATTTGGAGCCACGCGTTGTTCCTTTGCGGTAGATAGGCTGTTGGTTTATAATAAAAGCAGTAAATGGTCGCTCTGATAATCGGAAGGTTTCTCCAAAAACGAGCCATTAGACCACCCTATTGGTTGGTATGTTGTTTGTAGCCGCTAGTACTGCGTAAGGGCATATTGGTCCTTGGGTATTGTCCCATAAAATGGTGAGGGTCATGAAGTTGCATATTTGGACCTGCACCTGGCAGTTGAAGTCCCCATCAACTGGAGTCTGTAAATCGTGACATAGGCAAAATGGGGCCACATAAAAATGGGGCCACATACCTGTTTTAAAAAACATAAATTAGTCTCACCAGCCGATCTTCATTAAAAATCATCATTTTATTTATTAGGGCGTGAAACTATTTGCTATCGAAGATAGTGCAACGGAGTATGTTAATAATAAAATAATAATATTTTCCCATTCATATACCGCTAAGAACCGTGAGGTATCTAAGCGGTGCTTATTATTAACCACGGTGTGTGGTGCTCATTTATCGACCACGGAAGGATGAAAGGCTAAGTTTGACCTTGCCGGGATTCGAACTTGCGTTAGCAAGCTGTGCACGGATGTCAAAGCGAGCGTTGTACTCGATGTGCCATTTGACAGGCTACAGTGAAGTGGCACAGCGAGTAGAGCACTTGACCGCCTATAGACCGGTTACATTATTTCTATTAACCCACCCTGTGTCGTCTGCCTTTTTCAGAGCCCTCTAAACAACAGGGGATAAATTCGGCGGTGATAGTGCGCGGTAGAAAACATTATGCCACTTTCAACCAACAAGTTCAACTTGAGCGGTCTTTAATGCTACGCTATTGTAATTATATTTGGTATAAAATAATCTAAAGGGTTACTTACAGTACAATTGCAATTTCCATTGTCTACGAGTGGTGCAGTCCCAAAATACGACTCTGCGTGTGCCAACGATCTTTCGCATAGTGAGATAATATATAAAAGTGGTTTTGTTTAATAAATCTCATCCTCATCTTCTCTTACATTTTAGCAACACTCCTTCAAGAGAAGTCTTTCATCACAATCTCTGTCTGTCAAGGTCAAAACACAATACAACCTTATAGTTCGCTTCGTGAGCCTCTCCGGGGCCCGAGAAAAAAATGGAAGCAGCTGACCTTCACTGTGAACGAGCATAAATTCTTACTTTGCAACATTCTGTGTAAAGCCATCTGTGAGAAGTTGGTTTTTGCACGCCATGTTTGTATATTTTTTGCGCGATATTAAAAAAAAGTTTGTTTAAAGGACGTTATGGTTTTAAGTACAACCGAAAGGCCCCTGAAAATCGCATGTTATGGTAAGCTATGAAAAATAACTCGCGCCACCACCGTGCATTGCTAAGACTAACACCCAGGACATCAAAGATGACATTGCAAATGTTATTGATGAAATCACTGATGACATCACATGTGTATGTACTTTTCATGGAATTTGTGTACTAGGGATTATTATTATAATGTTGCGAAAAAAGTGTCAAGGATATTGCAATAAATATCATACCGTTATTAGTGCTTTGAACGATGCATTGATATAAATAGCATTGTATTATGGGATTCTATCTAGTATAGTGAGCTACTAATGGAGAAACCTAGCATTGTGTGCAGAGTACAAGATGAAAGTATAATATTTGTAATGTTAATATGTTGAATAATGAAATGATAATTGTCCTGAAATGTTCGAAAATTCACAAAATGGGGGTGTTCTGAGGACGTTATTCGTATTGTGTGATTGCTTAGCTGTATGCAATGAGGGAATGGCACAGAGAGTAAAGTGGACGCCGTCCGCAGACACCGCGGCTGTTCGTGGACAGGGCGTGCTACATCCGGGTTTTTCCAGGAAATCCAACATGGAAAGAAGACTGTACAGATCAGCCAATCAGATGTCGAGGTTGTGGATTTGTGTTGAAAGACTGTGTGTGGTGAAGATGGCAGAAGTGGAGAAAGTCAGGGTGTTGGTGCTCGGAGATATGTTTGTGCATGGTTTACAGCAGTACGCTGAATGCAGGCATGTTGCAAAGAACTTTGATGTGAAAGGAGTGGAGGTGATGTGGAGCACTGTGCCTAATTGCAATGTACAGGGAATTGTACAGGTTTGTGAGGATATGGCCACGATGAACAGTCCGCATGTGGTAGTTTTGCACTATGGTGCTTTCCATTTGGGCAACGTCAGTGCCCCTACTTTGTTGGCTGATTTGGAACGCTTGGTTCAAGCCGTAATGAAGATCCTTCCAAATGCGAAAGTAATTTTTTCTGGATTACTACCTAGGGCAATATGGGATAATAGTTCCGTTTTTTGTCCTCAGCAAAACATTGCTAGGTGTGTCATCAACCGAGGCATGTGTGCCTTCATGCTTAGAGCTGGTATGTTCTTCTGTAACACTGAGAATATTGATGCCAGTAATGCTGTTAATTTTAAAGAAGATGGCATTTCTTTATCTTTTATGGGAAATGCCTTTCTATTTTGGAATGTAAGGGTTGCTTTGGAGAAGGTTATGTAAAGATTTTAGGAGTAAAGTAAGAAAAAAAACAAGAAGAAAAATACAAAATAACAGGTGTCTGTCAAGCATCTGTAAAAAAAATGGCTCTTTTCAGAGCCAACTTCAAAGGGGAAATGGGGCACAATATTTAAATTTACATTCACCACGCTCAGATTTTCGATATGTCCGCGGACATGGCGGTAGTTCACGGACATGAAAATAACTACGAGGGGGTTAGTATGTTCTATGTTACATGTATATGAAGTCAGGGATATTATGGTTAAGTTGTGCTACTAAAAACCTATGAAATTCAGTGAAAAAACTTTGTTAAAGGGATGTTATGGTTCAAAGAAAAACCGAAAACCCCTGAAATTCGGCAGTTATGGTAAGATAAGCAACCATAACTCGCGCCGCCACCGTGCACTGCTAACACTAACACCCAGGACATCAAAGATGACATCACAAATGTCATTGATGACATCACTGATGACATCACATGTGCATTTACCTTTCATGAAAAGTTTGTACAAGATTTTCTTAGTGTAATGTTAATAAAAAAAGTGTCAAAGATTATTGGAATAAATATCAAGTGCTAATCAGTGCATTAAGCTATGCATTGATATAAATAGCATTCTATTATTAACTTCAATCCAGTATACTAAGGTACTCATGTAGAAACATAGGCATTGTGTGCAGCATACATGATGGAGGTGCAATATTCATAAGCTTGCCATGTTGAATATTGAAATGATAACTGTTTTCATATTAGAGTTTTGCGTACAGTGAAACTTGTGATAAGTAGGTAATAAAACCCACTTACTACATAATTGCATTATTATACACAAATCACAAAGAGACAACACCACATACAAATATGAATATATACAAGAGAATTGAAGTAGGAAAAAGAAACAGCAATAGTAGCAGAAAGTGTTCATAGCCTAACTGATTACCTTTATGGAGAGAAATGATTGCTCTGTTTCAAAGCTGTTACTTACCCTATCTATATATATATCACATGATGTATCTGGACCCTAAGGAAAATAGTGTGAGTACAACATATAAAAATATGAGCATACACAGGGAAAGTACAGTAATAAAAAACATCAAAAGCATCAGAAAGTGCTGATAAATCTACTGATAATTTTAATGCACAAAAAGGATTGCTGTCTTTCAAGGTTGTGACTTCTCCTATGTACATGTTTCATATGATAGGACTGGACCATAAGGGAATTATTCTAAGAACATACTCGAAGGATAAATCTACGAATATAGTAATTTACAATTTTTAGTTCCCGACTGTTACTGAAGAAAATCATGTGGCCTAGATATGTCAGGAAAGGAAAAAAAGGGAGAGCCAGCCACGTGATGTCATCAGTGATGTCATCAATAACATTTGTGATGTCATCGTTGATGTCCTGGGTGTTAGTGTTAGCAGTGCACGGTGGCGGTGCGAGTTATGGTTGCTTATCTTACCATAACTGCCGAATTTCAGGGGTTTTTCGGTTTTACTTTGAACCATAACGTCCCTTTAACAAAGTTTTTTCACTGAATATATATATATGTATATATATATTTAGCAGAAAAGGAGGAAAAAGCGAATCGCACTCCCGCAGGCACAAAGAAAGAAATGCCAGGTTCAGTAGGGGGTCGGAAGAAACACCGCAGACACAGTGAAACTATTACTGATGTCTTTTAATGTTAATACAGAATAAAAAAACCAAATGCATTGTGCAAAAAACAAATGCACGACACAAAGCAGCACAGAGGACAGAACAGCAGGATGCCCAAGTTAAGCAGCCTGCAAACAACGCGTTTCGCGCTATACTGAGCGCTTGATCACGTGAGGGGGAAAGGGGTTGGGCAGTGATAAATACACCACCACCAACAGTCCCTTAACTATGTCAATGGCGCATATATATATATATATATATATATATATATATATATATATATATATATATATATATATATATATTATTTTCCTATATATATTATATATAGCTATGTTGGCCAAAATACTTTTATTCGTACTTCCAAACAGAGGTCTACGTTTTACGCCGACACTTATTTTCAGTCTTTGCCCCCGTAAGCGCTCATAGACCAGATTGAAACAGCAACCTCAACCCTTTTCAAACTCCTTAATGCACAAGGTACTATTTCCAAATAACTTTGTCATGTCTTTTACTAATGTTATAGATGAGATATTTCATTTGAAGCACACCTGATACTAGGTCCCATTACTCTTTCAGAACCACCGCAGAATGAGCACCTGTGTTTGATACCTTACCATCCGCTGCACGCGCTACGCTCTAGAGATTACCCACAGCTATATCCCAGAGATTTTTCTCCCAATCTGGGTAAACCTACATTTTCTGGGGATCTCAATGCAATAATGCAGTCCAACATAATTGAAAATAGCAGAATAGCCTGAAAACATTCTGAAAACAATCATCCGAATTTTCCCTTTTTTGTGTCTGCCTCACTACAGAGGAAGTGAGGCAGACACAAAAAAGGGAAGGAAGGAAGGCTTCTATTAGAACTTATTGCCCAGCAGGTGGCTTCCCCTCCGAAACATGCTTAGGATGTCCGTTTAACTTTTTGAATTGTTTATGAATTATCTCTACTGACACAAACCCTGCAGAGCCTGACCTGGGAAAGGCAGGAGCCCCCCACGCCCTTCTGGCTGATCAATCGACCAGAGGAGTCCCCGCGACGACGCCAACACAATTGCTCTACATTTAGTAGCATCCGCTACTGTTTCCTTGCTACCGACGTTCAAGTAAGCAAAGCCCAGTTTAAAAGGCATTTGCATCCGATGTTATTGCAAAGTGATTCGGCACGTATCCATGCCAAAATGGCCGCCGTCTTTGCCTGAGCACACCAACAGCCCTGCCTGTCCTCAGCTGCCAGCTGATCGGCCTGCACTGCCTCTTTTCCAACCACCCGCAACCGGAGGCGGAAGCCGGCCACCCGATCCAAAGGGCCACCGTCACAAGGGCCTGTCTGCAGCAGGACGCGTGCAGCCGTGCGTGCGCCCCAAAACGCATCCTCCCTCTATCAACACTGAACTGCGACGTTAGCATCTAAGTAGTAAGTCGTCAGCCCGATGCCGCTTCCTGCACCGTTATATTGCTTGCCACAACTTTGCCTATCCTTCCAGAGTAATGCTAACTCACACCCCCTCACACCAAGCCCAGTTTGCTCTGTCAACATGCAAACCAACAATTAGCCTTTGCACCTAAGTTCCACCGGCCACTTATTTTCCTATTCATGCTGTCTTATAACTACTGGTGACTATTTGTACCCTTCCTATATGCCCAAATGCTAATAGATGCCGGCCTTAGCCTGTTTCCTACCCATACTGGATGATTGTATTTAGCCCATGTGCCCACTTGTGATCTGCATTTCTGCATTAGCGCATTACCTACCTGTGCTGGATAACTGCATTTAGCCCATATGCCCACTTGTGATCTGCATTTCTGCATTAGCGCATGACCTACCTGTGCTGGATAATTGTACTTAGCTTATGGGCCCACTTGTGATCTGCATTTCTGCATTAGCGCATTACCTACCTGTGCTGGATAGCTGCATTTAGCCCATGTGCCCACTTGTGATCTGCATTTCTGCATTAGTGCATGACCTACCTATGCTGGATAATTGTACTTAGCCCATGTGCCTAAATGCTCTATTGAACCCTAGTTCTGCCCACTCAGCCCCTACCAATATAATGCAGGCTCTCCTGACCACTATCATGTTCCCTTTCTGCATAATTCCCAATGCCACACCAAGTACAAGAGGACAATTCATCAAGGTTGGTGAAGGCCTAGCCAGACTAGGATGTCAATGACACTTCCCAATCCCCTGCCCTACCCCATTCCTTCCCTCACTCCCCCCCTTCCCCACACAACTTCCACCCTTCCACACTACGCCTGCCACCATCAAGAACACAGCAAGCTCAGACATCCCGAGCTTCAATCCAAACCTGTCCACATACAAACACGCCCAACCTAGTAGCACTAACGATAAGACCACACCCATCCTGGGTATTGAAAGACTCAATAGACTCATGTCTAGAACTAAAACGCCCCTACTAGCCACCTGACTCACCACTACACCGAACACATTCACCAAACTAGACACCACTCCTATTAATTTCCAACACAAATGCCTCCACAACCTACCTCTCAAACAGCAGATCAAGACCAAAACCACTGATATCTCCCCCATCCTAGATAACACACCACCCCCTGCCCCACCTCCACCCTCAAAGGCACACTCATCAATGCTCGCTCATTAGGTGCCCATGCGATAGCAATCCATGACCTCATCGAGGACCAACATCTTGATATGCTGGTAGTCACTGAAACTTGGCTTCACCCAGCGGCAGGCCCACTACTAGACCTTGCTATCCCTCCGGGATTTAGCATCTTCAGAACAGATAGGACAAACACCCAAGGAGGTGGAGTTGCCAAATAGCCAAAACCACCCTGGAAATCAGAGACTGCCCAATAGATCAGATACAAGGTTATGAACTCCTACTAGTAAAGTATACATCTAACCCCAAAACCACTACCAACTTCTTAGTGGTGTACAGATCACCTAATAAAAATACCCACCCTGATCTGGACATCCCGTTATTCCTAACTCCCTTTATCAAGCCCAAAACCAAATGTATAGTCCTTGGTGACTTCAACCTAGGACACAACGACCCCCTGGACCCTGATGCATCAACCTTCTATACAGCCATGTCAGAAATGAATTTCGCACAACTGATAGACAAACCCACCCACTCCAAAGGAAGAACCTTGGACTGGCTTCTCACTCTTAACTCGCAAGTCACCATTGACTCCATCCTCCCTGTTAAATGGTCACATCACTCTGTAATTAACTTCACAATAGACAATGGTAGCACAGACCACATCACTCCCAAAAAGCCAGACACCTTCGAAACCAGAAATATTAAAAAGCTCTCATCCGACAATCTCACTCCAGCCTTGAGTGCTGCTTTAGCTCATACGATACTAGGTACCAACAACCCTTCCTACTTAGCAGAACAATACCAACAATGTCTCACCCAAATTATTGACCTACTTGCTCCCATCACACTAAAACCCGTAGACCTGACAAACAATCCTGTTTTTGGTTTAATGAGGAACTTGTGGCCTTAAAACGCTCAAAAAGATCACTTGAACACCTCCATAAGAAAAACAACACCCCAGAATCAGCATTAGCCTTTGCTGAAGCCAACAACAAAAAACAAATCAGCAATAATCACTCAAAAAGTCAATGCCTTTAACCTCTGTATTACTAATGCATCCTCAGACAGTAAAGAACTGTTCACCATCCTTATAGAGCTTGAAAACCCCTGTCAAACCGCAGCACCTACTAACACTAGTAAAGAATGGTGCACCACTATACAAAACGCCCTCTCATCCAAAATCCTCTTACTGCAAAACAAAATCGATAGTAAAAAAAACACTCCTAGCAGACAAAACTCCACCCACCATATCAGTGACCACAACAAACACCACTCCTGGCCCCCCATTTTAATTCACACCAGTCTCTAACAAAGAAGTACTTGACACCATAACGAAACTCAAAGCCTCCAACTGTAAAAAGACCAATTCCCCTCCCACCTAGTGAAACTCTGCGCCCCCACCCTTATACCTATCATCACCGAATTCGTCAATGCTTCCTCCCTCACCAACACAGTCCCCACCAACATCAAAAAAGCCTGGGTGACACCCCTTCTAAAAAAAACCCAACTCTGGACCCCTTAATACCCACTAACTACCGACCTATTACAACGGTCCCATTTCTCCTAAAAATAATTGATAAAATAGCCTACTGCCAAATTCAAAACCACTTGGAACACCACCAACTGTTAGGAGACCGACAGTCAGGCTTCTGCCCTAACCACAGCACAGAGACAGCCCTCCTTGATCTGAAAATCCAAATGGATGCCACTAGAGAAGCAGGTAAACTCTGCCTAGTAATGCTCCTGGACCTCTCAGCGGCTTTTGATCTGGTTGACCACGATAAACTCTGTAACACTCTAGCTAACAACTTCAACCTAGCTCAGAACGCCACTAACTGGATCAAATCATTCTTGGTAGACAGGACATCTAGAGTATCCATCGGCAAAGAATCAGCAGACCCTGTGCCAGTCCCTGCAGGTGTGCCGCAAGGCTCCTGCCTATCCCCCACTCTGTACAATGCCTATACTAAGTTACTATTCGCAGCTCTGGATGCCATGGGTGTTATCTATACTAACTTCGCTGATGACACGCAAATCCTCATCCCACTCTCAGGTAATCACGAACAAGACTCACTCCTGGTCAACCAAATCTACTCACTCATACAAAACTGGATGGCCAACAACAGCCTTTGTCTCAACGACAATAAAACCGAGCCCGCTTTCAAATCATTCACCATTGATGGCACCATAATCCCTGTTCTTAAACAAGTCAAGACCCTTGGCGTCTACTTAGATGCAACCCTATCAATGTCTAAACAAGTAATCACACTAGCCTCGTCCACCTCCAAACTCATCTCCCTTAGTCGCAAATTCCTCTCAGCCAATAACTGCATTACACTAGCCAGAGCCCTCATACTGTCCAAACTAGACTATTGTAATATCCTTTTCTTTGGCACCTCTAAATCCAACATAGCCAAACTGCAACTCATGCAGAACAAGGCCCTCAGGGCAGCCCTAGGTATCAAAAAATCTGAACATATATCCAACACCAGAAGAGACCACCACTGGCTCCCTATCCAAGCTAGAATCTTATTTAAAACCTTGAGCATCACTCATAAATGTATGGCCAATAAAACACCTAAATACCTCAACAACATAGTCATGAAGAAGCCCCAGGCCAGACTCCTCAGATCCAATAAAAACGCATACCTCGAAACTCCCAGATACAAAAGAGAGAAAGCGGGGGGTAGCAGCTTTAAAATACTGGCTCCCAGACACTGGAATGCTCTACTCACCAATATTATGAATGAAACATCCTTCCCAAAATTCAAAAGCTCTTTGAAGACCTGGCTCTTCAACAAATACTAATTGAAAGCAAATAACTGTGTATAGCTGACTGCTTTGTATATTATTGACTGTTGTTCCTGTGTATTTCTGAGTTCTCTTTTAAGATTGCATTCTCACATTGTCTGTAACTACGCCGTGATACCCCCGGGTCTGGGCGCATAACAAATGTAATAAAAGAAATAAAAATAAACACGTTGACAGACTTGCTCTTTGATCAATTGAAATCAACAAAGTTGTTCTAAAACAAACCAAGTGGCACATTAAGAATTATTACATGAGTACGTTTTTTCATTTTCTCTTTTTTTATTCAAAGTAAAAAGCTTGTGTGGTTGGCGTTTTCTCTCCAAGACTATATTTAGCTTTCTGATTAATTCGCATTCGTTCACGATTCACTTTTCAATTGCTTATTTCTATTGTATCTATTGACAAAAATTGTGTTTTTCCCCTTTTTTAAAAAAAATTGATTTTCCTTTTTCGATTTTACTGTTTATTCATACATGTATCTTCATTTTAAATAAAATAATTATTTTCTTATTCAAATAATCTGCACATTTATAAAAAATGATCTTCTTGGTTGTTTTCAGCATTTAAATGTCTTTAATTATTTGTGATATCCTAGTAGATGCACACCATTTTTTGAAGTCAATTTAAATAATTAATGTAGTTTTACAGCATAGTGGACCCTAGTGTTTTTCTTATCTTTGATGTCCCAATCCACTGTTGCTTATGGGACTCTCCCTACTTTTTTGTGTATGATTTTTTTTGTTGATGGAAGCAGGAACAACCAGGTATTAGTGAACAATGTGGCGTGCCGCGGAGGGGTCAACGTGTGCAGAGCAGGGCAGAGACATGACTCAGGAGTGCAGGAAGGGAACAAAGGTTTAACAGCGCTGGTTGCAACATATCAGTTTGTTTTTGAAGGTGCTTTAGTGCTGCAAATACTTTTCAGGGACACTTCAAGTGGAGCCTGGGGTGTACGATTTCTTTAAAACACGCCCTTGCCGGAGCATTTAAACTGTACCGAATAGTAGATTTAAGTATTCGGCAGAATACCGAATAGTTGGACAAGTATTCGGCCTGGGCCGAATACGTGTCGAATAGTTACCTTTTTAATAAATAAAGTTACGTAGACAAGAAAAACCCTTTGTAAATGAAAAACACACTTTAAAATATGTATATCCACACGTTATTGCATTTGCTCTTCTTTGTTATATACATAACCCATTTTTAGTAAACCCTTAAAGGAATACATTAGAAAATAAACTGTTCAATAACAGCACAGTTTGTATTTTTGTGCATTAATAGGTAGTTCTTGTTCGGCTGGGCTAAGTTCATTAGAACGCCCTGGCTACACACAGGCTCCATAATAGCTACAAATGTAAAATGATGCAATCTGTCTTTACATCATTTCAAAAGCGAAAATACTATTTGGCATTCCAGTTCCTCTTGAAAGCATTCTTTTGGTGTGCAGCAGTAGTCCTCGCAATTGCTTTGATTTGCTCTTCGCATCTAGAAAATTATTGCTTAGTGACGAATGATGCTTCTTCCCAATTATAACTTCAAAGCTAAGCAGAGGCGTGGTCTTTAGTTGGGTAAGAATTGTGAGAGAGTCCTGGTCAGCAAGACAGCGTAATTGGATGTAGAAGTGAAAGCTTGGATTGATGTCTCCTGTTGAGAGGTTTGCTGATAAAAAAAAAAACATTTAAAACAGCACCACAATGGCCAATTCACATCTCTTTAATGGAAATAATATTTCTTCCAGAGTGCAACTGTTTGAGGGTTCAGCGCACTGCATTGGCAGGCAGAGATATGGCCCAGCTGAGACCACATACATGTCCTAATGATGCAACTTCACTTGTCTCCACAATGTTCATTGTCCTTGTCCTTTTGCAGAATGGTGTTTAATGCTAGGTATTGCTTGTAAATTTGAGGAACTGCATTTCACACTTTATTACTGCCTCCGTCCCCTTAAGAAAGGACTAATTCTTACATGTATGACTGAGCTGCACATTCAAAGGGAAGCCATGAAGGGGCTCCAAGTGCCAAGTATTGACACCCCATTAAATCAAGGAGCTGCTCCTGGTAACCACTCAATTTGGATCTAATCACCATCACCCCATATAAAAAGCCCCCCACTGTTGACAAGAAGCAGCACATTCATGCTGGAGTTAATCCTGCTCCTTTTACACCCGCAGGCTACAAACGACCCAAGGGCCCTTTATCAGCATGCAGTGGCCACAATCAGAAACCTGAGAGGCGGCGGGAGTGTAGGGGGACCCCAAAGGTCGTCTGCTGCAGATCAAAAGGCAGCAGACAGCTATTCCAGATCGGCTGATGTCAGCCTGCTGTTTCCTTGGTCACTTGCAGATTAAGCGCACGTTATCGATTGCCGTCTGTGCAAAAAACATGACTCCCCAGAAACACTCGAACATCTTGTGCTGATGTGCCCAGAGACAACCCGGAATCGCGGTGTCTACTTGGAATCATTACTTATTGATCCTCGAACGACAGACCTGGAGACCATTTGGAACAGAGTGATATCTGGGGAAACCAGAAGATGGACCATAGCTGCGGTGAAACTTATAGACCTGGCATTAAAAATGACAATTCAATCCACAAACGAGACAATGGAAAATGGCCCAGTTTAAGAAACCTCGTAAAGTTTCGGCCAGACTGCATGGATATCTAGCCGGTGGACTAACTAACGATGAAGTATCTACCTCTAGAGCACGAGGCCGTGTGTCTCTGTTTGGTTCTCTTATCCTTGTAAAAATCATTATCTTGTGATTAAATTCAAGTATTAATTAAAAAATTGATCGCCTCCCAGTGTTGAGTCTAACATACTAGCCGCGGGAATTCTTCTTGGAAAGTCACGCACAGAAGGAAGCACTTCCATAACAGTAGTGCAACCTCCACTCACAAGACTGAGTGCAGCTGTAGGTGGCCTCTGCTCCATACCTCCTATGGGACTAGTTGTGCAGAGCCAAAGCTCTACAATCACCTATCGCTTTCAGCCTGTTGAGATCAGAATATTGATTCTATTCAAATAAATCTTGCCGTCTCACATCACAGAGACTTGGTGGCGTTTGTGTGCTATCAGCCAAAGGAATCTTGATATCTACAGGATGGCACCTTTCCCTGCTTCCCTTCTCTTCCTGCCGCTTTCCCACCAGTGTTTCCTTCCCCCCCTCCTCCCCTAGCCTCCCAATCTATTTAATTCTACCCAGATCGCTCTCTCTCTCCTATGCTTTCTTGCCACCAATACAGTATAATTATCACTGCCCCTTGCTTTCAATAGCCCACACCCATTTCTTTTTTTTCATATAAAGATAAAGGTGTGTGGGGGCTGGAGACGGGTGTCTTTCCGATGATTTGCATCATGACACACACAATAACCCCCTTATGGACATTGTATGGCCTCCATGATCGCATTAACGACCAGACCCTCTTAATATCGCTCGTAGAACGTCCATCTTTCTGAGCAGCCCTCGCATTTGGCGCAGAGAGGCTCCTAAAAAGTGAAAGTGGTGTGGCAGCTTCAGGCTAGGAAGTAGCAGCTTAAAAACAGGCTATTTTCAGAGTAAACTTTATCTCATAACATTGCACAGGCGCAAGCCTCGAGGTCACAGAAGTGGGGGCAGGGAGGACCTAGAGGCACCCGCTATCACCCCGGCCCAAACACTAGAATGAAAGCTGCAAAACGGTTTGTTTTTGTGGCAGTAGAAACGTTCACTGCTGAGCCCCCACACCCCTCAAACCCTGTGAATGTTTTCCCTTTCTGGGACCATTTCATTGTGAGTTTTGCCGGTTTGGGGTGGCAGCCACTAATTTGCCCACACTGGTCCTTCCCGCGATGGACCGGACTAAATGCTACATTGCAAACAGCCCATGCTGCATATACCCTGCAAAGCAAAGTAGTGCATTGCAAGTACTTACACTACACACAGAAATTAATGCTCCGAGTGCAGGCACCACGAAGTGGCGAGTGAAGAGCATGCAAGCAGTGTAAGCCAGGACCCCCTTCTCAATGACTGCAACAGGAGGGTGGCAGAGCCTCCCTGCTCTTCCCCCTGCAACTTGATGCATGAAAAAGACAACCCACACATCCGAGAGTGAGCTAAGTGCGCAGTAGGTGGCACCACAAGACTGAAGCTGGGTAAGTATACACACAAGCCGAATCTATTGACTATGGCAATGGTTATTTATTGTTTCTTGTGTACTGGCTGAGCCAACTCTTAGGGAGATCCAACTCACAGGATATCGGTGTAACTCATCAAGAAAGCAGAGTATCCAGAACACGCATATATCAGAGGTTGGCGGCAGATTTAAAGATGCATTGTCATGGAACATTTGTATTTTAAAACTAGGGGTGTAACTTCGGCTTCAAGTGCTGATTCAAGTAAGTATTCTGCCGAATGCCAAATAGCTGATTTCAGCCGGAATTCGGCCGACTACTTACTTGAAGCTGAATTTCGGTACACCCCTAATTTAAACACATGTACACGTGTGCTTAATTAAGATTAATCCCCCTCTTGAGGCGTGGGGTAACTTCCATCTTCTTTCTTGCTCTTTTTCCATTAGACTAAAGACCAAGGTCTGGCTTCCACAGGTGGTGGCACAACACTGCAGACAAAGATCAGCGATTTCAGCATAAAAGCAAAGTAACCATAGCTGCCAAGTGTCCCAGTTCCATGCGGAATCTTTGAGCAAGTCCTGCTCATTTCTGCACTGCATGCTGGGACTTGTAAACCCACCCATGCAATGCGAATGTTCCAGCATGCAATTGGAAGCAAAAAACAGGACTGGCTTGAGGTGTCACATGGAACTGGGACATTTGGCAGAGCGGAGTAACATACCGCCAGCACAGCACCACATCCCCTCCCAGCTCTCTATCCTCACCTACTTGCTTGTACTTCGTGCACTATGGCTCGCGGGGGTAGTCCAGCATGCCTGCTGCCCAGAGTCCCCGGTATTTAGCCTGACTCTGCTCCACCCCACCCCACCCCCAAGAACATGCCTACTCACTTGGGGTGAACACTGGACGGCATGCCATCACGGCACAAGCACAGTAGGAACTGCAGAAGATCAATTTGCATGTTTTTTTTTTCTTTTTAGACCCCAGCAGGCCCAGATGCTTTCCCATCAGACCGGAGTTGTAGCCAGTGCTGCGGAGGGGGGCATCCCCCCGCAGGTAGAAAGCACAGGAAAGTAATCTGAGGGGCAAGGTGACAGTGGGACAGAACACACGCGGCCACACACAGCATGTACAACAGGAGGTAATAAAGCAAACCGCTTCCCACCGCCACTTACAGATTTGCGTATGGCAACACGGGCAGGAGGAAGGCAAGCGGCACAACAAAGGGGGACACCAAGGTGCCAAGACAGTCAGCGCCAGCTAGCTGGAAAAGTAACAAAGACCCACAAACACTTGTTAGGGCCTCAGTGGAAACTTAAGGGGCGGCGGCATAAATGCTTGCACCAGAGAGGGAGAATTCAGTGTCACTTGGTACTCCGGACGGAGCACCAGAGTTATTCTGCGCACGCAGAAGGCTTTTCTTTTTAGCAGTGATGCGCTAATATTGTCCGGGAGCTATGGCTGGCTCTGGCCAATGAACTTCAGCTTTCCGCATTGGTCGGGTGTGGGCTGACAGACACCGTGAGCTTCTCCCTGCTCCAGTGACTAATATTGCCCGTGAGCTTTCCATGCTCCAGACAACGAATTTGGGGTTTACCGCACTGGTTCTGGTGTGGGCTTGCGCCGAAGCCGTGAGCTTCACCTTGCTCCGGAGACTAACTCAGCTAATACATTAAGAAGTTCCTACCGTACAGTGTCGCCAAGAGCAAGGCGCCAACACAATACACTTACCGGTGGAGGCAGCGAGCAGTCCTCATCTGTTTGGGGAAAGAACCTCAGAGCTCTACGGAACTAAGCCACAACGTGCAGAAACTGGGTTATCTAAGGCAGAAAGGCAGAAAGGCACGGGAAGGTATTACAGCAGATTTGCATTGGAGCCCGGTCAGAATTCACAGGAAACCACCCTAAAGCATGCAGACAGACCTGCATGAAACAACATTAGGTAGTTTCACATGAAACTGCAGCCGGCAGGAGCACATGCACTTGCAAGATAATGTAGCGGAAGCACATCAGGCCTGGCCATCGTTACTAGGGAAACCAAGCTGCGGTGCTGCCTGCCCAAAACAGTAGTCAGTTTCAAATAATACGGACTCTTCTAAACAGATGGGATCTGCAAGCAGACTTGAGCACAAAAGCCTGCTTAATGGGGCATAACAAGATTTGAAGAAATGTGTGCTCAATTTATCGTACTTTCATGTCGCTCCTTACTGGGGAGGATATCCAAGGATAAGGGAGTTTCTACATCCGGCGTATCAAAGCGAGAATATAAACACCAGCGAGGCGGCGTGCAAAGAAGAAAGTTAGTCAGTTGCAAGCTTACTATAGGGCACAGTCTGAAGGTCCATGCCATGACAGACAGTAGCAAACGCCCCATGTGGCCTAGGTTGCTAAGCAACCATTGGCTCGGCGAGTACAGAAAAGAGCCACAACATATGCTGCAAGGTGGGAGTAATAAAGGACCAAGCTCCCCCCCCCCTTTACCAGGGGCGGGGAGCACCGGCAAAACTAGTCAACAATATCGTTAGGCCAGGGCACGCTAGGAAAATAGTACTTGCAGCTGGTGTATTGAAAACCGGGACAACGGACCTACCGTGAAAGCAGGAGAGGACAGGACGGCACCGGCCCGGAGTTAGAGTCAGGGCCCATGTAGCAAACATGTTAAAAACACCTGTTCGCATTCAGGCTTGCACAGGGACTATGTGCTGGTTTTGGAAGTAAGACCACGCGGAACAAAGAGGATTGAATCCCGGATCCGACCCATAGAAAGCTAATAAAATAAATACAGTTCTTGGCCAAGGGATGAAATGTGGGTGTGGGGTGTTTGTGAAACCAGCGTGGGGTGGGGGGGGGGGGGGGAACAGGTCAAGATACGCTAACACAAGCCACCCAGTGTTTTGCCGCCCAGTGGCGAGAGGAACAAGTACTGCTGATACTTATGGCCTACACGAAGCCGCATGGTTGTACTCGTGCACCCGGCTAGAGTTTGCCAGAACTAGAATAGTACTGATCTTTGTAATGCAGTACTACAGCGCTCAGACTGGTAGGTACTGGCATTATTCAAAACACACAAAGACTCATTACAATGAGCAGACACACAGTGGTGGTTTTTCTTAGAAATGTAACAGTTTTCTTATCATCCGGCTCGCTTACACTGGAAGAGACATCAGAAGCACAAAAGGCTGAAATTCGAACCTGCAGACAGACCTTTTTACAACAAGCGCATTAACCCGCTGAACTACCTCACAACTCAGTTTTACATGTTCCATTAATATATTTAAGGCACAGCGCTTATACGATGAGTAAATTGGGTTTCAAAGTGCCCACCAATTTGGAGACATGCTTAAGGAAGAGAACAACAATAAGTTTTAGGCTAATCGAAATTAAGAGGAACCTGATAGCCCAAGGGGTAAAACATTGGTTAGAACAGCAGCAACAGCTGTGAGAGTTCCGGGACAAGTAGCGGAACGAAAACCGCAGAGAAACGCAGTCAGACAAGGTTTGGCAAATAAATGTAGAACCCAAGAGAAGGGGCCTCCAGTTCACACAGCACTCCCAACGGAGCGCAGAAAAAGTAGTCTGCGTATGCAGAATAGGCAAATACAACAACAAAAACACTGCACGGTGCTGGTACAATCAAGGAGAACGCAAAATTATCCAGTTCACACAACACTCCGAACAGAGCACAGCACAATTATTCTGTGTACACAGAATACTGCAAATACAACGACAGGGGCACTGCACGGGGCAGCGGTGGTCCGGCAAAGGCTCACAAAAACCAGCCCGAGATCCAGCAGGCACAAGGCGGTAGCAAGCTAAGAGAGTAAGTAGCCAAGTATGGTAGGGGCCAATTAGGGGGGTTGCAAGCAGAGCCTGCCAAAAAACACTGTTCCTTTCATCCCACTACCTACTGTTGCTAGTCCAGGCGGGCTCAGGGGAGGGGCATTTTTCACACCAGGGTGCAAAGGCACATTTACAAGTGCTGCACCTGCATGCACAAGAAAAGCAGGAAAAGGGCAACTGGCCAACAAAAGGGCAACACAAGGTGCTATTGGCCGATGGCGCCAGCCGGCCAGGTGCACTAGAAAGCCACCACAAGCATATGCGTAGGCCAGGGCGAAATTACAGGGCTAAAAGGAGCCACTGGAAAAAGGGAAAACAAGTCACTTATACTCTGTACGGAGCACCACAAGTAGGCGACAGACTGAGTCAGGGCCAGTATATAACAAAATAATTACAGATATAGTTACACAACGCCTGGACGAGCTAGTTGCCAGTCGGAGTGGCTCAGGCAACGTTACAGGGGATAGTACCGGGAGATTGGGGGGCAAACTATACCCCAGATGAAAACATTTAAGATTGAGTTATTTTCCATGGCGGGGGGCAAAAAATAAATGTGCTCATCCCAGCCACTTAAAGAAGCAGCTGGAGGGAAGCTTTAGGACTGCAAAACACACAAGCAAGTTGTGCTTTCTATCTGGGAAACAAAAAGGGTTGTTGCAGAGGGGCCCAATCCAGGTAAAGGTACGAGGAAGCGGGGGAGTAGAGCTGATGGCACAGCAGAATGAGCAAACAGCCAGTAGCAATGATGACAGCTCAAACTGCCAAGCGCATGCAGGGGTCCTCAACAGGGAAATGATAGAGGTGGGGGACCAGTGCCTGGGAGTTTGAAGGAGGCTAAGGGCAACAAGGTCTGCCCGGAGGAGTTTCTTTAGGAACAAGGGAGTTACGTACCACTAGACAGCCGTACCAGGTATCGCCTGAGTCCGTGTTTAAACACGATAGACAGTATTACTATTAAACTTACAATCTAACTAGTGCGGAAAATGCAGGGAAACAGCGGGAAAGCTGAAAAAAGTTGGGTTGCGTTAAGGAAGGCTGTAAATATTTCCTGTAAGAGTGCGCATAGGACAGGACACTTACCAAATTAAAAGGGCCATGCAGACAACGATATATGGTGATAAAAACACTAAATGGGTAGGGATTACAATGAATCCACACCCGGAACATTTCATAATGCACAACAGTGTGGGAGCATTTTTTTCTTTTCCTAAACTGCTGCCAAGAAAGACGAGAATGGTTATGTCAAACAACCCTGCACCCTACAAGTAGAATCCCGTTACCGCATATGGGAGGGAATTTACACACATGCAGTTTCTGTCTGGGCAAATCCAGACAAGGCATTGTCAAGGATAGGACGAGGGCAAACGAGTGCGGGGGTGGGGGGACAGTGTGGAATCATCAACGGCATAGACACATCATTTAGCAGAAGACTCATAGAAACCCATGGAAAAAGGGGGCACGTATGAATCTACCAAGACTGGCAGGCACAATAAGGGCCCTGTTTGAGGCAAAGGCAACCTGCAGCAACATAGACCCCCTAGGAAGGCGCATAGAAGCGCAGCAGGGTAGGAAAGGGTGGGGCAACCCAGAACCACTGCATTTCGGTGAGGGGTGAGGGGAGAATAGCTCTGAGGCAGCGCGGTTGTCCAGAATACAAAACGATTCTGCACAACATAGGTGCGAATCCTGAGCCTGCGCTCAGAAACCAATCTGGGGTATTAAGCGTGTTCTAAAAGAACTAGAAGAATACAATAATACTTTAGGGATAACTATTATGCAAGGGGAAAAGTTAGTGACAGACCCGACAGACTATTACATTTTGGATACTGTATCTCGAACTTGGTGGATTACGGTCCGTCAACTGTCCCCAGACACCGACAAATACTTGACGTAAGTTCCAAGACAATGCTGGGAGGCACTGGCTAAGAAATGATGGCAGCATCAACGGTAACACCGGACGGCCGGGGCCAAGATGCTGCAGCAACATGGACCCTGAAAACGGGATTATGATGAGGTCTTGCTAAGAACGCATTGGCGAACAGCACCCAGCGCCATCTAGTAAGTGGTTGGAAACTACTACTAAAACTAGCAAAGGTTACAGGGCTAGCACAAGTAGAAGCAGTGAAAATTCAAGGTGGGTCAGACCTAACCTACAGTGCATTAATAACGTACGCACTGAAAGGGTAAGGGAAAGTTGGAGGGCATGAGAAGGACGAAAGGCCCCGTTAAAATTTTAAGAAAGGGGGAATTCTAATACATTTGCTAGATAGAGGGTGCTCACACCCATATGATACAGAACTGGTTTGAGTATCATTTACCATTACATATTTGGGCACATTGGTTATTTAGGTAAAAACAGACAGCATGGCAATGGAAGTGAAAGCATCCAAGACAGGTTGCAAAAGAGATTCAATATATTGCTTAAATGCATACAAAGCTATAGACATAGCACGGAACAAGTTCAATAGGGGGGTGGAAAATTGCTGCACCAGTGAAGGAATTTACTTCGCCATGCACAATGCCATGTCATGACAAAACCTTAGCAAGGGGACTCATTTACCAGACAAAGGAATCGACAATTTCCATTCGGAAAACGGTAAAAGAGCCTGGCCGCAAGAAGAGGTAGATAAGTAACTTTTGGGGAGGGGGATCCGAACGGCAGATAACCCAGCCAGCTGTGGCGGCACGGGCCACAACCCTGGACCTAATGTTCAAAAGTGTACAGTTGTTTATTATTGTGTATTTTGTGATACTGTACAAATTATGTTTTCTATAATGATGTTCTGTGCAATAAAAACCACAGCCTTTTATTGCAAACACATACACATATGTTTCAGTCATCATTGGGTACTCATAGAATTGGGGGTAAAGGTCACTGCCTCTTGGCTCCACCAATTATGCCCAGTGCTGCGGAGAGGGCACCTTCGCAGCTAGGAGGGCAAGGTGACAGTGGGACAGAACACATGCTGCCACACCCAGCATGTACAACAGGAGGTAATAAAGCAAACTGCTTCCCTTTGCCACTTAGTTTTGCATATGGCAAAATGGGCAGGAGGAAGGGAAACGGCACAACAAAGGGGGAACCACACCAAGGTGCCAAAGACAGTCGGCACCTGCTGGCCGGGGAAGTAAAGCCCCCACAAACACTTCTTAGAGTCTCAGGCGAAACTGGGGGAATAAAAGTAGGCACCAGAGAGGGAGAATTCAGTATCACTTGGTACTCGGGACAGAGCACTAGAGTTATTCTGCTCATGCAGAAGGCTTTTCTTTTCTCAGATCCCACCCACCCACTTACCTGGAAAATAAAAAGTGAGAAGAAAGGGGAAAACAGGGCAACAAACGTGGCCCACGATGTCGTGGGAATCAGTTGGCAGCATGGGCCAGGGGCACAACCCTGGACCTCGTGCCCAAAAGTGTACAGTTGTTCATTATTGTGGATTTTGTGCGACTGTACAAAATGTTTTCTACAATGTTCTGTGCAATAAAAACCATGGCCTTTTATTGCCAATACATACATTACGTTTCAGTCATCATTGGGTAAACATAATTGGGGAATGGTCACTGCCTCTTGGCTCCACCGATTCTTGCAGTATTGTATTGGCCAGGCATTCTACCGTGATGTGGTTGGGGTCACGGGTGCAGAAGTAAGAAAATGGTTTCGGTTGGCAGCTGCTGGTTTGAAGACGAAGGAATCTCTTCAGTTAAGTACTGGGACGAGAATGTGCGGCTAATGGAATTATTAAAGAACATGTTTTTAGTGAGTGCCCAGCCACCTGTGCGGAGTTTGAGCTGTCACTGAAACCGTAGGTTTGTGCTGCAGTGTGTCAAGGGTACGAAATGTCGCTCCTTTGAAGTCATGTGAAAGACCAGGCAAACGGGGTTCTTCCCGTGAAAACTGGAGCAAGCAATGGACCTTCCCAGCACACCAACGAAGGAGGCTTCTAGGAGGCGTTCAGTCTGGCGATTCTGGCCTGCAATGTAGCCGGAAACAGATGCCCAGAGTGCTGTGGTCTCCTCCTTCTTGGAATATTGGAGGTGCGCAGCGGGCCCCTTCACTTGGTGTCCCCATAACCGGTTTTAAAAATCGAAAGCCGTGAATCTGATTTTCCCCTCATTGCTGGCCTCGCAGCTATTTTAAATTGGATCACTGCTGGTAGCGTTATAGATGATCGATGGTTTGTTATAACCTAATCCAGTAACCTGGCATTTAAGCCCAGGATCAAGGGGCATGGGGAGAGAGCACGTGAAATATCACGGATAGGATTTCACTGCCTCCGCAGCAGAGGAGCACATTATTCGGCTATCGTAATTCTTCATAAGCGCATTGACCCCCCCACCCCCTTTAGTATAGCTAACAAACACTATTCTCATTATAACAGCGTATTTCTACTGTATAGCAAACACTAGTTTCTGGTGTACTTTTTGTGAGCCAAGGACCAAACGTAGTAGCACAAGATTTGGTTAACCAGCTATTCGTGTTTACGTAGCTGTGTTTTTCTACATGCATGTGCATACGTATTTCTTTTGCATATATATACATATATAGGTTTGTGGGTGGGCAGGCTCACGCCGCGCGCCTCCAGTATTCCAAGAAGTAAAAGGCCATATCCTACAGGCAGCCTATACAGAGGCACAGAGCGCAAGGGGCTGCCCGCCTCCTGCAGTAGAGAAGCCGAGGCAGCAAGGGTCTTTAGTAATCCCATAGAAAGATGAGTGGCGGGCAACCGCCTTACAAACCGAGCGGTGGCACTGGCCTGGCGAACAAACGGGAAATGCGCCGTTTCGGACGGGATACATGCGGTCTTCGCCAGAGCACTCTGGACAGAGACATCCGCTTCCGGCTACACTGCAGGCCTGAGCCGCCAGACTGAACGTCTCCTAGAAGCCTCCTTCGTTCAAAGTGATAGGGGCGCCGGGATAGTTCATTGCTTGCTCCACTATTCACGGGAAACGCGTTCGCCCGGTCTTTCACAGGACTCAAAGGAGCGGCATTTCGTATGGTTTCAGAGAGAGCTCAAACTCCGCACAGGTGGCTGGGCACTCACTACAAACATGCTCTTTAATAATTTCATTAGCTCCACATTCTCGTCCCAGTACTTAACTGAAGAGATTCCGCCGTCTTAAATCCAGCAGCTGCCAACGGAACCCCTTGTCTTACTTCTACACTCCGTGGCCCCACGCACATCACGGTTGAATACCTGGCCAATACAATACTGCAACTCGTCGGATGTGAAACCACCTGGGCCTGCTGGGGTGGTCATCTCGAAAAAGAAAACACACACAAGAATTGATCTTCTGCAGTTCCTACTGGACTTCTGTCATGATGGCAGGCTGGCGGTTTTCACCCCCAGTGAGTAGGCATGTTCTTAGGGGCAGAGTCAGGCTAAGTACCGGGGACTCTGGGCAGCAGGCGTCCTGGACTACCGCCGTGAGCCAAAGGACACGAAGTACTAGCAAGTAGGTGAGGATGCACAGGGGGGAAGGATGTGTGGTGCTGCACTGAATTTATGTTACTCCTTCCTGCCAAATGTCCCAGTTCCATGCAAGACATCTAAAGCCAGTGCTGCCGTTTGCTTTCAATTTTCATGCTGGATCTTGTAGTTTCGGGTTTCCCTTTGCAAGGGTGGGCTTACAAGTCCCAGCATGCAGTGCGTAAATAAGCAGGTCTTGCTCAAAGAATCTGCATGCAACTGGGAAACTTGCCAAGTATGGATACTAACCGCCTGGTCTGTGGAGCACTGTACACCCCCCCCCCTGTGGAAGCCAGACCATAATCTGTGTCCAATGGGAAAGCAGAAGAAAGAAGAGGGAGGAGTTAACCCACTCCTCCGTAAGAGGGAGATTAACCTTAAGCACATTTATACATATGTTTAAAAACTCCGGCATGTACATGTTTTAAAGAAATGGTACACCCCAGGCTCCACCTACATGAAGTGTCCCTGCAAAGTATTTGCAGTGCGAAGGCACCTTCCACGATAAACATGTTCCTTACACATATCGTCTAGTTTTCCACAAGGAGGTTATTTCAGAGAAAGGTTTTTGTTTTTTTGAAGCATCCTGACCAATGTAGTTCTTTGGATACAGATAACACATCACTCTGGGTTTGGATGCTAGCTGTTGTGTTGGTAGCAGGGAGGGTCAGAGACCATGATAATGTGAACACGAAAGGAAGGTCTGAATTCAGTGAAGTGTGAATTCAATCTGAAATGTAGACTCTAGCCTTACAGCTATATCAATCTCAATCTACTAAAATATTGGACCCGCAAAGAGGAGACAATGTGAAGCAGAGAGGGACAACAGAAGAAAATGCGAGTACTTGGTGTGAATAGCGCACCATAGAAAAGCATGGGGCTAAGCCAGCACACGGCGGACCTGGTCCCCATAGCAAGTAAGTAATGAGCAATGTTTTGCAGGAGCCCAGCCTTAACTGGAGGCAACTTCAGGCAATGCTGGGCCATAACAAGGGTCTTAGGACAGATCCCCACCGTTTCCTCCCCTAGTTACTTGTAGATCCATTGAGGACAATTGCCATCTTTCCCCCGTTAGATCACCACTGCGCTGTTTCTCTGCTTCCCAACATTGTTCTTCCCCCTAGGATTGTCTAGGTCTGCACTCAAAAAATACCCCAATAACAATCTCAGGTGTTTTATGTCCTGAATGGACATTCTTAAATGCAGCTTTCAGATAGATTGGATCTCTCTGGATCCAATCCATACCAATGCATAATCTAGATAAACTCACTATACAGGGAAACCAAAAAAATAAAAAATAAAATAAAAATGAATAAAAAAAGAGCTTCAAAGTGTTCCTTCCTGATGGACGCACCACCTTGCACCAAACTTGCTTATAAAAAGGTAATGCGCCACCCATTCCAGCTAAACACTTGCTCCGATCCATTCAAGAGCAGCCCTTTCCAAATATAAAGTTTGAATGTTTCAGCCCCGTTTACCTATGGGTTAACAATATTTCAGACTGGAGGCGTTTCCCTACAGGAAATAACGTCGGAATTGAGCACATCAAAATCCTAGTGGATGCACTGCTGCCCAATACAATTAATGATTTTCTTTACTTGTTTAGGTCAGTCACTGAAAAGGTAGAAGGACCCATCGCCAAGCTAATCAGTGTTCGTGCTCCTTTCTAATCCGAGCAGACAAAACCACCTGGTTAAAAATAAACCAGACCATCATTCTCAAATGACACCAAAGGAATGGGTTCAGAGAGCGGTGACGCCGCGATACCGGCGAGGAATGCCATCAATGGGTACACACAGTGGGCAAAGAGCAGCCTGGAATGTGACCGTGTTTATTCAATCACAGCCTTATCACGCAATCTGTTCAAGGCTCTGGGGCTTGGCTGCATTTCTTGTTTTAATGTTAGGCGACTATCGGTAGTTTATAAAGGCTGCACTTGCTGCAGTGGATAGAGGAAGCATAAACACAAGCGTTCAAACATTCTCTATTTCCGTGCAAGACAACATTTTGTGGTTGGCAGTGGAGAATTTCACCTGCTAGCATCAGCCAAGTCAGTGCTCTGCACAATATATTGACACCTTCCGTCTCCTAGGCCCTACCCCCGTTAGGCAGTGAAAGGACCAGAACTGCTTTTAGGGAGACGCCCAGATGAGGGATGGAAGGGCGAGACCAAATCGACTGCAGACCAGAAACCCTGCTATCCGCCAAAGTGCAGGCACATTGAGACAGGGGCATGATCAGAAGGGGGTCCAACATAGGATTCAATGATTTGCCCGTGCTGATAACAGACGGCCCTCTTGTCCTTGTGCCTAATCCGGCCTTGCAAATTCTACAAAATCCCACTAGACATGCACAGCGAGTTCCTTAGTTTACATATTGCCTATGAGAATGCATTTGCCCCAGGCAACTGGTGACACAATATTTACCAGTACTTTTTGTTAAATGGTGCATGTCGCCATTAGCACCCTTCCCATTTGGTGCAATGCTGTCAAGCATGCACAGTGGAACTTGTATTTGCCATTTACTGCAAACTAAGTTTCTAACATCCCCATACTCGCTAGCAAGGTTAAGTATAATGCAAATAGTACTCACCCTTCATAAAAACTACTAGCAAATCCTAGTAGGCTAGTAGATTTTGAAAGCCCCGCTAATGGTGCAATGAGTAGAGAAGCCGGGATGAAGGGATTGAGGAATTATTGATATAGTGCCAACCTAGCTAACAAGCAGCAGAGCGAAAAGGAAGGGCACAAGGAGGAAATATCCTGGGATGAACGTGGACCCACCCAGCACAGAAGTACCCAGAACAAGGAGGACATTTTCTGGGATGATGGGCGGGATGGCATCCAGCACTAAAGATCATACCCACAACAAGGAGGAAATCTCCTGGGATGAGGGAGAAGCCATCCAGCACCGAAGATCATACCCACAACAAGGAGATAATCTGCTGAGATGGGGTCAGGGGGCACCCAGCACCGAATAACATACCCATAGTGAACGACGGACCCAGGAGTGCCGTGGATGGCCAACAGTTGAAAAAGACGGGTTCATAACAGAAAGATACTGAGCAAGTGAGCTTTGAGCGTCCAGTATTGGGGAGGCAACAGAGGGAGTTGGGGGCTGCTGCCGAAAATTCACAACTGCTGACCATTAGCATTCATTTCACTGAACTACCAGAGGTATAGACAAAAGGACTGAATGCTCTGGGGAGGGTAATACAAAGTTCCATCCGGGTCTCAAAACACAGAAAGCAGAGTACGGGTAATCAAATATGGATGTTCTTAAGGTACCATTCAGGCTCCTAGTAGGACCATGTTCCTTTGCTCGAAATGACTACTTGTTGGGTCGTGACCCGGCTCAACATTAGTATACACAGTCAATGATTCATTGAGGCCATTTATATAGTGTGCTGCACCCAACAATTAGACCTGCAGGCACTGGTGGTCCCACTGACAACACAAAAAGAACGTTTTGACCTTGTTCCTAAAAAGGACTGGGACTCCAGTAGGCACTGGTAGAGGGTTGCAAGTCTTGGCCGTTTGGCAAACAAGGCAAGAACGTGATGCCCATCAATGGATGCAAGTTTAAACCAGGCAAAACAACACACATGAATAGTTTCTTGGCACACTGAAACGTCCATAACTGGTCAGGTGATTGAGCAATGGTGGGGGAGGGGGTAAGTCCAACCGATGAAGACATCTGAAAAATTAACAAGCCATTTTAAAGTGACATTTAGACAGCAAAGGGCCCGGCGAGCTGTTGATACATGGGTCCCTCTTACAAAGGGCACAGACCAACGTAACAACCACATCATTTGGGGTTTACTGATGGAGTCTGTGGGTAGGCCAGCATATTATGTGTTTTTGCGTAAGCTAAGCAACCTTTGACTAATGCACAAACAAAAGCACAATGGTCGGAAGACAAAGGGTCTCACTTGAGCCTGAATTGGAATAAGAAGATACCAAAGACCGTTTTTCTGGGGTTTCAGAGACATTGTGCTGTCAAATAGGTTTCCAAGTTTATTACCTCACCGCATAGCAAAAAGGACATGGTCAAGCACTGAGGATTGCTGGAAATTGAGAAGTTGTTTCATCTTCTATGTATTAAAAACTTTATCAGAACAGTTTATTATTAAGGTATTTTAATTAAATGTTATCTATATAGTAATTAGAAGACCGCTCAGACTTTTTCTTCGCCTTCTCACCTGCTGTGCCCTTCTCCAGCCAGGCGGCGAGGCGGGAACAACGATCTTGCTTGGTCCGTTCCGACACGTTCTTGCAGAACGCACAGTCCTTCTCTACGTGCGTCGTGTCCTCATGAAGGCAGTAGAGACATCTCGAATGCTCGTCCTCCTTTCCTCCTGAAAACATTTTGCAATCCGCATCCCGGGCAGCTCCTGAACAGCTTGGATCTGGGAGTCGAGCTTCCCTTGTCCTGGGTCTTGTCTGTTGAGGTAGGCCTCAGATCTTCCGGAATCCTCCAAGAAGCGTAACTCGACGAAAACTTCACCCTTGAGGGGGGGGGTCGAAGAATTCCGAAACGGGTCCCCGTTATCGGAAGTGGAAACGGTGGCGCTTGAGGCTCGATTGAACCGAAAAAATTAGAAAATCTCCTGAAAAAGTGCAAAAACGCAGTAAAAGCTCGAGAGCTAAAGCACGAGGACTCCCAACACTTGAACGTGCGGTAAAAATAGGAGGATGGCTATCAGGGGAGGGGCTTAGTGAGAGGGCAGTCATTGGCTGGGGCCAGTATGACCCAGAGATCAGTGATTGGTTACTACTAAGAAAGAAAGATCAGAAACGAAACTGATACTGATTTTTTCTTTACCGAGGATTCCCAGCCTGACAACGGGGAATATTCATGAGCATGTGAATCCATGCCAGACCCCATGCTGGAGAAACAGTATAATGTAATTGGCAAAGAACAATTCAAGCCAACGGAAACACTTGAAACACTTGATAAGACAATCTTAAATGAGAAGGCAATTCAACAGTGATATTACTAATTCCAGATAAAAAGGGGACATATGTCAACAAAGGTCCTACTATACGTGTAACTGGGAGAAGTGCGATCAACAACAAATGGAGAATTTCAGAGTTTAGGAGTTCAAAGAGGACAGAACAAAAGCAGTAAGGGGTACAAGGAGAAGGCAGTGTAGAAAGAATCACCCCAGAAGCTGAACAAAGACAGTAAGTGTATGTATATCAAGAAATGAGATCAAAAAGGTAACTAGGGTCACGAGAACGAATGCACTTAAAACAATGCACACAATGAAACTCACAGAGAGCCAATGAAGCTGGACTAAATAGAGAAGTGAGAAGACAACATTTACAGAACAAAAAAACTACCGTATACATAACATGCAACATAAAAATAAACTGAAGAGAAAGTATAGCAGTGAGGCAAACCAAAAGAGTGTATAGCAATAATATAACAGACAGGGCTACATTTGCAATAATATTCCAACTAAAAAGAGAAGATGGCGAACTTTACTAATGTTATAAAGTTGATAGTGACTGAAGAGTTGCCATCTGCGAGAGTGTGTAAGCATTGATTGTTTTATTCCTAATAAAATGATGCTGGTAATTTGGTCATTGCTAATCAGATCCCACCTTTCATATTGCTCCATGCCAGAAGCATAGTGCACACATGTACCTTTGCTGTGACCAGTCTCCTGACTACTCCAGCACCTGCCCTGCAGTTGCAGCAGGTCAGGTTCAAATGTACATTGCACATTCCTGACAGCTACTGAAACCCAGTTCCAACAGGCAGAGGTGGCTTTTTAATCCACTGCATCGTTCATTCTAAACATGGAGTGTCGTAGTCTGCCTGTGTCATGTTAACTGTAAATCCAAGCCATGCCTTGTTATGGCATGAAGTCTACTGGGGACACACTTATACAGCCAGGCATTTGGATATATTAGCGCCAGCTTGGGTTCTACGGTATTACAACCAACTAAACTACTTTGGGGTAATTTACTTGGTTACAATTACTTTGATTTTTATTTAGGGTCGGTCCCACCATACCCCTTCTTTCCACTTCACTACCACCCCTACCACAACCTCCGCTTTACCCTTTAAATGCATCCATAAAAATCGAAGTCATTCTAACAATGTACATTACTACAAAGTTATTTACTTTGTAAAAACAACGGAGACCGCCAGCTTGGTCAGCAGTGTATCAGGAACGAGAGGGCTGGCGTGTTAACCGTCTGTCGCATAAAACCCATGAGCACTGGAGTGTGGCATTAGTTATAAAATATATTTTATTTAAAAAAAAAAGAAAAACGACTTATCCAAGGACAAGATGTTCAAGAAATCTACATGTCCTGTAAAGACCTTTCTGGGTCATGTTACATAAAACTGGAAAAAAACATGATTTGACTGCTTGCCACTTAACCTTTTCTGGAGTTAATCATCCATGCTTTCTCAATTAAGGATTAAAATATGCACACAATGGAGACATGCAAGTATTACTAGTGGGAATTGGAGCGGGATCCTCATTTAAATAAGAGTTAGCTGAGAGCTTGAACGTAGGGTCTCATGAGCGAGGTTCCGCTGCGCCGACAAAAGAGACCACACAGGAAATGTAAAAGAAGTGGAGGAAGGCAGAGCATGAACAGGTAAGTAGGTCAGGCAGATTGAGGACCAGTAAGGAGAGGACTGGTGGGGAGAAATACAAATATGGACGAGTGGAGATTTGGGGCAGTGGGTAGGATTAGAGAGCAATTCAGCCGGCAGGTGGGGGTGGGTGAGGCAGCAGAGGTCTGGAGGGAGGTTTGGTGCAAGCTTGAAATTCCCCTCTCCGGATGTGGAGGATAGGATGTCTGTTGGGTCTCCAATAGAAGTCAAGTGCAGCATAAAAAAAGGCCTTATTTCAGCACAACCCTCAAAGGACGACTCAGATATAGAACCAACAAACCTTCAGACAGAGAATCACCAACTGTACATGCATCTATTAAGTGTACACACTTACCTATCCTAAAGCTACAAGATTTGTATCACGTTTCTCCTTCCAGCGCCATTTGTTATTTTCTGGAAATATCCCTGCCCTAACTCTTGTCTGCATGCTTCTCTCGAAACGGATGTGGAAACCCCAAAACCTTACGCCCCAGACAAGTTGTTTGTTGTCCACGACAAGAAGTTAGGCAATTTTGGCTACCGGACACGAAGGCTCCGTTATCCGTGCATGTTATTGTTTCATGGGTCCACTAAGTCGCCTTGCAGATCACAACGACCAGTAAGGATCAATCGTTTACACTAACGACTCAAATTTTCCTTGACATTACATTTGCTTTATTTAACATTACACGTGATAATTTCTCTTGTGATCACAGGTTAGTAATGCTGGCAGTTGTACACAGTCCCATTTTATTGCAACAATGGTACGTGGAGGCGCACACACAGTGGGGCCTGAGCTTCCTACCTATGACCACAAAGGAAACGCCAGTCACATTTGAATGTCCAAGCACATTGCAGCAAAATATGTGTACCATACTGGCCGGAGGCTGGGAGCCTGGACTTGATTTCTCAGTGCACAAGCTGGAGGGCCGGCATTGTGGCAGGTATAATTTTTGCTGAGGTCCTAACAGAGTCTAGGTCTGTTTTCTTAATGTATCTCATACATAAGTCTTGACTGTAAGCTGTCCATATGTAGTTTTGGAGAGAAGCAGGCAGCCAAGAGTCCTTAGCATACATCGAGGTGACTGGCAAACTTCAGCCTGGACCCCACTCTCTTGCACTGCCTGTATAAGAGGCATATTATCTACCCTTCTCCCCCCCCAGCACCCAACCACCAAGGTGCATTTGCAGTGTGTCCCCGCTGGCACATCCCGAGCATAAAACATCTTTGCACTGGTTCTATGCTATTCCACCGGTCGATTCCGCAACCCTCAAATACGCACTCATCAATTCCCTGTCCCACAGTCCCGCCCCCCAAAATCCCTTTACTTGAGAAACCCTACCACCTGGCCCCCACTAATGGGATGCGTCACCCCAACCCATCTCCTTCCCATCTGTACACTTAATGGGGGCTCAGACCTCCATTTACCCCGCCCTGAGACCCTGACAACCTGATGCCCCATGACCGCACTCCTCCAGGCCCCCAAAGTACACTCATTGCTCCCCAACCCCCACGCCACCAGTCACCCCCAAATTTCTTACATACTGATCTTTGCCCCACCACACACCACTTACTGATTCCAAGCAGCAAACACTGGATAACAAAAGCAGACATGCGCAGTGAACACAGTATGAGAATGCGTAGCCAGTCGCCTGTGGATTTGGCTACCCATATTTGGCATTGATGGATTAGACGAGTCCATCTTCGCTGAATATGGGTAGAACCGTTCCAATCCCACCCTATTGAAATAAGTGAACACTGTGCTGGTCTTTTGCGACTGTTGAGACATTTGACACTCCAGGTTAATGTTCCAAACTTCTGGTTGGGTTGTCCCATCACCTTTAACATCTTTAGTATCATTCACTACATTTCCCACCACTGGGGTTGGTGTTGAACAATGTACAATAGGTCTTACAAGAATGGATATATCACCAATAAAATAGCCACAAATAAGACATCTCCCCTCACAACTGCCGACACGAAACTGTCCAAATGGTCAGGGTGGCACCTCGGATACATAAAAATCATTGGTCACAAATTCAAGGCGAGTCTGCTCACTGCCCCATCTTTATCACACTGCAGCAGCACAAATCCCACTAATAGAACAGCATGAACAAGAGTACATACATAATTATGACCGCCACCCATTCCCAAAATGTATTAATGGAAAGAGTGACTTAATGTCCAAGGACTATGTATGCTGCTCCCTCTCCCCGAATCACTGCTCGCTCATTCCTCCCCATCTACCCCTCCCACCCGAACCAAGTAGGACTCCAAGTGACCCCAACAGGGACAAAGGCCACATGATTTTAATCATTTAGGGTGTGGATAATATGGATAATCTGTGGACCATGGCATACATTACCACACGTTTTCAGTCCACTTACTCCACTTTATGAAGAGCCCCCACAGAACCTTAAGTGTTTCTGTGAGGCCGCAATCTTGCCACCAATCACTTTTAGCTGGATACACCATTAACATCTTCAGATCTCACAGTAATCAATTGGGTCAAACTGCCCCCTTGCCATGTGCACACCATGGATTGAAGTTTGAAAAGAACTGGAGATAGGCAGTCTCAAAATCCAACTACCCGGCTTCACTTGCTGCTTTCAGTACATTATCTATATGACAATAGTCGAGTAACGATTATTGGAGCAGGGGCATACCAGGATTCGAGCAAGGCCCCAAGCCCAAGAACAACTCACCCTTTCAATTAAATTTTTGAGAAAACTGCCAAGAGCAACGGCTTTGTGGCACCGTTGGTTGCAGTTCATTTTCATATCCATCGACTGCAAACATTCTGTTTAGAGCAACCTTCATGATCACAGAAATGGAAAATCTTGCAAAGCATCTTTGCCATTTTAATGATTTTAGATCATACTCGCAGCACTTACCCATTTCTCAGTCTCCTCTCAAGCGCCCGAGTATCTCCCACTCTAGACACACCCATCTGCTCATACAGGAGCAGGACTCCTCAAGCACGACCACGCCACTCCCTCCACCTATACACAAATTAGTTAAGTTGGGCTGCCCTTTCAACACTCCGCTCGGTCATCACATCAGTCTCATGTGGTTACCTAGGTAGTCTCCTCAGTCTGCAAACAGCTGATGGAGGATTCTTCAGGCTCTATGATATTAGACACAAATCAGAGCCTGAAAAGTCGCCAGGGCTCAGACGACAGACCGTATAGTGGTAGTGGAAATGCTAGGAAGTCATATCCCAGGTTATTAGAGCAATTGCTCAATCAGCAGCATCCTAAGTTTGTAGGCCTTAGTTATCCAATCTGGCAAGGGTTGTGCATTCGGTACTGGACTTACCTCCCCATCAACTACCAGTATTAATTCCACCTGAACAAAAGGTGCCAGGGCGGACAGAAGAACCGCACAAGCACCGCAAGTGAATTTCACATATCTATCAGAGCTTCAGAGCCGCCCTTCCACTCAGGTACACAATGGCTACCAAGCAAGCTGAGAGCCAGCAATCCCCTCTGAATGACTCGTATGTAACTGTGCAAAAATCTGGCTGCTTATTGTGGTCAAATAAAACCACAGCCACACTTGGTCCAACGTGATTTTTGCATTACAGATACAAACTGGGTGCATCAAACTACGCCAGCCCATTGCTCTAGGTTGAGTCAAGTGCCCACTCGCTCTCCATGCTCTTCCTGTCCAACCCACTCAAGGGTAAACTGGTCTTGTAGCATCTTTAACTCGCCTGGTCCAAGAAACAGCCTATTACATTCTGTTCAATCGGTTGGTACATGGCATGAAGCAGAAATTTCTCCCTGCCCAGGTTCGTGACATAAATCAGGGTGACATCAACCGCTCAGTTTGGATCACTGACATATCCCTGCTGGGAAAAGCAGAAGATACACACGAAAGTGTAGTGGCACAGGCAATATGCTGCTGGGTCTACATGTCAGTCAAAAACATCAAACCTTCAGCTGTACCAGCAAGGCATTCACAGGATGGTGAGACAATCCATCAAAAAGTGAGCATGAAGGACCTCTGTGCTAGTGTAATTTTGTTACTCCGCCATCCCCATATAATAATCTAGACCCCCGTTTTGTTTTCGACGATGGTGAAAACGATACCTAGCGATCCTTGGTCGCCTTCCAACTTTAGAAACTAAATCAATGATCTAGAAAAACTATTGTGGAA
Source organism: Ambystoma mexicanum (assembly GCF_040938575.1). Lineage (NCBI taxonomy): Eukaryota > Metazoa > Chordata > Amphibia > Caudata > Ambystomatidae > Ambystoma > Ambystoma mexicanum. The sequence goes on along the minus strand of NC_090933.1, from coordinate 949,040,665 downwards.
GAAGAGTTTTAGGGTCACAGCAGACAGGGTAGATAACAGCTTTTATTTCAAGAGAAAGAACCATATCCAGACATCATCTACCACCTATCAGAAGAAGGTTGGTGCAATATACCAAAAGGTCCAACAGAATCACCCCGTTTACAGGTTTGTCATCTGCGCAACTTCCAGCACAGTGCAGACTCTGCACCTCCAAGGAGCGAACAACAACAAAAAGTGGTGGATTGCACTAGATTTTTTCTCAATAGTTATGCACAGCTTTCCTATGGTACACAATAGAATTCTTTGCAAGAAAAATGCTAGACAGTTTACTCAAATCCACACCCTGTAGGTCGAGAGCGGTTTCTTTTTATTTAACAATAGAAAACAGTAAGGACTCATGTAGCAATTCAAAATGTGTGATAATTGCCACTGTAAGGGGAAGGTAAAGTAGTTCTTACATGCCAAGTATTACTAGAAATCAGTTCAAACCTTACCTTCATTGAAGTACTTGACTGGGGTCAGCCATTCGGCTATTTAGTTACTTGCGTAGCTTAAATATTCCTATTACATTACAAAATAGGTTCACTCCAGTTCCATTCTAACCAGCTAGTATTTGTTTAGCGTCATTTACCTGGTCTGCTTTGTGGAATTTATATTTTTATGGGCAGGTCCAGGTGAGCCCCCAACCCCCTAAAGTTTGAGAAATTGTCTAAATTGCTTTACAGCGCTCCGTGCGCTTCCGAGTCTTCCCCTTGCTCGCTTCCTTCCCCGTCCGTATTACCACCTCCCAACCCACCCACAAAACTGCTGGTTGGCTCCCCACCCTCAAGACATCACACTAGGGCAACCCATGACCTGGGCAGCCCTCCAGTAAGGGCCAGAGGCAAAGCGCAGCTCCTATGAACGCAGCTCTAAATGGTTTCTGCAGGAAAAGCAGGCAGCAGTCAACCAGCAGCTACTGTCTGGTAGACAAGGTGCAAAAGAAATTGGGGATAGCCCTCTCTGTTGCAACACTAAAACTACCCCACTACTCAAATCTGCCTATACCCTGTAACTATTTCACATCGCGAGCACCACTTATCCACTACATATAGCACAACACTCTAGTCCACCCCATAGTTGCATGCGGTTCTAGGTTAAAGGTCCGAAAACAAAAGGCTCGAATGCCTTTTTTTCGACACCAAAAGGACCGAAAAAAGGGGTCGAATTTTGATTTTTAAAAAAATGTTTTTTAATGGGGGGGTTGCCTCTCCAACCCCCCGTTTTCTCGTTTACAAAAACTTTTTTCACATACCAAACAAAAATATATATAAATAAATAAATAAAAAAAATTCAACCCTTTTATTTTCACTCCTTTTGGTTTTGATCAAAAGGGCATTCGATCCTTTTGATTCAAAACTTTGACCGGACACCGTTGCATGCTAATCACCAACCAGCAAATCTAGGTGTATTCATATTCAATGCTATACTCTTCAACCTAGCCCTTTTTCCCCACTATCTAGGAAACTCAAATTTAGGTATGCCTTGCCCGAGTGCTGTAGTTTGAAACTCGACCCTTCTCCAACTACCCCGGAAACTCATACTTAGGTGGGTCACTCAACTACTACACTCGGGACACCAGACCCACTACCAGCAACCAGAGAAGACAATGGATTACAGTTGAATATCAGTCTCAACCCATATTAGGACAGCTCCTCCTCACCAAACCAAGTGAGTTGCCCCCACGGCAACCCCTTAGAAACATGAACACTACCACCTTTCGGCCCACCTTATGCAAGAAAGCGGAGCATTAGGACAAAGACTTGCAGTGAGAATATGCCCTCTGGCACACCCCTGCAAGACAGCCGGACACCCCTTCAATAACGCTAGATGCTCACCAAGCCAGAGTCCTCCTCCCCATCTACACCAAGAAATTCCAACTGTAAGGTAAGGACACCCCAGTCAATTCCCCCACCAGCAGCCTCAACCCTCTCCCAAATACCACCAATCATACCAAGCCACAAGACCACAACACCACACCAACAGTCACAAAGCAAGTAAGCAAGTAAGATAAGAACCACCACAATCCAAACTGTGCAAGGTGCGGCAGGAGGGCAACTGCCCCTGCAACCTAAACAATGTCTAAACCAACCTGCCCCAAAGGACCACAACATGCCTTGACACAAAACAGGCTGACAAAGAAAAAACGGGGCAAAGAATGAACCAAATGGAATCACACCACGTCTCTCATCCAGCAGACAAACACGAATACAGAACACACACCCAAAAACACAGTGGGCAACAGAACAAACGTCATGAGAAGAGATACACCAAACACCATGCCTCACAACTGGCCACAAACCAGAACATCTCCACACCACCAATGTCCCCAGGTGCACAAAACATATACTGGAACCACATAGAAAAAGAAGAGAAACACCCAGAAGGAAGAACGAAATAGGTGCCCTCACAAACACAAAGACACCTCCCATCAACTATAACAAAATTTAGAAGAGGAACCAGAAGAAAACAGCTACCCCAATAATTAATCTAGCAGACATAATGGATAACAAAACAGGAAGTGATGGGTGTTCAAAGCGATCTGAGTGTAACATGGAAGCAGACTAACAATCTCGACAAAGCAGATCTAAAAAACGAAACCAAAATAAGCTGGAAAAAAAACAAACAAAAAAACAAACAGAAAAAAACAAAACCACTGCAAACTCATCAATGCAAGATCAGTGACCAAATATGCCACATAAATCTACGACCTACTGTGTGACGGCAGCATTAACATACGATTCGTCAAAGAAACATGGCTTGACGAAAAATAAATAAATAAAATAAACGCTACACAGCTGTCTCCGATAACTTAAAGTTCTCGCAGATAAACAGAAAATACAAAAATAAAAAAAAGGTGGAAGACTTGCAATACCATACAAGGAGCATCTGAAAATAAAAGCTGATGAAACACTAAACATCAAAAACTGCGAAACCCTAATCCTTCATCAGACAGTGAAAGCCAAAACAAACCTCAATTTCGTTCTGGTCTACAGACGCTGCAACATTCATGGACACCTTCACAGAAGCCATCACCAACCGAGCCATCAAACATGAACACCTGATAATCCATAGAGACCTTCAACATCTGGTTTGAAGAAAATAAACTCGCAAAATCACTAGTCTAGCAAATGAAGACAATGACATTTCACCAATTGGTTAAAGGAGCAACACACAGTGGGACACGCTCAATGCAATCTTCGCCAACGAAATCGTTATCACCAGTGCACCGCAAATACAAATACGCTGGAGCAACCACCTCATCATTCCTTTTGTGGTCCGGAAACCCACCCAAGCAACCAACCAAACCAAAAAACTTCCGACTGTCATGAAAAGAAACTGGAAAACATCAAAAGCAGCAACTTAAAAGAACAACTTGAATTCACGAAACCAATAACCCCCAACATGGACAAAGCCAACCTTGATGGAAAATCAGACCTACTTCATAAATGGATTACGGAAACAAATCGACATCTCCCAGGAAAACCCTTTCATCCCATCGTGCAAGAGAGCAATGGCAAAATGGTTCACCCCCCTGAGCGGAACTAGAATGGGGAAAACAATACAATGACAAATACGATCATACAGAACTGAAAATCAAAATGTCAAAAAGAAATCCTACGACAACCGAATCACCAAAGCCACCAAAACTCAAAAAGAACTGTTCAACATCATACACAAAATGAGAAACTCACTCGGCTGCAACAACACTCCAGTTACCCTCACTGAAACTATGCCACGACCTTGCAGACCACTTCAAAAACAAAATCAGTGCCAGCCACCAATCATACAAAGCAGACCAGTCAACCAAAACACATAACCCACACTCCCAACTGTGAATTGTTAGAACAAACTCTGAAACTTCCACCAAATATCAGTATAGACATTCATCAAGCTGGTACGAAATAGCAACAAAGCAGGCCGCCCAAGGACCCCTACCCTCCAGACATCTACAAATCAAACCTCACACAACGCACACATCTGGAAGGCGACAGAAACCTCTTCAACCTATCATTCGCAACAGGAAAATGACCGCAATCATTCAAATCGGCGTACATCAAATCACTCCTCAAGGACAGTGCAGCCAACGTGGAATACCTTTCCAACTACAGACCCTTAAACATTCCCTACCCAGCAAAACTACTTGAAACCTAAGTCTATGGACTAACACAGGAGCACATAGGAAAAACTCCAGCTGATCGACCAGGCACAAGTCGGCTTTAGGCCGAAAAGAGGGACGGAGACAGCACTTCTGGGATGACCTAAAGAGAAATGCGGACTCCGACACAACTCTGCCCTGATACTACTGGACCTCTCCGCAGCATTCAAAACAGTCAGCCACGACATTCTGATCAAGAGACTAGAAGAAATCAAAATCAACAATTTAGCCCTACTCTGGATTCAATCATTCCCAACCAAGAGAACGGAAACCATCTGGATTAAACCTTTTAAATCCACTCCAAGGGAAACCAACTGTGGAGTACCACAAGGATCACCCCACTCCCACTGCTCTACAATATCTACCAGACTCCATTAATCAAGCTCACAAACCAACTCAGTTTTACGTGCTACACCGCAGATGAGACCAATCTACAAAAAAGAACACACACAAGAAGAAAACAATGCTGGAAAACTGTATACAAGAACTCTATGACTGGATGAACACAAACTGCCTGTAACCCAGGAAAACCACTTCTACATCCCATGGCCCACAGAACTACAAACCGCACCAATGCCATCAACAGTCAAAAACTTTGGAGTCCTGATGGACAAATCACTAGAACCACAAGTAAAGACAATCAAGAAATGATTCTTACTCCTACACATGGTAAAAAAGGATCCCACCGTTCCTCTCCTTCAGCCCATAAAACACATCTCGCTCATCATGTCCAGAATAGACTATGCCAACAACCTATAACTGGGAATGCCGGAACGCCTACTAAATAAACTGCAACGTATCCAAAATGCAGCAGCCAAAATCCTCCCAAGATTACCACAAAGGGACCACATCACCCCAGTGATAAAAATGCTACATTGGCTGCCCATCAAACAACGAATCGGGTTAAAAAACAAAGTGCATAACGCACAGAGCAATCCACGGCCAAGGAGCAGAATACCCACAAAAGAAAATAACCATCTACCTACCGACAAGACCACAGGTCAAGCTATGACATTCGTCATTGAACCGGAACCATGCACAAAAATAAAATAAAATAAAATATGTATTTTTTTTTTAAAGCGGAGGGTTCTCCCACCTGGCAGCAAAAACTTGGGAGCATCCTCCCAAAAGAAATACACACTACTCAGGATCATCACAAATTCAGAAAACACCTAAAAACCTGAAACAAAGACTTTACCGGAAACAGAAAACACCTCAACAAGCATCCATGGAAGGGACAAGCTAGGGAGGGAGCCCAGGAAATAGCCACCGCCTACATTACGCTACTCTAGACATTGCCAGCGGACAAGAACATTATGGTCCATAGCTGCAGAGTGGGGTTTGGGGGTGCCGGGCAGAGGGACACTATGTAATAACTGACTGCCCTGGAGGTCTTAGGGCTCCTGGGCCATGGAGGGTGGGGACCCCACCCAAGCAATGTTGACAAACTAAGATCAAACCCTCAACCTTGCCTTCTCCATCGAAGGGTGGGGGAAGCGGAGGCCGTCACAACCACATGCCCCACAAGCCACTAGATAACTACAGAGGAAAGCCAACACCATGCTCAGAACCCAGCAAATGAACCACTATAAAACGGCCAGCAGACAGCACAGGCAGAAATTCTGAGCACAGAAGTCCGAAACGAGGCAAGAAATAGCCCCATTAACCCAACCCTAAAACCTCAAGCTCTACATACACCTTTCAAATACAAAACAAACGCAACCTCCTCTCTGCACAGCAGTCTGCATGCACTTCACCACACTGCAACAACAAACCAACCACACATAGTCCTGCACAACAGCACACAGGATTCTACCGAACCGTAAATTGCACCCAAGCTCAACAGTGCAAGCCAAACTGAAGCGGTCAACAGGACATTGCAACTCTCACTCTATCTCTACCCGCTGTGCCCTACTAAACCCTTCCCCTCCCCCACACTACCTTTCAGATCCGCCAGAGGACCACTCCGGTGGTCATAGTGCGCGGTACAAATTATCTTTAACATTAGTATTTGAATGCCCTGTAGTATTAATTCACCTTTACTAGTTAGTTAACAAAATGTCACAATACAATTAGGCTTCCAACCAGTTTCAGACTTCTGCATACCGGTTCTCACTCTGACGAAGACATAACTGTCCAATGGCTAGAACCAGACGGATAAAGTGCAGATTTTAATCAGAGACCACAAGGTTTGCATTTACAAACGTGTCCAACCATTGTGAGGTGTGATCAAGGAGAAAAATATACTGTTTTTTAGTTGGTGAACTTGTCAACTGCTATGATGGGTGGGTGGAGCAATAAAACAGTTGCAGAATGTCGTGATCAGCAAGGTCCTCATCTACCTCTTCCTTTCAATCCACAATGGGCGTTTGTCCAATTAGATTTCCTTGGGGAAAACAATAAGGGGTTTAAATCATAACGTAACATGCTAATGCAGACACCAGTTTATTTCTGTATGGTACATACAATTTAGTCTTTAGGCAACCATCAAGCTATAGTGGCGACTGTTACAATCTCTTCGGGATAGGGTCCAGGAGGAAAGCTCAGCAAGATAAGCTCTTGCCTTGGAAATGGTGGCAACCTGGACTTTGCAATTTCAAATGCAGTCATGGAGGTGAACCCAAAGGCCCTTTAAGACGAGGTAACACTCTACAGGGTGGATGGGGATGCAGAAATTATTCAAGCATCAATAATAAAACCAACTCAGGAAGTTGACAAAAGACTTGGTCCGTTTTATTAACAATTATCTAAAACAGGGAGTATAACGAACATCATCGGATGTCTGGCAGTAAGATCTCAACGTATCACATACAAAAATACACTTATATACTAAAGATTTGTCATCATTGACGTCATACTACGTGGCAAACTAAGAAAACCTAACCAAGATTGGGGTTGGTTAAGAGGGAACATGGAAGTATACTTTCTATAGGGGTTGGTGTTGTGATTGGGTCCCTGTTAGGTGTACAACTCTGCCCACCCCTAGTGCAAGTCATTGTGAAAGTCAACAAATACACATTTCATTGTTCTTTAAACTATAGGGCTCTTTGGTACGTGGCCCTCTATAATTGGTTGGCACACTTGTACTCTTCTGGTATATTCCACTCAGCAGCATGCAAGCAGGTATCCCAGGTGCATGTGGGATATCTTGACCATGCCACTCCACCTAATTAGCCCTTATCCATCATCACTCAAGCTATCTGTCATGAGAATAGTCTTTTGAAGTTGGCCTTGTAGCAGCCTCTTGGCTCCAGGGAATAAAAGGGAGTGTGAGCATGACTATCTTCTGGTCTCGGTGTAGCTTGCCCAAAGTCCAGTTTCATCTGACCATGTGACAAGAGACCACGTTTTGAGCTCCTTCGTTGTATTTAATACTATTAAATGAATAAAACGTGGCACGCATTGTCCTTTCGCTGCATTTAACAGGAGCTCAGATCTCGTCTCACGTTCATTGCATCTTTCGATGATAGACAACCAGTTTCTTGGCTGCCTTAATCTTTGACACTTAGCCAGGCAGAGTTCTTTGATTCTGCTTCCATCGTCAGCTGAGCTTATTCTACTGCGCCACACTTTCAAACCCTCTATTCACGGGGTCCAGTTTGCTTAAAATACGATGTGGAATTTCTAGATTCCTATACACATATATACCTCTCGGCTGCACCGCCTGCACCATTTACTATGTATAGCCATCCTTATGATTACTTCGTCTGCTTGCGTTACTGTATCTGTACAATTGTAAAATGGTTTTCATTTTCTTCTGTGCTCTTCACACGTGTGATCTTTAATTCTGCACATAAAGGGTCACTCGATTTATTTTCGTCATCAGGTTCTAGATGGTCTATTCATCTTCTTTCTCGTCATCTGTTCTGAGGTGTGTCACTTTCTTCATGTGAAGTCACCAGTATTCTTTCATCCGTCTTCACATGCTCTTTGGGGACTCTTCCCAAGAGCTATCAGCTCTTTGTGGATACATAAAGAATGGTCTCCTTAATGGATACCTCGCTTTGAAGGCTGCTTGTGTTATAGGCATCATTACAGGTGTCAACCATGTTGTTATTCCCGGTTCCAACGGATTTGGCAATTTAGGGGCGGGTGTTCCGGTAGAGGCTTCTGGCTCCACTACAGAAGAAATTCTACATAGGTCGTTAAATTGAGTCCCCTTAAATTGGGCAACACCACTTACTATTGCAGGACATAGAAGCAGGAGGAATCCAGAAGGAAGCACATTATGACACATTTTTTAGATTATGGAAATCCTCTATATTTCGGAAACCCAGAATGTGGCAACTTGGCTACTATCTGGTACCCACAGAATTCACCATATATTCTGTAAAAGCCAAGGGATCAACCGATGACTCAAAACCCAGAGTCACCCATTTTTGTGCTTTCATTCACAGTGGGTGGTTATGGGTGACTAAACTAACAGTGGCTAGATTTTCTACTTGGCTCTGTGTTATATATGTACATAGCGGGTTCACAACTTGTACTAGTCATGGGTGCAACCATAGATGCAGTTCTGCATAGACCTAGGAATTGTCCGTGCAGCCCGACAATACAGAATAGAGCATTTGAGGATGTAAGGACTGTTTGTTGGGTGCGCCCATTTTGAAAGGATTTAAGTATTTAAAATAATTCACAGATGCCAGCGAGAATGGTAGGTTGTGTTTTAATGCAACAAAAAGGCAACAAATTAGAAATGGTGGCATTTACCTCGGGGGCGTGGAGGAATGCCGAGTGGCAGTATTTAGTGATAGAAAGAGAGGCATAGCATTCGTGTGGGGAGTGGAAAAATTCAAGCAGTTTTTGTGGGGGAGACAATGTGTTATTGTGACGGATCACAAACCTTTGGAGAGTGTGTTCCAACAAGAGGGGCCTTGATGGCATTGCCTGGCGGATCAGTGAGATGCAAGGGTTGGACATGGAGGTAGGGTTTGTGAAGGCTGAATTAAACATGATAGCGGATGCGTTCTCGCAATCCCATAAAGGGGGATGAGGATGGAGTGGATGTGAAGAGGAAGGAAAGGTGTTTGCAAATTGTGAGGTAGCAAACGAGAAGGAGTGGAGGGACCAGTGCGGTCATGATGTTCTGTATGACATGGTTGTGAGGTACGTACAGGAAGGATGGCCAGTGGAAGGTGTTGATGAGGTACTAGGAGGCCATAGGAGGGTGAAAAATTAGTTTGGAAAGAATTGGAACTCTAGGAGAACGAATGGTGGTACCGGATGGAATGAGGGAAGGGATAATTGGAATTGCCCATGAAGGACATCTGTGTAAAACAAAAGGGCTGTTGCCAGGACCTTTGGTGGCCGGGGTTGGATGAAGATGTGGAGAAGTACTTGAATGAATGTGACAGTGTAGGAACAGTGATAAGGTTCTTGTTGCCAGGACACCGCCCATGAATGTGATTGAGCCACCGAATGCAGTCTGGGATGTGGTTGCGGTGGACATATTTGGACTGATATTGGCGAGAGGAGAGCAAAGTGCTTATGTGATAGTGGTGGTCGACTTGCTGTCCAAGTGGCCCGAGGTCTGTATGGTAAAGGACATAAGTGCGCGCAGGGTGGTCAGTTTTTTGGAGGCAGTATTTTGGAGCAAAGGCTTTCCAAGGAAATTGGTGTCGGACAACAGTCCTCAATTTGTACATAAAGAAATCAAAGAATGCACAACAGCTCTGTGTAACCCGAAAGGCAATGCAACAGTGGAGAGATTCAACAGGACTTTGATGGAGGTTATACGCATTGAGAATGCGACAGGTTGGGATTGGCCATGGGCTGTGATTGAGCAGGTAATGCAATATAGAATTGCACCACATCAGGTGACCAGTGTTTCGACGTTAGAGGCGTTGAGAAGGTGGTTGCCAAATTCAAGGTTGAGGCTAGGCTGGATGGGTATATTTGGTGGTATTCGGGATGTAGTTCAAGAGGTGATACGGGAAAGGATGTGTGGTCAAGTCAAATCGAAGGTGCAGTATGATAGAAACAATTGTGTGAAGGAGCGGACAATGCAAGAAGGGTTAGAAGTAAAGATGAGGAGTGGAAGAACATTTTCAAGTCCTTTGCGAGTAGTGAAGAATTGTGGGAGTACACTGCTGCTTAGCAATGGGGAAAATAAATGGAGTAAGGAAAGGGTCGAGATATGTGGTTCACAACAGTAGGATGCATGCATACGTATGTCTGGGAGCTTACAGTTTGTATATAGTTTTGCCGTTCACAACCTGTACTAGTCACAGGAGCAACCATAGATTGATTCCATGTTGGTGTTCACAGAAAGGAAAGGAGGTGCGTTACACATGTATATAGTTGTTCACAACTTGCACTTGTCATGGGTGCAACCATAGATGCAAAGTTCTGCATAGACCTAGGAATTGTCTGTGCAGCCTGACAATACAGAGTTCTAGAATGGGTTCTCCAGTGGAGCCCAGGTTAGAGAGTGTTGACTTATGAATGCAGGCAGTTGGAGGGATGAAAAGGAGGTTGGCTCTGATGTATGTTGAATACTTAAAGATGTCGATGTTTAATATGAAATAAAGTTCTGCCTCACTAACCCAACTCTGAGATACTCTGCACTTTATCTAGGCCTGTAGTCCAGAACCCAACATGCTCCACAAACTATGCCTGTGCACCACATTTGCTACAAAAATTGATGCTCTGGTATAGCGGGATGGTACTTTGTGGCTATGCAGGGTGCAATATAGGAATCTAGGGAAGGAGTGGAGGACTTCGATGATCCTTGAATGCCTCTTTGGAGACAGCATTGCAGTGCGGGTAGCAGTCCAACATCTTCAGGAGCCCATCCTCTAGACTCCCTGAAGTGACTGTCACAGTGCCCCTTTTTGAAGTCTCTCTCTCATCCTGGCAACCAGTTCTGTTTCAGGCACTATATATAAATGCCAATGATTTTTATGACTGCAGATCTGTATTTTGTAAAATGAGACCACATGGGATTAGCACGTGCACTCAGCACTCGGGCTCCACCCTGCTTCAGAGTGGCTCCACATTTTGCAGGAAAATGAGTTGCTGTGACTATAAAGGGACCCTCGACAGTAACATTCCATACGAGTTGCCCTTTTCAGAAGCATCTGATTTTTAGAAAATACTTAAAACATGGCCGTTTCTTTGGCTTGTATGTAGGTCTACCTGGTGGCTCTAAGTCTCATCGAGTACAAAAGAGCTCTCAGTGTCTCAGTGTATAAGCAGCTCATGAAGGCCAAACACTTTCTTCCACGGTCTGATCCAATAAAGGCAAATGCAAAATTGTCACTACACCATCATTGGCTATACTGCACACACTATTCCATATGCCCCCCCCCCCCAGCCCTCCTGGAATCACAACACTGTCCGATTAAGCATAGGTTTACTGCACTGAATATGTCATTTATTAGACATACAATTTGGAAGTGACTTGCGCACCCATTTTTATTGCTGGATCATCCAATATGATAGTTGAGTAATATTAATAACTAGGGGAAGGACCGTGCACACATTTAACCATAGGCTACCTTTCTTGCTCTAACATGTTTAACAGTTTAAAATTAAGGCAGACTGCACACTTTGCGGTCACCAATTAACTGTTTACTAGTGAGTGATCAGTTTTTTATTTATTTTTTTTAATTTACTTGCATATAATCAAAAACATTTGATTTTTACAAGACGTTAATAGACAGTGAGAAAAACACGTTGGATATAAGTAAAAAAGAATCAGCAATTTAAAAGAAGATAAAGAGAAAAAGAAGCGTAAGTAACCAGAAGACTAACACTGGATCAAAAACATGTGATAGCCAGAAAAAAAAAAGATCAGAGAACGATGTTCATTGAATCACGCTTGAATGGATTGTGGATTCTGGTTTAAAGTCAGAGCCGCTTCTAGAATCTTTACATTCGCTATCGACCACCTAGTTCTGTCTCCTGCAATCAGACGACACCACCATGTGTTTTCCTCTCGTAGTGATACGTCGTAGAACAAAGGGAGCAAGTAGGCTTCCCGCAGAAACACGGTTCTGGGGCAGGTCATGAGTAAATGTTTTAGAGTTTCCACTGTTTCTGGGTTTGAACAGAATCTACAGGTTTGTACTTTGGTTTTCGTACGGATTGCTATAATTTCTTGTGTTGGTAGTTGATTGAATCTTATCTTCATAAAGGTTTTCTGCATTTTTTTGTTGGGAAATTTTATGCAGTAGCTCATTGGTTGATTAAGTTTATTTGTTGTAGCTGGTAAGTGAGCCAGGAGCTTGTTTCCTGTTGTTAATTCTCCAGTTTTGATCCAATCTGCTTGTGCTATTTTTTTCTTGATTCTGTTTGGATTCTCAATAAGATCTTCTACTGAACAAGCCAGATCTACTAATATTTTTCTAAGTTTTTGAGACCAATGGTTTAATGCTCTACAACGTCCTTGGCTGAGCTCAATCTGAACCAGTTTGCAAATTGGGAGGGTATCTGGAAGAATGATTTTTCGATAGAGTCGCATCCGACTTTGATCAACTGATGCTTGCAATGACAATAAGCCCAATTCGCATCTAACCGCTGCAATTGAAGATTTCGGCAGACCAAGCACCGCTTTCCACAAGTAGCCTTCCAGCTTCGTCCATATGGTATGGTCGATGTTCAACGCAGCGTCTATTCCATAGATTATTTATGGCACTACCTTTTGTTTGTAGAATTGGATCGCTGGGAGAAGCGAAAATTTACCATATTTTCGATCAACTAATTTCATTTGGGTTGTCAGGCTTTTGATCTTTAACCATAGTGCTGAGTGGGTCGCATTCTCCGACCTTTTTGACTCTATCATAATTCCCAAATATTTTATAGTAGACACGGTTTCGACTTTTGTGTTGTTCAAATACCAATGGCCTTGAGCTGTGGTTGCTTGGCGGCTTTTCCCCATCGTCAATATTTTTGACTTATGAATGTTTATCTCCAAGTCGTTTTCACTGATATAATTGGCCAAGTTCGTAAACTGGCGTTGGAGACCAATTGGGGTTTGATCCATAAGGATCAAATCGTCGGCGTATAACAGTCTGGATATTGCTTTGTTACCCACTTTGGGCGGGAAAGCTCTGATCGCTGGTTGTGTATGCTGAAAATCTCCTATATAGGCGATAAATGGAGCCGGTGCAAGCGGGCAGCCCTGTTTTACGCCACGCTCTGATGGAAATTGTTCCGATAACATCCCTTGCTGGTTTAGGCGTACTCTAAGTCTGGTGTCCGTATGTAAAGCAATCACCGGGCCGAAGATCTTTGCCGGACAATTCCACGTTGTTAATTTCGCCCACATCCTTTGACGGTTTATCTTGTCAAATGCTTGTGTTAAGTCAATAAACGCAATGTGAACTGTGGGAGCACCGTTCTTTACATTTTCCTTTATGATGTTCAGAATAAGGATGTTGATACTGGTGCTTGCGTTCTTGACAAAGCCCATTTGAAATTTGTCTAAACATGGCGCCAGTCTCGCCCAATTGTGGAATCTAGTTAATAAAAGAGTAGCAAAGATCTTTCCCATGATGTCAAGGAGGGCGATGGGGCGGTAATTTGCTGGACTTTCTCTATTTCCCTTTTTAAAAATAGGTACTATTATCGCCTCAGTCCATATTGTCGCCGCTTTAGCAGAATCCATTAGTTCCTGGTTTTTGGTAACTTTCGCCAAGCAGTTCAATTTGCGCATTTGTTTACGCTTCAAAACCAGTTCGACATCGTACACGTGTGCCCCTTTTCCTTTGGGTCGGCTACACCGACCTTTTTCTTTCCTATATGGCAGTAGCAAGGGCATATAGTTTGGCCTATTCATTAGATCCGTAGAAGTTGTACTCGATGCATCAACTTTCTCGATAATTTCCTTGATGTTAGTCGCTGTGAGTTGGATTTGAGACGACTTTCGTGTTACTTCTACGTCGAATGGATATACTTGCTTAGTAGTTGGTGCAGACTCAAAAGTCATTACTAAAGGATTGTGATCACTAAATTGAGTTCTGTATACCTCGAAAGAGTCAGCAAACGGGAGAAAAGAGTAAGAAGTGTAAATGTGGTCCAATGTTGCTGACGTTTCGGCCCGTTCCCAAGTTGGAATTCGGGGGAGATGGCCTCGAGCTAATGCAACATTGTAAAACTTTTTCGAATCCATAAAGTCAGACCACAACCCACCTCTCACAACAGAGGGGCAGAGATAGGACGTAGCAGGAAATTGGTCGACTCTGGCGTTCAAATCGCCGCAGATTATAATGCAGTCTGTTGCCTCTTCAAAAAGAAATGTATCTATGGTTTCCGCGATGTTATCACAGAATTCAATGTTGCTTATTCTCTGCGGATTCCAATAGACATTAATGATTGCAAGATTTGATTTCGTGTTGCTGCTCAATGATGTTTCTATGTGGAGCCATTCAGCTAATAGAGCTAACATACCATACGATTCAGCCACTTTCTTTCTAATAGTAATTGTCAACCCAATTTTGACTGCCGTTAGGAGACCTGAAGAAGGTCTTCCAAATAGACCTTTTACTGCAGGACCACCCGAGAATCTTGCTCCAGGTTCCAGGCTGCCTCAACCCCGCAGGACCACCCGAGACTCTTGCTCCAGGTTCCGGGCTGCCTCAACCCCCCCTCCCCCTGTGGAGAGCATTTACACCACACAGAGAGGGGAGAGATCTACAAGTATTGCAGACCACGCTGCTGTAGACGAATCACAGTGGGCACACATGTAGCTGCCCCCTACCAAGCCCTGATGAATGTGACACACCCGCAGTGCTCCACAGAAACCGGTCGGCTACAGAACGACTAGACCTAGTGCACAGCACCAGCTGCACAGGTCCAACTCGTTCCGATAAAGGACCCCCAGACCACATACCTAGGGGTCCCTTTCATCTTTTAGGTGAACATTCTCCAGAGAGAAACCCATTGAAGAAAGCTCTTTCTTGTTTTTAAACCTGCACCTGCCAATACGGAGAAGACCAATTAAAACTAGAGATACCCTTCATCTGCACGGCAGCCAACACATGCACCGACCAAGATGGTCTAGCACGTGTTTTTTAGCACTACACAGTGCACCAGAGACGATTTGTAAGCGCAGTGAGAGCAAATGACTCTTTGAAATCCATCCCAGTCTACATAAATATGTATTACACTGGATACAAGCTGAAGAACTCAGCCCTGAGGCCCATTTCATCCTGGGTGATGTCCCGGTACACATTCCAACAGATTGTTTATTTGTATAGCGCCTATACACAATCAATCAAAGTGCTTCAAAGTGCTTCAAGGAGGGAGGGCACATGGGAGAATACAAGTACATTCATACAAGTCCTTGAAACAGTACAGAATGTGAATAATAACTTTCAAATCATGATAGTCCAAGTGCATGTAACAACAAGGGAGTTGCAGTGCAAGAGTGATAAGAGGAGGGGGAAGGCGCGGGGGTGAGGGGAGAGGAGGGAAGATGTGAGGAGAGGAACGTGAGGGGAGAGGAGGGAAGAGGTGAGGAGAGGAACAAAACAAGTGACTATCAATTGAAGGTCGACGACTTTTCAAGATAGTGCTGGGGAGGGAGGGGGAGAAGAAAAACAGAAGAGAAAGGGGGACAGACAAGCCGTTATCAGTGGTCGAGGGACCAATGATAAAAGTAAGTGCTAAAAAAGTTTAGAGGTAAAGGGGGTGATGGAGGGAGGGAGGGAGAGAGGGAAATGTCTGCAAAGACAGGCGGCTACGACTTACTATGCCTGATGGCAATTGGGGTAGTGCCGGAAAAAGACAGACAGAGGAAAAGGAGTGGAGGATGGGAGGGAAGGGAAGGGTGGTGGAGAGGGAGAGGGAGGAGAGAAGGGAGGAGGGGGCTAAGGTGTAAAGGCAGGATGGGGGGAGGGGGAAGAAAGCAAACACAAGGGGCAAATGGAAAGAAGAGGGTGCAGAAGAGGGGGGTGGGATGGTGAAGGGGGATGCAGGGGAGACAAGAGGGCACTGGCAGAGGGCTGGGGAGACATGGGGACACTGGCAAAGGGCTAGAGAGACAAGGGGACAGTGGCAGGGGGCTGGAGAGACAAGGAGAATCTTGCGGGGGCTGGGGAGACATGGGGAAACGTGTGGGGCAGGGGAGAAGGGGGCAATGGCAGGGGGGCTAGGGAGACAAGTTGGCACTGGCGGAGGCCTGGGGAGACAAGGTGACACTGGCGGGGGGCTGGGGAGACATGGTGACACCGGCAGGGGCGACAAGGGGGCAATGGCGGGGAGATGAGGGGGGGCACTGGCGGGTGGCTGGGGAGACAAGGGGGCACTGGCAGGGGGACGGGCAACAAGGGGACAGTGGCAGGGGAGACATGGGACATTGGCAGGGGGCTGGGGAGACATGGGGACACTGGCGGGGGGCTGGGGAGACAAGGGGACACTGGCGGGGGGCTGGGAGAAGGTGGCAATGGCGGGGGGGCTAGGGTGACAACGGGGCACTGGCAGGGGGCAGGGGAGACAAGGGGACACTGGGGGGAGGGGGGGCTGGGGAGACAAGGGGACACTGGCAGGGGGCAGGGGACACATGGGGATACTGGCGGGGGGCAGGGGACACAAGGGGGCACACAAGGGACCTAGAAGGGGTCGCTAGAGGCATACCGTGGTGGACAGGGGTAGATCGGGCCTTTGGGGGAGGGCCGGCCAAACCTGCCGGCCTCCTCATTGGCCAAGATGTAGAGGGCCAAGGCCAATCCTGGGCTCCATGCACACACCAGCCCTAGCACTCCGGTGCATAGCAGGCGCACACAGTCATCTTGAAATGGCAAGTAAGCAAGAAAACGAAATAGTGCACACCCAAAAGGTGACAAAGCAGAGCGTTAACAGGCTCCAAAAGTAGCACAAAGTCAAAATGTTGCTGTGCATCAGGTCCATTACTACAATTGTGTACCTTCATTTTGTATTTCTGCACAGGACGTGTGCCACTCGCCGAGGCCCGGGGGGGGGGGGCCTGCAGCATAGAGGTGCACCCATTGCACTGTGAGGCATCAGATGATAGGAGGTATTAGCCATGACTGGTCCGTTAGAATCCATAACTGGTAAAGTAAAGAGTGTGAATTCATAACTGGTAAAGTAAAGAGTGTGGCCCGCATACCTGGGCAAGATGTCAAATGTCATATGCTATGTTATGGTGGAGTTTCTATTACAGGCACGACCTTTCCCACGGAAATCCAAGGCAGGGATCCTGTGGTTACCCGCCCTGTGTGGCGGTTAGACGCCTGGCCTGGCACACCCCTCCGCGCTGAAGCTCCCACACCCACTAAGGATGCCATTGTCATTGCTGCTGCAGTGGCTGAAGCTGTTAGGGTAACTATGGAGCGACAATCAGTCTCCCTTGATTGGTGAACATGGAGCATACACCCGGTTGCGGCCCTTCTCAGGCGAAAAACCTGTGCCCAAAGGGGAGGAGGGGTATTAAGTATGGGCCGACCTCGCTCAACTGGTGCTACATGACTGGAAAGTGTCAGATCAAGAAAAGAGGAGGCAAGTGATATAGTGGCTTTATGAGGACCAGCCCTACAGACAGTACATTCCCTGCGCACACTGAATCCGGATCCAACGTCCCTACAAGTGATGGGCGCACTGGAAAGAGCATTTGGCACTACTAAACCCAGGGAGGATTTGATGATGAGGTTCCAGGCCACCTCTCTGAAGCCGGGGGAGAAATTATCTGAGTTCCTGGTGACAATTGAACACATTTTGTACCTAGCACACCATAGAGGAGGTGTAGAGACTTCCCAATTGAACCGGCGTTGTGTGAAGCAGATAATTAGAGGGGCTAAGGACGCTGCCATACCAATCCTCTAACTGAGACTGCGAGAGTAACTAGACACCCCTCCAACCTATGAAGATCTACTTAGGTCATTCAGAGCCCTGGAAGAAGAAACCAGTGATGTTAATGCCCAGAGCCACCCGGTCGAAAATAAAATCCCTGCTCCCAACTCTGCCATTGCTCAACAGAAACAGATTGAGATGTTGCTACAACTGGTAAGAAAACTGTAGACTCAGCTGCTACCCAGGGAAAACCTGACTGCACAGCAGCAGCGTGGCAGAGACTTCTTTCCCTCTGCACGTGAAAGAGAACACCAGGCGTTTAGGCGAGCTCAGGGGCCCCCCGAGACTATTTTATCCCATCATCGGCGCCCTTGCCACCATGGAGATTTTGCCATTGATGCGGGGATGACAGCCATTCAACTCGCCTCTGTGACCA
Source organism: Ambystoma mexicanum (assembly GCF_040938575.1). Lineage (NCBI taxonomy): Eukaryota > Metazoa > Chordata > Amphibia > Caudata > Ambystomatidae > Ambystoma > Ambystoma mexicanum. The sequence continues at coordinate 949,022,300 of NC_090933.1, read as the reverse complement.
AGACTATGCCAGGGTGGCTGCCCGATTTTCTGCACTTAGGCCCATTTCAGCACGAGCCTTGTCGGGAAACGGACAGGAGGTTGTAGCGGAGGAGCTGATAGAACCTCGAACCCAGGAGTAAGTTCTACTGTCCATACTTCCAGCATATCCATGAGGACAAGAAATCCCAACTTATTAACTACCAAGCACCAACTTAAGGCTCAGGAGGGTCCCACAGCTGCCCACCTCTGTCTAGTCTATGAGATCTGCAACTCAAAAACAATGCCACCAGCGGCCTGCAACATACTACAAACTCATGCTCATTCTCCAAAAGGCATTCCTGCGGGCCTAATTGGACCCTCCATGACAATCCCAGTTGAACTTATAGGGCGAATCACTACAGCACTACTGGCCAGTGGCTCACAGATCACCACGGTCTATGAACCATACTATCACCAATATATGTCACATCTGCCCTTAGAACCACAGGAGGGGCTAAACCTGATGGGGGTTGGAGATGCTGCCTGCTGATATCTGGGTTACATCCGCGTGAAGATCCACCTAGATCAAGAGGTGGCTGGAGTAAGCTCCAATTTGACTGCTCTGGAACTAGTGTGTACCACTAAGAACCAATAGCCAGAGGTACCCCTAATCATGGGCACCAATTCTACCTTGTTTGGTACCCTAGCCAGGATATGTAGGGAGATGGCAGGTCCTCAGTTCGCACATACCCAGACGATGCACCCAGCATGCCAACAAGTCTACATTAAGGAAAGCATGGAGAAGGCAGCGCAACCTGATGGGCCTGTGGGAGGTGTGACCACCACTAACCACAGTGAACTTGACATACTAGCTGGCCAGACCATCATGGTGCCAGGTCAGGTACATCTCCAGGATCTAAACCGTTGTCGGAGATTAGTGATGGAGGCTCTGGAAGGTGAAGAACTGCCTGGAGGCCTGCTGGTCCAACGCACGCTTATCACCGATACTGGCCCAGGTGTGACCCATATTAGAGTCCCTATCACTAATGTCACTTATAAAACTGTGCATCCACTCGGGGCCCAGACAATCGCACAGCTTCATGTTGCTGACTAAATGGCACAGACGACTGGAACCAGAAGCTTACATCCTCTCTTGGATGTGGGTAAAATAAACTTTGGGGAATCCCTGTTATCGGAACGCGAGAAGAATCATCTACGGGACAAACCGGCACTGAGGGCAGATGTATTTTCAACCAGTGACTGGGATTTGGAAGAAGCCAAGGGAGTGCAGCACTGCATCAGCCTGAACGATACTACCCCTTTTAGAGAAAGATTGCGAAAGTTGGCACCGGCAGATGTGGAGGATGTCTGGCGTCATCTTGAATAATTGGTGCATGCAGGTATTATCCAGGAGTCAAGAAACCTGTATGCCTCCCCCATAGTGGTGGCGCATAAGAAGAATCAGGATGTGTGGATGTGCATTGACTACAGGTAGACTGAACAGCAGAATTGTGCCAGACTACTATACCACTCCTCGAGTGGACGTGGCCCTGGACTGCCTGGCTGGGAGCCAGTGGTTTTCCGTATAAGATCTCCGAAGTGGGTACTAGCAGACTCCCATGTTACCCGAGGAAAGGGAGAAGACGGCTTTCATCTGCCCATTAGGATTCTACCAGTTTACTGGAATGCCACAGGTAATCTCGAGAGCGCCAGCCATATTTCAGCATGTGATGGAACGAACAGTGGGGGACATGAACCTACTTGAGGTGCTGGTTTACCTAGAAGATGTGATCGTGTTTGGATGAACCCTGGAAGAACATCACCAGAGGCTACTGAAGGTTCTAGATCGTCTCCAGCAGCAGGGGTTAAAAGTATCCCTAGAAAAATGCCAGTTTTTCTGCACTGGTGTGAAGTATATTGGCCATGCAGTGTCAGCAGAAGGAGTGAGAGTGGACCCTGCCAAGATGGAAGCCCTTGAGACTTGGCCCCGGCCGCAGAACCTGCGAGAGATGAGAAGTTTCCTGGGGTTCTGCAATTACTACCGACTGTTTGTGCCTGGTTTCGCCAGAATAGCTCGACCGCTCACTGACTTGACCAAGGGTTATCCAGAACCACAGAAGACGGAGACTGGAAAGTGTTAGGAAAGATTTCATAATTGTATGTAGTTTCCCTCCTTGTGTACACCCCCAAACTTTTTGCTGCTGTTTAGACACCATAGACTGACTTTGCCAGAGAAGCACAGCCTTTAGCTGCACTCCTCTGGGCTTTCGCTCACTTTTAATGGGGAAATGGACATGCCCTTAAAACAGTCAGTACTGGGAGACTGTTTCCCTTAGTCCTTTTCCACTGTGCAACTTTTCTGCAACATGTAACAAGTGTGCAATGCATTTTACCATACAGCACACTTGGGTCTGTAGTCATTTCCAAAAGGCCCTAGATACTCCCGATTGACTTTTTATGAGATGTGCGATGTGTCATGGACAGGGCTGGTGGCAGCTATCTTTTCGCATTATTTTTAACCCTTTCCTGCCATGTTAACCGCGTTTGGCATGAATAGGTGGCCTGGCTCCAAAATGGCCATGCCACGAGGTTCTTTGTCCTGTCCTTTGGCCATCTTGCCCCTTCACCTTCCCCAGGTCGAGTCGACCCGGGTCAGTCCTTATTTGGTCATGCATTTTCCCGCCAAACGCAATGCTTTTGTGGGCTTCTGCATGCCTTGTGTGTGTGTCTCCAGGATGTGGGCTGGAACGTCTGGTTCCAATACACATCATGGGTGTCAGAGTCTGGATTGCCATGAATAACTGGGACCACCGTAGTCCGTGATTGGTCCATGTATGGAGTGTGCGTTTGTGAGTAGATCTCCCATTGGGTCCTCTTCGTTTTGGCGCGAAGGGAACTTTGGATAAGAGGAGGCCAAAAACACCAATGCCATGTTGATCTCCGGAGTTCTCACTGAATGAAGGAAGGGATCCAAGTATCCCGAAACTACGAAGCTGAGTCAAAGAACCGCTGGTGACCCGCTGGAAGGTTTGGCATCCTGAGGCCGCTGTCGTCCTGTGGGACCACTCTGCATCCGATCGTCCTAGAAGGTCTGCGAAGACGCTTCAACCCATTAGAATAGTGTGATCAACTATTCTCGGCACCTTCCTCAAAACCTGCAAGTAAGCTTTCGCGGAAGTGTCCCTGGGCCAACCAGTGGGCTGACCAGCTTACCCAGTTGCTTTGCTCTGTCACCGCCCCCGTTTCGAGGAGGCTGTCGAAACTTGGTATACTGCTAGCTCTGTCCACGGCACCCTCACACCGAATTTCGGACACTTGGCATTCCCAGGTCTGAAGTGAGACGAGTGCGCCAGGACCGGAGTAAACGCGGTTACCGTGTTGCCCAGCCGCAGCAACGATCTTTGCAGATGCACTGCATTTGTGACCCTCTTTCCCCTGATGTCTGCTTCAGTGGAAGTGGGGCGATTCATCCACCTAGAGTGGTTAAATCTACACTGTCCCGTTTGGGAATCATCACTGTATCCGCGAAACTGAAAGCCGCAGAGACGTCCTTTTTGCAGTATTCGAACCTGCAAGCGAAGTGGACTGAACTGGTGAAGTTTAGGTCGGATTGCCCCTGGGACCGGTGAGCACTTCAAACCCTAACTGGTGGCCCCTGGCACAAGGGCCTCTTTTTAGGAACAAGTGGCCCCTGGAGGCCCCCTCTCCTTTCCACTGCTAGTGCGAACTAGCGACTCCACCCCGAACTTTGGAACTGCCTCTGCCTTCAAGGTCTTACCCGAATAGTGGGAACTTATTCTTCATCGCCTCATCCACCTTCTTGAGCTGCTAGAGACCCCAAAAGAGACCCCGTTTTTGCCCATTGGAACAACCCCGTGTGCTTGCATTGTATGTAGTATTGAGCATAAGGCTCCTCTCTTCTTAGGGCTTGGACGGCTTCTTAGTCAGATGTTGTTGATGTCGAAGGGGCCTAAAGACTACCTGCACTACCCATTTCCTTCACTCTAGGTTGTAGACATATTTCGTGCATTTAACCCTTTAGATCCCAATGGTCTTGTATATACATTGTATTGGTTTACCTAGTGTTACTGTGATTCTTTTACTGTGTGCTGAGTTACAAAGGCCTTGTAATAAATGTGTCTATATTTTTAATATAAACACCTGTCTGGGAGTAATTTGTAAGTGTCCTTGTTCTGTGTGCTCATTGAGATCCTTCAGTCACCCTCGCCCCTCCTGACACCTAGTCTTGACCGCCTTCCATAGCTACCTTGATTGATCTGGCTTGTCCAGAGGTTACCCTGTTCCAAGAACTAGGCTGGCCTTCTGAACCTCTGCCATCCAGGTCAGAGTTCAAAAATCCATCTTAACAGAAAGGGAAAGCAGTCCATGCCCCAGTATCATCCCAAGGAAAACTTTGGTCTGCAATGAAGTGAGAAGTGTGAATAAGTCTTTATCCAGTTAAAAAAAACCTCTTACCGAAGCACCCATCATGGCCTATGCTGATCCCCACCTGCCCTACATCCTACACGTGGATGCCAGCTCTGGTGGGTTGGGCGCCGTACTCGATCAAGAGAAGCAGGGAGCCGTTCGACCCTCTGAACTAAAACTACCCCACCCACAAGCTGGAGTTTCTGGCACTGAAGTGTGAAGTGTCAGAAAAACTGCATAACTATCTGTACGGAGCTACGTTCACTGTCAGGACAGATAATCCACTAACGTACGTCCTCAAATCCGCCAAATTGTACAATTTCCAGTTGGAATATCGTCCTGGAGTCAACAACGCTGATGCCGATGCCTTGTCCCGAATACCCCACACTGACGACCAATCTGAGCCCCTCCTTATAGAGATGGTTTCTGTGGCCTCAATGACATTTCTTTTTCAAAAGGAAACTTGTCAGACCACTGAACCAGCACGGTGTATCGACTGCTTAGGAGGGAACAAGAAAGGGGTCCCCGCGAGCTATTGCAACGCGACCAGTTTAATGGCTCCTGAACTGCCGCACTTGAATCGGTCAGATCTGAGACAAAAGCAGCGGCAAGACCTAGAGCTATGAGAAGTACTGCAAAGCAAAGAAAACGGTGCCAGGGGGCCACCAGAAAATAGAAACCTGCTCGATCGTCAGATATTTCGCAAAGAATGGAAATCGTTAATGACGAAAGAAGGAGTACTGTACAGAGAGTCAAATCCTAGGGCATACGATACACCGCCTTGTGTTGCCCCGCTGCTTATGTACTCTGGCCCTCCATGCTCTGCATGACCAGGATGGGCACCTAGGGAGTGAGCGGACAATGGAGTTGGTACGAAGTCTGTTCTACTGGTCACACCTAGGCCCAAAAGTGGAAGAGTATTGCCACACCTGTCCCCGATGCATTGCCCGAAAAACCCTCAGTCATCCGGCAGCAGCACTCCAGCATCTACACAGCTATGAACTATGGAGTTAGTTTGTGTGGACTTCCTGAGCCTTGAAACTGACACCAGAGGGATTCAGAACATCTTGGTAGTGACAAACCATTTCACTCGATATGCCCAAGCATATCTCACCAGGGATCAGAAGGCGATCACCATAACGAAAGTACTCTGGGACAAATTCTTTGTGCATTGTGGCTGGCCTGCGCGCCTACATTCCAATCTGGGAAGAGACTTTGAATTCAAACTCAAAGAGCTCATGCAGTTAATCGGGGTAAAGAAAACCAGAACCGCTCCTTACCACCCACAAGGGGATGCCCAAGCTGAACGCTTCAAATCATACACTGTTGGGTATGCTGGGGACACAGTGAAAAAGAAAAGCTGAAGTGGAGCCAACATGTGTCCACCTTGGTCCACGCCTACAACTGTACCAGGAATGGCAGCACTGGATTCACCCCAGATCAGCTAATGATCGGAAGGGATGCACGGCTACCCATAGACTTGAGCTTCGGTGTCTCTTCTGATGAGACAGGGGTAGAAAACTACTGCAAGTACGTGAGGGGCCTACAAGATCAATTGTCCTAAGCGTTTCAATTAGCGCAGGCCACAGCAGAACATAATCCACAACAGAACAAGAAGAGGTATGATGAGAAGGTCCGGTTCCCTAACCTGCAACCTGGTGAATCGAGTGCTCATCAGTTGTTTAGGAAAAAGAGGGCGAAACAAGCTGTGAGACCGCTGGGAATCGCAGCCTTTTTTCATTGAGCGACAGCTGACAGGGTTGCCTGAGTTCATACTGAGAAGGGAGGGCTCCCAGAGGGATGTGAAGACCCTCCACAGGAATTACCTCCTGCCCATAGGTGATTGTGTGGAAATGGATCCGATGGTGACTGAAGTCACTTTTTCCCCCAGCAAGAGCAGCAACAGACGTTTTGCACCAGAGTCCCTCCAAGGGGAAATCTCACCACCTGCAGGTCCATGTACTGTACCGTCTGTAGCCTCAAAGTCAAGAGAGCTGAGAAATAGAGGACCAAGAGTCTCCAACTACTGACGTGGCCCAAAGGCCCTCAGACATGTTGGCCGATCCAGAAGAAGAGGAAGGGGATGACAGTACTGAAGGTCTAGCCATAGGTTACTTGTATGGAAATGAGGACTCAACTCCTGGTCCCGCAGCACAGTCGGAGACCCAAAGCGAAGAATCTGGGTCTAGGAACTCCGGCACGTACTACCCAACACAGGAGGAAAACATGCCAAGGTCAGAGGCGGTGACTAGGGATAGACCGTCTGCATCAATAGACTTTCCAGGAACAGCATCCGAGGACCCTGCGGAGGTCATTAATGAGCTCCGGCAATCTCAACGAGAGATCAGGCTGGTCAGAATAGGGAGGAGGGGTGACAGATGGACTACCTGCTCACAATATGGCATGTACAGATGTGTATAATAATGAACCATTGAGTTGTTATGAACAATGGTGGACTGTGCCATTGTTATGGAGTGAAAAATGTTGTATTGTATTCTATGCACTTCGGGAACAGCGAAACCCTTAGGGACAAGGGTTTCGAAAGAGGAGGGGGTGAGCGTAAACCCACATTACCTGTGGGGTTTATGCGAGCAGTGATATGTGTCAGGTTGTTATGCTGTCAATGTTTGCTTACCCTCTCGTTTGAACTGTACGTTCCTATGAGGGCTTCTCTTTTTTTTGGCACGCAGAGAGTGTTTGAGAACATTAATGGTGGGGTTGTCACGGAGGTGATTTCACCTCAGGACTGTCGCGGGCTGCCCTGCTGGCGGATACAGTTGGATAAACCCCAGGTTGAATAAGTGCCGGAGGGGATCTCCTGAGGCAGAGCAGACGAGAGGCGAACAAAGACAGGAGCTCGAGGCCGTCACTGAGGGCATCTCAGCCCTCTGGTGTCTAGTGACTCCCTCCCTTTAGGCCGTCCGCCTGGCGGAAGCAAGTCTCTCTCCCTCACCTGGGGTCAAGGGAGTGCGCTGGAGGGCGTAGCTAAGGGCGCACCTGCGGGTGTTGCTGCCAGCCGGCACCGCTACAGAGAGAGAGCGGGGTAGTGAACAAGTATAGAATAAGGAGTCAGGTAGGAAAAGGAAACACTGATAATGGGATTCCAAGCCCTGTGCGAGCCGGCTACCGCCGTACACGTGTAGCTGTGGAGGGCTGATAAGTTTCTCCTCTGCGGTCCGAAGGATTCGGAAAGGGTTTATAAGTTAACTAACGCTCCGTGGACAAGGGGTGGGGTCGATTTTGAGAGAGACTGTGACGAAGGCGCTGTGGTGACCGGAGTCACCCGGGCACTTGAAGGATTACTCTCTGTGTTCACGTGGCCAGCGTAGGCCCATGCTGGTATAGTGGGTATTGATCCGGGGTCTTGTGACACATCGTGCCCTGAGGGGAACAGTGATTGAACACAGCCTGTATTTTGATACCTCACCCACTCTGGGGGGAATGGGGTGGAACTTGCTAAATCCTGTTGGGATGTTTTCCGAGGGGGCCTTTCCGAACTCGGAGCTGAGGAGGAGTTACGGCCGGTATCTTGACTGGGTAGCTTAACAAAGGCGAATGAGCACATTCTTATGAGACCTACATTATATGTCTGGATATTTATGAAACCAATTTGAGTGCACACTTTCTCACGTGATCTCTCTAACATATTTGAATATTTATTTTAACAAAGGTGAATGCGTACATTCTTATGAGACCTACATGATATGTTTGGATATTTAGGAAACAAATGTGAGTGTGCACTTTCTCAAGTGATCTCCATAACATACTTGAATATTTGTTTACCAAAGATGAATGTGCACTTTCTCAGGTGACTTGAGTGTTAAACATGTGTATATTTAGTTAAACCAATGTGAATGCCACTTTCTCTGGGGATCCCTCAGCGGTATATGAAGAGTAATTGAAGGAATGTGCATGCACAATTTCCTAGGTGCCAACACTTAAACATATGAATAGTTAGTTAACACATGTGAATAAACTGGGTCCCAAGGGCTTCACAGGACCCATTGAGAAGAAAACACTAAGGCAGAAAATGTGTAATTAATGATACTGTAAAGTTGATGAAATGAAACTGTTGAACATTATTACTTCCCAGTATTATACCAGAGAGATTCAGTTAGGAGCTCAGCAATGTAAATATGGCTCATGTGTAACAAGGATTAGATAGATAGATAGATAGATAGATAGATAGATAGATAGATAGATAGATAGATAGATAGATAGATAGATAGATAGATAGATAGATAGATAGATAGATAGATAAAAGCGGTTCACGCTTGTTACACAAAACCAGACTGTTTATTTAAACCAGGTGCACTGGTGTAACTGTCTCATACGGGTACTCCTGGTATGCACGTGTGTGCAGCTCACCCATATAAACAGTTAAACAAGGGAGAACCACCTTACATAATCAACAAATTGTTCACTGGCTATAGGTGCCCATTATGCAGTCCCGTCAAAGGAGCTTCCCCAAACAATATTTTAAACCAATCTTCACACCATATTATGCTCTGCTCTACACGCTTCAAGTCACATACCAAAGCGATAGATTACACAAAGTAATGTGTAGGATTGCCATGGACTTTTTGGTGAGTGTAGTGCAGCAGATCTACAAATGTAATGGATTTCGGGTGTTCTTCTTTGCCAAAAGTGACCAATAACCTGCAAACTTTCCTTAGAATGTATTATACACCTGACTTACTCCTTATACGTACCCTGATGCAGATCCCTGTAATAAGAGGCAAACTTTCCTAAGTATGTATTTCGATGCACCCGATATGTACCCTCATGTACCTAAAGTTGCTCCCCATAACAAGTGGCGAGCGCTCCCAAGTATGTATGTTATGCACTGCCCCAGGCACTAGGTCTATTTGGTCTGTAACCATCGTAATTGTATGCTGCACTGTATGTAACCATAGCCTTAAGTCAAAGCACCTAGATACCGCAGGGTTTTGTGCGCCATACAAGTACCAAAATAAATAAACCTGATGTAAAGAAGTGTTGGCATAACACTGAAGAAATTAAATCTACAACAAAGGCTTGATCATAATAGGATGTGTTGCTCCGATCTTTGATATATAGAAGCACTACCATCTATAGGTCAATTATGCAAATAAGGGGGGAAAGTATTGCTTGACGCAAAGTCTTTAGCTAAGTACAATAGATTTTAATGAAATGGGCTGTGCTAGCGGTTCAATGGGTATGGATTTACAGAAATGCTAGAATGTATGGCTGAAGCTAGCTTTCACTGTATATCAGGATTTACCATGTATACTATAATAAGCATGTACCTTAGCAATGTTCATCCCCTTTAAGATAGTAGTACAAGAACGTATCCGTACATTCATTGAACACACCAGACAGATACAGGACCAAATTGTTATTATTCGTAAGGAGGATACATGCCAAAGTGAAAAAACATACCTCCATTCTTGAAGCTGCAATATCTTGGTCATAATGTCCCATCAAATTTGGAAAAAATGTCATGTTGTATGTCATACCAACGCACCTTGGTACGGATACAGGTTCACAGGTAAAAAGGCTGTGTCCTTGGATTACTGATGTTAAGCTCCAAAAGGCAAAAAACTCAAAAAATACCATTGTCCTTCAGTGTGTGATGTAGCTTCAGCCAGTGGCCGAAAATAAAAAATAAAATGACAGACAAAGTCAGTCAGTCAGTCATACATGGATCTCGGTCATTTTGGTGTTTGGAAGAAGAAGAGACTGAACAGGACACCACAACTGACTTCCCTGAGTGCTTCCCATTCTGAATGATCCTTTTCTTGTTACAAGTGAATCTAGAACCAAAGGGAAAAAAAAATAATACATGAGAAAAAGACAAAGGATGTGTGTCAAACACGAATGGAAAGTACTTTTATTAATAAAGTTTCAAAGGACAAAAGTTTAGAATTTGTCTTCGAGAAATAAGCTGCATCAAATGCTTTCGTCAAGACAAATCATTATAATTAAAGACATGTGTCAAGCTGTACCGGCCACCTTTAAGCATAAGGGCGAACATTTGTCCTACATTAAAAAAAAGTATGTTTGTAGTCTTTTCTTCCATTACACCTCTTCCTAACCCGCACAACATCACTTATTTACACAAGAGGTTCACCAAAACAAAGACCTCCGCTAGCTACCGTAGATCCAGTATGCCTGCAATAGCACTTTGCTCAGGCACAGGATGATGGAGTGTGTGAGGGATTCGACCATACGCACGGGAAGAGAGTGCTCGCCTGAGATTTTTTTGTTTGTTTAAAAGAAAAAGTGATGGGAGATCAACCTCCAAATATATGTGGGGCCAATCCTGCATATTTCCTACGCTCACCGCACAGCAGAAAAATAGTCATGTACTCTGGGAGGACACAGTTTACCAGTGCCGCCCTCTCCCGTCATGTGCAGCTGACACCCGACAGCCAAAAGTACATCAAAAGTTTTCGGCCATGGGCAGCCCGATTAGAATTTCAAGGCCCCATGGATTTGCATCTCCATTGTCAAACCTTGCTGGTGGCGAATACTGAAGAATGTTAATTAGTGACAATGGAGACCAGACGCCAACACCTCTTCGTAATGAAATGTGTCAACTTGGTACTACCAACACCCCTCCTTGGTATGAAAGGGCAGTGAATGTCACGTCTGGAAAAACTCCTTTCAGAGCAGGGAAGTATGTGAATTGTAAGACACGAAAGTCTGCCTGCAACCCCCTACTTCAAAGGAGGCCCATGTTGTGATCAAGCGCCGCATAGGGCTCAGGTAATTAGGGAAACACTGAGGTACAGCAGACAGTAAGATGGGTGGGACTTGAAAGTATATGTTGTCACCTTTCTCCTGTCTGTTGCCAAGCGCTCCGAGTTTGACCTGAAGCATCACTGAAGATTGTTGGTGGAGAACCAGGATTGGCTCACTTAAGTTAGGCTTGGCCTACACCAATCCCTGGGACCAGTTTGGCTTTAAAAGAGGGCTGAGCCCCTCAGTGATCAGATCATCTGAAGACTTCGCAAGGAGTAAGAAGGACCCATTTGGACCAAAGCTGAAGGTACATAGTCTACCTTACATCTTCCGCCAGTGAAGGAAGGCCAGGAGTTCCAAGAGGGAAGCAAGATCCCTCCCCTAAACATCTCCCAGGGAACAGAGGGAGATCCCGGACTCAGAGGTCTCGCCCAGCAGCTCCAGAACCGGTACCCAGCCAACACACAGCGTGCCCTGCTAGGTTCTGACAGCAAGTTACCAGGGTGTGGGGGGGAGAAGGGGAGGGGCCTGAGAGTCTCTGGACAAAGGACAAGGCTGTTGCCTGCTAACACCCTGCTGAGCTTTGGCCAGTCCGCCTGAAAGGATACAAGCCCCATGAAGAAGCTAGGAAGAGTGCCACACAACCATCATCCATCTTTTTTAGGACAATTTGGAGACAGTCGAGTCCTCTCACCGAATCCGACTGCACCGCTAAATGTTGTCACGCTGCAGTCGCCAGAGCCATCCGAGACGCCTCGACCAGCATTCTGGATCCACCAACCAGCACAGAGACAACAATTCTTGGCCCAGAGCCGTCGCGCCGGACAATCTGCAGACGTCTGTCCAGCCTTGCTTGCCGAACTGCCTGCCTCCTGGTACCCGCAGCTGGCTCCCACCACTAACTCTGTCTCACGGGCTGCAAAGCACCATGGAACCGCCTAGACGCTGTCGAGCAACAAGAACTTCAGTACCAGGTACATTGTAGTTCTGAACCCCCCCCCCGCCCGCCCGGACCTTCACCGATGGTAACTAGAGACAGTTACAACCTTTTGCCCTTTTGGTGTTGGAACCAAATAACCTTGAACAGTATGAATGATTGCTTTACCAACTACCCTCCTGTCAGTATCAAGACTGCATCCCTTTCCTTCGTGAAACTGTCAGTCCTCTGTGTTCCTTTACAGTGTGGGTTGTAATTGTATTGTGCTAGAACTGTCTGTTGTAGTAATAAAAAGTAGATATTTGTATACAAGCTTAACTGGACAGTCCCTTTTATCATTGGTTAATAATTGTATTTTCGCTGTATTGCAACTAACCAATGATCCACGACCTTGTGGAGCTAAGCCTGCCGATCCATCCACGTTACCAAGATTGGACAAGGTGGTCTTATAATAAACTTGTTTTCCATTATAATTCACTTGTATTCCAATGTGTTCGGATCCCTTCTGGTGTACTAGAGGTGTGGGGTTGATTGATTGTTTCTGAACAGATATTCCTCCCTGCACCACTGGTGCCCCGGAAGTCGACTCATGACAGAGCGTAAACTCAGTATTGTGGGTCAGGCACGGAATGCAGAAGGGAAATCACTTAGTTTTCTCTAGCTGCTCGGCTCTACAATATTTGAATGAATTAAAGTTTTTTAATTCGCGAACTATATTCATTAATCTGTAGTGAAAATAAAAACAGTGCACGTCTCCCTGCAGAATCAGGCAGCAGAAGCATGGATAATGCTAGAATACATGCATACACTGAGGAAAGTGGAGTGTGTACAACTTACAGTATTTATGTTTTTAGGGTTACTGGGGCAAAGGTGATCGTTTTTTTGAGGACCACTTGCAGGCAGGGGGGTCATGAACCCCGGTCCCTCACAATCCCTGTAAAACTCTAGATGGAATGGACTGTGCTCAAGACGGTGTGCCCAAGACTAACGCCTAATGGAGACACAGGTGAATCTAGGGTCACAGAAAGCAGGCCCAACCAATATCTAGACAGTGCTGCCTGGAGACAGTATAGGATGGGAGTTGCACAGACACCCTTAGTCTTTACTGCAGTGCCATTATGTGATACTGCCTCAGACCTTGGAGAGTGATAGAGCTGCGCTGTGACAGACATCCACTTTTGTGCTTATATGCAGGTTCAAAAGGCACTGTACAATCCTGTCACTATGTACGTTGGAAGCTTGGAGAAAAATACCTAGAAGTCTATCTACAACTGGAACCTGCAACCACAGAGGAGACTAGTGCTACCGACCCCAGATCTGCTGCCCTTGGGGCAGTCAGGCATACCATCACCAAGGGACCCACAGGACCACGATACTCTGCAGGATAAGAAAACACTGTATGCCGAGAGCAGAAAGGAAGAACCCGATTCCGAAAATTGAACATGCCAACCTAAACAAACGACTTGGAGATGCACAGGAGGATACAATGGAAACAAGCAGTACCAGGATGAGTAGAAGCTAAAACGCCCACTCAGCCATCACACTTCTACAAACCAAGAGCCAACACAATTACAAAGGTAAAACAGGAACAGTCACCTTCAGCTTTGCGGTCACGTGGTGCGAGGGAAGGCTATACTCTCAGGACTTAGCCAAGAGACCTATTGCCATGCAATGGAAAGCTGGTCAGGCTCAGTCTATCGTAGTGTGGCTTTATAAAACGGCCAACTGCATACAGTGCTGAAGTAGCCTGGCCCAATTCCTGGAGAAGGTAGTGCTGTACATTCTAACTGGCACACCTACATGGACAATTACCCCACTGACCTAAGACTACCTTGAGCTGGTGATGCGTTGGGACCGCAATGTGTGAAACTCAATTATATTGGGGTTTGCAGTGTGGGACGGAAAGCCAGACATTCCACTTAGAGTTTGTAAACTCCTGTCCCCGATACACGTTGGTGAAGGACATGATGCATACTAAAATGAAAATGACTTCCAACTTGTTCTTCCAACTATTAGCAAGTATGAACAGTTACTGGGTTATTGTGCTGAAGGCGAGAATTGGGGTATAGAACTGGGTAATTTGGGTGTATAGTTTTTGGTCCAGCCTAACCGGTGCTACTGTAATGCCTTCTATATTTTGTTTAATATGTAAATCAATAAACTGCTTAAAAAAAACATTATTTCATTTAACTGTATAGGTTTAGTTTATTTGTATTTAGTGTCTCGCGTTCCCCCTTTTTTTAAAAATCATAAAGCCTGCGGGTGTACCGGAAGACATAGTATTTATGAGAAAAATATATAAAAAGCAAAGAACAATTAAAGAAACATACACAAGCATTCCTTTGTTCGCCTTTCCTTTTGTGTGCCAGTTATTCTAACCTACTGGAGGAAATTCATCCTAACCTACCTTTTGGGCCCTTCTGCATGCCATGGAGGAACTCACCAGGGCGATCTGGAACCCAGGTAAGCAGGGTTGGACACAGGCAAGAGGAGTGTCAAGAATTCAGTAAAGGTACATAAAAAGTGTGTTGCGATTTCACTCGAGGGATCACACTGAACAACTTCGTCAGATGGAAGGCAGGAGGTCTGGGACGCACTTCGGATCTCTTCGGGAATGGCACCCTGCTCTCATTCGAAGAATGTAATGCGAAGTTCCAAGCTCCTGAGGGGAAGTGATTCTGCTACACCCAGCCCAGACATTGGGTGTCCCACGAGACTATAAAACTGCATGGAAGTAGAGAACTGACAGCATTAGAACGAACCCGGATGGTACTCCCACCCACCGGTAAAACCTCGACCCTATACAGGCTACTGGACAGAGGGGACCCCAATCTGAAGGAACTCTACATGTTGAGATGGGAACGAGACTCAGGAAGAGAGCTGGATGCGGAGAATTGGAACCACATCTGGACTAGAACCCACAGGAGCTCAAAATAAGTCACCAACAAAGAGCGGCGATCAAAGTCTGCTACAGATGGTATCGGATGCTGGAGACCCTGCACAAAAGTAACCCTGCCATCCCACCGCAATGGTGGAGAGGCTGCACTGACACTGGCACACTGTTTCACCTCCTGTGGTCATGCCCGAACATTGCTCTGTTCTGGAAAGAGGTGCTACAACAGATCAAACTGATCACTGGCCTCTCGATCCTGTGGGACCCCGGAATATTCCTACTGGGGGACACAGGTGATGGTCAATTCCCAATGACGGGCCGTCTGGTGGATCTTTGCTCCCATCTCCTCACAGCCACGAAAATTAATAGCAAGACTGTGGAAACACCCTGAGGGCCCAACAATCCCCATGTGGTGGACAAAGTGTTGGGATATTGCCGTCACACAAAAAATATCTGCCTTCCGTTTTGGGAATAGAAGTAAGTTCTACAGCATCGGAGCTCCCTTTCTGGACTACACACAACAGTTCCCGGACATGGTGAGACAGCCACCGTCTCTCCACTGGATGGCGAAGGACGACTAAGGACGGACGCAGCCCCACTGGAGGGTTCCTTAGTTCCCTCACCACACAAGAACTTCTGGAACAAAATGAAGCAACGCCCATCTCAACTGTTCCTTGGCCGTAATGCTATTACAAGTAATCTAGCCCAATGCCTACCCCAGCAGCTGACCCCTAGGGCGACTATGAACTGAAGCTGCCCCAGCCCCAATATGCTCCGACTGACCTCTCCCCCGATTCCCCTAGGTTATGTTCTGATTTTTCTTTTAGTTCCACATTTGTTTCTTAGTATTGCAATGTGTCTTGAACAATGCTTACAGCGTTTTGGTTAACAAAATCTCAATAAAAAGTCTTGTTGGAAAATAAAGTGTATTGTGTGCCCGCCTAAATCTGTCTCCTAATAGGTTGCGTGGCAGAATTCCACCTCCCTCCCCCACAACTACATTTTTGAGGCACTACCAAGATCCCCTTTAGCGTGCCTATACCCCAACCCTACCTATCCCCTTCTCCTTCCCAGGGTAGTGTACATACTTCTAGAGTAAGTATCAGTCAATCCATTTTTGGATTGTAAGGGATTTCAATCAGGCACACACCCAAGTCTTGCCTAGCATGTAGTGTGCAAATGAAACCCTTATTTTATTTTTGTCTAGAAGTTCAATATTCTGAATGATATACCACTCATATCACACCCTCCTCAAAATACCCGCCAGGTCACACTGAACCAGGAATCAGGCTAGTTTGTAAAGGTAAAGATTTATTTAATATTCAATCACCCATAGATTTAATATGGATATATATGGGCAAGCAATCACCCAAAGTGTGACAATACAATTCAGGAAGATAAGCAAAGCAATTTAATTCACTTATAAGGAGGCAAAATAGAAAATACGGGGAAAAGAACAGTTTGGTTTGCACACAGATAGCGTTTAGGTTAATGTTCCCCTGCAAAGTTTTGTTTAAATACAAAGGAGCAATCCTACACCAATGTGAGTCATCAGCAGGTTTTCAGGAATGAAACACAATGTCTAGAGTTATAGGCAATCCTCCCTCCCAAACAAGAGAGAAAACCTTATTTTGGCAAATGACACTTTGAAAAGGACAGGTGAAAATGGTTTTGTGAAATACTGCAAAAGGGTGCAAACATGCTTAAATGGATAGGAATTGTAAGAAAAGCAACACTAATCAGGTCCTAACATGTCCTAACATGCATGAGCTATAATATAAAGCTATAATATAAACAACAATACACACTTGAGATTAGGATGGGATGGAAAAAGCACTTTGAAATGAGGAAATGACACGTGTAAACTTGTGAATTTTGCAAATTTGCGGCAAACTTACTATGCGATATTGAAGTGTCAAATAAGAGGTTTTAGTGAGTGGCGCTTTTGCAAAATATGCGCAAAATGAAAACAGAAAAGCGCTTTTGAAAATGACAGATGGGTTTGATTACACTATATGACGACTATGAAAAAGAGAATACCACAGATGGATCTTACAGTCACGTGATCAGCGTAACATGTCCTGTTGTGGATACTCTACTTCCTGGGATTTATTTTAGTTACTCAAAATCACTAGGGAAACACAGGTGAGACAATTAGCACAAGAAGGATTCTAACAATGCTGGAGTTCGGAATTAAAGATGGGATAATACAATGCAGATATACTAAGGGTCACTGTTCTTCCTGCTAAGACTTACAGAAGAAGTTTTTAAATTGGACCGTCAGCTCTGGTCAATGAATTGGATCTGGTCTAACGGCGGCAGGACACCTCTAGTAGGATTGGATCAGTAAGACGGTTCTGGTCAATTTGGACTGCACCTCAGACTGGATTTGGAAGGGCCCCTTCTGGTTACTGGACACAGTAGATGGCAGGATGCAAGTTTTCAGCGGGCACGCCTTAGTCGTAGCAAGCCAAGCTGAATCAGAATGAAATCCCTTCAAGTTTGGGATGTTTGCAATTGGGCCAGGCTAGCAATAATTTTGCAAAGCTAGAGTCTGGATTCTGCAAAGAAATCTGGATCTTTCAAGGAATTCTGGAGTCAGTTACAAGTTGAAGAGTTCTGGAATAAGGTGCTGCAGTGGACATCTGGATGGGTTCTGGAATCAGTGTGTTCTGGAAGCAGTCTGTTCTGGAAGCAGTCTTTTGTGTAGTAAAACTTCTATATTTATACATTACAAATGCCCTCCCTAGTTTATGGTGTGGGCAGAACCTCAAAACACAACCGCAGGTCTGTGAGTGGCTACTGGTGTGTGCTTTGTTCTGGTTGGCAGTCTAAACAGAGCTGTCATCTTATTACAGGATTTAGGAACTCCCACCTGGACTTTTAACCAAAACATACTTTTGCACAAATGTACATTTCTACCATTATGTACCCTCATAAAATTGTACACATATACTTTATTCTCGATTATCTAAATTTACATTAACTTCTCATCTTTGTGAGAGCTGTATTGATCATTCTATGGATTTTTATCAGTTTTACCCATAACACATTGGATTAATCATTTCTAATTTGATACATCTCTGGGCTCTGATCAGGGGATCATGTACATACACTTAAGCTTGCAACATTAATAGCTTTGCCACAATCAGTGTTTTAGTGTATCTTTGGTTCCTTATGTAGTAAGAACTCCTACCACATCTTCAACTGTGTAGCATGAGTTCAGATTTATAAGTTTGTATTTTTCACTTGTCCACATTTTGGATGTCATGTTAAATGTCAAAGTTCTGAAGCAAAAACAAGTAATTTCCATTCAAAATCCAGTCCGGGTTTTTTTTTTCTTATTTCCAAGTGAGCAAATGGCCAGTCCTTTGAAGTTCACTGAGAAACCTCCTCCACATCCAGCACCGCCTTTAGGAAGATGGGTGTCCAAGCCTTCCTTTGTCCTTGGGTCAGCTAGGAGACACATGTCTGAGGCTTTCTTTGTTTTCATTATGTGGGAACCATTAACAGCCATTAGCCTTCCTGTTCTCAAGGAAGTGTCAAGCAGAGATGTCAGTTTTCCCAGGCCAGGCTATCAGATCAGAATTACATAGTGGATTGGTCCCAGACTGGGCCCTTTGACAACATTTTTTCATTTCCCATATAAAATATAAGCACAGTTTATAAAGGATTTAAACATTTTAAAAGAATTAGCCCTTCACCAACAGAGGCGATTTTTGCCATTCTAATCAGGAAATAGAAACACTTTTAAACTGGGTTTGACAGCCAATTTCTTTAGGCAGCTGTCAGGTAGTGATGTCTGGATTCCTCGGACACCTGGAGAATCCATGATTTAATCAAACTTTCCTTTCAATAATTCACTGGGGAAAATGACTGAATTTAGCGCCAAAAAACACTTTGAAGGTTGCTATGGATTAGGAAACTGTATTTAACTGTATTCTAGACCTGCCAAGTCTGGATCAAAATCGAGCTAAGGCCAGTGAGTGTTGAAGTCACTTACTGGTGGCCCTTTGTTCATCCAAATGCATTTATGCATTGAAGGTTACTTTTGGCCTTCCTGTTAGCTTGGGTAGTGTAGGCTGGCCAAGGCCCAACGAAAGTTGGGAACAGCTTTGTTCATCATAGCAGATTCTCACCTGATGCTTTAAACTTCCCTTCAGAAATCTTCCCCCAACTTTTTCCTGCTCTCCAAGAAGTACTTTAAAAAATCACAGCATTGAGCAGTGAACTTAGGTTGTGCCCATGTCTGAGAATGCCTAGAGAGGGAACACAATATTGGCCAATGCAATGTGCCCAGGTCTGAGGATACCAAAATATATAACAGTATTGAGCAGTGTGATTCACTTATGTCTCAGAGCACCAAGATATGACAAAATTGGGCTGTGCCATGTGCTGGGGTGGTCAGGAAGGGTCCCTATGATTACGAGGTGTTTATGTTGCACACATCGTATTGATGACTAGGGGTAGAAGTGAACTGAGCGCGATCAACCACCCAGCTTTCCTCATATTGCGGGGAATTTTCATGGAGCCATGTGCAAATCAAGAGTTAGGGTTTAAACGGGTTAGGCCAGTTATTGCTAGTAATTAATTATGTTTCTATAACAATGTTTAACCATGTATTGACGTCATGACCTACTACGGACGAATCATAAGAGGTATGTTATAAATGCGATCTGAAGATTATCAAGATAAAACTGCCCAATGAAAATTTAGGAATTGATATGGATAGTTTATTTGTATAGCGACTATACACACACACACACGTGTTTCAAAGCACTTTAAGGCAAGGGAGGGAGCAAGGAAAAATGCAATGACATTCTTAAAAGGCCTTGAGACATTAAGAATGTGAAATTAACTATCGTACTAGGCCTGACCACATTTCAGATGGAGGGAAGGGAGGAGACGAGACAGACAATGACTATCATACAGGCCTGACGATATTTCTGGTAGCTCTGGAGATTGACAAAATGTGAGGGGGGCCAGGGGCAAATTAGGAAAATATGGGATTTCTTTGAAGAGGGTTTTTGGCCAATCATGTTTGGGGAGTGGATACCAATAAAGTATTTGGGAGTGTTTAACTGTAGTGAAACTGTATACAAGATGTAAACTGATGTGGTTTGATGGGTTAGTTTGGTCCTGCTACACCATCTAACTGCTCCCTGGAGAATTGCACAATATACTTGCTTTATGTGCAACCGTGGACTAACTTTTTAAGTGGTGGGCCTTTTTGGGTTAAGGCGTTTAAAGGCCCATTTGAACATTTGGCGGACCAGGGTAGGAGCCCAGGCATTCCGGGACGTTTGGGGTCTTCGGTCCACACTGCTCAGATGCGGCACCTCATGACTGGCATCAGTCTTCCTTGCACTGTGAAAAAATAGGTCTCCAGACACCATATTGGTTAAAGGTCTGTCTGCTCCCCAGAGACATGGTGCCATGGCCTAGCTGTGCAGGGCAACTTTTCGGAGCACCACATTGGACAGCATTGGGTTTACTGGAGTGCATGTTTGGGGTGAAAATTAGGGGTGTTGGGGGAGGGGTTTCTTCGATACAATGGGTTTTGGTAAAGGTAGACTTGGAGTGTGGGTGTGAAATTAGTTGAGGTTGCAAGGACTGAAGTGGTTGAACTGTTCTGTGTTGCATGTCCACTGTAAATATTTTTTGCATTGTTTGTTATTTTTTTAAGATTCCATTGCTTGGAATCTTCAGCGAGGTGAAGCGGTGCCTCTCTAAGAGCAGTGAGCAAGGGGTCCACATCTGGATTCCCCTGCTAACTTAGGGTGAGACCGAAAATTACTTGGTATGCAAAACAGAGGGGGGTCTGGGAAACTCTACCAGGACGAACACAGCCCATTGACTTGTTCTTGGGTGGATGGCCCCTGGGAGAGTCTCAGTCTTTAGCTCACTGTTCTTCACAGAGAAGAAATGTCCCCGCATATCAGTCTTTGTCCTGCCCAGTGGTAGTCCAGCACTGAAATGCTAGGCAATTGTCCTCTGAACACTCTTGTACCACAGCAACCCCATACACGTGTTTCAGCCTAGTTGGGCATCATCAGTGAGGTGAAGCTGTGCCTCTCTAAGAGCAGTGAGCAAGGGGTCCACGTCTGGATTCCCCTGGTAATTTAGGGCAAGGCTGTCAGAAGATGTGGTGAGGCCTGGGGCAAAACATTTGGTGAGCCCCCCTTACAATTGTTTGCACTCAGCCAGCAGCGGCACCTCCTCAAACAGGAGACTCGAGAAATCTCCCTTTGAGTTTGTTTGAAGGATCCCAAATATGGTTTATTAATACAACTCCAAATCAACTACAGCAAAATTAGATTTCTCTACTGAAGAAAGGTTTATGCCGGACTAACTTTTGTATCATATTCATAAATATATGTAGGATAGCATGAGCTCTCCACTCCACCACCTCCAACTCTCTGAGGGTCAGTCACTTCTCCAAGCAAAACCATCTCCGGTTCCGGAAGCAACTCAAGACCTGTCTCTTTGCTTTTGCCTTCTCTCTCTCTCCTCTCCCTTGCTGATCACCTGCCTGATCCATGCACAGGTCACCTGGTCAAGCTCTGAATTCGGGCCCAGGTCCCTGCCTGTCCTTTTGCAATCCTGCACTGCCTCTTGGCTCCCCTGCACTATGTGGTCTGTATCTGTAACCCTACAGTCCCTCTCTTGCACTTATTCTACACCCGTTGGCTGCACTTAGGAGTACCCACACTTGTCACCCGTTGGCTGCATTCTTGCTTCTCCTTTGTTCCTTGGCACTTCTCCCCTCCCCCCATCCCTGCTCTTGCACGATCTGAATGACACAAGGCCTAGTAAGATCTGTGTTTTGTCCTACTCTTTTTGTTTCCCCCTCCTTGCCTTGTCGCATCTAGAAACACTTGTGTACAGGCACGTTATAAATGCCATTTCATATCATATCATTAAGGAGCACACTGCCCCTGTGTGTGCATTAAAACACACCTCATACACAGTGACAAATGAAGTACAATGGAGGCTGGTACATTTCTGAATTTAAGACGCTTACATTTTTGTGCTAATTAGGCAGGATTAACAGAGCACAGTGAGGGAGCCCAAACCAAACAAGGCTTGCTTTATGGGGGGTGCTCACTCCCAAGAAAATGTTTGGAACATTGGGTTACAATTATGCATCTTACAGCACTTTCTTTGCAAAAGAGGGTAGAAAGCCATACAGTTTGCAATTGGTTTTTTATGGAAGCACCTGGAAAATCCCAATAGTTGCAAATCACAAACCGTGCACAGGAACATTTTTCAATACATTTCATGCTGCCTTTCCACAAAAGATATGCTAGTATAAAAATATATTCATGCTGGCAGTTCTCATGTATGTCCAAGCAGGCTGCATCAATATATGCCATTGTTACAATGTATGGACTCCCAGCCAGTAAAAATGCCATGCCACAGAAACTATATCCAGGCTGACTCTGTACCATAAGTGTTATTACTTGCTAGATTGGCCTACATTCAATGTGGGCCAATTTAGCCAAGTAGTACGTTTGCTTTAACCTTGATGCATAGTCCTGTGCATCAAGGGTAACGCAAAAAGAGCATTGGCAATGCTAACATTCGTATAGGAATGGGAAAGGAATTTCTGTACTGGTATTAGCTGGCCATTATTAGTGCCAGTGCAAAATGGTTTGAGTATCTGAGCAGCTAATAGCAGTGTCTGGCAAATGCCTAATACTTTTCCACAAGCAAAAACTGTTGGCTTTGCCAGTGCTGGTTTTTAACAGGACTTCAGCGAAAGACATGCAGGGTGTTTTTAAATCGAGTGGCCAAAGGCAGACCTGATTAAGACATTTTTATTACACCAGTTCCATGTTTACAACTCCAATGAAGTCATGAAATCTCAGAAGACTCATTTGAGAAAACACTTGCAGGCACATTGAGGGCAAGGTTTGATAGCAAGGTGTGTAAAGCTAGCTCAAAGAGTTCCAGTGAGGAGGTGTTTTGGGTAGGGAGGGCAGGAAATGGGTGAGAATTGCCATAGGATTAGCATGGCCGTGAGAAGTCAGTGGGTGGGCAAATAACTAAACAACAACTACAAGTCCCTTCTCATATTGCATTTCTTCCTATCTGTACTCAATGCTATCATTGGGACAGATCTTCCCAGACCCAGGATCTGGCAAATTATTACCCACCAGATTGGGAATACAGCTCCACAATATGGGAAATCTGTGCACTATATGTCTATTTTAGAATGCTCTGGTGTGTTTGTGCTTTAAACTATGTTTGGCAGGGATTTAAACCGTAGCCGCTAGGTTCCAAAGTGAGACACTTCCCACAAGACCACAAGAGGGTCTGAGCGTGAGCCCTGTGAAATCCCTTGTCAATGTTGCACTGTACTGGAAATATTGATGTGCATTTTTTAGGTTTAAAAGGGGTGCATATTTTGAACTTTGCTGACGATAAATCCTCAGAGTGGAAGAGGGAAATGTTCATGGGGTGGCTAAAATACCTGCCCTACACCCTCCTAATCATCCCATCGTTGGGCCCGGCCTCTTTCACTGCGGTAGGAGGGATGCCCCAGAAAAAAAGTATATTTCCACCACTGTCTGTTCGCTAAAGCAATAGTTTTGGCTTATTTGTGGCGCACTTAATAACCCAAACAAAAAGAATGCCATGCAGTGGCGCAACACCATTGAGCGGATCGGGCTCTAGCCCCTTCCTGAAATGTTGGGCTTTGTTGATTCGACCTGGCTCCATGGACGGCGCCCGCCCCTGGCCACTTTGAGGCAGAAGGCCTCTTTCGATGTGTCGCCAGCCTGTAGCACTCGTTAAGGAGCAGCATCAGCATCAGACATGCAGAGCACAAAAACCTATCCATGCAATATCAACAGACTCACTTTGATGAAGCCAAAGTCTTAACTTCTGGTCTCAGCTTTTAGATGGCCCATCTCTCTAGAGATTAGCATAGCACTATGAAAGTAAACAGCCTCTGAATTGGGTTGAAAAGTACGACCAGTGGACAAAGGGAAGGTGAAATATCTTTTCAGCTTCCTAGCTGGGCTCAGGGGAATCAGAGGGAAATTGGAGCAGGGATGGCTAAAGATGTGTCAGGGCTGGTGGGGTCCCATTTCTTTTTGATTTTTGGGGCACCCCTTACTGATTGGAACACTGATCCAAGGCACCTGTGGAGTGCTTAAATCAATAATGAAGTCAAAATAATGCAGCAAGGAGGTTCAAAGCTGCAGATTATCAGTAGGTTTCTGTGTCATAAGACCGCCAACATGGGGGCAGCTACTTCGGGGGCCTATTTCAACTCAATCCCTCAGGGGGGGAGACCGAAAGTGCAATGGGTTTATTGGCCCCACTCACTATCCGCTTTCAAAACTGTCACCCAGCCCCTGCCGGGTTGACCGACAGAGCCATGGTCAGACTGAACAGGACACAAACTTTAAATGGTGTCTTGGCTTCGCTGTTAACAAAGGCCCTGCAATTACTAACATAAAACATTTTACTGTTAGCACCTGCATTCATATGCATACATTATTAGGTAATTGAAATCATGATGTGGGGTTAGCCCTTGCATGCTAGGGGAGTGATTAGAAGGGTAGTGGTGACATGAGACATCTCATTCTCACAGCAGTCCTTAAGTGTGACGTTTCAGAAATGAAGACAAGAGGTAGCTGCTTTTAACATTGAAGCTTCATCAGAATAGTCTCATTCGAATGTGGAAAGATGTTAGATGCCCCCAAACAAGGAAGTTTACCCCTCCCTCACAGCCTCTGATGTTAGCGCCTCTTCCAACATGTGAAGTGTTAGTCCCCCTTCCCCACCTGACATTTTAGCCTAGGTGCACCTCTGATGCCATGAACCCACTCCTTAATGAAGTGGCCCCCAGGGTGGCTACATTTAGGGGTGGGGCTGAACACACATTCACATAAAACACTTTCACCCATGCATTCATCCACCAGTTACACAACTCCATACATGCATGCATACATACATAAAACCAAACAGCATTGACACAAATACCAACATGCACTCATACATACACATATACATACTCATTTAATTTAAATACACAAATATACACACATTTCATTCAAAATAAAAAAAACACTAACCTTACCTCCATGCACCCTTCAAAAGCATCCACGCAACCAACACGTAGACATGCAGTCTGACAGGAGAGAACTCCTCTCCCATCAGTCAGCGTGGCCACAATGAGCAACATGAACACACTGACAGGAGAGGAGTCCTCTCTTGTCATTCAGCATGTCTACGTTGTCAGCTGAATAACAGGAGGCAGCAGAGCTCACTTCTGAGCCCTGCTGCCTCCCATTATTTTGCTGTTTGTTGCGGAGCCAAACGGCTTTGTAACAAACAGCAAAATCATTACAGGGCAGAGAGCAGACAGCACAGTCCCCTGTGTGAATAAAGGACACGGGAGACTGTGCTGCCTGCTTCTCCTTAGGAGAAGGGGCCACGAGGCCCCCCGCAAGCACGAGGCCTAGGGCAGTTTGCCTCCCCCGAACCCACCTCGTGACGGCCCTGACTTAGGGTGAGAACCAAAGTTACTTGATATGCAAAACAGAGGGGGGTCTGGGAAACTCTACCAGCACGAACACAGCCCGTTGACTTGTTCTTGGGTCGATGGCCCCTGGGAGAGTCTCTACCAAGTATTTAGCTCAGTGTTCTTTTCACAGAGAAGAAATGTCCCCGCATATCAGTCTTTGTCCTACCCAGGGGCAGTCCAGCACCGAAATGCTAGGCAATTCTCCTCTGAACAAGAGTACCACAGCAATCCCATACACGTGTTTCAGCCTAGTTGGGCATCATCAGTGAGGTGAAGCTGTGCCTCTCTAATAGCAGTGAGCAGGGAGTCCATGTCTGTATTCCCCTGGTAATTTAGGGTGAGACCCAAAGTTACTTGGTATACGAAACAGAGGGGGGTCTGGGAAACTCTCTACCAAGTAACCGAGTGAGGTAATTGTGGTATAGACTAGTATCTAGTATGATGAATGAGTGTGAAGTACAACTATGGAATTGGGTTAGAGTAAAAAAGGAAGATTTTCTTTGGAGCTGTGGGTTTGGCATCAGTTTTTTGTGAAACTGTTTTTTTATACCTTGGGTTGGAGTATGGAGAGACTGTTGAAACATTTGTGGCATGTGTTGCCTGGCTAGAAGGCAAACATTTTAAAGTAGTCTAGAGAATGGTTGCAGAAGAGTAAGGGGAACATTATAAATTCCTATGCTACATGGATACTGAACAATCTACATACCTTTTTAACTACAAAGCACAAGAGCTCAAAGTTAGAGAAGTGGTTAAACATCTTGGAATTATGGAGGATGTATGATGAAAGGGCCATAATGTTGAAATTGGGGAAGGGCCGAAAAAGGAGGGTGTGGAAATTCCTTCTGCACAGTCCCCATATGGGTGCTAACCTTTATCGCCCGCAGAGGCGTACACAGACCCAGAGTTCATCCCACCATTTTACCCAGCAGCTACTCCAGTGATTGCAAGACAGGCACAGTCAACGTCTCCATAAGTTACGATTTCTAAGAACTGTGATTTTGAGGACACTGGAAGGATAACCTTTCGTTAGGGCTACAGAGGGAATGAAAACTGAGAGCGGGAAGGGGATAATTCCCCCGACTGATAGGTGAGCAGAAACATTAAAGGTTCGAAACACGTGTCGGCTGACCACTTTTAGACCAGGTGTCTACTTTATGAATATTAAAGAAACTCACCTTCAAAAACTGCATTCAGCCTGTATATCCTTGTAGTCAGAGGACTATGAAAACTAATAACTGCAAGTTAACCAGGAATTTCGACTTTTTCAGAGTGGTAGATGCGCAAGAACATGAAAAAATGAAGGAATTGCTAAGGCTAGCGGAGGAAGAGGTAGTGCTGCTACAGCAGCAAAGATATCAAGAGTGAGAGAAAGTGAGAAGACGGCTAAGGGATGTAGAAGAAGGAAGGTGTGGACATGGGCAGGTTCTTGTTAGATTGGACAATTTATCGGAACGTTTGAGGTGGGTATGGAAAACATGGATGCTGCCACAGGTACAGGGGATGAACAGCGAGGACAGGAGATGGCACCCTAAGGTAGTGCTGATTATGCTTCCATGCCTGTAGAGGGGTAAGGAGGTGAAGTAGCCGAAGTAGACTAAGAAGGTGAGGAATGGGATGTCGAGCAAGGAGAGCATGGCATAGTCACCCTACCTCCAGCTCCAGTAGCAGCTATAGAAAGCACACCATGGAACCATAGGATGTGCTAGGGTACTTGCATGTCTGTAGAAAGTAGTAGGGGAGAGATGGGGAGGTAGTAAAAACCGGTAAACTTTAGTTTGCGTCAGTCTGGGAAGGGCGTGTTATGTCCTGTGGACAAACATGGACCGGAATAACTTGATGAAGACAATCTGTTCGCTCACTGCAGGGGCGGGGAAGTGGATTTATGTTTTGGAGAAGCATACTGCCGGTGTCATGTTGGACATAGGGGACATGAAGAGCTTATTAACGGCCTTAATAGGGGAGCGGTCAGACAAGCTTTGGAAATGATTGGGGTATCTGGGAGTTCAGTTGGATACAAATACCCATGATGCAGCAGCTTTTAATAATCGTAGGGCACAGGTATGGGGGGTCTTGCAGAATATGTATCCCGATACTCCAGATATCAATTCAATTTTTAGCTAAGATAATAAAACTGATGATCCTGTCACACACATCCAGTTAATTCAGGAGATGGAGGGCAGAAACGGAATAAGCAAGGGACAAGAATGAGGTGATTTTTACCACATGCTGAAGAAGTGACTTCCTAAAGAAGTTTAGATGACGTGGTAGGGATGGAGGCCAAGAGTTGGTCAGAAATTCAGGAACACATCGTGCATTTGTGCAAGAGAAGACAGAAAAAAAAAGAAGAAAAAAAAGGAGACTGTAGAGCAGGCACAAAAAGCAGAGGCTACGCTTGTTCAAAAGAAATTGGCAAAGATTTGTTTAGAAGGGGCAGCCTTACAAATTCTATGGAGGGACAGAAGGGGCAGCCTTACAAATTCTATGGAGGGACAGCAGGGACACTGCGAACTGGGTAGATGCAGGGTTGGGTGGACTGATATGTTACCGGTCAAAGGCCAATGAAAGGGTTTCCGAGGGGTAGGGGAGGATTTCCACAGAGAAGTGGGTCATTTGACTGGTTCGGCGGAATGGGTCATGAACAGCCACAGTACCTTAACATGGGAGCTCAACAGATGCAGGACCCAGCCCTGCCATATTTCCCAGGCTCTGTGCATTTGCAGCAGGCATGAGTTGAACAGAACCCAGCGACTGGGGCTGCACAGACCTTCGGGATCCCACCGATCATGCCAGCACACGCATCGGTGCAGACATGGGACATCCTTCACACCCCAATCCCCACTTGCGCTTCTGTGCATCAATCCGACCTTATCGCTAAGAGACATGTCCGAAAAGCGATTGTTCAAAGACACTGAAGACACAGGAGAGATGGTCTTTGAAATTGGGGTGCCTTGCCCGATAGACAATGCTCCTTGTTCAATTTAATACAAACAAATTCAATTTTTATATATCTTCAATACGGTTATATCCATCCTTGTTAAAAATTGTTCTCTGTTCATTCTTTATGGTTACCAGATCTACTCAAAGTCTGTAATGCGCTAACATATGTAACAATATCTGTATCTTGAACAATAAAAATCATTAAAATAAAAAAAAAAAAATACATTGCTATTTTGGAAGGCGGATTTGGGAAAAGTGACGGACCATTTGTGGACCAGCAATCCTCATGAGTGTTGGAGCAGCGAGTATAAAATGTAAACCTGATGCGATATTACTAGAGGTTAAACAGTACCCCATGTCTAAGGAAGCTGACAAAGGGATTTAGGAAGACCATTAGGCCTTTGTTAAGGCAAGGCATAATACAATCGTCTGTGTTCTCATACATTATGGCAATCTACCCTGTGAAGAAAGGATAAGGGGTCCAGTTGGAGGATGGTCCACGATTTGCACCCCCTCAATAAAATTGCCAAGGCAGAATTTCCAGTGTTACTGAATCCTGCACCCATTCTCTGTAACATCCCTACTGGCGCAATCCACTTCACGGTAACAGATTAAAAAAATTAGACGGGCGAGAAGTGTACCGGTACAGCGTTCGTGGGTCTTGTGGATGGGAGTAGTGGGTCAAACTGAAGAGACTGTTGCCTTCTCATTACTTGCAAATCTGACAGTCAAAGTGAGCAACACAAAGCGCCCGTTTAAAGATTTGCTTAAATATATGAGATTTACCATCTGGACATGCAAAAAAAAAAATAAAGTTGCTTTACGTCACTAATAAAATGTTGTTTTCAACATCACGAATAGCAATGTGCTGCAAGTTTGTGACAAAGAAGCTGCATATCTATCTTTGTTTACTTATTAAATGCCATCAATCACTGAAAGTACAGTAGGATTAACGAGATGTTTCAGGTGGCATTATCTTGCATTGTAGAGTTTACCATTCAGAATGTGAAAATTAAAGCTACAATGATTCTTTTGGCTTAACATGTTGCTAAAAGGATGTCCGTGTGGCTTAATTATGCAATTTGTGTTTTTTGTAAGTAAACTCTACAAGAAATTACTGTAGACCTTGAAATCTAATTATTTGAGCGAAGGTTAGTTGTGACATTGGTCACTTACACCCCTCTCCCCTCACTCGGCCCCCCCACCACCTTTTTAGCCATGTGTCCGAGCATCCCACTCCCTCCTTTTTGGATGCAGCCAGAGTACCACTAGTTCCTTTTTTCCACTTCACCACTGCCTGAAAGCCTAGATGATTGGTTATTAAGGCAAGTTGCAGGGCAAGGAGAAGTGACATGGGGCATGGCAACAGTCTCAATCAATGGTTTCTCTTTCAGGAAGCATACTGCAGTTTTCAGTTGGTCGGAGCATTAGCAAGCGAACTGAATCCTTGGCAGTTCTCTTCGGAATACATGCTCACCCTACAACAGTATCAAACAAAAATTGTATACTCGCAGAACATTCTCTTCAATCGCAACAATCAGGTTACCCAAAACAGCTTATTGGCTACATACTCAACATAGCTCACTCAATAACAGAAACGTTCCCGTTGTTAATGTTTGGCCACTCACTCTCAAAAACACATTGTTTCACCCCACACTTGCAGACAAATCATAAGACATCACAAAGACGTGGCTGTGATTGCTCAAGGGCAAAGCTACTCCAAGTAACTAGGCAACAACAACTGCATGGTTGCACACAGGGCACCAGAACTGTAAAAACGTCTAACGCAGAGGCCACTGAATCTAGTCCTTCAATCACATTAAAAGATGCAGTCATTCAATCACATTAAAAGATGCAGGTTTACCTGAGAATTATTCTTCAGAATGGGCTGTAAAAATAGAGATACTGCCCGTGGCACCACTGATCTGAATACATCAGTGGAACTGTGGCTGGAAGTAGAGTGCATCCAATGTATTATTTTTTTTGGGTTGGAACATTTGCCCGATTTAGGGTGTAAAAGTGTCTGGTTTGCCACATATTTGCATGGCTGGATGTCCACTATTTCCATTACACATTAGTGAGACTGGGGAGGGATAAATGAACATGGATAAAGCCATCTTGGTAAGCCGCTTGTTTCCACACAACTGCTCGAGCCTGCACCAAGTCCTTAGAGAGTCCGCTCCATAAAGCTCCTTACCTTCTTTTAATCGCTTCATCACCGCAACGCAAGCAGGTAAGCCCAGAAGGGTTTTGGAAGAATTTCCCACAAGTGTGCTAGTTTTGCAAAATTTAGAAAAAGCCGCTTTTTCTATTGTGCTTGGTGGCCTGCATCTTTGCCACAAACCTTTTTCGTGACTGCAATTACATTTACTGGCATTTTAGCCCATCCAGGCTTGTGATCCCGGCTGGGGCTTTTCTTTCCATCATTAAAGACACCACTGGATGTGCATCGGCAGCACAGCAATCGGGATCAGTGATTGGCCTGCATGGGAGTACCAATCACAGGAGCCGGCAGGTGACGCCGGCCCACACTAAGGCCCCTTTCTGAGCCTGTCTGGGACAGAGAGGGCCCCCTCCTCAACTCAGCCCTGCAGCACCTACTGACCAGCTAACAAGCATGCAGCCTGCTACCCCACAAACCTATGCCTCTGGAACTCTGCTCTCAAGAATACCTGTGAGTCATGGCTGGACATTGTCATCGCCTTTTTTACTGACCTAAACAGCTGTTGAACTAAGGTGTGCCTATGCCATTCCACCTTCCTTGTCTTACTTTATCCCTCTTTTCAATGCATTTCTGTGCTTTTTGGTAATTCTAATCCTGGTGTGCTTTTAACAACTCTTCATCCCATTTTTGGTGCTAAAGTGTTTCCATTGCATCGGTTTTCTTGCTTGCTCTTGGCTACTGGGCCACCTGGTGAGTGTGTGCGCATACTGTGCAGTTCCGCCTCAATTTTCCAGCCGTCCCTATGGCACTCACCATCTCCCCTACCTAGTTTAACTGCTATTCTATCACCTATCCCCCCTCTCTAACAAGTACGGAAGAAAAAAGCTTAACACATCCGGACCACTAATCCTGGCCTACCCATTGCAGACAACTATGTCAGCACAACTTCTAGACAGATTTTAACTGATATTCTATTTTCTGCCCCCATCTCCAGATCTTAGGACTCTGCATACCTCCTTGCTCATCTTCACCCATTAATTGTGGGACTAGATGGGAAGTATCCTCCTCCTCCACATGCTGTGCCTCATCAACTTCCTCCCCACACCTGCTACGCCTTCTTCCTCGCTCTCTTGCCCCCTCCTCCGACTGGCATACCACGCTCCTGTACCCTTCCTCTGAAAAACTTCAAAGGCAGTGACCTCTTGCATCTAGCTACGCTTAATGCTCGCTCTGCTATTAAACACTCTGCCGACATCCGCTTCCTCCTTTAAGATCTTGACCTAGATAGCCTCACTCTTACCGAGACGTGGTTCAATGCCAGCTCAGTCACTGATTTTGACTCCTTTCTCCCTATGGCTACAAGATTCCTCAGAGCCATCTAGGTGCGGTCATCTGACTCAGGAGGCCGACGGAGGATTGCTGCAGCGACACTGTGTGGGAATTGCCTCGGTTGGCTGCATTACATGGACATGCTTTGGCGTAGAGTACCACTGCCCAGTGGGTGCTAAGTGGTGGGAGTGCAATAGACACTCTGTAGGACAGTGTCGGTTCAGGGTCTGGGCCAGGCCTACTGCAGAGTTTGGAGGGGGCTGCCCTGGGGACAGACGATTCTCAGGGGCGAGTAGTGACGTTTACTTAAGAACTGTACTTGCGGGGAGACATATTACTTGGCAATAGTGACGCAGCATGATGAAGGGTGCAGGGAACAAGCGTGGCCCAATGGAATCATACACCAACACTCCTGCGAGGTATCCGAGGTCTGACTCGGAAAATAACGGCGGCCCGAGTGCGGTGGAAGCCAAACCATGTGAGGATCAGCTAATGGCGGCGATGCAGAGCGGATGTATGTCATTCAACTTTAAGTTGGATGAAATTGTGGTGAATATTAGTTCATTAAAATCCAAACTGGATAGAAAGTGGGCAAATCACGGAAGCTGAGACCAGGACAGGCGGAGGTGGAAGATATGGGGCAACAAGGCCATGCAATCGCAGATTTGAAGGCAGAATTGGCCGTGATACGGGGCAAATGGGATGACCTTGAGTCACGCTCATGGCGGAAGAGCGTGCTGATTGTTGGAGTGCCTGAGAAAGCCTGTGAGGGGCACATGCAGCCATTTGTAGAGGAGCTGCTTCAGAACCTATTTAGGGCGGCCAACTTGCAGTTTTTGGTTCAGCGCACCCATCGCATCCTGGCACCTGTGCCAAAGCCCTGGGGCCTCTCTGCGCACTTTCATTGCAAGACTGCTCAATTATAGAGACAGCGATCTCATCTTGAACATTTCTCGAGATCTGGGGACACTACGTTACGAAGCAAGGTAATATCCACATGAGTTCAGACACAGCGGCGGTCATATGACCCGTTGCCGCGAGTGCTGCGGGCCAGACTGATTCAATATGCCCTGATATTGCCCGTCAAGCTGCAAATACAATATGGAGGTCGGGAACAGTTCTTTGACAGTCCAGCTGATGCCACTGCCTTTATACAAGCATCAATACCACTGCCGCCACAGGACCACCAGAACATTTAAAGTCCCAACCAATCGAGGATGGAGCACCGGACGAAGGCAGGGAGTGAATAGGAGATCCTAGTTGATGTTTATTTGACATTGGAGTATATGTGGAGTGGCACATAAAGATGACGATTAGTTTACGCCAGGGCGTGTGGACGCCCCGACAGGACAGTTGTGGTTCGCAACACACCCCAGTAGGTTTCCATGGACAGAATGGGGGTACATCATCAGGTTGGGATAGATGGTAAGGGTGGATGGGGGAGGAGCCCGGGTAAAACGGGGCAAGTTCATAATGTTATTGTTTTGGGGGGCCAGGGTGGACTTGGATAAGGGGGGGTGGTTCAATATGAAAGGTTGATGACATGCTGGTTACCGGTGATCATTTTGGGATGAAATCTGGCCTGGGGGACGAGTTCCTATGGGCGATCCATGATCTGCGCTTTTTATGAGTGATTTTATTACCCTAATTAGCTGAAATGTACAGGGCCTTAATAACCTGGTAAAAGCCAGAAAGATATTGGCGTACCTTGAGCGTCATCAGCCAAAGATAGTTCTGTTACAGGAAACGCATGTATTGGGTCCAGTGCAGAGGGGGTTGCACCAAAATGGGACCAGCAGAGGTTTTATACAGACTATTCATCACAGGCAAGGGTGGACCTTACCTTGGTTCATCAATCCCTGGCCTTTCATGTGGACAAACAGTACATAGACCCGGCAGGGAGATATGTGATGGTATGGGGAACAATTGTTGGGAACATGCTGGGTCTGGTTAACACTTATGGTCTGAATGTTGAATCATCTGTCTCCTGCCATGTTGCTTTACCCATCTTCACTTTGGACGTTCTCTTTAAATTGCTTTAATTTTTTTATTTGATTTACATCTCTCTCAGCTCTTCGGTCTTGCTGCTACATTTAGTGCTCGCCACTCTTTGATGCCATTTCATAACTCTTCTACATCCGTTACTGCATTATTCCTTCACTGTTCTTTAATACCACATTTTGCTAGGCTGCCATCTTTTCCCATAATACCACCTCGCTCACGCTCTCTCTGATGCTTAATGAGGCGCTTACTGATCGTACTAGATGGGTCACCCGCCATTGCCTGTGTTCTGATCGAGTGGTATCTCATGTGCCCTGGTGGATGTGGCTTGTGTCGGCAAGTCTTGCTTCAGTTTGCTCTGGTGGCTCATGTGCCCTGGAGAAAGTTGCTCTTGTCCTCTGGTCGGCAAGTCGTGCCGCTGTTGGTTGTTGTATTTCAGAAGCTCTTGATATTGATTTTTGCTTTTCATCAGATGGAGCTTTTCCAAGTGATGTTCGTTTTTTGTGCGGCATGTTTCACTTTATGGCTTCAGCGCATTTGAACAAATGTCCAAAATGATTGTGCTCTCTTTTCGTGAATGAACTTAAGTAAACTGTAACCTTATCATTTCCCATATTTGGAGTGGCGTGATTAAAAAACAATGCTTTAATAAACTGTTTCGAACTGTATACAGTAGTAATATATTTTAAAGGAATAACCAACATCGAACATTTTGCTTCAGACACTTTTCCAAATGTTGCCTCCTAGCACCTACTATATTGAATCGGGGTGAGCATCAGTAAATTAGGGTGTTTACGGAGTACATTTTTTGCATCCAAAAAGACTACAATCTTGCCCCAGACAAATGAGGAATCCATACTAAATTTGGTCGCAGTGGGTTCAACGATGTGGATTTGTATAGCCAGACAAACATACACATACAGCTTTATAAACAAAGATTCAACAAATCTAACTCCCAAATAAGTTGCAACTATAACTTTGTAACCGGTACACAGGACCATTCATGATTTACATATCTTCTTTTTTTTTTTAACTTGTTTATTTTCGGTTGGCATACAGGAGAACAGTTTAACATGTCTAATCAACACTTTATCACAGCATAAATATAACATCGTCTATCCCCCGGCACCCAAACCCACTTCCTAGTCCCAACAGTTCACAGTGGATTGTCCCTCCCCCCCCCCCTCAGGTCCGATTCAGGGCTCATCCGCTCCCGTCTCCTCCTACCTCGGTTCGGCATCCCCACTCTTCTCCGGGCTTACGTCTCCAAGTCCTGTAACTGGCTATCCTCCGGGGCCTGCTCCTCGCTCGTCTGAGACTGGTCTCTGTCCGCAGCTCGTTGGGCCTGTTGCACTAGGCGCGGCTTGTATGTAAGCGCCGGGAAGCGAAGGTCATAGTCTATCACCGGCGACCAAATGTTCGTGAAACGATGGAGGTGGCCTCTGTTTGCTGCCATAACTTTCTCAGCAATGAAGATGTCCCAAATTTTTAGCCACCACAACACTGTTAGGGGACCCTCTGGAGCCTTCCATGCCCGGGCTATTGTGATTTTAGCGGCTAGGAGTAATTGAGTGATGAGAGCTGCAGATGTACCCGATCTCGGGTAGGTGTCCGGTATCGGGGTCCCCAGCAGCAGCGATTCTGGTTCCAGTGGTAGTGGGATCTGGGTTATGTCTGTGATGGCCGCTATACATTGGGTCCAAAAGGCCTTCACCACCGGGCATGACCACCACATATGTAGATAGGAGCCTGGCAGGCCACATCGACGCCAACACTGTGGGTCTAGCGACTGATTGAAGTGGTGTAGTTGCAGGGGCGGGTAGTACCATCTCATGAGCAGTTTATGTGCGCATTCTCGGTTGGTGATGCAGAAGGAGGATGAGTGCGTGCGGGACCAGATATCAGTCCAGTCTTGGTCCTGGATTGGATGCCCCAGGTCCTTTTCCCACCGAGCCATGTAAGTCGCTCTATTTGTCAGGAGGTCCTCCTGGAATAATCGATGTAGTGTCGAGATCCTCCCTCGGGCTGGAGGGTCCGTCACCGTCAATTCCAAGGCGTCCTGGGCCCGAGTGGCCGCCTCCCGTGTTTGGGGTTGTGTGCACCAGTGTCTGATTTGGCAGTATGAGAACCTGTCCGACTCCGCTAGATTAAACGCTCTTTTGCATTGGGCGAATGTCAGCGGCTGTGTTCCCTCAAATAGTTGGCTTAGGGAGCTGAGGCCTCCCGCGATCCAATTTTTAAAGTTCGAGGGGTGAGCTCCCGGCGAGAACGCTGGATTGTGGAAGACTGGGGCTGAGGGGCCCAGGGTTCTCGGAATACCTCTGAGTTTGCGGGCCCAATCCCATGCCTTCAGCGTGTGCCTGGTTGAGGATAGGATGGCTGGCCATGTCCGGCGCAGCGCAGATGGGAGGTGTAACAGGAAGCGCAGTGGGAGGGGTAGTCGGGATTGCTCTATGTCCATCCATTTGGGGCGTCCCGACGTCATAGTCCACGCCCGGGTGTGGGCTATCTGCGCCGCCATTTGATATTTTTGAAGGTCCGGGACCCCTAGGCCCCCCTGGCCCGGAGCGCAGAGCATGGTCCTCCGTGGAATGCGGGCCTTTTTTCTCCTCCATATGAATTCAAGTATCTTTCTCTGCAGTCTCTGTAGTTGTGGGCGGGGGACAATGACGGGGAGGGCTGAGCATGCGTATAGGAACAGATTCATCTTACAGGCCGTGATACGGCCTATTAGGGATATTTCCTGCTTGTGCCAGGTGTCTAGGTCTTTTTCCAACGTTTTCATCAGAGGCGGGAAGTTTGTCCGGTAGATGTCTCCCGGGTCAGCGGGGATCTGCACCCCGAGGTAGGGGATGGAGGTGTCATTTAGTGGGATTGCGCATTGGGCGCTGAAGGATGCCTTGTCTCTTTGGTCTAAGCCTATCCCCATTGCTGCCGATTTCATCAGGTTAATGGCGAATCCGGACACCCTTCCGAATCGATGGATTTCCGCTAGGGCGGCTCTTAAGGAATGTGAGGTGTCTGTGATGGATAGCATCACGTCATCAGCGTAGAGCGCGATCTTGTGCTGGGTGGTGCCTACTTGGGGGCCTTTGATTCTGGAGTTGAGGCGGATCCGCTGGGCCAATGATTCCATAACCATAGCGAATAGCAAGGGAGAGAGGGGGCACCCCTGTCTGGTGCCGCAGGTTAGGGAGATCGGGTTAGACAGGAGGCCGTTCATTCGGAGGAGGGTGGTCGGGGATTGGTAATTCGCTAAGGTGAGCTTTAAGAAGGTGGGCCCAAAACCAAACGCTTCCAGGGTGAAGCGGAGGAACGACCAATCCACTTTGTCGAAAGCCTTGGTCGCGTCCAAGGCTAGGAGGGTGAGTTTCTTCGAGCTCTGTTTGGCTATCTCGATTAAGTTGAGGACTCTGCGTGTATTATCTGTGGTGGCTCTGTTTAGGATAAATCCAGTCTGATCTGGGTCTATGATGTCTGGAAGCAACTTTGCTAATCGGTTCGCCAAGACCTTCGAGTAGATATTCGTATCCAGGTTTAACAAGGAGATGGGTCGGTAAGCTGCAATGTCGCTGGGGTCTTTTCCTGGTTTCAACGCTAATACCGTTATTGACTCTTTCATTGATGGAGTTGTTGATCCAGATGCGGCGAAGGAGTTGAAGAGTGTCATCATCGGAGCTAGTAGCTGGGGCCGGAAGAGTTTGTAGAATCGGGATGAGAAACCATCTGGGCCCGGGGCTCTAGTTCGTAAGCTTTTAATGGCCTCATCGATCTCTTCACTGGTGATCGAGGCCTCCAACTCTTCTCTACTCGTGTCCGAGAGCTTCGGCAAGGCGGCTTCCCGTAGGTAGGATTGCTGTTCCTCGCGGGGTCTTTGGGTAGCTGACATAGTTTCTGTTATGTGGGCTTCTGCGATTCTCAGCTTCTCCTGGTCAGCAAATTGGACTATACCCTGAGGGTCCCGGAGGCTTAATACAGTGTTCCTTCTCTTGGTTCTTGCCAGTTTTTCCACCAGGAATTTATTTGCTTTGTTTCCTCTGGCGTAGTAGCCCTGCTTCGTTTTGGTTAGCAGCTGGGCTGTATCCTCTGCGTAGTGGGCCTCTAGCTTCTTCCTGGCCATCTGTAAGGCTCGGTAGGTTCTTGGGGACCAATTTCTAGCCTTGCACGCCGTCTCTGCCTCCAGGACCTTGTCCTCTAGCGTGCGTCGGGCCTGTTGTTTTTGCTTATGGTAGGCTGCTCCCCGGGAAATCAGAACTCCTCGCACCACGGCCTTCATTGCGTCCCATGTGGTCGCTGGGGAGGTGTCTTCGTTTTTGTTGTCCTCGAAGAACTGTTTAATTGTTTTGGCTATCACGTCTCTCGTGGCCATGTCATTTAGGATCGGGTCATAAAGGGACCATCTGCGTCTTGGGGGTGGGTCCGGGTTGTAGGCTCTTAGCGTTAGCGTTACGGGTGCATGGTCTGAGTGGAATCTGGGGCCTATGAGGACGTCGTCTGTGTATGATAGGATCTGTGGGGATGCTAGCAGGAGGTCAATGCGTGAATAAGTTCTATGCACGTAAGAGAAGCATGAGTAGTCTCGCTCTTCTGGGTGGAGGATCCTCCAGGTGTCCACCACTTCGAAGGTTCGGAACAATCTCAGCAGAGCGATCGCCAAGCCGAAGTCTCCGCGTGCGGGGGGGTGTGATCTGTCTACTAGTGGGTTGGGGACTCCGTTGAAGTCTCCCCCGATGATGGTCTGACCCTCAGCAAATGGTAGGAGGGAGCTTTCCAGAGCTGAGTAGAATGCTGCCTGTTCTTGATTCGGAGCATATATTGAGATCAGCGTATATAGTTGGCCGAGAATCCGGCATTTCACCGCCACGAAGCGGCCATCGGGGTCCTGCTTAGAGTCTAGTATTTGCGGCCTCAAACCTTTGGCGATTAAGATAGCCGTGCCACCCTTCTTCGTTCCATTCGATGCTAGGAACTGTGTTGGGAATTGCCGATCTCTGAGTCTTGTGAAGTCCGCTGGGATCAGGTGTGTCTCCTGTAAGAAGACAACGGAGGCCTTGTCATTCTGGAGGCGTTGTAGGATCGCTTTCCGTTTCTGTGGGGCGTTTAGGCCTCTTACATTCAACGTTAGGAACTTTAGTTTCTGGATCGGTAGGGGGGCCTCCTGGGTGTCTTCTGGGGTGGGGTACTGTTCCTCGTGGGAGGGCTGGGGGTATTCAGTCTTCATTTTGTGATTCCGGGTTAGCCAGGTCCTCCTGCAGCCAAATTTTTTGCATCCTCCAACGGGAGGGTAGCTTTTTATCTGAGTGGGCCAACCAACGGGCAGGCGAATTTAAACGGGTGGGAGAACTCCCAACTGTGTGGGGGGCCGAAGTTTCCAGCGCAGCCTCCACCACGGCCAACAGGGCCCAAACAGTTTTCTTCGCCAACGGGGCGGGGGTCGAACCAGCGAGATCGGTTCGGCTCCAAGGGTGGGGAGATGACATACTCCTTGGAGAGGGGACTGGGCCGTTCGGGGCCCGCGGCGCTGCCTTGCTTCATTTTGGCTCCAGGGTCGGTCCCTGCGCTATGGGAATCATTTTGCCTTACGGCGTCTCTGTGCCGTCGACCAGGGTTGCTGCCGTCTCTTGGGTGATTGATCCGGTTCCTCTGGCGGGAGGTGTGGACTGGGGGTGGGTGAGGTCCCCGGGGAGCTCGGGGGTACGATTGACTTCGCGTCCTCCGGGTGGCTAATTTTACGTAGAGTACCTTGGTACGAGAATTGCAGTGTGGCTGGGAAGAGCCAACGGTAGCGGATCTGCTGACTCTGGAGGAACTGGGTCAAAGGCTTGAGAGCTCTCCTTTTCTGTATGGTGATCGGGGAGAGATCTTGGAATATTTGCAGGGGGGTGCCCATGAATGACAGTTCATCTTTGGTGCGGCTTATCGCCGAGATGGCCTCTTTGGTAGCGTAGAAGTGTACTCTAGTAATGACGTCCGGGGGGCCGTCTGAGTCTGCTCCCCGTCTCGGGCGTAATCTATGAGTTCGGTCCAGGACGAGTTGGGGTTTGTCCATGAGCGGGAGGAGAGCTTGGAAAAAGTTGCCTATATATTCCGGGAGCTCTTTATCTTGGACCGTTGTCGGGACTCCACGGATGCGCAGGTTATTCCGTCGGGCTCTGTTTTCTAAGTCCTCTTGCTTATATGTGAGGATCTCATTGCTGGATTGAAGAGCTCGGATCTCGCGTTGCATTCCTATTATTGTTGCATCATGGTTCTGGGTTAAATCTTCAACCTCACCTATTCTCTGTTCCGCTTCTGTGAGTCGTTGATCTGTCTGCTCTAGTCGAGTGGTGAGCTCCGTCATGCAGGACCGGATCTCGGTTTTAATGTCCCGCATGAAGGCCATCAAGTCATCTCTGGTAGCGAGATTACCCTGTTCTTCTGGGGGCTTTTGCGGGGTGAGTTTAGGCGTGGAGTCCGGTTTCCGTGTCTTGTCTGTTGTCATGAGCATGGTGGAGATGTCTGCAGTTTTGGCTGGTCTGGTGAGTCTCGACATTTTGCTCAAGCTGAGAGCCCTTGGAAGGGCGCTTCGGGGGGGATGGTTAGGCTCCAAGGTAGCTGCGTGGCCCCCTTCCTCCGCCGGCTAGGTCTTTGGTGGGCAGGGGCGCCCCAGGAAGCCGGAAGGGGGTCTGTATCCGGAGCGGGGGACCTCCACTCCCGGGGCCCAAGGTGGAGTGTTGGGAGGCCGGTGGAAGACTCCGGTCGTCGTCTCGCCGATTCCCCCAGCTGATAGTTGCCAGTGATGGAGGTGGGGGGGGGGAGGTCTAGGAGTTGGAGGGCTCCGGGGGCTCGTAGTCTCTCCAGGGAGCCGGGAGCTCAAGACGGCGGCCCTCCGAAGAAAAGAGCAAGCTGGGAGCGACCCTGGCCTCCGCTTCAGCGAGCTCCGGTGGGGGAGGGGCGGGCCGAGGGGGGCCCGGAGTCGAGCCCCAACCCCAGGCC
This sequence comes from Ambystoma mexicanum, assembly GCF_040938575.1. Lineage (NCBI taxonomy): Eukaryota > Metazoa > Chordata > Amphibia > Caudata > Ambystomatidae > Ambystoma > Ambystoma mexicanum. Next base: position 948,981,410 of record NC_090933.1, on the reverse strand, counting down.
GGGGGGGTAGAATGGAGCAGTCGACTCCTCAGCAGTCCCCGACCACGGGGCTCAGGATCGGGGCGGCGGGAGAGAGCCGGAGGTGTTATAGGCGTCTCATCGCTGGATGCTGGGGACGATGATGAGGGATCCGGGTCGCGGCCGCCATCTTGGCCCGTTGTCGTGAAGGATCCGCGCCAAGTTCCGCGACCTCGTTCTCGGCGCTCCTGGTACGATTCTCTTCAAACTTGGAGCGGAGGGTGTGGGAGAGGTTCCGCCAGCTTCTCCCGTCAGAGGGACGGCAGCAGCGTTGCTGGAGCCGGCTCAATCTTAGTCGAGGCCGCGGGTCCCTACGGAGGCCATCAGCGGAGCAGCCTCATCCGTGGCGCTCCAGGCCACGCCCCCACATATCTTCTAGAGGTTTACTATTGAACCCGTTTTGCAAATTCCCAGACAGACAGTTCAGGTCAGATAGGTTTATTTGTATTGGATCCAGTTAGCTTTGGGAGTCAAAAGTAGCTCCTGGCAGCTGCCTGTGTCACGCTAAGCAGGCTCTTCTAAGCCAATCCAGGAGCTAAATAGCTCCAATAAATTGGAACCCTGCATGCCCATCTCCAACCGCAGCCAACTGCCTCACCTACTGTCTCTTGCATGGTACTATCCCGTCTGCTTTCAAAAGTGGTTAAATCTCGCCCATCCTCAAAAAAAAAAATACATCACAGCCACATACTCCCCGAAAATTACCGCCCCAGTTCTACCCTGCCATAATCACAGAACACTTCACATCCTCTATGACCTCCACAATATCATTGCGAAGGACACACAGCACTACTCTCCATGCCCACTTCGATTCGGCACCACCCCGGTCAAGTACTGGGTCCTGCAAGGCTCCTCCCATTTCACCACTCTTCAAACCATATGCTGAATCCCTTTGACCGATCCTTACCAAACAACATCCATTTCCAACAAAATGTTAATTGCACACAAGTATACTTCCAAATCTCATCCCGCTCACAACTCCACATCCTCAAAAGCAGCCTCTCACCACCACCAGCACCCGGACAGTCACGAACTTCCTCAAATTATAATAGTGCAAAACGGAATACCTCCTCATCTACGCCACACAAACCCGAACTCACCCCTTGAATCAAAGAACTTGCCACAAACAACCCACACATATCAAAACCCTTGGCTTCACCATCGACCCCCCCCAACTTTCCCTCACATACACACCATATGAAGATGTAATCACCAAAACATGCAACCTACAAACACACCTACGAAAGAACAGACCCATTCATCCTCATAATGACTTACACACTGGATTCCCAGCATTGGTTATCTCGAAGCTGGACTTCGGCAATGCTCTCCTCACTGGACTCCCCCACCCCAGCAGCACCCTAACCCCTCTACAAGCCATACTTGTCGTACCAAAACATTCAAACGTCACCCCAGCTCTTGCCCAGCTCTGCTGGCTTCCCATACATCAAATATTTGCCTTCAAAAAGAACTCTGTATTGTTTTCAAAGCCATCCACCACAAAACCTCATCTTTCCTTCATGATAATCGCAAACACCACACAAGCAAGCCAGCACATCCTACAGATTCCACTCTGTAAACTAACATGCACACAAAAGCAAACATATATCCACTGGGCACGAAACACCCTACCTCTTCACATCCACACTGCGCCCTCCATCACCACTTTCAGTAAGGGACTCAAAACATCCTCGTTTCTCCACCAATAACACCACCCTTCCATTTCCCCTGCTACCACGTAACTACGTACTAATCTTTCTATCAGATCGTAAAAACATTTTGGAACTTTCGTTTCACCTGCCACCTTTTTACTTAATGCGGGACCCTCTGGGCTGGGCCAGAGCTGAACAAACAAAAATAAAAAATAAATAAAAATAAGGGTTGGCAGACAAATTGAGATTTTAATTTCTATAATGAATACGGGCTGTCCCATGGGAATGTATTAGTTTGTACACAAGAGATTCAACGTGCGATTTTGGACCACTATGCCTTTTTATTGTTTCGCCCCTTCTGCAACAGGTCAGTTGGCATGCAAATCAATACATTTTCATGGTGGTAACCATACCGGACGGTGCTTTCTGACATGATGCCCTGAGGTCAGTGCTGGATTACACACATGAGTTTGTTACCCTGCCCCCAAAAGGACTATTTTATTCACTGGACATTTAGATGGGTGCCTATACTAACATCACCAGATCCACGTTTTATCATAATATGCGAAACATTTTGTCATGTTTGTATCAGCTTTGAAGAAAGAAAACTAATAAATTTCCACGCCGAGTTAGTGGTTATGGCCAACCACTGTTTCCACCTATAAGCGGTCCAATTCATAGCCGCCCTCCTAGATTTTAGGCAGAGGGAAAAGTGCACCATCTCGGGCTGAGGACAATTTTCGATATTTGCCCAGTCTCCCTGCACTAATCATATGGCATTAGCAGTAGAGTGTGTGACCGATGCAGAGGTTGTTTAAACCCAAGTGTTGGCATTCTCTCAGACTAAGCGGACAGCAAGGACACAAAGTGAATTTATATAGTGGAATTCGGCAGCAAGCATGCACCCTGGTAGTCCAGTGCGAAATAAGACATTGGAAGCCAACAAAGGCCCATCACTGTTAAACAGGAAAGCCATGTCCCGTCCTTACATTCCTTGAGGAATGTACACCCCCACAACACCAGGGGGCCTTACTGCCGCCTATTTTGTAGAGAAGAGTTAAGTTTTATGTCAGGAACATTCCCGATCATGCTTCTATTTAGTCATGGGACACGTACCTTGTTTAACACTTCCATACAGTCAGCCATTTCAAAGGCATCACCCATAGACCAGGCTTTAGCGGGAAAACATCAATTTACCCATATATTTGGGGGGGGGGAGGGATGCACAGGCGTTTTATAGAGCAGGTCGGTTTAGATTTATAAATAGCAGCAACGCGAGATTTCTTTTCCACATATGTGAAATTGTGAAGTCAGTAACTGTCGTAGCTCACATGTTGACGATAGCTGCTACTCACTGACGAGGCTCCCTAGGAAACGTGATTATAGTCGTCTAGTCTGACGCCAGGGAAAGTATGTGGCCGTTATCGCTACTAACACTTCCATAAACGTAAGATAAAGAGAGTGTAATCACTGCAGATGCACCGATATGTACCCAAGCGTATATAATCTGCAAAACAAGGAGAACAACGTGATACCGCAAAGCGAGATCGCTGCCTGTTCTGTAAACACAATGGGCCAGTGCATACCTATGATAGTTTATTTACATAGCGCCTATACGCAGTGTGTTTCAAAGCGCTTAACTTGCACGCTTTCCGAAAGATGCCCGACCCAAAGCAGGATTCACAATTTAAGTATTCTTTAGATGTTCAAGCCAAAATGAGAATATTGCCACCCATGTTTTTCATACACCATTTTACTTAAATAAACGAAAACGCCCAGTCCAATAATTGTCATCAAATCCCCTGCATGATGGGATTTTAGGCCGTGTCCCTCAAAACTGCCACGTTCAAACAGGTCTCTGAAAATAGCTTTCGGAAGGCTATGGCAGGCGGAACGCGCCGACCTCCGGGAGACAAATGGCGGGCGCCACCCTTAGTGGGGGCACCCACCCAGCAACATGGCAGAAAATAAGAAATGAACAAAGGACTAGGCATTGGGCCCTATCCACGGAGGGGGCGGAAGCACGTCACGAAGGAGGCGACGGAGGGCAGAGCAGGACCAGGAGAGGTGGGGGGGCTATGTTAGGCTGTTGACCTCCCTGGGTTGCCCTCACCATCAGCTGATGAGAGTGGTAGACACCATCAGCCACGGATTCAACATCAAGAAGTCCATGGGAATCATCGGGATGTCACCAAAGCATTCGACCGAGTCTGGCACAAGGGACTTCTGCACAAGATGATTGGACTTGGATTTCTGAAATACTTGGTGAAGACGATTGCAAGCTACCTGGGAAACCGCACCTTCCATGTTGCCATGCAGCTTAGATGTCCTCATCACATCTCATCCGAGCAGGTGTGCCACAGGGATCGAACCTCGGACCCTTCCTGCTCAACATCTTCACCAATGACATCTCGATAGATCTCCACAAGACCTACCTGGCGCTGAATGCGGAGAATATTGCATTCATCTCCCAGTCATTCAGCGAAAATGAAGTGGCGAAGAACCTGCAAGCTTCAATGGATACCATCTCGACGTTGTACAGCGACTGGCAGATAGAACTCCAGCAAGACAAATGCAATGCTGTTCACCAGAAACAAGATCAAGGAGCATCCACATATCAACCTCAACGAGGAGACCATCAAATGGGAGAGCAGTAGCTGCTACCTCGGTGTGACCCTGCACAGCAAACTGAACTGGGGAAGCTATATCGAGAATACTCAGCAGACGGCAACAGGAAAGATGGCAGCGCTGTACCCACTTCTGAAGACCAAGTTCATGCCCCTCCGGACAGTGATCAACATCTACAAGGCAATCATCAGACCTACTCCGACGTATGTCTCCCCAGCATGGATTACCTGCCACGAGCGACACCGGAAGAGTCTTCAAATAGTCCAGAAGAAGGCCCTGTTGAAATCGTCTGGAGCTCCAATCTTCACAAGGATAGCAGACCTTGATAGAGACCTGGACATCGAGATGTTGGACAAACATCTGGTGAAGCCGAGTAAGAACTTCTGCCAAGGACTGGATCAGAACCCGAACCCTCTGATCAGAAGACTCACTGCAAATCCCTTTGACTGCGGGCCATCACTGCGAAGACCCTGTGAAACCAGCCCTACTGTGACAAGTCCACACAGACAGGATTAACCCACGACTATATACTCAACCCAAGAAGATGGAGTAATGAGGCCCAAGCCTCAGTATCCAAAATTCACAGCTGATGGATAAAATCTATCAGCAAGAAGAAGACAGGCATGAGTGCGACGCCCTCTTGGTCCTGCTTCACCCCTCCCAGCCTAGTGGAAATTCATTTGCCCTGCTCTTGGTTTATGCTTTTGGGTCCGGATGCGTTGCGGGATGAGGCGGCAAGTGTGGAGGAGGGGCATGGAATGGGCCTGTTCCTGGTTGCATTTGCTCTTAAAGCCCCCTTGTTAACATACTCCCTCCCTCCACTTGCTTCACGTAGGTGTTTGGTCGGGTCCATTTCTGCTGGCACAGCTACAATGGTCTAATTTTAAAGCTTGGACACAATTAACTTGATTGTCACCAAATTTAACTGTCTTGCTAAGAACGTTAAACTTTGCATCCGAGTTTGGGTACACAAATCCTTTAGGATGTTGTGCTCATAGATATTGGTCCAATTTGTACCGTCTGAGGAATATTTCTGACCAGGCTGTGTTTCTCTCTTTTCACAGATAGTCACTGCTCGTAAAAGTTGGCCGAAATTAACATATACAAGCAGAGCATTGGACCTCCCCTGCAAGGAGGGAGAGGAGGGCGTCCGTACTGTGATGAGGAAGAGTAGGACTAGGAGTAATGAAGATTGCTGGTAAGTAATCAGCGCATTACTTCCACGTCCACTGTTCCTCGTCTAGTAATAACACCATGAGGCATACCATAGCAGCAACGGGAAGAGGTCCCAAAGAGACAGAGACAAAAAGTTCAGAACAAAACTCACACCTTTAAATCAATCACTCCCAAAACAACATCCCAACAGACAAAACCCCAACCCCGAAGGAACCACCCCCAGAGTGGGCGACAATCCACCGATAGTCGCAGACAAAGGCGCTCTGACCAGCCCAGGTGGCACCCTACAAAACACCTGTAGAGAAAACCCCCCTAACATCTGCCCAGGAAGCAGCCAAACCCCTGGGAGAGCCCTCCTGAACGCTGGCAGGCACCGGCAGGCCAGAAGTCACAGAGACAACAGCATGGACCCACTGGCTAATGGAAACCACAGAGGCCCCTGAAGGAACCACGCACAAACTTCCCCACCAAGACCCCCATCCAGGTGGCCATCAAAGTCTCCCAAGTGGTCCCGCACCATCGGGGCAAAAAGCATCAAGAGATTAACAGACTGCCAGAAAGAGGTAGGTCGAGCCAAATACACCAGAACCACCTGCCGCACAGCAATGGCATGCCAAGCCACCCCGTCCAGCGGCTATGGAACCTGGAAAAAGCAGGGAGAACCAGACCCTGAGAGGAGTGAAACCAAGACACCACCATAGGCAGGAACTTCAGAACACACCGCAAAAAAACACAGAGTCCGGTAGAACGCTCAAGAAAGGGGACTGACAACAGAGCCCCAAGCACCCCCAAGCTACGGGCAGGCGCGACAGTGGACAGTCTCAAGCGGAAGGCACTTGCGGGCAATTTCAGACCGGGGCGCAAAGGGAGGCCCCTAAAGGAACCATAAGACAAGAGGGAGATCCCAAGAGGGGAGGCCCGCATAAGCTCATGGATGGGAAAAAGAGACCCCGCAGAAACTTACCCACCAAGACTCCCATCCAGGTGGCCAAGTGGAACGTAAAGGTGGTCCATTGGGAGCGAAGCGTGGAGATCGCCAGGCCCTAGCCAAAAACCCCGGGAGGAACTGGAGAATAGCAGGTAGACCGGAACTCGGGGGCGTGTGGGCGAGGGGCAGACATCCACACCATGCCCAAAAGTGACCCAAGCGTCTGACATACGCCTACAGATTAGCAGGTCTACGAGCACAAATGATAGACTCAACCACAGGACCCAAAAAAACCCAGGGAGAACAACACAGACCGTGCATTAGCCAAACGGCACAACAAATCTGTCTGACCCCAAACCCGCATGCCGGGGACAAGGCCACCTCGGAATCAACCAAGGTGCCCGGACCGAATCAGCAACAGGGAGGAGAACCAGCTCTAGCGTGGCCAGAACGGAGCAACCAATAGCACAGTCGACCCGCACACCCTGATGCACTGAACCACCCGGAAGAAGGGAGAGAGGAGGGAACGCCCAAAGGAGATCCCAAGGCCAGTCCACAGTGAAGGCATCCACCCTCCATACCCCTGCAGCCAGGAACCTGGGAGCAGAAGAGAGGAACCTTTGCAGAGCCGGAGAGGAAAAGAGACCCATAACCAGACACAGATCTCTGCAAACACCCAGGCTGACAGAAGCAGAACCGAAGAGGAGGGGAACTGGTGGCTGAGCAGATCCGCCCAAACAACGCCCGCCCCCCAGACATGAGAGGCCACCAAGGACAAAAGGTGCGACTCCCCCAGGAACCTATCTGAGCTGCCAAAGCAGTCAATGATCAGCCGGACCCCCCTGGCGGGTGACATATGCTAACGCAGAGGTACAGTCCGTCCAGACCAACACCGTCTGGCCTTCCAGAAACACCCTGAAGGACAACAGAGCCCGGATAATGGCACAGAACTCACTTGAATCGGACGAACGGACCTCCTCTGGAGCCCACAACCCCTGGGCCGAGAGGATGCCCAAGGTTGCCCCTCAACCCCCGCTGCTGTCGTCCATAGAAAGAGCGTTCAAAGGGGGGGGGCCAGAGACACCCCAGCAGAGAGATACGGAACCCGCAACCTCCACGGTAAAGAAGCCTGCAGAGAAGGAGACACCGGGATTAAGGCCTCTTAAGCCAGAGAAGCCGCGAGCCAGTGGGCGAGTAGATAAGACACCAGAGGAGGCAGATGAAGACGAGCCCAAGGAACCAAGAAGACGCAAGAAGCCACGCGCCCCTGAGAATGAGAAACAGGCGAGCCGTGACACACGGCCGCACGAGAACCGTGCCCAGAGGAGACAGCAGCCGCAGGACCCTTACCTGGGACAGAGAAAACCTCTGAATGGTGCAAATCTGAGCCCTGAAGAAAAACCAGAAACAGAGAGGGCACTAGAAGAGACGGCCGCCAACGCACCAGAAAAACCTGCAGACCCACAATGCCTGGCAAACCAGAAAGAGAATAGCCAGGAACGTAGGCCTCGACCAATCAGTCGTCCAGGCGGGGAAAAATAATTCCTTTCAGGTGAAGATGCGCCACCAGCTCGGCAAACATCTTGGTGGCCGATCACAACCCGAACAGGAGCACCCAGAACAGAAAATGCTGAGAACCCATGGCAAAACTGAAAAAAACGACATCCAGCAGGGGCGAAAAGACACATGCAACCCGGAGATCCAGGGACGCCACCCAGTTCCCCTTGCGCAATATCGGAAAAAAGTACAGCAAAAGCCACCATCCTGGAGCGTTCTTTCCCAGATAAAGCAGACAGAGCCTTGAGGTCCAAGAGGAGGAGAGACTTCCCTGAAGGTGTGGGGACCAGAAACGCAGAGGAGCAAAAACCCAGACCCAGCTGCAGAAAGGGAAGGGGCATGACCGCCGCCTTCAGCAACAATTCAGACAGAACCGTCGACAGAGCCAACCACATTGGCAGCAAGCCGGGAACTGCAAAACGAACCATGCAACCCCTGACAGGGGGAGACAGGAAGCACACTTGATAACCTCTCGGATAGTGTCCAAAGCCAAAGAATCCAAGCACCACCGGCCTCATTCTGGGAAAAAACAGCCAGAGACGTCTGCCCACTGGCCCTGCCAAACCGCCAGGACTTCCCGGCCAGGCCATGACGAGAAGAGCGCGGAGGACACCAGCCTACCCTGGGCCACCAAAGAAGCAGGAGGAGGAACCAGGGAATGACCATCCGGACCCCGAACCGGTACCATAAGAAGATTTCATGATCGCCGAGGTAGACTTACAGAGCCGAGAGCACTATCACACCCCCCTCAAGGGGTAGAGCCTGGCCATAAAGCAGGGCATGGCAATCTTCACCGGAATACGCCCCCCACAAAGGATCCCAGCCTGTATGTCAGAGACCAAAGGCAACCCCATACTTGGGATATATTTATACTGCTGAAAAGAGGTGTCATCCCCATCCACCTGCACCCAGGGCCCCGAAAACCCCTTGCAGGGCCAAACATGTGTAAGCACATCCTCCCCCTCTACTCTGGCCAGCATCAGCTGATAGCGGCAGAGGAGGACTCCGCGCTAGAAGAGGAGGATGAGGAAGACGACCAACACCGGCGCCCATGCCCATGCGTGGGGCCGTGATGCCGAAACAACTGTGTAATGTCCTTCAGGGGAAGAGGAAGACGAGGAAGAGGAAAGGGGAAGGCGTCTGAGCAAGCATTGCGCTTTCCCCATGGTGTAAGCAGAAGCACAAACCCAGCAGAAAACACGAACGCCCGAAAAACCCCTGTTGAACCATCAAACTCCAGGACCAGGAGAAAACCCACCAACATGGAGAACAATCATTCAATCTCCCTGGCAACAGGCCGTTACTGCAGAGTCTAACTACAGGCCCCTGCCGGAGAAAACACCAACAAACTGCCGAGGCCATCCTGTGTGCATAGACCCTAGCGAAACATCACAGATCTGCAGAACGGACAGCCCGGGGCATACACAGGGCACTGACCCCCATACAACACCAGGGCAGAGCCCCTTAACTTAGCTGGGGTCACGCCACCCTAGGAACATCTATAGGACCCCGGACAAGGATGCCTCTCATGCCAGCCACAATGCCCAGTAAAAACCCGGGAGATGCTCCAGTCCATGCTCAACCAGAGTCCAAGCCCAGCAGGGGAACCGGGAGCACCCCACACCTGGAGGGAAACGAGACCCCGCCACATGGGCCTCTGGTGGGGCTAGCAACTGTAGCTCACCAGATCCCCTCTCTGGGAACAATCAACCTGCCAGAAGCAGGAAAAATTAAACTGGATGACGTGGGTCAAGGGGAGGAGTTATTGAGAACAAAAGAAACATAAGAAGGTCCTGTCTCGGATGCAGGTGCCTCATTTTTTAAGTACTGGGACGAGGAAGAGTGAACGTGGAGGTAATGCGACATAACTGGGTCTGGTTGGGAGCACGGCAGTGGGAGAGGGGTTCCAAGTACTTCATGGTGCATTCTGGGGTTTGTAGTTTCCATTTGGAGGAATGGCACACCTTGCCGGTCACAGTTTGGGGTACATGGGTTGGGGTCGCTCACACAAAGCATTGTAAACAAAACTTGATTTGGGGATTTCAACCGACTGTGTACACCCTGGTCTAAAAGGATGACTTTAGAGATCATCCTGGGTTCATCTGATGATCATCGAACTACACTAGAACTCATTCCCACATCATCAGATGTCATCACGCTGTTAAAGTCATCAGCAAATATTTCAGAATGGTGGGTGATGATTTGGAGGATGAGTTTAGGATGACTTAATGAGTATGCTAACATCATCCCCTTTTTATAAAAGTCTTTGTTCCTGATGCTTTTAGGATGACATGCTGATCATTTCAAGAGATTGCACATTTGTCCCTGATGATTTGGTTGATGATTCTAGGATGACTTGCTGATTACTTCAAGAGCATTGCCATGAAACATGTTTGTTCTTGATGATTTGGGGATGACTTACTGATTACTTCAGAACAACAGAGCTTGTCGGATGATATGCGGACCAATACAGATTGTCATTCTGCTTTTGCTTAGTTGGACTTATGCCGAATGATCCCCCACTGTGGCAAGGGTAAAGTTTGAGATTATGTTGGGCCAAAGTGGAAGCCAAAGGCCTAAACATAGCATGCACCTGTGAGAATCCTTTGTCATCCCAGTCAAAAGCAGGCACCCATCACCCTCACAATTCCCAATGTGGCAGGGGTAAAGCCTGAGACTATGTTGGGCCAAAGTGGAAGAAAGAGGCCCAAACATAGCACGCAACCCCTGGGTGAGAATCCTTTGCCATCCCAAACAAAAGCAGGAATCCAGCACCTTCACAATCAATCCATTTCCATGCTGACTTGTTAGGTAAGAATTGGTGTAGTCCCACTGTGTGAGACTACACAACACTTATCTGCTTGGTATTAGGTAAGCCCACCTTTTGGTACAGGGCTGAACTACACAGGTTGGCAGTGTGACTGAGCAGCCTGGCCTATCTGAAGCGGGATAACTGTGAGCTGTAGAGCTGTACAAATGCAATCTGTAAATACAAGTAGCTAGGTAACACTACACTCAAGGTTTCAGTTATAAATATTTATTTACTTAACATACATTTTTGAATAAGCGTTCTTTAGAAAGGCAATTCATTTAACGTTGTAAATATACTTTAAAATTACTTTTCAGAATCAGAGCAAGTTAGTGGATAATCTTTGGATATGCTTCTTACACAATTGCTACACCCGGGGATGACTTCAATCATAAGGACAGTACTGGCATTTATATTAAGGAAGGAAAAAGGTTAAACAGGTTCTCAGTGTATGTGAGGACTACTAAATCTTCCAATGAAATCTAGACAAGCCTTTTCCAGCACTAACAGTGAAAAACAAGTTACCACCTATGTAGGGAGAAACCATATCAAAGTCAGTGGGCTAGAAGAGTCTGCAGGGAGCCAGGACAACCAAAGTCCATTTTAAACAGTCCATGGAGCTGAGGCTCTTCTTAGAATCAAAAGTATTACACAAAGTTAGAGAGTTTGTTAGAAAATCACTTGTAGGGTCACAAGCTGTGTAAACAGAGTTGGGATCAACTCTAAAAGTAAGCCACTGTAATTCCCAACTGAGAAAAGCAAGGCTACAAGACAGTGAGGTAAGTACCCCAAGTCTAAACAGTACCACTGGTTTGAAGAATGGTGGTCCTGCTGGCTTCTGTTCTGCTACAGCGTTGCAGACCCCGTGTTCCTGAGCCACAGTCGTGGGGACACGAGGGAGGACATCTGTAGGGCTCCTGCGGCGGTACTTCGGTGGTCGTTGGCAGCTATGGGCTCTTTTCAGTTCAGCTGCACTTTGCGATTTCAGCGTTTAGTAAACAGTACTGTTGTGGATCTCTGGTACCGTTTGGGCTTCCTTCACTCCTTAGGTCTGGTGAGCGGACTCTAGCTCTGGCCGTCCTACTTCTGGAGGGTCCTATGAGACTCCTGGAGCTTCTAGCCGGATTTCAGACGTTCACTCGACTATGGATTACTCGACCCATGGCACTCAGTTTTTGCACCAATGAAGAAGTACAGCCAGACAGTTCTTGTAGCAATGAAGAAGCACAGACAGACAGTTCTTGCAGCAATGAAGAAGCACAGCCAGACAGAGAAGATGGTTCAGTGGAGTTCGTCTCTGGGTTAGTTGGTCCCACTAACCCAAGGGGAGAAGTCGTCCATTCCGGAGCTTCTCTGTCTGAAAGGCGAGTTTCAGCACAGCAGCAGGGCTTCACTGGGCAATTCAAAGGTCCAGGAGGATGCAGCAAGCTTAGTTCATGGTTTCTTCGTCAGGTGTTTCTCCCAGTGGTCGACTCTGCCTCTAGTCCCAAAACCCTCACCTTTTAAGCAGGTTTCTCCCATTCATGCACAGCCTAGGCTGTCAATCACACAAGCCAGCCAGCCAGCCATTCAGGACCGGTTGCATTCAGGCATTCCTAGAGACAAAGGACAGAGGAGTTTCGGGACCCTCCCTCACATCCTGCACTTCCAGGCACACTGGAGCCAGAGGCGGGCTTCAGGACTGAAGTGCGCCAAAGGCAAGACAAACAAACGGCTCCAATCTGTTTCACGCACTGAGTAAAACCCAAGAAAGACCTCACAAACAGAAAATGGTAAAAAAAGAAGACAGGGGCCGTTTTGATAAAATGGTCACCCCTGGGTGCTATACTGCAGCTGAGGATTCAGCCTGTGGTAGAAAAGCACAATGGTAGGAAAAATTAAACCACTGCCACTAGCCATTCAAAAGTAGGGAGAGCAACATACAAATGTTACATGAGAATATAGGATAAGGGGCTACTAGGTAACCCCCCAACGCTCCACATAAGATGGTGTGTGCTGGACCCACAAAGAGAAAAGATAAGTAAAGTCAATTTAACTTTACTATTCTTGGGAACAGTAGTTCAGACAAGAAAAGGTATTTTAAACCTTATGAGAAATCTAAAGGATTTCTCAGTGACACTCCGCTGAAGGTGCTGTGTGTCACCTTACAAAAAGTAGAAAAAGTAGATACATATGGAGTTTGTCAGACTCCCAAAACAGTGAAAACACATAATCCAAAGGTCAAAACACATGAGGCAGTGGGGAAAGGGTCTCACTCACTCCAGGGTTAAAATTAAAAAGTCCTACAGTCCAGCAAAAGAGCTGGGGGTCTCTAAGGGTGAAGGGAATTAATACAGAAATAAGAATTCTCCCTAACATGACAGCACCAATATATGCCAGTATTCACATGCATTCCTTCACACAGTATTCATGTTTGATTTGTGCAAAATCCAATGATCAACAACCATAACGAAAAGTACCTCCAGGATTTAAAAAAAAAAAAAAAAAAAGAAAGAAGCAATAAACAAATGGAACCACAAAGTCCCATCAACCGAGGTCTCAACTACACACAACCTACCAAGAGGACACACACCCACTAAGGAACAGAACCCACGCATCATGCCTCGCCACAAGAACGACAAAGAAGGCAGAAAAGACAACAGAAATAATACAAAATTCCAAAACAATCGGGAAGGCATGGACCAGCATGATCCCACAACCCCAAAAAACTCGACAAACATTTGAGATGACCCAAGGAGACATAAAAATAAAAGAGCAAAGAGACTACAATGCTCGCTACCGGTCCACATACAACAACGTGGTAAAAAAAAAACAGCACAGCAACAACGAACCAACAGCCAATAACCTTCACAAATACAGACCCAACCAGGACACCAAACGGACGACAACTGATAAACCATCCCAACCCGGTCTACACCATGGACAATACCCCAACCAGAACAAAGAACAAATTGGAAACCATCACACTCTACACCCCCTATATCACCAAGACTGGAACAACAGAGGGGTAGCTACCCTATTTACAACCCGGAAACAAACCTACCCCGCCATAAACCTTATCGGTCTACTTGACAAAGAGAATGACCAACAAAGAACCACCCCACCCAAATGCTTCAACTGGGTAAAACCCACCTGGAACGGAAACCCAACCACTAACACACCGGTCAGAACAAACAACAACAAAATAGGGAAATCCAGCAAACTACACTGCAGCCTCCTCAAAGTTAGATCCATGGCAAAACACTCAACAGAAATCAATGACCTCCTAAGTGAAGGGGGCACAGACGTGCTCTTCCTTACAGAAACCTGGCTATCAGACAACTATAAAGCAATCGCAAACGAAGCAATAACCGACAATTATAAATTAATACACGCCAACAGACAAAACCGAAGAGGAGGCGGAATCGCAATTATACACAAAAAAACACGCCTGAGCATCTCGAATCATCACAACCAAAGCGGAAGACTATGAATCCCTCCTAATCAAGATAGAACTCAACGACCAATCCAGCATAGTATTCCTACTGATCTACAGACCATATTCTTACAACCCAAACTTTGCAACAAAACTTGCAGACGAGGCCACCATGCTATCAACACACTACGACAACCTAGGTGAAAGAGATCACACCGATACAACAGAAGACACACTCAACAATTGGATCACCAAGGCCATTGACCAATTAGCACCAGCTAAAACATTCAAAGCAACACCAAAAAAACTGGCAGCAAAATGGTTCACAGAAGAACTGAAAAAAACGCCCAAAAAAAAGACCTCAAAATGGAAACAAAAAAGAGAGAACAATATACCAGACAAGACTAAATAAAATACCAAAGACAACTCAAACTGTACAAAACAAAAGTCCTCAAAGCAAAAAATAAAACTACTACACCACAAGAATGGGCAAACAATTCACAGAAAGAACTCCATCACCCCTACACAAACACTTTGTGACAGCCACTTACACCAGAGCAAGGTCTGTGTAGTAGCTGCACAGCAGTTACTGCCTCTGCGAGCATTATTATATATGTAGTCACTTGCACCAGAGCAGGGTCTGTATAGTAGCTGCACAGCAGTTATTGCGTCTATGAGCCTAAGCCTGTGCAGGTATTGTATATGTAGTCACTTACTCCAGAGAAGGGTCTGTGTAGTAGCCGCACAGCAGTTACTGCATCTGCGAGCCTTAGCCTGCGCAGGTACTATTATATATGTACAGGGTCTGTGTAGTAGCTGCACAGCAGTTAATGCGTCTGCGAGCCTTAGTCTGTGCAGGTATTATATATGTAGTCACTTACACCAGAGCACGGTCTGTGTAGTAGCTGCACAGAAGTTACTGCATCTGCGAGCATTAGCCTGTGCAGGTGCTATTGTATATGTACAGGGTCTGTGTAGTAGCTGCACAGCAGTTACTGCGGCTGCAAGCATTGCAGAGCCTGAACTGTACAGTAAATGATCTTCGGAGCAGCTGTGTCCATACTACCATCAGGCTGCCCCGTGTAATTTCCAAACCGGACGTTTAGAAAATCACGTACTTACAATATTTAATTTCAATAAGTGATAAGTACAAGGAATTATAGCTTCAACGTGCATTTCCAGAGGTTGCAAAAGGGATCCTCTTAACAATAAAACAAAGGGGTGAGAATGTCTAAGTTCATGGATGCTAAAAGAAATGCATACAAAATTCACTACAAGAGCTGGATCGCATGTACTCACCTGATGCTGCCCGGAAACTGGACAGGAGCGTTTCTAAAGGGTAGTGTCTAGTTCCCATTCGAGAAACGGACCATAGCAATGCCCCGCCCCCACTTCATCACGTGGGCTGCTCTGCATCACCTGGGTTTCAACGCCCACTTCATCACGTGGACTGCTCTGCATCACGTGGGTTGGAGCGTTCACCTCGTCATCTTTTTTGCACGAGCGGGAAGAGAGATTCCTCAGTTGTAAAGCACGTTTCGTATAGTTGATTGTTCTCTGGTAAGTCTTAAAGTTATCTCACGTTGATTGTTGCTTTAATGGAGAGCGGCAATATTGGAAAGACGGCATTTCTCTGTATTTTGGTGGTATGTAATGTGCATCAGGGGTGAGATTTACTCAAAGTACGGGCGGATTCAGTTTTGTTTTTTTCGTTATTTCATTGTATTTTGGGGATATGTAATGTGCATCACAGGGGTGAGGCCATGTTGGGGACGTGGTGTTTCTTTCTATGTTGGGTTTTTGTAATGTGCATTGGTTGAGATTTGCTTAAAGTACAGGTGGATTCAGTTCGTTTTGGGGTTTTCTCATGCAGATGTGCGAATTGCATGGGGGAGATGTGTTGTATGGAGTGGTGTTGGGAACAGCGCGTTCCTCCATTGCCAAAGGGACTTCCACTGCACCAGTGAACAGTACAACGAATAGTTAGTTATCCTCCCCGCTGGAGAGGGGAGGAAGGGGATTGGAGGATTTGGTATGTGCAGCAGATGGGGATGTGCCTTATGCAGACGCAATTGGGTGTGAATTTCTAGCATAACAGTTCAGTTATTTATTTCTCCTGCATGGGGGCCGATTTGGCATTACCGGGGAGGGGATTGTTCATTTGCCCCTTTGCAGTGTGTGGCAGAGTAGGCTAAACGGAGGACTTGTATTGCTTTCATTATCAATCACACATTTAAAGTCCCTATTGTGATGTCACGTGCCAGGGAAAAGCCCGGTCACATGTCAGGGGGCGGCAGCAGGAAAATAAAGGAACCACCGGAACTGACGGCTTGGCGCCATTACACTGGCGACTTGGCAGCGCCATCCCTACCCGCCCAAACACACCTTTCCTGCAAATTGGTGTGCACCTCCAGTCAATCACACTGACATTGAGAACATTCCAAACACTGACCGGCACCAGTGCTCAGCCCCTCACCGTCAAGCAGCTCCTGCATCGCACGCTGGTCCCACGCCTCTCACTGAAGAGCGAGCCTCACACTCACACCCCCAACGTTCCAAAGGGTGTTATCGTGGTTGATCAACGTCGCGTATGAATAAACACGAAAGAAGTGTGAGCCTCGTTTTCACACCCCCAACATTCCAAGAGGAATTACCGTAGCTGATCTCGAATGGGTGAGCCTTGTTTTCGCACCCCCAAGGTTCCTTGACTGCAGTAAAGAAGAAAATAACATCACGCACAGCAATCCCAGCGCTCCGGTAGCAGGCTGCTGCACATGCTATCCCAGAGCCTTCAGACACAACATTTCCATCGCCCTGGAGACTGGTGTCAACACAAGGTGCAAAGTCGTTCCGGTGAGTGACTATAAATCCCCTATATGGGCACATGAGTCCCCAATAAATCAGTGCTGGGGGTCCCCCATCAACACACAGATAACTAACTGTTCCACAGGAGAGAATGCAACATCTCCACGGGCAGCACCACCAAGGGCACGTGTCTGCGCTTGCAGGATTCAACATTTCCTGCGCATGGCCCACAGCCCATTTTGCAACACCAGACATGTCCAGCACTAACTCAAGCCCCTCGAGGGTGAGTGCAAGCCCATCGGCAGGCAGAAGCATCAACACAGAACACCTTTTGATCCATTCTCCACAGGAGCAGCGATCCACTGGGGCATCTGGTTGCAACAATTCGAGATGCACCTCGATGCCAGGGAGATCACATTGGACAGGAAAAAACACACTTTCCTCTTGCTCAATATAAGAGCAGCAGCTCTACGCCTTTTCAACGCAATCCCGAACAAGCGACTCAGATAACTACAATGCAGCCAAAAATGCGCTTAGAAACAACTTCAAACCTGACCTCAACCCCGACTATGAACAATTCCACTTCTGTATGGCCAGACAGCGGGAGAGTGAGACGGTGGATAACTTCCATGCTCACCTACGAGAGATGGCAGTCGGCTGGAAGTTCCCCGATGAGGAATTTGCCATCCGCCTCCAGACAATCAATGGGATCTCATCAGAGAAACTGAGGAGGGCCATCCTAGCAGAGAAAAACATGACACTATCCCACATCCTCGAAATGGGGCATCTTCGAGAACGGACGGATTACCAAGTGGCAGTTATCGAAGCCGCAATCCAACGACTTCCACTAGACAACCCCAGAAAATCAGAAGGTTGCAGCCGTATCGAGATGCCAAAACACTAGGGAACAGGGAGATAGAGGAGTGAACCCCTCCAAGCCCCACATGCCTCAAGGAAGAGAGAACACATGCAAGTGGTGTAGTGGCCCATGGCACAGAGGAGAAATAAGCCCCGCTTGGGGGTCGACCTGTCGCAAGTGCAATCGCCTCAACCACTACGCGGCTGTCTACCTACATCCACCAAGCAGGGGTGACTTTGAACAACCACCACGGAGGCTGCAAGAACACTGAATGAAATTTGTTCCTCGAGAAACCTCTCACCAACCAAGCAGAAAAGGGAAGGCGAGAGCTGTAGACCACATTCTGAGATCACCGGATACAAGTGAAAGCAAAGGAATGAAAGACAGCGCATCCCCCAACAGACAAGACAAAGAAAGGTGAAGGAAGCACAGCAAGAGAGTACACAGGGTACACCTAATCTCAGCAGTAGAACCAAAAAGGTACAGGCAGCGGAAAAGACCATTGTGCAGTCATTTCGGACGGAAAACTCCTAAAAGTAGTCATTGACACAGGCGTAACCGTCAATGTCATACCAGTGACAGCTTTCGACAAATTCCAAGACAGATAAGTCCAACTATATGCATACAGCTGTAAGAAACCACTGCCAGTAGAAGGGCCATTCAGATCAGACTTTTCACACAACAACACCACGTGCCGAGCCCGCATCTATGTTGTCGACCCTGGCTGCGAAACACTTTTAAGTTGCAAAACAGCGGAAAAACTACAACTAGTACAATTTGCATTCAGCATCCAACACTCAGAAATCAATGAGCTACTATAGAAGCACCAGAAAGTGTTCCAGGGCATCGGCTGGCTGAAAGGAAGATCCATCAAACTACATATTGATCTGACCGTCGAACCAAAGGCGGTGCGTCATCGCTGAGTGCCATTCCACATGAGGAAAGCCGTAGAATAAGAACTCGACAAACTGGAACAAGCAGGCATAATAGAGAAAACATCAGGGCCCACCCCTAGGTGTTACTCATGGTGGTAGCGCAAAAGCCCAAACAACCCAACGCAGTAAGAATATGCATCGATATGCGGCTCCCGAATGCAGCCATCAGAAGAGAACGCCATATCACGCCGACCATAGACAAACTCATTGTCGACCTGACAGGTGTGACGATATTCAGCAAGCTAGACCTCAGGTCGGGATACCACCAACTCAAACTGGCGAAGGAGTCGAGGTACATCACCACCTTCTCCTCCCACCTCGGACTGAGTAGATACAAGCGTCTGAACTTCGGAATATTGTCGGCAGCTGAAGTGTTTCAGCATGAAATCCTGAAGGTCCTCAATGGCCTAGAAGGAACAACCAACATCAGTGATGACATCATCGTGTATGCAACAAACGACAAGGAACACCACAAGCGCTTTGCAGCAGTTCTGCGCAGACTGGAAGAAGCAGGGCTAACCCTGAATGCAGAGAAATGCGAGTTCGGAACTCTATTTCTTTCGGATACATCTTCAATGCAAAGGGAGTCTCCCAGACTCAAAAGTAAATGACATTAAAAGCGCCAAAGTCCCACAATCTGCCACAGAAGTAAGGAGTTTCATGGGAATGGCAACGTACTGCGCGATATTCATCCCAGACCTCGCCACCATAGCGAGCCATCTCTGCGAACTAACAAAAAAGGACCAGAAGTGGGAGTGGTCATCCACCCACCAACAAGCCTTCCAGCTAATCAAAGACTCGCTGTCCGCCTCCACAACCATGGCATTCTTTGACATCGAGAGACACACCAAACTCCTAGTCGACGCCAGCCCTGTTGGCCTAGGAGCGGTGCTCACCCAGATCGACAAGGAAGGCAACATACACCCCATTGCTTTTGCCAGCTGTGCGCTGAACAAAACGGAACAAAATTACGCACACTTTGAGAAAGAAGCCCTCACAGTCCTGTGGAGATGCAGACATTTCAAAGTCTATTTACTAGGAAAACATGCAAGGGTGTTCTCGGATCATAAGCCCCTCATCCCGATATTCAGAGGCTCAGCACCACACACCCCAGCACGCATCGAAAAGTGGATGCTGCAACTCCAGCCCTACAACATAGAAGTGGAGTACAGAGCAGGGGCAGACAACCCAGCTGACTACCTGTCCCACCACCTGCGGGCCGCCACTGACCAGGAGGAACGACACGCAACAGGGACAAACAAATACGTGTGTCATGTAGTCGCCTGCACCCGACCATGAGCCATTACCCTACGAGAAGTAGCCGACGAGACCGAGGCAGACGCCATCCTGACCCACACCACTCTGGCCATCCAATCTGGAAACTGGAAGAACTTCCTATGCTCCAGGGCACAGTGCACGAAATCCGCTCAAGAGAAGCTGCAAGCACTCTTCGGGACCCACCACCAACTTACCATTGCCCCTGAAGGAGTGATACTCAAGGGGCTCCGATTCGTGCTCCCCACAACACTAGAGCCCTCAAACTAGCCCACAGTGGGCACCAGGGAATCGTAAAAACGACTTCATACTTAATGTCCCGGATGTGGATGCCCCACATGCAACAGCGAGTGATGGATCTCGTAGCGCCCTGCGCAGCAGCCCAAGCCACCAGGAAGGCTGAAAACCCAGAACCCATCATCAGCACACCAAGGAGCAACCAACGGTGGGAAGCCGTTAGCATAGATTACTGCACCATCGCCGGAGAGGGCTACCTACTAGTCCCAGTGGCCGAGTTCAGCCGCTACCTGGGAGTTGAGCATGTGGCATCCACCAACGCTGAGACAGTGACTCTGGCCCTAGAAAAGGATATTCGCAATACACGGCATCCCGTCCAAAATCAAAAGTGACAATGGACCACCCTTCACCAGCCAAGAACTACGTCACTTTTTATAAGACCTCAACATACGACACAAGAGGATCACCCCAGGATGGCCACAAGCAAACAGTGACGCTGAACGATTCATGGGATCGCTCAACAAAGTCATCCGAATCGCGAAAGAATGAGGCCACTCATGGCTGAAGGCAGTGGGCCTCATTACACGGTAGGCGGAGAACCAGGTTCATGCCAGTAAAATACCGGCACCGCCTTGGTTGAAAGGGGAATTACCGCCCCATTCCAAGGTTGGCGGGGCGGTAATTCCCCCTTCCACCATTGCCCTTCCCCATTCCCATTTTTGCCCCAAAGGGCATAATGGGAATGGGGAAGGCGCTAATTACGGCACCGCAAATTGTGGTACTGTAATTAGCTCCCTGGGTCCCTTTGAGGGTTGGTTTTTAACGCCTGCAAAAAGCAGGTGTTAAATACCCCAAACCGCAAAGGGACCTCGTAGTAAGGCGGTAAGGATTTACCGGTACATAAACCCTTACCGCCTACCGTGTAATGAGGCCCAGTATATTGCTTCCTAAGGACACACTGCCAGACCCCGCACTCATCGACAGAGATCAGCCCAGCCGCCCTTATGTTCGGAGTACCGATGCAAGCTGAACTTCCCATCCACCCGAACTGGGTGGCACCTGACCCAGATGTCCCTGCCATAGAGGCAAGACGCGTCAAACGGAACGAACAAGAGAGCCACCGTGAACTGCAGCCAGGAGACACAGTACTGGTCACGAGAAAGATGTCTCTAAACTTCGAATTTCCGACCCTGGACAGTTAGTGCAGCGAACCACAGCATGACCACAGCCACTAGAGGAAACGAGACAGTCGCCAGGAACATATCACACTTCCGGAAAGTCCCAGCGGCACTATGGGAAGAAGGCCCGAAGACCCCAGGGAGAGAAACCGGATCACCCACTCAGCAAAGCGACCCCGAGCTGCCCAGAGCCCAGGACACACCTCAAGAGCCAAGGACATGCGAGAATGAAACCCAGCCAGAAAGCCTCTCAGTGGAAGAAACTGAGAGGTGTCATCCTCGGTACCGCCTGTGAGAAAAGCCTCGACCCTCATCCCACCTACAAGGGTATGTCGTACATGGAGCCTACCATCGATCGAGCTTGCACGATGCAACCTCCTGAGAGACTTTAATATACTAACCCTGTTTAAGATGTTATTGTTTATGACGGAGAAAAGCATTCCAAGTTTGGGAGGAATGTGATGTGTTTGCCGATACTTTCTGAAATGCCTTTACGTCGTTGTGACGTTTTCACGTGGGACGTATATGTGCTTGGGAAGAGGATCACGGAGGAAGGAGCGCTCCATGCAGTGCACGGGCAGGTATTTATTTTTTATTGCGCATTTATAATGCGCTTATTCATCTCGGAGAAGCGACATGTATACCTAATGATGATAATGATATTTTTATTTATATCGCGCTCATACACAGGTGTTTCAGAGTGCGACAAGTCAAGGGAGGGGAACAGGGGAGAACAAAACACAGATGGGTTTGTTTTTCCTATTTTAATTTTAGTTACACCAACAGCAGATCTTTGTGTGTCTTCTGGCTGGTATCCCCATCCTTGGCTCCCCCACTCCGAAACAGAAGTGGTTTATGGCCGTGCCGCACACGCCGAGGGAATTTCAGGGCAGATTCGGCAAGTCGGATTGTACGCCATCTTATCCAGTGGTGGAAATGGAAACAATTTGGTGGGGGATCCCACAAGGGCCGGGGTGGGGGCAGAGTTGGGGGGGTGGGAGCGGTGGCCAAAGGGGGGGGTTTGGGGGGCAGAGCAGACAGCTGACCTCCGATCAAAGGAAATGTCCAAAATAATAGTTTAAAACGACGCAATTTCTTTCATGCTGCTTCTATTCCAAACCATATATCAATTCCACTTTAAACCACTTCCATGGTACTGGTGATGTTACTTCCCTAGGTGGATAATAGTTTTGACCAGTGTTGCTGAGTAAATATTCTTTAAAATGCACAATTTGCATCCCATTTTATTAAAAAAAACCTCCCCCATGGGTACTATTCAAACAGGGTCAGAAAAGGAATGAATTGCCATTTACAACTATGAGCCACTTTTTCATTGGTGCCCGAGACAATTTTATGGCCCAGTCCAACCCGCTGATGTACACGGGAGCAAACCGTACCAGCCATCTGTGCACGTAAACTACCAACAGCAGTATTAGTCTACATTGTAATCTGAGCTCATGCAGAGGAGTAGTTTAAGCAGACTGTGAAAGAATCATTAAGAAGAGCAATTACTCTAGCTAATGGTGAATGAGCAGATAATCTGTGGGGAAACCTGGTTTAAACGGAGGGATTGTCCTGCAACCTCATTCTTAAAACCTTCTGATTTCTGTTCGCCATAAGCAACATTTTCTGAACCACACCCGGCACAGCTCCTGGAGCTCCCCTGAAAGCATTGTGTGGGATAGTTTCAATGTTAATAGGGGTATTTATGTATGTAATGTTTGTCGGATACAAGTATGGGGTGTGTGATCCAGGACAGAGAGAAAATACTTTATTTTTTGCCCCACATGCTCAGTCAGTGCAACGTGATGGGGGCGTGGGAAATAAATGCAGCCTGGACCCGCGCTTTCCTGCATTTGGATCGCGTGTCCACGCTACGTTGTTGCTTCCTGCTGGTGCCACCAGCACCAGGGATTCCGATTCTCGGGTCAGACCGCCACAGTTGGAGGGAGTGCCGGGAAGCAAGCGTTTCAGGCCTTTGTCAGGCCCTCTTCTTCCCCCTCCCTCTTTGGACCCACAAAGGCTAACGCGTGGGGAAAGGTGAGCAGGGGGGCCGGATCACTGAAATGCTGGTTCCCCCTGCGCCCCTCTCTATTTGTGCCCCCACCTTGCTTGGCCATGGGGGGGAGAAGTGGCGATGGGAGCATGCATTGCCAGTGTTGTATGATATCCAGCTCCCCCACAGCAGATTGCTGTGCTCTCCAGCAATCTGCCGCGGTGGAGCCAGATATCATACAACACCGGTCCCCCTGCTTTGGCTGTCCCTCTGCCTCGTCACCCCTCTGGTCCATGGGACGGCGCTGGCTGGGTCCGAGATCTGGCATCAGATGTCCTGCAGGATTTCGGGACCCGGCCTGCCTCGGCCATGACCAGGCTTTACCGAGCCCCCAGCTTTGCAGCGGGAAGTTGGGGGCTCGGTGACCTAATCTAAACAGTGCTCCTTTATCCAGCCGTCACTCGCGCATTTCCTGGCTCTCTTTGCTCATCATGTTTGTTTTTTTCTGTCCTGAAAGGGACACCATGGAAATCAATGGGCTATGAACATTACTGTGGCGGGGAGGGGAGTGGTCACTGTTCAAAGCAGGCATTATACATGCAGGACACATAATTGTTCAAATGTGCCTTTTACACATTCAAAGGAAAAAAAAATAATTTACAAACTCAAACGCTCCTGAAACTTGCGTTCACTAGTTTTCTTTGAGGTTTTTTTTGTTTTTTGTTAGTTTCTTTTCCTGAGCACCACACCAATACTCTTTTTAATTTGTGTGCCCCTTGCTTTGTGTTTTATCACAGGTTATATTTATAAAGATGTTATGTTTACAAATAAATGCTTCAGTTGTGCTGACAGCAGTTATTAGGAAATTAAACTGGGTTCATGGGTGCCAAACAGAGGCAAAAATACCCCAACCCATCTCTTGGCCAAACACATTTTATAGCACTTCCTTTTTTTATAAGTAATTGCAAAAAGTCATCCAATGAACAAGTTTTGCATATATGTTTTAGGTTTTATTGGATTGGTTAAATTCAACCTTTTTTTTAAAAAAAATTTCTTTATTGTTTTTTTTTTTCTAACAAGAACAAACACATAACATGCAAACAACTTATGGCTTATTGGCACTTCTTGCGGATCTTGTCATTCCATTGTAGTTTCATAGTTTCCCCAGCGACCTTATCAGTTCGGTCTGGACCTCCCGTGGAGCCGGGCACCAGGTGTGGTACGCACAATGTTCTTTTTTTTTTTTTTTTGTTAACTTCTTTTTATTATTTAGCGTGGCAGCAACAAACAAGCGAACAACATGAGGCATTACAGCATGAATACCATATAAACATTGTAGGTGCACAAGGGTCGTTACACATAACATCCCAATCAGTGGGTACAATCACAGAATAAATTGGGAACCAGAGGTCCGTTATAGGGAAGAGGACCTGGGTCGGTGGGGGGAAGTGGGCGGGGGGGAAGCATCCGGTGTTGCAATCATAGCGGACATGTAAGAGCGGAACTTGAGCCATACATTTCTAGGTTTAGAGTGGGCAGGTTGTATATGGGACCAGGCTTCCTCAGAGTCCGAGGCCCAAGTAACTGCCCTCAGCCATTGAGCGTGTGTGGGGGGCAAGGGACGGAGCCAACAGAGTAGGATAGTGCGTACCGCAAGCAGGAGGCATAGGCCGGCTAATTTTTTGGCATCATGGGAGAGATCTGGGAGATCGTGGAAGAGACACACCAGTGGAGAAGGGACAATGGGATGGTCGAGAACTGAAGACATTGTCGAGCAAACAGCCTCCCAAAACTGCGAGAGGCGAGGGCAGGACAGAATCATGTGAATGTAGTCAGCGTCGTCATGATGGCACCTAGGGCAACTGGAAGGGTGTTCCCTGGACATACGGTGTAATCTGGTCGGGGTATAGTGAAATCTATGTAGTACTTTGAATTGAATGTGTTTAAAACGGGAGTTAAAGGATACTCGATGTGTGCGCTCGCATAGATGTGCCCAGCGTTGGTCCGAGATCTCAACACCCAAGTCCACCTCCCATAACCCCCTCAGTCTAGCGAAATCGGGGACAGATCTGGACTGCAACATCGTGTACAACCTAGAGATTTTGCCCCTGGTATGCCCGGGGGAGGTGAGCTCTTCAATAGCTGGGTCATCCGGGGGCGACGCCGGGAATGTTTGGTAATTGCGTTTGAGGGTTCTGCGGAGGGATGCGTATTGGAGCCATGCGCCCCGGTCACTCCTCAGGGACAACGGGAGATCGGACCATTCAACAAATATACCCTGGTCAAACACGTCACGCAGCAGCTCATAGCCTGCGTCCGCCCAGCGACGCACCGTGCCCGGTGGGACCTGCGGGACCTCCGGGAGGAAATTCCAGAGGGGGAGGTTGCCATGAAAGGCGTATGTAGTTTTGACTAATTTCCACATCTTCGCCAGAGCAAGGGAAGTGCAAGCGACCGGGCTCTGTGAGTCCAATGCTGAGGAAGCGGGGTGTATCACCAAGGAGCGGATATCACGGTCACAAACCGCAAGCTTCTCAAGTCGTACATGTGGAGGAGGGTCTATTGTATTGAACCAGTGAGATGTGTATTGGATCTGGGATACCAGCCAGTATTTGAGAAAATTAGGGGCACCGAAGCCCCCGTTGGAGATGGGGGTAGATAAGGTATCGAGTTTTAGGCGAACCGCACCAGAGTGCCACAGAAAGGAATTCACAGTGCGGGTCAAGTCCCGGAAAAAGTCCTCCCCCGGCCACAGGGGTATGTTAGTGAACCTGTAAAGCAACTGGGGTAACACCACCATCTTCAGCAGCCCTATCCTGCCCGCCAGGGAGATCGGGAGCCTGTCCCATGCCCGGACCTTAGCCGTCAGGTGTGTGAGATATTTCTGATAGTTTTCCTGGAAGGACAACGCCCGTTGGCGAGTCACCGCTATGCCCAGGTAGGTGAATGTAGACTGAGCCCAGGTGAAGCCCAAGGTATCAGGAGGGGGGAGAGTGCAATCTGTAAGTGGGAAGAGAGTGGATTTTGAACAATTCACTTTGAGGCCAGAGATTCGGCCGAACCGAACAATGTCCTCCAGTATTGGGGGTAAATTGATGGAGGGAGTGCGCACAAACAGCAATGCATCATCCGCATATAGGGACACTATATCCGCCTGGCCCGCCGTGCGGAGGCCTCTGTGAGCGTGAAGTTGGCGGAGCATGTCAGCGAAGGGCTCTATTGCTATGGCGAAGATCAAGGGCGAGAAGGGACACCCCTGTCTCGTCCCCCTGGCGATCTCAAAGAGGGGAGAACAGTGGTCGTCAGTGCGCACCCTGGCCACCGGGGAAGAGTAAAGCAATCTGACCCAGGAGAGAAAGGAGGGGCCGAACTTGCAGCTGTCGAGAACCCGCCAAAGGTACCTCCAAGAGACCGAGTCAAACGCCTTTTGCATATCAAGGGTGACAGCTACTGCCTGCGTGTCGGGGCTGATTCTGTCAATTATATTGAATAGGCGCCTCAGGTTCAGGGAGGTGGAGCGACCAGGGATGAAACCCGCCTGATCTGGGTGGATAATAGATGGTAGGATGGGAGCCAGCCGGAGCGCCAGGGCCTTGGCATATACCTTGACATCGCAATTTATGAGTGAAAGCGGACGGTATGAGCTACATTGCAGGGGGGGTTTGCCCGATTTGAGTAGTACTATGATAGTAGCCTCCCGGAGTGAAGGGGGGAACACGCCAGACTCCACAGACTCCTCCTAGAGAGCTAGCAAGTGGGGAAGCAGCTGTGCCTTAAACTGCTTATAAAATTCGACCGGAATACCGTCCGAACCGGGGGCACGCCCCGAGGATAGGGAGTCGATAGCGTCCGACAGCTCCTCCAGTGTGAGGGGGGAGTCGAGGGAGGCCGCAGCTTCTGGGGTCAGGGCTGAGAGAGGGAGGGCTCTGAGAAAGGAGTCGATCTCCGTCACCGGCACCTCATCTGAGTTGGAGTATAGAGTTTCATAAAATGTAAAGAATTCCCTATTGATATCTTGCGAGGAGACAGCCATGGAGCCGTCAGGTCTCTCGAGCCCGATTATGTGTGGGGACTCCGTCTCATGCCGGATCAGACGTGCCAGAAATCGGCCAGGGCGCTCTCCCTCCCCATATCTCCGCGCCATGCTAGGATTATCCAAAAATCTTTGTTCACAATCCGCGAGGGACCGGAACGTGTCTAGTTCCGACCCTATGTCAGCCAGGCCGCTCGGGGTAGGGTGAAGTGAGCATGCGGCCTCCAGGGTAGATAGCCTGGATTCACTAGCAGCGAGATCCCTTCGGATTGACTTCAGGACCCCATTCTCCTTGGACAACGCAATCCCTCTGATATATGCCTTAAATGACTCCCATAGAGTGGCCTGGGTCGCTACCGAGCCCGTGTTAGTCCCGAAGAACTCCTCAATCGACCGCTCGAGTTCTGAGCAGAACTCCGGGTCCGATAGGGACAGGGGCTTCAGCCTCCAGCTACGTGGCCGGCCAGGATCGGGACCCCAGCCAATGGTTACAGTAACTGGCGAGTGGTCAGATAGGGTTCTGGGGAGGATCATTAGTTGTGTAACGCTCTTGACCAGTACGTTGGAGATCACCCATCTGTCAATGCGGGAATAGGAGTCGTGAACCGAGGAGTAAAAAGAGAACACACGGGAGTCCGGGTAAAAGAATCTCCATGCGTCCACCATGGAGAGACGGGGCAGAGATGATAGTGCAGCATAGGCTGCCCTAGAGAGTAGACGGGGCCTGGAGCTAGATCTTTCCAGGGCCACGTCGAAAATCGTGTTGAAGTCGCCTCCCCAAAGGATGGGAACCAGGGGTAAGCCTTCGAGGAGGGATGTGACGTGTACATAAAAGTCTGGGTCGTCTAGGTTTGGGCCGTAAATGTTCATCAGGACCACCTCCCTGTGTTGAAGCGTAGCATGGAGCAGAACATATCTGCCTTGAGGGTCTATTTGTGAGGAAATAAGAGAGAACTGGAGGCTTTTGTGAATAAGGGTCATGACCCCCCGGCTTTGAGTGGAGAAATCGGTGAAATATCTATGAGGGCTCCAAGTTTTGGCAAACCGCATGCATTGTTCCGCGCGGGCATGTGTCTCTTGCAGAAACAAAATCTTGGACCCATGACGCTCGGTCTGCAGTTGGAGCTGTCTCATTTTTTTGTAATTTCCCAACCCACGCACGTTCCAGCTCATAAAGGTCAAGTCACTCTTGGTCGCAGATATGGTGGTGATCGAAGGAGACTGAATGACAGTACCCAATGGGTCAAATTCACAGTCTTGCCGCACCAAGCCCTGAGCACCCCCCACGGCTCGCCGTCGCTGCCAGCGCCAACTTTTTAACAACAAAAACCCTAACATGTCCCACCCCCGCCCACACCCCCCCCCCCAAACAGAGGGATGACAATCCCAACCCCCCCTCAACCAAAACCAAACCAAAGGCATCAACGCCTGGGGGCCTGAGGGCCAGACTAGCCGCCGTAGTCGGGGCAACGGCAGATCAGATAAGATAAGGTGTGCCCACAGTGGATCTTAACACATGATTTGGACAGGGTTCTGGCACGTGATGATAAGGCACACATTTGTAAGAATGAACACAACAAGTAAATTACGAAGTAGAGGATCTAGTGACCCCAATGCAGGAAGGCGACCTTGCTTGGTCTCTCCCCGTCGGGACAGGAGGATAAATGCAGACTCGTGAGGAAAGGGGAGAGTTCAGCCAGGGAAATGTTCGTCAATGAACCTGGAGGCCTCCTCCGGAATCGTGAAAAAGAACACCTGGTTGGCATGCTCTATGCGGAGCTTGGCAGGGTAGAGCATGGCGTATTTGACTGAGTGGATCCGCAGCCTGCGCTTCACAGCCTGAAAAGTCTTGCGTTCGCGTTGGACAGCTGTGGAGAAGTCCGGATAGAGATGAATTCTGGCACCATCCAGTAGTAGCTCCCCTTTGAGTCTAGCGGCCCTGAGGAGGGCATCCCGGTCACGGAAATTCAGTACTCGGGCTATGATGGGCCGGGGAGGAGCCCCAGGTCTGGGTTTAGCCGTCAGGGCTCTGTGTGCCCGCTCAATAGCGAAGTGTGGGGAGAGCTTGGGAGAATCCAACAGTGAGACCAGTGTGCGCTCGACAAAGTCCTCCATCGGCTCGTGCACTTCGTTCTCGGGAACCTCGATGATGCAGAGGTTGTTACGCCTTGAGCGAGATTCCAAGTCCTCGTTCTTCTTCTCTACCTCAAGGACTCGATTGGAGAGAGCGGTGACCTCGGAGCGCAGGGCTCCCAATGCATCCTCGGCGGAACCGACACGTGTCTCGACTTCTGACACACGGCTGTCAGTCCGCTCGATATGGGCCTTAATAGAAGATATAGTACCATTCATGTCATCCAGTTTTGAGTGCAGTGCGGTGAAGCCCTCGCGAATGAAGTCAATCATATTTTGGGATTCCGGTACTGCATCCGGAGAAGGTGTGGCTGGGGTCTGTTCGCTGGTCTCCCCTGACGATCTCGACGCAGCCTTAGCAAACATGTTAATAGAGCTCTGTTTCCTCGCCCCTCCCTTGGTCATCCTGGCGATGTTGTAAGGCAAGTGGGGAGAGGGGGCGGCCCAGGCTCTATGTCGCCCGAGGTAGGGCGCAGAGTATGGCGCTAGACAGGGAGTGATGCAGGTGAAGCCGTGGCCGAGAATCCGTATAGATGCGGAGTTTGTGGGGCAGCCAACACACAGGGATTTTCCTCAACACCGCATTACCGCAGGAGGCGGGTTTGTGTCCTTTCTGTTATCAGAGAGGTACTGTAGCACACAAAGCAGACTGAGGGACCCACAAGCCCCCCCAGAGCCGATCAGCATGCCACGCAGTTAGTGCGACGACCACCAGCCCCGGCGAAGCCCACCGTCTCCCCAGATACGAAGCCGTGGTCACCAGCGCAGGCTAGAAGGGCCCAGTCAGTCCAAAGAGGCGCGGGGAGAAGTGTGAGGAGACCTCGGGGGCAGTAGATCCCAGGGTTGAAGGCAGAGGCGCCCAGCGAGCAAAATGTGAGCCTGGGCCCAGGTACGGGTAATTGAGAGCGAAGAGAGATGGGGGAGGTGCCTCCCGGCACAACACCCAGGCGGCAGAGAAGCTGCGGCCCCGAGCAGAAGACAGGTCAGGCAGCCGGTAGGTCGAAGGGCCCGGGCGGTGCAGCGCCAGCGAGATCGCAGCGGCCCTCCCCGAAGGCCACCCCGGAGGGAGACACCCGCAGCCCGCGGTGGTCAGTGGAGCGGGGGAATGAGATAAGACTCTGGGGGGGGCACCAGGATCAGTGCGGGCCGGGGGAGGCACCAGGCCCGGGGCAGGACTGGCGGCAGATGGGGCCAGAGGCAATTGGTCCTCGGCCCCGCGTGTGAGGGAGGTAAGGTGATGCCGCAGCCCAGGGCAAGTCCGCAGGGGCCCCCCCGGCACACGTACCTGCTCCGGTGCGCACCAGGCCGTGGGCGCCTGAGCAGGCCCGCGGCGCGCGGGCTGAAGAAGTGTCCCAGCCGCCCCCAGCTGCACTTCGAGGTTGGGGGGAGGCGGACTGCCACCCGGCAGCGTGCACCCGCCGAGGCGGGGGGGGGCAACGCCGGCCCTGGGCGAGCCCGTCCGCTCCACCAGAGGGTGAGTTTCTGCGCGGGAGCGCCACAGCCAAGTGGGGGTATGGTGCAGCGGCGTTCAGAAGTTGCGTCCCGGGGGTCCGATTTTTGACGGGATCCAGTCCGCTGGGTCCTCGGGGTGGCCGCTTCAAAAGCGCACGAGCCGGGAACGACTATCCAGTGTCCAAATGTGCCGTTTCAGGATTCCGAGATCTGCCGGCTCCGGAGCTCGAGACTCAGGCGGCCATCTTGCTCGGCGCTCAACAGCGCCCCCCGTACGCACAATGTTCTATTCTTGGGCTTCGTGCTGGCCTTACTATTTCACCTACGGATCCTCTATTTCCAAGTGATCTTCAGAGTTTCCCTTCTCCGGGTGGCCAAAGAGGTCTTGTATTAGTGTGTGCCATGCAGACAACTTGTGCGCAGTTTCACCTTCCCCTTTTGTCACTGCTCTTGTCCACACCACTGTCTCTGCCTGCGCCCACTTCTGAAAGGTCTGACCACCATGCCTCCACACGCGGGCCCTCCTTTGACTTCCATGTCATTGCTATCCGTTTCTTGGCCAGTATACTTATCAAATCTTTCATCTTTGCCAGATGTGAATCATGCTTACCCCCTCTCGAGAAGAGGCCCAGTAGGTACTTTTCGGGATGTTCCGCCTGGATTTGAAGTCCACTTCCCGCTATCTTAAGTCTGATCCCGTCCCAGAACTCCTGTATTACTGGGCAGGACCAGAACATGTGTACCATGTCCGCTTCTTCCGACGAGCAGCAAGGGCACCCACTCTGAGCTCCTGTATGGATTTTATTCATCTTCTTGGGTGTGAGATACGCTCTATGCGTTACGTATAGCTGCGCCTGCCTAAACCTTGCATTTCTGGATACCTTTTTTGGGTATCGTAAGGCCCTGGTCCATTCTTGATCGCTGAGGGGCCTCCCCAACTCCTCCTCCCAGCGCTGCCTTGTGTGTTTTTCCTGTGGGTCTTTGGCCTTCAGTAGCTGTTCATACAACCTAGGGGTTGTGTGCGTTCCCTCTGCAATGTCATACCATACATCTAATGCTGTTTCCTCGTCCTGGTCTTCCCAATCTGGCCATCTTCCCGTGATGTTTCTCAGCATGCCGGTATATAGGATGAATTGACCCATATCTATTTCGTATTCACCTACCATTTCGTGGAAGTCCGCCCACCTTCCCTCCCTTCTCAGGTCTCCAATTTGTGCTACCCCTTTAGCTTCCCAGTGTGCTCGGTATGTTGCTAGTGTATTTGTGTTCCCTCCCAGGAGACCCGCTGGGGGGATTTGCGTTGACTGCGGATCCTTTACCCCTTGGAGTTTCCACACTCTTTTCCATAAATCCACTGCGATGTTAAGCATGTTCGGCAGGGTTCTGAGCCGGGGTCTATCGAGCCATAGTATTTCCCTTAGGTAATACTGTTTCAATGCATGTTGGAAAATGCGAGTGCCTATTGTTTCGTCTTCCCCCAGCCATTTTACTGCAAATTGCAGCTGCCCCGCTAAATAGTACTTCTCAAAGTCCAGTAGTCTGATACCCCCTTCTTCGTAGTCCTTCTGGAGGGTCCTTATTGCGATCCTATTTCTCCCCCCCCCATAGGAATGAACGGGTTATTGTATTTAGTTTGGTGAAAAAGGCCCTGGGTATGTTGTATGGGATGTTCGTGAGGAAGTATAGTAGGGGGGGCAGCACCACCATTTTCAGGACGGCTGCTCTTCCCATCATTCCCAGTGGTAGTGTCCCCCAGAAAGTCATTGACCGCTGCGTTTTATCTAGAGCGACGAGCGTGTTGGATGCATGGGTATCAGCGGTATTATGATGTATCCCTATACCCAAATATTTAAAGGTGCGGGGTGCCCACGTCAGACCTAGGTCCGGCAAACAATGGGGGGGGACGTATTTCAGTCCTGCCAAGGGGAAGAGGAGAGACTTCTCTTTATTAATCGCTATGGTTGAAAGCCTAGTGTACGCTCCGATCGCCTCTAGGAAGCAGGGTAGGTTAGTGGTTGGCTCGAGTACGAATAGGAGCATATCGTCCACGTATAGCGAGATTTGGTGGAGCACCCCATCTATGTCCAGTCCGGTGTCTCTATATTCTGCTCTAAGGAATACCGCAAATGGCTCTAGAGCCAGGATATATAACATTGGCGATAGCGGGCACCCCTGCTTGGTTTCCCTATGTATCTTCCACTCCTCGGAAATGAATCGCCCCGTTTTCACCCTTGCTCTGGGTTCCCTGTATAGTAACCTGATCCACCGGAGGTACCCCTCCCTGATACCAAACTGGGCGAGTACACCCATCAGCCATTCCCAACGCACTGAATCGAAAGCTTTGACAGCGTCCAAAGACACTATTACACTCTCGTCTTGCAGTCGATTTGTCTCATCTATCACATGGTGAAGTCTGCGGAGGTTCCAGGACGTGTTCCTTCCCGGAACGTAGCCCGTTTGGTCCGGGTGGATCAACGTGGATATTACCTGTTTTAAGCGGTTGGCTAGGACTGCCGTTAATATTTTGGCATCCTGATTAATAAGGGATATTGGTCTATAGGAGGCGCATTTCCTGGGGGGCTTCCCTGGTTTGAGAATCGGGACAATTATCGATTCCGACAGGCTTGCCGGGAGACGCATGGTTTCATATGCGTCTTGGAATGTCTCAAGCAATTTCGGGGCAATGGCGCTCTTGTACGTCTTGTAGAATTCCCCCGGAAGCCCATCCGGGCCCGGGGTTTTGCCGGTGGGAAGCTCTGCGATCACCATCTCTATTTCTTCCACCGTTAGGGGTGCATCCAGCAGCTGGGCCTGTTCCTCCTCCAGCCTCGGCAACCCTATTTCTACCAATGCATCTGTTATGTCCTCCGGGTCTATTTCCGGATTCGGGGCGTACAGTTGCTCATAAAAACGCACAAACATTGCGTTAATGTGCCCTTGGTCCCTGATCTCTGCCCCGGTGTGATCTTCTAACACCGTTATGGGATCTTTTTTATTCTCTTGTCTGGTAAGCCAGGCCAGGAGCCTGCTAGGTTTATCCCCTTCCGCGTGTAACCGCTGTAGGTACCTCCCATAGTTTAGACTCCCTAGTTTTTCCCAGAGCAACATACATTTAGTCCGCAGCTCTATCAGCTCTCCAGGTTCCTCCCCCTCTAATCCTGCTCCTTGTTCTCTCAATTCGATCACCCTCTCGAGTTCATTCAGTTCCCTCATGGCCGCCCCCGTCAATCCTCCTGTTTTGCCTATTGCCGCTCCCCTTATTACCACCATGAATGCGTCCCATAATACAGCGCCACTCTCAACGCTGCCCTCGTTTTGCTCAAAATAATCATCGATCACCTCGCAGAGGTGTTCCTCAAACCCACCCTCCCTCAGGGCCTCTGCTCGAAGTCGCCACGTTGGGATAGGGGCTTTCCTATTGGTGTGTGCCTATGTCGCCACTACTGGGGCATGATCAGAGAGTGTGCGTGCTTTAATGGTGATTCCCGTGATATCTTGTAGTGATTCCCTGCCCACGAATATGTAGTCTATACGTGTAAATGTTCCATGTGGTGCGCTGTAGTGTGTATAACCCCTCACCTCCCCATGTACCTGTCTCCATACGTCTTCTAGCTGTAGCTGGTCCAGGATCCTACACAGTTCTTTGGCT
Organism: Ambystoma mexicanum; assembly: GCF_040938575.1. Classification (NCBI taxonomy): domain Eukaryota; kingdom Metazoa; phylum Chordata; class Amphibia; order Caudata; family Ambystomatidae; genus Ambystoma; species Ambystoma mexicanum. Next base: position 948,946,675 of record NC_090933.1, on the reverse strand, counting down.
GGAGGCGCCAGCTTCTTGTATTTATTATCAGATCTGTCGAGGAGGGGATTCAAGGTGCAGTTGAAGTTGCCGGCCCAGATGAACGTCGCCTCCCTATATTGCGCTAACTTGGGCGCTAGCTTTCTGAAGAAGTCTGTTGCATCAGTATTCGGTGCGTAGGTGTTGACCAAGCATGCCTCCTTGTTTTCTAGCATGCCATGCACCAGTACCAGCCGTCCCTCTGTGTTGGTCTCCTGCTTGAGTAGCTGGAATGGGACCCCCGGGGCAATTCATATTAGTACACCTCGTGCATAACTTGAATATGTGGCGCTGTAAATCTGTCCTCCCCATTTCTTGTCCACCTTGGCCTGCCTGTCTCTTGTGAGGTGTGTCTCCTGTAACATCGCTATCTTGATTTTCATCCGGTTTAGCCAGGCATAAACCCTAAGTCTCTTGACATACGCATTGCGTCCTCTCACATTCCAGGTAGCTATCGTCAGTTCATCCGGTTCCATGATCTCCTTTGTTTGCTTGGCTTCATTGTCCCACTGCCATGTCCTTGCACCCTGTGCTTTATTCCTCTCGTGCTCATCTCCCTCGGTGTCCTGGTCCCGGATCTATGCCTCTTGATGCAGCGGCTGCTGCTGTCACATGGGTCCTGTCCCATGTTGCTACGGTAACTTATTGTCTGTATTATTTCAGTGTTCTTTGCAATAGTCCTTCCGTAGTTTGTGCCTTGTACTGTCCATTCACTCCATTCAACGTCCATAACTTCAACAAAAACTGAAAAACTAACGCCCAGCCACCCTCCCCCTGCTCGGGCTCCACCACTTCTCTCGCCATGCTCCTGTAATGGGCGCAGACTCATTGCAGCGTGATGCCTTAAAACTGACATCCAAACTGATAGTTCATTCTTCTCGGGGGCGCCGCCTCTCTCAGCCAATGCAGCTAAAGTGGGGCTGATTGCTCCTCCATGCTTACTGCTAGCTTCTTTTAACTTACGTAATGCTTATTTTCTTGTTCCAGGTTGCCTTTATTACTTCTCATCGGGGTCTATTTCCAGGATTATTAGCGTTTCTCTGCCTCACCTGGGGGAAGCCTTGTGTGTCCATCCAACTGTGGGCCTCAGTGGAGTTGAAAAAACATGTTTTGCCCTGGTGTATCACCTTGAGTTTAGCCGGGAACAGGAGCATGTATCTCACCCCCGCGGTCCTGAGGCGTTCTTTTATTTGGCCGAACTGTGCTCGTTGCCTCTGTACCATGGCTGTGTAGTCCGGATACATTGTGATCTTGGAAGAGTTCCTGATGATTTCCCCCCCTCCTTGAGAACGCTAGTATTTTCTCCCTGTCTTTGTAGTTCATGATCCTAGCAATCATCGCTATCGGGGGGGCACCCGGTTGGGGTCTTCCAGTCAGGGCTATGTGTGCCCTTTCTACCACAAAGCTCTGGGATAATGCACCTACTCCGACCTCCTGGAGGAGCATGTTCTCGACGTATTCAGTGGGGTCTTTGCCCTCCTCACCTTCCGGAATTCCAATTATGTGAATGTTGTTCCTCCGCGCTCTCCCCTCTGCGTCGTCTGCTCTCCTTTCTAGAACCTTAATTCTCTGTAGTACCTCCGACATCTGTGACTGCGTAACCGCAACCCCCGTCGTATTTTGCTGCACCTGCTGTTCCGTCGCCGTCACTCTTTCTGTTAGGTTCCTCGCGTCCTGGCGGAGAAGGCCCACATCTACCATTAGCGTATCCAGTTTATTTTCTAGGGATGCTTTCAGGGCCCCGATTGCTGTGTCCATTTTGTTTTCGAGCAATTCCTTCATGGAGGCGATTGCTTCCAGTATCGTCCCTTCGTTGGCGGCTTCCACTGGGCGCGACGTGTCATCCGCGGCTGCTGCTTTGTCCGCCGATGGCGACAGTTTGTGTCCGGACGCCGTCGTGAAAGTCTCCATGCTTACTTGCTTGGTTTTCCTCACCGCTTTCTTGTTCGGCATCGCGGGGGTGCCGCCCTCTGCCTGCGTCGCCGGTACCAGTCTTGGCTGCGCTACACGTGCCGTAGCCCCTGCTTCTTCCGCCGCCCTGCTCCCGGTGTTTTACGGGATTATTGCACTCTTCCGGCGGGTGTATTCATTAGGCCCTCGTTGCGGGCGTCGCTTCGGGTTCGGGCCTTCCCGTGCCTGCTGCTTATGTCGCCTCACTGTGTCAGGGGCCTTCCCGCTTCCACGTCCCACTTCCACCGGCCGCGCCGGTCTCCAGGTCGCGGGGTTGACTCAGGCTCAGGTCTACCCCGCACTGGTTTCTTTGTTATGCGCGTGATGTGTCCCTCTCTCGTGGATTCACCGGTTCATTCTGTATTAAGCTGCCGGGGTCCTCCCACAGCTCGCGCGTCTGCCATTTTGATTTCGCAGGGCGATTCCCCTCTGACGGTCTATCTCCTTTTCCACCGCCCGGCTTCCTCCGGAGGCTTCGCCGGGTGGGCAGCGGGTGTTCCTGTCTCTGTGAGGAGACTTTGGCGGTCTTCTGGAACCAATTTATGCTAGTTTTTATCAGATTTTGTCAGGATCGCTCCAGAGCTCCACGGGTGCCCGTCTCGCTACATCGGCCGCTAAGCCACGCCCCCGGTTAAATTCAACCTTTTGTCTGAGGGTGGTATGTAGTTGAGAACTTGTAAGTAACTCCAGAGGTTTTCCACATGGCCTTCATGTAGTGGGACATAAAATTTGACCCCCTGTCAGAGATTACATCCTTAGGAAACTCAACCCTGGTAAAAATACCAAAGAGGGCCTTAGCCAAAGCCTGAGCTGTAACAGTCCTCATAGGAATTGCCTCAGGGTATCTAGTAGCATGGTCTACTACAACAAGGATAAACCTTTTGCCTGAGGAGGTTGGAGGATCAAGGGGACCAACAATGTCAATCCCTACTCTCTCAAATGGGACTCCCACTACTGGGAGAGTCACTAAAGGTGCCACATTCTTGGAACCAACCTTACCAGAAGTTTGGCAGGTGTGGCAGCTCTTGCAAAACGTATCTACCTCAGCCGCTATCTTTGGCCAATAAAAGTACAGTGAGAGCCTTTCATTGGTCTTCTTGAAACTCAAGTGACCAGCCAAAGGAATCTCATGGGCTAGTTGCAAGAACTGTAGTCTGTTTTCTTGAGGCACTACAAGTCGCTTGTAGTCTCCAGGTGCAGACTCATTCAGTTCACTGTAGAAGAGGCCATCTTCCCAGTGCAACCTATACTCCCCAGACTCTTGCCCATCAGCCTGAGAAGCTCCCTGGTGGCGATGACCTTCCAGAGTTGGACATTCTCTTTGTCCTTTACTGAAGTCTGCCCTGTTGGGTCCACCTTCTGCCAGTAAAGACTGCAGCTCAGGATGGTCAACAGGATCCAGATCTCCAATAAGTTCTTGGCCTTCTACTAGCTCTTCTTCAGAGTCTAGTTCAACCACACAGGGTTGTACCTCCCTCCAGCCTCAGCTGGAGGTGGAGTTACAGGTGTAACTTTGAAGAACCTAGGGGAAGTCCTTGTTGGAAGCACTGGAGCGCTTGCTGCTGGCTTCTCCTTAGAAGTCTTGGGTTGCCCCTTGGCTTCTATTGGTTTAGAGACTGCAGTAAGTAGTTCCAGTGGAGAAGGAGTGATATCTTTCTTCATCATCTCCAGAGAAGAACCTCTTATGGTTTTCTCTCTTGCAGGTCTGGTTAGCTCCTGTAACCTTTTACTAGGAGGTCTGGGGGTGTGTGACACTACTCCAAGAGTTTTCAGGTCATTTCCCAACATAACCCTTCCTGGTACCTCACATTGTACACTGACAGGTATCTTCACAGTCATATCATTGCACTGGATGAGAACTGGTAATTGGGGAAGCATCTGTACAGGCCCTCCAGCTAACTTGGTGAGTTGTTTGGGTGCCTTAGCAACATCCTCTGCCTTGAAAAATGATTTGTCCACCACAGTTATGTTTGCCCCAGTGTCCCTAATGGCAGGAGTCTCCTGACCATTCACCTGGACACTGTCCTTATAACACTCTTTAGTATTATCTGGGATAGAATTATACACATCGAAATTCTGTTGCTCCCACAACCCCAGGGACACTAAAGAAACACTGGCTGAAACTAGAATGGGATCATCAGCCAGTAGTAGAAAGTTTCCACTGGCCATTTGTACTTCCTCCTCTGGAGCGAAGGCTAAGGAGACAGTGTGGACCCCTGAACGTTTACCCTTACGTCCGGGATCCCCTTTCACATGGCCAGTAGAGCTACAAACATAGCATTTACCAAATGCTTTTTGGAATGGTGGCTTGTTCTGACCTCCTTCTGGTTTGGCACCAGAAGGTACACTAGCCTGATTGGGTTTCCCTTGTGGCTTACTCTTATTGTTTTGTTTGGGGCCCTCTTTGGGATTGGAATTATTAGAATTCTCTTTGGAGCCCTTTTTAGGCTGTTTCCCCTCATCCTTTTTCTGAGTTGCCCCATAGTCCTTGTGAGCAGCCCTGTTGCCCATCCACAAGTCAGCAGCCTTAGCTAGCTTCCTGGAAACTAATTCCTTTGAATCAGCCAAGTGCTGTCTGAGCTCAGGAGAGCAGGCATCATACATTGAGTCCAGCATCACAAGATTCTTCATTCCCTCATAAGTGTTCACCCTGTAACCCTTAATCCATCCCTCTAAATTCTTCAAACTTTCACTCACACAGGTAGCCCAATGGGTACCATCATGCTTTTTGAGGGTCCTAAACCTCTTAAGGTACTGGGAAGGGGTCTTCCCAAATCTAGCTATTAAAGCTAGCTTCACACATTCATAATCCTTCTTATCCACCTCCCACAACTCCATTACCTCATCAGATGCAACAGAGGGGGAGCCTAGAGAACAACCAAGGAAGTAACTCATTCCCTGAGATGTCCTGGAGCCCATGAGTATACTCAAACATAGCCAACCAATCTAACACATCCAACCTAGGCTCATACATACCCACAATCTCTTTAGGCATCCGGGGTCTTTTGGGACTGGAACTCCTAGAGGATCCGGAGAGAGAAGCATTTTCAACAGACAATTTCTTCATCTCTACCTCATGCTTGAGCTCCATTTCTCTGAGCCTTAGTTCTTGGTTTAGTTCTTGGTGCCTTTGTTCTGCTTGAGCATTAAGTCTCTTAAACTCCTATTCAAGCTTCATTTTCTCTAGTTCAAGACATTGAGGACTAAATGTGGGACCTGGCAAAGGTCCAGTAGGTACAGCTGGTAGAGCAGACAGAGGCCCAGGGGGGACAACTACCGCAGCCTCACCCTCCTCTTCTGACTCTGCCTCAAGATTGTCAATACTTTGATCAATATCAATATCATCACTGTTATCTATATTTGCTGGGGTGTAGGCTCCTCTGAACCACTACCCAGACTTTGATTTGCTAACAATCTTTCTATTAGCTCCATTTTCTTGCCCTTAGTCAGGATATTCTTATGCTTACAGAGAACTCTTAAACAATCAGCAGTTTTTGTAGCAAGGGACTCTTGACTATAACTTTCTATAGTTGACAGGTTAGAAAATAAACTTTTTAGTGCTAAACTTTGTGGTTAGTTGCACTAAGGTATTTAAAAGCACACTAAAATGTATACTTGATACATATCCCACCGCTCTACACCAGTGTTAGGCAGAAACCTGTGCAGTTCCCTTAGGGACCACTGCAAAAAGTTTAAGACCACAGGAGTAAGCAGTAAACCCAATTTGTAGCAGTCTGCAAAAATGTCACTTATCTTATGGCAGCAAAAAGAAAGAGGAAAGGACCTGGGCACAAGGGTGCTTATACAGGAGGCTACCCTCTGATAGGCGCAGAGTCGGGAGGATTGGACTACCAAAGACATGAGTATCATGGGACTAGTAGTTCCCGGGTGATTACAGTGATCACACGCAGATGTGAAACAAACGTTTAAACTGGTCCATTTTCGTTTTCCATAACTGTGGTTTTGTAAGAACATAAATGTACAGTATTAAAGTTAAATTTTAAAGTGCTGGTGTGGCAGCAAATAAAAGAAAGTAAAGCATAAAGCTCGCCTCCTTGTCTTTAATAGAATGAAGACTTCCTGAGCTGATAGCGTGGGCAATCTTTATTGGTAGCAGTCTGCACCACACAGATTTACTTGGTAGCTGTGGCTGAGCAGTCAGACCTCTCTCAAGAAGAGTTAGGCAGTATATAGAGTATACACAATAGGGCTATAAATACAGTAGAACAAGCAAACACTGACCAGATCTTTGGTATAAAAGTATATAATTATTTATTTAAAAACACACTTATGAAAATACACTGGCACTAATATATCAAGCAAGTTCAAACACAGTCACTATAAGTATATACACCTCCCTAGTTAATTATTCGACAAGTCTAGGTTAAGACACCACTTATTAGCAAAACAGGGGTGAGCGCGTAACCGTAGATGCCACTCCAATAATTTGTTTAAAAAGGGAGAGAAAAGACAGAGTATGGAAATAACACAGTACCAACACATTTAAGAAACCACAGCATGTCAAGAAAGGCAGGCTCTACTGTAGAGCCAAAATTTCATAGGCCAGGCCCACTCTTGGAGAGAGCAAGGCGGAATGTGCCCATGATCACACAGTGGTAATGCATTCAAAGTCTTTGCAGAAAAGGTCAAAAAGAGGTTGGAGCAGTTCAGAAAGGCAAAGTTAGCAGGTCTGAGGTCAACCCAGTTGGAAGGTCAAGGATTTACGGGACACCTTGGACAATCCGTTGCAAGGGAGACCTGGCGGGACACAGTACCTGAAATGGTGAGAAAGCTCCAGCGGTGGCAGTTGTTCCTGGCAGCGGGTGCAAGTCGTGGCTTCGACCAGAGAAAGAGATGATCTCGACGAGGAAGAAAGCTGGAGGTCGTTGCACTGCCAGGGAAGAAACCAGCCGCGGAGTTCCCGATTAAAAGGTACAACCCTTTTATTCGCGGTTAGTGGTGAAGCGTGGCTTTCCGGCCGCCGGGGTGCTTGGCACGGGCGATTCGACCATGAGCTGTTCAGGAAGGCGAAAAAGGCGAACTGGTTGGTCCCACCTGCTCAAAGGGAAGAAGACTCTCCTGGAAGAAGATCTCCTCTGTTGTCGGGGAAGTGGTGAGTTCGTACAGCAGGGCTCCACCAGTGGTGTCGTCGTTGTAGATGGCTCAGCTTCTCCCCTCTTCGGATTCTTTAGGTCATGTGGCGACTTCTGAAGTTCCAGTCCCCAAAGCCCTGCTTTTATGAAGAAAACCCCCCATTCAACAGCCTAGCTGTCACTCAAACATGCTAAGTGGTGAGCCGGGCGGCTCACCACTGGGCCAATCACACGAGTGCGACTTGAGTTGCCAAGGCAACTCAGTCCAGGGTGCCTAATCCCCCTCCCACACATCCTGTAGACCCCAGACAGAGTGGCACCATTTGGAGGGCTTCTGTGCAGAAGCCCGCCAAAAAGTGGAAAAAGGGCTCGACTTGGGTTAGAGTTTCAGAGGCAAACACAAACGCCGAGTCCTGGCAAAAAGACCCAACCGGGGAATTAATATTAAATAAATAACCCAGCGGTATCTTTAACATTGAACCAAAAAGTGGTGCGTTTAATATCAATGGGAAAATCCCATAAGAAATATTCCGGTGGAATATTTCACTTGGTATCCACTGCCACCAGCCAGAAACTCGACAAGGGGGGACTGGACAGTGCCCCCTTCGAAAACAGACCCAGGGGCAATCGAATTACCCCTACCAGTTCTTCCACAATATGATGGTTTGTACTGGTTCTGTTCACAATTTAAGACTAGTAAAGCCAATGGTGACTTTACATGCCCTGGGAGACAGTAGTCTATGTTTGGGGGTCACATTGACACCCCTGTGTTACTGCACTGAGGGTGCTGTGTAACACACATACCAAAAACACATGAAGCCCTATGGAGTAAAAGACCCCATAGCCCATAAAACACATTCACAGTCAAAGGACATTCTCAAAGCATGCCTAAGAGTGGGAGAAAAAGAGTCTCACTCTTAGCAGAAGAAAAAAATAAACCCCAAAAATCCAGCAAAGCTGCTGGGGGACTCACTAGGTTTGGGAAATTAGCTTTAACAGAGAACTCTCCCTAACAGCTATGAACGCTAAAATGTCAGCATTCAAGAAGAAGCTGGAGCTTTGTAGGAGGAGGGTTAATGTCTGCATTCCGATGCGTTTACATTATTAGCAGATCCTCTTGAGGAGGCGGAGTATGATCTTTTCATTTGTTGCCGAACTAATGGGAAACCATCTCAGAACCACTCTCAAAAGTACTTTCCAGAGGACAATTGCATCAATGACTGAGTGGTTCAGCCTTTCCTAGCAGACATAAGGGCTCGCCCACTTCCCAGTACACATCCAGGAGGAACTAACCGAACTTCAAAGTGACCACCTACTGGAGAGCCAATTCAAAAAATGGTCCTTGGGTGGATTTTGGCAAAATGCAGTTTTCTTCATTATCCAAATGCACAGTCAATGTACTGTTACGTTTCAGCTCCTTGTACTTTTCCAATTGAACCCAATAATGATGGCTGGCTGCTGAAAGGCAGGCCTACCCTTCACACTAGTTCTCCAGTATGCCACTGTCCAACTGGCAAGTGACTGCATTGATAGTAATCAAGTTGTTGTACTTAAGTATGTCCTACGTTACTGTAGGAAATAAATATCCAACGCTACTTTTAGTGAAGTCCCCTGTAGCAAAAAACTCTGAATGCTGTGTTTACAAATATTTGCCCTCTAATTAATTTGAGTTATTGCAAGCAATGATTTTGAAAGAATTTGTTGTTTGGCACCCACATATCCATTTGGCACCATTCTAAACCAGATAAACGTTTTGGGGTCCATGTGTATAGAGGGACCCAAGCCAGGTACCTTTTTCTTAGGAAGGGCGCGGGGGTCAAATAAGTTTGAAGACCAATCTTGCTATCAAAATGGGTTTTTTATTTTTTAAAAAAAGGCAAAAAACCCTATTGTTATCTTGCTGCCACCGCTCACTGGGTACGAGCAAAATCATTCCAGTGCTTTACTGTGAAGGAAAGAGTTGCACGGACCCAGCAATAGTGAAGATTTGACTCTGTCTGCTTAAGAACATTGCAGTGTCGCATAGCCCCTGTGAGAATGTCTATTATACAAAGAGGGCACAGTGCTTGTCCTTTTCAATAAGTTGCCCAGACAGCTGCATGCCAGTGCACAGACACCCGCTGGCATAGATTTCCCTTGTGTGGGGATTGTTGATGTGTGACTTGTGGGAAGCGTGTGTGACTTTCGCAGCATCTTTAATATTGCTTAATTCTGAAGCAGGGTGCCAAGTGCTAAAGTTTTGTTTGGCTGGCGTGAAGGCTGGCTAAGTTTTGAAGTGTGTGGCAGACTGAGCCGCTGTGTGGTACGGGGTGTGCTGCACACACCGCCAGGTGTAGACTCAGGCTGGGGATAGTTGAAACACCCTGATGAATGATTTCTTTGATTCCTCCTTTTGGTGGCACCGGGTGCTTTGGGTTTAGATTTGCTGTTGTGATTCTGCGCACAGAGAATGGTTGCAGAAATTGGCTATCCAAGCTCTCATAAAGAAGGGAGAGAAAAAGACTCCTCTAACCAACAGTGGACAGATGCCCCCCCCATCTATTTATTTCTCTTAACAATGCTTGCAACCTGATCGTTGCTTTCACTTAAGCCATTGAACACCAGCCAACTAAAAAAAAGTGGCATCCATTAATTGTCCAACTGAAATTGCATTAAAGGAGAGTCTCGACGCCCTCTCCCCTTAACCCCCCCTTCCCCTTCAAGCTGGGGAAGATTGTTGAGATTTGTGTAATGTGAAAAGTGTACAGGGCAGGTACTCTGTGACGTTCAAGGTCAAAGTACCCCTAAAGAGGTTCTGTAAAGCTGCCCCCCATCAAAAGCAAACTGTCTGGCATTCAAAGACTCATTTTGTATTGTAATGCTTTTGAATATCATTTGTTCACTGCTGGAAGTTACAGATGCTATACCCGTGAGGCAGAGCTTTTTACGCCATTTTTATTTTTAAAACTTTTATTTATTAAGAGAGCAGCTTCATAGCAAGACCATTTACATAAACATATCGTTGTGGTTTAAGCATAGTTCTGTTACATATATGCACATAGCAGACAGGCAAATATCGCAAATCAAGGCGAGGATATAGGTATTACATCAACGTCAGGCATCAAATTACACAAATATAGGCGCAACAGTGTCCATATGTCCTTGGGACGACAGGGTGTCGGGACCGACAGTACAAAGAGTTCCTCATCATCATTTACCATACATAAGTCTTTCAGGAAATTAGCTCGGGTTGGTCCAGTTGCGGATTTCCAGCATTTCAGGATACATCATTTGGCAACAATACATGAAATATTAAATAGTCGCCTTGTGGTTTCCTTCACTTTACCGATGTCCCCAAACAAATACTTCAAGGGGGACAGGGTCCCCGGGATCGATGTTATTTCCTCAAGGAGTCCCGCCACCTCCCGCCAAAACTCCACAATCAAGGGGCATGACAAGTACATATGATAGGTTACAGCATTAGGGGCATTACATTTTGGACAGGACCTTGTACAGTTTTCTACAAATTTGACTAGTTTAGCAGGGGCATAGTGCAATTGATTTAAGATTCTGAATTGTATCAGCCGGAGCCCAGAATTCATTGAAACAGATTTAGTAAGTTGACAGTAAAGGGACCATCTGATGTCGTCTATCAGGGTGCCCGTGTCATGCTCCCAGGTCTCTTTAATTGTGTTACGTGAAGTGGAATGTGTCTGTACCAGGGAGTATAGCATCGAGACCCCCTTGCCATGACCATCTGTGGACACCACAGCTCTAATGCATTCATGTGTCTGGGGTTCCAGTGGAAATGTTGGCCATCTAGCAGCGAAAGCAGCCCTCATTCGGTGGAACTGAAAGCGTTTAAGCTGGCCCCCTCCCACCGAATCAGTAAAGTCTGTAAGTTCACAGAAAGTGCCATCCGGGAACATGTCCCGCATCTTGAAGAGCCTATTGGGGTCCCATGATTGCTGAAGGGCCTTGTCGAAGGTTGGGGAAATGCTAGGGAAATTCCAAAGGGGAACCTCTGGGTCGTAGGGGGCCTCCGGGCAGCGTGTTTTTCAAGGAGTTTATGTGGGGCTGTGTCCTCGGGGTCGAACCAATGCTTCGCAAATTGTGCCTGTGCAGCTAAATAATACAGTTCAAAGTCAGGGACAGCAATACCGCCCTATGCATATGGTTCCACCATTTTAGCCCACCCTAGCCATCTTCCCATTCCAAATAAAGGAGGAGGTGAGTGACTTGAGTTTCGTAAAAAAGGGCTTACCGGGCCAAATCGGGATGTTGTTGAAATAGTATAGACATTTGGGCAGAACCACCATTTTCAGTAGTGCCACTCGACCGTATAAGGACAGCGGAAGATTAGCCCACAACTGGAACTTGGTGGTCAGGTTTAGCAATAGTTCACCGTGATTTTGTGTGTATAGCGTTTGTTTGTCCCTGGTTACCATGATTCCCAAATAGCGTACCTTAGTAGGAGCGGGCTTAAACCCCCTTATCTCGGATAGGTCTCCAGTATTCGGGGTCAATGGAAATATTTCGGATTTCGGGACGTAGATTTTGTATCCCGAATAATCAGAGAACTCATGTATGTCTGACATTATGTATTACACGTTCTCCTGTGGGTTCCGGACAAACAATAGGGTATCGTCCGCGTATAGTGTTATGATCTGTGGGGGACCAGTCATCCTGAGACCTCTATGTGGGTGGTTCTTACGGATATATTCAGCCATTGGTTCTATGGTAAGTGCGAAAAGGATAGGTGAGAAGGGACAGCCCTGTCTAGTTCCCCTATGTAGCAAGAATGTGGAGGCTAAGGCATTATTGGTTAGAACTTTGGCAGACGGCTGAGTATACAATAGCTGCACACATTTAATAAAGTATTGACCGAGGCCAAACCGCTCGAGCCCCAGAAAGAGGTATGTCCAGGAGACAGAGTCGAAGGCCTTTTCAGCGTCTAATACCACAACCGCCGCCTTTGCCGTCGGATCGATCTGTGCCATCTCGCCAAACAGACACCTTAAGTTCAGGGCTGTGGATCTAGTTGGAATAAATAAAGCCAGCCTGGTCTGGATGTACCAGGATTGGCATTTACGGCAGGAGTCTGGTGGCTAATAGTTTAGTGAAAATCTTTGCATCTGTGTTTATTAAGGAAAGGGGTCTGTAGGAGGCCATGTCTTGTGCCGGTCTACGGTGTTTCAGGAGGACCGTGATAATTGCTTCCCGCATTGACTCCGGGAGGACACCTCGGTCCATAGCCTCCTCCCACACTTTCAATAGTAAAGGGGCTAATTCGTCCTGAAATTCCTTATATAATTCGGAGCTCAAGCCATCTGAACCGGGGGCCCGACCACCGGACAGAGATTTAATAGCTGCGATAAGTTCCTCGACTGTAATAGGTTGATCCAGTATGCTTCGTGTCTCGGGGGTTAATGTTGGGAGGTCTAGGTCATCCAGGTACCTGAATGTGTCTTCCTTGGTTTTTACATCGTGATTGGAATATAGAGAGGAGTAGAAGTCAGCGAATGTGGAGTTAATGGCCCTCATTCCGAGTTAGGACTACACCATGGAGTAAATAGCTCCATGGTTGGCAACCATGGAGCTATTTACTCCATGGAATACCGGCATGGTGAATGGAGAAATTTCCGGTCCATTCCATGGTTGGATGGACCGGTAATTCCCCATTCACCATAGCCCTTCCCCATCCCCATTTCTGCCCCCATAGGGCTCAATGGGAATGGGGAAGGAGGTAATTACGGCACCGTAAATTACGGTGCCGTAATTTACTCCAAGGTCACTTTGCGGGTCCCGTAATTTACTCCTGCTAAAAGCAGGAAGTAAAGCGGTACCCGCAAAGGGAACTCGGAATACGGAGGTAAGGGATTACCGCCATCGGTGCCCTTAAAGGCGCCGGTAATCCCTTACCTCCAACCTCGGAATGACCCCCAATGTCTTGTTCTTTATTAACCGTTACTCCAACGGTGTCTGTATGCTCACGATCGGATTGTGTTGTCTATCGGCTCTAATAATATTGATCAGGTAATTTGCCCGCCTTATTACTTTCCCCGTATCTACGAGCTTTGGCTGGGGCAGACATGTATAGGACTTCCTATTGGTCAACTAGTTGAATTCCTTTAGTGTAATGTGGATTTTCAACAGGGTTTCCTTATCGAGTTTGGTGCTATATTCAGTTTGTAACAAGTCTATTTTGACTTTGGCTATACCCAGTTCCCTTCGCACAGATTTCAGCATACCCGTGGACTTGCCCAGTATGGTTCCCCGAAACCAGACCTTGAATGCCTCCCACAGGGTAGCATAGGTGCTCACCGAACCCTCATTTAGTTCCAGAAATTCCCCGATTTCAGTATGTAGGGCTTCACAGATATGGGGGTCTCTCAGGATTGTGGGGGGCATCCTCCATCTTCTAGCCAGAGGTGGAGTGTCACCTAGGTTAATGTCGAGTGTTATCGGTGATTGATCTGAGAGGGTGCGGGGGTGTATTTCGCAGCCAGAGACCGTTCCAGCTAGGGACGAACTAATAAGTCAGTAATCTATGCGCGAGTGGGAATCGTGGACGGACGAATTGAAGGTACATTTCCTCTCATATGGGTGTAATGTACGCCAAGCATCTATTATATCGGTCTGTTCCATCAATTGTTTCATGACCAGTGCGGCTTTGGATGGAGCCCTAAGGGTGGCTGACGATCGATCTAGGGATTGGTCGAGTATTGTGTTAAAATCTCCACCCCAGATTATTTGTGCCACCTCGACGTGGACAGCATATCCAGTATTGTATAGTAAAATTGCGGGTCATCTACGTTGGGTCCATATGTATTAATCTGTATTATCTGGCGCCCCGCTATCTCCCACCACACTAGTGCGTGTCTACCTTGTGGGTCTATCTTACTAGAGTGATGTTTGAAGCACAGCTTGGGATGTATGAGTGTCAGTAATCCCCTACATTGAGTTGAGAATTCTGTGTGCTATCTGTGGGGGCCTCATCGTGGCAGGAACTTGGTGTTAACACTACCCAATGCATCTGTTTCTTGTATGAGATGAATATGGGGGTTATGGTGCACAATATATGCTGCAATCTTCCTCGCTTTAACCGGGTTGTTAAGCCCTCGGATGTTCCAGGATAGCAGTTTAATGTTTAAGCCTTTATTAGCCTGTGTCATAGTCGTACCTAGAATCGACCGTTTGCCTGTTGCATTGCCACATTCCCAAGTAGTGCGGGTTCCCCGCTACAAAACAGCTCTCTGATTTTAACGTTATAATTTCCACAAACAGTCCTGGCATATTGCCAGGGGTAACCCTTTCTCGATTTCCCCACCAACCCCCACCCGCATCATCAAGCCCAACCGATGATGTATCCCTTGAACCATAATTTGGGAAGTCTCCTGGGGGTGTAAGCTGTACTCACGTGGCCGCCAACCAAGGGAGCTCACGGCCCTACTTCAAACAAGTAGTGATCAGGGCCACCTCGCCGCCCACAGCTTTTAACTTTATATCAGTGGGGTATGAATGGAAGCCTGTCAGCCGGCGGGGTCTTCCGGTTCCTCAGCGGGCTGGGGTGGCAAACTCTGGTTTATTGCCCAGTCACGGGCAGGAAGGGGGATGGAGGCTTCGACATATGACATGGCCTCCGTGGGATTTTCAAAGAAATGTGCTCGGCCTCCGTGTTGAATTCTCATCTTTGCTGGGAAGATGAGCGCATATGGAATATGGCATAGTCTCAGTTATTTCATAACTGGTTCATAGGACCTTCTTAGTGTTTGCACATTTGTCAAAGTCCGGATATATATATATATATATATTCTGTTGTTCTCGTAAAGTGCCTTTTTCCCTGGATACTCTCAGGATAGCGTCTCTGTCCCTATAATTGAGGAGACGGGCAATTATCGCGCGGGGTGGTGCACCAGGTCTGGGAGGAGGTGCTAGGGTACGGTGGGCACGTTCCACAAGGAAATGGTCTGAGAAGGTGTCAGGGCCCAGAAGGTCTTTCAGGAGGGTTTCCACTTGGCGTTCCATGGACCCCCTGCCAAAGGTTTCGGCCACCCCGACCAGACGGATGTTATTTCTTCTGGACCGAGATTCGAGGTCCTCGCGTTTCTTTAGGGTTTTTTGGAGGTCGCCTTTCAGCTGGGCGATGTCACGGCTGTGTTGTATTATCGAATCCTCATTGGTGCTGATCCTATTTTCCGCCCCTGTGATGCATGTGCCTTCCTTATCGACCCTTGCCTTCGGGAGCTGTTTGTCGCCACAATATCGTCCAATTTGCTATTGACCACCAGAAAGCCATTCTGGACCATTGACATTAATCAGTCCACTCTCTCGTCCATCAGGGGTTCTAGTTGGCTGTCCATTGGCTTTGGTGGTGGTGTGGTGGACCCGTGAGGCTGGGAGCTGGCAAAGGAGTCCATTGGGCCTGTTTCCTTGGAGCCCACCCCTTTCTTTTCGTGGCAGCCCATATGGTGGGCCGAGTGGCTTGTGTTCTCCCACGTCCCTCTGTTCTCTATAGTGATATTATCAGTTGTCTTGGATGGGGCGTAGTATGCCCGTGCACCCTGATGGCGATCACTCCTGCCGCCCAGATCGGGCTTGTTGGCCCCAGCAAGGATTAATTTTGGAAACAGATGGATTACGGGCCAGAGCACTCCTCTCAGGCGGCCATCAGCGTCGTGCTCAAAAGCGCCCCCTTTGGTTTGCGTTCTGCCACGTGGTATCCCTCTTCATATGTGTTATGAACATGGTGCTTGTTGTAGTTCTGTTGGGATGTGGGTTCTGTTCCTGAGGGTCAGGCCTCCCTCTTAGCCAGATATATGATTTCTCCTTTGGTTGCCAGTTGGTTTAGGATATATTTTTCCCCCAATGGTCGTGGTGTAGTCACCCCTTTCTGTAGTAGGTTCGTAGTGCTCATTTGTCCACCACTTGTAGATGCGTGTGGGTCACCAGCCCATTTCTGCTCTGCAAGGGTTTTACTGCAGGGTATGAGTGCAGAGTTGGGATCGGGGTTTCCCGTCCCAGTCTGTATTGTGGGTTCTATCACCCCGGATCAGTGATTAGGTACACCTGTCCCACTGGGGACTTTCTGTTTCTTGTCTTTCTTGCCCCCTTTGTTGTTTGTCAGGCAGTAATATTCTAGGCCAGGACCTCCGTCTCCCGTAATTGTTGTGCCTTTGCCTGTTGTTATGCTTCGTTCGTGCACTTACTTGTATCTTGTGCCTTGTAGTTCGATCGAATCAGCTGCAGCGTTATTTGAGGAAGCGCCCTTTCCTGTCTGTCGGGTGCGTTCTTCAGCGGTCACCCATGGGGACGAGATTGTCCATTTATCCGTCAACTCTGCCGGGGACAGTTATACAGCAGGATGGATCGGGACTCTGCGTGCGGTCCTCACGTTGTCTACGCAGCCCCGAGGGCTGCTTCCATTCAATGCAGCCGCCGCCCAGCGGGTCGTCGTCAGTCATGGCGTTTCAACGGCTCGTGGCCATGTGGAGTCAATCGGCAGGGCGTCCCTCTGTTTGGGCAGGCCCGGTCAAGGGATCATGCAGTCCGATGACTACCCTGCCCGTGTAGGGTCTTCCGGATCACTCGTGTGTGCACGTCTTCGTTCTGATATTCGTTCTGAAGTTGTATGTGTTCTGTTCACTCCGCACGGTTTCTTTTGTGTGCAGCCTTCGCAGTGCCTCACGGACCCTCCCCCAGCGGCTCCACAGGGCAATCTCCTGGAACTCGTGAGCGGCCCGTGCCGTCGTTTGGGCATGCAGGATTTTTAACGCGGTGTTGCTCAGGAACGGCTTTTCGTGACGGCTTTACATTTTCTCATCCTCTGCCTCTTGTTGTGAGCTACATGCCGGTGTGCTTTCCTGCTTCGCGGGTGGCCCGATACAGGATAGTTGTGATTAAGGATTTATTCGGGTCGGAGCTCTGGAACTAGGCGGCATTCTTAGATGTGCGCAACAGCGCTCCCCCCCCCACACCATTTATTTTAAAGAACACATAGATGGCTTGTTTATCCCCATTTACCATTGCCTTTTTTGGTTCACAGTAGGGCTAGTTGTGCCAGCCTTTATGCGCAGGGGTGTTCTAATTCTACCCATGACTCGTGCTCTACTCAATCTACATTTGGTTTGTTCAACACTTTGGGGAAATCACTACATGATTTAATACTTACACATGTAAGTTTCAGAGACTCAGGATTACTGCATGTTTATACTTATGCCACATTCTCTATATAGGTTGATGAGGTTCCCGGAGGGATTTTATTGCCACTTCAATGCGGTTTGTTTTTTTCCAACCACTTGACCTGAGCAGTTAATTGAAGATAGTTTGCCTGTAAACCTTATTGAATGCTTGCTAGGGATAGTGATCCCTGCCTGTAATTTTGAAAATATATTTTTTCATCATTTTTTATGATGATCTGGGGTGAATGTTTTTTTTTTCTTTTTCTCTAATGATGGGACCAGTTCATTCTCGTTAGATGATGTTGAGCTTGGAGTTATTTTCTTGCTTGTCTTTTCAGCAGCCCTGTGTGTCAGAGGACTGGGGCGGTAGCGGGAGTCTTCTGACCTGGACGTGGAAGGAGTGCTGTTAATTTCTTTGGTGTTTGAAAGTGGAAGGTCACTTTATTCCCTTAAGGCAGTGGTCTTCACGCCTTTTTACGCTGAGCCCAACCTTGAGTAAAATAGTTTCTGCCCCCAACCCCGCCACAAATGCTTATATTATCTATTAAAAAGTCCCATAATCCTTCAGGCCCCCCACCACCTGGCATCCTTTAGGTCCTCCAGTTTGAAGGCCTCTACCACAAGGCGCCCTAGCTGTACAGCATACAGAGGCCCCCTTTTCGTGGGTGGGGCGACTCCTTCCCAGTTCCACACAATGACTGTTCTACTGATCATGCTGATTTCTTTCAAACCGTCGCCAAGTAGGGGATACATGCTCCTACTGGTTGCCCCTCTCTGGCTTTAATGCTGTTGCTTCTCCAATGCCCCCAAAATGTTCCACACAAATAGTTCATGCCTTCCTTAGATAGGTGCACCCAACCCTCTATTTAATAGATTATCTACATTTATCCGGCCGTGGTGCATGTGTGAGAAACCATGCCTCTGCAAAGTTTACCCAGGGCTTGGTTTACTTTATTGCAGGAATTTTCCACTGCTATGAGTGCTGCACTAGTTCAGCTGTAGTGCATAATTTATTATACATTAACAATGCTTATGGGGCCGGGGCGGGGGTGTACTTCTGACCCTTCTGGAGGATAGTGCCTGGCTCATGTTAGCAAAGGCCTTCCTGCTAAGGTGTAATATTCACTTTTTGTTCCCCCAGTAAAGGTCACTTTGGTTATGGGTTCTGTCCCTGCATGCCCTCCTATTTCCTGTACATGTTGCTGTCTGCAAGCTGGGGCTCTCTATGGCACATTTAAGAAACTGAAACAGCTGCTTGTCTTTTAAAGGACACACACAAAATGACAGCAGCATTTTAGGTACAAGAGCTCTGCAGTCAAGAAGGTATTGCGTCTCCAGAACACTCACCTCTAATTTTGCGAGTGGATGCAACTAGTTAAAGCCACAATAGGTGGAAGTCTTGGAAGAAGTTAACCAAGCACCAAGAGACGCTTCACTCATAAATCGGGACACATCAGGCAGGAACATCCATAGCAAGCTCACTATAAATTAATGGTTCTGGGTACAGACCTGGTTCGCAAATACTTGGGGCGTACTAAATTTACTTTGTTTCCTTCTTCTTTTAGACAATAACTCAAATCATGGCACTCTTTGATTCCGACAATTCTCTGCATTTGAAAGGATGGGAAATTTGAGCCTTTGTAATTCCCGGTGAAGTTAATTGTAAATTGCTGATAGAGGGTATCGATGAAAGTAGAAGAGAAATACGTAAAGAAGAGGATTTCAAGGCAGTTGTGCTTTTCTAGTTAGGTAAGCAATGTGCTTTTTTTTTTGTTCTTCTATTTGATGTTTGGGGGAGGAGGGTACATCTGACGTCCCTATGCAGAGTCGTTACCTTTTTTCACACATACAGATGAATGCTGCACAATGCCCACCTCTCATTTACAGCATCTCTTTCCTCTAGAGTAACTCTCTAAAGTATAGATGGTCTACTGATTTCTCTTATGTTAGTGGCAAAGCGCTATCGGTTGAACGCCCTCGGGGACCGTAGTCCAGGTCAGAGTATGTGTCCAGCTAGGGCAGAGAATGGATTGGTATTGGCGAATCACGCTCTACGTCCTTAAAGTTAGGTATACAGTCTTTTAGAATGAAGTGAAACAATATTATCAGGTTATACATCTGTAGGTGAATTTATTCCCATAAAGTCAGCCGACCCGTGTTTCGACCTTAGCCGTCTTCAAGGCCTTGAAATTGAACACTTGGTATGGTGACCAGATTTGGAACATCTTGAAAAATGTTCTGTTAGTACTTGATAAAGGGTTGAGTCCCGAGAGACCTGTCAATGGCTGGCACGTTGTGCCAAAAGTCTTCAGTGGTGCTTGGACATCCTGGATTGGTTCCCCAAATCGAAATGCCTAAACTATCTTTTTTTATTTTTTTTTATTTTTTACCTCAGATGCAATCCTGAAAATGTAGTCCACGGGTTGGGGAACCAATCTAGGATGTCCAAGGTAGAGCGAGATTCGCAAATACTTATCCGTTTTCTGTCCTATTCATTCAAGGTCTTTATGCGTAGACCTTGTGGAATTGGTGTTCTGTTAGTACTTGATAAAGGGTTGAGTCCCGAGAAACCTGTCAATGGCTGGTGCGTTGTGCTAAAGTCTTTAGTGGTGCTTGGACATCCTGGATTGGTTCCCCAAATCGAAATGCCTAAACTATCTTTTTTGATATTATTATTTTTTTTTAACCTAAAATGCAATCCTGAAAATGTAGTCCGCGGGTTGGGGAACCAATCTGGGATGTCCAAGGTAGAGCGAGATTTGCAAATACTAATCTGTTTTCTGTCAGAGGCAGAGGAGAAAAAGCAGCTACTGGTGGAATCTGGTGGAATCTGGAAAAAGAAGATGCAGTGAAAAAAAAGAATTCTATTGTAAAAGCTGATGGGTGAAAACTAAATATTCCAAAACGTATTAATGGCTGTTCACAAAAGTTGGAAAACAAGTCTTTTGGCAGGGATGGCTATTCTTCATTCCTCCTACATTCCTTCCTCAGAACCTGCCTCTTACCCGGGACAATTGATAGGCACAGCATTAAATCAGCAGATGTCTGTGTAATGTTGAAGTCCCCAAAGATGTAGCTGTGCAACTGCTACAAAATATTGGACTATAAAGTAACTCGTGGGGGCGTGGCTAACCACCATGTAGAGTGGACGTGTCTCCTGAGCGCTCCGGCTGATGTGCCATGATAAGCTGTCTGTAAGTGACTTTGAAGTGCTCCGGAACCCTGCAAGTTGCACCATCCGCGGCAGAACCTCCTCGGCAACTTTTGCACCGTCTCCCAAGCGAAGCAGAGACAGCTAACACCCCTATCTGGCGAGCGAAGAAGGTCACCGAGCGGATTCAAAATGGCGGCTCCCGTGCCCTGATCCTTGAAAGGCCGGAGCGCACTACCATCGCTGGCGAAGCTGCCCGCCGGCGGGAGGAGAGGATCCGAACAGCTACACTCATCGATCGAGAGGACCGATCCAGATGTCCTGACCGGACCGCGCCCTGCCTGCGGCATGCGACCGGGCTTGGGTGTGCCCTGGACAGTCGAGAGGGCCCCCGGCGTGAGCGGTGGCCGACCGGTACCGCAGAGGTAAGCGCGGGCGGCGGAGGACCACCCCGGACACCTACATCGGAGGCAGGGTGAGGGGGCCTATTCTACCGCCTGCGCCTGACTTTGCCGCTGGTGGCAATGCAAGAACTTGAGCTGGCCTCCTCGAGGCGTTGTGACCCCAGCTGTCTTCCTTCCCCCCCGCCTGCTGATCCTTCACCGGGGGGAGGTGTGGGCGAAAACACCTGACCCCTGCCTGCAGATTGACGCTCCAGCGGACCGCGAGGCCCACTCCTAGGGCCCCCATCACTTCACAGCCGACGGCGGAGGGGGCCGACTGCACCTGCCTGATCCGAGATACCTTTGTTTCCCGAAATCGGCCTGCTACCCCGCTGCTTCTTAACATCGCCCTGTCGGCCCTGCGACGGGAACGAGACCTAGCGGCCTCTCGATTGCACCCCCGGCATTTTCGGTGCAGGAAGGCCCTGTGTTGACGACATGTCCGGCAGGAACAGCAGGCCCAAGCAGCACGCAAGACCACGATGGACAACTTCGCAGCCTGTGAATCCCCGAATCCTGAGGGCACAAATAAAGCGGCCCCAGATGCTCAATCTAACCCCACGGCGGCCGCGGCTTCAGAGCCTACCAACAGCCAGATATTCGAAGCCATCAAGCTTTTCCAGGCAACAATGGAAAACAAAATAGATGCCGTTGCCACAGACCTGGGCCTCCTGCGTCAAGATGTCCGCTCCCTGGCCGGCAGGACTGAGGCGCTTGAAACACAAGTCCGAGAAAACACTGAATCCAAAACTCACCTTCTTCGAGACGTCGACGAGCTTCAGCAAAGGGTCAAAAACTTGGAGGACAGAGCCGAGGAGGCAGAAGGAAGGGCTCGCCGGAACAATATACGCCTTCTCAGTTTGCCAGCGGGTTCCGAACGAAGGCTCCGACCCCACTAACTTCATAGAGACCCTCCTGCTACAAGAGGTGGGAGCTGGCAAACTCTCCCAGGGCTTCACCATCGAGAGGGCCCACAGATTCCTGGCCAAGAAACCACCGCCGGGGGCCCCACCCAGGCCTGTGATAGACTACAGGGACTGTGAGGTAATTCTGGCCTTTTCCCAAGCTGGCGGCCAAATCCAACGGGACGCTGCTAAAATCGCCATATACCCTGATTACACCTTTCAGGTTCAAATGAACAGAGCGCAGTTCATACACACTAAGGCCAGATTGAAAGCCGCCGGGCTGCGTTATATGCTCCTGTATCCTTCCAGACTTAAAGTACTGCGTAACAACAAGGCACACTTATTCGACACCCCGGCCCAGGCCAGGGACTGGATGGACGGATTACAGATCCCTGATATTGAGGAAAGGAAACGGAGACCGAGATAACGATCCTCATGTCATTCAGGGGGGAACTATATTTGCTTGAACTGTTACACAGCTGAATGGATTCTCCCCGCGGAGACCCAGAGTCCTTGTTCACTCCACCCTCTGATTGTTTTCCCCCTTTTTGGGTACATATACCCGCCCGTAGGGCACCTGGAGACCGATGCACGGTCCAACGGAGCAGAAATGGGACAGTCATAACGAGGGTAACCTCGCTGGGCCAGTTCTATGTTTGGAGTTTTTTTCACAGTTAAGTAGGGAGGGTGGGAATACGGGAGTTTTTGTACACGTATTTGCACAAGTTGGGGACACGCACTGGGACATATCGAGACCACGGGAACAATTCACATGCAACGCAGCACCTCCTAGATCCTGAGCTCCACCGGCTACACAGAATAAACCACACCACGCCTATGGCTGACACAATAAGGGTTGTTACCTGGAACGTCAGGGGCCTAAACAGCTTTGTTAAACAACGACGGGTCCATACTTACCTGAAAAGATGCAAGGTCGGAATCGCCATGCTGCAGGAAACTCACTTAATACCCAAGAAACTGGAAGCCCTGGCAAAAACTTGGCGGGGTACCCTAATAGGTTCGACTTACTCCTCCTACGCCAGGGGGTCCTGATTTGGATTGCCCCCACTGTTCCTTTCAAACTCACTAGCACTAAAACAGACAACGAGGGTAGGATGGTGGTGGTGTGCGGCTCCATAGAGGGCAAAGAGGTTTGCTTGGTCAGTACTTACGCACCCAACCATGACACGACTGCCTTCTTCCATTCCCTTCATGCGCGACTCAGCCCATAGGCGGACAGAATTATGATATGGGGGGGTGACCACAACTGCACCCTTGATCCTCTACTTGACAGATCTGATAACAAACACGACCGACCCTCCCTCCCAGCCAAAATACTTTCCAAACTAATCCAACAGTTGCAACTCAGTGACCTATGGAGGGTCCAGCACCCTGAGCAACAGGAGTACTCCTTCTACTCCCCACCCCACGCTGTACACACCAGGCTGGATTACATCTTTCTCAGCCTAACGCAACAGTCCATATTTGTTGATGCGCGGTACCTGCCTAGGGTGCTGACGGATCACTCTCCCCTTCTGGTAACCTGGGAGGTGTTTCCGCCCACACCCCCCATACCCACATGGAAGCTGAGGTCTGAGGCCCTACTTGACTCTGCATTCAAGGAACGCATTAAAAGATAGCACTGAAGAATATTGGCAAAATAATCTGCATAGCATTAGACACTTGAGCACAACTTGGGAAACATATAAGGTGGTCATGAGGGGCGAGATGATTGCAGCAGTTGGGGGAGCTCAGAGATCTCTTACATCCTCGCTTGAGTGCGCAGAAAGGGACCTGAGTACGCTCGAAGGTAGGTCTGACCCATCCCCTGACCACTTACAAAAAATGGCCGAACTCAGACAAACCTGCCTAACTCATTGGGAATCCCTTGCTAAACTGAGTTATGCCAAGCACACAGAAAGAATCCATGCCCTGGGAGACAAGCCCGGGAAACTCTTAGCTTGGCTCTATAAAAGGGAGACCCCCAGGCCACCCATCTGCCACACGGCCGTACATACCCAACAAGAAATCAATTTGGTCTTTACTGACTTCTATCGTAACCTGTACTCCGAAGCCCTGCCCCCTCCGATACCAGGATCGAGGACACCCTTGACGCCATCGACCTACCTAAACTAGACCTGCAATTGGCTGAGACCCTTGATGAGCCCGTCACCCCTGACGAGGTCAGGGTGGTAATCAGATCGCTACCAGCTGGGAAAACCCCGGGTTCGGATGGGCTCCCGGGGGAATTCTACAAGACCTAGGAGGAAACTCTTGCCCCAATACTGGCCCAGGTCTTTAATGAGGCCTTTGAGCGTGGCGTCCTCCCGGACTCC
Organism: Ambystoma mexicanum; assembly: GCF_040938575.1. Classification (NCBI taxonomy): domain Eukaryota; kingdom Metazoa; phylum Chordata; class Amphibia; order Caudata; family Ambystomatidae; genus Ambystoma; species Ambystoma mexicanum. The sequence goes on along the minus strand of NC_090933.1, from coordinate 948,922,619 downwards.
ATGAACGAGGCCGTGATTATACCCTTGCTTAAACCGGGGAGGGACGGGGCAGATTGTGGTTCTTACAGGCCCCTCTCTATGCTTAATGTTGACTGTAAGATCTTCACCGCCTTGCTGGCGAATAGACTTGCAGAGTTATACCTCTGTTGATCCATCAGGACCAAACGGGATACGTCCCAGGGCGCTCCATCACTGAGAACCTGCGCAGGCTGCATCATGTTATCTTTAGCACTGAGGGAAGACCGCAGAAACTTGCAGCGGCATCACTTGACGCCACCAAAGCTTTTGATTCGGTGAGGTGGGACTGGCTGTATGCCACCATGGCCAGAATGGGGATAGGCCCTGAGTTCCTTAAGTGGACCCGGCTGGTTTACGCCAGCCCCACTGCGAGGGTACGTACCAACAAAACCTATTCCGCGAAATGGTCCCTACACAGAGGCACCCGCCAGGGGTGCCCTCTGTCCCCCATGTTATACATCCTTGCCGCTGAACCAGTGGCGGCCTACCTGAGACAGGAATATGGACAGGGTGGCATTAAGATAGACGGGGTGACCCACCTCATCTCTATGTACGCTGACGACACCCTATTGTACCTACGGGACCCTGAGCACATCCTTCCCTACATCTTGGAAACCCTGGACTGTTTCCACAAGCTCACTGGTATCCAGATCAATAGGAGCAAGTCTTGCCGTTATCCCCTCGCAGCACTCTTCACCAATGAATACAGGTCCCTCCCCCCTCTGGATCTCGAATGGCAGGCTACTTCCTTCAAATACTTGGGGATAACTATACACCGCAACCCAGCCACCGAACACATCCTTAATACCGTAAGGGCCAAAGACTCTCTCACAAAATCTATGGCGTTCTGGGGCTGGCTCCCGCTTTCGATGGCCGGGAGGGCGGGACTCCTCAAAATGGTCGCCCTTCCCCGCCTATTACATAACTTCACTAACGTCCCCTTCAACATCCCCCCTCTTTTTTCAGAGATCTCAACAAACTCTGTAGGGTCTTCCTTTGGCAGGGAGGCAGGCACAGGGTGGCATTAGAGACCCTCCAAAGACCGTATGAGAGGGGCGGATTTAAGATCCCCAACTTTGAGCTGTATTTCCTCGCCAGCCAGCTGAGACATGTCACGCAGTGGATGGCGGACGAAAGCACGACAGACACTCGCCTCCTTCAGCCGGCCCTCCGCCGGTTGTTACTCAGAGACATACTGTGGGCCGGGGAGGGTGCTACGAGTCACTGCCCTTACCTCGCCAAGCTCGGGATCCGGATTTGAAAAAGGGCCTGCAAACTGGTCGGGTCGGACGACCCGTTCTCCCCACAGATCCCCATCGCTGCACTCATGGTCAATCACTCTTGGGGGCATGTCGAAACACGTACACAATGGTAGCCCCTCGGGGTGGCCACGCTGGGGGACTTGATTCAAGAACAGGAAATACTAACTTTTTCGGAACTCTGTGAAACCACGGGCCTCCCGGCAGGACAGTTCCTGTTGCACAGGGTGGTTGTACAGGCCTTGTGCAGAAGATGGCCGGTCGCAGCTGACCTGACTGAGGAGAACGAATGCATCGAAATGATATTGAACTCCACTGAGGGGGGCCATGAAACCTCACAAATCTACGAAGCCCTGTTATGGGGTACGACCAGGGGAGACCTCAAATGTAGGAGTAGGTGGGAAACTGAACTGGGCCTCGTCTTCGAAGACAAAGATTGGGGTGACATAACCCACTATCATAAGAAGGTCTCCAGGAGCGCCCGCTTACAGCTCATTCAACTGTATATCACCAATAGAGCGTACCTCACACCGGAAGCCATATCGAGATTCACGGGAGCTGGAACCCAGTCATGCCCCAAATGCAGTGAACCCAGAGCGGGAATGATTCACATGTTCTGGGGCTGCCCAGTAATCGGGGAGTTCTGGTCACAAGTGAAGGACAGAGTGGCTGGCGCAGACATCGTAGTTGAGGTGGACTAGTCTACGGCCTGCATCCTTGGCAAATACAGGTGAAACAGGAAGAACAAACCCCTATCCAAGCTCACTGACCTTATATACATTACAGCCAAAAGACGTATTGCCATGGGGTGGAAAAGCCCCAGAGGTTCACATATGCCCCTATGGTGGGGTGACCTCACGAAGTGGATCGTAGCTAAAACCGCGGCATGGGAAACGGCTATTCATGTGCAAAGACTGGATTCCAGCGAGGAACTACACCGCTGGGTGACCCTGACGGTGCCCTTGCTCCACCCTGAGGCGGATGATACGGAGCGGAGTGGAGAGAGTTGCCCGGATACGGGCACAAACTATAGAGGAACAGTGAACTAACCGTGGTCTTGGGGGGGAGGGAGGGACAGGGTGGGGTGGGTCTTTGGGTTCTTTTCTTGATATGCTTAACCAATCGCCATTGATGTTTTTCTGTACTCTTGTTATGAAACCAATAAAAAATAAAGTAACCCGTCAATTGTCTGCTACAAATGTTTTGTTGGGCAAATCTAATTTGACAAGCTCAACTCTTATCACCACGTCTTCTCAACAGTGTGTTCTTGTTACAGTATGACGGTCATGCTTGTTTGGACAGTGAAGTGACACCTACCCATTACCACACCTGCACAATCTTTCAGATTACAGTTTTTAAAAAAACAATGGAATTGGAACATCCCCACAGCTGGATTTGGTTGCTACGTCAGCCCCTGCTACTAATCTACAACGTAATTGTAGCTCACATGCTACTCTGTGAAACTGAAGATGCAAGTGCTCTTGTGTGTAGAACTATTATAGTTGATCTGGTGAATTTGTAGGTTGGTGCCAACTTGTAAATGGTACATGCGTTTGTGCTATTGGATTTCTGTTGGGGGTCAGCTAATGTTTTCTCGGGTGTGATGAATGGTGGAACTAATTGCTAGCTGCTCATAGTGACATTGGGTGAAGTGATCGACAGTCTTGTCATACAGGTAGACCTTTAACAGATTCTGTTTAGGTCACTGAAAGTGTATTTTAGTGCAGTGATTTGTAATTGTGGGAGTTTATTGGGTGTGATGCCATGTTAGCTAGAGGTGAGAAATGAAATGAGGGAGTTTAGAGGTTGGTTCGTGACATTGTGGGGTTGATTTGTAGTTTTGTATACTAAATCAGCAAACCTTAGTTAATGACATTGGAGTGCTCTAGGAAAGAAGGCAAAGAGGGCAAGTAACAGCTGCAAATTCCATGTTTTCCAGTACACTTTCCATAAGTCTAACCCTATGGTAATACCGCCTGTCTTACACACAAGGAATCAAAACCGTTTTATTAAATCGTTGGAAAGCAACATCCTCCTGAAGTCGTCTGGAATAATCGTTCACAATTTCAAACCCATCCTAAAGTTGTCACAGGTCATCCTGGAGTAATCCCCCACATATCCTGAAGTTGTTATGGGGTCACCCTGGACTAATCCCCACCCATCCTGAAGTTGTCATGAAGTCATCCTGGAGTAATCCCCACCAGATCATCACTGGAAGTAATCAGAACTCCTCTTAGAGTAGTTTCTGTGACCTCATTTGAATATTTCGGCCTATACACATACTTCAGGATGGTTTCGGATGATCTCCCTGAACTAGCCATGGATGACTCTAGGATGGAGTCACCTGATGACTCAAGAATGATTCCAGGAAGATCTTCCTTTTTGACTTGAGCATAGCTGCAGTACCAAAATATCACACTACTTCCAAGCCTGTCGTTTTGCAGGAATGCATGTTTTTACACCCAAGTCGCAAACACAGTTGCAAAATATGCTGCCTCCTTGGTTTATCCTAGTACTGGCCCTTTAGCAGGCCTTTAGCAGGCAGTTTGAGACGCACAAAAACATTCTTGCTTAAGGCTATGTATTATGTAGATTTTACAATAACGCCCCACATTGATCCAAACTGGTATCCGAATATGAAGTAATGGACCATTTAAAGAGTCTTGGTTATGGGCAGGCACACACATCCCCTTACCAACCAACACATGCCACAAAGCACACCATTTCACTTCATTCATCTGAACCATTGGCGCCATGCGAGACAGGAGCAGACAGATTTTTTTGCGGTTGTGAGGTTGCATTCTGGGATTTGTTTGCTGTTGTGCGGTTGCATTCTGGGGCATGTAGTTTGGCATTATCAATGGTGATTGTAGGGCAAAGACGGAGCAAAGTGACTGGGGGAACTCCCCTCATGTGTGGCAGGGGCCAACTGTAGATCTTTGCCATGTTAGTAACGAAATTCCGTCAGGATGCGAAAATGCGCCTGATTGGATGCATTCTGAATTACCTTTAAACCATGCGTGCAGCCACTCCGATGCTTTTGTTAAGGCAACATGGGTTACTATTTAAATGAGTAATACACAGTTAGGTAATGTACATTAGGCCACGCATTTCTGTGTTGGAGGTCTCTGGGGGCAGCGCTGGCGATTGGGCCGGCTCTCGCCGGATCCGAGATCCGCCACCAGATGTGTAGCCGGATCTCTGGATCCGGCTAGAGTCCGCTGAGCAGCCCCAAACCCATGCTATGTGCTAGAAGAAAAAAAGAAAGCACTGCGAAGGAACTGTTAGTTCCTCTGGTGATCCCATGCAAGGGGTCACCAGAGGAAGTTAAGAGTCCTCAGCCACAACCAGGTTTAATTATTTATGCAATGTTTGTCGGATACATGGACCCGGATTATTTATTTATGCAATGTTTGTCGGATACCTGTTTCTGACAAACATTGTATAAATAAATAAACAGGTATCCGACAAACATTGCATGAATAAATAAATACACCTATTAACATGGAAACTATCACACACGATGCAGCCACCCAACTGCTTTCAGAGGGGAGCTGCAGGAGGTTTGCCGTGTGTGGTTCAGGTAAAAGAAAAAGTTGCTTATGGCGAACAGAAATCACCCTGTTTGTGCATTTGTGCATTTTAAAGAAAATTTATTCAGCAACACTGGCCAAACTATTATCTGCATAGCGAAGTAACTCATCACCAATGCCATGGAAGTGGAATTGACAGTTTGGAAAAGAAGCAGCATGTAAGAAATAGCGCAGTTTGAAACCATTATTTTGGACATTTCCTTTGATCAGAGGTTAACTGCCAGCTCTGCCCCCCTAAACCCACCTCCAGGGGCACCGCCCCAAACTCTGCCCCACCACCGCCTTTGTGGGATCCCCCACAATTTTTTTCCATTTCCGCCACTGCCAGAGGTCGGTATGGGTCGCTCCTGAGAAATATTTGATTTTATACTGGTAGCGATTAGAATTGTGCTAAATCTAATATACGGGCAGTGCATTGCAGGGTTTGGAATGGCTATTTGTAGTGACTAGTGTAATTGCGTGGAATATGGGTGGTTGCCTCGCCGCAGTGGGAGTTTGAGTTGCACACATGTGGTCGAATAGGGATCTTGGGTGTGATGTCACGTGTATCACAGGAGACCGGAGGTCACGTGCTGGGGGCGGGACAATAAAAGGAATCACTGGAACTGCGCAGCAAGATCAGTCCAGGTTTAAGCACCATATGCACTGGCTGTGCCTGCTTTATTGCCGCGCCCCTGCTGAAGCACCTGCACAGGCATATGGTAAGTAGGCGGCCTCTAACTCCACCAGAGGCCGCTGCCGTCCCCGCAACCGTAACAGAACATTGGCGAGGAGGAGCATGTCACACCATGCCCCACCACGCGTGCCTTGTCAAGCTCCCAGGCAGCGGCCTGAAGCGGAGGCACGCAACCTTCCACAGTGATCTCCCTGAAGCTGTCCGAACGTTCCGGAAGGAACAACCTCCCTCCGGTAAGCATTTCGTTCCATTGGGAGCCCGTAGAGGAACACACAATGCCCACAGACTAACTCACCCGGACAGGGCCAGCACCAGCAGTCACGCCTGACTGACTGGATGAATGTTCCAAAGCCATCATGCATGTTTTGCTCGCACATTTTTTGTTTTGGGATTTTTATTTTTTTTTAAACCTCACACTGCCTCTGTGGAACACCTCTGTATTATGCCTGCACGTGCCTAATAGACAGCACAACCTATCCTGTCAGAATCAGGACATACCAAGGCCCATCGCCTGCAGAACCTTAGCATAACACGTGTGCGTACGTGCCGCGACCTGCTCATCTAGGTGAGTAGGTGCAACAACGCCATGTCGAGCACAAATGTAAGCCCGACCAGGTCAGGGGCAGGCGCCGCGGACAGGAGAAGCGTCAACCTTCAACCTGATCGTCAAGAACCTGCACAAACCACACTCATGGGGCCATTCGACCCATTTACCACTGGAGCCGCAGTTCGGTGGGGCATCTGGCACCAGCAGTTTGAAATGCATCTAGAGGCCAGAGAGATCACAGAGGACAGGAGAAAAAGCACACTCCTTCTGCTCAACATTGGGGCAGTAGCCCATCGGCTCTTTAATACGCTCCCCAACAACAGCGCCGCTGATGACTACGCCACAGCCAGGGCAGTACTGACCAACGAGTTCAAACCAGACCTCAATCCGGACTATGAAAGATTCCACTTCTGCATGTCCAGACAGCGCAAAAATTAAACCATGGTCAATTTCCACGCAAGACTGCGAGAGACGGCTGTCGGATGCGAATTCCCCGATGAAGAGTTCACAATCCGCCTCCAAGTCATTAATGTACTGTCCTCTGAAAAACTAAAGAGAGCCCTACTGTCCGAGAAGAACATAGCACTGTCGCGCATCCTTGAGATGGGACGCCTAAGTGAACGCACAGATGACCAAGTGGCCCTCATAGAAGCGGTAATCCAATGCCTGCCTCTGGACAGCCCCCAGAAAAGCGAAGAAATCGCAGCCATCAGGAGACGACAACCCGGCCAGAGGACAAGGGGCAAAAGGCCCAAACTCACCCAGGCTTAACCAGCCTCCAAGGCAAGACAAAACATGCAAATGGTGTGGAGGCCCATGGCACCGAGGAGAAACATGCCCCGCATGGGACTCAACATGCAGAAAATGCAACCGCCTCAACCATTTTGCGGCGGTCTGTTTACACCCGCCCGGCTGGAAGGAACGCGAACAAGCACCACAACCACAAGGCCATAGAAGAAGATTCACCACAAAGGAACCTTCCCGCCAACAGAAGGGGTGAGGAAGGGCGAGAGCAGTGGACTGCCCACAAAGGTCACCGAGCAGCAGTGAAAGCAAAGAGAGCATCTCACCAGACAGACGCAAGAAAGAAAGGCAGAAAAGGTCAAACAACTAATATCCGCAGTAGAACCACGAAAACCAAGCGATGGAAGAACAAGAAACAACGAAAGCGACCCTCCTGCAGCATCATCGTGGACTGCAACCCAATGAAAGTGGTCATCGACACGGGTGCAACTGTCAATGTGATGCCAATACAGGCATTCCACAAACTCAGCCCTAAGCCAGCACAGAAAGGTGCAACTATTTGCATACGGCTGCAAAAAAGTCTCTTCCAGCACAAGTGTCTTTCCGATCGAATCTCTTGCACAGTAACACAGCATGCCGCACAAGAATTTACGTCATGGATGCCGGATGCAAGACTCCTGAGCTGCAGGACAGCAGAGAAACTGCGTCTGATCCAGTTCGCTTTCAGCATCCAGCCCATCGAAATTGACCACCTCATCAGAAAGCACCACTGCATGTTTCAAGGAATAGGATGCCTTCGGGGCAGGTCTATCAAGCTGCACATAGACCCCACCATGGAGCCCAAGGCAGTACGGCATCGCCAGGTCCCTTTTCACCTGAGGGAAGCCGTTGAGAAGGAATTGGACAAATTAAAAAAGGCCGGTATTATAGAAAGAATATCTGGACCAACCCCCTGGGTGTCGCCCATGGTAGTGGCGCAAAAGCCAAAACAACCAAATGCAGTGAGAATCTGCATAGATATGAGGCTCCCGAACGCAGCGATCGGAAGAGAGCGGCACACACACCGACCATTGATGAACTCATTGTCGACATGAACAGAGCCAAACTGTTCAGAAAACTATACCTCCGGTCGGGTACCACCAACTACATCTAGTGAAGGAGTCGAGATACATCACCACATTTTCTTCCCACCTCGGCCTGAGAAGATACAAACGCCTAAACTTCAGAATATCTTTTGCCGCTGAGGTGTTCCAAAACGAAGTGCGAAAAGTCCTGAATGGGCTGGAAGGCACAACCAACATAAGCGGTGACATCATAGTATACGGGACAAATGCAAACAACACCACAAGCGCCGGGCAGCAGTTCTGCAGCGGCTGGAAGACACAGGACTTGCATTGAATGCAGTGAAATGCGAATTCTGCAAGGAAGTGGGGTTGTATGTACATGATCCAGAAGATGTGCGATTTGGCGTTTGTTCACACCCATATATTGAAAAGGCGATCCATTCTTGTATGAAATATACATCACATTATAGTGATATCATAACCATATTTTTTGTAGTGTACAATGCTATGTGATGCCACTTCCTGTTTTGTTAACGGGTGAAAGGTTGTGTTCCATCGCTTCCCGCAATATCACTTCGGGGTGGGGTCAAATGACATCACTTTCTTTGATGTCATCAGGGGTCAAGGGTTGTTTGATGTCACTTTCGCTAGCCCTGGCATTTTGGTGAAATGACGTCCATGCCGTGAGTCCTTTCACGATTAAGCCCTAGGTGTTTTTGAATATCATACAACGCCACGCAACGAAATGTTAGCTGCGGCTTGGGGCTTCCGTGCCTGTTAACAGTTCAATGGCTCAAGAGCATGCTTCTGAGCTCATTTTCTTTCTTCCGGGCAAATCTACTATCGGCTCGGATGATCAAGCACTGCCCTTTTCCCAGAGTCACAACCCCCCTCCCCCCTGTCCCCTGCCCCCGAGACACACAGGCTGATTCCCTGATGAACTTGGCAGCACGTTTCGTTTGTCATCAGCAGCATAGCCTTTCTATGCAAGATGGTGAATTTCCAACTGAAAGACCATTAGTCACCGTGCAAATCTGTGACAGTTAAAGCAGGCAACACAATAAAGCACCCTTTGCAAATGTGTTCATACCCAGTTTAATAGCTTGATATGCTAAAAAGTTGACTTTGATGTCCTTAATTGAATGTTATTAAAACCATACAAAACAACACGCTGGAGGTTTGTGACGAATCTCCAAACCTAATTGAGTTTTTTACACCTCTTTTTTTGTGTGTCTTAAAGCGCTGAAAATAAAGTGGGTACATGCCTTTTGCATCTTACAGTGTTCCATTCAGGATGTGGAAAATAAAGATACACTGACATTATTGTGGCCTAACATGCTGCTGCTATAAGTATTTACATGTTGTCATGATGCTTTACTATGTAATTTGTGAATTTTGCAAGTAAACTCTACAGGACAGTATTATTGTAGATCTTGACACCCAAAACTTAAATATTTGTTCCAAGTAAAGCATGAAGGAAGGTGGCCGTGCCCAAATTGCAAAGTGGGTTAAAATCCCTGCTTTGCTGTTTGGTCTAACTGTGTGATCCCGGGCTAATAATGTAATCTCACGCTGACTTCAACTGCAAATATTGGAGTGCTTATACGTGATTACGGTTGCACCCTTACAATAGGACAGCTTTAAAAAGTGGAGGGACAAATTAGTGTACCCTGGTGCTTCTCTGCTAGTGGCTCCAATACTCTCACATAGAATTGCATTATTGCTGCACCGGCCCTCCGCCAGTCTCGTATAACTTGATTTGTCAGGCAGACATGGGCCCTCATTACAAGTCGGGCGTTAAGGGTTTAACTGCGCCGACGCTCTTTACGGCGCCGTTAACCCCTTAACGCCCGACTTGCTTTTTGCAGGCGTTAAAGTCCAAGGCGCTAAGCGACCTTGGTGCAAATTACGGCACCGTAATTTACGGTGCCGTAATTAGCGCCTTCCCCATCCCCATTATGCCCTATGGGGCAAAAATGGGAATGGGGAAGGGCAAATGGTGAATGGGGAATTACCGCCCCACTCACCTTGGACTGGGGCGGTAATTCCGCCATCCACCATGGCGGAATCCGGCATGGATACTAATAGCACCATGGTCCACCGCCTGACTTGCAATGAGGGCCATAGTCTCACCATCCATTCAGTGCACCAGAGATTCTAGTATAGTGGACTAACTGTGGAAGAACCAACATTACATTTTCTCCCCTGTTGCTCCCAGCCACTGAAGGTCCTTGGGCCGTCCAGAGTACTGCCCCACACTCTGCTATGTCCTGTTATGCTATGATATTGAGCCTCTAAGAGTTGGACCAGACATTGGGAGCAAAGGTGCCAGGAATAGCCCTTCAAAAAACCACTGTGCAGGGACTAGAACATTACGTCTGCACGTAATACCTTTTACTTAAACTCTGCAAGCGAGTCTTGGAGGAAAGATGGGGGCACCAAGCAAACTCTGCAACAACACAATCTACTGCCAAACGCCCACATCCAGGTCAATGGAAGAGTTGTACTTAGCTCAGTTTGTACATGTGTATTTATAAACCATTTATGAACTTATCGTTTTATGTTAAAAGGACTCTACGGCTGTATAGCCCTGGTGCGTAGATGCTAGGTTCTTCCCAGCCATGTTTGCTGTATACTTTGCTAGTAATCAATAAGGGCAGCACATTAGCAGAGAATCAGGGCTGGCGGCAGGGACTTTCAACTCTTTCAAATGAAACGGGCATCAAACCTCGAGGGGCCCCCAGCAACAGCCCCCATATTGCCACTTAGCAGTGTAATAACAAAGCAATATATGCCTTTATATATTGCTCACTTTCTGGGTTTTACAGAGTGCGCTTTGCAGTGCTCGCCTTACAAGCTGCTGCTGGAGCCCGCCCTGCCGTCACTTCCATTGAGGAAAACAGAAATATTATCACCTACTTTAAACACTGTTTCCTTCACGACAGCCACTTTCTTATGAAGAAGGATCATTCACAACTATTGAGCCGTCATTCAGTGTTTCAGCTGCCTGCTGGCTCGTGATAATTGGCAGCTATTAACCTTATCTTTATCTCCATTATAATGTATGCCCTCCACCCCATAGGAACCTCAGGCTGCTTTCTGGTCTAAGCAAGGGGAGCCCCCAACCATCATGTTGAAATGGTCCCCACTCATCTTCAGCCGGGCCCGCAGAGAATACTCCATTATGTTTAGAGAGGACATTTTATCAGACCTATATGCACCACTACATCGAAACAATGTGGCCTTGGCAAATCATGGCCCATACCGCACGTCACAGCGTTGAATACTATGCACATGTACCAGAGGTGCAGCAGTAATACACTTATAAGAACAGCACAAACAATTTTGATAGTGGGGGTGCAAGATATCATGGCCTGAACGGACCTACGGTAATTTGCATCCCCTGCCTCCCTCAGGTTAAATCACAGTAACACAAGTAGTCATTATGTTTTATATTTACTCAGGTCCCAACCAATGTAGAGGGACCATCTATCCCCTCCCTGGACACCCCATACCTTTACAAGGTGGGGTATCATGGCCTGAACGCACCAATGGTAATTTGCCTCCCTGTGGTTAATTTACACTGACACAAGTGGTCATCCTGTTTTCTGTTTAATCTGGTCCCAACCAATGCAGAGGCACTATTTAGCCCCTTCCGGGACACCCACATATCTTTTGATTGTGGGGGTGCATGATATCATGGTCTGAACGCACCTATGGTAATTCACATACTATGTTTTTCTGGGGTTAACTCACACTGACACAAGTGGTCATCCTGTTTTATATTTACTTTGGTCCCAACCAATGTAGAGGCACCATCTAGCCCCTCTCGTGACACCCCCATACCTTTTGAATGTGGGCGGTGCAAGAAAACATGGTCTGAACACACCTATGGTAATTCGCATCCCCTGCCTTCCTGTGATTAATTTACACTGAGACAAGTGGTCATCCTGTTTTGTGTTTACTCTGGTCCCAACCAATGTAGGGGCACCATCTGGCCGCCCCCGTGGCACCCCCATACCTTTGACTGTGGGAGTGCAAGAAATCATGGTCTGAACACACCATGGTAATTTGCATCCCCTGCCTCCCTGGGGTTAACTCACACTAACACAAGTGGTCATCCTATTTTATATTTACTCAGGTCCCAACCAATGTAGAGGCACCAGCTAGCCCATCCCTGCACACCTCTTTAACCTTTGATTGTGGGGGTGCAACATATCATGGCCTGAACACACCTATGGTAATTCACATTCCCTGTTTTTCTGGGGTTAACTCACACTGATACAAGTGGTCATCCTGTTTTATGTTTACTCTGGTCCCAACTGATGTAAAGGCACCATCTAGCCCCTGGCTGGATACCCCCATACCATTTGATTGTGGGGGTACAAGATATCATGGCTTGATTGCACCTATGGTAATTCACATACCACATTTTCTGGTGTTAGCTCACACTGGCACAAGTGGTCATCCTGTTTCATGTTTACTCTGGTCCCAAATAATGTAAGGGCATCATCTAGCCCCTCCCTGGACACCCCCATAACTTTTGATTGTGGGGTGCAACATTTCATGGCCTGAATGCACCTATGGTAATTCACATCCCGTGCCTTCCTGGGGTTAACTCACAGTGACACAAGTGGCCATCCTGTTTTATGTTTAATCTGGTCCCAACCAATGTAGAGGCACCATCTAACCCCTCTCTGGACAGCCCCACACTTTTTGATTGTGGGGGGTGCAATATATCATGGACTAAACACATCTATGGTAATTCGCACCCCCTGCTTCCCTAGGGTTAACTCACACTAACACAAGTGGACATCATGTTTTGTGTTTACTCTGGTCCTAACCAATGTAGAAGCACCATCTAGCCCCTCCCTAAATACCCCAATACCTTTAGATTGTGGGGGGTGCAAGATATCATGGCTTGAATGCACCTATGTTAATTTGCATCCACTTTTTCCCTTGGGTTAATTCACACTAACACAAGTGGTCATCCTGTTTTAGATTTACTCAGGCCCCAACCGATGTATGGGCACCATCTAGCCCCTCCCTGGATACCCCATACCATTTGATTGTGAGGGTGCAAGATATCATGGCCTGGATACACCTATGGTAATTCGCATCCCCTGTCTCCCTGGGGTTAACTCACAATTACATATGTGGTCATCATGTTTTATGTTTAATCGGATCCCAACCAATGAGGAGGCACCATCTAGCCCCTCCCGGGACACCGGTCAGGTTTAAGCATAAACATTCCATTTGACGTGCCTGGCATGAGCTCCTGACCAAATCCAGCCTAGATCCTGCAAAAGATCCTTCCAGTGGTGCTGCTTTTACATTTACTGCATGGGTTTTTGTTGTTGTAGTCCGGGGTGGCATTAGGGTGCCTTTGGGGTTTTTAGCGCGGGGAGCGGACCCCTCTAGAAGGCAAAATATCGCCCCATACCGAGGCATCCACCCAACCAAGATGGCTGCCGCGCTTCACTGAGCGCATATTGCAGGCTGACGGAGGGGCAACGGCTCTTTGCACTGCCCCCTCCTACGAGTGGAGCTGCAGTAATATTGATATTGATATTTTATTTCTATCGCGCTCGTACACAGGGGTTTCAGAGCACAACAAGGCAAGGCAGGGGAACAGGGGAGAACAAAACAACGATCTTACTAGGCCCAGTGACATTGAGAACGCGCAAGTCCATGGGATAGTGGGAGAGGAAAGGTGCATTGAAGGGGAAGAAGTGGAAAGTGCGGAGCAAAGGAGAAACACATAAATAATAATAAATAAATAATAAAGGCAACAAACAGTGGTAGTGCAGCCAGCAATTGGCAAGTGCTGGGTTTAAGGCAGCAGACAGGGTAGGTCTGATAAGTGCAGGAAGAAAAAGGTGGGGGCTGTATGGGTACAGACCCCAGTGCAAGGGGTGGCCCATAGGCAGTGCAGGAGGGTGGCAGGGTGGCCAGGTGCACAGTGCCAAGAGAGAACAGATCAGCAGGGAAGAGGGAGAGCAAAGGCAGAAGCAAGGAGGACGGTCTTGAGTGGCAGGGAGGCTGTTCCAGAGGGAGGCCTGAGCTGAAGACAGAGATCTACCCCCAGCTCGTTTCTTTGAAAAACGACTGAACCTGAGGAAGTTAGAGGTAGAGGAGCAAAGAGCTTGAAAGGAGAGGTATTTGCGGAGGGATAGCTGAAAGTATTTTGGACCCAGGCCCCAGAAAGCCTTGTGGACAATGCAGAGGGTTTTGAATTTAATCCTTGCATCCACTGAAAGCCAATGGGGAGATTTCAGAGCTGGAGAGATACGATCCCAGGGCTTGAGGCCAAGGACATGTCTCGCAGTCCTGTTCTGGATTAGTTGCAGAGGGCAGAGAGTAGAGGCAGGTAGATTTAGAAAGAGGCTGTTATAATAGTCCAACCTAGAGAGAACCAGAGCTTGGGAGACCATGAGCTTCTGGGGGAAGGAGAGGCCGACCAGAGAGTGAAGGGAAAGGATGGTGAAGCAGTGCCGATGAGAAGGATCTCCGTCTTGCTGGCATTCAGACAAAGATCATTGGTGGCACACCAATCTTGAATGGCAGTTAGACAATCAGAGATGAGAGAGGGAGAGGAGGTTGCTGAGGGCAGCCTAAAAATGAGTTGTGTCGTCAGTGTAGCACTGGAAATTTGAGAAGAATATGGCAATGCAGTGGGCGAGAGTTGCTTGGTATTGGTTGAAAAGCCAAGGTGAGCAGTTAGACCCCTGGGGAACACCACAAGTAGAGAGGAAGATAGATGATAGAAGAACACAAGTTGGACCTGGGAGGGTCGATCAGAGAGGAAAGAGGTCTACCAGGCCAGAGCCTATCAGTGATACCCAGGTTATCACAGAGACGGTTGAGCAGGATGGTATGGTTGACCCTGTCGAAGGCAGAAGAGAGATCGAGGAGGATGAGGACAGAGGGAATGTTAGAGTCAAGGTTGGAGAGCAGATCTTCACGGATGTTCAGGAGAGCAGTTTCCATGCTTCTGGCAGCTCTGAAGCCAGACTGGTGGTCATGGAGACAGGCAACAGAACTTGAATGAAGGTTAAGCTGAAAGATGGCCAACTTTTCCAGCAGTTTGTCCAGAAAGGGAGTAATGGAAATTGGCCGATAGTTAGCTGGACAAAAAGGATCAGTTATGGGTTTCTTGAGAAGAGGATGCACAAGGGAGTGCTTCAGAGGGGAGGGGAAGGATCCTGAGGCAAAGGAGTGGTTGCAAAAATCAGCAAGGGCTGGAGCGAGGGTGTCAATGTGTTCCTTGATGGTTTTAGAAGAACAGGGATGAACCTGTTTTGACCAGGGTTTCATAGATCGGACTTGTCTAGCTATCTCATCAGGGGAGAAAAGAGGCAAGGACGAGAAGGAGGGTTGGTGGGGTGGCTGAAGGAGAGTCAACAAGCACAGACGGAGAGGAGGGCTAGGGGTGGATAGGGTGGACAGGATGTCCTGGGTTTTTTAGATAAAGTGAGAGGCAAGGGCGTTGCAAAGAGCCTGGGTGACAACAGGAGGGGTATAGCTTTCAGCAGGATTGTCCAGCTCCTTGCAGATTTTAAAGAGTTTTGCCGAGTTGTTAGATGCTGCAGAGACACAAGCTTGAATGTGGACTCTCTTCTTGGTGCGGACGGAGTCGGCATTGCCTTTGGAGCAGGCGACAGGCCAGTTTGTCAGAGGATGAACAAGAAGCCCTCCATTTCCTCTTAGCCGCCCTATACTTACGTTTAAGTGTAGCTAGGTCCGAGTCATGCCAGGAATTGCACTTGGCTTTGGACTTCAAACGGATCCTCATGACAGGGGCAAGAGCATCAAGAGTATCAGAAATGTGCCAGTGGAACGTATTAGGAGCTGTGGATGGTGCCGAGGCTCTGAGCCACCTGGGAGACGGAGAGGTTACATCACTAAAAAAATCAGTGTGTCTGCCCCATGCGGAACACCATACCATGCCGTAAGCCTCGGCACATGGGCGAGGGGCCTCAGCGATGACCAAACAGTGTGGGGAGAGGAGACACAGGAGTGTGCCCGAACTGGTGATCTCTATCTCCGGGACAGGACCGCAGTGTGGGAGGCAGTGGTCCTGTTGCATGGGAGATGTACATGTGGAGTGTGCTGAGCGGTCACCCGCGCAGGCCTGCTGAGGTATGCAGCATACAGCCCGACTGGGTCCCCTTTGATGTTGTGGTGCTGCGAGATGGGACCGCAGTAGGCAGCGGATGCGGGCTGCCCAGCATTGATAGCTGACAGAGATTGCACTACAGGACTGCACAGCCTGTATTGGCTTGCACGCAATGTACAAACGTTATATTGGAGGACCTGGTCAACTTTGCATAACTCCACAAACGAACTGTACATGCCGACAGCTGCCCGAGTAACGCCTGCCAAACTGATAGTTCACCGGAGAGCTGCTTTGTCTCCCATTTTCTCCCTGCATTACTAGGCACAGAGAAACAGGGTTTTATCAAGAGTTCTAGGGGGCAGTAACCTGGCGACAACAACTTTCTGATGACGAACTGAGACTGTACTGTGCACCCAGCTGCCCTGCCTAACTTGAAGGCCGCAGAAAACACACCTTCGAAACAATCTCTTCCCACTAATACTTGCTTTTACTGATCACTATACAAGGGTGCTTCTAAGTACACAGAATCCCCTTCCTTGCACTGGGTGACTGTGCTCAAGGGGCTGTAAGAGGCACTTCTGCTTTACCCTTTCCATGCCCCTCATGACTGTCATCCCTACTTGACCATCACATGAGCACTGCAATTAGTGGCTGCCCCAGCGCCACTGAATTAATTTCTTCTGCCTCCAAGTCATCCACCTTGAAGGTGCCCTGTACTCTTCGTGACTCTGCATTCTGCATTTCACTCTCTGTGACTCATTCCCACTGTCAACAACTAATTTACTGCTGTGCTGCACTTGCTGTGCCATTCCAAGTCTGTGCCTGTCTACCGAAAATCGTTTTTAGCTGTGCCTCCTTCCTGCTTTCAAAGTGCCTGTTTGCCTGAACATCGTTTTTAGCTGTACCTCCCTCCTGCTTTGAAAGTGCCTGTTTGCCTGAAAATCGTTTTTAGCTGTACCTCCCTCCTGATTTGAAAGCGCCTGTTTGCCTGAATTCTACTCCTTCAACTTCTTTAAGATTATGACGCCATCTTTTCAGAATACCATTTTACAGGTACACTTAGAGTTTGACCTCGTTTCACTTTCAGATTCACCTTTGTAGTCACACTTTATATAATTTGTGTTATACTTTTGAGGGAGAAGTAAATGTACCCATTGGTATGTGGGATGTTACATTAGGAATAGTATACTGTTGAGGAAAGCTAAATGAGAATGTCATTAGGTGTTATTGTTTAATTACGGCGACGTTGAATTACAAGTTGATGGATTATTGTGTATGTATGTGATTTCAGATGACCAACCTCCTGAGGAAGGGGTCATAACCCCGAAACGCGTAGAGCCTGAATTTCGTCTCATCACAAGACAATTCTTTTCATGATGTCCATAACATTTAAGTAACTGTATTATTCTTTGGAATCATGTGTAAATTACAAACTATTGCTTCTATTTACTTTGTGGTGTATTTCTAAATATAAAGTATACATTGTTTATAATTCAAACTCTATTTTGACTGATTTTGTCAGTTTTTGAAGGTGTGCAGGGGACGGGAGTGTC
The DNA here is from genome assembly GCF_040938575.1 of Ambystoma mexicanum. Taxonomy (NCBI): domain Eukaryota; kingdom Metazoa; phylum Chordata; class Amphibia; order Caudata; family Ambystomatidae; genus Ambystoma; species Ambystoma mexicanum. The sequence goes on along the minus strand of NC_090933.1, from coordinate 948,905,046 downwards.
TTGAGTTATAGACACTTTTCTCTTTTATACCTCCTTCCTGCTTTGAAAGTGTCTGTTTGCCTGAAAATCGTTTTTAACTGTGCCTCCCCCTGCTTTGAAAGTGCCTGTTTGCCTGAAAATCGTTTTTAGTTGTGCCTCCATCCTACTGTTTGACCTTACACCTATTCCGATTGGCCTACTGTGCCAAGTGGATAGGCTCAGAACTGTGTTTTTCAGCTTACTTGTTGCACTGTGGTCTTTCTGCTTAGCAAAATCTCAAACTAGGCTGTGTGCACTTGCTACATTGTGTTTCCTCCTGCCTTAGCTAGGATGGAACTTGACTGAGTGCATATACTGCACTGGGTTTCTTTCTGCCTTAGCTAAAATTGAACTTGGAGGTGTACTTGCCGATACCATTCTTACAATCGCTTCTTGCTAGGTATTCAACTGTTACTACCTTTTTACAAACAGCGATTGCTGCTAAGTACATCCTGCACTAAGTCCTGCATGTCCTACCTTGTCCTCAGCTCAGTGCCCCCCTTCGTACCCTCTTATACCCCACCCCCTGTGTTTTTTGCCCCCCCCATGTTCCTCATTACATCAGCCGGTAAGTGTCCTCCTCACCATTGCAGCTAGCTATGTTACTGTTTATCTCTCCAACCCAGGCCTTCCTATTGCAGACACTTTTGTCACGACTTCCACCAGAGAGACTCTCACAGACATTCTCTTTGTTGTTATGTTACCTCACCCGACCTATGGACCTGGCACATAGTTGCCTTTCTCTCTCCTATCGCCTCTTCTCCCATTAATGGGGGCACCCCTTGACCTCTTCCCCATTTCCAGGGTCATCATTAATGTCTATCTGAATGCAACCATCATGGTTCAGGGTCCTCAACCCAATCCTCTTCTCCTTGGTCAGGCTCCCTTGCCTGCTGTGTCTTCCTCCTCCTCTGCACAGGCTCCCTTGCCTGCTGTGCCCTCCTCCTCCTCTGCACTGACACCCTTGCCCTGCCTTACTGTCTCGGCACCCTTGTCGGCCTTTGCCCCTCTGCCATCTTCCACTATCCCGCTGGCTCTCTTGCCACCCTCGATGGGGACCACAGTCCCCTGCACCCTCCCCCCTTGGAAGACCTTCAAAAATGGCAAGCTGAGCCATATTGCCACAACTAACTCTCTCTCTGCTGTCAAAGACTCGTCTGACACCTGCAACCTCCTTGAACGCATGGACCTTGATGTAACCGCCATCACGCAGACATGGTTCAAGGACAGCTCTGTCACGAGCTTTGACACACTCCTCCCTGAAGGATCCAAGAACCTCTCTGTGCCCAGGCCCAAGGGTTCAGGAGGGGGAGTGGTGTTAATCTTCCCAGAATGGATACTTGTCTCTATCATACCCACTCAGGCCTACTCCTCCTTCGAATGCCTAGTCTGCAGGCTCTCACTCTCTCCTAAATCTTCTCTCCTCATGGCCACCTTCTATTGGCCACCAGGACAGTCCACTCGCTTTCTCTCGGAATGGGTTGACCTGGCCTCCTCTCTACTCTCCTCCTACTCTCAACTCCTCCTGCTGGGTGACCTCAACATCCATCTGGACTCTCCTGACTCCTCAGCACCTTACTGCAATGTGTGCGATTCTCTCTCCTTCTCTATCTTACCTTCGGGCTCCACGCACACAGCGGGCCACACTTTGGATGCTATCATCACTACCGACATCACTCTCTCTATCCCTCTCACTACCTCTTTCTTGGACTGACCAATCTCTTCTCTCTTCACACTTGAAGCTCTCCTCTCCCCTTGCATCGGCACACCCGGCACGGCCACTCGGTTTCAAAGTCACCAGACCCATGAAAAGAGTGACAGCGGCTGCCTTTGCCTCCGCCTACTCTCCACCTCCTACTCCTGCGGCTGACTCCGACCCTGACACAGTCTTCACTAACTTCAATCTCTCTATCTCTAACACCCTTGCTACTCTTGCCCCTGTCATAAGTGTCTGACTGAAGCCTTCCAAAAAGTGCAGCTCTTGGTACGACTCTGATCTGGCAGCCCTTAAATGCAAGTGTAGGGCAGCTGAGTGGAAATGGAATGCGTCAGGCAGCCCCTCTGACAAACTGGCCTGCCGCCTCCTTCAAACTCAATATCGACTCTGCATCCACACTAAGAAAAGAGTCTTTATTTAAGCACGCATCTCTGCGGCATCAAACAACACGGCCAAACTTTTCAGTCTGTAGGGAACTGGACAGTCCTGCAGCAGCCTCCTCTTCTGTCACACCCACCCTGGACCTTTGCTCGGCCCTGGCTGCACACTTCACCGCAAAAACCCAAGACATCCTTTCCTCTCTCACTTCCACACCACTTCATACACCAACACCTCTGGAGCCTCCCTTGGCCCCTCCACGACTTTTCTTCTCTTCTCTCACTCCCATCACACCTGTTGTGGTCACCAGACAAGTCTGGCCTATGGAGGCCTCATCCAACCAGGTGGACCCTTGCCCCTCCAAAACCATTTAGGACAACATTAACTCTCTCACTACAGCCTTGGCTGATCTCTGCAATCTCTTTTGCCACTGGAGTCTTCCCTACTTCTCTTAAGCACTTCATTGTGCACCCTCTGCTTAAGAAACCCTCTGCCGACCCCTCCATTCAGGCAAACTACCACCCCATCTCTATCACCCCTTTCATTTGCAAACTCCTGGAGAAGCTAGCTATCTCTCAGCTCACCCCCCACACTGAATCTGTTGGTTGCCTCCAAAAGTATCAGTCTAGCTTTAGAGCATCCAGAGGCATGGTAACTGCTCTTCTGAACACCTTTGAAGACCTGCTCTCAAATCTTGACACTAACACTCCCTCTGTCCTCATTCTTCTTGACCTCTCCTCTGCCTTTGACACGGTAATCCACAACATCCTGATCACACATCTCTGTGACACCCTGGGAATCACAGGTCAGGCTCTGGCGTGGTTAACCTCCTTCCTATCTGACCGCCCATCCCAGGTGGAACTTGGGTCCTTTCTCTCTACTATCACTCTTTCAAACTGCTGTGTTCCCCAGGGTTCTAGCCTATCCCCTGGTTCTTAAATGTCTACATGGCTGCCCTAGCACGTGTGATTACCACTTTCATCTCTAACTTCCAGTGTTATGCGGATGACACACAACTCTCCTTCAGGCTACCCTCAGCCACCTTCTCTACCTCGCTCACATCTGACTGTCTGCCTACAATTCAGTCATGGTGTGCTGCAAACGACCTCTGCCTCAACGCCAGTAAGACTGAGATTGTTCACAATGGGACTCCTGCTCCCGCTTTCCCACTCTCACTCTGGCCTGCCTCCCTTGCCCCTGCGCCCGCACCCACCTGCGAGGCAATAAACCTTGGGGTCGTCTTCGACTCCACTCTCTCCTTCTCCACTCAAATTTTAAACAGCTGTAAAAAGTCCAAATACCAGCTGCACCTCCTCAGAGGTACTCTTCCTTTTTTCACCTTGCCCCAGCAACTCACTGTCTCCAAAGCCCTGGTTCTCTCTAGACTGGACTATTGCAACAGCCTCTTTCTCAACCTCCCTGCCTCTGCTTTGCACCCTCTGCAACTCATCTAGAACAAAACCGCAAGACTTATCCTTGGCCTCAAGCCCAGGGACTGCCTCTCTAGAGTGCTGAAATCCCTCCAATGGCTCCCCATGGCTGCAAGGATCAAGTTAAAGACCTTCTGCATTGTCCACAAGGCTTTCTGGGCCTGGAACCTACCTATCTGCAAAAGTGCCTACCTACATACTGTCCCTCCTGAGCCTTCCGCTCATCTACCTCCAACCTTCTGCGAGAGAGCCGGTTCTCCAAGCAGAGATTTGGAGGGAGATCTTTATCCTCAGCAGGGGCCACCCTCTGGAATAGCCTCCCTCCTGCCCTCCATCTTGAGCCTGATCTCCTTAGGTTGTGGAAACTCCTTAAGACATTCCTCTTCTCCTCTTTCTTCTCTCTCCCTCTACCCTGCTAACCTCTCTCTCCGCTCTATTCCCTTTCTCCCTCCTTTTCCTCACAGCTTGTCGACTGGCCTCTTGGTGTACCTCAGAGTCTCTCAGGTCCCTGGCTCCCTCGCCAGTCCTTTCGCACTTGCCTCCGGGCTTGCACTTGTCTTCGTTGCTACTGCACTTGGTCGATGGCCCATGAGAATGGCATTCTCTCAGCACTTACCCAGTTCTAACTAACTGGGCACACTTGGATTCCCCTTCCTCCCCACTCCTGTACCGTCTGTGCACTTGCACGATCTGAACGTACCATGCCTTGAAGATCGTCTATCTGTCTTCCCTGTCTCCCCTCCGTGCATGGTGGCGCCTAAATGCTCTTGGAAAACCTTCAGAAACGTCATCAGACCTATGTGCTGTTATCTACACTGTTAATTGTATTATATGCACCTATTCTGCCTGTGCAGACTTGTATTGTTCAAGGGCTCTGAATGACTGTTTTTTCCCCTGGTTGCCTTCCTCCTTGAGCGCTTTGAACCACTTGCCTTCTGTATAGGTGCTTTACAAATAAACATTACCATATCATACCCCCATACGTTTTGATTGCGGGGTGTGCAAGATATCATGGGCTGATAGCACCTTTAGTAATTTGCATCCCCTATTTCTCTTGGAGTCATTTACACTAACACAGGTGGTCACCCTGTCTTATATTTACTCTGGTCCGAACCAACGTATAGGCACCATCTGTCTCCTCCCTGGACACCCCCATACCTTTTCATTGTGGGGGTGCATGATATCATGGCCTGAACGCACCTATGGTAATTGTTTTTAAAACATTTTTTATTATTGTTATTGTTGACAATCCACTTTTCAATAAAAATGTTTCTTCAATAATACAATAGCATAAACAAATATTGACACATTTTGTATATCTACAAGTGTACCAACATATTGAATAGACATCAAACAAACAATTAAAGATATAAGTACAAAGAAAAGAAAAATATAGTTTCACATTAAAATACAATATTGCCTTTAAGTTTCAATTCATACATTTTCATGGACATCAAACCTCTAATTTAAAGAAAGTTATGAATTTCACAATTACAATTTGTGCTGCCGTTAGCTTAGCATGAAATAGTATCTTCCACAATTCTTTTGATGTCAACATTTTATATTGTTCAAAATATGGTTTAAATAGTATGTTCTGCTGATTAGCTAAGGTGGCACACCCAGTTAACAAATGCTGTAAAGTTTCATGATGGTCTTGGTTGCAGCAAAATCTACAGATGTTCTCACGCTCAGTGATTTGGTGTCGCTGAGTTTGTAATTCTTTGGTTTTACATTCATTTTGCCGATAACGTAATAGAACATTTTGAAATTTGGGATTCGGGAACTGACTCGAAACCTCTTTTCTATGAAAGGGTTTTCTTTGAATACCCTGTATGTCTTACATAAGTCTATGGTACTGATCAAATCGGATTGCCATAGCTTATATTTTGCTCTAGTTGGATTGAGAATAAGGAGTGCTTCTGTGATATTTGCTGCGACCATTACAGATGTTACATGGTTCCTTCATTGTCATGGATATTCATGGTCCGAATCAAGCATATACTTTGCTACTTTAGTTACAAGCATATTAGGCATAGTTGCCATGCAAAAATGTCTATACAGCGCAAGAATTTTCTAATTGCCCATAGCATATAATGACGGTAAGCCTAGTTCGTACCTTACGATACACATGGGCTGACTCTTTGGAGGACCTAAAACTCTTTTCCAGAAAAAGATCCTCTATTGTTGTCTAAAACTGTTCAGTTCTTAAAGGTTTAGTTTCTATTCCGTACAAAATAATGGCTGTATCATTTTGCATGTAAAATGTGACTACAGTTAGACAAGAGAATTTCCCATATCTTTGCTTGTCTTAATAAGGTTTGTGATGTAGTTGAATGAGTTTTCGCTCGCAATTCCGTCAGGTATGGTTCATCAGCTAAGTGATTATTGATGTTAATCCCTAAGTATTTATACTCATCTATAACTTTTAGCTGTCCACCACCTAAATGCCATTTGACACTAGGAGATTTCGTCGTTTTTTTATATCTGCAGCATAGAACTTTTGTTTTCTCGACATTAATTTGCAACATATTTTGTCGCGTGTATTCCTCCAAAGCAGATAGCAATCTCTGAAGGTCTCTGGGTGTCTTTCACAGTAGGACGATATCGTCCGTGTATTGTAACCATGGCAACAAAGATGAGCCTAATCGGGGGGGTCCGCGGTGAGTGAAACAAAGTTGTGCCCGATATCAGCTATAAAGAAGTTGAATACAGTAGCTGTTATACACAACCCTGCTTCAACCCACAATAGGTGTTTATTGGAGCCGAGAGTTGCCCTTCCATAGTCAATCTGACACAAAAAGAGGTATTCGAGTGCAGCTGAATAATAAGAGCTAGGAGCGATGGAGGGCAGGCTGCACTAGTTAGTTTATCCAACAGCAATGATCTACTAACAGAGTTAAAAACAGACTTAAAGTCCACGTGTGCCATGTAAATTGGTTGGTGTGATATTTTGACTTGTTGGATTTCTGTTATTATTGTCAAATGTATTGCGTGCCGATGCCGGGAATGAAACCCGTCTGATGTGGGTCATAAAGTTTGTTTTTGATGATCCATTGATTGAGATCTCTCAAGATCAGTCTCGAGAAAAGTTTCCCTGGAGCATCTAGAAGTGCAATTGGGCGGTAGCTACCAGGATGTTGTTGGTTTCCTTTAAAAAAAATCAGAACTATCGTTGATTTATGCCACGAGGCTGGGATCTGTTGAGAATCAATAACACCACTAAAGATTAGTTGCAATATTTGTGCCCATAATTTTGGATTAGACTTTAAGGTGAAATTTGATAAGTCATCAGGGCCTGGCGCTCACAATCTTTTGAGTTTCAAGATATAGTATTCAATGTCTTCACAATCAAAATTAAGAGCAAGCTTAGTCAGTGGTGTGCTACCTGCCTCAAAAGCCACCTGATCGTGAGAAGCATACAATGTTGAAAAATGCTCTATCCAAGTCTGCGCAGTGATAGCATGTATTTGCAACAAGAGTTGTGATGTGAGAGTGGCCTGATTGAGTAATTGCCATATTGCTCTCGAGTTCTTAGATGCTAATGGTCGTAGCATATTCTCACCATCTTTTTGATACATAAGGGATTTCCTAGATATTACCGAATTTTTGTATTCTGCCTTCAGACGTCTTGTGTGAGTAATAATCAACCGGGTACAGATTTTTTATGGACTTAATTGCTTTGCGAAGGGGAGTTTTACGTTGCTTGAGATCTGGATCAAACAAATGTTTATGCTTAAACATTGGTTTATTTGATCTTGTCTGAGCCTTCTTGAAATGTTAAAGAGTTGCCACGTAAAGTCCGTCTTAGGCCAACACAGCTGATTTTCCAAATGCATTGCATTTTAAACAGTAATAAAGGCTATATAGTTGGTCATCAGACAACCGCCGCTGGTTGCGGCCATTAGCCACCATCAAGTGGTTACTTGAGCATTCAAGGGCAGTGGAGGATACATTCCATCGCCAAGATAAGGTCAGCTGATCATGATCGCTGATGCATTGTTCATGAATGCTAAAGTTGTCAATAAGTGAAAAGGTACTACAGTCCGTATATATATAATCAATGGTGGCTTGTTGATTTTGGCGACGCCACGTTGGTTTGGCAGGAACATCTCCCTCCACTGCCCCATTGCGCATTAGTAGTTGACAATCTGCCATAAGCCTAGTCCACCTACGAGCCAAGACGGTGTCATGGTGATCTTTATTAGAAAGGCAATGAAGGTTCAAATCCCCTACAACAAGTACAGTTGTCACCGATATATCGGAAGTAATTAAGTTCAGCAAAGCTTCAATGTCCACATAAAATGCGTCATCCGAGATGGTTGTACGGTTCCATTAAATATTTACTAAGGCTATGTTGTGTGAGTCAATAGAGATTCTAACAAGTTTCAAATGATGATTGGGTTCGCCCCATCTGGTCAGAGTTAGGCCAGATGATATTTTAGATGCCACGAGCAGGCCCGCCATTGGTCTACCCTTAGGTTGTTGTATTGCAGGTATGGTTAGAATTCTGTAATTATTCCATACAGGGATGTCCACTAACCAAGTTTCCTGCAGTACTATAATATCGAATTGGTCAAGATCTCGTAGGTCGCTGTTAATGAAATTCCTGTGACCACGAGTATTCCACTTAATCAAGTTCAATGTACGGGAAAAATCGTTTTGTGATGGTTATGAGTCAAGAGTAGGCCATGTATGATCCTCTCATGTGTTGGAGATAGAAATATTTCAATTTCTCTCAAACACAGGATTTGGTACGTGAGTTACTCTAGAATCTAAGTTTTGACCCAATAGCTGGTAATGATTTGGGTGTAGTATTTGCTTTTTCATATTAGAACTCTTTTTCTGAAATGTTTCATATGACAGGGTGAATCTCAGATCGTAAATGGGTTGTCTGGCCTCCCATATTAAATTGAGAATAACACCAGATTGAATTCACATTCGAGCACAAGATAAATTAGAGTCATGCAATTAGCTGGTCAAGTGGCACAGCGAGTAGAGCGCTCGCTTTGACATCTGTGCAGATCCTGCTAACGCAGGTTCGAATCCCGGCAGGGCCAAACTCAGCCTTTCATCCTTCCGAGGTCGATAAATGAGCACCACACACTGTGGGTAATAATAAATAAGTAAGAGAAACCCAAGTCCTGACAGAATATTTGAAACCCATAATTGTTGGAACTGTATTCTGAACTTGGGGAAGGGAGCTAGCCACTGCTCCAGACCTTGTGTTGAACACTATTGAGTTAGAATAACCCTACACTACACTTATGTATTAGACGTGAGGGCAAGCATAGGTTTTGACACAAGCAGACTTTTGATTTGGAATTACGGACATAGACTTTCCTTAGTTGCTTTAGGTAGGGAAATCCCCACCATAGCTATAGGGCAAGTTAGGATTTACACCCATCCTGATACTTAATAAAGATTCTATTGTTGAATTCACAATCTGTTATCTGTGTCATCTCTAGATACCATGCCTGTCTCATAGCGCTCACTCTCCCTTTGCAGGGAGGTGATGCACCTGTGCTTCTGGCTGTTGGAGAATCAGATCTCAGTCTCGGCAGTGCATCTGGCAGGGATGGAAAATGGATTGGCGGATGCTCTCAGAAGGCAGAGCACAGTCTCATACGAGTGGGAAGTGCACCATGAGGTCTTAGAGGAGTACTTTTCTCAGTGGGGTACCGAAGGTGGACTTGTTTACCACTGTGTCCAACAAGAAGTGCAAACAGTTTTGCTTGAGGGAATTCCTGGTGAGAGGCACACTGGGGAATGCATTCCTAGTGGAGTGGGACTTCGACCTCAACTATGCCTTCCCTCCAATTCCCGTCATTCCGTGGATTCCCAGCAGGTTGAGAAGGTTTCAAGCATCTATGGTCTTGATCGCCCCAGAATAGGCGAGGAGAACATGGTACGCGGAGCTTCTGGATTTGACCATCTGCACATCTCTCGTCGGCCGTACTACACCCAAATCCGGAATTCCTCAATCTACATGTGTGTCTCTTGAGAGGATGAGATATGATGACTAGGACCTCTCGGAGGAGGTACTTAAGATGCTGCTGGCTGCAAGCAAACCCTCCACAAGATCGCTGTACACATGCGGATTGGAAAAGATTTGAGGCGTGGTGCAGGGAACCTGGGATGGATCCCATCTCTTGCTCCACCACTGCAGTGATGGAGTTCCTTCTGTCACTGGCCTCGTCAGGCCTTCAGGTTGCAGTAGTCAAAGGATACTTGGTGGCTTTGTCTGTTTTCAAAAGGTCTCCGGAACAAGGGTTTTTCTTTACGATCCCGGTCATGGCCCAATTCCTGAAAGGCCTTGTAAATACGTTTCTGCCTGTTCCTTTTGTTGTCACAGACTGGGACCTTAACTTAGTTCTCACTTACTTCATGGTGGCTCCCTTTGAGCCTTTGCATTCTTACTTCATATGCTTGCTTACTCTGAAGGTTGCCTTTGTGCTGGCCATTACGTTAGCAAGACGGGTCAGTGAGCTGCAGGCCCTATCGTGCAAGCCACCATATCTCTGCTTTTTCAGGGAGACAGTTTCTCTTAAGGTACGACTGGGATTTTTACCCAAGTTGTGTCTCATCTGTCCCATGCTATCGAACCCCTCCCCCCCCCGTTTTCTATACACCCCCCATCCACCCAAGGAGGATGAGCGGTTCCATAGGCTGGACCCGAAAAGGGCTCTTAGCTTTTATGTTGTGAGAACGGCAGAGTTTAGAAAAATGGACCAACTATTTGTAGCCTTCTCATTGGCAAGAAAGGGTTTGTCTGACTCCAAACAATCCGTAATGTTCTTTCTATGGATTCTTCTCCTGCAGATTCCTCATCACCCTCCCATCCCACCCGGCTGTGAAATACCTTCTTTACAGAAAGAATGAGGTAAGCTCCCTTTTCAAGGGTTGTTTTATAACTTCTTTGTGTTTTATGAAATATTTTATGGTTCCGTTCTTCACCTAAAAAAACAAAAAAGAAAGAAACTTCATTGGGTGAATCTTTTCTTTGAGTTGTGGCTGTTTTTAGCTGAATCGTTAGATTATTCCTCTGCAGCAACTAAGCTTGGGGGGAAAAAAGGTGAGGAACTGTGGCACGGGGACGTAGTGACGTGGTATAAGTACGGCGACCGACATCACGTCCGGAGTTGACAACTGCTGCATCGAGTCAAGAGGGATCGAAGGCCAAGTTAAGGTACACTGCGCCCCCTGTCGAAAAGCTTTGGAGCAACTGACACTGGAATTTGATGAGGAATCTACAGGAGAAGAATCCATAGAAAGAACATTACCGGAAAGGAATGTTTTCTTCTGGACCACTTAAGCTGCAAGCGATCATTGCCCCATACACATCTATGATAATCTGCATCTCCTGATGCAAAAGGTTACCCACTTATACAGCAGGTTTGCCTCTTTTCAATTTATCTGATTGCCACAAGATGGTCTGACCTATGCTGCAACAACCCTACATTCCATCAAATTTGCATACATACATCTATCAAATTCATATGCCAAATTTAGCCCCTATCGTACTACACCACCTCATTCTGGGATTACTTATATTCTTATCCAGACAACTCCACTTTCTCTCAATTCATCCTTGTCCAGCACCTCCTTTGACACCTCCTTTTCATTCGAAATATCTCTCCCTGAAGGCTCTCCATTCATACTCAATATAATCTTCGTTATCATAACACATAGCAGTGAATCTTTCCATTTCAAAGATGTCTTCCCATTCAGTGCACGTTCTCTTTTGGTAGGTAAACCATCTCTTTTCGAGTAAGTTGCTAAACACACCCTCGCTGCTAGCAGCAAGAAATGTGTCCCATGATATGTGGAAGATTTCTCCATTCCTCATCACTTCTCTTAAGAACAAACAGCACTTACAGTGCACTCTTCTCTCTGGAGATACCTTCTAGTTCTTTAATCCAGCCTAGAACCTCTTTCCAATAGTCGTGGGCTCTCTTACAGGACCACCGCATGTGCCATAAACAAGCTAAATCCCTACAGTTCCTCCAAGACATTGTTTGACTTCTGGGATACAAGATATCATGGCTCCATACGCAATTGTGAAAATCCACATCCCCTACTCTCTAGAGGTTTTACCCACAGTTACACCTCGACTAGCCTGTTTCATTGGGACCCAATGGATGGTAAGTACTAAACTGACTGCCGCCTGCCTCCCCCACATATCCCCACATCTTTTTGTATTGTGGGGTTCCATGATCTCAGACCCATGCACGGAAAAGATAATCGACATCTTCTCACACAAAAGGTGTTAACCCACAGAAAGACACCATGTGAGCCTGTTACATATGTATTTAAGCCCTAGAGGAGGGTCTGAACTCTCCTGCCCCCTTCCTGAACCTCCTTACCTTTTTATTTTGGGGATGCCAGATAACATAGCCCCATACACAACCATGATAATCTGCATTTCTTGCCTTTTAGGGGTGGACCCACAGACAGACAACAGGGTAGCCTGTTTTTTATATTGATTGGAATCTCAAGATATGTTTCTGTATGATATAGCACTTCCATGAATGATCCCCACCCTTTTTATTGTTGTGGTTCAAGATATTATAGCTTCTTAGGAAAACCTTACTCTCATTACAGTGATTGGACCATGGCATGCAAAGCAAAATAAAGCAATGGAATATTGTATGCAGACCTCACCCCCTTACACATACAACACCTTTGATACCTCAGTCATACTCTGTCCATGGGTGCCACGATAAGAGTTAATAGTAGATAATGGGGTAATGTGTTAGTCATCTGTAATAAGTGATATACAGACAAGGTGGTGGACCAACAGAACACCTGCCAAATAAGTCAGGTGTTAAGGGTATTTATTGTAGACATCAGGATGGATATGGAGTAAATGGGCATGGGTACTGGGGTTGTTCTCATTCGATCAGATTTTGTATTACAGCCTGGTATTGGGGGTAGAGCAGGAGCTCTATGTGATTGTGCACAGAAGCACCCACCTCAGAAGAATGTTCCCATACTGTAGTACCATTATTAGAGGAGTTGACCAAAATGGGTACCCAATACCTGCACCCACAGGGATAGGTGTGAAGGAGAAATGCAACACAAGCTCGGGAAAACCCTGGAGTAGATGTCAAGGCCCCACTGTGCAATTCACAAGGGATCAATCAGTTTGTGCAAACTTTCCAAGGTCCCCAGATTGTTTCAGTGAGTTATGCCCCTTCTGGAGCTTCAGACGATGTCTGAATGAAGCCATTTGTACCTTGGGCTCTTGATTGACATAAACATCCAAAAGGAGATATCCGAATGTAGAACCACTAAAAGGGTTTTGGATAAGAAGGTGCCTGTGTAGATGAAATGGATGATGCAGCCAGGGCAATAATGCCAGGGTCTGAGCTGCTGCTGTGGAAAATGAGGGAAAGTAAATGGCCTACTGGAGTCCTTCCTCTCCTGTATCTTTATCTCTACCTGTGGTGTCCCCCAGGGATCTAACCTCTCACCCTGGCTATTCAACCAATAGACCAATAGCTGGCACTTCTTGTCTACCACATTGCTGCTCTCTGCCCCAACTTCCAGTGCTATGTGGACAACACTCAGCTCATTTTCATGCTACCTTCGGCCACCTCTTCTTTGTCTCTCATCTCTGACTGTCTGTCTGCTATCCAGGAGTGGTGTGCCACCAATGAGTCTGCCTTAATGCCAGCAAGACTGAGATTCTCCTCATCTGCACAACTGCTCCCTTTCCTCTCCTTCCCCGAGAAGCTCACTGTCTCCAGAGCTCTGGTTCTCTCTAGGCTGGACTACTGCACCAGCCTCCTTCTTAATCTGCCTGCTTCTACACTGCGCCCTCTGCAACCCATCCAGAACAGGGCTGCGCGATTTGTCCTTGGCCTCAAGCCCAGGGATCGTATCTCTCCATGAATGAAATCTCTACACTAGCTTCCAGTGGCTGCAAGGATTGCGTTCAAAACCCTCTGTATTGTCCACAAGGTCTTCTTGGGTCTGGGGTCTCAATAGCTTCAACTCTCTCTTCCTAAATATCTTCCTTCTCGAGCTCTTCACTCATCCGCCTCCAACTCCCTCAGGGTCAGTCGCTTCTCCAAGCAGCGAGTTGGTGGTAGGTCTCTTTCCTCAGCTGGGGCCTCCTTCTGGAACAGCCTCCCTGCGTCCCTGAAACTTGTGGAGAACCATCTCCGGTTCCGGATGCACCTCAAAACATTCCTCTTTGCATCTGCTTTCTCTCCTTCTTTCCCCTGCTGAGTTTCTGGCAAACTGTACTAGTTCCCTGGCCACCCTCTGATCTTGGGTCCAGGTCCACTCCCCTGCCAGTTACACACCTGACTGCCTCCCTGGCATCCCCCGCACTTGGGGACTATTTTCTGTATCCCTACAGTCCCCCACCAGCACTTGACACTTCCTGATGTCTGCACTTACACCTGCACTTGCCACCAATTGGCCCTACTTCTTATTGTTATTTATTCTATTACCCCATGTACTGCACTTTTCCTCTTCCCCTTCCCCTGCACTTGCGCGATCTGAATGACACTCGGCCTAGTAGGATCGCTGTCTCTGTCTTCCCTTATGTTCCCCCTCCCTTGACGCGTTGCGCCTTGAACCACTTGTGCATAGACGCGTTATAAATGCCATTTCATATCATAAGAACACCCCAAAATAAATGTGATCACATCACTAATGGTTGAATTGCAGCTTAGCAAGAAATGTCTGGTCTGTTCCAGCAGAGAGAAGTGGATGATTTTAAGAGCATCATCTATGACCTGAATGATGGCAGTTTCAGTACTGAAACTACATTGTTAATCACAAGAGGCCGTGTTAGTTAATCAAATCATGGAGTTGGTTGGCAACTAGCTACTGAAGAATTTTTCCAATGAATAGGAGGCTAAAATTTGGACAGTAGTTTACAGGGTTCAAGGTACTTTCTTTTAGGAGGGAGGATAAATCCTGTTTTAGGGTCCTTTGAAAGATGCCTTGTGTGAGTGAGATATTTACTGTTTTGAGGAGAGAGGATAAAGGCATTGCTCTTGATCTTTTCAGATGTATGACAATCATGGGCGTAGGACATGGGGGGATGGGAGGGCAAATCCCCCCAACAATTTTAAGTGGGGGGGATACAATGGCATTTATACCCGCTAGTTTCCCCCAGTTTGTGTGTCTCTCTGCTGCACCAGTTTGTGTGTCTGCAGTGTGGCCCTTTGCAGTGATGTGTGCAAACTTCAGATTCTGAAGTTTGCACGCAGTTCAGACACTGGCGTAACAGGGGCTCCCAAAGCCCCCGCAGTTCGGGGGGCCCGCTAGCACATGTCCTGGGAGATGCCCCCCTCAGGAGAAAAAAAATGAACAAATATATTTTTTCAAATTACTTTTTTTTTAAATGTTTCTTTTTGCAGTCACTCTGCATTCATAAAGAAATTATTTCTGCAACAGAAATAATTTCTTTATGAAGACAAAGGGACTACAAAAAGAAACTTTCTTTTTGAAGTCCGAGGGCTCTCCCTACCCCATGACATTGAAGACCCCAGGCTGGAGGCCTCCATGTCATGGGGTGGGGGATCCCTATGACTTCAAAAAGAAATAGTTTATTTTTGAAGGCAGTCTGTCTTCATAAAGAAATTATTTCCGTTATGGATCAGTCCTTAATGAAAATGATTTCTTTATGAAGTCAGAGTGACTTCAAAAAGAAACAATTTCTTTTTGAAGTAACAGGGCTCCCCTCAATCCCATAACGTCTGCGTGTCTGAGTGTATTATGAAAGGGTGTACACTTAAACGTGTAGGTGGCTGCCTGTGTGAGTGTATGGTGAAAGGGTGGAAAGAGAAAGTTTCCTCCTGGATATCTTGCTTCAGTAGTCCAAAAATTGTTCTAACACTTTGGTTATTGCGATGCAATTTTCGCTTTTATTTGTGCTAGTGCTGAGTTAGTTTTAACATTGAGTAGGTACGCATTAGGTACATTGTGGGGCAAATTGTGTCCCTTGCTTGTCAGCTGACAAGTGTTTCAAACTGTGGGTCTTTATCAAGGCTGATGAGAATTTAAAAATCATGTGAAGTGCGCATTTTATGACATGAATGTTGGTGCACAGTGAGTGGTGTTTAGGTGAGGTGAAGTGTTTGGTTAAGTAATGCAAGGAAAATAGTCACATACATGTGATGCAATGGCAAAGCATTCAAGGCAGAAGGAGAGAGGAGAAAGCACAAAGGAAAGATTAACAAGGTGGTTGTAGGAGGTGGTTCTGGTTAATCGTTGAGAGTTGAGAGGATGAGTGCCTATAACCTATTGTACGTGGTCTCTAGCCCCCTAAGGGGTCCTGGTCCGTTGTATATGATGGCTATCCTGTAGAGACAGTGGCTCCTGTTGGGCCCTGTAAGGTAAGTAAGTTGGAGTTAGGTGCGGTTTTTGCTGTCTGATGCCATTAGGAAGTAAGTTAGATTTTTAGGTGGGGGCTCCTGATGGAGTCTGGATGCTGTGGGTTATGTCCTCGTGTGTGGTGGCATGCTGGGGCCAGGGTGTGGGTCCCAGGGGCGGGATATCAACCCTTGTTGGAGTTGGGTGCGGTTTAGGCTGTCTAATGCCATTAGGTAGTAATTGGAGTCTGGTGGGGGTTCCTGGTGGAGTCTGGATGCTGTGGGTCATGTCCTTGTGTGTGGTGGCATGTTGGGGCCCGGATTGTGGGTCCCAGGGGCGGGATATCAACCCTGTGCAGTGTGTGGGCCACCGGGCTCAGATCAATAAGGGGATGCAGCCCGGTGCATGTGGTGGAGCGTCGCTGGTAGTTGTCTGCCTCTCCTGATGGGGGAGGATTGTGCCTTCCTAAATTGGTTCGTGGGGCGTGCGTTGCCCTTGGGCCCTGTGGGCTGGGGTTGGGTGCCCTTGGGGGTAGTGCCGCTCGGGTCTATGATAAAAAGGAGACCGAATTCAGGGTCCTGGTACCCTCGTGAGGGTTCACTTGAAAATGCAGTTGAAATGGGCCGGGGCGCCGGCTCTCCCAGGAGGGCGGGATTGTGGTGTGTTTGGCAGAGCAGAATTTGGGTGAGAAAGGGCTCGGAACCCAGTACGCTCACTATACGTGATCTAGAGGACATCCATCTCCTCAGTACACTAGAAGAAGACCTCAGAAGTAAACAAGAATGTATGCAAGAACTCGGGATCCAGAATGTAGCCATGAGTATCCCGGAACTAAGAAGCAAATCTAAATTCACTCCACAACTATTTGCAGAGAACTATATAGATACATTCCAACAAGCAGTCACCAATGACTTACACAGATTGGAGCACAAACTGAATCAAAGGACAAGCAACAAAGACAATCTGTCGAAAGAAGAACAAACCGTACTCAAGAAGTTACAGGAAGAGACGAGTATCATAATCAAGGAGGACAACAAAAGTGGCAACATTGTAATAATGGAGAAAACGGACTATTTAAAAATGGTACAACACCATCTGCAAACACCAGGCAACTATGAAAAATTGGACACAAACCCACAGGCAAGAATCCTGAAGGAACATCAAGAACTCCTTAAACACTACCAAACAGAAGGGCTCATAACAGATGATGAATATGATTACCTCAAAACGGATCACCCGATCATGCCAACCCTCTACTTCCTGCCCAAAATTCACAAAACCTTCGATACAATTCCAGAAGGTAGACCGATCATGAGCGAATAGGAGGAATTACTGAGACATTAGCCAGCTATATCAACAATGTGATACAACCGCTAGTCACCAAGATACCGACGTATTTCAGGGACACCATGTACACCTTGGCAATACTCTCACAAATAGAGTGGCAACCCAACTTCATAATGGCCACACTAGATGTTAAGGCCCTGTACACATCTATCAATCATGAATTGGCCATAACCAGCCTAGAATATCTCCTTAAACATGAATCAGCATCACACCTTGACCAAGTGGAAATGACGAAGGCTTTTCTCAAATTCTCATTGACCAACAATATATTCATTTTCAACGGAGAATACTACAAACAAACCAAGGGGATCGCGATGGGAGCCAGCTATGCTCCAGCACTAGCCAACTGCTTCATGCACTCGTATGAACAGGAACATGCCATGCGAGAAACAAAGTTCACCACCCTTATCGTCAACTGGGCACGCTATATAGATGATGTCATCCTCGTATGGAAAGGAACCCAAGAAGAACTCAACCAATACGTGAACTATCTGAATCAAAACAACTATAGCATTGAGCTAACCAGCCGCATCAGCACAGACCAAATCAACTTTCTGGACCTAAGGATTGAAATTGAGAACAACAAAATAATAACCAAAACCTTTCGCAAACCAACAGAGGTCAACTCAACCTTACATGCAAAAAGCTGTCACAGGAAAAGCGTCATACAGAATATCCCAAAAGGGGAGTACATTTGCGCCAGAACAAACTGCAACACTCAAAACTTCTTTACAGGCGAATGTGAGCTGCTGGACCAAAGATTCAAATGCCGAGGCTACTCTGACAAAAACCTCACGGAAGCCAGGAATCGAGTAACAAGCATTGAAAGAGAAACACTACTCTCGCCCAAACCGAAGAAGAAACATTCTAATTCCACAATCAGATTTGTAACCAGATACAACAAGGACAGTCAGGCAATCCAAAAAATCCTAACCAAACACTGGGACCTACTACTGATGGATGAGCACATCAAACCCAGTCTAGAAGCATACCCAAGTATGTCATTCAGCATAGCACCGACATTAAGAAACCTACTCAGCCCATCCTTTCTCTCCGAGAAAAACATCTCGGCACAAGACTGGCTGAGCAGACAAACACCAATTGGCTTCACTAAATGTGGAACCTGCTCAATGTGAAAATACGCCACCCAAACTAAAAGTGCAATATGTACAGGCTGCCCGCCATTCAAAATCATGGAGCCCCTCAATTGTAAAAGCAAGTATGTAATCTATGCAATAATCTGTGTATGTAACAAGATTTACATAGGGAGCACCATCCGGGAAGTACGAACTCAGATAAGAGAACACATGAACAGTATCCACTCACAGGACCAAAAGCTGCCTTTGGCCAACCACTGGCAGAAGAACCACCAGATGGAAGACAAAAGCCTGATAAGATTTTTTGGACTGAAAACCGTGAAGTTGGGAGCCAGAGGAGGAGACAGAATAAGAAGACTCAGACAAGAGGAAGCAAGACTGATCTGCCTATTCAGATGTGTCAAAAATGGCCTTAACAAAGATCATGACTTCAATGTATTTCTGTAAACCTCTTCTGTCTTGACACACAACCTTCTGTCTTGACACACAACCAGCCTGCTCCCCGAGACCCAACCGTGACCCACGTGACCCCACAGGACGACCTCAACTCTCCACAGTCCCAACGAGCCTAGCAACACTAGCGGACCTCTGACCCAATTTCAGCTGGGGCCACTCCCCCTGCACAGGGACTTCCGACTTGCCACGACAGACAGTGATCTACCACGGCCCATGGGGCCTCCTAGACTGCCACACAGCATGGACCACAGCAGCCCCATTCACCTCAACTGGCCAACAAGACACTGGGACCTCCTTCACTTAAGGATGGACCCCGAGTATGCAGACCATTCCATTATTTTATTACAGGTTGCAGGTCTCAACCTTTTACTTTCCACCGTACATGGACTCAAACATAACCATCAGGCCTTGAGGGCCTGCCACATACCCCAACACATAAATTACCATCCACAATGTTCATCTGGACACGCCCACCGGGGCCACCCAACCTCGCCTTGAGCATCAGCCACACCCACCGCGCTTCCCGAACCCCGGACCAAATTCCGGCCCCATACTAAACCCAACAGCTTGTCCATGATGGGACACCTTCCCTGTGCACACGCGCACAACCAATTGCCATACTGACCCCTTGCCCATGCGCAAGGGAATACCACTGATCCCCTGTGCCATGTGCACTAACCCGTGCACTGACACTGCTCTCCTAAGCATGCGCCGTGTTCACCTACGTGACTCGGCAACTGCAAGCGCACATGCTTATTAGATGTCCGCCCCGCAGGCATCCCAGGAGCCACAGCGGACCTGGAACGCGGACCAGCACAACAGGTAAGACCCAGCCCCTGTCCCCTCCAGCAGCTACACCCGGATCTGGTCGCATTTTTTCTCCCCACACACGGCCGGGCCGGCGTGCAAATTAAATCACCTGGCCAACGCGGTCCTCACCCAAGTTCTGCTCCGCCAACCACACCACAATCACGCCCTCCTGGGAGAGCCGGCGCACCGGCCCATTTCAACCGCATTTTCAAGTGCACCCTCACGAGGGTACCAGGACCCTGAATTCGGTCTCCTTTTTATCATAGACCCGAGCGGCACTACCCCCAAGGGCACCCAACCCCAGCCCACAGGAGCCAAGGGCAATGCATGCCCCAGGAGCCAATTTAGGAAGGCACAATCCTCCCCCATCAGGGCAGGCAGACAACTATCAGCGGCGCTCCACCACATGCACCGGGCTGCATCCCCTTATTGATCTGAGCCCGGTGGCCCACACACCGCATGGGGTTGATATCCCAGCCCTGGGACCTACACCCCTGGCCCCAAAATGCCACCACACACGAGGACATGACCCACAGCACCTGGACTTCACCAGGAACCCCCACCAGACACCAATTACTTCCTAATGGCATCAGACAGCCTAAACCGCACCCAACTCCAACAAGGGTTAATATCCTGCCCCTGGGACCCACACCCCTGCCCCCAGCATGCCACCACACACGAGGACATAACCCACAGCATCCAGACTCCATCAGGAGCCCCCACCTAAAAATCTAACTTACTTCCTAATGGCATTAGACAGCAAAAACCGCACCTAACTCCAACTTACTTACCTTACACGGCCCAACAGGAGCCACTGTCTCTACAGGACAGCCATCATATACAACGGACCAGGACCCCATAGGGGGCTAGAGACCACGTACAATAGATAAGAGGCACTCATCCTCTCAACACCCAATGATTAACCCGAACCACCTCCTACAACAACCTTGTTAATCTTTCCTTTGTGCTTTCTCCTCTCTCCTTCTGCCTTGAATGCTTTGCCATTGCATCAAATGTATGTGACTATTTACCTTGCATTACTCAACCAAACACTTCACCTCACCTAAACACCACTCACTGTGCACCAATATTATATATGTCACATTCATGTCACAAAATGCGCACTTCACATGATTTTTGAATTCTCATCAGCCTTGATAAAGACCCACGGGTCGAAACACGTGCCGGCTGACAAACAAGGGACACAATTTGCCCCACAATGTACCTAATGCGTACCTACTCAATGTTAAAACTAACTCAGCACTAGCACAAATAAAAGCGAAAATTGCATCGCAATAACCAACGTGTTAGAACAATTTTTGAACTACTGAAGCAAGATATACAGGAGGAAACTTTCTCTTTCTACTCAACAATTGGGGTCCTGGCTAAACCCCGACAGCTGCAGTGATCTTGCAACAGATGAACCCCATTAACGCTTGCTTAAGATACAACAGGGCCTAGCACAGGTTGTTTCCATACCTAGAGCCAACCACGATCCTATGGTGAAAGGGTGCACACAAATGTATGGGTGGCTGAGTATGCGTGTGTGCATGTACGGTGAAAGGGTGCACACTTAAATGTATGGGTGGCTGCCTGAGTGTGCCTGCATGGTGAAATGGTGCACACTTAAATGTATGGATGGCTGGGTGTGGGTGTGTGTATATGGTGAATGGTGTGTGTGCTTGTGTTCAGATGTGCAACAAAACCTACATTTCGGGGGGGGGGCTAATCCTTCAAATGTTGGGAGAGGCGCTAACTTCACGGGTGGTGGGGGAGGGGCAAACTTATTTGTGTGGGGGCATCTGACTTCTTTACGCATTTTAATGAGACTATTCTAGTGCAGCTTCAATTTTACACACACTTAACTCTCTCCTTTAAGTCTGAAAGCGCCCATTTATAGACTGCTGTGAGAATGAGCGGTCTCCTGTCCCCTCTCTACCCTTCCAATCACTCCCCTGACATGCAAGTACTAAACCCACATCACAATTTCAATTGCCTAAAAAATTTGGCATTTGAATACAGGTACTAACAGTGAAATGCTTTACGTAGGTAATTGCTGGGCCCTTGTTTACAGTGATTCCCAGGTGCTGTTCAACATCTGTGTCCTGTTCTGTCCGGCAAATGCTCTGAAGGTCAGCTAGGTTGAGTGAACAATTTCAGGGGGGGGGTGTTGGGTGCTGAAGCCCAGTCAACTCAATGGTGTTACGCCACTACTTGTGTTTAATGCCTTAATTACTTATTGGTAATCGTCATTACTCCTAGCCCTATTCTTCCTCGTCCCTGTACTTGTGTATGAGGCAGTACTTATGTTTGAGGCACTCTGCCTCATACACAAGTACTGGGATGAGGTAGAGGTACCGGTAGTCTTCATTACTCCTAGTCCCACTCTTCCTCATCCCAATACTTACCTATGAGGCAAGGAGCCTCATACGTAAGATCTGGGACAAGGAAGAGGGACGTGAAGGTAATTCTGGTCCAATGATCTGATTTCGGAGGATGGGGTAGGAGGTCGGGATTGTGCTATAAATCATAATAGTTGTCCATGTCCAGGCTAAGCAGGCATGCTATGTGCTATTAGTGCCTAGAGAGGCATTTTGGTGCACCCAGTCTAGTCATTCCTCAGTTTGGTATGACTTTTTTTAACTGCGCATTTCTGATAAAGCAGACCTGCCAAGTGTAATTACCAGGCTAGACTGGCATTTGGGTGCTTCCAGTTTAGCCGTTTCTTACTGTGGCTTTGTATATTTTTCTGGACATCTGTGATAAAATTATATGCTATAAGATATTTATAAGAGGCCTGTACCCAAGTGTTTCTAGGCACGACAAGACAAGGGAGGGAAGATAGAGGGAGAAGAAGACAAACAATCTTACTAGGCCTTGTGTCATTCAGATCGTGCAAGTGCGAGAATGAGAAATGGGAGCGGGAGTGCAAGGAAGAGGGGAGGGGAAAACTGGGCAGTAATGCTCTGAGTGGGTGCAGCCAGGGCAGCGTGGCTCTGGGTAGTGCAAGGAGATCAAGGGACTGTAGGGTTACAGTTACAGGACCTTTGTGCGTGGTAGGACTGATCAAGAAAGATCCTAGACTAGGTGAGACTGAGGGTAGCCAAGCAACCAGTCAGTACAGCAGACAGGTAGGTCAGCAGGGCAGGGAGAGAGAGAAAGCAGAGGAGAAGAGAAAAGTTTTGAGCTGCTTCTGGAACTTCAGGTGGTCTGCTCAAGTTTGAGAGGGGCAGGGAGGCCATTCCAGAGGGAAGCACCTGCAAAGGAGAACAATCTACCCCCCACTCTCAGCCTGGAGAAGCGTCTAACCCTATAGAGTTGGAGGTATCCTGGGGAAGGGCTCGAGAAGGAAGGTATTTTGGAAGAGAGCATTGGATGTAGTGTGGGCCCCGGCCCCAGAAAGCCTTGTGGACAATGCAAAGGGTCTTGAACTTGATCCTTGCAGCCACCGGGAGCAAGTGTAGAGATTTCAGGGCTGGAGAGATACAATCCCTCAGCTTGAGGCCAAGGATAAGTCACAGTCCTGTTCTGGATTAGTGGCAGGGGGCGGAGAGTAGAGGAAGGTAGATTGAGAAAGAGGTTGTTGCAGTAGTCCAGCCTAGAGCTAAACAGGGCTCTGGAGACAGTGAACTTCTGGGGGAAAGTGAGAAAGGGAAGACTCCCTTTGTGGTAGAGCAGCTGGTAGTGGGACTTCTTGGCGATGTCCGAGATGTGAGGAGAGAAAGAGAGAGATTTTTGCCTCGAAGGAAGGTGAAGGAAGAGGGCCCAAGGTGGGTGGCCAGAGAGGGAAAGCCGGGGCAGGGGTCCCAATGAGAATGATCTCCGTCTTAATGGCATTAAGGCAGAGATCTTTGGAGGGGCACCGATCCTGAATCACGGATAGACTGTCAGAAATGAGCGAGAGAGGAGAGGAGCATGAAGGAAAGCCGAGTGTCAACCACACAACACTGAAAGTAGAAGGTAGAGATCAGATGGGCCAATGGGGCCAAGTAGAGGTTGAAAAACCTGGGTGAGAGGATAGAGCCCTGGGGAATGCCACAGGTAGAGGCAGAGGTGGTAGATAGAAAGGGACCAAGATGGACCTGGAGGTGCAGTCCGTGTGGAATGAGGTCAGCCACTCCAGAGCCTGATTTGTGATGCTCAGGTTCTCACGTAGTTGATTGATCAGGATGGTGTGGTTGACTGTGTCGAAAGTAAAGGAAAGCTCAAGGAGGATTAGGACAGAAGGAATGCTGAAATCAAGGTTGGAGAGCAGATCTTCACGGGTGTTCAGCAGAGCGGTTTCCGTGCCTCCAGCAGATCTAAAGCCAGACTGATGGTCATGGAGACAACCAACAGATTCAGCGTGGAGAGTAAGCTGGGAGATGGCCAGCTTTTCCAAGAATTTCCCCAGGAAAGGGGTAATGGAGATTGGGCAATTGTTTGCCAGGCAGGTAGGATCGGCAGACGGCTTCTTGAGGAGTGGGTGCATAAGGGAGTGCTTAACGGGAGAGGGGAACGTTCCAGTGGTGAAAGAGTGATTTCAGAAATCGGCCAAGGTTGGAGCGAGGGTGTCAATATGGTCCTTGATGGTTCTAGAGGAGCAGGGGAACACCTGTTTGGACGACACTTTCATAGATCTGACTTGTCTAGAAACCTTGTCAGGTGTTGTCAAAGAGAAAGAGGAGAAAGGTGGAGGAGAGGTAGAGATGGCCAAAGGGGGCAGAGAAAGAAAGAAGGAGAGGAAGAAAAGATAGAGGACAGCATGTCCTGAGTTTTAGCAGAGACGTGAGAGGTCAGAGCCATACAGAGGGCCTGGGAGGGAACAGGAGGGGCGGAGACAGCAACAGGATTGACCAGTTCCTTGCCGATTTTAAATAGTTTGGCTGTGTTGTTAGAGGCCGCAGCGACCCGGGCTTGAATCTGTGCTCTCTTCTTGATGAGTGTTATTGCTTCGACTGACATTTCTTTTTTTTTTTTTAAACAATTTTTATTCTTTCAAAAAACAAACATTACAACCTTTTAGGGCGTTCATAGCACATATCACATATCATATTACACAAAGGTATTTACTGTCCTCCCCCCTCCCTCCCTCTAAACTCGAGCCGTCACATCTGTGCCATCTACATGAGCATCTTCGGGAATCTCAGTGTTCGTCGACTCATCCGAGTCTTCTGTTTCATGATTGTCCTGGTGAGGGTTCACCATTGAGGTCACCAGTTGTCTCTAGGCTAACAGGGTGCCCACTTCATCCTCCCCCCCCTGGTAACAGCCTCAAACCATACCACAGTTTCTGCTTCTGCCCATCTCAAGAGGTCCACCCACCAAATCTCCACCCTAGGCCTGTGGTCCGCCTTCCAAATCATTGCGATTCTGCGCTTGGCCAAAACATAGGCCAGATCTTTCATTTTACTGATATGTTTTGCAGTACCTGGCCTGGGAAAGCTCCCAAGCATGCATGCCCAAGCAGACCTCACATCAAGCTCCACTCCCCAACCAGCCATTCTCGCCCTTACTTCTTCCCAGAATCTCTGTATCTCAGGGCAGGCCCAGAACATGTGCAACAACCCTGCCTCCTCCTCCCCGCACCGGGGGCATTTCTGTAAAGCCGAGCCTCCAAACCTGGCTATTTTTCCGGGGGTCAAATAGGCTCTATGGGTAATATACAGCTGTATCTGCTGGAGCCTCGCATTCCGGGACACCTTCTTGTGGTACTTTTGGGCTCTGCCCCACTGTCCCTCTGTCATAGGTTCTCCCACCTCCTCCTCCCAGGCATTCCTCAGTTGGGGCAGCTGCTTCCCTGCCTTCGTACCCAGGAGCTCATATATCCTTGATATTTCGTGCCCTCCCTCAGAGACGTCATACATCATTTCCAAAGTGGCATCAGGTTCTTCCGTTAACACCGTCTCAGGCCACCTCTCCCTCACCCATTTGATAAGCCTGGTGTAGCCTTGGCCTCCATGCACCCCTGTCTCCTCCCGCAACCTCTGAAATTCCACTGCCTCCCCGTCCTGCCATATATCTCCGAGGGTAGCTATGCCCACCGTTGCCCAGTATCTGCGGACCCCTTTGAGCAGTTGGGAGTCCGCCCCACATAGCGCCGCCAGCGGGACCTGCTGTGAGAACTGGTCTGGATCACCCACTGTTCTCCAAGCTCTGCGCCAGATCTCCCAGCCCAGCATCAACAATCTCCCCATCTCCGCCACTTTAGTTTTATGCAGCCACACTATCTCGTTTAGGAAGTAAGGGGCAGAGTCACCTTGTAAAAGCCTGGCTTCCGCAGAGTCCTCCGCAGACAGCCACCTAGCCACATATAACGGCTGTCCCGCTAAGTAATACAATTCGGAATTCGGCAGGTTTATGCCCCCCTTATCACTTGTATTTTGCAGTTTCCACAGGGCAACCCTATTCCTGGAGTTGCCCCATAGGAAGCCCCTACACATGCTCTGAAGTCTTACAAAAAAAAGCATCTGGGAACAAGGAACGGGACATTCACAAAAAAATGCAAAAGTCTGGGCAAAACCACCATTTTGAGCAGGGCTGCTCTTCCCACCATGCCCAGGGGCAGTCGAGACCAGAACACCATGCTGTTCTTGATGCCCTCCACTGCCTTCACTGTATTGTGTTTGTGCGCTGCCTCCATCCCATGGTAAATGTTCACGCCCAGATACCGGAATGTCACGCGCTGCCAGGGTATCTGCAGGAAGGGTAATCTCTCCAGTGGGGTGTTCCTATATCTACCCAAGGGGAACAAACTGGGCTTCCCAGGGTTCACCGATATGCCCGAAAGAGTGGCATAACGGTTCATCACCTCCAACACATACTGCAGGTTCTCCTCAGGGTAGCGCAGATAGAGGAGCATATCGTCTGCGTACAATGATATCAGGTGTGTGCCGCCTGTCGTTCGGATCCCCACCTCCCCGTATTGTTGCCGCAGGCATATTGCTAGCGGCTCTAATGCCAAAATGTATAACATGGGTGACCAAGGACATCCCTGTCTGGTCCCCCTGCTGAGCTGCCATTTATCAGAGATTATGGTTCCCGTTTTTACTCTCGCTATCGGGATGCTATATAACATCTGGACCCATCTGGTGTATCCTGGCCCCATCCCGTATCCCTTCAGGGCCGCTATCAGCCATGGCCACCGTACTGAATCAAATGCTTTGACCGCGTTCAATGACACGATAGCCAGCTCACCCGGGTCTCCCTCGGCCTGATCAATAATATGGTGCAGCCTCCTATGGTTATCAGTAATGTTTCTACCGGGGACATAGCCTGTTTGGTCTGCGTGTATCAGCTTATCAATTACCCTCTTTAACCTATTGGCCAGCACTGCCGTAATTATTTTACTGTCTTGATTGAGCATAGACAAGGGTCTATAAGACCCACAGTCCACGTCTGGCTTGCCTGGTTTCAGGAGCGGGATGATTACTGCCTCACAGAGAGACGCCGGCAGTTCCCCTTGCTCATAGGCCTCATTAAACATGGCAAGTAACGACTGAAGCAGCTCCTGCTTATATGTTTTATAAAACTCACTGGGTAACCCATCCGACCCAGGTGCTTTACATGTGGGCAGGTGTTGGATCACCACCTCCAATTCGTCTAAGGTGATGGGGGCGTCTAGCGCCGCGCATTCCAAATCATCTAAGGTGGGCAGCCCAATGTCCTCTATTGTTTCCTGTATTTCTTGGCTCATTTCCCCTCCTGTATCCTCGTATAGTCGTCTATAATACTTGAGGAACTCCCCGTTTACTTCTTCTTGGGTATTATAGATTTGGCCCTCTGCGACCTTGACCTCTCTGATCATCGGAAGGGGGGTTTCATTTTGGTATAATCATGCTAGTAATCTACCCGGCTTGTCTCCCCCTGCATGTAACCTCTCTGTATATTTCTTGTAATTTAGTCTGCATAATCTGTCCCAGAGTTCACTACAGGTCATCTGTAAATCCCTAATCCTGGCGCCGTCCCCACTGATGGTGCCCCCACTTTGTATCAAGCCCTCAAGCTCTCTTTCTGTTTCTTGCAGTTCCTGTTCAATACCCCCCTGGAGCCCCTTGGATTTGGATGTAGCCACCCCGCGCACCACCACCTTAAATGCTTCCCATACTGTACCCACGGAGCGTACACTACCGGTGTTGATTTCGAAATATTCCTCGATGGCCTCCCTCAAGTCCTCTCGAAATCCCGAATCCTGTAAGGCCTCAGTTCTGAGCCTCCATGTCGGGATCCGCGCTCTGGGGGGTTGATGTCGCCATTCGACATCCAAAGGTGAGTGGTCGGACAGCACCCCGGCCTTGTATTCCGCGCCCACCATTTCTCTCATAATCCCGGCGTTTGCAAACACATAATCCAGTCTCGTGTAAAGGTCCCGAGGTGCTGCATAGTGCGAATAATGCCTGTCCCCTGGGTACAATCGTCTCCACACATCCTCTAGGCCAAGGTCTGTCAGCAGTGTCAACAGCGCCTTGGCTGCCGGCGCCGGCTTTTCTAGTTTGTCATCTGACCTGTCTTCCCTGGTATTCAGGGTGCAATTAAAGTCCCCTCCCCACACCGTTGCGCCACCCACCATGGGGCTAATTTTGCTATATAGGGATCTGAAGTATGCCGCTGTATCATGGTTGGGGGCGTACAAATTTATAATGTTTACTTCTTTATTTTCCAGGAGTCCCGCCACCACCCTGCCCTCTGGGTCTATCGTCGAGCTGAGCAGCTGAATGGCACGTGTGGTGCCACCCATGTGATTACCCCTCTTGCATATGCAGAGTATGTGGCCCCTGTGACATTGCCTCTCCATTTTCTCTTAACCACCTCCAGCTTCTCTCTAGTGAGGTGGGTCTCCTGTAACAGAGCTATGTCAATCCTCATCCTCTTCAGGTACATCATCACCTTATTACGTTTTAGGTAACTATTGAGGCCCCGCACATTCCAGGTAACAATTCTGAGATTACCCAATGCCATTGGCATGATGCATGCAATACGGATCCCACTTCCACAAACTTCCTAAAACTACAAGCACTCCAAACAAAACTACAAACAATACAAACTTCCCTTCCCTTCTCCCTCCTGCTTCCCTTTCCACAACTATAACAAACCACTGCACACAATCCCTTCCCTCCCCCCTCTCCACCCTACCCCAAAAAATGCCCAGCTCTGCTCTGACTGGCTCTGCAAGGCTCCTTAATGAAGCATCAGTCACAGTGCTTGTGTTTCATTTTCTGTTTCAATCTGATTTTACCGGCTTACAGGCCAAATCACTGACTATAGTCAAGTCCCATAGTCTCAAACCACACCCCCTTCAGGTGCCCCCCCTGCGCATTACTTATCTCCTCCATCTCCTCCTTTTGTCTGGATATCCGGCTCCTGTGGGCAACCTTGCGTATCAAGCCATCCCATGGCATCCTCCGGAGTTTCAAAAAATAAATTTCTATTTTTGTAAAAAAACTTTCAATTTCGCCGGGTAAAGCAACATGTACTTATGGCTCGCTTCTCTCAATCTCCTCTTGACCGCCCCAAAGTTCATTCGACTCCGCTGCACCATCAGGGTAAAGTCTGGGTAGGCCGTTATGTTTGCCGCCCCTCTTTGAATTGTTCCCCCTTTGCGGAAGTGCTCCAGTATCTTTTCTCGATCACGGTAGTTAAGGATCTTGGCAATCACTGGCCTAGGCGGATTACGCGGCGGCAGCTTTCTCGTCAAAGCCCTATGCGCCCTTTCCACCGCGAACCCCTGAGACAAGGCCCCTCCTGGTATCCCCTGCAGCAACATGGATTCAATAAATTCCGTGGGGTTGTGGCCCTCTTCTCCCTCCGGCAAGCCCACTATGCGGATGTTATTTCTCCGGGCGTGTCCTTCCGCCTCCTCCACCCTGTTCTCCAAATTGCCCACCCGCTGCACCAGGGCGTGCAGTACTGACTTGTGTGAAGCACACTCCGCTGTGTTCGGGCTCACCTCTTTCTCGAGGTTCTCGGTGCGCTCCGCCAGTGACCTGACATCCTGCCGGAGGAGGTTCACTTCTTCCTGCACCTCTCCAACCCTGCGGTCCAGCGCTGTTTTCAGTTCGGTTACCGCCAGTTCAAGCTTGGTTTCCAAAGCCACCTTCAGGTCTGCAATTGCGGCCAGGACCTCTTGGTTCGTGCCCGCGACGGGCAAGCCACCCGCAGGAGGCCTGTCCTTACTCCTGGCACCTTCTGGGCCAGGCGGTGTCCGTGCATATTCGTCCAACGTGGGCTGCTTCCCCTTGAGTCTAGGAGGTTTGTTGGACATAGCGCTGTTGTTATGGGTCGTGGGTCTGTCCCGCCCCTTCTAATCTGCAGTTCCGACGGGGGCAGCTCTCTGCAGTCTACTGCGTTCCGGGAGACCACCTCAGAAGTATACCATGCCCGGCTCTTATCCCCTTCAATGGGTTGCTCTCTTCCACGTAATTATATGAGTCGTTTCTTCAATACCTTTATGTGTCCACAGGGATGCCCTATGATTCGTGTCCGGGTCACCCGCAGACAACTGCTACAAACGACAGCCCCGGCGTCAATTGTCAAGCCACACGCATGGGCCTTATAGCCACCATTCACATCCTGTGTACACCCTGCCACGAGCTTGCTGGCTGGCTAGCTCGCAGCCTCTTGATCTTGGGCCTCTTTGTCTCTTGTCATTTCCTAGGGCTGCGCGCCCATCGGAAACATTTCGTCCCTGATGGCCAGCCTGTCCACTCCCTCCCGTCTTCTGTGCTGTTGGGACGGTGCCAGGATGCCAGCAATGGTCAGGTAACTGGCCTTATGATTTGCGCCATCCAGTGTGTTATAGTTGTGCCAGGGGGTATCATGCAATGCCGGTTGTTGTAATCCGTTCACAGGCCCACTACAGGCTTCCTGAGTAGTGTTAGTTTCGTTTTCAGTATTCATGTATGCATGCGCTCCATTCAGTGCACATTAGACCTTATGCCCACATTTACCTACGCAGTCCAGCCGGATCCCTACACCTTGTTGCTCACTCCGTGGGGCGCTGTGACTACTCTGTTGTTTAGCTGCTTGCTTGTGTACCGTCTTGTGCCCAGCCCGCAGGCCCCTCACCATCCAGCCGGGCCGATGCCCGTCACGGTCCCCTGTCCAATTCGGGAACCCGCACGCAGGCTGGAGGGAGCTCGCGAGCGGGCGTCTCAGTCACTGTGCTGCCGTCCCGGTCGGCAGCTGTCCGCTCGGGGCTGGGGCCCGTCTATCCCCTTGCCCACCAGATGTCTCGGGGCACTGGTTTCGCCTGGGCCGCAGGGTCCGCTTTGTTTCGCGCGGCACCGGCGCAGTCCTAGCGCCGGCAGCACCTCCGACTCGAGCCGCCTGCAGAGGTTTTCCACCCGTCTCTGGGATACACGGAGCACTTGTGCATACCGGTGGCACTTTTCAGGGTGCACGCTCCTGATGCTTCACTTGTCTCAGTGTCCACCCCCTAGCAAGCGCCTCCATCGATCTGCACATCCCGTCTTCTTTGTCTCGGAGGGTCACCATTTTTATTTTCGGGTCTTCATCTTCACCGGACTTCCTGCACCTCTAGCATCCGTTCCAAAGATCATGCGGGCTCCAGATTAGTAACGGGTGCTCGCCATGTGTTCATAGGAAGGTGCATATATTTCCATGCTCGCCAGGCCAGTACAACTGCACTTTTTCAACAGATGTTTGTAGGATCACCAGGAGCCTTACCACAAGCACGTCTGCCTACATGGCCTTGTAGCCACGCCCCACGCTTCGACTGACATTTTGGTGCAACCAGTCTAGGTTTGTCTAAATGTGGCCTGGCATGCTTTACTGTAATGCTATTATGTGTCTACACTGGTCTACATTGTGCAGCCAGTGGGACATGTTTTCAATGTGGCATGGAATTTTTAATAGCAAATTATTCATGTTCCTGTGCACTGTGGGTGACTTACATGTATTGGATTGGCATTACACTACAAACCAAATGTTCTCAGAAAGTGTGCTGTATATTGCATTAAACACATATTTATATATTTCTCCTAGTACAGTGTGCGGCATACCCCTTCATCAGCAGGTTTGTGCGTATTGTGCAAATGTGATAATCTAGGCAAGCCCAGAGTGGCATGACCTGTGATTTGTTGCCGAGATGGGGGGCCCCCTAAGCATGGCTCGCAGGGGGGCTCCCACATTTTGTGTTACGCCACTGAGTTCAGACAGCAGCAGCGCCGCGGCCTGGGTATTGGTAATGGTAAACAAACAAGATTTTTAACTCTGCTGCCTGTTGCGCAGCTCGCTCATGCGTTCCACTCCCACCCCCCCCGCGCCTGCCGCCTGCGCTTTTGGAGCATCACATGCCCAGGCTGGCATACTGCACGTGCCCCTGCAAGTGCGCAGCCTCAGCTTCAGAAGCCACTGGCCAGGCAGCGACGCATGCTCCTGACTGACAGCGGACCGGCATCAGGTGTTGGGGGAGGAGGATTTAATTAGAGGGAACGAACAAGCGACCGTCATATTTAACATGCTCCGCGTGTTAACTGCATAAATATGATATTTATACAGTTAACATGTGCAGCGCGTTGAAGTTGAAGGAGCTTCTAGTGCTTCCTCAGTGTGGGCCCGCCCCATGCAGCCTCGCATGCCCCCCGTGGGCAGGCGGCATACTTGCCAACATTCTGTGACCAAAAAGATGTAGGATTTTTCAAGTTTCAAAAATAATACTTAGCATAACAATGACATCACAGGAAATTACAAACCATACATTGTTGGCACCACTGGGGCATTCTAAAATGCACAACCCATCAAACAGCACAACATGAGGAGATGTTGAAATGTTTACAATGTATAATTTTGAATGGTAAAGTTAAACTAAATTTAATTACCCACCTTCACAGAAGGTAATCACACAGAGCTGGTAGGTAACGTTTGCCACTTCTCTGTAGTTTCAGTCCGGTAGTACATATTTATTACTGCAGTGGCGGTGGAACACTGAACAACATGGAGACTGATACCCTCCTCAGTCTGATAGGCAGATGCTGTGTGATGGTGGTACACTCTCCAACTTGCCTTCACTGGTGGTTAACGTAAGGTCTGTCCCTGCAAGAGTGCAGGGCAGAGTCATGTAGCTGTCAGGTCAGTGGATTGATCTGAGCCCATCACTCAAATGTATCACTTATCCACCCACCGCACAGACAGATTAATTGCCTTAGAGTCACATAAATTACCTGCCACTGTAAAAAGCAGTAGGATCTGTCACCCAAATTTGTAGGCAGTAGGACTGCTTAAAAAGCAGTAGCCCGCCTACTACCTAAATCAGTAGGGTTGGCAAGTATGAGGCGGAACACAGGTCCATAACCGCTGTCAGTCTGGGGCCATGCTGTTTGCGCAAAAGTTGATGGGCAGCCATTCCAGACCTCTTATACCCTGCCGGCCTCCAAAGAACAAACCTATGCTATATTTGTCTTGCCCTTTAGGCACTGTTCAGAAAAACAAATATGTTTTTGTGCAGGTCCTGCCCCTACACGACCCCACAAGCATTGCACTGCCTGGCAATCAGCTGCATCTTGCTAGCTGCATGTCCCTGACTGTCTCTGGTTGTAGCATTACTGCGCTTCTTGCTAGGAACTTTGTGAGTTTTTAATTTTAATCCAAACTTATATCTCTTTACAAGGAGGCAGTGTCTTTGCCCCCAGACGCACAGCCACCACTGTTATATCTATCCCTGGAGACATGGGCATACAAGCTTCTTCACAACACCACCCCAACCCTCCTCCCCCTGCACCGCCGCCAGGGAAGAACATCTTCTTTCTTCCCAATCCAACAATGTCAACCTAATAATGTGCACCCAGCAAGTATTAACCCACACACACTCAAAAATAAATACTAGCAAATATTGTCATTTTTTTTGTATTTTTTTATTTTTATTTATTTGATTGGCTGATTAAATCAACCTTTCAAAAAGAAACACGTTTCTTACAGCATATTTCTTAAACAACACACCATGAAACAATTACAAAACATTCACAAATGAAATCACTAATCTTCGATTATATAAAACCTCATTGATGTACAAACCAATTAAAATGTTTTCAAACCAAAAATAAGTCTGTTTTAGATAAATTAACATAAATAATACATAACACAGAATTATTGTTAAGAAAAGTTCAAACCAGGAAATCCACATATAACAAATGCACAAATCTCTTATAACGCAGAGTCATATGGCAAAATTGTTTTTATGAACTGTGTGAGTGCAATGTGGATAGCAGTTCGATTGCTTGTAATTAAAATAGTCCAGATTTCAAAAGAAGAACGATCACACGATAATTGCAATATATTGCGAAAATAAATTTCTCGCAAACTGACAAGAGCAGAGCATTCAACAACTAAATGCATTAGGGTTTCCACTTGTTTGCTGTTTTTACAGAACCGACAAAATTGTTGGTCTTTAGGAATTAATCCACGTCTTGCCAGGATTTGATTTGTTGAATGCAAATTTAGACGAGATCTTAAGATTTCTGCACGTACAAAGTTGGATGGGCACTTTATAAGATAATGGGCCATTTGTTTGAATTTTTTAGGTGGAAAAAGATTTAAGTCATAATCCACATATTTTGTACACAATTGATGTGTTATAGCCCAATCGTGCCAATATATTTTTTTTTTCGCTTTGTCTGGATTGGTTAGTAGCAACTCAATCGAGACATCAGCGTCAACCAGAATCCTCAAAATGCCCTTAACCTACTCTTTAGGGATAACATCATGAGATGAACACATATATACTGCCAGCGATCTCAGAATATTCGTGTTGTTAAGTCCAAGCAGACATTTACGGTAAAAGTTGCACAACTTCCAAACAACCAATGCAAACAACGAGATCAAACCCAACTTGTATCTCAATAGGCAAATCGGCGTACACAACGGTAATCGAAAAACTGGTTTCCAGAATTTACCTTCCAGGAGATCCCAAAAGGCCCTTTGAAGTGGTAGAAAAGTTTTGACTCCGTATGAAAGAATCGGAACAACTTTCTGGTTAAAGAAGGTAACTACATTGGTTGTTGTGAATTTTCCATATTTATGCAGCATTATTCTTGCTTGCGACGTTAAAGTCAAGAGTTTTTGCCCTTAATGTGTCTAGATATATTTGGTTATTTACAGAACCTGAGAAAGGCAGACCCAAATATTTGTAACTAGAGACAATTTTTAATGGTGATCTCTGCAAAACCCACTGAAAATTTAGCATTTTTTTGTTTTTCTTCTTTTGGCAGATCACTATTGCGTTTTGCTCACGTTAATTGTGAGATTATTATTATCAACATATGTTTCCAATTTGTTTAGTAGATCTTGAAGACCTTTTGGGGTTTGCAAGATTAGAACTAAATCATCAGCATAGAGAAGCCACATGATCCTTTGAGACCCTAACTTAGGAGCATCAGAGATTGCTTCTTCAAAGGAGATTCCAATGTCTAATAGAAAAAGATTGAATAAAGTTGATGCTAAAATGCACCCTTGTTTCAGGCCTCTTAAAGTTTCAATATTCGCAGAGCGAACACCCTCAATGGACAATCTAACTTGCATAGTTGTATTTGAGTGTAACATTTGGATTATGGTTAGCACTGAGGATGGACAGCCATAATTTTGCAATTTCTGAAAAAGTAACAATCTGTCAACTGAGTCAAACGCTGACCGAAAGTCCACAAATGCCATATACAATGGTTGTTTTATGTCGGCATATTTTGACTTTAACATATTCAGCGTGATTAAGTTCACCGAGGTCCCTAAACCCGCCACAAAACCGGTTTGAAACGGATCCCTTTTGAGATCAGCTGCAGTCCATCTTGTTAGTTCTTGTAGTATGATGCGACTGTATAATTTCCCGGGGGCATCCAATAAGGCTATCGGTCTATAGTTCTCAGGCAGACAGCGATCACCTTTTTTATGGATAGGGACAATTATAGAATGTTTCCAAGAGACAGGAATCTCTTGGGTGTTATTAATATGCTCAAAAATTTGATACAGGATTGATGACCAAAGTTCTGGATGTTGTTTGAAAATTTTGTTGGACTGGCCATCGGGACCTGGAGCTCTGGATTGACTTATTTTGTTAATGAAAAAGAGTATGTCGGCCTTTGAGATGTTAATGTGAAATGGGTTGTAAGAAGGTATACTGATAGTTTTCACAGAATTTGGAGGAAGCGCATACATTTTGGAAAAGTAACTGATCCAACTAGCTTCCGGCACACTCTGAATTTGAGACATTGTTTGTACCGGGGATAAGGCATCAGTTAAAACCTTCCAAATTTGCGTCGTATTTCTGTCACGAATCAAAGATAACATTAGCTCACCATCTCGCTGAAACAATTTACTGCGGTGTTGTCGCCGCCAGTTTCTATATGAGGTTTTAATTTTGGTAAGAGCTTCATGTCTCGTGCACAGTGGAAGTTTTAAAGCCTCCCTTTTTTGAGATCGAAAAACAGTTTTTTTTATTTTGGGCTTCCCTGTCAAACATATGAGTGTACTTGGGGGCCAGAGTTTTACGCGCCCTAGTATCAGGAAAATATTGCATGAGATCATAATAAGGAATGGTAATGGATGAAAGACTATCTCGTGAGTGACAAAAAGCTGCTTGCAAGGAATTATCAAATTTCGTAAGGCTAGTTTCATTCCACCAAATTCGGTTTAACGAATTGGAAACAGACATATGACCATTTACCGTCATAGAGGGAGTCTTGATATAAGAGGCATCAACTACCCATTTGATGAAAAGAATGCAATGGTCACTATTTGCATTTGGAATAATATCAAAAGTTTTGATTTTGGAAAACAACCTGTCGTCTGTATAAATATAGTCGATTGAGGCTTTCAAAGGCCCTTGTTGCCACGTGTAAGCTATTTTACCAGTATCAAATTTGCTTCCATTAAGCATACAAAAACCTCTATTTGACATCAATTGCTCCCACATCCTTTGTCTAGAATTTTCTTTCACCAACCTTTCTTGGACACAGTGCAGATTAAGATCACCGGCAATTATTGTATGCTGGATATGGAATACAATGAAGTCCAACATGGTGGACAAATCAACTAAGAACCTCCGGATTTCAATGCCTTTGGGATTCCAGTATAAGTTTACGATCACATACAAGGTCCTTGCTATTGATATGATTGTAAGTTGAGAAAAATTGTTTGGAGCATATGTAAATATTATGCTTGTATGAGAGGATAATTTAGCACCTGTCATAAGACCAGACATTGGCCGACCCTTGTCCCCTTTTATTGCTGGCACAAAATGTAAACCATGGTCGTTCCAAAGAGGGACAGACATAAGCCAGGTTTCTTGTAAAAGAATCACATCATAATCAATGAAAGGGTCTTGCGAGTTGTTAATTAAATGACGAAAACCACGCGTATTCCAAGAGGGAAGAGTAATAAACCGTTCATTTTTGACCTTGCACGGAAGTTAACTTCTGGATTCACAATTACAACAGCATTTGGAGGGTATAGCCGCAAGTGTATCAGCCTCAATAGAACTTTGAGAATTTGTGAGTTCTTTTGAAGCCAATTCAATCCAGCTTTCTGCACTCTGTGGTCCCTTAGTTGAATTAGAAGGACCTAATAGGAGTATAAACCCTAAATCTAGTAATTGATCTTTCGCATCCCATATGAGATTCCTAACAACACGGGACGTAAGCCAAATACAGGCAGTACTTACTAGATTATCATTAAAGAACTCTACCTGGGCAATATCAGCAGATCCAATGTCCTGTAACATAGAAATGTCAGAGAACATTTGTAAAATGCTATGGCGATTTAATACGTATTGTGGATGTGGCGCAGGCCGACATCCCAGCACTAAAGCAACATGAGATTTTTTATCCGCTTTTGTTTTCAAGATGGACTTTGTAGTGGATTTCTTAGGGGGCAATGATGCCTTAGGGGGAACAAAATTTCTTGTCATTGGACGTAAAGAATTTAGTAACGATGCAATTTCAGCCTCCTGAGTAGGCAGAGATAGATCAGAAGTTGAATCATTTTTGTCAAGATCACTTTTAAAGGTCACTGATCGTTTAGGCTCAGACGCCTGAGAGGTTATAGCTGAATGATTGCGTAACTCAGGGGTTGGAGCTTTGAGTGTCGGTAAAGCTGTAAAGGCACTCATATAGGCATCGACTTCCTTTCTGATTTCTGATCTACGAGCCGCTAGCAACTCTTGTTCGTGATCAGAAGATGGAGTCAGTGAGGAAGTAAAAACTTGACTCGATTTGGAACTCTTAGTAATTTCCTTAACAGCACTCTGTGACTTCACACATTTGTTACTAGTCGCTTGTAATGAATGCTGAATCTTAGAACAAGCTTGCTGCTTTGGTCGTAGGGGCTGAATCTTAGAGCAAGCCTGCTGCTTTCCAAGAAGTTTGTAGTTCTGAAAAACTTGAACTAGATGGTCTAGTGGCGCATAAGGTTCCGCTACAGTAGCGTTTTTGTTTGTGCAGTCAAGCTTTAATTTACGTAGTTGATTCATTTGAGTATATTTTTTAGTAATAGCACATGAGATTTGCTGAGACTGCTTTTTAGGTAGGGTAAGCATATTAAAGAATGGTTTGGAGCTTACCGGAGCAATTATTTGTTTTTTTGACATTTTTCGATTTTTTTTGGAGGGAGCAAGCGACTTGGTTTTTTGTTTTACCTTGTCAGCCAGACCAGGTTTAATTTCTGAAGATGAGGAATTTTTTCAAAATATTGTAAATGGTTCTTGTAAAGGAGCATTATTCGTCGCACCACCCGGACTCTTGTTGGTATCCGGGGTTACTTCTTTGATGACTTGACCAATATAAGGAAGTGAACATAGAATACCTGAGTTGTCCACAGTAATTGGAGACATTGAGTCTCCCACCTGTTGATCTAGACTCAAGTTTTCCACCCAGTTCTGCGGGGCTATTGGAAGAACAGGATTTGGATCAGAAGTAAGGTCAACAACGGGATTTGGAACAGCGGTCAGATCAACAACAGGAGCAAATATTATTGGTGAAGAGCACTGGTCAACGGTCATTTTAGGGTACAGTGGAATTTCTTTTGGAGCTGGTTGTTGATTAGCCCAAAGTATTTCTTGTTTAGCCTGCCAGTTTAACAACGATAACAATTGAGCACTTTGTACGTCTAGTTTGGTATTCAGCGTATTAAACAAAGTGGTAATTGTTTGCATCGTTAGATTCATGGCACCCAATGTTAATTCCACCACTTTAGACATATTTTGAAGAGGTTGAAGTTCTTCTGTTGGAGAGCATTTTCGTGGGGTAGGATGGAGAAAAGAGGATGTTAAATTCGATCTTGTACAGCCCCCAACAGAAAATAACTTTGGTGAAAAGGACAAACCCCCTAAAGTTTGGTTTAATAAAAGGTCAGATTCAGGAGAAGACAGATCAATTAGTGCCACTTCGTCGGGCAAGTTAGCTGCCAAAGAGCTGTGTTTGGTTTCTGGGTTTGGGGCCAAAGAATCCCCTCTTAGGTCTGTACTGTCGGATAATGAGACATGCACAGTCGTACCACACACTTCTTGCATTTTTGTGGTTATATTAGAACCGTCCTGACTATCGACTTTGGAGGACTGTGGGTTTAGTTTTTGATTAACACAGTCCGGATAAAAGAATCGTATATCTTTTGAGTTTGAGGCATTTTTCTTGCAAATTTATTCACGAGAATTTACTCGCTTTTTTAACTTAGATACGGGGGGGCTACAGTACCTGACCGTGATGCTCGAGGGGTCGAGACACAAGGGACTGCTTTGTTCTGCGAGCAGTTAGAGTTCAAAGGCACTGTAGGCAATAGGAGCATTCCATCTTTAACACCCAAACTTACCCCACGAGGGGTTGAAACACACGGGACTGCTTTCGCTTTCGCCTGCGTGCCCTTGCATCTACAATCAATGTTGTCAACGGTGGCATTCCAGTCCGCAGGTTGTAGATATTTCGTTTCATGACGTCTCACGCGGCAGCTGTATCAACCACCGGAGTCACAAAACTCAGGTCTTTAGATTCACAAAAAGTTAGCAAGTGCAAAATCAAATAAATAAGTCAAACCACAACGTTTATCCCCAAGCTCGCTTTGCTCTCGACGCAGCGGCGAAGCGGGACTTGACGGGACTTCGCCGGTGCGCGCGCGCGGTACGCGCACGAGTCCTGTTTTATAGGCACGCCCACACAAGGAAGCAGAATGCCTTGTGGATAATTGAGTTCAACTCCAAATCCACACACGGAGAGCAGCGGAGAGCAGCGGGCAAAGCGGGACTTGACGGGACTTTGCCGGTTGTAATTTTAAGCGGAGGTCCCAAAAATAGGCTGCACACACCAGAACATTGCACTCAAACTGTGCGTCATAAAGGGTATCACCCCATCAGTGCGCATCCCAAAATGCTGAATTTCCACAGCCCCATTTCACTGAATATATTTGACAGAAAGCTAGCTAGGGAACCAGAGTACGCCCCTCATCCCCTTTCTGTCAAATGTTTTTGGGAGTCCCGGGCTCCAGAGGTGGCGGCACCGGGGTGACACATGCCCGTACTCAGGAGAGCCACACTGTTGGTTTTTCCCCCCTCCCCCCAATTGGGGATTTCCATTGTGTAAATGGAGGGTGAGTTGGTTACTGGCTACTTGAATTGACTACAGCAACCAGAATTCCCTGAGGCCATCATAGGTATTAACCATCAACACCTGAACAGACTGCCTCCCTGATGATTGCATGAGGCAAGAAAGCGCTAGGAGAAGATCTACTGGACTGTGGAAAGGTTCACCTAGCTGGGAACCAGAGTGCGCCCCTCACCCCCTTTCTGTCAAATGTTTTTGGGAGTCCCGGGCTCCAGAGGTGGCGGCACAGGGGTGACACAGGCCCCTACTTAGAAGAGCCACACTGTTGGTTTTTCACCCCTCGCCCCAATTGGGGATTTACATTGTGTAATTGGAGGGTGAGTTGGTTCCTGGCTACTTGAATTGACTACAGCAACCAGAATTCCCTGAGGCCATCATGGGTATTAACCATCAACACCTGAACAGACTGCCTCCCTGATGATTGCATGAGGCAAGAAAGCGCTTGGAGGAGAAGATCTACTGGACTGTGGAAAGGTACACGTAGCTATATATATTTATGTTATATTAAAGTTAATAATAAATGTGAGGGGGGGGGCTGCACAGGGTCTCCTCTGCGTATATATGCAGTGAAATGGGGTAAAACAAAAACTTCTGCATTTTGGTGATGCACAGTAAAAAATGTGTAGTGATCACATAAAGTTAAGGACGTAAATAGAAATTTCTGGTTGAATGTACCACTTTGTTGATAACTTTTAATTTACTTATCTTCATGCAATGTGTCTAATACATCAAATATATTTCAAAAAATAAAAATATTCCTGAACCACACATTTGTGTCCCAACAAATGTCATGGTACTGCAGTTAGTCTTTTTGGGACATATTTTAAGTAACTCGGAAGTTATCAATAAAGCGGTGCATTGAGCCTGGAATTTCCACTTACATACATGGATAACGTACCTAATGTGATACAATAAAGGAAATACTGTGCAGTTTGAGTGTTACACTTATGTCCAGCAACAATCAGTAGTACTACAGTGCTAATATTAACAAGGGAGACAGTGACTGTGACCAGGCCAGTATGAGCAGCAACACCCCGTGCCTTCACTCTCATGAGTGGGGTATTATTTCACCCTCTGTGGTCAGATAAGGGTCAGCATTGATGGGCAACAGTAGTTTGTTACCCTTCTACACCAACTTCTGCTTGGTGAGCCACTTGGTGACTCAGGTGAACTTTAATCTAATTTCTGTTGTTCATACAGTTCCATTAAGTCAATTAATTTTGCAACAGTGCAGCCCTTCTCATCTTCTAGCCCACTATGCAGGTGCATTGAATCACGAAAGGCCTAATCAGGGGTATTGCTTGCAGACCCCATTTGGATGACTCTTATTCTGCTGACGCTTCATATTGGTGCTCTCCTGTCCTGTGTCGCAATCCAGTGAACCCTAACCCTCTTTCCTGGACAGGTTGCTGACGGTTCCCTGTTTATAATTAAAGTGCAGGTGCCAAGACCTTACGGGGAGGTAGGAGTTTGCGCTACCTCTGCGCAAGACCTACAGGAGATCCAGACAGCAAGGCTCTCATCATCTCGCCCATAAAATAAGGCAACACATTCCTCTCGGCTCCTCTCTATCCCCTTTAAAAGTACTTTATGTGGCAGTTTACGTAATGACACGCTCTTCTTAATACAATCACATTCACAGTGCCACCACACTGGTCGTTTTTCACAGGCTTTCACTCCCAACTCACCTTCTCTACACAATGTTCTACATCATAATTAAGGCCCTCCCCATCAAGAAGACCTCACCAGTAGCCTAACAATCTAACTGTGCCATGAGGCTACCATTCCACTGAAAGCTATGCCCAAGTCAGGCTGGAAATCTCTAGGTGTAAGAAAGAGAAGACATGCAAATCCCGTCTTAACTGTATGACCAAGGATTTAGTGTGCTCTTCCCAGTTCCGTCACACAGTGGGACTGCAAAGTGAAAAAAGGGCAAGAAGGGTGCAGAGGACAGAAAAAGAGAGGAGCAGGAGAGGGGAGAGATGGGAACAAGAACGGAGTGCAGATTAAAGATAGGGATGGTTTGCAGCACGAGTGACCAGTGTGTGCCGGGGAGAGAGG
Source organism: Ambystoma mexicanum (assembly GCF_040938575.1). Classification (NCBI taxonomy): domain Eukaryota; kingdom Metazoa; phylum Chordata; class Amphibia; order Caudata; family Ambystomatidae; genus Ambystoma; species Ambystoma mexicanum. Next base: position 948,862,829 of record NC_090933.1, on the reverse strand, counting down.
GATGCAGGAAAGACCAGAACACAGGGCATGCCAGGAATGATGGGTAGACACCCAATCTTTTTGCGACCAGCTATGCTGAGGCCATGAAAGCCTTTTGACTTGGGAAGTGATACATTTTTACGTGAACTGAGCCTTCTGAAGTGAGACGCCAAATGAAGGATTTTGTACTCTGAACTGCTTTTCTTTTTCTTAATTTTCTTCCGTTTTCTTTTCTTCTTTTCTCTTGTTTTATACAGTGATGATATATGTGATTTAATACGTACTACTATTTTAATTTTGGGAAAAGTCGAGTTCTTTGACTAATACACAATAAATAAATAAAAAAAGCAAAGTCCTAGGGCCTGATTCATGGAAGTGTTTTATAATGGCGCAATCCCATAGGAAAACGTTCCATGAATCAAGTAGCTAAAGTGTCCCATTTCCCCCCCAGATGTTATGGGTCTCCTACACTCCTACTGACAATTCTTCAGATGGGTCACTTCTCCCCAGAGGGGAGCCCCTTTCCATGAGGCCGGGGAGGTGCGACCTCTAACCAGTAGTCACCCTGGGTGTGGTAACATGCGGGAGGATATCATGGGGAGGGACTCCCTTCCTGGGGTTAAGGATGTGAGTCTGAGATACGGCCCCTTTAACTCCCAAACCCCTTAGGCTGATATCAATACCCCAGTTCGCTGGATGTAGGGTAAAGTCTGAAACAATGTGTTATTGTAACATTCCTGACAAATCTATTAAGATAAATTCATAGATGAAGAAAAGCCGAAAAACTCAACAGTCAAGCGGGAAGAATGCTCCACCAGCTGTAAGCAATTGGACCGACGTTATGCTGGCGCTACTTAAGCTAAACAGAAAAGAAGGACATTAGTCTCGCCACCCAATGATGAGAGTGGAAGCAAGTGATCTTTGTTGCAGTGTGGATCATTCGGCTGGAGCCCGAGCAGCTGCGGTTTGCAGAGAGGAGGAGAACCTGGCGAGCAAGAGGGCCGCCGGCGGGCCGCCGGCGAGCCTGCAAAGCTGAATGTGGGCTCTGGGAGACTGCAGAGAGGCAGGTCTCTGGAATTGCAGAGGTGAGCAGCGGGATGGCCGAAATGATTCTTGAGGGTCGGTGTGAGGTCAATGTACTGAAAGTGGAAAAAATAAAAGGTGTTGGCATGACCTGTAATGGGTGGATCATTAGGTCCAACAATTGCACCGAAACAACAAGCCACTTGGTGACAGTAGTGAGAAGGAGAAAGACTAAGATGGTGGCATGCCCAGTCGTGGGTGGACCAAGCGGCCCAACAACTATGCCAAGACATACCTTCAAGCAGAAGTGTTGGCTGCAGAGAGGAGTACATTTTGGAAGTAAGGTGATAGAAAAAGTGGACCCGCGACCCCTGGTAAAACCAATGAAGAGGTTCCCTGGAGAAGGTAACAGGAACCAAGATAAGTCCAGGAGGGGGACGGGTAGAGTTGAGACTGTGAAGTATCTTGAGAAAGTGGTTGATCATTTTTGTCTGCAAATCCCTGGGCAGTTCCACAAACGTGTGGTCCTGGAAAGTCAAGAAATCCTCAGGTATCATCTTCCTGGTCCCAGTGGGGTCCAATGTATCGAAGAACGTAGAAGATATTGATATTTTCCAAAAGTAAATAACAAGAGGTTATAAAAAAAAGCAGAACATTGAAGAACTAGCTAGGAGAAGGGAGTCATTCTCATAGCCGTTCTGAGAACTTTTGGTGGAGCTGGTTTGGTTGCTGGAACTCTTTTTGCTGAACTTTCAAGAACTTTTGTTTGGAAAGACTTTCACATCCAGGAGAAGGGAGCCATTCTCCTGGGTCCAGAAATTGCTTGAACTTTAGTTATTATTTAGATATGCTTTCTCTTTGGTTAATAAAAGTCTTTAGCAATCACTATGGCACCACTTGGTCAGTCTTGTCATTCCTTGCCGCCACAAATGGCAGAGGGGATCATCTTTGTATACTATGCGGTTGGTTTAAGTGGCATGAGGGTGACAAGAGTGAAGGTGGTCCTGCATTGTGTTATAAGCTGTGGGGTTGAGAGCAGGGGGAAGTACGAGTTTGGGGTATTGATCAATTATCACATGTTATCTGAAAAAAGATTGTTCATAGCGTTACACTTTTCTTTGGAGTCAGGGGTTACTGGGTCGGGAAGTGGATTGACGAGTTATTGAGTGCTGTGAAGAGAGCTTTGCTCTTATTGGTGGTGGACAAAATAGTTGATGAGTAATATGCAGTTTTGGCTTTGATGATGAGAGACAGGCAAGTACTGCGTAAGGCCTTGAAGTTGAGGAGGGCTTTATTTCTCTGTTTTACAGCAGTGTTTTTTTAGTGATTGGATAGTACTGTTATTGTTGGTTATTTCTTCTGTGTACCAGGGGATGGTGAGTTTATCCCTGATGTAAAGCAGTTTAAAGGGGTCATGCGCATCAACCAATTCCATTATTGTTGTTTGAGAGTTATTAAGAGACTGTCAGCATTTGAGGGTGGTGGAGTTAGAGTTGCTAGTTTGGATCCAGTGCTTCCAAAGAGAAGCCCTCAATGGAGAAACTCAAGCACATGGTCATTTGACAACGACCCTTGTTGGACGGGACATTAGAAGTAAGGAGGATGAGGGTGGCAGCATGGTCTGTCCAGTCATGTGTGATAGGGTCAAGACAGTGGGCCTCATTACGAGTGTGGAGATAGCCATGCCGTTTTTAGCGGCATGGCTACCCCCAAACTCGGGCCCGGGTCCCACAAAATGGAATCTACCGGGCCATTCCGACCTTGGAGGGCCCAGTAATTCCCTTTCATGGGACCTGGTACGTCCCCATTCCCATTGAGCCCCCATAGGGCTCAATGGGAATGGGGAGGATGCTAACAACGGGCCCGTTAACGACGGGCCCATTGTTAGCATCTTGTTCTGCTAGCGGGTCCTGCCCTGCACGTCTGGTCTGGCCAGGGGTACAGAGTGGAACCCGGTGCAGAACTCGTAATGTGGCGGCCCGGTATGACCAGTGCCGGTCCCTTACAGGCACCATTTATACCATGGCCGCCACAGTTGTAATGAGGCCCAGTATATAGGAAGGATGCTGAGAAGACAAGGTTGAGTATATTTCCTCTGATGTCCTTGGAGTTTAGCATTCATTGTTTTATATCCAAGGGATCCACGAGGTGGAGCGGAGAGTCCCCAGTGATGTTAGTGGATCTGGTACCTCGAAGATTGAAGTCACCAAGCAAGATGTTTGCGATTGATGCTGAGGTGATGGGGACAGAAGGGTTTTAGAAGAATGACCCACACCTGGGAGGTGGGTGATTAATCAGATGAAATGATATCTATATGCGGTACTAGAAGGTGGAAAGAGAGAAGCAAAAGGGATTTCCTGGCTGTTAAACTGAGCATGGTATAGGTTGAGTCTGAATTATGGATAACTGCCACACCTCTCCTTACCTTCTCTGTGCGGTCAACATTTTGAATGCTGTACCCGGGTGAGATGAGAACATCAAAGACATTTGCAGAGGAGGGGGAGTGCTAAGTTTCAGCGATATAAATTGCATTGAGTTTGTTTGCGGTGATGAGGTTGGTGATGTCAACAGCATGGTGGATGGCCTGGCGTGAATTAATGAGCATTATGTGGTGAGAGAGCTGGGATAGTGCAGATCATATCCTTAGCGGGAAAGAGAATGTGGCTGAGATGGAGATGATTTGCGGCTCAATGACGCGGCAAGCGTTTGTGAGTTTGTGTCCTCATGAGTTTGGGAATGGACTGTGGCTGTTGGATACACATTGCAATGTCTGCCTGTTGGAAAAGCAGGGGGTTTCCCCTGTCCATTCCCTAACCATTGCAAACAGTTAATGTTCTTGCCTTCGTCCTTATCGAAGGATGCCAGCGATGAGGACGCCCAGGCAAGGCTGGATATATGGAAGGGCATGTGATTGGCTGGTGGGCTGAAGGCGACTGAGCTGGCAATCTGACACTGAGCTCAGTGGAAGAGCACAGCAAGGGGGAAAAAGGCCAGGCCCTTAAGTAGTATCTAACATGTGATGAACAAAGATATCACGTGTTAGCAGAGTGTGTGTGCTGTGTGCCTATCACAGGTACAGATCCTAACCACATTAGTGGATCCATCTGAACTTTATCTATCACCGGTTGACCATGGAGCCATCACAAGTCAGTGAGTCTCTCTTTTTTATAACTATTACATGTTATGCAAGAGGTATCTCGCGTCAGCAAATCTGTCTGCTATGTGTCTTTCAAAGGGTACACAAAGAGTTAGCATGTCAGCAAGCCTGACTACTCTCTACCAATTATAGGTGATACACTCCCATATTAGTGAATCCATCTGCACTTTATCTGCCACTGGTTAAACAAGGGGGCCCTCACAGGTCAGCGAGTCTGTGTCTTTTCTGTCTATCGCAGTATATGCACTCAAATATCACAAGTTAACAAGTCTCTCTGCTATGTACCTATCACAAGTGATGCACAGAGCCACCACACATCAGCGAGTTTGTATGAAATGTGTTTATCAGAGGTGGTACACAAAGCCATTTTATGATAGTCTGTCGGCTATGTGCCTATCACAGTTAATACAAAGAACAATCATATGTCAGCGAGCCTGCTATGTGCCTTTCACAGATGGTGCACAGAGCCATCGCACACCAGCAAACCTTTCTTCTATGTATTGTGACGAATCTTAGGGTGTCGTCACCACTTTCATAGGAGGAGCACCTTCTCATGAGGCCAGGTAGGTGAGTCCACTACCCGATAGTCCCTCTGGGGTTGGTACTCATTGTGAGGATTGAATGGGGAGGGAGACCAACTATGAGACCAGTGACAACCTTGGGAGAATGCGGTATCCCTGCCAATCACCTGACCCTAGAACCCTTGCCTACCATGACCCCACCTCTTCTTCACCTTCTCTTTCTACATCTTTACCTTCTTACACTATGTGTTTTCATAGACCAATTAAAGTAGACAGTACTGAGGCGAGGGAGATCTCTAGTGAGTCACATCATGGCCCACTCAGTACTGGGACGAGGAGGAGGCACGGAGCAATATAGAGTGCCTATCAGAACCAGAATATGCACTCTAGAGGTTCTTGACAACCGATCAAGCCAGGTTAAAAGGGAAGAGGGACTTGACAAAGTGGCAAGCCCTCCCTGGAGGAAGCGTGAGTCGGAGAAGGCTCAGGAAAGGAAGGCAGACCAGGGAGCAATGGAAGGAGACCAACGCTGTCCTGCTGGTGTGCAGAGACAGCATGGTGAGCAGCAGGGAAGGCGCTCCTGGCAACCCTGAAGGTCAGCAAATGGAGACAGGCGTCCCCCGCCGACAAGAACGAACCTGGTGCTTTGGAGCCACTTAATGCCAGAGAGGAAATAGGAAGCAGAGGAAGCCTCACCACTCACGGCAGGCATGCAGGAAGCATCAAGAACATTGCGCACCAGCAACCAAGGTACATGGAAGAGCGGGGAGGCGCCGGGAGCCCTGTGAACATAACAAAGGCGAATTAAACACAGAACAGAGCATGGGACCCCTACAGTTCAGAGGTAGAACAAGAAGGAAGAGTGTCTGTGCAGCGGGGACCTGGCCTTGCAGTTTGGGCTGGGCTGCTACCATTGGTGGCAGTAACTACCTGATTTGCATATGGCTGGACCCATTTTGCAATGGCGCAGACGGGCTAAAAAACAGTGGTGTGGAAGGTTGCCCAGATTAATTCAAAACCTTCTACCCATCACTTTTGTGGTTATAGTTTGTCTCACTATGTGAGAGATGATATGCCCAGATGTAGGTCCCTTGCTCACTGCGCCATAGGGAACCAATCTGCACCTCACTGAGGAGGCCCAACAAGGCCCGAACATGTCTGGGATTGCTTGTGTTTCTGTGCAGAGGTGACCCGGCCTAGCATTTCGGGCTGGGCTGCTACCATTGGTATGCATATAGCTGGACCCCTTTTGCAATGGCGCCGACAGGCTAAACAACGATGATGTGGAAGGTTGTCCAGAGCAATCCCTATGGTACAGATTCATTCAACACCTTCCACCCATCACTTTTGTGGTTACAAGAAGGAAGAGTACCTCATCTTCCCTGTGGAAGTACTTGGTTAGACAAGAAACCAAGTCGGCCCCTCAAAGCATGAGACTATAAAGAGAACTGGGAGAGCAATACCTATAAGCATAGTACTTGGCAGGCGAGTGGACCAAGTCTTTGTTTGTGTGGCAACATATGGAAGTGGAGGAAACCAGAGCTGCCAGCCAGGGTGGAGGACCCACCTCAGCCTGGGAGTGCGCCCAGGCTGTTCTTCATCGCAGTATCTGGAGGGATGAAACTAGGTCTGCCAACCAGGGTTAGGGACCCACTGCAGCTTGGGAGTGCATCCAAGCTCCTTTGTCACAGTACCTGATAGAGGGAAACCAGGCCTGCCAGCCAGGGCCAGGGAACCACCACAGCGTGGCAGTGCTTCCAAGCTCCTCTTCTTCGTCACAGTACCTGGTGGAGGGAATCTGCCAACCAGTGTCCGGGACCCACCACAGCTTGCGGATAGTACATCTAGGCTTTTCTTCTTCATTGCAGTCCCTGGTGAGAGGAATTCAGGCTTGCCCATCAGGGCCGGGGACCCAGAAACAGAAAGGAAACCTGAGTAGAGCCAACCAGGGAGCAGAGTCTCCCAAACCATTGTATGAACTTCGAAAGAGACTTGAACTAAACCGGGGAAGGGAGGAATTCCCAAATAGTTCACGATTGGACTATTGCAGAACTGTCTTTTGCCCTGGGTAAGGGAGTCGTTCTCCTTGGGCTTGAAAAGACCCACTTTCATTTAGTTTAAACTTAGAATGTGAGCTACATAGTTGTATTTTGACATTGAGACTTTTGCTTTGGACATTGTGAAATTAGTATTTCAATTGAGGCAGGGAAACCCCTCTTAGAGTTAGGGCAAGATAGGGTTTTCTTTTCCTTTTAGCACTTCAATAAAAGTCTATAACCACCACAATGACCCCTCTGGGTCAGAGTCTTGCTTCTGCGCCCTTACAGTATGCACACATTATACACAGATCCATCACATGTTAGTTTGCCTGTCACCTATGTGCCTATCACAAGTGACACACAGGGCCATCACATAGAATAGTGTCTATCTGCTATGTGCCCATCACAAGTGATACACCACGCTATCAGGTCACTGAGTCTGTCTGCTGAGTGTCTATTATGGGAGATACACAGAGACATCACATGTCAGCAAGTATGGCTGCTCTGCACCCGTCACATGTTATATACAGAACCATCAAGTCAATGAGTTTGTCGGCTATGTGCCAGTCGCACACTATTACAGTAGCATACCACTTCAGCAAGTCTGTCTAATATGTACTGTGAAGGCATCATGAAGCAAGCCACAGACAACAGACTTAAAGTTCATATAAAAGATATTTATTAACTTAAATGTCAGGATGGTTGAAACCCTAACTTAGAGTAGTAGGGTTTAGAGGTGCACTCTTGTTTTAGAAGGTATTAGCTTTAAATCAAAATTCAAAAAGAATATGTCATCAACTTTCAGGTGCCTCGTCAGATCTGTGCTACCAGATCAGATGAATAGGGTGAGGACCGGTCCCTAGAAAGACAGCGAGGGGCAGAACAAGGACACACTTTATACAATATATTTGCAAGGCTTAATTAAATACGTTCCATTCGAAGTAGTATACAAATAGTGAGCGGTACAGCCAATGCATCATCGGATAGGAAGCATACCCGCATTTCCACATAATGGAAGCCCACTAGGTGAGTCATGTTAATTAATTGAATAGGACATGCCAATATTTGGAATTGAAGCCGGTCTCTAAGTGGAACCAAGCACTGTACAAGCAACTGATCCCACTGGAGACCAACCTGGCTACATCACCAACAGATTAATGTTGACATATGAAATTTTCATCTACAGAACTGGCACAAGATTATGAAGGGGAATGATACCCAGATCACCATTTGTTCTCAGGATAGTGCTAAGAGGCTCATTGATCCATCTAACTCGATTTTGACAAAATGGAAAAAGTCTAACAGCAACAATATTTCTGAATCCCTGGTGTTTGTGTTGAAACACTAAAACCAAATTGCTTTTATTTTTACTCCTAGAATATAATTACAATCCCAGATATCCTTACCTGAAGAAGGGCGTCACAGCCCGAAACATTAATAACTGATAGGAGATGCCAATCTGAGAGATCACTTCTCAGCACGGACCATAACACCAATCCCTATTGAGATATATGGAACAATACGACTTACATGATTTGAATTATGCTGTTGTTTTGACTCCAATGTTAATGAATGTTGTTCTCATTGTTATTATTTCTTTGTAAACTTTTCCATGTAATAACTAACTAATGACTGAGCATAATCAGGCGTTAAATCAAAAACAAATGTAAGAAAGTATATAGCACAAAATTGAAAGCACTGTAATGTTGGTAATTACTTTGTGTAAATAACAATTTACTTTCGCAAATTGTTGTACTCCCATTACACTGAGCATTGAAAATATACTATTTTTATACTACCTCGAATGGAATACAATCATATTGTATAAAGTGTGCCCTTGTTCTGCCCCTTGCTGTCTTTCGAGGGACCTGTCCTCACACTATGAAAACCTAACTTGCCCTATACTAAGGTGGGATTTCCCTACATGAACAAAACTGAGGAAAGTCTGAGTCAAAGAGTTGAACTTAAAAGTCTGTCTGTGTCCAAACCCTATTCTTTCCCTTTCAACTAAAACAAAACAATGCATAGGGATGTTACTAACAGAATAAACAGTGCTTAACTCTAAGTCAGAGCTTCTTCCAGCTCTCAGCTTTCTTTCAGTTTCCCTTCCCCAAATGCAAGAAAGTTCTGCAAAAAGTCTCAAGCAACACAGTTCCAAATAATCCTCGGGGTTCCCTTCCACAGGTTCCAAGCAACACAGTTTACAAAGTAAAGAGGTCTTGAGGCTTTGTCCTCCAGGCAACATGTACAGTTTTTCAAGTCTCTGGATACACTGCCCAAAGACATCATGTCCGCCAAGTTTATTGTAGTCTTTTCAAAAGTGCAACAAAACTCAAGTTCAACTTAGTCCTCCTTCTGGTTGGCTTTACCAGTTTATTCACAATGTTTCTCTTTGGTTTGTTTCCCAATTCATTCAGGGCTCACTGGTCTAGGCGCATTTGTCAGACCACACGGTCCACCGATCACAAATCGTGCAACCAGGATCCCTAGGTTCTAGGCCACACAGGTTCTTCAGCTCCTGCCCTGTGTACCAAGTTGGCCTCTTGTGTTGACACTTGTTTGGCTTCTCCTTGATAACCTTTTGATTCTGTCACCATGTGTCAAACACCTCTTGCCAGTCTGTGGCCTTGCTGCATTGCATTCATTTATAAAAGTTCACCTTTGTGTGGTTTTATTCATATCCCACCTTCTGTGGCACTCTTTCACACTTATGCCCTTTTCCCGTAGTTTATTTTCACATGGGCACTTTAATTGTTCTTCAAGGTTTGCTTTGTTCAAGCACTCTGTATTCAAGATATCTAATTTAGGTGTTTCATTCAGTTCGATATTCAATATACTTCTGTTATGTTTGATTTCACCTTTTCATTCAGTTCGGTGTTTAAAATCCATTCGTGAGGCTCAATTTGAAGTTTTCATTCAGTTCTGTAATTACAATGCATTTCCTATGCTCAATTGGAAGTTTTCATGCAGTTCGGTATTTATAATGCACTTGTTATATGTAGTTTCAAGTTTCTGCTCGGTTCGGTATTCAATATGCATATATTGTATTTGTTTCAAAGCCAGCTAACAATTAGTCTGTTCGGAGCGCCCCAGTACCCAAGTGTTCCCTCTGACATTCACCGGCTGATGGCAGCTCCCTCCGACAGACCCTCGCAGCTTCTCTCTCTCCGCACATAAGGCCGGCGGGCCTTCTGATGCAAGCTCTGCACGCCTGCCACGCAGTATTCCCTGATCTCAGAGGCTTTTCACCTGACGCAGACAATGTTCTCCCTCTCCAAGCTTCTCCCACAGCCCCTGCTGCTCGCACTCTGTATTGGAGGCTCCCACACCTGTGCTACAACATGGCAAATGTCATGATCTCTGCTTCCAAAAGGTCAGGGTTTTCCCAACTCCCTTGGAAGCAGATCCATAACCCAGGTTCCGAGTGCCAACCAGTCCCAATTGGGACCTTTTGGACCCAGTCCTGGCGCCAGTGGCACCAGGCTCATAAATATGCCCAGTCCCAGCGCTGGAAGCGCCGGGCTCATAGTGCTTGGGTGGACTTACCTGCAGCAGACCATGCTGCTTACTTGCCTGCCAGTTGAGCCTCTGATCCTCTTCTGTTTGGAACTACTTTTCCTGTTGGGTGGGGCAGGAGCCACTCCCTAGATTCAGAACACTGGAACTCTTCTGGAAAGCAGGAACTCTTTTCTTACCTAGGCGTGGCTGTGGAAGGAGAGACCTAAGCACTACAGGAGGCTATTTAAACCACACCCGATGGATGAATCTTGCTTTGCGTTATTCTGCATCCTCTGCAGCAGAACGCTCATCGTGTCTTCTGCATCTGATCCTGGGCCTAAGGAAAAAGGCTTACCATCCTGAATCCAATCTTCAGCAACACCTATAAAGACAAGAAAGAACAGGTTAGCATTACGGTCTTCAGTGACAGCTCTTCACTTACCTGGTCCATCGGCTGTCACCAACGCCTCGCGCTGCATTCCGGCATCTGAAAGACAAAGGCTTACCTACTCTTCGTGCGCTCCGGAGGTCTTCACACTGCATTCCGGCATCTGAAAGACAAAAGCTTACCAACTCTTCGCATGCTCCGGAGGCCTTCGGCGCTGCATCCGGCATCTGAAAGACAAAACAAGGTGCGTTTAAAGACATTGGGGAACTTTAATACTCACGTGCCATTACTCCTTTCCACATCTAACCCTGTGGGTATTCCGGCACCCTGCAGCCGCTCCGAACTTGTACCTGCAAAATAAAAAGACAGAGCGCATCGTGAAGCAGGCAACAAGCGCTTACTTACGTGCTTCCAGGCGCTTCTATTCATCACACGGGCTCCATCGTCAACTCACTTCAGCCCGTCATCCGCCATCGCCGGAACCCTGCAAAACAAGAAACATCATTACTAAAGACTTTAAAGACATTAGAATTACTCGAAACTTACCGTTCGTGCAGTAAACGACGGACAGCAGTCCTCTGAAGTCAAGAGGCCTGCTCCCCTTATCCAGTGAAGAAACTGGTTACAGCACCCTGCCCCGAGGCAGATGGAGAGCACGGCGTTCACTTACCTAAGGTGAGAGCGTTAACCTTTGGGGTTCTACAGGAGAAGAGAAAGGGAAGAAGAGAGAGACATTCAATAACCCAGTTCCTTAATCCCATATTTTCTATCTGCAGACATCTTACCCTTCAAGTCAGACATACAGTGCCCAGAGGTCCAGCCCAAAGAGCCAGCCGTGTGTTACACATCACCTTTGAAGATACGGTATACGCCCAGTCAAGACCGGCGCCTCTACGGGAATCAGGTGAGCGTTACAGCAAACTTGCCTTGGGCCACACAAGTTCTTCAGGGTGTCTGCCGGCTCACTGGCTCCTGCGCTGGTCCCACCACAGCTGCCTCCATACGTAAGGGTTCTTCTGCTGGTCTCTCCCACGCAGCCTCCCTGTTGTGCTTCTCTGGCCCTCATTGCATATACTAGCAACCAGTTAACAGGTTACAGGTGTGTGTCATTACTTAGGTTTGCCTGACCATGATTAAAGGGACATGCCTGACTCTCTGCAGGCATCTTCTTCATCCCAGTACCAGAGTGTTAAAAGGAAGGAATAGTGTTTACTACTCTGAGTCTCCTGTTCCTCTTCCTAGAACATTTAACAGTCAAATGTGGAGAAATGAGGGGAGCAGTCTTGTAGTAGCCCATAAAGGTTGTGCGGGGTTAGGTAGGTCATTTTCAGGGAAAGGGGAATACCATGCCCCTCCTAAGGGTACCCATATTTGAATCCCTCCCCTTTACCCCATCCTCCTGCTGCCTCTATATTGGCAAAATCTCTTATCATTGAGACATCACATATCAGCGCATCTGTTGGCTATGCGCCAATCACACTTTATACACAGAGCCATCCTAAGCAAGTGAGTCCGTCTACTATGTGCCTATCACAGGCGATACTCAGAGCGATCACAGGTCAGTGACAACGTGTGCTGTGTGCCTTTCACGGGAGAGATACACAGAGCCCTCACATGTCCGTGAATATGTCAGCTCTCTTCTGTCACATTTTCTTCACAGAGCCATCATATGCGAGTGAGTCTGTTCATGTGCCTATCACACATTATACACAAAGCCATCTCATGTCAGCAAGTCTGCCTGCTCCATTTCTATTACAAGTGGTACACAAAGCCCTCTGTAATGCTTGCCTGGTATCCACGGGGACGTCACTCAGCCTGTTCTGACCTCTTACGACCTCAAACCCTTCCCTGGAGTTTACTCAACTGGAGACTGGGCCTGAAACACAGGATTGGTAGAGTTTAACTCCCTATTGTCTGTGTGTGCTTGAACCCCTTCTTCCCCAGGGTCCAACCCTTCCCTTTGATCCACAGCTCACCTTGTTTTCTTGGAAAGTGTGCTCTCTGTCCTGCTTTCAGCGCAGGAGCGCGTTGATTGATGCGGGCTCGTTGCTGCCTAGTTACTTCACTGGCAAGAGTCCGACAGGTAAGTATAATGAGTCTTTTGAACAGTTCTCTAACTTCGTTCCTTTCCTTCCTTAGATGATGGCCGATGTCTAGGGATGGCGACGTGCTGCTGAGATGAGTAGCGCTGAAGGGGAGTGAGAGCACGATGCGCAATGCGACCTTTCATATTTGCATTGAACTGAGTTCTTTTTCTGTGTCTTTTAGGTGCCGCAAAGTTTTCAGCGTGAAATCCGGTTATGAAGAAGAAATGCGGTGAGTAAGCGCGGTATGCGGCACCTCTAGATGTGTCCACGCTAACCTGGAGTGTCTTTTCCCTCTTGCAGATGGATGAGAAGTTTCGGAGACAGAGTTCGTTCCCCCAGAGTGGCTGGGATTCAGGTAAGTGTTTGAAGCTCGTACAGTCTTTAAAAATAAGCAAAGATTTGCTGAATGCTTACTAATGCCTTTTTTCTGTTCTTTTCCCTTTTCTTTAGGAAGCGGCGTGCCAGGATGGGAATGACACCGCTGAAGATGCCCACAGAACAGAAGGAGTGATGAATGATGGGCAGAAGCGCCGCAAGGTAAGGCTGTTCCTAACGGTGTTCTTGTTCTTGCAGGAGCTTAGCGCAGAAGAAAGATGCAGGCCTACTGGAGACCGATCCGAACACGGTGAGTGTCACGCTGCAGGTGCAGAAAACACAAAGCATGTTTCTCAGTCTGGGCATGGCTTAAATAGTCTCTGGGTATCCCTGGTGTCCCTGGGCTGAACCACACCCAAAAGACTAGATTGCGCATGCAGTTCTGGGAACCGAAATATGTGGGGGCATCCATCTGGTCCCCATCAATGCACTACAAGTCCAATCCCAATGTTATCCTATGGGAGTGAGTGAGTCTGGTGCCACAAGCTTCAAGTCTGACTCCAAGTGGGTCTTTGGAGGGATGGAGAGGCCCTTGAGGGCCATGTAGGTGATCCTGGCCTGGCTCCAGCCTGACATCTTGGAGGGCTGGGGACATGAGGGGCAGGAATCATGACACCCTCACATTTTAGCTACACGGTCACCAGTGGGCTTATTGCATGTGATGCAGACTTCTCACATGTCAGTGGGTCTGTCTGCTGTGCCCCTTCACATGTGAAACGCAGAGCTGTCAGGTCAGTGAGTCTGTGCCTATAGTGGATGATACACATAGCCATTACATTAATCAATCTGCTGTGTATTCATCACACACAGAGCCATGCCAGTGAATCAACTGTGTATTTATCACACACAGAGCCATCAGTGAGTCTGTCTGCTATGCTCCTCGCATGTTATGCACAGATTTATCACATGGTATTGAGCCTGTCTGCTGTGTGCAGACAGGCCAATACCATACCTCAATAGTATCCAACGGGACCTCCTTGGGCGCCTGGGAGTCAATGTGATCAGAACATAACAAGGTTAATAAATGTGTCTGTGGGGCTGTGTGAGGAAGGCATGGTATCAAACAGTAAGACAGACACAAGTGAACACAGTTCAAGGGTGTTTATTGAACTTTACTTGGGTTTGGAAAACGCCTATCTAAACCTAGAGCTAAAGATGGGAGCAAGCTACAACCGTCAAATAATAATAATGCAGTCCTAGTCGAGTCTGTCAAAATAAAATGTCCTATACTAATAAACCTATTGCCAATCCTTACCTCTAAATACAAATAGTGTGGGAAACAATGTTATGCAAAAGAAAAGTGTTCAAGAAATGATATGTCAGGATATTCAAGCCGTTGGCTTCCCTTCCCCATGTTTTCAGCACGGGACAAGGCGTCACACTCAAGTTTAGCACACTCTCTGGCTTCTCTAGCACGAGGATGTAGTTCAAAACTTCACCATGAGGGCCTTCTGTGCCAAAGTCTATTTGCCATTCAAAGTCCCTCATTTCAGAAGGCCTCAAACATGAAAGTTCCTTACTTGTTAGGATTTCACATATACAACTTCTTGGGTGATTTACTGTTCACCCCGGGTCTTCCTCCCCCGCGCTCAGACCCACTTTGACACAAAATCTTCAATTGATCTCCCTCCGCATGTTCTTGACCAAATATTTCTCATGTACAACAACTGCGCACAGGATTTTGCTTGACCCATCGCAGGACCACTTCGATTCACAATTACTCATTCTCTTCTTGATATACAATTTTTCTCACTTTCACTTTTGCCACTCCTCAGCTGGATACCTTTTCTCACTTTCACTTTCACTTTTGCCACTCCTCAGCTGGATACCTTCCAGAGAACTTTGATTGAGCATCCACACGGTGCCGGACCACTCTGTCAAAGGTATTGTATCTTGTTTTTAAAGTTCAGTTATTCATCAGCAATTCAACTTTACTCTTCTTATCATACGCGTTTTAACAATGTTCGTTCCAGCGCTCGCCATACAATGTTGCTGCTTGCAACCTTGGGTTCAACACAGACCGGTCTTGTATCAGTCTCCTCAATTCACCGGCTGTGTTGATTTCACAGATGCTGCTTTGTTCTTGGAGCCAAGGACGGTACCATCGCGGCTGATGATTCTCCCCGCCTTGGTTATTGACATGGGAGGGCCCCGGATATATCCGACACACAATGCAAGATTCTTCTGTCTGGTGTCCTGGTCTTGCCTGAGTGTGGCCCAGCAGAATGAATGAGAGACGAATAGTATATCTGGGGACCTCTCACTGCTGAAGGTGAAACTGATGCTTAATCTTGAAGCCCTGCTGGAAGAGGAGAATTGCTGCTGCTCTACTTCATCGATCTGAAAGCTGTTGTGTCTCCAATAAATGATCCAAGAGAGGACCTGGTAAGGAGACCTCTTCCCGAGCTACGAGGGACCATCGTGCACTTCTAATCTTCGCCGAAGCACCCTGGAAGCCAGCCTACGAAAGACTGTCAACACGGGACGGGGACCGCTGTCACAATTATTGGGTGGTTTGGTAGAATAACGCACCCTCAAAAGGACACTTCACTCAAAAGTCCCGGAACTGACGTATAATAGACTTTTCCCACAAGAGCGCAGGCTGCAGGATAGTAAATCAAATGACAGGCCAGGGTATTGAGTGAAAAGGCAGGAGCAGCAACAACAGAGCTAGGGGAACACAAAATAACAATACAACAGTTCAGAACAGCAGCCCAATATGCGGAACCTTCATTACCACCATCCTCAATTTCCCACTCTTACTTGCTGAGTGAAGGAGAAGGCCAGAAACCTACTAGGTGCCAAAAGGAATGTGACTGGGGTTTTTTATGTCTTGTTGGTGCTATAGAATCCCAAGATCCCAAGAAAATTCTGTGTAGAACCACCTAACCCGAACGGTATGAGGGCGCACACTAATGCAAGTTCCAAAGCAAATCATGTTGTACTCAGCAGAGCATCCACAAGTAATCAGCAGAGTAATCAGGATATAGTCCGGATATATATCCACAAAGCAATCCAACATGTCTCTGAATATGTCATTGACAAAATGTTGAAAAGTGGCTGGGGCATTACAGAGCCCAAAGGGCTTGACGCAGTACTCAGAGTCGGAATTTGGTCTTAAATTTGGTTTTCCATTTGTCCCCACTTGGCTCTCTTACAAGATTATAAGCCCCCCCTTAAGTCAAGCTTGGTGAAAATGGTGGACGAAGTCAACTTGTCGAGTTGCGCTGATATGAGAGGCAGTGGATACTGGTTTTTAACCGTGACCTTATTAAGGGCTCTGTAATCCACACAAGGACGTAGGTCACCCCTCTTTCTTCAGTACAAAGGAAATCGGAGAGGCTGCTTGGGACCGAGATGGTCGTATATGTCCCAAGCGCAATGCATTATCCACATATTCCGGCAGATGGTCTTCCTCCTTCTGTGTCAGGGAATAGATACGACCATGAAGAACGACTGCCCCGGGCAACAGGTCAATGGGGCAATCATAACTCTGATGTGGAGGGAGTTTTTCGGAAAGCCCTTTATCGAATACATCAGAATACTCCTTGTATACCGAAGGGAGCTCTGGGGTAGGGTTTCGCAGTGTGGCTCTGATAGAGGGAAAGTTATCCACCATTGCTAGACAAGATGACAGAACTGATACATCCCCGAGTCTGAAGACACTGCTGACTACAATACACAGAGGAAAAATGCACCGTCTGCTGGACCCAGTCAATGACAGGGTTATGGGTCTGTAGCCAAGACAGACCGAGTATGATCCCAAACTGGGGAGCAGAAATAAGGTCAAACACGATTTGTTCAGAATGACCTTCCGGGGTAGACATCCAAATAGGTCCTGTCTGCTCCGTTACTCGTCCCAATATTAGACGAGAACCATCTACCGCATGTACTTCCTCTGGTCTATCCTTGGTAAATACAGGTAGCCCATGGCCCTTGGCTAATTGTATGTCCATATAATTACCAATGGCGCCTGAATCAATCATGACTGGGCTAGAGAAGGACACAGAACCTGGGGCTGTGAAGCACATTGAGAGATAGATATGAGAGGAGAAAGAGTGCTCCCCCGAACCTTCTGTTAATTGACTCATCCTACAAGTCCAGGTTAAGGACGAGTCTTGGTGTTTCCCGCCGACTTGACTGCTCTCTTCGGGCATACTTGAATGTAATGACCAGACTAGCCACAATAAAGTCACAGATTATTGGCCATGCGTCTCTCTCGCTCGGCCTTCGTTAGTGGTCCTCTGGTTGCCCCTATTTGCATAGGTTCAACTTCTCCTGACGGGGCAGGGGTACTTGCATCTGACTTGGACAAGATGTGAATATCGGGGACCCGGCGGTCGTCTACCTGTAGTACTAGGTCCAGCAACTCAGGGAAACCAGACGGTACAGCTGGTACAACGGACAGAGCATCTTTTAGTTCGTCAGCGAGTCCCTTATGAAAGACGGCCGCTTTCTTCTGTTCAGGCCACATGGTTTCGGCCGCTAACTGGTTAAAGCAAGCGAGATATGTTAAGAGATCTGCCTTGCCCTGCGATATGGCAAGGAACTCAAGGTCAGAAGCCTGCGCCTTGTGCCGCATATCAAAAACAGCATTCATGGCCTGAATTAGAGCATCGAAATCATACAGGGCCGGATCATTTGCTTCTAGTAGAGGATTAGCCCATGCTACTGCAGTTCTACCCAAATGGGACAGAACAAACGCTGCTTTAGTGGTGGCATCTGGAAACGCTAACGGGCGACAAAGAAAGTGCAGACGGCATTGGTTTACAAAAGTCTGCTAAACTTTGGGATCTCCCCTAAAGCATTCCGGCGGAGCCAAAGGAAAAGGCTAGGGGAAAACAGCCGGTGTTGGAGCAGGTGGTTGGGCTTAGGGTACCGGAGGGGGGGCGGCGGCTGCGGCATTACCAAATTCCTCATCATGAGGCAAAGGCTGTACAAAACTCTGTAACACGTACATGCGCTGATGCAAAGTCGCATGGGCAGACGCCATGTCGGTATGCAGAGAAAGCCGCATTAGCGCAGCCATCGGATCGGCCCCTGGATCCATACCGGACAGGCATTGTATGGCTCCTTAATTTGTCACAATTACTGGGTAGTTTGGTAGAATAACGGACCCTCAAAAGGACACATCATTCAAAAGTCCCGGAACTGACGTATAATAGACTTTCCCCACAAGGGCACAGCCTGCAGGATAGTAAATCGCCTGACAGGCCAGGGGCTTGAGTGAAAAGGCAGGAGCAGCAACAACAGAGCTAAGGGAACACAAAATAACAATACAACAGTTCAGAACAGCAGCCCAATATGCTAGACATTGATTACCACCACCCTCAATTTCCCACTCTTACCTGCTGAGTGAAGGAAAAGTCCAGAAACCTACCAGTTGCCAAAAGGAATGTGACTGGGGCTTTTGATGTCTTGTTGGTGCTATACAATCGCAAAATCCCATGAAAACTCTGTGTAGCACCACCTAACCTGAACGGCACGAGGGCGCACACTAATGCAGAGTTCAAAGCAAATCCTGTGGTTATCAGCAGAGCGTCCACAAGTAATCAGCAGAGCTTCCACAAGTAATCAGTAAGGAAAGAAGTATAATCCACAAAAGTGACCAATGATGTAATCAGGAGAGCGTCCAGGAGGTCACCTGCTGTCCAGGGTAGTATTCCTTCTGGGTGTAGCAAACATCCTTGAAGGGTGCAGAAAAAAGAAGAAGAAATATATGTATAAAAAAAATCCTTATAGAATGAGGCAAGACATGTTAGCAAGAGGATATGACGAAGGGAGTTATAAGCATGGGAATGGAATGCCAGTCAGATGAGTGTCAAACGCGTGAAAGTGAGTGTTGACACGCGGAACGGACGCAAGAAGCCAATAACGTGATACAGTAGGGCTGAGCAGGAGGAAAGCCGTAGTTACGATAGCCAAGCGTTCGGTAACCAGGGGAACCAGCGTAAGGAATCAAGCGTCAGAGATCAAAGGGGCCATTCCAGTATGCAGAAATCTGTATGAGCAAGCAGGGTCAGAAAGCCAGAATCACAAAGAAACAAGATATATCGCACTCGGAAACTAAGTGGCAAAAACTCAGTTAAGGAGCACCCGGGCCGCGTCTTGAAAGGTATTAAATGGTCAAGCCGCGTGAGGACGCGAAAGCACGCTACGTGCGCTTCACGTGACCGCTGTGGCCGAGGATTGCTGAGAATTGTGATCCGTTCACGAGCGCGGATTGTGTGGCGCTGAGAGAGACGCCAGGGCAGTCTCCTGGCATCGCGACACAGGACCCAAGGCGTGACAACTGCTGAAGAGAACGAAGAGAAGCGCCCGGACATCCGTCCACCGAGATCCAAGAGGTATCACTGTGACCTCGTCGACCAGAGCCGCCGTGCTCTATTGCCTAAGAACACTTTGATTCAAGGACTCCCTTGTTCATCACCGCTGACCACTTTCCTCCTACTGGAGAAAGTCAAGGTCACCGATGACCGAGGAGAATCCGCTGGCGGTTTTCCTGCCACCCGAAGACCTCAAAGACGCCAGAGAAGAACCAGACGCTAGCCGTGGTCACATCCCGATCGCCGACACCAGATGCCGATGACACAACGCCCTTGCTGGGCCAAAGTTATTCATTGACTCTTTGCGGCAATGAACCATCGTCGTCGAGGTGAACAGCATGCCTCATCTGTTGCAGGACGTTTTCGACTGATCTTCAATGAGCACTGCAAGGACCGAAGCTGCTGCCTCAACAACAACATTCACCTTTTCTTCATTGCCGGAAATTCAACAACCCGTGGCTCCTGCCTTAAAGGGAGTGTACTCAAGAAGGGCCTCCCTGACAAAGAACTCTACAACACCAGGTACATTGGGATTGCAGACCTATTAGAAAGGCCTGAGACTATATTAAGCATATCTGGACTGGGCTTGTCAAATATGCTTTAGTTACAGGTTGCCCAGGTGGTGGGGGGGGGGGGGTTCCTCTCACAGAACGGTCTCTTAATCGTGGGATAGACTGTCTGCCATTACTTGATTTAACCCTGCAGTCTTTCCGTGTCTATTGTGATTCATCTTACAATCTGATACGCATGCCAATTGAAATGTTAGCAGTTGTTGCATTTCAAGGGAATCGATAGTCAAGAATGCTACCATGTAGACGTGTATATTTGCCATTATAGTATTACCAGCGTACAACGTGTGTTATTGTGATTGTGTACGTAACGTGAACCTTATTTATATAAAGAGCTGTGTTTTCACTAACATAGTGTGTGGACATTCCTTTGTGAGGCTGTACTCAAGAACAAGCCTGCATCACCTCCCGAGAGCTGAAGCCTTTGATTGCTCATCCATTCTACTGCATAGAGAATCTTGGCTGCGGTGCTCTGCTCTCTATATGGCAGAGGAGAGGCACAGGAGTACAGACTCCCCCCTCCGGTCTTTTACACTCGTGCTCCGCCTTCTATCCGTGTGGGGAAGCTTAATGGAAGTCAGGTGTGTGTGATGGTCAGCAATTGCCTGATCTTGCCTGACCATTGTATTGGGACACGTCAGGTATACTGCTCTGGTGTTAGTCTGTTTTCTCTCATAGCGGGCTGTCCTTGAGAAAGTGTTTGTGTTGTAAAAGGGGGGGCAGGGTTAGAGTTCCTAAATATCCTACTTGGTAGGCTGGAGTAAAGGTGTTACAAGGAAGTAGATACCGCGTCACACCATCCGGTCTCCCACTCAAACTCCCCAAAGACCCCTCACCCAGGTGATCCTCCTGTGCTGGTCCACCCCCAACATCCCTCAAACCAACCTACCACTTAGGACCACAACATTCCATGCCACAAAACAGGACGTCGCCAAAGAAAAATGGAACAAGGAACAAACCAAATGGGAACACACCATCTTCCAGTAGCCATTGCCACGGACACAGAACAAACCCCAGCAAACACTGTGGGCAACAGAATGGACATCATGAGAAGAGAAAGGTCCCTATATCTAGCACCTTACCTCACAACTAACCAAGCACAAGAACATCCCAACACGCGCGACTAGGCTAGGTACGCTGAAAACACAGGGAAGCCACGCAGAAAAAGAAGAGACACACCAAGAAGAGAAATTAACGAAACGCACGCCCTCACCCCACATATGACAAAATCAAGATGACACCTCCGCCAAATACAATAAAATATAGAAGTGGAAGCAGAAGAAATCAGCAACCCAATAATTAATCTAACAAACCAATTCAATGAAGAAACAGTTCACACTGAACACCCACCACATCCGGAGAGCAACATGGAAGCATATCGACGTAACAACCACGACACAAAGGCAATATTAAAAACTAAAATAAACTGCATCAAAATGATTCACTGCAACATAATCAACGCAAAATCTGTGTCCAAGCAAGCCACAGAAATATACAACCTACTGTGCGACAGAGGTATCGACATCCTATTCATTACATAAACATGGCTAAAAGACAACTACAAAATCACACTACACAACTGCCTCCCCGACAACTTCAAGTGCTCACAGATAAATAGGAAAGACAAAAGAGTTGGAGGACTTGCAAGGGCATACAAAGAGCATCTGAAAATAAAAACAGACAAACCACTAAACATCGTAAACTGTGAATCCTTAATCCTTCACCTGACAATGGATCCCAAAACAAATCTCAAATTCGTTCTGCTTTACAAACCACCAACATACGACACAACATTCGTGGACAGCTTCACAGAAGCCATCACCAACCTGGCCATCGGAAACGAACACTTGATAATCCCCCACGGATTAACAGCTGGTTTTAAGAAGAAAATACAAACTCGCTAAATTCGCTAGCCGAGCAACTCAAGACAATGAGATTACATCAGCTGGTTAAAGGAGCAACAAATGCAGCGTAACACATACTTGACACAGAAACCTTATCATCACAGCACCGCCAATACAGATAATCTGGAGAGACCACCTCATCATTCAATTTGTGATCAGGCTACCTGCCAAAGCAGCCAAATAACCCAATAAACATCCAACTGTCATGAAAAGAAACCATAAAAGATACTTACTTAGTAGAACAACTCAAACTCACAAAACTATCAACCACGAACCTGGACTAAATCGACCTCAATAGGCGGATAGAAAAACTTAATAAATGGATCACCAAAACCATCGACAATATCTCCAAGGAAAAACTCTTCACCCCATCACACAGGAGAACAATAGCAATATGGTTTACTCCCCTCCTCGTTGCCATGAAAAGGAAAAATAAGAAGCTGGAACTAGAATGGAGGAAACAATTCGACCGGGCAGAAATATCACAATTTCAACGAGAAATCTGCTCATACAAAAAGGACATCCAAAAGGCAAAAAAGAAATACTACGATAACCAAATCACCAAAGCCACAAAAACCCAAAAAGAACTGTTCAACATCATAAACAAAATGAGGAACCCAATTGGATGCAACAATACCCTGGTACCCTCAGTGAAACTATGCAACAGCCACACAGACTGCTTCAAAAACAAAATCAGTGTCATCCACCAAATCATACAACACAGACAAGGCAACCAAAATACACAACCCACCCCCCTCCCTCCAACCGAGGATCCCTAGAACAAACTCCAATGCTTCCCCCAAATATCAGTAGAGACTTTTGTCAAGCTGGTAAGAAATAGCAAAAAAGCAGGCTCCCCCATGTATCCCTTCCCTACAGACATATATAAATGAATCCTCACACAGAGCACACCCTTGCAATGTTAGAGAAACCTCTTCAACCAATCACTCTCAACATGGAAAGTGCTGCAATCTTTCTCATCGGTGTACATCAAACCACTGCTCAAGAACACGGCAGGCAACGTGGAAGACCCCTCCAACTACAGACCTATCTTGAACATCCCGTACCCAGCAAAACTACTTGAAACCTACGTCTATGGACTCACCCAGGAACATATAGACAAATACCAAATGATGTCCCAGGCACAATTTTAGACCTAAGAGAGGAACTGAGATGGCACTCCTCTCAATCTGGGAAGTTCAGCTCTGAAACTTCTGGACCTCCCTGCAGCGTTCGACACAGTCAGCCATGACATCCTCATCAAGAGACTAGAAGAAATAGGAATCACTGACCTGGCCCTGCTCTGGATTAAAATATTCCTAACAGACAGAATGGAAAACCTGTCTTGATCAAACCTTTCAAATCCACTCCAAGAGACACCAACTGTGGAGTACCACAAGGATCATCCCTATCCCCACTGCTCTTCAATATCTACCTGGCTCCACTAATCAAGCTCATTAAAGACACGGATGTACATGCTATAACTATGCCGATAACACACAGATCATCTACCAAATAGAAGAAGAAAACACAACGATGGAAGGCTGTCTAAAAAAACTCTATCAATGGATGAATACAAACAGCCTAAAACTCAACCCAGGCAAAACAGAAATAATGGTTCTACCTAAAAACCTATAAAACAACCACTACATCCCATTGCCCACAGAACTAGGAACTGCACAGATGCCGTTAACAACAGTCATAAATCTTGGAGTCCTGATGGACAACGAACTAACACTAGAACCACAAGTAAACGCAATAATCAAGAAATGTTTCTTCCTCCTGCACACAGTAAAAAGATCCTACCTTTCGTCTCCTTTACCCATAAAACATGTTCCATCATCTCTCTCATCATGTCCAGAATACACTATGCCAACTGCCTATACCTAGGAATGTCAGAACCACTACTAAAGAAACTGCAACGCATCCAAAACGCAGTGGCTAGACTACCACGAAAGGGCCACATCACCCCGGCAAGACCGCTCAGATCAAGCAACAACATTCACTAGAACCAAAGCCATACCAAAAAAGAGAACTTGGGGGGAGGGGGGCTTCACCCACCCGGCAGCAAAAACTTGGAAGTGCCCCCAGAAGACATACACAATACAAAGGATCTCCTAAAATTCAAAAAACTACTTCAAACTTGGCTTTTCAGCTCAGAATCCAAAGGGAATGACTAGGAAAAACAAAGACTCCACTGGAAACAGAGCACAACCTAAAGAGCATACAGGGAAGAACACGCCAGGGAGAGAGCCAAAAAAGAACCACTCTATCAATATCCCATTCTAGTCACTAGCCCATAATTGGACCCCCAGCTGCAGGCAGAGGAGCATTAACCAAATAACTGGTACCCCCCATGAGGCCTAGTGCACCCAGTCCTCAGAGGGTGGGGATCACACACACAAGAAACCCGGGCTTTCAACCAAACCCGCAATCCCTTAGCCATCTCCAACCCGGCGGCGGGTGGAGGCCTGCATAACCTCATGCCAACAAACCATTAGACAATTACAGGGGAAAGCCACCACCATGGGCAATACATGGCGAATGGCGAACAAACCCCTACAAATCACCCAACACACAGCACGGACAGAGACAATGAGCACAGATGTCCAAAACAACAAGGTAAGAACAACCCCGACTAACCCAACCCTAAAAACTTCAAGCTCTGAATACACTTCTCAAACGCAAAACAAACACAACCACCTCTCTGCATAGCAATCCGCACGCACTTCACCACACTGCAATGACAAACCAACCTCACATAGCCCTGGAGAACAGCACACAGGAATCTACTGCACTGTTAATTGCACCCAAGCTCAGCGAATGGTGCAAACTAAACTGAAGCCGTAGACAGGACATCACAAACCTCGTCCCACCTTTTCCAGATATACTCTACTAACCCGTCCCCCCCCCACTCTTACCTTTCAGATCCGCCAGTGCACCAGGGGACCACCTCGGTGGTGATAGTGCACGGTACAAATGATCTTTAACATTAACATAAAATGAAACCCAATCTTCCTCCGTGACTACATTTGTTAAGACAGCTACCTCAGTAGAGATCTGGTTATTAATCAGCTGCCACGTTTGTCGCCAGTCTTTGTCCCTCATGGCTTTTAACATCATGTCAGAGCCAGACTGTAACATTTGAGTCGTGTGAAGTGACAGCCAATTCTTATATATTTGCTTCCTCAAGTCGTTCAGGTCTTTCATTACTCTTGGAAAGTTTAATCATCCGAAGGGCCTTCCGCAACTGTTTTTTTTCATAGGACTATCAGCTTGTCATAACAGTCTTTGGGCAAATGCAATCTAGTTCCTCTCTTGTCACGTACCCTAAAATCCTGGAGGAGTGGAGTATATTTTATCTACCTTTGGCTGCTCTGTAATTGCCTAGTACATTTTGTCAGGAGTTCGTCGTCCTCCTGCAGTTTCATACAAAGGTTATTCCTTCCCAGAGAGATGTCCACATTTGGCCACCAGGTTACATCTTTTTGTTTAAAACCCATAGCCAGTAACGCATGATCACTTTAGCCCCTGGATGTCATCTCATAGGTTTTTACGGTATTTACCATGTTCCTTGAAACAAAGAAATAATTCAAAACTCTTCAGTGATTCCCATTGGACCAAGTGGGCTTACTTGGAATGTCACCAGCCGTTTGGACATTAAGCATGTAAAAATCCCTAGTGTTCATTGCATTACACCATGTTTCCAATCTCTCGTGTCCCTTGTTCACCAAGCTACCAGCATCATTAGTGAAGGTACCATTTTTATCACTAGAAGAAATGTTCAAGTCCCCACAAATAATCATGAATAAGTTATTAAATCTGATAGTAAAAGTATCAATAATGTCAGTCAAAGAGTCCACCAATACATCTGATGCAACGGCATTAGGGTTCCAGTACACATTGAAAATCAGGTACCAGCTTCTCGTTTTCGAAGACTCCTGGGTGATTTTACAAAGCTTAAGCGCCACCTAACTAAAAAGGATAGGAAGGGAATGGGGAAGGTGGTAAAATATTGAATGAACACAAAAGGAGAGTAGAATGGTAACTTGGCTCCCCTCCTGCACATGTGAGTACCTGTGTATTCAGACTAAGTACACACAGCTCTTGCGCCTCAAGTTTTTCTCCAACACGTCCACAACCCCCACCACAGCAGCTGGTCCACTCCAGCAGTCGTTGGTAAAAGTGTCTTTGTTTAATGTCCTCAATCTTTGACCTCAGCAAATTCATTCCTCAGCATACACTTGTTTTTATTTCCCAGTATGATCCCATAGGTCGGGGCTTTGGCATTTCTTTGTCGTGTAGACCATAGTGTGTGTCTATGGGGAGGCATAACTAAACAGAACCCAAAGGCATACAAAGCAATGCCAGGACTGGCGTTCTTAAACCCTCCATGGCGGTAAGTACCTTACTCGAGGGGTAGTTCACCCTATTGACATCATAAACAGACTATCTTTAGCACAGCAGGGTTTGGTTAAACTATCCGAAGGGCAGTTCAAAAGACCAATTTGTTTCTACCCCAACCCCTCAGTGGTAATTTCTGATGTTATGCTAAGTCTATCCACTCACTGACCATTTGTGTCTAAAGCTCACCAGGGACAATGCTATCCATGATGCAGAAACAGTCCACCTCTTCAAGGACTTTGCTAATGAATCAATGAGCCACACAAACATTGCATATCGGCACCAATAGTTGTATGAAAGGGTTATTCCCTCTATCATACCTAAATGAGGTGCCTCCCCTGAAATTTAGAACTAAAACAATGCCTTGTGCAAGGTATGGGACCTCTTTCCAGAACAACCTCTACCTGAGCCTTCTACTCACTTCTGCACTGAAACAAGCCCTGCCAGAACAAACCTGCAAAATAATGTACCAATAGGTCACTGCAGCTGTCAGTCAGCCTCCCAGGGTACGTGATGACAGCAGGTAAAGCTCTGCAATCACAGTTGACCTAAGTATTCTCTGAAAACCCCACTGGGCTTCATGTGTTCTACCTACAGGGTTCCAATATCGAAACCCTAACCCTCATTTTCTAGAACTGGAGATGGAAAAGTACATTATGTCCTCCTAGAATATTCAAGGGGAAAAGGACACACATTATCTATCTATCTATCTATGGATTTTCTGTATAGCGCTGCTTGCCCAAAGGCCTCTGCAGAGGTTTTAATTTAGTCTTCTTACTTCATATTAAAGAACATTTTAAAATGTGGCTGCAATATGCCCCCAGGGTGCCAAGTCCCCCAGGGGCAGTAGTGAGAGAATACTTGGTACTGTGCCTCTGTCATCTGCAGGGATGAATGCTGTATCACCTTTCTCTCAGCTGACCAACAAGACTGACCACTGCTTACCACTAAGAAGCCTCAAGAGGAAACACTTGAAAGAAAAACATATATTGTTATGTCCTATTCCCCTGACTCATCAGGTTACATAATGAAGGTATTCCCAGACAGATAACCACAAAAAATACTTTTTATTTTCCTGATTCAGATATACACCCCTACCTCACTTGCCTCTACTTGAGTTTTCTGCCTCAGAGCTAGCTATGAACATCTGGGTCAGACTGTGATCCATCTTTGAAAATGTAAGTATAAGAGCTGGAGTGCTGTGCTGTTAGGGACGTTCGTAGCTCATCACCCACCCCACATGTTGGGCCATACTCTTGTGGACCCCTTGAGGGTTAGAAAGTGGGGATATGAGAAAAAACACACCATATCTGGTATATGGTATCCATATCTGGTATCCATATCCCGCTTTTGTGGGAGGTACAGAGATGCATGTGATAATCATGTGCCCTGCAGCTTTTTTCCTGCAGAGCAGTATGCAGGGGTAGACAGGCCGCTCTTAACCAAGGTAGTCACGGTAACACTGCACACTGCATGACGATCAGCTTCCTTTTTTCAGGAAGATACATCATTTTGTTTAAACTTTTTCAAATTGTTATCGAACCCCAAATGTATGTCCCAATCAGCACTCCAAATGTAGCACCCCAACATGTATTTTCCTCACTCCAATTCACAAATACGCAAAGGCGTGGTTAACTCCAGAGTTAGTGTTGCCAGGTCAGAAAGAAAAAATAAGCTGAATGCCCCTTCAAAACAAGGCCAAAACAAGCTGACTCCAAAACAAATAAGCTGAAACAACAAGCACACCTCTAAAACACTGTGGATAGGTCTCAAAAGTAAGACAAATAACAATAATGCAAATATACATAGAGAGAACACAAACATAATATCTTAGAACAAAAAACATTTATTAAAATTGCATTTTATTTTTCTAACAATTAGTGTCTATTTATATTTCTTGTGTATGTGCACATCATTGGATTTTTGGATCCTTGGCTTCTCTGGTCCATCGTCCAACTGGTCCTTGATTTGTCGCTCTCCTCCGGGCCTTGGCTCCCTTGCATACCTGCCAGGTAGCCCTGTGTCCTTCGTGACACTGAGCCAGCCCAGGCATTTCCTGTTAAATGCTAGGACTGGTATTTCTGTTCTTTCCATTATACGTATGGGCCTACAAGCACCACCATGCAAATACAGGACTGGCTCATGGCGTCACGCATGACATGGGCCCCATACTTGCAAGCAATGCATTTCTCAATTGCTCCTCTTTTCTCTCGCCCCTCTGGTCCTTGACTCCCTTGTGAGTCACTCTCCTCTGGTCAGTCACCATTCTGGTCTTGGGCAACCTGGTTGATCGCTCTCCTCTGGTCCTTGGTTCATATGGTCCATTACCCCTCTGGTCAATGGCTCCCTAATGAGTTGCTCTTCTAGTCCATCACTCTTTACATTTTGATGTAATCATAAAATACCTGGGTGGTTACCGAGGATAATTTTTGGCGGAATAGAGAAAGAATAGCCATGCAGAATGTTTTCAAAGTGTTCACCTGTACTCCCCAAGTGAACTAGCCAGGTGCTATGGCAGTACTGGCGAAAAGACTCAGTAATCTGGTTCACCCTAGAGTTGGCCTGTCAATGTACTGAGAAAGAATTTTTGGTGAAATAGAGAAAGAATAGCCATGCAGAATGTTTACAAAGCGTCCACTTGTACTCCCCAAGTGAACTAGCCAGGTGCTATGGCAGTACTGGCGAAAGGACTCAGTCATCTGGTTCACCCTAGAGTTGGCCTGTGAATGTACTGAGAAAGAAGGAAAATTAAAACTACAGGAAAAATAACAACAAATGAACAAAAGCACACACAAGAAGACACAATCATACCCAATCAGTGGAATAATAATTGTCAAATGCAATAGTCCTGTTTTTATAATATGCCGTATGTACACTTGTATGCCTGGACAACCTAGTATGACAGATATTGGCCTCATTAAGATTCCACCGGTAGCCGTGCAGGAAAAACCGGCAGGCTGCCGCCGGACCCGTAATACCATTCCTCCTCTGTGATTACCGGAATCACTGGGGCATTACAACCCTGGTGACCCGGTAATTCCGGAGGCGGAATTCTGTAAATCCCCATTCCCATGGAGTCCAATAGGACTCCATGGGGATGGGGACCATGGAAACACTGGTTCCATCCATGACCAAGCCGGTGTTTCCATGTCCGCCTGCAGGCGGGTGGTGTTAATCCCGCCAGGTCAGACCTGGCAGGAGTGACACCTCCCACCTGCAGGACTCTGAATCAGCCGGTCCGGAAACAACGGTGGCGGCGGTTTTACCGCCACCATTCTTTCCGGACCGGCAGTGTCGTAATTAGGCCCATTGCATTTTTGTACCATGTACTGGCATCTTACACCAGCACACTGTCAACTATCCACCCATAGCCATTACACAAAGAGGTGCAGCTATTATATGGGTCTTGTATGGTCAGATGTTTCCATCAAATGTCCAAGTGCAGCCCATGGTTACACAAGTAAGCACAGGTTCTACTGCCATATGCCCTGTTACAGCATCACAAGCTCAGGCTTTGCCATCATGCGTCTAGTACTGGTTCACATGCTAGTGAAAACTTTATATCCCTAGGTGCTGTCAGACTGTAGCTACATCCCTTATATGCCTTTGTAAAGCTGTCCCCCCTTTCGCCCTAGCCTCCTGAACCTAAAAGGGAACTGTCATTTTTTAGTTTAGATTATTATAAGCCAAAATTGCCCATCCCAGCCAGTTCCTGCCCAAACCCCTCTTGAGCTCCATTTAATCATGCCTTAATATCACATTTTGCACTCGAAGTGTGTGCCATTGTTTCTTTCAAAACAGTCTTCTGTGAGTTAATGGGGGTCATTACGAGTTTGGGGGTAGCCATGGTGCTATTAGCGCCATAGCTGCCTCCAAAGTCGTGTCCCGGTCCAGGTTCCCTGAATGGGGACTTACCGGGTCATTCTAACCTTGGAGGACCCGGTAAGTCCCCATTCAAAATACCCATCCCCATTCCCATTCTAGCCCCCGTAGGGCTTAATGGGAATGGGGAGGGAGCTAATATTGGGCCCGTTAATAACTTCCTGGTCCCTTAGCGGCTACCGCTAAGGACGGCTGGTTTTACCAGCCGGCCTTAGTAGGACCCGCTAAGGGACCTCGTAATGCGGCGGTAAGGGGTTAACGGCACCGGCATCCTTACCAGCGCCGTTAACCCCTTACCGCCACACTCGTAATGACCCCCAATGACTTAATTTGAGCTGTAAACGCTAGTACAAATGTCGTAACCAACTCTACCTTCAGCCAATCAATATATGTAAGCACTGTGCATGTCCTTCAGTGAAGTCCTGTTAAAAAAAAAAGCATTGGCAAAGCCAGCAGTTTTTGGCTTGTGTATGTGTTTTAAGCATTTGCCAGGCTAATAGATTCCCAGAATCCGAAATGTATAAGCTTGTCCAGTAGGACTTTATCAGCAATTTCCTCAGTTTCCTTTCCTTTTCTTCCTTTAAAGCAAGACTGTCCCACCTAGTGATTTTTAGCCGGGCATTGTGAAGACATGATGAAATAGAAACTGTATACATCATTTTCAAAAAAATCCTCGCAAAAGATATTGCTGCCACTTCACAAATAGAATATGCATGCAGTATTTTTTTATTTTTTTTAATATCATTTTTATTGTCATTTTTAGGTTATCACAACAAACAGTTCTCTGCAAATCAAATGCGTACCCTTAACGAACATTTTAACAATAACCCTCCCCCCCCCCCCATAGCCGGTGATCGAATGTCAGTTTCAGAATTGTCTTGCAGGACCACAAAGAGCATTTACAGACTCGGACTGTCGAATAGTTCTGTGCACACTTAGTCTTGGGCACAACTTGGTGGCACCCCCAGGGGGGGAGCGTGCCTTGTTCAGTGAGTACCTGTGGTGTCCCAACCTTGTCGTGCCCTGAAGCTTGGGCAGGACCGCGGGCTAGGGTTGCACCCCTCAGGCCGGGTGCTCGTACTTTTCAAAAAAGGGGAGCCAGAGTTCCTCAATGTTGGATCTAGATTCATCTAGGACATGCGTTAGGAACTCCATGTCGTATATTGCCCGAACCTTGGTGACCCATTCCTTCTCCTCAGGCATATATGGGTTCTTCCATTTTTGGGCCAGGCAGCTCCTGGCCGCCACCAGCATGACCTGAAGCATGTGACCCTAGGTGTCCTCCTGATCATCTCCTACCTCGATCCCAAAGAGGAGCAACCAGGAGCACCGAGGTCTACTGATTCCATCCACCCCCCTAATCCAGGACAGGACCTCTCCCCAATACAACTGCACCCTAGGGCAGGACCACCACATGTGTATGTAGTCACCTATTGCATTTCAGCATTTCCAACAGTGAGGGTCGTAGCCCGGGATCATTCTAGATATTCTCTGTGGGGGGTAGTGCCATCTGTGTAGGACCTTTAGCGCTTGATGTCTATACTGGGGGGAGGTCGTTGAGCGGTGGCCCCGGATGCACATCTTGGTCCACTTCTTGTCGTCTATTGCCACTCCCAGGTCTTTTTCCCATTTTGTCCGTGCCGGGGGGATCCCTTGGTATCGAGAACAAGAGGAGCTTATATAAATGGGATATCACCCCCCTGGAGCCTCGGGTGGAGATGATCATTTTCTCAAAGTCCGTTAGATCCCTCCCTGAGGGTTCTGAGAGAACTCCCTTGAGTTGGAGGTCGCGGAATGGCGACAGTTTACCCAAATCCAGGGCCTCCTCAAGATCTAGAAGGGGCATGAAGGACCCCTCCACCCACAGGTGGCAAGCCCTGACGGGGCCCGCTTCGTACCACGTCTGGTAGGCGGCTGGTTCCGCTATTTTAGCTAGGAACGGCGAGGCCCAGATACAGCTCAACGGGGAGGGCCAGGTTGTGAGCCATCTGTAGTAACTCTCTTCCTTCCAGACGGACCAGAGGACCCCCAGTACCGGGTGGTCCAGTACCCGCCTGGGGATGCCTGCTCTTGGGACCCATAACTATTTATCGAGCGTGACTGGGGCAAGTAGCCTATTGTCCAGGGCCTCCCACTGCTTTTCCGTCCCAGGGTTGAAGTGATCAACAAGGATCCTCAGCTGGGATGCCCTGTAGTATGTGTCAAGATCTGGGAACCCACCCCTCCATCCTCCTTCGACCTCGTTAGGAGATCCTGTGTTTCTTTCCTGCCCAGAGAAACCTGAGCAAGGTATGCTTTATTGAGTGAAAGAAGGGTTTAGGCACCTGGGTGGGGAGCATCTGAAAGAGAAACAGGAATTTGGGGAGTACTATCATTTTGATCAGATTGAGTCGTGCCATCCATGAGAACCCCGCTGCCGCCCACCTCTCGATATCTCTCTTGCCTTCTGTCCACAGTGGGGTGAAATTACTCGAAAAGAGGTCATCCGGGTTGGGTGTGATTCGGATTTCCCAGGTGTCGGAACCCACCTCTCTGCAACTGGAAGGGGAGATCCTCCACATATTTTATCTCAGTTTCTGGCAATTGACCCCCTATGAAAGCCACAGACTTGCCTAGGTTAACCTTGTACCCTGAGAGGTCCCCATAGCGCGCCAAGGCAGGTAACACGTGGGGGATCGTTTGTGACAGTTTGGTGACATATAGGAGAGCGTCATCGGCAAACAAGCTGATCTTGTAATGGGAGTCGCCCATCCGAACTCCAGTGATAGCTTCATTATTACGCACCGAGATCGCCCAGTGTTCCATAACTAGGGCGTATATCAGGGGGGATAGTGGGCATCCCTGTCTTGTTCCTCTGCCTAGGGGGAAGGACTCCGACTCCGTCCCATTGGCAGCAACCCTAGCTGTGGGAGTGGAATACAGTGCCGCCATACATCCCAACCACCTCTGGCCCATCCCCACTGCCGACAGAACCTCCCCCATGAACGCCCAGCTCACCCTATCAAAGGCCTTCTCTGCGTTGAGGGATAGCAGTAGAGCCCCTTCGTCCCGGGTTTCCCTTGAATGTAGCACATGGGGGGTTTTGCGCATGCTATCTGAGGCTTGCCTGTTGAGTATGAAGCCTGCCTGGTCTGGGTTGACCAGGCGAGGGAGGCACCTCTCCAGGCGGGTGGCCAGGATCCTGGCGAAGATCTTGGCATCGAGGTTTAGGAGGGAAATGGGTCTGTAGGAGCTGCACTCCCTTTGATCTTTTCCTGGCTTAGGGATTACCGTGATGAGGGCCTGCAAGAAGGTTACCGTGATGAGGGCCTGCAAGAAGGTGGGGGGGACCGTGTCTTTGTTTCGGATTTGATTGAACAGTTTGGCTAGGGGCTCCATAAATGTGGGCTGAAATTGTTTGTAGAAATCTGCCGTGTACCCGTCTCCCCCAGGGACCTTCCCCACTTTCAATCTCTTGATGGCTGCCTCAACCTCCTCCACAGCTATGTCCCCCTCAAGATCCTGCAATTCAACCTCCGTTAAGTGGGGTAGGGGGTATTCCTCCAGGTATGCCCGGATCCTCCAGCGATTCCCCCCCACCCTGTTTCGCGTACAGGTCCCTGTAGAAATCTGCAAAGGAGCCTACTACCTCTGCCTTTTTATTGGGCATGGTACCCTCCCTGTCCTTAATAGGTCAGACCCTCCTCTCCAAACGGCATCCCCTGGCTCTACGCGCCAGTAACGTCCCCACCCTGTCTCCCTTTTCATAGTACCTCTGTCGTGTGTATCTCAGTTTCTTGACCACCTCCCCTATGAGGACTGTGTGTAGGGCCTGTCATTTCTCTCGCATTTCCGCCAGGAGAGACTCCCTGTTGGCCCCCTCCTGGTTCAGCCTACCCCGGAGGGTCTTGAGGTCCGCTCGTATCTTGGCCACAATGAGACCTCTTTCGCGTTTGCGCCTGGATCCCACTGCTATGAGGAGGCCACGAAAGGTGGCCTTTGCCGCCTTCCATACTGTCACCATGTCTGTTTCCCCATTGTCATTTGTTTCAAAGTACGCCACAATTTCACTTCTCAGGAAGTCCCTGAAGACTGGATCCCTAAGAAGTGTGTCATTGCAATGCCAGCGGGTTGATCTGGGAGACACGGGTAGCGACCAACTTGCCACCAGGAGCTTGTGGTCGGACCAAGTTATAGCCTCGACCTTTGGGGTTGTGGCCACCCCGCCCCCCTCCTTTGAAGTTAGAAGCAAGTCGATTCTGGTGTAGGTGTGGTGTGGGGGGGAGAAGAATGTGTATCCCCCGGCTCCGGGTGTGCCGCTCTCCAGACGTCCTCCCAATAATGTTCCCTTAGGAGGGTCTGTAATGCCAGGTTGTCTTTAGATATCCCCTTCGGCTCAACCCCTCTCGCCGTCCACCAATCTAGTTTGGGATCCATTATAAGATTAAAATCGCCCCCCAGTATCATGGCCCCTTCTGCCCATTCGTCCATTACCCCCATGATTTGGATCAGGAACCTTATCTGGCCTGAGTTAGGTGCGTAGAGGGTGGCCAGAGTGATGCGCTCGCCTTCATGGGTGCCCTTGATCGCCAGGAACCTCCCCCCGAAGCCCTTCTTGGTTTCACTGTGTGAGAGGTGGAATGTTTTACTCAGGAGGATCCCCACCCCCTCCTTCTTTGAGCTTCTATGGGAGGCCCAGAACTTGGATCCGATTTCCCTCCCCCTGATGGGTGATTCCTTGCCCTGTTTACCATTATTTGTTGTTTGCGGAACATGTTGCTAGTCAGAGAGCTTTTGTTTTGGGAGTTTAGGCCCTTGACATTAAGTGTGCCTATCTTGCCTTCAACCATAATCGTCTAGAGAGTCCTTCTCTTTCTGCCCCTTGGTGTAATGCTGATGTGCGGTCTGCTGCAGAGTAAAATACTCCATTTCGATCTGGCTATTCCAACCCTCCCCCCCGTGGACCCTTCTTGGTGACTCCATTTTGACATTTACGTTGGTCATTCTCCCCCGCTCCCCCCCTGTCCCTCTCGTTGGTCTTTCCCCTCCCTCCCCCCTGGCCCAGACCTCTCCCCTCTCCCTCCTCTCCCACGCCCCCCCATTCCCCTGCATTGTAAGGCATTCGTCCAAGTGTCGGGGTTGGTCAACGAATCACCAAGGACTCTAACCCCAGCCCCGGGTATTTCTTATGTGAGGGAATCCCATTTCTTGGATTCAATGTGAGTCGACCCCACCCGATCCTCGGTACAAGTGACCGAGGTGGAATTTTGAACTATGAGCCTCTGCATCAACCTGTAACTTCAAACTCGGAATCTGTGTGCGGGTCAACACAACAAAATAGTTAACGTTTAACAAAACTTCCGCCCGCCCTCCAACCTGGCAGGCCAATTGCAGCGCCAACGTGACGCCCAGCCGTGGCGCCTTCGGGCCCCGGCCCCAGGCTCCATCACTATCACAACCTGGAATTGATGAGCATTGAAGGATCTCCTCAACCTCCTGAAGGGTGGTGCTGTTATGGTTTTGGATGGCCCTCGCAGGTCGTTGATGGGTGTCTGGTTTTTTTAAACTTGCGGGCCACCTTGACCTTAGATTTACCGCTGAGCTTCTCCGATCTGTCGGGGCCCCTTGGGGGGTCCCGGGCTCCTCCTTCTCAGCCACCAGAGTGGCACGCCCGATCGCCCACCAGATCATCCGTGACCCATTGGATGTCCTCTTCAGATACCAGGTGGTGTCTCTCCCCCAACCATTCAAATGTCAGGTAGAAGGGGTGGCCCCAATGGTATCTGACCCCCTTTCCCTGAAGCCATCTTGTGAGGTTGCCGCACTTCTTTCTCATTAACAGGGTGAGGGCTGATAGGTCCTGAAAGATGGACACCCTGGAGTCTCCATATTGAATATTGCCAAGGTTCCTCGCTTTCTCCAGAATTTTAGCTTTGTCCTTGTAATAATGTAGCCGAGCCAGCACTGAACGCGGGCCTCTGCCCCCTCCACCCGCCCTGTGGACCCTGTCAAATTTGATCTCACCCTCGGCGTCCGCCCCCAAGACAATGCTTACGATGTCGTGTACTTTGCCCTCGAGGCCTTGTGTGCTTTCGCCCTCGGCTTCCACTAATCCAAATATACGCAGGTTGTTACTCCTCTCCCTGTTTTCCATATCGTCCACCTTGAGCCGGAGTTCTTCACGTCGTTGCATTTCTTGGAATCTGGCTTCCATTTGGGTCTCGAGGAGTGCTGTGGAAAGCTGTTTGGTTTCGACTCCCTCCACTCGGTCCTCTAAGGTGGTGACTTTGGTCGTAAGGTCGGCCAGCTTGGCACCTATGTCAGTCCTTATCCCGTGGATCTCCTCCAGAATCATCTGGATATTTTTCTGGATGGCGCCCAGGTCCGGAGGTGGGGTGGAGGGGCCCCCGGTCGCCATGGCGCCCTCGTTGGGCACGAATTGGTATTTCGACATGTTTTCTTTCCAACTCATGGGGTGCTCGTATTGGTCACCTATTGTTGGTTGTTACCGCTTAGCCTGTGGCTGTGTCGGGGACCCGCCAGGGCGTGGGGCAGAAGGGGGTGCGCTCTTCGTGGTTGTCGGTGCCTCAGTGTGGGTCAGGTTTACCTGGATCGGGTGGTTCACCCTGTGGTGGTGGGCTCTGGGTTTCTTGGCGAGGGGGCTCTAAGATTGCAGTGGTGGCAGCGGAGTAACACAGCTCCCTCCGAGACAGGGCGCACCCTGTGTGGCTATCCGAGAGCCAAGCGTGGATAGCATCCCCTCTGGTGCACCTTATGGTCAAGCCTCCCTCCGAGTGGGCCTCCCTCGAGGGCTCAAGTCCTGTGAGGGGCATACGGGTGTGTTGGCCGAGGGGGGCTCCTCACCTGTAGCGTGTGGCTTCCTGTGACCCCCAGTCCATGGAGTCAGGGGCGCGCTCCCGCGACGGCCCCTTGGTGGAGGGGGGGCCGAAGCCTCCTCGGATGACAGAGCTCTCTACCCCGGGGGTCCAGGCCAGTTGCTCCTGCAGGTCATTGATGCAGAAAGGTGCCCCAGGCCTCGCTGTAGTGGTGGGGGGCCCACTCAAGGTGTCTCAGGTGCCCCCGGGTGCCCCCCTCCAGTGTCAGTAGTTGGGAGGCGGAGGGGGGGTGTGTGTTGGGGGGGCGTGCTCCCGCGTCGGCCCCCCAGCTCTCCACTCCCATGGGCCACAGGGGACCCGCTGTGCGTCGGTGCCCTCCTGGCGGGCCGTCTGCGGGTCTGCGTGATGTGGGGAGGGGTCGGGCTCTCGCCTTGCAGGGCCCCGCTGCTGCTCCCTCGAGTGGCTTGCCCGAGGTGGCGGGGAGCCTGTGTCCGGGGTCCTGTGTTCCCCTCTTGTTGAACGCTGCAATTGGGGGGGGGGGGGGTTGGTCGGGGGACGCGCTCCCGCGTCGGCCTCCCGGCGTTACCGCCACCCTGTGGGCGAGGGCCCGGCGGCACCACTCCGGGTCAGACTCTGGTAGCGCGGCTGCTGGAGTCGCGAGGTGAGCTGGGGGACCAAGATCCCGCCGCGCCGGCCGTGCAGGCACTGCCACACCGGGCCCGCGCTGAAGATCGGGGTGGGGAGCTCCAGCGTCCCACGAGTAAACCGCCTCAGATTCTCCCTTACGTGGCACACCCTCCTCCTCGCCCACGGCTGGCTCCCTCCTCAAAGAGCCGGGAGGTGCTCCGATGGCCGCGTGGAGCACGGCTGTGGCAGCCTCCCCTGGAGTGTCGTGCAGGGCCGTGGGGGAGGGGCCGCTGAAAGTTTTCGGGCTGGGGAACTCTGCCCAGAAGTGTCAGATCAGCGTCGGAGTTGGCTCCAGTGGGGGGCCACAAGTTCCCAAAGCATTTGCTGGGGGTCGTATGGCTAGTGGGACCCTTGTTCCGTGTGAAATCCGCTGGTTACCCGGGGCTGGGTACGGAGCTCGAAGCTCAGGCGGCCATGTTGCCTGCGCCCCCTGTAGTATTTTTTTAATATTTATATTATATTCATATAGCACTTATCTAGCACTTATAAATACTTAGCAGCAGGGATTGGCACTGCAGCAATGAAGTGAAGAAGCACAACAGTAACTCACAGGGAAGTTAACTCCTAGAATATGATTGAAATAGGAGTTAACTTCCCCGTGGCAAAATTGTTGTGCTTCTTCACTTCACCTGTGGTGCTGACCCTGCTGCTAACTTTCATTAGAAATTATATACTTAGCAGCAGGAGCCAGTGCTGCAGCGGTGAGAGAACTTCCCCGTGGCTTATTGTTGGCTTCCTTACTTGACTTTTTCGATGCTGCTGCACTGACCCCTGCAGCTAAGTTAGGTAACTCCTATTTAGGTCATGTTCTAAATAAGAACATGATTGAAATAGGAGTTAACGTCCCTGTGGCTTTTTGCTTCTTCGCTTCACTGATGCGGCATCGTCAGTGTACCTGCTGCTAATGAAACTTAGGGGACTTAGAAAAGGGGAAAATGAATAAGAGGGGTGGCTTAACATTGGAAAAGGAAAGGGAAAGGGAATGGTAAAGTATGATGTAAGAAAGATGGTATCAAACAGTAAGACAGACACAAGTGATCACAGTTCAAGGTTGTTTATTGAAGTTCAATTGGGTTTGAAAAATGCCTATCTAACCCTAAATCTAAAGATGGGAGCAAGCTAAGACCATCAAATAATAATAATGCAGTCCTAGTGGTGTCTTGTCAAAATATAAGGGCCTATACTAATAAACCTATTGCCAATCCTTACTTCTAAATACAAATAGTGTGGGAAACAATGTTATACAAAAGAAAAGTGTTCCAGAAATGATATGTCAGGATTCTCAAGCCATTGACTTCCCTTTGCTTCCCCACTTTTTCAGCATGGGACAAGGCGACACTCTCGAGCTTAGTACAGTCTCTGGCTTTTCTAGCACGAGGGTGCAGTTCAAAACTTCAACATCATGGCCTTCTGTGCCAAAGTCTCTTTGCCATTCAAAGTCTCTTCTCCAGAGGGCCTGATGCAATACAACAAACAACAACGTTCCTTCCTCCTTAGGGTTTCACATGTACACACTCTCAGGTGATTTTCTGTTCCCCCCGGATTTCCCTGCCGGGCTCAAACCCACTTCAACACAAAATCTTCTAGGGTGATTTTCGCTTCACCCCGGATCCCCCTCTGTTGGGCTACAACCCACTTCAACACAAAACCTTTTCGTGTGATTTTAACTTTACACCCAGGTCCCCTTCCGTCAGGCTCAGATCCACTTCAACACAAAGCTTTCAATTGATCTCCCTCTGCCGGGCTCGGAACAACTTTATCAACTTTGCCACAAATGTTTTTTTGACCATATCAACATCGAAGACTTTCGATTGTGTGCAGGATTTTGCTTGACCCATCCCAGGACCACTTCGATTCACAATTCTCTACAACTCTTTCACTTTTCAGCTGGATACCTTACAGAGACCTTTGATTGAGCACCCACGTGGTGCCGGACCACTCTGTCAAAGGTACTGTATCTTTGTTTCAAAGTTCAATCACTCATCAACAGTTCAACTTTACTTGCATCTTTTATCACACATATTTCAAACAATGTTCGTTCCAGTTCTCACCCTCCAATGTTCCTGCTTGCAACCCTGGCTTTAACACAGACCGGTCTTGTATCGGTCTCCCCAACTCACCGGCTGTGTTGACATCACTGACACTGCTTTGTTCTTGGAGCCAAGGACAGTACCATGGCGGGTAATTTTCTCCGCCTTCATTCTTGACACGGCATGGCCATGGGTATCTCCGACACACAATGCACTTTTTTAAAAATGTATTTGTTTTTGGTTCATTTACAAAATATGCTCCTTTACAAAGTATAAACATAGAAGTGATTGTATACATATTTCATTGCAGTCACATTTTCTTTTACAAAAATATCCCAATTTTCATCGTTTAAACTTCAAGCATTTCTTATAAAATCATAAAACAGAGCAGAGAAAAAAAAGGATTTTAAAATTTCATTTCCTTACGATTTACAACACTTAAATTCAGCATTGATCAATGCCTTTATCAAATAAGTAAAACACCTCCTTCAGATAATAGAAATCCTACAGTATCACACAATGAAGGAAAATTAAGTGAAGAAGAATCAGAGAGCCTGAACAGTTAGTGCATGTCCCCTATCAAACAATGTCAGTTCCTTTTCAATATGCCTACAAAAACTTACCAACTTATAAATTAAGGGTTTATGCGATCCCTGCATCATTGTAGACCATAGGAATTGAAGACAATCATCATATTCAGTACTAACAAATTTCAAAAATCGATTTGTCCTCATGTTCTTAAAATGAGGACAATAAAGTATGAGATGCCTGAGGGTTTTGAATGGTTCATTACATCCTGGAAAACGGCATCCCCAACAGTTTTTTGTTTCATTACCTTTCCAATGTTGGGTTCTTTCTCTTGTATAGTAAAGATTGAGTCTATACCGTATGTATACTTTCCTAGTATGTTTGCATGGGAATAGGGTGATATGATCATATCGTGGGGTACGCTGTTTAACAAATACACCATATTCTTTATATAGCTTGTAAGTCATAATTTGGTCAATCGTTGAGCACCAATCCATATCAAAAAGCTTCTTTTTAGCAAAACAAGGACGATGGTACACATCATCTACAGTGATGTTCACGTCGTTCAATATTTGTTGCATTTTCAACTGGTAATTTACAAACGAAATTGGAGTGTTTGCACCCAGCATATTATTCAAATCAGTATATAACATTTTGGGGGGAAAATTAACCTTTACATAAGTAGACAGCTGCCTCCATTTCCATTGTGCAGATAGCGACACCAACCCCAGTTCATGGCGTATAATTGCATTTGGAACAGCCATAGGTAAAAACATAGCAGATTTTAATAACGATCCTTGTAAACAATCAAGTGCACTACTCATGTCACACAAGCATATATCCAGTGCATATAGTATTACACTTTCGATTTTTAAAGTCATAGATTCTATTAATTGTGTTAACGGGAATTTACAATAACGGGCATAAATCCTTTTCATTTGAGACAGGAGCGGTCTGGTCTTGCATTTGATTATTTCCGTCCACATTTTAATTGAGTTTTGGGCTGATATATTATAACCTAAATAGATTGCATTATTAGTACAAGATATTTGCTTATTCATGATCTGCCATCTAAATCCTCCTTTTTTCCTTTTTTTAGTTTGGATCCAAATTTCTTGATAGCAGTTTTTGCCGGATTAGGAGTCAGATTATGGGCTTTCGCAAATTCCTCGAAAAGTGATAATTTTGATTGCAACCCTGCCGGTGTGGGATCGAAAATAATAATATCATCTGCAAGGCTAACCATTTCAAACGAATACTCCCAACTTTAACAGAGAACAGATTCATATGCTCCCAGCTTTGGTCTAAATCGGACAGGTATAAATTAAAAAGGGTAGCCGCAAGGTTACAGCCCTGTTTCAAACCAATCGCGGTTGCAATCGGAGTAGTAGTAGCAACTTCCGCTGATATTCTGATTTTGTATGATGTATTAGTGTGCAATTTAATGAGCCAGTACAATAAGGCAGTTGGAATACCAAAGTTCATCATTTTCATCCACAAAATATTACAAACAACATTGTCAAAAGCTGAGCTCATATCAATCATAACAATATAAACTGGGTTGGCATTCTTTACCTTGGTTCCTGCAATAACATGCGCCATTATAACCACATTCAAAGTAGTGCTCATGCTCTTCCTGAAACCTGTTTGGTATTTTGCGTATAGGCACTTAGTTTCAATGAATTTCTCAAGGTCATGTAGAAGCAGGATCGCAAACAATTTCGCCTCTGTGTCGATTAAGGAAATAGGTCGATAGTTCTGGGGTAGAGACGGATTGCCCCTTTTGAATATTGGAACTATGTTCGCTGTTAACAATGATGGCGGAATATCCCCAGAATTGATGATATTTTCAGATTTAGTTTTTATGATTACTGACCAAACAGCAGGGTCCGCTTTATAAAGACATGGGGGAAGCCCATCAGGCTCTGCTGCTTTAGAATATGATAATCGAGAAATTGCCCATATGATACCACTAAGGGTCCACTTCAATCGGGGAAGAGTACTGTAGCACAAAGACACCTCGGGTGCATGCCTGAATTCCTGAGGTAGTTGATATTTAGTCATTATATAATTTTGCCATACTTGGTTAGGAATACATTTCGGCATGGCCAGTGCCACACAATTGTTGTCTGTTTTCAAGGGTGTCATGTGACGTGATGGCTCGCACCAATGCACAGTTCTCCCTATTATACCTCAGAATACGGGCATTCCTTAGGTTTTGCTTATACACATTCAGAATTTGATTACTCAATGCCCTGAAACACTCACTTCTCAGATTAATTTTCTTGAGTAATCTAATTGCCTTATTTATTTTCTCTTTTCAACAATTTACATGTGTGATCATAGGGATGTGAGTCTTTATCACTGATTTGTTTTTTGCAATACAACATCAATGCCCAGTCAACCATTTGTGAATACTGAGCTTCTGAAATCATATCAAGGTTATCCCCTTCCTGTCCAAGCCTCTCCATTTGTTGCGATATGTACATTACAACCTGCTTACACAGCCCTTGACTCCACCTAATAGAATGTTGTGGCCGATTTATTTCCACCAATGCAAGTGCTACATTTGTTCCAAGCAATTGACATTTTACTTTTAAAAAAAGAGTGGTAATTTGCGCATGGTCACTGATCAATATCTGACCTATTTCCAAAGGAGCCATATGCATCAAAAGATTGTGTGAGACATATATGAAATCTATCATCGAATTCTTTGATCCTCGTTTCCATGATACTTTAGAATTCATATCATTCGTCACCAATAAATCCATGTCCCAATCAATCAAAGGTTCCCCTAAGTTTTGCTCCTCTAGTACGTGCTAATGTTGATGAATTAGCTATATCACTCTCATTCACATTCCTGCAGTCACAGTTGAAATCCCCACCTAAAATTATTTCACAACCTCGATACTTGCGAGTTATAGTTTCTAGGCACATATCAAGTTCATCTAGCATGTCGTCAATTGTTGTGTTGGCGGGATTCCAATATAGAGAGAAAATGAGTAGTGAGGAGTATTTAATTGAGGGTATATGAAGAGAAATCTCTTATAAGCTTGCAGATTTCCAAATCTGATTTGATTGAGCTTTAAGGGAAGTATTGACTGCAGTCGCTAGTCCCCCAGAAGGTCGGCCTTGAGAGGATCTCTTTGCAGGCAGACAAAACGTAGAATAGCCAGTTATCATGAATGGGTCAATTTTCATGGATTCTTGCAATATGATTATCATTGGTCGATCATTGAATGTTAATTCCGAGTGCCATTTCATTAGATTTGCATGTCCACAGGAATTCCAGGAAGTGATTTTAGATCAGTATAATTAGATGGCTATCTTACAGGAAGCAATGTTTTAGATTATAAAATAGCAAAAAGCATTGGTTCTAACCAGGGGAGACCTTTTGCATTAGCTGCTATTTTCACTAACTCCAGAATTGCACCATTAGCCCCCGTTTCGTATTTCTGACCAGGCCCGCCCGAATCCATTACCTTCTCTACAACCACACTTGAGAATGCCAAAAGGTCAGCCAAATCCGCCTCAGATTCAAAAGGTAGAAAGCACCAAGCCTTCATTCCTAATTTCCTCACGACTAAACCAGATGAATTTCATTTAGGCCTCAGTGCCAAGGTAGCAGACCGCCCTAAAGTTGTTTGATCTTGCCATGGAGACCCTAATGATATCCTCTGATTTTACCATTCTAAATTGTAGTATTTTTGAGAATAAAGAGAAGATGAATGATCGATTGATGCGTCTGTCGTGCAAGGCAGCCTCTTTACCCTCAAATGCAATGATATACTGTCTTTTATCGTCGCCTAGTTGAGGCCTAGATAAGTTGGAATTGGTTGATAGATCTTTGGATATTGCTGCTTTCGGAGAAGTTGTTACTGCTGCGAGAGTTTGTTGTGTTGGCAAAACTCTAAAAGTGGTATCTGCATCATGATCTCCCTCA
Source organism: Ambystoma mexicanum (assembly GCF_040938575.1). Classification (NCBI taxonomy): domain Eukaryota; kingdom Metazoa; phylum Chordata; class Amphibia; order Caudata; family Ambystomatidae; genus Ambystoma; species Ambystoma mexicanum. The sequence continues at coordinate 948,818,674 of NC_090933.1, read as the reverse complement.
TATAGTGCTTTTCTCAGGGATTCCAAAAGTTCATGGTGATGTTTGGAATATTTTTATTAGAGATTGTTTCAGGTATCGACCTGCCTAACGCTGGGCCATGTATTGATATACGATTGGAACCAAGAGCAATTCCCATAGGGTCAACATTGGACATACGATTTGGTTTAGGACTCCCTATAGATACATTATTTGGGACCTCAAGCAAATTTGTTTTTTTGCCCATACCGTTCACCACAACTAAGGTTTTATTAGTGCTCAACGCACTTTCGTTGGTTGCATTTGCATCTGAGTTCATGCCCTTCAAACATACTTCACTATATGATTTTCTTATAGGTATGTTAAGGGTAACACTACTTTGAGAATCAAGGTCTTCCTTATCTCTTTTGGTCGTGCAACTTCTGCCTACTATCGGAAAATAATTGTTCAAATTAGATTTCACAGCAGTAGTTGCCACAGGTTCACTTGTGATCGTTTCATTTTCCATTATCTGTGTTTCATGGACCCCAAGAGGCAATGTGGGTATTTTAGGTTTAGTTTCTGCCTTACGAGTAATAAACGTCACAGATTCCACTGTTTTGTTGGATATTGATTTGGTAGATTTATTTATTACATTCTTGGGATGCACCACTGAATTCAGTAAGGAAGGAAGTCCAGGAACCGCTTGGCCCACTGGCTCCATTTTGTTAGGGGCGGGCGTGAGTACTTCTTGGCTCTCTTTTGACAGTTGGTGTAAGTCAATATGCTCTTCGTCTGAGGTTTCTAAAACAGAAGCTGACTTAATCTTGTTTAGTATGGCATCTTTCCTTCTCTTAGCATACCTTTTAACGGCACGCAAGTGCATCCTTTTGGCACGGTTTCATCTGATGGTTTATTTTCTTTCTCCAACTTTTGCTGATGTTCAATTTCTTCCACCAATACAGTTGGACTATCAGGAGTGACAATTGGCGGTACCATTTTCAGTAAGTGATTTGCAATTGTAGAGTTCAGTGCCTCAATAGAGGCCTTGATCTCTTTCAAGTCAGTATCACAGTTGTACTTCACAGACTCAAGTGGTAATTGAATTGGCCGCGTTCCCTGATCACCTTCATATTGACTATACTGCATGCCTTTATTGTGGCTTGCGACATAGCAACAAGAAGTGCAGTTCAATCTAGATTCAAGCTGGATGGATTTCAAGGTATCTACAGCAGTAATGAAGCCCTCAATTTTATCCATTTTGGAACATATATAATGCAAAATAGCCTTTGTTTCTTTGAGTTCCAAATGTGTCAATTCATGTCCCTTGTCCAGTAAATCCAATATTTTTGTAATCACCGGGAGGGAAGCCGGGGAATGATGGTCAGTTTCACATGCATTACTCATCCTCCCCTCAGAATCAGCTTGAGGCGATTTGCTATGCCTCAGCCAAGTCAGGGGAATATGATAATGCCTGGGAGAGATTTCCAGGATTCCATCCACAAGTGCATCATTGTTTAAATTGTTGATGTGCTTAGTGCTAAATACTATAATATTAGCCCTCTTAGATGCTCCGTAGACCAGTGGAGTCATCATGCTAATGGAGCGATTCACCTGTTCATCTAATGCGGCCGTAGACCGCATAGTGGTTTTAAACTGATCTTCACTTGGTGTACATAATACAGGTGAAACCGTGCCCTCACTCAAATCCCCAATTAAAGACTGCCTTTCTTCATCGACCATTGCAGCGTACAGCCGAGTAGGGCAAGCAGCATGAATTTGAGCTGAGTGAGTAAGATGAGTCGCAGTGCTTAAGGAGCACACGGTTTCAGCAGAAACAGTCCCAATCAAAGCATCTGATATCGGCAATTCAACATAAAATGTACGACCCTTACACACAAGGGAATCAATTTTGGATGACGTGAGGACGTTCTCAAGTACCTCATTGCATCGCCCACTCCGCAAGCCATTAGCCATGATCTTAAAACAGAGTTAGGCTGTGATGAAAATATTAAATCTCCAATCCTCCCTTTTTTTTAAGTGCTTAAGATTTCTTACCACACAATGCTAAATCCCAGGATACAGGACCGAGTTCATTTCACCTATCGACCCAGTAAGTTTAAACAATAGCATAGATTTGGAAGTCATTAAACCCAGCCTCACCAGCGAACAGCAAACAGTACTTGGCTGTACTTCGCAGATGCGCAGCGCGAGTGCGCTGACCTATGTGATTATAAAGAAGCCGGATAGGCGTCACAGGGCAGGGGGGCGGGGCCACAATGCAGGTAAACACCTTAAAGTAAAAACAAAAGAAAGGGATTGTAAGCAAAGTGTTTATTTTTTTTTTGTTTTTTTTCCCCCACTTATACAAACAGCAGGAACACACAGTCACCTCCCAAGCTGCTCTGAGCGCCGTGAGAGTAAGAATGAAGCATAAAATCTCACTCAGCCTCCAGGGAATCCGCAATGCAGGAGAGGACCTGCCTCAGAGCAGATACCTCCTCGCATATTCTTGTAGTGCTTGCTTAAATGGCCTGCCTAAGGGACGCAGTGTTGTCGCGCCCCTCCTGCCTTGCCTGGGCACCGTCTGCAACAAACTGCCTCACTAGGGCTGTGAGCTCCTCCTGGCGCTGCGCTGTATGTCCCATCTGCTGCACCCCCACCTGTACACCAGTGGAGGTGGAGGGTGAATGTGTAACATCCCCAAATCCATGTGGCTCCTCTGTGGGACTCATGATCCCTTGAACGGCCTCCCCTCCAGACTGCTCCGGTGTTGTGTCATGGTAGTGTAGTGTAGTGAGCTGGGGTGATGGTGCGGGACTGGGTGTTGCAGGAAGGTCCGAGGAGTCATCCTCGACAGGAACACATGCCTGGCCCTGCGCATCATTGTCTGTGTGCGGTGCCGTAGCTGCCGCCTCCCCAACAGAGCTGTTCTCTGCTGAATGTGCCCCATCGCCCACTGTCTCCTGTGCAGGTGACACAGGTGTTGTGGGGACTGTAGCAATGTAGCAATGGGCCTTAGCGGCACCAGTGCCGTGGCATCCTGTGCTGTTTGCCCCTTCTCTGCCTGCCGTGGCTTGGCTGGGCATTTCGATGTGGAAGGCCTGTTGCCTTCTTCCCTGGCCCTCTTCCGGGGAGTTCTTGCCTGTGGAGGTGAGTCCCGGGCCTCGCTGTCAGAATCTGAGCCTGTGAGGGACCAAGAGAGGGACGGCATCAGTGATGGTTTGACAAGCATCATGCATTATTGCTCTTCTACACATTAGAGGCGATTAGGCAGTAGAGTTTTGATGATCACGTTGCTTGCTATATGGGTGGAGTATGCAGGCATCCGCCAGGGTCACTCATGTTGGAGCTGGCGTATGCTATGTGACATGCATTTCTGTTGTGGACTGCGTGCAGTGTGACTAATGTCGTTTTCATATTGGTGTGGTGTGTGTCAGGTATGGCATTGCCATGGTGCATGCATGTGCATGTGTCTGTGCTGCGGACCTCATCTAGGCATGGATGGGTCAATGTGTATGTATTGGGCCATGCATTGCCTCATTGGACGGACAAAATGGTGGACTATCATCATACTTTGCATTACAGTATTTTCTTGGGACACTCACCTCCATCCGCCGATGAGGTGGCGCCACGTTCCATCTCGCCCACACCTTCTATGGCCTCAATGCCAATCGTGCGGGTGCAGATTTCCTCCCACCGGCTTAGCTTGATGGGTTAGCTAGGACCTCCCCCAGTAGCCAGGGCCTGGCTCCGGATTGCCGACAGAATGTTCCGGACTCTCAGGCGCAGGTCGTCCCATCGCTTGCGAACATCCTTGATTGTGCGGGGGGTGATGCCTACCGCACAGACTTTTTGGGCAACAAGTTGCCAGATCTTTCTTCTTGATCTGTGCCTCTCTCTTGAGGCTGTTGGCAAAAACTACCTCTGCATTGTCTGCCAGCATAGTCCGTTCATCCTCATTGAAGCGCTCTTTGCGGTGCCGGGATGCGCCTTTTTTTACAGCCTTGGGCATGATGCTGAAGGTTGATATCTGTCTTCGGAAATAGGCTCCAGGTCCTGTGTGGTGAGGATGGATTGTGTTTTTCAAGATGGCCGCTGTGCTCTTTCCCATTCCTGTGTGATGACGCTACTTCCGGTTCTGCTTATTAGCGGGCACCTCTATTAGCGGTCACCGCTAATAGCGGTGCCCGCTAATGTCGCATCCATTGATGCTGGTCACGTTATTTTGAGGACGGCGGCGGTAGTGCTGTCTGTGCGTTCCATGATGCCGCTAAGGGGCATTTTTGGGACTTTAGCGGCATGCCGGTAATGCCGTTACCGGCATGCCGCTAAGCTTGTGCACGCAAACTCGTAATAGCCCACTATTAGCGTGCTCTTTACTACACAGACACAGTATTTGCTCCATGCCGGTAAGGACTGTTTCTTTCCTCCAACCTCGTAATGACCCCCTATGTCTGCCTGTCAAATCAATTAATAAGAGACTGGCAGAGGGCCAGCACAGCAATAATGCATTTCTATCTGAGAGTATTCGAGCTACTAGCAGAGGAGCAGTAGAGTACACTAAATTGTCCTCTATGTTTGCACAAGTAGCTCCAAATTGGTTTGCGCTCCTGTTATAGTAGTTCTAAATGATGAAATCACATGTTTTTCGGTTTAGATTATATATATTTTTTTTATTCATTCAATTAGTTTAATGCAGTATATTTCTTGTAATACATTTTGTTGATGATCAATGTCTTCAGTAGTTTTGTATTTATCTGCTATGAATTTCTGTTGTCTGTATTGCTTTATAGAAACTATATTTTCAAAACTTGAACTGTACCATCTTTGTCTCTTGATACCTGAATCATGTGATAGTTATTCCTTTCGGAAATCCTCAGTCATTTTTATGAAACTTGTCCACAGTTTTTTAGAAACTTGTCCTCAGCACGTGCCGTCTTTACTTTACTAAGTTTCTATCATTTACCTTTTGCTATATTTTGTTCATCATTTAGTTTGTGCTATATTCTGCACACGTAGAGTTCAAATGTAAGTAACTCTATTGTTGTACTCATCCAATACTGCTTCTTATAGAATTTGTCCCTTCACTTTTTAAAAACTGTCCTGGTATAAGGGTGTAAACATAATCACTTATAAGCACTCCAATTTTTGAAGTAGAAGTCAGCGTGAGATTACATTATTTGCCTGAGATCACACACTTACACTAAACAGCGAAGCAGGGATTTTAACCCACTCTGCAATTTGGGCACGGCCACCTTCTTCCACGCTTTACTTGGAACAAATGTTTAGGTTTTGGGTCTCAAGACCTACAATACTGCTGTCCTATAGAGTTAACCTGCAAAATTCACAAAGTGCATAGTAAAGTATCATGACAACATGTAAATATTTATAGCAGCAGCATGTTGGGCCACAATAATGTCAGTGTACCTTTTATTTTCCACATCCTGAATGGAAAACTATAAAATGCAAAAGGCAAAATATTTATGTACCCACTTTATTTTCAGTGCTTTAAGACACAATGAAAGAGGTGTAAAAAATGTACTTCAGTTTGGAGATTCGTCACAAACCTCCAGTGTGTTATGTGTGGTTTTAAGAACATTCAACTAAGGACAACACAGCCAACTTGAATTCTTAGCATATCAAGCTGTTAGACGTTATGGTTATGAACACATTTTCAATGGGTGCTTTATTGTATTGCCTGCTTTAACTGTCACACATTTGCAGGGTGACTGGTGGTCTATCAGTTGGAAATTCACCATCTTGTATAAGAAAGGCTCTGCTGCTGATGACAAACGAAACGTGTTGTCACGTTCATCAGGGACGCAGCCCAGGGTTGGACTGGGCCTTATAATGGCCTCAAGCACCAATGAAAAAGTGGCCCACAGTTGCAAATGGCAATTCATTCCTTTTGTGACACTGTTTGAATAGTCCCAGGGGGAGATTTATGATAATATGTGATGCAAATTTTGCATTTTAAAGAATATTTATTCAGCAACACTGGTCAGAACTACTAGCCACACAGTGAAGTAACTCAAACTGATCCACATTCAGTGGTCGAAGAAGGGGAGAGCGGTCGGGAGCGGTGCTCCTCTACTTCTTTAATTAAGTTTTACCGTTCCTATACTTTTATTTTAAAAAGAAACCGTTCCGGAATGGTTTAGTTTTGAAATAAAAGTGTAGGAAGAAGTTGAAACTTGTACTTTCAGTGCACTACTGAACATTCCCCTAAACGGCAGGCACATCTGTTTTGGGGTTTGTATTGTGCGTGGGAGGGTGCGTGGTGATGGGGTGTGTGGGGAGCGGGGCAGGCCAATAGGGAACATAGTTCCACTACTTTTTTCCGTACACTTCGACCACTGCCCACATTGGCCAAAAAAGAGGCCTACTTTGACCAAAAAACCTGGCACACACCAGTATTTTGTGTTTTTGGTTCATGGGCCTATTGCCATATTGGCCAGTCCGACCCTGATGCAGCCAGTGTGTCTGGGGGGGAGGCGGGGGCTTGGGGGGGCTGTGACTCTGGGAAACAGGCAGTGCTTGATCTTCCGAGCCCAGCAGATAGTAGATTTGCCCAGAAGAAAGAAAATGCACCCAGAAGCATGCTCCTCATCCTTTGAACTGTTAAGGGCCATGGAAGACCCAAACCCGCAGGTAACAGCTAACATTTCATTGCGCTGTGGCGTTGTATGATATTCTGCATCCCCCACAGATTACAGGATTGGGCAGGGGCGGAGCAATACAGATCATCACTGGCCAATCCCAGGAACAGAGCTATTGGAGGGCGGGCTATCACGCTGTATTTGCATATTTTCATGTTTATCTGTTTGTATGGCTGTTGCAATCTGTGGGTGGGCGGGGTATCCAAGTGAGCGTGGCTCGTAGATTTCCAAACACTGCCCCCCCTCATGCTGGCGTGGGGATGCAGGGTATCATAAAACATGGGTGTGATATTTGCTTCTCATTAGTCATGATGCTTTTCTGACCTAATTGGCTTTTTGTTTCTTGTCAGTTAAGACTAATGGGGAGTAAGCAAGCAGCTCACACCATGTTGCTGCAATGCCAGCAGTGCTACTAGTACTGCTTTGTTTTAAAAAGCATAATTATTCACTGTTTTGTGTTAATCATTTTCCTACTTGGAGATGTTATCATGACCGAAATCCCGTGGCTATACTATTGATCTGTTTATTTTATGCACAAACTACTGGGAAGCAAAAGAGCTCTGTACATAGGGCTTGCACCCAGGTGACTACTGGTGGGGTGGGAGGGTAGCAGGGGTAGCTGTAAAGCCCTGTTTTGGGGGCTTTAAATGGACCGGGGCTAGTCGGGACAGAACCCCTGCCATCTTCAAAAACGTACCCCAAGCCGGGGCTCCCTCGGTTCCCACCACCAGCTAATCATCACAGGAAATGTGCCTATGGACGCCAGACACTGAAAGCACGAACACTGATTATTTGCAAGCAGTAAAAGAAACTTGATCATTCATACTTTCAGTCTCCTAACTGCCCATTAACATTTTACATTATGATCCTCGTTGGTGCTTTCAGGCCCCCAATTGCCCATAAATATGTTGCAAACTATTGAATGGGCCGTTAAGAGTTTGAAAGTGCGGATGAGAAACCTTTACAAGCAGTGAAAGTGGTGTGGTATGATGGCTAACCTGCAAGTGATGGGACCGCTGGAACACAAAAGAGATAGAAAAGCATATGAGTTAGTGTAAGAAAATGGTATGGTTTTGGGCAGAAACACACTTGTTTTCAATGTTTCAAAATAGCATAATGTTATTTGATGAGTGAAATGGTCATGTGTGCGGATTGGTGATGGTAAGCATTAACGTTTTTTAGGCCACACACCCTCATTGCTGTCCCCCTCTCCCTCGATTTCACACATCACTTAAAGCACTGGCCTGTTTCCTGTTTTTTCCCACTGTAGTAAAATGAGGACTGCGCACAGGATACTTAAGTTGCACTGAGAACCCTATATACATGGAACAGTTACTTCACAGTTCATAGAGTTCTTGGCAGTCGCTTAAATTGAGTCTTTATATTGGCAGCATAAGTCCTGCATATGTCTTTAGATGAGGAGCGCCGGAAAGCCCCCCTGCTCCGAATCTGCTCTAATGTTCCCTCTCCTCTGCACACACTTTCCTCTCCCTGCAAGCTTTGCTCGCTAAATCTCGTGAGGTCGCAGTGATTGTGGGCTCTCGCGAGACCCTCTTGCCACACGGCCCTCTTGGAAATATTTGTTTCCAGTCTGGTAGTGTGGCCTCTGGTGGCGAGTTGGCCTCAGAAGAGGATGAGTTTCTTGACGAGGTAGACTGGCGTTTTGTTTGTGACTGCTTTGTAGGTGAAACAAGCTGTCTTGACTATGATACATGCTTGAAGGGGTAGTTGGTGCACCATTTCAGGTTGGGGGTGATGTGGTTGAATTTTCTAAGTCCTATGATGAGGTATGCTGCAGCTTGCTGGACGGCTTTCAGAGGAGCCAATGTGGCCTTCTTATCTCCTGTGAGTAGGTTGTTGCCTCCATCCAAGCTGGAAATGATCAAGGCTTGGACAGCTGTTCTGATACTCAGCCTGGGGATCAAAAACTTGATTTTGTAGAGGAGTATGAGCTGGTACCATGCTGCTTAGGTCTTCTTGGCGATGTGTATTTTGGGATGTAAATCTCCCTTGTTTCATGTCAGTCAGATGATTCTGGGCTTGGACATGACATCTACATATTAGTGTATCTTGATGTCGGTCTTGGCTAGGAGTTCCCAATAGTAGACAGAATGAAGCCTTTTGTGGAACTCTGCAAGTTACTGGACGGAGCTGGGATCTATAGGCTCCCACAAGGAGGAGTTGGTATGTAGCGGAAAAGTAGGAGGCAAACAACTGCAGATTGTTCTGCTGGAGCCTGTGTGCTTTGTAGGGTGTTGAGGAGGGTTTCATGATTAACGGTCTCAAAGGCGGCAGAGAAGACAAGTAGGATAATTAAGTAGTGTTCCTCTTTGTCCCTGATGTAGAGAGCCTTGTCAATAACTTGGATGGTGTGGGTCTCTTGGCTGCAGTGTGGTATGAATCCGTATTGGTAGTCTTGCAGGAGATTGTGCTGATTGATCCTTTTGTGTAAGTGGATGGCAACAGTGTTCTCAGTCAATTTGCTGAGGAAGGGGAATGTGGCTTTCTTCAGGGGTCTAGTTTGGGTTTCCTTCAGCACGAGAGGATCTGCCCCATTTTCAGAGCATCTGCGATGGAGCCTCGTGTGATGGATGCATGGATGACGTCAAGAAGTGGTGTGAGCGCTTTACCTATGCAGAATTAGAGAACGGAACACATATGATGGCCTAAACAAAACTGGCAATAGAAAAGCCTTTCTGAGAGATCGAGAGAGGCCACAATCACAAATGTATGCTTCCTGTTGGATTGCACATTTTGCTCGATGTCATGATGAAAGGCATGCCCCTGGAAAATGCTAATAAATACGCACGCCCAAGAACATTTTTCAACAAAGTAAGAGAAACCTTCACAGACTGTGACCATTTCTTATGTACTGTTCAATACAGTTTCTTGTCAATGTTAAAGACAGGCCAGAAACTGTGATTATTTAAACATAAGCTTTCAATGTGACAATATAAGAGACCAGGTCGAAATTGGAATTTGTGGAGCAGGAGTTGGAGGTAGCTCCTGGGTCTCAGAATTTTCCTCTGACCAGGAGTTACTCATTGTGGCCCAGGATCTATTAAAGTACAATCTCATAAATCAAGTACCTGGAAGATTAGAAAAATCTGTCTTGGTCTTTATTGTTGTCTGTTTCTGTTGAATCTTCCGTCATACCCTTGGTATCTCGGAATGGGCACTGGAGTGGCTGACCTCTTTCCCAACGGACCGCTCCTCCCAAGTCATCATTGGCACCTTCTCCTCTCCTACTTCCTTCTCCACTTGTGGTGTCCCCCAGGATTCTATCCTCTCCCCCTAGCTTTTTAACATCTAGCTTGCTCAGCGGGCACTCCTCATCTCCTCCTTCTCCCCTATCTTCCAGTGTTATGCAGATGACACTCAAATCTTTTTCAGACTTCCTGATGACTCACTTGCACCTTCCCTCATCCCTGACTGCCCATCTGCCATCCAGGCCTGATGCACTTCCAATGACCCCTGCCTCAATACCAGCAAAACCGAGAACCTTCTGATTGGGACCCATGCTCCCTCCTTCTTCCCTTCTCTCTGGCCTCCCTCCATGGGCTTTCCCCATGCTCCTTCTTCTGAAGCCAGAAACCTCAGAGTCCTCTTTCACTCCTCTCTCTCCTTCCTCCCCCACACTCAGGACATTGCTAAGAGTCCCACTTTCAACTCTTCCTTCTCAAAGTAATTTTCTATTTTCTCACTTTCCCCCAGACGCTCAATTTTCCCAAGCCATGGTTCTCTCTAGGCTTGACTATTGCAATAGCCTCCTCCTCAATCTTCCTTCCTCCACTCTGTAACACCCTTCAGCTAATCCAGAATAGAGCAGCAAGACTTATCCTTGGCCTTAAGTCCAGGGACCGCATCTCTCCTGCCCTAAAAAGTATTCACTGGCTCCCAGTTGCTGCACAGATCAAATTCAAATCCCTCTGCATCATCCAAAAGACTGTCTGGGGCCAGGGACCACACCATCTGCAACTCTCTCTTACAAAAAACTCTCCTTCTAGACCTCTATATTCCTCTGGCAACAACTCTCCTTGTGTGTAAAGCATTTCACTAAACTGAGAGCAGGAAGTTGTTTGCTTTCCACTGCTGGATCCCTCCTTTGGAACATTCCTCCCTCCTTCTACGTCTAGAGCAGGACCTTGTTAAATTCCGAAAGCGCCTCAAGACTTTCCTCTTTTCCTCCTCCTTCCCTTATTCCCTCCTCTGCTAATCTCACAGTGGCTGTGATTGGTATCCTGGACCCTTGGGCATCCTCTGGGCCCCTGAACCCTCACACCCAATCTTCCCAGCTTCTGTCTACCTTCAGCACTTGCCTCCGGACACCATCCGCCCTGGAGACTCACACTTTTAGCCCCTATGTGACTCTGGCCTGGATAGGACTTACCATAACTTGCACTTCATCTGTGTCTCACCCACAAGTATATACACCCTAGCACCTACCCCACTGCCCTCTTCCTTGCTGCACTTGAAAGTTCTGAATACTCACAAGGCATAGTAGGTTTGTTTGTTCCTTCCCCGACTGTTTTCATATTTATGTTTTTAATGTACTTCAATCCCATATTCCCCTCCCGCCCCCCCCCCCCCCCCCCCCCGTTGCCCTGTGGGTGCTTTGAAACATAATTAATTTGCTGTATAAGTGCTTAACAAGCAAACAATAAATAAATAAATAAATAAATGCTGCTTTACATGTCTTCACTTTTTATGTTCTCTTTAAATTGCTTTCCCTTTTATTTCTTCTACATTTTTTTGTGTCAATTCATCCATCTTGCTGTTATCTCCCATTTCATTTTTACCTGTCTTTGGTGCTACATCATAACTGTCACTACATTTGTTGCTACATTAATCTGTTACTTTCTATTTACTGCAACAAGATTCTTATCGCTGCTGCCATGCGTTTTTCTAAGATATGTCCTTGCTCACTCTTTCTCTCTGCTGCTACTGCAGAGTGAGGCGGTAATACGTAGTATGCAACACATCAACTGCCCAATTCATGGAATGAAATTGCGCTGAAAAAGGGGCACTTGCGTGAAAAATGCATGCAAGCGCCCGTTTGTCGATTCATGGAACACAATGTGCGTGGCTTATTGGAGACTTGCGAGGAATCCGCACGACTCCATCACGTCACTGCGACACCACAAATGCCTTGCATGAGACTCCCAGCGAAGCGGCGTACCGTCTTGCGCAGTAAACTCAAAAGGGGGTGGAACACGTGGAATGGTGAACAACAAGCGCAAATGTGGGCGTTACGTGGGGAGTACCACATTAAAATACTTGCAACGCCCACATGCGCACCGACAACACGTATTCATGGAATCCAACAGTGCTCGCCGGTGTGTGGAAAAAGACACGCAAATACGGAAACACGGCCGCCATGTGAAAGTTGACGTAAGCGTTGCTGCGCACCAAACACAATGCATAAAAAGACCACATGAACACAAACGCGCGTATACAGCTACGATGAATGTGCCATTTTTCACAGCAGTGATCGTAGGACACCGCAGGAGGAGGATAGCCAGGGCACGAATTTTCTTACGCAGGACCAGCCTTTTTGGGATGCCTGATCACTAGGTCTATGGCAGGTATAGGTTTCCACCTCATATCATCCTAGACCTGGTCAGGGAGTGGGAAGATGACCTCAGATCACCCACCCTGTGCTCCCAAGCACTGAGCCCCTTGGAGAAGGTGCTCAATGTAATGCAGTTTTTGGCCACTGGGTCATTTCAGCGGACAACTGCCATTGTCGGGGGCATTTCACAGGCCACGCAGTCACGCTGCCTACACCAGTAGTTGGCAATCATGACTGCATGCCCCTCAGTCCGCAGGCACATATACATGCCCAGAACACCCGCAGAAAAGCAGGCCATGGTCCAGGACCTTTATGGGGTTGGCGCACTTCCCTAGAGCTTGGTGCCATTGATTGCACACATGTGGTCCTACATCCAGGGGCCACTGAGCACATCTATCAGAATCGCAAGCACTGGCATTCCATCAACGTGAAAGTTCTATGTGATGCCAAGGGAATCCTCACCTCTGTATATGACACCCCTACACGAGCCCTGGAAGCTGGGGGGCATGGCAACGCATGGCTCATTGGTGAGTAGAAATGGCCCTGCAAATGCTTGCATGTCCCTCACAGACAAAAGAAGAACACTGACAAACCATGTCACCTCCACAAGGGACAGTGCCTATCCTCTGAGCACCTACATGATGACACCAATTACGGAACCCCACCACACCACCCGAGGTAAGATACTACGCAGCCCAGATTGCAACTCGGGCCATAGTGGAGCGCACATTCAGAGTGCTCAAGTCATGCTTCCGCTCCCTCAACCACTCTGGTGGTGAGCTACTACATGCACCACCAGTAGTGTGCAGGATCATTGTGGCAGCATGTGTCCTGCACAACATTGCAACACAGCGTGGCGTACGGGTGGACAAGGTGGTGCCCCCACATCCCCAACCACATGCACTGTGGCTGTACATGGGAGGGGAAAGGGCACATGGTGAGGCTGCCCGTACCCAGCGTGTGGCACCAGTTTTCACCTAAAATCCAATCCCTCTCGGGTGCACTCAGCTCTGGCACATTCCAGGTCACAATCGATGATGACAAAGGGACAATCATCTTCCCCAACCTTACCACCCTGAGAATGTATCCTTGGAAGTGCTACACTGTGTGCATCCCTTAGAACTTAAACTAACTCAGTCTGCTGTGCACAAATGAAACACATAGAAGATGGAGTTTGACACGAACAGCATGGCAAAGTTCACATCCAAATGCCGGTATGTCACCTAAACCCTCCCACACTCCATGTCACCTGGTTGCCGCAACCATGCCATGGCATGCTACATAAAAACTGAGAAATAAATGCCCAACACGTAACTCTATTGTCACAAACTGCTCAATGATCAACGGAACAAGTACAGAAAAAACTGTCACACATCAAACCAACAATGTACACAGGAACATCAATTGGCCAGTACGACATACCAGAAACACAGGCCCCAAGAGTGAATCTGTCTGACAGTGACTAATCACAGTGGCAAAAGTGCATCAATGTGTCATACTCTGCACATGGCACCCTTGTATATTTTAGTGTGGCTTTGATAACTAAAGGGGGCAGGGAAGCACATACAGCTGGAAGGCTAACAATAATTGAGATAGTCAAGCCAAAACATGAAGATGGAACATGAACAAAGAATGTATCTCAACGTCCAAACAAAAAGGAATGCTAATCAGGCACCGGACAACCAATCATGAATCACACTATGGGTGTATACACAGGTCGGACTTGAGACTGCCCACGGATCTAATGGAAACGCAATGCCTCTGTGTAAGTTACTGTCACACGCTGCCCTCCTTGCAAGCCCATGGAAATGGGAAGCAGGAGTGGCATATTTGTCTGGAACCAAAGCCAAACACCAACACAAGACAAACCTCTACGGGTCCAGCTGGAACCTACAGTGGATGCTGTTGGATGCCACAAAAAGCAACCCAGTGTCACATGAATTCACAATAGACAAAAAACAAGAGGAAAAAAATAAAAATGCCCATGGTGGACTGGGGCGGGGAAGGGCACCCAGAAGGCCGGAGGAGCAGGGTGCACGTCAACACCGACTTGGTCAAACATAAGTTTTTGTTCCAAATTGAGCAATATCCCATTAATCTCTTCCTGAGATTTACCTTTGACTTTTTTCAGGATACACCATTCAAAATCCATGAATGAGTGGCCCATCTCACCAAAATGTTTCACTAAAGGGGCTTTTTCAATGCTATTTTTTGTAGGCAGCTCCTGTGCTCAATCATGTGAGTTTTGCACTTTCTATTGGTCTTTCATATATACATCTGTGCACAAGGGCATTTAATCATATAAATGACATTGTTTGTTTTGCAATTAGTATGTTCCCTTAGTGTCCATTCATGATTAAGGCCCAGATTTACAGAGGTCATCTTTCGTGTTTGTGTCTCCACAGGGATAATGGCCCACTACTTGTGTGAGACCCATAATGTACACTGTGTTGGTATCTGTTTATCTATGTGCTGTGTCTTTTTTCATCACCAGATTCCGGATGTTGGTGCTTTTTTTAAAAGCTACCACCGGCAATGGGGTACTCATGGTCTTTTTCCAGTTTTTACAAATTATCCCTTTCACTTTGTAAGACAAGTTACTAAAAGTGTTAACAAACACCAATGAGAACTCATGATTGTCTTTGTTCTTCTTTTCAAACAGGGATTCTAGATTATTGTTAAAGGCAAGCTTACCTGCTTGTTTCACAATTCTAGCTGGATAGCCTCTCTTTCTCAATTTATCCATTAATATGTTAGCTCCTTCCCCATAGTTGTCTCTAGTGCTACTATTGCGCTTCAGCCGCAAAAATGCCAAAAAGGCAAATTGTTTGTGCACATGTTTAGCATGATGGCTCTTATAACGAAGGAGCGCATTTCTGTCAGTATTCTTAACAAAGGGTTTCACCCACAGCCGATGTTCTTCATGGTAAATGGTGTGATCCAGATAATTGACCTCCATTGTACTCATAGATGCTTTGAATTTTAAATATCTATACTCTCCATTCAACCATTTCAAGAAGATGTTTGCCTCCTCAGCCGTACCATGCCACACCATGAAAACATCGTCAATATACCTCAACCATCTTATTTGATTCTTGAACGAATTGACCTCAGAATAGATCAGTTTGTTCCACCATATCGATGTAAAGATTAGCCAAATTAGGTGCAATAGCAGCACCCATGGCCATGCCTTCAAATTGCACATAGAATTGTCCCATAAATTGGAAGAGGTTGTTAACAAGAGCAGTTTCTGCGCACCATAAAATGAATGCTTTGCTCACAGGATGGTTTTCTTCACGTTGTAGTAGCGAGAACTTCTAGGGTGGCTCGTTGTGGGATATAAGGGTACAGAGATTGTATGTCTAGACACATTAATACGTCAGTAGTTGGGTCAAAATCCAAGCCTTCAATTTTCAAGATGCCATCCCTGGTGTCCTGAACATAACTTTTCATTTTCATTACAAAAGGTCGTAAGTAGTAATCAACACATTTAGACAGATGTTCCAGAATAGAATTGACACCGGATACAATAGGTCTCCCGGGAGGTACCTCAATGTTTTTATGGATTTTGGGTAAGATGCAAAAAATGGGAATTCTTGCTGTTTCCCTAGTGAGATATTCTCCTTCTTGTTTGCTGATTATCTGTAGGTCCACCGCTTTCTCAACTTTCTCTCTTATAAGCCTGGACAGCCTGGACTAGGATCTTGATCAATCTTCCGGTTGCTGATATCATTTGATAATAACCTGTGACATTCCTTGATGTATTCATCCTTATTTAGAATAACAATGGTGCCACCTTTATCCGCTTGACGGATGAAAATTTTATTGTTCTTACCCAAGCACCGCAACAGATTAATTTCCCTCTGGCTCAAGTTAGAGTTTCTTGGAATACCTTTGGTCCTAAGTTTTTCCACCTCTTGCAAAACCTTCTTCTCAAAAACCAAGGACTCTGGGGAATGAGTATGGCTCGGGGGGCAGAAAGTAGAAGTATTTCTTAGACCAGTGAAATTCATACACAAGTTAGTAGGCAGTTCTTCAAAGAATTCTTTCATGTGGACCTTGCGCATAAACGCATTAAATTCTAGTCTAAATTCAAAGAGGTTATGATATTTTGAAATCACAAAGTGCATTCCTTTATTCAATGTAGTTTCTTCTTCATTAGACAGGGTCACGCTAGATAGGTTGACTACCAACCCCGGTAACTGCGACTCTGCATCCGGTCCATATTCCATTCCTGCTGACTGGTCTCTCTGCCTCAAAATGCTTGGAGACGGAGTGTAGCCTCTATATCCTTCTCTTGTAGGTTGCCTTATGAGAGCAAATCCCTTATATTGCTAGTAAAGACTCTAGCAATACTTGAAGTTGCACTGAGTCTGAAGACATTTATTTCTCCAGACCATTGTTTCAGGTATATATTATTTGTTATATACTTGTCTACTCTTATGGTGTTGAGGGTTAAGGCTAGGTTGATTGATTAGATGCCGACATTTTGATATGTATATATTTATTGTTTTGTGTACCCATAGATACAGGACTCCTGTGTATTTAACAAGTGAAAGAATATAGAACGAATTGTGGAAAGGAAATCTACATGAAGCACAAGATACATGAATGCCCCTGAGGAATGTCCAGTTATTTTTGAAAATCCAGGACAGAAACGTATAAGTCGGGCTGTTATGATCACGGTGTGTATTAGGGACAATTCATTTTCCACTGTGTTTCTTCAAGTAGTAAACACTTGAGAAGCTGTTTTATATACAGTAATTCTTTTATCCTTGTATACTGTAATGTGGTGTTTTTATGTTTTTTATGTTCATGTTTTGAGAATTGTGCTGTGACAAGAATAAGAATAAAATATGATGTTTTGTACTGAATAACTCATCAAGAGTTTATATGTTGCACAACCCACATCTGTTTTAGAGGTTGTAGGCAGGTCACCGGTGTTTACCATCCGAGTACCTTTGTTTGTATAATAGTGTGTAAGGACCTTCTTTTTTTTTATGTACATGCTTTCCTCGTGGTGCAGTGGAACCTCAGACAATTTGTTCCTAGGCAGCATTGCGCCTGTGTCTTGCATAAGTTTATACTGTTGTACGTGACACGAAGTGTTACCCAGCACAATTAGATCCAGGTTTTTTGTCAGTATGTTGTGAATGGTGTTCGTACTTACAGCGGTGTCCCGTGTTACCTAGCAACGCCTATGATATGATATGATATGATCA
Organism: Ambystoma mexicanum; assembly: GCF_040938575.1. Classification (NCBI taxonomy): domain Eukaryota; kingdom Metazoa; phylum Chordata; class Amphibia; order Caudata; family Ambystomatidae; genus Ambystoma; species Ambystoma mexicanum. The sequence goes on along the minus strand of NC_090933.1, from coordinate 948,801,263 downwards.
TTTATTTATATAGCGCCTATACACAATGTGTTTCAAAGCGCTTCAAGGCAAGGGAGGGAACAAGGGAAAATACAACCACATTCTTACAGGCCATGAACAGTAAGGATGTGAAATGAACTATCGTACTCGGCCTGACAACATTTCATATAGTGCAAGATCTAAGACATAGATAAGGAAGGGAGGGGGAGAGTGGGAAGGAAATGGAAACAGACAGGCGACTACCGTACTAGGCCTGACGACATTTCTGGTAGAGCCGGAGAAAAACGTTGCGGTTACGACATGTCACGTAATCAAGTCGCGTGTTGATGTTACGGAACTTGATGTAATAGTATCGGGTCCGTTTCTCCCGGAGTATTTCACCTACATACATCTTGTGAGGAACGTTAGCCATGCAGAGTTGCTTTTTGAGGTAAGCACAGTGTGAATAGAGAGATAACTCTCAGATGCGTTGAATAGTGACTCTCGATTATAGAACCTTTGTGTGTTTTTTGTATCATTGTAGGGTTTCGATATATATCTGAACCATATCAAAATTTAGTAGACTTCTTCCATCTTAGATCTCCCTTTCTCCTACTTGTGTTAGTGAACGCACAAGATTGAATACTTTGAGGTAAGGCACAGAGAGTGTGCCCGTATTTGTATTTTACTGTGGTCTTTTGCAGTCTATTCCTTTCTCTAATAAGTGGGTGCATTTCATTTTTGCTGCCTTACAGAACCTAACCACTCTTTTTGTAGAGAGTTGTTTGAACATAGAGCGTTTTCTTGATGCTTGACAAGTTTGTACTATCTGTGGATTCGATCTGCACGGATACATTAGGGTAAGCCCCTGTGTTTGTTCTATTAATTGCTATATACGTCATTATGTATCTTTTCTTTTGCTTGGAGACTGAGTGTAGCCTCTATATCCTTCTCTCGTAGGGTGCCTTATGAGAGCAAATCCCTTATATTGCCAGTGAACACTGTAGCAAGACTTGAAGTTGCATCGAGTCTGAAGACATTTATTTCTCCAGACCATTGTTTCAGGTATATATTATTTGTTATATATTTTTCTACCCTTATGGTGTTGAGGATTAAGGCTAGGTTGATTGATTAGACCTGAGATGCCGACATATTGATATGTATATATATATATATTTCTGAGGCTTGTGGGATCTGCTTAGATCACATGCTGTGCATAGGCCGACATCTAGTGAAAGCTGCGGAGTATTACAGTTTGTTTTTCGAAACTCAAAAATGGACGTCGACACAGGGCGTGCCAGTAATACTATCCCTAGTGTGACGTCCACTGTACCCAAGATCCCTCACGCGTCTAGGATCCTCAGATTGTTAAAATTTAAAATAATAATCTATTGACATCCTTCCCCACCCCAACTTCGACACTCGACGCCGGCTGGAGAAGAAATCGACCGTCGGCTGCTGCATGACGGATTTGGGCCTCGGAAGGCCGCTGGAGTCGGCCCGGGTCTTGGAAGGTCTCTGGCCTCGGCCCTGCAAGTAGGGAGAGTGGGGGTGGTACATACTCTACACTCTTGGTATATAGGTACACCTTATACATTTCCTACACTTAACAGCCCGCTGCCTCAAGGTGCGTATGGAGGGTACCCCTTTTCAATTCTGCCCCAAGTGCAATCGCAAATACCCTTGGGTCGACAGGCACGCCACGTGCAATCTCTGCTTACCGAGGGACCACCCCGAAGCGAACTGCAGAGCGTGTAGTAGGTTTAAACCTAAGACACTTAAGGACCGTTCGACGAAGCGTTGGGCCCACCACGCCAGGCAGGCGGCCATGGCAGCGGAGGGCGCCTTCAGCGACGGCAGTGACGCCGTACTTTCAGACGGCGAGGGCATTACGGCGTCGAAAGACAGCCGAGCGCAGGTCCCCGACCTCGGAAGGTCGTCCGGCAGGGCGGCTATGGAGAAGACCCCGGCGACACAAGCGCTTCACATACTACACACACTAAACACACTAAGTCCAACCGAGACTCGATGACATCGAGTTCTCGGAAAGAGGCACAAACAGAACAGTCTGATTTGGTGTCCTCTGGGCGCTCTCGATCAAGATCGCCGCATGACTCCAGGCAATCATCCACTCTTGCCAAGAGTGCCTCGCTCCCTAGGTTAACAGAAGTTCGATCGTCGGAAGATGAAGACGACTTCCACCCCCAGGCCGTGCTCTAGGAGTCGGAGTCCGCAGTTAAAGCCAGCGAGGCCCCACGCTCGAAGGACAGGGACACCACCCCCGATCCACGACGCCAGGCGTCGAAAACCTCCGGAGCCACTATAGGACAGGGAAAACATTTTTCCATGCACGGGGAGGGGGGAAAACAGCAGAAGAAACAACCTTTGCACTCTTCCACACCTGTGAAACACACCACTCCCCCTAAACAGACAGACAAAACCAGGTCTGCTGATATGTCGAAAACCAGCAAAGCTACTCAAGATAAATGCCATAGAATTGCTGAGAGAGTCATTCCCAGTTCCAAAAAATGGTCCGGTGAAGACATAGATAGGGTCATGTCAAGAATGTCTTCTTTGGCTGATTTTTATGATAAAAATCCAGAACATTTCCTCTCGTATGATCCACAAGGGGCGACACCCTCAGGCTCTACTGATCCTATCCCCCCGAGTAAAAAGCCCCGGTTTGAAACTCCGATGAGGTCAGAACCCTTCGAGGTATACAACCATACGCAAGACCATACTCACTGTATCAAGGAGAGGCATCCTTTGGTGAGGACCAAGAATTTGGTATGGTAGAAGAGCAAACCGGGACGGGCTACTATGGGGATGATGAGGACCAGGAAGAAGAAGAGGAGGACCCGGAAACATACAGAGTAGATTCCCCGGTAGAGAACGAAGCCCCGTTTACCGACTCCCTGGTCGATAACCAACCCCTCCTAAACGAGTTTCTCGCACGCGCAGCAGAACATTTCCACATTGACACCCACGGTGTCCAGGAGGAAAGGGACTTTGCAGAAGAGTTAGTGGGAGAAAGGAGGCCTGTTGCCCAGACCATCCCTATCCTTAAGTCCATTCAGCGGAGAATAGATCCGTCCCTGGTGAACCCGAACCTCACCAGAGCAGTCAACCCCAGGGTTGAAAAACTTTTCAGGGCGGCCCAGTCTGACCCTCTCTATATAAGAGGACATCTGAAGCCAGACTCCCTAGTTGTCACCAACACTCGTAAGAGGGCTGGAACACCCTTGTCATTGTCCGAAGCTCCTCCCGACAAGGAGAGCAAAAAACTATACGGTTTCGGCAGAAAAGTAGCCTCAACGTCCGCCTATCAAGCAAGGATTGCAAACTCCACCACCCTATTGGCCAGCTACAACTGCCTTCAGTGGGAAGAAGTCGCGGCACTCATAGCCTCTGCTCCTGAACCTTTAAAGTGCCAGTTAGCTCGGATTTCCGCAAAGGATAGAGCCGTGTCTGGTTGCATTTTGAAAGCAACCTTTGACGCCGCGAACAACGCAGGCAGATTGATAGCGGAAGGCACTGTTATCAAAAGACATGCGTGGTTACGGCAGTCTGGTTTTAAGGCAGAAACCCAGGCATCATTATTGGACAAACCGGTGGAAACTGATCTGTTGTTTGATAAGGCGGTCGAAGACGCACTGAAGAATGCCAAGGACGAATACGAAACACTCTCCCTTGGCCAGTTAACCAATAAACCCCCTAACCAGAGAGGGAATAGTAATTTCCGTCACCCACGCCGCCAAAATTCCCAGAGAGGATCTACCTATTCCCAGGGGCAGGGTACACAGTGGAACAACAACCAACAGTCTACCCAGGGTTACGGCAGAGGTAATAGGAGAGGTCGTGGTAAAGGCAGAGGCAGCCCCAACAAGGGAGACGGCACGCCTCCACCAAAGCAGTGACGCTCAGTTCAGGGTCCCTTCTCACGCAACCCCAGTAGGGGGACGCATTTCCAACTTCACCCAGGCTTGGGAAGGGATCACATCAGACAGATGGGTGCTGTAACAGTATCCACAGGATATTGTATAGAACTACTGCAGCGTCCCCGGAACCATCCTCCACGAAAAAGAGTACATTCTTTAGAACATCAGAAGATTCTCCTCGAGGAGATCGCCATTCTGCTAGAAAAGGACGCGATAGAACTCGTCCCGGGACACCAGGTAAACAAGGGTATTTATTCAACTTACTTCCTTGTGCCAAAGAAAGATTTGACAATGCGCCCAGTATTGGACTTACGGCCTGCCAACAAGTATGTCAAGCCCCAAAAATTTCATATGACCACACTACAAGAGGTAATCCCCCTCCTAAAAAAGGAGGATTACATGGCAACCTTGGATATGAAAGATGCTTATTTTCATATTTCCATGTTCCCAGCGCACAGAAAGTATTTGCGCTTCAAGGTGGACAGTCGACACTACCAATTCAAGGTACTGCCCTTCGGGATAGCTTCAGCACCAAGGGTATTCACCAAGGTACTGGCGGTGGTGGCTGCACACCTACGCAGGGAGGCAATCCCAGTGTACCCTTATCTGGACGACTGGCTCATAACGGGGGAAACCCCAGGAATTTGCAGGACAAACATTCAAAGGACTATCGACCTCCTTCACGAGTTAGGCTTCTCAATCAACCAGAAAAAGTCAAGTCTGGTGCCAAGCACCTCAAAACAATTCCTAGGAGCAATCCTAGATACCCAAGAGGGGTTGTCCTTTCCTTCAGAAGAAAGAATTCGGAATATACTACTGCAAATTCCGCATTATCAGTCCAGTCAACAAATAACGGTACGCAAAGCAATGCGTCTACTGGGCATGATGGCGTCATGTACTTACGTGGTCACAGACGCGCGCCTGCGCGTGCGTCCCATGCAGGAATGGTTGGCGAAACAGTGGTCTCAGGCAAGTGGTCAGTGGGACGATCTAGTGGTCGTTTCACCAACACTGGTACAAAGCCTTCACTGGTGGACAAGAGAGAATCTCGCACAGGGGAAACCCTTTTACGATCCCGAGGTACAGGCAATAGTCACTACAGATGCATGCCTGACGGGGTGGGGAGCTCACCATCTCCACCACACAGCTCAGGGTCTCTGGTCTCACTCAGTGGTCAAGAACCACATCAACCTCCTAGAGCTTCTGGCAGTATTCAGAGCGCTTCAGGCGAGCCCCACCTACTAAACCTGTCAGTTCAAATCCGGACGGACAGCACAACAGCCATGTTCTACCTGAACAAGCAAGGAGGGACTCGCTCGCCAAATCTGTCCAAGCTTGCCCAGAAAATCTGGATATGGGCACTCAGACGGAACATCTTCCTGTCATCACAACATGTTCCAGGGGAGCTCAATTCCCTAGCGGATGCTCTGAGCAGAGACTCCCTCCCAGAGGAACACGAATGGGTTCTACACAGAGAGGTCGTAGAAGATATCTTCTCTCAGTGGGGTTTCCCCACTATAGACTTATTCGCCACAAGCGAAAACAGACAATGCCCAGGATTTGCATCCAGGTTCCCCCAACCAGACTCCCAGGGGAACGCCCTGTTGATGAACTGGTCAGGGATGTTTGCGTATGCTTTCCACCAACTCCTCTCATCAGGAAAGTGGTGAACAAGATGAACAGAGAGTCGATGACGCTCGTCCTAGTTGCTCCCATGTGGGCAAGACAACCGTGGTTCCCACACCTACGCAGGATGGCGGTGTGCGAGCCCATCAAACTTCCAGCCTGGTACAACCTACTGTCCCAGCACCAAGGTCAAACAGTGCACCAACAACCCAACTCAATGAACCTGGCAGCATGGCCCCTGAGGTCATAGAGTTTGGACATCTCAATTTGCCACAGAGGTGTATGGATATCCTAAAGGAATCTAGGAAACCAAACACAAGGCACTGTTACTTTGACAAGTGGAAGAGGTTCGTTATCTGGTTCCAGAGTAGATCAATCAACCCGGTTGATTGCACTCCTTCCACTATTGTTACATACATACTCCACCTGCTGGATGCAGGATTGGTTTTTAACTCACTGAAAGTACACCTGGCAGCCCTGTCGGCTTACACCACTTCCCATAGCAAGGTTTCGTAGGGAAAGTACCAATAGTTAAAGCCTTCATGGAAGGAGTAAAGAGACTTCACCCTCCTATTTCAAACACACCACCAGGGTGGGACCTTAATGTGGTGCTAGGCAAGCTCATGGGCCCCCCCTTTCTAACCCATAAAAGCAGTCTCAAACACCTGACTTATAAAACGGCCTTCTTAGTAGCTATTACTTCTATAAGAAGGGTCAGTGAAATTCAGGCTCTGTCAGTGCAGGATCCCTTCTTTACTGTCCATAAAGACAAACTGGTTTTACGCACACACCCTAGGTTCTCACCTAAATTTATATCTAAATTCCATGTAAACCAGTCCATCAAGCTTCCGGCTTTCTTCCAGGACCCGCAAAGCTCGGCTGAGGTGAAACTACACACCCTAGATGTGCGTAGGGCGGTCCTCTACTATGTAAATAAGACCAGACCGCTAAGAAAAACAGATCAACTGTTTGTCTCCGTAGCTACAGGCAGAGAGGGGGATCGCGTCTCTAAAGGTGCCATCTCGAAGTGGATTATTAACTGTATCCAGCTGTGTTACTCACTCTCTGAAAGAACTCTGCCTTTCACGCCAAGAGCCCACTCTACTAGAGGCATTGGGGCCACTCTGGCTTTCATTGCAAATGTACCCCTTGACACCATTTGCAAAGCAGCTACTTGGAGCTCTATTCACACTTTTACTCAGCATTACTGCATTGACACCCATTCCAAGGCAGATACAGAAGTGGGACAAGCGGTTCTAAGACACTTATTTGCTCATGACCCTTCTCACATCCCACCTCCTTCTCCAGGTACTGCTCGCTAATCTATGCACAGCATGTGATCTAAGCAGATCCCACAAGCCTCAGAAGGGATACATTACTCACCGTAATCGTATTTCTGATGCTTGTATCTGCTTAGATTCAAATGCGACCCACCCTTCCTCCCCTCTGAGAGAAGGCGCATGATTGCTTGTAGTCTTACCTTTCTGTCTATCTGCTTGGATTATCTGTACTCACGCTACTCCTCATGCTACCTCATGTCAGAAAAAATACAATCTGAGGATCCTAGACGCGTGAGGGATCTTGGGTACAGTGGACGTCACACTAGGGATAGTATTACTGGCACGCCCTGTGTCGACGCCCATTTTCGAGTTTCGAAAAACAAACTGTAATACTCTGCAGCTTCCACTAGATGTCGGCCTATGCACAGCATGTGAATCTAAGCAGATACAAGCATCAGAAATACGATTATGGTGAGTAATGTATCCCATGTATATATATATATATACACTACAAAAAAAACTTTGTTGAGGGGACGTTATGGTTAAGTTGCCCTCCCAAAAACTTGTAAAATTCACTACAAAAAAAAAACAAGAAAAAAGATATTATGAGTAGTAATAAGTAATTATGGAAACCTGAAGATGTGAAACGAAAAGGACACTTTTAATAGGCATGTAGAATGAAATTGATGGTACCATTAAAAAAAAAAAAGAATGCCTCCATCGTAATCACTTCACAGAAACTCGGCAGCCTGGAACGACAGTGGACGGACGCAGTAGGAAGAAGGGAGATTACATCAAACGAGAGGAGGTCATTTTTTTGTATATGTGTGTTTTTTTTGTTGGTATGTGGTGCAGAAATAATAATTTCTTTCTGTTTTGACTCAGGAATGCAGGAATGGCTAGTACTTTGGAGTGGCTGGAGGAGTATTTTCCACATGGGGAAATGTCTGAAGATAGCGACAATAATGGTACACATTGCTCTGCATATGCAAAATAATGACCAGTATTTAATAGGCATTTAACATATTTATATTTTTAACAGACCAGGAAAGAAAAGAAGAAAGGGCAACAAACGAGACAGAAGAAGATAGGATAAAAAAGATTGAGCAAAAGATGGAGATATTGAACGAGAATTTTAAAAGTTTACAGGAGTTTGTGGAGGACTGTGTGAGAGGAAAGGTTTGTTACCATTGCCCCACCTGTACCTGCCCCGCTTCTCCATTCCGTAGTGAACCCAAACCTTGAAGAGGAAAATAGACGTTTTTACGAAATATCCATCCATTCTTCCTCTCACAAATCTTCTCCTCATAACCAGCCCGTGTTGAATCCTAATTCCCCCATATTTGTGTCAGTGTCCGCTTCCCCCGCTATTTCTTTGGATTGAAGTGTGTGTGTGTGTGTTTGGAATGTTTTTGTACAGTAGTTGTAGTGAAAGAGTGTGAGTAAAAAAAAAATGTTTTTAAAAAGATGTAAAATGTTTGCGAACAGCGCGCCTGTTCGACCTATCCGTAAGGAATGGAATGTGGGTGCTGTAAAGGCAGTATACCTACCCTTACTAATGTCAAGTAAGATGGAGTTGATGTTTGACCGCACCAACTGTTGAGGTTGTGCGTACATAAACAAAAAGGGGCGTCCTAAGGACATTATACCTCGCCGTACCGCTTGTAAACGAGATGAAACATGTTCGTAGAACACACCAGATGTCCGGGATGGCTGTAAATGAGCATAATGGGAGTGTGTGAAGGACAGTATACCTGTCCGTATCGGGCGCAGCCAAAATGGTGCTGTCCGTAGAACAGGCACGGTGGCCGGCAAGTTCGTAGGCAAACAAAATGGAGTTGTCCTAAGGACACTGGAACTGTCCGTACAGTGAACATATCATGTATGCACATGCGCAGTACAACCGTAAGTATAGCGAACATCGCGCCTGTCCCTAACTGTCCGTCTCACTTGTGTCGCAGTTTGAATTAGTTTGAGAAACTGAACACTGTCCGTAGGACACTTGCGCGAATGCGCACGTTTGGTACTCTGCATTTGCTGTTCAGCGGACTCCCATTTCTTGCCGGATGTGTTCAGGATGTCATCATGTGACCGCATCCACACTAAGCGTGTGGACTAATTTGCGCAGTTTGTGTGCTTCCGCAACAGTCCAAAAGAACTTGTAGACACGAGGCAAAGTATTGTAGAGTGTAAAAATATAATTTCACATATCCCAGACAATAGCTGACCTGAGGACTTGGTGTGTAAAATCTTTGTACCGCTTTGCATTGATGAAGACGGTCACGAGGCCCACTCCTCCACCCCTACAAATGGCCACACCCCCGAGTGCATCTTCATTGTCCTTCTAGCTATTGCAGATTGAGGTGTACTGCCTTTACTGCTGTAGTGACCAAAAGGAAACTAATCGGTATGGCTTCCATGGCTGCTGTTGGTTCATTAGCCTCTGCACCACCCCCAAACCTGCCACCACCACCACCTCCCCAAGGGCCTGCAGAGAGAGATATAGGTGAGGATGTAGAGAGCGAGGTAGAAGAGGAGGAAGAGAATGAAGTGGAGGAACTCGGCACTAGGAGCACTCACCGGGAGTCGTGGGTGTGGTGGTTGTTTTCCGTTTATGGGAACGTACCAAAAGCACGTGCAAACCTGGTTAAGTGTAACCAGTGCGAGGTGGTGCTGAGTCGCGGGAGACTTGGTTTGTACAGCTTTGGTACGACAACCATGAAGCGACACCTCACTTCGTTCCACACTGCGGACATTCGCATGGTGGTGCCATGTGAAGAGTGTAGTTGATTGAGTTCCTCCACAGCATCCTTTGTGTCCGATCCTCCCACCACAAGAGACACTCCTGTGGGGGAGCGCCTCCCTCCAGCTGCCTCACAAGCCATTCGCAATGCTGTTGACCCTTACCTTTCAAAGGTGTCAATAGTGTGTAAGTATTGTGATGCAGTACTCTGCAGGGGGGAGAGTTTTCAAAGTGCTTTTCAGGCTATTGTCACAGAGCACCAGAAGATCTGCTCCTTACCTAAATAAAGCTCACCCTATATCTTTCTCTGTTCACTTGCCCTTTCTTATCCCCGTGGCTGGTGTCCCTTCCTTACCCTCCTTTGGCCTCTTCTCCTAGTGTGTTGTGTGCTGTGAAGCAATAAACGTGAAAACAACAAAAATTACAGAAAAGGCTCTTTTCAGAGCCACCTTCCTCAGTTTAAAGATAGAACTATGAAGTGACGGTCGTAGACCCCCGCGGAGGGGTGGAAAATTTTGCAGACAGTCGTAGGGGAAAATAGGGAGGGTGCAAGCGGAGCAAACACGTTGAAGTGTATGCTGGGAGTAAGTCGTGGCTCTGAAAAGAGCCTTTCGGTGGTGTGTTGTGTGGGTCAAAAACTGTGGATTGGAGAAAACGTATTGGCAGGTAGTGTGAATTCAATAGAGGTCGCAATGCATTTTGTACATTGCGAAGAAAAATCTGATTGCCAGCATATGTGAGGTGGACTCCATCTCTGCGGAAAATGAAAGAGCTGTGAAACAAAATGTTTTCATTGTGGAAGGAGGACATGCCAACATCTCTTAAAAAGGCACAAACAGCCTTATTCACATTGCATCTCGCTTTCTCCATTTGTGGACCAAAAGCAGAAGAACGCAGCCATATTTGTCTTTGTGCAATATGGGAAAAATGTATTTGACAATTTGGAAACGTGTCCATAAGCTTTGCAAGTCCTTCCTTCATTCCAAATTGCAAAGCAATTCCATAGACATGGCCTAAACTGTTTCCTCTGCAATGATTGATAAGTATATCTGGAGGACGCTCTGTCAGTAAAGTAACACAGAGAGGTACCAAGTCCAGCCACCTCATGCCACGCACTCCATGCCAGTGCACTTCCACATGAGGAAATCCGTGATCTGCAGATAAACTGCAGCGTTCTGCATGCACCTTCAACCAATGTATCCATGAGTCTCCCAAAATCCAGATAATCTGTTTTCGAGCATGGAAAGCCATGGCTGTGTGGTCTCCTGTCAGGGAGAAGACGATCTTACTAAAGTGCGCGTTCAGAACACACCTACTGAACTTTATGGACCAATCCCTAGCTCCGCTCATTCTCATTTGCATGCATCTCCACCCCTGAATCCCCGTTGGTGAAATGCGCTGGCTGCAAAGTGCCGCCATGTTCGCGGACATGTATAGGATCAGAGCTTGACGACGGTACATTAAAGTGTTATTCCCCATTTTCCCCTTTAAGGTGGGCTCTGAAAAGAGCCATTTTTTAAAAAATGTTTGGCCAGATATCGTACAGACATCTGGTATTTTATTTATTTTCTTGTATTTTTTGTCCTTGCTTTACTTCTACAACCATTACAGAACCTTCTCTAAAGCAAGCCTTACATTCCAAAAGAACATCGCATTTCCCAAAGAAGATAGCGCAACACCATCTACTTCAAAATAATCTGCATTGCTTGAAGCAATGTCATCTTGGCTGCAGAAAAACATACCAGCTCGTAACATTAATGCAGGCATGCCGCGATTGATGATACACCTCCCAATACTTTGATCTGGACAGAAAACAGAATTGTTGTCCCATTTTACTCTAGGGAGTAAAGCAGAAAAAATTACTTTCATTGTTGGGAAGATGGTCATGAGTGCTTCAACCAACTGTGCCAAATCTGCCAAAAAAGTACGTGAACTCACGTATCCCAAATGGGAAGCACCGTAGTACAAAATGAGGAGTGGTCATTGTACGCATGTCTCTGCAAACTTGCAGAATTGCCGCAGCATTGGAATCAGTGTCAGCGCTCCACACCACCTCCACTCCTCTCACATCGAAATGGTGTGCCACATGCCACATGCCTACTCTCGGCGTAGTGTTGTAAATCATGCACAAAAATGTCTCCAAGCACCAAAATCCTAACCCTTTCCACCTCTGCCATCTTCAGTGTATGCACCGTCTTTTGACACAAAAGAGTAATATGAACATCTGATTGGCTGATGCCTACAGTCCCCTTTCCATGCAGGATTTGCTGTAGAAACCTGTATGTGACACGCCCTACCTGCGGACAAGCGTTGCCTACGTGCGGCACGTAACTCTTACCCAGTCCTTCACCCCTTTCCACAGCAGTAGCAAGTCGAGACGCTCATTGGAAACAACTAAGCAGTCACACAACCATCCACCAATCACATTGAACATCGCTAATTCTAACGTCATCAACATTGCGCACTTCAAAATTACTGTCAATGATTCTGAATGGAAGTCGCATATCATTGCAAAGCACCCACTTCACAAGCTACTGTGCAAGTATTGCGAATTTATACGTACAGCTCCATGCATGCGCACATGCATGAGTATAGAATACAGGTATGCATATTGTAATCAGAGAACATGTGCAACCCTTATGATTTAATTTAGACAAATGAATGCTGCTAAATGTGCATAGGCATACCAACGCTCCCCCTTTTAAGTGCAAGATGTCCGATTTATCATTGACAAACCGCACAACTGCTTACTGTCTTCCGCATAAACTATACATACGTTGCAATCATGCCTATTTAGGGTGGAACTCAATTTTGTATGTGAAAATGTCAGAGTTGTGTACTGTGTACGGGCTACAGTAATGCTACTTGCAATGTAATCTTATGAGAAAAGTAAGTGCTCCCGATTGCTGTGGTGACATCTCCCTCTGAGGGTCTCCCGATTTCTCAGCATTGTGCTTTTAATGTGCAAGTAGAAAATGTTTCCCCCATCTACTACTGTGCCCTATCGCTTACAAACCTCTCTCCTATACATAGTACACCGTCTAAAAAACAAGGCATTTCCATAAACTTAAAATTGTTAGCAATTCTGAAGGACTTTCAAGTACCATATTGCAAATACCATGCAAAGACTGCACAGAGTGAAGTGAAATGCACACATGCACTGGGTTGAATTATGAAAGTAGAATGCTGTGACGAAAGAAGGACAATTAATGTGTGCAGTATCATCACTGCTGTAAACACACAAAGTAATTGATTTTGTTTTTTTGCACCGCAGTGAAAACTACTCTCTTGAGAATCAACAGCATCTACACTGCAGACGACATATCCGAAGAAACCTGGTTATTTTGCAAAAAAAAGTAAGTAGAATACTACCTTTTATATTGTAAGTGCTCCTCAAAGAGGCTGTGTGGGTTATTTGTTTATTTTGGGCGCCAAAGCAAACATTGATTTCTAAACCACTCTACCTACAAATATCCATTTATTGAACATAGAATAACAGGCAGAATGGCTCACAAATACCTGTGTGTTTGGAACTCAAATAACATACGTAATCCTTAGAAGGTTAGATTTAGAAAAGAAGTTGCTGTTGCAAGTTTATGGCATTTTGTTTATTAATAATGGTTCTCGTCACAAGTAGCCCACTTTGTACTCTCATCTGAAGCACATTGTAGTAGTATATAAACAATAAAGTAGCCTTACCAAATCATTGCAAGAATCCAATGCATATCGACACACCATGACAAAGAGCTTCCCCATCAGACTCATGCACACATGCACACAGCACACATACATTGGACAACAGACCAAAGTATACCTTTTTTTCAACAGACACCAAAGAATGCCTACCAAAAAACAACTCCTTAGAAAGGAACGCAAAAGTAGAGCAAATAAAAATAAAAGTGCCCAATGTAAGCATCCACCTGCTGTAGAGTTTGTAGAGAATGTTGGAACAAACCAGCTAATGCAGTTGGTTAGCAAAACAAAGGAAGTCTCAACTGCCGAAACTTTATCTCCTCTATCAAAATGTGTCACAAAACACAAAAATGGTGTCAAAAAAACAACTACCAGTACAGCTAACAATGCTCCTAATAATCCTGATAGTATAACAAGAATGCATAGTAAAAAAAGTATTTTATCAAAAATGTTTTGCCACAGAGTCCTTCAGAATGTACTAAGAAGAGGACTGAAATCATCCTCACCCCTTAAAACCTACCGTAGAAAGTTAATCCTACAAGCTCTCGTGGACAGTGCAATCCTTCTCAAAAGGAAGTTGTTTATATTAGTGTTAAATATGATGAAAGCAGTAACAAAACTAAGTACTAAACTACAAAAGAAACTCAGCAATAAATGGAATATGAACAAAAATAATTTCTTACATGATTGTGGTGGTGAATGGAGTCACACAACAACCACAGAACCATATTTTAATGAAGAAGCATACAAACAAAATCAAACAAACCCAACTGCCATCCATAGCAATGGACGAGGGTATGAGAAAATCAATACTACCATCATGGAACAAGAAACACTGCTTACAAATGTATTCCCTGAAAATTCAGAAATTACCTCTCGATTCAGCAGAACCACACCGTCCAGTATACAAATGGCCATGCACATCAATGTGTACCATTCCAAACAAAGCGTTCAAATCTTTACGTCAGTTCCTCAATCAATATGTAAAAAGGTAAAGACAAGAGTAAAATGAAAGTGCTGCAAAATATGGATATTTGTCCAGTGCGGAAATACACAGGACTAAAAGGCATTCATTAGCCTGCATTTCTGGGCCTATTTGCAAAAGCACCTTCCATGATATCAAAAGTATATCAATACATCATTCCAATGTAAGAAATCTAGTGTATGAAATACACTATGCAAAAAGTCCAGCTTCAAAATTAGGCAACTTAAATACCACTCTTCTGCATGGTACACCCAAATACTTACAAGAAGAAATTGACCGTATTTAGAGAAAGTATTTTGGAAGTGAGAGCCACTTACAAAATGCAACAGTTTTAGAACATAGTAGCAACAATTCTGCACATAGCAACCTTCTATTAAACACATACAGAAAAGAAATAGTAAAATTTAAAAGGTTATCGGCTGAAGTACCAAACCATGTGTGTGTGTTGTCGCAGAATGTTTTATAAAAGGAACACAAAAAATGTGGACATAGCATACAAAATAGAAGACAATGAAGATTCTAAATGGTTTGAATTAGGTCTCTACCTTTTAGCAGAAAACAAATATGAACTAACTGAACGCCTAATATGTTGCAGTTACTGTACTACAAAATTAGACAACAACCATACTTCTTCACGTGCTATTACAAATAGTTTGGAATTGTTTCCATTACCAAAAATCCTGCAACAGCTCAATTTGTATGAGAGCATAATAATTCAAAGAGTTCACCCATTTGAAGCAATTATACGCCTTCATCCAAAAACAGCAAAATTACCTTCCTCTGAATTGGTGAAAGGCATTCGTGGCAAAGTAGTTTATTTGCCATTAGATCTAACGGAAAATGTACACACTCTAATAGTGGAACGTTCAATAGAGCATTCTTTAATAGTCTTGGTAAATGGAGTACCAACAAAGGACAACAAATTTGGCAACAATTAGTGGACTTACACAAAGTTAGACAAGCATTGCAATATCTAAAAGACAATAATGAGTACTACAAGGAAATAAATATTGATGAAAGCTTAAGGGAAACAACTGAAATAATTCAAGATCCATCAGAAACTAGACAATTCGAACTTATGGATCCTGCTACAGTATCCACTCTTTTGGACCATTACACAATTCATCAAATTGCATTCCAATGAACGCATAGATGATGCACTCGAAACTTACCAAATGCGACAAACCAAAGGGTCACCAATGAGTATATGGGACAAAAGTATAGAAGCACATGCTTTTCCACTGCTATTTCCTACTGGCAAAGGTGGAAGATACGATGATAGACCCACTCAGATTGGGGCATCAGAATACCGTTCATTACGAATGTATTCGCAAGATCCTAGATTTAGACAAAATGTGGAATACATATTCCACCGACTCTATGAAAGTGAATTAGCAACACTATGTTATGCAGTTGCACACATTCTTAAATCTGGTACCCACTTTCAAAATATGTCAGCTACGCAGTTAATACAAAAAGTACAGGAAAAATGTGAGGTTTTACAATCAAATATAACAAATTTGTTTGCAAACATGCGTGGTACAAAGGAATACTGGTTCAGATGGCACGAAGATGTGCGTTGTATGATCAGAAACCTTGGACCACCGACTTGGTTTGCTAAATTGTGCTGAATATGCATGGGAAGATTTGCATGAGGTCCTACGCAAAGCAAACAGCAACAAAAACAACATAGATATATTAACTCCTGGAGAACTTTGCTCTCTAGATCCAGTTAATGTGTCAAGATATTGCCATCATCGTTTCATTGCCATGCTACACTTTATTTGCAATAAAACTCCCCTTGGAGAAGTGCAACACTTCTTTTGGAGAAAATATCAAGTGAGAGGAGCACCACATATTCACATGCTGTTATGGATCAAAGGTGCACGTAATTTGGTCACAACAGTGACAGCACTGTTTTGCAGTTTATCCAAAAATATGTCACTTGTGAAATCCCTTCTCAACAGACACATAGTAAGCTGCATGGGCAGATTTTACAATTTCAAAGACACAAATGTGGCAAATATTGTCGCCGCAAATACAAAAACAAAGGTAAATACTACACCAAATGCTGCTTTGGTTTCCCTAGACCAGTTACAGAAACAGGTGAAGTAAACAACGTCATGTCGTCAGTTCGACATATTGTTAAAGGTAAATCACCGAAGAACACGTATTACATAAAAAGAAGGGAAGAATCAAAATATATCAATGATTACAATGCAATCATTACCCTCTTATGGAATGCAAACATAGATGTGCAGTACATTGCAGACAATTCAACTGCTGTTGCACGATATGTTACAGCCTACTTAACAAAAGTTGAAAAAACAGAGCTTCAATACCTCTAGGATGACCTAGCATCAGACAAAACATTATCACAGAAATTGTACAGCCTAGGCATACAAATGCTCTCTCATAGAGAATGTGGCGCCTATGAAGCAGCAGATCGTTTAACCGGTACTGCTTTGTATGTAAAATCAGACAACATAGTATTGCTCATTCTTGGTCCTGCAAAATCTAGAAAAAGAGTGTTAAAATCATTTGAGGACATAGAAACAATTTCCAGAAATGATCCCAACAGCCAAGACATTCTAAAAAACAATTTACTGGACACATACTATCCGAACAGGAGTAGCACTCCGGAAAGCATGTGTCTATTCCACATAGCTCAAAACTTTGCATACAAAAATAATGTAAAACCCGATGAAAGCAACCATAGATGTAGAGTGACCGATTGTGAAGGAACTTAGTGAAACTTACCAAACGAAGCTTAATTAATCATGTAAAATTGTCATTAAAAACTCCTCAACAGAAAGAACTATATTACATGTCTCTGTTACAATTTTTCAAACCATGGAGAAAAGAGGAAGACATACTAGATAACTATGACTGCTATCAAGATGCTTTCAAATCAAATGAAAGCGCTATCACCAATGTGAACTTTACGCAGTACAAAACAATGTTACACAATGAGCAGCAACAGGAAGAGAACTTCAGGCCCAACTAGATAAGGACTCTTCCGACAGTAGTCAACCTTCTGTAACAGGAAGTCAAGAACCACTAGGACAACCACTAATAGCAAATGAGGCTGAAGTAGCTATGGCAGAAGTAGAAAACACCATGTATCAGTATCAAGAAGATACAGAAGAGTTAACAGTACAACAAGTAAAACTTAACAACGATCAGTGCACCATTTTTGAAGATGTAACAAAACAAATTGTACATGGTGTAAAACACTAAAATAAAGAATGTACCTGCCAAAATTACAAACCTATACTGCTGTACGTCAGTGGTGAAGCTGGATCAGGGAAAACATTCTTAATCAAAATCATCAGGAAGTTCCTTCAACAATTGACAAACAACAAACTGTCAGCTGTTGTAACGGCCCCCACAGGTTTAGGTGCCTACAACATAGGCGGTGTCACTTTACACCGATTACTACTGCTTCCAGTAGAGCATCAAAATAAATTGGATTACTACAAACTTTCTGCAGAAGCTGCAATGGAATTACGCACAGTATTGAAACAAATGAAAATGCTACTAATAGATGAAGTGAGCATGGTCTCCAACCTAATGTTGGCTATGATTCATCTCAGGTTGCAAAAAGTACTTAAAAGTAACAACGAAGAACTCTTTGCAGGGAACCACATTATCGTTTTCGGAGATCTTCTACAATTGACACCAGTGAAAGGTGAACCGATTTTTAAAACCTTAGGCCACAAACTCTGTCGGAAAACTGTTGGTAGCATAGGTAATGTTAACCTTTGGCAACATTTCCAATATAGAGAATTAACTGAGAACATGCAGCAATCTGCAGATCTCACTTCAAAAGTATTAGAGTTGGTGTATTATCGCAAGAAGCACAAGTTGTATTGAAAAACCGGCATATACATGCACTTTATGGCGACAATGCGCAATTGATGTTATGGAACAAATAGTGCACAAAAATGTCAATTGTATGGCCTTAATGCCAACTCTTGCAAGCTGTTTCAAATTCAATGAAATAATGTTAAATGCAACCAATACTGGATATTAGCGCCACAGACAAACTAGACGTACACGGTATGACAGTACCCATGTGTGAGCAAGCCACAAGAAGACTAAATAGTTTAGAAAATTCAATCTCCAACACAGCTGGGTTGGAAAAAATATTGAAATTATCCTTAAATTGTAGAGTAATCCTTAAACGTAACCTTGACATAGAGCAAGGGCTAGTTAATGGAGCACTGGGCACAGTTGTTGGCTTTCAATCATACCCACGTGATAGCAACATTCAGTTTGTCAATATTCGCTTTGATAAAGTTTCAGAAGGGAAAAGGATAGGGCGCTCAATTGCCCGATTCCTTCTCTTCAAAGACATGTATGTACGTAGAGAGCAATTTTCTCTAACTCTTGCATATGCAGTTACCATTCATAAATGCCAAGGTCTTACCCTAGACAAAGCATTGATAGATATAGGAAACACAGTCTTTAAGGAAGGAATGAGCTACATAGCATTATCACGCTTACGTACACTTGACGGTCTATTGCTAATGAACTTTGATGCAAGTAAAGTCAAAGCTGATATTCCTTGCATTCTAGAATACAATAGATTGCGTTCGCTGCACACCCCTCATCTGAAACAATACCCTGTTCCAAATAAAGTAAAACGTGGTAAAAGAAAACTAAATGAAACAGAAATGCAACAGAATCCAACAGCAAATTCCAGAAAGAAAAGAAAAGAAGCTAAAGTTTCATCAATTACCGCAAACATAGAAGAACCTATTAGGGAATGTAAACCACCAAAGA
Source organism: Ambystoma mexicanum (assembly GCF_040938575.1). NCBI lineage: Eukaryota > Metazoa > Chordata > Amphibia > Caudata > Ambystomatidae > Ambystoma > Ambystoma mexicanum. Next base: position 948,782,252 of record NC_090933.1, on the reverse strand, counting down.
AGCAACAGAAATTCCGAAAAACGCTCAGAGACCCAGTCTTCAGGGAAGACATCAGGGATGTGATCTCACAGTACTTTGAGGTGAACACAGGCAGCGTAGATTCAGCGTGTACACTCTGGGAGGCCTTTAAGGTTGTGTTGCGGGGTGCTGCTATTGCTAAGTCAAAAGGCCTGCAGGGTGGGGTCCTAACAGAACTAGAGGAAGCGGAAAAGAAACTGGAGCGCGAAAGCGACAGGGCAGGAGGGGACGCAGAACTTGTACTCGAGTTGCAGCAGAGGTGCGCGGATCTTTGGGAAAGGCTCTGCAACCTTAATTACAAAAAGTATGTTGAGAGGCAACATGCAGGTGGGGATAAAACTGGCCGCTTGTTGGCGTGGTTATATACGAGCGAAACCCCCAGGCCCCCGATTAGGACAATAACTAGAGAGGACGGGGAGGTGGTTGACACCCAGGAAGGAGTCAACGAGGCATTCTTGGACTATTATAGAACATTATATGAGGACAGAGGAGGGGACAATCAGGAGGAGATTAGAGAAACACTAAAAGACATGGAATTACCTAAAATTAGTGATGAAGAAAGGGAGGAACTAGACGCACCAATTACCCTGGAGGAATTAGAGGAGGTGGTAAAACAGCTGCCCACCTGCAAGACCCCGGGTACGGATGGATTCCCGGGCGAGTTTTACAAAACATATAAAGTAGAAGTACTCCCCCCTATGCTAGAGATGTTTAATGAGTCTTTTGAGAAGGGTCGGCTACCGGATACGCTCAGAGAAGCACTAATCGTTCCGCTCCCCAAGCCCAACAAGCCAGGGTATTGCTGCGGCTCCTATAGGCCATTGTCAATGTTGAACCAGGACAGTAAGATCTTGACGGAGGTCCTGGCTAATAGGCTACGGAGGGTCATCAGTAAACTGATACACCCGGATCAGACGGGCTATGTCCCCAATAGAAACATAACCCACAACCACAGGCAACTCCACCGGGTGATTGAAGAGGGGAACAGAAGCGATGGAGAAATGGCGGTGGTGTCCCTAGATGCAGTCAAGGCTTTTGATTCAGTGAGGTGGCCATGGTTGCTGGCGGCCCTGGAAGAATACGGGATGGGGCCGGGTTATGTTAGGTGGGCGAAATTGTTGTACAGTGAACCACTGGCCAGAGTACGCACAGGATCGGTGATATCTGGGAGGCACCAGACAAGGGTGCCCTTGGTCCCCCATGTTATATATTCTAGCCCTAGAGCCCCTAGCAGTGTACCTCAGACAACAATATGACATGGTCGGTATTGAAGCAGGGGGAGAGAAACACCTAATATCCCTATATGCTGACGATTTGTTACTGTATTTGAAATACCCAGAGGAAAATCTTCAGTATATTCTAGAGGTCATGGAAAAGTATGCAGAACTATCCGGCATATCGGTGAACCCCCAAAAATCGAGCATGTTCTCATTGGGGAGCTACATAGGAGCCCCTCTGGAACGATTGCCAGTGTTGTCCATACCTTGGGCGGCTGATTCTTTCCGCTACCTCGGAATAGATGTGTATCATACTATGGAGGGGGAACACTTGCATAACACCGAGGTTGCGGTGAAGAAAATTTGCACAAATATGAAGTTTTGGGAGAAGCTGCCGCTGGCGATGATGGGGCGGGGGGCGATGCTCAAAATGGTGGTCCTGCCTAGGCTGTTACATTTCTTCAGTAATATACCATACCTGATACCCAGGAAGTTTTTTGTCAAACTGAACAGCATGTGTAGGGACTTCCTATGGCACGGTATCCGCAATAGAGTGGCGCTATGGAAGCTACAGAACTTCCATGATAGAGGGGGCATTAAGCTGCCGAACTTTGAGGCCTATTATGTAGCCAGTCAGTTGCAATATGTAGCCAAATGGCTCTCTGATGAAGAAACTCCTGAATCTAGGCTGTTTGGGCAGGACTGCACCCCGTTTTACCTAAAAGAGATCATCTGGGTTCCTAGACTTGAAATGAATGAACGCCCGGGTATGTTGATGCTTGGGTGGAAGATGTGGCACAGAGTATGCCAACTGATGGAGAACCCGTGCCCGTGTTCCCCACGGGTGCCGCTGGTTGCCTTGGCTAGGGGAGACAACCAGCTCAGGATGATAATCAGGACCTATTGGGAATCGGTTGGGCTGGCCACATTGGGAGACATATGGCAAGAAGGGGCTATTAAAGAATTCGAAGACCTGGGAGAAGAAACAGGCTTGCATGGAGGCCAATATGTCACGTATCTTAGGCTAGTGCAGACTATTCGCAAAACCTGGCCGGAGACTGTACTGGCGGAAGAACCAGACGCTTTAATGGGAACAATATATGACATATCGGAGGGAGGGCACGAGATCTCTAGACTATATGAGATGGTGATGACCCGGGTGGGGAAGGATTTGACTGATCTGAGGCTGGACTGGGAAGCGGAGGTGGGGGCACAGTTGACCGATGGAATGTGGGAACGGGCCATAGGATACCACAAGAAAGTGTCCAGAAATGCTAGATTGCAGCAGATACAGTTATACATAACGCATAGAGCCTATATGACCCCGAAGAGAATATCTAAGTTTGCAAACGCAGGAAGACAAGCATGCCCGAAATGCGATGAGGAAGACACTGATATGACACACATGTTCTGGTCTTGCCCAGTGATTGAAGCTTTTTGGGGGGAAGTGGCACAGAAACTAGCGGTTAAAGGGGTCCCGCTTAACATAGATACGGCCTGGGCCTGCCTGTTGGGAGGGTTTCCCAGACCACGGAACACTAAACAACTTGGGAAACTGAGAGACCTGGCATATGTGCTTGCTAAAAGAAGGATAGCCATGGGCTGGAAGCAATGCCACAAGCCACGGGTAGAGGTATGGTGGCGGGACATGCAAAAATGGGCGGAGGCTGAAACGGTGGTGTGGCAGGAGGCATGTAGCAATTGCGGGGAGGAAGATGTAGGCAACCTGATGGCTTGGAGAATGTTAATAACAGGACTGTTTGGCACAGTAGTGGATCCTGCAGCTTCGGAAGGAAGCGATACCCAGCCACATGCAGCGGATACAGAACCGGAAATGCAAATAAGCTCTTGAGAGTGGCGGGGGATTTGGGGAGCAGTAATGAGTGTTAATTGATATTCTCGAGTTTATTGTAAATAATGCTGCAAGTTTGCTTTGTATTGTTTATTTTTCACAAAAAAAATTAAAAAAAAAAAAAAAAGAAATTCCGAAAAATGCACTCAGATACAGAACTTGCTGGACCCTTCAAATTTGCAAAGGAAAGTGGGCTAAGTTGCTATGCAAATGTAGCAATCAATATTCTATTTCAATTGCCACCAATTGTTAACAATATTTACCTGCACAGTACAGACCAATTGTGTTTGCAAATGTTAGTGCTGCATAGAAATGCAACAAGCAATCCTGACAACACATACAGTATTCATGGAGTAAGGCAACAATTGGACGACTGTGCTGGAATGGTGAGATTCACTATGAACTCACAAGATCCACAAGAATTTCTTATGTACATACTATTAGTATTGGAAAACAAAAGCATAACTGTAAATGAAATCTTCCAGATTTCGTACATGTGGAAACATACATGCACTCTCTGTAGCAAAGTGATACAGGAAGAAATCCCAAATGAGCGATTTGTGTATGTTTCCATACCAAATTGTGAGAGAATTCCATTTCAGCAACTTGTACAAAATGCAAACCATGGCAGATTATGTACTATTTGCAATTCAGACAATCACATAGTGCTTACATAATACTTATGCTTCTACGTTATAATGCAGATGGCACCAAAAACAACGGCAAACTGACTGGATTCACACACGGTCAAGTGTCACTTGGAAAGAGAACCTTTACAACAGTAGGTATAATCTACCATGCAGGAGCTACAACCAATGCAGGTCACTACACTGGATACATTAAAAAGAATTTTGGATGGTTCTAATGTAATGATAGCACCATTACTCTAAAGCAGAGATTGCCAGCTAATTTTACAAATGCGTATTTAATGTTCTTAAAGCCAAAATTTATGAAATAATGTGTACTTCAAGATTTTTAAAAAAAATGTTGTGAAAGACTACAAACAGTTACAGGTATCTAACTACCCAAGAGGATGTAAGAATGACACAAATAAATGAATATCACAGATCGCTGGGAACAAACGCACAGGTAGAATATGCCTACAGGTATCTAACTGTTGTTAAAAATTGGCAGGAAGGCAAAAAGCATAACATTAATGGGAAAGATGAAGGAAACAGGATATAACGACGACAGAAATGAATGAATATCACAAAGCTGTAGGAACAATTGCACAGTTAGAATACACCTACAGGAATCTAACTGTTGGCAAAAATCGGCAGGAAGGCAACAAACATAACATTAATCAGAAAGATGAAGGAAACACTCAAAGGAAACAAGGAAGTAGTTAGTACCATAGCAAATGAAGGTTTTTTTTTAATCCGACAAGGATTTTTTTTTCCCCAGACCCAGGGATTAGAAAAGCAAACACAGAAACTGAGCGCAATGCACAGTACACTGGTTTGTAAACTAAATATGAGGGTAAAAAAAAGGGTAAACTGTCTATTAAGAAATATAGTACATTTTCAAAAAATGCAAAGACTAACATACCCGTTTCTTTTATCAAAGAAATGGAAAAAGGGATACTTCCGCCAAGTACGATAACCATTTACAAATTGTATGTGGATTCTGAACAAAGTAAGGAGTAAGTATATTGGCAGTCATTTTCTACACATCCAAATCTACACGTCTAATCTATGGTACTAATATGCTGCAGTGCTTGTAGGCTGGCCCTTGCATCTTTCGGTGAGTAACCTACCATCTACGCCTTACGACCAAGGTACAAGGAGTATAGGTCCTAGCCACAACCATCGCTGCATATCAAAACCATGGTCCTTGTAAATTAGCTACTTATAAATTTACTTTTCGGACCATCATCTGCAGCCATGCAGGCAAGACTCTAGGGCGTCCACACAACTAGCGCATTACACCACACCCATATTCACTTGTAACTCCACTGCTTATGACTTCAGTCTTGGGTGCATGGCCTTTGGGCATGCAGTCAAGAGTCTGGGTCCTGGCTAGAAACACCACAGCATATCGGAACCATTGTGCCTTGTCATTTTACTATGTACAAACTTGGTTTTAGGAGCATGGCCTTTGGCCATGCTCCCAAAACGCTACACCCTCCCCACAACCATCTTAATGATGTTGCATAGTACACGTGTACCAATAGCTGTGATATGGTGCAGTAGTTTGTAGCCACAGGCTACAGAGGTGAGTTTGAGGCCATAGCATTATGAATATATGGGTATACAGTATTTAAAATGCATAGTTACTTACAACTGCAGTGCTTATTACTTTGTTCAAATACTCTGCATCCTGGCCACTACTACCACACCATATGACATCCATTGTGGCATATAAGTACACTACAAACAAATATACTTTTGGGGGCATGGCCTTTGGCCATGCACCCATGATTGCAGCCCCTCCCCACAGCTGCCAGAGTGATGCACTACCACACCATATCGTACCCATTGTGCCTTGTAAGTACACTACATATAACTGTGCTGTTGGGTGCATGGCCTGCGGCCATGCGCTCATCACTGCAGACTCTCCCCACAGCCACCTGACTGATGTTCAATGCTAGGGGTGTCTCTGTAGCTCTGAAATGCTGCACTGTTTGTGCACAGGGCCTAAAATGTTAGGTGTATGGCCATACATTTCAATATATGGTTGTGAAGTGTTTTATAACTCCAGTGCTTACAAGTTTCCTGTTGGGTGCATGCTTGGGTGTATGGCATACAGCCTGCAACCTTGCACCCAAAAGTACACCAAAAGTCCACAACCACCGCACTACCTGAAACCCATGTGGGCTTGTAAGTGAAGAGGCTATAGCTTTGTTGTTGGGGGCATGGCCTTCAGCCTTGCACCCAAGAGTACACACACTCCCCACAACCAGGCAATCGATACGCATTAGTAAGGGGGTATCCATGGGTTTGACATGCTGAAGTGTTGGTGGCCAGGGCCTAGAGTTTTGGAAGTAAGGCCTTCGGCCGACGCCCATGCATCCAAGACTCAGGGCCCTGGCCACAACCACCGTAGCATGTGACACCCATGGCGGCGTTCTGATGAATACAATAACCATAGGAAAAAGTATTGCAATTACGGCATGGTGTCAATTTCAATGTTCCCTAACACCACACGTGTCCTTAGACTGCAGGGACTGAAATATTGCCCTTATTGGACCCCTCATTTTCTATCTATACAAGGAGGCCATAGAAAATACATCATGAAGAAGGTATAAGTGTGTTATTGGGTGCATGGCCTTCGGCCAAGACTACAGAGTCTCCCCACAACCACCTCAGTGATGTGTGGTAGTGGGGGTTTTTCTATAGGTGTGGTATCTTTCAGTGCTTCTGGCCAGAGGCTTCACTCCTAGCTGTATGTCCATAGATCTTACATGGGATGGGTGTGCAGTGGCTTACACGTCTAGTACTTATAACTTTGTTCTTGTGTGCATGGCCTCTGGCCATGCACCCAAGACTGCACACACTCCCCACAAATTGCCAATCGAAACGCAATACTACGGGTGTATCCATTGGTGTGACATGCTGCGGTGGTTGTGGCCAGGGCCTAGAGTTTTGGAAGTAAGGCCTTCGGCCGACGCCCATGCATCCAAGACTCCGGGCCCTGGCCACAACCACTGTAGCATGTGACACCCATGGCGGCGTACTAATGAATATAATAATAGCCATCGGGAAAAGTAATGCAATCATGGCATGTTGTCAATTTCAATGTTGGCTACCACTACGCGTGTGCTTTCAACAGTTAGAAGTTTCCTGTCCACTGCATGGACTGAAGTGCTATCATTATTACACCCCTCATTTTCTGTGCGTACAAACTGTCCATAGAAAGTACATCATGAAGGCCGACCCCCAGAACAAATTCATTGATCACCCATGTCTTACTGTGTGAACCTTTCCCAACGGTCTGTGACCCAGCAAAAGAGTTTTATAAATGGAGCATATGTACGCTGGTTGTTGCTCAGAACACGTCTTGCAGCAGCCAATGGGCAGAGATGTCACGTGTCCGCGGTCATGACGCCAGCCCCTTAGTCAATCGGTATATTGTCTGTGGACCGAACAGGGAAGTGTGACCGCGTGAAAGGGGCCTCTAGGGGTCCCTGACGTCTATGGAAACAAGGCGAGTCACCACACACGATAGATACGCCAGACACGAGGTTGTATTCCCAAAGCTTGGGTTTATTGCAAAGCAAAAAGTCTCAGTTGGCCAAGTTGGTCTCACACCCCACGACGTGTATCTCTTGACCTCGAGGGACGCAAGAGAGTGAATTTCGTACATCAGCTACATATATACAAAAGGCATATCAAACAATTAGCTATGACATGTTTAACATCCCCCCTTTATTGGGTTTCTTTGAATTTGGTGTGATGATGGACATCTCCGACAACTATGATACCTTCAAACATCTATTCTAGTAACAATTTGCAATTTGTGAGTGCGAAGGCATCTTTCAGTTGTTGAATAGAACACAGCGCTTCTGTTCTTGGAAGCGAGCTACATACGGGAGGAAGAGTTGCATTCCGGACCTTGCTATCTATTAGGTGCTATTCGTGTCCTGGGAGCCGACACGCTCTAGCGGGCTCAGCAAAGGGGGGCCGTAAGAAAAGCATAATTTAAGCCTTCAGCTATATTATTCTAACATATATTCTACCATATAACGAGACTGGCTGGCAGCTGCAAAATGATTAAATGCCCTGCAGCTCTGCTTCAAGGCTATATTCGAGGGGGAGCCGGGCATTCTTCCTGGCGCTGCCTACGTTTGTGTTTCAACAAACTCTTGTTATCCTCTCGGCCCAGCGGCCTTGTCCTTTTTACGTACAGACAACAATGTTTTACAGTCGAGCAGTGTAAGCGGAAAATATACTGCGAAGCAATAGGAACAGAATGAGCAAAGGTTAAAAAACAAAATGGCGATTCTTGTTACATCAAAATGGCAGTTCATTGGCAAACTCGAAAACCTATATTCTGTCATATCGTGCATGAGACGGTTGGCCCAAGGCCACCAAAATACGTTTGCAGTCACAAATTAGAGGTCCCATTTTTCTAGACTGACACGTGAAGCGGACATAGATATCATTAATTTTTTCAGACCTACTTTTTGATAATTTTAAAGAAAAGTACTGCACGGAAGTTCACCAAATTTACAAAAGCGTGCTTTCTGGACCAAGCCCCTGTACCTGCCACAGATTTTGTGAAAATCCGTCCAGCGGTTTGAACAGTAGTCGTGCGCAAAGTTTTTCCCCATTCAGTGTATGGGAAAAAAAGATGTTTTGGGACCCCCCTATAACTTTTGCCCCCCTGGACCAAACATCTCCAAACTTTGCAAAGAAATTCAGAGTGGCCCATATACTTTTTTGGTGAGGATTCGTCCAAGGGGAAAAAAGTTATAAGCCGTCCAAAAAGTGCTTTTCCTATGGAAACAGCAACTTAACCATAACTACACGGCCACCATCGTGGCCGTGTAATATATACAGGCCTATATATTGTGTACCCATAGATACAGGACTCCTGCGTATGTAACAAGTGAAAGAATATAGAACGAATTGTGGAAAGGAAATCTACATGAAGCACAAGATACATGAATGCCCCTGAGGAATGTCCATTTATTTTTTAACATCCCGGACAGAAACTTATATAAGTCGGGCTATTATGATCACAGTGTGTATTAGGGACAATTCATTTGTCACTGTGTTTCTTCAAGTAGTGAACACTTGAGAAGCTGTTTTATATACAGTAATTCTTTTATCCTTGTATACTGTAATGTGGTGTTTTTATGTTTTTTATGTTCATGTTTTGAGAATTGTGCTGTGACAAGAATAGGAATAAAATATGATGTTTTATACTAAATAACTCTTCAAGAAGAGTTTATATGTTGCACAACCCACATCTGTTTTAGAGGTTGTAGGCAGGTCACCTGTGTTTACCATCAGGGTACCTTTGTTTGTATAATAGTGTGTAAGGTCCTTCTTTTTTTTTATTTATATTTTTTGTTGATTAGATAATGGGGAAAGTACATAGGAGGGAGAGGGAAGAAGAAGAAGAAAAGGAGAGATTACAAAGTGAAAGAGAAAGCAGAAACGCGAGAAAGGGAAGAGAAGGAGCAAAGGAAACAGAAACTTAGAGGTCTTGGCAAGGAGAAAGGCAGAAGAGGAGCGGGAATGACAAGTGCAGCTAAAGAATGAGAAGAGGAGGTTAGAAGTCGAGTGGATCATTAAAGAACGATCATGCAAGCAAGCGGAAGAGTGCAGGAACGAAGGAATCAGGGACAAGAGCAGGCACTCTACTAAGATAGTAGGGATTAAGACATATTTGACATGTTTAAATGATGAGGACTGGGAAGGTATACAGAGAAGGATAGGAACACTCTATATGAGCAGAGCAGAAGAAGAAGCACAGATGTGTCACAGGGGTGGGGTGTAAGCGCTAAACCCTCAGTGAGAGGGGAGCACAACGTTATGGACCGAATATGAGGAAGGTTTAGGCAGAGAAGGGGGGGGGGGACAGCGAGACACAGACAATATCACTCCATATGCACAGAGGCTTAGGATCCGACCAAGACGGAAAAGCGCAGGGAGGCAATGTCATTCAACAGCACTAAAAATACGGGAGGACAGGACAAGGAAGGGAGACTGACACAATTCCCACTATTGGAGAAGGGAGGTGGGTGACCCCAATATATTCCATGGCAACAAATGGACAGGGTCAATTTAAGATGCAAGCTGTCGTTGTTGACTGCTGGGGCAGCCAAGTAGGTCTATGAGATAGAAAGACTGACTGCAGGGGCAACATTAGCAGTAGGAGGCATGGAAATCCTACTCTCAGCCATTCTTGGGGAGGTTGCTGACGACTTATGGAAAAGAGCAGGGTATCCTGGAGTAACAGCACAGAACAAGGCACACAAGAGAGTGCCATTCAATAATTGCCAAGTAGCCGTATGGCAAGCTCTAAGAGTACAGTACCCAGACACTTCGGGCATAAGCACAGTTATGGCATGCAAATTAGAGCCATATTACGCGATTGTGAGGAGACTAAAGAATAAGTATAGAGCCACTATTAAGGTGAAAAGAAATGCTGAGAGAAACTCAGCCTGGCAAAGATTAGTGCAGACGATCTGCTCTGGAAAGACTCGGAGCATCTGGAGGCTATTAAGTGAGGCAAGGGGGACGGTCAAAGGACAATTAGTGAACCCAATTTGTAGTGAGGAATGGGTTAAATTCCTTGAAAAACAGAATGCCACTATAGAGATGGAGGACCCAATCCGATTGAGTAATATCCCATTGATACCACCTATAGCAGCATCCTATGATATAATACTGAGTAAGATCAAACTACTAAAATCTTCAAGGGCCCCTGGCCCCAATGCATTGGCCAATATAGTTATGAAGAGCCATCCAGAGTTTTGGGCCAGTCTGCTGACCATTTTATTTAAGAAGATCTTAAAAGAAGGTAACATTCCCTGCTCTTGGCAAATGGCAATCCTGATACCTGTATTCAAAAAGTGTGACCGTTCAGATCCGAACAATTACTGACTACTATCAATGTTGGATACTACAGGAAAATGATTTGCCTCACTAATACTTGCAGACATGGGCTGAGCAGAAAAACATATTGTGTAAATTCCAAAGTGGGTTGGACAGGGCTATTCCACCGCCCATAACCTTATGGTGATGGATATCCTTTGAACCAGGGCGCGTGTAGTGGGGCAGCCTCCTTTGTACGTATTTTACATAGATTTTAGGGCTGCATTTGATTCAATTCCCAGAAGTCGATTATGGCGGAAATTGGAAGCCATGGGCTGCCCAGTAGGATTATTGTACTATCTGAGATTACTCTGCCAAAATACATCTGTCGTACTCAAACTACATCAGGAAGGGGTGAACGACACAAAAGGACTATCAAAATAAGGGGGTTACGCAGTGATGTTACTGCACCACTTATTTATAATCTATATGTGTACGATATACCAATGGCAATATCTGTAGCTAAAAATTGTCCTCCCAAAATTGGTCGGGCTCCCTGCCCCGTCCTAGCATATGCAGACGATCTGGTAATCTTAGACCATACCATCAGTGGATTACGATGTTCTGCCATAGCTCTATGGGAGTATGTGGATAATAATGGCCTTGCCATTAACCTAGAAAAGACTAAGGTTATGAGGTTTACGAGCAAAAGAACAGCTCATGTTAACCTTTTGGTGGGTAATGAAAAAATGTTGTATGCCCCACAGTATCGCTAGCTAGTAATTGACTTTGAACCCACTGGCGAATATACTTTATGTAAGCAAACTCGCACCATTAGAGCAGCACAGGTGGCGGCCTTGATACATAGCTTCATGTTTAAGCAGGGAGGATTTACTCTATGGGGTACTCGCCAATTGTACATACAAGAGTTTTCCCCTATGATGACATATGTCCTAGAAGCACTTTTGTACTCAGATCTTAAATGGCTTCAGGTCTTCGAGGGGAAGTTTTGACGACGGATCCTGGGGCTCCCACCCTGTATACCTATGGCCTTGATAAAATTGGAGTTAGGGTTGATCTCCCTCAAAGCCATAGTTTTGAATAGGAGGACAGGTCTCTATGTGAAGATGACTAGTTGCACAAAAAATCCACTATTAGTAGCAGCGCACCAGGAAATCTCCAAAAAGTCATCATTCTGTACACTGAATAGTTCTATGATAAAATTCTTGGCTGAAATAGGCTGGACCTGTAGACAAGAGAGCTATTCAGAGGAAGTCCAGAATGCACTGGTGAAACGTATCGAGTTATGGGACTGGTTAGAGAACTACGCACATCTTGATTGATTAAAGAGCTACAAATTTGTGCAATATAGATTATACTCCAACAAGAAGCCTCAGCCTTATTTAAATCTAAGCCCATCTAAAAAGGTTAGGCGATTTATCCTACTACTTAAAATGGAATAGATCCCAACAATGAGTGTTCTAGGGAGGAAAGATAAGATCCCTATGGAATTACAACTCTGCTGCATCTGTAAAGAACAGGACACATTGGAGACAGCAAAACATCTACTAATTTAATGCCACCCAATGGCCAGTACAATCAAATGCTATATCGGTATGTATGTGCATGACTGGGAATCCATTGGGGAAAGGTCTTTCTGGTTACACTGTACCAATACTAATAGTATGTGCCTGCTAACTGCCCTGTATAATATCTGGTTAAAGATTGAAGCCAAGTTGGGCATAGCAATATAAGAAACAGGCAAATTACTTATTAGTTAGTATCCAGGTCCTTGACGTAGATCTCATTTGGGGGAGTACACCTTTAAGTATACCATTAAGATTACCACTAGCTATTGAGTAGAACATAAAATGGAGTATACTAATAAAAAGTGGAAAGGCAATGATTGGATGCTGAATTGCACGGGATCGTGAAAAAGATGAGTTTAATGGCTCTTATGTCAGATCTGTATTGGAGATATTAGAGATATGAGTTCTGAATTGAATGTATTTTATAAGTTAAATATGGGAAATGAAATATGTATGACTTTGATGGTTTTGATTAGGATTTCTCTTGATTTTATAGACATTATGATGTATTGTTTATGTATTTTTCTTTCTTTTCTTTTCTGATTTGTTCTTATCATAATATGTATAAAGTTTCTTATGTAAACTAAATCACATTAAATAAATATTATTATGGCATGCAAAGTGCATGAGGATGAAGACCCACTTCTATACATACAACAGATTCAAGGGAGATGGCATCTTGAGATGTGGGAGCCGTGGGACAAATCAGTGGGGTTATTTTATCATATATCATGTCAAGGATTACCAGACCAAAAGCAGAAGCAGCTTAAGAAACTAGTGGGGATGGAGACTAAACCGTGGCCAGAAATTCATCTAACTATGGTGCACTATTGTAGACTAAGGCAAGAGAACGTGAGAAAAAAGCAGGAAGAGGGGAAACAGGAGGAAGCAAAATTAGTGCAGAAAAAATTATCCAAATATACAATGGAAGGGGCGGTATTAACAAGCGGACAATGAGTATTTACTCTGCATGTACAGAATAGGCGACAGGTTGCAGGGGGAGATTTTGCAGGACGAGGAGATATGAACCAATGGACAAGAGGACAAGGAGGGATGTCTTGTGGAAGAGGGTTGAGACACCGATTCAGCAGAACAAAGGAGGATTTCAAGGAGGACAGCAAAGGCCAATGCGGGGGTCCCATAGTAAGTTGGTTCTGCGGATGACAAGGACACATAGCCCGAGTGTGTAGGGATAGAGGACCAATATACAAAAATGGGGGAATGGAACAACAACCCATGTATCAGACTGAGCAGAATGGACAACACACTCAAGACCACGTATCCGAGCAGATATAAGCACCACAACCGATGCACACACAAGACATGCAAGCACATGCATATGCACTACAACAGATGCATACCCAGGACATGCAACCACGACAATATCAGCCCATGATGCATGCATTTCAGACACAGGGGCACATGCAGCCATCGCAACCAATGCAACGATCACCAATCCAGCAGTACACCATAGCAACAACACATGTGGGCTCCACAATGCAGATGCAGACTCCTGTGCAAAAACGGGGATGGGCGACTGTTACAGGTGGCAATCGATTCACAGGAACGGGGATGTCACTGTACCCACAATATGAAAGCCCACAGACAGACCTGATATGTTCAATCGTATCTGTTACACCTTATTCGAAGGAGGAACCACGTATAGGGGTGACCATAGGTGACAAGACATTTTCCTTTCTTGTGGATATGGGGGCGACTAGAACCTGTATCAGATATCCAATGTCAGGCAATGAATGCACAGGGATTTTCTGGGGTGTTGATTTTTGGTTCCTTTTACTGACAAATTATTGCTTTCTGTAGGGGAGCACCACATGACCATGCCATTGTTATTTTCCAGACTGACATCAGTAAATAGAATGGGTAGGGACATGATGAGCAGAATGAACATGACCATTTCATTAACTGACAAGGGGATAGTGTGGTGGACACCAGGATTTATTACATGAACATGAGTGAACTCAAGCAAACTTGTTGTGGGCAGATGGTACAGAGAGGGGTGCCAATAGACATCGAACTGTTTTCATATGGGGGGCAAGTGGTAATTGTAAGGCTTACAGGGGAGGCTGCTACGAAATACTGAACAAAGCCTTATTTAGGACAGAGATTCCCTTAGACAAGGAGGAAGGAAAGGGTAAATCCAATAGAAATGGAGGTTGCCATAGAAAGAAACAAGATGATGATATTGCATGGGACACACGACACAGGATGATCATGGAGGACAGTGATTGCAGTAGAGGAAGGATACAGACTGACTGACATGACAGATGAACTATTTCAAGACGGTTGATCAGACAACAAATTGGTATTTGACATTAGTATTACACATTGGGTGGAAATATACTATAGAGAAGAGCTACACAGAATGGCAGTGTTGCGTAAGCAACCTCCACCATTTCTCGAAGAAGACTTAGGGCAGGTTCCCAGTGTCTTATGGACCACTCGTCCCCATGACGTGGGTCTGTTAAAAGGAATTGGGGCAGTAAAGATAAAGCTCAAACCAGGAGCTATCCTATCAAGGGCAAGACAGTATCCCATATCAAGGAGCAGATGAAGGCATTTATGAGACAATCGCCACATTGTTGAATCAGGGGATATTAGTACCATCAGAATCGCATTGTATAACTGCTGTGTACTCTGTGAAGAAGGCGACGGAGGGGGGGTCTTGGCATTTTATCCAGGACTTGCACCTTTTGAACCAGATAGTAGAGGCAGAACTTCCATAGTTCCAAATCCAGCAACAATTCTGTGCAGCATCCAAATGGAAGTGTCCTGGCCACGGGCCCCAGAACACAAAAACCACACCATCTAGTGACGGGGGCAATGGGTCACTTGACTCACTTATGTCCCTTTGGGACTCATAAACACATGGGTCCTGGCTCTCCTGGAACACATACTGCGCTCACTATAGACACATTAGGCTCTCCTGGAACTGCAAACCTCTCAGATAGCAACGTCTTCCACGCTTGTACATCGTCCTCCAGTCCAAACTGCCAGACTACTTTGTAAAGGTAACACTCGTGCCTTTAACTGTTCTTGTTAACAATTCCCTTCTGGAAGTCTACTCACCCATTCTTTGTGTATCCTGCAGAACAACTCTCCCGTTCCAGTGGCCTGCTCATCTCCTTCTCATCAGTATGCTCGCAGATCAAGTCTCAAACATCCAAGGGTTTTCTTCCCCAGAGGGGTTCCCTGTAAGCCCAACTCTCTTCTGGCACATTCACACCAAGAGAGAGTAGGGTAACCAGGAGAATTCTCATTACTTCTTACTGCCACCTCTGATCCACATTAGTGAGATTGTTGCATCTACCATGCGTGCCGAATCAATACTGAAAGTTGCATTACACATACAGGGACAGCAGTGATGACATTAAAAAAAGACGGTATAGCAGAAACGACAGTAAGCACGAGATTGCTTTCACATTTTTCAGTGCAGGCAGCAGAATTAGTAGCACTCATGATAGCATTAGAAGCACGCAAAGGGCAGGAGATTACAGTGTATTGCGGCTCAGCATACGTGACATCTACAGTACACTCTAGACTGTCACGATGGCTGAGGAGGGGCTTCTGACGTGCTGATGGCAACCAGTACAGCACACCCTCCTATTGGGCAGACTCATAGAGGTGCTTCAGCTCCCAGCAGCCATAGCGGTCATAAAGTGCCAGGCCCACACGAGGGGGGAGGACACAGTCTCCCAGGTGTGAGAAACCAGAAGGTGTCTCACTCACTAGTCCCCGGGGATCTGTCATCCATGTGGCTAGGACACGGCATCACTTTTGGATCCAGTTCCTGGGGGTGGACCAGTGAGGGAGGATCACCTGGGTGAGGGGTCTCCGGGGAGGATACGTAGGAACTCTACCCCCCCTTTTCCTACATGAACACATTCACATGGATCGCTTGCTCTGTGAGAAAACAGACTTAACACCTGAGCAGTATGCCTGGCGTCCCCCAATACAATAGTTAGGCATGGTGAGGTATTTACTGACTGACACTCACACCTGACTCCCATTAAGCTTCCCCACATGGACAAAAGGAGGAGCATGAAAGCACACTCTGAGTGAGGCAAAGTACACAAGGAAACAGCAGTTTTGAGATGGCAGCTGAATGAGGGATGAAAGACAGTGAACTACGAGGGGTTTGCAAGGAAGGAAATTCCCTTGACCTTTCTGTAAAGGAACTGTTATGTTCAAGAGATCCCGAGATTGGACAGCTTAAGTCCGAAAAATCCTGCATTGTGTGTCGGAGGTACCTGCGCTCCTCCTACATGACTAATCGAGTCGGGAGAACCAGCAGCCGCCGTGGCACCATCCTTAGCTCCAAGAACAAAGTAGCGACAGAGAATTCAATACAGCCTGTGAGTTGGGGAGATCGATACAAGACCGGTCTGCATTGAAGCTAAGGTGGCAAGCAGCAACATTGTATACCAAATGCTGGAACGGACATTTTTAAAGCGCGTGTGATGAAAGACGCAAGTAAAGTTGAACTGCTGATGAATGTTTGAACTTTGAAAGGATACGATATCATTGGCAGAGTAGTCCGGCACCGCGTCCATGCTCAATCAAAGGTCTCTTTAAGGTATCTAGCCGAGAGGTGGCAAAAGTGAAAGTAAAGAATTGTAAAGAGAAAGATTTTGTGAATCAAAGTGGTCCTGCTGCGGGTGCAAGCAAAATCTTGCGCACAATTGAAAGTCTTTGATTTTTTGATATAGAAAAGGAAAGATTGGAAATTGAGCTAAAATGGTCCAAGCCCGATCTTGTATTTGTATTTTGTATTTGTAACACGCATATCCAAGTGGAACCAAGCAAATAAATTGCATCTGGAGCAGGTGGAGTAAAAGATAGGAACCAGAGAGCCAGTATTATCTGCAAAATTATTCAAAAAGATGAGTTTTCCATTTTTTTCTGAATTCAAAAAGAGACTTGATTTTCCGAAGGTCAGAAGGAAAGGAGGTCCATGCTCTTGGACCTGCACAAGCAAAACGTCTGTCACCCCAGGTCACAGATCTTGAAGGAGAAACCACCAGTAGGTACTGTTCCGAGGATCGAAGACAACGGGCTGGATGTCAGGCACAGAATTTAGACACAAGATACCTCAGAGCAATCGCATGGAGGCATTTAAACGTCAAACAGAGGGTCTTCAACAACACCCTCTGTTGTACCGGTAACCAATGAAGGTTCCTCCGGTATTGGGAGATTTATCCATGGCGTGACAATGAGAAAACCAACCTGACGGCCGAGTTTTGCGCAACCTGCAAGCGATGAATTTGAGTTTTTAGGATTCCCATTAGGAGGGCTTTGCAGTAATCTAGCCTGGAGTTAATCAGTGCACTGACAACCAAGGGGCGATCTTTGTGTGAGATCAGCAGTAAAAGAGGTTTAACAATTTTAGGTAATAGTATAGAGATTTTACCAGATTGTTTATCTGCATATTGCAGCCTAGATTGGGCTGCCAGATGCACCCAAGGTTCTTAACCTTGGTTGAAAATGATATGGGGACCTCAAAGATTTCTGGGCAAGGTATATATTGCAGGGTTTTAGCCAGTTTTGTCTTCGGTCCGAACAGAATGATCTCTGTTTTGCTTGGGTTTAACTGGAGCTTGTTAGCCACCATCCAGCTCTTTATTTTACTGGCGCAGGCTAACACTCTTTTAATTGCTTCCATGGGTTCTTTTAGCCAAACATAAATCTGTGTATCATCGGCGTATGAGTGATAGTGTAGGCCGAACTCTGCAAGAATTTCCAGCAAGAGGCAAATATAAATGTTAAATAACAGTGACGACAGGAAGGAACCCTGGGGCACTTTGCATTTAACTGGCAAGGAATCTGAGATAAAAGTCCCCAATTTGACTTGCTGGGTTCGATTATTTAGAAAGGATGTGAACTGTTGCAGTGCCTCATTAGATACCTCGGCCACTACAGAGAGTCTAGAGTAAGGATCTCAAAGTTGACTGTATCAAAGGCTGCTGAGAGATCCAGCATAACTAGCATGCTGATTTCACCCTTATTAGCAGCCTTTAAGATGTCGTTCCAGACTGACAGGAGAGCCGTCTCAGTCCTGTGTCCGGGCGTAAATCTGGATTTGTACAAATCCAATGTCCCCCGATTTTCCAGGAATTCTTATAGTTGCACTGTAACAATTGTTTCCAGGATTTTAGATAACCAAGAGAGGCCTGCAATAGGGCGATGATTAGCAAATACCTTACGATCCAGTGTATTTTTCTTTAATACGGGTGTAAGGTAAGACTTTTTCAGCTCCATAGGGAAGAGCCTGTGCATTAGGGAGGCATTTATAACCACTAACACTGGTGAACCAAGAGCTGCCATGTGTCTTTTAGCTAAATAAGCGGGGATAGGGTTATAGTTATGATTGGTAGGTTTTAACTTGGACATGAGGTTAGAAATCATCTCCAAACCCACCGGTTTAAACCTGAACCTAGTAGAAATCGGACTTTCCTTAGCCACCATTGAGGGGAATCAATTAAGAACATTGTGTTAAAGTGGGTCTGAGCCCGGTGGAGGGGAACCCAGGGTGAACAGTAAATTACTAGAGAAATTGTGCATGTGAAAATCCTGAGAGAAGTGGGTCTGAGCGCGACGGAGGGGGACCTGGGGTTAACAGCAAATCATCTGAAAAATTGTGCATGTGAAATCCTGAGAAGAAAGGAACTTTGATGTTTGTTTGTCACATCAGGCCCTCTGAAATAAGAGACTTTGGCACAGATGGCCCTGATGCTGAGGTTTTGAACTGCATCCTTGTGACAGAGAAGCCAGAGTGTGTGCTAAGCTCGAGTGTTTCGCCTTGTCCTATGCTATAAACGTAGGGAAGGGCAGCCAACAGCTCAAATATCCTGACATATCATTTCTTGAACACTTTTCTTTTGCATTACATTGTTTCCCACACTATTTATATTTAGAAGTAATGACTGGCAATAGTTTTATTAGTATAGGCCCTTTTATTTTGACAAGACTCCACTAGGACTGCGTTATTATTATTTGATGTTTGTAGCTTTAGATTCAGGATTAGATAGGCATTTTACCAACCCATTTGAAAGTTAAATAAACACCCTTGAACTGTGATCGCTTGTGTCTGTGTTACTGTTTGTTACCATGCGTTCCTTACATGTGGCAACGAAGCAGCGGGCGCAGAAGCAAAGCGCAGCAGCATATTTTTCAGGAATAAATGACTTTGATACTCCATCGAACACAGGCATTCGTGTGCGCAACATGATTTTATAGGAGGAGTACAACACATTACCAGCTATGCAAATAATAGAACTTCAGGGGAGGGCTCCGGCAAAAAAAACAGTTGAGGATGAGAAGAGGATGTTCAATATCTCCCACTGATGCCTTGTGGGAACAGGAAAGCACAGTCAAACCCACATTCCCAATAGCATTATTTCAGACTGCACTCACACAATTGCATTACCCTACCCACATGAGTAAGGAGGTACTTGTTGCACACATAGTGGAAGAGGGGTTCTGTCCGAATATGGCAAAGCATATAGCCGCATTTACAAAGAACTGTGTAACGTGCAAAATATTTGCTGCTGGGCATTCTTTACATGCAGTGAGAGGAGCCATACCACGCCTGACTGGTCCCTTCTAACATCTCGCTATAGATTACGTGGAAATGATCCAGGTGGGCCATGGCTACCGCTACATGATAGTGGTCGTATGCCCATTTTCCTGATGGATCGAACTGGTCCCGGCTCACACCCGATACCCTTAGGGCTGCAAAATTCCTTGTCAGAGAAGTAGTCTCACGATGGGGCGTGTGTGAGGTTCTGCGATCGGACAATGGACCTCATTTTGTAAATGAGACTTTTGAACATATCACAACCCTACTGGGGATACAGCACACATTTTACTGTGCTTATTACCCGCAAGCGAACATGGTGTGTGAGCGCCTGAATGACCTGCGCAAAGAGGAAATAGCAAAAATAAAAACAAGTTAGAAAAAAGGATGGCTCCACTGTCTACCCTTAGCTCTGTCTGTATTGCGCAATCAGCCTGGATCCATCCACCATTTAACGGCCCACGAGGTGGTAACAGGACAACGCATGTGACTTCCCCTGGCTCCTCCCACCAGAGAATTTCCAGATGCAAGGGCCACTTCCAAATTTTGTGGTGATGAAATGTATGAATATGTGGCTTCTTTGATGGCTAGTGCGTCTTTTGTTTCTCGTCAACTGCAGGTGCAGGGGGAGAGGCCTAAGAAAAGTGAAGACGACAGCAGCAGTGACAGAACCAAAAGGCTTTTAAAGAACCATTGTTGTATCCAGTGGTCACTGTTTTGCTCCGTAGTTTTGTGTGTCCATGGGTTAAACCTTGTTTCGATGAACCCTTTATTGTCGAAAAGGCAATGGACAGAACAGCAAAACTGCAAGGGAAGACAGTTTGGAACTATATTGGAAATGTCAAGCCCTGCTAATGTGAGGCCTTTTCCCGACTAAAATAAGATGATTTGACGCATGAAGAAGATAAAAGCAAAGAAGAAGAATTGAAGCAGCGATGCACAGATCCAGGGTGAGAAAGTTGGATAAAAGTAATACACACACATAAGAGAGCTACACTGTTCTTTCCTTACAAACAGCATTCATTGAGAAAGTAAAAGGACTACTTTTCCATATAATATTTCATCGACACAGTTTGTCTCAGCAGTGCTTTGTCAATTTTGTGATATGAAAGGAGTCAGAGCGAATGATACCTCCAAGACTGTTTTTTCAAGCATTCCTATTATATTTAGCACACACTTATCCATAATTGACAAGTAGAGACCTATTCAATATCAATCTATTTGGAAATCCGAGAAGACGTATAGTGTGGGAACGATTGTTTTATGTAGCACTTGCCCAGTATTACTGGCGTAGGGTTTGAATTAACACACACTACCACAATAACAACGTATTTATGAGGCTTGGCAGCATCAACCAATAGACACCCAGAGCATCGCAGGCAACGAAATGGGGAACGTGATACGAACTGTCATGATAATGTTCTGTGCTTTCTGCTGTTTCTACATTCCTTGTTTTAAGAAGATTGTTATTTACATATGCACAAGCTTCGACCCCTACTAACGTAACCCTAGTCCATGCTGTCACGGAAGCCATGTTAGCACTGCTAAAAAAGTAATAAGAGTTAGGCGCAGTGCAGAGGTAGATTTCAATCCGGTAAATTCCTATATGACTAACGTGGCCCATATATCGAATAACATGTGGTATAGCCACATGGCTAAGGTGAGGAAACAAACAACCAACAAGAGCTTTTATGTCTGCTCTCTCATCCCCTATGCCATTAGTGCTTCCAAGACGTCTGTGGCAACTGAAATCACAGCAGCGAGAGCACAATGCCTCATGTGCCTATCGCTTTGCACTACAAGAGGACGATTTCAATGGAAGCGAGCAACACTAAGGTGGATGTCCAAGAAAATGTTCCCATACAAAGATAACTACATAAAGCCTCAGGAAATGTTAGATGATTATTGGAATACAGATAAAAGCATAGAATATATTACAGAAGCTCAGCGCAAGGTGCAAAACAGTGACACAAAAGGAGTTACAGTGTCCCAGGACAGGACACCAAGAGGACAGGACACCAAGAGAAAGGAGGAATGCCAGGATGTTGGGAAAGACCGCAACTGTTGGTGTATGGACAAGTATACACCTCAGAAGGATGGAAAGAGGGAGTAGTTGGGAGTAAAGCACATGCCATCCTAATGGTTCCAGTGGAAATAGTACAGCAAGAAAATGACCAGTGCCTCAAGAAATGGGAAGCAAGCACCAAATTGCTCACATAAGTAGAAAACAAAGCCAGACCCATGTCCATCATACCGCTCAACGGAGCTGGTGTATGTTTCCAGAATGATGGAGAAGTAGAGGTTGGGGAGAATGAAGGATGCAAACAAATTTCAAAGATACTAGGCATGAAAGTAGTTACAGCAGTGTTTATGGATCACTACTGGGCCTGTGGGTCGAAAGCATACCTGCAGCTGCCACCCAACTGGGGAGCAATATACTCACTCATGCATCTAAATACCCCAGCATTGGTAGTGCCTGAGACAAAATAGAAGCGTTCCCTAAGATAAACTACAGAAAAAGAAGGAAGAGGTATGCAGAGTTGATGAGAATGACGAGAGGGAACTATGCTTAATCAGATATGGAAAAGGCATTAGATGCAATACCACCAGAGCACAGGTTGTTCAGCAGGACTGAGTTTTTTTTTGCATCTATTGTCCCAGCAATACAGACAAGCACGAATACCAAGTGGCTCCATATTACCCATTGGGAGCTAATGCAGACAATAAACTCAACCGTCAAGGGATTCAATGCCATCAAGGAAGAGCTGTGAGCGGTGAGGCTGATGGCCCTCCAGAACAGATCTGTTCTGGATCTCCTCACGGCCATGGAAGGAGGCATTTTTGCCAAGATAGGGTCAACTTGCTGTACATTCGTTCCTGCCAATGATGAAGATAATGGGACACTGACGGAGGCCATCACCAAGCTCTCTGAACTGCATACGAAGATTGAGGTAGAAGCGAATAATAGTGGAAAGGATGAAGGTTGACTGTCATACATATTTTCATGGATGCCAGCATGGATGGAAGATGGGCTGAAGGTGCTGGCAGGAGCATTACTACTAGTGTTGATAGCACTTTGTGCCATAAGGATAATAATAGCACAATGCAGAAAAACAACTCAGAAGACTTTAGGGATGAAGGTGATTGACATAAAGACAGAAGAGGGTAAGGAGACGAAAGCACAAAATGCATTACTGACCCAACTGATGCAGTGCCCTCTGTTCCTGACTGGAGCAATGTTCGAGTATGCTTATAATACACGCAACTATTGGGGGAAGTAGGGTTGGGGCAGCCCTGACGCAGACTGCAGTTATATCACCTGGAGCCTGGATGGACATGCCAAGTACTATGGACACCACAAAGGAATAACAAAGGTGTGGCTCGTAAAACTGCAGATGAACAGGGAGAGTTGTTTAAGTAGTATTGTCGATTCATCGACCAGAGGGGGGGATTGTAGACGAGGGGCCAAATCTGACCCTCATGCTCACTGCACGACTCTCTACACAAAGACAAATAAACGATAGATGTGCCTAGCTCTTAGGCCTATCACGCAAGTCATCGATGTATTGCAGGTGTGAAAAATAGTATTCTCTTAGACAACCATTCAGACAGTACCTAATTGATGATTTGGACGATATGGAATTAACATTGATTGATCAGGTCAACTGACTGGAGAACTAGAAACCAATGATGTCATCACTGACATCACGACATAGCTGCGCTTATACATGAAGTACATATCCATCCATTCATGAAGCTACACAAAGCTGCACTAGTTTATTGCATATAGGCACAAAGCACATGCTTATGATCCACTCAGGCAAAGGACAAACACATGTACATATTTCTATATTGATACCTTTCATCAATGCCAAAACTGCAAGATGCAGAAGAATTTGTATATATAGCTTGCATATGCTTAAACTGCCACTAACATGGAGAAGCCATAAGGGACATTATAGAAGTTATAGGCTAACAGACCCAGCAAGAAAGGAGACAAGTTCGAGAAACACAGACAAGCTGACATGCTTGCCGCAGCTTGAGGCGAGTAGAAGTAGGACACACAGCCAAGGACAAAGAGGAAGCAGATAAATTCCAGCTCCCAAGCTAGTGAGCCACCTGCAGACATTTAAGCTAAAATCTCATAATTACAGCCAGGAGGGAACCTGTGTTTGTAACGTCACACCAGAATAAAACCGTGTGGCACATGCTTAGAAGCTGAGAGCTCTGGGTGAACTTTTCTGGTGTAATCCCTGTTTGGTTGTTTGCTAATAAACAACAGTAACTTTGCCCTATAGCTGAGCCCTCCGTTCTTGTGGCTGGGAGTTTTCTAATGCATCCAGTGTACTCTACCTTTATCTGGGGTGACTACTAGAGGAGCCCAGCCATGCTATACAGGTCCGCCCTCATTGTCAGTGTGACCAGCGCTGGTAAAGGTGAACCCGTCAGCGCCATGCCCCAACCATTTCCCACAGCGCTGCCATTGCAGGCTGCTGACAGTCTGCTGGGACGAAAGGGCAGGAGCCCATGTAATTGGCCTGCAGCTCGAGCAAGGAGCATCAAAAGGGGCGCTCCAGTCATCGCGCCCAGCCATTCCTGATGCTGGCTGGAAGCAGCAGCACTGTAGGAGGTACATGCCTGCTTCAGCATAATCCAAGGTTGTCTGCTGGTGGCACTGCAGACACAGGGCCTGTGGCCTTTGCCCTGTGGCCCACTCTGCATCCAAGCACCTGTCCTGTGCTGACTTTCTCTGGTGTCCTACACGTGCTTTCACCAGGAAGATTTGCTTGTTGAAGTAAGCGGTGGGGTGACCCCTCATTACAGTTGCTACAGCCCCTGACACTACTGTCAGAGGATGGCATACCTGCGACTGTGTCGGCACGTTCATCAGGCATGTTCCAAATGGCCATGGGGGAGTCTGTGCCGTGACAGTTGCCCAATGCTTTCGATCTGTAAGACACCAGCAATTTGGGCCCAAGGTGGGTCCGATGGGCCATGGACTTCAAAGTTTACATTGGTGCAATGGGCCTTATGGACGATGATAGAAAAAAAAGAGGCTGACATTAGTGGTGCGTGCCCCCGTACATGACATTCTCTATGAACGAGTGGCTGAGGAGAAGGCTACATTCAAAAAGATCCAGGAAGCTCTAGCCACATATTTCTGACTGCATAACAATGTAGACTATGAGAGACACATCTTCCATACGACCAGGCAAGAGAGGGGGGAAATGCTGGACAACTTTGTCATGTGCCTCCACATAAGACATTGCGCATCCCTCTGATACTCTAATGAGGAAGTGCTCCGCTCCCAGGTCATTGTGTGCCGCGTGTCCCCCGAGTTCCAAAAGAAACTACATCAGAAACAGAGGTCTCTGGATTAGATTTTGGCCATGGCCAGAACTGACGCAGCCATTTCACAACAGGTCGTCAACATGGGCAAGGCAACCTTATCCACGACGCCTTAAGACCACAAATCTATCATGAAACTAACACAAACCACTCAGTAGGGAGTTAAAGCGTCCATAAAATCATGCTTCAGATTTGGATACAAATTTCCCCACAAGGGCATGTGCCCGGCAATGAGACAGAAATTGCGTGGCATGCAGAGGTGACGACCACATCTGAGCGTATGTCAAAATGCGCCCCTGGCGCTGCCACAGAGTGGCTCCCCGAGGAGTAACGTGACAAAAATACTGCACAGATGCCAGAAAGCCAGGCCGAGAATACAGGAAACACCGCCCAGAGAGTGAAGGTGATAAATACCAATCACAACGATCATACAGGTCCCCAGACAAAAGAGGGTCCTACCGCTCCCGCTGTAATGTTCGATACGTAGAGGTACGATCCCACTCAGGGAGTGAATCCTCCTCCTCCCCGGGTTAACACCGGAAAAAGGGATACATGTGGGCACTAGGCAATGCAGTGGCGAAAGAGCACAGCCCCACACTGATCTTACAGGTCCATAGTACGCCGACTAAATTTCTCATTGACACTGACGCTACAGTCAACGTGATGAGCGAGGATGCCTACAACCTCCTTCCCCATATGCCGAAGCTGAAGCCATTGTCCATTGACATATACCTATATGGGTCCAACAGACCCCTACTGAGTAAAGACATGTTTACAAAGTTGTGTGCCTACAAGTCGCACACAGTATGCATACAGCTACACGTGCTGTCCACAGAGGCCCACAGTGGGTGGTATTTTGAGCTTCCGAACGGTGGTCGACATTGGACTAGTTCACATCTTATACCAGTTGATGGCACTCAAATACTTGGGCCAAGATGGCGATGTGGTGAAGACATTCACCAATCTTTTGAAGGGTTTGGGCAAGCTGTGCAACTGCAAAGTGCAGCTGCACATCAAGCCCTCAATTAAGCCAGTCACTCAACATTACAGAGGGATCCCCTTTAAAATATAAGAACAAGTAGAGGAAGAGACTGCTAGATCTAAATATCATTGAACCCGCAGTCTAGCCCACTCTATGAGTATCACCAATGGTGCCTGTCCCAAAATAATCGGCAGAGGGGTAAATGAGGCTCTGTGTGATCATCTGTCAGCCAAATGAGGCAATTCAGCGAGAACAACACCAAGCACCACAGATTATGGACATGATCCATTGATTTAATAGGGCAACAGTAGTCTCTAAATTAGACCTCAACAAGGGTTACCATCAGCTAGAACTCGTCCAGGAGTCATGCTATATCACCACGTTCATGACCCATATGGTTTTATATCGCTATAAGAGGCCACATTTCGGAACATCCTCTGAAGCAGAGATATTCCAGGAAGAAATTCATCAGGTCATCAAACATCTCCCCAACTGCCTCAATTATAGCGATGACATTCTTTTCTTTGGCAAGTCCCCACAAGACCATGACAATACCCTGCATCAGGTTTGCCTGGCCTTAGAGGCAGCCCAAGCTACACTGAATAAAGACAAATGTGAGTTCCGGAAGAAGACACTAACATTCTTTGGCCATATCTTTTCAGAACAAGGTATGCACCCAAATCCAGACAAAGTAGCTGCGTTAACTGACGCCTCTCGTCCAACAAACGTAACTGACTTGAGATCCTTCCTTGGGCTAGCCAGTTACTGCTTGTGATACCTGCAAAGCTATTCCACAGTGATTGCACCACTCAGGGAACTCACAAAGGGAAAGCAGACTCCCAAGTGCCGGTCCACACGGGCCAGCATTACTTCGGCCACAGACATGGTCTATTTTAACTCGACCAAGGAGACAGAGGTAACAGTCGATACCAGTCCAGTGGGTCTGAGTGTGTCAGGAATAAGAGCACTAAGAGGCATGAAAGGCACGCATTGCCCGCCAAGACACCGTCCAGAAATAAGCTGCCAGTCAGTTCCCAAACTCGGGGAGCTGCGAGCACAGCCCATATACATGCCATTCATGTCCTGATGGAGGCTGCCCTGGAGACGGCTTACACTGTTCCTGGCTCGTTGCCAAAGCAGCAAGAGAAACATGCCTCTCTGCCTTTGTGACTTACGGTCACATGTTTCTAAGTAAATAAAGACCGCTTCCAACTTCGATCTGCGCTTCTAATTGAAGTTGTTTTGCTTCTTCATTACGTTGACCTGTTTGATTCCTTGTCTTCTCTGCTCATTGACCTCGGCTATGTTGTTTAAGGACTTCTTTTGTCTCATCCTTTCTGCCTCCTGATTCGTATCCTGATTGACCCAGCTTTCCTCCTGGACTTTGTCTGTTTTGCACTCTGTACTATGCCGCCCGCACCGTTGCCAGGACCTCACCTGCTTTCCGGACTGCCTTGAATTACGCTTTGTACCTTGTCTGCTCCAGTAGCCACCCGGCTACACCTTGCTTCACGGACTGCCTGCCTTTCTGATTACCGCTTCACGAACTCTCAAGACTTCATGTGAACTTTCCACGGCATCATTGTTCCCAGCACTCGGATTAGAGACGCTTTGCTGACTAGTACTGGTAGATGTCTGTGTGCCGTCGGGAAAAGGGAATTGCTGGATCGTGGACACTGGTCAACCTTAGGCATCCTCGTGCCATCGGGGTAGGCTGTGGAAACATTGTGGACCTCCAGGACTGCTCAATTCCTGTTCCTTCACTGTTAAGTGACTTCTGAATATTTGGGAATTACATTGGTATTACATTAGTTGCACATCAGTAAATATAGCAGGGGTTTATTGGTTCCGGGCTGTACTTCCCACGTCGGACTCGATACCGGGGCACCTTACCATCTGATCCACCTCACCCAGCATCCTCCAGGGGTCATTACTTCCATTCTGAGGTGGATTAGCTACTGTTTCGGTTGTTGGGGTTACGTATTGTCTTCAGAAAGCACACTCATTTATTGTTTGCTTCCCCAACAGGTGTATTGTGGGTCTGTGTCCTGCCTTATGACTGTTTGACCCCTCTGTCTGTTCTTACATCCGCAGCGGAGGGTTACAACACTGGGAAGGACTTGTCAGCTACTAGTCTCCTTACCTCCTGATCAGTAGCTCACTCCGTAAGGTGACACTGCAGTGGAGTCGAGCCTAACTGGGTGTCATCTTAGCCCAGTTTCACAAAAAGACTCCACACATTCACCACATCATGTCGTATGCGAGCCACAGACTGTCAGCTACAGACAGATATACTCCCAGCAAGTGGAGAGTCTGGCGGTGGTCTGGGCCTGTGGGTACTTCCACCTGTTCCTTTATGGAAAAGCCTTCATGATTGTTACGGACCATCAGGCACTCCTCACCATCTATGGCAACCTGAAAGTAAGGATGCCTCCGTGCACGTGGAGGCTCTGTCTCCAGCATTACAAATTCACATTCTGCCACAGGCCAGGGAAGGACAGGAATCTGGCAGACTATCTGTCACACCATCCCGCTAATACCTCCCGGCTGGAACACTTGATAGCTGAAGCCTATCTGCACTATGTCATCCACCAAATGAAGCCTTTCCTGGTGGCATGGCAAAGTCTCCTGCAAGAATCGGCGGTGTGCCCGGCACTGGCCATCATCATGCACTGCCTTGCAATGGGGAAGATGAAGTCTGCGAGAGACCTGGCGGGACATCTTGACAACTCTGGCGAGGAAGACATCAGGAGCCTCGTCCTGATACAAGACGAACTTCAGGCCACAGAGGTTTATGGTTGGGTGAATAACACTAGTCCATGCGTTCTCCCCCTTGATTTTTGTTTTTGTTCTTTTTATTCCTTATTCCTCTTTTTCCTTTTTCCCGAGTTGTCCACATTATGTTATGGTCAGTGGCTGCATGTCTACATAAGGGCCAACATCCACCTGTTGGCCGGTTTGTTTGGGATAAAAATAGTGGGTTTCTATGTAGACCTCTGCGCATATGTTTATACGTTATTCGTATAGTTCATTCTTGCAATGCTTAGCTACTGCACACTGTTTAGTGAGTGATAGGTAAATGATTTCAATTCAAACATTTGCAATTTTATACACATTAGTGAAAATTTTATTGACTTTCTGCCAACTGTATACAACTTTATACATTAGTGAAATAGCTTAGTGCTGTTATATACAGTGTTTTGCATTGTTGAGAATTGTGTTAACTTTAAGCCAACATCACTCCGCTAGGAGGCATGTGCATCTGTTTCGCTCTTTCCTGGGCTTTCTCAAGGCACTAATAATGTCTTCTAGTGTATTCAGTGTGGTTCAGAATATATAAATTCATGAAGGAACGTATTTCTGCCAAAGCAGCCCAAGTAAACGAAAGGCACCAGAAGCAGTCCTGCACAACGGGACAGTATCATCAAATATAACAAGAACCCAGGACAGTGGAAAACACTCACCGGAGCAAGGACTACAGAAATGTGTTCCTTCATGAATTGTGTAAAAGAATATTGTTAATGGATCGTTATTTAAAATCAATTTTCTGCACTGTACTAAAATGAATGAAATTTATATATTCTGAAGCACATTGAATACACTAGAAGAAATTATTAGTGCCTTGAGAAATCCCAGGATAGGGCGAAACAGATGTTCAGGCCACAGAGGACCACATACTGATGAAAGGTAACAAGGTAGTGCTACCCACATTCATCGACCTGGTTCACGAAGGTCACCGGGGGGGTGGTCTCCACCAAGAAGCTCCTGTGACAGAAGGTATGGTTCCCGGTATTATACTGCATGTTTGCATAGTCACTCCGGAACTGCTCGACATGTGTTGTGCTGGGCCCCAACTCCCACCCTCATCCTCTACAGATGTCTCTGTTGCCGAGTGTCATATGGGAGGAGCTAGCATTTGGTTTCTTTGGCCAAGTCAGGGACGGCTCCTATGTCCTAGTGGTCATGGATGAATATTCAAGGTTCCCGGAACTGGAACTGGTACCATCCACGGCACTTACCTCTGTGATACTGGCGTTGCACTACATTCTCACAGCATACGGAATCCCCAAGACGATCAAGTCCAATAATGGTCCCCTGTTCACGAGTGTGGATTTTTTTCGCACAGTACATGGGGTTCAAGCGCAGGAAGATCATGCCACTTTGGCCCCAGGCCACGTTATGGTAGAACGCTTCATGGGAAACATCAAACGGGCATTACAAGTTGCCCATGTGACATGCACACCATTTGAACAAACACTATACCAGTTACTGAGGGACTACCGACACACACCCCATAGTAACACCGGTGTGTGCCTGGCTGACCTCATGTTCGGCTGAAGGATCAGAACCCGCATCCCACAAGGTACAGGTCTGGACATACGGTAGGTCGCAGATCTGCAAATCCGGGAAAAGGATAAAAAGGAAAAAAGGAAAATGAAAAAGGCAGCTGATGCCAAGATTAGGGCGAGAGAGGACTCATGTGCTGAGGGTGACAGAGTGTTTGTGCCCCAGACAGAACGCAGGAAGGAAGATCCCCCATTTCCCTTGGGTGTCCTGACTGTTACTCATGTGAAAGGTACCATGGTCAGGGAAGAGAACAGAGTGGGTATGACTATCACGAGAAATGCATCTCGCTTCAATGCATGTGTAGAGGAGCCGGATACGTGGAACGCCTGTGGGTTCCTCGAAGTCGTGGGATGCCCTTGTGGGTTCCCCGAAGTCGTGGGACTCAGAGGGGTTTTACCAAAGTGACAGTGAGGCGTTGGATGAAGAGTGGGAGACACAGGAGCCCCCATCTCTGAGAAGGAGCCCCCTGCTGCAGGCTGGGGGCGGCCCACCAGGGCCAAGATGAAACCCTTAAGACTAATTTAAGAGATGGGTTAAACTATAGTGAATGATGGTTTAAGAAGTGGGATGCGTCATGTTGGCACACCATTTGTTAGCCTTGTCATGCAGAGGCACCCTGGGTGTCAAAGGGAAAATGATAACCCGGACGAGAAGTCCGGAAGTTGGGAAGTTAGTAATAACATGTTGGAGTAGAAGCACCTCAATGTGTGGTCCTCTGTCATTTGGGGTGGGCCCGCGCAGCATTGTATCTGTGGTGTTGGAGGCATCAGATCTGAGCCGCCTGCCGGGTTTACAGCTACCCATTCAGCGCACTACAAAACTATACTATCATAACATAACAAAACAAAAATATACAGATGCACATCCCCATCCACACAATACTGAAAACAACACACCACAGTATGTGTTGAACAGAAACAGTGCCAAATCCACCCACAGAGACGCCCCAGAGCGCACACTCGGGAACACACACACGCATACACACACGCATACACGTGTTACCTACCTTGTGGGGGCTGTGGGAACTAACCTTTCCCAATGTTTTAAAAATGGGCTAATAGCAGAACTATGTTCAGAAAAAATTCATAATACAGGATCCAACTTCATATTTGCAAAAATGCTTATTTTTACTCAAGTGTACGCAGGGATGTCATTTCACCAAAATGCCAGGAATAGCGGAAGTGACATCACACAACCATTGACCTCTGATGACATCAAAGGAAGTGATGTCATCTGACCCCACCCTGAAGTGACATCACAGGAAGTGATGGAACACAACCTTTCACCCCTTGACAAAACAGGAAGTGGCATGACATAGCATTGTTTCTAAGTACAGTATGAAAAATATGGTTATGGTATGGTATAACTGTAAAGTGATATACATTGCATACAAGAATGGATCATCATATGTATCGTTAATATCAGTGCGTATAGGCCCATACTACCAAATTACTGTGAATGCAAGCAGACATCCAAGGCCAAATGATAATGATCTGTTATTATATAGCACTTATGATTAAGAGCTTCATATAGAACACATTTTACCCAACCTGTGTTGGTACCCATTTATCAACCTCATTAGGGAGAAAGGCTGAGTTGACCTTGCCTGGGAGTCGAACCTGCAACCGGCAGATCACACACACATTGTAGCAGCGAGTGCTCTACCCACTGAGCTATCTCCCGGACCCCTGGCGACACATAAATGACGTCCCTGCATGTTACGGTACCATCTGTGTGGGGACTTGAATGTGTGTTACCATCCTTGTGGGACTTACTTCATTATTCTTATTTGGGATGGAATGCAACATAATTAAATGGAGAAATGCTTACTTTATGCTATGATATGATATGATATGGCATTTGTAACGCGCCTATACACAAGCGTTTCAAGTGTTTCAAGGCGCGACGAGGCAGGCAGGGAGAAACGGGGGAAGACAGACAACGATCCTACTACGCCAGGTGTCATTCAGATCGCGCAAGTGCAGGGGAAGGGGGAAGGGAGAAAGCGCAAGGGGAGGGGAGGGGGCAAGTGCAATACAAGGTAAGTATATATAATAAAATGAATAGGGCCAGCTGGTGGCAAGTGCAAGGTAAGTGCAGACAATTGCTGGGAACGGGGGCTGTAGGGATACAGAGACAGTCCCGCAGTGCAGGGGTTGCCAGCGAGGCAGTGCAAGTGCAGAGTGGCTGGGCCCAGGACCGAGGTCGGCGAGAGTGGCCCAGTTGCAGATTCGGTGCAGATTCAGCGAAGAATTAGCAGGGGAGAGGGAGAGAGAAAGCAGAAGCAAAGAGGAAGGTTTTGAGGTGCTTCCGGAACCGTAGATGGTTCTCCTCAAGTTTCAGGGAGGCAGGAAGGCTGTTCCAGAGGGAGACCCCTGCCGCGGAGAGAGATCTACCCCCAGCTCGTTGCTTCGAGAAGCGGCTGACCCTGAGGGAGTTGGAGACGGATGAGCGAAGGGCTCGGGAAGGAAGATATTTAGGAAGAGAGAGTTGAAGGTATTTAGGCCCCAGGCCCCAGAAGGCCTTGTGGACAATGCAGAGGGTTTTGAACTTTATCCTCGCAGCCACTGGGAGCCAGTGTAGAGACTTCAGTCCTGGGGAGATACGGTCCCTTGGGTTAAGGCCAAGGACAAGTCTCGCAGTTCTGTTCTGGATGAGTTGCAGAGGGCGGAGAGTGGAGGCAGGCAGATTAAGGTAGAGGCTGTTACAGTAGTCCAGCTTTGAGAGAACTAGGGCTCGTGAGACAGTGAGCTTCTGGGGGAAAGAGAGGAAGGGAAGAATACCTCTGAGGAGGTGCAGCTGGTAGTGTGACTTCTCAGAGACGTCAGATATATGAGGAGAGAAAGAGAGTGTGGAGTTGAAGATAACCCCGAGGTTTTTTGCCGTGCAGGAAGAGGGCCAAGAGAGGCCGGCCAGAGAGCTGCAGGGAAGGAGGGAGTGGGTGTGCCGATGAGTAGAATCTCAGTCTTACTGGCATTAAGGCAGAGGTCATTGGCAGCACACCATTCCTGGATAGCCGACAGACAGTCAGAGATGAGGGAAGGAGAGGAGGAGGCCGAGGGTAGCCTGAAAATGAGCTGGGTATCGTCCGCATAGCACTGAAAGTTGGGGCAGAGAGCGGTGATGCGGTGGGCAAGGAGTGCCAGGTACTGGTTGAACAGCCAGGGGGAGAGATTTGATCCCTGGGGGACACCACAGGTGGAGAAAAAGATGTCAGAGAGGAAGGACCCCAGTTGGACTTGGAGGGTCGATTGGATAGGAAAGAGGTCAGCCACGCCAGAGCCTGACCAGTGATACCCAGGTTATCACGGAGACGGTTGAGCAGGATGGCATGGTTGACAGTGTCAAAGGCAGAAGAGAGATCGAGCAGAATGAGAACACACACATAGTGTTGGAGTCAAGGTTCAAGAGTAGGTCCTCACGGATGTTCAGGAGAGCAGTTTCCGTGCTTCTGGCAGCTCTGAAGCCAGATTGATGGTCATGAAGACTGCCAACAGATTCAGCATGGAGGTTAAACTGGGAGATGGCCAGTTTCTCCAGGAGCTTGCCCAGGAAGGGAGTGATGGAGATTGGGCGATAGTTAGCCGGGCAGGAGGGGTCAGAAGAGGGTTTCTTAAGAAGAGGGTGCACAAGGGAGTGCTTAAAGGGGGATGGGAAGACTCTAGAGGTGAAGGAGTGGTTGCAAAAGTCAGCCAGGGCAGGATCCAGGGCGTGGATGTGGTCCTTGATAGTTTTGGGGGAACAGGGGTGAACCTGTTTAGATGAGACTTTCATAGATCGGACTTGTCTGGAAACCTCATCAGCAGAGAAAAGGGGAAAGGCAGAGAAGGAGGGAGGAGGGGTGGCTGTAGAAGGGCCAGAGGAAGAGCCAGGAGGAGAGGGAGGGAGGTGATAGGAGGAGAGTGAGGACAGGATGTCCTGAGTTTTAGAGATGAAGTGAGAGGCAAGTGCAGTGCAGAGGGCCTGGGAGGGGACATGAGAGGTAGAGTCTGCAGCAGGGTTGGCAAGCTCCTTGCAGATTTTAAAGAGTTTGGCCGAGTTGTTAGATGCCGCAGAGATGCCGGCTTGGATAAGGGCTCTCTTCTTGGAGAGAACGGAGAGACGGTATTGCCTTTGGAGCAGTGCTACTCAATATACATTATACAATTGTATTTCTAAATGTGAGTACCTGCCTGCATTATAGCTATCGCAACAGATGGATTTTGATGGTTTTGCAAAACTTAAATAAGCACTTGGTTTCTGGCATTGAGCACTATTATAAACACTCAAAATGTTCCAGGAAAGAGAACTGTGACACAGGCGATGACTTAATCGACCCAGGCTGATACACTGTGGCCAAAAGGAATCCAGAATTCAAATTCAGATTTCATTCTTTCACAGGCATAATCTTCCCTGCTGACTCATAGCTCCTCTTTAGAAATGGTGAAATTGAAATTATGTTGCTTTCTTCTTTTGGAATGTGTATAATAATAGTGGACTTAACTTTCCTATAAGGGACATGTTTGATTATGGAAAAGTTACATTTTCCACAGAGATCATGTGTGATAATCATGATAAAGTCCAGCGTGTCCAGCGACATAGACAGCGTGTAATTGCAATCATGTTGAGGTCTCAACAGAGAGGCTGTGTGATTACAATGATTGGAAGTTCCCCATAGAGATGGTGTGTGATTATGACTACACTCAAGTCCCCACAGAGACAGTGGGCACCATTCTAAGTTTGCCGGTCGGGAAACAAGGGTGCCGGCACCCTTGTTTCCGTATCGGCAAACTACGTGTTTGCCTGCTGTGGCCGCTGTGTCCAACAGGTCTGACCCTGCCGGGCGCAGCGGTCACGGTAGGCAAACACTTCACAGAAGCACTGGCAATGGTGCTGGTGCTTCCGTGTCCCCACTCCCATAGAGCCCAATGGGACTCTATGGGAATGAAGACTTACATTTTACCAGCGCCTGACTTCGCGGGCCCCCAGGGTTGTAATCTCCCGGTCGCACCTGAAAGTCAGGTGCCGGTAAAGGTTTACGAGTCCGGCGGCAACCTGCCAGTAGCACCGGCAGGGTTACCGCCAGACTGGTAATGAGGCCATATGTCTGTATACAGGTCCAGCCCAAAGGAAATAATAAACAAAATGTTCCCGGCATTATTCAAAGGACTTGGAAAACTTAAAGGCAAACAAATCAAGCTACACATAAACCCTCAAGTGCAACCGACGGCCCTACACAATCGGGGCATACCCCTTAACATTTAAAGGCATGTGGAGGACAAGATAAAGGCTTTACTAGAACAGGACCTTATTGAACCGGCATCAGGAGCCACACCCTGGGTGTCTCCCATAGTACCTGTGCCCAAGAAGGAAAAGAACACTAGTATCTGCATTTGCCTTGATATGAGAGCCCCCAATGTGGTGATAGAAAGAGAGCGAAACCTAGCGCCCTGAATGACTGACATTAGGCACTTGCTGCTTGGGGCAAAGGTGTTTTCAAAACTTGATTTAAATAAAGGCTACCATCAGCTAGAACTGCATCCAGATTCCAGATATATAACGACATTCTCTACACACCGGCGGCTTTTCAGGTATAAGCGACCCAGCTTTGGAGTATCGTCTGCTGCAGAGATTTTCCAAAATGAGATACACCAAGTGATCAAGCACATTCCCTACTGTCTAAACTATAGTGATCACATTTTAATCTCTGGGGCCACGCATATGGCACACAATGACATGCTCAGGAGGGTGTGCATGGCGCTAGAAGAGGCAAACTTAACCCTAAATGCTGACAACGGATTACAACCAGCTCCAGACAAAGTACAAGCAGTAAGATCATTTCTAGGAAAGGCGAGCTACTGCACCAGATACATTCAGGATTTTGCATCAGTCAGCACGCTCCTCCGACTACTCACTGGAAAAGGTCAAGAATTTTCCTGGTCGACGGAATGTGACGAGGCATTTCAAGAGATCAAAAAACGCATCGCCTCTGCATCCTGTATGGCATACTATGATCCTGAACTTCACACTGAAGTGACAGTAGATACCAGCACTGTTGAGCTGGGGACGATCTTAGCACAAACAAAACTGGGTGCACCGCTCAACTCAGCACGACGCATAATAGCGTACGCAAGCCGCAGCCTCTCTGGAACGGAGTGCGCATACTGGCAAACGGAGAAAGAGAACCTTGCGGTTGCATGGGCATGTGAACATTACCATCTGTTTCTACATGGGCATCCATTTACCATCATCACGGACCATCAAACCCTCACAACTATTTACGGCAAACCAACGGCCAAGATTCCGCCACGCATTGCAAGGTGGGGACTATGATTGCAGGAGTACTCTTCTAACATCATCCACTGCCCAGGAAAGGACATTAATCCTGCAGATTTTCTATCTCGATAACCCTTAACAGCTACAGATGAGAGACAATCCATTAAGGCCAATCAATATATAAATTATTCAATGAGCAGCGCACTGCCCAAATCAGTCACGAGAGCGCAACTACTAGAAGGACTGAAGAATGATCGGCTGCTCATGAAGATACCGAAGTGTTTAACATCAGACCAGTGGCACCTCAAAAGCAAACATGAGCAGCCAATATCCGCAGCTAAACAGAGTCAATTCCAAACATTCCGACTCATAAAACACACGCTGTCCATCTCCCTGGAAGGTTTACTGTCGAAAGAAAACAGGATCGTCATCCCTGCAAGTCTACAAGACCAAATACTTGAGTTAGCCCACACAGGACACAGAGGAATCGTGTCAACAAAATGACAACTCAGAACCAAAGTATGGTTCCCACAGATGGACGACAGAGTGGAACAGGTACTAGGAAAATGTGCAGCATGCAAGGCAGTTGCTCCACACACATTTCCTGAGCCCCTCAGGTGACAACGATGCCACCACAGGTATGGAACGAGGTTGCCATAGACATGTTTGGCCTGCTAGCTAATGGCAAATATGTACTTGTAATTATTGATGAGATGTCCAGGTTCCCAGAAGTGCATCTGATTCACTCCACCAGTGCTCAGGCAGTAATACCAGAGTTAGACAAAACATTTGCTGATTTTTAAATTCCCTCCATCGTGTAGTCAGACAACGGATCCCCTTTCAGCTGACATGATTTCGCCATGTTTTCGGCACTTCTGGGTTTCCAACATTGCAAGATTACCTCCTTGTGGCCACAGGAAAATGGAACAGTGGAGAGATTCATGGGCAATCTAAAACACACCCTGCAAGTCTGCTCAATCACAAAGGGATCCTTCATGCAGGCCATCTGCACATTACTTCGGGACTACAGAAATACGCCACATAGCTCCATAGGGACATGTCCCTCAGCAATCATGTTTAGGTGCGTGGAAACAACCACCCTGCTTCACAATCCTGACAGCTCCCTTCCCAGCAAATGTGCAGACGGGGCCCATTCCAGAGATTATGAAAGCAAGTGCAAGATGAAGGAGTATGCTGACCACAGACGAAGAGCAAAGCCCAGCAACTTCCAGATAGGAGATCAAGTACTGGTACGTCAGGCACCAGACTCCAAAGAGGTCCCTGCATTTAAGCCAGACCCAATGACAGTGACTCACGTCCAAGGGACCATGATAACAGCTGCTAGTCCCACTGGATCTGTTACAAGGAACTCCTCGTTCTTTCGATCTTTTGACTGTGAGGAGAACCATGAGAACAGTGACGCAACAGTCAGTGATGACTCATCTGACGTGGAATCCGAATACCTGGAAAGTGAACTGGACACTGAGGATAGCGATAGTGATCGCGATACGATAGACACTCCCTCTGTGCAAAGATCTTCCAAGAGGGTGGTTCACAACCCGTCTCGTTGGATTGAAGAAATGAACTGAGGACTGGAAGTTCTTTGCTAAGTAAGGGGGAGATGTAATGTCCTCTCTTTGTTTTGTTGTTATTGACTGCAACTGTCCTCTTTCTGTGTGTATGTTGTGGTTTGTAACCCACGTGTTGGTAAAGGTGGGGTTACCGCTCTTGCGCCAGTTTGCGCTAGAAAAATAAAGAGGAAACACTGTTACTCAGCAGGCTATGTGTTTCATTGACAAGCCTTTATTATTTGCGCATGATTTCGCTGCCACGTTCCTTTTAGAATTTAACAGGCTTCCTCCTCAGAATCTGTCTCATTGTATAACTGCTACTCACAAACTGGTTCCTTTTGGTCCTCCTCCACATTCAACCTCACTGTCCCATGCCACCCCTTACCTCCTCTTGCTTCCACTCTTTTCTCCCTACTTGCTCCACTGGAACCCGCTGCCCATATCAATGAAAGCCAGCCTTACTGTAGATCTCTTCAAAGCTTGGCTTAAATTTAACTTTCTTGCTAGTGGCATTCTGATGTTGATGAAGTGTGAACAAGCAGGCATACCGCTAGGAAAGATTTTATTCTTTTTACTGCTTTGCCTCCAGAAACGTCAATGGGACACCCTCATTTTTGCAGTTGTGTTGAACATTTCTTGACTTTTGAAGGTGATGCTTTGCTGGTCCGCACACACATCACCTTCTGTGAAATACGGTAGAGCAACCTTGTGTCTCTGTAACTTTGTTTTGGTAACTTTGTGGTTAGATGCATAATGTATCCAGGATGGGCTGCTGGCAGTGGATACATTTTGTGCTCTTTTCTTTTTCATAGTATCGTGCACATTTGCTTTTTACCGCTTAATGCATTTAGAGTACCATGGGCCTCATTATGAGTTTGGTGGTAATTTGTTGGTAAAGCCGCCAATTAACTGCCAAAGTCAATTACGGTTACCACCACTTGTTCCTGTAGAGTTACCATGGCATTACAAGTGGTGGTTGGGCACTGTAATTCCCCATGTTTGGAGTCCAAAAGACTTCATGGGGATTTTTGGCAGATTTACCACTGTCAGAATTGTGGTCCGGTAAATCTGTGATTTTTGGTGGAAAAGTGGAGGATTTACCTCCAGTAACAACCTGGAGGTAAAGCCACCACTAGACCTCCGGAAATCGACCATTTACTGCAAACCCTAAAATATCACGGTATGGGGAAAAAAGTGGTAATTCCACTACTGCCAAAAAAGGGCAGTATCAGCATTACTGCCACTTTTGAACGGCACCACCAAACTTTTAATGAGTTGTCATATACTCTAAAATGGCCATGACACAAGATTTTTGCCTATCCTTTGGCCAACATGTAGGTTGGCCTTCTTCCTGCTTTGGAGTGGCCAGATTCCCCACTTATGGTAATCCCTTTCCGATGAAAGCTCCAGCTTTCACAAGCAAAGTGACATTCTGTGTGTGTGCCCGGATGTGGGGGGGCGCGGTCTGTGTTGCTGGGCTGATGCAGTAGCCAGAGATTTCCAGGACTGGACGGACCCTGCCAGTGTGAATGTTGCAGATCCTTGCCATTGGTGGGCTGGGTGCAACTCCAGTCTGAATCCTGGATAAAAGGGGGGCTCCTGCAGACATTCTTCAGATCATTGTTGGAGCCAAATGCTCTATGAAGGAGAGCATCCTGCTGTTCACCAGCAGCCATTTCTTCACTTGCCCAGTGAAGCTCTGTCTCTCTGCAGAGCTCCTGAAGACTCATCAGTGGATTAGGAAAGGGTCTGTTAAAGACTTTACTTGTGTTTTTACTAAACTTTGGAACACTTACAAACTACATGTCGACTCAAGCCAACACTTGTTCAAACTTGCTAAAGGGCCTCCTGAAAAGACTTTCATTGGGACCTGTAGCTCTATGGGCACTAGGCCTCTTATTTTCTAGCTAGGGAAGGACTTTTAAGGATAGTACCACAATTCGGAGGTTATTTCATGGTGTTTACGAACGCCTTTATTTTCAGCACAGTTGTTCTCAAGATATTGATTATTTATCTGGTTCTATTTCTTTATTCACTTACTTTACATAGCCAGTGAGTTTCAAATAGAAGATATATGCGGGTAGCTCTGAAATTGCACTCAAAATATTTCTGAGTTAAGTTGAGTTCAAATAAAATAAAAACGTAATAAAATACCAGACAATTGAATGCATTATAAAATTGTCTAATTGTCAGCTGCACAGAGAAGTTGGATGTTTACAAAGTTATTGATAAGGAAACTGAGGCACAGTGATATAAAGAGAAATAAATGGCAGAGGTCGAACAAAAAAGTTCCTAGTCGAAACATGTGTATTCATCTCATGATTCCATAGTCATGTCACAGAAACTGGAGATGAAGGAGGTGCACATTGCACCCATTTGTCGCACAAGAAAAAAGCACCAGGGCTTTTTTGCTGGGCACAGTGACTGTGCACAATGCAGCTGCTGCCCTGCTAGAGGAGCAGTGATATATCTACTGTTAGTGAGAAATGATAACAAATTGCTGATTCCACAAATGTATTGACCCTACAAGGAAAGGAAAGCACACATTGGCTCAAA
This sequence comes from Ambystoma mexicanum, assembly GCF_040938575.1. NCBI lineage: Eukaryota > Metazoa > Chordata > Amphibia > Caudata > Ambystomatidae > Ambystoma > Ambystoma mexicanum. The sequence continues at coordinate 948,741,435 of NC_090933.1, read as the reverse complement.
GGCAGGTTTTGATTGGCTACAACCCATTATGCCATGATGTTGCCCCCAGAAGTGCCTGAAGTTGGATGGCAGGATTCAGGGGGCTGAGAATAATCCAAGCATTAAGCACACATCTCTCTCACCTCATTCATTGGGACTTGCAAAATAAAAAATACAATATTTCTACAATGAGGTGTGCAAATTCTTGAAATAGAACACATATTTCGAAGGAGAGCCTCATGCTACGAGTATTGGGCCTCATTTTGAGTTTGATAGTTCAGTAATAAGTGCTAGTAAGTCCTTTACTTCCACTTTTATTTCGTGGTAATGGAGTTTGACCTTAAGGTGGAATATTTCCCTCCAGAATGTTACTGAAGGTAAATTCTCCACGTTAAGGCCAACAATTGGCAGATTTACTGTGCAGAATTACCACTCACAGTAAATCCACAAATAATTCTCATGGAGTCCTATGTACTCCAAAAATGGGGATTTACACTGCCCCAGGTGGGGTCCGGAAAAGTACAGCGGCCACAAAAGAAGTGAAGAATCACTGAGGAGTAATCTTCCTCGTCTCAGTGAATGTGAAATGACCAAGAGAAGTGAAGAATCAGTTAGGAGTAATCTCCCTCATCTTAGTAAGTGTGAAATCATTAATAGATGTGAGGAATGATTAATCTCGTTACAGTGATTGGGAAACTAGTAAGAGAAGCAAAGAAACACAGAGTTAATCTCCTTGCTCACAGTAATTGGGAAACCCTAAAACCAGTGACAGTACTTCAAAAACCCATGAAAGGACTGAAGACGACTCCAGAAGTTTTCTCCCTCGATCTAGTAGTTGGTAAGACTACCAGACAAGTAGAGTAGCTCTCCAGGGGCATCTCCCTCGACACCCTAGTTGGAAAACCAATAATGCACATTAAGAGTCACCTGGAATTTAATGAGTATTGGAAAAGTCCTATTGAGGTACTGCAAGGCTAATTAAGCATCCGACAAGAGTCTACAAGTACACTATTCACTAAGCCTGAGTAAGCTTGGCAAGGAGAAGGGAGTCATTCTCCCGGGCCTTGTTTGGTTTTGATGAATCCTTTTTGTTAGTGGTAGTGTCAGAGTAGGATAGCTTTTTGGACAGAAGATGGGCTTTTGCTTTAGGACAGCCACCTTGATGCTGAGCACACTGGTTAGATTTCCGTTAGGCGAGTAATCCCTCTAGCTATAGGGTTACGTAGGCCTTTTCTTTTTTTAATAATTAGAATAAAGCTTTGTTAAAATGCCACCCATTTGTCCACCTCCTCCTTCTCACTTACCACATGATTCGAAAAACCTCACTTGACCCAGAATTTAGGTTATTCAGAGTGTGCCGGAATCAGTTTTAGGAGAATGATTTTTGAATGGGGTGTTCATTTGTTTACTTTGTTTTTTGTCAATATTGCTAATGGGCCTTCCTCATTTGATGAACAATGATAAACCCAGAGACTCTCCCCAGGTACTTTGTAATAACCACTGGGTCTGAGAGACAACTTAATGCATTATCTTGATGTCTGCGCCCCTCCACCCCCCAATTCTTTTAGCCATCTTTACGTCTCTGCTTGATGGCGTTTGAGCATCCTGCTCTAAATGTCTGGAAAGAAGGACTTCACTAGTTAATCTGGTCACATGTCCTTCTTTTCATTATATACTGATGATTAAGATTTACAGAGCAAGATATTACATTTTCGGCCTGGATGTGGATGACGGACATACTCCAAAATGCTTTGGCTTTGGTTCTTATGAATCTGTTTCCTCGCTATACATTTTTATTAAATTACTATCAGAATCCCGGGTGGTGCCTTGGAGCCTCGGAGCCTCGGAGCAGTGGCGGTGCTTCCATCCCATTCTAAGATGGCTGCCGGCTGTGCGATGCACGTTCGCGTCATATGTTGCAGATGCACAAAGTATGCATCATACCCAGAAGATATGTTGAGTATGGCCCGTGGCTCGTTGCATCTCAATGTTCTGCAACCCCCGAGCGGGCACTTCCCCTCTTCCTCTCTCTAATTGCTCCATTGTGTCTTCCCATCCCTGTGTTCTCTTCCCTGTTGCTGATTTCTTTCTGACCCTCCTTCTGACCTGTGTCCTTCTATCCTATCTGTGCTACTCGTTGCCACCTGTAAGGAGAATCTGGGAAATCCTTAAATTAGATCCATGCTGTCTTGGAAGTTAGAATCCTTCTTATGCACTAAGCTTCTTAGGAGGTTTTTTTAATGCCAGACATATTTTACTCTACTCTCCTACCTATCCTGGTGTTTACTTTGCCTGTAGTGTTCAAATGTCATTCTAGCCACAATGGCAGCCAGAAAGGACATGCCTTACCTCAACCAGCCACATTGCCTGCGTAGTGAAGAGGTAAGACTAGTCGCTGACTGATTGAGACGCTAACAAACTCAATCCTAAATGGATCAATTCCAGGATTTAGTCGCCGCAGTCCAGGTACTCATGGCAGAGGTGCAGCTGTGGCACAAAAAGCCCTCCATCAGCTGGTGCCCAGTCATCCTCCTTTAGGCATCAGAGCCTTTGATGAGAAACCAAAAGGTCTGCAGCAGTTTTTAGATGCATGTGCCATTGTTTACCTTTCGTACCACATCCTTTCATTCATATTGCAGCAAGGTTGGTTTTCTTATCACAAATATGTCTAAGAGTGCACTCTCTTGGGTTACACCATTAGTAAATACCAGGGGTCCGTTGTTGAACAACTACAACGCATTTGTTACTGTCTTAAAGAGTATGTCTGGTCAGCCGGGGGACAGACATGCTGTGGATGTTGTTTGGATTTGTATCCACATATTGACCACCTTTACCCACGCTAATGCCTATCACCATTCTCAACTACTATGTTACCTTTCCATCTAAAACACTCTTCCCACAGGATCTCTTTGAGATAGCTTTGTGCTTTTAAGCAGACGCCTATGTTATATTTTATCCAACATTTGTAAGGAAATAGCATATTTTAAAATATAAATCATTAATGCATTAACTTAATGTGCCTTCATAATTGATATGTGTGTCCGTGCATCTGTTCCTTACACTGAAGTCCTGTTAATGACGAGCATTGGTGAAGCCAATAGTTTTGGCTATTGTATGAGCATTAAATAGACATTTACCAGGCACTGTCATAATATACCAAATTGCCAACACCAATTGCCGGCTGTTGTCATTTTATGGCCAGATATCACCATTATGGCAGGGCCTGGAAAATGCCTTTCCCATGCCAACATAAAAGTCAAACTGTTGGCTTTACCAATGCATGTTTGTCAAAGTTGTGCTGATGTTAGAGCTACCACTTACCTGCATGTTATTCTGTGGCACCCTACCTGGCTCCATGCTGAAGCTTAAAATATGAAAGAACATTTTCTGGCAGTGCGTCGCTGACTTACTCAAAACCGATGTAAATCAGAAAGCAGTAATTCAGCTGTGTGTATACATCAGTACATCCGCGTTTACAATTCTCTAGGCCTTCAGTATATAAAATTTCCTGTAAGTAATGGCAATAATTTTTATTTACACTATTAAAAAAGGTCAATCAAGATGGCATTTGCTGTTGGATCCTTGCTGCAGATGTCCTGATTTGGGGAAAAATAAACAGATTTTATATTGTGTTTTCTGTCAAGTGTAAATTTATCTTGACATGATTCTGGTATTGTTTTGGGGAGGAGTGTCTCTTAATATGCCCTTTTAGGTTGGTGGATAGAGTTACGCAAAGCTTCCCAAAATGCACATTTTTGGTAGGGTGCAGAGGGTTAGTGGTTAACACATGTGGCCACCAAGAACACTGTGAAACGTTGGCATCTATGGAAACTTTCAGAGTGTGTACAGTGCAGGCACAAGGGCTAATACACCCCTACCAGGACTCGATGCTCTGGGCTTGTGTCATCTATCTTAAGTGAAACTCTCTCCCAATGAGCACTCGTGCAGCAATGGGGCTATTTAATCACTTCTAGCCCTGTTTCTCTTGATGTATTGAGGACTCCTTCAGAGCCCACACAGATAATGATTTAAATATCACATGAAAAAACATGAAGTAGGTTTTTAGGTGATAAACAGCAATCTGCTTTAAGAGGCTTGATAAACAGCAATCTGCTTTAAGAGGCTACATATTAATTTAGCTCAGCTGCATGTAGCGGGCCGCCCAAGGGCTCCAGGGCGGGTCACTTAGGATAACGAGATCACCCAGTGAAACAATGACGCTGTGATCACGCAGCAGGCGGACCGCAGGGGGCACCCTGCAGAGTCTTGATCACCGGACTCAGACACACGAGCTGGGGGAACCCAGCTGAAAGCAGTCTCGGCTCAGGGGGCATCCGGGCCGGGGCTGCAACACAGGCCTTGGTCACACGGCAGGACGCACACAAGAATACACAGAGACAGAGTTGCCACTTCCTGGGGCTCTGCTGCAGTGACCCTCACGTGCCAGCAAAGCCCCTTTTATTGGGACGAGTAATTGGGACAAGGTCATGACTCGTCTTCTAAAAGGGGCAATGCGCACACAGTTAAATGGGCAATACACAACACTCCTCCTTTATTGTAACAAAACAAAAATAAACATAAAAACAACGACCCTATAACCGGGCCCACAACTGTGGTGCATTCCAGTCCGCACACCACTCCTGTCACCTATGAAATCCCAGAAAACTGTGGTGCATTGCAGTCCGATCACCCACTTGAGGTCCAGTGACGCATTGTATGATCAAAATATGCCTGGATCAAACTACCCTCCCTCGGGAGTTACACTCCGGTCCCCCGGCATCCACTGAAGGCACTCGTGGCCACTTGTGCCGCTGCAGGACAGAAAGAACACGTTCTCGTCTTCCTCATCCTCTGCATAGTCATATGGCCTCCTGTGGTTCTCTGTCACCTGGACCGCAACTGTTTTGGGGGGGCCTCCTCTTCGTAGCCGCCTTTGACACACTCCCTGCTGCCTTGTCTTTCGGCTGGGCACTCATACGCATGCGGGAGGCCCCATCTACACTGAAGGCATAGCGTGGCACCTGGCTCTCTCCGTGGCCACGCCCCTTTTCTTGTTCGCCTACCTCCTTGCCATTTGCCCATGGCCCATGCCTCCTCCAACTTGACCCGTTGCATGGGGGCTTCCAACTTGAGCTGCTGTCTGGAGAGGTCCATGGCCAAGGCACGCACCTCGACCAGCTCCTGGGCTTCGCCCAATTCTAGGAATCGGTTGAGGCCCAGCGCTGGTTCCCTGATGACCTATTTCCACAGTTTGGCAGAGCTACAGCCGTAAATTATCTGAGCCCTGATCTCGTCATCCTTGAAGTTGCCCAGAGCACAGGACAACGCGATGCAGCAAAGCTTGCCATGAAATGCATTGAGGCTCTGCCCTTACTCTTCTCTTGCACATTTCATCCTGAACCGTTCATAATCCCGGTTGATCATGGGCATAAAGTATGCGTTCAGTGCTGCAATGGCTGCGTCATATGATTGGTCTCTGCGCCGCAAGGTCTTGACCAGTCTCTGGACAGCCGGGCTGGCCGAATACAGGAGGGTTGGGCATTTCACCCTGTCCTTGATCTCGACAGCCTCGAAATGTAACTTGAGGTTCTCCACTCATGCCGTCCACCGGGGTCCAGGACTGGCAGGTGCTCCTACCACATCAAAGGGTTCACAGGGGCGCAAGATGTCCATTCTGTCGATATGATCCTTCATTTTCCTCATGCCCCAAGGTGGTTACTTAATGTTGCCCAGTTCCTTACCAACCAGGGCGCACAAGCACTCACTTGGAGCTACTCCCTGTGGCATCACCTTGTGTGAGCCTTGTTGCTTGATGCGGTGTGCAGCCCTCTCTGTGGTTGGATGTTGAGTCCTCTTTTTCTTCTCTTCTGCTGCCCCCTTACTCCTGGAGACCGCAGGGCCGGCTCCTCTCCGGGACAGTTGATGGGCTTTCAGGGTCCGCCTTGCACCCCGCACCCACTGGCTGGTGTAGTCTCTCACGTGGTGCCTGCTCTGTGTGCATATAAGGAATGCAGACCTTGCCGTGATTCCTGCCCTGTTCTGCAGCAAAAGCAGACTGTAGGCCCTCCTGTGTCCTTCCCCTTTGATGGGGGACATAGTGCGAGCCCCAGCTGGCTTTCTTATGCCTCCTCCCTCTTGATGCTGTGGGGAACCCAGGGCACTGTGGCTCCTCCCGGCTCACCTGTATTGATGCAGTAACGCCCTGGAGGATGGGCATGGCCTCACCTGCTTTGTCCCGGTGGGCCGGGAGAATGTGACTCCTTTTATTTTTTTGTTTCCTCTCTGTGGCTTCGCTTTGTCCCTCACTCCAGAAACTGCTGCCAGCAGCTGGCCGGGTCGCCGCACACACGCGGTCTCACCCGCCTTACTCTGGATTTTCTTTGTTCTCTGAGCGGGCACGCGAGGACCCGCTGCTCCTCCCTGCTCCTTCTCTGGCTGCATCCTCCTCCCTCGGGGACCTCAGGGAGTCACCAGCTGGCCTCAGCGCTCCGCACTTACACGCCGCGGGCCCGGGATTCTCCAGGCCATGCCCCTCGCTTTGTGCGGCCGACGCCACTCCCCACACATGTGCACGACGCTGCTTCTTCCTCCAGCTTCTTCCTCCACCATGCGGCCGATGCCGCTTCGCTGGTGGGGAAATGGGCTTCCAGTAGCACGTGCAACAATGCGCACGGGGCCCGGACCACCCTTTGTTGCCAATGTAGCGGCCAACCCACAGGCACCAGGGCGGGTCGCACAGGATACCGGGATCACCTGGTGAAACAATGACGCTGCAATCACGCAGCTGGAGGACCGCAGGGGGCACCCTGCAGAGTCCGGATCGACTGACTCAGACATACGAACTGGGGGCACCCAGCACCCAGCAGCTCTGGGGGCTCCCGACCGGGGCTGCAACACAGAGTGTGGTCTCACAGCAGGACGCACACCAGAATACACAGAGACAGAGTTGCCACTTCCTGGGGCTCTGCTGCAGTGACCCTCACGTGCCAGCAGAGCCCCTTTTATTGGGAGAGTCATGATGAGGTCATGACTCGTCTTCTAAAAGGGGCAATGCGCCACCGTTAAATGGGCAATACACAACACTGCAATATCAAGGTCTTATCCTTAAAACGAGTTTAACAATACTTTTCTTTTCCAGTGCAGATCTAAAATAAGGAAGCCCAGCTTTAAATAGAAAGTCAAAGGGCACACATTGAGTTTGCATTTGTGTCTGAACACCATAACAAAGGTGCATTTGAGAACAAGAGAATGTTTTTAACTTCCTAATGCAGAGGCCTCTGTTCTATCTCCCCTCCTCCACCTACATCACCAGGGAAACAGGGCCCTGCCTCTGCCCCTCAGTGGGAAAGAGGATGCATAACAAAAGCCGGTAACTTGTTGGAATCGGAGCTGGGAGCCCAGGCCTTCAGATACTTTCTTGCATTACAAGCCGAACGCTTGAAAAGGGGGAATGTAGAATGTTTTAAATGTTAGCCAAGCAAATTTTTTCAGCTTCAAAATGCAACCGAACACAGCGTTAGGATGGAATTAAGAGACGTGATGATTTGTTTGTAAATGACAAACCGTTTCATCATTTTGCTATATAAATATGTGCTATTTCCAGTGGACTAACAATTATTTAATGTAGCGCAAAATATACACATTTTCCAGCTTAAAAGAACTCTTGTTTTGTGCTGATAAATGTGTGTGCTCAGCAACCTAAGTAATTTGAAGAGTAAAAGAAAGGAAAGTGTGTTTGCATCTTATTAGTGCAGGGGATATGCTTCTCACTGAACAGAACCACTCAGAGCAGGGGAGTATTAAGGCAAACCTATTTGGAGCCAAACTAAGTCACGTGAGAAGGAAAAGGCAGTTGGCGAAGGAAAAAGTTGAGATTTATTTTGAAAGTGAAATCTAGAGATTGGCCTGTTAGTGGCATGGTATTGGTAAAATGTAACCAACAAAGTGAACAGCGTGCTCAACAGAATCAGAAAATTCACACAGTCCTTTGTAAGTCAACCATGTGTTATTTAATCACAAAACTGGGTGGCTTACTTTGTGATTTTTACAATATTTGGCACTCTGCATTTATAAGCTCCTGCTGAAGGCAATATGATTGGTCTGATCGTTTAGCAACAAAGAAGTGAATTACACAAAATGGTAGATACATTCTATTTCAGAGCAACTGAAAAGAATATTAATTATGGACAGTTACTGCTGGTGATTTTTTTTATTTTGAGGGGTGTAAATATTTGCCACAAATAAGAATGAGCGTCTGAGCATAGGGCGGGAGCCCAAATCAAGCAACAGAGGTTTGGGAGGGAGGGGAGATTTCCGCAACCAGATAATATTTTTTGAATAATAGTTTAAAGTGGTGCATTATACAGCACACTTTCTGTGAAAAATTGTGTGAAAAGCAAGGCAGTTTGCAATCGTTTTTTATAGGGTAACACGGGAAAAAATCAAATATTTACAAGTCACAAACAGTACACACGAATATTTCCCAATGCATTTTCAGGATGCCGTTCCCCACAATATATATCCGAATAAAAAACATGTTCACACTGGCTGTGCCTGTACATTTACATACTGGCTGCACTAATAGATGCCAATATTGACATATAGGAATATACTCATGTTTGCTTTGTGCATCATGGAAATAGTGCAGGACACTAGAAGAAAACGTGTCTAAGCTGCCTCTGTCAATACCTGTCAGTACCTTCACATGGGAACATACTCCTGTTGCCTTTGCCTTTAAAAATGGCATGCTACAATAAGAAAACATGTTTGACACACAATAACATATCATGTTTGCTTATAATAAATGCCCAGAAAAATCATGCCACAGTAAGTCATGGCTAAAGTGGTTGCAGGAAAAGGACAGTCTTGTCTCGTAATAACACTTATCATGCTTGCTTTATCATAAATGCCCAGAAAGAATATCAAGCCAGTCTAGCCATTTCTTATTGTGGCTGCACCAAAATGCTACTCTATCCATGTATTATCACTCATCATGCATGATAATTGTTGCAACATGGCTAGATTGAACTGCCTTGCTGCAGCCAGTCTGCCATTTTATACTAAGCATCAATGTTAAAGCAAACTTCCGGTTTCCTTTCACATTGATGCCCAGTCAAAATAATGCACCCCTCGCCCTGCATCCTCAAATCAGAGCCCCACTCTGAATGGGCTTCTGATTTGGGTGTGCAGAGGAGGGGTGTGCCCGAAAATCAGAGGCCCATTCACCAGCACGGTTACCGTGCTCATGATCAGGTCATTGATTTGGGAAATGAATAGAGCAGAGTCCCACTCAACAGCAGGCTTAGCGTGCTCACCGTACTTGTGAGCACGCCTCTCTGAGTCATCACAAAATCAAAGGCGCGATCACCAACACAGTGAGCAGGCCACTCCAAGTCATCATGAAATCAAAGGCAAGCTCACGAACACAGTGAGCAAGCTCACGTTCTGCTGTGTGGTGTGAGAAACCCAAGGGTATTCTTCCAGGTAGGCCCAGAGGTTCTTCTATTCAGGTGGCCTGGTGAGGGACATCACTTTTGGATCCCAATCCTGGTGGTGGACAAGCGAGGGAGAATCACCTGGGTAGGGGAGTCTGGGATAATAAATCCGGGAGACACTCAGGCAAGGCGCGGTATCCGATTAGGATAACAGGGGACGAGGAAGACATCCGTGACACCTTTATAGGATATTCCGGTCTACCTCTATTGAATAAGGAAGAGAAGTCCAATTATAATAGAATGACAAAGATGGGAAATTACAGGAACCAGAGGGACCAGAATCTGGTTGGCTGAAGCATAAAAGGGTCCTTCCCCAACACAAAGAACTTCTTATCCATATCAGTCCAACTATTACAAATCATCAGTAAAGAAAGATGAAATGGGGACAAGGGAATTGCCCTGGACATATACAAATCATGCTGAGTGTTCCCCCTTTCCCCATACTCAACCATCTTATTACCCTTCGCCCTGAAAGAGCCCTCATTGATCTTGGCCCATTTCCCCCACCCCATTTCCAGCAAATATTGAGACGAAGATGAGCCTCATAGGAACAACATGGGGAGTGTAAGGGAAACCGGCTGTGGAAAGAACTTAAGTTGTCCCATTGATAGAGTCAGGCATTTACTAATTATCACTCACACCTGACTCTTTTCACAACTATAAAAGCTGTGGTTCTACACAGGTGACAGAGCGAGCTGGGGATGTTGTCTGGACCAGAGAAGCCAAGGAGCAGTGAGCAGCAGAATCTATGGCCCAGAGGAGAACAGCGTGCCGAGAAGCTGGCCCGATGTTGGTGAGGGGCTGCAGCGTGGCTAGGGAGCTGTGTCTGCATGAAGCCAGAGCAAAGCACCCTGCAGACTTCTATTGGAGTTCGGAACATTGCTTGTTCCCTTGGGACCTGTGATGGCCTGAAAGGTGTCTGAAGGACAGGTGGTGAGACCCTGACCTCAGGCACACACAGCAAGAAGGGACCGCTTGTCAACGTGCTGTTGCCCGAGTGAGTCTCGTGAAAGTAAGAGAGAGAGAGAGAGACTCAGGAGCATGCAGCTGACTGAAACGGAGTGGGTGAAAGGAATGCATAAAGCGGCACAGAGCGGATAAGGGGAAAGAAATGAAAGAAACTAGTAAAACAATATAGAATGAAAGAAGAGTGACAGGATCAAGAGAAAATAAGAGAAAGCAAGAAAAGCAGAGCATGCAAGTGGTGCAAAGTGAAATAACTGCTATAAAGAGTGCGCGAGCGACCGAACTGAGAGACAAGGGTGCAAACAACCCGGCAGAGTGGAAAGGGTGCAAGTGTACACGGGAAAGTTGGAAAAGGTGCCAGTGGGCATGGAACAGTAAAGAGAGGGCAGGTGAATGGGCAACCAGTTTGGACATTTTATCATACTGTGGCATGCCATTTATAACGGTAAAGACAACTGGAGTAGGTTCTTACTTGAGGATGCTGCCATATATTGGTAGAACAAGTGTGGACATGTTTTCTTATAGTATATTACTGGCATTATGTGCAAAGCAAACATGAGTATGTTCTTATATGGGAATACTGGCATATATCGGTGCAGCCAGCATGGAAATGTGTGGGCACAGCCAGTGTGCAGATGTTGTTATACTGGTATATGTTGTGGGCAAAGGCATTAGGAAAATGTGTTGGAGTTACCCTACAAAACCAGTAACAAACTGTTTGGCTTTTTACCCAGTTGTTTTTTAAAGGTGTGCTGCAAAATGCACCATTGTAAAGCAAAATTCTTTAAAAAGTTCTTGGAGTGGAGGGGGAAGGGAATGCCCCCCAACACCTCTTGGTTGGTTTTAGCTCCCTTGCTATGCTCTGTCACTCTGGCATATTTGAGGGAAATATTTACACAACTCGTATTAACAATTCACCAGCTGCCACTGGGATGTACAGCTAAAAACGGAAAAATGCAAACAATTATATGGTGGCAAAGTGAGATTCCTGCAACCATAGCTAAAGAACCAAGGGAGAAGTTGCCTCCTTTCCCCCTGTGCTCAGAGCCTATATGGGATATTTCATCTGTTAAAGACTGTCCCTGACTAGCATTTGAAACTGAGGTATGAGCGATATCTCTTTTGTTAAACTGACACTTTTTGACTGGCTGTTATTTAAATCTGAGCATCTGCTAAATACCACCTCTAACTACACATTATTTGAAGCTCAGCTGGGAGTGATGTCTGCTTGATTTAAAATAATGCATTCCCTTGCTGGGTGAAAAGGGCCTTTTTGCAATTGTTGAACATGAGTTAACTCTTTAGGTTGTACATTACGTTGATGCAAAACTTTTATTGCCTTAAACATTCTCTGAACATGCTTAATGTCATCTTTTGTTAACCAGCTTTGTCAAATATAGGTATAATTAAAACAGTTTGGCCTGTTGACCCTATTTGATGTGCCACCACCCCTCTCCCCCTTGTTTGTCCCCCTAGCCCCTATTATGGATTTCCAGGGACGCTTCTGTTAGTTGCTCTTGCAGGACTTGGTACCTGACAGACTTGACAGCTTTGACAGTGCTATTTAGGCCTTAGCAGGCAAGGTATAACCTCCTGGGTCCCTCCAGCAAGGTAACTGCAGGTGTGTCACTGCGTGGAGGGTGACGGATGGTGGGAAAGAAATTGACATTCCCATCTCTAATTTCACCAAAAATGAGTATGCACTCTGCTGTGACATTCGATATGCAGTATCAAGAGTGGTCATAGAGAGCAGACTTTATCTGTTGTCAAATAGCACAGTCTCATGACATTTAGAAATGCTGTGCTGGTTAAGGAATTAACGTACGCTAATGAGAGGGAGGCGGGATATGTCGCAATGCTTATACCGATGCCAGGCCGAAAGACATTTGGGGGCCATTCCGGGACTACCGCTTAAGAAGAACAGCAGGATGAGGGGATAAAGATGATGGAGGTCTTGAGTGGACCGGTGTATTAATGTTGTGCACAATGTGGCTAGACATACGTTGTTGTGCACGGACAATTAATACCAAATGCTGTGTTTAATAGAGACCGAACTAGTGCTTGTTTACTGTGAAATGTAACATGTCTGCCTATTTCTCAAAGTAAACAAAACAAAAAAGAAATGCTGTGCTGGTACAAACTCACTACTACCCATCTTCTCACATATAATGTTAACACTAATCTCCAAATGCAACACCTTTATCAATGTGCTAAATATTTATGTTATAAAATAAAACAAACCTATTGGCTTTGTCAATAGTTTTGAAAGGTCTGGACTCCTAGCTGTCATAAGGACAGCAAGTGTAGCTAAAACGTATTGCCATGTCAGTGAAGAGGGGATGATGGCATTGCCTCCTGGATACATGTATGCCAGTACTTTGGCCATGTCCCCCATCCTCCCGACACTCATGACATTCAGGAATCGGTGGCCCATGTCACTACAGAAACAAATATACAGTAGCTGTCCTAAAAAAAACAGGAACTGAGGATTAGTAACAAATCATACAAAAAATGTTCCTGTCGATCTTGAAATTACAATTCAAATATATTTATAGACACACAAAAATACTAATTCTCATGAGACAACATAATTAAGACAGTTAAAAAACATGTTCATCAACCTACAATTAAAGTGCAAAGTACATGTGCCACAATTGACACGTAGAAATGTATCCCTAACCGGAGTTACACCTGAAGGTGCGCATGCTCGTACAAAAAGCAATGACATCATAAATACATAAACATTAAAAACCAAACAATTCAACATCATTTCACAGGGTTATTCCTGAAAGCTAACTGTCTGACGCCCTTTGGTATATTAATCCTCTAAATGGGGCAGTTGGTCGACGTCACAACAACGTTTTCAGCGTGTATATCTTTTTATTAAACGTCTTCGTCAGGACCCATCAAAGTCTCATTATAATGTAGAACTGGCATCCATAAATGAATCTGAGTGTCTTTTGTGAATGTTATTCCCTCATTTGATAAAACCAAATTATAAAGAACATACCATTATTATCTTTTGATTGATTGATTGATTGATATTTTATTTCCATCGCGCTCATACACAAGTGTTTCAGAGTGCGACAAGGCAAGGGAAAGGAAACACGGGAGAACAAAAACAACGATCTTACTAGGCCCAGTGACATTGAGAACGTGCAAGCGCAGGGTAGAGGGAGAAGGGGGACAAGTGCGTGGAAGGGGGAACAAAAGGAGAGTGCAGAGCGAGAAGGAAAAAATAAAAATAATAATAAAATAATAAAAAGGCAACAAACAATGGGAGTGCAGCCAGAAAGTGGCAAGTGCTGGGTTTATGGCAGCAGGCCATGTAGGTCAAGTGCAGGAAGAAAAGGGGAGGGTTGTATGGGTACAGATACAGACCCCAGTGCAGGGGGTGGCCCGGAGGCAGTGCGTGAGGGTGGCAAGATGAGCAGGTACCTGGGCCCAGAGGACAGAGGGTGGCCAGGTGCATGGTGCCGAGGGAGAGTAGAATCAACAGGGGAGAAGTGAGGAGAAGGCAGAAGCAAAGAGGAAGGTTTTGAGGTGCTTCCGGAACCGGAGATGGTTCTCCTCAAGTTTTATAGTGGCAGGGAGGCTGTTCCAGAGGGAGGCCCCAGCCGAAGACAGAGATCTACCCCCAGCTCGTTTCTTTGAGAAACGACTGACCCTGAGGGAGTTAAAGGTAGAGGAGCAGAGTGCTCGAGATGGGAGGTATTTGCGGAGGGATAGCTGAAGGTATGTTGGACCCAGGCCCCAGAAAGCCTTGTGGACAATGCAGAGGGTTTTGAATTTAATCCTTGCATCCACTGGGAGCCAATGGAGAGATTTCAGAGCTGGAGAGATACAATCCCAGGGCTTGAGGCCAAGGACAAGTCTTGCAGTCCTGTTCTGGATAAGTTGTAAAGGGAGGAGAGTAGAGGCAGGTAGATTAAGAAAGAGGCTGTTGCAATAGTCCAACTTAGAGAGAACCAGAGCTTGGGAGACAGTGAGCTTCTGGGGGAATGAGATGAAAGGAAGAATACCTCTGAGGAGGTGCAGTAGGAGGTTTGACTTTTTTGATACATCAGCCATGTGGGCGGAGAAGGAGAGTGTGGAATCAAAGGTGACACCAAGGTTCTTGGCCTCGCAGGTGGGGCTAGGAGGAGGGCCAAGGGAGGCCGGCCAGAGAGTGATAATAATTAATAATTTTGGGAAGGAGAAAGGGTCTTCCCATCCCCCTAGACAATTCTGAATGAGAAACAAACGATAGACCGCAATTCTAGAGAGCTGGGGGCAGGGGGATGTCCATGCAGGAGAGTGCATGATCGCATAGTGCATGCATTAGGAGCTATATAGTAGAGATGAGTTTAAATGCCATCTTGGTTATAGGCAGCCATTTTGGAACGTAGCCTCAGGCACGGCAAAAACACCAACCGTGTTAGTATTAGGACTTCATTAGTAGCACAGACATAACCCACGCCACAAGTGAGTTTCAGGGAAGGTACAAGTCTTCCATTGTCTCAGAAGTTGAAGGCCTTGGCGCCATGGGAAGAATGTGCTCTGCAAGTCTACTAGAAGGGAGCAGAGCGCCTCTTGGCAGGTACCAACCCACAATACAGATAGCGAGGGTGGAGGACCTTGGGAGGCTGCTGGTGCATCTGGGAATGAGCGGAGTGTGCAAGTTGGTATGTACTCGCCTCTCCGCCAGGGACCATATCTGTGTTTGCCAGGTGCAATGTTACAATGGTAGAGTAGCCTAGTTTTCAAAAGTAACTGATTGCTTATTAGGCTCTGTTTTATTGTGGATGACGAGCCCAGTAGCACCCATGTGGATGGAGACGGACAAGAAGGCTGGGACCAATGGCCTAGTATCCCCTGTGGTGTGGGCCGCCCATGTATAGGGTCTCATAAGCCAGCCTTGCAGGTTTTTACTGTATGTAATGATGACATAGATGATGGTAGGTGCTCTTTTAGCTTACTGCACACCCCTATTTTGGCAGAACGTTTGGCGGCAGCAGAGTTCTTTGCTAATGCACTTCTATTTTGTAGAAATAAATATTTGTTATCCTTGCACAGTGTTTTGGGCCTTATTCCCTAGCGGGTTCTATTTTTTCTGGTGTGAGCATGCAGGGGCTGCACCCACCTGCTGTGAGCAGTCCAAGATGACCATTCCCAGAGGTGGGCAGGAGCCGTTCTTACAGAATTCCTGTCTGCTTTTTGAAGCGGTATGTGGCTACGGGGAGAATGCAGGCCATTTTTCGGACCCCGTGACGGAGGAATTTGGGTGAACACGCATATTTGAGTATACCATTGCAAGTGATAAAAAGTAGCGGAGCAGTGTGTATGTGGTCAAAATGGGGATTGTGCGAATGATGTAAACGTGCGTTTGATTGTGTGGTAAAGGAGAATTTTTCTCTTTTTAATTACACATTTTTTAAGAGGAATAGTAAGGAAGAAAAATAAAGGAGTGTAGAGAGCCTTCTCAATTGGGGGAGATGATGGTACCATTTGTTTTGTGGCACAGAGATAAACAAGTAGGAGCTCTGCATAATTAGTAGGCTTGGATATAGTAGTATTTGTTGTTTTAGTTTGTTATTTTAGCTTGTTGTTTTATTGTATTGCGATTTTTATCTGTAAGGAGTGGGGACCCGAAGTGGGTCGTTGTGGCTGTGGGTATGGCAATTTAAGTATATAGACTGAGTGTAGAGTGGTATTGAGTGGAAGGGGAGGGAATTTTGACTTGGGGCGAGGGGAGGAGGAGATAGAAGACTGGTATTGACTTTGACAACTGCAGCGCCTGCATGTAAGCGTAGGAGGTCTGAGTGCGTTATTTGCTAAAATGGGAGGAGGGACGCCTTTAGAATACATGTATAGTGTGCTGGCATTGTACAGGGACAAGATTGAAAAGTACCACAAGCAGTGGGTGGTAGAGACAAGAGAAGAGATGCCCCACCCCTGGCCAGAGCAGGGCAGCCGCAATAACGGAGTGCTAGAACACATGAGTGCATTTTTAGCAACGAAATATAAAGCAGCTGCATAAGAGGAAGAGGAAGGAGATTTTAGATCTTTGGAAAATGATGGAGGACGTGGAGGACTCCGGCGAGGGAGGGGCATAAGATATACACAGAGGAGCAACTGTAACAGAGGGGGGCGGGACCTCAACAGAACATAAGGGATTATATTGGTTAGCTGCTGTCCCAGCAACAGGATAAACTAGCCCGACCAATGTGCTCACCCCGCCCCGCCATCACTGCACATTCTTACCACAACTACCACCCCACCTCAAGATTGTAAGGGGCAGAAGAAATTAGAGTCTGCCCTGGATGTAGAGCTGGCACGATTAAGAACAGCACAGACAGAGGAAAGGGTAAGAGAGAGTGTACTAGATGAATGCAGGGCAGGGGACCAGTGGGACTGATCAGTTATTCTTTTTTATTTTGTTATAAAATGGGGCTTACCCAAGGAAGTGCAGAAGGCACTCGACAAAATAGTGGGCATTGAAGCAAAATGGTGGGCGGAGATTCAAACAATAATAATACACTATTGTAAGAGAATTGAGGACATGAAATGGAAGCAGCACAGCAGATACAGGCAGAAGAATTGAAACTGGTACAAAAACGTTTGCTAAAATAGCTGTAGAAGGGACAGTGCCCACACCTGCACAGGCACAAACGACAAGGAGCACACAGGTGCCCACAGACAAGATGGTAGCTGCGTTCTGGCCAGGAGCAGGTGGACAAAGATAGTGGGGCTGCAATACCGCTGCCCCGAGTGGCAGCAAGAAGGTCAGCAGCGGGGGATATGTGGGTTCAGAGGGGCAAGGTTGGGATTTGGAGGATTTGGCAGTATGGGACTTCGAGGTGGTGGTATGAGGCCCTCACAATGTTGGTGCTGCGGGAAATGGAGGCACTTTGCAAGAGAATGTAGGAGCAGGCCAGGTGCGGGATATAACATATAGCAACTATTGTCCACAGCCCCAGCCACAAGTACAGCTCTAAATACCAACTTGTATACAATATGAGATCCATCAGGCATATACCCAGTTGCCCCCTCAGCCCCAGGTGCACAAATGCAAGACCCAAAATCTGCACAGCTGCACATGCCCCTACCCAATGCTTTACATGGAGGACACATGCCTGCAAATGATGCTGTGCCCAGCGGCACCGTTGCAACTTACTGGGGACCAGTGTCATGGGAGGTAACCCTTTTTTGTTCCTGGTACAAACAACTACCCTGGCTAGGACAGCCCACAGAAGGCTCTCACGTGCCCAGTACGATCCATGACAATCCACCCTGAAGAGGAACCTTTGGTGGGCACTGAGATAGGAAACAAACACTACATTTTCATGGTTGACACAGGTGCCACTAAATCATGCATCAGTGAGAGAAACATCCCGCTATCAGGTGAAACTCTTGACACGCAGGGCTTCTCTGGGGCTGTCGTCACAGATCCATACACTAAAGAGGTTGACATCAAACTAGGAGGGAAGTTGGTGCAGGCTCCTCTATTGTATTCTGAAACTTCCCCAATAAATTTGTTGGGCTGCGACCTGCTCAGCAAATTAAACATGAATTCACTTTACTTTAGACCGTAGGCTTCAGAGTGCAACAAACGGAAAACAAACAGAGAACAATGTGGGCAAGTCTCTTAGCTCTAATTGGCAAATTTAGGTGAACAGGTACGTTTTTAGTTTTCTCTTAAAGAGATCCATTGACTTTAAACACCTAAATTCCATTGGTAAGTCATTCCAAGCTTTAGGGTCTGCGAGATGAAAGGCTCCCTTTGATGCTTTCACAGTCCTACATTTAGGAATATTCAATTGCTCCTGGTTGTTGGATCTCAATACTATCCTTTGCATTTCTTCAGTTAGGAGCGCCTGGAGGTAGGTCGGCATAAGACCCAATCTTCATTTAGGTTTGATAGTAAGCAATCGAAACCGGATTCTTGACTCAACAGGGAGCCAATGCAGAGCGCGTCTCTCAGCTGAGACATGTCTCTCCTTCTGAGACCAGCCACCACATGCACTGCCCCATTTTGGACAACCTGAAGTCTATTGCAATCATTTTTATTAATACCAACAAGTAGGCTACCACAGTAGTCCAATTTGGCCCCCACAATAGCTCTCGCAATAGTTGTTGCATTGGATTTGGTGATAAAAGGTCGAAGATGAGAAAGGAGCTTAATATAGTAGGCAGATGATGATACCATGGGAATTCATGCTTAGGTGTTGATCAAAAATGACTCCTAGGGTCTTGACCTTCTTCTGCACAGAGATTTTAGAGTCGCCAATATAAAACTTTCATAGGCAGGGCCAAGTTTCTTAATCGTATTAGGAGTTCCAACCATAAGTAGCTCGGTCTTATTCCTATTCAAGGCCAGATTGTTAAGAACTATCCACCTTTCAATAATGGAATAGGTCCTATTAAACTGTGCTTTATCAGTATGATGAATCCCAGAGATGGGTATGACATATTGCGTGCCATCCACATAGTTTGTGAACATAGCGCCTTTTTAAACCAGAAGATCAAAAAATGGAGCCGTAAAGATATTGTACAAACAAGGGGAAAGACAAGCCCCCTGCGGGTCTCCGCATTTCAAGGCAGTGGGTGGAGCTACTGCCTCCTCAAAGAATACTCTACTCTCACGGTTATTAAGAAAGGATGATGTCCACTGGACCGCTGCTGGCGAAAAGTTGACAACCTCCCTTAACCAGGTGACCAAGATGGAGTGGTCCACCAGATGGAAGACTGGCGACAAGTCCAGGAGCATCAGCAAAGAAGCTTCATTCCCATCATCTGGTCCATGAGCCTTGCTTTAAGTTCAAGTAGCACAGTCTCAGTCCCAAACCCTTGTCTGAAACCAGATTGGTGATTGTTAAGGATGGGAAATTTGTTGACTATCTCCTTTACAGACAGCCGGATAGTATGCACCACCCCAGGGATGTACGCAATGAGAGCAATGCTTATCATATATGCAAGGGTGGAGAGGTGGTGGTTCGTTGGATTCCTGTGGACCCAGGCATGTTCATGTATCAGATTACAGTGCTTCTTGAGGGGGTGCCCCAAACTGGCAATGGTTGCTGGCGAGTGCCGGCTGCTTTTATTTTTCACCTGTGGTGACACCCCAAGTTAGTCGCAGGTACGCTACTGTCCCTAGATTTGCAAGGTCTGGTGTTTTCAGCAAAAATAATTGTTGTCATAGGAGTTGACCTGGATGGGTGCGAGTGGCACACGGTACACTCTGAAATACTTGTGTACGAGTGCGATATAAATAAAATATCAATATCAATACTGTGTATTGATCCTACGGTGCCGCTGAGGGAGGTAACTGATGCAGAGTTGTTTGAAGACAGACCAGACGATTGTGAAATTGTATTGGCCATTTGTATCCCCTGTGAAATTAGGGTACAGCATTGGAGTTCAAGTTCAAGGCCCCCTCATGGCCCTGGTAGCTCCGCCCCACTTAATTGACAGAGACCTAGAACAGATACCCGAAAGACTTTGGACCACAAATGACCATGATGTAGAGCTGTTATAGTGATCCTGTTGCGAATAACAATGAAGCCAGGTGCTGTGCTGCCCTGAGTGAGACAGTACCCATTATCAAGGGAGGCAGAGGAAGGGATTAGGGCAGCACCGTTGCCCTATTGCACGAGGGAAAATAGTACCATCCACCTCCCCATGCAACACGGCTATCTACCCTATGGAAAAGGCAAAGGGGGCAGTTGGAGGATGATCCAGGATTTGCGTCCCCTAAATGACGTTGTACAGGCTGAATTTCCTGTAGTTACAAACGCTGCAACAATACTTTGTAATATCATCAAGGATGCAACCTACTTTACTGTGGTGGATCTCAAAAACACTTTCTTTTCCATTCTACTGCAGCCCGACTCACAATACCTCACTGCGTTTAAACATGGGGTGATGAGATTGAACACACAAGACTGCCTCAAGGGTACTGCAAGTCCCAGAGTATTTTTAACAGAATACTCAATGCATTCAGGTGCCCAGCACGATCATCCAGTATGCGGACAATCTGCTGGTGTGTAGTGACAGCGAACACCAGTGCAGGAAAGATTTTATAACCCTCTTACAGCTCTTGGCCCGCAAGGGGTACAAAGTTGACAAGGCCAAATTACAGTACTGCCTGCAGGAAGTATTGTACTTGGGGCAATCAATATCTGTGAATGGAAACAGAATAATTTCTGATCGCACCACATCTGTACACGCCACCCCATGGCGCACCACAGTGAAGAAGATGCAAAAATTCCTAGGCTTGTGTAACTATTGTCGGGC
Organism: Ambystoma mexicanum; assembly: GCF_040938575.1. Lineage (NCBI taxonomy): Eukaryota > Metazoa > Chordata > Amphibia > Caudata > Ambystomatidae > Ambystoma > Ambystoma mexicanum. Next base: position 948,720,721 of record NC_090933.1, on the reverse strand, counting down.
CTGTATACTTGACTATGCAATTAGGAAAGTAATCGGAGTCAACAGCTACCCTAGTCATTGACGCTTTCAGTAGGAAAAAGAGAGTAGGAAAAAGATCACAGTGGGGCTAACTTAACACATATCAGTTAGCTCATAACATAAACACCAAAATATCAAGATATCTTTTTCAAACATTGAAGAATGCGATTTATTAGATTTACACAATTAAAAACCTTTACAAGAGTCGAAAGGTAAAATATTCCATCCTTGGCACAAGAAAACCAATAAGTTTGTACAAAGTTATGCAGTAATTATACGCATGGGTGGGTTAGTACAACAATGGTGATTATGATTACATATACTGCCAATGTTATGGCAGTATGAAAACTTGGCAGTATATGTAATCATAATCACCATAATTGCCAAGGATGGAATATTTTACCTTTCGACTCTTGTAAAGGTTTTTAATTGTGTAAATCTAATAAATCGCATTCTTCAATGTTTGAAAAAGATATCTTGATCTTTTGGTGTTTATGTTATGAGCTAACTGATATGTGTTAAGTTAGCCCCACTGTGATCTTTTTCCTACTCTCTTTTTCCTACTGAAAGCGTCAATGACTAGGGTAGCTGTTGACTCCGATTACTTTCCTAATTGTTGCCTTACCCTCTGGAGTCAAGCCCCCTTAGAAAAAAAGAGGGTTCCCTGCCTTATTTTATATACTTGACTATGCAGCCTGCACCAGGCCCCTTCTGCAGGGCCTCCAGGTGGCCCAAGTACTGATAACAAGATAGTATGGACAGGAGACATGCTCACTAATTTCGATGCCCTCAAAATTGTAATATCTACTGCCCCAGTTTTAGCCACCCCAGACTACACACAAGAATCTTTCCTAGTTTCTCATTCCAATGGTCAACTTATGACTGCAGTACTAATACAGAATAGCACGATGGGCCACAAGCCATTGGCCTACTACAGTGGCATTTTGATTCTGTAATCGAGGGACAATATGCATGTGAACAGGCACTAGCTGCTGCAGCATTTGCAATTGAAAAGAGCTCCACTATAGTAATGGGGTGCTCCGTCACATTATACGTGGAACATGCAGTATTCGCTATCCTGGAAAGATCAAAGTCTGCTGTTAACCACACAAAGAGCGTCTGCCTACGAGATAATTCTAGCCACCCCAAATATTCACATTGTAAGATGTAAAACAGTAAACCCTGCTACTTTTCTGACTGAAATATACACAGATGAAGCCATGGCCCAGCATGACTGTGTACCTAATGAGGAGGAGGAAGATGACATTCCCAAAGCAAAAGGTAGCCCACTCGAGAGGGGGTCCTTTTCATTGATGGGTCAACGACAATTGACCAGGGCACTGGCTTGAGTAGCTTAGGTGCGCCTAGTGCATGGAGAATACAAAACATTAGTGCAAAAGAGATTGCCAATGCACTTTTCAGCTTAGACGGCAGAGTTCATAGTGCTCATAGAAGTGCTACAAGCATCACAGGTGTGCCACGTGACCATCCATTCAGATTTGGCATATGTCGCTACAACAGTACATGCCGGTCTCGCACATTGGAAGAGGAGGGGGTTCAGAAGGGCTGACGGGTCTCCAGTTAAGTGGCGGTCATAAAAAATGCACTGCCCACACGAATAACACAGGCAAGGTCTCCCTCGGAAACTCTGCCGCAGGCACAACACCCAAATTAGCACCAAATCTTCTAGTACCTCAACCAGCAGAATATCCTGTGTTAAAGCCCAACATCGAGCAGCCCCCTGTCCCCTATAGTGCACTACCAACGGCACAAATTATTGAGTTACAGGGACGGTCCCTGAGGAGGAAAGTAGCTGTGGATAAAAAGAGGGTGCATATAATCCCGCACTGATTTATTGTGGAGACAGGCGGTAACTGGGAAAGCAGTTATGCCACGTGAGTTACTGATAGTAGCTTTTGACCAGCTTCATCATCCATCCCATGTATCTAAAGAGCAGATTGCTGCAGACATCTAGGAAGGCTGGTTTGTCTCGAACCGTCAGAAGCACCTGGCCAGTTTAGTTATACACTGCACCACATGTCAGAGTTAAAGTACGGGAATGGCACTGCGAACAATAAGAGGCACTCTGCCCCACCCTAGTTGGCCGTTCTGTGAGTTACATATTGACTACGCGGATATGGGCGGGAGGTGCAACGGCTCCTGATATTTGATCGTTGTCATCTGCGCCTTCTCCCAGTTGTTGGATGCGGGACAGTGTGCACATCAAGATGCCAAATGTGCAGCTAATTTTTGGAGCGCAAGGGTTTTCCTCAATGGGGTTTTTGCGATGGTTTAAGATTAGAGAACGGCACCACCATAACTAATTGTTTAAAGAAATTGAAACATTGCTTGTCATTAAACATTGAATGTGCACCATTACCACCCCCATGCCAATGGAGTTGTGGACACGATCACTGGCCTGCTGAGGGGTAAGCTCTCAAGGATTTGCACCATGTTAAAGAATAACTGGGTGCACTGCTTGGCATTGTCACTTTTTCAGTTTGCGTTCACAGCCCTGTAACGACCACCATTTGTCACCTCATAAGGTGGTCACTGATCGTCGCATGCACATGCCCTTGTTTCGCGTTAGGGGAGCATCTGACGCAGACATGGCAGCATCTGTGTTAGGAGAGAAATGTAACAACTATTTGACTACTCTAACATGGACCATGAAAATTGTTTCGACAGATTGCACCACCCCGATCCGAAGAAACACTGTGTGCTGTGGCTGGTGCACCAACTGATTCCTCACCCACTCAACCATTGGTTCCGGATGAACTGGTCTAAATGCAAAATGTCTGCAGGTGGAGCGACCCCGGGTATAACAGGCCCTATCGGGTCATCTTTTCCACTCCCCTTGCCGTTAAAGTAAAAGAACTCTGCTACTGGATTCACCTGTCGGATGTTCGGGGAGCACCCCTGAGCACCCTGCAGTGACTATAAGAGCATTTTCAACACTCGTACACATTGAACGATTGCATACTGGCACAAATTAACTACCTCCTTATTTACCATCTCATGCCATAACCACCACATTACAACTGCTAAACATGTCATTTTGCACAGAGGGTGTGCTTTTGCACCCTCCCAGACTCTAGCTATCTTTATCTTCCTTTTTTCCCTCCCTCTTTATCTGTTGCTCTCTATTTCTCGTGCATTCTCTCTCTCTCTCCCTCCCTCTCTCTCTGGGTCTCTTTCTCTTTTCATGTAATTCTTCCTTTAAATAATATGATTGCTGTTCAGAAATAGCAGAAGATAGAAGCAGCGCTCCCAAATGTCTCCTTGTATATAAAGAAAAATGTTAGTTATAGTAGTCTGCCTAGATTCTCATAATCGTACTTGTGTGCCCTGCATTATATTTTATTTTAATTCTTATAATGCGCCGCATGCCTATGGGCCTCAAGGCTGTTGGGGTTCTTTGCAATTTCTATGTTTGCATTAGGCATTTATTTAGGAGATGCTTTTATATTGCGGCTACAAAGGGGGCAGGGTATCTACCAAAACATCACCTCTGTTAATAATGTATACAATACTAATACAAATGCAACTATGTTTTTACTGTCGCTAATACACAACACCAGTGCCACGAACCCACATGCCAGCATTAACAATTCTCTCCCTGTTACAGATGCACCCAATGCCGCATGAAAAGACAAACAAAGGGCAAAGTATGACGCCTACCATGGACTTGGCTTGGATGCTAAAGAAGATATGCGCCATCCAGAATTGTCCAATAATGGTACACAGACATGAGCACTGTAGGGAAAGAAAAAATGAATGGGAGTAGTTATGTTTGTTCGTTGATACTGCATGCATCACGGGCCCCCAAGGTCTTAGTGCCACAGAAAGTACCTAGTCTAGAGGTTCAATGCCTAATACATCTAGCGCTATGTAGGATACGAGGCACGTTCCAGGCACATAGTTTAAGGCTCGAAGTATCGGATCCAGATCAACTGCAATGAAACAGCAATCCCAAAAGTATTCAGTGTCTGCCAAGACCGCATTTGGTGGTACAAGGACTTAAATATGTGGCAAGCAAGTGGCAAGAAACTACACTGGTTTGTATGGCAGGGGGCTTAATGGGGTTCGAAGACAAGGTCCTGGCCCAAGTGGATACAGCATGTGCACCCTTTTGGACTGACCATATTGCAAAACTAACGTGTAAAAAGGCAATGGAAAAACCAGTGAAAGTCCACAGAGAAGAAATTTATGGACTTTGCTTTTACAATGAAGGGACTGTTTCTGTAGGGGCCAATGCACGTTGTAATAAGACATTGCTCATCCCAGACCTCAAGAAAGGCACATCTGCAGTTATCGAATATTACTGGATTTGTGGTCAGCAGGCGTACTTGCACCTCCCACCATCATGGAGGGGCTCCTGTTTGCTAGCCACCTTGCACTACGTGTTGCTCGTAATGCCTGAAGAACATCTACAAGGGGGGCCAGCACCAATGGCAGTTCCCACATCAGAAGGGCCAACCAGAAACCTGACGAGCCACCCCCCCCCCCCCCCCGAGTTCCACATACTCCCTGAAAAGGAACCAAAAGACAAGTTGCAGAGGAAGAAAAGAGCAAACTATCTATCTCATGATTCATCCGAACTTTTCAATGAAATACCCGATGAGTACAGAATATTCAGCAGTGCGGAAACATTCTTTGCATCACTCTTACTGCCTGGGGTCCAAGCAGCTGCTAACACGTAATGGCTCCAGATTGTCTGCTGGGAACTGATACAGCTGGCAAATGACACAGAGAAAGGGTTAAACGGCATAAAGTAGAGTTGCGGGCCTTACGACTGTTGACTATGCAGAACCGCTACGTTATTGACCTTCTCACAGTGATGGAAGGGGGCTTGTGCAAAAAGATTGGGGACTTCTGTTGCACATTTGTGCCTCCTAATAATGAAGAGAACGGCTCTCTCTCGCAAATAATAGGAGCCGTACACACCCTGGGAGTGTGCATGAAGAAATAACCTGGAATACAAAGAGAGGACTGGTTTGACAGCATCTTCTCCTTGGCCCCTTCCTGGATGGGGGCAATAGTGAAGATGTTGGTACCTGTGATCATGTTTGTGTTGGTCATCTTCTGTACCTGCCAGCTGGGCATCAGATACTGTGCCAAAGCAGTGCCTAATAGCGCCATGATGATGGTTTCAATTGGGGCATCCAATGCACCACCACAGAGCACGGTACCAAGACTGATGGTCCAAATTTAGCAATGTTCACACCCCCATGGCACTATCACTACACCCCCACCAGATCCTGAAAACTACACAGAACATTGGGTTGATTTAGCTGGATATGGGGGATGTATATATATATATATATATATATATTACTTGCACCATGGGTAAAGTACACCCCATCTGGAGCAAGTTTGCCCAATGTGTGTAAATCATGGGTTCCTAAGGAGGGACCTCCACCATATTTGGAAGCTGAAAGGCTAGAAAGGGCACAGAGATTGGAAGATGATCGTTGTTGGGGGATAAGCATGGGTGACAGTGTGGGAGAGTTCATTAATATAGATTAACGAAAGAGGTGAATGTTGGGAAGGAGGGTCTTCCCACACCCCTAGGTGATTCCAATTGAGAAACAAATGATAGACTGCACTTCGGGGGAGCAGGTGGAGTTGGGTGCATGCAGGAAAGTGCGCAATCGCATAGTGCATACATTAGGAGCTATATAGTAGAGATGAATGTAAACGCCATCTTAGTTATAGACAGCCATTTTGGAACGTATGCCCAAGCGTGGTGAAAACACTGTACATGTTAGTATTAGTATTGCATTAGTAGCACAAAGATAACCCACACCATGAGTGAGCTTCAGGGAAGTTAAAAGCCTTCCTTTGGCTCAGAGGCAGAAGCCCTTCACACCATTGGAAGAATGTGCTCTGCAAGGCCAGGAGAAGGGGGCAGAGCGCCTCTTGGCAGTTACCATCCCATTATACAGATAGCATGGCCCCACAGCCCCAACACCCCCGACATCAGAGCTACAGTCCTCATATGCTTTGATCCTAAGACACCCACATACCATGGTGTGAGCCAGGCCAACATCACCGACCATAAAGCTGTTAGACCCCCGAACGTCCAAGAAGATCAGAAAGCAAGGCTATCTTGCCTTCACATTTGGGTCACATGATTTGTGCTGTGAAGTGCGAGGGAGGGATGAAATTATAGCTCAAAAGCGTGGGTGGAGGACCTTGGGAGGCTGCTGGCTCATCTGGGAATGAGTGAACTATGCAAGTTGGTATGACCTCGGCTCTCTCTCTTGGGCCCATATCTGTGTTTGCCAGGTGCACTGTTACAATGATAGAGTAGCCTTGTTTTCAAAAGTAACTGATTGCTTATTAGGCTTTGTTTTATTGCGGATGACAGGCCCAACAGCGGACAAGAAGGCTGGGACCAATGGCCTAGCACCCCCTACAGTGTGGGCCGCCCATGTATAGGGTCACACCAACCAGCCTTGCAGGTTTGTACTGTGTGTAATGATGACATAGATGACGCCAGGCACCCTTTTAGCTTACTTCACACCCCTATTTTGGCAGAACCTTCGGTGGCAGCAGATTTCTTTGCTGATGCACTTTGATTTTGTAGAAATAAATACTTGTTATACTTGCAAGCAGTGTCTTGGGCTTTTTTCCCTAGCGGGTTGTATTTTTTCTGGTGTGAGCAGGGGCTTGCCTTCAATAATTCGAATCCTTCATCACAAAAAAACTCATACTGCCATTTATAAATTACAAATTAGATAGAGAGGCGAGGCCTCCATAATGACTCATCAATGTTGAGGAGGCGGTACAGTAACATCTGGGGTCAGCATACTTCAGCCTAAATTGTAATTTATATCTGGCAGTATACGTTTTTTTGTGATGAAGGACACTCAGATTCTTTTATGGAACGCACACTCTCGGTCAGTTTTGCCCAGGTTCAGAAGGCACTCCAGTGCAATTTCACCACTTAAGAATGCCTATCAAAGGATAACTCAAAATTACAATGCAGTTCTCACTTCCGCTGAGTGATGCAAATAAGATAATGTGCTTGTCTGTCAAACTAATCACAAATTAGCCAACTAAGCAACTGCCACCTTTATTGGGGCAAACACACTTAGCTACACTATTAAACACTGTTACAAAAAAGGTAAATAAAAGTAAACTGTGCTTGCTAATAAATCTGATTCTAATGCAATTGTCCCGAATGTGTGTGATGGGTTCACAGCGCCTGTTGTCCTTTTGATGGCATGGGTGGAGCTATGTCTGTGTAGATTATGCACTTTTTTGGCGTGTCCAACGAGTAATCCTCGAGCCTGCTGTTAAATGTTGGCATCTATGCATTATGTTCTTTAAGTGCCACAGTAGCTAACCGCTTGTGGCAATGCATTCTCTGTCTTCCACATTTCCATTCCTTTGTCGGATGGAGAAATCATGCTCTCTGAAGTGCAATTTGTCTGTGACACCTTTTACATGATGTGCAGAGCGGAGTGAGAGAATGCTGGTTCAGAGGCCAGGCTGCTGATGGACTAACTGCATTCCAAGAGAATCAACTTTGCACTGTACGGTCAAGCGAAGGAGTCTGCGACCTGTGGCTCTCCAGATGTTTTTTTTATTAAGGCTCCCATTGTCCCTCACCATGGACTGTGCTTGTTTGGGTTGATGGTAGTTCTCGTCAAAAACATCTCTATAGGCAAAGGTTGCAGACCCCCTTGTCTGGGACTTTGACTAGACAGGCTGCTAGAGGCTGCGGAGAAACGCATACTAGCCATTGGTTTGGGGCCATGTCACCAAGTCCAGTGTTCAAACAGGTGCTTCAGTAAAATATAACTTGACAACCCATCAGCCCCGACCAACCACCACAAGCACCTCCAGCAGCTTGTCCCGAAATAACATCTTATTCCCTGTACACTGTTACCCCTAATACTCACGTTACTGTCTATATAATGTGTACTAATTGTGAGCCAGCAGAAGATAATCCACCCCTTAATCTGTAAAATGCAATGGTTTATGTACGTAACTGCAAATAAAAGCAGAGCACTTGTTCTTCTACAAAGTCTGTAGATCTCGCTTTCCTCCTCTGACCCCCAACCGATGGGAGCCAAGCACACTTTCCACTGGTTTCACCCCTTTTGCAATGACTCCTCTCTCCGATCACCCTCGTCCTCTTTTCACAGCCAACCGCTTTCCTTCATGCTCAGCCCCCACTTACTCAACCTGCTAACAATCCATCACTTCCAGCCAGCAAGATTGCATTAGATCCAATGTTGAGGAGCAGGTGGACACTTTTTCCATGGTCTCCTCACCACCGTCATATTGGAATAGCAGATGAAGCGCTACGATTGGAAACCCATGTATGAATCCGTGCAATATTCCTGCACTGTGTCGAGTGTATGAGAGCCAATATGCACTCAGACAACCATTCAGAATATACCTCACATTGAGGCAGTGGAAGGCTGCTGTCAGGAAGAATGCCCACTGCAATGATGCCACAATGCTGCTATGGGTAATATATATGAACTCTAAGTAAAGTCTGATGACAACAGAATGATGTCATAAAGAAGATGTATGAACCTACGCCGAAACGATATGAAAAAACTCAACATTGATGATGTAACTGAAGAAGTAAGAGAAACATGTACCTATGGATGAAGTGATTGTGAAGCCAAGTGCAATTCTTGGTATGACGCTGACCTAGCTACACTTAAACAGATGTGTAGGGCGAAAGAGAGGAAATGGAGGGCTTCTTGCTCATTCTCTGACAAACTGGCCTGCCGTCTGCTCCAAAGGCAATAGCGACTCGCTGTCCGCACTAAGAAGAGAGTCCACAAACAAGTCTGCGTCTCTGCTCAATCTAACAATTCGGCCGAACACTTCAAAATCTGCAAGGAGCTGACCAACCCTACTGCAGTCTCCATCCCTCCTCTTGCCTCCCAGACTCTTTGCAATGCCCTTGCCTCTCACTTTATCTCTAAAAACTGTAATGCTCACCTGGTATCCACGGGGACGTCACTCAGCCTGTTCTGACCTCTTACGACCTTCAACCCTTCCCTGGAGGCTATTCGACTGGAGACTGGGCCTGAAACACAGGATTGGTAGAGTTTAACTCCCTATTGTCTATGTGTGCTTGAACCCCTTCTTCCCCGGGGTCCAACCCTTCCCTTTGATCCACAGCTCACCTTGTTTTCTTGGATAGTGTGCTCTCCGACCTGCCTTCAGCGCAGGGGCGCGTTCATTGATGCAGGCTCATTGCTGCCTAGTTACTTCACTGGCAAGAGTCCAACAGGTAAGTATAATGAGTCTTTTGAACAGTTCTCTAACTTCGTTCCTTTCCTTCCTTAGATGATGGCCAGCGTCCGGGGATGGCGGCGTGCTGCTGAGATGAGTAGCGCTGAAGGTGAGTGAGAGCGCGATGCGCAATGCACCCCTTTCATATTTGCAATGAACTGTGTTCTTTTTCTGTGTCTTTTAGATGCTGTGACGTTTTCATCATGGATGCCGGTTACGAAGTACAAATGCGGTGGGTAAGCGCGGTATGCGGCGCCTCTATATGTTTCCATGCTAACCTGGAGTGTCTTTTCCCTCTTGCAGATGGATGAGAAGTTCCGGAGACAGAGTTCCCCCAGAGCGGCTGGGATTCAGGTAAGCGCTTGAAGCTCGTACAGTATTTAAAAATAAACGCAGATTTGCAGAATGCTTACTAATGCCTTTTTTCTGTTCTTTTCCTTAGGAAGCGGCGTGCCGGGATGGGAATGACACCGCCGAAGATGCCTGCAGAACAGAAGGAGCGATGACTGATGGGCAGAAGCGTCGCAAGGTAAGGCAGTTCCTAACAGTGTTCTTGTTCTTGCAGGAGCTGAGCGCAGAAGAAAGATGCAGGCCTACTGGAGACCGATCCGAACATGGTGAGTGTCACGCTGCAGGTGCAGGAAACGCAAAGCATGTTTCTCAGCCTGGGTGTGGCTTAAATAGTCTCTAGGTATCCCAGGTGCCTCTGGGCTGAACCACACCCAAAAGGCTAGACTGCACATGCAGTTCTGGGAACCGAAATATGTGGGGGCATCCATTTTTTCCCCATCAATGCACTACAAGTCCAAACCCCAATGTTATACTATGGGAGTGAGTGAGTCTGGTGCCACAAGCGTCAAGTCTGACTCCAAGTGGGTCTTTGAAGGGATGGAGAGCCCCTTGATGGCCATGTAGGTGATCATGGCCTGGCTCCAGCCTGACATCTTGGAGGGCTGGGGACATGAGGGGCAGGAATCATGACAGCACTCCCCCCAGTGCCCCTCTCAATGTGGCTCTTCTGTCTGCTCCTGGTTTGGTTGGATGGTTTTGATGAAATCGTCTAAGCAAGCGAGGTGCATGGATGTTCTCACATGGCTCCCATGTCCTGTGTTGTTGACAAACCCCTTCCAGTCTACTAAGTAGTATAATTTGGATCTGACATACTTTGAATCTAGGATGTCCTTGACTTCGAATTCTGGCTCCCGGGCGACTACTACTGGCTGCGGTGGCGTTGCTACCCGAGTCCCAGGTTGAACAGGTTTAAGGAGAGACATGTTTGACGGCAAAGCTAGTCTGACCGCCACAGGATTTATCACGGAGGTGACGGTGAATGGACCCAGGTATCTTGGACGGAAAGTTCGGACTCCTTTAATGGACACGTGTTTAGATGCCAGCCAGACTTTGTCTCCCACTTGGTAGTTGGGGGCCTTTGCTCGGTGTTGATCAGCAAACTTCTTTTGGCTATTCGTAGCTTAAAGTAGGTGTTCAGCTGCCCTTTTAAAGGTTTGAGAAATGGTTGTGTGCAAGGTATTGACTGCTGGCATTTCCAGGGTTGTAGGAACGTCCAACTCAGAAGTACGTGAGTGCCTGCCATACATGGTATAAAAGAGTGTCTGCCCAGTGCTGGTGTGTATGGAATTATTATAGGCATATTCAGCTATCCATAATAGGTCGAACCAGCTTCCTTCAGCTTTGTGTAACATGCAACGCAGATACTACTCGAGCGTCTTATTTGTCCTCTCAGTTTGACCATCCATTTGGGGATGGTGACTGGTGGATAGCCGGATGTCGATCTTGGCCATAGAGCAGCATTTTCTCCAGAAGTTAGATACGAATTGAGTACCTCAGTCTGAGACCAAAACTGAAGGAAACCCATAGAGCCGTAAGATGCCTTCAAGAAATACATTTGCCAGAGTGGAAACATTTGGGAGCCCCTTAGGAGGAATGAAATGTGCCATTTTTGAAAATAGGTCCACGACCACAAGAATAGTGTTAAACCCTTGACTGGGTGGTAAGTCAGTAATAAAATCGAGGGACGTGTGCCAGGGTGCTGGTGGGATTTCCAATGGTTGTAATAGCCCAGCCGGTTTCTGCTTGGATGACTTGTTTTGAGCACACACTCCATAAGATAGGATGAATTGGATAATGTCTTTACGCCACGTGGGCCACCAATAATTTCGCTTTACCTTGGCTAGGGTTTTAGCGATTCCGGGGTTGCCCTCGATCAAGGAATCATGATAACCGGACATGAGTTGTTCTCGTGGTTCTTGGTTTGGTAAGAATAAACGATTCCTGAATTAGGGCAATTGATCTTTTGTCATGTAATGTTCTCCTTGTTCACTCCATGCTTGTAATTGCTCCGGACTCATCAGGTTTTGGATTTCTTCATGTAATTCTTTCTGAGTTATGGTTGCTGTGATTCCAAGGAGCTTGTCACTCGGGATGATTGCTATTGGGTCAGGGGTCTGATACCCTTGCTCCTCCACCCCCATACGGGAAAGGGCATCGGCCTTCCCGGTTTTCACCCCTGGTCGAAATGTAATAACGTAGTCATATTCAGCAAAAAAAGAGCCCAACGTAGTTGTCGTGAGGATTGGGCTTTTGCCGTTTTTAGGTACTGGAGGTTCCGGTGGTCAGTTATTACAGTGATTGTGTGTTTGGCGCCCAAGAGGTAGTGCCGCCATGCCTTAAAGGCTGACTTAATGGCCAGCGGTTCTTTGTCTGTGATAGCGTAATTGAGTTCAGGGGGTGTGAATTTACGCGACCAGAAGTCAACAGGGTTTAACTGGCCCGTTTCTGGGTCCTTTTGTGAGAGGACGGCTCCCATAGCCGTGCTTGAGGCATCCGTTTCCACCAGGTATGGGAGATCAGGGCGAGGGTGGCGTAAGATTGGGGCAGATGTGAATCTTGCTTTGAGTTCCTGGAAAGCCTCCTCGGCTTCTGTTATCCACTGGAATTTTTTGTTGCTTTTCCTTAGTAATGAAGTGATGGGATGCACGATTTGCGAAAATCCTAGGATGAACCGGCGGTAGAAGTTTGCAAAACCCAGCATACTTTGAACCCCCTTGAATGAATTTGGGGATGGCCAGTTCAGGATAGCATCTACCTTGTGTACATCCATTCGGATTCCATTCAGGCGAGAATAAAGCCCAGGAATTCCACCTCGGAGACGTGGAATGAGCACTTTTCGAGCTTGGCGTAGAGCTGGTGTTGACGGAGTTTCTCCAATACGGATCGGACGTGTTTAACGCGGTCCTGCTTTGATGCGGAATATACTAAGATATCGTCGTTGTACACGAGCACAGACATCAATCAATTCCCGTAGGACATCGTTCATGAAGTATTGAAATGCAGCAGGCACGTTGCAAAGGCCAAAGGGCATTACTTGATATTCGTAAAGCGGTTTTCCATTCGTCCCCCTGTTTTACGCGAACAAGGTGATATGCCCCCCTCAGGTCTAGTTTTGTGTAGATTTGGGCATCTTTGACTTGATCAAACTATTCAGGGATCAGTGGCAGGGGGTAGCGATTTTTCACGGTAATCTGATTCAGTGCACGATAGTCGATGCACGTTCTCAAGTCCCCCTCCTTTTTTCGATACGAAGAATAGAGGACTGGCTGCTGGAGACTTCGAGGGACGGATGAACCCGTTGGCCAGGTATTGGTCAAGATAGGCCTTCAGGTGCTGGTTTTCTGGTTCCGTGAGTGCGTAAATTCACCCACAAGGGATTTGTGCGCCGGGTATCAGGTCAATTTTGGCAATCGTATGGTCTATGCGGTGGCAGGGTATTAGCCTGTTCTTTCTGAAAGACATCTTGAAAGTCCTGGTATTCACTTGGTAGGGTGCCGATTGCCACAGTCGCAAGCGTGGAGGTTCTGGTGTCTATTGGTTGTTTCTCTTGGTGATAACATGTGTGGGGGCAAGTGTCGGGAAAGGCCAATTCTTTTGCTCGCCAATCGATTCGAGGATTGTGAGCTACCAACCATGGCATTCCCAAAATCAACCGGAACTGTGGTGCCTTAATGAGGTTGAAAACGATAGATTATTGGTGTCCATCCTGTCACAGAAGGATTAAAGCTGCAGTGCATTGGGATACTGGACCAGAAGCTATTTCCGTGCCGTCGACTGTGGTAACAGTATCGGTGGTTGATTTAGGGCGTAACGGAAGCCCCATCTTTGCCGCAAGATCCTGGTCGATGTAATTTCCAACGGCTCCACTGTCTATGTACGCTCTTACTGCGTGCATCCGAGATGGTTGTTGGTGATTGATCAAGACCACAGATAGTGCAAAATGGGAGGTCTGTAGTTCACTTTCTTCGCTTGACAAGTGGACCCCTACGCTTGCCGGGCTGGGGAGTTTTCCGATTCCTTGATGGTATCTTCCTTGTCCGTGGCCCCTAACGTCCTCCTCGGTGTATTCACAGGGCACTCTTTAAGGAAATGACCTGACCTTCCACAGTACAGACATAACTGCTGCTGTCTCCTTTTATCCCTTTCCGCTTTAGTCAAGGGGGATCTGACCCCCACGATTTGCATTGGTTCTCCTGAACCTTCCGTTGTTCGGGCAGTATTGTCCTTTGAACGCACATACATAGGGCAAGGATCCAGTCTGGTTCGATCTGCTCTTCGGTCCTGCAACCTATGATCCAGTTGAACAACAAGGTCAATGAATTCTGAGCAGTCTTTCAGGGGGTTCACTACTTGTGCGAGAACATCCTTGAGCTCCCCCCGCAGCCCCCGATGAAATAACGTGGTTCTCTTCTCCACTGGCCATTCTGCTTCAACTACGAGTCTATTGAACGTGGCTATGTATGTTAATAGGTCTTGATTCCCTTGGCATAGGGACAGAAGTTCGTTGTCTAATGCCTGCCCATGAGTACGATGGGCGAACAGCTTTTCCATCTCCTGCTGAAAGCCCCTGAAGTCATGCAGCAAAGGATCGTCTTGGGCCACAAAGGGTATGGACCAGTCCACGGCGCTACCACTCAGGTAGGATAGCACAAAAGTGACCGTGATTGGTCATTCTGTGCAGGCGGCACTGGTTCATGAACATTGCAAACCTCTTGGGATCCCCCGTAAATCGTTCGGGCGGGGCCAAGAGAACTGCCGCAGGAAGGGTTATCTGAACGGGATTGGCTGATGGCGCTGGCATTGAGGACACGTACCCGGCAATGGTGCATGCCCTGCTTGTGACTGGAGAAGTTGCTGGCTTAAATCATCAGTGCGTTCTTTGGCTACTATTAGCTCTCTCCTCAGGGTGTTGGTCTCCTGCTTGGCTGTATGTACTTCGGAACGTAGCTGCCCCAACATGTGGGCTAACTGGTCGGTTTCTGACATTTCCATGACGCCTAGGTGGATTTTGATGTGAGGCTTTGCGTTCTGTAACGCTCACCTGGTATCCACGGGGATGTCACTCAGCCTGTTCTGACCTCTTATGACCTCGAACCCTTCCCTGGAGGCTATTCGACTAGAGACTGGGCCTGAAACACAGGATTGGTAGAGTTTAACTCCCTATTGTCTTTGTGTGCTTGAACCCCTTCTTCCCCGGGGTCCAACCCTTCCCTTTGATCCACAGCTCACCTTGTTTTCTTGGATATTGTGCTCTCCGACCTGCCTTCAGCGCAGGGGCGCGTTGATTGATGCAGGCTCATTGCTGCCTAGTTACTTCACTGGCAAGAGTCCGACAGGTAAGTATAATGAGTCTTTTTGAACAGTTCTCTAACTTCGTTCCTTTCCTTCCTTAGATGATGGCCAGCGTCCGGGGATGGCGGCGTGCTGCTGAGATGAGTAGCGCTGAAGGTTAGTGAGAGCACGATGCGCAATGCACCCCTTTCATATTTGCAATGAACTGTGTTCTTTTTCTGTGTCTTTTAGATGCTGTGACGTTTTCAGGGTGGATGCCGGTTATGAAGTACAAATGCGGTGGGTAAGCGCGGTATGCAGCGCCTCTAGATGTTTCCATGCTAACCTGGAGTGTCTTTTCCCTCTTGCAGATGGATGAGAAGTTCCGGAGACAGAGTTCCCCCAGAGCGGCTGGGATTCAGGTAAGCGTTTGAAGCTCGTACAGTATTTAAAAATAAACGCAGATTTGCAGAATGCTTACTAATGCCTTTTTTCTGTTCTTTTCCTTAGGAAGCGGCGTGCCGGGGTGGGAATGACACCGCCGAAGATGCCTGCAGAACAGAAGGAGCGATGACTGATGGGCAGAAGCGTCGCAAGGTAAGGCAGTTCCTAACGGTGTTCTTGTTCTTGCAGGAGCTGAGCGCAGAAGAAAGATGGGGGCCTACTGGAGACCGTTCCGAACACGGTGAGTGTCACGCTGCAGATGCAGAAAACGCAAAGCATGTTTCTCAGCCTGGGTGTAGCTTAAATAGTCTCTGGGTATCCCAGGTGCCTCTGGGCTGAACCACACCCAAAAGACTAGACTGCACATGCAGTTCTGGGAACCGAAATATGTGGGGGCATCCATCTTTTCTCCATCAATGCACTATAAGTCCAATCCCCAATGTTATCTTATGGGAGTGAGTGAGTCTGGTGCCACAAGCGCCAAGTCTGACTCCAACTGGGTCTTTGGAGGGATGGAGAGGCCCTTGAGGGCCATGTAGGTGATCGTGGCCTGGCTCCAGCCTGACATCTTGGAGGGCTGGGGACATGAGGGGCAGGAATCATGACAAAACCCCAGAACATCATGTCCACCCACTCCTCCTCTCCCCCTCCCTCTCCTTCGTGGCTTGCTGACCCCCCCCTCAGTTATCCCCATCCCCCTTTCTCCTTTTTTCCTCTTTTCTCCCCTGACGAGGTAGCTAGACAAGTCTGATCTATGAAAACCTCTTCAAAACAGGTCCATCCCTGTTCCTCTAAAACCATTAAGGACCACATTGACACCCTTGCTCTGGCCCTTGCTGATTTCTGCAACCTCTCATTTGCCTCTGGCTCTTTCCCTCCCCTCTTAAGCACTCCCTTTTGCATCCTCTCCTCCAGAAATCCACTGCTGATCCTTTATATCCAGTAAACTACCGCCCAATTTCCATTACTCCCTTTTTGGGTAAGCTCCTGGAAAAGCTGGCCATATCTGAGCTTAATCTTCATTCCGACTCTGTTGGCCCTCTCCATGATCACCAATCTGGCTTCAGAGCTGCCTGAAGTACTGAAACTGCTCTACTGAACATCCATGAAGACCTGCTCGCCAACCTAGATTCTAACATTCCCTCTGTCCTCATCCTACTTGATCTCTCCTCTGCGTTCGACACGGTCAACAATACCACCCTGCTCAACCATCTCCATTCCAACCTGGGTATCACTGATCAGGCTCTGGCCTGGCTGACCTCTTTTCTCTCTGATTGACCCTCGCAGGTACAACTTGGGTTCTTTCTATCTTCTATCTCCCTCTCCACATGTGTCCCCCAGGGGTCTAACCTCTCGCCCTGGCTTTTCAACCAATACCTGGCAACTCTCGCCTACTGCATCTCCATTTTCTGCTCAACTTTCCAGTGCTATGCTGACGACACCCAACTCATTTTCAGGCTTCCTTCAGCCTCCTCTTCTCCTTCCCTCATCTCTGATTGTCTAATCACCATTCAAAATTGGTGTGCCGCCAAAGATCTATGTCTGAATGCCAACAAGACCGAGATCCTCCTTATTGGTATACCATCTCCATCCTTTCCTCTCACTCTCTGGCCAAACTCCCTTGGCCCTCCTCCTACCCCCACCTGCGTGGCTAAGAACCTCTGGATTATCTTTGACTCTACACTTTCCTTCTCTGCACACTTCTCTGATGTCTCCAAAAAGTCAAATTTCTTATTGCACCTCCTTAGAGGTACTCTGCCTTTCCTCTCCTTCCCTCAAACGTTCACTGGGCCTCATTACGACCCTGGCGGTAAGGGGTTTACGCCAGCGTTAGCTGCGCCGACCCCTTACCGCCAATTACGAGGTCCCTTAGCGCCATGGCGCTTTTAACACCTGCTTTTAGCAGGTGTTAAAATCCATGGCGCTAAGGGACCATGGAGTTAATTACGCCACCGTAATTTACGGTGGCGTAATTAACGCCTTCCCCACTCCCATTATGCCCTATGGGGCAAAAATGGGAATGGGGAAGGGTAAATGGGGATTGGGGACTTACCGCCCCGCCGACCTCGGAATGGGGCGGTAAGTCCGCCAACCACCATGGCGTAAACGTAGTTTACGCCATGGTGGTAAAGTCACGGCCCAGGCGGTAACTTACCGCCTGGGTCGTAATGAGGCCCACTGTCTCCCAAGCTCTAGTTCTCTCCAGACTGGATTACTGTAACAGCCTCTTTCTAAATCTACCTGCCTCCACTCTCCGCCCTTTACAACTAATCCAGAACAGGACTGCAAGACTTGTCCTTGGCCTCAAGCCCTGGGATCGTATCTCTCCAGCCCCGAAATCCCTTCATTGGCTCCCAGTGGATTCAAGGATTAAACTTAAAACCCTCTGCATTGTCCCCAAGGCCTTCTGGGTCCTGGCTCCAAAATACCTTCAACTATCCCTCCGTAAATCCCTCCCCTCTCAAGCCCTTCGCTCCTCTACTTCTAACTCCCTCATGGATAGTCATTTTGCAAAGAAACAAGCAGGGGTTAGATCTCTGTCTTCGGCTGGCGTCTCCCTTTGGAACAGCCTTTCGGCCACCTTGAAACTTGAGGAAAACATTTGCTGGTTCCGGAAGCATCTCAAGTACTTCCTCTTTGCCTCTGCCTTTGCCCCACTTCTGCCCTGTTGATCTGTTTCTTCTCTTGGCATCGGGCACCTGGCCACTCTCTGTCATTCGGGCCCAGGTACCTGCTCACCCTGCCACCCTCCTGCACTGCCTTCAGGCCACTCTCTGCACTAGGGTTCTGTATCTTACCCATACAGTCCCCCTCCCACTTCTTATGCACTTATCAGATATACCTTATCTGACTGTCACTTGCCACTTGCTGTCTGCACTACCATGGTTTATCGCCCTTATTCATTTATTGATTTATTTATTTGATTTAATGTATTTTCGTTTTCTCTCCTCTGCTCTGCACGTTCCACTCCCCCCTTCCATCCACTTTCCCCTTTTGCATGCACTTGCACTTTCTTAAATGTCATTGGGCCTAGTAAGATCGCTGGTTTCTTTTTTTGTTCTCCCTTGTTCCCCTCCCTTTTTGCCCGGTCGCTCTCTGAAACTCTTGTGTACGAGCGCAATATAAACAAAATATCATTTAATTGCATTTTTATAAGAAGGTGAAGTAACCTGCTTTAAATACAGAGTAACACAAGGTAGAAGAGACATAAAGAAGCTTGCTAAAAAGAGGTTTATATACATAACGTTTATGATGGCTATTGGAAGAAAATGGACGACAGCCCGTGCAAATAATCAACCCTGCTATCTCAAAATACGAGTCTAGGATTGTAAATTGAAGAACTGATGAAGAAGCTTGTTTCGTGTGCAGAATAAGGAAGTACCCTGGCTATTTCAAGAGATGGGTGCAAGGCACAAAGGGAGTCGAATGAACAGACCATGTGCTTAAGACAGATTTCTGCTAAGATTAGGAGAAGCAAGGACATTTGCAGGTGTTGAGTGCTGAACAACCACAAAGGCAAAACCTTGTGAAGGGGAGTCAGCAAGTCTTTAGAGGCCAAGAGGAGCAAATACACCCAGCATAATAGAATCAAATAGCAGTAATTGAGAGGCTGAAATTGACAAAATCGCAGTCTCCTAACACGTAACTTAGAAGTCAAAGACAAGGGCTATTCATTAAAGCCAGATGGAGATAGAAGTGTGCCCATACTCCCTTAAGTGTTTCAGAAAAGTGAGCGGACTACAAGGTCAACTACAAACGGGAGGCTTTGGCAAAGGATAAGGACAATGAAATGTGATGGACTAATTGGGAAAACAAAGAACACATTGACGCAGCTCGAGCACCTAGGTTTTGTTTTTAATCACGTGCTTCTAGACGAGCCGAAAGTCCAAGGTTGAATGGGATTGCCAACCAATCATAAGCCTGCCACGACTTTTACATACATTGTTGCATTTATTAGTCCACTGCAATATTCTCTGCTATAATCAGTATATGACGTGTGTAGAAGTAGCTCAGGGTGTGTCCTACAGAAAAGGGGCAGCCAATGAGATATTAACTCTTACAATTCTATATGTAGACATGTTCCGATAATCCAATCCCTCCCGTGAATAGGTTTTACAAAATGCCACGTAGAATGAAGTCACAAATGACATATGATAAGGTATATCAACTCTGTACAAATAACCTAGAATGTGAATATGCATGCATCTATTTTGATAGCTTTATATCTCCCTGCATTTTTTAATTGAGATTAAAGCAGTATGAGATTAAAGCAGTATTTTACCATCTTCCTTGGGTCTATCTGGTTATTTGGTCTAAGATATTTATGGTTAATTCCATCTAGCGCATAGAGGATGCTTTAAAGTGCTGGAGCACACCATGCGTGTTACTAATTTGCAAAGGATCAGTAAATTTGGACTCCCCTTCAACACCCGAATACTGACTTCCTCGCTCCCACCCTAGCCTCTTACAATCTTAACCTCCATTCCTTCTATTATGGTACCTCTTGTTCTCTTTCTGCTGCACCACTTCCTTAATTAGTAGGGCATTGTCCATCAATTTCACAATTTCAAGCAGTTCTTCCCTGCACAAGGCTACTCCCTCTAATAAGAAGCCGGTAAGAAAGCTCAGTGGGATTATCACTTGCTGCTGTGATCTATGTGTGATCTGCAGGTCGCAGGTTTGAATACCGGCAACAGCAACTCAGCCTTTCATCCTTCCAAGGTCGATAAACTTCGGTTGGGTGATATTGTATGTAAATATGCTCTCTGTAAAGCGCTTTGGCAAACGCGCTATATGAATACATAATTATTATCATTTCCATCGCCCCCTTCCTGGGAAAACTCCTGCAGAAGCTGGCTGTCACTCAACTTACCCTCCACACTGAATCTGTTGGTTGTCTCCATGACCATCAATCTGGCTGTAAAGCATCCAGAGGCACAGAAACTGCTCTTCTGAACACCTGTGAAGACCTGCTCTCAAATTTTGACTCTAACTCTCGTTCTGTCCTCATTCCTCTTAACCTCTCTTCGGCTTTCGATACAGTAAACCACAACATCATGATCTCCCGTCTCTGTTATACCCTGGGCATCACAAATCAGGCCCTGACGTGGCTCGCCTCTTTTCTCTCTGACCGGCCTTCCCGAGTGGAACTTGGGTATTTTCTCTCCTCTATAACTCTCTCTACTTGTGGTGTCCCACAGGGTTCTAACCTATCCCTCTGGTTTTTCAATAACTACATGGCCGCCTTGGCCCACATGATCTCTACCTTTACCTCTAACTTTAAGTGTTATGCGGATGACACGCAGCTCTCTTTCAGGCTACCTTCGGCCTCCTCCTCCTCGCTCATCCCTGACTGTCTATCCGCAATTCAGTCTAGGTGTGCTGCTAATGATCTCTGCCTGAATGCCAGGAAGACATAGATTGTCCTCATTGGGACCCCTGCTCCTGCTTTTCCACTTTCACACTGGCCGGCCTTCTTTGGCCCTGCACCCTCACCCACTAATGAGTAAAAAAAAAAAATTGAGGGGTCATCTTTGACTCCACTCTCTCCTTCTCCTCTCACATTTCAGACATCTCTAAAAAGTCCTACTACCAACTACACCTCCTCAGAGCCCTGGTTCTCTCTAGGCTGAACTATAGCAAAAGCCTCTTTCTTAATCTTCCTTCCTCTACTCTCCATCCTCTACAACACATCCAGAATAGACCTGCAAGACTTATCCTTGGCCTCAAGCCCTGGGACCGCAGCTCTCTGGCGCTTAAATTCCTGTACAGGCTCCCCGTGGCTGCAATAATCAAGTTCAAGTCACCCTGCATAATCCACAAGGCTTTCTGGGGCCGGGGCCTGCACTATCTACAACGCTCTCGTACTAAATACTCTCCCTCCAGAGTCCTCCGCTCATCCTCCAACTCTCTGCGGGTGAGCCGTTTTTCCAAACAGGGATAAATCTTTATCCTCTGCAGGTGCCTCCCTCTGGAACAGTCTCCCTGCCTCACTGCGTCTTGAGCCGGAGCACCTTAAGTTCCAGAAACTCCTCCAGACCTTCCTCTTCTCTTCCTCCTTCTCTCACCCTCTCCCGTCCTATCCTTTTCTTTTTTATTTACTCCACCCTCCTTCCTCCTCCTCCCTAACTCTGTTTAGTTTTTGCCGACTGTTTGCCTGGCTCACCTCCAGAGCCTTACACGTCCCATCCCCCCGTCCCCCAGACCACCCAGCCAGTCTTTTGCACTTGCCTCCAGGCCGCTGCACTATGGTCAGCATCACTGCACTTTCAGCTTACGCTCCATTAGCGGGGCAACCTCTCTGCACTTAACCTAGGACCTCTTGCTGGTCTGGACGTGCTTGTTCCTCTCCCCCCCCACCTCTGTCGTACGCATGTATGACCTGAATGTACTAGGACTAGTTGTTTGTTCCTGTCCCCCCACCCCTTTTTTGTTCCCCCCTCCCTACCCTGGTCGCGAATGTAACACTTCATGCACTTGTACTAGGAGAAATGCTGTCAGCTAGTATGCTATTTTTTCTGTTAGATCATTCGAAAACTTCAAGGACTAAGAATGACTACTGTATCCTCTTGCTCCTTCCCGCCTTGAAGCGCTTTGAAGCACTCCACCTGTGTATAAGCGCTGTATAAATAAACAATTACAAATACAATTTCTGCACAGGTGCTTCATTAAAGTACTTTCATCAGGCAACCGACCAGTATCCACCTGAACCACCAGTGATCGTCATCAACACTTTAAATACACTGACCCCCAGAGCATTCCATTTACATTGTATACAAACCAGTGGCGTTGCCTACGTGGGCGCTGGAGGTTTTCAGCCCCCACCGGGAAAATCCAGAGGGGGGTTCCAGAGACAGTAATCTCGCGAGTATTTTTTACGGGGCTGAGAATGTCCACTGCGAAAACGTCTTATTTTAGCCTTATTTGCTCTGGCTGTAATCAGACAAAAAGTAACCTCTAAAGTATGTATAAAGTAATCTCTAATGGCCTGGTTTCGTTTTTTGTTTAAAAACAAGAACTTCCCACACCGCTCTATGCGACGCAGGCTGGCTCAAAGAGTGGCATGGGCACATTCAGCAGCATTTAGAGAATTCAGAGCATTGCAACCTTTCACAGATTGAAATTAAACTTTTGTTTGCAAGCCAGGCATATTTGGCAGTGCAAACTCTTCGACCTGCTTTGATGTGTTGGGGGATTAAGGATATTTTTTGGAAACAGGTTCATGGTGAAATTACAACAGCATCAGTGGATCAGAAATGTGCAGGACAACATGCATACATTTACAACTTCTCTATACAAAATAGACTAAATTAGAAAGTGAAGCCACCATTTGGTCTAACGGAATGAAGGTTTCGTTTTTGTGTGGAATGCAGCATCATCCATTTAAATAAGATGCATGAGGTTTGAAATACTGACCAGGAAGAGCAGGTAGTTTTGTCAAGAATGCACATCAAAGGCCTTTCAGGTTGACCCATCTGAGATATTCTGCGAGTCCAGGTTTTTAGGCTGCCTTCGGATTTTATTCTGGTACATGTAGTTCTTTGTTTCATATTGGCAATATAAAACTACAAATACGGTGCAAGTGTACAAGATAAAGTGAGTTACCAAAGCCTGAACTTGCCAAACATCCATCCTTTACACAGGACAACTAAAGATGCAAAACGAAAATGTGCAATGTGAAGTCAACACATTTGGAAACTGTGTAGCCAGAAATGATGGGCACACATGTAGGTTTCCCCGTTTGACCAGTCAGTGTGATCCTGGGAAAATCACTGTACCTAAATGGATCTTAGTTTCTTTGGCTTTCAAAGTTGGAATCATATCCAAGCTTGGATGGCACAACACCAGTTATGCCTTAATGATGACAAGACTGAGCTCCTCATCTTGGGCACCACGCAACGCCTTAGTAAACTTGAGCCGGCCTACCAATCGTTTGTCATCGTTGGCAACACCATCCAAGTTTCGAAAGACGCTAAAACCTTAGGCATCTACCTTGATGCCACCCTGTCCCTCTCCCTTCAAACTAATGCAGTCAGACCTGCCTCAGCATACACCTGCAAACTCATTGCAGCCTGCAGGCCCTTTCTGACCACCCCTAACTCGGTCACACTGGCCAGACCCTCATCATGGCTAAAATCGACTATGGTAGCGCCCTCGACCTAGGAACCAGCCAAGAGAATCTTAACAAATTGCAAATCTCCCAGAACAACGCCATTAGAGCTCCCCTAAATATCCTGCGAAACCACCACATCTCGGAATATAGATCCAATCTACACTGGCTACCGGTCAAACAGAGAATTGCACTGAAAGCCTTAGGCCTTACCCACAAATGCCTAGCCAACCAGGCCCCCCCGTATCTCTGCAGCAGGCTATCCCGCCGTGCGCCTACCGGCCCTCAAAGAACAGCCCAAACCCACTGCTTAACCATCCCTAGGTTCAAATTACAAAAAGTGGGTGGATCAAGCTTCCCCGACCTAGCTTCCAAGCTTTGGAATGCCCTCCTCCTCACCATCAGATCAGAAGAATGCTTTAGTGCCTTCAAGTCCAAAACGAAATCCTGGCTCTTCAATCAGCCTTGAAACTCGGATTTCTTTGTACCTGGGGGCCCTGTCCCATTAAAACACCTGCTTTAATCTCTACCCTGTAAATGATGTATATTTCTGTATGCCCTGAATACTTTGCACTGTACGTAAATTTGAATATATGTATGCTCGTTATGTAACCATGTCCTAAGTTGCGCTCTGATGCCTCCGGGCCTGACGGTGCGCGTTACAAATAAAACAAATACAAATATAAAGGTGATCGTGTGAACTGCACAGAAAGCTTAACTCATTCATGGTTTAATAGACTACAGTGTTTGATCCATGTGTAGTAATAATATTTATTATTTATTTAATGCACATGAAATGCTAAATTGCCCCTGAACTTGATCTTTCTACCATGACTCCCCGCTCTCCCCAAAAGAAAAGTAAAATACATTTACAAGACTGCTGAATTTTGAAATTTTGCAATAAACTTGCAACATAAGCAACATTTGATTGATTATTGTGTTGGCGCAGTGAGATTGGAACAACCTTTTCAATACATTTACCATTACACTATTTGGTTGGTAAAGGACATGTGGGTGGGTCCTAGTGCTTCAAACATCCCCTGCTGGTGGACTTTCCCCTAGGGCTAGGGCTTAAATACACTAGTAGCTCTGTTTTCTGCTTTCCTGTCTCTACCCAGACAGAAAGGCACTAGCCTATTCAGTGGTACTCATTGTTTCAACCTCAGATGGATTGCTTGCTGGCCCACCCAGGACACACACGCGTGACCTGCAGCTTGCACGCAGTTTTCGCAGCTGGTGCATTCGCCAACTGGGATACTTTAAGGATTATATTCAAATTATTCATTCTGTGAGTTTAGCTTCTTTAGGATAGGTGAAACATTAGAGTTGATATATGAAAAATCCCATTCAGGAGGAGAAAGTGGAGTAAAATCAAAAGGGCTTTGTATAGCACAAATTCTTCATATTTGGAGCACTACAAAAATGATGGATACAAGGCTTTGAATTCATTTTGACCACTATCATTGCTCTGGGCACCCTTCCATGCCATCACATTTTCCTGTTTGCCCAATTACAGATGGGGATCAGTCTTGGCCCTGCCACTAATGTGTGGTGTGTACCAATGTCCAGAGCAATGCTAGGGGTTATGATTTGTTTAAAACCTTATAAGCATCACTTTTTAGTTTTGCTGGAAAGCAGACTTTCATTAAAAAACAAGGCCTAGCCAGTTCATCACCTACTGGCACATGCTGTGAAGTCACTTATGTGATGCCACTTCCAATGACATCACCTGGGTCAAAGCTTACTATAAGATTCACCCCCATACATTTAAAAGTTGGCACCCCGATACAGACTCACATAGCTCCACCCCATCACAAGAGGCAAATCTGTGTATCTAGATTAGTGTTCTAATTTTACAAATGCCTCCTTGTTGGCTTAGTAAGAATGGCAAATCATTTGCTGGATAATGTTGGGATGCATGTCCAAGTCCCTTGCCCCCCAAAGTGATTTATATTGAAGAAAATATATCAAGGCCATAAAGAAATGAAGGAGCATGACTGTAGCGGGAACGGGGTGAGCAAATAGGCGACATATAGGTGGGATAGGGGGTTAGAGAGTAGTGGGTTAGGTGTCTTGAGGGGATCATGGGGGGGGTGGTGGTGCACTTTAGGGGCGAGGGAAATATAGTACCTTGTAGTATGAAGGGAGTATGTGAGAACCAGCCCTGTCCTGCTGTAGAAAGTAACAAACCACCGTCATTTTAGGATTGAGGCCTAGAAAGGTCAGGCCCCAGCATCTGCAATAGTAGATCCTGGCACCCAGCATTAATACACTTTCCCATCCCCAGCTCAGGCAGCACACTAAAAGGCCTTCACAACGAATAGATGTACAACCATCCATTGTCTCACATTGCAGGCCTATGCAACCAGTAAGGAATGCGAACAACAGAGCACAGGCAGGGCTGCACCTGCCTCTGAAGGTCGATCTCCTGGGAACCAGGGCAGAGGTCAGAAGCAGCCAAAACAGCCCAGTTCAGATTCAGGGCCCTGGTGCCTCATGATACTGGTCACTCTCGGGGACGTCATTTCACCAAAATGCCTGCGGTAGCGGAATTGACATCACATGACCCTTGACCCCCTGATGACATCACAGGAAGTGATGTTATTTGACCCAACCCTGAAGTGACATCACAGGAAGCGATGGAACACAACCTTTCACCAATTGACAAAACATGAAGTGGCATAAAATGGCATCGTTCCCAAGTACACAACGAAAAATATGGTTACGATATCACTATAATGTGATATACTTTTCCCACCCCAACCCTCGATAATCTTTCCCACTGCATCCATCCCACGTGGTTTTCCATGAAAGGCTGACGCCTTTTTAAACTCCTACTACTTGTATTTAAATCCCTGTGTGGTCTTGAACCCCCTTTACCAAGTGAACATTATCTAACGCTACTCTCTTCCATGTGCCCACTGCACCAGCACTGATCTCTCTGTCCCCCGGCCTCCCTGTGCCTCCGCCTGCTTCCCCACCTTCCTTTTCTTGTCCCTAAAACTCTCTTCATGCCCAAGTCAAAAACACCACTATGACTCACTATAACTATAACCTACTCCCATATTGCACTCCCTGACATACCAGCACCCTGCTCCTTACTTAATTGTATATTAGAAGTCCTCCTAACAACGTGTCTGTATCATGCCTAAATTGTCCTCAGTTAATGTTCCCATAATTACCCTATCATCCACTGGTCCACTGCTCACAATCTATCCCACTGTTGTGTGGCTCTCGGCCCAGGAGTGCCCTATTTTCTGTTATTTGCTTTTGTAAGTTGTTTTGCGCGACACACTCTTTCCCTTCAATGAGCACAATACATCAAAACACAATACTTTAATTGGGGCTGGGCCTTTTGGACTGCGTCCCTATACCTTCTGGCGTGGCCACTTACCCCCCAATTTGACCACTGCTAATGGGCAGTATCTAGAGGCAGTTGGCCTGAGGCATGACCAGGGATATGGCTTTCAAACATGCTCAAGTCACAGCTAGCCTCCCAAAGTAGTCACTAGCCATGGCCTGTGGCCATTGATCCCTGTGCACAGAGCATTGCATTGGCCCTCACAAAGCCACACAGTGGCCACTCAACGTGGTCTGTGGCCATGTTGTCCTGAATGGTGGTCTACTGGCCCCTCTGTGGGTCCAGGTGTCAGGGGTGGCTTCTGAACCCTACTAATGGGTCTTGCTTAGGGCCCCCAGAGCTCCCAGAGTGGCCACTGGCCATAGCCTACGACCATGGTCAGTGACCACTGTATACTATAGAGTGGCCACTGGCTATGGCCTGCAGACGCTGTACCCATGGTGTAGCCTTGGACCTTAACCCTGGGCATGTCTACCCTCCCAAATAGGCCTCTGGCCACATTCTGCGGCCATGGCCTCTGCCCCCCCCAAACAAAATAGCAACTGGTCAGTGGCTTGCGGCATTAGCTATTTGTTTTTAAACCAGGGATATGGCCAATCCCCAAGTGACTCAAGGGTGCTATTAGACCTGGCCTGCTCCCCTTTGCCTCTATTGTTGCTCTGCGGTCCACAGAGCATGTTCTGAGGCAAAATCTTCTTGAGGCCACTTTTCACAAGGCATGGAAGATGTCCATGCGAAGTCCTCACCAAACCACCCAAGTGGCCGCTGTGCCTGGCCGAATGGTTATTGCCCGAGCCCATAGCCAGTGAGCCTTGCACATGCCCCAGCAAGCCACACACGTAGACACCGGTCCACTGGTCCTGCCCTGTAGTCAGGCCCCGTGGCCACTTTAAATATGCATCATGGGCCGCAATGGAGTTAGATAGCTAGATATACATCCAAAATAGCTGCAGCCTTGGTGCCCCAGATGCGAAAAAAGACACACAAAAAAACACCCAACCACACTCTTTCATTTACAAATAAAAAGACAGGTGTTAAGGCTGGCAGTGGAGAACACCAGCGAATTACAGTCCAGCCGATTGTTTTGTTTCAGTAATTCACAAGCATTCTCCCGGGGTCTGGGGCGCAGAGCAGTAGAAGAGGCAGCTTTTGGTGCCAGGGAGGGGTGGATAATAGGGCCCCAGCTGGAGGCAGGGGGCGCACTGGGCACCAGTAGGGAGCCAGGGGGAGCGGTTGCCCCTTGTTCTGCCGTGGGCGCGCCACTGGCCCAAAGGTTGCTTCTGTGTTTGGACCTGTGGGGCTGCTAATGAACGGTAAGAATCCGGGAAAGTGTTCCTGCGAGTGAGGTAGGACTGTGTCGAGGAAGGCAGAGCTCTCAAGCTTCCTGTGACACGAGAGACGTGGCAGTAACAGCCCTTCTCTAACCCGTGAACTGAAAACGAAAAGAAACACGAACCAACAATTCGAAATGTAACCTAAATTAGATAGTCAGAAAAAACGCAAATTTAACAAATGGATCGAGGAGAACAACTTACTAAAACAAGTTCCAAAATGGGTTTAGACGAGTACACACCTCCACTTCAACATCTACTTTCTTCATTATTTGATGGCAGAGAAACTGTTATTTGAACCCAATCGTTTCCTCTGCTTTACAGATTATTCAAAGGAGTTCGACTGTGTCTCTCGCCCTAGATTTTGGAGCAAATTAGAGCGGTGGGGAATGGATCCTCTCCTCCTCCACTTTATAAGGCAGATGTATTCAGACACCAGTGTTACTGTCGGCATAAGTCAGTATGAAACCATCCCCCACCCCATCTCCACCAATCGGGACTTGAAACAGGGGTGCGTACGAGCCCCCCTAATGTTTAAACTCTACGTCTCTGATCAGGGTCGGACTGGGCCAAAAATTTGTCTCAGGCACCAATGAAAAAGTGGCCAATAATTGCAAATGGCTATTCATTCCCTTTGTGACACTGTCTGCTCCCAAGGGGGAGTTTCTTGATAAAATGTGATACAAATTGTGCATTATAAAGAATGTGTTCAGCAACACTGGCCAAAACTACTAGCCGAATGGTGAAGTAACTTATTAAACTGGCACACATTAGCCAGAAAAAGCACCCACTTTGCCCCAAAAAAGTGGCCCACACCAACATTTTGTGTTTTTGGTTCAGCCATGGGCCTATTGCCCTACAGGCCAGTCCGAGCCTGTCTCTGATATGGATGTGGCATTAAGATCTTGTTGCAACTTTCCCCCATATATTGTGAAGGAATCAATCTTGTGGCTGGCCTATGCCGATTATACAGTGCTACTCGATTACACACCAGTTGGTCTTCAGCACTCCATGGTGTCACACTCTGCCTCTTGTCTCACCTGTTTGTCCTTTGAAGTCTTCTTTTTGGAGATCTTTCTTTCTTTCTGGTCGTTCGGGACTTGTACAGGTATGGACGGGTATCCTCTGACCGGACACCAGCATTGGAGAGATGATAAGCATTCAGTATTCCAGGAAGATCAGGTGAGTAATGGTCTTAAGTCCAGGATGGGTCTAGGAACCAGGGAGGAGTCGAAGTACTCGCACAGTGCAGAAGGCAGAATGCGAGTACGGAATGGAGCAGGACCAAAGGCCCGGGAGGGAAGAGGGACGAACGTGTCCTCAGGCGGAAGCGCGAGGAGCGGCACAAATTGATACCAGGATGGGTTATTAGGGAACCGCTAACTAGAAACGGAGTAGCACGGGAGTAGAGGGAAAAGTTAGATATGCACTTGCCGGATTCTCGGAAAGGTAGCATTGAGACGCGCAGAGCCGCAGGGCATGTCTGTTTTCTAGGAAGTGGCAGGTCTTGCGGAAACACTAGACAGCGGGCTTCTCAATGGTGTCAGCCATGTTGGTAGAATAGCCTATACAACATTGCGGTGCTTGATGGACCATGAAGTCCAGAAAGGGCGGAAACAGTGAATCATGACACATGGAGGCCTTGCTTGGCTATGCCTCTGAGAACAATATGGTAATCAACTCTCAGAAGACCAAAATTATGATCATCGGTAGTAGGATCTCCAAACACTTCTCTTTCAACTGGAGGCTAGCAAATACCACGTTGGATGTAGTAGATAGTTATCTTTATTTGGGCTTTCCTATCAATTCCAAACCTGCTCTTTCTTTTTATAGCGATACATTCGACCGAAATTAATGAAGACATTGCTGGTTATTAGGAGGTTTATTGTCAGAAAAGGGGGATACAATTTGGAAGGCCTTATTCCCATCTACAAAACCAGCGTGATCCCAGGTCTATTATACAGTCTTGAATAATTGCCGACCCGGCACACAGCCTTGTTAGACAAAATTGAAGGTAAGCTGCTGCATTCTCTACTGGGAGTTCCCAGCGCTGTCCCAGTAGAGGCCTTGAGGTGCGAGTTGGGCCTTTCCTCTATCAGGTCCTCCCGGCTGATATCGCGCTGTAAACTTTATGTGAGGCTATGCTCTATTTGTTCTGATAAATGCACTTTGCTAGGTCTGATTGCTGCTCAAATTAACGATAATGTTTTATATCCTTTTTTATTTTCTTTACAAAAGTCAGCATTGGCTCATTTGCAGAGTATTGGTATGACTCTAGCTGGCGCTTTCTCTCTCCCTAATGTTTCGACTATCTTAAAGAAAGAAATGATGGACTGGGACAGATCCGAGACCATTGCCAAGTTGAGCTGTAAAAAGAGAATCCTGTAATATTGCAAGCAAAGCTTTACTCCCGGTGTTCCTTGCAAATATGTTACAAAATTATGTTCAGCTTAACTCAGATGGTTCATTATTTATATTCGCTTTAATATGTTGCCTACTATGGATGGAAACACCCAAGTTGACCGAAAGAAATTGTCTATATATACAATTTGCCCGAATACGGTCACTTCAAAAAAATCGAAACCCATTATACCGAACATGAGGAGCAGGGGTTGTGGGGCTGTCCCCCGATCCCCAGGTTCGGTATTATGGGCTTAGTGGTTGGAGGTGTCCCCCGCTTCTAGGACATTGGAAGCTTGGGAATCAACAAAAAAAGTAAACATAAGAAAAAGGGACCCTGAGCGTCAGCTCCGACCCCCGTTGGGCGGACGGAACTGACGCCACAGGGGTATAACAGAAGCGCCGGAAGCTGGCGAAAACGGTAAGTAGGGGAGGGGGTTTGGTATAGGGCTGCTGGCGGGACAAGGATTTGGGTTGGTTGACTGAAAGTCAAATAGATTTGCGGTGAAATCGACTACGGTCAATTCTGCCGCAAATCTATTGACTTCAATTAAACAACCCACATCCCTATGGAATACATTGGTGGCTGGCAGAGGATACTGTATGAAGATAGACATTGTCGCATCCGCTCAACCAGGGTGAGAAGGGATACCGTCAGCATAGATATACAACGATCAAAAACAGGGGCAAAAAGAG
Organism: Ambystoma mexicanum; assembly: GCF_040938575.1. Classification (NCBI taxonomy): domain Eukaryota; kingdom Metazoa; phylum Chordata; class Amphibia; order Caudata; family Ambystomatidae; genus Ambystoma; species Ambystoma mexicanum. The sequence continues at coordinate 948,689,469 of NC_090933.1, read as the reverse complement.
TCATTAACATTTGCTGCATTGATGATGCCCCTAATTGCCCAGTGTGCATCACCAACCTCTATTACGCACAGTGGCCCAAATTAAGAGGGAGATTCCTAATCCACAGGGATGCCTCAGCATTAAGTCACCACCAATTCAAAGAGGTGCTGATGAAGGCAATCAGCAAAGCGGCATGGAACCCAAAGGAGTTTGGCACGCACTCTTTTAGGATTGGGGCAGCAACGTCGGCATGGCAGGGAGGGCTAGGCGTTCAGCAAGTAAAGAAAATAGGGGTATGGAAACCTGAGTGTTACAAAAAATACATCAGGCCTGAACTAATATAGTTTTCTTGTTCCCATCCCTCACTCCGCTGACCCTTCCATACCCGTTTTTTCCTCTCCAGAAAAACCTGCGGACCAGGATGCACCATTAAAATCAGCCTGGATAGTCGGTCACTCATTTGTATTTAGGACCGGGCGGTGGGCCGAGGAAACTAAAGATGACCCAGCTTTCAGGAACACGATCGCGTCATGGTGGGGCTACAGAGGCCTCCAATGGACAGAAATACATGACAGGTTGGCTGACCTTGTCGCCTACAGGGACCCTCCGGAGTTTTTGATAATTTACTTGGGGGCAATGACCTAGTAAGCATGGGTAGGGAAGTTTTATATGAAGAAATATGCGCCTCGTTAGCAGGCATTTCACATAACTGGAGGGACACAGACATTTTCTTTTCAGCAATACTGCCGAGGAGAACATGGCATGGGGCCACATGTTATAAATCGATAGACAACTCCAGGAAGAAGTTAAACAGAATGATCGAAAATTTTTGTAGAACCAGGGGTTTGGGTTTTATAAAACACCCGGCCATCACACTAAGGGGACCCCAAGCTTTTTCACAAAGATGGCATCCACCTATCCGGGTGCGGTATGGAGCATTTGTACAGGGTAATTACCAATACTTTAGCTACCAGAGGCTGCAAATAAAGTAACTTTTGGGATAACACAGGTAGCCGAAAACCTACCTGTGTGTGGCGGCACGGGTCAGAGTGGGTAACCTCAAGACCCAAAAGTACCGGTGCCCAAAAGTACTATATTATTATGATGTACAAGTATTGTTATGTTCCATAACCATATCTATAACAATAAAAACCTACGGCCTTTTATTGCCAACACTTGACCAAATGTTGTGGTGTAATATTTCATGGGGAGGGCAAGGGCCGTAGACACGACGCACTCACCTCAACACAGCAAATGTATGTTTGCCTGCATATGGGTCCAACAGTTATGACATTAGCGTAGCCCCGGATCTTTTCCAGACCTAGCAACACCTCTAGTGACCACATCTGCTACTCTCTGCATCTGCAATGAAGCACTTAGGCTCTACCTCTTAAGCCCTCTTAGCTTACACTCTGATATAACTCTGTAACACTCTTCTCTTCTTTAATTCAGCGAATTTTGACTTGTGCTGGTTTGCGATCTCAGTTAACTCTCTTTTAGTCGTCATTATGTTTTAAGCATGTTTTATATTATGTTTTAAATGTGATTCTGTAAGAAAAAGGAAATTAATTTTATTGTAATTGACGTCTTATAAAGCTTTTGTAATTATATGATATGATATTGTATTTGTATCGCGCTCATACACAAGTGTTTCAGAACACGACGAGGCAAGGGAGGGGAAAAAGGGAGGACAAAACAACGATGTTATTAGGCTCAGTGACATTTAGAACGCGCAAGTGCAGGGGAGAGGCAAGGGAGGGGGACATTGTTTGAGTAGTGCAAAAGGTTTTGTTTTAAACCAAAACGCACTTAAATAAAATACAATTGAAAAAATAAACGAGCTTATCGGTACTTGCATTTATAAGACCAACAACAACATTGAACACTGCCCTCAAGGAGGGGAGGCACAGAGGCACACACAGCCCTAATTGTCATACGGTAAAACCCATTCCTTCTAAGAGAAGGTACATCGTGTTTAACATCTGCAAAGTGTTGTTATAGATAACGGGGGCATTCCTTGGCTGGCCCTTAAAGGCATTGTTCGGCAATAGAAGACATGTCATTACCTAATTGCCTCCAATGACTGTTTATATGCGCCCGGGGCTGAGCTTGCTTTGGAGAGACACATCTAGTAATTACTGCACGTCTGCCCGCACTCAGCCTTTTTAATTTAGAAGCTACAACGCACAGGAAGAGAAACTTCTCGGAACCAACCCACGCAGAGGTAAAAAGAGGAGGAATATAAAAAAGTATTAGTGGCACATTATATGTGTTGAACGCCAGAGACCCGGCTGTTAAACTAGAGCATGGGCGCAACACCATTGTGCAGACTGGGCTTCAGTAGCTACCTCCACCACCCCAGAAATTCTGAGCCATTCCTAGGGACCTGCACCACCCCAGAAATTCTGAGCCATTCCTAGGGACCTGCTGATCTTCAGAGCCAGTCATGAGCAGGAGGAACAGCAGACGGGCCCGTGTTGGCGTAATTACTTTTCTTTTGTTTCCAGTACTAATTTTAGGCGTGAATTGTTGGGAAACAGGTACTGCAAAAAGGGGATTTCTAACTGAAACACTCCCCCCACCACCGCCCCCTTACAGCTTCAATAAACTAGCAGTTCTGTGTCTGCTTCCAAAAAGAAGGGTCTGCTTCCAAAAACGATTTTCAACCAGAAACACGTTTTGTAAATCAGGCCAAACGTGTGTAAAGCAGAAAAGCTACCTTTTAAAGATTAGGTTTACGTTCACTAGCTTGACATGCAAAAAAGGGTTTGCTTTCATGCCGATATCAAATATTCTTACCATCATGCATAGCAGCTAGCTGGAAGTTCACGCCCTATACCAGGTGACCTTTTTACACAATTTCTTCTAGAGTGGGGGGGGCATGTTTATTCTGACGAAGCATAAAAAGCATGATAAAATGTATGTGCCAATGTTTTACGCATTTATTTGTACGGCGGAGAGGGGCCATGGAACTAATTGGCGTTTCCACCACCTCCATTCTCTGTCATACAAAGGCACAGGCATTTACACCTGCTTGATATTTTCATGATGTGTTTGCAGTATTTACTGTTTCAATCGTCTAGTCTGGCAGTAAATCGTCCGGTTTTGCAGTATTTACTGTTTCAATCGTCCGCTTTGGCGGTAAATCCGCCCATTACCAGTTTGGAATGGCAGAGTTAGTCCCCATTCATAGGGCTTCACCACGAGTTGGACAGTAGCCCTTAAATGTGGTTGTAACGCTACTGCCTCCGCCGCATTTAAGAGCTGGCCCTATTATGAGTTGGGCGGAAAGTATGGAGTTTTACCTCCAGCTTTTTGCTGGAGGTAGAAATCCTGTTTTCTGCCCGTTATTGGCCGTTTTCAGCGCTATTACCCCAGCGCAATTACCACCTGGGTAATAGCGCCCCCGACCCTATTGGGTCAAATGGTTCCAATGGGGAATGGCAACCTACCGTTGTACCACTACTGGTGATCCAGCACTAAAAGCGCTGGACCGAGTAGCGGTAACGCTATTTGCACTGGCGGTATCCCGGATACTGCCAGACTCCTGATGTGGCCCATTAAGTCAATGGGCCTCATCACGAGTTGGGTGGTATCCTGGCGGTAATACCACCCAATGTAAATAACGTTACCGCTACTTGGTCTGGCGCTATTAGCGCCGGATCGCAAGTAGTCGCAATGCTGTTATTTCCCATTCTGTTAAGAGCTCATAGGACTCTCTGGGTCATTTTCGGCACAATTAGCACGTGCTAATAGCGTGTGAAAATGGGTGTAAAGTCAGCGCATTTACCCCCAGCTGACAGCTGGGGGTAAATGCTGCCAGACTTGAGATTGGGCGGACCCTTAAATGCAGTGGTAATTGTGTTACCAAAGCATTTAAGGGCTACTGCCCAACTTGTGATGAGGCCCAATAGAGCGCCATTTAGGATTTAGCACATTTATTGTGCACAGTAATTTTGCCAATGGTAAATCCTCCACCTTTTGAAGGTAATATGGAGGAAATACCTCCTGTGAACTGCCAGAGGTATGGGCTCTGCAGGTGGGACATGCCAGGGCATGAGAAATACACTTAGACACCTTCTCTTTTTGGATGCCATATCAGGCACCTTTCTATTCCTTACATCATGAAAAAATGCAACTTAAAAACCACACATCATCAATAACAATAAATCTCCTAGTACTGACAGGTAGTCCAGGCAGACCACGCCCTCCGCCCATCAAGGTGGCGCATGGTGGGGAGGCCCTATCCCTTCCCCACCCTGCACTGCTCTGTGTGGTGGGGCGACCCCAGGAGGCCGCCGCTTTCTTACCCAACTTGCCTCCTGAGCTAGCCCCCCACAGACCCTGGACCCACCGGCCGCTGTTCATGAATTCCGCAGGGGGGTGTACTGCGGCCTTCCGATCCCCTAATTGCAGCTCTGGAGTCCCTCGTAACGAGATTCTAATGTCTCCATGGTCCTCCCCCCACCTGCGACTCTCTCTCACCTCCTGCCCTCTCCCGAACTCCGATATTCAGGGTGGGTGGGATGGAAAAGTAGTTCTGGTGCAGGCAGGTGGACAGCACGGACCCGGACGGCTGGAAAACAGCATTGCAAAATCCCCCAGGGTAAGGCAGAGAACTGTGCTCCTTTGCACTTTTGCCCTCCTTTTTATGGGCCATTTCGTGCCACTGTGCTCCCCGGCCGGGCTCGAGCCTGTGAGACCTGTCTGATCCCCGGCCATGGAACTGGTTCCACCTGGCGTCTAATGTCTATGTGGTTCTCCCCCACCCACCAAGCCGTGCCCCCCCAAACATGCACAAATGTTCTCATTACTGCTAAAATATTCTGCCATAAAAGGTCTGTGCCCCGTTTAGACAGGTGCACCCTGCCCTGACAAGTCATCTTAATAGTCCATTCTCGATAATCCTTAGTTGCCCGTTGCATCCGGCAAGCCGGGCCATTACCCTGTTCATTTTTCATGCTGCGAGCTTAAAAGAGTGCGAAGGCACTGCTGGCCACCAGTTCACCCGTGGTATAATTTGCAACCACGCAAGCAATGCCTTTGGGCAAAATTGTCCAAACCAACAGAGCCCTTCTACCACGCTGTACCAAATAATTTTCCCCCCATGTGTAAGATCACTAAGTCTGGCTCTGGCAACCCTCTCTCCCTTTTTCTCTCCTCTAACACATAACCAACTTGGTGCACCTGCAAACCCCCTGCAATCCAGTGTATGTCAAACTCTGCTACGCCTGACGATTCGGGCCACTCTGCCACTCTCCGCTCCATTCTCCTCACGAACGAGTGCCCCACAACCCATACATCTGTCTTCACCATCCACCCTATTTAGGTGGACACAAGAGAGTATGTTAGACATGACAGACATATCACAGCCGGTGGAAGCCCTTGCCACCTCGGCACTTCACATAGTCACATCACCCTGGCCCCTACCCCCCCATCTCTTTAACTCTGCCAGGACCCCATCAACAAGCCAAGTGAGGCCTGATGTATCCTTTGTAAGCCCTGGACTTAAACCACCCAATTTCCTTGATTTCACTTTCCTTGCACCAAAACTTGGCCGCATTGGTGGCCACCCCAAACCTGAAGGAATGGGGAGCAAAACCTATTCCACCAAGCCCTGCCCCCAGCAGGGCCTTTTTGAAGACTTTCCTGAATTGAAATCTAGAGAGGCACGATCAATCCCTATGTTGGAACAAGGGAACCCTTTCTTCCCCTCTTAGGGCTAGGAATGCTCCCAGCAGCCTTACTGGGCAGATTTCGCCCTGTCCTGCCTTTTTAGTGAGACCCCAGTCCCTTTTCCGTCCTGATCAGTTTTGGATTTTCTCAGCCATAGATGTATCCGGTCCTGCCCATCCCTAGACAGGTCCTCACGGGCCAACTCTCCCATCCTGTCCGTTTTGGAGGCCCCACCAGTTCCCCTATCCTGAATGCTCAGAGGAAAGCTGTAACAAATGCTGCCCTGAACAATGCCCCTTCCCATGCATCTCTGCAGACATCCCCCAGGTGCCCGATGATTGCGTCCAGTTTCTCATGATCCAGAGGATGCCTGCTGTCGCCCTGCAAGTCCTCTATCCTTCTCCACCCTATCAGGGCCTTTTTTACTGCAAAATCTGAGGAATGGGGTGCTCTATCTTTTAGTCCTGCAAAAAAAACAGATGGCAGCCATCTTTGTCCTGGCCACCCCTACTGACACTCCCAACCCTCAGACATGTCCCAGGAATTTCCTTACACTCTCTCTAAAGTGCACATTGTTCTTTAGACACGACAATATCTATTTCTTTAGTAATCTTAGAACCATATGACATGCCGCCTTCTGACTGTTAATGGGGCACACCACTGATATGCTGTCTGACTAGAACAACACATCCCTGTCTTTCAGTTCCTCCCCCCCAAACCTCTACCGCCACTACTATGGGAAATAGTTCAACAATGTAATGTTCCTGGTAAGTCCACTGACCACCCAACTGTCAGGCCACCGACGTCCGCGCCATTTACTCCCCAAAATGGCCCCAAAGTCCACACTACCTGCTGCGTTGGGGTATAGGCCCAATTGCTCACTGCTTTTTGTCTCCGCTGGCCACACCAGCAGCCCGTTAAATTGTTTCAGAAATGTGTCCCAGATCACCAGGTCATCCTTTAATTCTCTGGAAAGCCTTGTGTGATGGTGTGATTTTGTCAACCCTGACATGGCCCCTGCAATTGCCCTGGAGGAATGTGTGACCATGGGGATAATCCGCAGGGCGAAGTTCAGCTGTCCCACCAAACTCTATAACTGACCTGAGGTCACCTTTTTTGCCTGCAAGCAAGTTGCCACTGCCTCTCTGAAGGTCCTGACCTTGTCCGCGGGCAAGCGGCACACCTCTTTTTCTGGGTCTATTTCGGTGCCCAAGAAGCATAGCTATGTTGTGGGCCCTTCTGTTTTTTTCCTCTGCGAGTGGTACCCCCTGTTCCTCTGCCACTCTTTGAAATGCCTCCAGTGCCCTCCTGCACCGATCTGATCCCACAAGGCACATAAATAGGAAGTTGTCCAGGTAATGCATCACCTGCGTTGCCTTACATTCCCTTTATGTTGCCCATTCTAGAAATGTGCTGAATGCCTCGAAGTAGGAACATGACACTGAGCACCCCACTGGCATGCCCTTGTCAAAGTAAAATCACCCCCGACCCCACACAGTAGATGCTAATCATCTGGGTGCACAGGCAATAATCGGAATGGCGATTTGATGTCAGATTTTGCCAATAAGTCTCCTCGCCCCAATTTTTGTAACACGCAGAGTGCCCCATAAAATGACGCATACCTGACAGAGCAGAGCTCCTCGTCAATTGCATCGTTCACCGATGCACCCTTGTAAAAGGACAGGTTGTGAATTAGTCTGAATTTTCGGGCTCTTTCTTTGGTATTTATCCCCACCAGTGAACAGACAAACCCTGACAGGGGTGGGGACGCAAAAGGTCCTGCCATCCTGCCCAACTTTCATTCTTTATCCACCCTGTCCATTACCAATCCTGGTTGGCTTTTCTGTGCCGCCCCACCTTTTGGGACTGGTGGCTTTGTAAATTCCTGCACGGAATCCTGAAACCTTGTGAGAAACACTCTACTAGTAATTGGGCCTCTTTGTGTCTAGGGTACAGTGGTCGAAGTGGGCGGGAGTGGTGGGGAGCGGTGCTTCTCTACTTCTTTTAATTCAGTTTTACAGTTCCTATACTTTTATTTTAAAAAGAAACCGTTCCGGAACGGTTTCGTTTAAAATAAAAGTGTAGGAAGAATTTGAAACTTGCACTTTCAGTGCACTGCACAGGACGTTTCCTTAAAGAGCAGGCACATGTTTTCTGGGTGGTTTATTGTGCATGGGAGGGGGCGCGGCGATGGGGTCTGTGGGGAGCGAGTCAGGCCAGGAGGGAACATAGTTCCACTAATTATTTTGGTACACTTCGTCCACTGGTAGGGTACCTATTTGCCCAACTCCTTAGCATGTCCAACCCCATTGGCGAAGGTAATTTTGTTGGTGGCTCCCCCAGCGCTAACCCTTTACTTTTGCTATTTGTTTCTCTTTGTGCACTTGGCCTCCCTGTGCCCGAGCATCCTCCACTTTCCCATCAAACACGCAGTATGACGGTGGCATGACGGTTCAGAGCTCTCAAGTGTTCCCGTTATATACGTGAGCAAGTCATCCAGTCCTGTTTTCTTTTTGGATTTTTGGGCCAAGTAGTTTTTTCTTTTCCATTTTAAATATAGTAATACAAATCCCTAAATTCCAAAATGGGGCTAGGTGGCTTTCTCACGCATGGTATCGGGACACTTACGAGCTCTGGTAGTGCAGTAAACATTTCATTAGTGTCACTTTAGTACTGAAGCCCATAGCTCCTTTAAGCTCCTGCTGCTGGCAAGAAATTCAGCTGAATTAGTTAAGATCTTACCTCCAGTAGTTGTGCTTATTCTTCAAGGCACACATTCGAATGCTTCTGAGGAAAACAAATCGAGTACCGATGAATTTGATTCTCATTACACTGCTTAGAACAGGAGAAAATCGGCATGAAGTGATTTATAAAACGTGATGCGATTATTTACACTTCATTCATAGAACTGAGGGTGCAGCCTCGTTTTAAATTGGGCAGCGCGTTAAACGTCATCAGTTCAACAAAATGATTCTTTTCAATTGAAATGACAATTCCCATTGGACAACAAACTACTGCAATTAATAAGGAAACATTGAGAAAAAATAACATCTGTACAGATATGCATATGCAAAGAGATGCTGGTTAAAAAGCCAGGACTGACAGAATGCATCACACTTAGCATTGGACCGGGCCACTTAACAGCTATTTCACGCATAGCAAAATTGTAGCAGGATTTTCCTTTCAGTTTGTATCAGCCTATTAAAGAGGATCAATCAGCCAAATTATTAATAAAGTACATGTGGATTTCATATAGGATATTTTTCAATTGGAGGCCTTTAAAAAGCAAAATCGCAAAACAAGGGTCGGCCTTAAACATGAATCATTGCATGCACGGTCTGATGCCCCCGATCTAATGGTAAAAGGAAGCCCAAGAAGCTTGAGGGTAGGCAGGGGCTGACAGACCGGATCTCGGAGTGACATGGAAGAGGGAAGACGCTGGTGTTTATGTTGTGTGTGTATGTGAGTGCACGTGTGGTGTGAGGGGGTAAGACGCTAAAGGGAGGGGTCACATTGTGGCAATCCACATTCTATGACAAGACTGGAGGCGAGCATTATGCTTCATCTTCATTTATTTCTACTCTTCAGCAGTTCAACAAAACACATATAAAACCATGAAAAGTGTGTAACAGAACTTTTCTCCTTTCCAAAACTCCAAAATCCATGAGTCTCTGTAGTCCATGCCCTTTCCACTAGTCACAACCCCCTTCCTGTGCCTGGACTCCTCCTCTTCTTTTACTGCTCTTCAAGCAGATAAGTACTATTTCTTCCCTCTCCGTATGTCAGTGAAGAAGTGACTGAGTGGGAGTGGAAAGATTGTTATGAGACAATAGTCTTAAGGAGGGAACCACATAAGTATATGTGAGAGTTAATAGAATCTACTTAGAGCAGTATATTATCTATTGCCGCGAGGATTTCAACCCCGTGTCGCACTACCAGCACTCCGGGGGGTTTTTAGGCAGCCTCGCAGGCAAGTCTGTACTCGGACGCGCTGCACTTGCAATGCCCGGCTCCCTCCCTTGGGAAGGAGGAGCCGGCGCCTACGAGCTATACAGCGCGCCGAATTGCCAGCGCTCGCGCCTGTAGCCCCCACCTGTGGGTGGGCAGAGCTAGCGCAAGCAGAGCACGGAGTGTGACGCTCCCAAGAACTATCCCCCAACCGCGGGTGGGAGGAGTTTAAACGCGACGGACCGCGTTGCATTACAGACATCGCAGTGAAGTTTGCCGAACAGATTAAGACTTACTACTGTGGATCACTCGCATGTGTGCTCCAATAGCATTACTTGGTCTAAGGAGATCACAGTGATAAGATCCCAGCAATCTTAGCAATCGTGCGATCACTGCTCTGTAAAAGCACTTATAAAGCTCAGCAGCCCACGAGGCATAGAGCAGCAAGGAGCAGGGGACTGCAGATCCCTTTCACTGCAGATAAGCAGTAGAACTGGCACAATAAGAGCGAGAACCCTCGCAGGAGCCAGAAAGTAGACTGATTACTGAGGTGCAGCCACTGAAATAAAAATAAATAAAAAAACATCTAGAAGAAGAGTGGTGGGCGTGCTAAGACACCTGATTCAGGTATTTTAGGCACACAGCACAGCAGAAGATGTCAGAGTTTGAGTGGAGCGAGGAGGAGCAATCCCATGACCTCGCTGGCAGCTTTAAGCAGAAGGAGTGAGACCCCTCCAGGAGAGGCTGGAAACATTGGAAGCTATGCTTTCGCAGCCGAATAATAGCACCAAAGATGGTAAGCGCACACCCACAGAACCCTTGAAAGAGGGACATAAGGGGAGTAAACTAGCCCTCAAGAGGAAAGCCTCTGACGACCCCTGGGGCTCATTGGATGAGGCGGTAGAGAAGGCCTCAGAGGTGCCTGACGCTTTCGCAAAGCTTAAAGAAGCTTAAAGAAGCTTACCTACGAAGGCAGGCTGTGCCAAACCTCATGACCCCCACTCCAGGGGATGACAACAATGGAGCTTTAAGCAGAAGGAGTGAGACCCCTCCAGGAGAGGCTGGAAACATTGGAAGCTATGCTTTCGCAGCCGAATAATAGCACCAAAGATGGTAAGCGCACGCCCACAGGACCCTTGAAAGAGGGACATAAGGGGAGTAAACTAGCCCTCAAGAGCAGAGCTTCTGACGACCCCCGGGGCTCATTGGATGAGGCGGTAGAGAAGGCCTCAGAGGCGAAGCTTAAAGAAGCTTACCTACGAAGGCAGGCTGTGCCAAACCTCATGACCCCCACTCCAGGGGATGACAACAATGGAGCTTTAAGCAGAAGGAGTGAGGCCCCTCCAGGAGAGGCTGGAAACATTGGAAGCTATGCTTGCTCGGAGGAAGAGCTGGCTCGGAGGAAGAGCAAGTGGAGGATCAGGCCTCGCCAGAAGAAGAGGAGGCCGAGGATGAGGACTGGGCGAAACCCAGTGGGGGTAAGTGAGCGCGGAAGGAAAAGCACCTCCTGGAAGACCAGGACGATATGTTCGACCCGGACAGCATCCGCAATCTGAGGTCCACCGAGTGGCAACCATCCCCCCCGGGTAGCTCAGTTTATGGCTGCAAGACTACGCAAACCCCTAGACAAGGAGGTGAGGCAGCGATTACGAGCGGAATGTCAGCGGCCAGACCTACCAGGGAAGGTGGCTGAAGCCCCCAAGCTCGACCCGAAAATGCTGACCTTCATGTCGAAAACGAGCAAGGACCCCCGCAAGGGTATTGATAGATCCTGGAAGAGCTGTCAGGAAAAAGTGTTAGATTTGGCAGGACCTCTTGCCAAGATCATGGACCTCGCAGAGAGAGCAAGGGATACAGGAGAAGAGGTTGACCCCGAAGCCCTCGCAGGATTGGCTCAGAGAGCAGTCTGTCTTCTCGGAAACGCGAATTGTGCCATCGCGTCAGAAAGGAGAAAAGAAAATACAAAAAAAACAGATTAGTAGACAGAGTTAAGGTCCTCTTTCTATGAGCACCAACACGAGGAGTCGTGTTTTGTGTTTTTTGTTTTGCGCGTACTTGCCGGCTGCATTTTGAATGCTGCGGTGCACCCGGTAGACAAATCCCCCGGACGGCGAGAGTCAGACTCACGTGCCTGTGAACCGAAAGCAAGTCTGTGGAAAGAAGGGAAGCCTTGGCATTATCAACCACTTGCTCCAGCAAATATAAATCAACATTGCAAACTACGGCTGTTTCCATTTTTTGAATCAGAGGACACTCATCCTCCAGATTCCAACCATGATGTATTGAAATTGAATACTACATCCTGAGATTCCAATTATGATGTATTGAAATTGAATACTACATCATGCCTCTCCTGACTCCATTGGATAGGAGATGGTGTGGCCCATGTCAATATTTGTGCCTGAAAAATGGGTTGTTTTGTCCTGAAGAAGGTTGCCGTACAGAGAGAGTATTAATGGTGATGCTCACAGAGAGCAACTGAAACACGTGTCGACGTGAATCTGTGTGAATAAGAGAACACAGACTGTGGTGATACCCCAAATGTGTGGGGATAGTTTACAATGAATTATAACCACATGGAGATGTTAACTGTTTTTTATAAACCATTTTTCAAAAAAATGAATTGTGGAATGAAAGACCAATGAGAATTGTATGAATGTGAATGTATGGTAAAGTGAATGGGCCATAGTGTTGTAAGAAATGTTTAATATGCTTTTAAATATAGCATTTTTTCTGGAATAAAATAAACAAAAAATCTTGGGAATTTAAACCAAGTTAAAAATTGCTTGTGCACTTCGTCATCCTTAACTCTGTCTACTAGTTCTGTTTTTTTTGTATTTTCTGATTGATTGACCTGTAGAACTAGGGACGTTAAAACGGGTACCCCTTTTATTTTGCAGAAAGGAGAAAAGGCCTGTTACTCAAGATAGATTCAAAACTTAGCGATTTATCATCATACGAAGCGGGAGAAGGAGCCCAAGGTCTCCTCTTTGGAGAAACATTTGGGAAGGAGATGGGCCGCTTTGTCGAGACATACGCTTCGCTTGAAAAGGCACAAGCATCGTTTCGCAAAATATTTCCAAGTAGAGTTTTTGGAGGGACCGGCCGCTTCAGGCGTCGCACAGCCGGTCGCAACCAAGGAGGAAGAAGACCCCAGAACCCCAGAGATCAGTACTGGGAGAACAAGAGTCAAGACACATTCTTCCCGTCCAGAGGGAGGTTTCCGAGGGGCCGCAGGCCCAGAGGACCAGGACGTGGTCAAGGTTTTGCAACAGGTGAGAGCGATTCAGTATCCCCCAGTAGGAGGGAGGACACGCATGTTTTTTTAGCTTTCAAGCAATTCCTGGATATTGAAGACCGTCAGAGGTCTACATCTAGATTTCATAGAGGTCCCAATCCAGCGCTGCAGACCGCAGAGTCAGAAGTTAGCACAAGCAGAACAGGCTTGTCTAGACAGCGAGATAGCGCAGTCAGTCAGCAAGCAAGCGATAGAGAGATGCGAGACCTCACCGAGGTTTGTGAGCAATATGTTCCTGGTGCACAGGAAAGAAAAGGTTCGGCCAGTTATAAATCTCCGAGAGCTGAACAGCTGGATTATATATCGACACTTCAAGATGGAAGGCGTAAATCAGCTCACAGACTCCCTAAGAGAAGGAGACTGGCTTACACGTCTGGATCTAAAGGATGCTTACCTTACGGTACCTGTTCTCGAGGAGTACAGACCATTCCTAGCTTTCCGCTGGCAAATTCAATTCTGGCAATTCAAGACAATGCCATTCGGTGTTGCTTCAGCACCCTGGGCATTCACGAAGTTGATGAAGCCAGTAGTAGCAGCAATCAAGGAGAAGGGCGTCAGGCTGATCATTTACCTAGACGATCTCTTACTCTTAGCAGAAGATCGGGAGGTATTAGTAAACCAAACGTGATGGGTGCAGGATCTGCTGACCTCACTAGGATTCTTAGTGAACGTGGAGAAGTCAGACACCACACCAGAGCAGAGACTAGACTTCCTGGGTTTTGTCCTAGACACCAAGAAGGCGACATTGGAGCTCCTAGCTCGAAAGATAAGAGACATCAAGAGAGAGATCAGAGTATGTCTAGAAAAGCAACAAGTATCTCTCAGAACGTTAGCAAGGATAGTTGGGCTACTAGCAGCTTCTATTCAGGCCATTTTTCCGGGCCCCTTGCACTACCGAGCGCTGCAGAGGTTGAAGATAAAGTATCTGCAGCAGGGTCTGAAGTACCATCAACGGGTACCTCTAGATCAAGACTCCATTACAGAGCTAGAATGGTGGTTAAAGAATATGGACGCTTGGAATGGGCGAGCCATATTCGGAGACAAGCCAGATCTGATAATAGAATCAGACGCCAGCCGGAAGGGCTGGGGAGCCAGATGTGGGACTCCACAGACCTGGGGTAAATGGAGCGAAGAAGAGCTTATCCTGCACATAAACTGTCTGGAGCTCTTAGCAGGATCGTTCGCGATCAAAGCCTTCACAAAAGGAAGAGTAAAATTGTGCGTCCTGCTGAAGATGGACAACATATCAGCAGTGCGATATATCAACCATTTAGGCGGTACGAGGTCCAAGATGTTAGCAGAGCTAGCGAAGGAAGTGTGGCATTTCTGCCTGCGATCAGAGACATCAGTGACAGCAGAGTACCTGCCGGGCACACTTAACGTAGTAGCGGATTGGAACTCCCGGTACCTGACGGATCCAGTGATTGGAGACTGGATCCAGCAGTGTTTCAGAAGCTGAACACGAGATGGGGCCCAGTGCAGATTGACCTTTTTGCCTCCCGGCTCAATGCTCAGAGGAGCCTTTACTACAGCTGGAGGCTAGATCCGGGAGCGCAAGGAACCGATGCGTTCCTACAAGAGTGGACAGGAGTTCCGCACTATGCTTTTCCCCCCTTCGTGATGTTGAGCAGAGTCTAGCGAAATGTCGGAGGGAGAAAGCGGAGTTGATATTAGTAGCACCTTTGTGGAAGTCACAAGTATGGTTTCCAACCTTAATGGAACTGGTGACAGGCATACCCAGAGTTCTCCCAGAAGGAGAGCGACTACTCACGGACCCAGCTGGGTCGTGTCATCCTCTGAGAGTGAGATGGACACTCCCGCTAGTCGCGTGCAGGATGTCAGGAGACGTTGGGCGTGCCAGGAATTTCAGAACAGGCTGCACAGCTCATCGCTGAATCCTGGGCTCCATCCACTAGGAGGAGCTATGACACAGCTTGGGCAAAATGGACAAGCTGGTGTAAGAACAGAAGTGTTCATCCCGTTTCAGCACCTGTAGTAGAGATACTGAACTTATTAGCGAACTTATTGCAGAGCGAAGAGCTTTTCGTACGATAGGTGTATACAGATCGGCAATTTCAGCTGGGCACATGCCAATAGAAGGAGTACCAGCAGGGGAACATCCTGCAGTAGTGAGGCTCATCAGAGGGGCAAGATTTAAAGCACCTCCGGGGCCTAAGTATAGCACAACGTGGGACGTGGCGACAGTGCTGCACTTATTATCGAGTTGGCCGACAGATTAGTACCTGTCGCTTAAACAGTTATCAGGCAAGCTAGCTATGCTGTTATGCTTGATTTCCTCTAAACTTGTATCAGACGTGAGAGCTCTGGAGATTAACAGGCGGTCCTTCGGACCGGAAGGAATCACGTTCTCCATAGTCAGGAGGACCAAGACAAGCACTACTACGGTGCACTACCCATATTTCCCAAGCAATTCAAAATGGTGCGTAGCTCGATGCATTAAAGAATACGAGAATGGAACAGCAGAGCATAGAGCAGCGGAGACTACTCAATTATTAATAGCGCGCAGGAAGCCTTATCACGCGGTTGCATCAGCTACCATCGCAAGATGGGTCAAGGAGGTCATGCATGCTGCAGGCGTGAATGTGAACATGTATGAAGCTCATTCTGTGAGAGGAGCAATGGCATCGTCAGCCGTGAGAGCGGGAGTGCCCTTGAGTGACGTAATGCTAGCAGCAGACTGGTCAAGCGATCGTACATGTAAAGAGTTTTACTTTAAAACAACAGAGAGTTTAGCCTGTACGGTGTTGGGAAAGCTTTGAACAAGCATAATGCTCGCCTCCAGTCTTGTCATAGAATGAAGATTACCCCTGCTATCTGCGCAGGGAGTATTAATTCTATTAAAGGCTAAGGAGGCGAGCATTAAATTCCCACCCGGTATTGTACTATGTATATAATATGTCAATGCATTATATGAGTGAGTACACTACGTACACACCACCCTAAAATCTCCTATTATGTTTTTTGCATAGGGGAAGATCAGAAGAATGGCTAAAGCTGAGTCGTAGCGGAAAGTATCAGGAAACCGGAAGTACGCCGGCAGTTGAGTTTCAAGTTCGGAAGAGCCTTGGCACCATTGACGAGGTTCAGTTAAAGAGCACGAATGACTATCAGAGCGAGTAAAAGCAGAGGAGGAGTCCAGGTACAGGAAGTGGGTTGTGACTGGTCGAAAGGGCATGGACTACAGACACTTTTCATGGTTTTATATGTGTGAGAAATCTTCATTGTTATGTGGAAGGTGGGGGTAGGAAGGGGACAGGTTATAGGAAGTGACATCGAGGCAGGAAGCCTCAGGAGGTTAATTAGAATAAAGTTGGAGTTGAAGCCAGGTGAACCTGTGTGGGCCTCAGTTCCCTTGCACGCGCGGCACACTTATTATCTTGGGCCCATATCCTTCTCATATCCTTCCCATATCCTTCTCAGCATGACCCAGCATGATTCTTATATTGGCAACAAAGGGGTCTGAGCCCAACGCCTTGCCCAACGCCTTGCCGGGCCTGCAGGAATACAACTCATCATCTGACGCTCGGCTTGAGAGCGGCTTGAGTTCGTTTCAACCTGCGTTTGTTTCGGCCCTGTGTGGCGCAGTGCACGCGTAGGAAACAGCGTTCTTGCCTGGGCTGCAGTGGTGACTGATAGTGCCCTTATGCAGTGAAGGACATATTCCCCCCACTACCCAAAAGGTTGCGGTAAACAGGGAACAGTTTAAGTGAATTTTCCTCCCCAGGAGGTGGCTGTGACATACAGTGCTGTGCTTTGAAGCCGTGAGTGACCTGAGGATAACTGGTGCATGCTGGAAACACAGGGCAATCGATAGCTGTGCTGTTCCACGTGGGACCTGTTATGTTATGTTATGTTATGTTATGTTATGTTACTTGGCATTTATATAGGTCCTTATGTATCATTGGTATGACCTCAAAGCGCTGGTAGGTTGAACGCCCTTGGGAACCGCAGTTCAGGTCAGTAGAGAGAGAGAATGTGGTATGGTGAGCGGGCGCACCGGATATGTGTGCAGCTGGTGTGGTTGTTGCATGATAGTTGCTTCATAGCGGTAGTTGTGGTGCTGAGGAAATCAGTTGGATGTGTTCAGTCTAGAGGGTGGACACTCAGACTGAGTTCTGGATGCGTTAGGCCTGAGGAGATGCCTAAGCTAGCCAGAATGTGCTCAGCTAGCTGTGTTTTATTAGGATGATGAGGTGTTCGTGGGGTCATGTTAGTATGAGAACAGCTAGGCCGAATGTGTCATAGCATCGCTGTGTTCTAGATGAATAATAGTGTATAGGAGAGAGTAAGCGTAGTAGTGTGATATGGTGGTTTATCAGTGAAGCGCTTGCAGCCATGCATTAGAGCAGGACAGGGGGCGTACATAGCGGCGTATGTATATAAAGCGACAGGATGGATTGGGTGACATGGGGATACAGGTACATAGCAGTCATTCCATCCGCTTCATCCATTCCATCCGCTTCAGTGGTTCTATCCGCTTCATCCATTCAATCCACTTACATCTGTTCCATCCACTTACATCTGTTCCATCCACTTACATCCGTTCCATCCACTTACATCTGTTCCATCCTTTCCTTCCACTTCATCCGTTCAATCCACTTCATCCGTTCAAACATCTTCATCCGTTCCATCCACTTCATCGGTCCACTTAATTCGTTCCAGCCACTTCATCCGTTCCATCCATCTCATCCGTTCCTTCCACTTCATCCATTCTATCTACTATATCCACTCCGTCATCCGTTCTATCCGCTTCCGTCCACTGCATCTTCCACACCATCCTTTCCATCCGTTCCATCCACTTCGTCCGTTCCATCCACTTTGTCCGTTCCATCCACTTCTTTCGTTCTATCCACTTCTTCCGCTCTATCTACTTCACCCACTCTGTTCACTCTGTCTACACCTGTGGGATGTATTGACCCACTCCGCTGTGCTATGCAGCATCCCCCTGCCAGTTATGGTGAAAGAAACGGCAACAATGGCAGCAAAACCCTTGTCCATGCCAAAAACCTACAAAAACTGTGTGCTTCAGCACACAAAAAGAAGGATGCACAACCTGCCACCCATGGTGCGTGTGCGGTGGAATAGAGCACACCCGGCAACAAATGTGCCAGTGGGCTCCATGACCAGCAAACAGAGTGCAGAGAGAGAAGCAGCACTTTGCAAGTGACGCCCCAAAATGTGCCTACAAATGACATTTGCTTTGTTGCTAAAAACTCCAAAATGCCTATAACACAACACTTCTCAACATTCATAATCTTGCCTGGTGCTAAAATTCATGTATCTAATGAAGCATTGTGGAACATACAAAGTCCTAATATGAAGAGCAAAACATTCTTCAGACAAACCTGATTGTCTGAAAACTGACAGCCCATGCCAAAAGCTGGGTGCAGTACCCTGGGCTACCTGAATGACAGCTGTCAGATGAGTTACTGATGAAACTTTAAAGTGGGCCAAAACTAAAAGTCTGCTGGATTAGCAAACATAAAAAGGATTGTTGCCAAAAAGGAATAGAGATTTGAGTTGTGTTTTTGATCCCACAGATTTTAAGGCTAAGAAAGTAATGTATTTATGTTTGATGTAACAAATTTGGTTTTTGCTGGATTTAAGAAATTAATTAGCCTCGCTGTGCTGCAAGAACTGGAAAAGCAGGTTTCTCCCAGAAGGAGGGCCTTCCTCTCAGCAGAAACTCACTGGGAGATGCTAAGTGCGGGTTAGAACAGACTCTTGTCTACAGAAAGAGAAGGAACAATGACAAGCCTTTCAGCTCTGGAAGCGGAGGTGTGAAGGTGGCCGTAAACTCTCCTGGAAGGAGCTTCCCCCAAAGAGGGGGATGCACTGGACTGCCAGGAGAGACAAAGGGGTGGAGCCAAGCGACCATCTGCTATTAAGAATGAACAATGAACAATTTTTAAAAGACTCATAACTTGTTATTCAAAGTGGTGAAAAATATAAAAAGGACAGAGTTGTTAATGTAATTTTTGGTTGCACCTGTGAGGAGGCGGTAGAACTGTGTGACATGTTCTGGACAGGAATGGCAATATATGTGGTTTTATGCGAAATATATTAATGTTAGAATTGTGAAAATGTACACACACATCCCTATGTTAAACACAAACATTTGTGGAAATTTGCATAAAATTTGGAAATTTTCATAGTGAAAAGGACAAAATTCTGTAAAATGTTGAAACAAGATCCCACCGCTGCGGGATTTGGAGGAACAGATGCTATATAAAATATGGCATCTTTGTGTGTGAGTTGTATAAAGGTGACCAATGTAAAAATGTGTATTTAGTATAAAATCCGATTTTGAGACCAGTGGCTAAAGGGAGGTTTCTGAGGACTGTAAAGCAAACCTTAAAATGTGACATCATCCGGCCTTGATCCAATCACTCAAATTGCAAGGCGGAGATTAATTTTTGATCCTATCCCAGCTCACAGGGGCAAGCTTAGCTAAGCCGGCCCATACACCCACTTTGTGATGTAATTTTAAAGCATAAATAGAGACAGCTGACAACACATAGGGTCTCACAGATCCACTCACTTTCCTGATTCCGGTGAAGCACATTCATCCAGCATTCTACATCCAGCTTTCACATCCTTCCAGATCTAGATGCCAAATCTCTTGCCAGCAATAGAGAACTATTAATTTCCAGCAAGGCCCAAATCCTCAAATTTATTCTCTCCACCCAGTGAAGCACTGTGTGGTGTGAGAAGGCCTTTTGAACCAGTATCCTAAAATTCTCCGGCTTGCCACCACTAGGCTTGCCTGAGGAACTCGCTATCCAGCTGATTCAAATAGCTGCCCTGTCTCCCAAGAGGAGCCGGAGCTCCCGTTTCACTGCAGGAGCAGTGCCCCATGCAAAGGTGCCTTCGAGGGGCCTCTGGATGAAGGACAGAACACCTTACCTGTACTACGAGCGCCACGATCTACTCGGCATGACCCTGGTAAAAAGACTGTCTAATTTTCCACATTCTGCTTCCTAAGAAAAGCAATCTCTTTGGATGGCCCCTCCTTTGGCCAAATCATTTGTTTAATCCTATCGGCAGACCCTGCTGCAGTAAATTCAATCAGATGCCACGAGGAAGAAAGCCACTCTAAAATGGCCGCCACAATTTTTTTCCCTCTCCCATTGAGGTGAAATTCACCTTCAGCCCCAACTCCGACCCATATTGGCTGACAGGACCTTTTTGTGGTCCAATAGAGAGCCAGCAGGCTCAAGCCGGCACTCCCGACAAAGGCACGAGCACTAAGGCTACTGCCTGTCGGGAGCCTGTCTGGAGCTGGATGGGCGCTGGGCCCAACATGTTTGTATCAACACGGTAAGAACTCCCTCTCATCCCTCCATCCATGAGGCACCATAGACTACCCCGTCACGTGCCCTTTTAAGCCCCCACCTATCGCTGCCTGCGCTAAGGGGAACCAACACTCTTACAATACTTTTGCTCTTGCAGTCTGGACCTATACCCTAATATGCTCATTTGTACTTGTCCAATTGTCCATGCCACCACCACTATGACTTAATTGACTATACTATGTTACCTTTGGGTAACTGCATATTAGCCCCCATGTATATGCTGGGCCACTGCCACATACTATAGTCCGGTCTAGATACTTGCACCATCGGCTCTTATTCGTATCCGCTGGGCACATGTGCTTACCTTGACCGCAGCCGTATGTGCATTAGATATCATACAAGTCCTATGTAGCCATGCACCTATCTCCTCATGAACTCTCCACTTATAATGTATTGATGTTTACTAAAATCACGCTCTATGTACCTCTGTCCACTGCTGTTCTTTGCTGTCCTCTGGCTCAATACTGACACTTGTACCAGCCATTGCTAACCATTACACAGCCCTCTAGGCTTCAATGTTTATATCTAAACTGCCTATATCTAAACTAGCATACTACTGTTTTCAGGCTTGACAGCAGATAATTGATTCAGCCTATCGCTGTTTTGAGGTTTTCAATGTTGAAATGTGATATAGCACCCTGCTGTTTTAGGCCTTAATTGCTGATATTCAAATTAGCCTACCGCTGTTTTGAGGTTTTCAATGTTGCAATGTGATCTAGCACCCTGCTGTTTCAGGCCTTAATTGCTGATATTCGAATTAGCCGACCGCTGTTTTGAGGTTTTCAATGTTGAAATGTGATCTAGCACCCTGCTGTTTTAGGCCTTAATTGCTGATATTCGAATTAGCCTACCGCTGTTTTGAGGTTTTCAATGTTGAAATGTGATCTAGCACCCTGCTGTTTTAGGCCTTAATTGCTGATATTTCGAATTAGCCTACCGCTTTGAGGTTTATAATGTTGAAATATGATCTAGCATCTGCTGTTTTAGGCCTTAATGCTGATACTCAGCATATCATTTGACTAGCAGCCCATCTGGCCCACCTTGGACCCTCCGGCTTACTACTCTCTACCAGTATGTATACTTACGGGCTAGACAAACTACCAACAGGTACCCTCTCCAAGATAGTTTTGTTAATGCTCTATATCGCCTCTTCCCTCATATTAGTAGTACAGACTAATAGCTTGCTCAATAAAACTAGCACCATGCTCTCCTGTACTACGACCCCTCCCAACTCCTTCATCTGCCCTACTATGCTAGACAAACAAAAGCATAAAACAGTACACAAAACAAGCCAGTATCAAGAATATTTAACCGTACAGAGACCATGTAGTACTATTGACAGAAATCTAAGATTGCGCGCTCGCCTATCTAAACTGCATGAGCTACCGGCCCAAAAAATCGAACAACTAAACTACATAAGAAAGTGGCTACTCCAGAAAGTAACTGTAGACTCCAATGTGAGTCCCACCAACCACGAAAAACCCATTCTGAACCACTCCATCCATATGTTTATCCACTTTATCCGTTCCATCCACTTCATCCATTTTATCCGCTTCATCCGTTCCTCCACTCTATGCCTCCCATCTACTCTATGCGTTCCATCCGCTCCCTCCATTCCATCCACTCTATGCGTTCCATCCAATCTATGCGTTCCATCCACTCTATCCATTTCATCCATTTTACCCACTTCATCCGTTCTATCCGGTTTCATCTACTCCATCCATTCTATCCACCCCATCAGTTCCATCCACTCCATCCGTTCCATACAGTTCATCCAGGCTATCCATTCCGTCCACTCCACATCCATCTGTCCATCCACTCCATCCGTTCTGTCCATTTCATCCACTCCATCCATCCATTCCATCTACTCCATCGATCTATCCGTTCCATCCACTTCATCCGTTCCATCCAATTCATCCGTTCCATCCACTTCATCCGTTCCATCCGGTTTCATCTACTACATCCGTTCCATCAGTTCCATCCACTCCATTCATTCCATCCACTCCATCTGTTCCATCCAGTCCATCCGTTCCATCCACTTCATCCGTTCCATTCACTTCATCCGTTCCATCTACTTCATCCATTCCATCCACTTCATTCGTTAAATTCTCTTCATTTTTTCCATTCTCTTCATCCGTTCCATTCTCTTCATTTGATCCATCCATTCTGTTCGTTTGCTCATTCATTCTATCCGTTTCATCCACTCTATCCGATCCATCGACTCTATCTGCTCCATCCACTTTATCCGTACCATCCACTCTATCAGTTTTGTTTACTCTGTCTGTTCCGTCCACTGTACTCGTTCCATCCATTTCATCCGTTCCTTCCACTTCATCCGTACTATCCGTATCATCCGTACTATCCATTTCATCTGTTCCATCCACTTCAACCGTTCCATCCATTTCATCCGTTCCATCTACTTCATTCGTTCCATTCTCTTCATTCGTTACATTCTCTTCATCCGTTCCATTCTCTTCATCTGATCCATCCATTCGGTTCGCTCATTCATTCTATCCGTTTCATCCATTCTGTCCGCTCCATGATGAACTCTATCCATTCCATCCCCCCTACAGGGTCGGACTGGGACAATAAATAGGCCCGGTCACCCAAAAAAACTGTCCCACCCCTCCCCTCAACAAAGTGGCCCACCCCTGCCCTCAGGACCTTGACCTCTGATGACATCACCAGAAGTGATGTAATTTGACCCCACCCCAAAGTGACATTCCGGGAAGCGATGAAACACGACCTTTCACCCCTTGACAAAACATCAAATAGCGTTGTTCCTAAGTATACTAAATTACTGTGAATCCAAGCAGACGTCCAAGGCCAAATGATAATGTTATTGTATAGCACTTACACTTAAGCTCTTTTTTTATAGAACAAATATGCATACAATATCACCCAACCTGTGTTGGTACTCATTTATCGACCTAAGAAGAATGAAAGGCTTTTTGAAAGAAATGTATGTTTAAAAACAAAAATCTTTTCTTTTTAAATTATTTTTTCCTCCAAACCGGCCCATGCATGGCCAGAAACCAGCCCCACTCCCCAAGGACGATTTCGGCCCGCCACGGGCCGAAAGGCAAAGGGGCCAATCCGACCCTGCCACCCTATCTGTACCATCCACTCTATCAGTTTTATTTACTCTGTCCATTCCATACACTCTACTCGTTCCATCCATGTCATCCGTTCCTTCCACTTCATCCGTTCCTTCCACTTCATCCGTACTATCCACTTCATCCGTGTTATCCACTCCATCTACTCATCCATTCTGTCTATTCATTCCCTCTGTCCACTCGATCTATTCATCCCCACCATCGACTTCATTCATTCATCCCTTCCATCCAATCTATCCATTCATCCCCTCCATCCACTCCATCCAATCGATCCAATTCCATTCATCTACTCCATCCTTCCATCCTTCCTACCGTTCTATCCACCTCATCCGTTCCGTTGAATTTATCTGTTCCATCCATTTCATCCGTTACATCCACTTCATCCGTTACATCCATTTCATCTGTTCCATCCATTTCATCCGTTCCATCCACTTCATTCGTTCCATTCAGTGTATCTGTTTTAGTTACACTATCTGTTTTAGTCTTTCTATCTGTTCAATCGACTGTCTCTGCTCTTTGTTTTCTTTGTTCAGCAATTTTGGTTTATATTTGTTATGGCTATTTATTCCGTTTGTTCTAAGCGTCGATTCTTTAAGGGAAGAGCCACGTTTTCAGTAGTTTGCGGAAAGACATGTAGTCTTCGATGAGTCGAATGTGGGGTGGAAGCGAGTTCCATAGAGTGGGGTCCAAGGCTGAGAATGATGATCCTCCTAACCTGACTGAGTTGGTGTTTGGTATCACTAGGAGGAGGGCAGAGCTTGATCTTAGAGTGTGCGGTGGGTTGTAGGGTTTTAGCTTGTCCTGTAGGTATAGAGGTCCGTTTTTATGCATTGCTCAGTGGTAGATGCATAAGGTTTTGAAGGTCACCCTTTGTCCAACCGGAAGCCAGTGGAGAGTTCTGAGAGCTGGAGAGGTGTGATCTCTTGGGCCAAGTGCTAGAAGCAATTTGGCTGAAACGTTTTGTGCTCTTTGTAGTTTAATGAGGTGGTATGCTTGGACCCCGAGGTAGAGGGAGTTGGCATATTCTAGTCTTGACATTACGATAGATTGGACAGCGGCAAGTCTGTTGGGAAAGGAGAGGTACGGAAAAATGTGTCTAAGAATTTTGAGGTGGTAATGGCAGGACTTAGAGACGTTTTTGGTTTGGCGGGAGAGGGTTAGGTCAGAGTCGAGAGTGCATCCAAAGTTTTTTACTGTGGTTGAGGTGGTTGGTGAATTGCCCATGGATGATGGCCAGGGTAGAGGGTGGGGAAGAAGTCCGGTGTTGCCGCACACCATGATTTCGGTTTTGGTGGGGTTTAAGAGGAGGTGGTTTGTGGTCATTCAGCGATCAATATCAAGCAGGCAGGGAGAGAGGTCGGGCTGACAGTTGGGTTTTGAGTTGAGGAGTTTTAGGATTAGTTGCGTGTCATCGGCGTAGTTATGTATGAGGGTATCTCACTTAGCAAACCTCGAGAAACCATTATTCAGGTGGCCAACAAAGGGTTGATCCTCTCCGATACCCCCAACTCTAGGAGTGAAAGAGCGATAAAGACTCGAAGGGAATAACCCAAGGAAGATGCATTATTGTACCAGAGAAGGAGAGGAGGGCGGGATCCCTGAAACCTTTGTAGGCTCTATGACATCTGCCTCCCTTCCTACCATTAGATCTCTCCTGGACCAACCCAACATCCCCTCTATGTCTGACAAATACCCTAAGAGCACAAACCCCAGTAGACTTGAAAACCACATCTCAGAGAAGCCCTGCTTTCCTGCTTTTGTCATAGCCACGGGCCCAAGAACACAAAAACCAAACCATCTAGTGATGGGGCAATGGGTCACTTCACTCACTTATGTCCCTTTGGGACTCATAAACACAGGAGCCCTGGCTGGACTCAGTCCTGGCACCTTTGGAGCCAGGCTCATATAGAGATGTGAGCAAGAACACTTTATTTCAGTGCAAGAGTGCTTTTATTTTACTTCAGTGCACACTTTATTTCAGTGCTGGAGTGCTTTTATTTTACTTAAGTGCTGGAGTGCTTTTATTTTACAAGAACTTTCCAGGTGCTGAAAGCCTTTATTCCAGGGAACATCCCCATGTGCTGACTCATCGGGCATGGCTCCCTAGGCCTAGTCTTCAGGTGCTGACTCATCGGGTGTGGCAGGGCGTGGCAGAAGGCAGGCCAGAGCTACTGGGCGTGGCCGGGAACAAGACTATATAAACGCACCGACCCCTCAAGCAAACGCTTCATGTTACTTTACACCTCCGTGCAACGTGACCTTCACTGCCGCCTGGACCAGCTACTTACCTAGTGATCCTGCAACAACAGCACCCTTACCTGGGCCCTGGCTCGCATCTCACGGCAACGCTCCATCTTCTTGGCAGATCCCGAATCGACACTGCAGCACCTGCGCTCTCTGTCCCACGAAGCCGACATCCTGAAATGAGAAAAAAAGACAAGACAAGGTTAGAACTCCTGAAAACACCCAACCCAGGGTCGCACCGCATTTAAAACCCAACGCTCACACTAAGGCACCATTAAAGGGTACTTACCAGCTGTCAGACCATCTCAGCCCCGCTCCTCCGTACCACCGGCTCTTCTTCTTTTACTGCAGCTACCGCCTGCACCGCTACACCACCTGCAAGGGGAGAGAGCAGAGAAAACAGACATTGCATACAAAGGACAGAGAACGAACTTTACAAATACAATTACAACAGTCGGAAGACAAGCAGGCAAGTGGAAAAAAGGGAAACACTTACCTACAAGAGAAGTGGACTAGTCGCAGCTGGCCTGGACTTTCACGACCAGGGACCAGTGAAGGAACTTGGTTCCATTCAACAAGAGCCCCTGCCAGAAGCAGCAGGACAGAGAGCTCATCATCATCATTCAGCAGGAACCGCACTGCTCATCACCGCAGTTCCCCACACAGACGCAGAGGGAGGAACAGACAAGAGGAGTTTCCTCCCTGGGTGGGCTGCGACCGTGCCCCAACGCCTCCGCAGAGACCAAGTGTGCGTAACAGCTTTCTACCCAAATACTCCCAACCATTCTTCTTCCCGCCCCTCTAACTATTATTTTCCGCACTCCCAACCTACTCAAATAAAACACTACCATACCCACAAACTCATTTCACAATCATACCTATTCCCGTTTGCCTCACAAACCTTCATACTCATTTCAAAACCCCTCCAAAACCCACCCTTCCGAGTTCCCCAAAAACCTCTATAATACAAAGGTTCCATATCACACGGTTTCTCCATTTTACCCCCTTGAGCAATCTGACACTCTAACCACCTCCCCCTTTCCGACATGAATGTTGTTTTATTCCATGAAAGACAACAGACTTGGAATATAGCTGTTTATCTGACATGTCCCGACACAAGAGTCAGGCAGAGTCAGGCGATTAATCAGAATCACACACACCTGACAGCCTTTTCCTTTCCACACAAGGTGGAGCAAGAGAGCACAGTACGAGCAATGCAGACCGCACAACGAGACAGCTAACCCAGCTATCCCGGCAGTTCAAAATGAGGAGAGAGGTGGCAAATATCGAGAGGCTATAGAGGAGAGACACGACATTGCCCTTTTCGACAAAACCCTATGAACCCTGCGCTGAAGGAATCATAAGAACGAGTGATGCAGCGGATGTCAAAGGTACAAAGAGCTTATCGACGCTGATAAGTCAGAGTGAGGGAGACTCCTTCTTCCGTGGCACCAGCCTTAACTCCAGTAAAAAGGAAAGTTAAGCAGTTCATCACAGAGGGTGAGTCGATGGGAGAGCCTATAAGAACCAGGCTGTGGTGAACGAAGGCCGCAAAGTGGCAAAGTGAGAGAAGTTCAAAGAACTATAAAATTGTAAAGGGGAGGCCAGCTGCAGAAAGGGACCAGCACCACGTGGGTGCTGCTCCGAGAAACTCTGCTCAATCCCCGTCTGAGTGAAACTACAGATATCAGAAGGCCGTATGAGAGCCGCCAAGATAGGTCAAAGTGGTCATACAGAAGGTCAAGCAAAATCCCTGTACAGTCGAAAGCCTTTAACCTAAGAACTATAAATAAAGCAAGGGAAGTGAATCCCGCCACATGAGAAAAACAAGGGAAGTGAATCCTGCAAATGTTGAAAGTAAATGTGAATTTGAAGTTGGCAAGTGTGAGCCCCAAAGAGGCATGCTAACGAGAAGGGGGCAAATCTAAAGTCCCATGAAACTGTGTTGACAAAGGTGAACCCGAGAAATACGTAAAACAGAACCTTGTTTTTGTTTGTTGGCTCTTTCTTGGTAAACCTATCAGGCCCTCGGGACCTGGAAACAACAACCTCGAAGGCATTGATATTGATAGCAACTGCCTTAGGATCCAAGCCTGGAAGAGAGGGACCCTTGGGTGAAAAATTCTCAGCCTACGTAAAACCAGGAAACAAACTTTCATTTTGTTGAAGGAACTTTTGTTTTGTGATTTGAATACGTCAGACCCTCGAAGGCAAGAGACTTTGAAAGTAAAACAGACTTGGCCATCGAGGTTCCTAATAAACTGGAACAGAACTGTCGACTCGTGCTGGGAAAGCTCGAGTGTGTGCTGTGCTCGAAGATCCCACCTTAACCTGTGCTTAAAACTTGGGGAAGGGAGACCCAAGCTACCTCATCCTGACATATTATTTGTGAACACTTCTTTCTTTTATTGAGAACTATCACACACCCTTTTGTATTAGTTGTAAGGTTTGGCAATAGGGTTCTTAGTAAAGGCCCTTTTTATTTGACACAACGTCACTAGGACTGCCTTATTTTCATTTGATGGTCGCCGCTTGCTCCCATCTTAGATTTAGGTTTAGATTAGTCGTTTTTCCAACCTGCATACAGTTTAATAAACACCCTTGAACTGTGATCACTTGTGTCTGTCTTTACTGTTGCCACCATGAGTTCCTTACAGACCCCCCAGCACATATGCAGACCACATATGCAGCCAGCAGGTCGGAAGGCTTTCAGGGCTGCTTTTGCAGTTGGACATAGTGAAGTCAAGTGTACAAGCTTGCAGAGGTAAAGGAGAGGGACTCCTCTCTGCCCAAGGAAATCCAAGACTTTCAATTAAAAAAAACACCCCGAAGGACACCCACTGCATTCTGGGTGCACATTAAAAGGAATAGGCAATACAAGATCACACCTCTGCCACGATGATGACATACCAGCCACAGTGCCGGCATGCCCGTCTTAGGTGTTTCAGGTTGCGCAAGGGGATGTCTCTCCTTGGCAACTGCGTACAGCATTTGACCTCACAGATACCAGCAACCGTGGCCCACGCTGGATCCGCTGGGCAAAGGACTTTCAAGTTTATGTAGGGGCGATGGGCCCCAAGGCTAATGAGCGCAAAAAGAACATATTGACCCTGGCAGTAGCGGCTGCAGTTAGAGACAGCCTTTACGAGCTGGTTGGTGAGGAAAAGGCCACTTTCCAGGAGATCCAAGAAGCCCTCACCACATACTTTGCCCCCATACGATTGTAGACTATGAGAGACAATTTTGTAATGCGCCTATGCATCCATATCAAACACTGTGCATTCCACGGTTACTCAAACGAAGAAGCGCTCTCAAGTTATAGCAGTGTGCGAATCCCTCGAATTCAAGAAGAGATTGCTCTAGAAACAACAGACTTTAGACGAGATACTGTCCATGGCACGGACTGACTGCTCAGCAATTTGTCAACGGAGTTCGTGAGAGAGTCCAGTCTGCTGCAGTGTGAGCAGGAGAGAGGAGCTGCAGCTACGGTCTACGGTCTTTGTTTCAGTGTGCCAGTGTGCCTTTAAGAAAAAAAGCACAACTGCCTTTAAAAACACCAGAAGAGCGCGGAGCGCGCGCGGAGTCCGTGAGAGAGTCCAGTCTGCTGCAGTCCGCTGCAGACTGCTGCGGCTGTCGTCAGAAGTTAAGTCTATAGGTAAGTGACTTTCATGGGGGACAATAGGCCGTGGACAAGGCTTAAGTTAAAACAAACCCAAATATCCTTGCCTCTAACTCACAGTAAAATCATGGACACTGAATTGCATTCAAATAGTATTATTAGAAGTGACCTTGAAACGGAAAGTGAAGCAAGACAAAGTTTACCCCTCGATGAAATCGAGGAGGAGCTGAGAGTAGCTGATCGAGACTGCAGATCGAGACTGACTAATCCTGTTCTTTCAGCTACTCCAACCACCATCTTAACCGTCCAATGCTTTACGCCCACAACCTCGGAAGAGTGTACAGATGGCGCAATGCCGGACTCGATAGAAGCCCCACCTTTTGTGGAGCCCGAGACGGCGAACGCGCCGGTTTCAGATGAACTTGTAACTGAACTTGCTCCAGCCAAGACGCAGGTCGATGCATGTAGAGCCACCACTTTAGCTAACTCAGACGTGGAATCATTGCCAATACCGAAGCAATTAAATCTGCGTGATCAAGCATTGCCTGCAAACGCACGCGAGTCTGCTGAGAGCTTAGTGGTCTTGAAGAACGAAATGGAAGGAATGGCAAAAGCCTCCAGCAAAGCACGCACTGAATCTACGAATTCATACGTACAATCTATCAATGATGATAACGGCAGTAACACTAGGAGAAGCCTAACTTTAGACAAAAATCCGAGGAATGGAACAAAGCACTTGGAAGTTGATTCAAGCAGAGAAAATGAGGCAATTGAAGTGATTGAGATAAATGCGGAGGCATTTCAATCACCATTCGATGTAACAGACAACGAACTGCTCGCACTTGAAGTGTCAAACATTGCACTTGATCCAAATTCACTGAAATTCACTTTTCCACTGTCTACCAAACCACATGAAAACCATCGGAAAGAAAGTACGCCAAAACAAAAAACCATAAATGGAGCCAAGAATTGCAACCAAACTATGGCAACCACGATGACAAGCAATGGAAATGTGTTAAATCCCTTACATTCACTAACTAGTGGCAACTCTGTATCCGGTGCAACAAGTAGCATCCAGCCCTTTGGTCTACAACAAGGCCTCTGTAATGTATTACAGCTAAAAGAGACAGATCCGGCAGCGCGTGAAGCACGCCTGACAAAAAGACTCTTAGCCGATTTTGAAGAAATGAAAGATAGATTAACAGTAAGTTTCACTCTTGGAGCCTCAAGTAATAACAGCACTGCGGAAACTGTTTCCGACATAAATTTTGAAGGCGACCAAGAACGAACCATCAGAGACAAAGCGTTAGGTCTGAAACAGACATCTTTGTATCAGAAGCGCAAAGCAGATCGCCTCAATTTAAATCCAGCAATTGACACAACTCCATGCCCAAAAAGTCATGGAACTCACTCTTGCACTATCGCCAATACTCGCCCAAAAACGCAAAGACAGGGGGGAAAAGCAATTGATGTGGAAATCCAACAACGGCCGAAAAGTACTCCATCAATCACTATGAACGAACAGAGTACTTCAAGCAAAGAGAACACTGGCAGCTCACACTGTAAAGATTCTGATTCAAAATCGAACCTATCAGTTGCGGCTGCCATACAGATCCATAATAACGTCCTGGCTGCAACATCTCTTGCCTTGATTCCATTCATAAAACTTTATGAAAGCTTGAACGAATCCTCCCAAAACAACAGAGCTGTCATGAGACACATAGACGACAGAATAAACAAAATCGAAACAGAATTTGTGGCTTTTCAATTAAGACAAGAAGTCGAAAATACTCAGTCTACCGAACACATGAGCAGGCACTTTGAACAACTGCTGATGGAACATAAAGGATCCAAAAAACGCATTGAAGAAATGCTTGAAAAATTAACACAAATGCAATCACATGTAGTAGAGAAAAGAGATACTACTAAGGATACTAATGAAAAAATAGACATAGGGATACAATGCAAATTGGACGCAGAAACACGTGACACAGAAAATGCAAATAATAAAACTATCTTAGTCACTGGTCCAATCTTGCAAGCTCCCACTGACATAACAGGAAACAGCTCAACCATGGTTCCGAATAAACGGCCTAATGGAATTACGCCCGAGATAAACAAGATTGCTAATTTCTCAAATCAATCTTTGGCGGAGGGAATCATTGATTCAACTGTTGATTCGCGAAACAGATGCAGTGAGACAAACCCGAAAACGGGGAAGAGTTCTGAGCAGCCATCATGTTCCTTCGCAAAAGCATCATATGGCATTTTCAGCGGCCCCGCCAAAAACCTTGAGATTACAGCAAACAAAGAAAAAACAATCTCAGAGACAAATAGTCACCCAAAGAAAAAGCTAGAAAAAAAAAGAACATTCAGACAGTCCCAAAACACAGAAGCAATATAAAGCAATTTATAAGAAATTTGACCACGCCGGTGAAATCAAAGTCTACCGTAAATAAAAGCTCCAGTAAATCAAATACAAATAGTAAAGTGGGAAAAGCTGAGATAATAGCTGAACCAAAGTGCAAATCGCCTGCAAACCCAAAAAAGCGGATGAGAATCGATTCAGACCAGAGATCTTCTGATCTCGGAGATCTAATAGAAGACCTATGTAACTTGTCTACATATGACGACAACGAGGCCGAGGATTCCCCCCGAGGATCTGCTGTGGACCTGACAAACATGTCGACAAGTAGTTTAGACTCACCAAAACAGACAAAATCAGGGAAACCTCTTTTAAAGAAAACAGGAAGCCAGAAAAGTGATATAGGTGAGGCCGGGGAGAAACAAAGAACTTTTGTCGAATCTTTGTCTGGACAAAAGCGTGGAACACCGGATTACATCTCCAAGTCAGCAAACAACTTTCGTTCAGATTTAAATCCAAAACATACGTCCGCTTACAACTGCAAGTCCTTTAATGACTTACATGATTTTCCCCGAACAGCACTTAAGGTATCCTATCAAAAGATCATGATCGAAAACATCTTCCGAAATGAATCAGATGTTAACTTGAATCGTGGAAACACCTTACGTCTACTACATGCAGTACCAGCGCTAAGGAACATCAGGTCCGACGACATCCGTATTGTCGAATACTTTTCGGAAGAGCGAGTTGACATTGTACTTCTCCACATAAATTCCCAAGCAGTACGTACAATGTTACTATCTGCAAAGCAGGATCTATTGTGCTTAGGATTTGAAATCTCACTTTACGATCCAACAAACAGCCAAGGACCAACAGTGATCTCTGAGAAAATAAAAGCGAAAGAAACCTTGGAACAGCAACGTGATAGCTTGAGGAGACAGTTAAAAATCACACCACTTAGTAATGCAAAGAAAAGGAACCATGACATCAAGCTAACTAAGCTTTAGCGTAAAAACAAAAAAGGAAACTGATGCGCCTGCGACTGTGATTTCTTGGAACACAAGGGGCTTCAACCATCTATACAACGACTTCCCAGTTGATCTAACTGATAATTTCGCCATCTGCCTACAGGAAACCTGGTTGCGGGTGCCACCAACTAAAGATGGATATGTAACACTGCTAAACCCAGCAGAAAAAAACAGTAAGGGACGTCCATTTTCGGGCTTAATTACAATGATAAAATCAGGAACAAATTGGGAAATAACTGAAAAAATGAATCCAAATAGTTATGTCCAAGGAACACTACTTCAATCCTCGAATACTCAAAACAACAAAGAATACTTATTAATCTTGAACGTGTATTGGAATCCGTTAAAAATCTCGACTGATGTATTTATATCTGCTGTAATGCAAATAATAGATACCTACCAACGTATCTGTCTGGACCTTGCAATAATCATTTGTGGAGATGTGAACATTTCGTGGTTTGATGAACATAAGAAACCCATCAAAGAAAATTCGTTAGATGGATGTCATGGAAATAAAAACAGAACGAAATGGAGAAAAGAATTGGAAGCTTGCGACTGCATGATGGCAAATGGTCAAGTGAGAGGTGACATACCACCAAATTTCACCTGGGAGAACATGGGACATAAAAAGATCTTAGATTATTTCTGGACTTCTAGAAATGTGTTTGCAACTATCACCAAGCTTCAAACTATACCTACAACCAACAGTGATCATTACCCATTAGTAATGTCCTGGCTTTTGAAACATAAAAAGAAATGTAGGACTAACAGCAAAGCACTTGAAGTAAATCATGGGCCAAATAGACTAAGGATAAAAGAATACCAAATTATCAAACTGTCCAATGATATACAAGCGACAAACTATGATAACGGCGACCATTTAAACTACATACCGTTGTTACCTAACCTGAATACAGGCTTTGCTAGGAAAGTATTCCAAAATAATAAAGATCATAAACATAAGTGGAGCCACACTTTGATAAATCAAAAAAAAACAACTCAGGAAAGACATAACCAAATTAAAAAAACAGCATGGAGCGAATGTCTGGTGCCAAATAAAACAGAGAAAACAACAATATCGAAATTGGTTAAAATCTTTCTCTAATCAGAGAGATCAAGAGCGTGGCGAAGAAATGTTGGCCTTGATCAAAAAAAATAATTCAAGGGAAATATGGAAAATCCTGAATAAAGGCACGGTTAATCAAGACGCCCTAATGTCTAATGGAGTGTCCGAAAGCCACTGGATAACGCACTTTCAAAGTGTCTTTACAGGAAAAAAGACACCATACCTTGAAGAGAGTGAAAAAAACAACACAAATTGGGACATAATTGAGTCTAGAGAAAATATTCTAACGGCCATATCAAAATTAAAGACCTCAAGAGCCGCTGGGCCAGATGGAATCAGTAACATTATGTTAAAAAAACACAGCCATGCCTGGTCCAAATTCATTTGCAAACTTTTCGTGGCGATAGCCGAAAGAAAACAGGTACCGAGCTCATGGACTGAGGCAATAATAGTACCAGTATATAAGAAGGGCAGTCGTGACGACCCCGCTAACTATCAACCGATTGCCCTCCTGGACACTATTGGCAAAGTGCTGGCGACTTTCTTACAAAAAAAGCTATCTACATGGGCCAATGAAGTCAACCTACCTGATATAAGACAAACTGGTTTCACAAAGGGCGTAGGAGTAGAGAACAACCTTGTGCTGGTAAATCTGCTAAAACTTGATGCCCTAAATAAGAAAGATCAATTATTCATGGCATTCATCGACTTACAGCAAGCGTTCGATTCAATTAATCGAATTAAATTATGGGAGAAGTTGGAAAAGCGAAACTGCCCAAATGCCTTGCTTCAACCGATAAAGGCACTACATTCCAATACAACAATTAGAGTAAGACTAAACGCAAGTGGAGACCTGTCTAAACCTATTACTACCTCCAGAGGAGTAAAACAGGGATGTCCACTTGCTGCCACCTTATTCAAACTCTATATTGCTGACATCTCTACTGCATTGGCTAGTGTCATCTGCTTCCCCCCAAAAATTAATGGACATCCAATAAGTTATGTGATATATGCAGATGACTTAGTATTGGTTGATAAGACTCAGATAGGACTACAAAGGCTTTTGTCAAAGCTTGAATCCTACATGATTGATAATGATTTATCAATCAATGTGAAAAAAACAAAAATTATGAGGTTTGGCAGTGATCGAGTCGCCAAAAAAAAAGAAAACTTCAAATGGCGAATTGATAATAATATTCTTGAAGAAGTCAAGGAAATTCGATATTTAGGAATAATGATGAACATCTCGATTCGTGAGCAGTGCTGGGTTTATGATCTATTCCAGCGGACCAGAATGCTCGCCCTACAAGGAGCAAGAATACACTCTTTATACGGAAAATTTTCAGTAGTACCGCTACGTACGTTTTACACCCAAAAAGTGGTACCTACAATAACTTTTGGGACAGAAGCAGGCTGGAACTTGGATCTAAAGATCTGGCCCACCTTGGAAGGCTTATTCTGGCGCCAAGTCCTGAGATTGCCAAAATATCTCTCAATGACAATAATACGCCACGAATTGGCACTAGAAAGCTTGTACGGAACAGTTCTATGGAAATCCCTATAACTGTTGCGAAAGATGGAGATGTCGAACCCTGCACCAGCTTACAAAATCTTAAAATCTGAAGGAACACATCAACATAAGGGGCTGCTCTTAAGATGGTCTGAGAAAGTGAAAGCCATCTTGCACAGTGCAAATATTTCAACGGAAACCCTGATGAATCGCCCACAGATCGCGAGAATAAAATTAAAAGAATGGTTATGGATAGACAACGTGAACAAACTCGAAACAATGCCGACAGCATTGAATCTTGGGCCAACAAAGAATAAAGTGGACAATATCCCAAACTATCTGTGTCAATTTCCATCGAGATATCATAGAGATAAATTTCTTAGACTCAGATTAAATCTGCTGAAAACTAACCACATGCAGGTGACGAGAAAAATGAAACCAGATACTGAAGAAGCCTGTCGGCACTGCAATCTCTTTGCAGAGTCACTAAAACATCTGATAATTGAATGCGTGACCCTAAACAAGTTGCGTTCCATCCATTTGAGTAAATTTAAGCCAGTAAACGAAGAGATGGAAGATCTGTGGTTTCGGATACTGAGTGGAAGCTCGACACATCTTACCTGTTCAGTGATAAACTTTCTAGACAGAGTCCTAATCTGAAAACACATGAGCTAAATTGTTAATGGAAAGCGTCACTAACGATCTTAGGAAAAGTTGTAAAAAAAAAATTGTCAACTTAGGTAGAGTGAAAGTGTCCTCATCGCCGAGAGACCAAGAGACTGTCAAGAGATTATCACCGGCAGCTCCGGACAACACCAAGTGTACCAACAAAACATGTTTCTGGTGTGGGTACGAGTTCCCCCAGGAAGGCACGTGCCCTGCCATGGATCAAAAGTGTGCTACCTGCGGAGGCAATGACCACTTACAAGCTGTATGTAGAAACACCCCCACACCGGCTCCACAAGGGCCCTCCCTGAAGAACAGTCGGTTACACTCAAAGTATCGTCCCAAGGACAGGAAACCCGGCCGTGAGTACCGGAAATATCACCCGGCTGAAGGAGAGGGTGACAGGCAGCAGTACCAACGGTCTTACAGATCCCCGGACAGAAGAGGGACCTACAGAATGAGACGAAATGTGAGATCAGTGTAAGTAAGATCCCACTCGGGGAGTGAATCCTCCTCCTCCCCTGATGATCAGCGGAAGAGGGGCTATGTGTGGGCCCTCTGCAACTAGATCACCATGGAACACAGCCCCACGTTGGTCCTGCTAGTAAATGACACCCCGACTGAATTCCTGATTGACACCGGCACAACAGTGAATGTCGAGTGAGGATGCATACTACCGGCTCCCACACCCGCCGAAGCTGATGCCTTCTGCAGTGGACATATACCCATATGGCTCCAACATACCACTGTCAAGCAAAGAAATGTTCACGACAGTCTGTGCCCACAAATCCCACACAGCCACATCCACTTACACATGCTCTCCACCGAAGCCAACAGCAGGTGTATCCTGAGTTTCCGAACGGCCATCTACATGGGTGTGGTCCACATTCTATACCGCATGATTACCCACAAATACCTGACCCCAGATAGGGATGTTGCGAGGGCATTCCCCAATCTCTTCAAAGGCCTTGGCAAGCTACAAAACTGCAATGTGCACCTCCACATTAATCCATAAATCTGTTGCTCAGCACTATCAGGCCATCCCTATAAACATTCAGAAGCAGGTGGAGGAAGAAATCAGGCGTCTGCTGGACCTTAATATCTTCGAAGCAGCGGTTCGGCCCACCCCGTGGGTCTCAACAATTGTACACCCGTCCCGAAGAAATCGCCCAAAGGGTCCATTCGCCTATGTGTGGTCATGCGCAGACTGAATGTAGCCATACAGCGAGAATGTTACCAGGCCAGAATCACGGACATGATACAACTCCTTAATGGGGCAACTGTATTCTCTAAACTGGACCTCAACCAGGCCTACCACCAGCTGAAACTTGCCACAGAGTCACAGTACATCACCACCTTTATGACTCATATGGGGCTATATCGCTAAAAACAACAACACTTTGGGATATCCTCAGCAGCAGAAAGTTTCCAGGAGGAGATCCACCATGTCATCAAACATATCCCATACTGCCTTAATTATAACAATGACATTTTGGTGTTTGGAAACCACCGCAGGAAAATGATGAAATGCTACACCGGGTGTGTATGGTGCTAGAAGCTGCCCGATGACCCTCAACAAGGATAAACATGGGTTCACAAAACAAACACTGTAATTCTTTGGACACACATTTTCAGATCAAGGTATGCGCCACGACCCGGACAAGGTTGCGGCACTGAAAGGGGCCGCACCTCCAATGAATGTGTCTGACCTGAGATCATTCTTAAGTCTTGCAAGTTATTGCTCCCAGCATCTAGAGAACTATGCCACTGTGAGCGCCCCACTCCGCGAGATGACTAGAGACAACCAGGAGTTTGTCTGGTCCCCTGGGTGCAAATCCAGTTTCGAGACCAATTGGGCAAACATGGCATCCACCACTGCCATGGCATTTTTCAGTTAGTCCAAGGAAATGGAGGTGACGGTCGATGCCAGCCCGGTGGGCTTAGGCGCAGTGTTGGCCCAATACAACCCCAAGACCCCGCACATCAAAAGGGTCATGTCCTATGCCAGCCGCAGTTTTACGACCATGGAACAAAAGTACTCGCAGGCTGAGAAGGAAAGCCTAGCGGTCATCTGGGCTTGTAAGCATTTTCATCTGTTCCTTTTCGGAAAGGCCTTCACGGTCGCCACGGACCATCACGCCCTTCTTCCTATTTACAGAAACCCAAAAGAATGAATGCCACCACGCATGTGAAGATGGGGTCTTCGACTCCGGGACTATAAGTTCACCATCTGCCACAGGTCAGGGAAGGACAAAAACCCGGCTGCCCACGCCATCCGGCAGAGACTCGATTCCGAACACTCCTTTGCAGATGCCTATTTGCACTATATCATTCACCAGATGAAGCTGTTCCCTGTGGCATGGAAAACGATCCAACAAGAATCAACATCTGACACAGCCCTTGCCATCATTATGCAGTGCATCAGCCAAGGGTGAATGAACCACGCAAAAGACGTGGCCAAGCACCTGGATGCTGGGTTTCAAGATGACGTCAAAAACATGACACCGTTCATAGTCATTGAAGACCACGTTGTCATGAAGGGGTGCAAGATTATTCTGCCCAAGTAATTATGCCAGCAGGTTGTGGATTTGGCACACGAGGGTCCCCGGAGGGTGGTGTCCACCAGAAACTGCTCCGACAAAAGATATGGCCTTGACAAGCTGGTTGAAGACACCCTGAAGAACTGTGCAATCTGCTGGGTAGTAGCACCACCTCCACAGCCAAATTCTCTTCATATGTCCCGACTGCCGGAAGGAGTCTGGGGAGCTGGCGGTCGATTTCTTTGGCCCGCTCCAAGTTGGCACGTACGCTCTAGTGGTGATTGACAAATATTCAAGATTCCCAGAGGTGCAGATTGTGGCATCCACGGCGGCGGCAGCCGTCATACCAGCTCTAGACCGCATAATGACTGCATATGGTATTCAGAAAGTCATTAAGTCGGACAATGGTCCACCGCTTACCAGCCTGGACTGTGACAATTTTGCACAATACATTGGGTTCAAGCACCTAAAGATCACACCCCTTTCCCCCAAGTCAATGGCGTGGTCAAGCGTTTCATGGGGGGCCTCAAGAGAGCGCTGCAAATCGCCCATGTATCTCGCAAGCCTTTTGAACAGACTCTATGCCAACTATTGAGAGATTACCGGCACACACCCCACAGCACCACAGGCCAGTGCCCAGCAGAGCTGATGTTAGGACAAAGATTGAAGACTCGGCTACCTCAAGGTCCCCTTGCAGAAAGGTCTGCACCCTCCGACCAGGAGATCCGAGAAAATGAAGGTGAAAGTGGCAGCTGATGTGAGAAGGGGTGCTTAAGAAAGCACGGTTGAAGTAGAGGGAGAATGGTGGTACGCCAGACACAGCAACGGAAAGAAGACTCCAGGTTTGTGCCAAGACCCATCACTGTCACGCGAGTGAAGGGCACCATAGTCACTGCAAAGGATATGAATGGACGCGAAATCACTCGGAATGTATCCCACTTCCGGGAATACAGAGGAGACTTGGAAGAGTGTGAGGACTCTGCAGGTGTCTGGTCGCAGGGAGAGTCAGATGATTCATACATGGAAGAAGGAGTGGAGTCTGATGAAGAATCAAGTGGCAGGGAGATCAGCCTCCCGAGATGCAGCCCAGGTCCACCACGAGAAGGATGGCCGGTTAGGGCCAGGATCAAACCCGTAAGACTTATTGAAGAAATGGGTTAATATGTTGACTGTTTGTTAAGAAGGGGGAAGGTGTCACATTGTGACAATCCACACATCATTATGTTATGATATGTTATGTTGATTTATACCGTACACCGCTAGCACCCAGGCACAGTCTCCAGGCGCTCACAAGGCTCTGCAAGAAAGAGAACGGGGTTGGTTAGTGAGGGTAGATTGATAGGAGAGGTCCAGAACCAGAGTAAACTGTCATCTGTGTGTGTTGGCTTGCAGATGGTTGCGTGCACTGGCTTTTATCCGTACAGCTAAGGACCAATGCCTGGGTTGATTGCTATGCGAATATTTGTTATGTTGGGCTGTGTCTGTGTGTGTTTATGTAGATTGTCTGGAATTTAAGATTGTGGTTGTTGCGCACTGCCTTGTTGTATCCATAATGGTAAGGTCCAGTGTCAGGGATTGTTTGTTCTATGTGAGTCTTACTTATGTTGGGTGTGTGTTTATGTATAATTTGGCTAGCCCAAGTGGGCATGTATCGTACTTGGGTGTTGGAGGGGAGCAGGAGAAGGGTGGTTAGTATATTGGCTGCTCTCTAAGTTCTTCTAGGAGGCTAATCTACACAATTCTATCTGATGTGATGCATGACTAATCTTCACAGTCCTATCTAGTGATACGCATGGTTAATTTCCCAATCTCTCTAACTGTGGCTCGTGGCTAATCTTCACAATACTATCTAGATGTGACGTGTGGCTAATCTTCACAGACCTCTACATATGATGCATGGCTAAACTACACAAATCTAAGTGTGACCCATGCTTAATTTTCGCAATTCTATCTAAGTGTGACGCATGGCTAGTCCTTGCAATTGCTAATTTCAGAATATTTCTGCCTTACACTATTAGACTATATGCAATCTATGTATGGCTACCCTACACAGTTAGGCTAAATGCAAAACATGGCTACCCTACACAATTAGGCTAAAAACGAGATACGGCAACCCTACACAATTAGGCTAAATGCAAGATATGGCAACCCTACACATTTAAGCCAAATGCAAAACATGGCTACCGTACACAATTAGGGTAAATGCGAGATATGAAAACCCTACACAATTAGGCTAAATGCAAAACATGGCTACCCTACACAATTAGGCTAAATGCGAGATATGGCAAACCTACACAATTGGGCTAAATGGGAAATATGGCAACCCTACATATTTAAGCCAAATGTAAAACATGGCTACCCTACACAATTAGGCTAAATGCGAGATATGAAAACCCTACACAATTAGGCTAAATGTAAAACATGGCTACCCTACACAATTAGGCTAAATGTGAGATATGGCTTCCCTCCTCAATTAGGCTGAATGTGAGATATGGCAACCCTACACAATTAGGCTAAATGTCAGATATGGCAACCCTACACAATTAGGCTAAATGTCACATATGGCAACCCTACACAATTAGGCAACATTTGAGTAATGACTACCCTACACAATTAGGATAAATGCGAGATATTGCAACCCTACACAATTAGGCTAAATGCAAAAAATGGCTACCCTACACAATTGGGCGAAATGTGAGATATGGCTACCCAACACAGTTAGGCTAAATGCAAAACATGGCTACCCTACACAATTGGGAGAAATGTGAGATATGGCAACCCTACACATTTTAGCCAAATGCAAAACATGGCTACCCTACACAATTAGGCTAAATGTGAGATATGGCTTCCCTACACAATTAGGCTGAATGTGCGATATGGCAACCCTACACAATTAGGCTAAATGCCAGATATGGCAACCCTACACAATTTGGCAAAATTCGAGGAATGGCAACCCTATACAATTAGGCTAAATGCAAAACATGGCTAGCCTACACAATTGGGCAAAATGTGAGATATGGCAACCCTACACAAATAGGCTAAATGTGAGACATGACTACCCTACACAATTAGGCTAAATGCAAAACATGGCTATCCTACACAATTGGAATAAATGTGACATATGGCAACCCTACACATGTTAGCCAAATGCAAAACATGGCTACCCTACACCATTAGGCTTAATGTGAGATATGGCTTCACTACACAGTTAGGCTGAATGCGAGATATGGAAACCCTACACAATTAGGCTAAATGCAAAACATGGCAACCCTACACAATTAGGTGAAATACGAGATATGGCTACACTAAACAATTTCACTAAATGCGAGATATGGCAACCCTACACAATTAGGCTAAATGCAAAACATTGCTACCCTACACAGTTGGGCGAAATGGGAGATATGGCTACCCAACACATTTTAGCCAAATGCAAAACATGGCTACCCTACACAATTAGGCTAAATGTGAGATATGGCTTCCCTACACAATTAGGCTGAATGTGCGATATGGCAACCCTACACAATTAGGCTAAATGTCAGATATGGCAACCCTACACAATTTGGCAAAATTCGAGGAATGGCAACCCTATACAATTAGGCTAAATGCAAAACATGGCTAC
This sequence comes from Ambystoma mexicanum, assembly GCF_040938575.1. Lineage (NCBI taxonomy): Eukaryota > Metazoa > Chordata > Amphibia > Caudata > Ambystomatidae > Ambystoma > Ambystoma mexicanum. Next base: position 948,647,419 of record NC_090933.1, on the reverse strand, counting down.
CCTACACAATTAGGCGAAATACGAGATATGGCTACACTACACAATTTGGCTAAATGCGAGATATGGCAACCCTACACAATTAGGCTAAATGCAAAACATGGCTACCCTACACAATTGGGAAATATGTGAGATATGGCAACCCTACACATTTTAGCCAAATGCAAAACATGGCTACCCTACACAATTAGGCTAAATGTGAGATATGGCTTCCCTACACAATTAGTCTGAATGTGCGATATGGCAACCCTACACAATTAGGCTAAATGTCAGATATGGCAACCCTACACAATTTGGCAAAATTCGAGGAATGGCAACCCTATACAATTAGGCTAAATGCAAAACATGGCTACCCTACACAATTAGGCGAAATACGAGATATGGCTACACTACACAATTTGGCTAAATGTGAGATATGGCCACCCTACACAATTAGGCTAAATGCAAAACATGGCTACCCTACACAGTGGGAGAAATGTGAGATATGGCAACCCTACACATTTTAGGCGAATGCAAAACATGGCTACACTACACAATTTGGCTAAATGTGAGATATGACAACCCTACACAATTAGGCTAAATGCAAAACATAGCTCCACTGCACAATTGGGCAAAATGTGAGCTATGGCTACCCTGCACAATTAGGCTAAATGTGAGATATGGCAACCATACACAATTAAGCAAAATGTGAGATATGGCTACCCTACACAATTAGGCTAAATGCAAAACATGGCTACCCTACACAATTAGGCGAAATGCGAGATATGGCAACCCTACACAAATAGGCTAAATTCAAAACATTGCTACCCTGCACAATTGGGCGAAATGTGAGATATGTCAACCCTACACAATTAGGCTAAAGTCGAGATATGGCAACCCTACACAATTTGGCTAAATGCAAAACAAGGCTACCCTACACAATCCGGCTAAATGCGAGATATGGCTAACTAACAGAAATGGATAAAAAGTATGATATGGCTACCTTACACGATTAGGCTATATTGTAATAGGTAATAGGAGTGGTGGGGTTTAATGAACTTCAGTGATGGCTGTACTCCTTGACCACACCACACTTATCTTATCTGTTGCTGTAGGTTGTCTGTGTCAGTCATTCCAGGCAAACACGGAGAGGACCCACACAGAAGAGTTACTGCCCTCTGCTGTGGCCTTTATCTGGCTGCCTAGGCAGTGGCTGCCCTGCGAAGCCACAGAAGAAGGCCTTCCTCGTCATTTGTGCAAACACAGACCAAAAGGGGGCAGTGATGCAGGTCGGTGGGCAAGGCCAGGCAGAACAGGCAAAATAAACACAAATTCCAATCAAGCAAAGCCAATAAAAAAAATTCCCAAACATGCATAAAACGGAATGGGGAAGTGGGAAACACAAGACATGCAGCAGGGCGGCCTGGATGGAGGGACTTACTCAGGCTGGGTCTGCACACAAATGGAGCCAAGCACTCTGAATTCAAAAGTAAAGCAAGTACTAAAATGGCGGGGCTAGTGAGGGGGCAGGTTGCGGGAAGTGACGTCGAGACAGGAAGCCCTGGGAAGTTAATTGGAATAAAGTTGGAGTTGAAGCCAGGTGAGCCTGTGTGGGCCTCAGTTCCTTTGCGTGCTGCGCACTTATTATCTTTAGCCCATATCCTTCTAAGCATGACCAAGCATGATTCTTACAGGAGGATCGAGGGTGAAGCCCCCGCCAAGTGCAAGTAAACCCCTCCAATGTGGGAGGTGGGGGCAGGCAGTTCGGGGGTAAAACCCGCCAGAAATGGCCATTTCCCACCCAATGAATGTTACACCAAATAGACCTAATAAATGTAACATTTTTGGTTGGCACATAGATCTGAATCATTGTGATGGCAGTATAAGTTTGGATGGATTCACATGAAAACCTTATGACATCCAGGACTTTTTTATTTAATCCATTTTCAGCGCCTGATTTTGGTGATTACAATGGCCCTCATTAGGACCCAGGCGGTAAGGGGTTTACGCCGGCGTAAACCTTGCCGCCCCTTACCGCCTGCCTGAGTACGAGTTCCCTTAGCGCCATGGTGATTTTAACACCTGCTTTTAGCAGGCGTTAAAATCCATGGCGCTAAGGGACCTTGTTGTTAATTACGCCACTGTAATTTACGGTGGCGTAATTAACGCCTTCCCCACTCCCATTATGCCCTATGGGGCAAAAATGGGAATGGGGAAGGGTAAATGGGGATTGGGGACTTACCGCCCCGCCAAGGTCGGAATGGGGCGGTAAGTCCGCCAACCCCCATGGCGGAGTTGGCAGCTTAGCACCATGGACCATGGTGCTAATAGCGCCATGGTCCTCCGCCAAGGTCCTAATGAGGGCCAATGTCTTTTTCTACTGTAAGAACACAGACATGTGCCCAATAATGCCACCATTGACACTGTAAGAACATGCTCATGTTGCTTTGACCAATAAGGCAACTATTCCACTGTCAGAAGATGGTTCATGTGGCTGTGCCCAATAATACCAATAATGCATTTTTAGAAGACACTGGGCCTCATTACGACCCTGGCGCTAAGGGGTCTGCGCCAGCGTTAGCTGCGCGGACCCCTTACCGCCAACTACGAGTTCCTGGAGCGCCATGGTCATTTTTCCGCCCGCTTTTTGCGGGCGGAAAAATCCATGGCGCTCTGGGACCTTGGTGTTAATTACGCCACCGTATTTTACGGTGGCGTAATTAACTCCTTCCCCACTCCCATTGAGCCCTATGGGGCCGAAATGGGAATGGGGAAGGGTAAATGGGTCAATGGGGACTTACCGCCCCGCCGACCTCGGAATGGGGCGGTAAGTCCGCCATCCGCCATGGCGTAAAGGGACTTTGCGCCATGGCCGGAAAGTCCGTCGATGGCGGAAAAAATCCGCCAGGGTCGTAATGAGGGCCACTGTCATGCGTGCTGTTAAAATATATGCCAGAATTGCCCTATATGCTTCGTCTTACAACCAGCGTCCAAAATATGTCAGGATTGCCATCATCAATCTCTGCTTGTTGGCCCCTCCTGTCCTCCTTGCCCAGCTATCTCGGAAATCACTGGGCCCCTTACCTGCCCAGCACACACACACTCAGACACATAAACCCCCCTATGCAAGCACACTCACTTAAAGACACACACACACACAGTGTTGGGTAGCGCCAGGGCCATAGGCACCAGGAAAAGGCAACAAGCCTGGTGGAGTTAAAGCAAAAACATTACAACCAGCAATTTACAGTACACACCAAAATTCCCACTTTAAACCCACTCCTCCCAAACCCCCTGGAGTCTCTGGGAGTAGTACTGGGGGACTGGGACCCAACACCTGTACCTAGTATCCCACTCCCTAGCCTCACTGAGGCCCTTCATGACCCGAAACCGTCCAATGTGTGCCAGTCTGACTACCTCATTGACACAACCCATGGGTGCCGATCCCCCTGCAGGAGTGAACTTCCATCTCGACAGTCCATCCTCACTGCCACAGGGACCCGGACATACCGTTCCGGGGTAGTTCTTCTCTAGCCAAGCCCCACTGATGAATGCCATAAAATTCTGCACCAATAGTTGAGATCCTCGCTGTGCCAACTGGCCCAGTTCATTGTTCAGTTTCTGGGCAGATGTGTACAATAGGCAAGCTGATGATCCTCCACGCCAGACCTTCCATGGCAACATCTGAGACCAGGTCACTATTGAACCTGGATAAAATCTCCACAAACAAGAAACCATAGAGACCAACTCAAGGTTGCCAGCAATGTGAAGAAACACCAAATCTGGCTGTGGGAGATGCCTCCTGCCATTATCCATGACCAATGCCGCTTTCAGCTGCCGAACCCGCAGCCCTCCCACACCGATCCATCAGATCGACACGTCTTCACTGAGCTCCAAATTGACCAGGCCATGTGTTCTCACGGCCTCAGCAGCCCTCTGGATAAAGGAATGGCCCATGATCCAAACCACATGCAGCAGTGACATGTTCTGGAAAGGGAAGACAACAGTTAAGCAACAGAAAATGAAACAAACTTCTCGAAAATTCCACCACCTCCCACCAACCCTTCTCTACCATTGTGGCCGGGACCCTTTAGCAGGGCTCAAGTCGAGCATACACATGGGTGGAGGGAGTCCCCCCACCTTTTTCAGAAGTCCCCCGCACTTTTTTCAGAGGGCACCTTGATATGCTAATTTCTGGTGGCACCACATTCAATTGATATGTTAATGAGTCCCCCCACTTATTTTTTTAGGACTTGACCCCTGCCCTTTAAACCAGGTGGGGGCGAATGTAGCGCACGAAGACTCCTGATATCCAACACCCCTCATAACGGCCGACTTTGCCGCCCCTATTCTGAAGGTATGAGAAGAGAAGCCAGCCTTATCCAAACCCGCCTTCACGATGGCGCACTGAAACACTTATTTAAAACTGAAACTGAAACTGGGACAGGCACTCCCTGTCCTCATGCCGCCAGAGGAGCCCCCAATGGTCCCTGCAGCCAAGAACTCAGACACAAGTTGAACAGGGCAGATGCTGGGCACACCACCCACACCCAAAGAGATGCACCCTCCTTTACCCGCCTGGTCCGTCTTTGTCTTTCTTAAGCAAATGTGCAATACCATGTACTGGTACATTTCAACATCAGACCTGGAGAGTCCATCGGAAGTGTTATGTTTGCTTCCCCTAATAATTTGTCCAATGTGAAAGGACCTGTAAAATGCTATAGTGAAGACTGCCCCAAACAACACTGATTCGTACTTGGACCAACAGACCCCTTACATGGTCGCTACCACCTTCAACAACTTGCCCTGATTTAGGGGTCTCCTCCCATCCAGAGCCGCAAAGAATCTAAGAGCAGCTAAATGGCATTTGGCACAGGTTAAGGTTACCCCTTGCGCATGCATATGGCTCAAATAGCTCAATGTAGCCTCACTAAAAAAGATATGTTCCCACCTACGTGTATAGGCGTGTCATAAATGCCATATCATATCATATCACCCGCCCTCCTCGACCAAAAAAGCTTGAAAGGTGCTAAATGCCCCCTCATGGGCTGTTTTAGTCTTAGGGTCCAGAGTTCGTGCTATCAGTACTGGACACCAAGCTTCCACAGTGTCTCTGCAAAAGCCATCATCAGGTCTTCCGCCTCTGGATGCCAATTCCTGAACTTCTGAAACTTGCAACAAGATCTTGTCTTGCTCGGAACTGTACTTTATTTGACCAACAAAAAAGCACCCCTTTCTTCAATAAATGGAGTACCATTGGGCATGCCGCTCTCTGGTTATTAATGGCCTGGACCACTGCTATATTGTCAGATCAGAATACGACATTACTCCACTGTAGTTCACTCGTCCATACCTGTAGCACAACTCCCGGAATGCCACATTCCTTACCAAACCTGGTATAACCCACTTACTGCCAGGACTACCATGCACCATTTCTACCCAAGTTAGCTCCAAAACCGATACTACCAGCATCATCTGTAAAGAAACCAATGGACCTGTTAGAAAGCTGTGGAACTGGCTTACACATGTACCATTGAGGCCATCCAAAAATGTATCCCATGTGAGCAGGTCTTCCCTAACCTCCTTTGACAATCTCACCCTGTGGTGTTTTTCCTTCAGACCTCTAGAGAGCACCTGCTATAAATCTAGAAACGGCGTACCCATAGGGATGACACGTGAGGCAACGTTAAGCTGATCAACCAACGTCTGCAACTGGCCAAGCGACACCTTCCTGGCATACAAGCATTGCTGTACCGATACGCGGGAAGCTTGCACCTTGTCCCTAGTCAAGCAGCATTCGCCCTTCAATGAATCAATCGCAATCCCCAAAAATGTTAATGTGAACATTGGCTCTTCTGTGTTATCTATGGCTAAAGGGATCCCAAAGTACTCCGTCCAATGCCAAGGCACACCTATCTGACCCAGCCGGGCCCAGAAATAGGAAGTCATCCAAGTAATGAAGCACCAACGCTCCCTTGCACGTTTGTATGTTAACCCAATCAAGGAATTAGCTACATTTTTTTTCAAAGTAACTACAAGCAATTGAATAGCCCATGGGCATGCAGCTGTTGTAATACAGCCACCCCTCCAGCTGTAGATGGAGAAGACAATAGTCATGAGGGTGCACTGGGAGAAGCCGGAAAGTAGATTCTATGTCTGCCTTCGCCATCAACGCGCCGTGCCCCAACATCTGTAATTCCTGTGCTACATGACCAATTGGAGGATACTTGACTGTACACAACCCCTCGTCAATTGTATTATTTACTGATGCTTCCTTTCGGAAGAACAAGTTATGAATCAATCTGAGTCGCTGATTCTTCTTCTTGGGGACCGCACCTAAAGGGGAACAAACAAGATCAGGAAATGGAGGAACCATGAACACATCAGCTACCCTACCTAGGTCCATCTCTTTAGGGGCTTTAGACCTCACCACCTCAGGGCACTCACAGGGAGAGTCTTGGTTCCTAGCAATAGCGAGGCTTGAGACACCCACCGCTGGATCTGAAAAACAAAACAAAAAGTTTAGGCAAAGAACAGCATCATCAAACCTGGGATATTTATTCAGCCATGGGATCTTTGCCACCTCTCTGACTGTGGTTGGTAAGCCCCCACCCCTCATTCCAACCCCAAAGGTGCGCCCCATGGTGCACATCACTGTTACTTGAACTCCTTTTCCCTGGCCCGCTTGGGGCACTGCACTTTTGAGTGGGTCCTAAGTCCGCAGAAGGAACAGACATCCTTGAATTTGCATGTGTATCTGGAACACGTGTTATTGACAGCCCGGCAGGCAGGGGAGTTGCTAGGTCTGGAAAAGACCCGGGGCTACGCTGATGTCGGAACTGTTGGGACTGGGGGCTAGCTAGTCTTTTGGATGTAGCTCCTGAGATTCTATCCGGGGCTACAACCAAAAGATCAGGGGCTATAGCCCCCTTAGCCCCCCCCCCTAGCAACGCCTGTGCCGGCAGGCCCCCCCTCCTGTGGGGTTCCAGGGAGCCCAGCCAAAAGTACTGATGACCCTGCCTAAAGCGGGCTTGACCCCCTGTGCAGGCAATGTTTGCTCAATTGCACCACAGTGTAATCAAATGTCCACAGCCACTGTACCCCAATCTAGCCCCACACACCCAGCGTTTTCTCCCCTAAATCTTTCATCATATGCTCGACCTGCACCATATAAGTAGTCTTTATACACATAGACAAGATCAAGTGCTGGTACATCACCAATTTCGGTGCCAACTCAGGGAAAGTCTCCTACATTACTGCAGAATACACAGAAAAACCCAATGTCCATTTAACAATATTCTTTTCAATAGAGCACTTTTTCTCTTTCGCCTCGCCCCCTTAAGTCTCTTCCGCTCATCGGATGCGGACACAGTATTCTCAAGCAAAGCAAACAAATGAACCCATTTTTCTTTCCATATGTTTTCCCTCACCTGGAATGGTGTATGTTGAAATGTATGCGTCTCTGAAGTGTGTCAGCAGAAGTGCCGTTGCCCCCGAGATTCATTGCAATGCTTGCTGACTTTTGAGGCGCACTGGATGAATTACATGTATTTGAGATGTCCACTGAACGCCAGTCTGGTATCCATGCTCGTGGAATACCTTTTCCCGAGTCACACTCATCTCAAGCCCTTTGTTTCCCCATTATTCAAATGAATTGCAATTTAAAGCATTCCTTCCAAAGTGGCCCCTGTGCTCCTGCTGTACCTGTCCAGGCATGGGCGCTGTGTCATTAACCCCTCACAGTGGTCAAACTAATTGCAACGCGACTGTCTTCCCATGTGAAATATGACTTCATTATTGAAAAGACTTCAAAGCTTTATTGAACGTGTTGGGGTCACATTCCTTTTAAGGCTGAGTTGCCGGGTTGGCCAGAAAGACGTATTTACTGTACCACAAAGTAACGTTTCTTTACCTTGGTCATTTTTTTATTTTTGTAATTCAGCGCCTAAACAGAAGAAATGAAGCTGCCATTGAAATATGCTTTCGATATATACCTGTTCTTCTTCTTTTTACACCTTTACGGGACTCGTCACTCTTAATTTGTGAAATCCACCTCCACTATCTAAAAAACCTCACAATATAACAGGAGCACATGTTCTTATCTGGCAGCCACTTATGTCGGTATTGAAGCAAAGAATATTGTAATGCACAAAGAAGTCACAAATGCCTGGAATACCTACGGGGATCTTCAGTACTCCTAGTAATACTCATCCTCGTCCCAGTACTTACTTATTAGGTGACACCTGACCTGGACAATGACTTTTTTCAAACTTTTCTTACATTTTTTCTTATGCCCTGCCCTCATCAGAGATGCGGGGTGTACTCTAGCACCTTGACGCATCTCTTGTGATATATGGGATTACCAATACAGATCTCAGACCAAATAACAGGACAGACTCAAAGAATCTGGCAAAGTACTACTTTATTCTCAATTTAATAAATTAGGGCAAACTGGCAGACATCGGACTGATTTTTGCACACTCACACACAAACTTGATTGCACAGAGGTTTTAAACCCCAATATGTGTTATCCATGACGTCATCCTACGTGGCAAACTGTAAAACCTATTGCCAGGAGGGATTGATTGACTGTCTCTTATCTATAAGGCACGCCTCAAACTACCTCTCAATACATATAATACTGATTATAGCGGACAAAATGGCTGCGGATTGGTCTATGCAACATTGTATAGCAGGTTGCCCCATAGACCCACTGATTGGTTGGCATCCCCACCCAACCTTGGACTTTTGGCTCGGCTAGCAGCATGTAAGCGAAACGAAACCCAGGTGCTTGAGTCACGTTAGATTACTCCCCACTTTCCCAATTAGTCCATCATCTCTAATCAGTCCCACCATGAGCCAACGCTTCCCATCTGTAGTTGATCTTGTAGTCTGCTCTCTGTTCTGGGACATTCAAGGGAGTGTAAGCACAACACTATATTCATTCACAACTTAATGAAACACCCTTGTGTTCGACTTCTGGATCACGTGTGAAGAGACCACAAATTTGTCAATTTCAACCTTTTATTTACTGCTATTTGATTCAATTATGCTGGGTGTCATTGCTCCTCTTGGCCTCTAGAGACTTGCTCACTCTATCTTGTAGGGACTTTATACACTTTTAATTATCAATACTTGGCTCTTGCAAATGTTTTCTTCTTGTTTAATCTAAGAGAAATATGTCTCACATCCATGGCTTATCCGCCTGCTTCCATTTGTGCCTTGCAGCTATTCCTTAAAAATAGTATCCTTGATCCTAGGCCAACATAGACTCCTCTTCATTTTGCAAGACTTTAGTAAGCTATCCCAGTGGTTTGTAGATCCCTGACTCTTAGTATCAGTCTGTACTAACTCAGGACCTTGGTAGAGTGGCAGAGCAGTCAGGCTTATAGGCTTACTTTAAGAGGAAGATGTGAGGTGTAGGTAAGTACACTGAACCCAGTAAGTAAAGCACATCAAAGAAACACTTAAATATACATGTATATTAAAATATATATTTATTATATTTACACAAGAGTAATTTTTAAATACTTAGCACAATAAACCATCACACATAGATATACTTCTCGATACTTTCAAATGGTCACTTCTTAGTTGGTAGTTGCTGAACGCATACAATTGTTACAGGAGTTTGACAGTTCTATCAGTAACACTGCGCACACACTAAATAATAAGGTAATTGTATTTAGTCTGCATACACATACAAGATAGTGATTTTTGGGAAGGAAAACTGTTGGTTAGTGTTATCCTTGTAGAGCTTCAGGTTCTAGAGGCAGTTTCGCAGCACAGCAAGTCTTTCAAAGTCAAAATCACAACCCTAGCTAAAAGGTAAGTCAAGACAGATACACTGACACTGCACCGAAAGTTCCAAAGTTACATGCTTGATTGCATGCAATTTATTGTGTCGAGGTCAGCCTGACATGTGTTTTTCGAGCTAAGCGCTCTTCATCTGAAGCTGATTAGTGGTATAGGATAGATATCATGCAAAACAGTTGGTTGTGCATAGGACATGAATAGTCACAACCCAAGTACAGAGCAAATAAGACAAAGAAGAACGGTTATACATATGTCCATAATCAATTAATAAACATTGGTATATGTACAATAGGTTGATTCATAGATGTCAAATGCAAACGCATGTATATATTAACCATCGATATAGTAGAACATAGGAAAGCAAAAATTGTTGTCATGTGCATATAATCCAAGACATAACAATGGGGAGAGAGAAAAGAAGAAAAAAACAAATTTGCTTAGTGCACATCCAATTATATTTTATGTGCCATGGATGTGCGCCAAAGTGGCACATCAGCCAGAGGTCAGGTCACTTATGATCAATTAGAATACCTTGTGTCGATGGTTAGTATATACATGCATTTGCATTTGACATCTTGAATCAACCTATTGCACATATGCCAATGTTTATTTATTGATTATGGACATATGTATAACTGCCCTTCTTTGTATTATTTACTCTGTACTTGGGTTGTGACTATTCATGTCCTATGTACAACCAACTGTGTCGAATGAAATCTATCCTATACCACTAATCAGCCGCAGATGAAGAGTGCTTTGCTCGAAACACGTGTCAGGCTGACCTCTACACAATAAATTGCATGCAATAAAGCATGTAACTTTGGAACCTTTGGCGCAGTGTCACTGTATCTGTCTTGACTTTGCTTTTGGACTGTGGAGTATTTGGCAGCATACCCACGCCACTTCAGGAATCAGTCTGTGCAAGCGCTGCGGACTCTTTTGACTTTGTTGCATCTAGGATTGTTGTTTAGCTAAAAGGTAGTTTGTAATGGCTTAATGTTTTGTAAAGCAGAAGAAATCAAAAGTTCATGTGGATACTTTCTAGTCTCTGGGGTGGAAGATGCAAGAAGGATTAACCAACAATGCGGACCCTGCTAATGGACTCGCTAAAGGGACACAAGCAGCCGCTTGAGTTGGAGGTAAAAGGGGGTTGCCCTGGACACCTCTACGTGCACTCCAATGCTCTAGAGGGACTTTTCATGAATCAGGTAAGCAATACCTTTTCCCCCACAGTACCTTTGGTTAGAAGAACATGTTTGTTCTGGAAGCTCCACGATATTGCAGCTCTGGACCTGACCTCTGGATTCCTTAGTCTGATGACTGAAGGCCGGACAATGGACGGGATCTCTCAGCAGCAGTCTTGAGGGAGGACCTGGGGCACAATTTTCAAAAACATCTCAGTTCACTCTGCAGTTTTGGCGCCTTTTCTGCAGCACCAACAAAGGACGCAATTCGCCCGGTCATTTTTCTTTGCTTCCTGCAGTCCTATACTCTGATGAGGGGGTCTGGGCAAGTTGGATCGGATCTCTGGAGTCTCCTTGAGGGCTCAGCAAAGATTTCGTTGGATTCAGCCTTTCCACAATGATGCACTCGAAATGGGCACCGGGTCTCCTGGTATTGGGGTTTGCATCTCTGGAAACTCGCAGGACCTCAGGAGATGGCTCAAATCAAAGTTCGTCTTGGGACTGGTTGTTCCCACCAGCCAAAGGGAAGGAGTCGTCCTCTTCGGAGCTCCTCTACCGCACTGAAAATGGGGTCAGGATAGCAGCGGTCGCTTCATGGTATTGCAAAGGGTCTGCAGGCATCTCTGGTCATCTTCTTCTTCGGTTACTTCAGCTTCCAGTGGTTGACTTGCTTTTCGCTCCAGGGGCTTCACCTTTTATACAGTTCCAGCACACACACCCCCCTCGCAATCTCTCTATAGCAATTTAAGAAAGGGGTGCTTGGCTGTTCAATCAGGACAGCCAGACCCCCAGTGGGAGCTGGTTCTATTCAGGCACTCTGGCAGACAAAGGACAGGGAGGTGGAAAACTCCTCCCCCACATCCTGCCTGCCCAGACACTCTGGAGCCTAGGACAGACACCCAAGGGTTCCCGGCAAAGAAAAAACACACACACTGACCCCCCTCCCAGAATGGTAGAAGGACTAACAAAGAACAACCACGCTAGTAATGGCAAAAAAAAGAAGGGAGGCCCCGAGTTGGTACTTGGGTGCCCCTATTGTGCACTACTAGGGCTATGTACATAGCCTGCAGTATATATATTGCACAATAGTTGGTAGAACATGCCCACTGCCACCAGCCATAACTAGGAGATTGTCTATGTGACTATAAAAGTCACAAGAGCAAAGAAAAGGGGAATATTAGGTATCCCTTTGGCACTGCACCTGCAGTGGTGTGTGCCAATCTCTCAAACTATAAAGTTTTGGGAGACATACTAAGTATCTCTCTGTCCTTAAGAACTGTAGTTACTTGAGGATAAGAAAAAGAATATCAAAGGAGGACCCCCTAGGGTCCCAGCAAACTGCCCTAAGGAGCCGTGTGCTGCAATAGTAATATACAGATGCCTTTAAGAGCTATGGAGCAGACAGACTCCATGGTACTGGTATAATACAAAGAATAGAGTTCCAAAAGACAGAGCCCACAAGAATGAATGAGTGGAAAAAGGCTCTACTCATTCAGGGTTAAAGAGAAAGGTCCGGAAGTCCAGCAAAAAGTGCTGAGGATCCCACTAGGGGATGAAGCATACAAATTATAAATCTCCCTAACACACACAAAGCTGTTTTCCAGCATCTCCTGACTCTGCAGCGCTGGACTGTCTCTGAGGTAGCTTGCTTGAGTCTTAGCACGAGCCAGCATACATCTTCCAATTATGGCCGTCCTAGCCACATTATATATTCCTCTATAGCAAGCTTCTATATTTCTTATCTACCTTGCGTAGTATTTACACTTATTGATCAGCAAGTTATTTTATCTTCTTTTCGCATACATGATTACTTTTTTCATACGTTTCTCTTGTTGCTTGAGTTACATCTTCACTCTTAACCATTTTCATATTGTTTTAGTATGTCTTCGCAAATCTTCATGACATCACTCTGCCTTCATCAGATTTCACTCAGCGCTCCATGATGTCCAATGGTGCGTGCAGACATCCTTCCACACGATAGCCTTGCACTCTCTCAGTGCAATGGTACATTCGATACGGTTGTCTGAGTGCATATCGTCTTCCGTACACTTGATGCAGTATAGGGACAACACATGGAGTACCACATATGTCTCTTCTCCTGTTCCAATATGATGGTGGTGAGGGGGCGGGAGTTAGGGAAAACCCGTCCACCAGTTCCTCTACAGGGGAAAGGGGTTGGTAGGAACATCCTCTTTATTGAGAATTCACTTGATGCATTTCCATTGTGAGAGGGTAGATGCATTTGTCGTTTTGGTGGGAAATGTGGGTGTATTTACTGTAACGAGAAAGAGTAGGACTAGGAGCAATGCATATTACCAATAAGTAACCCAGGCATTACCTCTACATCGCTGATCCTCATGACAACGCATGGGGTATTGCAAATGGTTGGAGTATTGAGCGGAAAACAACCAGTTCAGATACATGTGAAATGTAGAATTCTAAAAGAAATATAATACATTTGTTTGGATTACAGGTGATACAACACAGTAGTCCTGGGAAGAGGAAAACTCCACTTATAGATGGTATCCTTAGATGTAGGTGAGTGTTTTGACCAACGCAGCTGCTCTGTAGATCTACTGCAATGGGGGGACCCCTTGCCTCTGCTCATGACATCGGCTCCCCACTTGTGGATCTCCTCTGGACAATTTTGGGTAGTGAGTGTTTAGAATCGAGTATGCTAGGCCCACCTTATCTCTCAGCGATCTGTTTGTGAAGAGTCTGGCTACCTGTCGGTGGAGCAGGCAGAAGGATACCAAAAAACTGTCGGACATATAGAAAGAAGCTGTTATGTCGATGTAAATGTGAAGGGCCTTTCTAACATCTAGTAATTATTACACTACCATCTCTTCGGGAGAAGGAGAGGCAGAACATGCAGGCTGTGTAATGTCCTGCTTTATGAGAAATCTTGAGCAAACATTGGCTCAAAAGGTGGAATCGTATTTGAACATGACATCATCATGCAGACTATTTAAGTAATAGGAAGCAACCTCCAATTCACCCGTGGAAATGACGGTTATCTGAAAAACTGTCTTTAGCATAAGGAGTTTTGCATCCATGTTTTCTAAAGGTTCCAATGCATGTACCTGGAGTTCCTGAACCTCCAGTTGGAGTCCCCAAGAAGGGATCATTATTCTTTATGGGAACTCTAAGATAGAAAAACCTTAAAATAATCCAGTTACGAGATCATCCCCTCCTTAAGTGAAGCACCCTGCCAGGGTTCTGTGAATGCTTTATTGTCCGCCCACTGTATACTGAGGGGTGACACTGCTAAGTCTAGCATAAAGCATCCTATAAAATCTGCAAGAAAGAAGGTCACCTAAAAATGGGTAGTGGGACCAAGAAGAACACCCAGACTGAAAGGTTTCCTAGTGCCAGATGTATGATTTTAAGGTCAACCCTCTCTTTGATGGCTGAATGGGAGGGGTGATCTGGCCTGAAAAGCCCCTGTTCACAAGGCCCTGTCTTTCAATTTCCATACTGGCCACAGAGGCCTCTTAAGATGGGGTGAGTGGTCTGTACTTAGAGCTCGAAGGGGAAGCAATTCTCATATTTTATGCTGGTGCCATGGCAGCTGAACGAGGAGGGAGAACCACAATCTACTGGGCCAATCGGAAACCGCCACCTCTGCACAGCTGTCTCACACTTTGAGGTAGGCAATGTAAATTGCCAGAAGGGAGTATGTGTACAGCACGCTCTTTGGCCTCAGCATGGTGAAAAAGTCATTCCTCATGCCTCTGGGCACAGAAAAAGTGGGCAGGAGACAGTTGTTCCTAGAGGCGAAACAGTCCAGCATTGCCTCCTGAACTGTCTACATGCTAGATTAAGTATATTCCGGTGTAATAAAATCTCGTAAGAAGGTGGAAAAAGCCTATTCGGCAGATCTACCTAGGTACTGTCCACAAATCTTATGTAAACATCTGATACCGAAAGCAGGTGTTGTTCTGCCCATAAACCCATAAAGGAGGCTCCTAGTTCGAGGGGATCAATCTTGTGGGATGTCCTGAAAATTCCGAATGGAATTTGTTTTATTTAAATGCGGGGGCTGACCTTCTTCTCTGCCCCACCACCTTAACTATTTCCCTCACCCCACCCCACCCGTATATTGTTTTTAAATGTCCCCAAAATTGGAACAATAATTGCAAAATAGATGCAGTCATTTTTCCATCGAAATTTCTCTGGCAAATATTTCTGTGGATACCATCTGGTGTAACCCTGCCAGTTGACATTAGACTCCAACGTGATGTTGTCCATTCCTATGGGGTCACTGCTCCTTGAATTGCCGGCTGCATGTGTTGCTGGGTATGAAAGATGGCTACCGCATCCTTCCAGTCGGAGGTCATGGTTATCTACGATTTTGAATAGTATTTTTTAGTGAAGGTAGTCACCAGTGTAGCTCCCCACCCTAGACCACTGGCATCCGTTGTGATGATGCAAATGGGGAACAGGCATCGGGCTGACGAACCCCTGTTTGTTTGTTTGTTTGTTTTATTTATTTATATAGCGCTCCAGACCCGGGAATAAAAGGGCGCTTAGGACAGGTTACAAGGCACAGTACATGGTAATTAGCAGTGGTACATTAGCAAAGGTTATATACAGTATGTACAGACAATGGCAGTACATGCATACAGAAAAAAAACATTGTAAGGCATGTACAATATGTACAGATTATAGCTAGGCCAAGCTTAAGGTTGACATGTTGTCAGTAACCACTCAATGGCAAGTTTCCTGAAGGACTGGAAGGATTTGGAGGATTTGATGTTCAGGGGTAAGGTGTTCCAGAGTTGGGAGGCGAGGACTATAAAGCTTGAGCCTCCAGCTCTTTTAGAGATAAATCTAGGTACTGTGAGGCTTAAAGTGTTGGAGGATCTAGTGGTTCTGGTGGACGGTTTCAAGGTGAATTTGTTAGTAAGGTAGGGAGGGGCTAGGTGGTTGAGGGCTTTGTAAGTGAGGCAGAGAGTCTTTAAATCAATTTTTTGTTGAATGGAGAGCCATTTAAATGTGATTCTGGTGGAGGAAATATGCTCCCGCCTAGGAATGTTTAGTGCTGCTCGTAGCGCATTATTTTGAAGAACCTGGAGTTTACTGATTATAGATTGGTTGGCACCTAGGTAGAGGCTGTTGCAATAGTCTAGCTTAGATTGTATGAGGGCTCTGGCTAGCGTAAGGCAGCTATTAGTGGAGAGAAAGGGTCTGCAGGCTCTAATTAGTTTCCCTGTATAGGCGGTAGCTGAGGCGGTCGCATTGACTTGTTTAGTGAGGTTAATATTGGCATCAAGATAAAAGCTGAGTGTTTTCACGTTTTTGGCGACAGGGATGGTGTTGCCATCGATGTTGATATTGGAGTAGTCAGGGCTCAGTTTTTGTAAATTGTAGGGCGAACCGACAAGGAGCTATTCAGTCTTCTCGTCATTCAGGTAGAGGCCGTGTGTGGCCATCCAGGCCTGAATGACGGAGATGATTTCATTGATCCTGGTGACATCAGTATTATAATTGCCGGAGATGGTGAGGAGTATCTTGGTGACTCCAGACACTTTGTACATGCGCAAACAAGGGTCTCTGACAAAAGATATCACAGAAGCCATTACGCAACAGCCATTGATGCACTGTTACTTGGTCCTGCTAGATTAAGTTCCAGAGGCACTTCTAGCGACAAGTTGAGGACTGCAGGCCCTTGCCCCAATGCAGGTTAAGTCTTGACATGGGGTGAGATGGGAATATTTGAAGTTGATCAGGAAGCTGTACCTATGCAGTGTGTGGTATGTCTATCTGTGTTTTGCAGCTGTATCTTAGGAAGGCACCTGAATTAGCTAGTCATCAGACTGGATAGATTGCAATTCATACTTGCCGAAGGGGAGAAACTACTAAAGCCAGTGTCTCAGTGAATACACCAGATGCTGTCTTCAGCCCAAATGGAAGAATCATGACATTATTGTAATAGTTTCCCACTGTAAATGAAAGGAACTGGTGGTTCGACTGCATGATCAACATGTGTACATGTGCATCCAGAAGATTCCGTGATGAATGGGCCTCATTACAAGGTCAGCGATAATCCACCGGTAGTGCCATCGACCTCATAAAACTGTTTCTGCTGCCTGATATCCCAGTGCCACCAGGATATTACAAGTCCCGGCGGTCCAGGATGATAGGCGGTGGGAACTGTAAATCACCATTCCCATGGTTTCCTATAGGACTCTACGGTTATGGGGACACAGAAGCACCAGCACCGTTTCTAATGGTGCTGGTGCTTCCGTAAAAACCATGCTTGCAGGGGCCGGTGCTCCCAGCAGGTCAGACCTGCCGGGAGCACCAGCCCCTGCAGGCATTCTCATAGTCTGGCAGTCCAGAAAGGGTGCCGGTACGTGGCGCCCTTATTTCTGGACCGCCAGACTTGTAATGAGGCCCATAGTCAACCCAGGAGATGAGAGATATGATTTATTTAATTTTCCATTTTAAAAGCTAAAAAATTAATGTACCGGCTGACCTCTTTTAGGATCCAGAGACAGGCAGAAACCCCCAAATGTCTTTAGAACTGCAGAGTTTATTGAGTAACATCCCAAGCCATGCTGTTCGGTTGGAACTCAAGCTATTGCTTTTTTTTGTGTATCAGTTCTGTGCATTGTGCCAGATTCAATATCTCTGAGTTGCTGCATGGTCAGGGTGTAACTCTGGTCCCTGACGGACGTGGGATTATTGCAAGTTCTATTAGGTAGCCCAGTCTGACAATGATTATTACCCAGCTGTAGTGACTGTATTCTCTTTAGATGTTTGCATAGGATGATAATAGTCACCCAAAGATCAAGGTCTACCTCATAGTCAGGAACACTGTGATTGGCAAGGTGTAGGGAAGAGATCTGTCGTGCAGGTTGTTGTGCTGGGACCTTAAACCTTGGTTCAGAGCTCCCTCTGAAGCCTGAGAACAGAAAACCTGGTTGTTTGGTGGCAGCAGTGAATTGACCTCTCTTGGTTGCAAATAGGTTAGGCGTTTAAAATGTGCCACGTGTATTCCTTCATTAAAGATGCAATGGATTCTTTCCTCCAGTCTTTCCCCAAATAGTTTGGTGCCTTGAAAGAGAATCTTCATAGCTGCAATGCCTTGTGGGCATTTGATATTTTAGTCCCTGATGTGGATGCGCCTTTTCGGCTACCACGAAGGTCCCCATTGCCAAGGTGCATGACGTGATCCTGTCGAGGTCACATTTGACAATGCACAATGTTTAATATGGATGAGCATAACCTTCCTTCCTCTATCCCATTAGAGCAGTCCTGAAAGTCAGTTGAGGATTAGAGCCTCAGATGTGCACGTGCCATAACTGTGCGTGTGCAGAGATGGGAGAGCCCAGGCATATGTCTTCCTGTGGACTGTATCCACCTTCTTGTTGATGCTGTACCTGACCACTGCTTCCTCTGCCGACATGGAAGGCTGTCATTGCATGCAAGTGTCTTCCCCAGTGAATGGATACATTGAGTTCATAATTCGCAGGATCACATTCTTCTCTGGGTCAGGCTTTTCATCTTGCTCTTCACTGAAGACACTAAAATAAATAAATCTTTGTGGATTGCTGGTACTGTGATTCAGTAACCAATTGTGGCACCGCAGTGGAGGTAAATTCCATTTTGGGATAATTATCTATTCAGGGGTTTGCAGTACAGTTATTTGCCTCTCAGTTCCAGACTAGTCTCCTCATTCTCATGGGTGGGTTCTGGCTGTTATGAGGAAGACGAAGGTGAGTCGTCCCTTGTCCTGACTCACTTCCTCCTTCTATGTGCATAGATCTACCTCAGTTTCCTTCACAAGGCCAAAGATACTCATTGAAAAAAGGGAGGGTGGGGTTACCTAGATATGTAATGTCTGCCACTGGAGTTAGAATATTCTGGCGGAAGTCAGAAAATACAATTTTGACGTTACCTCTTTTCTCTGGCTTTTTCAGTGTAGTGCTCATCCTGTTGCCACAGTCTAATGCTGCCCAAAGTAACTCTACAACCTGCATAAAACACAAATTGCCCTGTTTATAAGGCAGTTTCACATGCATGAATTATTTTCTCCACTATGCATGTTCGTACTTGGCCACAGAGCCGATTCCCATCATGTCGCGCATGTGCTTTATAATGTATAACTCTGAAAGTCTATGACTTAAGGATTTCTAACCCAAACTTCTTGGTGCGAGTTGCCTTTCGCCTTGTGCTCATGTTCTGGCAACCAGGCTTTTGGGTTACCTTTGACCAAAGCCTAAACCAACCCTGTGTTGGCCAGACTGGATGAACCTCTTCAGCAGACTTTTAGATACATCTGGGTCCCTCTCCAAGAAGGAACAAGTGTTCAAGCAGAAACGAATAGCATTTTAGGAGTTGTGGTCCAGATATTCATAGAATATGCTAAAATGACTCTAAAAAGTGGGAGAAAAGCCACAGCAAATACCAATACTGGCAGTAGGAAATCAAGCACATACTTTTAAAAAAATAAAAATTTATTTGGTTTAGCTGACAAAATCAACTTTTCAAATACAAATTAATTTTTGTTTCACAAACAAGATAAAATATGATAAAAAGAAAAGAAAAGGAGAGAATTACAATTTAAAAAAAAGATTACAAAGTTTTAAAATTCAATTAGACATTTCTAAATAAAAAAGAAAAGAGAGAAGAAAAAAAAGAAAACATAATTAGGACGACACTGATTACATGCCACCATTTTCTCATAAACTATACATTTTAAAAGATCGATAATAGAATATATAGCAATTTTAACATTACATGATTTCAGCTGGTATTACTATTTCTAAAAATTGCACTATAGCTTTCATTACTGCAAATCTCTTGCTCGAGAACAACAGATACCAAATTTTATCTTCACCAGCTTCATTAAACAAGCGTAGCAGATTTGCAAAGTACCGCATTCGTTGAGCACTCCATTTTGGGCATGATACCAATATATGTTGTAATGTCTCCTTCTCAGTACCAATATTACAATGACGACAAAAGTTCATAGCAGATGTTATAACCTTTCGCCGGGCTAAAATGTCCCTTGTTGGCCACAGATTCAATCTAAAACGTATGTATTTATTCTTTATGTCTGGTGATGGACATTTTAATAGGTAGTCGGACATTTCACACACCCTTTTGTAGCCAAATCTAAGGGTATCAAAGTCCTTGTAATTCATACATTGTGCTCTGTTCTTTACCCAACCCCATTGGTACAATTTCACCTTAGCACGTGCTGGATTTTCAATCAATAGGATTATTGTGATGTCGGCTTCAGCCACGGCTTCTGTTACACAATTGCGCCATTTCAATGGAAAAAAATTAGTTGATGATATTAACTGATGGGCTATCACACTCAAAAGGTTGTTGGTTTCTAGGCCTAATAAACATTTACGAAACAGACTACACATTTGCCATAGTATACGTGCTGCTAGTGAGACTAGGCCCAATTCAAACCGAAGAATCGGCATCGGTGTGCAATTTGGGAGTTTTAAGATCTTTTTCCAAAAACGGGCCTCAAAAGAGTTCCACATCTTTTTTTGGGTATTCAGCATGGTTTCCACTCCATAAATCATAACAGGGATGACTTTCTGTTCATAAAAAAGCAATACATGTTTATATGTAAACTCTCCATATTTAAAAATCAAAATATTTGCCTGCGAGATCAAGGCAGTCATTTTTGTTTCTAGGTTTGACAAGTATAATGAATTAGATATTATATTATATACAGTCAAGCCTAGATATTTATATTCATAGACAATCTTTAGTACTACATTTTGAAGGGTCCATACATAGTTACAAGAATTCATTTTCCTTGAATTTTTGCACACTAATACTTGTGATTTGTCTAAGTTCACGGTGAGATTGTTTAGTTGGACATATTTAGTCACAGCAGTTAGTAGATTTTGGAGGCCCTTAGGAGTTTGGGATATAAGTATCAGGTCATCAGCATACAGCATCCAAGCTATAAACTGAGTCCCTAATTTAGGAGCATCTGACACGATGTTAAGAAAAGAGGCCCCCGTGTCCAAAATAAACAAATTAAAAAATATAGAGGCTATTATGCATCCTTGTTTGAGACCACAAAACATGTTAAATGACACAGATAAGAGCCCTTCCAAGGTCAATCTGACTTGCATGGTTGCATCAGTGTGCAATTGTTCAATCAAAACCAGTAATGATGGAGGGCAGCCATAAGCTTTCCATTTTACGTATAGTAAGTTTCTATCAACCGAATCAAAAGTCATCTGGAAATCGATGAAAGCCAAATATAAAGGTTAGTTCCGGATGGCACTTTGTGATTGGAGCATGTTCAAGGCAATCATGTTAGGAGCAGTTACCAACCCACTAACAAACCCAGATTGAAAGGGGTCTCTCTTGAACTTTTTGGCTGACCAATCATTTAGTTCTTTTAGAATGATACGACCAAAAATCTTGTCTGGGGCATCTTATAATGATATAAGTCGATAACTGGCTGGATTCACACGATCACCCTTTTTGTATATAGGAATGAGGATCGAGTGTTTCCATGAAGTTGGAATTTTTTGAGAAACTATTATGTTATCAAACATAGGGGGGTCTGGGAATCTCTCTACTAGCACGAACACAGCCCAATGACCTGTTCTTGGGTGAATAACCCCTGGGAGAGAATCTACCAAGTCTTTAGCTCACTGTCCCTTTCACAGAGAAGAAATGTCCCCGCATATCAGCCTTTGTCCTGCCCAGGGGCAGTCCAGCGCCGAAATGCTAGGCAATTCTCCTCTGAACAAGAGTACCATCAGTAACCCCATACACGTGTTTCAGCCTTGTTGGGCATCATCAGTGAGGTGAAACTGGTGCCTCTCTAAGAACAGTGAGCAAGGGGTCCACATCTGGATCACCCTGTTAACTTAGGGTGAAACCCAAAGTTAATTTATGAAAAACAAAGGGGGGTCTGGGAATCTCTCTTCCAGCACGAACACAGCCCAATGACCTGTTCTTGGGTGAATAACCCCTGGGAGAGACTCTACCAAGTCTTTAGCTCACTGTCCCTTTCACAGAGAAGAAATTTCCCCGCATATCAGCCTTTGTCCTACCCAGGGGCAGTCCAGCGCCGAAATGCTAGGCAATTCTCCTCTGAACAAGAGTACCATCAGTAACCCCATACAAGTGTTTCAGCCTTGTTGTGCATCATCAGTGAGGTGAAACGGGTGCCTCTCTAAGAACAGTGAGCAAGGGGTCCACCTCTGGATCGCCCTGTTAACTTAGGGTGAAACCCAAAGTTAATTTATGAAAAACAAAGGGGGGTTTGGGAATCTCTCTACCAGCACGAACGCAGCCCAACGACCTGTTCTTGGGTGAATAACCCCTGGGAGAGACTCTACCAAGTCTTTAGCTCACTGTCCCTTTCACAAAGAAGACATTTCCCTGCATATCAGCCTTTGTCGTACCCAGGGGCAGTCCAGCGCCGAAATGCTAGGCAATTCTCCTCTGAACAAGAGTACCATCAGTAACCCCATACACGTGTTTCAGCCTTGTTGGGCATCATCAGTGAGGTGAAACTGGTGCCTCTCTAAGAACAGTGAGCAAGGGGTCCACGTTTGGATCGCCCTGTTAACTTAGGGTGAAACCCAAAGTTAATTTATGAAAAACAAAGGGGGGTCTGGGAATCTCTCTACCAGCACGAACACAGCCCAATGACCTGTTCTTGGGTGAATAACCCCTGGGAGAGACTACCAAGTCTTTAGCTCACTGTCCCTTTCACAGAGAAGAAATTTCCCCGCATATCAGCCTTTGTCCTGCCCAGGGGCAGTCCAGCGCCGAAATGCTAGGCAATTCTCCTCTGAACAAGAGTACCATCAGTAACCCCATAAACGTGTTTCAGCCTTGTTGGGCATCATCAGTGAGGTGAAACTGGTGCCTCTCTAAGAACAGTGAGCAAGGGGTCCACGTCTGGATCGCCCTGTTAACTTAGGGTGAAACCCAAAGTTAATTTATGAAAAACAAATGGGGGTCTTGGAATCTCTCTACCAGCACGAACACAGCCCAATGACCTGTTCTTGGGTGAATAACCCCTGGGAGAGACTCTACCAAGTCTTTAGCTCACTGTCCCTTTCACAAAGAAGAAATTTCCCCGCATATCAGCCTTTGTCCTGCCCAGGGGCAGTCCAGCGCCGAAATGTTAGGCAATTCTCCTCTGAACAAGAGTACCATCAGTAACCCCATACAAGTGTTTCAGCCTTGTTGGGCATCATAAGTGAGGTGAAACTGGTGCCTCTCTAAGAACAGTGAGCAAGGGGTCCACGTCTGGATCGCCCTGTTAACGTAGGGTGAAACCCAAAGTTAATTTATGAAAAACAAAGGGGGGTCTGGGAATCTCTCTACCAGCACGAACACAGCCCAATGACCTGTTCTTGGGTGAATAACCCCTGGGAGAGACTACCAAGTCTTTAGCTCACTGTCCCTTTCACAGAGAAGAAATTTCCCCGCATATCAGCCTTTGTCCTGCCCAGGGGCAGTCCAGCGCCGAAATGCTAGGCAATTCTCCTCTGAACAAGAGTACCATCAGTAACCCCATAAACGTGTTTCAGCCTTGTTGGGCATCATCAGTGAGGTGAAACTGGTGCCTCTCTAAGAACAGTGAGCAAGGGGTCCACGTCTGGATCGCCCTGTTAACTTAGGGTGAAACCCAAAGTTAATTTATGAAAAACAAATGGGGGTCTTGGAATCTCTCTACCAGCACGAACACAGCCCAATGACCTGTTCTTGGGTGAATAACCCCTGGGAGAGACTCTACCAAGTCTTTAGCTCACTGTCCCTTTCACAAAGAAGACATTTCCCTGCATATCAGCCTTTGTCGTACCCAGGGGCAGTCCAGCGCCGAAATGCTAGGCAATTCTCCTCTGAACAAGAGTACCATCAGTAACCCCATACACGTGTTTCAGCCTTGTTGGGCATCATCAGTGAGGTGAAACTGGTGCCTCTCTAAGAACAGTGAGCAAGGGGTCCACGTTTGGATCGCCCTGTTAACTTAGGGTGAAACCCAAAGTTAATTTATGAAAAACAAAGGGGGGTCTGGGAATCTCTCTACCAGCACGAACACAGCCCAATGACCTGTTCTTGGGTGAATAACCCCTGGGAGAGACTACCAAGTCTTTAGCTCACTGTCCCTTTCACAGAGAAGAAATTTCCCCGCATATCAGCCTTTGTCCTGCCCAGGGGCAGTCCAGCGCCGAAATGCTAGGCAATTCTCCTCTGAACAAGAGTACCATCAGTAACCCCATACACGTGTTTCAGCCTTGTTGGGCATCATCAGTGAGGTGAAACTGGTTCCTCTCTAAGAACAGTGAGCAAGGGGTCCACGTCTGGATCGCCCTGTTAACTTAGGGTGAAACCCAAAGTTAATTTATGAAAACAAAGGGGGGTCTGGGAATCTCTCTACCAGCACAAACACAGCCCAATGACCTGTTCTTGGGTGAATAACCCCTGGGAGAGACTCTACCAAGTCTTTAACTCACTGTCCCTTTCACAGAGAAGACATTTCCCCGCATATCAGCCTTTGTCCTGCCCAGGGGCAGACCAGCGCCGAAATGCTAGGCAATTCTCCTCTGAACAAGAGTACCATCAGTAACCCCATAAACGTGTTTCAGCCTTGTTGGGCATCATCAGTGAGGTGAAACTGGTGCCTCTCTAAGAACAGTGAGCAAGGGGTCCACGTCTGGATCGCCCTGTTAACTTAGGGTGAAACCCAAAGTTAATTTATGAAAAACAAAGGGGGGTCTGGGAATCTCTCTACCAGCACGAACACAGCCCAATGACCTGTTCTTGGGTGAATAACCCCTGGGAGAGACTCTACCAAGTCTTTAGCTCACTGTCCCTTTCACAAAGAAGAAATTTCCCCGCATATCATCCTTTGTCCTGCCCTGGGGCAGTTCAGCGCCGAAATGCTAGGCAATTCTCCTCTGAACAAGAGTACCATCAGTAACCCCATACACGTGTTTCAGCCTTGTTGGGCATCATCAGTGAGGTGAAACTGGTGCCTCTCTAAGAACAGTGAGCAAGGGGTCCACGTCTGGATCGCCCTGTTAACTTAGGGTGAAACCCAAAGTTAATTTATGAAAAACAAAGGGGGGTCTGGGAATCTCTCTACCAGCACGAACACAGCCCAATGACCTGTTCTTGGGTGAATAACCCCTGGGAGAGACTACCAAGTCTTTAGCTCACTGTCCCTTTCACAGAGAAGAAATTTCCCCGCATATCAGCCTTTGTCCTGCCCAGGGGCAGTCCAGCGCCGACATGTTAGGCAATTCTCCTCTGAACAAGAGTACCATCAGTAACCCCATACAAGTGTTTCAGCCTTGTTGGGCATCATCAGTGAGGTGAAACTGGTGCCTCTCTAAGAACAGTGAGCAAGGGGTCCACGTCTGGATCGCCCTGTTAACGTAGGGTGAAACCCAAAGTTAATTTATGAAAAACAAAGGGGGGTCTGGGAATCTCTCTACCAGCACGAACACAGCCCAATGACCTGTTCTTGGGTGAATAACCCCTGGGAGAGACTCTACCAAGTCTTTAGCTCACTGTCCCTTTCACAGAGAAGACATTTCCCCGCATATCAGCCTTTGTTCTACCCAGGGGCAGTCCAGCGCCGAAATGCTAGGCAATTCTCCTCTGAACAAGAGTACCATCAGTAACCCCATAAACGTGTTTCAGCCTTGTTGGGCATCATCAGTGAGGTGAAACTGGTGCCTCTCTAAGAACAGTGAGCCCTTGCTCACTGTTCTTAGAGAGGACAAAGGCAATTCTCCTCTGAACAAGAGTACCATTAGTAACCCCATACACGTGTTTCAGCCTTGTTGGGCATCATCAGTGAGGTGAAACTGGTGCCTCTCTAAGAACAGTGAGCAAGTGGTCCACGTCTGGATCGCCCTGTTAACTTAGGGTGAAACCCAAAGTTAATTTATGAAAAACAAAGGGGGGTCTGGGAATCTCTCTACCAGCACGAACACAGCCCAATGACCTGTCCCTGGGCAGGACAAAGGCTGATATGCAGGGAAATTTCTTCTCTGTGAAAGGGACAGTGAGCTAAAGACTTGGTAGAGTCTCTGCCAGGGGTTATTCACCCAAGAACAGGTAATTGGGCTGTGTTCGTGCTGGTAGAGAGATTCCCAGACCCCCCTTCGTTTTTGAATAAATTAACTTTAGCTTTCACCCTAAGTTAACAGGGCGATCCAGGCGTGGACCCCTTGCTCACTGTTCTTAGAGAGGCAACAGTTTCACCTCACTGATGATGCCCAACAAGGCTGAAACACGTGTATGGGGTTACTGATGGTACTCTTGTTCAGAGGAGAATTGCCTAGCATTTCGGCTCTGGACTGCCCCTGGGCAGGACAAAGGCTGATATGCAGGGAAATGTCTTCTCTGTGAAAGGGACAGTGAGCTAAAGACTTGGTAGAGTCTCTCCCAAGGGTTATTCACCCAAGAACAGGTCATTGGGCTGTGTTCGTGCTGGTAGAGAGATTCCCAGACCCCCCTTTGTTTTGAATAAATTAACTTTAGGTTTCACCCTAAGTTAACAGGGCGATCCAGACGTGGACCCCTTGCTCACTGTTCTTAGAGAGGCAACAGTTTCACCTCACTGATGATGCCCAACAAGGCTGAAACACGTGTATGGGGTTACTGATGGTACTCTTGTTCAGAGGAGAATTGCCTAGCATTTCGGCGCAGGACTGCCCCTGGGCAGGGCAAAGGCTGATATGCAGGGAAATTTCTTCTCTGTGAAAGGGACAGTGAGCTAAAGACTTGGTAGAGTCTCTCCCAGGGGTTATTCATCCAAGAACAGGTCATTGGGCTGTGTTCGTGCTGGTAGAGAGATTCCCAGACCTCCCTTTGTTATGTTATCAAACATAGTCATCAGAATATCAACCCAGATTTCAGGAAACTGTTTCATTGTTGAATTAGACAAACCGTCCGTCCAGGTGCCTTATAGCGACTAACTTTGTGAATATATTATAATATGTCATCGCAATCATAATTTAGACTAAAGACAGCCTGCTCTTTTTGTGATTCCAGGGTGGAGACAGACTCTGGAAGAGAGTATATATTTTCATAGTACTCAATCCAGTCCTTCTCTTTTACACAATTTGATTGTACTGCAACCTGGTGTCCGGCAGTTGCTTGGTTTATAATGCTTCATGTTTGAGAAGCATTTTTGTTGGACATTTTCCTCAGCATGCTACAACCATCCTCTTGATAGAGTTTGGATTTCATGCCCTTTATCCAGTTCTTATATTTTGTTTTAATTTGGATGAGGGCGTTGGCTCTACATTCAAAAGGTAGTTTTAGTGTTTCATGTTTTTCATATCGAACTCGTGTTTTCATTTTTTGATTTCATGATTTTGGACATGCAAATGTGGCATTTGTTTCTTCCTTACTCAAACTGAATTTGTCTGGAATATCTGCATTAAATCTGAATACACCACACTGGTCTTTTGATTGTCTTTTTGCGCTTGATATACCTGTGAAACATAATGCTTTCTGAAAGCCTTCAATGTGGGTTCTGTCCAAGTTTATCTATTTCGCGCAGTATTTACACATATACTTCCTTGGTGAGATACACGCGTACCTGCTAAAGGCAAGTATTTGGAAATCGAAGACATATTTAACATATTGTGATCACTCAATTCAGAATGTAAAAGTTGGAAGGATAGTATTTGTGTGAAAAGATCTGCATTCACATAGATATAATCTATGATTCCGGCACTAGAGCCTCTGTGCCAAGTTGGTTTCGGTGGGATGCCTGACGAAAAGGATCCGTTAAGCATGAAGAGCTTTCTGGATTCAGTAAATTTGGACCATTTTAGCATTCGCATTCGTTCAAGGTATCTATTTGATTCTAGACAATGGGCCTCATTACGACCCAGGCGGTAAGTTACCGCCTGGGTCGTACCTTTACCACCATGGCGTAAACTATGTTTACGCCATGGTGGTTGGCGGACTTACCGCCCCATTCCGAGGTGAGTGGGGTGGTAAGTCCCCATTAACCCATTTACCCTTCCCCATTCCCATTTTTGTCCCATAGGGCATAATTGGAGTGGGGAAGGCGTTAATTACGCCACCGTAAATTACGGTGGCGTAATTAACAACAAGGTCCCTTAGCGCCATGGATTTTAACACGTGTTAAAACCTCCATGGCGCTAAGGGACCTCGGAATCAGGCGGTAAGGGTCGGCGCTGTTTACGGCGCCGTAAACCCCTTACCGCCTGGGTCCTAATGAGGCCCAATGTAGTTTAAGATCACCTGCTATTACTATGTGACTGATGTTAGGTGCTACAAGATCCATTGCTTCATTCATGGATTCCAGAAACCTGTCGTCACACAACCCATCAGGGTTCCAATATATATTGATTAAAGCATAAAAAGTTTGGTTCCAAAACAGTTTGACCATTTGAAGAAATGGATTTTGGGGAGAACCACCTTTCAGTTTGTATATATGAGCTCTTTTTAATGGCTATCAAAAGCCCAGATGTTGGTCTACCATAGCTAGCCTTCTCTGCAGGAACCAAGTACATTTCGTAATTATTCCATGATTGTAGGGTCATGAGCCATGTCTCTTGTAATAAAACAATGTCATGTAATTCTAGGCTAGATGCATTGTTGTTGATTAAATGTTTTTTTTCCATTACATTTTTATTGAACATTTTCAAAATACAGGTAACCATACACTAATGTTAAGCACACTTCCAAAAACCAAAAACTCCCCCTCACCCCTCCACCCCGCCCTTGCCTAATTGTTACCGAGTACTAAATGGGACCGTTGCACCTGTAAAAGACGGGAGCATAGATTAGAAAACACGTTTCGAACATTTGCTGACGAGGGTTTTCCTGACATTGTCAGACCCTTGCCAACCTGGAATAAAGCCCACCTGGTCTCCGTGGACCAAGGTGGGGAGGTGCTGGGCCAATCTGTTAGCAAGAAGTTTCGCCAGGATCTTCATGTCGGTATTGAGTAAAGAGATAGGACAATAAGAGTGACATAGAGTAGGGTCTTTCCCCTCCTTGAGTATAACCACTATGAGGGCTGAAGGCATAGACTGAGGGAGGACACCAGATTCAAGAGTGGAGTTGAATAATTTGGCCAAACACGGGGCAAGAGTGGCCCCAAAAGACTTATAGAAGGAGATAGTGAACCCGTCATCACCCAGGGTGATAACCCCTTCATCGAACTTATCGTATCTACAATTTCCTGAGGGGTGATAGGATTTTCCAGTAGACCCGCCTGCTCAGAAGAAAGGTGGGGAATTGGCAAGGCATCTAAGAAAGCATCGGAGTCGGAGCCCTCTCCAACACATTCCGAGGCATAGAGGCATTCATAATAAAGGCGGAAGTGCTCCGCTATACCTGAATCATCCGTACATTTACCTCCACTCAGGGTACGCAATGCGTGGATTCTCTTACTATTCCTGAGTTCCCTGAGTCTCCAAACAAGGATTCTATCCGCCTTCTCCCCCTTCTCTATATATCTTTGCTTTAGAAAAGCTAACTTTCTCTCAGTTTGTCCCACCATGAGGGCCGTTAGTTGGGCTTTGAGCCGTTGGAGTTCCGACCATTTGCCCGGGCACATTTGGGACTTAAGCTTGCCCCCTGGCTGGATTGACTCGATTTTATCATTTTCTCCTCCCTACCCCTCTCCCGCTTCCTTCTCGCTCCCATGCCAATGAGCACCCCTCTAATCTTATCCTTTAATGCTTCCCAAACACCAGCCTCCCCCACCTTACCATTGTCATTCAAAGCGAAGTAGTCCTTAATCGCAACCAAAAGTTCCTGAGACAGAATTTTATCCTGCAACAATAGGTCGTTACAAGACCACCTCAAGCTCTGGGGACGAGCAGGGAGCATTCCTATCTTCGCTCGCACCAAATCATGGTCCGACCATGGGACCAATTCCACCCCAAAGTTGGAAACCCTCTCCCTCAATGAGCTATCCACTAAGATGTAATCAATACTGGAGAAGAAAGCATGCGGCCTAGAGAAGAAGGTAAAGAGGGGCGCGCATCCCTTCCAAGAGGAGTGAGAGTCCGAAATGCCCAGGGCAGAGTTTGTGCTACGAAAAGAATCTGAAACCTTCCTTTGCACACAGGAGACCAGGCATGGGCGATCCGTTTTTCTATCAACATCAGGGTCGAGTACCATATTAAAATCCCCTCCCACCAAGAGAACCCCCTCCGTGAATCCCATGATTTTGGACTTGGTCTCTTCCCAGAATTTGTCTTGGGCCTCATTCGGGCATAAACGGACACCAACGTCAGCTTATTACCCTTGACTTCCCCCTTAACCATTACAAAACGGCCCTCTGGGTCCTTTCGCTGAGCTTGTGGAACAAGGTGAGCCTTCGGAGAAACCACTATCGCCACTCCCCTCTTCTTAGCCCGACACGGAGCGTGAAAGACCTTGTGCACAAAGTTGGCTCTAAGGTGCCATTCCCTTCCCCTCACCCAATGAGCTTCCTGGAGAAATAACACATGGAGCTTCAACCTCTTAAACTCTCTAACCACCAAGGATCTCTTATAGGGGGAGTTCAAACCCCGAACATTCAATGAACCCAGGGTCAGCGCTTGATTGGAGTCAGCCATCAGGGGGACATTTATCTCTGCTTATTTTCCCCTGGGACACTCAAAAGCCGAATTCCCCATGCCACTCCCATCATGCCGAACTCGGAAAGAACCAGTAGCCCCCACAGGAGGCAGGTCCCTACTCGGTAAAACCATAAAACTCGAATACAAACACAAAGTTTGACTAACCCCCAACAACTCCCTCTTACCCCCCATGAGTACCTGGATAACCTGAGACATCATGGCTGTCACCAGATCCAGGCCACCAGCGTCAGCCTCCAAAGAGCAAAAACACATGACAAATCCGTCCCATTATGAGCCCCCCTCATACTCCAGATCAACAACCCAAAGGAAAAACCTTGCCCCGCCAAATCCCCAGGAACAGCAAAACAAAAAAACAACTAAACCAAGCAACCCCCTCCCTACGAACAAATGGACCCAGGTCAGGTACACAGGCTCGTATAATCCTTACCAATTTGCAGCCCCCCCTATGCCACAACCAAAAGTGTCCGTAAACATTGAAGAATTCAGTCATTGGATGTGCTCAGCGAGGTTGGGGACACTTTCCTATATTTCCTATGACCTTGTACGCGCTGCCACTCAGATGGCTCACTTGGGGCACGCGACTGGGACGAATCCACACTCTCATCCCCCTGGGCAGACCCCTGCTTGGGATCCCCAAGGATCTCACCAGAAACCCTCTGGATGTCATCTTCAGTGACCAAGGAGTATTTATACCCATCAAACTCAAATGAGAGAGAAAAGGGATAACCCCATCTGTAATGCACTCCCTTGGACTGAATCCATCCAGTTAGTGGAGCACACAGGCGGCTGTGGGCAAGGGTAAAGGCCGAAAGGTCCTGATAAATCGATACCTTAGAATCCTCCCAAGTAATAGGCCCTTTTTTCCTTGCCAGGTCAATAATCTTGGTCTTCTCTGAGAAATAGTGAAATTTCACTGGGATGGACCTGGGCCCTCTGCTAGGGTTACCCGCTCTATGAGCTCTGTCAATCGTTGGTTTGTCAATGTTGCCCTCGTCAAACAATTTGCGAATCACTGAATTGATGATCCTGACAATATCTGCCTGAGATTCCCCCTCTCGTTCCGGAACACCAAGGAATCTCAGGTTGCTCCGACACTCCCTATTTTCCAAATCATCCAGCTTTAGGGTGCATTTCTCCTCTCTCTGCTCCAGCTCCAAGAGGCGCATGTCGATCTGGGTTTCCAAAAGGTCAACCGAGGACTGATTCACCTCCAGAGCCTCAACGCGCTCATCCAGAGCATCCACTTTTTTATCCAAAGAGTCCAATCTTCTGCCTATGTCTGCTCAGAAGCCGCGCATTTCCTCCAATAAGGCAGCCATGTTCCTGTTAACCTCTTTGGCATCTAGGGTCTCGGTTTGCGCCTTGGCTGACATGTCAGGAGAGGCCTGGAACAGAGGAGGAGTGTAACAATACTTTTGGAGGGACCGGGCCCAGCTCATCCGGGGAAGCTCCAAGCGTTGCTGGAAGGGAAGACAGGAAGATACCTCAGGAGATGGAGCGCTCTCCAGAATAAGACCAGCATAAACTCCTAACTGGTTATATGCAACTCCAGGGACCTCCTATGGACCAACAACCTGACACCTGGCCCAGCGGGCCCCCCCAAAAGGCCCACCGGGACAGACCCAGAGGTGAGGCGGCTGGGGGGCACCCGATGGAGACTTCAAAAGCTGGAGACACTCAACCCCCCAAAGACTCCGGCTGGAGGTGGGGAGGGGTGATCCCTCCCACCCCCAGGACTGTCCATCCAGCAGGCAACACCACAGAATAAAGGGGGGATGAGGGGAGGAAGGGGAGAACAGCAGGCAGGCGAAAGGCACAGGGGCCCCCCTATACTTTCATCACCTGCGCAGTCTCAGTAACAAACTCCAAGGGGGGTCACCAACTCCTCACAGGGCCGGCGGGGAGAGACACACTCACCTCCCGGGATAACAGCAGCTCTGGCGGGGCCTATGCCGTAGAGGAGGTGGGACAAAGAGAGGTCCGCTCCACCAACTTTAGAAGAACGCGGGCTAAGGCATAAACAGGCCAGGGTCCCATGGCCCACACCACCTCCCCACCAGGTCCTTAAGGAGCGGGGGGCCGAGGGCACCCGGACCCAATCCACGGCACCCCCACCCCACAATGTCAGATGCTCCTCCTCCTGCAGGCGGGTGCTCAGGGCACGCTCAGTCCTCCTACTGGGGTGGTGCGGCCCCAACCACTTCAGGTCCACTCTGAGGTGCACTGACTCCACTTCGCGAGTCGGGCCCCTCACCCTCCGGGCCTGTTCCAGCAACAACAGGCCAGCAGACAGCTGTGCCTACCCGCTCCGGCGGGTCCCTCGGCTCATGACACCTCCTCCCGAGCTCAACAAGGGGCGGGGGTTTGGACCAACACACAGAACTCCAGCCCCACAGTGTCCAGAGATCCTCCTCTTCAGGCAGCAGGGTTGCTCAGTCCTCCTACAACAGAGGGGGGCAGGCCCCAACTGCTCAGGGCCCACACCGAATCGCCCCGCCTCCACACTCCGCAGGGCTGAGGAGCTGAGGCCTCAGGGCGGACCAGAAGGCAGGAGCATTCCCGCTCCAACTATCATGTAACCCGATCTAGGGTTCTGCTTCACCGAATCCGGCCAGAAAAACGCCCCAACGAAGCACACCACCTTCCAGGGGCCGTCCCAGGGTCTGGACCTCACTCCTTCTGGGTTTTGAGGGGGGCTCAGGTCTCTAAACACGCAGCCCTCGGAGGAGACGGTCACGGAAGCGTCAGACCATCTCGGCGCCCCCTGGTGGCTCCCCCGATTAAATGTTTAAAGGCTCTGGAGTTCCAACTGACTAGAGACAATGGGACACAGTTTACAGAGGATAGCTAATGATGTGTGGCTCTCGAGCGATAACTACAAGCTCCATTAGGTGCTTCTTGATTTCTAGTGATCTGATTTACCAAGTAAGTGACTTGATTGGGTGGCCCGGACATTCCACTTTCTAGTTTACAGGGTCCTGCTAAAATTACAAAGCCCAGGTCAAAAAGTTGGGACTTAACTGCCCAAATTGTGTTTAATACCACTCTGGAGTTTATCCATAAGGTCACTGCGGTTCTTTTAGTCACTTCGGTGAACTCGACTTGTTCTATGTCGATTGTGCCAATATCATCAAGAGCTGGTATCTCACCAAAGATAGATAGTACTGAGGTAGGATTTAGATTATACTGGGTAGCTGGCAAAGGACGGCACACCATGGTGAGTGAGTAAACTGCCAGTCTTTTAGTGACTTGGTTTGTCGCTTTTGAATTTTTCAAAACTGTAGGAGGGTCCTGTTTATGCTGGGCATTAGATGTAACTTTTTCTTCTAGTATTTGTCTTTATCAAGTGTTTAATTTCAAGGCCTGTTAATGACTGATCAATAGGGACTTTAGATTTCAATTCGAACTCATCTTTGCTTAAGTCTTGAGTGGAATTTTGCAGGACAGGAGCAGAGTTTTGTATATCGCATATAGTTCCTTGGGTATTTTGATCCCTCTGCGCCCTGTAACCATTTGGGTTTATATTAGACTCCTTCAATTCTTCATGTTGAAGATTTTTGATAAATTGTTGCCTTTGCGAAGATGAAATTGCTTTAACATTTTCAATGTTTTGAGTTTTTTTTTTTCAAGTCAACTTTCGTTTTTTTGGGTTTATCCTTTGCCCCTGACACCTGCTCACTACCTCTCGAGAATAAGGCATAGTTTGATTTTGCCTTTGGGGAGACATGGTCAGCTGCTCCGGGATCTTGTAAAACGTGGGTCAAGGTTTTGGAATTTTCACATTCCAGATCAATAATTGGATTTGGTATAAAAGGCACAGAGTAATTGCCTAGTTTGTTTTTGTGACCCAAATCTAGTTGAGTATCTGTTTGGCAACTTTCCTATGCCATTGTTTCCATGGAGCTTGCCAATTTTCCAAGGATTTCAGAGCCTATGGGGTGTGAAAGCTGCCAAGTTAAAATTTGCTCTAGTTGCAATGATTGGTGAGCTATTTTTGCATTCAGTGGGCCTCATTACATGGAAGGCGGTAGCCATGGCGCTAGCAGCGCCATGGCTACCCCCTTACCGCCGTCGGAGGCCGGGTTCCCGGAATAGGGACTTACGGGCCTACTCCGACCTTTGCGGGACCGGTAAGTCCCCATTCCGGGAACCATTCCCCGTTCCCATTTGAGCCCCCATTGGGCTCAATGGGAATGGGGAAGGAGCAAATAACGGTACCGCAATTTGCGGTACCGTTATTTGCACTGAAGTCCCTCAGCGGGTCCTGTCCTTAACGTGTGGTCTGACCACACGTTAAGGACGGGACCCGCTGAGGGACCTCGTAGTAGGGCGGTGGGGATTACCGGCTCCGGTGCCCTTACCGGTGCCGGTAATCCCCTACTGCCTTCCGTGTAATGAGGCCCAGTGTCTCAAACAGACACACCAAAGATTGGATGGCAAAATTCATCGATGTGAGCGCTATTTCAGTTAAACTATGTGTAAGGTTTACTTTCTCTTCCTCAATAGGAGGCGGCAAATGAAGTTTCAATTTACGAGGGGTAGGTGCGGCAAAAGAGAGCTCCTTAACCGAGTTTGACACACTAGAATTCAAAAACAAGTATGGTGATTTGGACAGGTTTCAGACAGAGTATGCGACGAGAAACAAGAAGCATCTAGGTCTAAATCAATGATGGCTGGGTCAACAGGATCTCCCACCCCAGAAGCATTTAGATTTGCGGCTCCTGTGCCAGTTAGGACATTACAAAGTAGAACACTGTTGGTGAGTGATACATTTTCATTTGCAAAAACAACAGATGAAGGATCTGTAACATTTGTTTTTTTGTTTACCTTAACAATTTGCGCAACATGCTCCATACGGTTCAATGCTCCTTTTAATTCCATTGCATTGATTGCGTCTATATTTAAAGGTAAACAGGCAGATCCAGGCATTTTCACACGTGCAGTAACGGCCGGGTGAGGCTGATTCTCTTTATCCATTTGGCGTTCACTGCTGTTATTTGAATCCTGACAAAAGGAGCGAATATCCATATATTTCACCCCTTTATTTTGATGACAAGCCTTAGTTTTACCACTTACAGATAGGGGAGTGGAAGATATTCAGCTTCTTTTGGGGGCACACTCCGGAGAGGAGAAAGAAACACCGGCAGAAGTACTTTTGAGTACAGCGGCCAACGCCGGCATACCTGATTTCAGGGAGGTAAGACCTTGCTTCATTGCTCGCTACAAGTCAGTGTTCTGCCTATGCACTCCCGGCTAATACAACCGCCGGCCCCAGAGAGTACTGCTCGGACCCGCAAACACGCAACAAACACAGCAAAGCGGCCAAGCGGGACTTTCTGGGACTTGCTTAGGTGCGTGCGCGGTGCGCGTGGGTCCACAGATTTATAGGCACTCCCACTTTACAGGGTGCTCACAGCCTTGTGGGAGTAGTAGTCTGTAGAAAAACGAAGCACAGCAGAATCAAATGTAAAGCAGATCCAAGCACAGAGTTTTCCGCGGCAAAGCAGGAATTTCTGGGACTTGCTCGGGTGTGCACGCGGGTCCACAGATTTATAGGCACTCCCACTTTACAGCGTGCTCACGGCCTTGTGGGAGTAGTAGTCTCAATGGTGGGGTTGTGCTCATAGACAAAATGATTCTGTATTAACTGGATGGTCAATTAACTTTTTACAACACCTTCATCTCCAACCACCACCAATTTATACTCTGTCATTTAGCATTTCACTCCAGCAAGAACCTGGTGTGTACAGCGTCTTGACCTAAGACCCTATAAAACCAGCAGAGTACCGAGGTTCTGAAGAGTGTCCTCAACGGTGTCTTCCACAAGTGCTGGGTATGATGTCCAAGTTCTTCCAAGTCCGGTAAGAGGAGGGCAAACGACAAGGGAAGGGGAGGTTAGTAGGGAACTAACCCGAAAGGAACGAGGGACGCACTAGTTACGGGGTGCAGCACTCAGCAGAGCTTCCATAGAATCTATGTGCTGTTCCGGGCAGGGTATGATGGAGGGAGAGTGAGGGAGCGGGGAGCGGGAAAGAGAGGAAGAGCTGGGAACTTGCACGGAAAAACCCAGGAAACAGGCTGCTTAGACCCGGGACAGATGTAAATGTAGGACAGAGAACAACAAATCCAGGAAACTGTCAGGGTCAGTACACGAGCAGGAGTTAACAGTAGCGGAATCAGTAAGAAGGCAGTCGGGTAAACGTACTGTGTCGGAAAGCTGTGCAGACAAAACCAGGTACCAGAACGTGAGGCAAAGAAAATCCAGTAAACAATCCAAAGGTCGGCAACAGCAGAATAAACAGAGGCAAATTCAGGGTACAGGCGTGGACGGAGTCCAAGGGCAAACAGGGGTCAGAAAAGAGGGTCCAAGGAAATATCAGAGTACTAGCAACAAGGGGTTCCGTATTCCGAAAATACACGCAATCAGAAGCACATACTTTGAAACCAATGAACTGCAGAGATCATGGCACTATCGCTCAGAGAAGATACAGAGAAAAGGCCTGACAACCTTGAAAGCTAAAGCCAAGAGAGGTGAAGCCAGAGTTCTGCCTGATACCGAAACCATTGTTTATCAAGAAAACAAAGTCTTTTAGATTTTTCAAAATCAAGTTTAATGCCGTCATTTGGAAAATGCTACACATGGTGCGAGAAGTGGGATCATCTGGACCTGATGAAAAAGTCCAACCCATGACAGATGCCACAACCACTACAACTCAACATCGATATACCACTAAGAGATGCTGCTGGGATTTGCAGATCTCAATACATGGGAATATACTCCCATCAAAGGCACAGACCAGATGAAGCAGTTTAAGGTATTTATCTCATGCATCCCAAAATGTATATGTTTCCTTAGGGGATATGTGTGATGAAATAATTTCTTCTTAGCAGGAGTACAATGATATCCTTGACTCTCTGGGTGTCACCTACACTAATTATGTGGATGACACCCAGATACTCATCCCTATCACTGGTGACTACGTGACCGATTCAAAAGCTTTTTATAATGTCTATACGGTCATCCAGGCCTGAATGGCTCACCATGGGCTCTGCTTGAACGATGAAAAGACTGAGCTGCTTATCCTAGGCTCGCATTTCAGACTTAACAAATTGGACTCAGCCTTTAAGGCATTCAGTATCGACGGGAACTCCATTAAGGTGTCCAATGATACAAAAACTCTTATTATCTATCTTGATTCCCCCTTACCACTTACTAGACAAACGAATGCGGTAGCCTCAGCTGCAGCTTATACGTGCAAACTTATAACAGCATATAGACCCTTTCTCACAACTACAAACAGCATCATTCTTGCCAGAACCCTCATAATGCCTAAAATTTACTACTGCAATGCTCTTTACCTTGGAACCAGTCATAACAACATCAACAAACTACAGGTCACTCAGAACAATGCCATCAGGGCTGCCCTCAACCTTACAAGGAAATTACACATATCTGACACTAGATGGAGCATCATTTGGCTCCCTGTTGTCCACAGAATATCTCTCAAAACTCTTGCTCTTACTCATAAGTGCGAAGGCGAACCGCGCCCCTGAATACCTAGCCAGCCGCTTCTCTGTTCACACAACTACTCGTCCTCTGAGATCCACCCAAGTTCACTCTTTGTGCATACCCAGATTTAAGCTGCAAACAGCAGGGGGGTCCAGTTTCCCAGTCCTGGCAGCCAAATTATGGAACACTCTCCCAAATACACTGAGAACTGAGCCTTCCTTCCACTTTTTCAAGCATAAGGTCAAGAAATGGCTCCTTGAGCAGGACCTAGCTGCCGCTCACACATAACAGACATTCGACCCACTCTGGAAAATGGCTTTCCTGACTTCACTGCCACTCCTTGTATGTCTTGTCTTCCTCTCCTCACTTGATACACATGACCTAATATTACTCTCACTGCACCTATTATCCTCATGCTAAATTTCATAACTGAGCTCAGCACTCCTCTGGAACTTGATATTACCTGTATGATACCCTGTAAACTGCATACTTATTACTTATGTACCACCAATAAATGTTAATCTATGTGTAACTTATGTAACCTATGTACCTTCAAGATATGCGCCCAGATGCCCACGGGCTGGGTTGCATAATAAAAATAAAACAAATACAAATACAAATACAAATGTGTAGTGGCTAAGGTGCCTACTCAGCCCCCATACTTTCACAAAGCAATAGTGATCTCAATCATAAAGGTGAAACAGACACAGCCAAGAGATATGGCTCCTTCCCCTTTTGTGGTAACGTGGGCCACGGGAAGGCGATACCCTTAGAAGGGGTTTGAATATGAAACAGTAGTGACACAAACAGCAATAGTACACAAGTTCTAAAATAAAAGAATGTCGAGGCAAGAGTCTATAAAATATATAGATTCTTTAATTAAACAAATCAATTATACAACTAACCATTAAAAAAAACACACCTGTAAAAGAAGACCAAAAATGCAGAACAAATGTTGGTAGACACTCTGGATACTTTAGCAGTAATGTCAGTAATTGCAGTAAAGTCACCCAAACTGAGATGGTTGTGG
This sequence comes from Ambystoma mexicanum, assembly GCF_040938575.1. Classification (NCBI taxonomy): domain Eukaryota; kingdom Metazoa; phylum Chordata; class Amphibia; order Caudata; family Ambystomatidae; genus Ambystoma; species Ambystoma mexicanum. The sequence continues at coordinate 948,608,296 of NC_090933.1, read as the reverse complement.
AAAAATGTGCATCAAGGGCCTTAGCCAGTCACTAAGGCCCCAAAAATGGATCAAGGGCATAGGGGCTCTCAAATAGTATATGTGATTCCTGTTCTTAGTTGGCTAGAATGGGTTGAACCAGGCTTGTATATGTCATGCTTGCAGGTTGAACCAGGTTCAGGTGTGGCGTGTTGCATTGATCCCAGTTGTTGAGTCAGTGTTGAGTCGGGTTTGAGCAGTGGTATTGAAAGATGCAGTTTGATAGATTACCAGGAGCAGTTGGACAATCAAGCATGGTGAACCGGGACAGCCAACCCAGCCCTTTAAAATGACGTAGCAATACTTTGAGATGAATGGGGATGCAGAAGATGCTCAAACATCAATAATCAAAACAACTCAGGAAGTTGGAAAAGTTGACTGTTTTAATATCAATTATCTAAAAAAGAGAGCACAACGGACATCAACGGACATCTCACAGCATGATCTCTCAGAGAAAATCATAAAAAAACATTTCTTTTTTTAACAAAAACTCATCTTCACTGACGTCAACCCACGTATTTGTTAATGTCATCCTACGTGGCAAACTACAATAACCTAGTGGCAAATGTGATAGGCTTAAAGGGAACATCTAGATATACGTTCCATACTAGTCTAAGAAAGTGATAGGCTACTTGACGTCAGGTGAGACTACTAAGCCCACCCCTCAAACAGGTCACTATAAACGACTAAATACACGACGCCCCATTGGTTACACATGCTATAGGGCTCTTAACTACGTGGCCCCGTATAATTGTTTGTCACCCTAACATCTGTCAGTACCTTCCCACCTACGCCAGCAGCACGCAGGCTTGACTACCAAGTGCTGGTGGGTTGGCCATAACCATAGCTTCCCACCAATTAGCATATCATCTATCGTCACCTCAGTGGTCTGCATGTCAATTAAGGCTTTGAACTCGGCCTTTGCTATGTTCTTTGCTCTGGAGAATATGAGGGAGTGGAGGCACGCTCTGTCTCCTTGTGTAGGTGTAGTTCATCATGTTTGTCCAGTTCCATCCCTCCACGTGACTGAAGACCACAAATTTGAGCTCTGGTGCATTTAAAATACTATTATTTAATGAACCTCTGACGTCTTCCTTATTTTCGTTCACGTCTTCTGAACAGGAGATTCATTCTTTAACACAATTGTAACTTCTGTCTGATCATCCCAGACCGACACAACCTTGGCTTCTTGGGGATGATCCAGACTCGCCCTTCTGAGATTCACTCCTGTAATGCAATTGCTTTCTTAACTGCGGCACACTGGAAAAGGGGCCTTCCTTTTCTGGTCCAGCTCTGCTATAATGCGTAGTGGAAACATCCACACTTTACTTACTCCTATATACATATGTTGGCGCTTGCCACAATCTATTCATTACATAGCTAGCCTTAAGAATACTTAGTCTAATTTCGTTTCTCTGCATCTGTACAGGTGTAAAATAACTTGATATCTTCATTGTTTCTGTAGCATAAGCCTCTTCATCTCGAGCCTGAGATGTCACTTATCTTTGATACTTTCTTGATGCCTACAGACTATCTTCACTTTCTTGTCTCTGCATCTCTTCTAGGTGCATCAGTATTACTTTGCATGACGTCACTAATCTTCTCTTTTGCTCTCTTTTCATGCTTTTTCTGGGATTTCATTCAAATGGCCATCATACTGTCTTGTATGCAGGTATGGTTTTCTTAATGGGAATCTTGCCTCCAGGATTCTCCTTGGTATTGTTATTTTCACTGGTACTGCATGTATTTCCCAACATATAGGCATATGGGCCAAATGCTTGAGGGAGGGGGCACTTGCCTCCATCTCTACAGTGGTTTGAAACATTGGGTACCGTTGGTTCGAGTCGATGAGTGACATGGTGATGCAGAGGTTCAAAGTCATCTGCAATATTGGCTGGTGATTGAGCTGGACAGGTGACGAGGCTCTGCTGGGGCGATGCGATTTTGAGTCCGTTTTATGATAAAAACAAGAGCAGTTCGAAGTTCTACGGCAAGTGCCAAAGGCAGCACCGTGGGCCGTGGTCGTTTGAAAGTGGCGAACATGGTTCAAATGCATTTCATAGTGGCTTGAATGATGACATCAGGAGACCTTGCAGCTGTGACCCTCAGGAGACTATGAATCTCACTGCTGGGGCTGTATGGCAAAGTTAGACGTTTTCAGTCTCTATTTTCCCAGCCTAGGGAGATTTTCTAGCAGATTGACTGGCCTTGGTCCTCACCAACATCACCCCCAATGTGCCCTAGGGACTGGTAGGGAGCAGAGTTTCCTTCTGTCTTGGAACACCTGTCTTCACCTCTGGCAAAGGGCTTTGAAAAGGACTGCTTTCCCAACATGGTCAAGATCTGTACTTCGTGATGTCCTTGAAGGTCAAAATGTGAATCAAAGAATGTTTGGGAGACCCCTGCTTTTTAAGGTAAAAGACCAGAGGGAAATAGATAACAGCAAGCCTGCTTTAAGGGATCCAATCCCTGTTTTTATTAAGTGTCCATTGTCTCATGATGTCATATCAGGAGCACCTTGTTGTGCAGGAAGTGGAGGGGACAGGAATATCACAAAGTAAACCAAAATTGAAGAATGCTTCCTCAAGCCCACTTGTGCTCTCTGACTCTCGTAACTCTTTCCCTCTCCCTGCCTGCAGCTTCACAGGCTCTCTGTAGTGCCACCCCATATTGTGAGGCAGGCCTTTGATGAGCGCTTGCCTTTTCAAAGCCAGATTACCTGAAGAGCTCCTAGTCTGAGCTACTCACATTAGGAGCTACTGGGCCTGGCAGGGAGGAGTTAGGATCAGTGAGTCAATAGAGGTAGATATGCTGTTTTTTGTCGCATTCACTGGAGTGCAGAGAGCCAGGTGCCTAGAATCCACATTGCACCGCACAGCTGTTCTGAGCTCAACGTGCTTACTCTTATACGCTACAAATCAGATGTGGTTTTAATAATTATGTGGACTATCATCCAGCATACCAAACCCTAGGTATGATTTATATTTCCAGATTATCCTGCCACCAGGTGATACTATATCATAATTATAATGGATTTTGGAACAGAGGTGTAGATTTAAATGCAACCTCTGCACTTCAGTGAATTGCCTGTCAAACAGGGCACCTGTGACATCTGAACCTGTTCTGTGCCACAGGAGAGCAGGACCTGCAGATCAGGTTTAGGTGTATGCTTTGTTTTTCGTGTGAAGCTTAATTAAAGGTGGGGCTAGTTAGCAGACAACCCTTTCTGGGGTGGATTACCCACATCATTTAATAAATAAAATGAAAAAAGCAAGGGCTTTTGCACCCTTGCCAGATGGCAATCCTTCACAATAAGTTCCCTATGGGGCAAGCTTAAATACACTATGTTACCTAAGAGATACCAGGGGCCTCTCTCACAGATTATTCCTCAAATCTACCAATCACTTGTTATGCGGCTACATACATTATGTATGTCTGTGTTACACCTGCTTTGCTGCAGGCACAGCTGTACATAGGAGTAACCAATGCCCGGCAATGACTATGAGGTTGACCAACTGGCTCCAGCAACTGGATCAATAGAAATGTCCCCAAAGCTACCAGAACCTCAACACATCTGGGCTTTAGATGACATCACTTCATTCCTACTGGTGGAGCCCTGACAGCATAACATATCCTTCAAATGACCTTCAAGAACATAGCAGAACAATTAGACCAGAAAAGGAACAAGATGGATACATTCCATAAAGAGAAGTTTAACAATCATCCAGCTATCCTGTGTGCTTCTGGTTGTCTTTGACACTGCAGTGAAATTGAAGAACATACAACATATTTTTCAAATGAGTGAAATGTTGAAGTATGCGCTGTGAGAGAAGGATAACCACCCCAATGAAATTATCATTTTACTCTGTCCATTGGTTAGAAGGCATGCTAAACAGACTAATCACTTGAAGATGATCAATACCTCTTGGAAAGTATCACTCTCTGGTTTACATAACTAGCAATGACAAAAAAAAAAAAGAAAATCCAGCTCCTTCCACACCCAATGTCTTTAGTCTCCAGCACAAGGAATCGCATTGCATTAAGAATTAGATGAACTGGCGGATGCAACTCAAAAAGTTCAAACAGGGAACAAGAAAGCAAGGGATGTTCTTCTTCTCACTACATGGACAGATAGATGAGTTTTAGAAGGCATTGGAACACGGTCAGATGAACTTTGAAATAGATGGACCAGCTCGATATTGGTGGATTGACGAGTTGAGGCCCTTGGAGCAGGAGGTGGGGGGATTGATACATTCAATTCAGATGTTGTCAAAGATTAAATCTAGGATAGGAAGAGGCAAGAGAAAATGGGGACAAGAGTTCAAGCGAGCTCAGGACACCATCAACCAGTTGGGGCTAAATGCCCAAAGCTACTGTAAGCTCCAACACAAGCTGTTGAAACAATTCTCTAATTTTGAATAAACACATGGCAAGAATTTGAGGGGCCCTGGTAAAGACCAAAACTGTGTGCATGCGCCAAACCTACCAATAGGTGGGTCACAGATAAGATGACGAACAGGGCACATTGAAAACCAATTGCAAGCAGGAGGAATCAGCCATTGGAAGTCACGCTGTAAGGAAAGAGAGAGATAGAGAGACCCAAAATACCTTTATGGACACCAAGCAGCTAAAAGAACCAAAGGACAAAATATGAAAATATATTCATATGAAAAGGGTACAGATCAGACAAAACAGGGGAAAGTGTGGATGCATACCGTGCCTGCTGCATCAATGATGGTCCTGATGCTATAGCTCCAAGATGCCCAGGGGTGATAGTCGCGCTTCATAAATCTCATCCCCAATACCCACGAGTGAAGAGACAGAACATTGGCTTGAGACACAGCCATGGCACTCCCGCCTAATACTAAACTGGCAGACAAGCATTTTGCAACCTTTGACTGCAGGGCACTGGGCATGATCATATCCACTTCATTAAGAAATCCACAACACCTGTGTTTATGTGAAAGTAAGGTACACAGACATGGGGTGAGGTGTAACAGTTAGGAAAGGGCTAAACATAAGAAATTAATCTGAAGGGGAAGAAAACCCATGAATCAAATTCCTTTTGTTACAATCACTCTTTAGGTATCTGTGTAAAGGGAGACAAACGTCCTGGCCTTGTGAGTTGTAGCATGGTTTTCCAGAGAGAGAGCACTGAGCCAGTGAGTGGTGAATGGTAATGAGTATTTGCAACTTAGAACCTGTGTTCTCTTCACTATGGCTTTCGCCCGCCCACTCTACCGAGACTGCTCTTCTTTATGTTATTAACTCTCTTCTTTCTGCACCCTTCTAAGCAATTTTCTTTACTTACTCTTCTGGATTTATCTCCCGTTTTTGACATTTATCTTCCCCCTCCTTCTGTGTTCACTCTCCTCGCTTGTTTTTTTCAGATCGATCATCAAGTGGTTTAAATCCTTTTTGCTGGACTTCTCCTAATCAGTCTTTTGACCCCACTCTACTTCTACTCCTCACCTCCTACACCACAGAATCCTTGAAGGCTCAGTTCTTGGTCCCATAATATTCTCCCTTTGGCTATCCTTCTATCTGTTCTTATTTCTTCCTACAATCTTTCTTGCCATTTCTATGCCATGACACCCACATCTTTTTCTCTTCTTACTCTGACTGCCGCCATACTACTGGTGTCACCTTCAAGTCCTTTCTCTCCTTCTCTTCCCCCATATCTAACACTGCATGCGTCTGTCATTTCCATCTTTATGATACCTGTTGTGTTTGACTCTTTCTATCCTTTTCTGCTACCAAACTTCTTTTTGTATTTCTCATTCTTTTCTTGCATTGACTATTGCTCCGCTTTTCCTACTTCCTATCCAACATCTCTTCACTCTACTTATAACACTGCTTTTCACCTACTCTTCTTTCTCCTACTTTGTACTTCTATAACCCCATCTCTTCTCTTGATTTCCTTTATTTTCTTTCACTCCCACCTTCTATTAAACATTGTGTTTACATGTTTATATGGTCTTGCTCCCCTCTACCTCTCACCATGCACTCCTTCCCTTTCATTACGTTCACAATCCCAATTGTACAACACTTTGGCAAAAGCGCTTTATAAGTTCTAATAAATAAAAGTACAAATACAAGCAAAGTCAACATCGCTACGTGAATTGCTCACAGCATCACAGAGGCCAGGTTAGAAGAACACACTAGAATAGCAGAGCTGCTGAGAATCTGGGTCCAGAGTCTGCATGAATCAAACCTTGAAGAGAAGCATACTGGGAGGAGCCAGATGGTGGCTATTGACCAGACGTTAGTGGCAGCTGCAAGGCCACCAGCCCAAGCTAGAGAACGTTGCTACCCCCCCCCCCCCCAAAGTAGGGAGGTAGAAAATCACACTTAATGAAGGAGTTTCAACACTGGCTCCAAAGTCCACTATGACAGCTCTGTTCGGTGCTAACCTGGCGGACATGTTACCAGGAGAGCACCGGAGACCCAAAGTCAAAGCAATGGCAGGCAGTAACATAGCACAGTTGTGTTTACATGCCGCAGTTTTTCTGCCTAAATATGCTTTGCCATTTGGGGCTTAAGGGCTCCCCATGGGGAGCCCTAGAGCCCCAAATGGGAAAGCAGATTTAGTCAGAAACACAACACGGTTGTGTTTGAAAACGCTGCGGTTTTTCTTTCTAAGTTTCTCAGACTCAGAGGAGCCTGAGAAACTCAGAAAGAAAAACCACAGCGTTTTCAAACACAACCGCATTGTGTTTCTGCCTGCCGTGGCTATCACTTTGGGTCTCCGGTGCTCCCCCAGGAGAGCACCGGAGACCCAAAGTGAAAGCAAAGGCAGGCAGAAACACAACACGGTTGTGTTTACATGCCGCAGTGTTTCTGCCTAAATCTGCTTTGCCATTTGGGGCTTTAGGGCTCCCTACGGGGAGCCCTAGAGCCCCAAATGGGAAAGCAGATTTAGTCAGAAACACAACGCGGTTGTGTTGCCATGGCTATCACTTTGGGTCTCCGGTGCTCCCCCAGGAGAGCACCGGAGACCCAAAGTGAAAGCAAAGGCAGGCAGAAACACAACACGGTTGTGTTTACATGCCGCGGTGTTTCTGCCTAAATCTGCTTTCCCATTTGGGGCTCTAGGGCTCCCGTGGGGAGCCCTAGAGCCCCAAATGGGAAAGCAGATTTAGGCAGAAACACTACGCGGTTGTTTTCCGCAATGCTAAATGCTGCAGTGTTTCCCCGTGGGGAGCCCTAAAGCCCCGAATGGAAAAGCAGATTTAGGCAGAAACTCAACGCGGTTGTGTTTGAAAACGCTGCGGTTTTCTTTCTAAGTTTCTCAGGCTCAGAGGAGCCTGAGAAACCTAGAAAGAAAAACCACAGCGTTTTCAAACGCAATAACGTTGTATTTATGTTTGCGGTCGCTTCAAAAGCTACCGCAAGCATAAATACAACGTTTTTAAAGCTGCGGTTTTATTTCTAAGTTTTCCGGGATCCTCCAGCCCGGAAAACTTAGAAAAAAAACCGCAGCTAGTGCTTATTTTAAAAAAAAAAATAAATAGCACTTACCGAGATGCAGCTTTTCTGCCTGTAGTCTCCGGTCCGCGTCCTCCGAGTCCCGGCACCAATGAAGGAAAAGCCACCCAGTGGTAGATTTTGTTTACTACAGCTGGCTGGCTTTTCCTTCATTAGTGCCGCAAAAGCAAAAGCTTGCACAGGCGTGCATCCATTTCACAAAATGGATGCGCCCATGTGCTTGCTTTTCACATTTTTGAGCTTGAATTGCTCAAAATTTTACATAGGGACTTCGAAAAAAAAAAATGCCAATCGTTTTTTTTTATATTGCCAATCTATTTTTGAAATAAAAAATTTTGGGCGAACCATTCCTTTAAATCTACTGACAACCAAGAGTTTTTTAAATTTATTTTTTAACATCTTTATTTGTTATTTTCAAACAAGCATATGCGAAGATATTACAGCATACATTTAAATGGTACAAGTGTCATGATGCCTACCCCCGGAGCACCAGGCCAGGCCCAGCACCCCCGGGAGCAGGCATCACACCCCCGGGTAAAAGCCCAGCGGCCCTTTATAGGGGCTCTTTGGACTCTGTCCTGGCGCCGTTGGCGCCAGGCTCATGTTGGACATCAGTCCTGGCGCCATAGGCGCCAGGCTCATAAGGGGAAGTGTTTGGTGCACTTACCTGAAGCAGACCATGCTGCACACTCACCTGATGCAGACCATGCTGCATGAAGAACCAAGCCAAATGAGGCTTAGGAGGGACTATTTTTCTGAAGGGACTATTTTGTTACTTGGGTGGGGCTGTGGAAGAATACTCACCTGGAACTTCTTCCAAGGCTATTTAAGCCACGCCCGGACAGCCACACGTGCTTCGCGTTGTTCTGCATCCCAGCAGCTGAACGCTCACCGTGTCTGCTCCTGCACATGGACTCCAGCCACGCCCGCCTCGAACCTGGAACACCTGTAAGGGAATAAGAGAAGAGAAAGGTGAAAACCAAGAACTTATTCAACCTTCTTACCAGCATCCGGAATCTTCACGCCAGCATTCCTGAAGGAAGACTTCCATTTAAAAGCACCGCGTTGCTCGCTGCAGCGCCGCGCTTCACTCACCTGTTCCAGAGACGCCGCCCGGCTCCATCGCGGCACTCAGCACCGGTCGCCACATCTCTGCACCTAGGGGAGAGAAGAAGAGACAAAAGATGAGCAAGGGAACACAAGAGGAAAGCCGAATTTTCAGCCATATTACTTACCGGCTTTTCTTGGTGAACCATTCCACATCTCGGGTCGGCGCCGCATCTTTGGCAGGTACCGCACCCCAGCCCCTATGGGGAAAGGACAAAAGACATTACTGGGGAATTATAAAGACATTTAGAGGGGTCGCCCTCATTACTAACTCACCTGATTTTACCACCAGCAACCCCTCAACGCATCGCCTTTGTTCTGCACCTGAAATAAAGGACAGAAAAAACAACATGAAAGGAGGCTCACACTTGAACTTTTGCATCTTCATACTTACGGCGTATCGCTCAGAAAAGTCAAGTGGATTTGCCAGCGCCATTCTGAAAACCAGTGAAGTAACTGGACGAACGCGCGCCCCTGCACCAGAAGCAGGATGAAGAGTTCATCCTTCCAAACCATAAGGTGAGCTTAAACCGGGGGTTTTGGAGGAAGTCAGAGAAGAACGAAGGGGGAAAGTGGGGAGCAAGCACACTATTCAGCAGACAGTTAATCCCCTTTCTCATTTGCAGAAGGATATTCCTACGGGCCAGACAAGCAAGATTTGGGGGTCCTGTTCAATCGGTGGTCCGAATTCTGCGCATCACGCTTGAAGAGGCCACAGCAACCCAGACCAGTGCCTCCGTGGGAGCCAGGTGAGCGTTACAACAAGTGAAACATTGTGTATCCTAACACAAAAAATTTCTAAACAGCAAACATGCCCCAGGAAATATTCATACATTCATTGATTACATATTCATTGAGCAATAATTACCATTCCTAATAACAACAAATTAACTGGAAAAATATTCTTAATTTTTCCCCCACTTAGACAAAAATCACAAAACAGACACTTACACACACAATAACAACAACAAAAACATTACCTCTCATTTTCCATTACCTGACCGCTTAGACTAATGAGTTACTAAATCTGATGTTACACCAACATATAAATCATGAAAAGGCTTCCATAGGTTCTGAGAAGCTTCCTCCTTACCCTTTCTTTGAAACATGACCCGTTCAAAATCAGGTAATATGAATGTATCATTAATCCAACTCTCAACTTGCGGCTTCTTCCTGGTTTTCCATACTCTCAAGATATGTTTTGCCGCTATCACAAGAATCTGATAAATCCAACTCCCATACAATCGAGCCGTTATACAACACCCACTATTCGCTAACATTAGCACCTGTAATGGCCTTCTTGGAAAATTGATAGATAAGATAATATCTAGCCACAAGGCAAGAACTCAGGGACAGTACTATAGCATATGAACTAACGTCCCTTTCTCTTTTCCACATCCCCAACATATATCATCATCTACCAACCCTAAGTTGCACATCCTCTCAGGTGTCCAATACAATCATACTAAAAATGTTTGATGAAAAAGTCGTAGTTTGAGGTCCAGTTTACTATTGTGTCCAACCTGCCACGTGTGTCACCAAATCACATCAGTGATAGTACAACGTAAATCTTCTTCCCACTTCCTTTTCAGATTCTACCATGATTAAATCACTGAATCATTCTGAGGCATGAGATTCAAGTACGTGGAGACTGTACGTGGCGATAGACAAAAGATGGTCCATCCCGTCGGCTTTTTCTCCATTGGTTCAGATAACATATTTAAAGTCCAGGTCAAGAGACATTCTAATTCCCTAAACCTATTCCTTTCCCTTTTATTCAAATGCTGCAACTCTTGAAGCTCTTCAAAAGACAACGTATGTCCATCACACATTAAATCCCCTATCTTTAAGATCCCCTTTGAAATCCAGCTTCGCAAGTACAGGGTCTTGTTCGCAAGCTATAACACAGAAATATGCCAAATAGCCGACTTGTAATTTAGAAACAAATTCTCATTAAAATGAATAAACCACCATGTCATCAAGTCTTTAGACACTTTAACAGATGGCAGCTTAACAGCCCTTTAGGTAGCCTCTCCATAGAAAAGATACTGCTCAATTGAAATTGCGACAAAGCAACCCTCTCAATTGTCAACCAAATTGGTTCCTGTTCTGTCTCTGCTGTCACATAGAGCGCTGCTTTCTTTAGGATAAATCCCCTGTAATAATTCTCTAAGTTTGGATATCCAAAACCTCCCTCTTTAGTACCTCACAACAAGATATATGTTGGAATCTTCAGAGCCTTTTTCTTCCCCCAGAGAAAGTCTTGAAAAACCTGATAAATTTCCTTAATTAATTTCTTCGATAAGCTAAGGGGTATTGATTGCATTATGTATAAAACCTTTGGTAGAAGGGACATATTGATCTTTGCCCAGATCCCTAATACCAACCTCGCCCATTTCCTAACATCTCTCCTAAGATTTTCCACTAATTTAGTCACATTAAATTCCACCTTCTTTCTTATGTTTTTGTGAAGAAAGACCCCCAAATATTTAACATGCGTTTCAGACCATCTACAGTTTCATTTAGCAAAATCTCCCCTTCTGACAGCCGTCGAAAGCGGGAACAATACATCTTATAACCTGAAAACGTACCCACCTTTTCAAAGATTTCTTTAAGAACACCACTGCCCTTTTCTGGAACTGAGAGTACCACCAGCATATCATCAGCGTTTGAGAGCACTTTAACCTCTTTGAGTCCAAACTTCAGCCCACTTATCCTTTGCTCTTTGCGTATCAGAGTTACCAATGGCTCCAAGGCAATGTTGAATAGAAATGGCAATAAAGGACAGCCTTGCCTCGTTCCCTTAGCAGGGCTAAATGCTACCAACATCTCATTATAAACCCAGACACGTGCCTTAGCAGTACTCTGCAAACAATGAATCATTCCCACAAATCTACTTCCAAAACCCATTTTCTCCATTGTAAATTTCAAGAAGGCCGAGTTCACCCTGTCAAATGCTTTCTCAGCATCCATAAAATCAAGAGCAGCATTTACAGGTTAATTACGATGAAGACTTATAATATCCACAAGTGTCCTGATGTTATCATATCCAAATCGATTCTTCATGAACCCCACCTGAGATTTATGAATTATGTTCCCAATACAGCTATTCAGCCTATTTGCCATTGTTTTGTAAAAATGTTGATATCCACATTTAACAGGGATATCGGTCTATAATTTCTGCACTTCTTATTGTCCCTCCCTTCTTTCGGTACTAGTGTAATCATGGCCCCGGCCATTGATTGGAATAATTCCTCCCCTTGTACGAAGGAATTAAACAGCTTACATAAAATTGGAGCAAAGAAAATATCAAATTTCCGATAGAATTCCACTGGCAACCCATCTAAAGTCGGAGATTTCCCCAACTGGAGCTGCCCAATTGCTAACAAAACCTCATCAACTTCAATATCCGCCTCCAAAAACCTATTATCATCAGGTGATCATTTCTTCATGTCATTATGCTCAAATAGGTTCTCCAGATCTTGTCGCAAAACTGATTCTGCCTCCAGAGTTTTTAACCATATCTTCAGCAGTCTGCAATTCTGTTATTTGTAGCAATTTAGAAATGACAATAGATACAACAGTGTTACTCAACCTCTTCAGGTAGGCAAGTCACTCTTCTGAACATTTACCTTTCAGTCGGGCAGCCTCTTTGCCACTCACATCTTTATGCAGCAACAACAACCATAATTCTCCTAAGGATATAATTACACCTTCCTCCTTTGGCAATTTGAGTTACACCAACTGGCTAAGGAATATTTATCATCAACAAGCTTCACCTTTTCATAGCCTTGCACTCACCTTTTTGCTTCCTGCCAACCATAGTAGCTTAACTGTATGCGGTGTTGGTAATCTCTTTTGGCTTCAGGAAATGCTAGATTCAGTCTTGGCTTTTGTGATGCGTGTTTCCATCTTGGCTTGGGCAATGCGTGCTCCATAACTCACAATTAGTCATGTTCAACCAGTAAACTTCAGTGTCGCATTGTTTTTGACTGCTTCAGAATTGATCCTTAGGTTAACCTTGACCATGCGCGATCAGTCTTTCATCAGTTTTCAGAGGTTCGAATGTTCAATGAATGTGTTTGAAAGCATTTGACTCTTATACGAGTGAAATGAATAATGCTCACTTATACGCGAGTGCTACTTTTCATACTTCTCATTGTCCGACAATCAACGGTCAGTTTAATATGGCTTTCACTCGTATGCGAGTGACTCTGCTTGGACACAGTTGCCTGCCTTTGTTCGGGCTAGGGATCAGAACGCTTGGTAACACTCACCGGCCTCTGTCTTGCTCCCTTTACGTTCTGCAGGGGTGGGACTGCTTCTGGCCTTGTTTAGACCCCTCCACCTCGGTGAAGGTATTTTTGGTCCAGACACTCAGTCAATGAGCTCCTCTCGTTCCTGGGACCCTCGGCTGCATAACACTTTTCAGCCACGGCCTCCAGCACGCTTCCTGCTGCACAATCTCTGCAATCAGGTACACATGGGGGAAAAGCAGTTTTCCTTCATGCCTTCTGCTGCACAACCTCAGCATTTCGGATTTTGGAGAAACAGGACCCTCTCAGGATAGTCAGTTGAAATGTGCTTAATGAAAGTCCCTGTGTCCCTTCTACTTACCCACTTCTGATTGGATTGCCAACACTGTGCTCTGGTTCTGTTGCTGCTACTGCTGCTATCATTCCGGCTACAGCTCCATCTCCATCTAAGTTCCTGCACTTGAAGGGGCCTTTGATGCCTCTCTGCTTCCCTCAGGTGTGAGTCATTATGCTTAACAGGCTGACTACTCCTGCAACATTGTTCTTGAGACCTCTTCCTCTTCCCAGTACTTAAGGAGTTATGGGGCTTGTAGTCCCTACCAACAAAATTAGGTTTTGTTATTTCTCGTCTGACCTGTGTGCCACCTCCCCCTCATCCTCCACATGTGATCCTCCCTCAGAACACCACCCTCAGGGTCGGGATCAGGAAGCACCTGCCCTTCCCTGGCCTCAAGAGAAGGGTCGTAGGCCAGGTTTCTGGAGGAAATCATTGCCGATTCATCACTGAGGCTAACAGAACCCATAGGTCATGCCCAGGTAATGCAGCTGAGAAAGCCCTTTGAGCTAGAGCGGTAGTACACGTGTAATTCCCTAGTAATAGTCAAGGCAATCTCTCCATCCGTGAAGCAACAAAGGCCAAGCCAAAGACACAGACCATGATTGCAATGACGGCCAAGATTAAGAAATTAGGAAAGACAAAGAAGGTTGCTGAGGGGCTCTAAAACGCCACAAGACTGTAAGTGACTTGAAGGACATACAGAAACCCAGGACTTTGGTATTTTGATCAGAAACCGGACTTTGGGATTCAGGACTTTGGGTCCCTTTGGCTAGTGTTGAGCCAGATGGCTTTATATCACATCCTGACCAATTATTTATTTAGAAACATTGAGTTGTGTTTAGTATACCCCTTAGGCCCAGTAGGGGTTCACCTCAACCTACCCCACCCTACCTTACCCTAAAACTCGAGAACACAGAGGTTCAAGTCTCATGAACTTCTAAAGCCTGAACAGCAAAGCAACTCTGTCTGAAGCACAAAGGGAAAGGCAAGTCCTACCAAGATGAGGAAGGTTTTGCTCTTAACTTGAACCTCAGGTGCCCCATGTTTGAGCCCTGGATTTGACGACAGAGGTTAGAGTGGGCGTCCTCGCTAAGGAGATTGTCGGTTATGTTGATTCCTAGTACCAGCATCCTCTTTTTTGGTTGTAAATGAAGGATGAATCTAGCACATACATTTAAGTTAGAGTGATCACTTCCTCTCAGTTCATGAATGTGAAGGATGTCCTTCTGTGACTGAAAAAGCCCTAGCCTTTTTATTTTAATTAGTTAAAATGAAGCAGGTAATTCTGTTTCTGAAAGATATTTCTACTAATATGACCCACCTCCCTTTCATAAATGCTGCATGGCAACATTATAATGCAAACATGTACCTTTGCTATGATTTTCTCCTGAAATCCTGGAACCACCCCTTCAGTCACACATGGCAGGTTCAAATGGCACATGTGCAATCCTGACAACTGCTGTAACAGAAAGTGACAGCAGGCAGGGGTGGCTCATTCATTGTCTGCACTTATGATTCAAATTATAATAAGTACGTAACCTAGTCAGCCTGGTGGAATGTTCATCTTTAAATATAAGCCATGCCTGGTTGTGACATGGTGGCTCCTAGGGTCACACCATCATACAACCACAGCATTTTGATTCCATTCTTGTGTCAGCTCTGTGAGCAGGGCCTAGCTATAACTGGGCAATGTGTATTAACCATCTGGCTTTGATGCCTCCTCAACTCCTATGTAGAACAATGGCCAGGATGCTGCCACTTTGATCCCCTGGAAGAAGGCCATCACGTTCCTAGAAGTGCAAAGAAACCTCCCCATGAGCTCTCCTCGAAGTCACTGTTTCAAAGGCAGCACTGATACAACAAAGCCACACTTAGACCATGTTGCAGACCACTGGAGCCCCTTTGATGTCAGCAGACATGGGAAGGGGCAGAGCTAAAGTGTCCCAGAGAAGGGTACCACCCCCTTGGATTCTGCTAGTAAGGTCGAAGGTGCAAGCTCCCGTTGGGTCGAGTTCTCATTCGAGATGAATGAACTGTGGCTTCCTACGGTTTGAAACAGAAGTTTAGTCAGCAGAGAGGCAATAGCTCTGCTGGGTCTTGTGGGTGTTCGGGACAGATGAAACAACTCTGATGCACTAAAACTTCCTGCTCCCCCATTTCACATCAAAGTTCTGCATTCTCTGTGTTTCCTTTACAGGTGTGGGTTTCTAGCTAGTTTTGCTTGTCTTGATTATTTTATTGAAGTGCCTATATTTTTATTGAAACATGATTTGACATTCTTTCATTTTGGAATCATTTTACTAGCGCTGTTTGGTTTGTTACTGTCATCCGTTCACACCCCTCCTGCAGATATAGCCTGCCCTCAGCCCATGCTGCCAAAAGAGGCAAAGGAGGTGTACCGTTCTGGCTGTCCCTTTTTAACCATGATTATGATTGGGATCACCACTGATTTGGTAGTAGCGTGGGGATGAGTTGGCGTTTAGCCACCACTCAGCACTGTACTCCTGCGGAGTAGTAGTCATTTTGTCACAGTGACACTACACATGAGTTTACTCAAAATTATTTGTATACACATTGGTTACATTCAAAACCAATGTGGTGACAATGATTTGCTGGAATGTTCGTCCTTTGCACTGCATGTCATAATTGTGCACCGCATGATTAATTGGTTGGTGCCACTAGGAATTTAGTAGGATTATATGGATCACCCATAGGTATACCTGTTGTGGTACTTTAGTTTAGGGGAATACTATATAAATATTGATCAAATTCTAATTATTTGTTTTAAACTTTCCTGGATATGTCCGTACTAGGGGTGCACCAAATAGTAGATTTAAGTATTCGGCCGAATATTGAATAGTTGCACAAGTATTTGGCTGGGGCGATTAGTTGCCTTTTTAATAAATAAAGTTATGTATACAAGAAAAACACGTTGTCATTTAAAAACATACTTTAAAAATGTATATCAATACTTTATTGCATTTTCTTTTCTTTGTTGTCTAAGGAAGATGTTTGTTTAAATCCCAAAAGGAATACATTATCATAAAATAAACTGTTCAGTAACAGCACAGTTTGTATTTTTGTGCAACTAAGACTAGCCCAAAAGTGTAGCAGGCAATCGCTGTGAGGGGAGACTGGGATGTGTCTACTTGTACTTTCAAATGTTCCGTTTGGGCCTGCCCATCTTTAGCCTTCTGGCTCCGGCAAGGCACTGAAACACAAAAGGAGGGATTACATCAATTAGCCCCCTGCTGACTGTTGAAATACTATTGAATGCAAACCTGTGGGTTGCTAATGCCATGCTTTTTACCTGTGGTACTGAGTGGGGAGGAGGAATTTGAAAAAGTCTTTTCATTAATAGATAGTATTTTTCTTTGTTTTTCGAGTAGGGTATGTTTGTGGTGTTGTGAGGCATGGTAAAAGCCACCAGACAAAACTATGTAGAGAATGCTGAGTCCTCCACAGTTCTCGGCTGACCCTACAATGAAGGGGCAGTGCTGATTTTCAGATCTTTAATGGGCATGTGCATGGATATTTTACTTATCTTTTTCACTTGTACATCCATTTGTGTCAATGTTTCTAAATTGAAAACTTGTATCTCCTTGTCTTTTGTTACACAACTGTCCCTCTTTTTTTATTCTCAAATGTTGGGAGGAATATTTCTGCTGCCACAGACTGGGGCCTTTTGGTTAAAAAAGATAACTGCATTCTTTACTAACATCTGTCACTTGTACTCATTTCACAGGGACTCATTTTGGCAACATGAGAAGGTTGGGGGGGAGGAAGTGTAACCTATGTTTCGATGTTATAAGCACACCTGTGCCGCAGGCACACCACCAATTGAGCTATCTTGCTTGTTTTATAACCTTAGCCTGCAGGCTGAATTCAGTTCTTTGCTACAGACACACAACCTCCTGAGCTATTTTATTCAGGGTTTGAAATTTACAAGGATGTATGCAACAGCTATATTAATCCATTTAAATATATTATTTGGATTGGTAATTGGTGAGATTGGACCCTGTAACTTTCAGATTTCTCACACAGGTCATCAGCAAATCAATGAGCGCCTAAATAAAAAACTATTTCAAAGGAGACTTCATGAAATGTTCCAGTTCAATGGTTTTCAACTGCAAAATATAGGGGAGACCAGAGATACATTCAAAATATGGAGCGTTTCGCTTCACCTCCCCCGTCCCAGCAAACCACCAGATGGAAGTCTGTCTGTCCAGCACATGAAGGGCAGTGACTTGTGTTTGCACTTTCACACCTCTGCTCTGCCTGTACTCAATCAAAAAAATTGTAGCAGCATTTGTTTAATGATCCTTTTAAGGGATAAACATGACATGTCTGTGGGGCATGGCTAGCAGCCATAAGATAAGGAAGCAATCTCCGTAGCTACTGCTTGATACTTATATGATCCGTTCCAGAGTGCGATTACCTGGATGTTTTTGATCACTTTGTCTATCAGAACACTCACAGACCACTACCCCTGCAGGATTGGTTGATTAGACCCCAGCAGGAGGCAAGATGGCGATTGGTGCATGAAAGGTGCGCTGGCACAGTTTGTAGGTCTCAGATGGGCCACTGAGGGCCGGAATGCAGACAAGACCATGCAACAGGAGGCCTCTCCCTCCCGCCCCCTGCAGCATTGTCCGTTGCCTTGAGGTGCTGGCAGTGGCGGGATGCTGCAGGAGGTAGCACGCCAGGAAGATGGGGTAAGTGGTGAGAAGCAGAAAGCGGCTCTGTGCCTGCTGAGAGGGGACGGAAGGAAGACGTAGCAGGCGCTCGTCTTCCTGGGACTGACTAGAAGACGGGCACCACCGGAGGCACAGCACTTGGATCACTCCTTGAGCATAGGGCGAAATGATAAATGAGCAGAATAATACAATTAAGGTGAACCACATTGACAACCTAATAATATAAAGGTTCACAGTGGAGCACCAGCTCTCCACCTTGAAGTGGCATTAACTCAGACTATATGGCCTAATCAGGTAATTGGTCCCTGCACAGACCACACTGGTCCTACTCAGGAGAATATATTTTGGTCGCCAGTAAGGTGAAGAGTGCAAACAGTTCTGGACTCCCAGGGACACTGACGCAGGAGGACACTCTGCACTGACAGCAGAGCTGGAAGTTTGTGTCGGGGCAAACCTGACCTACACACGCTAGTTGCCTTGGATAGGATAGCTGGACTCCTGCTTTAGTCCCCCTGTTTGGCAAGTGGATCGGGTGGGGGCGGCCCGAGACGCTGCTCCTGCCCCCAGATATTGTGAGGTTGTGGAGATAACGGTGGGTCCCACAGTGGACGTGGGCTGGAAGATAGCTGCACTTACAAGCAACACACACGGCAACTCTGGCCTGGACATAACCTGTTATGCCCATATGATCGGTTCCCAAAGGGATGGCCTGCAGTGGCAGTATCGGCTGCAGGCCGCTCTGAGCTGAGACACATAAACCAATTAGTGGGGTCCCCATGAAAAATTGCACTCAGGAGGTGGTGCCTTGAAACTCGGTGGCGGCGGGAACGTTGGAGCTCTTAACACGTAAACACAGTGCAGGAAGCAGGATAAGAGGAGATGCACGGTGTACAACAGTTCATGTCCAGCCACACTGTCACATTACTCCTCACATTCACCAGCAAAGAAGGAAGACACAGTGCCTCCGACTGGAGGTCAGGTGCCCACATCAGACGCACGCTGGGTCGGTCTGGTAGGGGGAAGGTCCGGCAGACCACAATGGACACTTACACTCGTGGTCCAGATAACAAGCCGGAAGAGCAGGCTTTGCTGCCATTGCTGGGGCTGCAGAAGGAACAGCATGTAAGTGACCAGCAGATCCTGTTGGCCATAGCGGCTTTACAGACAGCCCTCGACTCCGAAATCGTTGCAGTCATGGTGGATGTGGGCTTGCTCCGTCGGGATGTTCGTGCATTGGCGGAAAGGACTGGGAGGATATAACCACAAACGAGCGACAACACAACAAATATGCAGAAAACACAAAAGGATATTAAAGACCTGCCAAAGAAGGTAAAAGTCCTGGACTACAGAGCAGAAGATGCAGAAGGCAGAGCCAGGTGAACCAACATACCAATATTGGACCTGCCGGTAGGAGAGGAGGGAAGAGACCCCACTATGTACATTGAAAACATGCTGTTGCAGAGGGTAGGCCCTCGAGAGCTCACTCAGGGCTTCAGAGTGGAACGCACACACAGATCCTTGACCAAAAAACCCCCTTCTGGTGCACCCCCTCACCCAGTAATAGCTAAAATAATGAACTACAAAGACAGGGAGAAGATCTCAAGAGGCAGCGGCACAATTCAAAGAGTGTTTGCAAAACTAGCCATATACCCTGAATACACGCAAAGGCACAGGTCCAGTTTGGCATCACGAAGGAGCGACTCAGAAAAGTGGGCCTGAAATAAATACACATCTACCAGGCTCGCCTCAAGATCCTACATAATGGCCGGTCTCTCTTCTTTGCCAGTCCCGAGGATGCACACGCATTGATGGACATGCTGAAAATAGCTCCGATGGAAGAGTGATTTGACTTTATGCCGCAGTAGGCACTACATACCACAATATGCAAGTTGCATCATCAAATTGTAACAAATAGACAACAGCCAAACTGCGCCTTCTGGTACAATACGAATGAACTGCCGGCAATGGGGGATGTCGGTCACATAATGACCCCCCCCTTGTGAACACTGTGCTCTGGAGACAAGGGCCCTCATTAGGACCTTGGCGGAGGACCATGGCGCTATTAGCACCATGGTCCATGGCGCTAAGCTGCCAACTCCGCCATGGTGGTTGGCGGACTTACCGCCCCATTCCGACCTTGGCGGGGCGGTAAGTCCCCAATCCCCATTTACCCTTCCCCATTCCCATTTTTGCCCCATAGGGCATAATGGGAGTGGGGAAGGCGTTAATTACGCCACCGTAAATTACGGTGGCGTAATTAACAAGGTCCCTTAGCGCCATGGATTTTAACGCCTGCTAAAAGCAGGTGTTAGATCCGCCATGGCGCTAAGGGAACTCGTACTCAGGCGGTAAGGGTCGGCAAGGTTTACGCCGGCGTAAACCCCTTACCGCCTGGGTCCTAATGAGGCCCAAGGAGCCTTCAGACTAGAGGAGCCTGGTAAAGGAGCCGGAAACCCACTTAGGTAGGTGCCCGCAGTTGTGCGGCTGCTACGACCCCTGTTTGTGTTACATTTCAGGGTACTAGTTAGAGGATATCTACCCACTGCATACGGGCCAACCGAACTTTAGTGTTTGGGAATACGTGCGAGAAGCGGACATGACTGAGCATGCTGCGCAAAGCTGGGTGATTGCGAGGGGAGAGGAGGGTTGTGGCAAAAGACGGGACATTTGTTTATGCTGCCTTTAAAATTGTCCGAAAGAACTTTAGGCAGAGTAGTTGACTTGGCACATAAGCTATTGGGAGGTTATTACCACGGGAGGTACCGTACACAATAGCCCAGGCCAGGCCACTGTGGGAATATGAAAAGGCCCCTGAAATCTTCATATAATGGCAGGGAACCTAAGAATAGGGCTGACCTACTTGAAGCGACATAGAATCGACATTGCACTGTTACAGGATACACATTTTACAACTGATAAGTAAAACACACTGTCCAGAAAATGTTGAGGGCACATGCTGAGCTCGATATACTCAGCATACGCATTGGGGGGGGGGGCTGATATGTATTGCCCCATCAGTGCCTTTTAGGGCACTTCAGGTTAAAACGGACGATGAGGGTAGGATGGCCTTAGTATATGGCTTCATAGAAAACACAGAAACGTGCATTATTAACACTTACGCCCCTAATTCCGATGCCACCTCCTTCTTCCGGTCACTGTATGCTAGACTCAGCCCTTATAGGAGCTACGCCTGGAAATGGGGCAGTGATTTTAATTGGACTCTAGACCCCACTCTGGATAGGTCAGATGATAAATTTAGCAGACCAGCCCCACCCGCAAAAGCACTGGGCGCACGCCTGAAATCCTTTGAGCTGTCTGATATTTGGCATGTGCTTCATGGGAACACTCGAGGATATTCACACTACTCGGCCCCACATGCAGTGCACAACATAACTGACTATGGGCCTCATTACACGGTAGGCGGTAACCATGGCGCTATTAGCGCCATGGTTGCCGCCGGTATTTTATCGTGTCCGCCTTACTCCAAGGTGAGCGGGGGCGGTAATTCCCCATTCACCAAGGCCCTTCCCCATTCCCATTTTTGCCCCCATAGGGCATAATGGGAATATGGAAGGCGCTAATTACGGTACCGCAAATTGCAGTACCGTAATTAGCACCGAGTTCCCTTTGCGGCACCCTACTTTAACGGCTGGTAAAACCAGCCATTAAGGTCGGGTCCCGCAAAGGGAACTCGTAGTAAGGTGGTAAGGGTTTACCGGTACCGGTGCCCTACCGGTAAACCCTTACCACCTAACGTGTAATGAGGCCCTATGTATTTACAGGGACAGAGCGAGTGGCTGAATTTGTGGAAGCTGAAAACAAAGCCCTGGTTCTGTCTGATCATGCCCCACTCCTCCTCACATGGCAAATTGTCCCACCCAGACCATGGATCCCGATGTGGAAATTGAGATGCAAAGCATTACAGGATGCCATATTTAGGGAACACATGAAAGAAGGTATCAAAAGCTATTTAGAAACAAATGCTGGCAGCGTACCGGCAGCTATCACTGTCTGGGAAGCGTTTAAGATTGTAATTAGGGGAGATGTGATCAGTAGAATGGGAGGCATACGAAAAGAGATCACGCGGGAACTGTCCAAATTAGAAGCTGTCGTAAAAGAGGCAGAACAAAAGGGGCAGAGGCAAAAGTTGTAACTTATTGTTATTGTTATTGTTATTTTGCATTTATATAGCGCCTTATATATCATTGGTATGGTCTGAAGGCGCTGGTAGGTTGAACGCCCTTGGGAACCGAGGTTCGGGTCAGTGGAGAGATTAGAGAGGGACAAAGGTGCGTGTGCGCACCAGGTATGTGTGCAGCTGGTGCGGAATTTCTGTGGTAGCTGCTTCCTAGCGATAGGTGTGGTGGTTGAGGAATCAGGAGTATGTGTTTGGTCTGGCAGGAGTTATCCAGTCCGAGTGAGGCAGCGTTAGGCCTGACGAGAACGCTTGGCTGGGGGTGAGAAACCAGCAATGTTTACTTTAGAGTGATGGGGAGTGAGCGGCGGATGTTGATATGAGAACAGTTATACCGAATGGTGTCATAGTATCTCTGTGTTCTACTTGAGTGGTGGTGTAAGGAGAGAGTAAGCGTGGGGTGTGAAATGAAGTATGCTCTTACAACGGTTCCTTGCGTTCCACATCAAAGTCTGCACATTACGCAATTCAGAGGGGTCCGGTCCGGTCCGTGCGATGTGTTTTGTTTCTCATCTGCTCTTATGCACTATTCATCGGGTCAGCGAATTCATCCGTATAGCGTACTCCTCCATCTAGCATAATCATGCGCTCTGGTCCATTCATTCATTTGTTTCGTGTGTTCACCCGCTCCCCAGGCTCATCTGTTACGCACTCATTCGCATCAGATGCTCATCCGCCACTTGTCTGTTCTGCATTCATCAGCTCCGTTCACTCTTCCGTACAATGTACTTATCTGTTTTGTGTACACTCGTTTTCTCGCTCTTATTTCTCGTTCGTTCGACGCATACCCGTTCTCTCGCCATACTCAGCCGCTTACTACACTCGGTCGCCCGACATACTCAGCTGCTTGCCATACTCAGCCGCTCGCTACATTCCGTCGCTCGCCAGATTCAGCCGATAGCTGTACTCAGCCGTTCCCTAAGCTCCTCCGCGGTCCATGTTCTTCCCCTCATTACACTCAACCGTTTTCTACATTCATGTGCTCTCCATATTCATTCAGCCGCATTCTACACTCATGTGTTCTCCACATTCATCTGTCCACCACATTTATTGGCTCTTCATATTCGTTCGCTCTGTACGCTCACCGCCCTCCACAGTCATCCGCCCTCCACAGTCATCAGCCCTCCGCAATCATCCGCCCC
Source organism: Ambystoma mexicanum (assembly GCF_040938575.1). Classification (NCBI taxonomy): domain Eukaryota; kingdom Metazoa; phylum Chordata; class Amphibia; order Caudata; family Ambystomatidae; genus Ambystoma; species Ambystoma mexicanum. The sequence goes on along the minus strand of NC_090933.1, from coordinate 948,585,056 downwards.
CTGCAATCATCCGCCCTCCGCAATCATCCGCCCTCCGCAATCATCCGCCCTCCGCAATCATCCGCCTTCCGCAATCATCCGCCTTCTGCAATCATCCGCCCTCCGCAATCATCCGCCCTCCGCAGTCATCCGTCCTCCGCAGTCATCCGCCCTCCGCAGTCATCCGCCCTCCGCAGTCATTAGGACATTATAGCGGTGAGGCAGGAGTGCATGGCCTGTTGGGAGAGACTTGGGTAGTTTAGAAACACAAAATACACCGAACGGCTACATGAAGAAGGCGATAAGCCAGGTAAATTGTTGGCCTGGCTGAGCAAGAGCGATACAAAAAAGGAAATGATCTGCTCAATTAATGATGACCAAGGCATTAACCAGAGAACACAAGCGGAAGTGAATGCAACCTTTGTAAGGTACTATAGTTCTCTATATAAAGAGGAAGCCCCTGTCCAACTCACTGACCTTGAGGAAGCCTTGTCATCAATTAAATGACCTTGCCTTGATAAGGACACAGCAGAATTGCTGGATGCCCCAATAACCATAGAATAGCTGTTAGTCATGATTAGAACTCTACCTATAGGCAAGACACCGGGAACAGATGGCCTGCCGAGTAAATTCTACAAAGAATTTGCAAATGACCTAGCTCCGGCCCACCTGGACATGCTAACGGAAGCGTATGAAATAGGCATGCTTCCCCTAAGCTTTAGAGAATCGGTCATAATACCCATACCCAAACCAAACAAATCACTGGTCGAATGCGGCTCTTATAGACCCTTGTGCATGTTAAACCAAGACAGCAAGATAATGATTGCACTGTTGGCAAATAGACTGAAAGGTGTGATTGCAGGCTTGATACACACGGACTAGACTTGTTGCGTACCAGGAAGGAACACGTCATGGAACTTGAGGCACCTGCACCACATAATTGATAGCACAAAGCTAAGCAGCGAACATTATGCTGTGGCATCCACGGATGCTATCAAGGCATTCGACACGGTCAGATGGCAGTGGCTGTATGCCACCCTCCAGCGGTTCAGTGTAGGAAATGGCTACCTTTGATGCGTGAAATTGACATATACCTCAACTAAAGCCAGGATTAAAACGGGCCAGCACATTTCAGAAGGGTGGGTACCCGACAGGGATGCCCGTTGTTGCCAATGCTTTTTGTTCTTGTTATGGAACCCATTGCAGCGTTCCTCAGGGAGAAATATGAAGATACAGGCATATGTATAGACGAGGTGAAAAATGTGGTCTCTATGTATGCAGATGACATGCTGCTCTACATACGACCACCGGGCGAGAAATTGCAATACATACTAGAAATCTTAGACTGCTTCACCAACTTATCTGGCATCCCGATCAGTCAGGAAAAGTTGTGCCTGTTCCCCTTGGCTGGCTTGTCGAGGGGAAAAAGGGAACTATTACCAACAATGCAACTAAAATGGTGTGTCGACACCTTTAAATACTTAGGGGTAGACATATACCATGACATCCCCACTGAGCGTGAACAGAACACGCAAAGAACCCTTGATGGAGTGATTAGGTCCATGGAATTTTGGGGTTGGCTACCTCATCACTGATGGGTAGTGCGGCACTCGTTCTTCCCCGATTATTATATTACTTTGTGAACATACCGTATAATATACCCAGAAGGTTTTCCCCACACGCTAGACACCATTTGTAGAGGATTCCTCTGGAAAGGTGGGAGATGCAGAATGGCCTTAAGCACGCTCGAGAGGGCTTATGAGGATGGCGGGATTAGGATCCCACAGTGAGAATTATATTTCCTAGCTAGCCAATTGCAGTTTGGAGTTGGCTGGCTGGCTGACAAACCAACACTAGATACTGCTCTATTACAGCCTGCGTTAGCGCACTTTTATTTGAAGGAGATTCCATGGATACAGGGGTCACATTTCGGCTGGCTGCCGAACCTACTGCCACTTGGCAAACAGCTGTGGAGCAGAGCTTGCAGGGTATTCAACACAGTTGATCCCTTTTCCCCGCAGAGCCCCTTGACGGCCATAATGTCAAAGAAGCATGATTGGTACTGGGTATCCGTAGGCATTGGGAAAGCAGCAGAGTGGTCACCATAGGGGACCTTTCAGAAGGTTCTATGTTAATTCTTCCCCAGTTTTATTTCTGCTGCTTTTTTTGCAGAAATCTTTTTGCTGAAAAAAGGCATCACATTTTTTTTATTTGGGGTGGTCCCCCCAAACCTGTCTCCCCTATTATTTATTCCCTATACCCTAACCCTTATATGCCCTTATCCCCCTCCATATTATTCAATGATTTTTTTCGACAAAACATTTTCGCCAAACAATGCTGCAAAAAGAAAAAGGGCAATGAATGAACGTCGTACCCTTTAAGACATTGCAGGAACAGACTGGCATACACAAGGGACAATATTTGTTGTAGTTAACCCTGGCATGCACACTTAAACACAGATGGCCAGAGCTTTGTGGGACAATAGAGGGGAAAATTGTACTTGAAACATCGTAGAGGGAGGACACGTGGTGTCTAGGCTTTATGAGTTGCTCCCGTCTGGCCATGGTGCTTTAGACTTGAACGTGCAAAATAAATGAGAAAACTGATTTAGGAGAGCCTTTCACAGATGCAGAATGTGCAAGAATAGTAAGGTACCCTTAACAGGTCTCACGAAACGGCAGACTAAAACTAACGCAGCTGTATTTGGCGCATAGAGCATACTTAACATCCATTAAGATCTCCCGATTCAGAGGGGTGGATAAGCAATACTGCCCCAGATGCAGGGAGGAAAATACAGGAATGTTACACATGTTCTGGTCTTGCGCAAAGATACAACAATACTGGGCGGAAATCGCAAGCGGGCTGTTCAAAGGGGGATTGGCATTGGACGTACATTGCAGGGGATATTGCAGGGGACAAACAAGGCGAAAGGCATGTCAACAAGGTGAAAGATCTTGCCTATGTGTTGGCGAAATGCAGAATAGCTATGGGCTGGAAATTGGCAGAGGGTTCCAGAGCAGATGAATGGTGGGACGATTTGCAGAGATGGGCAATAGCAGAGACGACAGTCTGGCCCAGGACGGTTTATCGTGGACTGGGCGAATTAAGTGAGGATGTCAAGTCCTAAAAATCCAAAAGAAATAATTATTTTAATTTGGTTCATAGCAGTAGAAGAATGCTCATATAACTAAAAAATATGTGCAAAAGGTAGTTTTGTGCAGATAAAATGTAGGAAAATTCGTAATGAACTGTGAGAATGTAGTTGAAGTACAGTAACAAATATGAATATATAATATATTACAAACAGTAAGGACTTCGTAAATGTACGCCTTAACGTATGGGTTCATATCATTGAAGTCATTGAATATACAGTGTTTTTTGCCCAAAAGATGGCGCCCATAATGAAAACTAAGATAGGACTAACACGGTGGTCCGGGAATCCATAACCACAACAATATAGGCCACCATTTTGGATCCGCGCACGAACGCGGACATATTTGCACGGTGCGGTTGAAACGACTACAGAGGTAAGATACGAGAAAAAGAATAGATCTCATCCATAGTCTATAGCAGAGGCGTTGCTAGGGGGTGGCTAACGGTGCTATAGCCCCGGGTCTTTTGGTTGTAGCCCCGGATAGAAGCTCAGGGGTTACAACCAAAAGTCTAGCTAGCCCCGAGCCCCGACATTCCTGACATTAGCGTAGCCCCAGATCTTTTCCAGACCTAGCAACACCCCTGGTCTATAGGAAATCTCAGCCACTATACTGCAGGCTAAAAAACACCATGATGAACACAATGTTATAGTTGTTTCGTGTCAATTATAAGAACGTGCAACCCTCGCCTAAGCCCTGTGCCCTACCAATTGATTCATTAACGAAGTGATACTTACGGGCACTCAAACTGCATTCGCTAACGCAAACGCTTGAACTATTATACAACTGTCATAGCATAATCTTTAGCATAATCTTTAGCGGGTACCAAATTTGTGCGTTTATAATAAAAGAAAGATAAAAGACCCATGACATCCGATTAGTGACAATACTCATTACTTCAGACAAATAATGTCACAATAATATAGAGTAACTATATTTGAATTGAAATATTTACAAAATAGCAGTTCACTTTGTATATAAATTAATTATTAAAAGTTTATCTGACAGGTTGGATTGATCCCATGACTTATTAGAATTTGTTGAAAGGCTGGGTTTCAAAATTAGAACTCAATACCATTAGGTAAGAACTCTTTGTTTCATGTTTCAGGGTACCCAACAAATGGTTTATAACCATGTATAGTATGACATAATAAGAAACTTGAATTCACTGGATTTTCTTTTTGTTTTTTCTCTCCATGTTTCACTCATTTCTTTTATTTTACCCTCTCAAATGTGTTATGATTTTTTTCTATCCGAACCAATCCTCCCCTATCCCCCTCCCTGCTTTCTGTCTACATTTGCAATTTACTTACTAGAATGGTGGTATAATTCCTGGTGCATGTCAATGTATGGAATTGATGTTGTACAGAGGTTGAAGTGGGTGGGAGCGGTGCTCCTATACTTTTTATTTTTAAGTTTCACCGTTCCTATACTTTTATTTTAAAAATAAAACGTTCTGGAATGGTTTCGTTTTAAAATAAAAGTATAGGAAGAAGTTGAAGCTTGCACTTCAGTGCACTGCACAGAACATTCCCATAAAGAACAGGTGTGTTTGTTTGGGGGGTTGGATTGTGTGTCGGAGGGGGTGTGGCAATGGGGTTTGTGGGGAGCGGGGGAAGGCAAGCAGGGAACATAGTTCCACTACTTCTTTTTGACACTTTGACCACTGATGTTGTACTATTATTTAGCCCTGATTTGAAAAAGACGGTTGAGTCCGTCGAAACACGTGTCATCCCAATAGGCCACTCGTCCACATAAATATACCACTTTATAACTACAATCCTATTGAGTTGAGTTATTTCTTGGATTTTTTGGTGCATGAATGTAAAGAGTGGAACCACACCTTTATCATTTCCTTTTTAAACAGAGTGGAGGAACCAACATTACTCCGTTGTCACTCTATTCATGCGACAACCTTACTGCTCTAATAAGGGCGCTGAGGTCTACCTTCATAAGTGTCCACTGAAAAGGTTCCTCATCTCAATACAAAGTCCTGGAACACGCTAACACAGACACTTTTTGTGACCCCAAGTGTTGTGCTGGAGGAGCACGAATCACCTTGAGCATAAAAGGACAAAGAGACATTGTTTGGTAGGGGGATCAGCACAAATGTGTATAAACGAGCAGAGGATGAAGACAGGATGGGAAGGAACGTTTGGATGTTTTATGGGGGACTGGGAGTGGAAACAAGATGCGTTTATTGGATGTGAAATATTTGAGTGACGATTGATATCATAATTCTTCATGCATATGATGTTATGTAAATGGTTTCAAATAATAAAAAGAATGTAATTTATTTTTAAACATGACATGTCTGAATCTTTCCAGGCATGCAGCAAAAGCAGTATTTAATGTATTTTATAGGGGAAACTATTGGGCTTCGAGTGATATTTAATAAAGTATTTGGCCGAAGCCGACAATCTCATTTTCATCCAGAATTCGGCCGGATACTTACAGAACTGAAAAGGGTCATGTGTACTTGTTTCTGCATACCGCAGTTCAGTATTGAGTACCTGTTCTGTTCTTGTCAGTTGATATTTGGATATATTTATAGCCATTGATATCTGTTCTGAGTCAATTTCACCCCTGATTCTACTAGGAACTTTAATGTCCTCTGCCCTACCCCTACCCTGAAAACGTGTTTTTTTATATTTTATTACTTGTTTTAATCGGATTAACGATTTTTACAAGACAAAGAACATTTATTCAGATTATGTGAAGAAGTAAACATAGACATAAAAGTAGCAGTGAACTTCTATTTTTTTTTCCCATTTTGATTTCCAGGTTGGAGGTTTGCAGTCTAGACCTTAGGTTGCGCCACACTTGTCAAGACTTTTTTCATTATTTGAGCCGTCGCTATTACCCAGACAGTCTTTTCTCCACTAATAAGCCTTTCCCACCCCAAGTTTTCTTAGAAATGTGAGCTGAGGCAAAAGGAGGATCTAGGTAACTTGATTTTATGGTTTGAGTTCCAGGACAAACCAGAAGCAGATGTCTTATCGTTTCGATCTGGTCTTCCCCCTCGCAGAAGCAGCACTTATTCGAGCTTGAAAGACCTCAAACCACTAAGATTTCATTAGTTTCCAAGAGATTGAGACGTGCTCTAAGAAAAATATTCCTTAGTGATTTATTTGGACATTTTTTCAAGAAGTCCTGTAAGCAATTTAATTTCCTTATCTGGACCGGTAGATGGCATGTCGATTTAAATTTTTCCGCTGTTTCTAGGGTACTGATCCAATCCAGTTAATCCATTTTCCTCAACTTCTTTTTACAATCTTGCTCCCACAGCTTGAGCATTTTACACCACCCTCCTGTGGTTTCCAATTTAATCACATTGAAGATGCATGGGCGGTTTTCCAACAGGTTTTTCCTGTACAGCATCATGCTGTTTCGCTCGATTATTACTTGGAGTGATAGAAGGCTTAGTTCTCGTTGAAGATGATTTCGGCAAGTTGAGAACAAATCTCCAAAAGTAGCCTTCAAGTTAAAGCCATAACTTTTTGAGCCATTGCTGTCGCTCCATATGTGGACCACGGGACCACCTTTGCTCTATAAAAGCTGATAGCTGGAACCAATGAAAATCAACCACATTTTTTATCCACCGCTCGATCTTCAGAGGTGAGCTTCCTTGTCTTTTCTTTGAGAACTCCATAGATGTTTCCAATTTTGAACTGTCCAAGGTCACTCCGAAGTATTTGAATTTGTTTACTTTTTCTATTTGAGAGCCTTCCAAAAACCATTTGAATTTTTCCTTTTTCTTTTGGGTCGTTTCCAATGACATCATTTTGGTCTTCCCTGTGTTGATCTCTAGATTGTTAGAGCGAATATATTTAGCCAAGTTGTCGAGTTGGCGCTGGAAGGCAATAGGTGTATGGTCTATTAGTATCATGTCATCTGCGTACCAAAGACGGGTTGTTTTGGTCTGGCCCATCGTAGGCGGAAAGGATCTAACATTTTCCTCTGTATATTTAAAGTCACCCAAGTATACTAAAAAAAGTGCAGGAGCAAGGGGCCAACCATGTTTAACACCTCTCGTTGATGGTATTTCCTCGGATAGCAGACCTTGTTGGCTTGAACGCACCCTCATTTTGGTGTTAGTGTGTAGTGCTCAGATTGGATGTAGAATTTCAGGGCATTGCCAAGATGTTAGTTTGCCCCAGAGTTTTTCTCGATTGACCTGGTCAAAAGCTTGAGCCAGGTCAAAAAACGTGACGTAAACCCTGGGACCCCTCTCCAGGATCTTGCTCTTAAGGGTGCTCATAAACATGATATTTGTGCTGGTACAAAAGGTGAAAAGGTTCAGCACAAGGCGCAGTACTAGCCCATAGTTGGAAACGCTTCAGCAAGAGAGAGCCAACGACTTTGCCGATCACATCAAGTAATGTGATTGGACCGTAGTTTCTCGGGTTCTCCTTGCTTCCTTTGTTTGTAAATGGGGACCACAATGGATGAGGTCCAGGATATTGGTATGGATTTGGACTTGGTGCATCTTTTGAAGACGGCACTGATGAAAGAAGCCCATTCCACCGGGTGGTTTTTGAGATCGATATTTGTCATGCCATCCGGTCCTGGTGCTCTCGCAACCCATGATGCCTTTGTGTCACATTGCACTGAGGCGCTGCTTGTTGCCGTGAGATGAAATAACTTCACCCATGTTGCTTCGCCTATACTGTTCAAGCCATCTTCCACCGGGGTATCCACAGATCTAATTAAAGGCCAAAATTCACGCAGGTTACGACCGCTCACCTTCCTCAACATCTCCTCCGAGTCCTGTTGGTAAAGTAAGAGATGACTTTTGACCCAAGACTCCTGTATCTTTGTAGCTGCGAGCAACCGGTCTCTGTTTATTACAGTGTTTTCCCTCTGGGGCAGTCGTTTGATCTTTCAGAGTTCTCCTCTTTTTTCCTACAAGAGTTTTGTTATAGATGTGATTTTTAGGATTGAGTGGGAGTCTCAGTTTTTTCGCATTGATCTTATATGTTATAAGCAGGGGTTGATAGTCAGAACCGGTTGGCTTTCCGATGGGCTGGCTATCGCTTTTTGCATCATTGTAGTTTTTGGTAAGTTCTAGGATGTTTCTTGCACTCAGTTTAAGTCAGGTTCTTTGCGTGTTACATTCCATTTGGGTGTTCATTTGGAATTTTTGCACTGAACTCGACGTCCATGAAAAGGACAGTAGATTATGGCCACTAGTTTCAGTCTTCATGACCTCAAATGAGGCTATTAGGGGGAGTAAAGCCCTTGATGTGAAAATTGTATCAATTGTTGTGTGGGATTGATCTCTTTCCCATGTTGGTATACGTTCGACTTGGGTGAATAAAGTGCAGACATTAAAGAGTTCTCTCAAGGTTATAAGGTTAGTCCAAAGGGCGTCTCGCTCTTCAGCTCGAGCTGTTTGCTCATACGGCACCCCCTTTCCTCCTGACTTCTGCAACTTGCATTTAGAACCCGACAGATGATTATATGGGATACTTGATGTCCAGAGTATACCTCGTGGATTGATTTTTCCAACATTGACAGGAAACTCTTGTTATCCATGGCTTGTGGGTTCCAATAAGTATTCATGATGATCATTGGGGTGGAGAAAGACTTGCCCGTCCGGACCGTTTGTTGTTCCCAACTCACTAGTACAGCCAACAGGAACGAGTTGGCTATGGGCGTTGCTTGTAAGCATAGGCCGCTACCCGAGCGTATCGCTGATATTAATCCTGAAGACGGGCGTCCTTGAACTCCTTTTTGTGCTGGTGCAAAAGCTAGGTCGTAGCCATCAAGAGTAGGAAAACGTGTTTTAAATCCCCTCCTGGTTCCGTTGTTTTACCTGGGATTTTCCTGTCACCTACCATTGAGACGCACTTATGCAATGACGTTATGGGCAAAGCAAATATGATGAGCGTTTTGACATTGGTGCTGTCAGCATGGAAATGTTTTTTTACAGTGGCATGACATTTCTTTATTGGCGTTATGGGCAAGGCTAACATGCTGAGTGTTTTATATGCAATACTGGACTAAATTGGTGCAGGTTCTCTTACGGCGTCATTTTATGCTGGCATTAGGCGCAAAGCAAACAGGAGTATGCATGGTCTTACATGGGGATAATGGCATATACTAGAAGAGCTAGCATGAACATGTGTTCTTATGGTATCTTTACTATATTATGGACAAGGGAAACTTGAGTATGTTCTTAAGTATGAAAACGGGCATATAGTGGTGCATGGCCATGTATGGGTTCAGCCATCATGAAATGATTTTTACACTGGCATAGCACTGGCATATCTTGTTGGCCGGGGCATCTTGAAAATGCATTGGCAAATGCTCCTGTGCACGGTTGGTGACTTGGCAGCTATTGCTTTTTTCATTTTTCTTTTCAGACTGTGAACTGTGTGGCTTTTTATCCAATGTTCACAGGTGTGCTGTAAAATCCACCATTTCAGCCCATTTTTGAAAACTGTTCTCAGGTAGTAGAACCACGACCATCCTGGACTCCCTTTTGATTTGTTTTGCTTCCTCGTTTTCCCCCATTGCTTTTGCTTATTCATGAGAAATGTTCACGCACCTCCATTCACAAAAATGTTCCTGTGTCGCTTGCATTAAAATATGTCCTCAAACACCTGCTATCTCTTGAGGAGTTCTGTGCTCAAAGCAGTCTCATTGTCCCTCCCCCTGACAGCAATCCCTCCCCATCTGTACATAATGCTAATATACGTGACAAGAGGGCCTATAAAGACAGACCGAGTGAGTACTTACCATGTGTAAAGTAGGGAGACATGTCCATCTGTATTTATTTCTTAATGCTTTAACAAAGGTGTAACTGACTAATAACAAAAGATAACCTGATGCACATGGCGCTACTAGGTCTTCCTGTATGGTTCCCAGTATACAAATACTCTCCTCTAAAGCACCCAAACAGAGCACTGCTCTAAACCTTTGTAAAATCAGATTGGAACACAACACCATTTTAGCTATAAACACAAACTACAAAAAATGTGCAATCCAGAGAGACTTAAATCCAACTCTTGGCTGGCTATGGAGCCAACATTTGCGAATGGAAGAAACCAATACCAACAATGATTGCTATGATGACGTGAACATGCAAAGGAGGCAGTGACACAAAAGCAGGAGGGCGGCCATTTTCCCTCTAACAAGGAAAGCTTGGAAGAAATTACGACAGCGTTGCCCTCCAGAAATCACGGCTGTTAAAGATACTTTTGCAGCAGTGTTAGATTTGAGGTTGCCGAAGCACAAACGTAATTTGACTACTGGTGCTTGTGACTCATAGTTGCCATAGGATCGATCTCTGTTAGAGATTGTTTGCGCAACCTGGAGACGGTTCCTTTGTATTGAAGGTGAGAAGTATGCAGTCACTTGAGACCTTCGTTTGGAAGCCGCCGGGGATTTTAAAAGCAAATCTGTAAAAGGACTGAAAGATACATTGCTTTGACACATACGTTACCTTTGTCCTTCACAGGTGATAATGTTACTCCTTTGAATGCCTTTTCAGGAAAGTCACACTCCTCCATGATCTCATTAAATAGGAGAGAAAGCGGGTATGCAGGTTACCTGTTACTGCAGCCACCCGTGAGTAAATTTAGCAAGATTCTCTTTTAGAAATGTGTATTGCACAAGAATATAAGGGCACATATAAATGTTTACTAAGATCGAATGACCAAAATGCAAACAATGATGTTATGTTGCTGTCTCATGAAAACGATTTCAGCTTGGCTATGAAGCATGCAAATCCGGAAATGTCTCTATTAAACAAACAACTAGACTGGCGATTTAAGCTGTGTCAATTGTGATGTATCCTCCTCCTCTGCCACCAACTTAATTTACAGCCAATGCCACTAGCACCAGGGCACACGAGGCTCCTCCTGTCTGGACACAGACCACATAGAAACAAACCTGCACACATTACCCTGGTACTTCAGAACTGCACGCATCAACACAGCACCCAATGTGATATGATATGATAAGTCATTTATAACACGCCTGTACACAAGTGTTTCTAGGCGCGACAAGACAAGGAAGGGAAGACAGAGGGAGAACAAGACAAACGATCTTACTAGGCCTTGTGTCATTCAGATCGTGCAAATGCGATACCAAGAAGTGCAAGGGGAAATGAAGGGGGGAAGTGCAAGGGAACGGGAAGAGTAAGTGCAGCCAGGGCAGGGTGGCTCTGGGTAGTGCAAGGAGAACAAGGGACTGTAGGGTTACAGTTAAAGCCCCTAAGTACGTGGTAGGACTGGAGGCAGTGAAAGGGCATACATGCCAATATTCTGACATGCCTGGGAGGGAGATTTCTACAGAGAAATAGGGAGACAACAATTTCCGCATAGGAATGCCAACATTCTGACATGCCTGGGAGGGAGATTTCTACAGAGAAATAGGGAGACAACAATTTCCCCATAGGAATGCATTGGGGAAATAATTATTTTAGGCGGGAGAACGTGAAAAATAGCAGTATTTTTAACTAAAAAATCAGGAGTCTCCTGCCCAAATCGGGAGTGTTGGCATGTATGAGGGGGTGACTGATCAAGAAGGAGCCTGGTACCCAGTGAGACTCTGATGGTAGCCAAGCAACCAGTTACAGCAGACAGGTAGGTCTGCAGGGAGGGAGAGAGAGAAAGCAGAGGAGAAGAGGAAGGTTTTGAGCTGCTTCCGGAACTTCAGGTGGTCTGGCTCAAGTTTGAGAGAGGCAGGGAGGCCATTGTGAGGGGGGCAGGGAGGGGCAGTTGGTGAGCAGGTGCAAGTGGATCTAGGTCACCTGGCCTAAGCCCCGCCCACCTCCTTAGCTGTGCCTCTTCCTTTCTGCTCTTAACTCTTAGATCAAGGGCATCTCTTGCATGGGCGTCCGAAGAGAAGGGCAGGCAAAGAAAAGGGCAATTCCTGTTTGGGCCTGTTCGGACCAGGAGGGAAATGTGCTTTCTCCCTCTGTTCCCACAGGCCATCCCAAAAATCATCAGGCAATGTCAATTTCAACTTCTCCGGTGCTGCGGTGAGGACAGGTGCTCCGTGGCACAGTAGGTTGTGCTCTCTGACCTATTGTTGTCACCCCCCTTGCTTACTGTTCCCTGTCCATTCCACTGTTTGTTTCATTACTGTACCTTTGCCTTTGCCCACACTCCTTACTTCTAGGTTCTTCAGTTGTTTACTGTGCTTGGTGGGTTTGGCGTCTGCTTTATACTTTGACACTGTTGTTGTTTTCTTCCCTATTATATTGACATTAGGTTTGGGTCTACTTGGTTGAAAATATTTGACCTTTTCACATTTGACTGAATTTCGTTTGATCTTTTTTGATTGAAAATGAAGGGGAGACCCCCTGCAACCTCCTCTATTCCCTTACCCCACCCCATATATATATTTAATAAAATTTGACTGCATTTCGACCAAAAAAAGATCAAAGAAATTGGGTCAAAAATAAAAGGTCAAATGTTTTCCGACCAAGTATGCTAATACCTGGACATTGTGGTGTTCTCTATGGTTTGTTGCATTACTTGCATTGCCTGCATTGCTTACTTCTAGGTTCCTTGTTGTGGTTTAGTTCCCTGGCGATTGTTTCTGACCCTGGTTGTGCTCTTAGTTTTGCCATTACTTTGCATTGCGTGCACTCTTCCTTGCTATGTTTTGTGCTTTGTTGATGGTCCTTGCGTACATCTGATTTCATAGGCCTGTTGTGGCTTGTTCTGTGCCGTTTCTCCTCCCCGTTGTTGCTCCCGTTGTGCCACCCTACTGTTTTCCCCCTGCATTACTCCCCCAACTGCTTGGGCTGCCCCCTTCACGCCTCCCTCGCCCTGTTTCCCCCTGTAACCTCTATGGTGCTCTCTATCTCACCTATCTTCTCTAACTGCTATTCTATCGACTATCCTATCCCTCTCACAAAGTCTGGCAGGAAGAAACTCAAAAGAGACATCCTGGTCTCCAACCCAGGTCACCCTATCACTGATACCTACATCAGTGCTTCTTCCAGAGAGACCCTCACCGACATCCTCTTTGTCATTCCCTCTCCAGGCCTATTGACCCCCATATGGTCTCTTTTCCAGGACCGACTGCAGGAATTTTCATCTGGGTGGGCCAGGGTTGTAATCAGGGGGGCCAACATTCCATTGGGTGTGAGTCTAGGAGTACCCCAAAAAAAGTGCTGGCATTGATCCAGATTTCCCAGATCCGTGATCCAGTAAAAATGTATTCCCAGATCTGCAAAAATACATTTGCACCCCTCTATAAAAAAAAACCAGTACATAGCAAAAGAGAAGAAAGGAAAATAGTGTTGCAACATCAATCTACCTATCTTCCCTTCCCATCTGCTCTCCCCTTTCTGTTATATCTGATCCTCCTTCACCTTTCACCGTCCAGTCACCTTCCTTCAGCTGCCCTAACCACCATTCCCATTTACCTCCCCTGCCACCTATTCACCCCAGAACCCAGCATGCCTTTCCTGGACTGGGTTTGGAGAATTGAGGGTGATGTCTCCTCCTCTCAGAGGGCTGAGCAGCGAGGACCCCAGTCTTTGTACCATCTCAGATGTTGTCGGGCCAAAAATACCTTCCTGAGCCCTGTGGCTACTTCCAGCATGCCGCGGAGGAGATGCTTGTGCTCCCTCCATCTTGTTGTGAAAGATAGACCCCCCACCCAGAATACAGAATCAAGGAATAGGAGATTTTGTTTCCTACAAAATTAAATTTTTTTCAAACTTCTTTTAATTTCAAGAACAGAACATACCATGTCCAATCAATACAGCTAGTTTTGTTGATCCTAACAATATATATATATATATATATATATATATATATATATATATATATATATATTTATTGATTTAATTGCATAGCAATTATTACAATGAACATGGTTAAAAGTCTATGTTCGAGACTTCGAGTCTGGATAGCCTGGTGTAGTCACATTTGAAGGCCCATGTTAGACCATTAAATTTTGTCTGTCTCTCCCAGTGAATCTCCACTGTTTAAGTCAAATGTCTTAGAAACTGAGTGACACCAATCACACATCTGGGGTCTTCCCCGCTTGTCAGCACTGCCCATAGTTTATTTTCATCTAAAGTTGAGTAATTTGTTAAAGCTCTTGCTAGGTGTTTTAACCTAGCCTCTTTTAGTGAGCTTCATTCCAACAACAAATGACTGGTTTCCACCCTGTCTTTCTGGGAGCAAATTCGACAGATGGCCAAATCTGGTTGCTTTCTCAAGGCCTGGATTTCCCTTGTTCTTACCTGGTTTAGACGGAATCTCAAGTGTTGTCTGCTCACTTGTTTGTCAGGACATTTCTTTAGATAGCCTCTCACCTCTTGGATTTTCATTGCGGGATTTGGAATAGTAGAGGTCAGGCGGTACCTACTAGCAGATTCCAACATGGAGATCCAATCAGTTTCATACAGCGTCTTTGCAACTTTGTTCAGATTATTTACTAGGAGTTCTTCAGAGCAGTCCAAATCTTGCAGAAGACGATAGTTTTCTTCCTTCCATTTTCTTAACATTTTGTTGGAGTCTGAGTCTAGGTCCTTCTTTATCATGTCCAATGCTTTGGGTTTCGTAGAATACAGTAATTTTCTGAAGAGCATTAGCAAAGATCTCGCTTTTGTGGTTGCAAGTGATGGTAGGCAAAGTTCACGCCTGATTAATACCATCGGTGTTGTCTTCGCCAGACCTGGTATTGCTCTCCAGAAATAGCTCTCCATCGTCAACCAAATTCCATCTGGAAGACACGGCATTGCATCTACACCGTAAATTAGAGATGGTACCACCTTAGTCTTGAAAACATTCAACACAGGGATGAGGGAAAAGTGTCCATATTTGCAGTCCACTGATTTCGCTTGTGATGTCAAGGACCTCAGCTTTACCCAGAGTGTTTCTTGCATAGCTGTTGCTTTTTGATGGTTACACAGCGTAACTCCAAGGTATTTAAAGTCGAGGACCTCTTCTAATGCTTGGCCGTCTAGCTTCCAGATTAATTTTTGTCTGTTTTTCTTAACCTTGCCCATCAGCATGATTTTGGTCTTTGCTTTATTTAGTTGTAGATTATTGATTTCAAGGTAAGAAACCAGGTTCTCCAGTTGGCGTTGTAGCCCTTTTGGGGTGAGGTCGAGGAGAATAATATCGTCCGCGTATAAGAGCCTCAAGATTTTCTCCCCGCCCAATGTTGGCGGAAAACTTCTGACTTCTCCCTCAGTATTCTCGTAGTCCGCTATGTAGGCGTTGTAGAGGGAGGAGGCCAACGGGCACCCCTGCTTCACGCCTCTGTGTGTTCTTATTTCTTCAGATAGGGCGCCATCACAACTTAGCCGAACCCTCATCGATGTCCCTTCATGTAGTGCCTGGATTGGTTCCAAGACTGATGCTGGACAGTGTTTAGCCTGTAGTTTGCTCCAGAGACGTTCCCTATTGACCTGGTCAAAGGCTTGGACCAGGTCGATGAAGGCCATGTACACGGTTGTTCCTCTTTCGAATGCCCTTGACTTGATTGTGTTAATTGTCAGGATGTTCACCGAAGTTCCTGCGTTCTTAGTGAAACCTGATTGGAATTGGTCTACGAAATTCACTTTGCCCAGCCAGTTTTGAAAACTCTCCAGGGCCAAGGAGGCAAAGACCTTTCCGATTACGTCGAGCAGTGCGATTGGCCGGTATTGATGAAGGTCGTCCAGTGCCCCCATTTAAAGATCGGGACTAAGATGGCTTTTGTCCATGAATGCGGGACTGCACGATTGATGTTACAATTTTCGAAGATCTTCTTGATCATCTTGGCCCACAATTCTGGATGTTTTTTTAACTCTAAGTTGCTCAGCCCATCGGGTCCAGGTGCCCTTGAGTTATTAAGCTTTTTGACCATATTCAAGATAGTTTCCTCATCACTGCAGATGTCCCAGGTTCTTATTTCTTTGGACGTTTGTGATTGAAGAATAGGCGTTAGAAAGTCTGTCCCTGACATAGGCCGAGAATATAGGTTAGAGAAATGCATCGACCATTGTTTTTCACCTATGCTGTTTTGGAGTTTATCGTTTGAACTCTTTGTAGTTCCTTTAATCAGGTTCCAAAAGTCCTTAGATTTTTTCCTGTGTAGCGCACATAGCATTTTTTCTGTGTCCAGTCGGTACATATTGTGTCGATGTTGAAGCAGCCAATTTCTGTATTCTTTTTTGGCGATTTTCCACCTGTTTAAGTTTTTTTCTGATGGTGCTCTTTTTGATACTCTTCTTAACTGAAGAATTATTCGACGCCTTTTGAACACTTCCCGGTTATATTGCTGAAGGGGATTTGATGGAAGGCGTCTCGAGTTTCCGTTAGACTTGAACTGTTAGATCCCCACAGTATCTTGTCAGGAGAGGGGCATAGTCTAACCGTCCTATGGTATTATTTCTAGGATTTTCCATCAGGGGGCTCCTGTACATTTTTGATATTTCTAGTATAGCGCCCTCCGAGAGTTTCAGCCGTGACCCACCACATTCTACTTCAATTTCCAAAGGTACATATAGTTGTGGACCCTGCGGAGCGGACCATATGGCCGTTAAGATGTTGTGGTCGCTGTGCTTTGTTAGAGTCACTGATGATGTCTCCATGAGTGTCGGTAATTCATTCGATACATAGATGTGATCTATGGTCTTCTCTTGGAAGTCTCTTTGCCATGCAGGAATTTTAAAGTTGTTTTTCTCCCTTAACCAATGCAAGTTGTGCATGTCTGTCTGCCATGAAGGATTCTAGTAGGTTACCTCTTAGTGTGCAGGGAACGTCCCGTTGTCCGATGTTACTAACTGTTCCCACACCTGCGCAGGATGCGTTGAAGTCACTGTTTATAATGGCGTGTTGCCATTGGTGGATTGTTTCTGAGTTATCCCATATTTCGGCAATATCGTGGAGAAAGTCATCATTTGAGATCGATGCCGGATTCCAATATGCGTTGATTACAAGGAGTTTCTCATTCACTTTCTTTCCCGAGTTCCCTTGTTGGCCAGACCAGTTTAAGATAGCTGCTTGTATGAGGTGCGATGAATGGATTACCTTTTGGACCTCTAGGCCGCATCCTGATAGTATCGCCATTAGCAGAACCGCAGATGGCCGGCCCCTGTGGCCTTGTTGTGCTTCAGAAAAGACCAGTTCATATCCGTCTAACTCTGGCTTCTCCATATTTCCTGCAGTGATAAAAGATCGGATGTCCCCAAGTTGACATCGCTTTTGGCTAGTAGGTGGTGGAAACCTCTGGTGTTCCAACATCCCATTGTAAGGGATGATCGAGATCTTATGTACCTTGGTGGGATGACTGCTACGTCAAACTGATCTAGTTTGACCGATCTCGCAAGTGGTGGCTAGTTCCTACGATCCGGTGAGCCTCCTCTCTTTGTCCACATCCAGTTTTTTGGTGACTTTGATGATTTTGTTCCACTGGTCCTGTCAGGGGTCCGGGGCTCCTTGGCGTGTCTGGATGCTTGTGTCCTTCTTGTTTGTGTGTCTGGTCGTGGCCCTTTTGGTCTCCGGTTTTCGTCTTTCTTTGTGTCTCGAAATGTTTCAGCGATCTCTGGCTCCGCTCGTTGTCTATTCTCCTTGTGATGATGACGATGCGTAGGTGATTTTTCGTGTGACGATTTAGGAGTATCTGGGTCACTGTCGCTCACTTCTTGGATCTCTTGCAAAGTGTCTTTTCTTTTTTTTCTGATTGCCCCTTCATCTGCACCGTTCTGTTCTTTTGTAAAGGTATATTGGTCTTTTGCTTTTTTGATTCTGTTACTTGTTTCATATCTAGGTTTTCCATGAGTTTGTTGAAGTTCTGTCAGGGCATTCCCCAAAATCCATAAGCTCTCTTCCTCTTTTGTTAGTAAATGTCTGATTACTTTGGATAAAATGTGCAGGAGGGAGCAGTCTTTCCTCCCTGACCCGCAGAGTTCCACCATCCACAGGTCAGCATTTTGGATTTGTCTTAGCCCAGGGATTTTGCTGAAGATGTTGAGTATTGATGTCCTGTTCAAAGTTAGGTGGTCATCTCTTTCCAACCTTCTTTTTAGTTTAAAGATACATGCGCTGTCAATTCGTTTGTTTAAAAGATCCGCTTTTCCTACATCTCTGTGCGTGTGTGGAGCGCGGTCAAAGTTCCTTTCATCACCCCACGTACTTGATATTTTTCCCCGTCCACAGGTTGAGTTTGAGGTTGGTTCCTTAGTCCGACTCGCCTTTTTGGCAGGCAATGGCCAGTGACTGTTAGAATTTTCTTTGTCATTTCTGTCACATCGTTTGTTCGGGTTAGTTTCCTTGTTGTTCGTGACTGGCCTCGAAATGTCACTGCTACTAGGCCACCTTCTCCCTCTCTCCCTCAACTGCTTACAGGAAGCTGATGCAGTTGTCGTTACTGACGGAGATGTGGTGCTTCTTGAGGTGTTGGTATAGTCGTGTAGTCGTATCTTTTTCACTGGCTCTAGTTGATTGGTTGTTAGATCAAGATTTTCTAATTTCCTTTTTAAAGTCGGGACTATGTTAGTCTCCGGTTCTGACTCTTCAATAGTATAAGTACTCCAGTCCGAATTTTCACTCGACGATTGTTGTCTCGCGATTGCTTGAGCTGTAGATTTTGTGGTTCCCCCTTCCTTTATTTTCAGTTAGACATGTTTGACGTTACCTTTCACCTTTTGGGTATGTACTTTTTCTTTTTTTTGTTCTTTGTTGTTTTCCATTTTTCTGAGCACCTGACCTGTCTTGTCGGATTTCTTTGTAGGTCTTGTTGTCTCTTTCTGCGTTCAAACTATAGTCGTTTTTTCAGTACACAGTTTTACCTGATTAAATATGCCAAATGAGGAGTTTGCGATGGCTTCACCTTATTTTCCTTTTATTTTCAGCTTTGATTCCTTGGCTGGAACTGAGAAGGGGTTTGCTAAACCCGCGTTATATATGTTTGTACGTGGTTCTTTCAACCGGGGTTCCGAACTTGCCGCGTCTGCCTCAATTATGGCAATGATCTCTGTCATTGGGTCCGAGTCTTCCTGTGATGGAGCGTGACATAGGCTGAGTACTTGAGCTGACTTCTCACGCGTTATGTTTTGAGTGGATTCCGTGGTGTCTTCGGAATCTCCTTCTGGTTGTGTAGGAATAAAGGTCATCATCTTTCCTAGCTGTTCCATCGTTTCCCTTTTTGCCTGTTCTCAGTCTGATTGAATGAGCTGTCTGAGCAAGTTATTTAAACTCTGCCTGTTTCTTTACCCGGCCATTATGAACCCTTCCAGGTTGGTCAATTTCAGGTTCATTTTTGCCATCAGGGACATTTGGTCTTTCAGTGTGTCATTTAGTGACCCGTATAATTTACAGAATGGGGTGAGGACGATGGTTATTGTTGACATTAAGGACATCAAGTCAGGCTTTTTCTGAGGGGTATCTTTTGGGTCTAGAAGGTGTAGTTCGCTTAGATGTCTAGATGGAATAGCTGTAGTAGGAGGGAAACTCTGTGAGCGAGCTGGAGTCGACTCTATCCTGCTTCTTGACTTTGAGGTTATGTCTGGCGATCTTAGGCTGTCTACTTGAGTGGCCACGGATATGTTTCTTATGTCTATGGACGAGTCGCTCTTTGGTTCTGTACTAAGACCGGTTTCACAACGGTTGCCTCTCTCGTTTCCTGGGGCGGGACCCTGGGTGATGTATTTTGGTGCGTTGTGACTGAGTTCAGGTCATTTTTTGAAGCAGTGGCTGACAAGTTTTAAATTGCCATCTGAGGGGGGAGTTAAATGTCTCAGCGTGAATGCTGGATGTTTCAGGTGGGTGGGTTTTCTTGTTAATGTCTGTGGCAGCATGATTGCTGTTCTCCGTCAGGAGGGCGCTCTCCAGCATGTCCCCACCCGATATTTCCACTAGAGTCACATCCAATTGGCTGGCGCGCTTCTTAAAGAATTTTTCCACTGAGTCAGCCTTGGTTGTTTGTTGCAACAAAGACTTGGGCCCCATTTTTTTTTTGTTAACATTTTGTGTTTTATTTCTTCGTACGGCGGGTCCAGTTAGTTTGCCTGCCGTAAACCGACTTCCTTTTAAGAAAGTGGTATATTTCCTCTTTGATATTTGGGATACAGCTTTGTTTGCACACTGGACTGAGGGAGCATCCTGAGACTTTGTTACGAGAGTTTCAGCTCTCGGAGTGGTGTGCACTTCCTGCTCTTCCTTTCCTATGTTGGCCAATGTACTTGCGTTGCTTTTATTTGGGTTGTCACTTGCCATTTCTCCCAATTCGGATTGTGGAAGTGGGGATGTTTGTAGAATTTCCTCTATTGCTTCCTCTGTCAAGTTGACCATGAGCGGAAAGATGGGAGCAAGTGGATCGAGAGTTTGTTGCTCTGTAGATGCGGTGGTAATGGCTACAGAACTTCCACCTTTCTCAGTGAGCGCTGACATCGTCGCCTCTATTCTGAGGAAGGGAGTGGCCTAGGAAGAATCCATGGCATTCCCTCCCTCAGTGGAGCGCTCAGGTGTTGCGCCGGTTTCAGTCCGTGGAGGTGGATCTTCTGGACTGGACCCCGCCCTGTGAGGGCCACAAGACACCCCCACCTCTGATGCCGCCAAGCCCAGCCGCGGTCCACCTCCCTCCCCCGCTGCCTCCAAAGCCCCCCGACCCACCTCCCCGCTCGACACCGCAGGCGAGGTGGGTGCTCGGAATGCGTCCATGGCCGAAAATCTGGCTCCTCTCTGTGGACCAATGCTTGCACATCAAGACTCGTTCTCTGTGGCTCCAGTGCCTCCTGAACAGCTGCCGCGCGAGGGCTGCCTGGCCCATCGGCCCCCTCCGGGACCGCGCTCTCGACAGCTGCTGACCTGGCGGCGAAATGTTTGGCAGGCATAAAGTGTGTTGTATTTGCTTCAATTTGCTCTTCACTTCAGGACTTACTCTCAAGGCGGGCACGGGGTTGCACAATGGGGGGCAGGGAGGAATTGTTCTCGTACTAGTGACATTAGGCGGCACTGGTTCCCGTCGCCCTTCTTGAGATTCCGGCAATGGTTGTGTGCTGTCCCGCCTGCTATCCTGCCTCAGCGCAGACGCAGCTCCATCCGTGGAAAAATAATGTACTGAGCTCCTTAGGCTCCTTGGTGGGATTACATTGTTTAGTAAAGGTGAAAAGTCACTGTGTACTGTAGGCGATTTCGCCTCCTGAGCGGAAGGCTCTTGATCTGAACCTGGTTCCTCTGGGAATGGTAGTGACTCGCGATCTGGGTTCATGTCTGGTTCCTCCTGCTCTGAGTCACGAGGATCCCCCTATTCCTTGCAGGTCGCCATTTCGGCTCTTTTGAGCAGAGCAGTCTGTCTGGTCTTGTAATTGTCTAGTAAGTATTGCAGGGCTAGGCTGGGTCTACCTGGCCTGCCACAGCCTGCCAATGTCTGCTAGCACTCTGCGACTGCACTCTCAAAAAACACATTAGTCCCTTGTTGCCATTGATGCAATATTTCACATTAGATTCCTTAATGCCAACACGTGTTTCGAACCATTGGGGTCGTCATCAGGGCTAGCTTGATTCACAACTTTAACTATATGCACTCCTATATTGATACCAAATAGCTATGAAGGGCCTGGGTTAGGATATCCCTGTTTGGTTATTTTCCAAGGCTATGAAAACATCCCATTTGTGAATTGCAAGCTATTTGGGTAAAATACCAATTGAATGTTGTTGCCAATGATCAGCTTGATTCCATGTGGTTAACTTCACTACCTGCGTAACAGCAGGTGATACATGAACCCGTCTGCGCACAAATGCGTTTGTCCTGTAATTATCGATGGCCTTCAAATGCACATTGCTTTGGAGGAAAGAGTGTCTGCGTCAATGCGGTAGCACTGATGCTTCACCGGCAAAAAACAATATTTCGAGCACAACAGCATATCCTCCAATAACATGCACACGTATACAATCCTCCCTTCACCCACGCGTTCCACCACCTCCTCCTCCTTCTTTCCAACTGAACCCCTACAGTAGTCCCATTCTAAATGTCTCTCATCAATGGTTCATGCCAAAAATTACATTTTAAACACATTATTTTTTGTTGCATTTTTGCAGCACATTTTAATTGAGCTGAGAGTGCTAGGGCTGTAAGGGCTGCATCGGGAGGCAGACGGAGCTGGTTGAGGGGTTTGCGGCATCCTGGTATTGCTCCTGGTGCGGCGTGCCCCTGTACATCATTGCCTGGTACATACTGTTTACATACTGGTTATAATATGCAATTGTCCATGATGACTCTTTGTTTGATTTGTTTACTTTGATTTGCTATTGGACGACACAATTGTGTTCAATAAATGTGGCCCAGATATTTTCAAAGTTAGATGTGTGTGTGTGTTTGTCCTAATGTCTGTGCTGCCCATCTATTAAATCACGAGTGAGGCTTTTTGGAATAGCTTATAATGCGAACTGAATCACTTTTAGGGGCACCTAATTTTAACAGGTAAGGCATAGTGAAATTAAAAAATATGCCCAGGATCACACACTTTGGTCAAGTGGTAAAGCCATAATTTGAGCCTAGCCTGAAATTGTCATCCGCCGTCACGGCCATAGCCGTAATTGGCGGATGTTTCCTCGTTGGAGCTGGAGACACAGAGGTAGGGTGTTTTAGTCCTTTCTCTGTGTTCTTGCTACCAGCCCTAGTTACGTGACGCAGCGTTGCTGGAAGTATTTAAACTCCCCGCCTCCTGGTAGACGGTGCATTGCAACCCACTTTGGACGCTTCCTGTTTCCGGGTTTCCTCGCTCTGATCCTCTGCCGTCCACCTTTCGGATCTGCCAGAGGGTTTTCCTGTTCACCTGTGTTCCTGTTTCTTTCCTCGGAACGCTACTCCTCGCTTCAATTCCCTATCGCTGCTCCGGGCGGTACTCCGGTGTGCTTTATTCCGTTCCTCTCTCTCTCTCTTCTGACTTCGGGAACCCTTCCCGTACTCTCTTTCTGCTGAGCTCCTCTGAGCTGTGCTTGCTGCATACCTTTTCTCCTCTTCCTGGAACCAGTGCCTTATTTTCAAATTGCCACAAGGAGCCTCCGTCTCCCCTCTCTCTACTATTCCATGGTTTAGACTGTTGGATATCTTCTACTCTGCCATCGCCTCGCTCCATTGCTCTCATCAGCGATTATCCTGTCATCCAGATTAGAAGAGTCTACACTACTCCGCAGGGTTTTTTCTCTTTTGGGTTTTTCCCTGATTTCTGGCTTGTTTCCGGAAAGGGAGTCACGGGACAGCTGTTTATCCAGCGGTCACTGTGGCTTCCCTCCGTGACAAGCACATTCATCATAAGAAGGGAAGAGACTACCCTGCACGACGACGTCTACAAGAGACCGACAACTCAGACAGCGCAGGTGAGGAGAGTGTGCTTGCGGGGGAGAAAGAGTTTGAATTGCACCACTCATCACAGATTGCAACGCCAAAAGCTTCAAAGATGTCTGCTGAGGGTCAGGTTCAAGAACTGTGGAAGGCTTTTCAAGCAATGTCTCAGGAGCTACAAGGAGTAAAGACTGAGAATGCTCTGCTTAAACAGATGGTATCAGCCCCCCCGGAATTACCACCCATGTCGATGTCCTCTAGGAAATTCAAAGGATTGACCAAAAAGGTGAAGGAGTTTCTGGAAGCATGCATGGTTTATTTCACCTTTAGGCCTCGTACCTTCGCTACAGATCAAGCCCGGGTGGGTTTCCTAATTTCAAATATGACAGGAAACGCACTGTCCTGGGATACACTATTGGTGACTAGTGGAAACGCCATTTTGCAGGATTTTCCAGGGTTTCAGAATTTACTGAAGCAGACTTTTGAACGACCAGAGCTGTCCTTTACCGCCTGTGAAGATTTACTTGATGTCAAACAAGGCTCTCTAGATGTATTGTCTTACATCTCCTCTTTCAAAACCTTGGCAGCTGGAGTGGGGTGGCCTGAGACAGCACAATATGCCATATTCAGGAGAGGATTGAAGGAAGAAATCAAAGATGAACTGGCCAGGTCTCCTCGTTCACCCACTTTTTCAGACCTGCTAGCGACTGCTCTTCACATAGAGTATCATCTACAGGAAAGAAGGGCGGAGCGTCGCAAACAAAGAAGCCCTGGTTATCCTTCAGAACCCTCTGCACACTCACTCCCTGGGCACTCTACTGCTACTTCTTCCGAAGAACCAATGCAGATGGCGCCACCAGAGCACCGTTATCAGCTGCTGAAAGACGTTGCAGAAGAGAAAAAGGATTATGTGCCTACTGTGGTTCAGACCAACATCTTCTGAAAGACTGCACAGAATTACCAAACAAGAGATCGGGAAACGAATACCCTCGGCGTCAGTAGGGACAAATGACCGGGGGTCTCCCAACATTTCTCACCGTCCCTATGTCTCTCTTTCAGTTGCATCTTCTGAGTCTAAAGAGGACTCCAGACTCATGGTGATTCCTGTACATCTTGACCTAGAGAACAGAAAAGTTAAGACCCTAGCCTTACTGGATTGTGGAGCGACGGGTAACTTTGTTGACACCCTGTGGGCAGACAAGGTGGGTCTCCGCCGGATACCACGGAGGAAGGTCAGAAGGTGGAAGGAGTGGATGGGACACCATTGTCTTCTGGTCCTATTACCCATACCATGGAAGAACTTTCTTTGACGATAGACCAACACAAGGAAGTCTTATGTTTTGACATCATCAGGGCTGCCCATTTTCCCATTATATTGGGCATAACATGGCTCCGTAGACATAATCCATTGATAAACTGGTCCGAGAATCAGCTGAGCTTGAATTCCCAATATTGCGCTACCAACTGTTTTCGGTTGGAGTGTAGGGGAGATCTACAGCCGGTCAAGATTTCTTCCAACAATCACGTGGGAGTCCATGCATTACCCAGTTTTTGCTCAGGATTTTCTGAAGTGTTTCAAGAGTGCCTTCATGCCAAATTGCCACCTCATCGGCCAGAGGACTGTACCATCGACTTGGAACCTAATGCCCTGGTTCCGTTTGGTCGGATGTTCTCTCTCACGCAGACGGAGAAACAGGTTCTTCGGAAATACATAGATACCAATTTGGAGACTGGCCTTATACAACCATCAAAATCCCCTGCAGGAGCCCCTTTATTTTTCATTAAGAAGAGAGACTCCACCGATCTTAGACCCTGTAGAGACTACCGGGGTCTAAATAAGGTTACCATTCGTGATAGGTATCCGATGCCCCTTATCACTGACATTATTGAGGCTGCACAAGGGGCTAGAGTATTTACCAAGCTTGATCTTCGAAATGCCTACCATCTGCTACGGATTGCCCAAGGAGACGAATGGAAGACAGCATTCCATACCCCTCTGGGCTTCTTTGAATATAAGGTAATGCCGTTTGGATTGGTGAATGCACCAGCGGTCTTCCAGAGATTTATGGACCGGATGCTTTCCGACATGCTTTCGATATCAGTCATCATTTATCTGGATGATATCTTGATTTTTTCATCTAACATGGAGGATCACATCGAACAAGTCAAGCAAGTTCTGAATCGCCTGCAAAAGAACAATCTACTGGTCAAGGCAGAAAAATGCAAATTCGGTGTACCTTCGGTACAATATTTGGGATATGTACTGTCTGAGGAAGGGATCGCCATGGACCCAGACAAGGTACATGCCATTCTCGACTGGTCAGCCCCTACTTCTGATCGGGAGGTGCAGCAGTTCTTGGGGCTTTCGAATTATTATAGGAGATTTATTCCGAACTTTTCAGAAGTGGTGTATCCCATTACCCGATTGCTCAAGAAGGAGGCCTACCCGTTTTCCTGGTCCACTGAGGCAGAGGAAGCTTCTGTCATCTGAAAAGCCTTTTCTGCTCAGCCCCGATTCTACAACATCTGGATCAAACTCTACCATTTATTCTTGAGACGGACGCTTCTGCCATTGCTGTTGGGGCTGTGTTACTTCAGACCTTTCAGGATGTAGAACACCCGGTCACCTACCTATCTAAGACTCTGTTTCCCAGCCAACTCAATTATTCTGTTCTTGAAAAGGAGTTACTGGCGATGAAATTGGCTTGTGAAGAATGGCGGCACCTCCTCATGGGTGCTCGCCACCAGTTCCTCATCCGCACAGATCACAAGAATCTGAAGGCCTTACAAGAGATGGAATGTTCAAACTCCAGACAGGCAAGATGGGCTTATATGTTTTCACAGTACGACTTCCAGATCACATACATTCAGGGGTTGCTTAATCGACTAGCTGACGCTTTGTCTCGTAAGGACTCCCATACTGAAACAGTGTCTGTCAAGACAGAGCCCATGTTCCACCGAAACCAGATCCTAGCAATGGTGGTTTCTTTTCTTCAAGAGGTGAAGGCTGCTGTCACGCAAGAATTGCCTCAAATCTCCTTCTTTTCCGATTCCCCCTTTCAAGTAAAGGATGTATGGGTGTTTTATAAGAAGTGGTATATCCCAGAAGGACCGCTATGCAGGAAGATCCTGAGATGGTGTCATGATTCACGTATGGTGGGACACAGAAGTGTAGACGGCACCTTAGAACTCATCTCAAGGTTGTTTCTCTGGCCCAACATACGAAAGGAGGTGTCTTAATACGTGAAATCTTGTCCAATTTGTGCCAAGGCCAAGTATGCCTCGGGCAAACCTCTAGGACTCCTCACTCAGGTGGAGAAGCCGACTCGCCCATGGGGACTCATCTCCACGGACTTTATAGTGGATCTTCTGGAGTCCGAATCATGTACTTGTATCATGGTGACAGTGGATGCTTTTTCCAAATTGGCACATTTCTCACCGCTTCCGAGATTACCTACCGCAACCAAGATGGCAGAGACCTTTGCCCGAGACATTTTCAAATTACATGGTCTCCCTGACAAGATAATTTCTGATCAGGGAGGACAGTACATTTCAAAATTATGGACAGCCATGTGTAACCGATTAGGGGTAGAAAGAGCCCTTTCTTCGGGTTTCCATCCGCAATCAAATGGCCAAACCGAGCGTCTCAACGCCACTCTAGAACAATATCTAGAACAATATCTGAGATGTTTCATTTCTCACCATCAAGACAATTGGGTCTCTCTACTTCCCACGGCAGAGTTCTCCTACAATAATTCCAAACACTCCGCCACAGGCGTTTTATTGTACTTACCGAATCCACCCAAGATTTCTAGTACCAGAAGTACCCCGATTTTCCAACTCACCAGCCGCTGAAGAGGTTTTGAGTAATATCCAAGAGGCACAGACCAGCGCATTGCAAGGATTGGAAGATAGCAGACGAAGGAATAAGGTTGGAGCTGACAAGCACCGTAGAGAATGCCCTTCATGGAGGCCAGGAGACAAGGTGTGGTTGTCTACAAAGTACCTTCCCCGATGGACAAGACATTCCAAACTGTCTCCACGCTTCCTGGGGCCTTTTTCCATTCGTGGTAGGTTGGAATACCTCTTGTCATGGAAGGGTTACCCGGAGTCGGAGGACTCCTGGGAACCGGCTTCTCAGGTACATGCCTCCCGGTTGCTTGCCAGATTCCACCGCTTGCACCCGGGTAAGCCGGGGTGCTTGTGGTCTAAGGAGGGGCATACTGTGATCCGCCGTCACGGCCATAGCCGTAATTGGCGGATGTTTCCTCGTTGGAGCTGGAGACACAGAGGTAGGGTGTTTTAGTCCTTTCTCTGTGTTCTTGCTACCAGCCCTAGTTACGTGACGCAGCGTCGCTGGAAGTATTTATACTCCCCGCCTCCTGGTAGACGCTGCATTGCAACCCACTTTGGACGCTTCCTGTTTCCGGGTTTCCTCGCTCCGATCCTCTGCTGTCCACCTTTTGGATCTGCCAGAGGGTTTTCCTGTTCACCTGTGTTCCTGTTTCTTTCCTCGGAACGCTACTCCTCGCTTCAATTCCCTACCGCTGCTCCGGACGGTACTCCGGTGTGCTTTATTCCGTTTCTCTCTCTCTCTCTTCTGACTTTGGGAATCCTTCCCGTACTCTCTTTCTGCGGAGCTCCTCTGAGCTGTGCTTGCTGCAAACCTTTTCTCCTCTTCCTGGAACCAGTGCCTTATCTTCAAATTGCCACAAGGAGCCTCCGTCTCCCCTCTCTCTACTACTCCATGGTTTAGACTGTTGGACATCTTCTACTCTGCCATCCGCCTTGCACCATTGCTCTCATCAGCGATTATCCTGTCATCCGGATTAGAAGACTCTACACTACTCCACAGGGTTTTTTCCCTTTTGGGTTTTTCTCTGATTTCTGGCTTGGTTCCGGAAAGGGAGTCACGGGACAGCTGTTTATCCAGCGGTCACTGTGGCTTCCCTCCGTGACAAGCACATTCATCATAAGAAGGGAAGAGACTTCCTTGCACGACGACGTCTACAAGAGACCGACAACTCAGACAGCGCAGGTGAGGAGAGTGTGCTTGCGGGGGAGAAAGAGTTTGAATTGCATCACTCATCACAGAAATTTAGATACTTGACCACACATCTTCCGAGCTCAAGTTGGTACAAATATGTGTTGAAATATTTGAATACCTAAAATAATAGTAAATGTTATACAGATTACTTTATACATGCACAAGTCACATGATAAACCAACCTGACAATGTATTATCATTATAGAAACATGTTGATGAACAGATGAAGGGGGACATTTTTATTTTGAATCCTAAATTGCATAGAGTGGAATTCTCCTGTTTTCACTTTTTTTGCAAAAATTGTTTCCACCAAGTACTGGAAAAGCAACGAGAAAAACACAAGACGAAAAACAGCCTTTGCTCTTTACTTTATCACTACGTGTCTGGAAAAGTCTAAATCACTTCCACAATTAACTATTGTGGGAGCCATCAACAATGGATTCCTTTAGCCTCTGCCCGCTTTTACCAGGTGTAAAAGTCAGGCAGATCCCATAGGAATATATTGGTTTTCCACCGACGTAAAAATACATGCTGGTGGAATACCAATCGGATTTGGCAGGCGGACCTTGTTAAGTCCGATCTGCTCTCCAACATTGCCTGTCAAATCATACAAAATCCTACAGCTCATAAAAAGTGGAGCTTAATGCATTTAGCGCCACTTCTTCCACTCCGCTAGACTTGGAAAATGATCCTCTATGACTGTAGTTTTATTTTCCCCATCGTGAATGGAAGCCTACAAGCTCCAGCATAGCAATTAATGACAACCTACAAATAATCTCATACAGACACAAAGTGAAATGAAATGCATGACAAGGTTATTGTTTCACACAGCTTGTCCTGTATTCCCGTACTTACTAATCACCCAACAATCACAATTAAATAGCTTCTTAAAACCCTATATATTTTTTTGTTTTAAAGTGCCACAGCAATGTTCACTACCTTTTTACCTTTTATCATCTCTAATCACTTTCCGTTGTAAATAATTTGCCTCTAGTACACGTTAAAAAGATAAGATCTCACTGGCTGGGCCTGTTCAGTCCTGGTATTTGTATTTGAAGGGAGAGAGTAGAGCAGGGGTGGGGACATTGGCATTTGTCCCTTGTCCAAATGTTAAATCCACCTCTGATTGCACTCTTTATAAAATATTGAAATACTGCGTTTTAGTTATAAAGATGTAGACCTTTTATACTTTGCCAGCAACATTATAGAAAGCACTGTTCTTTATTGTTATTTTACGGGTGTTCATGTTTCATTTCCTGCACTGCCTAAACACCCAGCACCCAGGATTTACATCATACTTTTCAAACAAATCTCACAACACACATGACATATTCTGTTTGCATGCGAACTCTGTAAAGTTACACAAACAGAATGAGGTTATCAAATCAGTACTTATCAGTTTGAATCATGAAACGTTCTGGCTGAGTAGACTAGGCTTCCTAACAAAGATACATTCTATTTAGGCCAGAGCCCCACTGGTAACTATGCATGAGAAGATCTGAAACTGGTCAATACTTGCCATCCTAGCCTTATCATTTTCAGGTAGGGCCTTGTTGGACCAGCTCAGTGAGGTGCATCTTGATTCCCTAGGCATAGCAAGCAAGACACCCACATCTGGGCATATACACATTCACTTATTTAGACAAACGGAAGCCAACATGCATTGTCAAAGCCAACAGCTTGGGCTTTTGATTAGGCATGGATAGGCATTTGTCAGGCACTGCCATAAGGGAACCACCTGGCCATAATATGGTAACAGCTGGAAAATGTTCCCAGTAACTGGGCATACGATGGCATTGCCTGGCAAATGTCTGCTAATACCTATACGCAAGCCAGAACTGCTGGCTTTGTGATTGCTTGTTTAAGACAAGTTCTCAGTGCAAGTCACAGAGACATTGACAAATATATTGCTTATAAAATCAGCGGGCTGAAGACACAATTTTACCTCCCCATGAGCTCATTTACAGAGGCAATTATGTAGTCAAACACTAAAAAGAATGCTTAGATATAACACTGGCAGGCCCTATACAGCAACACGTTTGGTGTTACTTTGTGATAGAGCTTACTCAAAGAGTTCTAGAAAGGTTAGGTTTTGGTGGTGAGGCATTGATATAGCTATGGCTAGTCATTAGGTGGGTACATGACCAGACACACCCATCGGATATGTGTTTCTCCTCACCTTTTATTGCCATATCGTATCTGTGCTCCATGGCACGTGTTCTGGTTGCACCTAATAGGCAAAAGTCTCTGAATCAATTATAACCACTGTCATTGCTCTAGCCAGCCTTCTATACCAGTGTTTGTATATCAGTCTTGGCCCTGTCAGAAGCCTTTCCCAAACTGCTAGAACGCAGAGCCTAACAATGCATGTGTTTCATTGTGTTCCAGTGCGGATGGAACACTGCCAAGCAATTGAGCCTGAACTGCACCTTTTGATGGCATCACCAAAAGTAATTTGCTAATGGCTTGTCCCCTTCTCTAATCACACAGACATACTACAGAATTATGACATGGAATGTTGCGCAGAGCAACGGTAGCGGTAATGTTTAATTCAAAGCCTTGCATCTATCACTTTTTTATTTTACTACACTCTCCCCACCAGAATTA
Organism: Ambystoma mexicanum; assembly: GCF_040938575.1. NCBI lineage: Eukaryota > Metazoa > Chordata > Amphibia > Caudata > Ambystomatidae > Ambystoma > Ambystoma mexicanum. The sequence goes on along the minus strand of NC_090933.1, from coordinate 948,554,018 downwards.
CATTTGTGTTACTGCAAACCTTATCTTTTCACTTATACTCAAGTAGTTAATGCAGCAGAATATATTCTTTGAATGTAATTTGTAAGGGCCCCCAGTCAGTTAATGCACCGTCTGCAGAAATCTGTGTTCAAGCAACTTTACCTGTCATTTATTGTTTGATATAGTTAACCATTTTATTAAGCATGATGTGAAAAACCACTATATTCCTCCCAAAAATAAACATACTTTATATTACAGAAACCAACATTGTGATTTTAGGTTCGAGAAAATAGTTGTAGGCAGCCTGCTTCTCACTTAGAGGTGTGAATGGCCCTCCATCTCTCTGGTCATTTGTACTTTTATGGCTGTGGGGCATAAATCATTGTCTAGGGCAAGAAAACAAATCCTCAGAATGATGTCTCTGAGGTTGCTGCTGAATGTTTAGAGTAACATACACCCCCACTCCCTCAGTTATCAGTGGTGTATAACACCACTGACATGGCCTCCTTTCTAGGGGGGGCAGAGGCTGGCTCTGGGGGGGGCCTGGCCCCCTCAGTCCCCCTGCTGGAGCTGTGCCTGCTCTGTTCTCTCTCCTTGTTCCTCTTCTCCCATTAATGGTCGCAACCGGTGGGAGGCCCTCCTGGCCCCCTTCCATTCCTCTAAGACCATCATTAATGCCTACCTTAATGGCAGTGTCTTGATCCAGGGCCCTCAGGCCAATCTCCTCCTTTTTGATAGACGCTTCCTGCACCTTATCAACTTCGTTTCTTCTCCTTCTATCCCTACTCACCCCTCTTTTGCTCCTCTGCCACCTCCTTCGTCTGCCACCTCTCTGGCACCCTCTGCTGCTTCTCTGACCACCCTGTTGCCTCCTTCCTCAGCTACCTCTTGGGCACTCTATTCTTCCTGTCCAACTACCCTGCCTTCTCTTCCTTCCTCCTCTGCCCATCCTCAGGCACCTCCAACACTCCTGCAGGGTGCATCTCTGGCCTGTACCCCTCCACGGAAGTCCTTCAAAGGTGGCAACATGTTCCACATCGCTACTCTCAACTCTCGCTCTGCTGTCAAACACTCCTCTAACATCTGCTGTCTCCGGGAAGAGCTTGATTTGGATGTACTCAGTCTCACCAGGATGTGGTTCACGGCCAGCTCTGTCACACGTTTTTACACTCTCATTCCTGATGGCTACAAGATCCTCTCTGAACCCAGAACTAATCGTCCCAGTGGGGTTTAGCCTTGATTCTCCTGGAGTGGATCCCCGCTTTCTGAAGCGATAATTGTCTGCACAGGCAGATTAGGTGAATATGGTACATTTAACAGTTAAGATAGATAAAACAAATAGTCCTGACAACGATTTTGCCATTTTTCAAGTGCCCATTAAGGGATGAGACAAGGAAGGACATAATGATCTACAGGCAGAGATGTAGTGCAAGTGCAGGCAGGATGAGGGGGGGCAGCGGACCAAGTGCACCCAGTCAGTAGAGACTGGGGAAGTGCAGAGAGAGAAGCTCTCAGGATTTATTGCAAGTGCAGTGAGTGGATGGGGGCAGGACACTGAGGCAAGTGCAGAAATGACTGGCAGGGGTGCCTGGGACCTGTGAGATTCTGGGGTACACCAGGCGGCCAGTCAGTGAGCTGTATGGAAAGGAGGGAGAAAGGGAAGAGCAGAGAGCTAGATTAGCAGGGTGAGAGAGAAGGAAGAAGAGAAGAGGAAGGTCTTGAGGAGTTTACGGAACTTAAGAATATCAGGCTCAAGACGGAGGGTGGCAGGGAGGCTGTTCCAGAGGGAGGCGCCTGCTGAGGAAAGGGATCTCCCTCCAAATCTCTGCTTAGAGAACCTGCTCACTCACAGAAGGTTGGAGGTAGATGAGCGCAGAGCTCGGGAGGTACATTATTTTGGAAGGCAACGTTGAAGATAAGTAGGTCCCAGGCCCCAGAAAGCCTTGCGGACAATGCAGAGGGTCTTGAATATGATCCTTGCAGCCACGAGGAGCCAGTGGAGGGATTTCAGTGCTGGAGAGATGCAGTCCCTGGGCTTGAGGCCAAGGATAAGTCTTGCAGTTCTGTTCTGGATGAGTTGCAGAGGGCGCAGGGCAGAAACAGGTAGGTTGAGGAAGAGGCTGTTGCAGTAGTCCAGCCTAGAGAGAACGAAGGCTCTGGAGACAGTGAGCTGCTGGGGGAAAGTAAGAAAAGGTAGAGTGCCTCTGAGGAGGTGTAGTTGATAGTTAGACTTTTTTGAGATGTCAGAAATGTGTGAGGAGAAGGAGAGAGTGGAGTCGAAGATGATCCGAAGGTTTTTGGCTTCACAGGTGGGGGTGGGCGCAGGGCCAATGGAGGTCGGCCGGAGTGAGAGATGGAAAGCGGGAGCAGGGGTCCCAATACGTAGAATCCCAGTTTTACTGGCACTGAGACAGATGTTGTTTGCAGTTCACTATGTCTGAATAGCAGATAGACAGTCAGGTATGAGTGAGGAGGAGGAGGCGGATGAGGGTAGCCTGAAGGATCGTTGCTTGTCATCTGCGTAACACTAGAAATTAGAGGTGGTCATGTAGCCGTTGAAAAACCAGGGGGATAGGTTAGAACCCTGGGGTACGCCGCAGGTTGAGAGGGTGATATTCGAGAGAAAGGCACCAAGTTTGACCTGGGATGGCAGTTGGAGAGAAAAGAGGTTAACCAGGCCAGAGCCTGACCTGTGATTCCCAGGGTGTCACGAAGCCCTGAGATCAGGATGTTGTGGTTAACCATGTCAAAGGTGGAGGAGAGCTCAAGCAGAATGAAGGGAGTGTTAGTGACAAGATTTGAGAGCAGTTCTTCACAGGTGTTCAGAAGAGCATTTTCCGCGCCTCTGGATGCTCTAAAGCCAGACTGACGGTCGTGGAAAAAAACGGATTGCCTCCATGTGGAGGTTGAGCTGAGAGATAGCCAGCTTCTCCAGGAGTTTGCCCAGGAAAGGAGTGATAACGATTGGGCGGTAGTTCGGAGGAATGGAGGGGTCAGCAGAGGGTTTCTTGAGCAGCGGGTGGACAAGGGAGTGCTTGGGAGCAGTTGGGAAAATTCCAGTGGAAAAGGAGAGGTTGCAAAGGTCAGCCAAGGCTGGTGCGAGGGAGTCAATGTTGTCCTTGATGGTTTTGGAAAGGCAAGGGTCCACTTGCTTGAATGAGGCCTTCATACACCAGACTTTTCTGGCGACCTCATCAGGTGTGACGGGAGAGAGAGAGGAAAATGGAAGTGGAGGTGGGGCCAAGGGAGGCACAGGTGCTGGTGTGTGAAGTGCTGTGGGGGGAAGGGAGGAGAGGATGTCTTGGGTTTTTGTGGTGAAGTGTGTTGCCAGGGCAGATCAGAGGTCCTGGGTGGGAATGACAGAGGAGGAGGCTGCTGCAGGATTGGTCAGTTCCTTGCAGACTTTGAAAAGTTCTGCCGTGTTGTTTGATGTCGCCGAGATTCAGGCTTGAATAGGGACTATTTTCTTGAAGCGGATAAAGTCTATATTGTCTTTAAAGGAGGCTGCAGGCCAGTTTGTCAGATGGGCCACCCGACGCATTCCATTTCCGCTCAGCTGCCCTACATGTTCGTTTAAGGGAAGCCAGGTCAGATTCGTACCAGGAGTTGCACTTTTTGGAAGGCTTCAGTCAGACCCTCATGACAGGGGCAATGATATCAAGAGTGTTGGAGATAGAGAGATTAAGGATAGTGAGGGCTGTGTCAGGATGGGAGTCAGCCGTAGGAGTGGGAGGAGGAGGAGGCAAAAACGGTTACTGGCACTTTTTCATGGGTCTGGTGACCTTATAGCCTAGTGGTTGGGCCAGATGAACTGTTGCCAAAGGAGAGGAGAGCTTCAGGAAAGTTGATAGAAGAGTGTGGTCGGTCCAAGAGAGAGAGGTGGTGAGAGGGATAGAGTGGGAGGTCAGTGGAGATGAGAGCATCCAATGTGTGGCTGGCGGAGTGAGTGGAGTCGGAGGGTGGAATAGAGAGGGAGAGGGAGAGAGAGTCACATAGGATGCAGAAAGGTCCTGACGAGTCAGGAGAGTCCAGATGGATGCTGAGGTCACCCAGCAGGAGGAGTTGAGAGGAGGAGGAGAGTAGAGAGGAGGCTAGGTCGGCCCATTCCAAAAGGAAGAGAGTAAGTGGTCCAGGAGGCCGATAGAAGGTGGCCAGGAGGAGAGAAAAATTAGAAGAGAGTGAGAGCCTGCAGACTAGGCACTCGAAGGAGGAGTAGGCCTGAGTAGGGATAATAGACACAGGAATCCATTCAGGGACGATCAGCGATACTCCTCCACCTGCCTTCTTAAGCCTGGGCGCAGAAAGGATTTTGTAGCCTTCAGGGAGGAGAGTGTCAAATCTTGTGACAGAGCTCTCTTTGAACCATGTCTCAGTGATTGCGAGCACATCAAGATCCATGAGTTTGAGGAGGTTGCAGATATCGGTTGAGTATTTTACAGCGGAGCACGTGTTAAGGGTGGCAATGTGGAGCAGTTTGCCATCCTTAAAGGTCTTCCACAGGGGGGCGCATTGGACATTGGTGCCCCTCAAGGGTGGCAAGAGGGCCAGAGGGATAGTAGTGGATGGAGTAGGAGTCAAGGCCGTCAAGGGAGCCGGGACAGTAGCGCAAGGCCTGTGCAGAGGAAGGCATAGTGAGTAAGGAGGACTGTGTAGAGGAGGAGGAGGGCACAGTGGGCAAGTGAGCCTGTCCAGAAGGGGAGGTAAGATTATCAAGGTGAGGGCGGGGGCCTATCGAAGAGAAGAAGGTTGGGTTGATGACCCGGAACCATGATGGTTCCGTTGAAACAGACATTAATGATGACTCTGGAGATGTTGAAGAGGTCAAGGAGGAGCTCCCAGCGAGTGCCACCATTAATGGGAGAAGAGGCGATAGAGAGAAAGCTGACCATGTAGCTAGTCCATAGCTCATGTGAGTTAACGAAGAAGAGGATGTCAGTGACAGTCTCTCTGGCGGAAGCTTTGACATAGGTGTCTGCAATAGGAAGGCCTGGGTTGGAGGCCAGAGTGTCCTTCTTAAGTTTCTTCCAACCAGATTTAGTGATAGGCGAAGGATAGGTGATAGTGAAGCAGTTGGAGAGGATATAAGAGATAGATAGTGACATGGTAGGTAGAAGTGGAGGGGTGAGACACTTGCTGGGCTGAAGCACTTGGGGGGAACAGAAGGGGTTGAGTCTTGTGGGAACACAGACAGCCGCAAAACACAGCTAAAATCAATTGTTCAGCAAGGCAGGTGAATACAGCAACACTAGGCAGGCTAAATTTGATTTTTAAACAGCGCAGTTGAATGCAGCAACACTAGACAAGCTAAATTCGATATTAAAACAGCGCAGTTGAATGCAGCAACATTAGAGAGGCTAAATTTGTTTAAGAACAGCGCAGGTGAATGCAGCAACACTAGACAGTCTAAATTCCAATTTAGAACAGCGCAGTTGAATGCAGCAACACTAGACAGGCTACATTTGATTTTAAAACAATGCAGTTAAATACAGCAACACTAGACAAGCTAAATTAGATTTTTATAACAGCGCAGTTGAAAGCAGCAAACACTAGACAGGCTAACATCGATTTTAGAACATTGCAGTTGAATGCAGCAATACTAGACACGCTGAATATGATTTTAAAACAGCACAGTTGAATGCAGCAACATGAGACTGGCAAAATTTGTTTTGGAACAGTGCAGTTGAATGTAGCAATACTAGACAGGCTAAATTTGATTTTTAAAACAGCGCAGTTGAATGCAGAAACACTAGACAGGCTAAATACGATTTTAAAAAAGCACAGTTGAATGCAGCAAAACTAGATAGGCTAAATTTCATTTTAAAATAGCGCAGGTGACACATTCAGTTCCTGGCAGGGCTAGATTAGATGAAGGGCAGATGGGGTAAAGTCAGAGGTCGTCCACTGTTGGGGGAGGGAATAGAACGCTAGTAGAAGGTGCTGACATTCAGAAGAGTGTTCAGAAGTCCATTTCTCGCCATGGGTCCTGTGATCTTGGTGGTTTCCTCCGCCTCCATGTGTATGGGGGGGGTTGTAGCAAAGGACCCACAGACCCAGCCACACAGTGGACAGGGAAACAGACAGGGGCCTCAGGAGTGGGCCGGCTAAAGCCTGCTGGTCCCCAGTTGGCCAGGAAGAGACATCAGGCGCACCCTCTGACAAACTGGCCTATCGACTTCTCCAAAGGCAGTACAGACTCTCTGTCCTCTCTAAGAAGAGAGCCTACATCCAAGCCTGCATCTCTGTGGCATCTAACAACTCAGCCGAAATCTGCAAGGAGCTGGCCAATTCTGCTGCAGTCTCTACCTCTCAAGTTCCCTCCCAGGCCCTCTGTACAGCCCTGGCTTTTAATTTCACCTCTAAAACTCAGGACATCCTATCCAATCTCTCTTCCTCTACCTCCTCTTCCTCCTCCTCTGCCACCCATGACCAGTCTTTGGCCAGTTCCCCTCCTCCTTCTTATTCCTCCTTACCCCTGTTCACCACCGATGATGTTTCTAGACAAGTCCGATCTATGAAAGTCCAGTCAAAGCAGGTTCTCCCCTGCTCATCCAGAACCTTTAAGGGGTGCATCGAAACCCTGGCCGATTTCCGCACTCACTCCTTTGCCACTGGAACCTTCCCCTCCCCCCTTCAGCACTCCCTTGTGTACCCCCTTCTTAAGAAGCCCTCTGCTGATCCTTCCTCTCCGGCTAACTATCTCCCGATCTCCATCACTCCTTTCCTGGGCAAACTCCTTTAAAAGCTGGCCATCTCCCAGTTTAATCTGCTTAATGAATCTGTTGGATGTCTCCATGACCACCAGTCTAGCTTCATAGCTGCCAGAAGCACAGAAACTGCTCTCCTGAACACCTGTGAATATTTCCTCTCTAATCTTTACTCTAATCTTCCTTCTGCCCTCATTCTCCTCAATCTATCCTCTGCTTTTGACACTGTCAACCATGCTATCCTGCTCAGTCGCCTCTGTAACAACCTGGGTATCACTGGTCAGGCCCTGTCCTGGTTGACCTCCTTTCCCGCAGACCGACCCTCCCAGGTCCAACTGGGGTCTGTCATCTCTTGTATCTCTCTCTACTTGTGGTGTTCCCCAGGGGTCAAACCTTTCTCCCTGGCTATTCAACCACTACCTAGCACCTTTGGCCCACCGCATCGCTACATTCTGTTCTAACTTTCAGTGTTATGCGGATGACACCCAGCTCTCCTTCAGGGTCCCCTCAGCCACCTCTGCTCCTTCTCTCATACCAGACTGTCTGACCGCAATTCAGGAATGGTGTGCTGCCAGTGATCTCTGCCTTAATGTCACTAAGACAGAGATCCTCCTCATCGGGACACCTGCTCCCTCCTTTCCTCTCTCTCTATCTGGCCACCCACCCTGGGCCCTCTTCCAGCTCCTTCCTGTGAGGCTAAGAACCTTGGTGTCATCTTTGACTCCACCCTCTCCTTCTCTAATCACATCTCCGACATCTCTAAGAAGTCACACTTTCAGCTGCACCTCCAAAAGGTAATCTGCCTTTTCTCACTTTACCCCAGATGCTCACTGTCTCTAGAGCCATGGTCCTCTCCAGGCTGGACTATTGCAACAGCCTCTTTCTATATCTGCCTGTCTCTACTCTTTGACCTTTACAACTCATCTAGAACAGGACTGCAAGACTTGTCCTTGGCCTCAAGCCCAGGGATTGCATCTTTCCAGCTTTGAAATCCCTGCAATGGCTCCCTGTAGCTGCAAGGATCAAATTCAAGACCCTTTGCATTGTCCACAAGGCTTTCTGGGGCCTGGGACCGCACTACCTCAAACTTTCGCTTCCTAAACATCTTACTTCTCGACCTCTCTGCTCATCCACCTCCAATTCTCTGAGGGTCAGATGCTTTTCCAAGCAGAGAATGGGGGCAGATCTCTTTCCTCGGCTGGGGTCTCCCTCTAGAACAGCCTCCCTGTCTCAACCAAACTTTAGCAGAACCACCTCCGGTTCCGGAAGCAACTCAAGACCTTCCTTTTCACTTCTGCTTTCTCTCTTCCTCTCCCCTGCTAATGTCCCTGATAGCTACACACTGGTCACCCGACCACCCCTAAACTCGTGCCCAGTCTCCTGCATATGCAGATGCCCTTGCACTGCATCCAAGCTCCCTCAGCACGTATTGCGTCAAATACACTTCTTCTCATCCCACCACACCCCTTGGCACTTCTCCCCTGCCCTCTTCCCTGCACTTGCATGATCGGAATGACACAAGGCCTAGTAAGATCATTGTTGTTCTCCTTCTGTTTCGCCCTCCTTGTCTTGTTGCGCCTAGAAACACTTGTGTACTGGCACTTTAGAAATGACTTACCCGATCATATCATATCATTGTAGGGGGAGGCACCTGCAGATGCGAGAGATCTACCCCCCACTCTCTGCTTGTAGAAGCGTCTAACCCAACCCAATCGTTAAGACCAAACAGAACGCCTGGAGACCTTGCAAACAGAAGCAGTGCATGGTATTAATCCTAGTAACATAACATAGCCATGGGTTTTGCCATACCCTGGCTAGGGAGGGTTTACGCCCTTTCACTTGGAGGCAGGAGGCATCCCTATTTTGTGATGCCTAGCCCTGTGCACCTATACCAAAGGGGCTGCAAGAGCCTGCCAAGTTTCTCACCTTGGAGAGCAGTGTATTTACTTAACATTTAAACAAATCATTAACGTGACCCCCAACACCAAACATACAGCGGCAGAGGAGAAAAGGCTACCCTGGCACTATCAATAGACTGTCTGTGATGACGTCAAAGATGGTCCATGACTCCAATGATTAGCATCATTGTCAATCTAAATAGCCTATGAATTGGGATGGAGGATGCATCCATGGGGCTAAATGAAGGCGTAATGGCTATTAAGGCAAAACAAAAGAGGTGATGGCTGGAAAGTTTTGAATTAATCTGAACCTCTTACATTGCTCTTGGCCACCCTCCAGACGTCCATTCTTCACCTGCCAGGCCAATATAAAAGGGGAAAGACCATATGAAAATCAGGCTTGGTCGCACCCCAAAACGGGCAGTCCACCCCAAACTGCTTGGTCAAATCCCTTCTGCATGAGACCACAAGCATCCCCAAACATGTTTCAGCCTTGTTGGGCCTCATCAGTGGGGAGTAGTTTGGGTCATTGAGCCCAGCAGGCACTGGATCCAAGTCTGGTAATACCCGTCCCACTCTGGGTGACTACATCAAAACAAAAGAGGTGATGCTTGGAAGGTTTTGAATTAATCTGAACCTCTGGCATTGCTCTGGGCCCATTTCAACCACTCTCTCTTGTGCCCTAGGATTCCACGGCACACATACTTGAGCCTTTGCAATACCTTTCCAGTTTCTGCATGCTTCTGAGTTTTGTCACAGAGCCTTGCCATCTTCTTCTAGGAGCTTCTGCTCCATCTAAACTAATCTACACAACACTAATCTACATTCACAACTCCTCCATCCTCTTTTTGCTGGTATTCATCTGAGAGCTTGACCACACCCAGCCCCAGCTGAAGATGTGTGGGGGCCCATTTCAACATGATGGTTGCCTCCCCCCGCACTATGCTAAGAGTGGAAAGCCGTCTGAGGCATACATTAGAATGGAGATAAATATAAGGTTAATAGCCGCCAATTATCACGAGACGGCCGCCAATTATCACGAGACGGCCAGTCAGCAGGGAGCTGAAACACTGAATGCCAGCTGAATGGCTATGAATCAGGCTAGGAGTCCTTCTTTGTAAGCAAGTGGATGGCGTGAAGGAACCAGTGTTGAAAGGCAACAAGGTGATTACATTTCTGTTTTTCCCACTGGAATTGGCGGCCAGACTGGCTTAACCAAACACAGCTTGTAAGACGAGCGCTGCAAAGCACACACTGTAAGCCTCAGAATTTAAGTGATATATGAAGGAATATACTGTATTATTACACTGCTGTCGGGCAATATGGGGGCAGTTCCTGGTGTCTGCCATGAGGCTCGAGGTACCTTTCATTTGAAAAGATTGCAAGGCCCCGACACCACACCTGACCTTCCAGTTTATGTGGGAATCAACTAGCAGCACATCTTTCTCCCTCTTTTACGTGTGGGGGCCGAGGCGGTGGCTCGTGGGTTTTCCCTAAGAAATCATCACTGAGACATTCCTCTTGAGTAGAATCCATGAAAACCCCTGTATGCCACAGGCAAGAGCTCCTAAATCTGAACCCCCTCTGAATAACTTAGTTCATATTGAAGCATGTGGGGGAATTTGACATATCTCCTGCAGTGTAGGAAATGGCCACGCGGGAATCCATGCACTCAATAACAGGATGAATCTGCACTGATAAAGCACTGCAGGCGCTGAAACGTGGCCACAACTTCCCTCCACAAGAGCATTAATGCAGAGCACCTTAAATATATAAAATGACAACATCCCAAGAACAATTTGCTGAGTCATTACATATGTTTTACAATTCACTGTCGGGGAAATGTGAATTGTTTCTCACTGTACTACCTTAGCCAGGCGCAGCACTGGATAACAGAGATCAGATGTGTTTTTATCAGGGGCGCAACAAAACCCACATTTCATTGGGTGGGGGGCTTAACCCTTCAACTATTGGGAGGGGCACTAACTTCAGAGACAGTGGAGGAGGGGCAAACATATTTGTGTGGGGGGCATCTAACTTCTTTACACATTCAATTGAAACTATTCTAGTGCAGCTTCAATGTTAAAAGCAGTTAATGCTCTCACTTTAAGTCTGAAAGCAGCCACATGAAAGCAGCCACTTAAGGACTTCTTTTAGAATGAGCTGTCTCCTGTCCCCTCTCTACCCTTCCAATCACTCCTCTGAAATGCAAGTACTAACCCTGCATCATGATTTCAATTGCCTAAAAATGTATGTATATAAATGCAGGTGCTAATAGTGAAATGCTTTACGTTAGTAATTGTGAAGAATTTAGAACCTTGTGCCACTACATTATCTACTCTGAATAACCTTATTTGATAATACTACTTTAATGGTAACTTCCTCTCAAACCTTGTTTAACCATTAAAATGACCGCAGAACCTTTAACTGAAATCTGGGGGGAAAAGTGAGCTCCATCCTATACATTCTACTTGGAAAACACCCATGACTTCAGTGTTTTTGAAATCTATAAACAGCTTTTGCTGTAGTATGATGCAGCATTAGGAGTATCGAAAATGCTGCCTTGGTTACAAACTATTTACAATGGAAGCAGCTGTTATGTGGTTCTTGTGAGCCTATGTTCATAATATGACCTATATATATATTTACATATTAAATGGCCACGGTAGTGCTATGTAGTTATGGTTAAATTGCTGTTTCCATAGGAAGAGCACTTTTTGGGCGGCTTATAACTACGCTCCCCCTGGACGAATCCTCACCAAACTTTGCAAAAAAAGTATATGGGGCACTCTGAATTTTTTTGTAAAGTTTGTTGAGAAAACGTTCAGGGGGAGGGAGTTATAGGGGGTGTCCCAAAATATCTTTTTTTCCCATAGACTGAATGAGGGAAAAACTTTGCGCACGACTACAGGTGAAACCGCTGGACGGATTTTGACGAAATCTGCGGCAGGTACAGGGGCTTGGTCCAGAAAGCGTGCTTTTGTAAATGTTGTCACCATACATGCCATACGTTCATTTATAATTATGAAAAAGTAGGTTTGTAAAAATGTGTGATATCTATGTTCACTCCGCAGTCACACTTTCCTGTTCGGTTGACGAACAAGAAACCGATTGGCTAAGGGGCTGCCGTCATGACCGCGTACATGCAACGTCTCTGTCCATTGGCTGCTGCGAGACGTCTTCTGCGTCAGATGGTTTGGATGCGCCCGACATCTTGGATCTGCGGAAAGCCGAGTAACAAACAGCGTACACATGCTTTTTTCATTACCCTATTTTGCTGTGGCACAGAGCATTGGGAAAGGTTCACACAGTAAGAAATGGGTGATCTATATATTTGTTCCTCGGCCGTCATGATGTAATTTCTATGGACACCTTGTACGTACAGTAAATGTGGGGGATAATAACGATAGCATTTCAGTCCATATAGTGGGCAGGAAATTTGTAACACTTGACTGCATGTAGTGGATAGGAAATTTGTAACTCTTGAAAGCACACAGGTATAGGTAGGCAACATTGAAATTGACAACATGCCGTGACCGTATTATTTTTCTTAATGCCTATTATTACAATCATTAGTACGCTGCCATGGGTGGCACATGCTAAGGTGGTAGTGGCCAGGGGCTACAGTCTTCACATATGGGTGATTAATGCACTTGTTCTGGGGGGTCGGTCGTCATTATCTTATGTGTATGGACATCTTGTATGCACAGTACACTTATACCTACTTACTGACGTATGTTCTACGGCCTCCTTGTATGCCCAGAAAAGGAGGGGTCCAATAAAGGCAGTATTTGAGGCCGTGTATTGCACAGGGAGTTGTTACATTTGTACGGACATGTCTGGTGTTAGGGAACATTGAAATTGCCTACATGCTGTGAATACATTACTGTTTCCAATGCCTATTATTATATTCATTAGTACGCTGCCATGGTTGGCACATGCTACCATGGTTGTGGCCAGGGCCTAGAGTGTTGGATGAATGGCCGTCGGCCGAAGGCCTTCCAAGACTCTAGGCCCTGGCCACAACCACCATAGCATGTGCCAACCATACTTACACCCCTTGTGTTGCATTTTCATTGGCAATTTGTGGAGAGTGCGTGCAGTGTTGGGTGCATGGCCAAAGGCCATGCACCCAAAAACAAAGAGGTGGTTGTGGGGACATCCTTCACTCTTGGGTGCAAGGCCGAAGTACGGAAATATACACAAATCGCTCATTTGGGATTTCTTCCTGTATCACTTTGTTACAGAGAGTGCATGTAGGTTTCCACATGTACGAAATTTGGAAGATTTCATTTACAGGTATAGTTTTGTTTCCCACTAATATTAGTATGTACATTAGAAATTCTTGTTGATCTTGTGAGTTCATAGTGAATCTCATCATTCCAGCACTGTCGTCCAATTGTTGCCTTACTCCATAAACACTGTATGTGTTGTCAGGATTGCTTGTTGCATTTCTATGCAGTACTAACATTTGCAAACACAATTGGTCTGTGCTGTGCAGGTAAATATTGTTAACAATTGGTGGCAAATGAAATAGAATATTCATTGCAACATTTACATAGCAACTTACCCCACTTTCATTTGTAAATTTGAATGGGCCAGCAGGTTCTGTACCTGAGTGCATTTTTCGTTTTTTCTGTTGCTTCTTTGCCGACGTGCCTGGTTCACATTCCTTCTATGTTTGGAGCAATTGATGAAACTTTAGCTTCTTTTCTTTTTTTTGCAGAATTTCCTGTTGCTTTCTGTTGCATTTCTGTTTCATTAACTTTTCACTGCGATCCACATAAACAGTTGAACTATTGCGCTGTTCATCACGCGATACAATAGAAACTATTCCCACGGATTGTGAGAAACACGAATCATCGCACACGAATCACTGCATTGGAAATCAGCTAGTTCAGCTGGGATCCGAACGTCCACATGCTGACCGCGAGCACGGCTCAATCAAGTCTGGAAGCCGGAGTCTGACATCGCGCATCCAGAGCCACAAGTAAGCGAGACGAAACAAACAGTGTACGCCGCCATGACACAGTGAATTAATGCAAAAGGGAAAAGGACAAGACCCAAGTATTTACACTGATACAATTTTTGTGAATTATTTGTAGAACTCAATCACTGATAAGGGAGAGTTGTTAATTTGAAACTGCCAGTTGCAAAAGAAGGCTGTGGTGAACAATGATGCAAGTGGAAGTGACCACATTGAACCAACCATCACTGTAAAGACGGTGAGCAAAATGATACATCTTTGCCAGATAGATGACTGAACCGTGGAGTGGGACCCAGTGCTTTTTCAGAGCGACTGTGTCCCACTCACGGTTTTTTGACATACAGACTCATGATAAAGTTTTTTGACACAAATATATTTTCTGATCAGGCATCAGCCCAAGACGCTGCTGTAATTCTGAAATCCAACAACCTATTAGATCCCACTGGATTCTCTCGAGTGACTAGTTGATACTACAAAGACACAGGTCAGTTCTTTGTTTCTAAAAACTTAATATATATATCTGATACTATAGTGATGCTTTAAATTTAAACAGAAGTCTGATGCGACTTTACTTTATTTATTTTCAGAAAATCAAAGCTTGCAAATTGTACCTGATGAAGGGCTAGTCCCGAAACAAGTCGTACACATATTTTGTGACAAATTGAATTATATATGTTTGGTCAATGCTAATTAAGTGAACGCTTATGTTTAGATATAATGACGAATAATTGTAAAAATTGCTGACTTTTTAAAAAAAATGTAAATGTATTTATTTGATTACTGTCTGAAACACTTTTTTGATTTAATTTACAAGTGAATTTGTGAAGATACACAGGTTCAAATCACACTTCCTTGAAGTAAAAAAGACAAATTATTTAACTACTAGAGTAATTTCTTGAATGTAATTACTGACTGCTGTCAGATAAAAGTGTGCCCTGTGTTTGCCCACCAAGATAGTGGTGGATCTTCCTTCTTTTTTCTACGTTTAAACATTACTCTACAATTTAATGATAATTTCAATACTTTTTCCAACCCAGCTGTGTTGGAGATTGAATGTTCTAAACTATTTAGTCTTGTTGTGGCTTGCTCACACATGGGTACTGTCAAATCATGTACGTCTAGTTTGTCTGTGGTGCTAATTTCTATTATTGCTTGCATTTCTTTCTTTAGCATTGTGTCATTGAATTTGAAACAGCTTGCAAGAGTTGGCATTAAGGCAATACAATTGACATGTTTGTGTGCTATTTGTTCCATAACATCAGTTGCGCATGCATTATCGCCATGTATACGCCGCTTGCTTTTTCAATACAGCTTGTGCTTCTTGCAATAGTACACCAACTCTAATACTTTTTAAGATGTTGGCATAAGTGAGATCTGCAGGTTGCCACATGTTCTCAGTTAATTCGCTGTATTGGAAATGTTGCCAAAGGTTAACATTACCTATGCTACCAACAGTTTTCCGGCAGAGTTTGTGGCCTAAGGTTTTAAAAGATGGTTCACCTTTTACTGGTGTCAATTGTAGAAGATCTCCGAAAACGATAATGTGTTTCCCAGCAAAGAGTTCTTCCTTATTACTTTTAAGTACTTCTTGCAATCTGAGATGACTCAAAGCCAACATTAGATTGGAGACCATGCACCATGCTCACTTCATCTATTCGTAGCATTTTAATTTGCTTCAATACTCTCCATAATTCCATTGCAGCTTCTGCAGAAAGTTTGTAGTAGTCTAACTTATTTTGATGCTCTACTGGAAGCAGTAGTAATCGGTATAAAGTCACACTGCTTATGTTGTAGGCCGCTAAACCTGTGGGGGCTGTTACAACAGCTGACAGTTTGTTGTTTGTCAATTGCTGCAGGTACTTGATAATAATTTTGATTAAGAATGTTTTCCCTGATCCAGCTTCCCCACTGACGTACAGCAGTATAGGTTTGTAATTTTGGCAGGTACATTCTTCATTTTCGTGCTGTACGCCATGCACAATTTGTTTTGTTACCTCTTCAAAAATGGTGCGCTGATCGTTGTTAAGTTTTCCGGGTTGCACAGTTAAGTCCTCTGTATCTTCTTGATACTGATACATGGTGTTCTCTACTTCTGCCATAGCAACTTCAGCCTCATTTACTATGATTGGTTGTCCTAATGGCTATTGACTTCCTGTTACAGAAGGTTGACTGCTGTCGGAAGAGTCTTTATCTAGTTGGGCCTGAATTTCTTCTTCTTGTTGCTGCTCATTGTGTAACATTGTTTTGTACTGCTTAAAGTTAACATTGGTGATAGTGCTTTCATTTGCTTTGAAAGCATCTTCATAGCACTCATAATTATCTAGTATGTCTTCCTCTTTTCTCCATGGTTTGAAAAGTTGTAAAAGAGACCTGTAATATAGTTCTTTCTGTTGAGGAGTTTTTAATGACAACTTCACATGATTAATTAAGCTTTGTTTGTTAAATTTCACTAAGCTCCCTTCACAATCAGTTACTCTATATCTACATTTACTTTCATCAGGTTTTACATTATTTTTGTATGCAAAGTTTTGAGCTATGTGGTACAGACACATGCTTTCCAGAGTGGTACTCCTGCTCGGATAGTATGTGTCCAGTAAATTGTTTTTCAGAATGTCTTGGCTGTTGGGATCATTTCTGGCAATAGTTTCTATGTCCTCATACGATTTGAGCACTCTTTCTAGATTTGGCAGGACCAAGACTGAGCCATACTATGTTGTCTGATTTTCCGTACAAAGCAGTGCTGGTTAAACGATCTGCTGCTTCATAGGCCCAACATTCTCTATGAGAGAGCATTTTTATGCCTAGGCTGTACAATTTCTGTGATAATGTTTTGTCTGATGCTAGGTCATCCCAGAGGTCTTAAAGCTCTGTTTTTTCTGCTTTTGTTAAGTAGGCTGTAACATATCGTGCAACAGCAGTTGTCTGCAATGTACTGCACATCTATGTTTGCATTCCATAATAGGGCAATGATTGCATTATAATCATTCATATATTTTGATTCTTCACTTCTTTTTATGTAATACGTGTTTTAGGTGATTTACCTTTAACACTATGTCAAACTGAAGACATGAAGTTGTTTACTTCAACTGTTTCTGTAACTGGTCTGGGGAAACCAACGCGGCATTTGGTGTAGTATTTATCTTTGTTTTTGTATTTACGGCGACAATATTTGCCACATTTCTGTTTTTGAAATTGTAAAATCTGCCCATGCAGCTCACTATGACTCTGTTGTGAAGGGATTTCACATGTGACATATTTTTGGATAAACTGCAAAACAGTGCCATCACTGTCGTGGCCAAATTTCGGTGCAACTTTGATCCATAACAGCATGTGAATATGTGGTGCTCCTCTCCAAAAGAAGTGTTGCACTTCTCCAAGGGGAGCAACACTTTTATAGCAAATAAAGTGTAGCATTGCAATGAAACGATGATGGAAATATCTTGAGACATTAACTGGATCCAGAGAGCAAAGTTCTCCAGGTGTTAATATATCTATGTTGTTTTTGTTGCTGTTTGCTATGCGTAGGAACTCATGCAAATCTTCCCATGCGTATTCTGCACAACTTAGCGTAACAAACCAAGTTGGTGGTCCAAGGTTTCTGATCATGCAACACACGTCTCCGTGCCGTCTAAACCAGTACTCCTTTGTACTGCGCATGTTTGCAAACAAATTTGTTATACTTGATTGTGAAACCTCATCTTTTTCTTGTGCTTTTAATATTAACTGCGTAGCTGACATATTTTGAAAGTGCATTCCAGATTTAAGAATGTATGAAACTCCATAACATAGTGTTGCTAATTCACTTTCGTACAGTAGGTGGAATATGTATTCCACATTTTGTCTAAATCTGGGATCTTGGGAATACATTCGTAATGAGTGGTATTCTGATGCCCCAATCTGAGTGGGTCTATCATCGTACCTTCCATCTTTGCCAGTAGGAAATAGCAGTGGAAAAGCGTGTGCTTCTATACTTTTTTTCCCAAAATACTCATTGGTGACCCATTGGTTTGTCGCATTTGGTAAGTTTATAGTGCATCATCTATACTTTCAGTGGAATGCAATGGATGAATTGTGTAATGGTCTAACAGAGAGGATACTGTAGCTGGATCCAGAAGTTCAAATTGTCCAGTTTCTGATGGCTCTTGAATTATTTCAGTTGTTTGCCTTAAGCTTTCATCAATATTTATTTCCTTGTACTACTCATTGTTGTATTTTAGATATTGCAATGCTTGTGTAACTTTGTGTAAGTCTACAAATTGTTGCCAATTTTTTTGTCCTTTGTTGGTACTCCATTTACCAAGACTATTAAAGAATGCTCTATTGAACGTTCTTCTCCTAGAGTGTGTACATATTCCGTTAGATCTAATGGCAAGCACACTACTTTGCCACAAATGCCTTTCACCAATTCAGAGGGAGGTAAATTTGCTATTTTTGGATGAAGGCGTATAATTGCTTGAAATGGGTGAACTGGTTGAATTATTATGCTCTCATACAAAATGAGCTGTTGCAAGATTTTTGGCAATAGAAACAATTCCAAATTATTTGTAATTGCACGTGAAGGAGTGTGGTTGTTGTCTAATTTTGCAGTATATTAACTGTAACATATTAGACGTTCAGTTACTTCATATTTGCTTTCAGCTGAAAGGTACAAAGCTAATTCAAACCATTTAGAGTCTTCATTGTTTTCTATTTTGTATGCTATGTCCACATTTTTTGTGCTCCTTTTCTAAAACGTTCTGCGGCAACATACACACACATAGTTTGGTACTTCAGCCGATGACCTTTTAAATTTTAGTATTTCTTTTCTGTATGTGTGTAATAGAAGGTTGCTATGTGCAGAATTGTCGCTACTATGCTCTAAAACTGTTGCATTTTCTACGTGGCTCTCACTTCCAAAATACTTTTTCTGAATACGGTCCATTTCTTCTTGTAAGTATTTGGGTGTACCATGCAGAAGAGTTGTATTTAAATTGCCTAATTCTAAAGCTGGACTTTTTGCACAATATATTTTATACAGTGACAGGGTAATTCATAGAAAATCGCACAAAAGTGGCGCACGCGACTGGCGCACAGCATGCCCGTGCGAATGTCTGCGCCAGCCGCGTGCGCTAAAATCGATTTCCGCGCACAGCGTATTCATGGATTTTCGCATCCAAAACCAGCCGTGGCGCAGCGTGGCGCAGTGACCCTGCAGCAGTGCCAGTTACGCCCCCAAGAACGCCCTCGCGCGAGGAAAAGCCTTCAAAATCCCCAAATAATCGCAAAGGGCTGCGCTAACCCTGGACCAGTACACAGGGCTGGCAAACAGCAAACGCCAAGCGGGGAGCGTGTATAACAGGGGTTCGTGGGAAGTATCACACGCGATTCCAGCAGGGTACGTGGATTTCAGGGGTGCGCGGGAAGTTCCACACGCGATTACAGCAGGGTACGTGTATTTCAGGGGAGCGAGGGAAGTTCCACACGCGATTGGCCCCGTGCGAGCAGGGTACGTGTATTCCAGGGGTGCGCGGGAAGTTCCACACGCGATTACAGCAGGGTATGTGTATTTCAGGGGAGCCAGGGAAGTTCCACACGCGATTGGCCCCGTGCGAGCAGGATACGTGTATTTCAGGGATGCGCGGGAAGTTCCACACGCGATTGTCCCCGTGCGAGCAGGGTACGGGTATTTCAGGGGTGCGCGGGAAGTTCCACACACGCGATTCCAGCAGGGTACGTGTATTTCAGGGGTTCTGGGGAGTACTACACGTGAATTGGCCGTGTGGGTCCTCCCAGGTGTTCGCTCTACAACCTCCACGGCCCCTGCAGGCAGCCCACACCACGGGGGACTACCCTGCACCCCTGCTCATGTCCCGCACACAGCCCATCCACCATGGGCATGCCCCCCAGCCAACCCACATGTCACCTTGCACTACTGATCAACAATGCATGTCTCCCACCACCCCCACCCCCCAGCAGTGCAGGTGCAGCCACCACCAGGCCCCCACCCATGTCCACCACCACCCCCACCCCCCAGCCACCAGGGGCAGATTCCACCAGGGCCCCACTCATGTCTACCACCACCCCCACCCCCCAGCCACCAGGAGCAGCCTCCATCAGGCCCCCACTCATGTCCCCTATTACCCCCACCCCCCAGCAGTGCAGGGGCAGCCTCCAACAGGCCCCCACTCATGTCCCCTATCACCCCCACCAGCAGTGCAGGGGCAGCCTCCACCAGGCCCCCACTCATGTCTACCACCACCCCCACCCCCCAGCCACCAGGGGCAGCCTCCACCAGGCCCCCACTCATGTCTCCCACCACCCCCACCCCCCAGCAGTGCAGGGGCAGCCTCCAACAGGCCCCCACTCATGTCTACTACCACCCCCAACCCCCCAGCCACCAGGAGCAGCCTCCACCAGGCCCCCACTCATGTCTCCCCCCACCCCCCAGCCACCAGGGGCAGATACCATCAGGCCCCCACTCATGTCTCCCACCACCCCCACACACCCCAGCAGTGCAGGAGCAGCCTCCACCAGGCCCCCACTCATGTCTCCCACCACCCCCACCCCCCAGCAGTGCAGGGGCAGCCTCCACCAGGCCCCCACTCATGTCCCCTATTACCCCCACCCCCCAGCAGTGCAGGGGCAGCCTCCACCAGGCCCCCACTCATGTCCCCTATTACCCACACCCCCCAGCAGTGCAGGGGCAGCCTCCACCAGGCCCCCACTCATGTCTACCACCACCCCCACCCCCCAGCAGTGCAGGGGCAGCCTCCACCAGGCCCCCACTCATGTCTCCCACCACCCCCACCCCCCAGCACTGCAGGGGCAGCCTCCACCAGGCCCCCACTCATGTCCCCTATTACCCCCACCCACCAGCAGTGCAGGGGCAGCCTCCACCAGGCCCCCACTCATGTCTCCCACCACCCCCACCCCCCAGCAGTGCAGGGGCAGCCTCCACCAGGCCCCCACTCATGTCCGCTATTACCCCCACCCACCAGCAGTGCAGGGGCAGCCTCCACCAGGCCCCCACTCATGTCTACCACCACCCCCACCCCCCAGCCACCAGGGGCAGCCTCCACCAGGCCCCCACTCATGTCTCCCACCACCCCCACCCCCCAGCACTGCAGGGGCAGCCTCCAACAGGCCCCCACTCATGTCTACCACCACCCCCACCCCCCAGCCACCAGGAGCAGCCTCCACCAGGCCCCCACTCATGTCTCCCACCACCCCCACCCCCCAGCCACCAGGGGCAGATACCATCAGGCCCCCACTCATGTCTTCTACCACCCCACCCCCCAGCAGTGCAGGGGCAGCCTCCACCAGGCCCCCACTCATGTCTCCCACCACCCCCACCCCCCAGCAGTGCAGGGGCAGCCTCCACCAGGCCCCCACTCATGTCCCCTATTACCCCCACCCACCAGCAGTGCAGGGGCAGCCTCCACCAGGCCCCCACTCATGTCTACCACCACTCCCACCCCCCAGCCACCAGGGGCAGCCTCCACCAGGCCCCCACTCATGTCTCCCACCACCCCCACCCCCCAGCAGTGCAGGGGCTGCCTCCACCAGGCCCCCGCTCATGTCCCCTATTACCCCCACCCACCAGCACCGTGGGGCACCTGCCAGCAGGCCCCCACTCATGTCCAACTCATGTTCCCCTGCACTCCCACCCCCCAGCACCGTGGGGCACCTGCCAGCAGGCCCCCACTCATGTCCAACTCATGTTCCCCTGCACCCCCACCCCCCAGCACCGTGGGGCACCTGCCAGCAGGCTCACACTCATGTCCAACTCATGTACCCCAGCCCACATGTCATCACAATCTACATCCCCGGTCCCCATGGTCAGCCTCCAAATGCAAAACACCCACCCGAGTATTGCATCCACCCACTCAGAAATGGAAATAACATGATAGAACTGCAATTGCAAGTTTGGAAACAAACACATGTCCCTCACATACACCCAATGGGTGTCAGTGAATCTCCAAACCCGTATCATGATATGCATGAAACCAATGAGATGATACTACACATTGAAGTTTGATCCAAAAATATGTATTAAAGAAAACAAGAATTGAATCAAAAATAAACTAACAGAAATGTGAATTTAAAAAAAGTAAAAAGAAGCATGTCCATGAAAAAAAGCTAAACCAAAAATCAGAATCCAAAGGAATGTTGTCCAAAGTCACAGTCCTGAAAAGAAAATCCAATGTGAAATTATAATCGAAAGCCATTGCTCCATGGGTAAATGGTAAAAACAAACGAAAATCCAACAGATAACTATGTACAGGTGAACAAGCCAGGGTCCATGATCCCAACAAAAGAAATGAAACCTATCTAACAACACTACCTAATAAAAAATAACTATATACAAAAATGTGGCCCATTGTCCAAAAGGTCCAAAGAAAAAGCAAAAACAAAGGAAACCTAACACTAACTACATAACTATTTACATGGGCAGCGGGCTAGTCCAACGGCTCACTGGATGTTGTCATGGGCCAGGGCATCATCGAACTCCTGTTCAATGGCTTGGAGGCGGGCATGTTCCCTGGCCCCGAGGTCTCGCAGGGATAAAGCAGTGTCCAGCTCCAACTCCCTGCGAAGACCCTCGAGGCACTCAGCCCGCCTCAGCGCCCTCCGCATGGAGTTCTCCACCCTGACCATTGTGAGCCGTTCCTCCTCTGCCCGCTGCCGCTCCGCACCTATCCGCTGGCCCAACCGCTCCCACACGGAAGCCACTCCCATTCCAGGGTTCTCCTGCCCTCCGGCCGATGCCTGCACCCCTGATGTTGATGGCCTCGAGCCATGATGCCTCCCACGTCGAGCCTGCCGCTGCCTCCGACGCAACTGCCTGTGCCAGCACGACGGCATCCAGGCTGATGGTATCCACCGACGCCGTCGTGCACGTGCCCTGCCCGATGATGCCGTCACATCCTCCATCTGCTGGGGTCCAGTTGCTGGTGTGTCCACCCCTGCTGGACCTCCGACTCCCGACTGTGGCAGGGATGGGATCCCCACCGAGCCGGCTGCATTGGTCGGGGCAGGTCCACAGGGGGCCCCGGTGGCATCTGGGCCGGAAGACGGCATGGAGAACGACTGGTGCATAGTCTCCACAGAGGAGGAGAGGGTCGCCAGATTGGCCGACACATGTAGGAAACCCCCGACCATGGCCGTTCCCAACTGGGCCACGTCGGCACGGTGCTCTCCGTGATGACGTGCATGCTCCTCCCGGGAAGCACGCACCTCATCACGAATTGCACCTGTGCGCAACGCGACACCAATCAGGACCTTCTCCATACGGCCAGGGGTCCCCTCGTACGCAGGTGGAGGGGAGTCAGATGACATGGACATCCCCCCTACCTGCGGACGGGCCTGGGATGGGGCATCCCTGCTGGTGCATGGTGGTGCAGTCACAGTGTCAGGGACAGTGACATGCACAGGCCCCTCCACGGCGACCTGTGCTGCCTCCTGCCCCTGCCCCTGGACTGCAACACTTGCACCAGCAGGGATGCCCCCACCAGGCCCCATGTGCGCCTCAGTAGCGGCCTCCTCCTCCTCTGTGGAAACTACCAACCTGGATGGCTCCACCCCGTCTTCCGCCATTGCAAGCCCCTGTGGGGGCTCACCCACCCCTTCCGCTGCAGCCGTGGGGGCATCCCCGCCGTTTTGCTCCACAGAGCCGTCTCCACCCTCTTCTTCACGTGGCGCTGTGTAGAGGGAGACATAGAACACAAGCATCAGGGTACTGTACAATGGTCCCTTAGACAGGAAGCAATAGCAGATGAGTGGCACTGTCAAAGATCACTTCCATCATGTCCCTCCACAACACATGGCTCAGTGCAGGTAAAATACATGCAGTAACAGGCATGGCGCATGCTATGGACATTAGCATACATGTCCAAGTTTTTCTTCAAACATACACTGTTGTTTTGGAACTCACATGCATCATGTGCCATGCCTATCACATGCACACACTTCACCCTAGTTTCATCCATCTGGCCTCGTACACCACATACACAGTGGATACAAGGATGACTAGGCTGCATCAGTGAACCGGAACATTGCCACAGACATGTGTCATGCATCCCAGGCATTCACAAGTCACAGACACGCTGGTCAGACACACAGACATGGACAGCATATATGTACATGGCATGAGCACCCATCCCTCACCCATGTCCAGGAACAGAGACTGGCATGCTTTCATGTGGCCATTCCGCATAGGGCAACCCATGTTGCAATTGAACACATGCACCAACCGTGTGGTTCACACATTACTGGTCTCATGCATGACGTCCCTGCACACACACATGCATACATGGGCTATGTCACACATACAGGCAGGTATCAGACAACCAGCACACTGCGACATGCCCTGTCTCACACAGCAATGCTTGGCCACTTACCGCTCAACTCCAGACGGGTCTGCCTCTCAAGGATCTGGCCGTGGAGCGCTGGGCCTACGCGTTCCAGGACCCTCATCTGGATGGTACTCATGCGGCCCCCCTCCACGAGGCGCCGGGCCTTCAAGAGGGTCCTGGACCTGCAGTCATCCCAGCGCTTCTTGACATGTTGGTAGTCGCGGACTGCCACCCCCTCCGCGTCCTTCCTTGTTGGCGCGCTTACTTCCGAAGAGGGCATCATACTGCCCCAGGACTTGCTCCACCAGGACACCAACTTCGGTGGCACTGAAGCTGGTGCCCCTCTGCCTCTCCGGCCGGGGGTTGCCAGTGGTGCCAGATGTAGCAGTGCCCGACATGGCAACCCCAGAGGCAGGAGTGGGTGGGCAACTGGGTCCTGGGGCTGGGCTGTGGAGCGATGGTATCCCAGTCGGGAGTACTCTGTTCCAGCAGGGGTGGACACAGCAAATGGACCCCTGCAGATAGCTGATGTGCAGGCACCAAATGGCAGGGCCCGGTGGCAGCAGGCAGGCAGGTAGGCAGGCAGCAGCAGATGGCTCGTGGGAGGCTGCTCGGGGCTCTGGGGGGCAGTAATTCGGCCTTTTGGGCAGGAGCATGGTCTTCTGTGTGCTTATGCGTGGCCAGCTTGATACGGAGTGATTTGGCACGTGAAAATCCTGCACGTCTGCGTGTAAATCGAGGAAAGGCCCTTAGCGCATATGCACGTCAGCACGCATATGCGATTTCATTGGACCAAAGGCCCTTAGCGCGTGAGCGCGTCTGTGACGTGAGGCGCGCGGGTGTTTCCCTCATTACACGTGATGACAGAGCACACGTGGATTTCCACCAATCGCGTGTTGAACTTCCTGCGCACCCCAGAAATACACATACCCAGGCCAATCGCGTGTACGCTCACTTCCCTCCGATTACACGCGATGACACTCGGACGTGCAGTTTCATTTCATTGGCCCAAAGGCCACCATGCGCAGCTGTGACGTCATGCGCATGGCCGTAGAGAATGGCGCGTGTAAAAATGAAGAGATACACGTCCGAGTGTCAAAGCGCGTAATTGGTGGAAATGGCCTCATCGCGTATGCGCGTCTGTGACGTGTGTATAAAAGGTACGTGTAGGACACCATTTCCTTGTACGTGCTTTTCGTGGAGAGCGAGTGGGTGAAATCTGTACTTCTTGTCGGTTCACACGCGATTTACTTCACGGCGTTTCCAGTTCGTACTCCCTGTTACCTCTGACAGTTTTTTCTCTTTTCCTCTTTTCCCTGGGCCTGTTTCCTCAAACAGCTCCCCTACTACTGTTGTCCTGTCTCCTCAGACTGCGTACAATTCTTCTTTTGGCGGGGGTTTTGCCAACGCGCACACACGCATATTTTTCACGCTTTTGTTCCTGGCAGACGGTGAGTCGCGCACGTATCTAACATCTGTGCTTGCCCCGTGTGTCGCGTACCCCTTCAGAGGTCATTCAAGGCTGCGTGTGACACGCATACGTTCATTCTTGTGTTCCTGGGTGCCACAGCGTAGTGCAGGTTTTTTTTTCCACGCACGTGGTCTAGGAGGGGTTGTGTGCACCTTACTTCCCTTTTTTGGGCTGCCTGTGCGTTGCGTGACCCGTCATCTTTCCCCAGGGGTGACATACAGCCTTGCTAGAGCACTAGGGTACGATTACCATCTGGTACCCAAGCCCTTTGACCCCCAATTGCCCAGGACAATAGTTCACATCAACTCCCATACGCACAATAACATCAGTGCCATGGCTGGGAGGCGAACAAGCCGTAAGGGTGGCAAAGGTGGCCGAGCCCCAAGTGGTAGCCGTGGTGGATCCCGTAGGGGACGTGGCCGTGACTTGCAGGGTGCCCCTAGCCCCCCATGTGTGGAGGAGCAGTCAGGGACACCCATGCCCCCCCCCCGGTTGAGGTTACCGTGGCTGACACCATCCATGCTCAGCCCTTTTTGGACCAGCCCACTGTGGAACCAGACCTGGCACAGGGTGACTCCATGGCTGACTTCCAGGTCAGCAGGTCTAGGCCACGTGCGCCGGTGAACGTTGGTGTCATCAGGCCACGTGGATCAGGGGCAGCTAGGTCATCTGCTGCCCCGCGTAGGCAGGCTGGGGAGGATGCAGGGGCAGCTGCGGTTCCATCCACCCCACCTCTCACACACCCAGCCAGGACAGTGTCGGTCCAAGTCCATCATGCTGACATTCCCCCTGACACCATCACACTTGAGATAATGCCTGCACCAACTCCCATGCTGAGTGTGCAATCCCACGCTCCTGCCCCTAGTGTCCAGAGCGGCGCAGGATACTCTGGACCCCACCACCTTCCAAGCGGAAGAGGAAGAGTGCTCGTCCAGTAGAGGCTGATGCCCCAGACACGGCTACACAGTCCGGCCCATCAAGGAAGCCCATCTTCAATGAGGCCGAACTGAATGCACTTGTAGAGTATGTGTCCGCACATGACCGCGAAATGGTGATTGTTGCAGGATCCAAGACCACACCTGCACAACGTCAGGCACACTGGCAGACCATTGCGGACATCATAAGTGCCCTTGGAATCGTGAGGCGCACAGCTAATGATTGCTACAAGCGCTGGAATGACCTGAAGCGCAGGGCAAAGAATAAGCTGGCCTCAAGACATGCCGCAACTCTAGTGACTGGAGGTGGGTCTCCAGCAGACGACATAGAACTCACTCCACATGAGCAGGTTGCTGGGACCTACGTCACGGAGGAACAGATCCAAGGCGTGGGAGTAGTGGCAGATTACGAGGCATTGTCCGGTGAGTGCACATGCATGTGTGTGTCATCCATGTGCATGTTGTGTGTGGGAGGGCTTCTGTTTGGGTGCCAGGGGAGGGTGTGTGTGCCTGAGTGGTTCGGCTCACCCATGTGCCTCTTCCAAAACATTCTTTGCACCAGCATTTGGTATAGCAGCGTCCCTTCGGCAAACATTAGACATCCAGCCCAACACCACGCCAGTTGCCCTTGGAGTGTCATCTTGCCACTACACTGTTGCTTATTTACCTCTGCTTATTCAGGCAGATTGTTTGCATACCACCACTTTTACTCGGGATTTCTCAGTCCTATTGTCACATGTCTGACATGGCTATGGTACAGTGGACTGGCTCTGTTTCGTGGACATGATTAGTTTGGACATGTCCCTGTGCTATAGGACCATTTTTGACTGGCAGCTGCATGTTAAACATTAGAACCATTACAATGAAAATGATCAATCATATGAACAAACTGGACTGAATGAACAATTGGTGACCTCCTCTCCCTCTTCACTTCATGGCTAGGGTACATGCCATCTGTGTCATGGCATGTGTATTTGACCTGCCAATCACTGGCCAATGTGTGATGCCACTGCTAGGCAGCATGCAGCAAATGTGTTCATCTTCCATCTTGGTGTCATCAATGTGTGGCATCTGCCTCCCCATCACACGCAGTGACGGTGCATGCATGGGGGTGTTTTAGTCATGTGGGACATGTGTCAATCAAGTACTGTTTCTGTAGCCTCTCAGCCCTCATTGTGTGCCATGGTGCTAATGCCTGTTTCCATTTGTTTTCTTTTATGGCTTTGCAGGGGAAGACGCACCTGATACTGCTGGGGTTGTGGAGATGGTGCAGACCCAGGGGGGGTCTGAGGGCCGACCGACCACCAGTGAGGGACGTGGTGCGGTGGTGGGTGAGAACCCACAACTGCTGCAGGTCGTGCTCTCAAGGGGTGTCTCTGGCTGCACCTCCCCCGAGCTGTACTCAGGTGTTGATTCGGATGATGAGACCTACGTGCCGTCGCAGGTGAGTGTTCCTGGGAGGGATTCTGTTCTGTCCGACCCACCTGCACCAGGGTTAGAACCCTCAATGGGGATGTCAGTGTTGGCAGGTACGCCTTTGGTGGTTACGGATGCAGGGTCACACTCAGCGACATCTGATCCTGTTCCTGGGCCAGCAGATCAGAGGGGGAATGCAGTCCTGCAGCCTCAGGCAGTGCCGGCACAGCAAGGCGCAGTTCGCCTTGCCCCAGACAGGTGTGGTGCCCGCCGACGTGGTGGCCGTACGCCACCTGGCAATACCGCATGGGAGCAATCCATTTACGGTATGGCAACCCAACAGGCAGCATCATCAGAGATGATGGCTCAGGCCATGGATAGGGTGGCCACTGATAATTGTCCCCCCCGAGAAGCTGATGGAGCGACTACAGCAGGCAACCGACTCCATCTGCCAGTCACACAGGGAGGACATGTTGGCGTCCAACAGGGACAGGCGGGCGGCACTGGTGACTCTGCAGGAAGCCATCTCCATAGAGTCCCAGGGCCACAGGGAAGCCCTGAGGCTGGAACTCCTTCACCTCAGGACTACTCTTGTTGAGCTTGAGGCTTCAACAGACCGAAGGACAGAACAGCAGCTGGAGCGTCTCACCCGTACGCTCTCAGCTGAGAAGCAGGCAACTAGGGCGGAGGTCCGGGCATCCGGTGAGTTGTTGCATGGGGACCTCCGCACA
Organism: Ambystoma mexicanum; assembly: GCF_040938575.1. Classification (NCBI taxonomy): domain Eukaryota; kingdom Metazoa; phylum Chordata; class Amphibia; order Caudata; family Ambystomatidae; genus Ambystoma; species Ambystoma mexicanum. Next base: position 948,525,563 of record NC_090933.1, on the reverse strand, counting down.
CTCATCCTCCAGAACGAGACCTACCACACCCGCATGCTTGCAGCCATGGAGGAAAAGACTAGGGCCTTGCGTGGGCTGCCTCCCATAGTGCCACCACCTCCGGATGCAGCTGCACAGGGTGAGAATAGCGACAGCAGTGATCCTCCCACAATAGGGTAGCCGTGTGGGCCATGAGCCCATGGAGGTGTTTTTTTTTCGCAAGATCCACACAGGTGGGTTTTGGGGTGCACCCTGTCCTCGGATCTCCTGGGTGGCCTCCCCAACCCCCCTGGGCCCATTAATGGCCATTTGTTTTTTTTTGTTTTTTTTTGGGACAGTGTGTTGCCTTGTGTGGCTCCCGTGGGCATACGCTGCATTGTGGCTGGGCACATGCAGGCTTGTCATGGATTTGGTTCAGATGCTTGGGTTTTTGTCACACACACCCCTCCTGCTTCCTGTTTCCATGGGCTTTCAAAGGTTGTGCCCAAGTGACATTGACGTACATGGTGACATTGGACTCCCATGAGCTGTTTGGGCAGTCTGTAGTCAATACTGTGTATACATTCATAGTGCATATTGTTGTTGTATTGTACACCGCGTGGTGTATTCATATGTGCCTCTGCATCCATCTCATCCTCCATATTTGCAGGTCTATTCCTCATGTCTTCACAATGCGGTCCACCTTGGAACTGGAGTCCATGTTGTAAGCAGTGCACCTACACTCTTGCGTGGCGCCAACACTGTATACTTGCAAGTGTTCGGAGGGCTGTCATCATCAGGTGGTGAGGCTAGCTAATTCTTAAGTCTGTAATGTCATGTTTAAGGTGGGTTGGAGGTTGTGTAGGTGATTGGTATCATTGGTAAGTATTTGGTAATGTGGGCTGTAGGTCCTGCATTACTGTGAGCATTTCATGTGTGGACAGGTTTCCATTAGGGACACTGTAGCTGCTGACACTTGGGGCATGTTGTGGGGATTCATTTCTTTCCTCTCACATTGCATGACATGCCATGGTGTGTTGTGTGGCCGTGCCGTGGAGGGGGTGGGTGACATGGCACTGTTTTCATGTAGTATTTTGCAAGTGGGTATTCATTTATGCAGCATGGAAGTGTATTTTCATGACACTGCATTGGTGTTGTTTGTGTAGGTAGGGATGCACACATTGTAACACTTCCACATGAACAATCTCAGGCTGCTATGGTTCTGACAGTTGACAGTCCCTTTGTTCGTCTTAATTGTCAGGCCGAGTCATCATTGCTAATCAGATGGTATGTGCCAGGCCTGTGTGCACTCCACTGGGGTGTGATTTCTATGTGAAGTAATTAGCCACCAGCTGCGTACGGGCTGCCTCACCCCGTGCCCTCTCCCTTCCCATGCGCAGCGGGCGTGCATGTGGTTGGGGATGTGGGGGCACCACCATGTCCATGGCCAGGCCCCGGCGTGTTGCAACATTGTGCAGGACACCACATGCTGCCACTATGATCCGCACACTACTGGGGGCGCATATAACAGCTGCCCGCCAGAACGGTCAAGGGAGCAAAAGCGTGACTTGAGCACTCCGAATGTGCGCTCCACTATGCCCCAGGTTGCTATATGGGCTGTGTTGTATCTTACCTCTGGAGGCGTGATGGGGTTCCGAATTGGCGTCATCATGTGGGTGCTCAGAGGGTAGGCACTGTCCCCTGGTGAGGAGGTGATGGGTATCATTAGTGGGGTAGTGACATTACTCTGCATCTGACATGCATGCATGTGCACTGGCATTCATACTCACCAAGCAGCCATGTATCACCATGCCGCCCAGCTTCGAGGTCCCGGCTTAGGGTAGACATTCTGTAAATGAAGCTGTCGTGGGAGGACCCTGGATAGTTTGCATATACTGAGGTGATGATTCCCTTAGCATTACATACTACCTGCACGTTGATGGAATGCCAGTGCTTGCGGTTCCTATAGATGTGCTCAGATGCCCTGGGGGACGTAGTGCCACATGGGTGCAGTCAATGGCACCTAGCACTTTTGGTAATTGTGCCACACCCTAGAAATCGAGGGTGGCAGCCTGCCTTTCTGCAGGTGTCCTGGGCAGGTATATGTGCCTACGGACTGATGGGCATGCAGTGATGATGTTCAAGACCTGGTGTAGGCAGCGTGACTGCGTGGCCTGTGACACCCCACCCACTATGGCACTTGTCCGCTGAAATGATCCTGTGGCCAAGAATCCAGGGCCTGGTGGAGGCAGTACATTGAGGACCTTCTCCAGGGGGCTGAGTGCTTGGGAGCACAGGGTGGGTGATGTGAGGTCATCCTCCCACTCACTGACCAGGTCAAGTATCATGTGTGGGGGAAACCTGTACCTCCCATACACCTGGTCATCAGGCATCCCAAAAGGCTGGTTCTGGGAGTGAAAATTCGGGCCCTCACTATCCTCCTCCTCCTCCTTTGGTAACCCACGGCCACTGCTGCTAGGAATGGTATATTCATCCTGGCCTATGAGCTTGTTTGTGGTTTTCGCGCACTTTTATGCTGTGCGGGTCGACGTACTCCTGCTTCATGCTGGCGTACGTGTGTCAGGATTGGACACTTTTTCGGCACGTCGTAGGCGAACGTGTGAATCTTCCGGCCCACACCAGGAATACACGTAGCACGCTCTCACTGGCACAGTCGCGGGTAAATATTCCCGCCCACCCCTGGAATACATGTGACCCACTCTCACAGGCCCAATCGCGTGTGAAACTTCCCGCGCACCCCTGAAATCCACGTACCCGGCCAAATCGCGTGTGAACTTCGCGCGCACCCCTGAAATCCACGTACCCAGCCAAATCGCGTGTTTAACTTCCCGCACACCCCTGAAATCCACGTACCCGGCCAAATCGCGTGTGAACTTTGCGCGCACCCCTGAAATCCACGTACCCGGCCAAATCGCGTGTGGAAGTTCACGCGCACCCCGCAGTACACGTACAATCGCATGTGGAACTTCACGCGCACCACGAAGTACACGTACCCAGGCAAATTGCACGGCTGGGAGGTGGGGGTGGTGGGAGACATGAGTGGGGGCCTGGTGGAGGCTGCCCCTGGTGGCTGGGGGTGGGGGTGGTGGTAGACATGTGTGGGGGCCTGGTGGAGGCTGCCCCTGCACTGCTGGGGGGTGGGGGTGGTGGGAGACATGAGTGGGGGCCTGGTGGAGGCTGCCCCTGCACTGCTGGGGGGTGGGGGTGGTGGGAGTCATGAGTGGGGGCCTGGTGGAGGCTGCCCCTGGTGGCTGTGGGGTGGGGGTGCAGGAGGACATGAGTGGGGGCCTGGTGGAGGCTGCCCCTGGTGGCTGGGGGGTGGGGGTGCAGGGGGACATGAGTGGGGGCCTGGTGGAGGCTGCCCCTGCACTGCTGGGGGGTGGGGGTGGTGGGAGACATGAGTGGGGGCCTGGTGGAGGCTGCCCCTGCACTGCTGGGGGGTGGGGGTGGTGGTAGACATGGATGGGGGCCTGGTGGAGGGTGCCCCTGCACTGCTGGGGGGTGGGGGTGGTGGGAGACATGAGTGGGTGCCTGGTGGAGGCTGCCCCTGCACTGCTGGGGGGTGGGGGTGGTGGGAGACATGAGTGGGGGCCTGGTGGAGGCTGCCCCTGGTGGCTGGGGGGTGGCGTGCAGGGGGACATGAGTGGGGGCCTGGTGAAGGCTGCCCCTGGTGGCTGGGGGTGGTGGTAGACATGGGTGGGGGCCTGGTGGAGGCTGCCCCTGCACTGCTGGGGGGTGGGGGTGGTGGGAGACATGAGTGGGGGCCTGGTGGAGGCTGCCTCTGGTGGCTGGGGACTGGGGGTGGTGGTAGACATGGGTGGGGGCCTGGTGGAGGCTGCCCCTGCACTGCTGGGGGGTGGGGGTGGTGGTAGACATGGGTGGGGGCCTGGTGGAGGCTGCCCCTGCACTGCTGGGGGGTGGGGGTGGTGGTAGACATGGGTGGGGGCCTGGTGGAGGCTGCCCCTGGTGGCTGGGGGGTGGGGTTACAGGGGGACATGAGTGGGGGCCTGGTGGAGGCTGCCCCTGGTGGCTGGGGGGTGGGGGTGCAGGGGGACATGAGTGGGGGCCTGGTGGAGGCTGCCCCTGGTGGCTGGGGGGCGGGGGTGCAGGGGGACATGAATGGGGGACTGGTGGAGGCTGCCCCTGGTGGCTGGGGGGTGGGGGTGCAGGGGGACATGAGTGGGGGCCTGGTGGAGGCTGCCCCTGCACTGCTGGGGGGTGGGGGTGGTGGGAGTCATGAGTGGGGGCCTGGTGGAGGCTGCCCCTGGTGGCTGGGGGGTGGGGGTGCAGGAGGACATGAGTGGGGGCCTGGTGGAGGCTGCCCCTGGTGGCTGGGGGGTGGGGGTGCAGGGGGACATGAGTGGGGGCCTGGTGGAGGCTGCCCCTGCACTGCTGGGGGGTGGGGGTGGTGGGAGACATGAGTGGGGGCCTGGTGGAGGCTGCCCCTGCACTGCTGGGGGGTGGGGGTGGTGGTAGACATGGGTGGGGGCCTGGTGGAGGGTGCCCCTGCACTGCTGGGGGGTGGGGGTGGTGGGAGACATGAGTGGGTGCCTGGTGGAGGCTGCCCCTGCACTGCTGGGGGGTGGGGGTGGTGGGAGACATGAGTGGGGGCCTGGTGGAGGCTGCCCCTGGTGGCTGGGGGGTGGCGTGCAGGGGGACATGAGTGGGGGCCTGGTGAAGGCTGCCCCTGGTGGCTGGGGGTGGTGGTAGACATGGGTGGGGGCCTGGTGGAGGCTGCCCCTGCACTGCTGGGGGGTGGGGGTGGTGGGAGACATGAGTGGGGGCCTGGTGGAGGCTGCCTCTGGTGGCTGGGGACTGGGGGTGGTGGTAGACATGGGTGGGGGCCTGGTGGAGGCTGCCCCTGCACTGCTGGGGGGTGGGGGTGGTGGTAGACATGGGTGGGGGCCTGGTGGAGGCTGCCCCTGCACTGCTGGGGGGTGGGGGTGGTGGTAGACATGGGTGGGGGCCTGGTGGAGGCTGCCCCTGGTGGCTGGGGGGTGGGGGTACAGGGGGACATGAGTGGGGGCCTGGTGGAGGCTGCCCCTGGTGGCTGGGGGGTGGGGGTGCAGGGGGACATGAGTGGGGGCCTGGTGGAGGCTGCCCCTGGTGGCTGGGGGGCGGGGGTGCAGGGGGACATGAATGGGGGACTGGTGGAGGCTGCCCCTGGTGGCTGGGGAGTGGGGGTGCAGGGGGACATGAGTGGGGGCCTGGTGGAGGCTGCCCCTGCACTGCTGGGGGGTGGGGGTGGTGGTAGACATGGGTGGGGGCCTGGTGGAGGGTGCCCCTGCACTGCTGGGGGGTGGGGGCGGTGGGAGACATGAGTGGGGGCCTGGTGGAGGCTGCCCCTGCACTGCCGGGGGGTGGGGGTGGTGGGAGACATGAGTGGGGGCCTGGTGGAGGCTGCCCCTGCACTGCCGGGGGGTGGGGGTGGTGGGAGACATGAGTGGGGGCCTGGTGGAGGCTGCCCCTGGTGGCTGGGGGTGCAGGGGGACATGAGTGGGGGCCTGGTGGAGGCTGCCCCCGGTGGCTGGGGGGTGGGGGTAGACAGGGGTGGGGGCCTGGTGGAGGCTGCCCCTGCACTGCTGGGGGGTGGGGGTGGTGGGAGACATGAGTGGGGGCCTGGTGGAGGCTACCCCTGGTGGCTGGGGGGTGGGGGTGGTGGTAGACATGGGTGGGGGCCTGGTGGAGGCTGCCCCTGCACTGCTGGGGGGTGGGGGTGGTGGTAGACATGGGTGGGGGCCTGGGGAGTCTGCCCCTGCACTGCTGGGGGGTGGGAATGGTGGTAGACATGGGTGGGGGCCTGGTGGAGGCTGCCCCTGGTGGCTGGTGGGTGGGGGCGCAGGGGGACATGAGTGGGGGCCTGGTGGAGGCTGCCCCTGGTGGCTGGGGGGCGGGGGTGCAGGGGGACATGAGTGGGGGCCTGGTGGAGGCTGCCCCTGGTGGCTGGGGGGTGGGGGTGCAGGGGGACATGAGTGGGGGCCTGGTGGAGGCTGCCCCTGGTGGCTGGGGGGTGGGGGTGCAGGGGGACATGAGTGGGGGCCTGGTGGAGGCTGCCCCTGGTGGCTGGGGTGTGGGGGCGGTGGTAGACATGAGTGGGGGCCTGGTGGAGGCTGCCCCTGGTGGCTGGGGGGTGGGGGTGCAGGGGGACATGAGTGGGGGCCTGGTGGAGGCTGCCCCTGGTGGCTGGGGGGTGGGGGTGCAGGGGGACATGAGTGGGGGCCTGGTGGAGGCTGCCCCTGCACTGCTGGGGGGTGGGGGTGGTGGTAGACATGGGTGGGGGCCTGGTGGAGGGTGCCCCTGCACTGCTGGGGGGTGGGGGTGGTGGGAGACATGAGTGGGGGCCTGGTAGAGGCTGCCCCTGCAATGCTGGGGGGTGGGGATGGTGGGAGACATGAGTGGGGGCCTGGTGGAGGCTGCCCCTGGTGGCTGGGGGGTGGGGGTGGTGGGAGACATGAGTGGGGCCTGGTGGAGGCTGCCCCTGGTGGCTGGGGGGTGGGGGTGGTGGTAGACATGGGTGGGGGCCTGGTGGAGGCTGCCCCTGCACTGCTGGGGGGTGGGGGTGGTGGTAGACATGGGTGGGGGCCTGAGGAGGCTGCCCCTGCACTGCTGGGGGGTGGGGGTGGTGGTAGACATGGGTGGGGGCCTGGTGGAGGCTGCCCCTGGTGGCTGGAGGGTGGGGGTGCAGGGGGACATGAGCGGGGGCCTGGTGGAGGCTGCCCCTGGTGGCTGGGGGGTGGGGGTGCAGGGGGACATGAGTGGGGGCCTGGTGGAGGCTGCCCCTGGTGGCTGGGGGGTGGGGGTGCAGGGGGACATGAGTGGGGGCCTGGTGGAGGCTGCCCCTGGTGGCTGGGGGGTGGGGGTGCAGGGGGACATGAGTGGGGGCCTGGTGGAGGCTGCCCCTGGTGGCTGGGGGGTGGGGGTGCAGGGGGACATGAGTGGGGGACTGGTGGAGGCTTCCCCTGGTAGCTGGGGGGTGGGGGTGCTGGGGGACATGAGTGGGGGCCTGGTGGAGGCTGCCCCTGGTGGCTGGGGTGTGGGGGTGGTGGTAGACATGAGTGGGGCCTGGTGGAGGCTGCCCCTGGTGGCTGGGGGGTGGGGTGCAGGGGGACATGAGTGGGGGCCTGGTGGAGGCTGCCCCTGGTGGCTGGGGGGTGGGGGTGCAGGGGGACATGAGTGGGGGCCTGGTGGAGGCTGCCCCTGCACTGCTGGGGGGTGGGGGTGGTGGTAGACATGGGTGGGGGCCTGGTGGAGGGTGCCCCTGCACTGCTGGGGGTGGGGGTGGTGGGAGACATGAGTGGGGGCCTGGTATAGGCTGCCCCTGCAATGCTGGGGGGTGGGGATGGTGGGAGACATGAGTGGGGGCCTGGTGGAGGCTGCCCCTGGGGGGTGGGGGTGCAGGGGGACATGAGTGGGGGCCTGGTGGAGGCTGCCCCTGGTGGCTGGGGGGAGGGGGTAGACAGGGGTGGGGGCCTGGTGGAGCCTGCCCCTGCACTGCTGGGGGGTGGGGGTGGTGGGAGACATGAGTGGGGGCCTGGTGGAGGCTGCCCCTGGTGGCTGGGGGTGGGGGTGGTGGTAGACATGGGTGGGGGCCTGGTGGAGGCTGCCCCTGCACTGCTGGGGGGTGGGGGTGGTGGTAGACATGGGTGGGGGCCTGAGGAGGCTGCCCCTGCACTGCTGGGGGGTGGGGGTGGTGGTAGACATGGGTGGGGGCCTGGTGGAGGCTGCCCCTGGTGGCTGGGGGGTGGGGGTGCAGGGGGACATGAGTGGGGGCGTGGTGGAGGCTGCCCCTGGTGGCTGGGGGGTGGGGGGGCAGGGGGACATGAGTGGGGGCCTGGTGGAGGCTGCCCCTGGTGGCTGGGGGGTGGGGGTGCAGGGGGACATGAGTGGGGGCCTGGTGGAGGCTGCCCCTGGTGGCTGGGGGGTGGGGGTGCAGGGGGACATGAGTGGGGGCCTGGTGGAGGCTGCCCCTGCACTGCTGGGGGGTGGGGGTGGTGGTAGACATGGGTGGGGGCCTGGTGGAGGCTGCCCCTGCACTGCTGGGGGGTGGGGTGGTGGTAGACATGGGTGGGGGCCTGGTGGAGGCTGCCCCTGGTGGCTGGGGGTGGGGGTGGTGGGAGACATGTGTTGGTGATCAGTGGTGCAAGGTGACATGTGGGTTGGCTGGTGGGCATGGCCATGGTGGATGGGTTGCCTGTGGGACATGAGCAGGGGTGCAGGGTAGTCCCCTGTGGTGTGGGCTGTTTGCAGGGGCCGTGGAGGGTGTAAAGGGAACACCTGGGGGGACCCACATGGCCATATCACGTGTAGCATTCCCCTGCAACACCGAAATACACGTACCCAGCCAAATCACGTGTGTAACTTCCCGCGCACCCCTGGAATCCACGTACCCAGCAAAATCGCGTGTTGAACTTCCCGCGCACCCCTGAAATCCACGTACCCGGCCAAATCGCGTGTGAACTTTGCGCGCACCCCTGAAATCCACGTACCCGGCCAAATCGCGTGTGGAACTTCACGTACCCAGCCAAATCGCGTGTTTGACTTCCTGCGCACCCCTGAAATACACGTACCCGGCCAAATCGCGTGTGGAACTTCCTGCGCACCCCTGAAATCCACGTACCCGGCCAATCGCGTGTGTAACTTCTCGCGCTCCCCTGTAATCCACGTACCCAGCCAAATCGCGTGTTTGACTTCCCGCGCACCCCTGAAATCCACGTACCCGGCCAAATCGCGTGTGGAACTTCCCGTGCACCCCTGTAATCCACGTACCCAGCCAAATCGCGTGTGGAACTTCCCGCGCACCCCTGGAATCCACGTACCCAGCCAATTCGCGTGTGAAAATTCCAGCGCACCCCAAAATACACGCACACGTTATTTTTTAGTCAGCGGGTGTCCGTGTTTGTGGGTACCCCTTTGCACGTCATTTGTCCTGGAGGGCCACAGTATTGGACATTCATCATAGCTGTATATAGGTGCTATTTGTTGGCGCACCTTTTGGCGCACATTTTTTACAGGCGCAGGGACGCTACCGCCTGCTTTCTTGTGGCGGTCGTGTTTGTGCTTGTGCGCTGGTTTGACCGTGCGCTGTTTTGCCCTATTCGATTCCATGAATACGTGTTGTAGGCGAGCGTGTGGGCGTTCCGCGCACTTGCACCCTGTACTTCCCCCGTGACGCCCACATTTTGGCAAGTTGTTCCCCATTCCGAGTGTTACACCCCGTGTTCCGCCTACTTTTGTAGCGTGCGCCGCGCTATGTGCGATTTGGGCTGTGGCCAGTGCGATTTTCGCTGTGACCTGGCGCACGCCGTTAGATGGCCTGTGCGCCAACGTGCGCCGCCCACTTTTTTAGCGCACATCAGATGATTTTTTCGCGCACGCCCTTCCAAGCATCGATGTGCGCTGCTTTTCGTGCGATTTTCGCAATTGCACTGCGATTTTCGAAATTCCACTGCGATTCGCACGTTTTTGCCCACTTGCGCCGCGCTATTTATTCCATGAATCGGCCTCTGAATTTCTTACTTTAGAATGATGTACTGATATTCTTTTGATATCATGGAAGGTACTTTTACAAATAGGCCCTGAAATGCAGGCTAGTGAATGTCCTTTTAGTCCTGTGTGTTTTCGCACTACACAAATATCCATATTTTGCAGCACTTTGATTTTACTTTTGTCTTTACCTTTTACATATTGATTGAGGAACACACGTAAAGATTTGAAAGCTTTATTTGGAATGGCACACATTGATGTGCACGGCCATTTATACACTGGATGGTGTGGTTCCTTTCTACGGAGCTGCTTTTTGGTAGGCATTCTTTGGTGTCTGTTGAGAAAATAAAATATTCTTTGGTCTGTTGTCCAATGTATGTGTGCTGTGTGCATGTGTGCCTAAGTGTGATGGGGAAACTCTTTGGCACAGTGTGTCAATGCACAGTGACCTCTAACTATCATTTGGTAAGGCTACTTTACTATTTGCATATTAGTACAATGTGGTTTAGATGAGAGTACACAGTGCCCTACTTGCGCCGAGAACCATTATTAATAATCAAAATGGCAAAAACTTGCTACCGCCACTTATTTTGACAAACTAACCTTCTACGGATTTCCTATGTCATTTCAGTACCAAGCACACAGCCATTTGTCAGCCATTCCACCTGTTAATCTTTGTCCTATAATTGGATATTTGTAGGCAGAATGGTTTACAAATGACTGCTTTCTTTGGTGCCCAAAGTAAACAAATAACCCATGCAGCCTCTTTAAGGAGAAGTTACAATATGAAGGTTGTACTGTACTTACTTTTTTGGGGAAGATGCCAAGGTTTCTTCGGATATGTCTGCAGTGTAGATGTTGTTGATTCTTAGGAGAGTAGTCTTCACTGTGTATTAAAAAAATGATATCAATTACTTTGTGTGTTTGCAGCCGTCATGATACTGCAGCCTTTACTTGTACTTCTTTCGTCATACGATTCAACTTTCATGTTTCAACCCAATCCACGTGCACATTTCACTTCTCTCTGTGCACTCTTTGTATACTACTTCCAATATGGTACTTCAAAGTCCTTCAAAATATCTATCTTTTTTTAGGGGTTTGGAAATGCCTTGTTCTTTACAAAGTGTACTATGCATAGGAGAGAGATTTGTAAGTGATAGGCCAACGTAGTAGATGGGCAAACTTTTTGTACTTCTTAATGCAAAGCACGATGTCCAAAAATCGGGAGACCCTCCGAAGGACATGTCAGCACCACAATCGGGAGCGATTACTATTGTCATACGATCACATTGCAAGTAGCATTACTGTTGGCAGTACAGCGGACTGAACTGCACCATTTTCACATACAAAATTAAGGTCTGCCCTAAATTATACTTCTCAACTCACATGCTTTTTGCGGGTGTCACCCACCTTGTAAAGGGCAGACTCACCCGCCAAGCCTTCTGCATGGCCATTCATTCCCTAGGCGTGTCACCCGCCAAAAAAAAAAACAGGTCATTTCACCCACACATCACACAAAAATGGTTGCGAGGTATGCCTAAATAGGCATGCTTGCATGTATTTACAGGTTATGCAGAAGGAAGTAAGCAGTCGTGCAAATTGTTAATGGCAAATCGGCATTCTTTCACTTTACAAGGGGGAGCATTGTTATGTGCTTCCTATGGAAATTTACCGGCATTATTTTGTCTATTTTAAATTATAAGGCTTCCACATGTACTCTGATTAGAATGAACATACCTGCACTCTATACTTTTGCATGTGGTCATGCATGGAGCTGTACGTAGAAAGTGCAATCCTTGCACAGTAGCTTGTGAAGTAGATGCTTTGCAATGGTATGCAATTTCCATTAAGATTCATCGACAGTAATTTTGAAGTGCGCAATGATGATGAAGGAGTTAAAATTAGCAAGGTTCTATGTGATTGGTGGCTGATTGTGTACCCGCTTAGTTGTGTCCAATGATGGACTCGCTTTGGTACCGCTGTAGAAAGGGTGGAAGGACTGGATAAGAGTTACATGCCGCACGTAGGCAACGCTTGTCCGCTGGTAGGGCGTGTCACATATGGGTTTCTACAGCTAATCCTGCATGGAAAGACGACTGTAGCTATCAGCCAATCAGATGTTCACATTACTCTTTTGAGTCGAAAGACGGTGCACACACTGAAAATGGCAGAGGTGCAGAGGGTCTGTGTTTTGCTGCTCTGAGACATTTTTGTGCAAGGCTTACAACACTATGCCGAGAGTAGGCATGTAGCACACTATTTCGATGTGCGAGGAGTGGAGGTGGTCTGGAGCGCTGAGACTGATGCCAATGCTGCGGCAATTCTGCAAGTTTGCAGAGACATGCGTAGAATGACCACTCCTCATGTGGTAATTTTGCACTACGGTGCTTGCCACTTGGGATACCTGACTTCATGTACTTTGTTGGCGGATTTGGCACAGTTGGTTGAAGCAATCATGACCATCTTCCCAACATCCAAAGTTATATTTTCTGCCTTACTCCCCAGACTACAATGGACCAACACTTCTGTTTTCTGTCCAGATCAAAGCATCGGGAGGTGCATCATCAATCGCGGCATGCGTGCATTCAAGCTGCGAGTTGGTATGTTTTTTTGCAGCCACGATAACATTCCTCCCTGCAATGCGCATTACTTTGAAGGAGATGGCGTTGCACTATCCTCTTTGGGAAATGCGATGTTCTTTTGGAACATAAGGCTTGCTTTAGAGAAGGTTCTGTAATGTTTGCAAGAGTAAAGCAAGGACAAAAACTACAAAAAAATGCATAAAATACCATATGTCTGTACGATATGTGGCCAAAAATTAAAAAAAACAGCTCTTCTCAGAGCCTACCTTTAAGGGGAAAAAGGGGATTAGTACTTTAATGTACTGTCGCACGCTCTGCTCCTCTACATGTCCGCGAACATGGCAGTAATTAACTGCCAGCACATATCACCAGCAGGGACTGAAAGGTGGAGCCGCATGTAAATGAGAATGAGCGGCGCTAGGGATTGGTCCATAAAGTTCAGTAGGTGTGTTCTGACCAACGTACTTTAGTAAGACCATCTTCTCCCTCACAGGACACCACACAGCCATGGCTTTCCATGCTCGAAAACAGATTGTCTGGCTTGTGGAAGACTCATGGATACATTGGTTGAAGGTGCATGCCGAAAGCTGCAGTTTATCTACAAATCTCGGATTTCCACGTGCGGAAGTGCAGTGGCATGGCGTGAGCGGCATGAGATGGCTGGACTTGGTGCCTCTTTGTGTTACTGTACAGAGAGAGCGTCCTCCAGATATACTCTTCATTCATTGTGGCAGAAACAGTTTAGGCCATGTATCTGGAATTTCTTTACAATTTGCCATGAAGGAAGGACTCGCGAAGCTCATGGACATGTTTCCAAATTGTCACATACTTTTTTCCCGTATTGCCCAAAGACAAATATGGTTGCGTTCTTCTGCATTTGGTCCACAAATGGAGAAAGCTAGACGCAATGTGAATAAGGCTGTGTGCGCCTTTTTAAGAGAAGTTTGTATGTCCCCTTTCCACAATGAAAACATTTTGTTTCGTAGCAATTTCATTTTCCGCAGAGATGGAGTCCACCTCAAATATGCAGGCAATCAGATGTTTCTTCACAATATAAAAAATGCATTGCGCCCTCTTTTGCAATCACACTAACCTATCTGACAATCTGTTTCACCCAATGCACTCCTTTTCAACCCACACAACACACCACCAAAAGGCTCTTTTTAGAGCCGCCACTTACTCCCAACTTACACTTTATTGCGTTTGCTCCACTTGCACCCTCCCTTTTTGCCCTCTATGACTGTCTGCAAACTTCTGCTGAACTCTGCAGGGCTCTACGGCCTTCACGTCATAGTTCTATTGTTACACTGAGAAAGGCGGCTCTGAAAAGAGCCTTTTCTGTCATTTTTGTTATTTTTACGTTCATTGATTAACAGCACTCCACACACTAGGAGAAGAGGCGAGAGGAGGGTAAGGAAGGGACACCAGCCACAGGGATAAGAAAAGGCAACTGAACAGATACATATTAAGGGTGATCTTTATTTAGGTAAGGAGCAAATCTTCTGGTGCTCACTGACTGCAGCCTCAAAAGCACTTCGAAGACTCTCCCCCCTGCAGAGTACTGCATCACAATACGTGCACATTACTTTCACCTCCGAAAGGTAAGGGTCCACAGCATTGCGAATGGCTTGTGAAGCAGCTGGAGGGAGGTGCTCCCCGATTGGAGTGTCTCTTGTAGTGGGAGGATCGGATTCCGACGATGCTGTGGAGGAACTCAAACGACTACGCTCTTCACATGGCACCACATTGCGAATGTCCGCAGTGTGGAACGAAGTGAGGTGGCGCTTCATGGTTGTCGTACCAAAACTGTACGCTCCAAATCTCCTGCGACTCAACACCACATCACACTGGTTACACTTCACCAGGTTCGCATGGTACGTGCTTTTGGTACGTTCCCATAAACAGAAAACAACCGCTACACCCACGACTCCCGGCGAGTGCACCTAGTGCGGAGTTCCTCCACTTCATTCTCTTCCTCCTTTTCTTCCCCAATCTCTACATCCTCACCCAAATATCTCTCTGCAGGCCCTTGGTGAGGTGGTGGTGGGTTTGGGGGAGGTGCAGAGGCTAATAACCCAACAGCAGCCATGGAAGCCATAGTAATTTGTTTCCTTTTCGTCACTCTGCAGTAAAGGCAACGCACCTCCATCTGCTATAGCTAGAAGGACAATGAAGATGCGCTCCGGGGTGTGGCCTTTTGAAGGGGTGCAGGGGTTGCCTCGTGACCATCTTCATCCTTACAAAGCGGTACACTCAATTTTACACAGCAACTCCTGAGGTGGCCTATTGTTTGGGATGTGTGAAATTACATTTTTCCACTCCACAATACTTTGCCTTGTGTCTACAAGTTCATTTTTAGTGTTGCGGAAGCACACAAACCGCAGAAACTAGTCCCCACGCTCAGCTTAGGTGCGGTCACAAGAGGACGTCCAGAACACATCCGCCCCCTTCATGAAAGTCCCCTGGACAGCAAATGCAAAGAATAACACATGCGCATGCGCACAAGTGTCCTACGGACAGTGTTTGGGTTCTCAAAGTACTTCAAAGTGCGACACAAGTGAGACGGACAGTTAGGAACTGGCGCAATGTTGCCAATCCTTTTGTTTGTACTGCGCATGTGCTTGCATGCTATGTTCACTGTACGGACAGTTCCAGTGTCCTTAGGACAACTCCATTTTGTTTCCCTACGACCTTGCCGCCCGCCGTGCCTGTTCTATGGACGGCACCATTTTGACTGCGCCCAATACGAACCGCTATACTGTCCTTCACACAATCCCTTTCTACTCATTTACACCCATTCCGGACATCTTGTGTGTTCTACCACCATGTATTATCTCGTTCCCAAGTGGTACGCCGAGTTAGTATACCCTTTGGACACCCCTTTCTGTTTATGTACGCACATTGTGAATCGATGGTGCTGTCACACATTACATCCATCTTACTTGGCATTAGACAGCACCCACATTCCATTGCTTGTGGATAGGTCGAACAGGCGCGCTGTTCGCGAACATTTTACGTCTTTTTAAAAAAACATTTTTAAACACATACTCTACCTCTACAACTACTGTACAAAACCATTTACTTTATACACAAAATCACACATCAATCTAAAGAAACAGCAGGGGAAGCGGACACTGAAACAAATATGGGGGAATTTGGATTTAACACGGGCTGGTTATGAGGGGAAGATTTGTGAGGGGAAGAAGGGATGGATACTTTGTCGAAACGTCTATTTTCCTGTTGAAGGTTTGGGGATGGGTCACTAGGGAATGGAGAAGCAGGGCAGGTGCAGGTGGGGCAATGGTACCGAACTTTCCCTCTCACAACGTCCTCCACAAACTACCGTAAACTTTGAAAATTGTCGTTCAAAACATCAATTTTCGACTCTATCCTTTTAATTCTGTCTTCTATCTCGTCTGTTGCCCTTTCCTCTTTTTTTTCCTGGACTGTTGAAAAAACAAATACCACACGTTCAATGCCTAAAAATACTGGTCACTATTCTCCATATGCAGACCAATGTGTACCATTGTTGTCACTGTCTTCAGACATTTCCTCCTTCGGGAAATACTCCTCCAGCCACTCCAAAGTACTAGCCATTTCTAAGTCAAAACCACAGAAAGAAATGATTAATTCTGCACCACATACCAAAAAAAAACACACCCACTTCAAAACCATGACCTGCACTCACTCTTTTTCTGTAATCTCCCTTCTTCCAAATGCGTCCGTCCACTATCGTTCCAGGCTGCTGAGTTTCTGTGAAGTGACTACAGTGTGATATCCTTTCTTTTTTTTTTGTACCATCCACTTCATTCTACATGATTATTAAATGTGTTGTTTCCATTTCCTACCTTCAAGTTTCCATATTTACTTATTACTACTTACAATATCTTTATGCCCTTCTTCACTGTTTCACACTTTTTGTGTAAAACAATAGTACATTTTCAGATACCCCCTGCCTCTTTGGGTAATGTTGATCCTGTCCGCCCGGTCCACAAACAGGCGCTCAGTCAGTCCCTTTCTAAAGTCAATAGGGAGGGGGTTCTGAATGTTCTATGTTAAATGTATGGCAAGTACATAGATTATACTACATATCTCTCAAAATCACATGATTACAGTGCATATTCTGCTCACCAACTTCATTGCCACAATTTTATGCTTAAGTTCCACCTTCCAAAAACCTGTACATATCCCTACAAAACCCACTTTGAAAAGGGGACGTTAGGGTTCAGTTGCCCTCCCAAAAACCAATCCAATTCACTACAAAAAAAACTTTGTTGAGGGGACATTATGGTTAAGTTGCCCCAACAAAAACCTGTACACTTCACTAAAAAAAACTTTCCCCCTCCCCTTTATGCTTCAAATTAAAACCGAAAAACCCCTGAAATTCGACAGTTATGGTACATTAAGCCCCCAACCCTGCCACCACCCCTGTGCACTGCTAACACTAACACCCAGACCATGAAAGAAGTCATCTCAAATGTCAATGATGACATCAATGACATCACTTGTTTAGCCCCTTTCTTTACCTTCCCTACCATACATATATATGTACGTTCAGTAAAAATGTTTCACTAAATGCATGTTACACTTCACAATGCAACCAAACACCACTGCACATTCCCCCATTATAGTAAGCTAAGCAACCATAACTCGCACCATCTACGTGCTTTACTAAGACTAACACCCAGGACATCAAAGATGACATCACAAATAACATTAATGACAAATTATTAATATATGTTAAATAAAGTTAAATTTTTATATTGTGTTGTAAATAGTTTCGTTTTTTTTTAAAACAATGTAGGTGTTCTGAAATGTTCGTAAATAAACGAAAATGGAGGTGTCCTGAAGAACACTATACCTGTTCGTACTGTTCGCTAGCAAGATGAAACTATTCTAAGAACACACGCGGTGTCCTGAAATGTTCGTAAAAAAAAAAATACAGTGTCCTAAAGAACACTATATCTGTCCATAGTGTTCACTAGCAAGTTCAAACTGTTCTAAGAACACACACGGTGTCCTGAATTGTTCATAATTAAACGAAAATGGAGGTGTCTTAAAGAACACTATACCTGTCCGTACTGTTCGCTAGCAAGTAGAACATGTTCTAAGAACACAATTGGTGTCCTGAAATGTTCATACATAAACAAAATTGAACGTGTCCTGAAGAACACTATATCTGTCCTTACTGTTCGCTAGCAAATTTAAACTATTCTAAGAACACACAGAGTGTCCTGAAATGTTCGTTTCACGTGTGACGCAATTTTAATTAGTTCAGGACCCGAACAGTGTCCGTAGAACATCAATGCGCTAGCCAATCTCCGTGCATTTGGTGTCCTGCGGACATGCGCTTCCTTCGCGGACTTGTTCGCAAACGGATCATATGACCGCGCCACTGCTGATTGCGTGTTCTGAATGCGGACACTGTTCGGGTCCCCGAACAAATTAAAAGTACATTTTCAATTAATCCATAATATTTTTCAATAAAATCTCACCATGGCACATGTCCCACATAGTAATCCTGAGTTTCTACATACCTTTTGAAACATTTGAAACTTTTTTTTGTGTTCGATCTGTCCGCAGACCGCGCGCATGTCCACGGACAGCGCACAGGCTCCCCTATAAAAGACCACGCCCTAGAGCTCATTCTTATTGCGTTTCTGGCTTTTCTACAGAGCACAGCGAATTTTGCTGCCAACTGCAGATTTCCATCGCATCTTTGATGGCATCCCTGGCTGCTGAACTGCCACCTGGTGCTGCACCTGCTTCAGCACCACCTCCACCACCACCACCACCTCCCCAAGGGCCTGAAGAGGGGAACAGGAGTGAGGATGACGAGAATGTGGTAGAGGAAAACCCTACTACCCGCACTCGGCGTGAGTCTTGGGTGTGGCGGTTATTTACCATTCATGGGAATGTTCCTAAGGCTCGTGCGAACCGTGTTACCTGCAATGAGTGCAAAATTATACTCGCGGGAAGCACGGTAAGTACAGCTTTGGGACCACTACTATGAAGCGACACCTGAGGTCATATCACTCTGGGGCTATTCGCAGGGTTGTACCTTGCAAAGAACGTAGCAGGTTGATTTCCTCTACTTCATCCTCTGTTTCTGATCCTGTCACCACAAGGACCACCTCTGTGGGACAGCATCTTCCTCAAGCTGCCTCACAGGCCATACAGAATGCTGAATACCCTTACCTTTCGAGGGTCACAGTTGTATGTATGTACTGTGACACAGTACTCTGCAGGGGGGAGCGACTTCGTAGTGCTTTTGAGACTATCACCTCAGAGCACGAGAAGATCTGCTCATTACCCAAATAAAAACCCACTCTACATCTTCCTCTCTCAGCTCGCCCTTTCTTATCCCTGTGGTTGGTGTCCCCCCCTTTACCTTCCTTTCCCCTCCTCTCCTAGTGTGTCGTGTATAAAAAACCAAAAAAAATACAAAATATCAAAAATCAAAAAAAAAATAAGGCTCTTTTCAGAGCCGCCTTTCACAGTTAAAAAATAGAAGTGAAAATAAATGAAGCAGGGCCCTTTGTATTTTTTAGAAGTCCGCGGACAGTTCGTGAACATTTAAAAAAATTGGGTTGCTACCCCATCACAAACATTGCAATTTTCTCTGGGAGGAAGTGGTGGCTCTGAAAAGAGCCTTTGGGAGGTGTTTGTAAGTCAAAAATTATAAATGCTTAACACCTACTTCAAAATGGATGTTGTAATTCCAAAAAAGGTCGCAATGCATTTTGTACATTTCTCAGAAAAATCTGATTGCCACCATAAGTAAGATGGACTCCATCTTTGCGAAAAATGTTTGTACTATGAAACAGAATATTTTCATTGTGAAAAGAAGACATGCCAAAATCTTTTAGAAAGGCACAAACAGCTTTATTAACATTGCGCCTTGCTTTTTCCATTTGTGGACCAAATGAAGAAGAACGAAGCCACATTTGTCTCTGCGCAATCCGTGAAAATACCACTTGAGAATTAAGTCCTTCTTTCATAGCAAATTGCAAAGAAATTCCAGTCACATGTCCTAAACTGTTCCCTCCACAATGAATTACAATTATGTCTGGATGTTGCTCTGTCTCCAAAGTAGCACAGAGACGTAGCACGTCCAACCACTTCAATCCACGTACCCCATGCCAGTATACCACATGTGGGAATCCAAGATCTACAGCTACTCCACCGCTTTCTGCATGCACCTTCAACCAATATATCCATGAATCTC
Source organism: Ambystoma mexicanum (assembly GCF_040938575.1). NCBI lineage: Eukaryota > Metazoa > Chordata > Amphibia > Caudata > Ambystomatidae > Ambystoma > Ambystoma mexicanum. Next base: position 948,506,291 of record NC_090933.1, on the reverse strand, counting down.
CCAAAATCCATACAATCTTTTTCCTAAAATACACAGACATAGCTATCTGTTGTTCTCTCAGCAAAAACAGTATATGAGAAACTCTTTTCTGGCACAACACACCCACTAAACTTTCCTGACCAATTCCTTTTAGTACTCATTCTCATTTGCATGACTTCTGAACCCAAAAATCCCCAGATGTAACTCCCGATGTCCGCAAACTACCGCCATGTCCGCGGACATATCGTAACATGAACAGCCCTTCTACCATTTCCACTTCACTCTCTCTGCCATTCCCTCATTGGATGTAGCTAAGAAATCACATGACCATGCACCAATCACATTCAAGACCTCTACATCTAACTGCATCATCATAGATCAGCACTGCAAATGTACTGTGAATCTCTCTGAGTACAAGTGTCATATCATTGCCAAGCACCATCTACCAGAAATACTGTACAAGTCTCCAAGATTTCTACTTGCAGCTCCATGCATATCCATATGCATGAACACAAACTTCATGTATGCATATTTTCTGTACAGTAGATGAACACATTTTCAAACAGACTTTTAGCTTGTGTAATCTGTAAAATGAATTTACTGTATTTTTTTCAATTTCCTAAAATCAACTATCACTTATAAACCTTTATACTATTTACTTTCTTTATACACACACACTCAAATCATGTTAAACTATCATTTTTTAAATGAAATATATAGACTACATATATTCAAACAAAATTGCATGCAAGCACAATCTATGTTTAAATCTTTAAAAAAATACTTATACAATTTCATATTTTTTTGTTTTTATTTATTTATTTACTTAATTACTTTAATTTAGACATGACATTGAGGCGCTTTTACCTAGAACAGCTTAGTTACAGAAATAGTGGTATTCACTGGTATATTATAAATTTCACAAGACATAGTAAAGATATTTTTTTTTGCTATAGTTAGTCATTCAATACAATTTGTTCATTAAGAACATATCATATGTACTGAACTGATGCAATGTATCTTATGTAAATAAATTAGTTTAATGGTTTTAAAGAAGGCACTGAGGATTTCAATTAAAAAAATCAATATCTAAATTAAAAACAGCGCTATATACAAACAAAGTTACTAATTTGAAGCTTTTACAATTGCAGTGAAGACCAGTCTCCTGAAAAGAAGCAGCCGAATTTGAAGAACAAAGAACTAAGAAGTTACCTGTTAATTTAAGAAAAAAAGTAAGTAGAATATCACCATCATATTTGTATTATTAATCAAACATACTATAACGTTAATACAAGCTATTTCTGTGCCTAAAAATAGAGATTGTGTACCATTTTGTCCAAAAATCTCCATGTCTTAAACAGTGATTTACAGCCAGAATGGCCCACAAATTCCTATTTTTGGACACACAAATTACCCAACTAAACCGCTACAATTTTCATATTATAGAACAAACAACTGTTTTAATTGTATACATTAGATTTACTATTTGTACTTTTCCACACCACTAGCTTACTTATTTTTGTCATCTGAACCCCAGTTTAGTAACACATAAATTCAAGAATACCTATCCCTACTAGTTGTAGTTCCCAATGCACAATCACACACCATTACATACATCTTTATCATCTTACTCAAACACTCATGCACAAAGCACACATACATTCCAGAACACCCCAACCCATATCTTCTTTATTTTTTTCAACAGACCCTAAAGATTGTCTACCAAAAGTCAAGTCCGTAGAAAGCAACGCAAAAGTAGACCAAATGAAAATAAAAGTGTCCAACATAAGCATCCATCTCTAGCAGAATTTGTAAAAAAAAAGTTGAAACAAAACAGCTAATACAGTCATTTAGTGAAACACAAGAAGTTTCAAGTACAAAAACTTTGCCTCCTCTATCAAAATGTAAAACAAACCAAAAAACAATTAACAGAAAATCAGCTATCACTACAGATAAAACTACTTCTTCATATTTTAATATAGTGCAAAGTAAGCATACCAAGAAAAGTATTTTAGCCAAAATGTACCGTCACAAAGTCCTTCAAAATCTTATAAAAACAGGAGAGAAATCAGGTTCAATGCTTAAAACCTATCGTAGGAAATTAATCTTAGAAGCGTTGATGGACAGTGCAATTCTTCTCAAAAGAAAGTTATTTATTTTACTGTTAAACAAAATGAAACCACTAACAAAACTAATAACTAAATTACAAAAAAGACTTTTCAATAAGCAAAATGTCAACAGAAAGAACTTCTTAAGTATCTGCGGAGGTGAATGGAATCACACTACAAGCACAGAACCATATTTTAATGAAGAAGCTTACAAACAAAACCAAACAAATACAATTGCCATACATAGCAGTGGTCGAGGTTATGAAAAAGTGAATAATACCATAATGGAACAAGAAGTACTCCTTATAAAAATATGCCCTGAAAACTTAGAATTACCCCTCCATTCAACTGAATCAGAACGTCTAGTGTACAAATGGCCATGCACGTCAATGTGTAACATTCCCAAACAATGTTTCAAATCTTTGCGCCAATTCCTCAATAAATATGTAAAAAGCAAAGACAAAATCAAAATTAAATTACTGCAAAATATGGATACCTGTCCAGTGCGCAAGTACACAGGACTCCAAGGACATTCATTGGCCTGCATTACAGGACCTACTTGTAAAACCACTTTCCATGATATCAAAAGGATATCAACACATCATTCAACTATAAGAAATCTAGTCCATAAACTGTACTATGCTAAAAGTCCTGCTTTAGCACTAGCAAAGTTAAATAACATCCTTCTACATGGTACAGCAAAAGACCTACTTGAAGAAATTCACTATATCCAGAAAACATATTTTGGAAGTGAAAGCCGTTTAGAGAATGAAATAGCTTTAAACCAATTAAGCAACAATTCTACACATGGCAACCTTTTGCTAAACACATACAAAAAAGAAATACTAAAATTTAAAAGTACATCAGCTGAAGTACCAAATCATGTATGTGTATGTTGCCGTAGAACTTTTTATAAAAGTAACACAAAAACTGTAGACCTAACATACAAAATAGTAGACAATGAAGATTCTAAATGGTTTGAATTAGCTCTCTACCTTGTAGCAGAAAACAAATACGAAATAACTGAGCCCTTAATACTTTGCAGTTACTGCACTACAAAACTTGACAACAACCAAACTCCTTCACGTGCTATCACAAATAATTTGGAATTATACCCAGTACCAAAACCCCTACAACAACTTAATTTATATGAGAACATCATAATTCAAACAGTACACCCATTTCAAGCAATAATACGCCTTCAACCAAAAACAGCAAAATTACCTCCCTCTGAATTGGTAAAAGGCATTCGTGGAAAAGTAGTTTATTTACCATTAGATCTAAAAGAAAATGTGCATACTCTAGGAGTGCAACGTCCAATGCAGCAATCTTTAATTATCTTAGTAAATGGAGTACCTAGAAAAGACAAAAAAATATGGCAACAGCTGGTAGATTTATATAAAGTTAGACAAGCCTTCCAGTATCTTAAAGAGAATAATGAATATTACAAAGAAATTAATATTGAAGAAAACTTGAAAGATACAACTGAAAGAATTCAAGAAACACAAGAAGCTGGTCAATTTGAGCTACTAGATCCTGCTACAATATCAAATACTTTAGACCCTTATACAATTCATCCTTTGCACTGTAATGACACCGTAGAAGATGTACTAGAAACTTACCAAATGCGTCAAACAAAAGGATCGCCAATCAGTATATGGGAAAAAAGTATAGAAGCACGTGCTTTTCCTCTACTCTTTCCTACTGGCAAAGGAGGAGGATACGATGATAGACCTATTCAAATATCAGCTTCAGAATACCGCTCATTACGGATGTATTCTGAAGATCCCAGATTTAGACAAAATGTGGAATACATATTCCACCTACTCTTTGAAAGTGAACTAGCAACTTTATGTTACAGAGTTGCACACATATTAAAATCAGGATCACACTTTCAAAATATGACAGCTACACAATTATTAGAAAAAGTGCAACAAAAGGATGAGGTTTTACAATCAAATATTACAAATCTATTAGCAAATATGCGTGGTACTAAAGAGTACTGGTTTCGACGTCATGGAGATGTACGTTGTATGATCAGAAACCTTGGCCCACCCACTTGGTTTGTTACATTAAGTTGTGCAGAATATGCATCGGAAGATTTACATGATTTCCTACGCATATCAAATAAAAACAAAACAAACATAGATATACTAACACCTGGAGAACTTTGTTCTTTGGATCCTGTTAATGTTCAAGATATTTTCACCATCGCTTCATTGCTATGCTACATTATTTGTAATAAAACTGTTCCTCCCCTTGGAGAAGTGCAACACTTCTTTTGGAGAAAAGAATACCAAGCCAGAGGAGCACCACATATCCACATGCTTTTATGGATTAAAGATGCTCCTAAATTTGGTCAAGACAGTGATGCCACTGTTTTACAGTTTATTGAAAAATATGTCACTTGTGAAATTCCATCAGAAGCCACAAATAGTGATCTTCATGCACACATTTTACAATTTCAAAGACACAAATGTGGAAAATATTGTCGTCGCAAATACAAAAACAAAGGGAAATACTACACCAAATGCCGATTTGGTTTCCCTAGACCAGTTACAAATACAGGTCAAGTGAACAACCTCATGTCTTCAGTTAGACATAGTGTTAAAAGGTAAGTCACCTAAAAATACATATTACATAAAAAGAAAAGAAGAAGAAAAATATATCAATGATTATAATGCAATCATTGCCCACTTATGGAATGCAAACATAGATGTGCAGTACATTGCTGACAATTCTACTGCAGTTGCACGATATGTCACAGCATACTTAACTAAAGCAGGAAAGACAGAGCTCCAAGACCTCTGGAATGACCTGTCATCAGATAAACCAGAATCTCAGAAATTATACAGCTTGGGCATAAAAATGCTCACCCATAGAGAATGTGGATCATATAAAGCAGCTGATCGTTTAACTGGTACTGCATTGTATGGGAAATCTGAAAATATAGTATGGCTAAGTCTTGGTCCAGCTAAATCTAGAAAAAAGAGTTCTAAAATCATATGAAGATATAGAAACAATAGCCAAACATGATCCCAACAGCCAAGACATTTTAAAAAACAATTTATTGGACACATACTACCCAAACAGAAGTAATACTTTGGAAAACATGTGTCTATACCACATAGCCCAAAACTACACATACAAAAATAATATGAAACCTGAAGAAAAAAAAGGTAAATATAGAGTGACAAACTGTGAAGGCAGCTTAGTTAAACTCACTAAACCAAATTTAATTAATCATATCAAATTGTCATTAAAGACTCCTCAACATAAAGAAGTATATTACATGTCCCTGCTACAACTCTTCAAACCATGGAGAAAAGAAGAACAATTACTAGATAACTATGACTCATATGAGGATGCTTTCAAAGCAAATGAAAGCACTATAACTGATGTAAACGTTACACAGTACAAAACAATGTTGCACAATGAACAGCAACACGAAGAAGAACTCCAAGCCCAACTAGATAAGGACACTCCTGACAGTAGTCAACCTCCTGTAACAGGAAGCCAAGAACCACTGGGAGAACCACTAATAATAAATGAGGCAGAATTAGCTATGATAAAGTAGAAAACACCATGTGTCAGTATGAAGATAAGGAAGACTTAACTATACTACAATCAAAACTAAACAATGAGCAAAGTAGCATTTTTCAAGAAGTAACAAAACAAATTGCACATGGTGTAAAACATGAAAATAAAGAATGTTCCTGCCATAATTATAAACCTATACTACTGTACGTCAGTGGTGAAGCTGGTTCTGGCAAAACATTCCTAATCAAAATCATTAGTAAGTTCCTTCAACAATTGTCAAACAACAAACTGTCAGCTGTTGTCACTGCCCCCACAGGTTTAGCTGCCTACAACATAGGTGGTGTTACATTACACCGATTACTACTATTACCAGTAGAACACCAGAACAAATTAGACTATTACAAACGTTCTGCGGAAGCTGCAATGGAATTACGCAGAGTATTGAAACAAATGAAAATGCTACTAATAGATGAAGTGAGCATGGTCTCCAACCTGATGTTAGCTTTGATTCACCTCAGATTACAAGAAGTACTCAAAACAGACTATGAAGAGCTCTTTGCAGGAAAACACATTATTGTTTTTGGAGATCTGCTTCAATTAACACCAGTAAAAGGTGAGCCTATTTTTAAAATATTAGGACACAAACTCTGCCGTAAAACTGTTGGCAGCATTGGAAATGTCAACCTTTGGCAACATTTTCAATACAGAGAATTAACAGAAAACATGCGGCAATCTGCAGATCTCACTTATGCCAACATTTTAAAAAGTATCAGAGTTGGTATACTGTCTAAAGAAGCAGAAGCAATATTGAAAACCCGGCACATTAATGCACTTCATGGCGATAATGCATGTGCTACAGATGTTATGGAACAATTAGCCCACAAAAATGTCAAGTGTATCGCCTTAATGCCAACTCTTGCAAGCTGTTTCAAATTCAATGAAATCATGCTAAGTAAAGAAATGCAACCAATCATGGAAATTAGCGACACAGACAAACTAGATGTACATGGTATGACACTACCCATGTGTGACCAAGCCACAACAAGACTAAATAGTTTAGAAAGATCAATCTCAAACACAGCAGGCTTAGAAAAGATATTAAAATTATCCTTAAATTGCAGATTAATGCTTAAACATAACCTTGACGTGGACCAAGGACTAGTTAATGGAGCACTGGGTTCAGTTGTTGGCTTTCAAACATACCCACGCGACAACAAAATTCAGTTTGTCAATATACTCTTTGACAAACTTTCAGAAGTAAAAAAGATAGGACGCTCAACAGCTAGATTCCTTCTCTTCAAAGATATGTATGTACGCAGAGAACAATTTTCTGTAACTCTTGCATACGCAGTCACGATTCATAAATCACAAGGTCTTACCCTAGACAAAGCAATGATAGATATTGGTAGCACAGTCTTTAAAGAAGGCATGAGCTATGTAGCACTATCACGCTTATAAACATTTGACGGTCTATTCAACTTTTATACAAGTAAAATAAACGCTGATATTCCTTGCATTTTAGAATACAATAGACTTCGCTCACTATACACCCCCCACCTAAACACATATTATGTTCGACAAAAAGTAAAACGTTATAAAAGAAAAATAAATCAAACAGAAATGCAACAGGATTTCACTGCAAATCCTCCAAAGAGAGTAAAAGAAACTAATACTTCATCAAGTACCACAAGCAAAAAAGAATCAATTAGGGAAAGTAAACCAGGTACTTCTTTAAAGAAGGAAGACAAACTCCAAAAAAAAGCAGTTAGATACAGAACTACCTGGACCATTTAAATTCTCAAATATAGTTGGTGTAAGTTGCATCGCAATTGTAGCAATGAATATTCTATTTCAATTACCACCAATTGTTGACAACATTTACTTACACAGTACAGACCCATTGTGTTTGCAAATGTTAGTACTTCACAGAAATGCAGCAAACAATCCTGACAACACGTATAGTGTTTATGGAATAAGACAACAATTGGACTACTGTGCTGGAATGGTGAAATTCACTATAAACTCACAGGAAGATCCACAAGAATTTCTAATGTACTTACTACAAGTACTGGAAAACAAAAACATACCTATAAATGAAATCTTTCAGATTTCATACATGTGGAAACATACATGCACTCTCTGCAACAATGTGACACAAGAAGAAATCCCCAATGAACGCTTCATATATATATCAATACCGAATTGTGAATCCATTCCATTTCAGCGACTTGTACAAAATGCAAACCATGGTAGATTATGCTCTACCTGCAATTCAGATAATCGCTCCACGTTAGTAATACAAACACATAGTAAATACATAATACTAATGCTTCTACGTTGCAATGCAGATGGTACCAAAAACAACTGCAAGCTGACTGGATTCACGCATGGTCAAATATCACTTGGTAAGAAAACCTTCACAACAATGGGTATAATCTACCACGCAGGAGCCACAACCAATTCAGGGCACTACACTGCATATATAAAAAAGAAATGTGGATGGTTTGAATGTAATGATAGTACCATTACTCTAAAGCAGAGATTACCAGGAAATCTTACAAACGCTTATTTGAAGTTCTTAAAACCAAAATTTTGATAACTAAACTGTATTTAAACCCTAAGTAAACTTGTGTTAAAAAAATATAAACTGTTAGAATACTCCAAAAGTTATCTAACTGCTCAAAGATTCTACAACAACTAATCAGATAAATGAATACAACTAAATTAGACCAAAAATACAGTTAGAATACGCCAATTGGTATCTAACTGTCCCAAAATTTAACAATATCCAAATAGATAAATCAATACCACTAAAATATATCAAAAAAATAGACAGTTAGAATACGCCAATTGGTATCTAACTGCTCCAAAATTTTATAATATCAAAACAAATAAATAATATGTTACTGCTCCAAAAAATACAACAAGCCAAAGTATAAAGCATTAGCCAGAAACAACAAGTGAACACTGAAAACAAACAAACAAATAAACTGTAGCATAACAGAAAAAGTTTTTTTTTTAATCCAACATGGATTTTTTTTTCTCCCACAGACCCAATGATTTTAGCAACAAATACAGAAACTGAGCAAATTGCACAGTACTCTGATTTGTAATCTACTAAATATGAGGGTCCAAAAAAAAAGTATATTGATTATACAATGTAATAAGTCATTACAAAATACTAATACTAACATGCTATTTTCTTTTATCACAGAAATTAACAAGAAATACATGTACTCCGGTTACTAGACCAAACAGTAAGTATACAATAATAAGGAGAACCATAGCAGCATATCACATCCATAGTATCTAATACCTTTGTTCCTTATACATTTGCTTTTCACCCAAAGTTATAAGCAAATATGAATGTGATATGCTGCGGTGGTTGTTGCCAGGGCATAGAGTCTTGGGTGCATGGCCAAATGGCCATGCACCCAAGACTCTATGCCCTGGCAACAACCACTGCAGCATATCACATATCCATAGAGTCAAACATTTCAACTATGGTCTATGGAAACTTTTAATGTCTGCAGACATTATGAGTGTTCTTAGAACATTTTCAACTTGCCAGCGAACAATACGGACAGCGTTTTCAGGACACCCCCTACAAACATTTCAGAACAACGCGATAGTTCTTAGAACACTTTCAACTTGACAACGAACAATACGGACAGTGTCCTCAGGACACCCCCATTTTGTTTATTTGCGAACATTTCAGGACACTCGAGTGTTCTTAGAACACATTCAACTTGCCAGCGAACAATATGGACTACGCCTTCAGGACACCCCCTACAAACATTCCAGGACACCGCGAGTGTTCTTAGAAACGTCTTCAGAACACCCCCATTTTGTTTATTTGCGAACATTTCAGGACACCGCGAGTGTTCTTAGAACACATTCAACTTGACAGAGACAATACGGACAGCGTCCTCAGGACACCCCCTATGAACATTCCCCGGACACCGCGAGTGTTCTTAGAAGCGTCTTCAGAACACCACCATCTTGTTTATTTGGAACATTTCAAGACACTGCGAGTGTTCTTAGAACACATTCAACTTGACAACGAACGGTACGGACAGTGTCCTCAGAACACCCCCATTTCGTTTATTTGCGAACATTTCAGGACACCATGAGTGTTCTAAGAACACATTCAACTTGACAGAGAACAATACGAACAGCATCTTCAGGACACCCCCTACGAACATTTCAGAACAACACGAGAGTTCTTAGAACACATTCAACTTGACAACGAACAATACGGACAGTGTCCTCAGGACACCCCCATTTTGTTTATTTGCGAACATTTCAGGACACTGCGAGTGTTCTTAGAACACATTCAACTTGCCAGCGAACAATACGGACTACGCCTTCGGGACACCCCCCTACGAACATTCCAGGACACCGGGAGTGTTCTTAGAAACGTCTTCAGAACACCCCCATTTTGTGTATTTGCGAACATTTCAGGACACGGCGAGTGTTCTTAGAACACATTCAACTTGACAGAGAACAATACGGACAGCGTCCTCAGGACACCCCCTACGAACATTCCCCAGACACCGCAAGTGTTCTTAGAAGCGTCTTCAGAACACCACCATCTTGTTTATTTGCGAACATTTCAGGACACCGCGAGTGTTCTTAGAGCACATTCAACTTGACAGAGAACAATACGGACAGCGTCCTCAGGACACCCCCATTTTGTGTATTTGCGAACATTTCAGGACACCGCGAGTGTTCTTAGAACATATTCTTCAACTTGACAACAAACAATACGGACATTGTCCTCAGGACACCTCCATTTTGTTTATTTGCGAACATTTCAGGACACTGCGAGTGTTCTTAGAACAGTTTCAGTTTGCTTGCGAACAAAACGGACACATATTGAGTCCTCAGAACACCCCCATTCAGTTTATTTAGAACATTTCAGAACACCCGTGATGTCCGCAGACAAATCAAACACAAAAAGAACGTCTAACACATAAAAAACACAACTTTCATACACTCCCACCCTCCAACACACTCTACTAAATACAAATTTTGAACAAAGTTTCACCGATCTGTCCGCGGATGACCGCGAATCCAAGATGGCGGGCGCTACCATAAATCTGACGCGCTTCACGCTCCACGCCGTCCAATCAGCGAACACGTTGCACGTCCGCGAACATCACGCAAGCCGATTGGCCAATCAGGACACTGTCCGCGGAGTGAACAGGGAAGTGTGTCCGTGGACCGAACACAGATATCACTAATTTTTTTTAACCTAATTTTTGGTCATTTTTTAAAAAACTACTGGATGGATTTTCACCAAATTTGCAAAAGCACGCTTTCGGGACCAAGCCGCTGCTCCTAGTCTAAATTTGGTGAAAATCCATCCAGCGGTTTGGGCTGTAGACGATGCACATTTTTTTCCCATTCAGTCTATGGGAAAAAAAAGTTTTGGGACCCCCCCTATAGCTTTGCCCCCCCTGGACGAATCCTCAAAAATATTCAGAGTGACCCAAATACTTTGTTTGCAAAGTTTGGTGAGGATCCGTCCAGGGAGAGCGAAGTTATAAGCCGCCCAAAAAGTGCTCTTCCTATGGAAACAGCAACTTAACCATAACTACATGGCCACTAACGTGGCCATGTCATATATATATATATATATATATATATATATATATATATATATATATATATATATATATATGGAAAGAGAGGAGGAGAAGGCGAATCGCACTCCCGCAGGCACAAACATGAATGCCAGGTTCAAAAGGTTCGGAAAAAAACAAACAGACACAGTGTAAGAATTACTGATGTCTTTAATGTTTTCATAAGGTAAAAACAAAACGCATCGTGCAAAAAGCAAGTACACGATACATAGCAGCACATAGAAGACAGGACTATATATATAGTCTGAACGTTTGCACAACGTTTGCACAACCACCCGGACCTTTAAAAGTTTGCATATGGGTAAGCAAATACTGTCTCTGGAAACAAAAAGCAGGATGGCGACCACAATGACATTTTATCCTCCCATCCAAATACTAAGGCTGTCTGAATGAGTATTTATTTTGTTTATTTTATATAAAAATCACTGGGAAAGCAATGCATTTTTGGCACAAAAACACATACAGAATTTACCAATGATAACAGAGCTGAGGACACCATTCCTTTACAATGGGGCGAGAGAATGTGACTTGAAGACCAGATGTTGCAGTGGAAGATGGAAACATAAAGCAGGGACCAGGACGGGGCATAATGACATAGGAACTCAATGCGGGATGGGGGAGGCTGAGTGTTAAATTAAAGGCATGGTCTAGTAAAAATGTTTATTGTCCCTACGGGTCGGCCATGTTTTTTTAAGCCTAAGTGGCTCGATTTTAGAAAACTTTCCTATGGACCTTACCCGAGTTTTCGTCCATTAAACGCACGCGAAAACAAGGACCAGGGAGCCGCCATTTTCTGATAATCCTATCTTTTCCCCGATCGCCCTGGCTGACCTGCTTTTGTGGCACTAAATCAATTCCACCCCCCTGAGCCTGTCATCAGCAGGCTCGTACCGCCCATTTCCCAACGCCAAAGCACGTCTCGTGTCAACATTCGCTGCGCTTCAGCTAATGACGTGTCGCCATGGAAATGGCAGGACGCCTCTTTCCTCAATAAGTTTAAACAGACCGTTTCACAACACACAGCAGCAGATTTTCGATTCCATTCCTCTCTCTGTGTTACTTTGAGTATTCTGTGACTCGTTTCAGTGCTCTGGTCAGCTACCTCCACCGCTTGTAGCCCGTGTGAACAGATAACAGTACCACCGCTATAAATTATTTTAGTTCGTTTAACACACAATGGCTACAATAATGCCCTACATGTACGAGCCCGAGTATACCGAGGAGGAACTACTGGAAAGGGAAGCACGCGAAAACGATGGGGATTCGGACGGCAGTTGGCAGGACTAATCAACAGATGAAGATTCTGGGCCTAGTCGAATGGAGGGCGTCTCCACCTGGTGCACATGCAATCGGTGCGAGCTAATGCCAACTGAGGACGAGAACTGCTGCTGCCGAGAAAACTCGGGATGCCTGGCCTACATTTCGGAAGGCGAGCCACGACCGCAATGCATCACCGAGCTGCCAGACTTCAGGGCAGCCTGCCTCACACGGGCCATGTTGAGAATAATGATGGTGCTTATGCACGAACTTCGCGCAACTGTTCGTCCTCGTAATCCGAGTAACGAGTAAGTATACTCTGCTTGTCATGCCACTCCTATTTCATGTTCTTCTACTATATCCAAATTTACATCTACATATCATTGTAACGCATGTAAGTCGTTCAATAGTGTGCATTGTCTAGATAGCATTTGTCCGTGCAGAATGCCATTAGTTACAAGAATTGTCATTGACAACAAACGTTTATTAAACTTATCTTGGTCATTTAAAAACAGTTTGTTTCATTCCTTTTCACAGGTGGTACAGGCTGGTGGCCTATCGTTCCTTTACATGGTGGCTCCACGGGAGGCTTGGACACCGCGTTCGAAGAGTGATACCCGCCTGTGCCATTCGTGCCATTAGAGAAACGTTCCCGAGTGACAGCGGTCAGTACAGGGGATTTTCTCTCGCTGTGCTGCAACCTGACCTGTATAATCTTTAAAGTCTTGTATTTTTGTGTCATGAAAATAAGATACAAAATAAAACACCACATATATTTTAACAACGGTTGTTTCGATTTTTTAAATGAATCAAGTGTGTCTCCATTCAAGGATGGACGTCAGACATCTGTGCTCCGAATGGGTGAAGGTCTGGTCGCTGTGAAGCAGGGTGGTCACTATCTATCTAAGCTAGCATAACATATTCTCGATAATGCATGCACTAAATAACACTTGTTCAAGGTCTTTCAGTAGGTCATGTCTCTATAAAAGTCACACATATATCTATACTAACAATTATCATTGGATTATACAGGCCTTAGGGTCTTGACCACTATAATACACCGGTTGAAGTGTGGGTCTGTGCTCACAAGAATCTCCGGTATGTGGCATTTGTTATTGATAAGCAACGATATACTGATATAAAGGCGGTTTGCGCCAGTGGATGCGTGCTGGCATGGGGGGCTGTCAGGGGCACGAAAGGCCAAGGTGCCAAACTACATGTACACTTCAAAAGGTATACCACGCCAAGGGGCCATCGGTCACATGGCCTCCTCAGATCCCGTGTCTCCAGCCAGGCCTCCTCTTGAAGCAGGCCGCCCCCCTGCAATCCACATAAGTGTGTCTCCGTTCAGCAGTCTTCCTGTGCCTTATCTGCACGCCCCAGGCCCATCCATCCCAGCCCCCTCTATCAAAGGCGGTTCACGCCAGTGGATGCGCGCTGGCATGGGGGTCTGTCAGGGGCGCGAAAGGCCAAGGTGCCAAAAAACATGTACACTTCAAAAGGTATCCCACGCCAAGGGGCCATCGGTCACATGGCCTCCTCAGACCCCGTGTCTCCATCCAGGCCTCCCCTTGAAGCAGGCCGCCGGCCTAAAACCACGACATACATACGTCATTCATTCACAAACACACCCCTGTTTCTAATACTTTATAAACCACTTGATATGTCTCATGAGAACATCTTTGTGCTTTGCAAGTCAACTCCTGAACGTGTTACCTGGCAACCACTGAGATCTAAGCTAATCTGCTTGTCGTCGTGCTATCCGTGAACTTCTGTGACCGCTTAGAGCAAACCCATCAATGTGCTACCTGTGGCCACCCACCTATTCTCCTGCAACATACTGCTCTGCTTGCTGAATCCAACTGTTTGTTGGTCAAGGTAAGGCCATGTATCCTAGTCATATTTCGCAGATTTTTAAATTTCTATCTATTTGCGAGTTGAGTACACAATAGTGCTAGGTTCATTGGTCTCATTGCTATTGACTTGAGTTTCCATTGCTATGCTATCAATAGATCTATTTTTTTTCATCTGTGTCTATTGTCATCGAATTGCACCCTTCGGGGGTCCAGTCTATAATGTAAGCATGTTTCCTTCTCGTGCAATACAGAACATCCAAGGGATGAGTCACATGTTCAGTTTTTAGTCACATCATTTATACATTTCTGCAACTTATGCAAATACTAAGCCGCACATAATGAACTGGTATAGTTCCTGCGACCAAAACAAACCTTGCATTGATCATTGTATGATTCATTTACTTTTGTATCAAATCTTTATTCTTGAAGATTGTATAATAATGTCGATATTTACTTTTCAGATTTATCAACAATGCCTGCCTATTCGATTAGCGTTTGCCCTTCGAAGACCCATGCGAAATCTGAAGGCACTAAAATGCATGTATTCCCGAAAACTGTTGATCGAATAAGAGAATGGGTCAGACATTGCGGATATCCACTGGATGAGCTGGAAAGTAGAGTCCAACAAGTCTTACAGGACAAGAGGGGTGATCGATACCGCATCTGCCGCTGGCACTTTTCCTTGGACATGTACACAACATCTTGGGTAACAAAGAAGAATAAACGGCGAACGACACGGAAATTGCTCGAAAACGCTATTCCCACTCTATTCGTCCACATTCCGCCACCGGTGAGTCAAGTGTCCGGATTTAGCTTTAGGCCTTGCGGTAGTGTCTAGGTATCCGAACGGATTAATTGATATTGTAGGTGTTCTATCCCTTGTAATAATTTTGATATTGATATGAGTCCATAGTTTTTTGAATAATGACATTTACCAATATATTCTTTTTCAATTTCATAAGCCACAAACGCAATGTATATATATGGGAACAGGGAACTGTGCTGTATTGAGCATTTTACAAGTATTCTCTCGCCTTACATGGCTATTTTTAATATTGGCATTTCATTATCAATCATTAATTTACCTTTACAACTTCTTGACTATCCCTTGAATCTGAAGCAAGAACATTCTACATCCTTGACGTGGTCGCAGTTATCAACCACTTCTAGCGCGTATCAGGTAATCTTACTAGGCTAATCCGCTACAGACTTGTTTTATGCATGTCAAGTAATATTTTTATTTTATCGTGTAATCATTTTACTGAATGTTTGGTTAGTGCTTTCCAATTGATATACACCTTAGTTATCGTCCACTGGTGTTTGTTTTCAGTTATAATTAGTGTTATCCATACTAATGCAAGTACTGTCTTTCAGGGAGATGCTGAAGAGTCCGCCACATCTTCAACATTTCTAGATGTTCTTCAACAGCAGGTGGTATGGATACTGACAGCTCCATCGAGCGTCATCATCAGAGCTTGAATTCTTGTTGTTTGATTGTTCTACACAATGTTTCATTCATGGTTAGCCGTTGATATGTACCTGTGCTGTCGACCCCAGGTGTGTGTTATGTTTTCACTATTGTAATCCTCACTAATGCAAGTACTATGTTTCAGGCAGTTGATGGAGCGTCAACCCCTGCACTTGATGCAGAGCCTGACATTCAAGTAATTCCATGGGAAGTGGAAGCGGGACCATGCGTATACGAATCAGCGCAACAGCTTACGGAAGTGCGCACTACATTTGCAACATCCATAGATATTCTTCAGCAGCACGAGGTATGGATAATGACAGCTCCATCATGCGTGATCATATAACGTGATTCCATTTGCTATACTTTCTTCCCTATTAACGCATGTGCTGTGTTTCAGGGAGACGACGAAGCTTCCACTACAATCACAACATCCAATTTAGATGATGCACATGTAAATAAATCGGAGAAAAAAGTCGATGAAATGTGATCATATTTAGATTTTCCTTGATTCTTTTGGACAATGCATCATTTGCGGTTATCTCTTTATATGTACCTGTGCGTTCGACCCCAAGTGTGTGTTATGTTTCCAATATTGAAAAGCATACTAATCCAAGTACTGTGTTTCAGGGAGACGACGGAGCTTCCACCACAATCACAACATCTCATTTAGATGATGCAGATGTAAAGGAATCGTTGAAATAAGTCAATGAAATGTGATCATATTTGGATTTTCCTTGATTCTTTTGGACAATGCATCATTTGTGGTTATCTCTTTATATGTACCTGTGCCGTCGACCCCAAGTGTGTGTTGTGTTTCCAATATTGAAAAGCATACTAATGCAAGTACTGTGTTCCAGGGAGATGCGGATGCCTCCTCTCCAATACAACCATTCATGGCAGTCCATGCAGAGCCAGAGGTATGGATACTGACAGTTCCATCGAAATAGATCATCACTGGTCGAATACTTGTCGTTTGATTGTTGCACACAATGTTTAAATCGTGTTTGGCTATTGAGATGTACCTGTGTGTTCGTCCTCACGTGTGTTTTATGCTAACAATATTTTGATACATAGTAATGAAAGTACTATGTTTCAGGGAGACGATGGAGCCTCATTCCGTGCTGTCTATGCGGATACAGAAAATATAGTCGTTGCAGCGCAAGAGGAAGGGAGGACATGCGGAAACGAATCGGAGCTACAGCGTGCAGATGTTGAAGGTCGAGTCAAAAAAGTTGCAAAGAAAAAAAAACAAAAAAAGGTTAGTTACAAACAGTTCATAACTTTAAAAAAATGTTTGTGCTGGGGACTATTTTATGTTTTTTTCCAGTCAATTCTACTACACTCCATCTTGTGTTTAAACTGAACATCCCTTTTCCAATCTCTCCTCCAGTTACCCGTGGGTGTCAGAACTATACACACACAGACAGTGAAGCGAATGAGAGATGTGGCTTGCCAGACCGTGTACACTATGGAGGAACTATTAATTGAGGCGAGGCGTGTTCAGGCTCGAGATGCTCATGTCCAATGGCCAGAACATGAATTAACTGTGTTTGGAGACTACAGCAAAGTTGCATTGGACCATAGCTACAGTGCGACCGCACCACCACAAGAAGATGTTATTGAATGTATTGAAGATAGCTCTGAAGTAGTTGCAGATCAATTTACACAATCTACACCCGCCACAAATTTGCCACCAAAAAACCTTTCGACATTGTTCTGTTCTCCCATCAATGTTGAAGTAATAGATGTCGAAATGACAGAGAATGAACGAGCCGCAGCATCCATAGACGCATCAGAACTTGATATCAGCGATATTACTTTCCAATGTGTTGAAATCTCCACAACGTCACAGGCCGAAACAACGTTGACGCAGGATGACAGTCTAATGAAAGAGAGCAAATACATTGTATTCGACAGTTGTTTGATGGAAATTATAAGTATGCTGAAATGTGTGCATTCCATTAGAGGGAAAGTATGTAGGAAGCCATTGATTAATGTGACTCGTCAAATAAAAGGCAGTAACGTCAAAATAAATGCCGCCTGTAGATTAAATCATAGGTTCTCATGGTCTGCACAACCGATGCTGGGGAAACTGCCAGCAGGCAATCTACTGTGTGCAGCTGCATCACTTTTTAGTGGCTCCAGTTTTAGAAAGTTAGAGGCTTTCTTTCAGTTTGTGGGACTCCATTTCATTTCTAAAGCGCTGTACTACATATACCAACGTGATTATCTGTTTCCGGCCATTAGTGATGCTTGGAAAATTGAACAATTGTCTCTAGCAAGTACATTCGAAGGCAAACGATTCAGGCTAGCCGGCGATGGACAGTGCGACAGCCCTGGATTTTCTGCCAAGTACTGCACCTACCACTTTCAGGACATGGATAGTAAGAAAATTGTGAGTTCGGTGGTCGTGCAGGTAACACAATGTACTTCCTCAGTGGCCATGGAGAAATTAGGATTTATAAAATCAGTGGAATATCTACAATCAAGGGGAATGCACATCGACCTCATAGCCACGGATAGACACGTTTCAATTGCCAAGACAATGAGAGAGCAGTTCCCACATATTAAACATCAATTTGACGTATGGCATCTTGCTAAATCAATCAATAAGAAAATCGCGGCTGTAGGGAAAAAAAAAGGTTTTGAAAGTATTTTGCAGTGGTCACATTCTATCACCAACCATCTTTGGTGGAGCTCAAAAACTTGTGAGGGGTCAGTGGAAATACTACTTGAAAAATGGCAGTCACTGATGCACCACTGTACCAACGTTCACCGTTGGACAGCAAATGAACATTTCCACCAATGTGAGCATGGCCCTTTGTCCCCAGAGGAGGCACGGAAGAAGAAGTGGTTGATTCCATCTTCACCGACACACAAATCCATTGAGAAGATTGTTTTCGACAAAACTCTATCAAGAGATTTGAGAGGACTGACAGAATTCTGTCACACAGGAGATTTGGAGGTGTTCCACAATATGTGCCTAAAGTACAGGCCAAAGCGCTTGCATTTTAGCTTTCGGGGCATGAAACATTGCACTCTACTAGCGGTCTTGGCCCATAACAGCAATGTCGGACGTGAACAATCTAGGACTAGGGGTAGAGTAAGGATGCCTCGCTACACTAAGGTGTTTTCAAAACGAAGTAAGCAATGGGTGATCAAACCAGTCTATGATGAAATGCAGTTCGACTTTGTGAAAGGCCTTATTGTTCCTGTGTTAGAGAAGCACAGATATGGAATTTTGGACGTTTCTGTGCAGAGCAGTGATCCATTGCCACCGAACATTGCGACTGTGCCATGCCCACCCGAAGCACAGCTGATTGTGAAGTACAAATCCCGGTTTAAATAATTGCAATACGATTGTATTTTTGTTAATAAATGTTATTGTACAGTGTACCTGTAAACCTAACCCCTACCTTCACCATCATGGGTGGCGAACAAGCTGGGTGTCATCTTTGAATTCTCTCTATTCACCTCACATATGTGTATGTATATATTTTTCTCATGTCTCATCTCATGTAAATGTAAATGCTGCGCACTGTTAACGGAGGGGATGCTTGTGTATTGCAAATAATAAAACAAACAAACAATAAATCTCACTTTTAACTCAACTCCTGTGGTACTTTATACTTTCCCTGACCGTCTGCCAAAAATTAAATGTCTCAATTTGGGCTGCAAAGCTCACAGACAACGGGGACAAAATTGGGGCACTTAGAACGCGCCAGCCAAGCGGGCCGTGGCATTTGGGAGAGAAGCCAGTTCGCATTTGCACATTGAGGCGCACTACATAGACGGATTCTAAACTTCAAGTTCTCACAGATGCCTGTACTACCTGATGTCGCAAATAAAGAATGCGAAGGACAGCGCCCAGATGAGGCCCACAAGTCGCACTGGAGGTATAAGGGTCTATTGTTTTTTGACTTTGAGACAGGGACCATGCCGATAGAACTACATTTGAAGGGAGTGGGCAATAACGTAAGAGACGATAAGGCAGAAAATTCAGAAACTAGACCGAGTTTCATTTTAGTTCAGTATACGAAAAATCGTTGTCAAGAGCACGGTCCGTTTTACAGACTGCATTACGAAGAGCCACAATGGAAATTTCAAATATAATGTATGTAAATCTTTACACGCTTTTATACCGGAATGAAGATTTAATGAATGGATGCATGAATAAATGAATGAATGAAGAGCTAGGAAAAGCAAGTAAAACGTGTTCGTAGTGGGCACATGGGCATGCAGGTCCACTGGTCTCACCGATCTCGGTCCTTGGCCCAGCCACTTTTCCCTGCACTGCCTACCTGCACTACGGAACTGTCTCTGTATCCTTCAGCCCCTTCTCCCGGCATTTACCTTGCACTTGCCACCAGCTGGCCCTATTATTTAATTTGTATTCAACTAACCATGTACAGCCCTTCCCCATGCGCGATCAGAAAGACACCTGGCCTAGTAGGATCGTTGTCTGTCTGCCCTTGTTCCCCACCTGCCTCGTCACGCCTAGAAACACTTGAGTATAGGCGCGTTACAAATGCCATATCATATATCATATCATTCCACACGCATGTAGACTAACTGTCATTTATAATTGTGTGTTGGCCTCGATTTATCTCGTTACTTTTCGCATTGATTTTAGAGACGAACATACTCCATTGAACTATCCTTGCAAGCAAATAGTTTCTGATCGGCCGTAATAAATAAAATGAGTAATATTAATGAAGTTCGGCTAGCGAGACTAATTATAATTTTTTTGTTTTCATAACAGGTATTTGATCCCATTCTGCCTCTGCCATCTGTTTGAGACACCGGCAGATGGATTCTTCAGCAGACACCTGCAGCTTCGTGTCAACAACTGGAGCACGATCACCATATTATGGGACGATCGCCAAGGGCCCACATGCCCTTACGCTGTACTAGTGGCTAGAAGCAACAAATCAACCTTTAGGCTGGACTAGTGCCTAGTTGATGGAACAGCCTTGCGGTTCACTGTGCTTCAAAAGTGATTCTTTTTACGAAAATGAACACCCTGTGTACCATAAAGGAGCAGCGCGTGACTCAAGATGAAACGGAACAGTTATTGCGGATACAGATAAAAGAAAATAAATGGCTTTCTGAGTTCACATGGCAATTGCTGAATATTCTCTAAACATTTAATATCAAATAAATGTACTTTACCAAATGTACTGTGTTGCTGTTTCATTTTAAAGTACAGTTTCATATTCCGAATTGTGGCGCGCTGTGTTGTGAGTTGATCTGTGTTGGTTTCTGGGTTCTGTGTGGAGTCGCGCAGAAGACGACTGGGCGCGTTTGCCTACGCAGCACAGTAACGTCACGGAGAGAGGCGGGGAATATGAATGTTTTGATAATGTCAGGCTCAGGGGCGGGGGAATTGATTTAGTGTCGCAAAAGCAGGTCAGCCAGGGCGATCGGGGAAAAGATAGGATTATCAGAAAATGGCGGCTCCCAGGTGCTTGTTTTCGCGTGCGTTTCATGGACGAAAACTCGGGTAAGGTCCATAGGAAAGTTCTCTAAAATCGAGCCACTTAGGCTTAAAAAAACATGGCCGACCCGTAGGGACAATAAACATTTTTACTAGACCATGCCTTTAAGGATGGAGAGTTGATGGAAAAGTGCCGCAGTGTTGCCCATGAAGGGTAGGGACAGAGGAAAACAGGGTGATGCAGTAGCGTAGAGTGATAGGAAACAGGTTCTTAAGAGTGAAGGGGAGCTCAGAGGTGGTATTTAAATAGTGGTAGAGTTGTAGTAGTACAAGGAGGGAGAGGAAAATCATTCCAGAGTAGGGGAGCGAGGAGAGAGAGAGTGGAAAAGAGAGAGCACAGGGGCTCGAGTGGTGGCCAGGAGGTGAGCCGAGGATGATTGTCATGAGCGAGGAGGAGAGTAGGGAGTGAGATGAACAGATAGGTAGCATGGGGAGAGTCCATGGATAGTTTTATACTTAGCTCTTCATTTTGTAGATAAACAGTCATTCTGGCGATGGGCAGAGGAGGTAGAGGTAAAGAGAGAAAGGTTGAAAAGTGTGCGGACCGCCAAGTTGAGGACTTTGTCCAGAGATGAAAAAGCATAGTTGGGAAGGCCATATAGGGGGCTGGGATGAAGTCAGATCTGGAAAGGGCTAAGGAAGATGTTAGCCGTTTAGTAGTATTGGAAGGAAGAATGGTAATGGTAATGTTTATTTATAAATCGCCTATACACAGGAAGTGTTTCAAAGCGCTCAAGGAGGGTGGGAACACGGGGAAAACAACAGTTGCTCGGAGCCCTTGAATTTCTGAGTCGATATCGGTCTGCACAGGCACAGTAAGTGAATATGATACATTTAACAGTTTAGATACAGCAAATAGGCCTGACGGTGATTCTGCAATTCAAGTGCACATTAAGGGGTGAAGAAAAGGCAGAACAGACAGACGATCTTCAAGCAGAGCTACATTCAGATCGTACAAGTGCAGGACGGGCAAGGAAGGGGCAGGGGTGCAAGTGCACCGAGTTGGTAGAGACTCTGGTAAGTGCAAAGAGAGAAGCTCTCTAGGCTTTATTACAATTACAGTGAGGGCGGTTGGGTGCAGGGCCCTGAGTCAAGTGCAGAGAGGACTGGCGTGGGTGCCATGGACCTGTGAGACTAGGTAAACCAGGCGGCCAGACAGCAAGCTCTATGGAAGAGGAGGGAGAGATGGAAGAGCAGAGAGCTAGGTTAGCAGGGTAGGACGAGAGAGAAGGAGGAGGAGAAGAGGAAGGTCTTGAGGAGTTTCCAGAATTTAAGTAGATCTGGCTCAAGACGGAGGGTGGCAGGGAGGCTGTTACAGAGGGAGGCACCTGCTGAAGATAAGGATCTCCCTCCAATTATCTGCTTGGAGAACCGGCTCACCCACAGAAGGTTGGAGGTAGATGAGCGGTGGCCTCGAGAGGGACAGTATTTAGGTAGGCAACATTGCAGGTAAGTAGGTCCCAGGCCCCAGGAAGCCTTGTGAACAATTCAGAGGGTCTTGAATTTGATCCTTGCAGCCATGGGGAGCGAGTGAAGGGATTTCAGTGCAAGGTAGATGCAGTCCCTGGGCTTGAATCCAAGGTTAACTCTTGCAGTTCTGTTCTGGCTGAGTTGCAGAGGGCGCTGGGCCAAAGCAGGGAGGATGAGGAAGAGGCTGTTGCAGTTGTCCAGCCTAGAAATAACCAGGGCTCTGGAGACAGTGAGACGCTGGGGGAAAGTGAGAAAAAGTAGGGTGCCCCTGAGGAGGTATAGTTGTTAGTTAGACTTTTTTGAGATGTCAGAAATGTGAGAGGAGAAGGAGAGGGTGGAGTCGAAGATGACCCCAAGGTTTTTGGCCTCACAGGTGGGGGTGGGTGCGGGGCCAAGGGAGGCCGGCCAGAGTGATAATGGGAAAGAGGGAGCAGGTGTCCCAGTGTGAACAATCTCAGTTTTACTGCCATTGAGGCAGAGGTCGTTTGCAGCACACCATCACTGAACAGCCGACAGACAGTCAGGTATGAGTGAGGAGGAGGAAGCCGTTAAGGGAAGCCTGAAGGATAGTTGTGTGTCATCCGCATAACACTGGAAATTATAGGTGAAAGTGGCAATCACATGTGCCAAGGTAGCCATGTAGATGTTGAAGAACCAGGGGGATAGGTTAGATCCCTGGGGAATGCCCCAGGTTGAGAGAGTGATAGTCGAGAGAAAGACTCCAAGTTCGACCTGGGATGGGCGGTCGGAGAGAAAAGAGGTTAACCATGCCAGAGCCTGACCTGTGATTCCTAGGGTGTCACAAAGACGATGAAGGATGTTTCTGACATTGTGGAGGTTTAGTCTGGCTGTAGTGGCAAATTTGGAGAAGAAGAGTGAGAAGTTGTATGATAAATCGAAGATGACACCAAGGTTACAAGTGCAAGCAGAGTAAGGAAGGTAGTCAGGAGAGAAGAGGAGAAGAGGGTGAGAGGAGAGATAAACTGTTTGGCTGGGAAGTAGAGAACATCTGTTTTAGTGGAGTTGAGCATGAGCGAGTGAGAAGCCATCAAATATTTGATGACAGAGAGACAGTTTGAAACAGCTCGTCGGATAAGGAGTGAAAGGAGAGGAAGAGCGAAGAGTTGATAGGAGAAACCCTAAGACGAGATCAGGGTGCCAAGCACTGAAGTAGAGAGAGTAAAGAGAAGTGGTACAAGGGCACACCCTTGTGGAACTCCAACAGTAAGCAGTGGCATAGCACAAAATATGGGCCCCCCCTGCAAACCTTATCTAAGGCTCCCCCCAGCTTAGCAACAAATCACCGCTCACACCACACTCTGTGCGGGCCTACATTACCATGCTCACGCAATACGCACGAACATGCTGCTGCAGGGGTATGCCACACAATGCACTAGGAGAAATATATATATATATATGTGTTTTAATGCATTAGACAGCACACTTTCTGAGAAAAATTGGCTAAAAATCCAGAGCATTTTTAATTGTTTTGTAGGGTAACACCAATCCAAAAATCCAATACATGCAAGTCACCAAAAGTGTGCAGGAACATTAATGCTTTAATTAAATTAATGCTGTGATATTAAAAATGCCATGCCACAACAAAAACATGTCCAACTGGCTGCACAATATAGACCAGTCTAGACATGTAATAACATATTACAGTAAAGCATGCCAGGCCACATCTAGACATGCCTCGACTGGTTGCACCAAAATGCCAGTCGAAGCAATAACACTTATAATGGGGTTCTATTCACCAATGATCAGAAAAATATTCAATGCCACAGTAAGAAACAGCTAGACTGCCAGCACCCAAATGCCAGTCTAGACAGGTAATTACACTTAGCAGGACTGCTTTATCAGCGATGAAGAGTTAAAAAAAAGTCAAGCCAAACTAAGAAATTACTAGACTGGCAGCACTAAAATTCCTCTTTAGCCACTAATAACACACATCATTCCTGCTTAGCCTGGACATGGATGACCATTAAGATTTATGCACAATACCCACCCCACCACAAACTAAGAAATTACTAGACTGGCTGCACTAAAATGCCTCTCTAGTCCCTAATATCACATATCATTCCTGCTTAGCCTGGACATGGATGTCCATTATGATTTATGCACAATCCTGCCCCGCCCCACCCCCTACACAACCCTTCTCTCTCCCACCCCATGCCACAACCCCCAAAATCAGCTCCTCCCCCCAGAATGACCTTCACATCCCTCTTCCTTGTCCTAGTGCTTACACATGAGGCACCTTGCCTCATAGATAAGTACTGGGATGAGGAGGAGTGGGACTAGGAGTAATGAAGATTACAGGTAACTAAGCCAGGCACTACCTCCATGTCCCACTACCTCTTCCAAGTACTTGTGTATGAGCCAAAGTGCTTCATACACAAGTACTGGGACTAGGAAGAATAGGTCTAGGAGTAATTACGATTACCAATAAGTAATCATGGCATTAAACACAAGCAGTGGCACAACACCATTGATCCGACTGGGCTTCAGCCCTCTCCCCCCGGCCCCCAAAATTATGGGCTATGTTGACTCAACCTGGCTGATCTACAGAGCTGTTGCTGGACAGAACAGGACACATATGATAAACAGCACCTGCTTTTCGCCGTTAACAAAGGCCTGGCAATTACTAGCTTAAATCATTTCTCTGTTAATACCTGCATTCAACTGCATAATTTTTTAGGCAATTGAAATCGTGATGTGGGTTTAGTACTTGCATGCCAGGGGAGTGATTGGAAGGATAGAGCGGGGACATGAGACCTATAATTCTCACAGAAGTCCATAAGTGGGTACTTTCAGACTTAAAGGAGAGCGTTAACTGCTTGTAACATTGAAGCTGCACTAAAATAGTCTCATTAGAATGCATAAAGAAGTTAGATGCCCTCACACAAATACGTTTGCCCCTCCCCCACCGCCTGTGAAGTTAGCACCCCTCCCAACATTTGAAGAGGTAGCCCCCGCAAAAATTAGGTTTCGTTGTGGCCCTGACCACCATTCACCATCCATACACACACACACACACACACCCAACCACACATACATTTAAGTGTGTATCCTTTCACTGTACAGGTACACTCAGACAGCAACCCATACATTTAAGTGTCCACACTTTCACCCTACAGGCACACCCTGGCAGACACCCATACATTTAAGTGTGCACCGTTTCACCATAGAGGCACACACAGGCCCACTCAGCAGCCACCCATACATTTAAGTGTGCACCCTTTCACGATACACTCACACACGAACACCCAGTCACCCATACATTTAAGTGTGCACCCTTTCACAATACACTCACACAAACACACACAGGCAGCCACCTATACATCATGCATTCACTCATTAATGCACATTACTCTCTATATATATATATATATTACAGGGCCTGCGGTAGCGGCCCTGTAGTTATGGTTAAGTTGCTCAACTCATCAACTCATAGGAAGAGCACTTTTTGGGTAGCTTATAACTTTTCTCACCTGGACGAGTCCTTACCAAACTTTACAGAAAAAAGTATGTGGCGAAGTTTGGTGAGGTTTCTTCAAGGGGAGGAGGGGCAAAGTTGTAGGGGGTGTTCCAAAATGTCTGTTTTTTCCATAGTCGCAATGGAAAACATTTTTTGATCACGTTAACAGGCCAAACCTGGATGGATGGATGGATTTTCACCAAATTTGTGGCAGGAGCGGCGGCTTGGTACCGAAAGGGTGCTTTTGTAAATTTGGTGTAAATGTGCCCTTTACTTTTTTTTAAATGGACCAAAAGTAGTTAAAAAATAAATTTGTGATATCTAGGTTCGGTCCGCAGACTCGCTTCCCTGTTCGCTCTGCGGACGGGCATCCGATTGGCCCAGGGGCTGACGTGATGTCCACGGACATTAGACGCACCCGCTGTTTGGTGAAAAGCGTGAGGTGCATCATATTTTCCGAAAACGCCCACCATGTTGTATCCGAGGACAGCTGCAACTGACCGCGGGCAGCGCTGTGGGGAAAAAGTCTGGAAAACACATTTTGGGTTATTTGGTGTTGGGTAGGCTGGGAAGGGTGGGATAGTGAAACAAATATGATACAGGGCTCTTTGTTTAGGTGGAAGAAGAGCGTATGGGTGGTGCGGCAGTCCGCAGACACTGCAGTAGTCCACGGACAGACTCTTGGGCGGGCAGCTTGAGAAACACATTTGGGGTTATTTGGTGACCGAAAGAGGGTTTGGACGGACAGCTTTGGTTATTTGGTGACTGAAAGAGGGCTAGGGTGGACATCTTGGGAAACACGTTTGAGGTTATTTGGTGACTGTAAAAGGGAATGGTCAGGGTAGGGGAGTGAAATCTAGATGATATGGGGATATTTGCATAGGTGAAAATAGGGTTGGCGGTCTATTTCAATGTTTGCAGATGTCATTTGAATTGGGAAGGTCAGGGCAAGTTGTGTGGTGGTTGTGATCAGTGGCCATATTTGTGGGCGCATGGCCATATTATGCTGTGGTGGTTGTGGACAGTGCCTAAATTCTTGGGTGCATGGCCTATGGCGTGGCCATGCACCCAAGAATCTAGGCACTGGCCACAAACACCACAGCATAATACAGCCATGCACCCAAGAATCTGGCCACAACTATTGTAATAATAAGTCTTGGGCGGGCAGTTTAAGAAACACATTTAGGGTTATTTGGTGACTGTAAGAGGGCTTGGTCAGGGTAGGGGAGTGGAATCTATATGATATGGGTAAATCTGCATAGATGAAAAATAGGGTTTCCTCTCTATTTCAATGTCTGCAGATGTTATTTGAATTGGGAAGGTCAGGGCAAGTTGTGGTGTGGTGGTTGTGGCCAGTGGCCAGATCTATGGGTGCATGGCCGTATTATGCTATGGTGGTAGTGGCCAGTGCCTAGATTCTTGGGTGCATGGCCTACAGCCTATGGCACGGCCATGCATCCAAGAATCTAGGCACTCACGACAACCACCACAGCATAATACGCCCCTGCACCCAAGAATCTGGCCACAACCATTGTAATAATAAGTCTAGGGCAGGCAATTTGAGAAACACATTTAGGGTTATTTGGTGACTGCAAGAGGGCTTGGTCAGGGTAGGGGAGTGGAATCTAGATGATATGGGGATATTTGCATAGGTGAAAAATCTGTTACAAGCAGTGTTGCAGTAGGAGGAATCGTAATGCTGTATTTGCAATGAAGTGAAATTAAGAGTATTTTTGAAGTACTGAGATACCTGTTGGAGTATTGTAAGTGTTTTGCTTTTCAAAAGCGCTGTTGGACTCTTTTTTTAATGGAATACATTTTTGAAATACTTAGATATCTGTTGCCGTATTGAAACAGTTTTCTATTTCAAAAGGACCACTGCAGTACTATAGATGTAGTTAGATACTAGTTGGCATATTCTAATTGTTGATTGTTTTATAGTTCTGAAGGGTCTTTTTTGAAGCAGTTTGATAGCTGTTGGTGTATTCTAACTATATTTTACTATTGAAAAGTAACATTGCAGTATTATGGGTGCAGTTAGATACCAGTTGGCGTATTCTAACTGTTGATAGTTCTACAGGTCAGTGACTAAACTTTGTAGACCCTCATAATCAGTACATTCTAAGTATTATGATTGAAACAATATTACTGTGTGTTTTGCACAGTTGTTGTTTCTGTTTGCATAATCATTGGGAAAAAATCTATACAGCATTAAAAAATGTACTACATTTATGTGAATTTAACTTTCACAGTATGTTTGTTTGAAGTATGCATTACTTAAGGGAATGTCTAAGGTGCTCTAACTGTTGATAGTTACACAGGTAAGTGACTAAATTTAGGTTCAAGGAATATTAAGTAGGCATTTGTTATATTTGCTGGTAATCTCTGTTTTAGAGTAATGGAAGTGTTGTTGTATTCAAACCAACCACATCTTTTTTAATGTATGCAGTATAGTGACCTGCAGTGGTTGTGGCACCAGTGTGGTAGATTATGTCTACTGTTGTGAAGATTTTCTTGCCAAGAGATACTTGCCCGTGTGTGAAGCTAGAAAGCTCTCAGTTGTTTTTGGTACACTCTGTATTGTTCCTTTACAAGCATTAGTATTCCATATTGGCTATGTGAGTTTATGTGTAAGGTGGAACGATTGTCTGAATTGCAAACAGTGCATAATACGCCATGATTGCATTTTGCACCAGCTGATGAAATGGAATAGATTCACAATTTGGTATAGACACATACAGAAATTGTTCATTAGGGATGTGTTCTCTTGTGCAACATCAAGCAGAGAGTGCATGTATGTTTCCATGTGTTCAGTACTTGTAGTAATCTAATTCTTGAGACAATGTAAGTGTAGTCAGGATTATTTGTGGCATTTCTATGAAGGACAAGCATTTGTAAACACAATTAGTCTGAGCCATTCAAATGTTTTGAACAATTGGTGGCAATTGGAACAGAAGATTCATTGCTACATTTGCATAGCAATTTACACCAGTTGTTTCGGAAAATGTACCTGGACCGGAGATTTCTGTCTTTGTGTCATTTGCTGGACCTCCACTTGCTTTTGTAGAAGAAATATTTCTCTTTATATCTGCTGATGGATGTGCACTTACGTTTGCGCTAGATAGTTTTGTGGTTGTACTCCTTGATGGAGTAGCAGTTGTTTTTAGTTTCTTTGGTGGTATTGTTGGAAGATCTCTTATAAGTTCTGTTTGCATTCATTTTCTTTTAAAAACTTTACCTTTTTCAGCAACAGGTTACATATTGAGATGAGGTTTGTAGAGTGCAGGTAGTCTGTTGTACTCTAGGATGCAAGGAATGTCAATCGTGACTTTGCTTGCATCACAATTGACTAGAAATAGTCCTTCGAGTGTACGTAGACATGAAAATGCTGCATAACTCATGTCTTGTTTAAAGACTGTGCTGCCAATGTCAATCAATGCCTGATCTAGGGTAAGACCTTGTGATTCGTGAATAGTGACTGCATATGCAAGAGACAGAGAGAACTGCTCTCTGTGTACGTACATGTCTTTGAAAAGAAGGAATTGTGCTGTTGAGTGTCCTATCCTTTTAACTTCTGAAAGTTTGTCAAAATGGATGTTGACAAACTGAATGTTGTTGTCATGAGGATACGTCTGGAAGCCAACAACTGTAC
Source organism: Ambystoma mexicanum (assembly GCF_040938575.1). NCBI lineage: Eukaryota > Metazoa > Chordata > Amphibia > Caudata > Ambystomatidae > Ambystoma > Ambystoma mexicanum. The sequence goes on along the minus strand of NC_090933.1, from coordinate 948,476,335 downwards.
CACTTGCTCCATTGACTAAACCTTGCTCCACGTCAAGGTTGCCTTTCAGAATTACTCTGCAGTTTAAACACAATATTAACATTTTCTCCAAACCAGCTGTGTTGGAGATACATTTATCTAAGCTATTTAGTTGTGCTGTTGCTTGTTGACACATAGCAAGTGTCACGCCATGAACTTCCAGTTTGTCTGTGGAGCTAATATGCACTATTGGTTGCATTTTTATTTTAACAATATCTCATTGAATTGTGTACAGCTTGCTAGGGTTGGCATTGAGGACATACATCTAACATTTTTTTGTGCTAATTATTCCATGACATCAGGAGCAGATGTGTCATGTCCATGTAGCTCATGGATGAGTCTACTATTTAAGATTGATTGTTCATCTTTAGAAAGAAAACCAGTCCTAATGCTTTTTAAAATGTTAGCATAGGTGAGGTATGTAGACTGATGCATGTTTTGAGTTAGTTCTCTGTATTGGAAATGTTGCCAGAGAATTACATTTCCTATGCTGCCAAGTGTGTTGCGGCACTGTTTGTGTCGTAAGGTTTTCAAAATAGGTTCACCTTTCACTGGTGTTAATTGTAGAAGATCTCCAAAAACAATAACGTGTTTTTCTCCAGAGAGTTTTCCGTTGTCTGTTTTAAGGACTTCTTGTAATCTGAGGTGAATTGAAGCCAACATTAGGTTGGAAACCATGCTTAGCTCATCTATTAGGAGCAACTTCATTTGTTTCAGAATTCTGCGTACTTCAGTAGCAGCTTCCGTTGATAGTTTGTAGTACTCCAATTTGTTTTGGTGTTCTACTGGAAGGAGCAGTAGTCGGTGTAAAGTAACACCTCCTGTGTTGTAGGAAACTAAACCTGGGGGGGCTGTTACAATAGCTCAAAGGTTGTTTGTTAACATTTGTAGGAATTTGCTGATGATTTTTTGTTAAGAATGTTTTTCCAGAACCAGCTTCACCAGTTACATAGAGGAGTCAAGGTTTATAATTTTGACAGCTACAAGTTTTACTTTAATGCGTCAAACCATGTTCAATTTCTTTATTCACTTCTAGGAAAATGCTAAATTGCTCATCATTTAGCTGCGATTTCAGTACTGCCAAGTTTTCTTCTGATTGCCCATATTGATACATGGTGTTCTCTACTATAATCATGTCTAATTCTGCTTCATTTACTATGTGTGGCTCTCCAAGTGGTTCTTGGCTACCTGTAACAGAAGGTTGACTGCCCTCAGAAGTGTCTTCATTTAGTTGTGCTTAAACTTCTTCCTCTTGTTGGCGTTCATTGTCCAACATGTTTTTGTATTGCTTGAAATTGACATTTGTTATACTGCTTTCATTTGCATTGAATGCAGCTTAAAATGAGTCATGGTTGCCTAATAAATCCTCTTCTTTTCTCCATGTTTTAAAATGTTGCAGTAGGGCCATGTAGTAAAGTTCTCTATGTTGAGGAGTTTTTAAATGAAAACTTCATATGATTAATTAGGCTGGGTTTGGTAAGTTTGACGAGGCTCCCTTCACAAGCTGAGACCATGTATTTTCCACATTTTTCATCTGGAAATTTTGGGCTATGCGGTACAGGCACATGTTTTCCAAGCAGTACTTTTGTTTGGGTAGTATGTGTCTAATATATTGTTTTTTAAAATGTCCAGGCTGTTGGGATCATTTTTGGCTATTGTTTCTAGGTCTTGGTAGGATTTCAGCACTCTTTTTCTGGATGCAGCTGTACCAAGGCTTAGCCAGACTGTGTTCAGATTTGCCATATAAGGCTGTGCCTGTTAAGTGGTCTGCAGCTTTGTAGCACCCACATTCTCTATGGGAGAGCATTTTTATGCCAAAGCTGTACAATTTTTGTGACAGTGTTTTGTCAGATGATATGTCATCCCAGAGATATTTTAGCTCTGTTTTCTCAGCTTTGGCTATGTATGCTGTGACATATCTTGCAACAGCAGTGGAATTTTCTGCAATATATTGTATGTCTATGTTTGCATTCCACAAGAGGGCAATGATTGCATGCAATCATTGATGTACTTTGAAGCTTTGTTTCTTTTAATGCTGTATGTGTTTTTAGGTGATTTGCCTTTCACACTGTGTCTAACAGAAGACATGAAGCTGTTTACTTGTCCTTTTGCTGAAACTGGTCTAGGGAAACCAAAGCGGCATTTGGTGTAGTATTTACCTTTTTTTTTTATATCTGCATCATTAGTATTTGCCAGACTAATGTTTTTGGAAGCGTAAACTTTGTGCACGTAGCTCAGTATGTGTGGTTTCTGAAGGGATGTCGCAGGTTATGCATTTGTGAATAAACTGCAAAGCAGTGGCATCACTGTCATGACCAGATTTACGAGCATTTGGACATGTGGTGCTCCTCTGGATTGATATTCTTTTCTCCAAAAGAAGTCTTCCACTTCTGCGGGATGAGGGATATTTTTATTACAGATGAAGTGCAGCATGGCAATACAGCTGTGGTGAAAGTATCTTGATACATTTACAGGGTCAAGTGAGTAGAGTTCTCCTGGTGTCTTTAGGTCTATTCCTTCTTTGTTTTGGTTTGCTATGCATAGGAAGTTGTGTAAGTGATCCCATGCATATTCTGCACAAGTTAAAGTAACAAACCATGTGGGTGGTCCGAGGTTCCTTAGCATACATAGTACATCAGTGTCACATTGGAACCAGTATTCTTTTGTACCACGCATGTTTGGCAAGAGATTTGTGCTACTTGACTGCAAATCTTCATCTTTGTCTTTTATCTTTTGAAGTAGTTGGGTAGCAGACATGTTTAAAAAATTGGAACCTGTTTTCAATGTGTGTGCAGCTCCGTAACATACAGTTTCTAGTTCACTTTCGAACAGGAGGTGGAATATGTATTCAACATTTTGTCTGAATCTGGAGTCTTCAGAATACATTTGTAAAGAGCGGTATTCTGATGCTGTTATTTGTATGGATCTTTCATCATATCTTCCCCATTTTCCTGTAGGAAAGAGTAGAGGAAAGGCTCCTGCTCATACACTTTTCTCCCATATGCTGATTGGCGATCCTTTAGCTTGACACATTTGATATGTTTCTAATGCATCGTCTGTGGTGTCTTTGTAGTGTAGTGGGTGAATTGTGTACTGGTTTGAAATATTGAATGCCGTAATAGGATCAACAAGTTCAAATTGGCCAGTTGGTGATGAATCGTGAATTATTTGGGTGGTTTCCCTTAAGTTCTGTTCAATGTTTATATCTTTGTAGTAGTCGTTGTTTTCTTTTAGATATTGTAGGGCTTTTCTAACTTTGTTTAAGTCTACTAATTGTTGCCAATTTATTTTTTCTTTCATTGGTACACCATTAACTAAGATAAACAAATATTGATCTATTGGCTGTTGCACTCCTAGAGTTTTTAAATTTTCATTAAGATCTAATGGCAAGTAAACTACTTTGCCATGCATGCCTTTTAGTAATTCAGAAGGAGGCAATTTCGCTGTTTTGGGTTGAAGGCGTATTATAGCTTTAAACGGGTGTACCGTTTGGATTATAATGCTCTCATAAATATTAAGCTGTTGAAGAGGCTTTGGAAGTGGGAACATTTCCAAGTTATTAGTGGCAGCGCATGAAGGCATTTAGTTATTATCAAGCTTTGAATTGCAGTATGTGCAAAGTATTGAGGGGTCACTTATTTTGTATTTGTTTTCTGTTATAGGATATATAGCTAATTGGAACCATTGGGATTCCTCATTGTGTTTTATTTTGAAAGTCATATCTACAATTTGTGTGCTCTTTTTATAGAAAATTCTGCGACAAAACACACACACTTTGTTTGGTACTTCAGTAAACTTCGCTATTTCTTTTTTGTATGTGTTTATTAGAAGATTTGCGTTTGTAAGGTTTTTGCTAATATTCTCTAAAGTCACTGAATTTTCGAAGTCATCTTCACTTCCAAAATATTTACTTTGGATGTGGTTTATTTGCTGAAGTAGTTCTTTGGCCGTCTAATGTAGGAGTACGTTATTAACATGTTGCAGTTGTAAAGCAGGACTTTTTGCATAGTTCAGTCTCTGGAGAAGATTCCGGATAGTGTAATGATGTGTTGCTAACATTTTGATGTGGTGGAAGGTGCTTTTGCAAGCAGGTCCCAAAATACAGGCTAATGAATGTCCTCGCATTCCAGTGTAGTTGCGCACTGGACAGGAGTCCATGGTTTGTAAAGTTTTGTCTTTTACTTTCACATAGTGATTGAGGAATTGTCATAAAGATTTGATGGATTGTTTCCGTATGTTACACATTGAGCTGCATGGCCATTTGTAGACTGGACAGATTGGTTGGGTGAAAGGAACAGTTGATTGCAAGTTTGTTGTGGACTTTTTTCGATAAGGGTTTCTTGTGCCATAATGGTGTTTTCTAGCATTTCATACCCTCGGGTTACTATGTATGGCAATTGTTTTTTTCTGTTCTTGTTTATAAGCCTGTTCATTGAAATGTGGTTATGTGCTGCTTGTGTGAATCCATTCACTCTCACAGAACTTTGAAAAAGTATTTATGTTGACATTGCGCATGTTTAGAAGTACTTTTTGTAGTTTACTGATTAATTTTGTTAGTGGTTTCATTCTGGTTAAAATTAAAATAAACAATTTTCTTTTGAGCAGAATTGTGCTGCCAATGAGAGCTTCCAGGATTAGTCTTCTGAAATAATTTTTAATGGTTGAGCGTTTTTTTCCAGCTGTTTTCATAAGATTGTGAAGTACTCTACGGTGGAACATTTTTTGTAAAATTATTTTTTTGGAAAGCTTAACTGTGGCTACGCTAACATTGGTAGATGTAGTGTTAGCGTTATTAGCAGTTTTATTCTTCTTTATACATTTTTTTATTTTTAGTTTTTGGAAGAGGGGCCCTAGTTTTTTTAGTGCTAGCTGGTTCCATTTTATTGACTGACTGTATTAGCAGTTTTGTTTGAATATTTGCTATACATTCTGCTAGAAGTGGATGAGTATTTTGCATGCTTTTATTTTTATCTACACTATTTTTTCTTTGTTTTCTACAGAGTTGTCCTTTAATAGGCATTCTGTTCTGTTTGTTGGAGAAAAACAGAAATTGTGGGTTTGAAAGTTGTGGAATATATTTGCGTGTATTGTGAATGAGTGTATGAATATGAGGATAGACATAAATAGAGGGCTGTGTGATTATGCAACGGGCTGCTAGTTCTGGTTGGGAAGGTTTTAAGAGTGGCTGTGTGTGGATGTGTGAAGGGCTTGGGTTAGTGCATAAGAGAGTGGTAGTGTGAATGAATAAGTAAGGACATTAAGATGTTTTCTGGATAATAGTGGGTGGTATTATAATGGTGTTCAATGAGAATGCAAAGAGTGTAAATGCTGAGGTGCAATGAATAAGAGTGAAGTAAATGGTTTTGGTTTGAAAGGAATTTTTTTGGCTACTATTTGGCTACACTGTACTGTATGAGTAAAAGAAAAAATACTACTACACTAGTACACTTACTTTGTAGGATGTGATGAGTAGTTTTCTTCAGGTTGTTGTCTTCCAGGAGGTTGTTCTTCATTGTAATTCGAAAAGAAGGAAATGAGTGGGTATGTATGCTAATGGTGAAGTAATTTTAGTATAATAAGACATTATTTTTGAATGTTGGAGGAGTTGTTGGGTAGAGTTAATATCATTCAGCTTCATTATGAGTATGGTGTTAACCCTGCTGTTGCTGCAGATGGGTTGCCACCAGATTCCTAATAATTTTTCGGCAGCTAGCTTCCTGATGCCACCAGGACATAACAGGTCCTGCTGGCCTGGAAAGTCAGGTGCTGGAACATATTAGTCCCTATTTCTGTGGAGTTGCATAGGACTCTACGGGAATGGGGACAAGGGAGCACTGGCAGCATTGCTAATGGGGCCGGTGGTCCCGTGATAAGTATGCCCAACGGGGGCTGTAGCAAGAAAGTGTGACATGTTTATGCAATTCGAAATGAAAACTCTGAGCGTTTAAAAAGCTGTCTCTATTTGGGAGGCAGTACATGAAATTAAAAAAAGGGTTTTGTGGATTTATAGCAGCACTGTGTGTAACTTTTGTCTTAAAAAAAGGAATGGAATGGAGATGGAAAAGTTTTGTAGAGCACTTTTAAGTGGCACTTGTGTGAAGGTTTGTTATGTTGTCAGTACATGCATTCTTGCAAATGGGATGCATTGTAATGTGTAGTTGCTTATTAAATGATGGGTCTTTTGTTTGTTTTGTGGGAGTTGTGGTTGCACTATTTGCATTAGAAAAGGTGCACTGCAAGTCCCAGAATGCAGCGAAAAATCAAGGAGCCAGTCAGCATGTACAGATTAGAAAGGGGAAGGTTAGCAAGTATGCATGTGTGGGAAAGTTAATGAAATTGCACACTCTGAGTGTTATTGCATTATGTTGGAGAAATCGTTTCCATTTTCTTTCATTTATTTATTAAAAATTACACACAGCACTTTTGTAAATGTATTCATGCATTTGTTTGTTTCATTTGAAATGTTGCTGAAATAAATATTTGTAAACCCATTGCATTTTGCCATTTTCCATTCCATATACATGCCATGCTTTGGTAACATACATGCAGTTTTCGTTTTGAGTTTGAATTGTGGGAGTTTTAGTGTAACTTTGTTAGTGGGAGAAGTGGTGTTAAAAGTGACAGAATGAATGATAAAAATAACACTTAGTAGATTGTAATGGGTCATATTGGCAAGTATGCATGTACTGGTGATATATTGAACTTCGAAACAGGATCTGCCACTTAAACATGCTGTGGAAATGTTTTAAATGTGGTTTTCTTTTCTTTGCCAAAAAAGACACACAGAGTGCTGCTGAAATTGCAAATATGATATGTGTTTTGAATCTGTTATGAAAATGCTCATTAAAAGAAAACTTTGCAACCACACATCATTATAAGTAATTGCTTGTTGATGTCAGAAGGTGGGACAAATGAAAGTATGATTATTTAGTAGGTTAATGCAGGGTAAGTGGTAGGAACCATGTTTTATGTATTTGTGAAAGAGTTGGAACTGTAATTTATTTTAAAAATATATGCATACCTGTACTTTATGTTGATAGATGCAGATGTGAGTGAAGCTGCAAATAGAAATCTTTGAGATTTTCACAGCAGTTTTTGATGTAGGTGCTTGGGAGTAACAGGAGACACATACTCTGAGTGTTCAACAGTACATCTGAAGTGTTGAACTGAGATGACAGAGTTAGATGTAGAGTTTTTGGATTTGATTGGTGGATAGGTGTGTGACTGCTTGAACGTAGTGAAAGACGGAGTGCTACAAAGATTGAAGTGGAAAGGGAAGAAGGGCTGCTCTGTGTTACGGTGTCCACCGACAGGGCGTGCCACATCCAGGTCTTAAGGATGCCTTGCATGGAAAGGGCACTGTGGGGATTAGCCAATGAGGTCTTCTGGTTGTGTTTTATAGGAAGAGAGGGTAACAGTTATTTCATTGCTGTGTGTAGGGAAGATGTCTGTGGTTGTACAGATGAGAAGGCTTACTGTGTGGATGGTCGGAGATTCTTTCCTGGTGAATTTGAAAAGGTACACAGAAATGTGTGGCATTTTCGCTAACCTTGTATTGGAGGGAGTGGAGGCTTTTTGGTGTGGTGTGCCTGGGCAAAACTGGGTTTCTTTATTTGCACATTGCAAAAATATGTCTCTTTTACAATGCCCAGATGTCATTGTGGTGCATTGTGGAGGACATATTTTGGAGTATATCAGTGCAATAAGTTTGCAGATTGCAGTGAAAGATATGCTGAAGGCACTATTGGAACTGTTTTTGTGTGGAAAGGTAATATTTTCACATATACCTACTAAAGTACTATGGAGAGGCACCAATGTCTTCTGTCCTCAACAAGATGCAGGAAGGCGCCTTGGGAACAAATGCACTCAGAAAGTTCTTGTGAAAATGATGTAGAGTGCATGTGAGTAGGTGTAAGAAAGAACATCTGAAAATCCCCGAAAAAGAAATCAAAACACAAACAGAAATGTTTTATTTCTGTCCCCACCCCCTTCAATTGGACAATCTGTCCACAGACATTGCGGTAGTCCACAGATGGCACATGCCACATCCAGGTCTTTTGAGGATGCCAGGCATGGAAATGGGACTGTGCAGCCCAGGGGATAGGCCAATAAGGTTTCCTGGGTGTAGTATGCAAGGAGAGAGTTTTGGCAGAGGGTGTGTTTGCTGAGAGGAGTGCAGATGGCTATGGCTAAGTTCAGGAGGCAGAGTGTGTGGAGTTTGGGGGACTTGTGGATCCATTGATTGAAGGAGGTGTATGCAGAGGAGTGGCAGAAAATCTTGGATTTCATGAATTGGATGGATTTCATGATGTTCACATGCAATGGTATGGAGTGCGCAGCATGAAATGGGTTGGCTTGCTCCCATTTTGTGTCAATTTGGTCACACTGCAACATCCAGACATTATCATTGTTCATTGTGGAGGGAACAGTTTAGGGCATGCAACTGGAATTTCATTGCAGTTTGCAATGAAGGAGACATTTGACAAATTGAAGGAAATGTTGCCAAATTCTCGACTGATTTTTTCTCACGTTGCCCAGAGACAAATGCGGATGCGCTCGAGTTCACTTGGTCCACAAATGGAGAAAGCGAGGCACAATCTCAACAAGTCTGTATGTGTATTTTTGGATTTTAGATTTGACATTGCCAATATTTTTTGCAGAGATGGAGAACATCTTACCGATGCGGGTAATCAGCTTGTTCTGGAAAACATTCAAAATGCTTTGAAGCACTTTTTGTAAATATAAAAAGAATTTTCCATTAGGTGAAAAAGAATGCATGGAAGCACGGCAAAAAGAGAATGCCTACTGTTTTGCAAGTTGAAAGCAAATGTTTTGTTCAGTAGATTGTTGCTTAGTTTACTTTAAAACTTGAAAAAAAGTTTCAAATACAAAAAAGGTTCTTTTCAGAGCTAGCACTTTCCACGCAAAAGAGTTTAATGTTTTTTATGCCACCACCACCCACATTTTTTAGATGTCTGCAGACTACCACGCTGTCTGTGGACTTCATAAGCTGCGTAGGGGCCTGTAACTTTTTTGGTACTTCTATTTTTGAACTGTGAAAGGTGGCTCTGAAAAGAACCTTTTTTTTATATTGTTGTGCTTTTTTTCACCGGAGAGACAAGGGGGGGGAGGGAGGGAAGGGGCACCAACCACAGGGACGAAGGGGCAAGTGGCGAGAGGAAGATGTTGGGTGGGCCTTAATCAGGTAGGGGACAGTGTTTCTCATGCTCCTTGATGGCAGCCTTGAAAGCACTCTGAAACTGCTCTCCCCTACAGAGCGGTGTGTCACAGCACATACAGAGCACTGTCACCCTCGAAACATAAGGGTCGACTGTGTTGTGGATGGCCAGGGATACTCTGGCCCACAGGAGTGTCCCTTGTGGTGGCAGGAGTGGATGATGAGGGTCTGGCAGTGGCCGTCAGCCTACTCCTCCCTTCGAAAGGTACAACCTTTCACACGGCTCCCTTGTGCTTTGATCTGAGGTGGCGCCTCCTGGAGGTGGTCTTGTAACTGTACAGACATGGTTTTCCGTGACTGAGTACAACCTTTTGATATTGATATTGATATTTTATTTATATCTCGCTCGTACACAAGTGTTTCAGAGTGCAACAAGGCAAGGGAGGGGACAGGGGAGAACAAAACAGCGATCTTACTAGGCCCCGTGACATTGAGAACGCGCAAGTGCATGGGAGAGGGGGAGGGGAAAAGTGCATGGAAGGGCGGAGAAGTGGAAAGTGCGAAGCAGAGGAGAAACATAAATAACAATAAATAAATAATAAAGGCAACAAACAGTTTTAGTGCAGCCAGCAATTTGCAAGTGCACTCAGTGCATCTAACCTTGTCCGCTCGAGCATTAGGTACACCCCCAACGGTGGTAAAATGCTGCCATACCCAAGATCCACGTCAGAAGCTGGAGAGAGGAACTTACAGTACCTCATCCTCCTCTTGATCCACTTCTGTATCACCACACCTGTTCCCCTCTCCAGGTGCTCTAGATGGTGATGGTGGTGGTGGGGAAGCTGCAGTGGCCATGGATGCCATTGTCTCCAAGAAGCAGAAAGTACAGATAGCTAGTACCAAAATCAGCAGCACGTGCTCTCTCCTAGACAGCCAGAAACACAATGAGGAGCAGTAGTGGGTGGGTCCCTTTAGAGGGGGTGTCCGTGGATGGCGCGACTGTCTGTGGACAGTCGATCCACAGATGGGGCTTAAAAAGTTATAAAAAGTTGACAGATCAACTAAGACACAGCCTAGGAGCTCTGCAAGGGTAAAGTTTCAGCTTCAAACACCCAGGATTGGCCAAAAACACCGTTTTTAACTGTCCGGGGGTACAGACACTGTCCGTGGATACTAACGGCATGCAGCGTGGGTACGGTCACATGATGACAGCCCCAGACAGCCGCAGACAGGACGGCTGTCCTGCAGACACCTATTACACGGGAGACGGTGTGCGTATGAGTGCTGGGGTCCGTAGGACAGGGGTGGAGTCCCCGAACTAATTAAAAGTGCAAAACGTGTGAGTGTACATGTCCGGACAGGCGCAGTGTCCGGGGACACAGTGAGATCAGGTGCGCATGCGCGCTACTGTTCTTAGGACAGGGGTGGAGTCCCAAACTAATAAAAAGTGCAACACAACCGAAAGGACGTGTGGGGACAGGTGCAATGTCCGGGGGCACCTCCATTTTGGTTACGGACAGCCCGGACAGTCGTGCACATATTTATTGAAACCAAAACATACAATCAATTAGGAAAGAGATGGGGAATCAGAATGGGAAACATACATGGGAGAATTGGGGTTTTCTACACACTGTTCATGAGGAGAGGAAGGGATTGAGGCTTCATCATAGCGTCTTTCATTTAGGGAATTTGATGGGGATGATTGGTTGGGACAGGGTGAATGGGCACAGGTACAAATCGTGCAGTGATATTGGATATTTTCTTTGACATTATCTTTTACAAGCGTCATCAACTGTATAAAAATATTATTTAGTTCATCCATTTTTGCAGATAAGTTTATTAGTTCATTTTGTGCATTTGCTGTTGGGGGCTGTCTGGGCCCATCTTCAAGTTCATTCATTGTAATTCGAGCCCACCTTCTTCATTCCCACTATCTATTGTTAAAAATAAAATCATGTTTTTGTGACATCTGCACAAATTACATCACTTTTTCTGCTTTAAGAAATGTATTCTGTACCATTAGAGTTGTTTCCTTCACTTATTTTGTCATGGGAGAAATGTTCCTCCACCCACTCCAGTTTGCTTGCCATTTCTGTTGAAAGAAAACAATACTGCTATTTCTTACAAGTTAAGTATACATAGTAGATTCTAATGGTACAGAAAGAAATATGGTGCATTTACTATTTTTCAAAGGGTTTTTTCTGAAATAACTGCCAGCTGCTTCTCAGTGTGCAAGGAAGGTTCCACTGAGGGGATACTGTAAGGTGTACAGTTAACCTTTGTGCTTGGTGCATTCCATTATGCAACCTTCTGGTTTCTCAAGTACAGAATGTCTATATATACATTTTTGGATGTGGTACATATATCTCCTATGGTTTCATGTACATGTCTTTGCCCATTACAGGATACAACAATGTAAGGTAACCCCTGTGCTTTTGGGCAATGTAAATGCTGTCCGAAGTCTGCGGACAGTCGCATAGTCCGTGAACTCTGCGGCTATCAGAATGGGGCATAGGAGGGGTCCATATGATGTAAGGAACATGTAGAAAAATTAAGGCTATCCTGGTAAAAATCCATGAAATTCAGGGAAATAACTTTGTTAAACAGACGTTATGGTTAAGTTGCACTATAAAAAAACATAACAAATTCAGTGGAAAAAGTTTGTTAAAGAGATATTATTGTTACAAGTAAAACCGAAACCCCCAGAAATTCACCAGTTATGGTAAGGTAAGCAACCATAACCCGCGCCACCATGGTACACTGCTTAGATTAACACCCAGGACATCAAAGATGACATCACCATTTTCAAGTCCTTACAAGGGGTTCTGTTTATAATGTTGGTAACAAGGTGTTAGGGGTCATTGGGAGATCTATGCAAAACTACTTAACATATGAACGAATGCACTTATGCAAAGAAAACATTATATCACAGTGTTGTTCTTGATACAAGAAGCTTCTCATACATACACATAAGAAATGGGTGCAGCATACACTGTACACTATTTTTATTCTGGTAATTTTGCTTTGTAAAATAATGAAAGATATGCTTGCAGAGTTTTCAGTAATGTTAAGCATGGAATACATAGGTAACAAGTCAAGACCTACTACATATGGATGTTACTACAAACAATACATATAAAGACCCACAATGCATACAAATTAGAGGTACATACCGATAAACTACAGTACAGAAGACAGAAACAACATCAATACAAAATCTCAATTACATTATAGTTTATCATCAAGTACTCAAATTAATTGTGTTTGTGTACAGCCTTCTTATTGGCCCATGCCCATATTTGTGCACCATGAGCGGGCTGACACCAAACCCTAACCCAAATACTTCTACACTATAGAAGAAGGTTAACGTCTTCTGAATATATTGCAACTCCACCATTTAAATTTGTTTACAGTCAGCAAAGAAAACCGGCTGGCTTTCATATGTCAGTGAACAAAACCAAGCGGCCCAGATTTCTGAGGTCATCAGTGATGTCATCAATGAAAATTGTGATGTCATCTTTCATGTCCTGGATGTTGGTTTTTAGCAGTGCACAGTGGTGTGAGTTATGGTTGCTTACCTTACCACAACTGGCGAATTTCTGGGGGTTTTCGGTTTTTCTTGTAACAATAACATCCCTTTAACACACTTTTTCCACTGAATTTGTACCATAACGTCCCTTTAACAAAGTTTTTCACTGAATTTGATAGGTTTTTATTAGTGCAACTTAACCATAACATCCCTTTAACAAAGTATTTTCACTTTATCTAGAGGTTGTGATGCAACAGGTGACATTTGAGATCAAATTGGTAGTTGTTGTAATAGAATGTTCTCTCAGTTAAACTTGAATTGCTTGAACGTGTACCAGCACTTTATTATGAGTTAACGATACAAAACGTGGCATTTTAAACCAAATCTGTATCTTGTAATTTTGTAATATAATGTTCTTCAATTGAACTTGCACTAGCACTTTATTAATATGCCAACAAAGATTGAATGCGAGAGTCATCTATCATCTAATAGAGCCCACTTGGGCTGGATAACCCCTGTGTACGTGGCAATAAGCAGCAACTTAAGTCCAAGATATCCTTGAATATGCATCATTATGAGTTTGGAATGTAATAATTAACATTTCAGATTAATATTGGTAGTTGTCGCATTAGCATGTTTTCTCAATCGAATTTGAATTACTTGAACATGCAGCAGCACTTTATTACGAGTTTAAGATGCAATATATGGCATCTGAAAACAAATTGCTGAATTTCACAATATAATGTTTTTCAATGGAACTTGCGCCAGCACTTTACCAAGATGATAATATAGAGCGGATGCGATTTCCATCAATCATTTAATATCGCCCTCTTGGACTTGATGATTCCTGCACATGTTGTGGGCCTCATCACGAGTTGGGCGGTAACGCAGGTGCTAATAGCGCTGGCGCTATCTGCCCTACCGCCAAACCCACCGACGCTATTAGCGCCGGATCACGGGTATGGCAGATTTGGAAATCCCCATTCCCCATTGAGCCCAGCTGGGGAGAAATCCGCCAAAGCCCTGATTTGGCGGACTCTTAAATCCGGCGGTAACAGCGCTACCGCCGGATTTAAGGGTTACCGCCAGACTCGTGATGAGGCCCAAACAAATTAATCTCTAGAATAAATATGAATTAGAAGTTTTTTGGGAATAAAAGGCATCTGCAGGTAATTGAAATAGAGATGCAACTATGCCATAGAATGGCTAGTGAGATAGATTGACCAGAAGACTCACCCACTTGGGGAGGATGAAAATGTGTGAAGCACCTTTGTATTTAAGGAAAATGTCAAATGAGCTGCCGCTCATCTTTTTGCTTTCGTAGTTGCGGTCTTCAAGCCGTTGCCGTGCATGATGCAATGCATACGTTTTTAAGCTACACTTTAAATATTTTATTACTGGGCCTAATTAATGAAAATATATTAAACGTTATAGATGGAAATTAAATTTAAATAAGAATGATAAATCCAAAACATGCATGTATTGAACAGCTACAAGAAAACGAGCAGAAGCCAGCTTAATATGACCTGTACAAAATGGGCACTCGATTTTTGTCACAGTGAAGGACAATACAAACAGGTCACATGATCCGAGGAGGTACGCTCTCATTTCCTGTTTAACATTAACTAACCAGCCCGAAAGCTTTAGGCTGTAAAATTAGTCTGAAGAAGTCCCTGAGTCAGGACGGAACGCGTGGCGCGAGTACAACGGCAATGGCGCCCAGCAACATTTCTGTAAGTCCATGCTGACTTGTACTACTTTTTAATGTTTTTTATGATGAAATAAAAGTTACATTTTAGCACTATGTTGTGGGATTGAGTGCTTATGTCTCAGGCTGTATGGTTGTTCTGTGTTTGGCATTTAAACACTCTCCACAGAAATACAGCATCGCTTGCTTTAAATATTCGTTTTTTTCCGACCTACATGAGCACCAGCTGACAGAGGTTCAGAGCACCAAGGAAAAAAGTATTTTTGGTGAAATATATATATACACACACATGCACGCACACATATTTAAAGAAAATACATTTTCTTACCTTTAATCCATTGGTCCAGGGAATGAGGCATTGTGCTCCCTGCAGCAGCCAGGATCACGTGTTCCTGTCATCTGCAGAGGATCTGGAGGCCTTCATGTCATGGGGTGGAGGGGGAGCCCTATTACATTAAAAATAAATGGTTTCTTTTTTAAAGTCACTCTGACTTCATAAAGAAATTATTTCTGTTAAAGGACCGAAACGTAACAGAAATAATTTCTTTATGAAAGCAGAGTGACTTCAAGCAGAAACGATTTATTTTTGATGTTACTAGGGTTCCCCCCACCCTTGACATGGAGGCCTCCAGCCTCAAGGCTTCCATGCCATGGGGTGGTGAGAGCCCTTGTACTTCATAAAGAAATAATTGCTTTTTGTAGTCACTCTACCTTCATAAAGACATTATTTCTGTTACACTGAAATTATGTCTTTATGAAGGCAGAGCGACTTGTTTTAAACAATATATATATTTCTTTTTTGTTTTTTTGTTAGTCTGAGGGGGCCCCCTCTCGGGACATGTAGTGGCGGGCCCCCGCTATGCCAGTGACAGTAAGGATGGTGAGTGGGGAGGTAAGACTGTTCAAGGACACCTGAAAGAGTCTGGGGACAAGGTATAAAGCAAACAAAACAAGGGCCTTATATTTGATGCCAAGGAGAGATGATGTAGAGAGAATATCAGAGTGGTTGACAGTATCGAAGGCAGCAGAAAGGTTGAGAAGAATAAGACTAGATTAAAGGTTTGCATGCCGAGCGGAAGAGATGAAGTTGCTGACATTGAGGAGAGCTGTCTCGGTAGAATGCAGAGGTCTAAAGCCAGATTGAACAGGTTGTGAATATTAAGGAACTTGGCGAGTCGATTGAACAGTACTCTCTCTATGATTTTGGAATAGTGTGGGAGAAGAGAAACAGGGCGAATGTTGGCAGGACAGTTAGGATCTAGACCAGGTTTCTTAAGGAGAGGGATGACAGTAGCTGTTTTATATAATCAGGGAAATGTGATATTGTCAAGAGATGAGTTGAAGAAGGAAGTAAGATGTCAGGCAACACTCGGAGCTATGTACTTCATAGACTATGGGGCTAATTACGGGGTTGCCGGTAAAACCCGCTGGTAGGTGGCAGGTTATCGGCAACTCTGTACACCCTTGCCACCACCTGATAATCCCGGTGCCACTGGGATATCACAAGGGTGGCGTTAAGAGTTAATCCCCACCGGCACCATTGCTAACGGTGCCAGTGCTTCAGTGAGAGACATGCCGGTAGGGCCCTGAAAAACCCGGCACATCAGGCCTGCCGGGGGATCTGTGGCCCCTACCGGCATTCTCATAGTATGGCGGTCCGGAAAGGGTGCTGGTACATTGCTACTAGCACCCTTATTTCCTGACCGCCATATTTCGAATGAGGGCCTATGTATGGTTCATCTTTATAAATACTTTAAGGTTATTATTAGAGTTGTAGACAATAAAATGTGTGCACTATGTAGCTAGTGCTTTCACTCTGCGCGTACCCCATACATAGTGCTCCATTGCTTCCCAGCTGAAGACTTTATACATTCCATACTGTGAGGAATCTGAGGGCGTCCTCATTTCTTTCCCCAATATATCCTCCTCCCAGGAGACTTGGGGAGTCGGGATGAGGCACATTTGGGTGAGACACAGTATTCCCCATTTCTCTTTTCTAATGAGTCAAATATTCCCCAGGTCTTTGTAGGTTATTACCAGTCCCTTCCATATCTTTGCAGTAAATCATCTCCCAGTAAACACCTGTCAAGTAGCGTGACGAGGAAGAGACAAACCAGAGCCATACAACCTCTTTTTATTGACTTTTCCACACACAGACATCCCTTTGGTACTGGGACGAGGAATAGGTATCAAACACTGAAGAAAGACTGTTTGTTTGACAAGCAGTGGTCTAGTCTTTCTAAAACCTTAATTGATGCGGGGAACTTTAAAATGGAGATGCAATGGCAAGAATATGACTTCTTCCTCATTGGAACACGGCGGGACACAGGACGAGACCAGAAGCACGGAGTAGATGCAGCAGCAGAGGAGCATGAACCACAGAGAAGCTAGGTCGAAACTTGCGAGTCAGCTGGGTGAAGCGGAACCAGCGTTTTGGAACATTGCAGAGATGCCAGTAGCAGAGGGAGACTCCCGCAAGGACAGTGCTTACAGGTGCTCCAGGAAAGGTAGCAGGGTGAATCAAAGTCCTTTGGAAGGGAAACCAAGGCCCTGGAAAGGTGGCGCGAAGCAGCGAGAGCCGAAGGAGTTTTTCCATCACTGTACCAAAGCCGTCAGACACGCGACTGGAAACCAGTGACTAGAAGGCAGGGGACCACGGGGCATGTCGATTGTACAAAGCAAGCTAAGAAAACTTAAGTACATTAAAGGTCAGAGAAAAGGGGACTGAGAACAGTTAAAGAGGCAAATATAAAGAAGCCATTAAATTGAATGAAGAAAGAGTTGAATAAGCATTGTCTAAATGAACATTGGTCACGAGGCAAACAAGCATTGCCAAGAGGAAAGCAAGCGTTGCCAAAAGTCAAGTAGATATTATTAAGTATTACTGAAAGAAATTAATGGTTGTGAAAAGAAAACATGTATGCAAGAGTAAAGTACACTGAAACCTGGCAAAGGATGCCAGATACTTTGGTCGAAAGAATTGAAACAGTTTATATGTTTCCTGGCAGGAGAGTGTACTGAGAAGATTATGATGACTTGTGAAAAAGAACTGTGACAGTGAATGAGTTTACTAGCAAGAGAGTGTACTGGGAAGCTTATGTTGGTCTTTGCAAGCAAAAGCTACTAAAGAAGTGAATTGGGGCAAAACAAGCAGTGATAAAGCATCAAGAGGATATGAACTGAGAATAAGTGAAGCATTACTGTGAAACTGAAACCGTGGCAAGGTGCCTGTGAAGCAGACACAATTAAGGTGTGTCAGTTGCGTGACCTGTAATGGGTGGACCTTGTGGTCCGACAACTGCGCCTAAACCGAGTACACCCACCTAAGGAAAAGCCACTTAAGTCACCCACAAACTTGTGATTGAATAAAGGAAAACTTGTGTGAACTGAAATTAAGGAACTTTATGAAATTGGTGGAAGGTAACCAAGCCAGAGCTGGGAAGTATCCCAAGGAATTTTGCTGTTTTGGAAAGTTAAGAGATTTGAAAGCTTGGGGAAGGAAACCCCCTTCTTTGGAAACGTGAACTATTTTGATCTTTGGGGAAGGGCAAACCCCTTTTCCAACTGAGAGCTGCAGGAAGCTCTGAACTTTTATTTGAACACTTCTCATTTTGAGGCTGACATCCCTACACATTTGGGCCTCATTACGAGTATGAAGGTAGCCATGCTGCTTTTAGCGGCATGGCTACCCACATACCGGGTACCGGGTCTGGGTTCCTGGAATGGGGAATTACCGGGCCATTCCGACCTTGGAGGGCCCGGTAATTCCCTTTCCCGGGACCCAGACCCGGTACATCCCCATTCCCATTTGAGCCCCCATAGGACTCAATGCGAATGGGGAGGATGCTAACAACAGGCCCGCTAATGACGGGCCCATTGTTAGCATCCTGGTCTGCTAGCGGGTCGCACTTAGGACGCCTGGTTTTACCAGACGTCCTTAGCGGGACCTACGAGCAGACCTCGTAATGAGGCGGTAGAGGGTTAACAGCGCCGGTAGCTCTACCGGCCCCATTAACCCTCTAATGCCTGGGTCGTAATGAGGCCCATTGTATACAATTAGTTGTGAGGGCAAGTGTAGGTTTTGGACACAGAAAGACATTTACTTTGAACTTCCTGACACAGACTATCATTAGTTTATTTAGGTAGGGAAATCCCACCTTAGCATAGGGCAAGGTAGGCATTTTTCCAAACCTCTTTTTGAGTTAATAAAGGTTTATGCCCAAGCTTTATTCAATTGTCTGTGTCTACTCCATGATGCCTTCACAATACCTACATACAAACAGAAGTACATTAGTAATTCCCACATAAACATGTTTAATCAAAGACTTATTTGTCAAATATAAAGCTGTCGTCATTCTTATGTTACCAAAATGTTCTTTGATTTTATGTAAGTACGCCAGTGATCTTCATTAGTGCTATTGGTCCCCTTAATCATTCTCATAGTTTTGTTTTAAAGAGAACAATTGGAGTACATCGTCTACCATAAAATATTTTTTATGGTCATTCTACATTTTGATAATGCACTTTGTTCAGTAAGACAAGTGTAACATTCTTATTGGGACTACGATGTACACTAGAAGCGACCCTTAGAAATGAACCATGCAACATTTTAAAAGAAGAGAATATACACTGTTAATTGTCCTTTTTTGATAATATCTTTTGCTGAGGTGATACACCATTCTGTCTTTCAAAATATCATTCCTGCTTGGAAAGGGTCACGAAGAAAACCAATGATGTGTTTCTTCTGTGAGCACTGTAAGGGTGCAGAAGGAGGAGACTGACACACAAGTGGCGTAGTGATTATTATAAACTTGTATTAGTCAATATAAATAAATAGAAAACCTACCTTTCCCTATATATAAGAGAGGTTTCTCTGCCTTAACTAAATTACTAAGGATGTCATCAGAATGTCCGTCTAAATCACTAGTCCACCGTCCTGTGTCAAAAGCCCTGATTCTGTTGCTCACACTTATAACTAAACTAAAGGTTGTGAAAATGTTCCTGGTCCAGGAAAATGACTCCCTTCTCCTGAACTAGGTATCACAGTTCTGGTTGTGATTTGCCTTACAAGTTCTTTACCAGCTGGAATGACTCCCTTCGCCTGGATCAAATTTTCCCAGCACAATACTTGTCCTGCCAATGGGAATGACTCCCTTCCCCATGCCTCTTGGTTTGGTAGTTGGCTTTTACTGTTTCACACAAAACACCAGGGGAATGACTCCCTTCCCCTGGCTGAAGGTTCTGTGGTCAGATTCCTCAATTATCAAGAGAATAACTCCCTTCTCTTGACTGTGGCTTTTGTTTCACCTGGGGGAATGACTCCCTTCCCCATGCCTCTTGGTTTGGTAGTTGGCTTTTACTGTTTCACACAAAACACCAGGGGAATGACTCCCTTCCCCTGGCTGAAGGTTCTGTGGTCAGATTTCTCAATTATCAAGAAAATAACTCCCTTCTCTTGACTGTGGCTTTTGTTTCACCTGGGGGAATGACTCCCTTCCCCAAGCTTCTTGGCCATCTTTCTTCAGATGCAGTACTACCTGGAGAATGCCTCCCTACTCCTGATATGTTTATTTCACAGTCAACTTCACACTCAACTGTACCCAGAGGAATGGATCTCTTCTTCTGGTTTCCTTTGTTTCAACCTTAGGTTTCTCAGCAACACAGTTCATGCACAAGGCTTCTCCACTATGGCCTACTTGGTTCTTTGATTTGCCAAGTGCTGCCACGAGAAAAAGGATTCCGCTTTTCTCTTACTTTCTTTTGTTGTGGGTCCCAGACCTGTATTTCTCTTTTCAGTTCGCTGGACAGATTTGGTTCACTAGACTGACAAGTACTGTCATGAAGAAAATGACTTGTATTTGCTATTCTGATGTGGGCCACAGATCATTCTCTGGTGGTCAATGTTTTTTCCCTCTCTACCGACTCTTTCTGCTTTCACGTTCGGGTCCCCGACCCTTCTCTGGTGGTTAGTGGTTTTTGTTGGGCCACTGGGCTGAGGTTGGTCACCTATAGTTTACAGACTAATGTCTTATACATATAGGTCTTATCTTGACTCTACAAGGACAAGGACCTCGTCCACATATTTGCACTAGAGAACTGTGCCTATTATACATGTTGAGGCCTTACTACAGTCTACCACCATCCTTTACTGCATGAAATTGTTGCAAACGAATTCTATGTATTTCTGCATTTGTTGCTTTCTGCTTTCATACTCATCAGTCTACAACTAATGTGTTCTCTTGATGTCGTACAAGTACATGTGAACACTTTTCACTTCTGTAAACGCTTTGCTGCAGAAGGTCTTTAGGTTCCATGTCTCCAAAAATGCTACCTGATTGTTCTCGAAATCATGAAATTGACACACCTTGATTATTGTTGATCAATGAACTTGTT
Source organism: Ambystoma mexicanum (assembly GCF_040938575.1). Taxonomy (NCBI): domain Eukaryota; kingdom Metazoa; phylum Chordata; class Amphibia; order Caudata; family Ambystomatidae; genus Ambystoma; species Ambystoma mexicanum. Next base: position 948,455,509 of record NC_090933.1, on the reverse strand, counting down.
ATAATAAAATTACACTATGTATAACACTTGTGCTTACATGTACGAATGAATGTGCGTGTAGCCTTTACCAATTTGGGGTCTTTTAGACTTTGACATAAGCTTTGATTAACGGTGACCTGTGCAATCACCATAATCCTCTTATTGAATAATAGCATACAGTACTAATACTATGCTCTAACTATTGTCAGGCGGCTACCCCTGTTTGTTTCATATAGTTACCTCAGCCTAAGGTTCCGCCATTTTGGCTGCCCCTTCAGTTAATATGCCACTGGGCTGAGGAAGCATTCCTCGGCTGCAAGACCCTCTTGCAGCCTGCCTCACATCCCTACCGGGCCTCCCAAATGCACCCATACCTTTCAATGGGATCGGGTAGCACTCCGGTTCTTCCTGGGATCAGACGTCTTGATGGCAGAACCGGTGTCCCTTCCCCTTCGGTCCGTTGGGTTCTTGGGTCTACGCTTGGCTTTCCTGCTTCATGGCCTCAACGCTGTAACCTGACCAAACCGGTCTTCCTGGTCATCGCCACGCCCCACCTCTCTCCTTGTCAGGCCTGAAGGGGAGGTTGCTTCCAGCTCAACCTCCTCTGGACTTCCAAGGATCCTCACCTGCATCCGCTGCTCCGCCTGACTCTTCTCAGAATGCAATTCAAACTTCCCAGGTTTGTCGCGGGCTGAAGACTCTTCGTCCTTTCGGTTCCTTCTTATTACACTGGGGCTCTGCCCTGACGCAACGTCCACACCAGTGACTGTAGTTGTCATGTCAATCCTTTTTCTTCCTATGGGCCCAGTACTTGGGTCCGGCAAACACTCAGGGTTCTCACAGATCTTCTTTGTTCCAGTACATTTGGTTATGTTAATCTCACATATGTTACAGAAGTACATGAGCCTACTCTCAATATAGGAGTTTGTGGTGGAAATGGGGCTTACAGAGTAAGTGGGTGTGGGTGGAGGGTTGGTATATCGCGTTCTCCCGAGATTGTCTCCTTTGTACTCAGAGGATAAGTCACTTCCCATGAGATCCTCCCGCTGAGTACCACCCCCAGGGGGACTAACGGATAGCAGCCTCACCTTGCCACATAGGAAAAGGCTCTCCCTCGGGGTGAAGTGACAACCTCTCGGGATTCATCACAGAACCAAGTCAATGGGCCTCATTCCGAGTACGGCGCTAACCAATGGCGCTATTAACGCCTTGGTTGACGCCGTACCCGGAACGGCAGCGCCTTGGTGGATGGCGGAATCACCGCCCCATTCCAAGGTTGGCGGGGCGGTAATTCCCCATTCACCAAGGCTCTTCCCCATTCCCAAATGAGCCCCCATAGGGCTCAATGGGAATGGGGAAGATGCAAATAACAGTGACCGTTCATTACGGTCACCGTTATTGGCTTGGAGGCCCCTTTGCGCCCTCGACTTTAACACCTGCTCAAAGCAGGCGTTAAGGGCGAGGGCGCAGAGGGAACTCGGAGTATGGCAGTAAGGGAATACCGCCACCGGTCTCGTTACCGGTGGCCGCTATCCCTTACCGCCATACTCGGAATGAGGCCCAATGTTTATTTTTGCATGTTGTCAACTGATTCGACGGTAGTACTGCTGAATCTGTGCATTTGTTACAGTATGCACACATGCCAATAATAAACACAAAATTGAAAATGCAGTTGTAGATCCAGGGGCCTAGTCCTTTGGTCCCTCATATGGTCTTTCAGAACCACCCCCCCCCCACCATACCCCCTCCAGAGTGCTTATCCATGTTTCCTCACTTCTCCATATGGAAAATTATCCCTTGGTGTGATGGAAACATTCCAACAGGTGACACGCTATGTCAATGTATGTCTCCAAAAACCAGGCTGGTGTCTACATAGGGTAATGACTCTGTCACTTCTGCTCTTGTGCTACTTAGCTGCATATCTGAGATCAGAGCCACTGAGGAAGCAGGTGCTCGGGGAACCGGGCCCCCCTGCCCCTGGGAACGCTATTGTCATGAAAGTCCCTATTCATATAATGGGCCTTTTTATGTTGTTGTTGAGATAGTGTTGCTGAGATAGTGGGAGTGATATAATGGGAAGTGGGTCTTACTACATCAATAATGTGAGGGCATACATTAACACAGCTAGTGATGGTACTATTAGCCTTGCATTTCTTCATCACATGTTCCTATCACAGCACCAATGGCTTCACCTCAGATATCTGCCAGGCCTCATAGTCATTGACACTACACTAAATCCTCTATCTAATCCTTTAATCTGCCATTCAACATTTATACGTGTCACATTATGCACACCCAAAGCCAGGCGTAGTGAGTGCATTTTTGAGATAGCAGAGTTCTCTGCAGTGTGGGGGTGCCATGATTGTATCTGTAGCCCCTGATTTCCAGTACTGGTCCGGGGCAATGGTGGGCACCTCCCTCACACCAGATCAGATGCAGCCCCCATGGGAACGACCCCCCCTCTAGGCCAGCTGGATGGGGAGGGGCGCAGCACCTTCAAATATAATAGCTGTTAAACAGGAGAAGTCTATGCCCTTAGTTCTTACCTTACACATTAATTAGATACAGACAGCATTTATAAAATTCTTTATTTAGTGTTCATTGTGTTTATGTGTTTTACTTCCACCGACCTGGACTGATCCACCAAGCCCACCATGGGACTAGATTGAATCTTAGGAGAGCTAAAAACCAAAGAGCTCCCATGTTGAAGCATGAGCAGGCCAGGGGAGTATTCCAGAAGACAAAAAAACAGTTAGAAGGGTAACAAAATATGTTAGAAAGAAAAAGAGAAGAGAGACAAAGCAGAGCAGCAGTGAGTGTGGCGGGTGGCCCCTAAGGCTATGGGGCCATCCAGAAGATAATGGGGTGCAGGACCAGAGGATAACATTCTGGGCCTCGTCCAGCTTGGAGGCCACCTGCGAACTGTGCTGCATATGCAGAATGGGCGGTGAGATCGGGTGGCCCCTTATGGTGGACGCAGTCTTGCAGAAGAACACATTATGGAGAACAGCCCAATGCCATCGGGGAAGACTGAGAGACCACCAGGGCCACACCACAAAGGTGCTGAGAAGGGCTGGCTGTAGCAGTCACAACTATGTGAAATAAGGTATTATATATTGTATTATGTTTGTGGTTTGTATATTTATGCATCTATTTAAGTGGAATGTGTAGTGTATAAAAGTAATTATGCATGGGATTCAGTCACTTCTCTCCATGGGGGAGCCTTTCCTTGCGAGGCTAGGGAGGTGAGTCTGCTACCCAATACTCCTCTTAAGGATGGCGGTAAGAGGGGCCTCACAGGAATAGACTCCCCTCTTTGGGACAAGGACTCCCGTTCTGAAGAGGAACTCCCTAAAGACCTTTCTCTTGGACCAGCAGTAACCTCAGGGTTTCAGAAAGACCTAGCAGGCCTAGCCATCGTTTGTTATTGTGCCATACGATACAAGATCTAACCTGAAGAACTATCTGGTAAAACTACTGTGAAGAAGAGTGAGCGAGTAATACCGATAGCTCAGTGGTTGAAAACCAGCAATACTGTGACGAGGAAGGGACTATTATCCTTCGCTAGGGAGGACCCAACAATGTATCATTGAAAGGGAAGAAGCACCACTGTCAATGAGATGTGAAACCCGGAGTTTCAAATTAGCAGTGTCGTGAGAGCTGAAGGATACAAGGCGTTCATCTGCTGGGAAGAAGCAACCAGCTGGCGGGTGTCAGAAGCACCAAAAGACCTGAAGGCAGAGAAGAACTAGGGGAGAAAACCCCAAAAGACTGAGCCAGTCATGAGCAGTGGCGTGACTTGTGAGAGGTGGTCTGTGCAGTCTGACAATGACGCAGAGACCACTTTAACACTGGCCCTGCGGAGCCGCGGACAAGAAGCAGCGACAGTGGAAGCGGAAGCTGACCTGACCAGGAGAAACCCCTTTCCTGCATGCAGGTCCGGTGATGCCACCTGTAGGAAGAAAGGTAACGGGGATGGCGGGAGACCCAGGAGGGAACAGGGGTATGGAGAGTACCTACAGCCTATTCGTCTCAATAAATGGCCAAATACTAAGGAGAGTTAGACTCATTCAGGAAGTCAGCCTACTCATCCCAGTGAATGGCCAAATACTAAGAAGAGTGAGAATCATTCCAGTTCTCAGCCTACTCATCCCGATGATTGGCCAAATATCAAGAGGAGTGGGAATTATTCAGAGACTGGGTCTACTCATCCCAGTGAATGGCCAAATACTACAAAGAGTGAGAATCATTCAAGTACTCAGCCTACTCATCCCAGTGAATGGACAAATACTAAAGAGGATGAGAATCAGTCTGGGCATCACTTTACTTGTCCCAGTGAATGGCCCAATACTAAGAAGAGTAAGACCCATCACATGACTCATCCAACTCATCTCAATGATACAAGAAAGAATCAAGAGAGTGTGAATGATTACGGACTCATCTTACTTGCCTCGGTAATACACAAAGTTGCCAGTAGAATAAGAATAACTATTGGGACTACTAAACTAGCCCCAAAGAGAAAATCTATTTCTCCAGGAAAAGAGGAATCCTGATATCGGATATCTTGCTCATGAGGAGGGAAAGAACTATAGAAGTACGGAGAACAGGAACAACGTAAAGAGGGATTTCACTTTCCCAAAGATATCAGATCAACCAATACTTTCAGAGACACTTCAGAAACATATACTAAGAGAAATTCAAAGGCCAAGAACGCAGCAAAGGAGAAATTTACAAAGTCAAGAGAAAGGGAATCCAAAGCAATTATACAAGCTAATACAAGAGATAGTCAAATCATGGTATCACCCCTTTAATGCACATACCATTACTGTGCGGCTGACAATGTTACATAGATTACAATAAATCTATGCAAAAATATATATGGGGATGGTGGGTCACAGTATTTATTGAAGTGGGGGAAGAGGGAGGGGCTTGTGGGGGGTCACCCCCTATTTATTTTTACACAGATTTGTTGTAATAGATGCAACATTTTCAGCTGTGCAGTAATGGATGCACAGTATTTACATAGATCCCCAAAACTATCTAAGAATGATATATTATACTGGGGAAGCCTATCTAGGGGAAGGGAGTCATTCTCCTGAGCTTTAGTTATTTTGTCTTAGTGGTAGGGTCAGTGCAGCTTAGTTTTGGACCGAGGACAGATTGTTTGCATTGGACTTCACAACAGACGATGAGCACCCTAGTTAGTTTTGTTAGGGAGGAAATCAAGACATTAGGGATAGTGAGGTATTTATACTTATCATTTCAATACAACATCTGCAAGAATGCCAAAAACTGGTCTGTCTCCAACTTCTGACCTATCACAGGGGACTGTTAAATGTTAAGCAGGGGAAGGTTTATAGTAGTAGATTGAAGGAATAGAAGGGGTCAAGGCCATGGTGTGAGGTAGGCCAGAAAGGAAAGTGGAGGCCTGCTTGAGGCTGCCTGTGGGATGAGACCACTCACAGATGCCATCCTCTGGTCTCCCTCTCTATGGGTGGTACCAGGGGTAGGACACAGGTCTGTTCTGATAGTGTCACCATATGGTTCTCCCTGTGACCTCTCTAAGGACGGCTGGGTTGATGGGGCAGATCCCTTTAGAAAGAACTCACACCAGGGAGAATTTTGAAGTGTAGAAATAGTCATTAATTAAAGTTTAAGTGTTGTATAAAAAAGAGGGGCCCCCAATGGGATCTCTAAAACATCTATCTTGGTGTCTGTGTCTAATGGATGAGTCAGGTAACAACTTAGGGCATTGCCTAGCACCGATTAACAGCCCCTCCCTATCTAGCTGGCCTGGTGGGACTGCCCTTGATTTGGGGTAAAAGAGGTGTAGACCCTTGCCCCAGACCAGGGCCGTAAATCAGGGGCTACTCACCCATGTGAACATCCCGTGCAGTAACCAGAAACACTGGCATACTGTAAATGTACAGGTGCTATGTGACACAGAAAACATCACCCTAAATGTGAATGTCAACATTCCAGGAACAACACATGATTGATATATCCACATGCGCTCTGCCATGGCACATCAGTTCAAGGCCAGGAATTATGCTGATACCTCGTTGCCTCTTAAGGCCTGACACAATAGGCCTGACACAGATTGATCAGAAGCTATAGAGAAACGGGCACAGAAACTAGCAGAGTATCCCCTTACTGAAATGTCACCACGGACCTCTCTGGGTTTTTATAGGGTTTTGCACAATAAGTTCCATACAGAAAATCAGTAACACACTTTTAGTCACTGAACATCTCTCAACCTTGGGGGCCATAACTTAACAGCGCCATGGTATGCCTATACAATTTTGATTGGCCTACCGACATGACACAATCTTTGCCTGCAGTGCATTGCTCCTTCATACTTAATGAACCACACCATTCATTTGTTTCGTCATTTGTTACAGCGCCTTTCACCATAATTAGGGTCCCAACTTGCTTTTGGTTGAATGCCATCAGAGGGACCAGAATCCAGAAATTTGGGAGGTGCTATTATGCATGTGTCCATTTCATCCATTAAAGTTATGTGAGCGTGGCCAAGACTCTGCTAGTAACCCATGTCTAAATGTAACGTGTCTGGGCGCGGCAGAGGTATACTATGGACAAAAGGGGGGATTGTGTTTAAGGAGATAGATAGTTATGAGGGAAGCTACAGTTCGAAGTTTTGTCATTAAAAGTAGCTTAATTCTTACGGCATAGGTGATGTGCAATAGTATTTGTGTTATATGTGAGTGCAGGATGTGTGGAGTGAGCCTGTGCATTCCACTAAGTTGAGAAGGTGCAGTGTAGAGGAGAACTGGGTTAGCTGTACAAACAACAATGTCTAATTCCTGGGTTCCATCTATGCACAAGGAGTAGTGCTACGTTTCACAGGTGATCTAAGTGCTAGATGAATGCATAATACTCACCCTCTGAGAGGTTCTTAGCATGAGAGATTGCGAAACCCTTAGTTCCTTCTAGTGTGAAAACAAAGTCCCCATTTCATGATTACATACAACAACATGGCCCTCCCTCCTGTGCTTTATAGTTACATCCAATGCCAACCACGGGCAAGGAGCCTGAGGTGCCTGATTATCCTCCTATGGCATGATCAGCGTGGATGGTGAGGTTCCTTTCAATGGTTATGTTGAAGTAATGGTCGGAAAGGGTGTCGCACAGTGCCTGGAAGTGGGTGGGGGGGGGTTAGAACTCTGAGATGATCTTGTGGATTTCTTTGCATGGGTTGTTTGCTGTGGTGATGCGGGAGGTGTAGAAGGCATGTTTGGCTTTTAAAATTTCCAATCTGTACGCTCTCGTCTGTCTAGCCAGAGTGGCTTTGTTTTGGGTGAAAGGGTTGGTTCACCATTGTTGCTCCAGGCAATGGTTGAGGGTTTTGAGGGAAGGGCTGAACCACCTAGGGAAAGGATCTGTGCGTTGAAGCGGGGTGTTTGTGGGGGTTAAAGAGGATAGAGCGTCTGAGAGCCATTGGTCAAAAAATGTCTGGGGAGGCGGTTCCTCCTTGGAGGGGGAGATTGGTAAGGGAGGAGAGTAGGGTCGAGAAAAAGATCAGGGCAGATTGTTACCTTGTCCAGAGTGGGATCCTGGAGTGGTGTCATAGGGGGTGAGAGGCAGTGAAGGAAAGGGGGTGCGGGAGTCAGGGCTCAGAAGAGGATAGCAGGGTGATCAGTCCAGATGAAGGAGTGTCTGAGGGGGGATGAGATCAGGTTGGACAAGCTGAACACTACATCTAAGGTGTGACCTGCAATGTGGGTGGGGCCTGATACGAGTTGGGTCAGATTGATGGCTTCCATGTTGTCAATGAGATGACAGGTCATGGGGTTGGAGAGGGTGTTGCACCAGATGTTTAGATCACCAAGAACAGTGAGAGTCGGGTGAAAGAGCAGTATGGGTGATACAGAGTCACTCAGGGAGTCTGCAAAGATTCTTTTATAGCCCTGGGTCTGTAAAGGAGGAGGAACCTGAGGGAGAATGAAGAAGAGGATTGAAATTTAACTAGCAGGGATTCACAGTCATCATTGCAGGGCTGAGGTGAGGTTTGTGGAGGATGGCTATACTACCTGGTTTTTGTCAGAGATAAGGTCAAAAATCATGTGTTTGTTTCTGGCAACTGATCTGGCGTTGATGAGGATGAAGAGAGGGTGTGAGGGGGGTAGTGTCCTGAACCGTGGGGGGATTAAGGAGGGAGATGCTGCCAGTGGGGTGGGGAGCATGAGTGGGCTAAGAAGAAGGGGAGAGAGAAAGAGGAGAGAGGATGAGAGGTGTGTGGGTGAGGGTCAGCTGATAGGGAAACGGAGGCCAAGGCTGTGCTGGCTACGTTGAGGGAAGGGAAAGTTAAGTGCTGGACAGAAGGGGTTTGGGCTGTGGGAGAAAGGAGGAAGAGGGCGTGGCAGACATGGGGGGTGAGCGGGTGTTTGGCAGGAGGGTTATGAGGGGGAGGGGTTGGGATGGCCTGTTCCTCATTCAGCCCATTAGAGTTAGTTAGCCATTTCGCACACTTACCCAAATGGTGATAGGTAGCCTTATTCTTCATTTACCCAAACTGTGTAAAGTAGCCATATTGTGCATTTATCCCATTGAGTTTGTTATCCATTTTCTGCGTTCAGTCCATTTGGGTAAGAAACACATTTTGTACATTTGGCTCACTGGAGTTAGTTAACCATACTTCGCTCCCAGCCCAATTGAATTAGGTAGCCATACTCCGCATTTAGCCTATTTGTCTATCAAATAGGCTAAATGCGGAGTATGGCTATTTTACACAGTTAGGCTAAATGAAGGACAAGGCTAACCTAGACAAATAGGGTGAATGCGAAGTGTGACTATCTTACAACAGTTAGGCTAAATGAAGGACAAGGCTAGCTTAAGAAAAGGCTAAATGCAGAGTATGGCTATTTTACTCAGTTAGGCTAAATGCAAGTTTCTATATGAGATTAGGTAATACGAGTGGAGGGTTTTTACTGGAGTACAGTAATGTCTGGAATCCCGCCCACACCACACTTACCTTATCCGCTGCTGTGGGTTGTCTGGTCAGGTGTCCCAGTTGAACACGGGCAAACATGAGTGGAGCTGCTTAGTCCGGAGCTGCCCTTATCCTTATGGCCCTTAGGCAATGGCTGTGCAGAGAGGGGGTCTTTCCTGGGTGGTTGTTCTAAACGGATCTCTTGGGCCAATCACAGGAGGTGGGCAGGATGGGAGGCGCGAGGCTGGTCAGAAGCAGGAAGCAGACAGGAAGTGAGCGCAGAAAGAGGATTAACTGCACACAGAGCTTTAAAAGAATGTAAACACCAAAAATGAAGGAAAAAGCAAAGAGGTTGGGGCACCAAAACACCTCAGGCTTACCTTAAAACTGAAAGCTAAGGGGGTCAGAAGCGAGTAGCGGGCAATGCTCATTACTTAGACCAATCACAGGAGGTGGGCGGGTTGGGAGGCGGCAGGCAGGTCAGAACCCAGAAGTGGGAGGGAGGGGAGTGGGGAAAGCAGATTAAGCACACACCTGACCCTTAGTCTGGTTCTCAAGCAGAAATACCTTGAGGCCGATTCATGGAATAATTAGCGCGGCGCAAGTGGGCAAAAACGTGCGAATCGCAGTGGAATAGCGAAAATCGCAGTGAACGTGCGAAAATCGCACGAAAAGCAGCGCACGTCGATTCATGGAAGTCCGTGCGCGAGAAAACCAGCGGATGTGCGATAAAAAGTGCGCGGCGCACGTTAGCGCACAGGCCATCTAACAGCGTGCGCCAGGTCACAGCGAAAATCGCACAGGCCACAGCGAAAATCGCACATAGCGCGGCGCACGCAATAAAAGTAGGCGGAACACGGGCGTAACACTCGGAATGGGGAACAACTTGCCAAAACGTGGGCGTCATGGGGGAAGTACAGGGCACAAGTGCGCGGAACGCCCACACGCTCGCCTACAACACGTATTCATGGAATAGAATAGGGGAAAAAAGCGCACGCTCAAACCAGCGCACAGGCACAAACACGACCGCCACAAGAAAGGAGGCGGTAGCGTCTCTGCGGCTGTAAGAAATGTGCGCCAAAAGGTGCGCCAACAAATAGCACCTATATACTGCCATGATGAATGTCCCATACTGTGGCCCTCCAGGAAAAATGTCGTGCAAAGGGGTACCCACAAACACGGACACCCGCTGACAAAAAATACGTGTGCATGTATACCGGGGTGCGCGGGAAGTGTCACACGCGATTTGCAGGGTACGTGCATCACAGGGGTTCGCGTGAAGTTATTCACGCGATCGGGCCTGGGGGAGCGGGCTTCGTGTATTACAGGGGTTCGCGTGAAGTTCCTCACGCGATCGGGCCTGGGGGAGCGGGCTACGTGTATAACAGGGGTTCGCGTGAAGTTCCTCACGCGATCGGGCCTGGGGGAGCGGGCTACGTGTATTACAGGGGTTCGCGTGAAGTTCCTCACGCGATCGGGCCTGGGGGAGCGGGCTTCGTGTATTACAGGGGTTCGCGTGAAGTTCCACACGCGATCGGGCCTGGGGGAGCGTGCTACGTATATTTCAGGGGTTCGCGTGAAGTTTCACACGCGAATAGCCTGGGCGCGTGAATTTGAGGGGTGCGCGGGAAGTTCCTCACGCGATCGGGCCTGGGGGAGCGGGCTACGTGTATTACAGGGGTTCGCGGGAAGTTCCTCACGCGATCGGGCCTGGGGGAGCGGGCTACGTGTATTACAGGGGTTCGCGTGAAGTTCCTCACGCGATCGGGCCTGGGGGAGCGGGCTTCGTGTATTACAGGGGTTCGCGTGAAGTTCCACACGCGATCGGGCCTGGGGGAGCGTGCTACGTATATTTCAGGGGTTCGCGTGAAGTTTCACACGCGAATAGCCTGGGCGCGTGAATTTGAGGGGTGCGCGGGAAGTTCCTCACGCGATCGGGCCTGGGGGAGCGGGCTACGTGTATTACAGGGGTTCGCGGGAAGTTCCTCACGCGATCGGGCCTGGGGGAGCGGGCTACGTGTATTACAGGGGTTCGCGTGAAGTTCCTCACGCGATCGGGCCTGGGGGAGCGGCCTTCGTGTATTACAGGGGTTCGCGTGAAGTTCCACACGCGATCGGGCCTGGGGGAGCGTGCTACGTATATTTCAGGGGTTCGCGTGAAGTTTCACACGCGAATAGCCTGGGCGCGTGAATTTGAGGGGTGCGCGGGAAGTTCCTCACGCGATCGGGCCTGGGGGAGCGGGCTACGTGTATTACAGGGGTTCGCGGGAAGTTCCACACGCGAATAGCCTGGGCGCGTGTATTTCAGGGGTGCGCGGGAAGTTCCACACGCGAATAGCCTGGGCGCGTGAATTTGAGGGGTGCGCGGGAAGTTCCACACGCGAATAGCCTGGGCGCGTGTATTTCAGGGGTTCGCGGGAAGTTCCACACGCGAATAGCCTGGGCGCGTGTATTTCAGGGGTTCGCGGGAAGTTCCACACGCGAATAGCCTGGGCGCGTGTATTTCAGGGGTGCGCGGGAAGTTCCACACGCGAATAGCCTGGCCGCGTGTATTTCAGGGGTGCGCGGGAAGTTCCACACGCGAATAGCCTGGGCGCGTGTATTTCAGGGGTGCGCGGGAAGTTCCACACGCGAATAGCCTGGCCGCGTGTATTTCAGGGGTGCGCGGGAAGTTCCACACGCGAATAGCCTGGGCGCGTGTATTTCAGGGGTGCGCGGGAAGTCCCACACGCGAATAGCCTGGGCGCGTGAATTTCAGGGGTGCGCGGGAAGTCCCACACGCGAATAGCCTGGGCGCGTGAATTTCAGGGGTGCGCGGGAAGTTCCACACGCGAATAGCCTGGGCGCGTGTATTTCAGGGGTGCGCGGGAAGTTCCACATGTGATTTGACAGTGTGGCTCCTCCCAGGTGTACCCTGTACACCCTCCACGGCCCCTGCAGGCAGCCCACACCACAGGGGACTACCCTGCATCCCTGGTCATGTCCCGCAGGCAGCCCACCCAACATGGGCATGCCCCCCAGCAAAGGCACATGTCTCCTTGAACTAATGAACACCAACACATGTCCCCTTGCACCCCCACCCCCCAGCACTGTGGGGCACCTGCCAGCAGGCCCCCACCCATGTCCAACTCATGTCTCCCACCACCCCCAAACCCCAGCCACCAGGGTCACCCTCCACCAGGGCCCCACTCATGTCTCCCACCACCCCCACCCCCCAGCACTGTGGGGCACCTGCCAGCAGGCCCCCACCCATGTCCAACTCATGTCACCCACCACCCCCAAACCCCAGCCACCAGGGTCATCCTCCACCAGGGCCCCACTCATGTCTCCCACCACCCCCACCCCCCAGCACTGTGGGGCACCTGCCAGCAGGCCCCCACCCATGTCCAACTCATGTCTCCCACCACCCCCAAACCCCAGCCACCAGGGTCACCCTCCACCAGGGCCCCACTCATGTCTCCCACCACCCCCACCCCCCAGCACTGTGGGGCACCTGCCAGCAGGCCCCCACCCATGTCCAACTCATGTCTCTCACCACCCCCACCCCCCAGCACTGTGGGGCACCTGCCAGCAGGCCCCCACCCATGTCCAATCGATGCCCCCCTGCACCTGGGTCCCAACATTCCCCAATCATGTCCGTAATGCCCATCCTCCCCTGCCAAAAGGCCCAACCAACTATCACACCCACCCACATATCAAAGGCAATTACATGTTACACCCCCAATGTAAATAATGCAATTTAACACATGTCTGTCACACACAATGGCTGCAAGTGAATGACAAAACACCCAACATGACATGCCTGAAAGCAATGAGATGATACGACACATTGAAGATTAAAAAAATAATATGTATTGAACAGCAAATAAGAAAAAACACAAAGCAAATCAAACAAAACAATATGAATGTCCATGAAAAAATTATGAAAAAATAAAATAAGCCAATCAAGAAGATAATCCTGGGTCCATGAGCCCTACCAAATTAAACCTAACTGACTACTAACTAAAAAGGGAACTATATACAAAAGAAGTGGTGCATTGTCCAATCGCAACCCAAAAAAAATTCAAAAAAACAAAGGAAACCTAACCCTAACTATACAACTATATACAAAGGCAGCGGGCTATTCGGACGGCTCACTGGTTGTTGTCATGGGCCAGGGCATCCTCGAACTCCTGCTCAATGGCTTGGAGGCGGGCATGTTCCCTGGCCCCGAGGTCCCGCAGGGATAACGCAGTGTCAAGCTCAAACTCCCTGCGAAGACCCTCGAGGCACTCAGCCCGCCTCAGCGCCCTCCGCATGGAGTCCTCCGCCCTGACCATCGTGAGCCGTTCCTCCTCTGCCCGCTGCCGCTCCGCACCTATCCGCTGGCACAACCTCTCCCACACGGAAGCCACTCCCATTCCAGGGTTCTCCTGCCCTCCGGCCGATGCCTGCACCCCTGATGTTGATGGCCCCGAGCCATGATGCCTCCCACGTTGAGCCTGCTGCTGCCTCCGACGCAACTGCCTGTGCCAGCACGACGGCATCCAGGCTGATGGAAACCACCGACGCCGTCGTGCACGTGCCCTGCCCGATGATGCCGTCACATCCTCCATCTGCTGGGGTCCAGTTGCTCTGGTGTCCACCCCTGCTGGATCTCTGACTCCCGACTGTGGCAGGGATGGGATCCCCACCGAGCTGGCTGCATTGGTCGGGGCAGGTCCACAGGGGGCCCTGGTGGCATCTGGGCTGGAAGACGGCAAGGAGAACGACTGGTGGATAGCCTGCACAGAGGAGGAGAGGGCCGCCACATTGGCCAACACATGCAGGAAACCCCCGAACATGGCCGATCCCAAATGGGCCACGTCGGCACGGTGCACTTCGTGATGACGTGCGTGCTCCTCCCGGGAAGCACGCACGGCATCACGAATCGCAGCCGTGCGCAACGCGACCCCAATCAGGACCTTCTCCGCACGGCCAGGGGTTCCCACGTCCGCAGGTGGAGGGGACTCAGGTGACATGGACATCCCCTCTACCTGCGGACAGGCCTGGGACGGGGCATCCCTGCTGGTGCATGGTGGTGCACTCACAGGGTCAGGGACAGCGACATGCACAGGCCCCTCCACGGTGACCTGTGCTGCCTCCTGCCCCTGGCCCTGGACTGCACCACTTGCACCAGCAGGGATGCCCCCACCAGGCCCCATGTGTGCCCCAGTGGCGGCCTCCTCCTCCTCTGTGCAAACCACCAACCTGGATGGCTCCTCACCGTCTCCCACCGTAGCAGGCCCCTGTGGGGGCTCACCCACCCCTTCCGCTGCAGCCGTGGGGGCATCCCCGCCGCCTTGCTCCACAGCGCCGTCTCCGCCCTCTTCTTCACTAGCCGCTGCGTAGAGGGAGACAAAGAACACAAGCATCAGGGCACTGTACAATGGTCCCCTAGACAGGAAGCAATAGCAGATGAGCACCACTGTCAAAGTACACTTCCATCATGTCCCTCCACAACACATGGGCCAGTCCAGGCAAAACACACACAGTAACAGGCATGGTGCATGCCATGGACATTTCCATGCATGTCCAATGGACTCTTGAAACATTCAATGATATGTAACACACATGCATCATGGCTCATGCCCATCACATGCACACACATCACCTCAGTCACATCCATCTGGCCCCAAACACACCAAACACAGCGGATACAAGGGTCATTTTGCTGCTTTACTGAATCTCTGCATTGTCACACACATGTGTCATGCATCCATGGCATGCACAAGTCACAGACACGCAGGTCAGGCACACAGACATGGCTACCATATATGTACCTGGCATCAGCACCCATCCCTCACCCCCACCCATGTTCAGGTACAGAGACTGGCATGCTCTCATGTTCATAATCTGATTAGGGCTCCCCATGCGGCATTTCAACACATGCAACAACCATGTGCATCACACATCACTGGTCGCACATGCATTACCATGATGTCCCTGCACACATACATGCATACATGGGCTATGGCACACATACAGGCAAGTATCATAGAACCAGCACACCGCAACATGCCCTGTCTCACACAGTAATGCATGGACACTTACCGCTCAACTCCAGACGGGCTTCCCTCTCAAGGATCTGGGCGTGGAGCGCTGGGCGTACGCGTTCCAGGACCCTCATCTGGATGGTACTCATGCGGCCCCGGCCCCCCTCCACGAGGCGCCGGGCCTTCACAAGGGTCCTGGACCTCAAGTCCTCCCAGCGCTTCTTGATCTTCAGGACGTCGCGGGTTGCCACCCCCTCCGCGTTGATGGCAACCACACAGTCGGCCCAGATCCTCTGCCGTCCTTCCTTGCTGGCGCGGGACGATCCAAAGAGGGCATCATACTGCCCCAGGACATGCTCCACCAGGACACCAACTTCGGTGACAGTGAAGCTGGTGCCCCTCTGCCCCTCTGGCCTGGGGTTGCCACTGGTGCCAGATGTGGAAGTGCCCGACATGGCAACCCCAGAGGCAGGTGTGGGTGGGCAACTGGGTCCTGGGGCTGGGCTGTGGAGCGATGTAATACCAGTCGGGAGTCTTCAGTTCCAGCAGGGGTGGACACAGCAACTGGACCCCTGCAGATGGCTGATGTGCAGGCACCAAATGGCAGGGCACGGTGGCAGCAGGCAGGCAGGCAGGCAGGCAGCAGCAGATGGCACGTGGGAGGCTGCTCGGGGCACTGGGGGCAGTAACTCGGCCTTCTGGGCAGGAGCGTGGGCTTCCGTGTGTTTTCGCGTGGCCAGCTTGATACGGAGTGATTTGGCACGTGAAAATCCTGCACGTCAGCGTGAAATCCGAGGAAAGGCCCTTAGCGCGTAAGCGCGTCAGCACGCATACGCGATTCTATTGGACCAGAGTCCCTCAGCGCGTAAGCGCGTCTGTGACGTGACCCGCACGGGTGTTCCCCACTCAGGACGTGATGACGGGGCACACGTGGAGATACTGCACGTCAGAGTGTCATCGCGTGTAATTGGACAAAAGTGCGCGTACACGCGATTGGCCTATGTACGTGTATTTAATGGGTGCGCGGCCACTTACACACGCAAGTACGTCAGCGAACCTGTATCCCGTGGTGCGTGTGAATTTCCACACGCTATTGGACTGGGAACTGGATTCCAGGGCTGCGCGGGTCACACGCTGTATCCCGTGGTGCGTGTGAATTTCCACACGCTATTGGACTGGCAACAGGATTCCAGGGCTGCGCGGGTCACACGCTGTATCCCGTGGTGCGTGTGAATTTCCACACGCTATTGGACTGGCAACAGGATTCCAGGGCTGCGCGGGTCACACGCTCGCCTAGAACACGCGCTAAGCATAAATTGCGGACTTTAACAATAACAAGCTCAGACGCCAGGATGAACATACCGTTCCTAGCAGCAGTGGCAGTGGGCTACCAAAGGAGGAGGAGGAGGATAGTCAGGGCCAGAATATTCACACCCAGAACCAGCCTTTTCGGGATGCCTGATGACCAGGTGTATGGGAGGTACAGGTTTCCACCACACATCATACTGGACCTGGTGACTGAGTGGGAGGATGACCTCACATCACCCACCCTGTGCTCCCAAGCACTCAGCCCCCTGGAGAAGGTCCTCAATGTACTGCACTTCTTAGCCACTGGATCATTTCAGCGGACAAGTGCCATAGTGGGTGGGGTGTCACAGGCCACCCAGTCACGCTGCCTACACCAGGTCTTGAACATCATGACTGCACGCCCATCAGTCCGCAGGCACATATACCTGCCCAGAACACCTGCAGAAAGGCATGCTGCCGCCCTGGATTTTTACGCAGTGGCACGATTCCCCAAAGTGCTAGGTGCCATCGACTGCACCCATGTGGCTCTACGTCCCCCCAGGGCATCTGAGCACATCTATAGGAACCGCAAGCACTGGCATTCCATCAACGTGCAGGTAGCATGTAATGCCAAGGGAATCATCACCTCAGTATATGCCAACTATCCCGGCTCCACCCACGACAGCTTCATTTACCGAATGTCCACCCTAAGCCGGGACCTAGAAGCTGGGCGGCATGGCGATACATGGCTGCTTGGTGAGTATGTATGCCACTGCACATGCATGCATGTTGGATACTGAGCAAGGTCACAACCTCACCAATGATACCAATCCCCACCTCCACAGGGGACAGTGCCTACCCTCTCAGCCCCCACATGATGACGCCAATTCGGAACCCCACCACGCCACCCCAGGTAAGATTTAACACAGCCCACATTACAACCAGGGGCATAGTGGAGCGCACATTCGGAGTGCTGAAGTCACGCTTTCGCTCCCTTGTCCGTTCTGGCGGGCAGCTGTTATACGCTCCCCCAGTAGTGTGCAGGATCTTAGTGGCAGCATGTGTCCTGCACAACGTTGCAACACGCCAGGGCCTGGCCGTGGACATGGTGGTGGCCCCACATCCCCAACCACATGCACAGCCGCTGCGCATGGGAGGGGAAAGGGCACGGGGGGAGGCAGCCCGTACACAGCTAGTGGCTAATTACTTCACATAGAAATCACACCCCTGTGGAGTGCACACTGCCCTGCCACATTCCATCTGACAATCAATGATGACTCAACCTGACACTGATCCTGAATGTGTGGAGAATGAACCGGGAATTCCATGTCAGCCTGAGATTGTTCACCTGGAAGTGTCACAATGTGTGCATCCCTACCCACACAGACACCACCAATGCAGTTTTGTGAAGTTACACATTGAAGCAGCTAAAATGAATACCCACTTGCAAAATGCAACAAGAGGACAGTGCCATGTCAGCCAACCCAACCCCAGCACTGCCACACGACACACCGTGCCATGTCATGCTAATTGCAGGTAAACAAAGTAATCCCCACAACATGACATCACTCTCACTATGTACAGTGGCACTATTAGAAACCTGCAACACCTGAAATGCTCACAGCAATGCCGGACCAACAACATACTTGAGCACGTAGTACCATTAACATGACATCAAAAATGTAACATATTAGTAGTCTCACCACCTGGAAATGCCTGCACTCCCACCACTACCAACTGTGCAGTGTTGGCGCCATGTAGAGTTGTAGGTGCACTGCTGCCAACATGGTCCCCATCGCCAGACTAGAGGTCCTTGTGTGGACTTGAGGAAGGGACCTGCAAATTGGGAGGTAGACACAGAAGAAGAGTTACACATCAATGCAACATGCAGTGTACAACACAACAGCAATATGCACTAGGAATGTATACACAGTATTGACTACAGACTGGCCACACAGGTCATGGGAGTCCAACGTCACTGTGTAATTCACTGTCACTTGGGCACACCCTTTGCAAGCCCATGGAAACGGGAAGCAGGAGGGGTGTGTGTGACTCAAACCCAAGCATCTGAACCAAATACATTACAAGCCTGCATGTGCCCAGCCACAATGCAGCGTATGCCCACAGGAACCACGGAAGCCAACAGATCGGAGCCAACAGATCGGAGCCAACAGATCGGAGCCAACAGATCGGAGCCAACAGATCGGAGCCAACAGATCGGAGCCAACAGATCGGAGCCAACAGATCGGAGCCAACAGATCGGAGCCAACAGATCGGAGCCAACAGATCGGAGCCAACAGATCCTCCCAAAAAAATTGGGAATAAAAGAAATCAAAATAAAAATAAAAATAAGAAAAAATCAAAAATGGCCATTGATGGGCCCGGGGGGGTTGGGGAGGCCACCCAGGAGGTCCGAGGACAGGATGCACACCAGAACCCACCTGCGTGGATCCTGGGAAAATAAAACACCTCCATGGGCTCATGGCCCACACGGCTACCCTATTGTGGGAGTGTCACTGCTGTCGCTATTATCACCCTGTGCAGCTGCATCCGGAGGTGGTTGCACTATGGGAGGCAGCCCACGCAAGGCCCTAGTCTGCTCCTCCATGGCTGCAAGCATGCGGGTGTGGTAGGTCTGGTTCTGGAGGATGAGTGTGCGGAGGTCCCCATGCAACAACTCACGGGATGCCCGGACCTCCGCCCTCGTTGCCTGCATCTCAGCTGAGAGCGTACGGGTGAGACGCTCCAGCTGCTGTTCTGTCCTTTGGTGTGTTGAAGCCTCAAGCTCAACAAGAGTCGTCCTGAGGTGTAGGAGCTCCTGCCTCAGGGCTTCCCTGTGGCCCTGGGACTCAATGGAGATGGCCTCCTGCAGAGTCGCCAGTGCCACCCGCCTGTCCCTGTTGGACCCCAACATGTCCTCCCTGTGTGACTGGCAGATGGAGTCAGTTGCCTGCTCTAGTCGCTCCATCAGCCTTTCTGGGGGGACAATGGAAGTGGCCACCCTATCCATGGCCTGAGCCATCATCTCGGATGATGCAGCCTGTTGGGTAGCCATACCGTAAATGGATTGCTCCCATGCGGTATTGCCAGGTGGCGTACGGCCACCACGTCGGCGGGCACCACACCTGTCTGGGGCAAGGCGAACTGCGCCTTGCTGTGCCGGCACTGCCTGAGGCTGCAGGACTGCATTCCCCCTCTGATCTGCTGGCCCAGGAACAGGATCAGATGTCGCGGAGTGTGACCCTGCATCCGTAACCACCAAAGGCGTAGCTGCCAACACTGACATCCCCATGGAGGGTACTGACCCTGGTGCAGGTGGGTGAGACAGAACAGAATCCCTCCCTGGAACACTCACCAGCGACGGCACGTAGGTCTCATCCGAATCAACACCTGAGTACAGCTCGGGGGAGGTGCAGCCAGAGACACCCCTTGAGAGCACGACCTGCAGCACTTGTGGGTTCTCCCCCACCACCACACCACGTCCCTCACTGGTGGTTGGTCGGCCCTGGGACACCTCCTGGGTCTGCACCATCTCCACAACCCCAGCAGTATCAGGTGCGTCTTCCCCTGCAAAGACATGAAAACAAAGTAATGGAAACAGGCATTAGCACCATGGCACACATTGAGGGCTGAGAAGCAAGAGAACCAGTACTTGATTGACATGTCCCACATGACTAGAACCCTCCCATGCATGCACCCTCACTGCGTATGAAGTGCAGGCAAACGGCACACACTGATGACACCAAGATGGAAGATGAACAAATTTTCTGCATGCTGCCTGGCAGTGGCATCACACATTGGCCTGTGATTGGCAGGTGAAACACACATGCCATCACACAGATGGCATGTACCATTGCTATTGAGTGAAGATGGAGAGGAGGGCAGCACCTATTCATTCAGTCCAGTTCCCGCATGTAATAGCTTTTCTGATTCTAACAGGTCAGATTTTTCACCTGGAGCTGCCAGTCTGTAATGGTCAAATTGCACAGGGACATGTGTGTACAAATGATATCCAGGTAACAAAGTCACTCCCCTTTACCATACCCATGTCAGACATGTGACTAGTGGACAGCGACATGCCTAGTGAAAGTGGTGGAATGCAAACAAACTGACTGAATGAACAGTGAAAAATAAGCAAATCTGTTGTGTCAAGGTGACACTTCAAGGGCAACTGGCGTGCAGTTGTGCTAGATGTCTACTGTTGGCAGAAGGGATACTGCTATGGCCAAATGCAGCTGCGCAGGAAGTATTGCATGAAGCACATGGCTGACCCATACGACTGAGGCGCACACACTCTCTCCTGGCACCCAAACAGAAGCCCTCACACACACACCATGCACATGTATGACACACACATGCATGTGCACTCACCGGACAATGCCTCGTAATCAGCCAGATCTCCCACGCCTTGGATCTGTTCCTCCGTGACGTAGGTCCCAGCGACTGACTCATGTGGAGTGAGTTCCATGTCTACTACTGGAGACCCACCTCCAGTCACTAGAGTTGCGGCATGACTTGAGGCCAGCTTACTCTTTGCCCTGCGCTTTAGGTCATTCCAGCGCTTATAGCAATCATTGGCTGTGCGCCTCACGATTCCAAGGGCACTTACGATGTCCGCAACGGTCTGCCAGTGTGCCTGGCGTTGTGCAGGTGTGGTCTTGGATCCTGCAACAATGACCATCTCGTTGTCATGTCCGGACACATACTCGACAAGTGCATTCAGTTCGTCATCCGTGAAGCTGGGCTTCCTGGACGGGCCGGACTGTGTAGCCGTGTCTGGGGCATCAGCCTGTGCCGGACGAGCACTTTTCCTCTTCCGCTTGGAAGGTGGTGGTGATCCTGAGTGTCCTGCGCCGCTCTGGACACTAGGGGCAGGAGCCCTGGTGGACTCTGTATCAGGAGTGTGGGATTGCACACTCAGCATGGGAGTTGGTGCAGGCATTGGCTCGAGTGTGATGGTGTCAGGGGGAATCTCAGCAGCATGGACTAGGACCGACACTGTCCTGGCTGGGTGTGTGAGGGCTGGGGTGGATGGAGCCGCAGCTGCCCCTGCAGCCACTCCGCCCTGCCTCCTTGGTGCAGTAGATGACCTTGCTGCCCCAGATCCACGTGGCATGATGGCATCAACGTGCACCAGCGCACGTGTCGTAGCCCTGCTGACCTGGAAGTCAGCCATGGAGTCAGCCAGGTCTGGTGCCACAATGGGCTGGTCCAACAAGGGCTGAGCATGGATGGTGTCAGCCACTTCAGCCTCAACGGGAGGGGGGGAGGGGGGGAGGGGGGGGGATGATGGGTGCCCTTGACTGGTCCTCCACACATGGGGGGACAGGCTCACCCTGCAAGTTACGACCACGTCCCCTACCGGATCCACCACGGCCACCACTTGTGGCTCTTCCACCTTTGCCACCCTTACGGAATCCTCGCCTCCCAGCCATGGCACTGATATTAATGTGCGTATGGGAGTGGCTGTAGACAATTGTCCTGGGCAATTGGGGGTCAAAGGGGTTGGGTACCAGATGGTAATTGTACCCTAGTGCTCTAGCACGGCTGATTGTAACCCCTGGGGAAAGATGACGGGTCACGCAACGCACAGGAGGCCCAAAAAAGGGAGATGACGTGCACGCAACCCCTCCTAGACCACGTGTGCAGAAAGAAAAACCTGCACTACGCTGTGGCACCCAGTAACACAAGAATGAACATATGCGTGTCACACGCAGCCTAGAATGACCTCTGAAGGGGTAGGCAACACACGGGGCAAGCACAGAAGTTGGATACGTGCGTGACTCACCGTCTGCCAGGTAAAAGAGCGTGAAGAATGAGCGCGTTTGGCTGGCTAAACCCCCGCCAAAAGAAGATGTGTACGCTGTCTGAGAAGACAGGACAACAGTAGAAGGGGACACTGTTTGAGGGAACAGGCCCAGGTAAACCAGTAAAAGAGAAAAAAGAGAAAAAGCTGTCAGAGGTAACAGGGAATACGAACTGGAAACGCCGTGAAGTAAATCGCGTGTGAAACGACAAGAAGTACAGATTTCACCCACTCGCTCTCCACGAAAAGCACGTACAAGGAAATGGTGTTCTACATGTACCTTATATACAGGCCCACACGTACAGCGTCACTTACGCGGCGTGTACGTTCACCAATCACACGCTTTGTCACTCCTGCGTGTAGATCCATTTTCACCAATCACACGCTTTGTCACTTCTACGTGTACATCCATTTTCACCAATCACACGCTTTGACACTGGGACGTGTCACGCAACAATTTCCTGCACGTGCAGGTGACTATAGGCGCGCATATGCTGTTGACGGGTTTACGCGCTAAGGGCCTTTGCTGACGTGTGGGATTTCACTACCTATCAGGCTGTCCACGCGTTCACACACGAGAGACCACGCTCCTGGCCAGGAGGCGAAATTACTGCCCCCCAGAGCCCTGAGCACGCTCCCACCTGCCATCTGCTGCTGCCTGACTGCCTGCTGGCCACGTGCCCCACAGTGCTGGTGGGTGGGGGTGTTGGGAGACATGGGTGGGGGCCTGGTGGAGGGTGCCCCTGCACTGGTGGGGGTGGTGGGAGACATGGGTGGGGGCTTGGTGGAGAGTGCCCCTGGTGGCGGGGGGTGGTGGGAGACATGGGTGGGGGCCTGGTGGAGGCTGCCCCTGGTGGCGGGAGGGTGGGGGTGGTGGGAGACATGAGTGGGGGCCTGGTGGAGGCTGCCCCTGCACTGCTGGGGGGGTGGGGGTGCAGGGGGACATGAGCAGGTGTGCAGGGTAGTCCCCTGTTTTGTAGACTGCCTGCAGGGGCCGTGGAGGGTGTACAGGGAACACCTGTGAGGACCCACCCAGCCTAATCGCGTGTGATGATTCCCACGCACCCCTGTAATACACGTACCCTGGCTAATCGCGTGTATAACTTCCCGCGTACCCCTGTAATACACGTACCCTGGCTAATCGCGTGTTAAACTTCCCGCGTACCCCTGTAATACACGTACCCTGGCTAATTGCGTGTTGAACTTCCCGCGTACCCCTGTAATACACTTACCCTGGCTAATCGCGTGTTAAACTTCCCGCGTACCCCTGTAATACACGTACCCTGGCTAATCGCGTGTTAAACTTCCCGCGTACCCCTGTAATACACGTACCCTGGCCAATCGCGTGTTAAACTTCCCGCGTACCCATGTAATACACGTACCCTGGCTAATCGCGTGTATGACTTCACGCGTACCCCTGTAATACACTTACCCTGGCTAATCGCGTGTTGAACTTCCCGCGTACCCCTGTAATACACGTACCGTACCCTGGCCAATCGCGTGTTAAACTTCCCGCGTACCCCTGTAATACACGTACCCTGGCTAATCGCGTGTTGAACTTCCCGCGTACCCCTGTAATACACGTACCCTGGCCAATCGCGTGTTGGACTTCCCGCGTACCCCTGTAATACACGTACCCTGGCCAATCGCGTTTTAAA
This sequence comes from Ambystoma mexicanum, assembly GCF_040938575.1. NCBI lineage: Eukaryota > Metazoa > Chordata > Amphibia > Caudata > Ambystomatidae > Ambystoma > Ambystoma mexicanum. The sequence continues at coordinate 948,431,815 of NC_090933.1, read as the reverse complement.
CTTCCCGCGTACCCCTGTAATACACGTACCCTGGCTAATCGCCTGTTAAACTTCCCGCATACCCCTGTAATACACGTACCCTGGCCAATCGCGTGTTGAACTTCCCGCGTACCCATGTAATACACGTACCCTGGCTAATCGCGTGTATGACTTCACGCGTACCCCTGTAATACACGTACCCTGGCTAATTGCGTGTTGAACTTCCCGCGTACCCCTGTAATACACTTACCCTGGCTAATCGCGTGTTAAACTTCCCGCGTACCCCTGTAATACACGTACCCTGGCTAATCGCGTGTTAAACTTCCCGCGTACCCCTGTAATACACGTACCCTGGCCAATCGCGTGTTGAACTTCCCGCGTACCCCTGTAATACACGTACCCTGGCCAATCGCGTTTTAAACTTCCCGCGTACCCCTGTAATACACGTACCCTGGCTAATCGCCTGTTAAACTTCCCGCGTACCCCTGTAATACACGTACCCTGGCCAATCGCGTGTTAAACTTCCCGCGTACCCATGTAATACACGTACCCTGGCTAATCGCGTGTATGACTTCACGCGTACCCCTGTAATACACTTACCCTGGCTAATCGCGTGTTGAACTTCCCGCGTACCCCTGTAATACACGTACCGTACCCTGGCCAATCGCGTGTTAAACTTCCCGCGTACCCCTGTAATACACGTACCCTGGCTAATCGCGTGTATGACTTCACGTGTACCCCTGATATGCACGTTACCCGCTTTGCGTTCCTTGTTTGGCTGCCCTGTAAACTGGTCCAGAGTTAGCGCAGCCCTTTGCGATGATTTAGCGATTTTGCTGGCTTTTCCTTGCGAGAGGGCGTTCTTGGGGGCGTTACTGGCGCTGCTGCAGGGTCGCTGCGATACTCTGCGCCACGGCTGGTTTGGGAGCATGTAATCCATGAATACGCTGTGCGCGGAAATCGGTTTTATCGCACGTGCCTGGCGCAGTCAATCGCACGCGGACACTCTGCGCCAGCCGATTGCGACACTTTTCTGCGAAATTCTATGAATTACCCTGCTTGTCTTCACGCGTCACATGTCATGTGTCACTCTGTTAGCCAATGTGTCTGCAATGATTAGCGTCTCTGCCCATTGGATGGGATGTGCTTCTAACCAATTTGAAAACACGTCAATGATCACAATTAGGACTCCCACCCACCCTATGGTTAATTGTACGAAGTCACACTGTATCTTGATGAATGGTGTTCAGGGTGCAGAGTGTTGCAGACATTTTGTTGCTGGCACACTAAACAGCGTTTGCATAATTGTTCTTGCACTGGTGAAAAACCTAGAGCATACCATTCTTTCCAAAGCTGAGTCTCCGTCATCCCTTTTCATATTTGTGAGCTACAAGAAGACCTTCTTTAGAGGGCCAGCACTTATCTGCAAGAAGTGCACTCACTGCCTTGCCCTGCACGCTCTTTTCAACATCTCAAGCATATTCCTGTATTTCCACACGTTCATCCACAGTCGAATAGGGCTGTGTAAATGGCATCTGAACCTGTGGAAACTATTTTTTCAGCTAAGGAAACTGGACAAAGGATAGCCCCCCTTATCACTTGCTTGGTCGGCTAGGGCATTCCCTCGTGTGGCTTTGAGGATTTGGTGGGTGGTACATTTGACCACTGCTAACTCTGGCAATCATTAGTGCCTGAAGGGGAGATTCTACATATGGGGCATTCTTGAATGGTGGGCCTGCTATGGTCAGGAAACCCCTTTTTTTCCAAAGTAACCCATAGCAATGAATGACATCAAATGCACGGCATGAATTACTAGATACTGTTACCCCTTTTCCTTCAGCTAGGCTAATGTGGTAGGCCAGAAGAAGGACACAGACCAGTTTTTATAATTTTGGCAAATATTGTATTGCAATAATAAGTAAATTGACCTAACTATCCCGATCTGTGGATTTCCCTGCCTAACCAACTAACTAGGGTTCTCGTCATCTGTTGTGAAAGTCCAAAATAAAGTCTGTCCTCTGTCCAAAATAAGCTATCCTGGCCCAACCACTAAAACTAAACAACATAATAATTGGTTATTTATCCCGCACTTAATACCGAAGAGGTTTCAAAGCGTGGACCTCGGATTCAAACCTGTGTTGCTCTGTGTCGTCTTGCGTCCAAGACGAGCGTGTTGCCCCTGAGCTATACTACCTGAATGGCTCCCTTCTCCTGGATAGGCCTCCTCAGCCCTAGAAGATCATTTTCAGTTACGTTTCGGTTATCTCTTGTATTAGTTTCTTCAGTTCTTCTAAGGGACTTTTCCCAGTCCTTGGTTCCCCCCTCTCTTCCCTTTTCAAACTTCTCCTTAGTGCTCTGGGCTTTGAACTCTCTCTTACTATGTTGTTCTGCAAAGTCTCTGAAAGCGTCTCTCTCTTGCCCATACATTCAGAGAAGTAACATCCTCTTTACTGTATTCCTGTTCTCTGTATTCCTCTGCTTCTTTGATTCTTCAATAACAGAATATCTGACATCATCATCATAATCATTTGTATAGCGCTTTTCACCATTGGTATGGTTCCAACGTGCTGTAGTTTGAAGGCCCTCTGGGGACTGGAGACCAGGTATGGGAAAATTCATCAGAGGAATTTAGAATGCGTGTGCATTTTATCCAAAGCGAAGTTGGGTAGGGTCGGCCATGTCCCTACTAGCTACCCATGACAATCAGGCACATGGATGGGTGCTTTGTAAATGGTTAGAGTGGATGTGAGAATAGTAGAAGTATATTATGTGTCCAGCTTGGCTGGGTTTTTGTCGTGGTGGATAGCAGCGCTCTAATGACGTTGTGTTGTGCAAATTGACGTTGGGAGAGGCGTACACTTGTAGATGTGTTCAGGTGAGTAGCCTTGCCTTTGGCTAACTTATGGAGTGAGATATGTACCCGTCTACTGTTGCTGGCTTCTTGGATGTGTATCAGCGGCGTGTACTACCTCCTGTTTTCTACTGGATATTTGCTAATCAGGTCAATTCTTAAAAAGTTCTTACCACCCTTTGGTGCTCATTCCTGCCCTTGTCCTCCTGGGATGAGTAGCTAGCTGAAAAGGGCAGGGTTATTCAGGGTGCTGGGGGGAATTGCCATGCCATGAGGGCCTTCGGGAAGGCGAAGTGGTCCTCCATGCATCGGATGTTAAGCTGCATAGAATTCCAGATAGTGGGGGCTTGGACGGAGAAGGCAGAGCCTCTAATTCTGGTTCATTTGAAAGAGGGGATGACCAGGAGGAGGGCAGTTCCTGAACGCAAGTTTCTATTGGGATGGTAGTGGTTGATTTTCTGTTGAATAGAATGTTGGGCCTGTCTTGTGTATGGCTCTGTGAGTGATGCACATGGATTTGAAAGCGGACCGTCTAACCCGGGAGCCAGTGGAGGACACAGAGGGCCAGGGTGATATGCTCTCTGGGACCGAGGGTGAGGAGGAGCCTAACTGTGGAGTTCTGGACCCTTTGGAGCTTTCTGAGTTGATAAGCAAGGGTGCCCAGGTAGAGAGAGTTGACATAGTCTAGTCGGGAGAGGACAATGGAGATGGTTGCAGTCACTCTGTGGGGGTAGGAGAGGTAAGGGAAGATGCGTATGAGTATGCAGAGATGAAGGTAGGAGGATTTTGACATAGTATTAATGTGGTGTGATAGAGTCAGGTTGGTGCCCATCGTACAACGCAGGTTTTTGACTATGGTGGAAGCCATGGGTGGTATAAGGGAGGGAGGCCATGGGATGGGTTGAGGTAAGAGGACTGTCTTTCCACAGAGCATAATTTCTGTTTATCGGGATTGAGTAGGAGGTGGTTGACCATCATCAAATGATCAATGTCTGTGAGGCAGGATGGGAGGACAGGTTGGGGGTGAAGACAGACTTGGGTATTTTAAAGATGATTTGTGTGTTGTCAGTGTAGTTATAGCAGATGAGATTGTCCGAGTGGATAAGTGCGGGGAGAGGGCTCATGTAGAAATTGAAGAGAAGAGGGGATAAGCAGGTGCCTTGAGGGACTCTGTTATTGAAGAGGGCGGGCGGTCGAAGTGAAAGGAGAGGGGTAGTGATTTGGTGTGTATTGGCGAGGAATTAAGAGATCCACCTTAGTGCTGTGTCCCTAATGTCAGGGGAGTGAAGTCCGTCAATGAGGATGCTGTGGTTGATATTGTTGAAAGCCACCAAGAGGTCAAGGAGTATGAGTGCGCTGCAGCCTTCTGTGTCTGCTGTGTTTTTGAGGTCATTCCATATGGAGACTAGGGATGATTCAGTTTCATGAAGGGGTCTGAAACCAGACTAGGCAGGGTCGAGAAGGTGGTTGGCTTCTGTGAAGGTGCTCAGTTGGGAGTTGGCCATATGGTTGGTGAGTTTGGCTAAGAAGCGGTGTGTTAGAAATTGGTCTGTAGTTTGCAGGCAGGAGGGGTGTCAAGTGAGGTTTTGATTTAGGAGTGGGTTGACGTGAGATGTTTTGAAAGCTGCTGGGAAAATTCCTGAGACGAGGGAAGAATTAAGGATGGATCTTGTGATGCTGCCTGCACATGTTGAGGTGAAGATTTTGGGGGCATTGGGTCATTCGGGTCCACAAGTTTTTGGACAGAGGACGGACACATTTAATTTGGACGAACAACCTGATGACGAGCACCCAAGTTAATTTTGTTTAGGCAGGAATAACCCTTTTAGAGATATGGAGAGGTAGGATATGTTCTTTATTTTTCAAATAAAACTTAAAATTTGCGATCCGTTTGTCCGACTCCTTACTCTACCTCACCACAAAGTCTAGTACACGTATATTGCAATCCAGAAGGATTAAAGGTGAATAAATATTGACTGTCATAGTGCATTGCAGTAAAGAAGAAGGCAGAACACAAACCGACAACCGAAACATTTGTAGCTGTAAGAAGACTGTTATGTTATATGTATTTATATAGCAAAGCATAATATATAATAAAGGATGGTGTAATCACATAAGAAAAGCTTTTTGTTCCTGAAGAACTTCAGAAGGGCATTGAAACCTCAAAGGTCTGGGGGTGATGTATTCCAAAGCCTGGCCGCCAGGACTTGGAAAGATCTCCCCATAATTCATGACCCCCTGAAGCGTTAGTTCAGCCAAAAAGGTGTCTGATGATTGTAAATTATGATAGGGGGAATACCAATGGAATTTACTGGAAAGATAACGTGGGCCGATGTCCTGCAAGGCCCTAAAGGCTAAGGTTAAGTATTTAAACCGAATCCTCGCTGCTACGTGCAGCCAATTGAGCTTTTTCAAAATGGCGGGCGTGTGCATGTGGAGCGGGACACTTCGACAGCATTTGCCGCTGTATTTTTGATCATTTGAATTTTGTTTATGACATATTTAGGGGCACAAATTAATAAAGAATTTCCATAGTCCAATCCAGAGTTTATGACCGCCGAGCAATACTGGCCGCTTGATCTTCTGTTATAAATTGTCTCATCTGTCTTAAAATCACGAGATGATAATTGGTCAATCTAACGAGATTATTTGCATGAAAGACCATTGAAGGATGTTTATCTAGGCGAATACCTAGATTGTTCACAACCGGGGCTACATCAATCTTGGCCTTATCAAGATGTAATTGCTCATCAGGTAGCTTTGTTTTAGTAGATAGATAGGTGTAAAGACTATCTGTTGTCCCTCGTGTTGAGGCTAAGCCAATTGAACTCCATCTAATGTTCAATATAGTCCAGGATGCTATTTATTTTAGGATACATTTAGTCCCGGTTACGAGGTAGAATGAAAAACATTAACGGTGTATTGTCAGCAACGTAATGTTATCGTTCTGAAGCCAAACCAATAGATGCTTAAAAGGAGTAGGGACAAACATGGCCCTTGAGGGACACCACAGTGCAGATGGTGGGTGCTGGATTTAAATTGGTTAATTCTTACACAGGTTGTGCAATCAAATAAAAAAGAGGGAAACCGCTGCAATATGTTTTTTTGACATATTAGTAATTTCTTTTAGTCTTTACAACAATATGGCCCAGGCTATCAAATGTCGCAAGTGAATGCAAGCAAACATGGTTGCTGGATTTGGGATTACTGGAAAGCTTGGTAAAAGTACTTAATTCACAGCTCACAAATCTTGTACAAAATGGTATGTGTCTCTAGTTGATTTCTTTATAGGCAAGATTAGGGTATTGCATAGGGTAGTAGTTGGAACAATAATTCCCATATGCAGTAAAAAGCAATAACTTTGGCTATGCTTTTTTCAGCTTCTGGTTTGAGGGGGTTCAGGGGCTTTCAGAGCAAAGGTTTCATTGGTTTAACCTGACTTCAGACTGGGCCCAAATGTCTATGATATCCATCTCATTCACAAAGAGAACACAATTTTTCAGATACTTAAGATACTTTAGATAACAATTCAACCAAATTTGAATCCAATTTCCCATTAGTTTGTGGATATTTTATTTCTGTTTGTAAAATGGAGATTACCTTATTTTCATTTTCACCTGGTGCACCTTCATTTGCACAGTAGGCCACGTCATAACAAGTACACTGGGGTAAGAGGGCCTAGAAGAAAGGTGTGTTTCTCCTCTGCACCCGCTACCCTTGGGAAGCAGGCCTAAGGCACGGAACGTGTATGTATATTTTTTTAACTTTCTTTCAATAGATCCGCCCCTATTCCCACTTCCCCAACCTCCCCAGACGCTTCTGCATTCATTTTTTCTCAATAACTCCTTCTGCCTGCCCACCTGCACCTGATTGGTGGTGCATCTGGTCAGCCGACCCAGGGTCTGGATAGGCTCTCCTCCTTGCGCTCCATGCAGGGGGAACTCTCCTTTCTCCTTGGCACCGGCTCTGGCTGTGAAGCAGGCCCAAGGCAAGGAACGTGTCAATTTTTTCCTTTCTTTCAAGGGATTCATCCCTATTCCGATATCCCCAGCCTCCCCGTTTTATTTTTTTTCAATCCCTTCCTCTACCCACCCACCTGTGCCTGATTGGGGAATGCAACGGGTCAGCTGATTGAGAGCCAGGTCCAGGCTCTCCTTAGTGGTTTCCCCAGGGCAGCCTTGCCCAGGCAGCCGTGGGCACCTACCACTCCTGTTTGCCTGTTCACCCTGGCATCCCAGGCCTGCCAGGTCTCGCCCTCACAGTCTGCGGCTACAACAAGGAAGGAGACTATGCCATTGCTGAGCTGCTGCATGTATGAATCTCGCTGTTTTGTTCCACCACATTGCATTTTCTTTCTACAATGCTTCTGGGTTGGGTCTGCATTTTGAAGCTCACTGTTATTTTATTCAACTTGTGATAGATCCTTAGATGTTGTTATTTCTCCCCGAGGGGGGAGCCCTTGCCAATGAGGCCAGGGAGGTGAGGCCACTATTCGATAGCGCTCCTGGCGGTGGTACTCAGCGGGAGAATCTCATGGGGAGAGACTCCCCCCCTGGGGATCAAGGAGGACATCTTGGGAGAATGTGGTACAACACCCATCACCCTTCAACCACTTCCTTTACCTCCCCTCAGTCCATGAGGCCCACCTCCTTCACACCCGCAGTCCCATGTCACCCACCTCCATGTTAACACGCAGAGGGGAGTCCCCTAAATGAACCACTTAATTTAATAGTTCATAGAGCCTAAACATCACCCAGGTCATGTCACAGTGAAAAGACTTTTAATTTAGTCCAACAGACCGTACGCATTTGGATAAACAAAACATATTATTTATTCAGTAGGCCATGGGTCCTACCACATAAAACATGTATGAATTCTGTTTTTGATTGTACAGATAAAACACACATAAAACAAGACAAACACCATTAATTCACTCTTGGAGCATACAACTCAAGCCCAACATTGACTGTTAACAACACCACTGCTAGAAAAACCATTAGTGCATATACGTCAACAGAATGTCAAACTACAAGGAAATAAATCACATATATTGTGGGTGGGTGGCAAAAATGTATTGCTACAGACACTGCAGGCTAGAGATATGGGTCAATCCAATTCATAAATACACAGTCATAACCCTATGCTACTGACCCTATCTAGCTAATAAATAACGAATTCAATAAATGCCAATATCGCGTGTCTAATACATAAAAGAAAAGTATTTTATAAACCAAATGCACATCCCAGGTCTACGGCTAGAGTAATGGAACACATCCGTGTCAGTGTGCTTAGATGACACGGAACTGTAAGCAGGACGTTTCGGCAGAACATAGATTACACTGCCTTCTTCAGGACCCCAGGGAATATTGGAGCTCTGTGGATGTGATACAATGCATATTACTATTCTAATAAAGATTAAACACTTTTAAAAGTTTAAAAGCAGAAAAGAAAATATGGAAGAAGCAGGAGATGTAAAAAACAAAGAATTAGACTACAACCCAAATCATCACCCGCTAAGTGTGCCGTCACCTTGATTTACAGAGACCTCCAATGCGTAAAGAGGTATTAAGCATTTAGAGGAAACCTAACCAAAGAAAAGGAAGAACCAACAACCAAACACAAACCAAAACCGTATCGTGTGCTGTGAGGTGCGTCACGTCGACACCATGCACTACCACCACAGTGCCAGCTACCATCTCATCAGAAATTACGCTCGCCTAATAGTAGCAAACTTACTGTGTAGGCGAACGATGTATCGTCCTCAAAAGAATTTCTGTTTCATAAATGTATGGCTAGTATAGCATGTCATACGCTGGCGGAGATGTTTCTAAAAACTGAGCTTCTGTGTCACTGAAAATAGAAGAGAGCAAACACCTTATTGTTGTACTCACTTGGTGCAAGTGTGCACCAGCTATTATATTGTCCCGGTAATGGATAATTTCCATGTATGATGGCGTCATTCCAAGGCCCAATCCTACTTACCCCGAATAAGGAGGGAAAGAAGGAGAAAAGCCGCACTGGGCTAATCCATGATCCTGGACTGTCTCCATATCATTCACACAAAAAGCAGGCAAAACACATCTGTGTTATGAACTATTAGCAGCCAAAATGAACCCGGGATTGGTCCAGTGGGCAAAGCCAAAACCTATGGTATGGACTAAAATAGAGCTAGTTCTAGCTAGAGTAGGGTCAAGGCTGTGAAGGAAGACAGGAGGATAGAGCGAAAAATAGGCTATCCCCGCCTAATGTGCACTCTCAACTAGGTTGCGTTGTTACAACACCTGTCTAATAGTGACAGAATAAGAGTAAAAGGAGCAACTTCTATAGTATGTAACACATTCAGCCTGTCCTGTACCACTCACTTCCGTTTGAATGTATATGAATTGAAAGAGACTAAAGTGAAAGGAAAAAGCGCACCAGGGAAGGTAAAAAGGTTGTTTTTCCTTTTTAAGCACTCGTGGGGCATCTAATTGGATAACAAAATCTTGAAGGACCCATAGATTGTCACACTGACCCTGGATTAGCTAAAGTTAAAAAGACACAAATACAAGGAACAAGGAAACTTTCCTTTTCCTAGAACACAAAGACAATACAATCACTACTTCCCGTCTAGGACTGGTTTTTACTGAGAGGAAGTAGGACAATATAAAAAGGTTTGCTCAAACTCTCAACCATAGGCTAGTTAGCGCCTTTTTAAGTTTAGCAAACATCGTCGACCGGTTTCAGTGGCGTAACTTTGATGAAGCCACATTCATCAGGACAGTCTTAGGTTCCTCAAAGCTGGTATAATATGTAATTTGAAAACCAGTTTGTGAGAAACAAAATATGGTAGATGGAATAGTACTTTACTACCTTGCCGTAGGTGTCATAGGACTGGAACAGTCTGGGAGGGAGCCTGTGGGATCAAACAAAGTAAACCACAGTCACTATAAGGTTGCTAGATTCCATGCACTGGATTATGAATGGCCACATTAATACGTGTCATTCATCTATACAATCAAAGACTGTTAAAACACCACTTTTTTCTTCAATCATACTGTATAACTATCAATGTCCTCATTATATTGCGTTTGTACTAGTTGCACTGTAGGATGAGGCCACAGCACTGCATACGCTAAGCATTTATACAGTGGTCATTAGAACGTAGTGATCATTCCATTAATCAAATGGAAGGGTACACTCACCATGTATTTGGTTCCCTTTAAATCTGTAAATTGGATATATACCTCAAACAGAGGCACAACGTGACTGCCCAGTCCCCATGCTTCTGATCTGTAAATTAATGTAAAAGTATAGAAGTATTTAGGGCACTAGTTTGGCCTTGCTTATACAACTGTCCACATATATCAATCTCTTGGCATCAATTATGGGTCAGCACTTCTGATAAACTTAGCAAAGTATGGGGGAAGCAAAACTTACAGTGCAGGCGAACGATGTATCGTCCTCAAAAGAATTTCTGTTTCATAAATGTCATACGCTGACGGAGACGTTTCTAAAAACTGAGCTTCTGCGTCACTGAAAATAGAATATATATATATATATATATATATATATATATATATATATATATATATATATTCTTAATGCCGACAGCAAACACCTTATTGTTGTACTCACTTGGTGCAAGAGTGCACCAGCTATTATATTGTCCCGGTAATGGACAATTTCCATGTATGATTGCGTCATTCCAAGGCCTAATCCTGATTACCCCCAATAAGGAGGGAAAGAAGGAGTAAAGCCGCGCTGGGCTAATCGGCTAATCCATAATCCTGGACTGTCTCCATATCAACCATTCCATATGTAACTTCAGTTACTTCTGATAAGTTGTCCCAGAGCTGCAGATGACCAGGCAGAAGGAAAGGAGACAAGAGGGAAAAATACATGGAAAACCAAGGATGAATCCAGTAGTGAAAAATGGAAAATCCGTATGTATAGCTAAAGTTAGCTGTACTGCAATGTGCCTGCCATGCTTCGCAGGTCAAAGTTTACAGCAGGATAGTGAACCGGGTAAAAGGGGACAAGATACAGTGAAGAAAGCCATGGCTGTTCTTAGTCCTACATGAAACAGGGTCCGCTTGAAGCAAATGAACTGTTGTTAATTTCTGACTCGTGACTGCTGGTCTCTCTTACCTTTGTTTGCATTGTCATATTTTGGCTTCCTAAATTGGAGCCCAACATAGGGCTCTTCCGAAGATGATCCATCGCTTTTCGAGGACGGAGTAAACAGATGCTGGGACCAGTGAGTACCGGGGGCCCCTGCTAATCGGAGACAGAATTTCTGCCAGCTGCTACTCGTGATCCACATCTATCTCTTCAACAACAGGTCATCTTGGCGAGGGTACCGAACCGTAAGCTGTGACTGAGTTTCTCTTGTACTTCGAAGACCACCAGCCACAGTGTTCGTTTGAGGGGGATTACTTTAGATTTTGAATCAGCTGAGTTTGCATCAAACTGTTTGTATATATATAAAAAAAAATGTGCAAAATATTTTGCCAGGTAACACTGTTTTTGAGTTCAAGGAATAGAGCGCTCAAAAATATTATTGTTCCGAGGGTTCGGGCATGTGTTTTTAAACATACGTTGATCGATCGTACAAACATTTCCTATGCACCTTACCATGGTTTTCCTCATTTTTACACATGTGAAATCAGGCAGCAGGGCGTGGCCATCTTGTGTTAATCTTATCCGTTGCCGCATTGCCCTAAGGTGAACTGCCCTGGCGGCACTAAAACATATCCCCCGCCACTGAGGCTGACATCACTAAACCTAGTGATATTCTCCACCTGTCTCCATGACGTTACTGGGCAGCGTAGCCAAACGCGCCCAGTCATCACCTGCGTGTTAACGTAAGTGGACGCAGAACCTGAAATATCAACACACATCATCTCACAACACAGCGTGTCCCGATTTTGAATATAAAACTATACTTTTAAAGGAAATAGCGAAACTCTACAATTTGTAATGTACTTTTATTTCACAATAAACGCTACGAGAACATCTGGCGATTGCCATATTCAAGAAAATTGGTAATTTCTTTCTTTGTTCCCGATCCACAAATGTTTATCTTGAGTCACAAGGTGTTCGTTTTGGATATAAGAAGCACATTGTATGCACCGTCAATTGCAAGTCTTCAGCGTCAACTTGGCGCTAGGCCACCGTAAACGATGTCAGGTTGCTCCTTATCGCTGGTACCACGTAAGGGCATATCGGCCCGTGGCGATCGTCCCAAAACAGCTTCATGGTGATCTAGCCATTTAAGTGTATATGCAGCTGCCTGTTAAAGAAGCCATCAATTGGTATCTGGAATCGATGACAAACGCAGAAAGGCAGAATGTAGCTGTTTGGAAAGCATAACAGAAATGTGACTCAGTAGTCGTTCTTTATTATAATTTATCATTTTACGCATTAATTATGCACAGTGTGAAAACTAATGATGAACACACACGTGAAACAATGGGAACACAGAGAAAACATTGTGGAACGTAGTCTACAATTTGCTTGAGAGGTTAGTGCTATGGAGTATGTTTAGCTCACAATGGGATGCGGAAGCTGACGTTACAATTCGAAGAACACACAGACGGCATTTGAGCAAATATTAGCCTAGAATTTGGCGTTTGTGGAACCTGGGGGAACCCAGATGTGGACCACATGCTGGATTGCCCATGTGCCCGGGACAAAGACAAGTACACACAGTTTGTTTTTGCGTGTCGTTGCAGTATGCCACAAACAACAACCCATTACAATGTAAGCCAGCAATAACGGTGGGCTAATGAAACCTTGACTCGTTTGTCTATAAAATCGTCTACAATAAAACTTACATAAAATTTGGCATTTCCATTCTCTCGGCGTAACGCAGATACTCCGTTCAGATCAACAAATTTTCATAAAATGAAATTACATGTTCATTTGTCCAGTTTTGGAATGGTGAACCTTATCGTATTTGACAAAATTACACCACTCCCTTCATTCATTCCTTTCGGAATCCTCCCTTTCTTCCAAGGTCAAAAAACAATTGAACCTTATACTGTGTACGATGCACGGGTTTGCTCAGCTCACAAGCAAAATTCAAAGGCGCTGACCTTCACTCCGAATGGGAGCGAATAGCCCTTCAGACCATAGTGGCATTAGAAATATTTTTGAAAAACAAATTAATTGTTTGCTGTCATCCACCAATGCTGCGCGACATTTCTAGTGATTTACTTTTTTTATGACAACAGTTACAGTTAGTTTACTTCCAAATGCCTTATTTATAAATTTCCTCTGGCGAACTTCACACTCTCCCAGCGACTCCCACTGCCAGCCCACACCACCTGTCAGCTCAGCCCGTCTCCTGTTCACACGGCAAGTCACGTTAACATTTTTTGCAAGGAGTGAGTCTTGAGCCCTGACAAAATGTGCTCGTACAAGAATGTCAGAGCAAGCCCTGCTGCAACCCCCACCTGCCAGGCCGTGGTCCCCTGAACCCATGACCCCTGTTCCCTCTGAACACATCTGGTCACCAGACCCTAACCCCACACCAACTCAACCTCATCTCTCATGTTTACCTATTCTGGATCGGTCATATATTCTGGTAACGCTGATACCTATCCCCACTACGTTTGAAATCGTAAGACTCTGAGGGCTGAAAATCAAAGATCGGCCCCTGTGATAAGGCATCAGATAGTGAAGGCGCTCACACCCCACACTGATCTACACACTTATCCTAGAGATGCATTAAATAATGATAATCACTATATCTTTTAAGTATATATTAGAGGCCTATAAATTGCACACCTGTGTTTGTACTATCCCACTTTGGGTCACTAGCGAGGTGAAGGGTGTGCAGGTCTTGCCCCTGAGTAAACCTGCAGAGGTCAGATTGATAGCTGTCAGGTCTGGCACATCAGAGCGAGAAGGAAGTGGAGTGACACATGTTAGTTTAGGACGGAATATACTGTTACTGGGGTCTTGTTTTATAAGGGAGCAAGCACTCTGGGGTTGTCAGCAAGGAATGGTCACACTTCTGGTACATCAAAAGAATACATTTGGAGGGGCACAGGTTGAACAAGCAGTAATTGTCCAACAGCGGGGGTAAGAGGTGCAGGAGCAGGTTTTTTGAGATGGATGAACTACAAGGCATGGTTCGGCCCAGTCACACACAGGACAGTGATATCAGAGGAAGAATGAAATTAATACATTGTTTGCTAGCAACATCTTGTCTCAGCGCATCCGTGAGAAAGGGACTTGGGAGGCACAGACGCAGGAGGAAAAAGGTGAGGGCTGTCAGTGCTCACTGTGCGTGGCGCTGCTGAGGGGAGGGGAGACTTTGCAATGCCAGAATGCATCCTATTCCAAAGATGGAGTCGAGGGCACACAAAATGGAGTCCAAGTGTGTCTAGCAAGAGCCCCACCTCTGCCTATGTCAGGGCCTTATTCCCCATGGCTGCAGAAGGACAAAGGAGGCGTCCCCCACTAGTGCAAGAGCAAGTGGTCCCTTTCGCATAGAATGTATGGGCGGGAGCTTAACCGATCCCCTCCTTCCTTACATTAGCAACAACGCCTAACACATGCCCCCATGAAAATATAGGTCAGAATGCACATATCTCTCACCAACAACCCCCTTTGATGTGCTGTTTTGCTTACTGTCAGTAGTTCTTGCGTGCCAAGTATCTTATCTAGCCTAGGTCTCATTCCTTTTGTGGGACGCGCAGTTATTCAGTTATTTGGACAAGTGTTTGGTAAGGCAACTGCAGAACCCCAAAGTTGCTTTCATGCTGTTATCCATCTGACCCTTCCCCAATCAGTGTAGGACCCACAAGAGCTTGACGAAAGCGGGAAGTGTGAAAGCAGAGTGTTATACTGTATGGCATTCTGCAAAAGGCACTTCTTGCAACAAAAAAATTGACAAAGAGGGTACATTTCAAAAGACAAATTGGATGCCTTATTTGGGCACTTTATATAAACATTGTTGAACAAATAAATAGCTGCTAATCATTTGAACCAGGAAGTGAACTGTTCCGCGAGATCTGCTTTCAGTGGACAGGGCACATTTGCAATGTTTTGTGGCAATATATGTGTCCTCGGAACAAAATCATGGCGATTCCATGAGTATGTATGTCCAACACAGTCAAAATGAGATCTTTCCCAAAATCAAATTCCATTTCCTGGTATATTGGCTTGACCACCCATTTTCTGCTTCTTTTCGTAAAGGCCATTATGTAGCGAAGCATCCCAAAGATTCTTGCAATCCTCGATTGTTCACGCCATACGTTCTCGTTATGCACTAATGCCGCTAGTAATGTCCTATATTGCATCCCGTCTATGCCGAAATGCAATCTCTTGAGCCTGTACTTTAGGCACATATTGTGGAACACCTCTAAATCGCCCGTGTGACATAATTCTGTGAGTCCATTCAGATCTCTTGATAGAGTTTTATCAAACACAATCTTCTCAAGAGCTTTGTGTGGAGGTGAAGATGAAATCAACCACTTCTTTTTGCGTTCGTGCTCCTCCGACAAAGGTCCATGTGCACATTGGTGGAAATGTTGGTTTTCTGTCCAAAAGTGAAAGTTGGAACAGTGGTGCATTAGTGACCGCCATTTTTCTAGTAGAATTTCCACAGACCCACCACAGGTTTTGGAGCATCACCAAAGATGGTTGCTGAAAGACTGGGACCACTGTAAAATATTTTCAGAACCTTTTTTTTTCTCCAGCAGCTGAGATTTTTTTATTGATTGATTTGGCAGTGTGCCATACATCAAATTGATGGCGAATATTTGGAAACTGCCCTCTCATGGTCTCACCTATTGAAACATGTCTGTCGGTGGCTATGAGGTCTATTTGCATTCTCCTCGATTTGAGATCTTCCAGCGATTTGATTAAACCATATTTCTCCATGTCCAGTGAGGATTTAAATCCGGACACCTGCACGACCACCAAACTCACAATTTGTTTAGTTTCCATGTCTCGAAAGTGATATGTGCAGTACTTTGCTGAAAATACGGGGCTGCCACACTGTCCATCGCCAGCTAGCCTGAACCGTTTGTCAGAGAATGTCCTTTCAATTGACATTTGTTCAATTTTCCAAGCTACACTAATAGCAGGGAATAAATATTCACGTTGATATTTGTAGTACTGCGTTTTAGAAAGGAACTGGAGTCCCACAAATTGACAGAAACTGGACAACTTACTAAAAGTAGAGACACTGAAAAGTAAAGCTGCTGCACACAGTAGATTTCCAGCTGGCACTTTCCCCAGCATCGGTTGAGCGGACCATGAAAATTTAGCATGGAGCAGATCACAGTTGGCTTGTATTTTCAGGTTATTGCCTTGTGATACACGAGTCACATTCAACAATGGCTTCCTGCATACTTCCCCCCTCACTAGATGGACACATTTCAGCATCAGTATAATCTCCACCAGGCAGCTGTTTAATACAATGTATTTGTGCTCCTTTATTAGACTATCGTCCTGCATGAATGTGGTTTGTGACTCAAATGTGGTGGACATATCGGCCGAACAGGACAAACTGTAGTCGAGATCTTTGACTAGTTCCTCAGTCAATTGTGTTGAGGCTTCAGTCTCTGTTATTTCAGCTTGTGTTATTTGATCATGAATTGGAGAAAACATCAATGTTGATTGTTTGTTGGGTGGCCCTTTTCTTTTGTGGGTGTCGATTGTGTCAAGTGGTCTGCGAGTAATTCAAAAGCATCTTCATTATATTCAGTTTCATCTTCATCTTGTGGAGTTCTCGCATTGTAGCAATGGTCCAAGAACACTTTGCTGGCTTTGCCGGTCACATTCAATTCATTTTCTGGCCATTGGGCATAAGCATCTTGAGTCTGCTTTTTGATTTCAACACGCTGTGCCTCAAATAATAGTTGCTCAATGGTGAAATCAGTTTGGCAAGCAGCTTCTCTGGTTTCAGTAGCTGTCTACGTCTTCATAGTTAGTTTACTTCAGGGCCTCTAGAAGATGGGTTGTAAAAACATGCTTAATGTAAATCCAACATAGAGTATATAGCACTTTGGATTTTAAAAAAAGCATGTTATGAAGACACCAGCCCAAAATACTTTTTGTAATCGAAATTGTTTGTTAGTTACCCTTCCTTTCTTGATTGATTTTCTGTGAAACCGTGTTCTTCACTGTAACGACTGCACCAGTAAGTTGGTCCGCCACCTCGGATCCACGTGCCTCCTCTTCTATTTCCCGATCTTAAATACATCCCTAGAATAGAATATTCATTAAAAAAAAGTAAATAGTATTTGAAATCAAATTATTTCCTAGCACACATGCCTTACATAGATACCCTTGTACACTGTGTACGTCATTTAGACAAATTATACATTTCGAATTTCACCTGATTGATGGCTAGTGTACTCAATCAGAGATCACTGTGCGCAACCCACTGGTTGTAATGTTGCACTCAAGCATTTAGCAAAAGATGCTCGTTTATAATAAGGTCACTGTCTAATAGTATCAGATGTAGGGTATACTTACTTTCATTCAAGGGAACTGTCAGTACGCATACCTCAGGCTCTGGATCAGCTTCAAAGGATGATGTAATTATAGTCGAAGTACCAGCATCACCCTGTAACACAGTACTTGTTTTAGTATGGATGGAAAAAGTGAAATTGAACACCCAATGGGATGCAGACAATGGTACATATCAATAAAAACCGATAAATGAAACATTATGTAAAGAAACATCAGGATACGTAAACTTTATCATATTATCTCTAATTTCATGCATAATACATTTCCAGGTACGCGCTCAAAGTTGTTGTTAACTCCAAGAAAGACATGGATGCAGAATCTTGCTCCTTCGATTTCAGTGCATTGTCATGGAGTTGTAAAGGGAAAATTAGATTTGAATTAGAAATGCTAACCTAAAAAAATTGACATGTAAAGCAACCGATTACGAAAAGATTATGCTTATTTCCAAGGGCACAATAGCATAGATTTCTGTGTCCATAAATAATTTTCTATGATGCTCCTAAAACCAGGGACAGATGTATATGCAAAATGGGGTTTAGTTATGAACTAACACAATCTTGTCAATATGAAAAGTATTATAAGGAACATTTAAACCTAAAACACCAATTCGCTGTTCACCAAGGCCGACCGCTAAATCATGAACTGTGACTCACCTGAGGCAGCGTGTGCATGAATATAGTTGGAATTGCATTTGGTGGCAATTTACAAGACGTCCTGGGTCGATGCTTCTCTGTGTACTGCGATTGGCCGTACATATTCGTGGTAAAGGGCAGGCTGCAGATGCGGAATCGATCACCCCTCATGTCCCCCAAGACATCCTGGGTTCTACTTTCAAGCTCTTCCGGCGCAAATCTGCAATATCTGACCCATTCTCTTATTAGATCTATATTTCTTGGGAATATATGCATTATTGTGGCTTTAGGTTTGTTATGGGTCTTGGGACAGCAACCGTAAACCATACAAGCAGGCATTGTTGGAAAATCTGTAAAAAAAAAAAGGTCCACATCGTAAAAAAATATTTTGCATGAAAGCGTGAGAAAGATGGAATTATATCATACATTTTTCTATGCAATGTATGTCTTGGTCACAGAAGCAAAACCTATGTAGCGTAGCGGACTGTATTATAGGATAACTTTCATACAGAATCGATTGATGTGACACAAATCATAACATGTTACTCGTCCCTTGAATGTACTATCATGCATCATAAGGAAAGATGCTTATAGACACGGTTCGCGAAGGATGCAATTCTATCCCAATTGACACTGATGACAATTGCTATATATCGAGAACAGAGCAAATTAAACTCAAGTCAATGGTAATGACAATGAGATGAATGAACATTACACTACTGGGTACATTTGTTCGAAATAGATAGAAATTTAGAGTTCAATAAGATATGATTAGGTGACCTACCCCTACCTTGACCAACAAACAGTTAGATTCCAAAAGCATGGTAGTTAGTAGCAGGAGAACAGGGACGATGTTCACAGGTAGCCGATGACGAGCTGACTTTCAGTGGTCACAGATGTTCTCAGTTAGCACGTTCACGAGTTGACTTGCAGTGCTCACAGATGTTCTCATGATAAATATCAATAGGTTTATAAAGAATTAGAAAAGTGGGTGTGTATGTGAATGAGTGACGTGTATATGGGGTGGTCTTATGTGGATAGCAGGGGCGCGGCCTGCTTCAGGGGAGCATGCCTGGAGACACTGGTTCTGGGGAGGCCATGTGTACAATGGCCACTGCGCGTAAAATACCTTTGAAGTGTACATGGTGTGTGGCACCTGGGCCGTTCCCACCCTGAGAGCCCCCTTGGGAGTGCACGGACACAGGTGTGAACTGCCATTGATGGGGTTGGGGGGATGGACGCCAAGAGGAATGCAGGAAATGGCCAGAACACTGCTGAATGGAAACACACTTATATAGATTGCAGGGGCACAGTCTGCTTCAGGGGAGCCTGCATGGAGACACTGAGTCTGGGGAGGCCATGTGTACAATGGCCCCTGCGCATAAGATACCTTTGAAGTGTACATGGTGTGTGGCTCCTTGGCCATTCACACCCCTGCCAGCCCCCTTTGGCAGCGCACATCCACTGGTGCGAACTGCCGTTGATAATTGAGGGGGGATGGATGGGAATGAGGCATGCAGAAAAGGGCCGGAAACACTGCTGAATGGAGACACACTTATGTGGATTGCAGGGTCACGGCCTGCTTCAGGGTATCCTGCCTGGAGACACTGGGTCTGGCTAGGTCACGTGCACAGTGGCCCCTGTGCGGAAGATACCTTTGAAGTGTACATGGTGTTTGGCACCTTGGCCGTTCCCACCCCTGCGAGCGCCCCTTGGGAGGGCACGGCCACAGGTGCTAACAGTCATTGATTCTGGAGGGGTTTTTGGATGGGCATGAGGGATGCAGGAAAGGGCCGGATCACTGCTGATTGGAGACAAATTTATGTGGCTTGCAGGGGCACGGTCTGCTTCAGAGGAGCATGCCTCGAGACACTGGGTCTGGGTAGGCCATGTGTACAATGGCCCCTGCGTGTAAAATACCTTTGAAGTGTACATGGTGTTTGGCAACTCGACCGTTGCCACCCTGAGAGCCCCCTTGGGAGTGCACGGACACAGGTGTGAACTGCCATTGATAGGGTAGGAGGGGATGGACGGCCAAGAGGCATGCAGGAAAGGGCCGGAACACTGCTGAATGGAGACACACTTATGTGGATTGCAGGGGCTCTGCCTGCTTCAGGGGAGCCTGAATGGAGACACTGGGTCTGGCTAGGCCGTGTGCACAATGGCCCCTGCACGGAAGATACCTTTCAAGTGTACATGGTGTTTGGCACCTTGGCCATTCCCACCCCTGCCAGCCTCAATTGGGAGGGCACGGCCACAGGTGCTAACAGTCATTGATTCTGGAGGGGTGGATGGAGGGGCATGAGGCATGCAGGAAAGGGCCGGAACACTGCTGAATGGAGACGCACTTGTTTCGCAGAAAAATTTAAACAACCATTCATAAAAGTTCTGTTGTATTTTATTTTGTTGCTGATTTTGATGTCACAAATGTACTACACATTATAAACTTCGGGTTGCAGCACAGTGTGGGAAAATCCCCTGTAATGACCACTGTCACTGGGGAATGTGTCTCTAATGGCACCAACGACACAGGCAGGTATTACTCATCGAACACGGTGTCCAAGGCTCCCATGAAGCCACCATGTAAACGAACGATAGGCCACCAGCCTGTATCACCTGTGGAAGAGAAAGATACAAACTGTTTTTAAATGAACAAGATAAGTGTATTAAACCTTAGTTGAAAATGCAATCTTGTATCCAATGGCATTGTTGCCAGTACAAATGTTACTTCACGGATCAATGCACTTGGTCTTTAAAGTGTAGACACATTACAATGTTGAACGACTATGCATTCCATTATATTTGGGACACAAAGAAATATTGCTTCATGGTTGTACATGAAATAAACGCAAGAAGACCACTATGATTTCGACAAATCGCGAGTGATGTATAGAATTGCAAGACTACATTTCACCTTCAGTGGCCGGAGAATGGATCTTTTGAACTCACTAGAATACAGCACTTAGAATCAGTGCTGTTACAGAAAAAGGCTAGACCCGCAGGGCTGGATGATGAAGGGTGTTGGGTTGATCATGACAAACAAAGATGGATGTTGCCCAGCGCTTATATACCAGCTGTATTACTATGGCACATGGGTCGGCTCACATTAGTGCAAAAGGCATTTGTAAACATTTAGACCCAGTATACAGAAATGACAACATTCCCAAAATTGCGGAACGACTTGTTCAGAACTGCATGGTCTGTCTGCAATGTAACATTGGGAAGGGAACGCCAGTACCGAAGGGTAATTTTGTACCTCCTTCCATGCCATTCGAAGTGATACAATTTGATTTCATTGAAATGGAACAATGCCAAAATTACAAATATGTGTTAGTAGTAATATGTGCATTTAGAAATAGGCCGAGGCCTTCCCCCTGAAAGATAATACCGCTAAGTCGACCGCCAAAGCTATGATCAAAAAGTACTTACCTAGGTTTGGGTTA
This sequence comes from Ambystoma mexicanum, assembly GCF_040938575.1. Taxonomy (NCBI): domain Eukaryota; kingdom Metazoa; phylum Chordata; class Amphibia; order Caudata; family Ambystomatidae; genus Ambystoma; species Ambystoma mexicanum. Next base: position 948,410,435 of record NC_090933.1, on the reverse strand, counting down.
CCGAGAGTAATCTGCTCCGACAACTGGCCTCATTTAATTGCCACCATAATACAACACGTGTGTGATGGGTTAGACATCAAAAAGAAATTCCACTTGACTCACCACCCACAATCGGGGGGATAGCAGAACGTCATAATGGAATGCTTAAGAATAAGCTAGCAAAGGTGTGTGCCCACAGTGGGTTAAAATGGCCTGATGCCCTACTTCTAGCTCTATTGTCCATGAGAACAACAGCTCAAGCAAAAACAGGCCTTTCTCCCTATGAGATAGTGATGGGGAGACCTGCTAATGTATGGAATGCACCCAGACCCAAGAAACTGTCCGACATTGAATAACCATTATTGGTTGATTATTGTGACCAATTGACTCAAAATTTGCGTTTGATTCACCAACAGGTTTGTGCAACACTGCACAATAAATACATGGGCCCTGGTCACCACATCCGACCTGGGGATTCCATGTTAATAAAGGACTTCGAGCGAAAATCCAGTCTTGCAGCTCGCTTGAAAGGACCCTATCTGGTACTACTGGCCACTCAAACGGCTGTTCGGGTGGATGGGAAGAAGCATTGGATCCATGCTGCACAACTAAAACAAGTGCCCTTGCCTTTGCCCTATGGCAAATGGGTAAAGGAGGTGTAGGCCATAAAGAACACAAGTACGTCCTCAAGTACATGCCCTTAAGTGATGGCAAATGCACTGATCCTGTGTTTGAGCAGCCATATTTTTCTTTTCACCTCCTCTGGATACTGACACCCTATTCATGGATCCGTTACGCTCACCTGGTTCCCACAGGGGTGTCGGGCGGAACTGGACAGCTACGGTCTCCACCAACGTGACGCGTAGTGCAGAGATGACCTACTGGACTGGCCCACCTAGCTTCGTCTGCTTGACCCGTAGAAGTAGACTCCTAAAGGCGGAGAAAGGGAATTAGCCACCCGTGGATTTGAGTAATAGCCCCTCACTGCGTCCCCATTTATCACCTCTGATATTCCCATTCACAAAGCTCACCTTATAGTTTTGAATGATGAGCTCTCCATCCTGCGAGGAACGCAGGGGCGCGTTAATGGCCAGTTACTTCACTGGCTTGAGGATATTGGAAGAGTTCTAGACAAATCTTGGCTCCAAAACTCCTGGCGAAGGACCGTAAGTATATAGTTCTTGAGAGTTCAAAAATGTCTGAATAATCACTCTTGTCCAATTCCTTTGTTTATCTTGCAGCTTAGACCCAAATGGAGATAGTTCTGTGGCAGCTGAAAGCATTCAGGTAAGAGTCTGCGCTATCCCACACTGTCCGTTAAATGATGCCAAAGTTTAACTCGCTAATTTCTCTTTTCTTACAGGTGCGGCGTAAGAAGATTTGGCGTGCTGGTGAATAATACCTCTGGCGTTAAAATCAGGTAAAATCAGGTAAGTATATGGTGGCAAGAGGCTGGACTCGAGGCGGGCGTGGTACGAGGTTGGATGCTGACTGCAGGCACGGTGAGCGTTACGCTGCAGGATGCAGAGTAATGCAAAGCGTGTGCTGCCCTTCGGGCGTGCTTTAAATAGCCTTCAAAGTAGTTCCAGGTAAGTATTCCTCCACAACCACACCCGAGTAACAAAATAGTCCTTAGGTAAAGTAGTCCCTTTCAAGCCTGAAAGCCTGAAACTCCTTCCCCTGACACTCATGGGCAGGGCTGCACTCTTTAAAATGATGGCTCTTCCAAGATTCCTCTACGTCCTGCAGAACGCCCCACTTAGGATGCCAAACTCTGAATTTGACCGAGTGGAGACCCTCCTCAGGGAACTCATTTGGGGTGGAGGTCAATCACGCATAGCACTGACTACACTTCAGAGATCGATCTGGGAGGGCGGGATGGGAGTTCCCCGCCTCCAAACCTATTACTGGGCTTCACAGCTTGCGATAGTCAATGACCTGCTCCACGGGGACCGGGGCCTTCCCCACATACGGGCCGAAGTGGCCGCCATGCATGACACAGACCCGTTACACCTACTGTATCAAAACCCTCAGATAACCCCCCGACCAACAATGGTGGTCCACGTCATGATGGTGTGAAGACAGGCACATGGGTTTGTAGGGTGGAAAAATAAAATAAGCGCGGCGCAACCCCTATGGCACAACTGTAACTTACTGGAAATTGGGAAACCTGAGCAGTGGCCGAGCTGGGTGAGGGCGGGGATCCTGAAAGTAGAAGACATCCTGAAGGATGTGAAATTAACCTCCTTTGACGATCTGCAACTAAAATTCCAACTCCCGGATACCAAACGGTACCACTACATGCAAATGACCCACGCCCTGAAGTACCACATCCCCGCTGATGCTAACGTCCCGGACTACACAGCGATTGAACGTAACATGTTACCTGCGTACATCCTCACCAAATGCACTTCCATCCTATATAACGCCATCACATCCTTCCCTACTCCTGAACTGACGAACTTGAGAATTAAGTGGGAAAGGGATGTAGGTGAGATAGACCCAGAAGACTGGATTCAGGTACTAATGTTCCCACAGGAGGTGGCTATCTCCTCTAGGCTCCGGTTGGTGCAACTTAAAATCTTGCATAGAGTGTACTACCCTAGAACGATGCTACACGACTGGAAAAGAGCATCGAATCCGAATTGCCTCCGATGTGGAGAAGAGGAGGGAACTTTCTTTCATATCCTCTGGGCATGCCCCCGGATCCGTTCCTTCTGGAGTGCTTGCTGCAATGAACTGACCAGGATACTCAAGCGCACTGTGCAGCTAGATCCCAGGGTTCTGATCCTGGGTGTACCAATGGAGAGCAACTCTAACAAGTGGGAAAGACTACTGTTGAACACTGCAGTGGGTCTGATGAAGTGCAACATTGCACAAAAATGGGGAGTCCCAGAAGCTCCGACCCTGGAACAATGGGTACTAGACATGGACACTGGCGCTATGATAGAACGTCGAGTATACAACGCAAGAGGCTGCTCCACCAAAGCCTTGAAAATATGGGGGGCATGGGAAGAGGGAGGGCCTTAGCACCCATGGACAATGGTGGCGAAGTCTGAACAGTGGCAAGACATGCAGTGTGGAATGCCCCGGGTGACTGGTGACTCCTGTATTGATATCTGTCTAAGATTGGACATGCTGGTCCTTGATTGGTTTTTCTTTTTTGTGGTTGTTGTGACTATGTTATAAAACAATAAAATGTTTTATCAAAAAAAAAAGAAGCTTGCTCTGAATTGTGATAATAATATGAGAAAATGATAAATGAAGCTTAGGAAAAAATAAACAAAGAAAGGCCCCAGTTGGTAGTATTCAAGTACAGAGAATAGGAAGTCCCAAGAAACTGAGTCGAAAGCCTTCTCTGTGAAGCCAAAATCTGGTATTTCAAACAAAGGTAAAAGAGACCAGCAGTCACGAGTCAGATATTAACAACAGTGTATTTGCTTCAAGCAGACTCAGGTTCATCTAGGACTGAAAACAGCCATAGAGAAGTTGAGCAATTTACATTGTGGTTTGCTCGCCTTATATACAGTTCTGGTTTGCTGAGGTTGTCAATTTCCAGACAGTATGTCTTCCTGCAATGTATACATCGGGCGTGGTTTAAATAGCCTTCAAAGTAGTTCCAGGTAAGTATTCCTCCACAACCACAGCCGAGTAACAAAATAGTCCCTAGGTAAAGAAGTCCCTTTCAAGCCTCACATGGGCTTGGATCTCTTGCAGCATGGTCTGCATCAGGTAAGTTTTAACATATGAGCCTGGCGCCTATGGCGCCAGGACTATTCCCCCATATAAGCCTGGCGCCATAGATGCCAGGACTGTACCCATATAGCCCCTAACAAGGGTTGCTGGGCTTTCTCTGGGTAACATGATGCCTGCTTCCGGGGTGGCTGGACTTGGTCTGGATGCCCGGGGGTAGGCATCATGACAGGATCACTCTGTGCCTGGAGTATCCAAATATAACCTTCAACCACGGAAATAGCTAGGTAAGAACCTTTTGCAAGTAGGAACATGTGGTAAAAAACTACACCCACAGGAAACCAACGGCATTCCCTCCATACCACCCAAAGACGCCTGGAGGTAGAGGGGGTAGGGAAAGGAAGACTACAAGCAAGATTGGCCACGTGGTGAGGTGCCACCCACGGATGAACTTATAGAGCCTGTACCGATGAGGCTTCTTAATGGACACTCAAGGACTATGCCTCTGTTTGGGGCACGCAAGAGCGAGGATATGGAAAGTATTGCCACTGGAGTGACCAGGTCCAAAGGGTTATGGTAAACCAGGAGATCATCTGCGTACAGGGAGGTACGATCTTCATGTCCCTCCGGCCATTTAAATCCTGTCCAGGCATCACTCTGGCGGAGCCAAAGGGCAAGCGGCTCAATCGCGAGGGTAAAGAGGAGATGGGAGAAGGGGCATCCCTGCCGCGTGCCCCTGCCAAGGGGAAGGGCCGGGAAGTCCACCCGTTAACCTTGACCTCAGCCTGAATGATTGTATAGAGTAATTTAACCCAGCCCAGGAAGCCTTCTCCAAACCCAAATGCGTCTCATAATTTCCCAGAGAGTATCCCACCGAACCGAATCAAAGGCCTTTTCAAAATCAATTGCTAAAAGGGCCAGCAATGTGTCGATGATCGGCGCCCGTTCCAGCGCCAAGTGGAGCCGACGCAGGTTCATTCGCATTGACTTGTGAGGCATAAAGCCCCATTGGATGGACCAGAGTGTCAACCACCGCTTGCAGTCGGTTAGCCAGAAGTTTGGCAAGGACCTTGGCCTCCCCATTAATTAACGAGATCGGCCTATAGGAGGCACATCTCTCCAGGGGCTTGTCAGGTTTAGGGATAACTACAATGGTAGTTTTGCACAGGTCTGGTGGGAGGGTGCCTTGTTACCGGGCGCAGAGCAGCATTTTGTGGAGGGAGGGTGCAATGTTGTTCCCACCTAATTTCTGCCAGATCTCCACTGGGAACCTGTTGGGGCCCGGTGCTTTCCCCGTTTGTAGTTATGCTAGGGCTACAGCAATTTCTTTCTTTGAGAGGTCAGAGTCTAATACCGCTGTCTGTTGTGCTGACAGAGTCGGAAGTGTTATGTTGTCTAGCAGGGTTGGGTCCAGTGGGGAGGTTGGAGCCTGATATAATGTCGCATAGTATTGGACAAAGGCTTCAGCAATCTCAGCGTCCGAGTGGAGCGTCTCGTCCCGCGAGGTAACAATCTCCCGGACACAGCGCTGTCCCTCATCCCTCCTCTCCAGCCAAGCCAACATTTTGCCAGCCTTGTCCCCCAACTCATATAAGCTTGCTCTGGAGTCCCAGTGGGCTTGTTTTCGCATTATCTAGCATTAGGTTTCGGAGGCGCTCAGTGGCGCGTTTAAGGGATCGCCGGGTCTCAGTGGTTGGATCTAGGATGTGTTTGTTCTCCCACTGGGCCACCTCCCCCTCCGCCTCCAACACCTTCCGGAGTCTTTCTTTCTTTTTGTTGGTTGTCCAGGAGATTATCTCACCCCGCAGTACGGTTTTATAGGCCTCCCATATTGTTACCGGATTATTTACCCCGATGTCGTTGGTCTGAAAATACTCAGTGGATGCTTCGGTAAGGCGATCCACCAGTTCGGGAAACCCAAGGTAGTAATTATTCAGTCTCCACGTTTTAGGGGGGGTTATACCATGCATTTGCAGTTCCGCCAATAAAGGCGAATGGTCCGAGATTCCACGGGGAAGCAAATCTGCGGACAGTACCCTGTAAAGGTCGCCGTGCCGGAGAAAGAGGTAGTCCAGCCTGGAAAGAGAACCGTGGGCTCCCGAATGGAAGGAGTAGCCCCTGTCCCGGGGGTGTAGATCCCGCCACACGTCGCTAAGGCCCAAGGCTGATTCAAAATTGGATAGCTTTGTGGGGGTGTTTGGACTACGCTGTCTGAGGTGGGTACGGTCCATGACGTTACACATAACATCGTTAAAGTCCCCGCCTAGGAACCATTTGTCGGGTTGATGTTTGCCCATGAAGATAGTCAGGTCGTCCAGTAACTCCTGCCCCAGGCCAGGTGGAGAATATATTGAAACAAAAGCCAATGTCTCCCCCCACAGTGTTCCCAGGATAAGGACACAGTGACCCCGGGGTCCTGTTCTACGGTCCGCAAGGCGAACGGGATGCGCTTGTGTATGAGATTGAGAGTACCTCTGGATTCCATTATGTATCCCGCGTGGAAGGCGGCCTTGTAGTTCGTTCTATGAAAGAGGGTACAGTGTGATCCCGCAAGATGTGTTTCAGTTAAAAGGGCCACATCAGGGGAGCGTCTGTTGAGCAATTGCTTGACCAAGCGTCTTTTAATCGCGGAGCCCATCCCGTTCACGTTCCAGGTGAGCCCTTTAAGCGATTTAAGGCGTTGAGTCGAAGACGACTGGAAGTGGGTTGACGCCATTAAGCGTGAGTATTGAAGGTCTGTGTGGATGTTTTACGGGGTTGAGGACCCCGTACCTGGTGATATAATGTAAGTCATGCCAAAAGTGGAGATTGGATTGTTGTATGAACATGCTGGAGCCCCAACGAACTAGGAACCATGAAGTCCCGTTCAACATACACAGGTACAACGGTCCTGAAACTGCCAAAAACCTTTCCCAACTCAACCCACTCTCCCCTCCCTATACTCCACCACAACTCGAAGTACCTGTCACCCAAACATTGCTGATACTTACAAAAGATAGGGTATCAACGTGAGAGTCCCTTGAACCGAACTAAAGATGTTGGGGGGGTCCCCTGCACATGGGGGTAGCAGACCACTGCGTGCCGCTTTATGCATGTATAGAACGCCTTGTGTGCCCTGTTGGGATCTTCCGTGGTGCGATCAGGGGAGTGTCTCGTACCTGCCGATGGGTTCCAGACCTCCTTTGGGGATCAGGGCGGGGTCCATCCCCAATGTCCTCCAGCCGGTCCGGAGTCGGCGGGCGATTCGGGACCTGGCGCTGTTCCGCTGGTGGTCTGGGATTCCTGGCCCTGTTGCTTCGGGGTGCCGACCAGTCCCCTTCAATGTGCTGCTCTGCCCAGCGCCACACCTCCTCGGAGTCGCTGAAGTGGACGGTTGTGCCCTTATGATAGATTTTGAGTTGGGCAGGGAAGACGAGGCCATATTTAACCCCCAATGATTGAAATTGTCTTTTCAGCTTTTCGAAGGATTGTCTTGCCCTCTGTACTTCCCTCGTGTAGTCGGGGAAGAAAGCAATCCTCGACCCATTGAATGTGATCATGCCTTTGGTTCGTGCCATTTGTAGGAGTGCATCTCGATCCCTGTAATTCAATAACCTTGCTATCACGGTTCTTGGGGGGGCGCCGGGCAGAGGTCTAACTGTGGGCATGCGGTGTGCCCTCTCTATAGAAAAGAATTTTGAGAAAGATTCCAGATCAAACAGGTCCGCCAGCCACTGTTCCAGGAAAAGCTCCATGCATGCTCCTTCAGCCTTCTTGGGGATACCAAGTATACGAACGTTATTGCGCCTGGACCTCCCTTCTCCTTCCTCGACCCGGGCTTCCAGAGTTTTAAGCTTGGCTGAGACTCCCTGGAGCTGTTGTTGCACACTATGCAGGCCGTCCTCTGTGTTGGAAATACGCTGTTCTGCCTCTCCCGTGCGTGCTGACAGTTTCTGCAAATCGTGCCTAAGGAGGTGTAACGCTCACCTGACTCCCACGGAGGCGCTGGCCTGGTTCGGAAGACGGACTGGACCGGGCCCCCAAATCTGGCTTGTCTGGCTCGCAGAAGTATCCTTCTGTAGGCGAAAATAGGGGATTAACTGTCTGCGGGGTAATGCAATCGGCCTCCCACTTTCCCCTCTCACCCTCCTCGAAACCCTTCTGTGATTCCTCGTAGCGTCTCACCTTAGAGTCTGGAAGGACGAGCTCTCCATCCTGCTTCTGATGCAGGGGCGCGTTGGTATCCAGTTACTTCACTGGATTTTCGGATTGGTGAGAACCAAACTTGCTTGGCTTCCAGGTAAGTTTTTTGATAAGAGGTTTCCCTTCTGTCCATGCATTAATGTACTAATGCTTTTTCCCCATAGGGGCCGGGGTACGGAATGCCGGGGAACAGGCACCGACCCGAGATGAGAGGTGAAATCCTTGTCGAAATCAGGTAAGTCTTTAATGAGCGTTTTTTTGGTAATGTCTTTTCATTCGCTCATTAACCCTGATGTCTCTTTTTCCCCTTAGGGGCCGGGGTCCGGAAATGCCAGGATGTGGCGCGGACCCGAAATGAAGAGGGAATGAATCAACAGGTAAGTCTTAACATGGAGATTTAGCTTTCCTTATTCCCTTCTCTCTCTCACCTTTTGTTCTGGTCTTTTTCTCCCTAGGCGCTGGGGCGTGACTGCGAATCCGGATGATCGCTGCTGAACATGGAGGCGCCCTGTAAAGGTGAGTGGAATGCGGCGCTGCAGCGATCGACGCGATGAGCTTTTAAATAAAAGTCTTCCTTTTCAGGATTGTCGGCGAGATGTCTCCGGGATGCGGATTTAGCAGGTAAGGACTTTTCCTTCTTCTGTTCTCTTCTTCTCTTCCTTTGCAGTTGATCCAGGATGCTGGCAGGCGTGGCAGAAGTCAGGATGCAGGAGCAGACACGGTGAGCGTCCAGCTGCTAGATGCAGAACAACGCGAAGCACGTGTGGCTGTTCGGGTGGGGTTTAAATAGCCTTGGAAGAAGTTCCAGGTATGTATCCTTCCTCCAATCAGGTATGTATCCTTCCCCGACCACGCCCGGATGGTAAATTAGTCCCACAGGTAAAGTAGTTCCTTTCAGGCCTCAAGGAGGCCGGGATCCTGCAGCATGGTCTGCATCAGGTAAGTGCACCCAAGCACTCCCATAATGAGCCTGGCGCCTATGGCGCCAGGACTGATGTCTTTTATGAGCCTGGCACCATAGGCGCCAGGACACTGTCCAAAGGGCCCCTATATGGGGTTGCTGGGTCCTTCCTTGGGGACTGGATGTCCGCTTTCGGGGACGCAGGGCTTGAACCGGCTCTCCGGGTGCGGGCATCATGACAGCACTCCCCCCCAAGGCCCCTCCCAAGGTTGTTCCCTCCGGGGGTTTTGGTTTGTCTGGGAAGAGTCGGTGGAATTTCCTGACTAATCGAGGTGCATGCACATGGTCGCTGGGTTCCCACGACCTCTCCTGAGGTCGTACCCCTTCCAATCAATTAGGTAGAACAGTTTTGACCTAAACATTTTTGAGTCTAAAATGTTCTTCACTTCGAATTCGGGCTCCCCATCTATTAGAATACGTTCTGGAGGTTTGAGTAGTCGGGTTCCGGGTACCACTGGTTTCAGAATTGACACATGAAAAACAGGGTGAATTTGCATACTAGCTGGTAAATCAAGTTTAACAGCCACTGGGTTAATTATTGCCGTAATAGAATAAGGTCCCAGATATTTTGGGTTAAAAGTTCGAGGCCCTTTGAGTGGTAAATGTCTGGTAGCTAACCACACTTGATCCCCAATCTGATACGGAGGTGCTTCACTCCGATGTAAATCAGCATTCTCCTTGTATTTTCTCTTGGCTTGTTGTAAATGCGTAGTTGCCTCTTTGAAGGCTTGGGTAATTGTAGAATGCAGATGTTCTACTGCAGGCATTCCGAGGTTCTGAGGTGAGTCAAGGTTTGAGGTTCGAGGGTGATGCCCAAACAAAGTATAAAAAGGACTGTGGCCGGTTCCAGAGTGTACCGAATTATTATATGCCTATTCGGCTATCCAAAGAATGTCTTTCCAGTTTCTTTCAGATTGCTGTAACATACACCGTAAGTACTGCTCAAGGGTCTGATTTGTCCTCTCGGTCTGACCATCGGTCTGAGGGTGGTGACTGGTCGATAATCTTACGTCGATCTGCGCCATTTGACAACATTTGCGCCAGAAGTGGGAAATGAATTGGCTTCCCCGGTCAGAGATTAGTATAGATGGGAATCCATGTAGCCGAACAATATTTTCGAGGAATTCTTTGGCTAGGACAGAAGCTGAAGGTAAACCTTTCAAAGGAATAAAGTTGGCCATTTTGGAAAACAAATCCACAATTACCAGAATAGTATTGTACCCCGAACAAGGAGGCAGGTCCGTAATAAAATCCATTGATAGGGTGTGCCAGGGTGCTGGCGGTATGTCTAGAGGTTGAAGGAGACCGGCTGGTCTTTTCTTTTGACTTTTATTTTGGGCGCAAACACCACAGGACATCACAAAATATTTAACATCTTTTCGCCAAGAGGGCCACCAAAATTGTCGTTTCACCTTTTCCTCTGTCTTGGCAATACCGGGGTGTCCCTCTATTAATGTATCATGATAACCGGAAATAACTAGTTCGTGTCATTCCTTATGTGGCAGGAATAAGCGTCCTTGGAAATAAGGTAAACCATTATCTATGGTAAAGTCTGATCCCTTTTGTATCCAATCCTGTAAGGTTGTAGGGTCCAGGAGTTGTTTCACTCTGGCTTGAATGTCTTCAAGCGTCTGTAACGAAGTCATGCCTAGAATCCTCTGTTTGGGAATTATTGGTACTGGTTCTGAGTTTGTATCAGATTCTCCCATTCCAATTCGGGATAAGGCGTCTGCTTTGCCATTCTTGCAGCCAGGTCGATAGGTAATCACGAAATCAAATTCAGCGAAAAACAAAGCCCATCGGAGCTGCCGTGATGACTGAGCTTTGGCGGTTTTCAAATTCTGTAAATTCCGGTGATTAGTGATCACTGTGATGGTATGTCGAGCGCCAAGCAGATAATGCCGCCAGGCTTTAAAAGCGGACTTAATGGCTAACAGTTCTTTGTCCGTGATTGCATAATTAACCTCGGGTGCCGAGAATTTTCTGGACCAAAATGCTACGGGATGCAGTTGGTTGGTTTCGGGATCTCTTTGGGAGAGGACAGCTCCCATGGCTAGGCTGGATGCGTCAGTCTCGACGACATAAGGGAGATCTGGACGCGGGTGTTTCAATATAGGTGCAGAGGTAAACTTAGCTTTTAAATCCTGAAAGGCCTGCTCGGCTTCTTCAGACCATTCAAAACGTTTATTTTTCCTCAAGAGTGCAGTAATGGGTTGTACCACGCGTGAAAATTCCGGGATAAACCTGCGATAGAAATTGGCAAAGCCGAGCATGCTTTGAACCCCTTTTACAGAGCTAGGTAATGGCCATTTGAGGATGGCATCCATTCGGACTCCTTTGGGTGTCAGGATGAAACCTAGAAACTCGACTTCTGTGGTATGGAAAACACATTTCTCCAATTTAGCAAATAGTTTGTGTTGGCGCAGTTTTTCAAGTACTGCCCTGACGTGTTTTCTGTGATCAGATTCCGAAGAGGAGTACACCAGAATGTCATCCATATATATGACAACACAAACATCGATGAGTTCCCGAAGGACATCATTCATGAAGTATTGGAAGGCAGCCGGCGCGTTACACAATCCGAAAGGCATCACCTGGTACTCGAATAATCCGTATTTAGTACGGAAGGCAGTTTTCCATTCGTCGCCTTCTTTAACTCGTACCAGATGATAAGCCCCCCAGAGATCTAACTTGGTGTATATGCAAGCGTCCTTCACCTGGGCAAGGAGTTCAGGGATCAGAGGCAGAGGATAACGGTTTTTAACTGTTATCTGGTTCAATGCGCAGTAATCGATACAAGTTCTAAGGTCGCCTTCTTTTTTGGGCACAAAGAACAAAGCTGAGGATGCCGGGGACTTTGACGGGCGAATAAAACCATTAGCTAGGTATTGATCCAAATATTGTCTCAAATGCAGATTCTCAGGTTCGATAAGGGCATAAATCCTCCTACAGGGGGGTTGTGCACCGGGCACCAGATCGATTTGGCAATCGTACGATCTGTGAGGAGGTAACGTGTTGGCCTGTTCCTTTTGGAAGACGTCCTGAAAGTCTTGGTATTCCGGAGGTAGTTGCATGGAGGCAGAGGTTACAGATGCTAGATTAATCTTCAGGTTTTCTGGGTAGCAGGTTTGTGTACAATCCGGGAAGGTTATTCTCTTAGCTCGCCAATCAATTCGAGGATTATGTGTCTCTAACCAAGGGATTCCAAGAATAACCTGAAACTGTGGAGCCTTGATTACATAAAACACAACACCCTCCCGATGGCCGTCGGGACCAATAAGAGTCACCTCAGTAGTGGAATGTGTTACCGGTCCAGAGGCAATTTCAGTTCCATCGACTGTGGTGATGACATCTTTGCTGGTTTTAGGACGGAGAGAGAGGTTAATCCTAGAGACCAATTCACGATCCACATAGTTTCCAATAGCCCCACTATCGATGTATGCCTTTATTGCATGCAACCGCTTGGGCTGTTCTGGATCTACGAGAACCATTGGCACAATGAAATGCGAGGTCTGAGAGTTAGTTTTCAAGCTCGGCAAGCGGACTCCTACACTTGTCGGGCAGAGTCATTTCCCGAAACAGAGTCTTCATGGTTTTTATCAGCGGCTCCTACCGCCTTTCGGGGCGGTTTTGCCGGGCAATCTCGTAGAAAGTGTCCAGAATTCCCACAATAAAGACATAATTTTAACTGCTGCCTCCTTTCCCGTTCCTTTTGAGTTAAGGGTCCTTTACCCCTCCAATTTGCATAGGCTCAGAGACATCAACTCCTTTGGGATTAGCATGGGTCTTGACCAACACCCGGGTCTCAAACCTGGACCGATCTGCTTTTCTGTTTTGAAGTCTGTGATCCAATTGGACCACTAAGTCTATATACTCGGGCCAAGACATCTTTAAGTTCTCTGCGTAGGCCTCGATAAAACAAGGTGACTATTTTATCCTCTGGCCATCCCGTTTCCACAATTAGTCTATTAAAGGTTGCAATATAGGATAGGAGGTCCTGATTGCCCTGTCGCAGGGATAGAAGTTTGCCATCCAGAGCCTGCCCCTGAGAGTGTCGAGCAAATAACCTTTCCATGCTTGCTTGAAACCTTTGAAAATCACGGAGAATCGGGTTATCTTGAGTAACCAGTGGAACTGACCAATCGGCAGCACAGCCGCTGAGATATGACAATACAAAGGCTACCTTGGTCTGATCATTAGGGAAGGCCCCAGGTCTGCATAGGAAGTGCAAACGACACTGATTCATGAATACAGCGAATCGTTTGGGGTCCCCAGCAAAGCGTTCGGGTGGGGCCAGCGGCATGTTTCCAGGTAGATTAATCTGCACAGGGTTACTGGAAACTACAGGAGCGGGGTTCCCTCCGGAACCGGGTAGAGGAGTTTGCCCAGCTTGACCTTGCAAAAGCTGTCTGGCCAGGTCATCAGTTCTTTCCTTTGATATTATTAATTCCCTCCTGAGGGCATTAGTCTCTTGACGAGCGGCATGTACTTCGGCCCGTAATTCCCCCAGTAATTGGGCCAACTGATCAGTCTCAGAACTTTCCATAGCACCTGGGTGGGAATTTGTAGGAAGGCTTTGCGTTCTGTAACGCTCATCTGACTCCCACAGAGGCGCTGGCCTGGTTCGGAAGACGGACTGGACCGGGCCCCCAAATCTGGCTTGTCTGGCTCGCAGAAGTATCCTTCTGTAGGCGAAAATAGGGGATTAACTGTCTGCGGGGTAATGCAATCGGCCTCCCACTTTCCCCTCTCACCCTCCTCGAAACCCTTCTGTGATTCCTCGTAGCGTCTCACCTTAGAGTCTGGAAGGACGAGCTCTCCATCCTGCTTCTGATGCAGGGGCGCGTTGGTATCCAGTTACTTCACTGGATTTTCGGATTGGTGAGAACCAAACTTGCTTGGCTTCCAGGTAAGTTTTTTGATAAGAGGTTCCCCTTGTGTCCATGCATTAATGTACTAATGCTAGTGTCTTTTTCCCCATAGGGGCCGGGGTACGGATTGCCGGGGAACAGGCACCGACCCGAGATGAGAGGTGAAATCCTTGTCGAAATCAGGTAAGTCTTTAATGAGCGTTTTTTTGGTAATGTCTTTTCATTCGCTCATTAACGCTGATGTCTCTTTTTCCCCTTAGGGGCCGGGGTCCGGAAATGCCAGGATGCGGCGCGGACCCGAAATGAAGAGGGAATGAATCAACAGGTAAGTCTTAACATGGAGATTTAGCTTTCCTTATTCCCTTCTCTCTCTCACCTTTTGTTCTGGTCTTTTTCTCCCTAGGCGCTGGGGCGTGACTGCGAATCCGGATGATCGCTGCTGAACATGGAGGCGCCCTGTAAAGGTGAGTGGAATGCGGCGCTGCAGCGATCGACGCGATGAGCTTTTAAATAAAAGTCTTCCTTTTCAGGATTGTCGGCGAGATGTCTCCGGGATGCGGATTTAGCAGGTAAGGACTTTTCCTTCTTCTGTTCTCTTCTTCTCTTCCTTTGCAGGTGATCCAGGATGCTGGCAGGCATGGCAGAAGTCAGGATGCAGGAGCAGACACGGTGAGCGTCCAGCTGTTAGATGCAGAACAACGCGAAGCACGTGTGGCTGTTCGGGTGGGGTTTAAATAGCCTTGGAAGAAGTTCCAGGTATGTATCCTTCCTCCAATCAGGTATGTATCCTTCCCCGACCACGCCCGGATGGTAAATTAGTCCCACAGGTAAAGTAGTTCCTTTCAGGCCTCAAGGAGGCCGGGATCCTGCAGCATGGTCTGCATCAGGTAAGTGCACCCAAGCACTCCCATAATGAGCCTGGCGCCTATGGCGCCAGGACTGATGTCTTTTATGAGCCTGGCTCCATAGGCGCCAGGGCACTGTCCAAAGGGCCCCTATATGGGGTTGCTGGGTCCTTCCTTGGGGACTGGATGTTCGCTTTCGGGGACGCAGGGCTTGAACCGACTCCCCGGGAGCGGGCATCATGACAGGAGGGATACATCCAGACTTATCCCGTCCATCCTGCTCCATTGACGCGCGGGACTCCGCTATAGCAGCCATAACGTCTCGTAGAGAAAGCATGTGTCCAGGGTCCGTGTCGCCGGCGGGTGGCAGCTGGGAGTCGGGCGTCTGCGATGGGGGGATGGTGTATTGATCTATTCTGTCTTGCATGGTGGCCTTCTTGGTCCTTTCTTTCCCCATATCCGCTGCCCGGCCCTGCAGACGGGTTCAAGCCACAGGAGTCCTGTCTTGTTGATCTCGGAGCGTACTTTGTGCTGCCCGGGCTCCACTCGTCAGCCCGATGTCCACCCAGTGGAGTTTCGACAATGCTGGGCCGGGGGGAATATAGTGTAATGTCAACTTCAATTGTCGACCCCAGGTCGGCGGCGGCCCGCACCGGCACACCATCAATTTCTGCAGCCATGGTCAACTCACTCCCAATCACCCACGGTAGCTGGGCGCCCGGTTATTGTCACAGGAGGCCAAAGACGCTGTTACGCCACCTGCACCCCACTGGATTGCTCTCATTGGTCGGGGGCGCTAACTGGGGTCCAGGGGACCGACGTCCCTCTCGTTGAATGAATACCTCGTTTTGGGAAGTGTGTCCAGGTCTATCCCGCAGCACCTGCCTCCCGGGCCCAGCCAGGCTCGGGACACCGTTTCGGTCACCTCCGCCCGGGGTCAGAGCAAGGACAGCCCCCGGGTCTCCCTCGGAGTGCGGTGTATACCAGGGCCGGGGCCACAGGGCACAGAGCCGCGGGAGGTTTTCTCCCAGCGTTGAGGCCTCTGTCGATAGCTGGGTGCGGGTTCCAAGAAGGCGCTTGTCCAAGCGGTTGTTAGGATAGGAGTTACTGCCCGTGAGGGCCCCAGGGCTGGGTATGTCAATTTAAACGGGCCGTGCTGAGATCCGCTATTGTGCCCCTGCCGCGCCGTGATCTTACTTCATGTCGGGCGATGCAGCCTGTGTTTATTTGCCGTCCGCCTCGGGTTCAGGGGGACTCTGCACTCCTGAGTAGTCGTAGCAATGCGTTCCACGGTGTGATCACTGGCTCTTTGTATTGTCCATTCGCCTTGGAGGCTGTTGCTGCAGCTTGGTCGCACAGCGGCAAAGTGACCCGTGTGGCGCGCAGCTACGGCTGGCCTCTCCGATCCCTGGGTGGCCAGACGGGTGAGTCTGTGCTTGTGCGCGTTGTAAGTCTCTGTGTTAAGTGCCCTCGCCTCCCGGGCGGCGGATTGCGTGCAGGCCCGGGCCACCTGTGTATAAGCTCCCGCCGGTGCCTTGATCGCCGAGCAGGCCGCTCTCTGCCCGGCTCGTGCAGCGTCCCACCCAGAGGCTTGGGCGTTGTTTGCCGGGTTCGCCCGGAGGCAGGTCGCACGGCGGGACAGAGGATGGTCTCTGGATGGCGCTCCTCTCGCGCTCAGCGGCCGGGCTTCATGCCCCAACCAGCAAGGCTGGCCGAGCTCCTGAATCCAGCGTCGATCAGAGACGGGCGGTCTCGCCAGTCTTCCTCCCCCGGATCGTTGCGCCTACACGCCGTCGGGGCGGAACAGCCACCCGGATCACAGTCAGATAAGGCGGGTATAGTGGCCGGTGGGTGTTTGCGCCACACTGGGTACGCAGCGGGTGAGTCTCGTTGCCTGCACTAGGTCCCGAGATCGCTTCCCAATGCTGTCCTTGGATCTCCGTAGCTGTACCTCAGGTCGCGGCCATCTTGGTTTCGATCTGCCCAGTACTCAGCTCCGGGGCCGATTTCAGTGGCAGTTTTCGGCCCAGTTACGCTCCATATGATCTTCGCCGCACAAGCATGATTCTGAACCGGATGGTTAAATGAAAGCGATCTGTTTCGCAGGATATTAGGCGGTGGCCACGGGAGCCCGGAGAGCTCACGTCCTCATTGCTACGCAGTCGGCCACGCCCCCCCAGAGCAAGCTTCTTGACACCAAATCAACAATTTCATCAAGAATAACAAATGAAAATATTACCAGGTCCAGTGGCAGCAACATATCCCAGCATGATCATAATAGTTCGATATATCGAAAAATCTGGTGCTTGTGGGTTCGATGTTTATGGGTGCCAAGAATTGAACTATGGGCAGCCAGGCCGCAAAGAAGTCATGGAATGTGTCATTAAGTATAGCTGTTATGTTCTCCAATGCCACTAGCATCCATGCCCTAATCCACCATTGAGTAATTATCAGTCATTCAGTTAATTTCTAGCAGGTAGCTAGTGTCAGTTGCAGCCAACAGAAGCTGTGCAATCACTTGTAGTGTCTGACCTTTCATAGGGTAACCAGCCTCATTGCCAGAATCCTCCAAAATTATCACCCTTGGATCCCATGGCAGAGCAACCCTGTACGATCTCTTATATGTGAGAGGATCTCTTTCCAATATATTTGAGAATGAGTACAAGACCACTATAAATGCCCCAACTTTCCTCTCTCCCCACAACTCCTCCAGCACATATCCAAGACCGCAGGATTGATTTCATGCAGCCGGCTCAGTGACATATACCACCTACATAAGATTCCTTCATCCCCGTACGCCAAGACACCTTGTAGGCTCTCTCCCAGATATGTGACCAGGCTTCAGGCTGAATGTCCCTTCCCAGCCCATCCTCCCATTCCAGCATGTAAGGTAGTCTATCCAAATTATCAGATGGGCCGAGCAGCCGGTAGCAACTGGCAGTGCATTTTGTAGTGAGGCCCTCCGTGAGTGTATGTTCAATCCCTTTAGGCTCTCTCATCCACTTATTTCTGACTCCTCTATTAATTATTCAGTGACAGAACTGACTGTATCGGACCCTTTCCCTTCATGTATGGCAAACATAATCTTGCACGCCTTGAAAGTCAACGGGTCCGGACCTGCAAACATATGGCCCAGACTGAACTTTTCAGAGGTCTCCCATGCTGCAAAGGGCCCCCCCCCTTTCCTGGGCTAATTTCTGGGTTTTTGAGCATCAGGGTCTGCGGGCTCAGCCCCAATGGGATCCTCAGCATCCTATACCCCATATCCCAGTAGCCAAGAGATGCCTTGGTAGTGCTTAAGGGTATTGTACGATCGGACAGAAAAAAAAGGTCCGACCATACAATACGACCGAGAAAAGCTACCACAAAAACTGGGGCTGCAGGGGTTACCCCCACAACACTCCACTCACTATGCTTTACAGTATAGTGAGCGAGAGTTACAGGGGAAACCCCTGCAGCCCCCATAGTATGTAAGTGTGTTCGCATGAGATAGGTGCAAACTTTTGGTAGTTCACACCTTTCTCATGCAAACTTTCCGGCCGCGGCAAAATCAGCCGCAGTTGGTTCACTTAGAACCGTGCTTAAGAGCTTGCCTCTATGCTCTCAAACACTGGGTGTAAGAAATGGGACATTCTGCTGATGAACAGATGTACCATTCTCTTCCAGTTCTACCTACTTTTTCCCACCACCCCAGTCAAATAGAGAACCAACCTGGGCCGCTGTTAGATATCTTTTAAGAGAGGGGATCCCCAGCCCTCCCTGCCAAAGAGATCGCATCAGTACCTCTCTGCACACTCTGGGTCTCTTCCCCCCAAATAACATGTAAAATCCTCCACTGTAGTTGGGAAATAGGCTTTTCTGGATGCCTGACCAGCAAAGCGTGGAAAACGTACAGCAACTTGGAGATTAGTGACATCTTGACCGCCGCCACCATCCCTAGCCAAGAAACCTGTTGGTGCTCCCACCTCCCAAGGTCCTTCTTGCATTCCCAAAACAAACCTAGGAAGTTTGCTTTATACAACATATCAACCCTAGATGTTAAATGGACTCCCTAATATTTTATATTGTCTGAAACCCAACTGAGGCGAAGGGAGGGAAGTATGTCCTGTAGTGTTCCACCTCCTATGAAGCCTGTTTGATCCCCATTAACTAATTTCGGTAAGATCCTGACGAGCCTATTAGCCAATACCTTCATGAATATCTTCACATCACAGTTGATGTATAGTCCTATAAGAGTTGCATTCTAGTGGGTCCTTCCCTGGTATCAGAATAAGTGAGGTCCTGGACTCCCACATTGCACCAGATACCCGCCCACACACCCCAAAGGAGTTAAACACCTTCACCAACGGGGAAACTAATTTGGCACAAAAGGATTTATAAAAAGCATTGGGGAAACTATCCGGGCTCTGGGATTTATTTGTATTTTTGTATTTTTCTTTGTATTGTTCTTTATATAGTGCCTTTATCCAAAACTCTTTACATAAGAGATCAACAGTACATCAGAAAATGTTACTTCCAATCTGAACCTTTCAAGGAGTGTGTGAGCTATACTTGTACATAAAATACATACACACATGTATTTATTTTCCCTAAATTCTTTTATTATTAGATTACAGAAATACCACACATCAAATTCAGTTTCATTAATTGATCTCAAAGTTCCATACTTCATTAGTTACTCTCAGGGTACCATACATCCGTAAATAACTTCTTACAGTTTATTTCTTTTCCGCCCCTCTTTTTAAATCATCAATTGTATCTTCATTGATTAGTCTCATTTGTTTAATTTCTTCTCAATGTATTTTATTTCTAGTGCCACCCTTCAATTGTATCTTCATTGAATGGTCTCATTAAGTTTTGGAATCTGAGAGGAAAAACCTATCAATGAAAACACAATTGATGGGTGGCGCTAGAATCTAAGGCATTGAGAGGAAATCAAACCAACTATGAGAGAACCAAAACTCTTTTGTGTTATTGTTGCGGTCACAATAAACTGAGCCTTAGCGTGCTGACAGTTAGACCAAGACGGGACCCAAAGGACTCGCCCTGGAACAGATCCTGACTTGTCCGGACTCTTTTCACAGTACATCAGAACAGTGGAACAAACATGGATCAGGTACAGGCGGTTACAATTAATCAGGGTACTGAAGCAGGTGAGTTTTTAAGGAGGAACAGAATAGAGAGTAAGAAGTAATAGAGTGAAGGGACAGAGGGAGCATGTTCCAGTGAAGGGGGGCAAGGAACTGAAAAGAGTGAAAGCGGGATTGAGCGCAGGGAGGGTGGGGAACGGTCAGTCTAAAGAGATTTGAGGAGCAGAGAGAATGAGAGGGAGAGTAGAATAACAGAGAGATGCAAGATAGTCAGGGGCTAGTCCATAGAGAGATTTGAACACAGGGCAAAGAAAGTTGTATTTAAGTTGAGAGTGGAAAGACAACCAACCAAGTGAGGTAAGAGAAGAAGAAATCGAGTCACGATAAGAGAGATTACAAAGAGAGTGAATGGCTGAATGATAGATAGATTTAAGAGAAGCAAGGTGTGAGTGGGGAAGACCAAAGGAGATGACAGAGCAGTAGAAAAGTTGAGAGAAGATTAACAACGAGATGAGAACTTTTGAGGCGTGGAAAGTAAGGAAAGGGCGGACTCTGCGAATGTTGCAGAGAAGGAATCAACAGGCACGGGATGTGAGAGAGATATGGTGAGCAAAGGAAAGATAAGAGTCAAAGTAGAAGCCGAAATTACAGGCTGTAGGGGAGATGGATATGCTGGAAGGGGGAAAGGAGATGGATGGGGAGGAGACTGTGGTGGGAGAGTGTTTGCGGGAAAGAAAAAGACTTCGGTCTTACTGGCATTCAAAGTGGGAGGTCATCCAGGATTTGATAGCAGACAGGCAAGTTGAGAGAGTAGAGTGAATGTCAGGCGTGAAAGAGGAGAATGAAAGAAAGAGCTGAGTATCATCAGCTTAGAAGTGGTGAGATAGTCCAAAAGAGGAGATAATAGGGGTAAGGAAAGAAGTATATAAGCAGAATAGAAAGGGACCAAGTACATGGGAGGTTCACAATAACCAAGTCTACTTCCTGGGATGAAATCAGGCTTTCAAGTAAAAGCCTATATGCTTCTGATATTTTAGGGAGTCGGTGCAGGACAAGAGGTTTCTGGACTTCCCCTGAGTTAGAACTATCTAGCCCCAGAAATTCTGTATAATAGGTCTCTATTATTTTAGCTTCACCTGATTCATCCCAGCAGAGAGAGCCCACATGTTCTTGCAGGGCTCCTATTCTGTTACGCACTTGTGCACATTTTTATTTGGCCATCAACATTTTATTGACACATTTGAAACCTACCCCTATCATCAATTCGCCCTCTTTGAACCCTAGGATAATAGTGACCCGATCCGGGACAAATTGGTCTGTATTGTCATTTTGTCCGTACAGCCCTACTATTGTCAACGGTAAACCCTCTAAAGAGCCACGCATGGCCAGGTATCTCCCCTCAGGATCTTCCTTAACACCTCCTACCCTAAAAGGGAGCCTTCTTGTCAGCAGAGTGTCCACTCCCCTTCTCTTCACCCATGCACTGCTAAAGTAACATCGAGGGAACCCTCTACATTTGATTATCTTCTCATCCTGGGGCAGCAGGTGGGTCCCCTGAAGGATCGCAATATCCCACTATAGGGTTCCCAGACGTCCCAGGATTGTCTTATGCTTCATGGGGGAATTAAGGCTGCAGATATTCCATGTACCAAACCACAGTGCTGACATAACATTGGCGAACTAAGCTAGGCCAAAAATGCTTATGAAATATCCACAAAGGGCAGCCACCCAAATATGCCAGCCCACCCCTCACACAGCTTGGATTCTGGTGTACATCAAACTTGTGTTGCCAACAGTAATAGAAACCACAACAACGAACAACAACCCTCTAAGACTATACTTGGGCCATGTATCATAATGCTCCCACATGGAGGCACTTCCCGCATGCCCAATGCCACCTGACCCCCTCCCTACTTTAAAGTCCTGCCCCCCGCAGAGAACCAATCAATATTCTGCCATCAACTTGTTACTCACCAAACATTGCATGAGCCCACCACACCAAGACAATGTTACCATGCAGAAGTGCAGTGCAGCCTTAGGTCTCTGCATGTCCCCAGCGAACATGCCCCATTATAGAGGAACGACTCAGTTCAGTGGCATTTATCAAGTTGAAATATGTGGGCATCAAGGTGTGCTCTCCTGTCACACTCCCCGCTTATTCATTCTGCTTTAACTTTTGCCAGAGGGGCCACGTAGCCTGGGATGCTTCTTCGCTTGAGCCGGAGTTGGGCCCGACTGGCCCTCTTGACCATCTGCCTGGCGGTTCCTGTCCTCCTCCATCAGAGCTGTTGAGTCCTCCTCCTGAGTCACAGATTATTTTTGCCCGTTTACTTCAAAAAGCAGCTTACATATACATATATTTCTTGTGCCTGTACAGGGTGGCCTGTGAGAGATCCTGGAACACCACCAGGTCGGACCCCCTGAAGTGGACCGCCTTTGATTTTGCAGGCCTCCCTCATCGCTCACTCATTCGGACCATATAAATGCACCCTTATGAGCACGTCGGGGGACAGGCATTTTTTTTTATCTGGAATGATGTGTACGCCTGGTGCGTGCAATCCAGAATTTGTTCTTCACCCTCTGGCAGTTGCAGTATGGAACGGAGCAGGGCTTCCACATAGGAATGAAGATCTTGATCTTATATCTGATTGGGAATTCCTCTTATCCAAATGTTATTACGTCTAGAGCAATTTTTAGCGTCTTCCTGCTTAACCACAACCACTTCCAGCCACTGCTCCATAGCCTCCATCCTTTCTGACAACACGGCTTGCTCATTGGGCCACTCAGTCGCCATATGCTCCAGCTCTTCAATCCAAGATTCTGCCCCAGCCACACGAGATTGAAGGTCCACGATTGTTCCTGCCAACTTGTCTATGCTTCCCTGAATTTCTTGCTTGAGTTCAAACTTTAGTTCAGTCAGCATTGCTTTTATATCTTCATTTGTAGCCGGCATCCCAGGAGGGTCCTTTCGTGGTGAGGACAGTGACTGGTTTGCAATAGAGGTTTCTTAGCGGACCCTTCTTGAGCAGCCAACATCTGTTTAATGTTCCTGAGGCAGGAGCATTGGGTTTCCCCACACCAGATACCATCACTTCTCGAGTCGGAAGAAGGTAAAGGATATCCCGCCTTCACTTACTTAGATACCTTTACTCATATACAGATATTGTACCTCATCACTAATCCCGCTGCACGGCTTTAATAACGTGTCAGAGGGTACTGCTAGAGACCAGCACCGTGTCTAGGCATCCAGCTGTGGACAGGCACAAGAGGATCTCTTCAATGACTCCACACTGTCATTCATAACAGCAACTCCTTCCAGAGTTCCCAGCATGTCATGCGGCCAGGTGCACATACCTGCTCATTCACTGTGGAGACTCCCCCTTGGATTGCGCTGCGTATGGGACCAGCTATCCCAGGATTAGGCATGAAGTCAAGAGACAGACAAGGGCTGCTTATTTCAGGTATTCCTCTGCAGCAGACCAGTTCTCAATTTAGGCCCGGTCTTACAGCTCGCGGAGCACCGTAGATGTGGCGCAGGGTTCCCCTAACCGTTCCACATGCCTCTCGCTACTCTGAGCCAGAGGAGTGCCACCTCTCACCAGCCAGCTCCGCCATCACACCGGGAATGCACTCACCAAGTTGGGGGATTCATTCTCCAAACCCCCGTAGTTAACTGGCCGGCAATTTGGGATATGACTGGTGGTTGGGTCAGGAGGCCAGCCCCCTTGTGCACTCATCTCTGCCTCAGGTGTCAGGACTCCGTGCTGCCATCACAAGGTCTTCACCTCCTGCCTGCACAGCCTGCCGGCAGCTCTACTGCCAGCCTCTCATCAGTGGAGGTCGCCTCCTTGCCCGCATGCACTCCACTAGGGCTCTGGTGATGGTTCTCCTCTTCACGATCCTCCTCCGATCCCGCCACAATTTTGGCCATGCGGGTTGCAACGGTCCTCATGGCAGGCTCATGAATCTGGCAGCAGTACAGTTCCAGGTTGGTCCCCATGGGTCTGAGCTATTTTAAAAGCATATTCCCCCTCGCTTCAGATTTCAGGGGCACTGGAATAGGGGTCTTTACGGCCTCAACCAACGGGAGCCCACAGCATCTGCATCTGCTCCGCTCACCACTCGGCTATGCCTCCTTCAGGCCTTTCTTTATTAACAATGTCCAGCTACTATACTCTTCCCCGTTGTCCAGAGTGCAAGCTAATGGAGTCTTGTCAGTTCCAATAGCATTGAGAAGGGGCATGAGGCAAGGTTGTCCACTGTGCCCCCTCCTCTTTGCTTTATGAATTGATCCTCTGGGAGAGCTTATCCATAGTAGTCATGGACACTGAGGACTCCACTTGTCCGGGCCCCCAAACATAATATCCCTATGCACAGATGATGTGCTACTCTATATTCGTAACCCTGACTTAAATCTTGGCCCTATTCCGTGGGACATTCAGAACTTCCCTCAATTTTCAGGATAATTAACAAATTCGTCCAACTCAAAGCTATTCCCCTTAACGGCGTGCACAAACTCACTCACCAAGATGTTGGGATACAAGTTGGCACAAGAGACTGTTATGTTCTTAGGGGTCAGGGATTCCAAATCATCTAGGTCCTTCCATACCAACAACATGGCTACCTATCTTCCATCCCTTGTGGCCAAGCTGGACTTTTGGTCCAGACTACCTATCTACTTATACATCCGCCTGTCACTCCTGAAGATGATGGTGTTGCCAACATGTTCTGACCTGGCCCGGTAGGGAGTTTTTCAACATCATCCAATCCTTGGCCTCAACGTTGCCAGGCTGGTGTGCACGGCTATGGTACAACTTTATGACCGTCGTAGTCTCACAGCCCTGGACTTTCAGTTATGTTACCTAGTGGCTCAAGCTGAATTGCGGCTCAATGTATGCCGCCCCTTCCATCCACCGACATTTTGCGATAGAGCAATTTGGTGCAAGACTGAGATATTTCACCTAAGCTGGCATGTATTCTAGACAGACCCTCTGTCTGTGTATTCTCATGCATGTTTGATGACAAATACCTTTTCCTGGGTTTGGAAGCCTCTGGATGAAGATCTGGGCCTTGCGACTGCTCTCCTAGAGCTGGATGCTGTTTGGAGGCTGTGTCCTAATTTTCTTGAGTTTTGGAGGATATTTGAACACATTTTTGGTGATTCTGATGCAATGCGCATGCTTTTTACTAAATGTCATGTGACTGCGCATTTGTGCTTGTTTTTTTGTGCATCTGACAAATGTGCTTATAATATGTACATCACCTGAGTTGCGTATATCATGTCTTTTCACTCCTGCAGCAGCACTTGTTGTGTATACTGGGAATTCCTGAATTTAATGTGGTTAATTAAGGTACCATCCGCCTCACGTTCCACACCCCCTGTCATACCTATCTGTGAGGCATATTCACCCAGTACAAGGCAATGCACAGGTATTACACCACAATGATGAACATCCACAAAAACCAACAAGGTGGTTGCACATTCAGTTGTCAGGAGCAGAATGCGAGTGTGTGCAGAACTCCTCTACCGAAGATCATGTACGAATAACACACAGAGTAGTTGACCAGCGTGTGACTTTGAAAACCTCAGATCTCTATCTCTACCACCCATGTGATGATAAGTGAGACAATAGTGATGATGAAGAGATGAAGAGATGAATGATGATCAAGACAAAGGATTGATCCATCATCCCAGATACAAGATTATGATCCAACGCGCTGTTGGAAAGCAGTGACACTGAGGAGGGGTGACACCATAGATGCAGAGGCTGTATTATAAATAGAAGCGCACCCCCACCTGTGTATAATCTATTTGAGACACAGGCTTCCTGTTGCAGATCTGAAAGCACATCACATCACATCATTATGTTGCATCCGAACACCACCAGCACCACCACCAGAACCATCATGCCCACAAGAGCTTGTCTGTGTGCTAGCCCACTACGAAAAGTCAAAACCGTGGCAATACTTCACACAGAATAGACAGCAAACAAATCTGCTCACTTGCACACCCTGCTGAAAAATGGTGTACCGAGGGAGGGCAGGGACCAACCTGGGTATAACATTTATGTGGTCCCTTATGCTGTGGCAGTATGCACAGATATGGGGTGAAGTCAACAGATCTGAGGTGTATCCCTAAGTGGTACACCCCAGCGGTGCAGGGAAGGATCTCCCATTCCAACAAGCCAGTATTGTAAAATTGTTTGAGCGTGGCCACCAATAACACAAGTCCCATGACAGACAGTGCCTGCTTGATGCGAACCTGACTATAATGTTGCCCATGTTTATCTTGCTCTTGCCTTATCAGAAAAGACAATCACTGCATGGAAGTTCCCGGACAATCTTTTTCTCACTCAAAGCTGCACTGAAATAGTACAACAAGGTTATGCCTACAGTAAGGTATCCATAGAAATAGTCAAAAATAAAATAACGAATTGAGAAATGATCGCATCTTTTACCAATTCTTTTTCGACATTTTTCAAAATTATAGGGGTGGGGTGGGGTAAGGGTAATAGTTAAGTTGGAGGAGGGCGGGGGGTTCTCCCCCCACAATATATATAAAAAATGATACAGTCATTTCTACAGTAGTGCTGGTGTAGCAGGCCCTGGGGCATTAAGTCCACTTCACCATAGACACATCGACCAGTGATCAGAGCATTGACTACACTGCTGCCAAAGCACTGTGGGTGGCCTTTCCTTCCTCTAAATGTTATGGGGAAAATAAACAGCTAGAACGACTTCATTCAAAACCGGAGGCCGATTCCCGAGAGGGCGTTGAGGAAGGGGAACAGGAAGAGGACAGAGCTTCCCCATAGGTGAGACACAGTATACCCGCCAGTGGGGGGGAGAATACAGCAATTTTGGCAGAACTGGCGGGTGCTTTTCAGCGATACCTGGGTGTTGCAGACAGCAAACGGGCTGCAACTAGAATGCACCCAGGAACCACACCAGAGCCCCCCCCCCCAATACACATGGCCCAGTCAGAGAGGGAGAGCTTACACAGCGAGCTGCAACACTTAGCGCAGAGCAGAGCCATCGAGCCATGCGCAACAGCGCTGAAGCTCATAAGCAATATGTTCCTGGATCACAGGAAGGAGAGAGTGAGACCAGTGATACATTTAAAGGAACTAAACAGTTGTGTGACATACCGCCACTTCAAGATGGAAAGGATTCACCAATTATGAAACACCCTAAGAGAAGGGGACTGGCTCTCAATGATCCACCTAATAGACGCGTACCTCACGGTACCCGTCCAAGAGCAGTACCGTCCCTTCCTAGCATTCACCTGGGATGAACAATACTGGCAATTCACAACAATGCCCTTCGGATTAGCATCAGCACCATGAGCCTTCACGAAACCCATGAGACTGATAGCAGCAGCGATCAGGGAGAAGGGGATCCGTATGATGATTTACCTAGACGCCATTCTGCTGCTAGCAGACGACAGGGAAGCCCTCCAATACCAGACAGAATGGGTGAAAGAACTACTCTCATTACTGGGGTTTTTAGCGAATCAGGAGACATCCGACATCACTCCGACAAAGAGGATAGATTTCCTCGGGTTTATAGTAGACACCAGAACAGCAACACTAGATTTACCAGCCAGGAAGATAAGATACATCAAGAGAAAGATCAGGGGATGCCTCAACAAGAAGGTAATATCCTGGAGAACACTAGTGAGAATAGTAGGGCTGTTAGCATCGTCTATTCAAGCCATATTTCCAAGGCCCTTACATAATCAGGCCCTTCAGAGACTAAAGATAAGATACCTAAAGCAAGGCCTGAAGTACCATCAAGCAGTACCGCTAGACCACAAATCCAGTATAGAGCTGGAATGGTGGCTACAGAATATGTACTCATGGATTGGGAGAGCCATATTTAGGGGCCCACCCGACCTAGTGGTAGAATCGAATGCCAGCAGGGAAGGCTGGGGAGCCCAGTGCAGGACACTAGAAACAGGAGGGAAATGGAGCTCAGAGGAACTGCAAATGCACATAAATTGCCGAGTGCTTCTAGCGGTATCCGTCGCGATCGCGGCCTTCACGAAGAACAAAGTGAACTCATGTATTCTGTTGAAGATGGGCAACATCTCACGATTCAAATATATCAATCACCTAGGTGGAACGAAGTCTAAGCTCCTAGCGGAACTAGCGAAAGACTTCTGGCACTACTGCCTGCAATCAGGGACCTCTGTGACAGCAGAGTATCTACCAGGGACGCTCAAGGTAACAGCAGACTGGAATTCCCGATATTTGTCGGATACCAGCGACTGGAAACTGAACCTAGAAGTATTTTAGAGGCTAGAACAGCTGTGGGGCCCAGTGCACACTGACCTATTTGCATCCAGACTAAACACACAGAAAAGCAGTTACTTCAGCTGGAGGTTAGATCAAACAGCAAGAGGAGCAGATGCTTTTCTATGAGATTGGAGCGGGGACCTACACTACGCTTTTCCCCCCCAATTATGATGCTGAGCAGAGTATTGGTGAAGACAGGCAGAGAAGGGGCGAATCTGATTGTAGTAGCTCCGATGCAGAAGTCACGAGTATGGTTTCCAGCGCTCATAGAACTACTAATAAACTGGCCGAGGATCCTCCCCCTCAGGTGAACACCTGCTCATGGACCCAGTTGGGTCATTCCATCCTCTGAGAGTGAAGGGACTCTCACACTAATGGCGTGCAGTATAGCCGGTAGCGCTGGGCTCTGCCAGGTATTTCGGAACAAGCTTCACAGCTCATTTTAGAATTGGTGGTGCCATCTACATGGTGGAGCTATGACGTGGCTTGGAGTAAATGGTTGCAGTGGTGCAAAAGGAGACGTTTTCATCCCGTCTGCCCCTATAGTAGCAGTTCTACATTTTCTAGCAGACTTGTTACAAAACAGGAAAGCGTTTAGGACAATAGGAGTGTACAGATCCGCGATTTCAGCTGGTCATCTACCCATCAACGGAGTCCCTGTTGGGGAAAACGCAGCGGTAGTGAGGCTCATAAAAGGAGCCCGATTTAAAAGGCCCTCAGAAACGAAATAGTACACTTATGGGACGTGACAGTGGTACTTGGGCTTCTCGCTAGTTGGCCAACAAACCGATACCTGTCCTTGAAGCAATTGTCGGGCAAGCTAGCCATGCTCTTATGTCTAGTATCATGCAGGAGCGTAGCAGACATGAAGGCCCTAGATGTAGACAGGTAAACATTCAGACCAGAGGGGCTTACCTTCACTCTCATCAGGAGGACAAAGACAGGTTCCTCATTTATATCATATCCCTATTTACACAATCATCCGAAGTGGTGCGTAGCAGAACAGCAGAAATGCACCGGGCAGGGACGACGCAGTTATTGATAGTATGTAGAAAACCATACAAAGCAGTTGCGACAGCCACCTTAGCCAGATGGGTGTGCGAGATTATGCAGCTGGCGGGAGTAGACTTGTCTAAGTTTGGAGCGCAATGGCTTCTAAAGCATTAGCGAAAGGAGCAACGCTATGAGATATCTTGCAAGCGGCCGACTGGGCCAGCGATAGCGCATTTAGGACTTTTAACTTTAAGCCTACACAATCAGTAGCATCGGCAGTAATGGGAACCTTTGAACAAGCATAATGCTCCGCTCCGGTCTTGACATAGAAGGAAGATTACCCCTGCTAATAGCGCTGGGAATTTTGATTCTCTTGAAGACAAGGAGGCGAGCATTACTTTCCCACCCAAGATATGCACTGCAATGTTACATGTTATTCATATATAATAAGACATTGTTTTTTCCGGTGTGGAATAGGTCAGTGCATTCTCCAAACTAAACATATCCTTTGTATCTTGATAGGAGATGACCAGAAGAACAGTTGAGCTGGGACAAGCTATGGAGCAGGCTTAAAGAGATGGGCAGGAGCAGCCGGATCCGAGCGAGGAAAAGTGGCACAGCAACCTGGAGGCTTGTTGACAGGACTCTGTAGTTCTTGAAGAGTTGAACATTCCCATTACAAGGTTCAGCATGCAGTTCAGAGCGTTCAAGGAAGAGGTGGAGCAAGGAGACAGGAAGGACTAAGGGCACATGACAGGATATGAGACGGACTACATAAAGGACTATGTTTAAGAGGGAAATGTAGTTTAAAAAATAAAATTAAAAACAAGAAGTTTTGAAAAGTTTGATTTTTGCTGAAACTGCTGAAGAGAGGAATTAGCAGGGGTAATCTTCATTATCCATCGTAGACCATAAGGGAATTTCCATTTGCCTAAATGTCTACATGAACACATATCTGCAATACAGGCTAGGCGGAAGAATTGAACATAACGTTCTGACGTCTCTTGAGCGATGTTTTGATATTTGGGATTGAATGTTACTATTTTATTGTATACAACATCTGATGTTGTTAAACAATCTAGTGAACTGATTCGAAATATTGAAATGAATGATAGCTAAATAATAAAGAAATGCATTAAACATGGACATGCCTATTCAGAAGAGGGCAGGGCCATGGACGTCAGACATATTTAAAAATGTCAAAAATCATGCTTTTCCGTAGACAAGGCTATTTTAATTCACGTTTGACCAACGTTAACGCTGGGGCGTCTGTTGTGATACTATGCTGCCCCCTTGTGGCACGTTCCTTAATCGATCATTTCATTTTTAAACTCTTGTTACTAGCTGCTATAAGAACTCTCGCAAACGCTATTACTCGAAATGCTGCTTTCTTTTTACCAAGGCGTGGATAAGGATGACACGAGGCCCGTTTCCAAATCATGTTTCCTGCCCTGTCTGCTTATAGCAGGGTTTAAACCCAACTTCATGCTTTTGCAAAAGAATACGTTGATTTGATGAACTTGAACGTTTTGAAATGATGTAGGATAGGGCTTGTGGGAGGGCAGGGTTGTGTGAAAGTATGGGGGGGGAACACAACCAAGGTGCATACTTTAAAAATAATGACTTTATTAACGCACTTGGCATCACACATTACAAAGTAATATCACATGTAATATAAAGGTAAGGAGTCATAGCAGTATGAAACAAATTGAAGTGAACATCAGTGGAGGAATAATTCGGTACAAGCAGGAGAAATGGGCAGTATCAAATGGTATAGACGCAGCACAATTATAAACCAGGTTACAATCGGGGTGCCGCCAACCGGCGAGTCTTTTGTGGCGCCTTGTGGTGCATGCAGAAGATACGTTTTCAATGGACCCTGTGTGTCTTTTGGGTGAGATTTGGGGGTTGCATAAGAGCGTATCGTTAGCACAGGCAACGGATCGCAGCCATTGATCTTTCGTTGGAGCCCCCGTTCTCATCCATGGCAGTGGAATACAACGCTTGGCAAGTGAGACACATAAGCTA
Source organism: Ambystoma mexicanum (assembly GCF_040938575.1). NCBI lineage: Eukaryota > Metazoa > Chordata > Amphibia > Caudata > Ambystomatidae > Ambystoma > Ambystoma mexicanum. The sequence continues at coordinate 948,379,496 of NC_090933.1, read as the reverse complement.
ATGTATTTCCACATGTGGCCTAAATTGGGTTCGGGGACAAGAAATAGACATTGCATAGGAGAGGCAACCGTTTTCCTGCCCGTCATTTCCAACAGTGCCATACACACATCATTCCAAAAGGATGATAGTAGTGGGCAATCCCATGTGTGAACTTGTTGGTTGCCTCCATGACCATCAATCTGGATTCCGAGCATCCAGAGGCACAGAAACTGCTCTTCTGAACACCTCTGAGGAACTACTTGCATCTCTTGACTCCAACTTGCCAGCTGCTCTCATTCTATCTGATCCCTCCTCTGCATTTGACACGGTCAACCACGCCATCCTCATAAAACTGCTCCATGACACCCTAGGTATTTCGGAGCAGGCACTGGACTGGCTGACCTCCTTCCTCAATGCCCGTCCATCCAAAGTTACTCTGGGCTCTTTCTCCTCCCCCACTTGTATCTCCACCTGTGGCGTCCCCCAGGGCTTCAACCTCTCTCTCTGGCCCTTTACCAACTTTCTTGCCCCGCTTGCACACCTCATCTCCACCTTCTCCCCTAACTTCCAGTGTTGTGCAGACGACCACAACTCCTTTTCAAACTTCCCTCTGACCCTCTCTTCACTTCTGCCATCATTCCCGACTGCCTATCTGCCATCCAGTCCGGGTGTGCCTCCAATGATCTCTGCCTCAATGCCATCAAGACTGAAATCCTACCTATTGGGACTCCTGCTCCCTCTTTCTTCCCTTCACTCTGGCCATCTTCTATGGGTTCTCCCCCTTCTCCTTCATTTGAAGCCAGAAACCTGGGCATCATCTTCAACTTCTCTCTTTCCTTCCTCCCTCACATTCGGGATCTTGCCCAGAAAGCCCACTTTCAATTCTACCTCCTTAAAGTTAGTTAGGTAGTTCTATCACACAGTAGCAAGTAACATCAAACTTTGTTGGGTATAAGGCTTGCAAGTGCTATTTCCAAGCAATTCCTTATGTAATAAAAATGTCTTAACCAATCAAGCGTGCCTTTGGCCACTTGATATATTATCAGTGTATGTGTTCTTGCATCTGTTCCTTGCACTAAAGTCCTGTTAAAAATAAGGACTGGCAAAGCCAGCAGTTTTTTTTTATTTTACATTTTTAAAGGGCTCACACAGCCTGCAGGTATCAAGGCGCTGTTACAGTAATTGTTTTTCTCTTAGTTGCGTATTTATAAGCGCTTAAACACCCAGAGGTTTCTAAGCGCGGACCCGGGGAACCTGTGCTGCTCCGTGTCATCTTGCTTCCAAGGCGCGCACATTGCCGCTGTGCTATCCTCCCGAGACTTGTGCTGTTTAGGTATTAGACAGGCATTTGCTATTTTCTAGCTGTTGCCATCTCATAGCCATTTCATGGCAGTGCCTGGCAAATGCCTATTCCATGCCAACCAATGATGGCTACAAATTCTTTTGGTTTGAATGCAGAGCCCTTTGGGCTCCACAACAAACAGAGCGAGGTGATGAGAGTCCGTCGCGGCGTCGTAAGCCTGGCCCATTGCCTCTCGTTATTGCGCTAACAACGTAGACAAGCTGACTGATAGGAGAGAAGTCCTCTCCTGACAGTCAGCGTGTTCACGTTGTGGAGAAGAGAGGCGGGCCATCCGCTCCTCCATGGCGATGCTGCATGCGGGGTGTGTGCAAGCAGGAGCTTTTTGTTTTGTAATGTATTATGTGCGCGCATATGGTGGTGTGTTTGTTTTTATGCATACGTGCACGCAAGCAGTTGTTTGAATGATGTGTGAATGCGCGGGTGAAAGTATTGTATGTGAGTCCGTGTGTGCCAGCACTCACACTACATTTTGCCTCCTCCCACCCGTTTAACAGTCATACTGTATGGCAACCAAGGGGTCGGTAAAGTACATCTCACCACCTTTATGCTTCAAAATGCAGCTCCTCATCATTTCAAGTCTTGTGGTATGAGGCAAAGGTACTCCTTGTCCCCACTCCTCTTTGCTATTTGTAGAGAACCATTGGCACAACGCTTCTGGAAAGCTGTGGTATAATACCTTTCGGAGCAGGGGAGAATCATGAGGTAAAATTGGCCTTATACGCCACATGTGGCTAATCTGGTTGAAGCCTCCCGGGTGGTAATTAATACAGCTTTGTAGTTAAGGAAGGTCCCTGGCCTTCCCCTCAATTCCACTAAAGCCTACAGTTGAGTTGACTGTTTATTTAGGGGCAGAGTTGAGTATAGACCCCATGAAAGTTGGCCATTTAAATGGACTCATTGTTTTAATATTATCAATCTCAAGATACTGACATGTAAAACCCTGCCTCTTACTATATTGGGAAAAGTTAACCAATTTGTTTACATTGTATGCAATTAGTGGAATTCACTTCTATTAATGGTAGGTTTATACAGAATAATGCGAGCACTCTGCGGTGTGGTGGCAGGTCATGTAGAGATTGGCATGGGGCGGGAATCGCCCCCCGGACCTTAAGTTTTATAACTGGGCAGAAGCATCTGGATGACCACCATTTTTTATCAAGAAATCTAGAATGTTCTATTTGTTCCCTCCACCGAATGGAAACATGTCACGCCTCTTCATTCGACAGAAAATGGAGCATGTTCATACATTTTCTCCACGCTCATGATTAACTGATCTCAATATTGTTGAAGTGATGTAACCCTACCCCCTTACCTATTGTCTTATGTCCTGTTTCTATGTCTTTGTTCCACCCTTGCTTGTCTTATACATTCTCCAGTCCTAATAAGTTAGATCAAATTACTTGTTCAACTTGTTTCACGTTTATTATATACATTTTGACACTTGATGTTATATAATTGCTTAAAATGGTTAACTGTTTTTGTAATATTTTCCTTTATTCTGCTCTAATAAAAATGTTTGAACAGAAAAAAAAGAAATATAGAATGGGCCTATCCACTGTATTATACTCAGGAATTAACTGATACAATCTTTGGAACTTAAGTTTTCCAGGGTTGAATATTTTTTTTTCTTAAATAAGTTTATCATCTCTACAGGTGTACTCAGCCCTGTGGGCCGCTATTAGGAAAAATGCCGGCTCCCCAGGTTGCATGAACATGCTGTGTAATGGGGAAGCCATGGTCTTGCTGGAATATTTCCTAACTCCAAAAGGACTTAATGGGAGAATGCAGGGCTAGAGCAGTCAGGGCAGTCCTGGCAAGGAGACACAGCTGCCTTAGCTGATATGATAGGTTACTTATAACACGCTTAATACCCAGAGGTTTCTAAGCGCGACCCCGAGATCGAACCTGTGGTGCTCTATGTCGTCTTGCTTCCAAGGAGAGCACGTTGCCACTGAGCTATCCTCCCGAGACAAGGCATATGTTTTACGGATTTTCAAATCTGTAAGCTTTATCGCATGCAGTTATCATCCATTTAGGGCTCTTATCATCAAAATAGTGCTCTACTACACTTACCAGAAGCAGCTTTTCTCTCGGGAGGATAGCTCAGGGGCAACGTGATCACCTTGGAAGCAAGACGACACGGAGCACCACAGGTTCGATCCCCGGGTCCGCGCTTAGAAACCTCTGGGTATTAAGCGCGTTATAAATAACCTATCATATCATAGCTTTGTGGTCTGTTTCTCGTGTGGTCCACGTTAGGGGAATGATCTCACATTTTAACACAACGTGTAAACGTGCATATTTGGAACATGATCTCGCAGTAATGAAGTGCAAGGGGTATAATATTGATAACTGTGGTGGAAATATTGCGACTTTCCCTGTAGTTGCCCCCCAGAACGCGCATATTGACAAATCATGAGTAACATCAATACAAAGTTATTTTCTGTGGCACCACTCACCCGCTAAATGCAATCACTGGAGGGGGTATTCTAATATACTTGTGCTAGGAGGAGCCGTGACCCCTCTGCAGACTCAGTTCACATGTTTGAGGGATGCCCCAACACCAACTTTGGGGACTGTAATGCATCGGAATGACTTGGGATGGGATAAGTTTTGGATTATTTTTTCTTATTCTGTGTACTCCCAGTAGCCTTCCTCTTTTCATAGTTAGAAATAGAAGTCAATACATCCCACACTGATATTGAATTGGTCTACTGAAATATTGCCTGAGTCAACTGTGGGAAGAAGGATTTTTAGTTGGCAAAAAGGCTTAGGGTTCTTCAAAGAAATGTGGTTCTCTCATTGAGTGGTGCAATATTATTATTTATTATGTATAAGCACTTAATTATATACACCTCAGCACATGGACTTGTGGGGTTAAAAAAATCCTCCCTTCCTATCTTAGGTGGTTTGTATGGCACCTACAACCAAATGACATCAAAGTGCTGAGTTGAGCAGTAAACATATACATACGAGTATGAGTTAGAGCAGGTTGTTATGAGTTTGCACCTGAGGCATAAGAGCTGATCGAAGTATCAAAGTTCCTTAGGTAGTTGTAAAGACCGGTAGGGGGTGTCTGTACTTCTGCTCTCCATATGGTAGAGGAGAGGCACAGAAGACCCCAGCCAAGATTCTCTATAAGGTAGCAATGGACGAGCAATCAAAGCCTAGCTTCTCAGGAGGTGATGCGGGCTGGTTCTTAAGTACAGTGTAGCCCCCGAACCCCCACAAAGGAATGTCCACACACTGTATTACTGAAAACACAGTCTTTATATAATTAATATTCAAAGGTATGTACACGATCACAATAACGCACTTTGTACTTGGAAGTCAATAATGATAAATATATACACGTCTAGAGTGGTACCACTAATGTTATCGAATCTCATTAAAGTGCATCAACTGTACGGTTAAAATGTCAGACAGATCAATAATGAGTAAACCAGCAATAGAGATAGGAAGAAACGCAAGATGGTTGAAACAATAGGCAGAATGCTGACCCCTACCGCTAGGCACAGTTCTGTGTGGAGATCCCCCCACCTGGGCAACCTGTAAATAAAGATATACAGCACAAGCCCAGTCCAAATGTTCAATAGTCTTACTTCTTCCTGTTAAGGTTTTACCCCCCCAATGTACCTGGTGGAGTAGAGTTCTCCGACGATGAACCGACCGATCCTTCTTGAGTGCCTCCCTTTCAGGCGGGAGCCACGGATCGTCGAGGGGTGTCGGGGAACTTGGCGTTCGGTGTCGGGGAATCGACGGTCCTTCTTGAGTGCCCTCCCTTTAAGGCGGGAGTCACGGTCGTCGAACGTTCGGCGGTGAACCGGGTGAACTTCGGCAAGGAAGTGACAGCTTCGTTCATAGCGGTGCTCGTCGACGACAGAGCGTTGGCGTCCTGCAAGGAAGAGGCGTGCGGGGCACCTCGGTGACAATAGTTTTGGACCGCAAAGAGATGATGAAGAACTGTGGCCCAGCAAGGGCGTCGAGTCGTCGGCGTCTCTGCGGTCTGTAGGTGGCGGGAAACCCACCGGTGGATGCTCCTCGGCGCGTCGACGGTCGGGCCTTCTCCAGCGGGAGACAAGTGGATGCCAATGCAGACAAAAGCGTCCGATGATCAGTGAAAGTTCTTAGGCAAACGGGAGCACGGCGGCTCCGGTCGGCGACAGCAGTCGTCGACAGTGGCGGACAACAGTCCGAGTGCTTCTCCTTGGAGTTCCGCAGCAGTCCCCGTATCGGGTCGGCAGCCTGTCGAAGGTCTGTCTACAAGGGAGCGTTAGCAAAGATCAGCTGTGCACGATGGTCCCTCGTAGCTCGGGAAGAGGGCGCCTTACCAGGTCCTCTCTGGGTCAGTCCTTGGAGGCACAGCAGCTTTCAGATTGTGAAGGAGAGCAACAGCAATTCTTCTCGTCCAGCAGGGCTTCAAAGTCAAGCGTCAGTTAATCCAGTTACTCGTCGTAGTGGACTTCAGCTTCTGAACACGATTCCTAGCAGTGAGAGGTCCCCAGATATACTGTTGATCTCCCATTCATTCCGCTGGGTCACACTCAAGCATTCAATCACGACTACGGGCATTCATGCAGGCAGGCAGCCAATCAGGCACACGAGGTATTCAGGCCATTCACTTCTCTCCAGACACTCACAACAATTTATGTGTATTGGGACAAGTACCGAGCCATTCAACACTCCAAGCTGCATTCATACCGGTTTCGGGCAGGGTTGTCTCAGTCATTGTGTCAGCCACCAGATACTAGACACCCACAACACAGAATGCATATTCATCACACACCCTATTCACCCAGGTCCCACCCACAGGAGGTACCCACAACTTACATCACCGGGAAGGCTCCAGCTAGTCTGACTGGGCCTTCACAAGAACACCATATATGGCACTTCCATCCAACAGCCAGTCAGGGGGAAGGGACAGAGTCAGGGCTTCCCAGGACTTTGGGAAAACAAGGTAATGGGTAATAGAAAGCAAGAGGCCACCGGGGCCATCCTGTTTTCCATCAGGGATCAACTGATCCCAATGGCAGGGCTGGGGTATCCCAAAATGGAGGATACGCCGCACACCTGTCAAATTCAGCATGGAGCTGCCACCAGCTCATACCCTGCTCTGTGGGCCACCCACAGGTGCCCAAAAACATACACTAGGGGCACAGGGTTGTACCCCCACCCATGGGTGCCATAAGGGTATCCCACCGGTCCATTCACCAAACCAAAACAAAGAGAGCTGCACCGCCAGGAGTCCCACATGAACTCCTGCGCGGAAAACACGACAGAACACACGATAAAAAGCAGTAAAGGCAAGGATACGGAGGCCCTGTCCCTCCGATGCATTTCCAGCATCCCAGTAGTGCATTCAGAAGTTTGGTGCCTAGAACGTGCAAGGACCGTCCCAAGGGCGTGGACCTCTGAATCGAATGGTGCGAAGAGTGTTACTGCTGACTGGAGTGCTCCAGCCGTCTGGGTGCTAGAGTTTAAACATTTGTTGAGGGTACTGGGGTGCCATTGCATTTTTGGATTTGAAGACAATGGTGAAAACTTTCAATTTAACTCTAGCAGAAACAGGAAGACAACATAGTTCCCGCAGTATGGCTGTGATGTGAGCTCTTCAAGGGGTGTGGGTAACAAATCTTGCAGCAACGTTTTGACCTATTTCTAAACGATCCAGCACACATTTGGTATCTCCAAATAGCAGCGCGTTCCCATAATCAGTAAGGGACCTAAGATTGCTCTTATAATGGATGCACTGTGACCTTCTGATAAGAGTGGTCTGATTTGCCTTAGGATTATAAAGGTAATAATTAGAGGAAAACACAACTGTATTGGCTTGTTAGACCATTGACAATGAGGAATCAAAATACACCCCAAGTTTAGGTACTGATTTTTTAAATTATAATATAAAGACTTGGAGGGGGATTGCTTCATAGAGTTCACTTTTATTTGTGCCTCAGGAATTGGAGAAAACACTTAAGCATTCTGTCTTGGATGAATTCAGGCTAAGCCACTTGCAGTCCATCCAGTTTTCGACACTTTGAGAGACTTTTACAAAAGCTCATCCAGAGACTTTAGATAAACATTAAATAGTAAGGGAGATAAATGTGCCCATTGAGATACCGCACACTCGATATTTACTCCCTATTTACTCCCTATTACTCCCTATTTACAAATCAATTTACATTCACGCTGCTCTGCCTTTTAAAAATGAAGAAAGGCATTTAAAAGCAGGGTCCGAGACTCCTGCAACCTCATTTAACCTTGACATAAGTAGGGAGTGGTTCAGGTTGTTGAATGCGGCTGACAGATCTAACAGCATGAGCAGTCCTATTGTGCCCTGATCCTTCATGTTGAGTAATTGATCTTTAAGGAGCAGGATTCCCGACTACCAATACAAGGCTAACACAATATTACACAACACATCTAATGTGGGATTAATGAAAGATAATGTAAAACTATATCCATTGCAAAAATAACTAATCTTAAATATAAACTGCATGGTGGTATGAAAACAATACTTCATAAGCACTTGATTAGACACAAAGACAATGTAATTATGTCACTTCATTAATTGAAATTATACTTAAAAAACAATGTACTTAATAGTTGGGCGTACTGAAGACACCAGGTGAAAAAACAGAAGATGCTAGCAGTCTGAGTCTGCTGCCTCGCTGTTGGGGACAAGTTGCTGTTGACGGTTGTGAGCAACAGGTTATAGTCAATATCATTTTCTATGGAATTGGGCTACTTCATCATGCCCTTCCTCTCATCGCTGCAGCTGGTGCCCTGGTAAGCACCAAATTGATCATGCTATGATCTTCTTGCAGGCATCCCTCAAACTCAATGTTCCCGATTGCTCGAAAGGCGGCAGTTAACTTAGTTTCTGGGTGCCACAATGCGCCTCTAAATCACACTGCCATATGTCTTTTCATTGGCTGTCCATTAGACAGAGAATTGAGTTCAATATTCAATGCCTTGTTTTTTTAAATATAGACATGGATTAACATCCTGTTATTTGTCAAAAAGAATCCAACTTCAACTTTAACATTCGGTTCGTAATTTTGGATTCGTTGATCATTGTCTTCTAGTTGTACCAACAACTCATTGCAGTGCTAAAGGTGATCTCGGGAGGATAGGTCAGGGGCAACGTGCTCGCCTTGGAAGCAAGACAACACAGAGCAACACAGGTTCGATCCCCAGGTCCACGCTTAGAAACCTCTGGGTATTAAGTGTGTTATAAATAACCTATCATATCATATAATCAACATTTCTCTGTCTTGGGCCCTCGTCTTTGAATTTCCTACCCTGGCCCATAGGGAAATGTCCTCCTTGTTATTATTCTGGAAAATGCTTAAGACCTATCTTTTTAAATAATTCCTCCTTTTCTTTTTGGTATCTCACATGGGTTTTCTTATTTATCATTGGCCCCCAAAAGCAACTTACTCTTCTTGGTCTAGCGCGTTACAAATTCAATTAAAAAAAGTATGATCTAATCTGATCAATGAATCCTGTAATGCACCCTGTATTAACTGTAGTACATACAGTGTGTGCATTCACTACAGCACAAGGCGTGCAGCGTTGCCACCTTTCTTTGGGGAAAATATTGATCATGGGCAATAACAAAAGTTGAAATGCATACTAATAAATGTAGGTGCCACTGTGGTTCAGAAGATAGCCCAATGTGTTAAGCAGTTGTTGCAGAGATTTGTGTTCATATGACGGAACACAGCACCAGAATTCCGGCTAGACGGACTCAGACTTTGCTCTGTCTGATCAACTTGAGTGCATAAGTAACACCCACTGAGCTACAAAACAATGGGACAGTACGAGATAGCGCAGGTTTTAAAAACAAACCTATCTTACAGGTCTAGACCTTGTTCTTCAAAACAAGGGTTCTAAAATCTCACAGCCACCCCCAAAAAGAGCATAAAGTGTTAGTGAGTAGATCTGATTAGGTATCCAAATTCGAGACTGTGGACGCAGATTGTTGAAACTAATTTGCCGGCATTGTCATCCTGGACAGGTCATCTTTTCTCACTGTATATTTCTGTGCTGTCTTCTTTGAAAAGTTTTAGCTAATCACATTTTGGTAGTATTTTAGCCCATTGCCTGCTCTTTCTTTTCATGTTGGGAATTTGAATGGAAAGGGTTGCAGACAGAAAAGAGACAATGAAATGCCACAGGACACTGCCTAGCTTTTCTGAACAATTTCAAATGTTCTTCTGCACATTGTATTGTATTTGGTTATTTACATAGCACTCTTTCCCCATTTGTATGGCCTCAATGCGCTTTGTGGTTGGAACGCCCTTGGCGACCGTAGTCAATGTGCTGGAAGTTCTACGAGTTTTAAATTAGGAGATGCATGTGTGCATTTTTGCCGGTCTACGACTTAGGTGGCTGGCTAGGCCCGATCATGAATAACGATCTGCACGTCTGTGAAGTGAAACACAGATACGTTTTTTTAGACTCACATCAGGTGCTATTCTGTTACTTGCCTATTTCTCTTGATGAAAATTAGTCTACACCCATTCTTCTTTTGCAGGACATATTTCTGTGATTTAAAAAAATATATATTGTCATGTGATTTCTATACTTTTAACGTCAGGCCTACCAAGACAGGGTGTTATTTTAATTCATGAAAGTCAAACATTTCAAAATAATTGCTCCTGCAGTATGACAAGAATAGATAAATAACGAGGCAAAGTGCAGAAATTGCAGACTGAGCTAGAATCCCAGCTTCCCCTCCGAACCAAACTGCAGTATCCTGGCCAACGCATTTAATCGCATGGTGCCCAACCTGTCAACATTTGCCAGTCCATAAATATTTCAAAACGTTCAGCGCCTAAGAGTGATTTAGTTCTCAGAGTACACTTTTGAAAAAAGCCTTACTCGTGGTTTAACCTGCTATACTGTTGCGTCATATATAAGAAGAGTAACCATTCCTACACTGCACAGCAAGTAATGTGTTTCTTTGCCAACTGATAGCGACACCACTTGAGAACCATGGCCTTCTTTTAATCTCAGTCCATGTCGGATATATGCACCTCACTGGTAGCGATTAATGTGTGTCCACTTTCTATGCACTGGTGAGTGTACCTTTCTCACAGCTTCCAATCTGAGTCATGGATCCAAGTTTGATAACTTTTACTTTCTGTAAAGGGTGTGATTTTATCATGGATTGCTAATAGTACATTTAAAATGCCACGTGTTGATTTTGACTCCACCAAAATGAAAGGTGTTAGGAGATTTGAAGCGGGCGCCCATGCTTATTTTGATCACTACTGGGGCAGCATATCAAGCTTTGGGTTGTGATCATGACAGGGTGGGAGAAGGAGTCAGCGATTCTGGGGCACAAATGTATCTGTGCCCAGGGCCCCATAATCCCTTAAAAAGGCCCTGGCAGCGCTGTGCCCAGGGTGTGTGAGTCTCACAGCTGAAAGGTCGATTTACATCTGTTTAGTCTCGTGGTCGAAGCAATTTTTTAGCAACGCTCACCCTTGAAGCAAGTTCCACGGTCATTCATTCCCTCATCATTGCACCTAACCCCTGGGGAGAGAGGCAGGCGCTGTGGCCCCCGACCGCTCCCGAAACACTAGAGAGGAAAGTGATAATGGGAGTGACTCGGAGGGGTGTTGGGGAGAACTGCAGGGTAAGGAAAAGATGGAGTTTGAAGCAGAGAAGGGGAAAGAGGACAGGAGGGAGAGAAAAGGAAGCAGCGGATTGAGGGCGCTCTTCTGCCTCTCCAGTCTGGAGAATGCTGCAATGTCACTCGTGGCAGCCACTCCAAAGAGTCCAAAACAAGACACTTCGAATTGCAGCCGGTGCTCCCCCGTGGACAAGGACAGCAGATCTCCGTCGCGAGAAATGGAAATGTTAGACAAACATCTAAAACTGAACAGAAAATTCTATGAAGATTTGAATCGGAAAGAAAACCCCGGATCAGGAATCTTGCTGGTAGCATCACAAACCCATTTGACGGCTACCCACAGCTGTATTGAACTTGTGAACTACTGCATCCCCATGTCACGCAGACCAAGATGTGTTCCTAAACGCGACTTAAAACTTCAACCAGCTACATTGGAGTAATAAGGCGAAAGCCTTGGCATCCAAAAAACGCACTGTCAGAATATCTCTGGCAGAAGGAAGAAGTCAAGGCGCTCTTCCAGCAGATAGTGCTTCCTGGGTCCCTGCTTCTGTGTTGCTCATGAGGAGCTGTGCTGCTGATATCAGGTAATATTATCCCCACCAATAATATCGCCATATATATGGTCGTGGGGTAAGGCCATAGGCGATATTATTAGTGGGGATAATTCATGGGGTTATTGGGACCGAGGGTTGCGGGGGTGTCCTCCGCTCCATTAAACAAATTATTATGGGGGTTGGTGGAGTGTCCCCCGAAGGTTCCATGGCTTAATATCGCCACAGAAATATAGCAATATTTTTGTATAGCAATATTTTTGTATGGCAATCTTTTTGCAGGAATATTAACACATGGAACTGTGCAGCTGTGAGCGTCTGCTACAGTACATTTATTTTTAGCGCTGCTTTTATATAGTAAAAGATAATGTTTGCCTCTGGGCTCTTTACTCTCTCTAATTTGCGTCCGTGCTTTTTTCCCTTTCTCAATTTTTCAGAACGAATGGGAGCTGGAGCTGACCAAACGTTTTCCACTTTTTCTGTTCCCCGGGATGATGGCAAGGAGCAGGGGGGGAAGGGGGGACTGGTTTGTTCCTGTGGAAAGAGCATGGAGTGGGACGACAGGGAGGAGAGATCAAAGGAGCAGCAGCGGAACGGAATGGAGGTAGAACAGAAGGGCAACATGAAAGAGAGGTGGAATGAGAGAGAGAGAGAGAAGAAATGAGTAGTGAGAAGAGGCGATGGCAGGTACAGGTGGGATGAAACAACGTTCGAGAGCAAGCAGTGGCTTCGCTAGTGGGAGAATGGGGGCGTTCCCCCACACTGAAATCCTGCGCCCCCTCCTTGTGCTCCCCCTACCTAAGGCGAGCAGTGACTGTGTTCTTTGTTCGCAGTGTTATTTGTGAAACTCACTAAGGCAACTGTCTGCGTATCACATTGCAAATACTCTCCTTGTGTCTCAAAGCTAGCCGTGATCTTGGTATGCATTCTGGCATCGGTATGAACATGAGCCCGAGCCACTTCTCAGCTGTTCCTGCCCGGCTTCTGCATAGCGACCTCCATAGTGTGCAGAACAGCTTGCAGTCCCTCCCATCAGACTGTAGCGCACCTGCATTCTGATGGGAGGGGAGGTGCAGTGGGGTGTGTGTAGTTGGTGTGCACAAAAGCCTCTCTGCAGGAGTGCTTGTGACGTCACACATTACCTTTCATAGGCGGTTCCACCACTTTTGTCTGTGCCCCCCCTACTTTTATCTTTGGCCCCTTCTGTGCCCCTCCTAAATTTGATTCCTGACCACGCCACTGTGAGCAAGGGAAGGGAAAGAACTGGAAAGGAGAAAAGTAGAAAGAGAGGAGGGACTAACTGGGAGGGAGAGAAAGAGAGAGAACTGGAGGGGTAGAAAGAGAAGACCAAAGGGGCAGGGGAGGAGCAGGCCAGGGGTGGCACAAAAGAAAGAGAGAAGTACAGAGAAGGTGCAAGGTGTAAAACAGGAGTGAGCGAGGGAGAGGGAAAGAGTGAGAGAGAAGCCGTAGACGGAATTTGAGGGCGAGAAAGAGAAGAGCGTGTTATAAAACAACAAAATAAATTAAAGAGAGAAAGGGGGTGATAAAGACAAGCGAAATAAGAGAGCAATACAGATTGGAAGGAAGAGGAAAAAGAAAGGGCAGTGGGAGTGGCTGCAAGCAAGGGAATACCAGGTAGAGAGAATGAAGGTAGATTCATAAGAGGGAGGTCAGAAACAGCCACGGGAAGAAGGAATGAGACAGGACAGGTGAGCAAACAGGAGAGGGAGGAAGGTGGAAAAAGGGGGAGAATGTAGAGGACACAGGGATACAAATGACAGAAATGATGATTGAAGAATACAGGGAGAGTGAAGTGAGTAGATCGGTGGGGGAGTAGGCACTGACAACAATGAATCCAAAATAGGAGTCAGTGGCCAAGATGCACTGTGTCAAGGCCATCCTCAGTGACCGGCAATGATGTCAGGCTGGGGCCTAGGCTGCCTCCCTCCCTCCCGTACGAGGCTTCCGTGCAGGCCCCAGGCCCCACCTCTCCCGCCAACTCAATTTACTTTTCAACTCTTCCTCATTTGGACAGTGTCTCTCGTTCAGGCATCATTTCTAACCTGCAGACAAACCAGATGCCACCTATTGACTTCAATAGCATCACACTAAACAATAAGTGACTGAACTGCCCTTTTAGTTAGTGTGTGGCCACACCGCTTCCTGCGGCTCCCCCCACCCCGCCTCCACCGGCCCCCTTCACCAGAGGTGGTGGCTGCTGGACATGCAAAGAGACCCCCCCCCCCCCCCACTTCCTTACAAACCAGCCACCTCAAGTCCACCCATGGGCCATGGGACTGGAAAAGGAACTGGAATTGGGGGAGAGGGGATTTTTTCTTCCAACTCCCCTGAGCGGTTGTGGGAGGAGCAGGACAGGGGGAATGAGGGGATTTCTTTTCACCAGTGCTGTCCCACTCGCAGGCAGACAGCACGAGCTGGAACCGGCCACGTAGCCTTGGCAACACAAAGGCCAGCCATATGCGGCCCTGCTTTTATCCTTGTCTTTCTATCTATACATATTTGCACATTGACCTGGCCGGCAACATGTGCCGTCACAATGCTGTTTTCAGGTGAGAATCTCTTGCTCCAGCCAACCTCATGCCGCTCACTCTTGTGTTAAGAAAGGCCTGTGTTGATGGGTTGGGGACGAGGGGCTTTGGCGATGGATTGAGTAGGAAACATGACATTCGGCTGCTTGCATTCGTCTCAACATTGAGTTCAAATCATGTAAAGAAAGTGCAACTTAATTTGGGGTGTGATGAGTTTGAATAATCTGGCAAACTTTGGTGTTCATTTATATGAACGTAACAGTAACTGACATATTTACTCTCTCGCTGTCACCCTCCCTATCTCACCCTACGCCTTTTCTCTTTCTCTGTAGAGGAGAGTCACATTGCAAGATGCCCACTCAGCTGTTGCTGACGCCTGCACAACCAGAGGGGAAAAACAGATAGACTCGATGGTAGGTGCGGCCTCATTTTACAAAAGCAGGTGTTAAAAAAGAAAAATGAAATCATATGATTTTACTAACATTGTAAACTGGCTCCTTTTAATATTCCAGAACGTTCTTTTCTAATGATCACGTACAATATACATTTAGTCACAATAAACATTTCCTTTACTGAGCAAAGCCTAGAATAATCATATACAGTATTTTCTCATAGAAGATGATTGTTGGAAGATGAACAGCTGGGTGCACGATGCCAAAGAGAAGGACAAATAACACCAGTGAAGGTTCTAGCCTGCTTTGCATAGAATCAAAGAGCATTTTGGAAACACGTTGATGTAAGCTAGAATGGCAGGCATCAGCGTGCCATTGAAACGCAAGTTCCTTTTCAAATTAATGTTTCCTTTCCGCAGATTTGCACATGCACAGTTCCCGATGCACAGTCATTCTAAGAGAAAGGTATTTATGGGATACTGACCTGCACGTGTTACGTTAACAATGCATGGGTATACTAAGAGGAACATTAGATGGTGACATGAAGACTGTGGCCCTTGGGCCTGTAACTGGAAGAGTTTGGTTGGGGTTTGATGTAGCAGCTTCCTTGTATATTCCCAGCACAGAATGGGGTTGGGGTATGATGTAGCACTTCCTTGTATATTATATATATTATATATCCCCCAGGCCAAGGTGAGTCCCCCTGCAGGCCCCGGCCCCCAATACCCCATTTTGGAGCAATTTGTGTTTTTAGAAACACGTGGAGCGTGGCTTCCCTGCGCGCCACAGCTGGATTCAAGCCGTGGCCTTATCCCGCCTCCCGGACGGTCCTGGCGCCCTGATTGGTGCTTTCTCTGCATATAGCTCAGCAGGGCAGGCAGCCCTCTGCCTGGCAGCCCCTGCGGCTAAGGGCCCCAAGGCAAAGGGCTGCTCCTACATTGGCGGCTCCAAGATGTGTCTGCCGGTGTCAGCAGGGGAAGCCAATGAAGCCAGCAGCTAACAGACACCAACAAAAACTGTAAGTGTGGCATGGGTGGGGTGTAGAGTAATTACTCTACACCAGAAAGCCCCCGCCACTCTACTTTATCTTCCCATATCATAGACTGCCATAGACTTAGCCCATGCATACTTAGCAAGTTGTGTGACCACCAGCCGGATTTCAACCATGACAGTGTTTGAAATGTTGCCTGCACTGCATCCTAACATACTAGTCAATGTTAACAAGTGTCACACCTGGAGGGAATTGTGAACGCTGGCATGCGTCGTATCTAGATAGGTTTGTAAATGTCGGCATCTGCTTACTTGAATGGAATTAGGAAGGCTTAGCATACACCACACTTGATAGAACTCCTATTGAAATGTCAGAAATGTGAATGTTTGCATGCACCACACTTAGAATTGAGAACAATAGCCTGCGCCGTATCTAGACAGGATTGTGATGTTAGCATGTACCACACTCAGACATAATTCCTAACTTTGGCCTGCGTCGCAGCTAGACAGAAATATACATATGCCACTCCTAGATTAAACTTGAATGTTAACATGTGCCACACTTAGAATTGAGAACATTGGCTTGCGCCGTATCTGGACAGGATTGTGAATGTTGGCATGTGCCACACTCAGACATAATTCCGAAGTTTGGCCTGCGTCGCATCTAGACGGAATTGTTGATGTTAGCATGTGCCACATTTAGAATTGAGAGCACTAGCCTTGCGCCGTATCTGGACAGAATTGTGAATGTTAGCATATGCCACACCTAGATGAAACTTGAATGTTAGAATGTGCCACAATTAGAATTGAGAACACTAGCCTGCGCCGTATCTGGACAGAATTGTGAATGTTAGCATATGCCACACCTAGATGAAGCTTGAATGTTAGCATGTGCCACACTTAGAATTGAGAACATTAGCCTGCACCGTATCTGGACAGGATTGTGATGTTAGCATGTACCACACTCAGACATAATTCCTAACTTTGACCTGCGTCGTAGCTAGACAGAATTATAAATGTTAGCATATGCCACGTCTAGATTAAACTTGAATGTTAACATGTGCCACACTTAGAATTGAGAACATTAGCCTGTGCCGTATCTAGACGGGATTGTGATGTTAGCATGTGCCACACTCGGACATAATTCCTAACTTTGGCCTGCGCCGTATCTATACGGAATTGTTGATGTTAGCATGCGCCACACTTAGAATTGAGAACATTGGCCTGGGCCGTATCCATACAGGATTGTGATGTTAGCATGTGCCACACTTAGAATTGAGAACACTAGCCTGCGCCGTATCTGGACAGAATTGTGAATGTTAGCATATGCCAAACCTAGATGAAACTTGAATCTTAGCATGTGCCACACTTAGAATTGAGAACATTAGCCTGGGCCATATCTGGACGGGATTGTGAATGCTAGCATGTGCCACACTTAGAGTTGAGAACATTAGCCTGTGCCGTATCTGGACAGGATTGAGAGTGTTAGCGAGTGCCACACCTAGACGGAATTATGAAGATTGCCAAGCACTACACTTAAAGGGAATTGAGAATGTGGGCATGTCCCGCACTTGGATAGAATTATGAACATTGGCCTGTGCGGTATCGGGATGGTATTGTGAGGGTTGGTGAGTGCCACACTCAGACTGAATTGTGTAGGTCAGCAACTGCTACACTTAGACAAAACTGTGAATGCTTGCATGTTAAATGTCACATAACCCACTAATCAATATAAACTCTAACTCTGCATACTTAAAAAACTCAAACAACCATCTCTTGCACAACCAGCTGCACGCACTTCACCACACTGCAACAACACATAAGCTGCACCAACACCACACGTGGACTAACATCGATCCAATACTCGCACCAAAGCTTAGCACCCGGTGTCTACCGAGTTGAAGCTGCCAACAGTACACCACTACTGTCACTATCCCATGCCCTCTTCACCTTACTTACCCAACCCACCTTCTCATTTACAGATCCTCCAGAGCGCCTGGGGACCAATTCCGTTGGTGAAGGTGCGCTATATAAGTACCGTTAACATTACATAACATAACATTCCCAGCACAGAATGGGGTTGGGGTATGATGTAGCAGCTTCCTTGTATATTCCCAGCACAGAGTGGGGTTGGGTATGATGTAGCAGCTTCCTTGTATATTCCCAGCACAGAGTCTGGTTGGGGTATGATGTAGCAGCTTCCTTGTATATTCCCAGCACAGAGCTGGGTTGGGGTATGATGTAGCAGCTTCCTTGTATATTCCCAGCACAGAGTTGGGTTGGGTATGATGTAGCAGCTTCCTTGTATATTCCCAGCACAGAGTTGGGTTGGGGTATGATGTAGCAGCTTCCTTGTATATTCCCAACACAGAGTTGGGTTGGGTATGATGTCGCAGCTTCCTTGTATATTCCCAGCACAGAGTTTGGTTGGGGTATGATGTGGCAGCTTCCTTGTATATTCCCAGCACAGAGTTGGGTTGGGGTATGATGTAGCAGCTTCCTTGTATATTCCCAGCACAGAGTTGGGTTGGGTGTGATGTAGTAGCTTCCTTGTATATTCCCAGCACAGAATGAGGTTGGAGTATGATGTAGCACTTCCTTGTATAGTCCCAGTACAGATTTGGGTTGGGGTATGATGTAGAAGCTTCCTTGTATATTCCCAGCACAGAGTTTGGTTGGGGTATGATGTAGCAGCTTCCTTGTATATTCCCAGCACAGAGTTGGGTTGGGGCATGATGTAGCAGCTTCCTTGTATATTCCCAGCACAGAGTTGGATTGGGTATGATGTAGTAGCTTCCTTGTATATTCCCAGCACAGAATGGGGTTGGGGTATGATGTAGCACTTCCTTGTATAGTCCCAGTACATATTTGGGTAGGGGTATGATGTAGAAGCTTCCTTGTATATTCCCAGCACAGAGTTGGGTTAGGTATGATGTAGTAGCTTCCTTTTATATTCCCAGCACAGAACGGGGTTGGGGTATGATGTAGCTCTTCCTTGTATAGTCCCAGTACAGAGTTGGGTTGGGGTATGATGTAGCAGCTTCCTTGTATATTCCCAGCACAGAGTTGGGTTGGGGTATGATGTAGCAGCTTCCTAGCACAGAGTTGGGTTGCGGTATGATGTAGAAGCTTCCTTGTATATTCCCAGCACAGAGTAGGGTTGGGGTATGATGTAGAAGCTTCCTTGTATATTCCCAGCACAGAGTAGGGTTGGGGTATGATGTAGCAGCTTCCTAGCACAGAGTTGGGTTGGGGTATGATGTAGCAGCTTCCTTGTATATTCCCAGCACAGAGTAGGGTTGGGGTATGATGTAGCAGCTTCCTTGTATATTCCCAGCACAGAGTTGGGGTATGATGTAGCAGCTTCCTAGCACAGAGTTGGGTTGGGGTATGATGTAGAAGCTTCCTTGTATATTGCCAGCACAGTGTAGGGTTGGGGTATGATGTAGCAGCTTCCTTGTATATTCCCAGCCCAGAGTAGGGTTGGGGTATGATGTAGCAGCTTCCTTGTATATTCCCAGCACAGAGTAGGGTTGGGGTATGATGTAGCAGCTTCCTTGTATATTCCCAGCACAGAGTAGGGTTGGGGTATGATGTAGCACTTCCTTGTATAGTCCCAGTACAGATTTCGGTTGGGGTATGATGTAGCAGCTTCCTTGTATATTCCCAGCACACTAGAATGTCAGTGACCCCTTCACAACACACTGAGGGTTAAGATCTTGCTTAGAGTCAGCACAAAAAAGTTTGCTGACCACTTATTTAGATGATGTTCTGTGAGGAGGTATGAAAACTAGCTTATCAATTACGCTTTTATAAGTTAGTGTTATTAGATACATACACTAACCATGTTGTATATGCTTCCTCGCACCACATGCCCCTTGTATGTTCAGATTTTCATCCCTACTGTGTTAGAAGGGAAAGCAATACTGCTTTTGAATGATGAATGTTGTGCTAGTGCAATGGAGGTGAGGAATCGAAGGCTGCCAGCGGAGGGATGTTTGCTAGTGTGTTTCCAAGCGAGCGCACGCTCTCTTGCGCGCTCTCGCGATGGTTTCGAGGGGCGCGCGCCACCCGGGTTTCCGGAGTAAACAGCGCAGCCAAACGGTAATGGAGACAAATGGCCTTTGTTTCTGCGCTTATCTCCTCTCGCGCGTCTATCGATCACGCTCCAATGTTGATCAATGGCACTGGGTTCCGCTTTACGGAGCAGGCGTTTCATGACTCTTCTGTTTTTTTAAGACATTGTGAGATGATGAATGGAAAAACATTTGCAAAATCAGTGAAGGTAAATAAAGTTTGTGTGGCCCTACCAACAACTCCTACCCCACCCCAAACCGCCACAGCCACAGCCTTCAGGCCTCCATAAACATGTATATTAAACACCAATCATCCCAATTTTACAAATACATTTACCATTTGACTGACAGGCAACTTGTTGAATGTTTTGCGCTCTGCAAAGGCGATTTAAAACAATTCATTTATTCTACTGCACCCAAGACAGCACCACACACACCTCCTCTCCAACCCAAACACTACAAAATACTAATACCATTGTTGGGACAAACTCCCAGGTATGCCAGAGGGCCACGAGGAGTTTGGCACTCTCAGAAAGGCCCAACACCTTCCACAGAACAAACAGGACTCATTCAAACTGCAGTTTATTACAACCAAAACCAGCAGGGATCAGCACAGGGACAGAAGAAATCCGTGGACGTCTCAACTTCTCCAGGCTCGCAGGCCAGTGTTGATACAAAATTGTGTCACTGCTCTGTCACTACTCAGTCCTCTCTCCAAAAACCTATTGATGTGTGGTATTGGCCATCAGGAGCCTAATAACCTATATGGTCACCAATCACTGGCGTAACAGGGCCCGCCCCTCGCAGTCCCCGTGGTGCGGGGGGGGGGCACTGCCAGCACATGTCCTGGGAGGGGGCCCACTTAAAAAAAAAGATGTTCTTTTCTCAACAAAAAAAGTTTTGTTTTGAATTCACTCTGCATTAATAAAGAAATGATTTCTGGAACAGAAATCATTTCTTTATGAAGGCAGAGTGACCACAAAAAGAAACTTTCTTTTTGAAGGCTGAGGGCTCCCCCCAACCCATGACATGGAAGACCCTAGGCTGGAGGGCTCCATGTCATGGGGTGAAGGGGAACCCTATGACTTCAAAAATAAATAGTTTATATTTGAATGCACTGTGCCTTCATAAAGAAATGATTTCCGTTATGGTTCGGTCCTTAACTGAATAATTTCTTAATGAAGTTGGAGTGACTTCAAAAAGAAGCAATGGGGTTCATTCTGACCATGCCGCCCCAGAAACAACGGTGCTGGTAATCTTACCGGCACCGTTGTTTCTGGACTGGCATATTACAGGTCTACCTGCTGGGGCCACTGTGCCTGACAGATCTGACCCTGCCGGGCACAGAGGCCACGATAGGCAGACCTGTCACGGAAGCACCAGTACCATTAACAACGTGTCCCCAAACCCATGGAGTCCTATGGTACTCTACGGGAATGGGGATTTCCGAAATTACCGGTGCCTGACTTCCCGGCCTCTGGACTTGGAAGAGCCCAGTGGCACCGGGAAGTCAGGCGCTGGTACTTTTTTACAGGTCTAAAGGCAACCCGCTGGTAGCACTGGCACGGTTACCGCCGGACCTGTAATGAGTCCCAATTCCTTTTTGAAGTGATAGGGCTCCCCTCCACACCATGCAGTGTGCGTGTGTGAGTGTATGGTGAAAGGGTGCAAACAAATGTATGGGTCGCTGGGTGTGTGTGTGTGCGTGTACGGTGAAAGGGTGCACACTTAAATGTACGGGTGGCTGCCTAAGTGTGCCTCTATGGTAAAAGGGTGCACACTTAAATGTATGCATGGCTGCCTGGGTGTGCCTGTATGGTGAAAGAGTGCACCCATAAAGGTATGGATGGCTGGATGTGTATTTGGTGAATGGTGTGCGTGCTTGTGTACAGGGGCACAACAAAACCTACATTTTGTAGGACTAACCCTTCAAATGTTGGGAGAGTCGCTAACTTCACGGGTGGTGGGGAGGGGCAAACTTATTTTTGTGGGGGCATCTAACTTCTTTTCGCATTTTAATTTGACTATTCTAGTGCAGCTTCAATGTTACAAGCAGTTAACTCTCTCCTTTAGGTCTCCTATTCCCTCTCTACCCTTCCAATCACTCCCCTGGCATGCAAGTACTAGACCCACATCACTATTCAATTGCCTAAAAAATGTGGCATTTGAATGCAGGTACTGCTTTACGTTGGTAATCGCTGGGCCCTTATTAACAGCAAAACCCAGGTGCCGTTTAACATCTGTATCCTGTTCTGTCCGGCAACTGCTCTAAAGGTCAACCAGGTCGAGTCAACATAGCCCAAAATGTCAGGAGGCGGAGTGCTGAAGCCCATTCAACTCAATGGCGTTGCGCCACTACTTGCCTTGATTACTCCTAGCCGTATTCTTCCTGGTTCCAGTACTTATGTATGAGGCATTACTTGTGTACTCTGCCTCATACACAGGTACTGGGATGAGGTAGAGG
The DNA here is from genome assembly GCF_040938575.1 of Ambystoma mexicanum. Lineage (NCBI taxonomy): Eukaryota > Metazoa > Chordata > Amphibia > Caudata > Ambystomatidae > Ambystoma > Ambystoma mexicanum. Next base: position 948,357,489 of record NC_090933.1, on the reverse strand, counting down.
TACATGGAGGTAATGCCTGACTTAGCTACCTGTAATTGTCATTACTCCTAATCCCACTCTTCCTCATCTCAGTACTTACCTATGAGGCAAGGAGCCTCATATGTAAGCTCTGGGACAAGGAAGAGGGACGTGGAGGTAATTTTTGGCCAAGGAGCTGATTTTGGAGGTTGGAGTAGGGGGTGGGAGGGAGAGGGGATGTGTGGGGGGAGGGATTGTGTGATAAATCATAATAGTTGTCCATGTCTAGGCGAAGCAGGCATATGTGGTATAAGTGGCTAGAGAGGCATTTTGGTGCAGCCAGTCTAGTCATTCCTCAGTTTCGTATGACTTTCTTTTAACTGGGAATTTCTGATACGGAAGTCCTGCTAAGTGTAATTACCTGGCTAGATTGGCATTTGGGTTCTATCAGTCTAGCCATTACTTGCTGCGACATTGTATATTTTTATGGGCATCTGTGATAAAATTATATGATAAAAGTCATTTATAATGCGCCTCTACACAAGACGCTACAAGACAGGGGAGGGAAGATAGAGGGAGGACAAGACAAAAGATCTCACTATGCCTTGTGTCATTGTGAGAACGGGAGGTGCAAGAGGAAAGGGGGGGGAGTGCAAGGGAGAGAGGAGGAGAAACAGGTCTGCAATGCTCTGAGTAAGTGCAGCCAGGGCAGCGCGGCTATGGGTAGTGCAAGGCGAACAAGGGGCTGCATGGTTACAGTTACAGCCCCTAAGTGCATGGTAGGCATGGAGACAGTGCAAGGGTGACCGATCAAGAAAGAGCCTGGACTCAGAGAGACTCTGAGGGTATCCAAGTAACTGGTCGGTACAGCAGACAGGTAGGTCAGCAGGGGAGGGAGAGAGAAAGCAGAGGAGAAAAGAAAGGTTTTGAGCTGCTTCCGAAACTTCAGATGGTCCGGCTCAAGTTTGAAGGGGCAGGGAGGCCATTCCAGAGGGAGGCATCAGCAGAGGCAAGAGATCTACCCCCCACTCACTGCATGGAGAAGCATCTAACCCTTAGAGAGTTGGAGGTAGCTGAGCGAAGGTCTCGAGAAGGAAGGTATTTTGGAAGAGAACGTTGGATGTTGTGCGGGCCCTGACCCCAGAAAGCCTTGTGGGCAATGCAAAGGGTCTTGAACTTGATCCTTGCAGCCACCGGGAGCCAGTGGAGAGATATCAGGGCTGGAGAGATATGATCCCTGGGCTTAAGTTCAAGGATAAGTCTTGCAGTCCTGTTCTGGTTTAGTTGGAGATGACGGAGAGTAGAGGAAGGCAGAATGAGAAAAAAGCTGTTGCAGTAGTCCAGCCTAGAGAGAACCAGGGCTCTGGAGACAGTGAGCTTCTGGTGGAAAGTGGAACTTCTTGGTGACATCCGAGATGTGAGGAGAGAAAGAGAGAGTGGCATAGAAAATGACACCAAGGTTTTTTGCCTTGCAGGAAGGTGAAGGAAGAGGGCCCAAGGCGGACGGCCAGAGTGAGAGAAGGAAAGCTGTTGCCAGGGTCCCAATGAGAAGGATCTCTGTCTTACTGGCATTAAGGCAGAGATCGTTGGAGGCGCACTAATCCTGAATCGCGGATAGACACTCAGGAATGAGCGAGAGAGGAGAGGAGGCTGAGGGGAGTTTGAAGGAAAGCTGAGTCATCCGCATAACACTGAAAGTTAGAGGACAAGGTTGAGATCAGGTGGGCAAAAGGGGCCAAGTCGAGGTTGAAAAACCAGTGTGAGAGTATAGAGCCCTGGGAAACGCCACAGGTAGAGAGAGGTGGCAGAGAGATTGGGACCAGGTTGGACCTAGGGGCGAGGGGCGATCCAAGAGGAAGGAGGTCAGTCACTCCAGGGCCTTATCCGTGATGCCCAGGTTCTCACATAGTCAATTGATCAGGATGGTGTTGTTGACTGTGTCGTAAGCGGAGGAAAGAAGGAGGGTGAGGACAGAAGGAAGGCTGTAATCAAGGTTAGAGAGCAGATCTTCTTGGGTGTTCAGGAGAGCAATTTCCATTTCTCTGGCAGCTCTGAAGCCAGACTGATGGTCATGGAGACAACCAACAGATTCAGTGTGGAGAGTAAGCTGGGAGATGGAAAGCTTTTCCAAGATTTTGCCCAAGAAAGGGGTGATGGAGATTGGGCAATAGTTTGCCAGGCAGGTAGGATCAGCAGACAGCTTCTTGAGGAGTGGGTGCACAAGGGAGTGCTTAAGGGGAGAGGGGAACGTTCCAGTGGCTAAAGAGTGATGACAAAAATCGCCCAAGTCTGGAGCAAGGGTGTCAATATGGTCCTTGATGGTTCTGGAGGAGCAAAGGAGCACCTGTTTGGACGACACTTTCATAGATCTGACTCGTTTAGAAACCTCGTCAGGTGTTGTCAGAGAGAAAGAGGAAAAAGGAGGGGGAGAGGTAGAGATGGCCAAAGGGGGCCGATAGAGGAAGAGGGAGAGGAAGAGGAGATAGAGGACAGGATGTCCTGAGATTTAGCGAAGAAGTGAGAGGCCAGAGCCGTACAGAGGGCCTTGGAGGGAACAGAAGAGGTAGAGACCATAACAGGATTGACAAGTTCCTTGCAGATTTTAAAGAGTTTGGCCATGTTGGTAGAGGCCGCGGAGAAGCAGGCTTTAATGTGTGCTCTCTTCTTGATGAGTGTTATTGCTTTGACTGGCATTTTGGTGCAACCAGTCTAAGTATGTCTAAATCTAGCCTGGCATGCTTTACTGTAATTTTATTACGTATCTACACTGGTCTACATTGTGTAGCCAGTTAGACATGTTTTCATTGTGGCATGGCATTTTTAATAGCAAAGCATTAATGTTCCTGTGCACTGTTGGTGACTTACATGCATTGGATTGGTGTTACCCTACAAAACAATTGCAAACATTGTGGTTTTATAGCCAATGTTTCCCAGAAAGTGTGCTGTATATTGCATTAAAATACATATTTGTATCTTTCTCCTATTGCAGTGTGTGGCATACCCCTTCAGCAGCACGTTCATGTATATTGGGCAAGCGTAACAATATAGGCTGGCCCAGAGTGTGGCGCGACCCGTGATTTGTTGCTGAGTTGGGGGGGGCCCTCAGCATGGCTCGCAGGGGGGCCCCCACATTTTGTGTTATGCCACTGTCACCAATGCATGTTATTCTACTGGCTCTCCCATGTCTGGTGGCTGGCCTGATCGATCCCCAAGTCGCTATCTATAACAATGTTGCAGTGTGAGAGTCTTGCCATTGGTTCTTTCCCGTTCCTGCCCACCCCTAGGATACTGAACTGTGGTTGGCAAGAGCTGATGTCCCCAGGCCTGGGATCTGCAATAAGGACTATGTGTCTGCATTGTAACTTGTGTGTACCAACTTAATCTATGAGAGTGCTCTTTTTGCTCGGTGCAACACTTGTCTCATCTTTGTTGCAGTCTTCTGTCTGGTAGTCTGAGATCGGCTCCCTTTCCCAGCACTGTTCGCTGTCCATTGTCTGCGTTGGCTGGTTCACGTGTTCGGAGACTATGATTTTGAGCGGTGCAACTCTGAATTATAAGGAATTATTTGTATTTGCTGCAGCTGGTGCTTTTGTCATTCAGGGAATGGAATGTCATCCATATCTTGTCATCTTGACAGCGGGTCCCGTCTCACACATTTTGCTCTCTGTCCAACCTGAATTCAGCTCAGTTCAGCTCTTGCTGAGAGGCCTGTGGCCTGCTGTAATTTTCCTAAACCATTATAATGTGGTTTCTACAGTGTTTGTGCTATACTATATTCTCCATAGGTTAGTCACACTTGGTTCTGTCAGGTCCCGTAAGTGCTCCTTCAGTTCCAGAAAGTTATGTGCATGTAAGCATCTGCAAGCTTTGCTCAGGATCTCTTGCGGTTTCTGCGTTGCTGTGTTTGGCTAATGACAAAAATAATAAAAGCATTGCCAGTATGTACATGTATCTGTCCTCTAACTATAGAACTATACGCTCATGTTCTTCATGTATTGGTGTGTGTGTGTTTATGTCCCAGAGTGCGGATGGCACATGTGCTTCATGTCTAACGCTGCTAGGTCATGTTGTCTCTAACGACGACAGCAACATGGCTTCTTGGCGCTTTATTTGAGCCTGTTGATTGAGGTGTCTTTAGTTGGAGCCAGGGGCTCCTCGTCCACTTTGGGGTTAAGTTGTACCACACCTGGTCTATAGGGCTGGCTGAGGGGGTACCTCTCGACAAACTTGTCAACCATCGGTCCCTTGGGGATTTGTCCAAAATAGAATGGGTGATTGCTATGTTTCCTGGCCCTCTTCCATGTCATCAATTTCATAGGAGGGGTAGGGGGCAGTAGCATTCTCCATCCCTCTTCACCATTGTTATCTATTCAGGAAATTACCATCATTATTTCTATTATCGTTGGTTATTTATATAACACTTCATGCTGGACTCTGCTAGCTTTTAGAGCATGACTCTGAGTATGACATATGATGCGGCTCTCTAATAAAGAGGGATACATAATTCTTGGTGAACGTTTTTGTGTATTTATTTACCTTGTTGCATGAACTGCATTGGTTATTATTCATGGTGATTTCTTAAATTAATGCACTTTGTCACTGGCCTGATTCTAACCAAGAGAAGCCTGTGACCCTGCCAGCCAGCCACCATCCCCTTAATATACGCGAAGGCAGAGCCCAGTGCTTGTTTGTTGATGTAAGGTGGTAACTGATCTGTGGGGTTGAGGGGCACTTTGATGAGTAACCCTCCCCACATATGCACTATTCATATTTTTGGGTGGGTAATAATCACTATCCTAATAGGAGGAAATGACTCTTGGTGGGGCGATCACTCTTTGTGCCCCTTTGCGCTTTAAGCAGATTTTACTCAACCCCCTGGTCATGCCTGTTATAGAATGGGGTGGAGTTATGGCTTCTGACCCCACCCTAGCCTATAAGACCTATGGCAGGGGGTGGGGTTCAGATACACAATCACTCCACCACTGGGCCCGCCATAAGCTCAGCAGCTGTTGATTAAATCCAATAGGCTGAAATGATATGATATCCTAGGTTATTTATAACGCTCTTAATACCCAGAGGTTTCTAAACGTGGACCCGGGGATTGAACCTGTGTTGCTCCGTGTAACCTTGCTTCCAAGGCGAGAACGTTGACCCTGAGCTATTGTCCCGAGAATGACGCAGAGAACGTTCTTGTGTCTGTAGGCAGAAGACTGGTGGAAGCAGCGTGGAACACCATTTGACTGCGGAATCTCAAATGCGCTTTTCAATTAAAGCGCACCACCATTTGTCTCAAGGGACAGGAGATTGCATACCCATTCATAGGAAAATCTTGGAGTACTCCATGTATTAACTGGAATCTGCAGTTAGCAACAGGTGAGCCGCAGACGGTTTTGCATGCACATGCTGACATTAGTACATTTACAGAGTTTGTAAATGTTTTGCAATCATGGCAGGCATTATCCTGTAAGGAGACAGTTTAAGGACAAGTTCTGATCCATGTTTGTGTCAAGCTCCTGTGGTGGCGTTGACTCAATGAGGAGAAAGTAGGTCAGCTGGCTTGGTCTTTACAACTCCACCTCGTCTAATGTGGCTGGGCGGTGGCTGGGAGGAGGGCCTGTATGCGATGAATTTATAAGCATTGAGAATTTTGTGAAAAATTAGGAAAATCCAACTCTACTAACCATCCAATAGCTTGAAGATCTGTTTCCTGATATATGGGTTTATTTAAGAATTCTGTTGAGAACACCAATTGTTGTGGCTATTGGTGAGAGGACCTTTTCAAAACTGAAATTCATTAAAATATATTTGCGTTCACCAATGTCACAAGAAAAATTGAGTTCACGAGCAAGCCTTTCATTAGAATACAACGTGAATCAAAACATCGATTTAACAGAATATAATATAAAAGTCGGCTTGTAAAAAAGCGAGAAAAGCTATTTTTCCATAGTTATGTATGTATATTTTTATACGCCGCCCTATTTTTGAGTTACTAAGTTATTATTGTACCAATGAATGTAAATTTTATCTTTATATTACATAATTAATTTATCATACGTTAAAACTAAATTTCATAATATTAATGGATACCTCTTGTCAGAATTTGTAAACCATAGTAAATAATAATTCATTGAGAGCTGCATTTTTTTTGTTCCACTGTAGTAAATGTAACTAACTTTTGACATTTTAAAAAATTCTTTGCTTTGCAGGTATTGTGTAAATGTGCCATTTAGTTACAATATTGTTAAGTTTAAGGGTTGGGGGTCAAATATGCACGCTGGAGCCGCTGGTGGGTTTCAAAAGTCTTTACTAGGTCAGGTTCACAGGTAAGTACATAAGGGAAGTAAAACAGGTAATATAGGCAGGGGAGACATCCACCGGCCCCCTTGTCCATTCAGTGCCCGGTCTCAACTGTATTACCCTGGAACTCTCTTGCACACTCCAGCATAAACATTCCACATTAACATTCTAAGTATGACTCAAGCATACTGCACATGGACAGGGGCAGGTCAAAACCTAACACATCTTCCCCCTTTATACCAGACAACAATAGAAAGAAACACAGGGAGAAGATGCAACACTGCTCTGAACACAAACAAACCACATGCATTCTACATAGGTCAGTTCTTTTAAGTTCTGTTCAATATGACTTTCACCAACCAAGCTATATAGCTCAGAGCAAAATTTTCTGCCCTCACTTTACCTTTCTCTAGCTCAAAACGGCTAAACACTAACCTCGGACCAATATCAACTATGTAGCGGGCCCCACTAAAGACATCAACTAATAGGGAACCAGCCCTCATTCACCGATCAGTCATAACCACCATGTATCATGCTAAACCATCTATTCATCTAACTTCATACTAAAAGATGTGCACAAACACCTTCAAACCTAGCACATATGCCAGGCGTAGATTTGTTCTAATACAAATGAATTTGACGGGACTATACCCATCAACAATTTTCGACATTTTAACCATATGACCGTCCCTTGTCCAGGACCCACACAAACCAATAACTAACTCCACTCACACCTCCACACAGTCTCGAATTCAGCATTAAATATGGTCAATAATAACACAAACGTTTCACGCCCGAAATGGAACCATAAGTTAAGCTTGCAGAGAGATCTTGTGCGTACATGTGGTAAATAAATTTCTTTGGTTAAGTTTACATTTCATCCGTGTGTACCTGTGGGAAAATCAGATTGTTAAACATTATGCATGACAAGCATTTCATTTACATTTCCTTCTCATGGGTTATTTGATACATAACACATTGCTATAGGTATGTGTTATACAACATTGTGTCAAGCACAAATCTATAATGGCATCTACACACTTCATATGCACGTCAATGCACATCTATGCCAAAAATTTGCACATAGCGCCAAACGAGAACAACTCCAATGTGAAACGTACATCAGACACTATGGTCTAACCATAGCTAACTGTGGCTCAACCAATGGGACCTGATGTGCAGTAATACACAACTTTTGCCAAAACACAAGCATTCAATGTACCATCAGTGGCACATCCCATGCTAAACAATAGCATCAATATGTAACCTGCGGCAAACCAGCGCCCAACAAATGGCAACACCTTTTCCATTTTAGCACAGCTTATGCTAACTAATAGTCTCTAATGGGCCCACAACTGTTTAACCTACGCCAAATCTATGGCATCAAATATGTCAACAATGGCACTACCTTTACCAAACCACTGACACCCATTTTGCCATACTACTGGCACTCAAAGTGCCAAAACCATGTCTGACACTACCAGTAACAAACGCAATCTCTAATGCTCATTATGTCTACTATGCATATCATATTCACTTTGCCTTTCTCATAACTTAACCAACGAACCAATCAGACATAAAAGTGGGTAATAAATTATGCAAGACAAAAAAACGCCTCCAGAACCCAGCAATTAAATCTTCAGTGTCTATTGGTTGAATTTCTGGAAGAAAACGCAATATTATGCACACATACCATACATTTTAAGTTGCATTGTATCAATTGATCAAACTGTCAAAACATTAGCTTTACCAGCAGAGTCACTTACTCAATCCCTTAATGGATTGAACATCACTTTGATAACATCATAGCAACACCCATTAAAACTCCCCAGTACTTGAGTTTAATGTAATTTCACTCTGGATGTTGTTTACACTGGAACTTCTCCACGACTCTGTAACGTCTCTCTGTGCTGATCCCAGCACCAAGACGAGTGTTCTAAAAGTTGTGCTTCCTTTTCTTTCTGTTGATGGCAAAGTCCATAGATAAACAATTTTTAAAATAACTACACCCTGCGGCGCTTCATTCCCGTCGCTCATATCCCTGCAGACAACATTCTTGTTCCGATGCAGTACCTTAAATAATCCTTAGTGTGTCTCACTGAATGCCAAAGCTTGCATCGTACAACGTTGCGTTTCCGTATGAAAACCCGGAACTGGGGCACGTTGTTTTCACGTAATAAGGTGCTTTTCTCTGATCATCATTACTTGATGATGCGGTGGCTGCGTTGGCCTGACTTGGAACGCAGAAGAAGTGTTCTACACCAGTCACAGTCGCTGACTCCCCCAGCAACCATGTGATGTCATCAAAGGTGCAGAGGAACAGGCCACGGGTGGATGGCTCCAGCCCAACTGTCACCCCCACGCAGCCAGGAATAGGAAGCCCCGCAGGCCCCACACAGCGCTGCGCACACAACGCTGACAGCGCCGCCGCCGGGACCACATGCCCCACGGCCCGGAATCGAGGCAGCGAGGGAGGAGAAAGTGAGTGCCCATTCACTAAATTCATGTTCTCCACTATTGTTGCACCAGCAGCACCGCGCCTTTAGGTAACCTGAATGTCGGGACTGCCGGATGTTATGGATTGCATGAACGGTCGTGCACTTTGATATGTGGGCCATTCTTCGGGATAGTCTGTATATGTATAAAGGGCGCTACTTCAGGGGAAGACATTCGCGCCATATCTAATTACAATAGCGCTTCCTCCCAAACTCTATGGACTTGTAAAATACACTGTCCTTTTATATGCAAGTGCCAGCCCCCATTGAATTAACGCCTGGCACAGTCTATTGCCAGTCTTAACAAACGGGGCACGCTCACCTTTTGCAAGGGGACAGCTTGGGGTGGCCGGTGGATGTCTCCTGCTTCTCGGGTTTCTGCCTCTCTCTGTCTTCAGGTTCCCTTCTCCTTGAGTGCAGCCTTTCTTCTTTTGGCAGTTCTCTTGCTCCTGTGATCGTCCCAAAGACCATTCCTCGTCGCCAGTGTTAAGTTTAAGGGTTGGGGGTCAAATATGCACGCTGGAGCCGCTGGTGGGTTTCAAAAGTCTTTACTAGGTCAGGTTCACAGATAAGTACATAAGGGAAGTAAAACAGGTAATATAGGCAGGGGAGACATCCACCGGCCCTCTTGTCCATTCAGTGCCCGGTCTCAACTGTATTACCCTGGAACTCTCTTGCACACTCCAGCATAAACATTCCACATTAACATTCTAAGTATGACTCAAGCATACTGCACATGGACAGGGGCAGGTCAAAACCTAACAAATATCCTGCTGCTCAAATTAGGCCGCCAGTCAGCTTTAGTGTCAATAGTCTTGTTTTACAATTAGCAGGACTCATTTTGCTATTGTGTGGATTCCTATGGTCATCTTTCTTCTCCGAGTCTTTGCCTCGTGGCGGTTTTACAGAAGGATCAGACTGTGCAGATCTTCAGGTCTCCTTGTTGGGCGCTAATACAAAATGGGCTGCATTATATTGGTTTATTAAGCCTTCTTTCTTTAGAATGGGAATCATCGTCTTTACAGCCATACGCTCAAGGTTTTCTATACAAAAAACACTTATCTTCAACTACTTTCAGATTTCTTGCAAATGCGTTACTAATGTTTCTGTTTTCTTCTTCATAAATAAATGCACCCTGATCGGTGGATTATTTCCGCAGGAAGGTAAGAGCACATGAAGAGAAAATAGTGAGGGCATACCGTGTGACTATCCAAGCCCCACCCCGTCACTTTCCCTTGATCCACAGACCCTCAGGAGCAGTGGGCACTCGCCCCTCAAAGAAGCTTGATCCTCACAGACATTATTTGGAGCCGAATTGGGTGGCCAACATAGCTGCAGGCCCTGACTTGGCCATCCACGCCACATGCGCACCACACACAGAAGAAGCAATGATGGCATATCACCAGTGAAAATCCACTGCCCCTCACTTAACCCATTAATTTAGACTCCCAGGAGCAGAGCAGAATTGGTCCTAAAAGGAGCTCAAGCCCCACAGACACTGTTGGAATCACCATTTACCTTCACTAAAAGGTTCGATCCTTTCCACCAGGCAGTGCAGGCAGGCCCCTTAAATGGACCATTCGAACTACGTGACCCCATCAAAGTTCCCTAATACAGGCCTTTATCCAGCAAAAGGGCACTCTCTGCTTGGCCCTCTTACATCCGGGTAGGTCCTAGGGCCTTCCATTCTGCCCTGTGCCCCCATCCATTTTTTGCATTAATGCAGCTCTACCGTGTGAGTTCTACTTGATACATCTGCACATTCACTGGGTGAACTGCCACACATGTATTTATTACTCAAACCTTGTAAGGAACTAGATGATGTGACAAACCTTGCTTTGTGATGGCGCTGGCGGTTGGTTGTTAACCAAAGGCTGTAGCCTTAGATTACTTGAGTTGTTAGATTCATGAAATGATGGAGAAGGGACTCCTGACTTGTTGTCATCAATAAGGGTTTAATGTGGTAACACACATAAATCACAGGTCCTTTGGTTAACATCCAACCGCTAGCACCATCACAAAGCAAGGTTTGTCACATCATCCAGTAACTAACCCTCTGGGAACATTGGAGTTTTGGTTCCCCGACAAACCATGTGTGTGCCAGGACGCAGGTCTTGCCGTTAGCACAGGGGACCGCCAGCCTTTCAACTCCAACCTATTTGAACCTACTTGTAAGGTACTAAATTGCATTTTTCGGTTCCCTAGGATCCTGTACATATTTAACTTATATTATTTTGTTCGACTAGGACCCTGTGATAATAAATAGAATTTTTTGGTCATCTGGGCCCTTTGCATTTTTAAATTGCATTTTGTTTTAGTCACCTAGGACCTTGTGCATTTTATTTTTTTAATCAAGTTTTATTAGCATTTTATAACATGGAGAAGGACAGTTCTGAGAATCAACATAGTTGGCAATATAACACTTGTCGTGGCCCTCCATATGCCTTTCCCTCCATTCCTACCGGCCACCATCTTCTTCCCTTCCGGCACACAGCACATGAAACAACATACAATGCTTAAAGGTCTGAGGCTGCTACACGTGCCTTCCATACCCACCCTGATTCCGTCCACCACTTCATTTAAGTACCATATTTACAGAAAAAGGGTAACCACATTTCTCCAATCTTCACCTGGACTCATTAAGAATGTGCATCATATATTCCATTTCATAAATCCCCCTGACTTTCCATAACCATTCCTTCTCTGAGGGGGTTTTGTCCCATTTCCAAAACTGTGCCACAGAAAACCTAGCTGCCACCATCATGGTGCGAGTCTTGCAATTTCCCCGGTCTTCCCCATCATCTTCACCCCACACCCTGAACAAGAGGCCCCATGGCGACCTTCTTCGTGAAATTCCATCAATACCCTTAATCCATTAGAGGACCCCCCCAGTAGGTCTGTATGTGGGTGCACCCCCACCACATGTGGTAGTAATCTGCACTGGGGTGTCAGCATCTCCAGCATCGTGAGTCCACTCCCGGGTACATCCTGGCCAAGAGGGCATGTGGATGGTGCCAGCGATGTAGGATCTTAATCGCTTGCATTCTATATTGGGGGAGACCGTGGATTGTGTGACCCTTCTGCACATAGTTACCCATAAGTCATCTGTTATTTCATGCTGAAAATCCTTGGTCCACCGTTCCCTAGCCGCTGGGCCCTGGAGGAGCTCTGCTCTCAACAGTAACTTATATAGACTCGCTATGTGACCCTTTGCGTCTCTGTTCTGTATAAGTACTGATTCAAAGGTCGTGAAATCTCTTCGCAGATTGATCCCCATCGTGAGTCATTGAGAGCCCCCTTCAACTGCAAATAGCGAAAAGGAGAGAGTCAACCCATGTGCAGACAATCTTCCAATACTTCAATAGATAGGAACTCTCCCTTGTCCCGCATCTGACCATTTTTACTAAGGCCCGCTCCATACCATTTATGAAACTGCAGGGGGTCCGCGATCAAGTTCCTTAATGGAGGGGCCCAGATACAGCTCATTGGAGAGGGCCTTGTGATCCATCTCATGCTACTCCCTTCTTTCCAAATCGGCCACAACAACTCTAGCAGTGGGATGGGGGCTGCAGAACCCTGTGCAGAATCTCCTTCTGGGACCCATAACCATTCACCCAGGGAGACCGGGCTAAGGATCGAGTTATCCATGGCCATCCATTGTTTCTCAGATTGTGGCTCTAGGTGGCCTATGAGAATGCATAACTGGGCTGCTTTGTAGTAAGCCTCTAAATCTGGGAGCCCATGTAACGCTCACCTGACTCCCATGGAGGCGCTGGCCTGGTTCGCGCTGCTGTGACCCCTTCTAAGGTGATGCGCAGGGTTCGGAAGACGGACTGGACCGGGCCCCCAAATCTGGCTTGTCTGGCTCGCAGAAGTATCCTTCTGTAGGCGAAAATAGGGGATTAACTGTCTGCGGGGTAATGCAATCGGCCTCCCACTTTCCCCTCTCACCCTCCTTGAAACCCTTCTGTGATTCCCCGTAGCGTCTCACCTTAGGGTCTGGAAGGACGAGCTCTCCATCCTGCTTCTGATGCAGGGGCGCGTTGGTATCCAGTTACTTCACTGGATTTTCAGATTGGTGAGAACCAAACTTGCTTGGCTTCCAGGTAAGTTTTTTTGATAAGAGGTTCCCCTTGTGTCCATGCATTAATGTACTAATGCTAGTGTCTTTTTCCCCATAGGGGCCGGGGTACGGAATGCCGGGGAACAGGCACCGACCCGAGATGAGAGGTGAAATTCTTGTAGAAATCAGGTAAGTCTTTAATGAGCGTTTTTTGGTAATGTCTTTTCATTCGCTCATTAACGCTGATGTCTCTTTTTCCCCTTAGGGGCCGGGGTCCGGAAATGCCAGGATGCGGCACGGACCCGAAATGAAGAGGGAATGAATCAACAGGTAAGTCTTAACATGGAGATTTAGCTTTCCTTATTCCCTTCTCTCTCTCACCTTTTGTTCTTGCCTTTTTCTCCCTAGGCACTGGGGCGTGACTGCGAATCCGGATGATCGCTGCTGATCATGGAGGCGCCCTGTAAAGGTGAGTGGAATGCGGCGCTGCAGCGATCGACGCGATGAGCTTTTAAATAAAAGTCTTCCTTTTCAGGATTGATGGCGAGATGTCTCCGGGATGCGGATTTAGCAGGTAAGGACTTTTCCTTCTTCTGTTCTCTTCTTCTCTTCCTTTGCAGGTGATCCAGGATGCTGGCAGGTGTGGCAGAAGTCAGGATGCAGGAGCAGACACGGTGAGCGTCCAGCTGCTAGATGCAGAACAACGCGAAGCACGTGTGGCTGTTCGGGTGGGGTTTAAATAGCCTTGGAAGAAGTTCCAGGTATGTATCCTTCCTCCAATCAGGTATGTATCCTTCCCCGACCACGCCCGGATGGTAAATTAGTCCCACAGGTAAAGTAGTTCCTTTCAGGCCTCAAGGAGGCCGGGATCCTGCAGCATGGTCTGCATCAGGTAAGTGCACCCAAGCACTCCCATAATGAGCCTGGCGCCTATGGCGCCAGGACTGATGTCTTATGATCCTGGCGCCATAGGCGCCAGGACACTGTCCAAAGGGCCCCTATATGGGGTTGCTGGGCCTTTCCTTGGGGACTGGATGTCCGCTTTCGGGGACGCAGGGCTTGAACCGGCTCCCCGGGAGCGGGCATCATGACAGCACTCCCCCCCAAGGCCCCTCCCAAGGTTGTTCCCTCCGGGGGTTTTGGTTTGTCTGGGAAGAGTCGGTGGAATTTCCTGACTAATCGAGGTGCATGCACATGGTCGCTGGGTTCCCACGACCTCTCCTGAGGTCCGTACCCCTTCCAATCAATTAGGTAGAACAGTTTTGACCTAAACATTTTTGAGTCTAAAATGTTCTTCACTTCGAATTCGGGCTCCCCATCTATTAGAATAGGTTCTGGAGGTTTGAGTAGTCGGGTTCCGGGTACCACTGGTTTCAGAAGTGACACATGAAAAACAGGGTGAATTCGCATACTAGCTGGTAAATCAAGTTTAACAGCCACTGGGTTAATTATTGCCGTAATAGAATAAGGTCCTAGATATTTTGGGTTAAAAGTTCGAGGCCCTTTGAGTGGTAAATGTCTGGTAGCTAACCACACTTGATCCCCAATCTGATACTGAGGTGCTTCACTCCGATGTAGATCAGCATTCTCCTTGTATTTTCTCTTGGCTTGTTGTAAATGCGTAGTTGCCTCTTTGAAGGCTTGGGTAATTGTAGAATGCAGATGTTCTACTGCAGGCATTCCGAGGTTCTGAGGTGAGTCAAGGTTTGAGGTTCGAGGGTGATGCCCAAACAAAGTATAAAAAGGACTGTGGCCAGTTCCAGAGTGTACCGAATTATTATATGCGTATTCGGCTATCCAAAGAATGTCTTTCCAGTTGCTTTCAGATTGCTGTAACATACACCGTAAGTACTGCTCAAGGGTCTGATTTGCCCTCTCGGTCTGACCATCGGTCTGAGGGTGGTGACTGGTCGATAATCTTACGTCGATCTGCGCCATTTGACGACATTTGCGCCAGAAGTGGGAAATGAATTGGCTTTCCCGGTCAGAGATTAGTATAGATGGGAATCCATGTAGCCGAACAATATTTTCGGGGAATTCTTTGGCTAGGACAGAAGCTGAAGGTAAACCTTTCAAAGGAATAAAGTGGGCCATTTGGGAAAACAAATCCACAATTACCAGAATAGTATTGTACCCCGAACAAGGAGGCAGGTCCGTAATAAAATCCATTGATAGGGTGTGCCAGGGTGCTGGCGGTATGTCTAGAGGTTGAAGGAGACCGGCTGGTCTTTTCTTTTGACTTGGGCGCAAACACCACAGGACATCACAAAAGATTTAACATCTTTTCGCCAAGAGGGCCACCAAAATTGTCGTTTCACCTTTTCCTCTGTCTTGGCAATACCGGGGTGTCCCTCTATTAATGTATCATGATAACCGGAAATAACTAGTTCGTGTAATTCCTTATGTGGCAGGAATAAGCGTCCTTGGAAATAAGGTAAACCATTATCTATGGTAAAGTCTGATCCCTTTTGCATCCAATCCTGTAAGGTTGTAGGGTCCAGGAGTTGTTTCACTCTGGCTTGAATGTCTTCAAGCGCCTGTAACGAAGTCATGCCTAGAATCCTCTGTTCGGGAATTATTGGTACTGGTTCTGAGTTTGTATCAGATTCTCCCATTCCAATTCGGGATAAGGCGTCTGCTTTGCCATTCTTGCAGCCAGGTCGATAGGTAATCACAAAATCAAATTCAGCGAAAAACAAAGCCCATCGGAGCTGCCGTGATGACTGAGCCTTGGCGGTTTTCAAATACTGTAAATTCCGGTGATCAGTGATCACTGTGATGGTATGTCGAGCGCCAAGCAGATAATGCCGGCAGGCTTTAAAAGCGGACTTAATGGCTAACAGTTCTTTGTCAGTGATTGCATAATTAACCTCGGGTGCCGAGAACTTTCTGGACCAAAATGCTACGGGATGCAGTTGGTTGGTTCGGGATCTCTTTGGGACAGGACAGCTCCCATGGCTAGGCTGGATGCGTCAGTCTCGACGACATAAGGGAGATCTGGACGCGGGTGTTTCAATATAGGTGCGGAGATAAACTTAGCTTTTAAATCCTGAAAGGCCTGCTCTGCTTCTTCAGACCATTCAAAACGTTTATTTTTCCTCAAGAGTGCAGTAATGGGTTGTACCACGCGTGAAAATTCCGGGATAAACCTGCGATAGAAATTGGCAAAGCCGAGCATACTTTGAACCCCTTTTACAGAGCTAGGTGATGGCCATTTGAGGATGGCATCCACTTTTCTTGAGTCCATTCGGACTCCTTTGGGTGTCAGGATGAAACGTAGAAACTCGACTTCTGTGGTATGGAAAACACATTTCTCCAATTTAGCAAATAGTTTGTGTTGGCGCAGTTTTTCAAGTACTGCCCTGACGTGTTTTCTGTGATCAGATTCCGAAGAGGAGTACACCAGAATGTCATCGATATATACAACAACACAAACATCGATGAGTTCCCGAAGGACATCATTCATGAAGTATTGGAAGGCAGCCGGCGCGTTACACAATCCGAAAGTCATCACCTGGTACTCGAATAATCCGTATTTAGTACGGAAGGCAGTTTTCCATTCGTCGCCTTCTTTAACTCGTACCAGATGATAAGCCCCCCGGAGATCTAGCTTGGTGTATATGCAAGCGTCCTTCACCTGGTCAAGGAGTTCAGGGATCAGAGGCAGAGGATAACGGTTTTTAACCGTTATCTGGTTCAATGCGCGGTAATCGATACAAGTTCTAAGGTCGCCTTCTTTTTTGGGCACGAAGAACAAAGCCGAGGATGCCGGGGACTTTGACGGGCGAATAAAACCATTAGCTAGGTATTGATCCAAATATTGTCTCAAATGCAGGTTCTCAGGTTCGGTAAGGGCATAAATCCTGCTACAAGGGGGTTGTGCACCGGGCACCAGATCGATTTGGCAATCGTACGATCTGTGAGGAGGTAACGTGTTGGCCTGTTCCTTTTGGAAGACGTCCTGAAAGTCTTGGTATTCCAAAGGTAGTTGCATGGAGGCAGAGGTTACAGATGCTAGATTAATCTTCAGGTTTTCTGGGTAGCAGGTTTGTGTACAATCCGGGAAGGTTATTCTCTTAGCTCGCCAATCAATTTGAGGATTATGTGTCTCTAACCAAGGCATTCCAAGAATAACCTGAAACTGTGGAGCCTTGATTACATCAAACACAACACCCTCCCGATGGCCGTCGGGACCAATAAGAGTCACCTCAGTAGTGGAATGTGTTACCGGTCCAGAGGCAATTTCAGTTCCATCGACTCGGGTGATGACATCTTTGCTGGTTTTAGGACGGAGAGGGAGGTTAATCCTAGAGACCAATTCACGATCCACATAGTTTCCAATAGCCCCACTATCGATGTATGCCTTTATTGCATGCAACCGCTTAGGCTGTTCTGGATCTACGAGAACCATTGGCACAATGAAATGCGAGGTCTGAGAGTTAGTTTTCAAGCTCGGCAAGCGGACCCGTACGCTTGTCGGGCGGAGTCGTTTCCCGAAACAGAGTCTTCATGGTTTTTATCAGCGGCTCCTACTGCCTTTCGGGGCGGTTTTGCCGGGCAATCTCGTAGAAAGTGTCCAGAATTCCCACAATAAAGACATAATTTTAACTGCCGCCTCCTTTCACGTTCCTTTTGAGTTAAGGGTCCTTTAACCCCTCCAATTTGCATAGGCTCAGAGACATCAACTCCCTTGGGATTAGCATGGGTCTTGACCAACACCCGGGTCTCAAACCTGGACCGATCTGCTTTTCTGTTTTGAAGTCTGTGATCCAATTGGACCACTAAGTCTATATACTCTGAGCATTCTTGGGGCGGATATACAACTTGGGCCAAGACATCTTTAAGTTCTCCGCATAGGCCTCGATAAAACAACGTGACTCTTTTATCCTCTGGCCATCCCGTTTCCACAATTAGTCTATTAAAGGTTGCAATATAGGATAGGAGGTCCTGATTGCCCTGTCGCAGGGATAGAAGTTCGTCATCCAGAGCCTGCCCCTGAGAGTGTCGAGCAAATAACCTTTCCATGCTTGCTTGAAACCCTTGAAAATCACGGAGAATCGGGTCATCTTGAGTAACCAGTGGAACTGACCAATCGGCAGCCGCTGAGATATGACAATACAAATGCTACCTTAGTCTGATCATTAGGGAAGGCCCCAGGTCTGCATAGGAAGTGCAAACGACACTGATTCATGAATACAGCGAATCGTTTGGGGTCCCCAGCAAAGCGTTCGAGTGTGGCCAGCGGCATGTTTCCGGGTAGATTAATCAGCACAGGTTTACTGGAAACCACAGGAGCGGGGTTCCCTCCGGAACCAGGTAGAGGAGTTTGCCCAGCTTGACCTTGCAAAAGCGGTCTTGCCAGGTCATCAGTTCTTTCCTTTGATATTATTAATTCCCTCCTGAGGGAATTAGTCTCTTGACGAGCGGGATGTACTTCGGACCGTAATTCCCCCAGTAATTGGGCCAACTGATCAGTCTCAGAACTTTCCATAGCGCCTGGGTGGGAATTTGTAGGAAGGCTTCGTGTTCTGTAACGCTCACCTGACTCCCACGGAGGCGCTGGCCTGGTTCGCGCTGCTGTGACCCCTTCTAAGGTGATGCGCAGGGTTCGTAAAACGGACTGGACCGGGCCCCCAAATCTGGCTTGTCTGGCTCGCAGAAGTATCCTTCTGTAGGCGAAAATAGAGGATTAACTGTCTGCGGGGTAATGCAATCGGCCTCCCACTTTCCCCTCTCACCCTCCTCGAAACCCTTCTGTGATTCCCCGTAGCGTCTCACCTTAGGGTCTGGAAGGACAAGCTCTCCATCCTGCTTCTGATGCAGGGGCGCGTTGGTATCCAGTTACTTCACTGGATTTTCGGATTGCTGAGAACCAAACTTGCTTGGCTTCCAGGTAAGTTTTTTGATAAGAGGTTCCCCTTGTGTCCATGCATTAATGTACTAATGCTAGTGTCTTTTTCCCCATAGGGGACGGGGTAAGGAATGCCGGGGAACAGGCACCGACCCGAGATGAGAGGTGAAATTCTTGTAGAAATCAGGTAAGTCTTTAATGAGCGTTTTTTGGTAATGTCTTTTCATTCGCTCATTTTTCCATGCTCCTTTCGCTATCAGCAGACCCCTTATTGTGGCTTTGGCGGCGTCCCACACAAGGTTGGGTTGGCCTTCGCCTGTATCATAGATCTCAAAAAATGATCTCCTTCCCCATGGACTCTTAAAACCAGGTCCCTAAGCAGCGTATCATTGCAGCGTCATCTTGGAGTGACCCCCCTTTTGGCATCGAACTGTCAAGAAGCCATGTCCAACTCGTAGTCTGACAACGTGACTGTCTCCACCTTGGTGGAGGCTATGTCTCCCACTTTCATATCTCCCCCTCCATGTCTTCCCTCCCCACCCCACAACAAGAACCCCAAAAGAAAATAATGAACACTCAGGGCATATAGCCCAACTAAGTAGAGACACCTGGACATCTCCAGGTCACCACGATGTGTGGAGGCTTGAGGTAGGCCTCACCACCTCTACCCCGACGAGCTTACAAGCAAAAGAGGACAGTAATCTTGTTCTAGGCCTCCCTCCACCAAAGTTATTTTGTCATCTTCCCCATTCATTTCGGAGGTGGCAACTGCCACACCCTTGACTTTCTAGCCCGTCTTGAGGTCCCCTCTTTCCTGCGGTCCCTGGTTTGGGCGAATGCACTCTTAAAACGTTTCCTTAAGTGGCATTGGCTGTCCCTTTCTGGCTGTATTTCCTCACTCTGCAGTTCCTTAAGGAGGTTGTCTGCGTCCTCTCCTTGTTGTAGAACAGAATTCTCATCCTTAAGCTCAAATGCCAGGGTAAAGGGAAAGCGCCAATGATCCAGGGAGGATAGCTCAGTGGCAACGTGCTCACCTTGGAAGCAAGATGACACGAAGCAACACAGGTTCGATCCCCGGGTCAGTGCTTAGAAACCTCAGGGTATTTAAGCGTGTTATAAATATGCAACTAAGACAACAACAAAACATTCTGTAACAGTGCCTCAATGCCCCTGGACTGTGTGAATGCTTTCAAATGCAAATAAATAAAATAAATATCTCACCCCCTTTTCCTGGAGCCAACTTGTTAAGGCTCTACATTTACGGCGTTGGTCCAGGGTGTACACCAATAGGTCCTGGTACATTTTTCTATCCCATTCTATCGTGCCCAGCTCCCTTGCCTTTTAGAGAATTTCTTTTTTGTCAATGTAGTAGTGGCATTTTGCCACCACTGAACACAGCCCTTCCCTAGACCCTGCACCCCTATGGACCCTGTCGAATTTGATTTCCCTCTCCGCTGGGGCCCCCAATTGCTTTTACAGCAATCGCAGCAGGGACTTCTCCAGGTCTTGTGGCGTTTGTGTCTCTACTAGGGAACCCCCAAATGTGCAGATTGTTCCTCCTTTCCATGTTTTCCATGTCATCCACCTTGCACTGGACCTCTCGGTCCCTGCGCTCGAGTTCCTTGAACCTCATTCCAACGTCCACGTTCACTATGTTTGTTGCACGCTGTGTATGTTCGAGTGCTTCCACCCGATCTTCCACCTTTGTGACTCTTTCTGTGAGGGCACCCAATGAGCTTGGACTCAGTCGATTTTTAGGCCATTGCTATCCTGAGTGTTGCCAGGATATAGATCAGATCCTTAATTTTGGGGATGTGAGCAGCCTGCCTCCCTCCCCTTGGAAACAGTCCCAACACACCAAACTCTGGGGACCATGCGTGCATCTGTATCCCTCCTCTCTTCACCTTTTCGGCGATGCTCTGCCAGAACCTTTTTATCGATGGACATGTCCAGAACATGTGCATCATGTCCGTGCTCTCCTAGGTGCATCTTGGGCAGACCTTTTCAGTGTTCCTATATATGCGTGACATCCTATGCAGAGTTAGGTATGCCCTATGCGTCACATATGTTTGGGTGAGTTTAAATCTAGCATTCCTAGAGACTTTTTTAGTATCCAGCAGTACTCTCCGCCTTTCGGTGTCTGTAAAGACCCTCTCCACATCCCGTTCACACATCCTGCACACCGCCAGTTCCCCTGTGTCCAGCCCATCTAGTAGTAGGTCATAAATCCTGGAGACTGCTTGTCCCCCTTCTGACACATCGTACAACGTGTATAGTACAGTGTTGGATTCCCTCCCGTCCCTTATACCCGGCCATCTTCTGTCCATCCTGCCTACCATGCCCAAGTGTTTCAAAAACTGCCCCATGTGTATTCCATATTCACTTGCCAGGGCCACAAATGTCAGCATCTTGTCACCCTCAAAGAAGTCGCCTACCATGGCTATCCATTTGCTCTCCCAATGCTTCCATGCTTCCTTAACTGTTTCACTATGCCTTTTTGTGGTTCTGCGATCCCCGCTATGGGAATGCACTTGGAATACGGATCCAGTGTCCCTCAGAGTCTCCAGGCTCTTCTCCACTGGTCCCTGCTGAGCTTCAGTAGCCCAAAGGGTCTTGGTAGCCTCAAATCCCCCACCCATAGCACCTCTTTCAAGTAGTAGAGTTCCAGCATTGGCTGCAGTAGCTGGGTGTATAGGCGCGTTGTGTATAGGTGCGTTATAAATGCTATATCATATCAATGCACTATGAACTGCAGATCCCCAGCCAGGTAGTACACTTCGAAGTTGGGTACTCTCATCCCGCCATAGGGCAATACTATTTCTCCCTGCCACCCACACAAATTTCCTTGTTAGCCCATCCAACCGCCTGAAGAATCCCCTAGGTATGTCATAAAGCATGTTGGTAAAGAGGTACAGGAGGCACGGTAGTGCCACCATTTTTAACAATGCTGCCCTGCCAGGTACTCAAGGGGCAGTTTTTCCCAGAATCTCATGCAGCTCTCCACACACTCTAAGGCCTTCTGCATATTATCTATGTGAGTAGAGGCAGGGTCGTGCCACATGTTTACTCCCAGGTATCTGAAGGTTTTCGCTGTCTACCTCAGCCTCAAATTTGACAGTTGTTCTCTAGCTAGGCCCCTCAATCCTCCCAATAGAAACAGGCTAGATATTTTCCTATTTATTCCAATACCCGAGAGCAAAATGATCCACTATGCCCAGTAAGTGCGGTAAATTATCCTCAGGTTGGTTGACGAACAGTAACACATCATCTGCGTACAGGGACATCATGTGTACCACACCCTCTATCTCTATGTCAGCTTCTGCATACTCTGTTCTAAGGAAGGCCGCCAGTGGCCCCAATTCCAGGATGTATAGCATTGGTAACAGAAGGCAGCCCTGTTTTGTGCCTTTCCGTACTTCCCATGCTCCAGACATCTGTTTCCCTGTTCTCACTCGTGCCCTAGATGGCGTGTACATCAATCTCACCCACCAAATGAAGACGTTGCTAATCCCAAACCGCTCCAGGGTCCCTAGGGGCCAGTTCCACCTGACCGTGTCAAAGGCCTTTACTGTATCTAGGGAGGCTACTGCGCAGTCTCCTTCTAGGTGGGTTGTGCTGTCTATTGCGTGGTGTAGTCTTTGTAAGTTACATGAGGTGCAACGCCCCCCCGGGATGTACCCAGTTTGATCTGTATGAATCAAGTTTCCTATCACTCTCTTGAGTCTATTCGCCAGTACCGCCACTAAGATTTTACTATCTTGGTTCATCATAGAGAGTGGCCTATATGATACAGTCCTGCGGGGGCTTCCTGGTTTATGTATGGGCACAATTATGGAGTCTCTAAGGCTGCTGGGCAGTATTCCTGCCTCATATGCGTCTGTGAAAAATTCCAAGAGCTTAGGCGCAGGTACATCTGTGTATGTCTTATAAAATGCCCTGGGTAGATCATCCGGTCCCTGTGTTTTAGCGATCGGGAGTTCAGCTATCACAGCACTAATTTCATCTAGCATAAGAAGTGCGTCCAATGTAGCCAACTGCTCACCTCCAACCGTGGTAGGTCTATTTGCCCTAGGGCTTCCTTAATGTCCATGTCATGTCCTTTAGCATCCCTTTAATACAGGATACATAGAATCTAGAGAATATATTATTGATCTCTCCTTGTGTTCTGACTACCATCCCGTCTTCATCTATAATGCTATTGATCATATCCTTTGGTTCCTCGTCTAAATAGCCAGGCTATCAATCTCCCTGGCTTGTCCCCTTCCGCGTGTATATTCTGGGTATACTTCATGTAGTCTAGTTACCCCAGCCTTTCCCATTCGGCTATGCATTTTTGGTGCAATTCCAGCAATCTTGCCTTCCCTGTGTTCCCGCCTGCTGTCATACTTTCCTCCCATGCTATGTCATTTTCCAAGCCCTCCAGGGATCTCTGTATGTCCGCCCTCAGGCCACCCATTTTACCTATCGCCATGCCTCTTATAGCAACCTTAGGCTTCCCATAGTGTTCCTATTTTTGCTACACTACCCGTGTTTGTATCAAAATACTCTTCTATTTTATCTCCCAGATGGTCCTTGAAAGTGTCATAAAGTAGGACCTCGGCCCTTAATCTCCACCTCTTTACTCTGCTTATCCACCTCCCCCATCTCCTCATTTCCATCCTTCATTCTTCTCCCCAACACAAAGCAAGCCACTCGTCTCTCTCCATCCCACCCACTACAACCTTATATATCATACTTGTCTTCCTTAATATAGTACCACAACTACCTCCTCAACCTTTGCCACTGCTTATTATATCTTCATGGGTCTCAGTCTCTGTAAAATAGCTTCTTTCCACTAATAATTCTCACTCCCATCACCCAAACTCTTGGTAATGCTTATTACCGAAGCCTGCATCCCCCATGACACTACCACCCGGCATCCCTTCTCACCGACTTTGCATCTTCCTCTCTACTTCAGGTATCGCCATAAAAACATGGTGGTGTCGATCTCATGATTACCAAGGACACAACCTCAGCCCCCCCCCCACTGATTTCAAGCCCATCTCCTCTGAGCAAATTACTGTACAACTCCTTGCTCCCATACCTCTCACTATCCTCCTCATGAACTGTCCATTGACATCATTATTTGCTGCTGTTGACTTTTTACCCATAACCCTCCTAGCTGTTGTCTCTGCAGTCATATTGGGTTATCTCAACCTCTCCATATGGCTAAGACCCCCTTGACTCCACTCTTTCTGGCAACACACTCGTCAAACTATATAACTTTCCCACCCACACCAAGGGTAACTCTCTCGATATCGTATTCCTTTTTTTTCACCTTGGCCTCCTCTGCTTTTACAATTGAACCCTGCCAACCATTCACTTATTCATTCCACCATCTTTATACCTCCCACTCACCCTCATCTATCACCAAATGCAAATTCAAGTCTGACTCCATGTTCCCCTATCTCGCCAGGTCAAAATATTGCTCCAAGCACTCTCTTCTCCACTCGCCAATGCCACTGAACTGGCTTTCATTGAATTCAACTGCTCACTATCTAGCCCCTTTAATGATAACTACCCCACCTGCTCCTTCATCCTCTCCTAGCTGAGCTCTCAGCCAAGGATCTCCCCTGACATTCAGCTGCTGCCGAGGACAATTATTCTTCTAGATGTTTCCACTGCCTTTGACATTGTGGATCATCCCTGCCTCCTTCAAACTCTGTCCCTCCTTGGCCTCAATAATACACTCTGAATTGGGTACCCTCCTATCTCTTCGACCACTCATTTTTAATCTCATGGAATTCCAGCACCACCTCCCTGATCCCTCTCCCCAAGACACTACTCAAGGATGAGAACTAGGCCCACTCCTCTTCACACTATTTCATACTCAGCAAACTAATTTCCTCCTTTGGCTTTAATGATCACCTCTTCACTGATGATACTTGGATCGTCAACTCCCCCTTCCATGCCCCTTCATTCTCTGAAGTCCGGAGAAACGCCTAATCAACATCCACTACTGGATTGCTATATCCTGCCTCATGCTCAACTCTTCAAAGACCCAAGTCCTCTTTCACTCTGCCTTCAATGCCAGCCCCATTCTCAGTTCTTCAGATGTTTCTACCCTGACCTCCTCACCCCCAACCCATGGCTCATAACCTTGTGTTTCTCTTTGAAAGGGACTTGAAGCGCACTACCACGGCAGCCAGGCTCAACCTCCTAAACATTAGAACCCCCCCACATCTAATGCACCACTCAACTAAAGCTGTTATCTCTATTGCTGCAAATTGGACTCAGTACTTCTTGGTCTACAACTCTACTCATGTACTGCCCTCAGTAAAGTCCTCAAATGAACCCTTTTCAACCTACCCAGACCACCCAACTTTAAAAAAAAAAAGTATTTTTATTAATTTTACACAACCACAATAACTTGCAGACATGTTCCATCAATTACAAAAGTTTCTTATCAGATATTGTCAGTCTGCTCCTGCTATCCCCCAAACCCCCCTCAGCCTGCGTTGCTCCCAGTATTCCACCACCCACCTTTATTCCACATCATCTCCCCTAGTCTCAGGGCCCTCTAGTGGGAGAGTTTGCTCCACGTCTTTGTCCCTCTGCTCAGAGGCCGCCAAGTCCACCACCAATTGTCTCCAAGCATCCAATCCCCTCTCCTTGCTCCGTGTTCTGCCCTTTCGCTTCCTGCCACACCCCCGTTTCTGTATTTGCCCATTTCAACAGGTCCCTCCACCACGTCTGTACAACTGGCCTCATCTGTGCTTTCTACCCCATCGCTATTCTGCGTTTTGCCAGTACATATGCCAAGTCCTTGAGCTTACTCACATGTCTAGCCCTTTTGGGCATTGGGAAGTCCCCTAACAAACAAGCCATGGGGGATCTGATGTCCAAGGTGATAGCTACCTTCACTAATGCTTGGGCTACTTCTCCCCAGAATCTACTTATCTCTATACATGCCCAAAACATATGCACTAGATCTGCGTTTATCTCCCCACATTTCGGGCATGCTTGTGTTGTTGCCTGGCTAAATTTGTCAATTTTATTCAGGGTTAAATATGCCCAATGGTGCACATATAATTGGATCTGTTGTAGTTGTGCATTCCTCGACACCTTTTTGTGATACCCCATAACTCTGCTCCACCTACTGTGCAATATTGGCTCTTGTAAATCTGCTTCCCAATTCTGCCTCGTCTGCCTTAATTCCCCTCCTATCCTGGACATTATCAGTTCATATATCTGCGAGACTTCGTGTCCTCCTTACGCCACATCATAAAATGTCTCTATAGTCTCATCTGGTTGTAAGGACGCCTCGGTCTCTGGCCATCTGCGCTTAATACACCTCTGGAGGCGGGAATATGTGAGGCGTTGCCCCCGGTGTACCCCCATGTCCCTCATCAGTTCCTCAAAATCCTTGGGCAACCCCTCCTTCAGTACATCTCCCACCGTCGCTACTCCTTTGGATTCCCAAAATGTCCTCATGTTTAACCTCACTTGTTCCTCCACCCCTTCCAATCCAATGAGTGGGACCAAGATCCACCCGTACTTCTACCCACCATCACCATGCTGGATGTATCTCCATGGAAAATCACTCTTTTTGAATTTCTGCTACTCTATAAATCCATCTATTGTCTTGCCCCATGCGGCCTCGTTGACTGTTTCTCACTGAAACGCTTCACTTCTTATCTCTCTACAACCTCTACACAACCACCAGGAACTGGGTACGTCCGACCTTCACCCATCAAAGCAACAGGTTTCCCATCTGCCTCTCCCACTGCCCCACTAATGACCCTCTCCCTGTTTTCTTCCAGAGCTGTGTGCAGTGATGCCACCAAAAGTGGCAGAAGTGTGCTGTACAAGACCACTGACATTAAATGATATTATATTAGATGCTAAAAATGCTCACACAATGCACATCGTCTGGGATTATGCTTGCAATCGGTATTCAGGCAACAGGGCATCAGTGCTCTTCTTCTTTGGATCCGTGGGTTGGGGAGAAAGATCCATGGTACCATTGACATCAACCAGTGAAAGGGGTTGTACGAAGAGATGAAGTCATGGGCGGCTGATGCCCAATACACAGCATTGTGGGTGAAGCTACCAAGGGAATAGGGCTGTAATTAAGGGAACAACAGGTCAGGTTCGGTAGGCAGAACGGTGGGGGAGAGGATGGGGCACTGGGAGGATTGATATAGGTTTGGCAGGCTGGCAGTCCTGAGAGTGCTGGTACTGCCATTTGGGGGTGCCTGGGTGCAAGTAATAGAAAGTTGGGATACATGAAATGGTCATGGGCTTTTCATGCTATGGTTGTTCGTTGACAATTAATTGAACATTTTTTATAGGCACTTTGCAGGAGTTATGGAGCAAGCGCCCATGAAACCATTGCACCATTCTCTTCAACAGGCTCAAACAGTTCTGAAAATACTCTACAGGGGCCAGGCTTTTTGGCAAGCTCCTGGAAGTCCTTATTCACATGAATGACATCCCTGCACTCGCTGAACAGCAGCATAATCACCAAGAACATAAGTAGGGTTGCAATCTTGATCCCTCGCGCACACAATGGCATTTTGCGCTGAACTTTTGCGCACCTATCGCATGTGCATTCTGTTGGCAAGATTGTAGGAAGGTTCTTCTAGACCTTGACCTTTCGCCATTGTGCCATCCAGTGGGAATGCCCAGCCCAAGACGATGTACAGCACTCGCATGGTCGACAGAGGGGTTGACATTAATGGAAAATAATCCTATACTATGTTAATGTCATGGGGCCCTCGGGAATGAGCACAGCAGATAGTACTGTAACCCCATAAAGTATTAAACTCTCCCAATGCCAGTAGAAAATGAATGAGACTCTCACAATGGGGTGGGCTATAATGGGTGGTAATGAGAAGACAACTATTGACAGCAATGTACCTCCATACTGTATGAAGCCTTGCAGTGACAATGGAATATAAGGAAACACTTGCTATGGGAACAACTGCAATGGGAGGATCATAACAAACAGTTCAGAAATGGAAAATTAATAGTTTACAATGGGTAAGAGAAAAGAAAGGGACACAATGTAAAATACAGTGGAGTGCAGCAGCGTATTCTGGGTGGTGGTGGAAATGACCCTGTTTTTTCTCTCGAGGCACTTGGATTTTCTTGGTCACAATCTCCCTTTAAGATGGCCTCCATTTCCTGGCGGGCTTCTGACGTCCCAACATTGGCCTATTGTTGAAGGCGAGGAGCTTTTAGCCTGGCATGCTCACCTTCTTATATTGGAAGCTGTTGGTCCACAGTTAGAGATTGATGCCGTTCGATCAGCAAATTCTTTGTTCGGAATTCAAGCAGCAGTAAAGGAGCAGTCGGCAATCTGCAGAAGTTCTATCATGCAAATCCCGTACTTTTTACTGTCTTACTGTAACGTCATGAGTTTACTTTGCGTGCAATGATTTTGACTTCCCAGAGAGGGCATTGCAGTAATGCAGCTCAAAGTACCCCCCATGGCCCTGATGGGCTGAGAGTTATAGGCCCTCAGCACTCAGGCTAGTGTGAACGGATAGGAGAGAGGAGGGTCGCTTTAGCTGGTGCTGTGGGGGAGGGGTGTTTATCAAGTATGGAAAAAGGGCAGATTCTTCCCGTGTATGGGATGCCATCCCTACCACCTTTGAAAGCTCGAAGTGGCACAGTAAGAGTCACATTCTAACATGCAAAACAACATGGCATGTCTTAGAGGGGCAAAGCACTTGCCCAGGATTGCAGTATGCCCTACTGGATGCCCTCGAACCCGTTCATTGAGTGGGATTCCCCTTGCAACACAGGGGTCTCAATGTTGTATGTTGTGCAGAAGTCTATCGATGTGTGGGATTTTCTACTGCCATAGTGAGGTACTCTAAGACCGGTTTCGGAGTCTGAACGCGAGAAGGTGTGGTACTGCCTCAAGATATATAACATCTGTCCAGCTTTAGGAGCACAGGCCCGTCCCCCGCACTAGAATGTGGGCATGCACGCTCTGCAATCCTGCAAAGACTGGCAGAGGACTTCTAGGCAAATTATATATCACATTGCATGTGGGTGAGCTGTGTGTGTGCGCACCCAAGGCAGAGTGTGACGCAGTGGAACCTAATAGCATGGCAGGAGTCTAATGGCCGTTTCAAATGTCTTAATCCTTTTCCTGGGAAACTGCAGTAGCATGCCACCTTCAACATTCTCACAATCCATTCAAAATGTATGATCCAGAATTGCTCAGAGGCACTCCCCTCTGAGCAATTCCGAGGGGACTGCTCAGAGGGGTGCAGCTTGAGACTGTCTTGGGGGCACGACTGTGGGTGTGTTGCATGCTGTGCTGGAGCTGGACTGGCATTCGGCCAAGTGTGTGTTGTCTTATCTAGCCCCCAGCCCAGCTCTGCGGGGTGTTGCGCAGTGTTAGTGTTTTAGTACCCGAGTATAACAAGGTGCAGAAGGTGCCCTGAAGTCTCAAGGAAAAGCCCAGAGGAAAACAAGTGGTGCACTGCAGGTATGGGGCCAAGGGACCGCGCTAGCTTTCCTGTTGAGGGATTTCCAACAATGCTATGAAAGTGAGGCGGAGGTGAAGGTCTCTGGGGTGCACTATTAGTACTGCAGGTTACCATCCTTCTGCACACCCCAACTCCCATACCGTTTATTGTTCTCATCCTGTTTATATCACACAGCCTGGATAGCCCATTTGGTGCTGCACCCTGCATGTTCAGCCCAGTTGGTATTATCTGGCCCAATTGGCCTGCTAGGAAGAACCCATGTGAGCCCATCTTTATTTTGTACTTGCCTACATTTTGAAGCACCAGCTAAATGTCCTGATAGTTGATCCTACACATGGACATTCTGAGAGTGTTTCAACCCTGACAGTATACAGACAGCGCTGAGTTTCCCTGGCCTTTGATAAGAAGTGGGCCCTGAAACATTTCGTTTTCTTATACTTTTTGTTGTTGCTTTTGGGAAACCAGTGAGAACCAACTTGCTAGTGCTTTATTGATTGAACTAAATAGGACATACTACTCTGGGAATAGAAGAAGGCCTTGAGACGGTGATGAGAAACGCCCTTTTGTGGTTACTTCTCACCCGCCCCTTAGGAGAAGAGAAGGAAAAAGAAGCCCATTGTGACTGCAGTGGGGAGTGCGGGGAAGGGAGACAAAGCACATGTTTTCAAGATGCTAAAGTCTTGTGGGAAACAAGGTGACCATGACATCCCAGCCAATCCTCGGGTTAGCCTGGGTGTTAAAAGTAATGTATTTACTATCAATGTAGCTGTGGTGGTTCGACTGGTGCTCGAGCAACTCAGCTTCCAGCAGTTTAGCCACAGTAACACTGATAAGTGCCTACCTTTGGCCAGCAACCTGCAACCCCAGAGAGTGGATGCACACCCAGACTAGTGTTTGGAGCTACCTAAATCTACTTGCCAGGAAACAGGCTGTAATCTTCTGGTGAGGATGGATAATCATGTACACCACCGACCCTTCCCGGCCCTGGATGTTGCTGCCTTTCAGTCCTCTTGCTGGGTGGTCCTCTTCCTTTTTGAGGGATATCATGTCCATCTACATCAGTGGCTAGTCTTTATGGGTATTTGGAGGGCTTTTGAACAAAATTGCCTCCCTCCCTTGACTCTAAGGTATGGGTTCTGGCAGGCAAATGCACTGTGTT
The DNA here is from genome assembly GCF_040938575.1 of Ambystoma mexicanum. Classification (NCBI taxonomy): domain Eukaryota; kingdom Metazoa; phylum Chordata; class Amphibia; order Caudata; family Ambystomatidae; genus Ambystoma; species Ambystoma mexicanum. The sequence goes on along the minus strand of NC_090933.1, from coordinate 948,327,179 downwards.
AGAGCGATGACACATTGTTAGCCACACCTTGCCTGCTCTGTCTGCCACGCAATAGGATCCTTCATGATTAAATCCACTGAGTTCTGATACTGGCTCAGCTGTGGCTTCTACAGAAGATTCATGTTAGAGGGGTATGGTGCCTCCCTGGGCCGGTGGCACAATGGCTTCCTTGTGGGCTTGGCAATGGCAGACTGCTGCCGTTGCCTGCCATAGGCCGTAAGCCTGCCCTAAGGAAAAACTCAAATGATCGCTTGAACTCTGATAAGGTTGTATTTCCAGAGCTGCAGGACACAGGGCGCAGATCCAAATTCAGTGTATTTGTTCACTTCCTGCTGCAAGAGACCTGGGTAGAGGCAGCACCCATAGTACATGTTTGTTTCTATTACTGTACATAGGCTGAGTCAGGCACTAGGGAGAGAAACAAAGGTGGCTTGGTGATCTGCGTTTCGGTTAAACTGTATTTCAGGTCAGCAAGGATGCTTTACTCTTTCAACATAATCCTTGTTGCAGAACTATGCTTTGATTCTAACTGCTCCCTTATTGTCATAATTTCTATAATGCTGTTCAGAGCACTAAATCCTGGTTATCTAGTATCTTTGCAGAACTATATCAATCAGTCCATTGACTGCAATTCCAAGCATAACAACCACTTGGTAAACAGAGGTGATTTCATAATTAAATTAAGTACTGATGGATCCTTTTGATCTGGGAGGAGATCTTGTCTTACGGCAATCTGTTTTGATTGACCCTAGCCGAAATGCCCAGGGTATGGCTTTTCTGAAATACCTTTGTTAAGTTGGCTTCAGGTCAGCAAATTGTCGTTTCTGCTCAGATCACCCAGGGAGTTTTACTTTTAAAGGTGGACAGAGACTAAATGGTATTTTTGGTTATTATGTAGTACCTATTAACGATTGGTGTTTCTGGCAAGACTTGGAAGTGATTTCACATGGTGTAAGTGATCATACACAACTCAAACGCTCATGTATCTTCCCAGACTACAATGATATGCCCCTTGTCATTAGGTCTGCCATGGGTAGCCTGGTTGCAAATAGAATAGCTATTAAATGGGATAAAGTTAGGTTTATGTCAAAGGGATTCATCTTAAAGAAATCTTGCAACCCAAATCCTCGGGTATTCTGAATATCTTTGACTCGGGGATGCTCTTGACAGTGTTTGATAAATTATTAAAACTGATCAGGGCTTTTATTTGGACAGATAGACTGCCCAAAAAGAAACTAAACTTAGGGCCTGGTCACATTTGGTATGATAGTTATCGTAACATAGCCAAACAGTCTTTGATACATTCTTTAAAGTCCTTCCCCCGAAAAAACGATGTAATTTCAATGAATGTAAGGCCATATAAGAATGGAAGTGTCTATTCACAAGGACAAAGGCTCATGCTACACAATTTAAAAGGACGAAGAGGGTCTGTTTAAATTGTGCACAATTTATGCTATTTGCCCTTTTTCCTTGCCAGTAGCACAAATGATCACATTTCACATGACAGAGAGATCCGTGTAAATTGTGCAGATAACATGTTATTCCCAGGGTCGGACTGGGGCATAAAATTGTCTCGGGCACCAATGAGAAAGTGGCCCACAGTTGTAAATGGGAATTAATTCCTTTTGTGACACTGTTTGTATAGTACCCAAGGGGGAGGATTTTGATAAAATGTAATGCAAATTGTAATTTTTAAAGAATATTTATTCAGCAACACTGGTCAAAACTATTAGGCACATAGTGAAGTAAATCATCCAACTGGCCCATTTTGGCCAAAAAAGTTTCCCACTTTGACCCAAAAAACTGGGCCACAACAGCATTTTGCGTTTTTGGTTTGGCCATGAGCCTATGGCTCTATAAGTCAGTCCGAGCCTGGTTATTCCTCTTTAACATCCTTCGAGTCAGGTGACGAGAAGGAAGCAGAGCGTTGCTACGTTCCCTTTGATGGGAAGTAGAAAGAGGATCCCATGCGAGAAAGGGGCCATAATAAAGCACTACACCTCCTCCTTGTCACGTGACATTATGTTACTTCCATGCATTTTCCCAGTGCCAGACGCCAGGTCCTCATCTCCAGCAGGAAGGAACTGGCAGGAGAGGAATCGTGCATTCTATAAGCTGCTGATGGGTGGTGGTGGGGGCCAGGAAGAAACAGTGGATGGGGCACAGGGGGTAATTTAGAGGGGAATATAATGTTGATTCATGAAGAGGTGATGGGAGGAGAATGTTATGAAGAGGGAGTGTGTATATGCTAACAAACATGTGGGTAAAATGGGACAAAAGAGGGAGCTGATGGGTGCCACCAGGGTGTGGATCTGGAGGGAGGGATACGATCTGGGTGTAGATCTGGAGGACATCTGGGTGTGGGATTTGAAGGGATGGAAGCATTTGGGTGTGGATCTGGAGGTAGGACTGGGGCCTCTGGAACGAGGGATGAGGCATCTGGAGGGAGGAATGGGACACCTGGGTGTGGAACTGGAGGGAGCAATGAAACATCTGGGTATGGCTCTGGAGGGAGGGATGGGGGTGACCTGGGTGTGGATCTGGAGGAAGAGATGGGACGCGGCACATGGATGTGGATCTTGAGGATGGAATGGGGTGTTTGGGTGTGGATCTGGAGTAAGGGATGGGACATTTAATTTTGGATCTGGAGGGAGGGATGGATATTGGGGTGCAGATCTGGAGGGAGTGATGGGGGTACCTGGGTGCAGATCTGGAGGGAGGGAAGGGACTTCTGTGTGTGGATCGGGAGGGAGGTATGGAGACACCTGGGTGTGGATCTGGTTCAAGGTATGGCCATCTGGATATTGGTCTGGAGGGAGGGATGGGGCATTTGGGTGTAGATCTGGAGGGAAGAATGGAGGCACCCGGGTGTGAATCTGGAGGGAAGGATGAGGGCATCCGATGTGGATCTGTTGGGAGAATGGGGCATCTGGGGATTGATCTGAAGGGAGGGATGACAGCACCAGGGTGTAGATCTGGAGGGAGGGATGAAACATCTAAGTGACACTGTGGAGCAAGGGATGAGGCATCTGGGTGTGGATTGGGAGGGGGTGATGAGCTATCTGCGTGTAGATCTGGAGGGAGGGATGGGGGCACCTGGGTGTGGAACTGTAGGGCGGGATGAGTCATCTGGGTGTGGCTCTGGAGGAAGGGATGGAGGCACTTGGGTGTGGATCTGGTGGGAGAGATAGGGCACCTGGGTGTGGATCTGGCGGGAGAGATGGTGCATCTGGGTGTGAATATGGAGGGAGGGGTGGGGCATTTGGGTGTTGATCTGGAGGAAGGGATTGGGCATCTGGGTGTGGCTCTGGAGCGAGGGATGGACATCTAGGTGCAAATCTTGAGGCCGAGATGAAACATCTGAATGTGGCTCTAGAGCGAGGGATGGGGAGTCTGGGTGTTGGGCGGGAGAGGGGAATGGAGAATCGGATCTGGAGGCAGGGGTGAGGCATCAGATTTTGATCTGATAGGAGGTGGGTCATCTGAGTGTGGATCTGGGGCGAGGAATGTGGGCACCGGGGTGTGGAACTGGAAGGACAGATGAAACATCTCAGTGTGGCTGTGGAACGAGCGTTATGGTATCTGGGTGCGGATCTGGAGGGAGGGATGGGGTATCTTCGTGTGGATCTGGAGGGAAAGATGGGACATCTGCGTGTGGATCTAGAGGGAGGGATAGGGCACCTGGGTAACAATCTGGAAAGAGGGATGGGGCATTTGGGTGAGGATCTGGAGAAGGGATGGAGGCACCTGGGTGAGCATCTGGAGGTAGGTATGGCATCTGGGTCTTGATCTAGAGGGAGGGATGAGGGCATCAGATGTAGATTTGTTGTGAGGATGGGGTTCCCTGGTGTGGATCTGGAGGGAGGGATACAACATCTGGGTGTGGCTCTGGAGCGTGGGATGGGGCATCTGAATGTGGATTTGAAGGGAGGGATGGGGCAACTGGGTGTGGATCTGGAGGGAGGGATGGGGCATCTGGGTGCAGATCTGGATGGAGGCATGGGGCATCTGGCCATGACTCTGGAGTCAGGGATGATGAATCTGGCTGTGGATTTAACGGGAGAGATGGGGCATCTGGGTGTGGATCTGGAGGGAGGGACACCACATCTGGGTGCGGCTCTGGAGTGTGGGATGGGGCATCTGGATGTGGTTTTGAAGGGAGGGATGGGGCAACTGGGTGTGGATCTGGAAGGAGGGATGGGGCATCTCGGTGCAGATCTGGACGGAGGCATGGGGCATCTGACCATGACTCTGGAGTAAGAAATGATGAATCTGGCTGTGGATTTATGGGAGGGATGGGGCATGTGGGTGTGGATCTGGAGGGAGGGAAGGGGCATCTGGATGTGGCTCTGTAGTGAGGGATGGGGCATCTGGGTGTGGCTCTAGAACAAGGGATGAGACATCTGGGTATGGCTCTGCAACGAGGGATAGGGCACTTGGGTGCGGATCTGGAGGGAGGGATGGTGGCACCTGGCTGCGGTTTTGGTGGGAGAGATGGGGCATCTGGGTGTGGATCTGGAGGGAGGGAAGGGGCATCTGGATGTGGCTCTGTAGTGAGGGATGGGGCATCTGGGTGTGGCTCTGTAGTGAAGGATGGGGCATCTGGGTGTGGCTCTAGAACAAGGGATGAGACATCTGGGTATGGCTCTGCAACGAGGGATAGGGCACCTGGGTGCGGATCTGAAGGGAGGGATGGTGGCACCTGGCTGTGGTTTTGGTGGGAGAGATGGGGCATCTGGGTGTGGATCTGGAGGGTAGAATTTGGCATCTGGGTGTGGATCTGGAGGGAGCTATAGGGCATATGGGTGTGGATATGGAAGGAAGTATGGGGCATTTGGGTATGTATCTCAAGGGAGGGATGGGGGCATCTGGGTGTTATTTGGTGGAAGGGGGCATCTGGCTGTGGATCTGGAGGCAGGGATGGTGCATCTGGGTGTGAATCTGGAGTGATGGATTGGGGCACCTGGGTGTGGATCTGGAAGGAGGGATGCGGGCACCTGGCTGAGGTTTTGGTGGGAGGGATGGGGCATGTGGGTGTGGATCTGGAGGGAGGGAAGGGGCATCTGGGTGTGACTCTGTAGTGAGGGATGAGGCATCTCGGTGTGGCTCTAGAGCGTGGAATGAGACATCTGGGTATGGCTCTGCAACGAGGGATGGGGCACCTGGGTGCGGTTCTGGAGGGAGGGATGGTGACACATGGCTGCGGTTTTGGTGGGAGAGATGGGGCATCTGGGTGTGGATCTGGAGGGTAGTATGGGGCATCTGGGTGTGGATCTGGACGGAGGTATGGGGCAATTGGTTGTGTATCTCAAAGGGAGGGATGGGGCATCTGGGTGTGAATCTGGAGTGATGGATTGGGGCACCTGGGTGCGGATCTGGAAGGAGGGATGCAGGCACCTGGCTGAGGTTTTGGTGGGAGGGATGGGGCATGTGGGTGTGGATCTGGAGGGAGGGAAGGGGCATCTGGGTGTGACTCTGTAGTGAGGGATGAGGCATCTCGGTGTGGCTCTAGAGCGAGGAATGAGACATCTGGGTATGGCTCTGCAACGAGGGATGGGGCACCTGGGTGCGGTTCTGGAGGGAGGGATGGTGACACATGGCTGCGGTTTTGGTGGGAGAGATGGGGCATCTGGGTGTGGATCTGGAGGGTAGTATGGGGCATCTGGGTGTGGATCTGGACGGAGGTATGGGGCAATTGGTTGTGTATCTCAAAGGGAGGGATGGGGCATCTGGGTGTTAATCTGGTGGAAGGGGGCATCTGGGTGTTAATCTGGTGGAAGGGGGCATCTGGCTGTGGATCTGGTGGCAGGGATGGGAAATCTGGGTGTGCATCTGGAGTGAGGAATTGGGGCACATGGGTGCGGATCTGGAGGGAGGGATGGGGCACCTGGCTGTAGTTTTGGTGGGAGAGATGGGGCATCTGTGTGTGGATCTGGAGGGTAGGATGGGGCATCTAGGTGTGGATCTGGAAGGAGGTACGGAGCATCTGGGTGTGGATATGGAGGGAGGTATGGGGCATCTGGGTGTGTATCCCAAAGGGAGGGATGGGGCATGTGGGTGTTAATCTGGTGGAAGGGGACATCTGGCTGTGGATCTGGTGGCAGGGATGGGGCATCTGGGTGTGAATCTGGAGTGAGGAATCGGTACACCTGGATGTGAATCTCGAGTGAGGGATGAGACATCTGGCTGTGGCTGTGGGCTGAGGGATAGGGCATCTGGATGTGGATTTAAAGGGAGAGATGGGGCATCTGGGTGCAGATCTGGAGGGAGGGAAGGTGCATCTAGCTGTGGATTTGGAGAGAGGGATGGGGGCACCCGAGTGTGGATCTGGTTGTAGGTTGCAGCATCTGGGTGTGGCACTGGAGGCAAGGATGGGGCATTTAGATGCAGATCTGGAGGGAGACATGGGGCATCTGGAACGAGAGATGAGGCATCTGGAGGGAGGGATGGGGCACCTGGGTGTGGATTTGGAGGGAGGGATGCAACATATGGGTATGGCTCTGGAGTGAGGGATGGGGCATTTGGGTACAAATCATCCGGAGAGAGGGAGGGAATGGTGGCACCTGGGTGCAGATCTGGAGGGATGGATTGGGCATTTGGGTGTGGATCTGGAGAGAGGGGTTGGGGTACCTGGGTGTATCTGGAGGAAGTGATAAGATGCAGCATATGGAGGTGGATCTTCAGGGTTGAATGGGGTGTTTGGGTGTGGATCTGGAACAAGGGATGAGCATTTGGGTGTGGATCTAGAGTAAGGTACGGGACACTTCGGTGTGGATCTGGAGGGAGTGATGGATATTTGGGTGCAGATCTGGAGGGAGGGATGTGGTATCTTCCCCTCCAATCAACATGACCCCACAACCAAACACTATGCCCCATGACCCCCATGCCCACAGCCAAACACAATGTCTCATGACCCCCACCTCCCCAACCAAACACTATGCTCTATGACCTCCACCCCCATCCAAACACTGTGCCCCTTGATGCCCGCCCCAATCAAACACTATGCCTCAAACCCCCACCCAACCAAACACTGTGCCCCATGATCCCCACTCCATTCAAACACTATGCCCCATGACCCCCATTCAAACACTATGCCCCATGACCCCCACCCCAACCAAACATTATGCCTCATGATGCCCACCTGCAACCAAAAAGAATGCCCCACGACCCACCAACCAAACACTATGCCCCATGACCCCCACCAGCCAAACACTATGCCCAATGACCCTCATCTGCAACCAAACACTATGCCCCATGATCCCCACCCAACCAAACACTATGCCCCATGACTCCCATCACCCAAACACTATGCCCCATGACCCTCATCTGCAACCAAACACTATGCCTCATGACCCCCACCCAACCAAACACTATGCCCCATGACCCCAACCCAACAACCAAACACTATGCCCCATGCCCCATCCCCAACCAAACACTATGCCCCATAATCCTCCAGCCTCCACAAAACACCATTCCCATGAAACCCACGCCCCCAGCCTAGAAACTCACTAGGACCAATGGCCATACTGGGTGGCTTGGTGGGGCAAGGGGCATGCCCTGAGAACATGGCCTGTGAAATGTGACAACTGGCCATTGCAATGGTCCTATCCTCCCCTGCCTCAAGTCACTGAGGCCTGTAAGGCAATCATTTTTAGTACCAGACTTCTGGGCTCTGGAGTGGCAAGTGAAAAGGTTAAACACATCCAAGACCAAGATGCTCTAGCACTAAAGTAGAGTGTTACCCACAGCAGGGTCAGGGTCAGGTTTTGATTGATTGATATTTTATTTCTATTGCGCTCGTACACAAGTGTTCCAGAGCGCGACAAGGCAAGGGAGGGGAACAGGGGAGAACAAAACAGCGATCTTACTAGGCCCAGTGACATTGAGAACATGCAAGTGCATGGGAGAGGGGGGAGGGGAAAAGTGCGAAGCAGAGGAGAAACAAATAAATAACAAAAAATAAATAATAAAGGCAACAAACAGTGGTAATGCAGCCAGCAATTTGCAAGTGCTAGGTTTAAGGCAGCAGACAGGGTAGGTCCAATAAGTGCAGGACGAAAAAGGGGGTGCTGTATGGGTACAGATACAGACCCCAGTGCAAGGGGTGGCTGGAGGCAGTGCGGGAGGGTGACAGGATGAGCAGGTACCTGGGCCCAAAAGACAGAGGATGGCCAGGTGCACGGTGCCAAGAGAGAACAGATCAGTAGGGGAGAGGGGGAGCGAAGGCAGAAGAAAAGAGGAAGGTCTTGAGGTGCTTCCGGAACCGGAGATGGTTCTCCTCAAGTTAGGTGGGATAAGACCACATACTGATGACCTCAAGCACAACCTGCTGATGAGATACAAAGCCCAAATTATTGTACCTGACCCAATATGGGGAATCACAGCATGAGCGGCTGTACTTTTAGCTCACTTTTCGAAACTCCACTAAAAAGATATAATAAGTGCACTGAAACCTGTTGAATTAGTGGTATTTATTTCAACGGTCTGGCCATACTGGTGATACATGTGACTCCGAGCCAGCAGGTGTTCCAGGATCAAGAGTCAGCCCATTAGTAATTTGTGAATGATGTCAGATGCACTAATATATCAAACTGTTCCTCTGAAAAATGTGCCAAAGTTTCATTAACTTGCCTCAAACAGATTAGCAAAAATCCAGGTTAGCAGAGCTCTAAAACCATGATCGGCACAGATGCATAAAGGCCACGCATTTTCCTTGCTGTTACATTCACCCAGCCTCATGCCCCAATGAATGTAATAAAGAGAAACAAAGGTGATCGCTTCGCCATGTTCCATTCATTCCATAGCAGCATATTTATGCTGTGCAAAACGTTTGCAACACCTTGTTAATTCCATTGTCTCACCAGTAAAAAGCCTGTTTTTTTGCTGAAAAATGGAACCAGGGATCGCTGGCTCGGATACCTGGGGGTGCGCATGCAGAAGCCCAACATGTGCGGGCATTGGGGTGCTGCATTTATAAAAGTATTACTCACTGTCAAAGTTGAATTGTCTGCTAAGTGAACGAAAATGGAGCTGATTTCAGAAAGGAGCACAATGCTTACCCACAATTTCGATGTGCAATTTGAAAAAGAGCAAATTGCACCAGGTTTGCATAAAGACTTTGAAGAGGAACCTCTTCTCTTTGGGGATACCCTAGGCCCCACCAGCAACTGCCCCAATATTGCTAGTCAGCAGTTTAATAACACAGCAATATATTCCTTCATGTGATGCCTTACAAGCTGCCTTGGCTGAGTCCGTCCAATTGTCACTTCCATTGGGGGGAAAACAGAAGTGTCACCTCGTTGCCTTTCACCACTGGTTCCTCCACGTCAGCCACTTTCTTACAAAGAAGGATTCATTGCTACTCAGCATGCATTCAGTGTTTCAGTTCCCTGCTGAGTAGCAATGAATCATTCTTTGTAAGCAAGTGGCTGACTGCTGACTCACCGTTTCGAGCTAATAGGCGGCTATGAACCTTATCTTAATCTCCATTATAATGTATGCCCCCAGGGGTACCTCCGATTGCTTTCCATTCTAAGCATGGGGGGCCATTCATTATAATGGAGATAAAGGTAAGGTTAATAGTCGCTCTAAAAGAGGTGCAGACTTTTGTCAAGTATGCCTGACCCCAGCAATGGTCCCGTGTCAAGCTGTTTACTCATGTAATGCAATGCGGCCAACTGCTTGAAGTGGGCCGTATCGCATCATAAAAGTTAACACTCTTGGCGTGTCGCATTTTGCTAGATGGAGAGCTGCATTTGGCCCGCAGGCCGTATGTTGGGCACCCCAGATCTAGAGGGAGGGATGAGGGCATTGGATGTGGATTTGTTGTGAGGATGGGGCTCCCTGGTGTGGATCTGGAGGGAAGGATGAGACATCTGGTTTTGGCTCTGGAGTGAGGGATGGGGCATCTGGGTGTGGATTTAAAGGTAAGGATGGAACATCTGGGTGTGGAATTGGAGGGAAGGATGGGGCATCTGGGTGTGTATCTGGACGGAGGAATGAGGCATCAGGGTGTGTATCTGGAGTGAGGGATGAGGCATCTGGCTGCTGCTCTGGGCGAGGGATGGGGCATCTGGGTGTGGATTTAAAGGGATGGGATGGGGCATCTGGGTGTGGATCTGGAGGCAGAGATGGTGTTACATTTTTGATTCTGCACTTTCTTTTGGTTTCTGAGAAAGGGGAGGAAGAGGAAGGAGACATTGTCTGGCTGGGTGCCGAGGGAGGCAACTGTGTGCAACTGAGGGGAGGGAAGACATTTTGGAAAAAAGAGATGCAATGACAGATTTGGCAAATAGAGGCCTGCAGGGAGAGGCAGGCAGGTTACCGCTAGTCCCAATTGTTGTGGTGACGGCAGCTACTAAGTGTACCACCGACATTCTGACGCACACAGACAGGGTCCTGACAGCATGGGGGGAGACATGCCCGGACAAAGGGCCAAGAAATAAACTGGATTTCAGAAGGACGGGTGACTGTGCATTGTGCACCTTAGACGGGACAGTGAACAAATGCCAGTGGAAGGTGTAGTGTCAGTCAAATGCATGTCAGAGATTGTTAATGCATTCAGGGCATGTGCACCAGAGAAGGACATTGACAGGCCCACATATAAAGAAGGTGGTCAGTGTCAGCATGAGTAAATCGTGTTTAGGGGGAAGAGCACAGTATGGTGAATTACAAACAGTGGTGTTGGCTCTTAGAAGAAAGAAGATAATTCCATCTGAGCGAGAGTGGCCCATGATACCTGACAATGACCTACAGCCACAGCTAATGGCACCCAAAGAAGATAAGGAGTGGCATGTGACGGAGGGCCCACAGCTTGAAGTGGTGATGATTATCCTACAGAAGAGCAAGAAGGCATGTCAAAGGAAATGTGAGTGGCTCCTGGCCGATCCGAAAGGGGATGGTTAAGAAATGATGCAGCATATCAATGCAGAGAAAGAGCAAGACAATGCATTTCAGTGCTCGACAGAGATAGCCTGGTGGCCCACAGCAAAATAAGGCTGGCAGGAGTACATGGACATGTGTGTGGCTCATTAGAAGAAAAAAACAGAGGAGCCAAAGAAGGAGCAGTTCAAACAGATGGATGTGAAAGGCACACAGTGGTAAGATTGTCGTTTGTTCTCCATGGACTACTGAGAGAGTAGTCAGTGACCAGGTATTCCCCATGCAAGATCCTATTCGGGAGAAATATGACAAGCACTGACAAGTTTCTGCTGACACTGACTGCGGGTGCACCTAGGGACGGGGAGGTACTAGAGGCTGACTATTTGTGGAAAGTAAGAGAGACATTGATTTTGACCTGGACAGTGCATACAAACATGACAGACACCTGAAAGGGGTGCTGCTGAATGTTAGAGTGACAGGGAAGCTCAGAGCTAGAAAGCGAGGGACATGTAGTTATGACAGTTTTTGTTGTTTGAAATGCACCCTAGATTATGGCTGATGCTAAAAGATGGGGGTGTTTATGCAATACACTACAGTGAATTAATGGCTTTAGATGAGTTAAGAACCCTTGACTGGTTGGCTGATTATAACTGCAATACCACCATTAGCTCACAGGTATGGACTGACCATTCGCTCATAGCCTTCACCTTAGACACCAAAATCAACCTGACATCAAACAACCCGATAGCACCCCCCATGCTAACCAGGAACAAAAAAAATGTAACTTCGACAGACTCTTACCACTGATACTCCCTACCTTAAACTCACTACCAGACTTACTAGATCCATCTACCTTAGTGAACGAATTTAACAAAGTTATGACAGAAGCACTTGATACCATTGACCCTTTAAAAATGAGGAACAGCAAGCCAAGAGCACATTTCAATTCCTGGTTTAAGTCTCACTTAAAACTTACTTAGAAAATAAAAACGGGAAAGTGAATCCATTTGGAGGCTAACACCATCTGAGGCAAATAAAGCTAACCTTATTAACATCTCCACGAAATACAAAAACGAAATACGGTGAGCAAAAAAAGAAAGCTTTGACAACAGGATACTGCAAGCCAAATCAGGTACTAAGGAATTAGTAAACCCCATCCATGTACCTGATACCTGATAACTGTGTGACATACAGAAAGCACTCACTGACAAAATTGCGACTCTCCAAGTTAAAATTGCCAAAAAAAATGAAACGTACTGACATCTACCACCCAAACTAGTAATACACCTATCTCACCTAAACCAGCACACCACTTCAACTTCACTAAAGTCTCCACATTAGAGGTTGAATAAATAATACTTTCTCTCAAACCCTCCAACTGCGAGGAGATCAATGTCCTGCCCAAATTATAAAAGACGCCACGAGAAACCTCTCACCTTTTATCTCCAAGCGTATCAATTCACCTCAGGTACCATCCCAAGCAACCTTAAGGAATCCTGGGTCCTCCCACTCCTGAAGAAACAAACCCTAGATCCTGCTATACTCACAAACTACAGGCCAATCACAACAGTGCCATTCCTCCTAAAGATATTAGATAGGGTGGCGTACCTACAGATTCAGAACTTCTTGGTACAAAACCAACTCCTTGGCACCCTGCAATCAGGTTTCAGACCTCAGCATGGGACTGAAATCGCACTCATTGACCATAAGGCCCAAGTTGACGAGTTGAGAGATCAGGGAAAATGTGCCCTACCACTTCTTTTAGATCTCTCAGCAGCGTCTGACTTGGTGGACCATATTGTTCTCTGCAACCACTTAGAGTCAGCAGCGCACTTCTTGCAGCAAGCCATAGCTTGGATTCAATCTTTCTTAAGTGAAAGAACCATGAGAGTCTTCTCCACCTCAGAAGCAGCTGATCCCATTCCTATCACATGTGGTGTTCCACAGCGTTCCTGCGTCTCCCCCACTATGTATAACATATTTACCCAGCCCCTCTTTGATGATCTGGATGGTCTTGGTGTCACCTACACTATCTATACAGATGACACTCAGATTCTCTTCCCACTTACAGGGGATTACAATCAGGATTTGGCCTTGGTGAATAGGATATACCTCACCATCCAGGCATGGATGGCAGTCCATGGTCTATGCCTGAATGATGACAAAACGGAACTCATCATCCTGGGGAACACACCTAACATTAACAAACTTGGCCACAAATATACCTCCTTTGATATAGAAGGCAACACGATCAATGTTGTGAAGAAGGTAAAAACATTAGGTTTCTACCTTGACTGCAGCCTCACTCTGACAAAACAAGTGAATGCAATGGCATCATCTACGGCTTACACATGTAAACTGATTAGATCAGCTAAACCCTTCTTTTTAACAAGCAGCTGTACCACACTGGCAAGAGCACTTGTGCTATCCAATTTGGACTACTGCAACACCCTTTACATTGGATCCACCAAACACATCACTAAGAAAATTCAAATACTCCAAAATAACGCCCCGACACCAGTGTTAGGAATGAGCAAAAGCGATCACATATCAACAGCTAGGAGACATGCTAACTGGCTCTCCTCTATTGACAAAATCAGACTCAAAACTGCCTCATTAATATTCAAGTGCCTTAATAACACAGCACCTCGCTACCTGACAGAGAGGTTTAGCAAAAGACTTACACTCCGACCCACTAGAGCGGTCTACTCCAACTTTCTGACAGTACCCCCTTCAAACGAGTGACAATCAGTGGGAACAGCTTCCGTGTTAAAGCCGCACAATTCTGGATCTCCCTCCCACCCTACCTTAGGACGAACCAAACTTACCCACATTTGAGATTAAACATTATCAATTGGTTTAAATCTAATGATCGTTAAGCCCAGACTAGACATAGGAGGTTCTCTCAACCTCTCCCCCCACTTCTTGATTTCCTACAAGCCACATCATATCTATGATGTCCTTTATTGTAACTAACATGCTACTCTGTATCGTATCCTATCCTTTTATTTCAGTGTAACATATTTGTAATCTGCAAGTTCTGCTATTCTTTGTTCTGTATTATGTAAATATGTAAGCTTAAAATGTCCTTGTCCTCGCGCCCTGATTCCTCCGGGACTGGTGCATGTTACAAATAAAACAAACCAACAAACATAAATAAGTTGTCTTAGTTTGATCATGTTTTTTATTTTGTTTTGCTTCCTTATTGAGTTTGTATGTATCAGAATAGTTTTCTTGCAGTGTGCTTTATGTAGAAGTAGTGCAACGCTTTGGTCAGCGATTCATAGATAAAATGAGAAGAGGAACAAAAACAGGGCACATGTTACATTTCTGATTCTGCACTTTCTTTTGGTTTCTTTGAGAGTCATCAGATACAACCTGACTGGCCTAAAGACTTGCATAAGAGACTGGCCCAACATCTGAACACCCGTGCCAAGCCATGTCGCTGAGCAGAGCAAAGCACAGCTGAGCTGTGGAATGCAGTGATGCCTCAGACTGCCGGGCATGAACAGCTCCTCCTGAGAAGTACACAGGGATGACACTGCTGGCTCAAATCCCATGGCTGCAGAGGCTGCCTCGCAGAAACAGCCTGCAGTTGCAGAATGTACTTCCTTCCCCTGTTTGGTGAAATGACCTGTTTGTTATGATACGTGCTGTTAATGGGTGGAGAATAGATCTAGCTACTCCCTTGTACATAAGGATGAGCCAGGGCTGGGAGGGGCATAGTAGAATGAAGCCCTCCCATGCACTGGTGTGTATTTGCATTACAGCGCTTTCCACCCCACTTCTGGTCTCTTGTATATTATTTGTCCCTGAGTGCCGAGTGCCTGGAATGTAGGAGGTGGCATGAGGGAGCTGGATGAGCACTGGTATCGGTGTGAGCAGGACAAGCCTATAACAGATGGGGCATCTGGTTGTGCATCTTGGGGAGGAGTGGGGCATCTGGGGGAGGGATGGGGCATCTGGGTGAAAGGATGGGGCATCTGGATATGCATCAAGAGGGTGGGATGGGAATCTGGGTGTGCATCTGGTGGGAGGGATGGGGCATATGGGTGTGGATCTGCATGGAAGGATTGGGCATCTGGGTGTGCATCTGGAGGGAGGGATGGGGCATCTGGGTGTGTGTCTGGAGGGAGGGATGGGGCATCTGGGTGTGTGTCTGGAGAGGGAAGGGGCATCTGGGTGTGAACCTGGATGAGGGATGGGGCATATGAGTGCAGATCCGTTGAGTGGAATGTTCTGGATGTATGCCTGAAGGTAGGAATCAGGTCATCTGTCCATGTGTCTGGGGAGAGGGAAGGGGCATTTCATGTGAATCTGGATCGAGGGATGGGGCATCTGGGTGTGTATCTGGAAGGAGGGGTGGGGCATCTGGGTGTGGATATGGTGGGAGGGATAGGGCATCTGGGTGTGGATATGGTGGGAGGGGAGATATAGCTATATGGGTGTGGGTCTGGAGGCAGGGCAGATGGGGCTCTGTGGCTGTTGGTCTGGAAGTAGAGGCGAAGCATCTGGGTATTGCTCGGAAGGGAGGGATGGCATGGGGCCTTTGTGGTGTGGATCCAGAGGTAGGACAGATAGCGCCCTCCAGGTGTTGTCTCAAGGTAGAGGTTAAGAATCTGGGTGTGGCACTAGAGCGAGGGATGGAGCATTTGGATATGTGTGTGGGTCTAAAGGAAAGGAGGGATGGGGCATGTGAGCATGAATGAAGGGATGAGTGCATATGCGTGTGGCTCTGGTGGAGGGATCGAGTCTCTAATTGTGGGTATGGAGGGACTGATGGTGGCATCTGTGTGTAGGTATGGAGTGAGGGCTGGGGGGATGGGGGTCCAGAGGGATGGATGATGGCATGTAGGTCTGGAGGGAAGGATGGGGGCATATGGGTCTGGAGGAAGGGATGGGGCAGGGTGCAAATTGTGCACTCACCCCGAGCCATTGCCTAGTGAAATTTCACTTCTGGCGAGTAAGAACTTGTGCGCTGTGTGTATGCATAGAATTGAGACAGCAAGTGACTTACGTCTGGCTAGTAGCTTGTAACTTGAAATGTTGCCCCCTGGATGGGGGTATGTGGGTATGTAGAGGAGGGAAGGGGGCATATGGGTCGAGAGGGAAATGTGGTGGCATGCTGGAATCGAGGGAGTGATGGGGCATGCGTGTCAACAGAGGGATGGTGAATGTGGCTCTGGTGGAGGGATCGAGTCTCTAATTGTGGGTATGGAGGGACTGATGGTGGCATCTGTGTGTAGGTATGGAGTGAGGGCTGGGGGGATGGGGGTCCAGAGGGATGGATGATGGCATGTAGGTCTGGAGGGAAGGATGGGGGCATATGGGTCTGGAGGAAGGGATGGGGCAGGGTGCAAATTGTGCACTCACCCCGAGCCATTGCCTAGTGAAATTTCACTTCTGGCGAGTAAGAACTTGTGCGCTGTGTGTATGCATAGAATTGAGACAGCAAGTGACTTACGTCTGGCTAGTAGCTTGTAACTTGAAATGTTGCCCCCTGGATGGGGGTATGTGGGTATGTAGAGGAGGGAAGGGGGCATATGGGTCGAGAGGGAAATGTGGTGGCATGCTGGAATCGAGGGAGTGATGGGGCATGCGTGTCAACAGAGGGATGGTGAATGTGGACCTGGAGGGAGGGTTGGGAGCATGTAGGTCTACAGGACGGAAGTCCATGGGTGCGGGAGGGGTGGGGTGATCTGGGTGTAGGTCCGGAGGGAGAGGATAGGCATCTCAGTGTAGGCCTGGAGGCAGGGCAGAGGGGTACCCCGAGGCAGGGCAGATGTCGCCATCTGGGTGTGGGTCTGGAGGGAGGGATGCAGCATCCCGGAGTGGGGTACTGGATGTGGGTCTGGAGGGAGGGGTAGAATGACTGGGTGTGGGTTTAGAGGGAAGGTGAATGGGCCCATCTTGGTGTGGTTCATGAGGGAGCACTGGATGGGGCCATCAACGTGTGGGTCTGGCTGCAAGGAGAGGGCAACTGGGTGTGGGTCTGGTGGGAGAGAGCTATGGGCAAGCTGAGTGTGTGTCTGGAGGGAGGGACGGATGACTGTGTGCTTCGGGCGGGCCTTCACCCTCATACCCCCACTCCCTCATCCTACCCCCATTCTCCCTACCCTCACCCACCCACCCTACCCCCACTCTCTAAATCAACCCACCCGCCATACCCCTTCACTCTTAACCCTCACTCACCCTACCTTCACTCCCTCTACCCCTACCCAACCACCCTACCCACACTCTTTCTATCCCTACCCACCCTAACCCCACTCTCCCTATCCCCACCTTCTCTATCCCACCTACCCAATCCCCACACTCTCTAGCCACAGTAATGCACCCTACCCCCTCTCTCTAAAACACCCACCCAACCCCCAGCATCTCTTTCTCCACTCACCCACCCAATACAGACCCACCCACCCAATCTCCCTTTGTCTACCCCCACCAACCCACCCTATGCCCCCCCTCTCTCTATGCCTCCCTACCCTAACCCCATTCTCTACTATTGAGGGGGTCTCAAATCCCCCAGCATACCCCCAAGACGACAGATGTCGCCCACTGATTACTTTACCAAAGTAATCATGAAAAGGCAACATGGATGAACACACCCACAGAGACATTAGGCATGGCAAAACAACACACATGAACTGCTTGCTCACACTGAAAAAGTGATTATTAGCAAAATGGAAGCCACAGATGCAATTAAAAGAATTGGGAAAGCTCAAAATACAGGGCTGAGACCTGACACACTGACTTTTCTGAGAGATGCGAAACAGGCCTGGCAGCATGTCCAGCCCTACCAAGGCCACTGGGGAAGAAGGCTTGAGTCAGCTGAAAAGATACAGCACCTGCAGGGACAAAAAAGCTGAAATCCCTCATAAATGCCAGCAGAGAATATAATGTTTACGGTCCCTATACACGTAACCTGGAGCTGGGGAACAAATCCCATTCAGATAGATACGGTCGTTGCCATCAAATTGAAGACAGAAGATGAAAAAAATGCAACACAACATGAAGATGGAGAATGGAGTGTCCTTGCTAAAGGTCTGAGAAGCAGGCGGCGCTCTGAGCTCACCTTACCTGCCCATCATTTTTGCGCACATGCTGGTAAACCTCCTAAACTGACTAGGCTTGGACTGACCTGGGGGTGGTACCAGGTGGAGCTAACAGATCTAGCCAGACAAATCAAATGATCTGTCCCTCATAGACTGTAATTATTCCTATACTGTTCACCAAATCCCATTTTCCCTAAGAGCAAGGAATTTATCTTTTGGTTGTGAGGTCACGGTAGCCTAAAAACTCACTGCTCGCCTGTAATGAGCTGAGAGTACATTTGGAGCTGTGGAATCCCTTTGTGTATCCCTGCTTGGACTAAATAAAGCAGCAATTTGTCACATTTCTGGACTCCTCTGTTTCTGGGCATGAGGGGATTTCCTTCGAGCCTATCTCTATTTTCCTAACTACAATTCAAGTGGTAGCAGAGAGATGGTTGCTCATGCTCCCAGAGGCAAATCGCGTCTCCCCCCTATCCTCCTGCATTACTGCCTGCTATGTGGAGCAGAAGGTGGGGCTTGCAGGCTGGCGGAATGACAGCGAGTCCGAGAGCTGCAGCAGATTAGCGGAGATGTACGTATGAGCCCAGGAATCTGACAAAGACTGTGGGGAGGGAAAAGCTATGGGTTTGTTAGTTCTTTTGTCAGAAGATTATGGTGTGTAATATGGTGAATAGGGGAGAGTACGGTGAGGTTCCACTTGATATTTGTGTTAAAACCTTTGTTTTATATGGAATTTTGGTGTTAAATATTTTCGGTATGATTAGGGAGCATTTTGGTCTTCAGTGATCAGTTTGGGCAGTGAGCTTAGAAGATTGATTTAGAGTATAGGTGACAAAAGGTATGTACATTTTGTATTTCCTGTGAGTACGCGTTTTAGTTTGCTTCATGGATGAAGATTTCCTGTGAGTGAGGTTGGCAGAAAAAGCTAGCTCTTCTCATGGAAGGCGAGTTCCTTGGTTTTTTCCTCGATGAGGTAGATCTCTGCAGGCGACGCAGTAGAGAAAAGAGGACCACAGGAATTATCTACAGGTCTACGTGCTTGGGGAGAGAATCACTGAGGAAGGAGTACTCTGTGCCGTGTACTGGCAGAAGAGAAACGCTTAGTTTGGGAAACATTTGTCTGCCAGCTGATTGCAAAGGAGCCCTCGCTTCCTGGAGGAGGCGGAGCTTGGGCACGATCACGTGTCTCATCACGTGACATCTCTCCAACTCAAAGGGGAGCGCAAAACACCCTTGCAGCGTTAAGCCCGGCGGGGTAAAGGGCGCTGGCTGTTGGGCGGCTGTTTGGCGCTGTGGCGCATAAGAACGGCTTCAAGTCCTTGTTTACCCGAGGAAGCAGACAAGTCGTGCGCAGAGTCAGTCTGTTCAGTCCGTGACTGGCAGTGCTGTACCCTGAGCCATGACTGCTCAATCAGGTCAGGGGGCCCTCAAACCAGGTGGAAGACAATTCAACAACGACGGATGCAGAATCCGTGGACAGCCCTGAAGGCAGACGCGGTTACTGACACTTCAAAGGTAAGCACTGTTTCATGGAAACGTGCGTCCAAAGTGTTATCTGAAACTGTGGACCTAACGGGAAAAAAGCAATCAGCGACAGTCTCGGTGTCCTCCCTTGCAACCCTCCCAGAGCCCCCTACGACTCCCCTTTTACTTGATAAACCTTCTGATGCCTTATCTGTGAACATGCTGTGCCTTCTGTCACCTGGAAATCTTGCTAATCCCGTCACACAGCCGACCATTGTTCACATCAACCCCATCGACCCTGTGCAGCCCGCATCACCAGTTCAAACTGCCGATAAACAATCTGTCGACGTGGGAGAACACATCACGCTTGATTCTACCTCTGAGGGGTCTGTGCCTGTGTCCGTGCCTAAGGAGGCCGACGTGAGCGATTCACTCGTAGTGGGTGCTTCACCTGACAAGGCCGTCCCGAGCTCGAACGCATTGTCACAAAGACCATTACTAACGTTAAATAACTTACTCCCCATTGGACTAAATTCATCAAGAACATTTTCATTTAACAATACATCTCAGTTCACGTCGAATCGGGTCAGTTCTGAAACAGTCGACAATTTCTTTTCACCTTTTCGAACTTACGGATGCAGAAATAATGGAAGCCTCGCAAGACGAAGAGGGAGCCGCCAGTTTGATTGATACAGATGAAATAATGTAAATTGTGATGTGTTTGGATAAAGATCCTGTGGTTGCGGCTAACCATCCTTTAATTGTTAACATGCCGCACAGAACTTCTGAGTCTTCTCAGCTCCAACAAGTCAAGGAACATGCGACGCCAGTTACTACCCAGTCTTTTCATGGCTATATGAACTCTAATGGTAATCAGCGACACATAGTCCACCAGCACAGTCGCAATTATAACGACCATGTGGAACATCCACAAGGATTCGGTGTAAATATAGGCCGTGCTTCGATGGGGAAAAGTAGAAAAATCTTTCCGCAATTACGTGACAAACGAAATCTTGGTGGCACAGCAGGAGGTACTACAAGCATCAAGACTAGAGTACAAACTCTCAACATGGATCCATCTAGTACATCAAAACCCCTAGAAGACATCCTTGCTACCACGGTTGTGAACTTGTCGTCGGCAAGTGATCCACAATTGGAGAATATAAATAGCTTGCATTAATGCTTGGCTGATAAAACCAGTTCAGAGTCAAAACCAAGTATTTCCTCTGCAGCTGCAATGCAGATCTACAACAACGTTCTGGCAGCTTCATCTGCAGCACTTCTTCCGTTTCTGAAGATGTATGAGTCACTGCACGAGGCCTATAAAGACCAGACATCACTTCTAACAACTTTAAAAGAAAAAATTGACAAATTTGACTCTGTGACAAACTTCTTGCAAGCACAATTGGCACAAGAAGCTGAGCAAACGATGCGATGGCAAGAGCGATTAAGTCATCTTGCTGCACGTCACCATTGTCAGAATGACACTTTATCTGACGGTTTGCTTGATGCCGTAAAATGGATGAGACATTCTTCAGCTATGATGAGCTTAAGCATCGGACCTACAAATCTTCAAGCATCTTTACAACTGACTAAAGACCTCAACATATCGCAAGAAGAAAAACAAAATACAAATGTTAACGCTCTACCTTTGAAGATTACAGAAGCAACAACAGTATCTTCTGTCCCGGCTGTTCAAGCTGAAGCTAGAGACCAGGTCGTGCATCTTTCTGAGTCTGCCCCAGTGTCATTGTTGAACGAACAAGTAAATTGGCTAAATCCAAGATTGACTTCCGAAATATCTTCGGCCTCCTTTGGAATCTTCAAAGGCCCGGCAAAATCAATAAAGGTCTCCACGAGGTTCGATCAAAAAATTCTGCAACCTAAAAGATAGGCAATCAGTGCCTGGGAAAAAATTACCTGATCTTAAAAAACGTACCCAACAAACAAAGTCGCAGAAATTCATCAGAAATGTCACTTCTGACATCAGGACCGGCTTATTCTGCAGAACAGAATTGCCAAAACCAGATGACCAAAAAACTGTTCATGTAGACAACAACCTCAGTGGAATTGACCGTTTTGTCCCTCCAGCAAGTAAGAGACAAAGAGTTGAATCAGACCGCGAAAGTCTTACGAGTAAGTCATCGGGATCAGTTATCGACATATGTAACTTCTCCACATACTGCAACGAAGTTTCAACTGACCATCCTATCAGCTCCTCTAATGTGGCTCCTGAGGACTTTCATTGCGAACCTTCACATAGGGCAAACCTTAGAGCGAGGCAGGAGACGAATCATGACAACAGATCGAAGAATTTTGAGGACAGTCTCAAACTGCCCTCACAGTTAAACCCCCAAAACACCCAATTTCAAGACAAGAAGCAGGCTCGTCACTCCTCACATGCCTCCTCTTCCTCGAGACCTGGTGCAAGTTCTCTGAATTGTAAATTGAGATTACAAAATCTACATCGGGATGACCGTGACTTGAACCTGAATCGCAAAAATGTACTGAAATTATTTTCTTGCATTGCATCTCTTCGAACGATTTTGTCTGAAGACATACGAATAGTAGAGTACGTGACTGAAAAGTGTTGTGACCAGGTTCTGCTACTTATCATCTCAGTATCAGTCCGAAACACAATTCTGAATGCATCCGAGGAATTGCTAATGTTTGGGTTCGACATATCGGTTGAACCGATGAGTTTCAGGTCTGACACGTCGGACAGAAATCTAAAGAACACCTTTCAAGGAACGCAAGAGTATCGACGTGCTGATCTACGTAGAGCAATGGCAACTAAAGAGACCTTAAGTACAAATTTCAACCATTCTGTGAAAAATGGCATTCATAATGAGACCACTTGTCGGCGCTAGCCACCAGTAAACAGTAACAAGTTTACTCGCGAATTTATCTCTTGGAATACCAGAGGTTTCATCCATTTATTCAATAAATTCGAAGCAGATCTAGAAAAGGTTTTCGTCATTTGTCTACAGGAGACATGGTTGTGCGAGCCACCATCAAGGGACGGATTTCTGACACTCCTAAATCCTGCAATTAAAAATGCAAAGGGGCGACCTTCTTCTGGACTAGTAATCATGATTAAATAAACACCAGGTGGCGCCTTGCTGATTCTTCCTGCCCCAATCCTTTTGTGCAAAGTGCACTGCTCCAGACTACCGATGAAAACCCGGAATTAAGGAAACATTTGCTTATTTTAAACGGATATTGGAACCCGGCCAAAATCAGCACCAAAAACTTCATAGACTCAATAACCTCTTGTATTGATCAGACATTAATAGACACCAAGAATCTATCAATAATTTGCGCAGATGACTTAAACTGCTCATGGTTCAAATACGATCATGCCACTCAGCAGTTTAATTTGTTAACAAATGACAAAGTAACTTGTCGGGAGCTTAAGTGGAGCCAGGCACTACGCAATCGTAATTGCAATATAGTAAATGGACAAGTACCGGGCGATCAACCTCCCCAGAAAACTTGGTCATCCCCAAAAGCTCACCCAATAATTGACTACTTTTGGGTATCACAAAATCTATTTGAGAGCGACTTGACATTGTCAATAAGTTTGATGCCAAGTAGCGACCACAACCTTCTTGGTACGGTGGAATGGACAACTGAGCAAAGAAAATACGACCTGGCAATTTCCGTAAACAGCGGCGGAAACCGTTTTAGGATTGATAGTCCTGAGATTGAGAAACTAACCAAGAAATGGTGTCTGAACACAGATCTGTCCGTAAATTACGCACCTTTGCTTTCTAACTTCATCACAGTTAAAGCCTCTGATCGTGCAATGGGCTCCAAACATAAACACCTTTAATCTATAATCTTGACCCAAGCCAAGCAGGCGATGAGATGTGATGTAAGAACCCTAAAGAAGTCTTGCAAATCAGCTAGCGATGCAAATGCAACCAAAGACGCAATTCGTACGCGTCGTCAAAAATATTGTAATTGGTTGACATCGCAAAAATCAATAATTGAGCACGACAAAGCCGAGCATCTAATGAAGCATCTAGTCCAAAAGAACTCACAGGAAATCTGGGCAATCCTTAATGCAGGCAACTCGAAGCACCACTCAATACCATCTAATGAGATTGATGCCGATACATGGGAACAACACTTCTCCAATATTTTCTGCAAAGCATCTAACGAGAACACGAGTGAACCCGCATACGAGTTGACATCTTGGAAACTCCAAATAACAGTGGAAGACATTAGAGTTGCCATACGGACCTTGAAAAGTTCTCATGCAGCAGGCCCAGATTTAATATCAAATATGATGCTGAAAAAGAATGAGGAGCAATGGGCTACGTTTATTGAACTATTGTTTGCACGTTTGTCTACATCAGCAACGATGCCCGAATCCTGGCGTGACGCCATCATCGTGCCAATCTACAAAAAGGGCAATCGGGCTGATCCGACCAACTATCGCCCGATTGCCCCGCTTGATACTATAGGAAAAATCTTTGCCTCCTTTTTACGACAAAGGCTAGCTGTATGGTCAACGTCAGAACAAATTCTGGACATCCGGCAAACAGGTTTTACAAAAGGTGTGGGGGTAGAGGTAAACCTGTTGCTACTAAGCATTCTTAAACTCAAAAGTCTAAAGGAAAAGACGAGACTATATCTAGCTTTCATCGATCTGAGGGGAGCCTTTGATAGCATTAATCGTAGTAAACTGTGGCAAAAATTAACAAATTAGAATTGTCCCAGAAATCTGGTAGAGCCAATCAGAGCACTACATACAGAAACCACCATCAGCATAACACTAAATAATCAAGGCACCCTATCCAAGCAGATACCAACAAGCTTGGGCGTGAAACAGAGTTGCCCTTTAGCTACCGAACTTTTCAAATTGTTTATCTCTGACATCCCTGCTCATCGCAAAAATGTGCAATGTTTTCCACCAAAATTAAACAATAATGAAATAGGATGCATAATATATGCTGATGACGTGGTCCTACTGGACAGGACCCAGATAGGTCTACAACGTCAACTAACAAATCTTCACGATTATTTGAAAAAAAATGACCTGGAGTTAAACATCCAAAAAACTAAGATCATCATCATTGGCCAAAGCCGTTTAAAAAAACAGAAAATCTTTACGTGGAAAATTGACGAAAACCGTCTTGATGTAGTCAACTCAATTAGATATCTGGGAATCACCTTTAACAACTCCGTGCATGAACATCACTGGAAGGTCGACATGGTCAACCGTATGACTCGATTCAGCATTCAGGGACAATTGCTGAATAGAAGTTTCGGGAAGTTTACTCTAGCACCGGTCTTGACCTTTTACACCCAAAAGGTGGTACCAGCAATCATTTTTGGTTCAGAAGCTGGCTGGAACATAGATGTTTCGTTCTGGCAAAAGCTGGAAGGAATTTTTTGGCGGCGTGTTCTGAAGCTTACTACTTACATCTCGATGATTCAAATTAGATATGAACTCTCATTAAATTCTCTACACTCCCATGTGATGTGGAAGTCTCTAACAGCAATGCGCAAGATGAACTTGATTCCAACAGCTCCTGCATTTCAAAATTTCTCCGCAATAAGTGACACAGGGAAATCGAAACTTTTAGAGGAGTGGAAACAAATCATGTTGTCAATTCTGGCCACTGCTGATCTCAATTTGAATGATTTGTTGATGAGACCACAATCTGCCAAAAAAAAGTTTGAACAATGGTGCTGGATTTCGAATAACGATCGACGTCTCTTGATTCCGACCACCTTAGACGCTGGAATCGGGACACATAAGCTAAATGTTACAAGCAACTATCTAAAAAACTGTCCGTCTCGACACCATCGTGAGCAGTTTCTACGGTTCCGTTTAAACGCAGTTAAAACAAAAGAAATGGTGTGGAGACGTCACTTCAAAGAAGCAAAGGATAATCTATGTCGCTTTTGTCACTACGAAATCGAAACTTCTGAACATCTCCTTACCAGATGTAAGGAAACCATTACAAAACGGATGCAGCATCTGGGAGATTATGCTCAGGTGGATTGCAATAGTCGAGATTGGTGGTCATATGCGGCAGCCGGACATTGTATCAAACTAAGCTGTGCCGTAGTCAATTACATGGACTCTTTACGACTTGAAATGAACCTTTAATTGAAACAAGATTTCTTTATTTTGGACCACCTAAGGTGGATCCACGAAACAGTTATTGTTTTAGAGAATTTTGGAATTTTTGGTATATATGGATAGATTGTAATATAAGTCTGATGCCAAAAATGCTTGCATTGAGGCATATCAGGCTGGTGTTCCAATAAAAAAAAAAAGAAAAAAAAAAAAAGAAAAAAGAGGACCACTGGAATTTTGGACAATTGTTGGGGTTCCCTGTTAGGTAGACAGGATGGTGGCCACGGATTGTTATTTATGGATTGTTAAGTTTGTCAGTGTGTTAGGGAAGTGTTTAAAGCGGACTTGTATTGAAGGGGAAGCTGTTCACTATTTGTTTTTGCCTTCTGTAGGGTTTGTAACATCACAAATGAGGTTATTGAATAGGCCTTTTGTTGCTATGTGGGGAGAAATGGTTTAACGTTTATGAATTTGAGAAATGTATTGTGATCCATAGTGAAGCACGGGTTTGGTGGAGAACATTGAGGGTTTAAGTATTGCAAAATAAAAAATAAATTAAAAACAAAAATCAAATGAGAAAAATGTGACATTATTGCAGTGAATTTGAGAAGCATGTGAAAGAATGATGGACTGACCTTGGGTGGAGGTTAAATGGAAAGTAACTTGTGATATGTGCGTGTTTATTGTATTTGTTATGTGAGTGAGTGTATTTTAATAGTGGTGCTTGTGGAGAGGAATGCATAAAATTGTGTGTTGTAAGGTAAGAAAAATTGTAAAGATAATCTGTTCTCCGCATTAAAAAGGTTTGGAGAAGCGGACAACACCCACACAGTTTATTCTTAGAGTTTCAAAGATTATACTCTTGTCAGCAGGCGCTGGCCAGGGGTCAGCAGTGAAGGGATGGGGAGGAAAACTCAAGTAGGCGAAGATGGCTTATGTAGGACGCAAAGCTATAGCGCATGCAGCTGAGTTCTCAACACATGTTTTGGACAGTATCACATAAAATGAAGCAAATGGAAAATGATATTAAGTATTGTGTTAGGCAAATTCAAGTGTAATGCATGATACAAGCACACAATGTTTTTGGCTGACAGAAGCATGCGAAAACCAGCAGACGCAGGAATTCCAACATAGGAATACATTGTGCCAACTTTCATTACATGATGACCTAGAATAGTATGACTTTCTGCATTGGGGAATTTTGCCAAATGTGGGATTGAAATGGCTGGGGCAGAGCATGTGGTGTTTGCGAGGTGTGATTTGGGGAGCAGAAAATAAGTGGGCTGTGGAGTGAC
Organism: Ambystoma mexicanum; assembly: GCF_040938575.1. Taxonomy (NCBI): domain Eukaryota; kingdom Metazoa; phylum Chordata; class Amphibia; order Caudata; family Ambystomatidae; genus Ambystoma; species Ambystoma mexicanum. The sequence continues at coordinate 948,300,393 of NC_090933.1, read as the reverse complement.
CTTTTTGTGTTGAAGATAGAAGCATTTACTTTTCTGCAGTGTTTTTTGGCCTGCTTAATGATGAACATCAGTTTTGTTTGCATCTAGGACGGTAACGGAATGGGTGGGGAATACAAATTATATGTGAATATAGAGTCAACTTTTTTATATAAGGAGTAAAGTAACTTTTGGTAGATAGTGGCAAGGGAACAAGATTAAGGGCATGTTATAGAAAATATGGATATAAATGTAGGCCCTTAATTGCCTCGGAAGCATTTTAATGCTACCCTAGAGTAAGGACTTATTTGGTTGGTTACTTGTATTAAAAGCTTATAAAATAAATAGGTAAGAATGTTGTTTTGACAATGGGAATGGATTGGCGGGAAGAAGGAGTGTGGATATTTTATTAGAAGGAATTTAACATGAGGAATTTGTGTAATGAGGAAGGGAAAGTGAAGGGACAATGCATTAAGGGTGATGGGGTAAATGGATGTGCTGGCCTCGTTTGGGTTAACAAAACAATGTATTTGGGCTGGCAGAGCAGCTTTGCTGTTTTAAGGTTGCCACTGTGTCAGAGGGTTTTAAAGAGCATTTATTTTTCTCTCTCTGGCACTGCATAGAAAACATTTGGCTTTTCCACATGAACCTTTAGTTGGGAGGGGGGGGACACACCCTTCACAGTACAGTGCATAACCATATAAACGGTAGGCGCCAGATCACAGTGTCCGGTGCATGCGCCGCTAATTTAACACACATCGCAGACAAATAAGGCCCTTGCAGGCACCAAAGCAATGCAGATACACACACATAGGCAAAATGGGCGGCGGAGCACGTTGAGGGGTGACCCACTTCATGGTAGCATAGTGATTTTAATTTACATCATTTATGGTAGCATTGTATAGCAAGGGAAGACACAAGATCATGCCAGTAGGATGGGAAGGTTTTTCACAGTAAACGCACACACAGCAGGTATGACCAGCAAAAATGAAAGGCATATTGTCATGATACTAACAGCAGGTTTGTTCATGGGAAGGGCACACATAGAGAAGGAGAAATTGACAAATAGCTATGACCAAGTTTCAAAGATGTGATTTTGAGGGGGGAGAGTGACGGCACTGACATGAGATAAGCATATGGGGGGGAGGAGGAAAAGAGAGAGGTTTTGATGAAGGGGCAGGCGAAGTGTGTAGACATCTGGGGGCGAGTTTATACCAGGGGAATGAATGTTCAATATAAGAACAAACCCAGAGAATGGGATAATTTTATATTAAAATGAATTATGCTCTGAGCTGGCAGCAGACACGATAGTTACACATTGATGGGAACGAGATTGGAGGAACGGGAAGAGAGGACATAGTATATTGCTTAAAGGGACCAAAGATTTGTTTTAACAGGATTTGTTTTTTGTGAACGGAGGATAGCACAGGGGCAACGCGCTGGTCATGGAAGCAAGACCACGCAGAGCAACATACCTTCGAATCACGGCTCCGCTCTTAGAAACCAAACTCAGGTATGGTATTAGGCGCATTAGAAAAAAAACAATAAAATAAATGTTTTCTTTTTGGCTGAGAGGGAAAGGGGGCAACCATGGCAGATGATATTCTTGCAACAAGAGAATAATAGCAGACCAAGTAAAAGAAAAAAAGGAGTTTAACAGGACACAAGATAAAGGCCAGGCAGGAAGGTCTGAAGGGCTACAGAGGGAAGCACAATGTGCAAAACAGGAATGACCAGCAAGTAATGAATGAGCGTATTAAAGAAACACATTTTGCATATTATTAATGGAAGTGTCAATGTTCTAATGGATTTAGAGATGACATTTTGTGTAGCATCATTGGGGCAAGGTAGCGAAGGAACAACATTGAAGAGGTAGGTACTTGTAGAAGGGAAAAGTAGGTGAATAGAGATGGCAGGTAAGTACTGGAGGGGGTAAACATGGATATATAGGTGAAGAGAAAAAGAAGCATGCAAGTAAAAAGTAGAAGGAGAGGGAGATGAAGAAAGGGTTTAAGTGAAGAGTATCTTTTTGTACAGGACAAGAGGCACAGATGAAGCATGGCACTGGGAAGACGGCTCTCAGCAGGAAGAGAAGTATCCTTTTTCAATGAGATGTACACAGGGCTCTGGTTATTTGAAGTGTAATGTTTATGTGTAACTGTTTGTAATGATTGGAAATGTAATGTTTATTGAGATGTGTAACCTTTTATTGAATAGAAGCAGAAATGCATGTGAAAGAGATGCTAGGCAAACTTGGGGGCACATATCGCACACTTGCATGCACTAACACATCACCTGCGTTTGTGTCAGTGTCAAAAAAGGTTAGGGAGGCTGCAGCATTAATTTGCAGGAATGCCACAGCATAAAAAAGATGGCAAGGAAAAGACAGCTCATGCAGGCCTGTCAACAACCAGAAACCCTCAAAACAAGTCCAGCGTTAAGGGGAAAAGGAAAGCATTGTGGACATTTTGTAAAAAAAAAGAAATCACCATCATATTGTCCCCGAGCACAGACATTTCTGGCTCTAGCTCATCACATGAAGAAATCATACAGCAGCAAGGCCAAGGGGGAGCTCATCAAAAGGGGAGTTCTGTTCTGTCCATTACTGCATTATGACTATTGTCCCCATCTGGTTTCTAACAGGACAGCTCAATTAAACTCAAGGATGTACCCAAGAGAAGAAGAAAAGAGGTGGCAAGGGTTGGAAAAGGACTATGTTATTGTTGTTTTTGTTGTGTTTCTCTCTCTCTCTCTCTCTCTCTCATGTGGACAAGAAGGAAAAATGGGACAGTTAATACTTTAGAGAAAGTAGGAGAGCACCAACATTATAAATGACATCTGGAATAGAAATGGAGTGAGTGGTAGGGATGGAAGATGTGAAATAGATGAAAGAAACAGAAAAATAAAAGGAATTTGTAGAATGCCTTTAGGCAATGATAGGGTGCAATAAAGAAAATGTATATACATTTCGAGAAACTCACAGGGTCTTCTCTGTGTTTTAGGTGCGCAGGGACTTTCAACTGCATAACAGGGTGATGTCCAGCGGGCAACCCAGGCAAACGAGTCCACGAGCAGACAAAGAAGGCCTATCGCCAGGTGGGCTTATGGGACCCAGCCTAATGTCCAGATGTCACAAACTGGGACACAGGAAAAGCCCTCTGATTGTGTGCTCCCCAACCACTATGTTTCTTCTACCATTAACACTCTCCCCATGTAGTGACTGTCTTATTGCATCGTAGTTGGACTTAAGGTTCTTAGACATGGAGCAGTTCGTAGTAAACATGGTGCCCAAGCAAAGGACAAGGTGGACGGGAGCATGAAAAGGAACTATGGGAGCGAAAAAAGTGAATTTGGGGGTGGCGACTGGTAAATGGAAAAGATGTTTTTATTACAAATGAAAAGATGGGTCCCACTGGGAATGCTGGAGCGTCACATAAGTGGCCTCCCCTGCTCGTGGTAGCAAGGGTCATCCATTGTACATCAAATATGTAAAGCTTTGGGTAATTGGGAGAATACACATTTGCAACACGTGGAATTGCCCTGCTGGAAAAGATTGTGGCTCTGAATGTTTTGAACTCTGCTGTCTCTACTTCTGTCCCCTCTTAGGACAGTAACAGGGAAACAGATATACTGATTTTCTGTATTTAATGAAAAGTAGTGACTTTACCCCTTACTAGTAACATGAAGAAATTAAGTAGCTTTAATAGAAGATTATTGTTGATTTAAAAGAGCTGCTAGATGCAGGATTGGTTTTTAACTCACTGAAAGTACACCTGGCAGCCCTGTCGGCTTACACCACTTCCCATAGCAAGGTTTCGTGGTGGAAAGTACCAGTAGTTAAAGCCTTCATGGAAGGAGTAAAGAGACTTCACCCTCCTATTTCAAACCCACCACCAGGGTGGGACCTTAATGTGGTGCTAGCCAAGCTCATGGGCCCCCCTTTCGAACCCATGCATAAAAGCAGTCTCAAACACCTGACTTATAAAACGGCCTTCTTAGTAGCGATTACTTCTATAAGAAGGGTCAGTGAAATTCAGGCTCTGTCGGTGCAGGATCCCTTCTTTACTGTCCATAAAGACAAACTGGTTTTACGCACACACCCTAGGTTCTCACCTAAATTTATATCTAAATTCCATGTAAACCAGTCCATCGAGCTTCCGGCTTTCTTCCAAGACCCGCAAAGCTCGGCTGAGGTGAAACTACACACCCTAGATGTGCGTAGGGTGGTCCTCTACTATGTAAATAAAACCAGACCGCTAAGAAAAACAGATCAACTGTTTGTCTCCGTAGCTACAGGCAGAGAGGGGGATCGCGTCTCTAAAGGTGCCATCTCGAAGTGGATTATTAACTGTATCCAGCTGTGTTACTCACTCTCTGAAAGAACTCTGCCTTTCACGCCAAGAGCCCACTCTACTAGAGGCATTGGGGCCACTCTGGCTTTCATTGCAAATGTACCCCTTGACACCATTTGCAAAGCAGCTACTTGGAGCTCTATTCACACTTTTACTCAGCATTACTGCATTGACACCCATTCCAAGGCAGATACACAAGTGGGACAAGCGGTTCTAAGACACTTATTTGCTCATGACCCTTCTCACATCCCACCTCCTTCAGGTACTGCTCGCTAATCTATGCACAGCATGTGATCTAAGCAGATTCCACAAGCCTCAGAAGGGATACATTACTCACCGTAATCGTATTTCTGATGCTTGTATCTGCTTAGATTCACATGCAACCCCCCCTTCCTCCCCTCTGAGAGAAGGAGCATGATTGCTTGTAGTCTTACCTTTCTGTCTATCTGCTTGGATTATCTGTACTCACGCTACTCCTCATGCTACCTCATGTCAGAAAAAATACAATCTGAGGATCCTAGACGCGTGAGGGATCTTGGGTACAGTGTACGTCACACTAGGGATAGTATTACTGGCACGCCCTGTGTCGACGCCCATTTTCAAGTTTCGAAAAACAAACTGTAATACTCCGCAGCTTCCACTAGATGTCGGCCTATGCACAGCATGTGAATCTAAGCATATACAAGCATCAGAAATACGATTACGGTGAGTAATGTATCCCATACACATGTGAGTACTTGTATGACCAATTTGACACACACCACTAACGATATATAGTACCCGCACGTGACCAATGTGGGGAGGGAGGTTTCAGGGAGGGACTTCCATGCAAACTCTCCCACTTCCCAGGCCATGAGCAACCACATAGTTTCTATGGAAGTTCCAGAGGAAGCAGGCTACATTACGATGAAAGATACAGGAGAAATTACCTGATGAGGACAATTACATGAAAACATGGACAATGATAAAGGATTGCTCGAATGCAGATGACTTGACAACACATACTGAAAGGCCCAAACAAAGGAAGTACAACACAAGGGGAACTGCAATGCCTCAATTGTGCAAGAACAGAAGTGGGAGGACTACCTGAATATCGCAGGAAACACCAGCTACCCGTATATGGACAAGAGTTTGCAAGAGAAGAATAGGTGGAAGGCTGCAGGGATCATAGGACAAGTACTCTTGGCAGTTCCAGTGGAGATGGCGCAGAGAGAAAGGATGAATACATCAGGAAGTGGCAAGAAATTCAAGCTGCTTACACGGGTTGAAAACAAGGCAGGCCTCTGTCCAGAATGCCATCATGTTGCCAGAATGAAGGTTAAGTAAAGAGTGGAGAGAAAATAGGCTGTAGATGCATTCCAAGGGTACATGGCACAAGAAGAGGAGACAACAATATCCGCAGACCAACACTGGACCTGAAGCTCACATGCAGTTGCCACCCAAATGAAGAAGAAAATGTGCCACAATGCCATTGAGCACACAAGCCTTTACGGTGCCCAAGAAAGACACAGAAGTGAATGGATGCCCCGAACTGGACGCCCAGCGGAGGAAGAGGAAGGCGCTGAAACTGAGCAGGGTGAATAAGAGGAAATTACCCTGAACACAAACCAACCCAGAAGGGACCGATGCAACCAGAGGGGGGTGACGAAGGTGTGAGAAAGCAACACACCCATCAGTGGGGAGAGGCTTGGAGATTGTGGACCATGGTAGGGGCTGGACCAGAGGGGGGGAAGGTAGAGGGAGTCTCAAACTCCCCCACCCCAGCATCTCCCCAAGATGACGGAGGGGCATCTCCACAAGATGACGGATGCCACCCACTGAAGCAACCCCACAGACCATACCCGGATGACATCACCAAAGTAATCATGGAAAGGTGACATGGCTGAACACACCCGCAGAGACATTAGCTGGGTGCTTAACACACATGAACTGCTTATCAGCAAAATGGAAGCCACAGCTGCATTGGAAAGAATTGGAAACACCCAAAACACAGGGCTGAGGCCTGAAACGCTGACTTTTCTGAGAGATGCGAAACAGACCTGACAGCATGTCTAGCCCTGCCAAGGACACTGGGGAAGAAGGCTCGAGTCTGCTGAAAAGATGCAGCACCTGCAGGGACAAAAAGGCTGTAATACCTCATAAATCCCAGCAGAGAAAATAATTTATATGGTCCCTGAACACGTGACCTGGAGCTGGGAACAAAACCCATTTTTGGGTTTTCTGGCAGTTCCAGTGGAGATGGCGCAGAGAGAGAAAGGATGAATACATCAAGAATTGGCAAGAAGTTTGAGCTGCTTACACGGATTGAAAACAAGGCAGGCCTCTGTCCAGAATGCCATCAAGAATAACACCATCATGTTGCCAGAATGAAGGTTAAGTAAAGAGTGAAGAGAAAAGAGGCTGTAGATGCATTCCAAGGGTACATGGCACAAGAAGAGGAGACAACAATATCCGCAGACTAACACTGGACCTGAAGCTCACATGCAGTTGCCACCCAAATGAAGAAGACAATGTGCCACAATGCCATTGAGCACACCAGCCTTTACGGTGCCCCAGAAAGACACAGAAGTGAATGGATGCCCCGAACTGGACGCCCAGCGGAGGAAGAGGAAGGCGCTGAAACGGAGCAGGGAGAAGAAGAGGAAATGACCCTGAACACAAACCAACCCAGAAGGGACTGATGCAACCTGAGGGGGTGACGAAGGTGTGAGAAAGCAAGACACCCATCAGTGGGAAGGGGCTTTGAGATTGTGGTCCATGGTAGGTGGCTGGACCAGAGGGGGGGAAAGTGGAGGGGGTCTCAAACTCCCCTGTTCCAGCATCTCCCCAAGATGATGGATGCCACCCACTGAAGCAACCCCCCAGACCATACCCGGAAGACATCACCAAAGTAATCATGGAAAGGCGACATGGCTGAACACACCTGCAGAGACATTAGCCGGGTGCAAAACAACACACATGAACTGCTTATCAGCAAAATAGAAGCCACAGCTGCTTTGGAAAGAATTGGGAAAGCTCAAAACACAGGGCTGAGGCCTGAAACACTGACTTTTCTGAGAGATGCGAAACAGGCCTGACAGCATGTCTAGCCCTGCCAAGGACACTGGGGAAGAAGGCTCGAGTCTGCTGAAAAGATGCAGCACCTGCAGGGACAAAAAGGCTGTAATACCTCATAAATCCCAGCAGAGAAAATAATTTTTACGGTCCCTGAACACGTGACCTGGGAACAAAACCCATTCAGACATATAGGGTAGTTCCCATCAAATTGAAGACAGAAGATTAAAAAAAAGCAATACAACATGAAGATGGAGAATGGAGTGTCCCTGCTCAAGGTCTGGGAAGTCAGTGGGGTGATACAATAGTGGGAAGCAGGTGCTGCTCTTAGCTCACCTTCCCCATCCATCATTTTTGCTCACAGGATGGTAAACTTCCTAAACTGACAAGGCTTGCACTGACCTGGGGGGTTTGCTACCAGATCTACCCAGACCCATCAAATTGTCTGTTCCCTATAGACTGTAATTATGCCTATACTGTTCACGCAATCCCATTTCGCCTAAGAGCAATGAATGTATCTTTTGGTTGTGAGGTCACGGCAGCTTAAAAACTCACTGCGTGCCTGTAATGAGCTGAGAGTACATTTGGAGCTGTGGAATCTGTGTGCGTATCCCAGCTTGGACTAAATAAAGCAGCAATTTGTCACATTTCTGGACTCCTCCATTTCTGGGCATGATGGGATTTCCCTCGAGCCTCTCTCTGTTTTCCTAACTACAATTCAGTACCACCACCCACTCACCCTATCCCCACTCTCTATCCCACCTACCGCCACTCTCTCTACTACACCCCTACTCTCTCTTCACCAACCACCCACCCTACCTGCAACCTCTCTACCCCATCAATCCATGCTACCCGCACTCTCTTTGCCCCCACCAAGGCTCCCACACTCTCTACCGCCCGACCCTAACCCAACTCTCTCTACCCCACCCACCCAACATTTTGTAGATCCATCCACCCCACTCTCTACCCCCTCTCTTCCTTCCTCTCACTCTCGCTTTATTTCTCACCCTCTCAAACTTTCTCGCTCATGCTCATCATCGATGGAACCTGTTCTCATTTGTTTCCTCCCTTGTTCTAGTCTCCTTCCTTATAATGCTCTTGCTCACCCGTGCCCCTTATTGAATCCTCCTTTTAAATTGTTGCACTCTACTTCTTGCACCCTGGTTCCTATTAATGCAAAATCTAACAAACAGCAGTAAACACCAAAACTATTGGCTTTGCCAAATCTTGTCTTTAAAGAAATCACAGCTTTTTGGTGCACACAAGAAGCACAGGTGTATTTGAAAAAGAACACAATTCTTTCTAAATGATCGAAGTCTTATTGAACTAATTAATATTGTCCTTTTTCTTGTTACCACTTTGTGTATTCTCATATTCCATGTTTTTATTGTACCCGGTTTTTTATTTCTTTCAAATGAAATTTTATTGTATTTCTTCTTCAAATGTACCCGTTTATTTAATTAAATTAAATAATATCAAACAGAAAATACATTTCAAAGTCTGGACTGAAAATTCAGTGTTTCAATTACAAAAATATCTTTGTTGCAGAAGAAATACTGATTTGATCTTTCCTAGCCTCTGGGTAATGATTGCCTCAGTTGTTTTCTTTGCATTGCTCACAGAGTCCTAATGACTCTGTTACTTAACTGTAATCTTCACTACTCCTAGTCTTACTCTTCCTCACCACAGTACTTACTTTTCAGGTCCCGATCTACATACCAGGAATCCATTACATCTTTTCACCAACATCCATACCCACCCCACCCTTCCAGGGAGAACAATACTCCATCGGGAGTAAACATGTTAGTTTCAATACCCCCTAACACATTGTAACACATCGTGGAAGTTTTTTTTGTAAATATTTTACTGGCATTTCAAGTTTTATAAACAATGAACAAAAAAAACATAACATATACAAACCCCCCCAATGTCCCTCCCCACCCGACCGCCCTTATCCTGTTCCTTCCCTTCACGCTCCCCCCAACCGCAGTTCCATAGAATACAAAAAAGTTCCCAGCTGAAGCAATACCTAATATTCTCAGTTTATGCGGCCATAGTGGCACATTATAGTCCTCTTGCGAAAATCTCAGGACCGCACCTCAGTCTTTCAAGAATGCTGTGTGCGCACCCTGAATACCATAAGCCAGCCATTCTAAAGAAACAAAATTCCAAATTTTTAGGAACCAAATGTGAACATGTGGGGGATCTTTATCCTTCCAGTGTTGGGCGATCACCACTAGAGCAGCTATCCTTAATATAGTCTGTGCTTTGCGTTTATGTTTTGGCCATTTCATCATGGAAGGTTTTTAACGCTGCACAGGGGCAGAGGAGGAGGGTCATAAGTACTGTGATGAGGAAGATTAGAATTAGGAGTAATGAAGGTTACCGGTAAGTAACCGGATCATTATCTCCACATCCCTCTTCCTCGTCCAAGTACTTGTGAGGCATACCAAAGACAGATGTGAAAAATTGATCCATGAACACAAAAACATAGACCAACCAGTGTGCAGTCTCAACACCCCACCACCAACTTTATTTCAGAACACCACAATGAGTTGCAGTCCCAGCGATCAACACCAACTCCCCAAAGTGGGAAAAGACCCTTGCATGTGCAAATTGAGGTGCTAGTGTCTAGTAAATGTATTGGGCCCAGATCTCCTGAATATGCACTCCCCTTGCCTCTGCCCAAGATGATGTCATGCCACTTGTAGAGCGACCCTGAACAGCAGTAGGCAAAGAGACCTACATCCCAGGATAGGCTAAAGCAATGGCCTGCTTAATCCAACTGCTACTCTTTGGCACTGATGACTTGAAGCCAGGCTTCGGTCCTCCAAATGTCACAAACAGACTGTTAGAGTGTTGGAAAGATGCTGTTCTGTCCAGGTAGGCCAAGACAGACGTTTACACGTCCAAGTTATTCCACTCCTTCTCATCAGGCGAGGCAGGTTAGGGGGAAAAAGAGGGCAGCACAATATCCTGTGCCTGATGGAACTTTGAAATAACTTCAAGAAGGAAATGCAGATCACATTGAAGAACCAGAGAATCCAGGAGAACTCCAGGAATGAAGCCATTCACACTAATGCTCCAATTTCACCCTTGCCAAGTTAATGGCCACCAAAAGCACTGTTTTCCATGTGAGAAACTTGATATCGATGGACTCCACTGGTTCAAAGAGAGAGTCCTTTAAAGCATGCAAAAACAAGGCAATGTCCCAAGGAGGAACGCCAGCACACACCATGGGTTTGGACAAGTGAACATGTTTTAACAATCAGGAGACAAATTGCTCACACCTGGAATTATGAAACCAGGGCTCCCTAAAAGCCTGGATCCCTACCCATTGTGCCCTAAGAGAGGACACAGTGTACCCAGGTTTCATCCATTCTGCATAAAGTGCAATATCAAAGGAACAGAACAGTCCAGGGCATGCACCAAATTCTGGAACAGTCCAGGGCATTCACCTACTTCCTAGCACATCACCTTGCAATGTTTTTCCAGTGCGCCTCATACACCTTTAGTGTCAATGGATGCCTTGACTTCTCAATAGCAAATGCCAATAGTGGAGGTAAACCCGGTCTCTGTAATCCCTGCCTCTCAACTTCCAAGCCCCCTAAATCAGATTCCGAGAGGCTGGAGGGCCCATCCCATCAGAGTGGGCATGGCCTTGAGAGCAGGAACTATCCTGGAGCCATAGCCAGGTCGAGAAGAGGGTACCAAGGGCACCTTGGCCACACCGGCGCCACCAGAACCACCTCTGACCCTGAGTCCAGAATCTTCAGCAGTACCTCGGAAAGCAGCAGGATTGGAGGAAACACATAAAGAAGCCCTACGCATTCTATTTCTTCATCTTGCAGCGGGGAACCCTCTCCCGTGTACTCTGCTGGGTCTCGATCACTCGACCCGTCTTGCGTGGGCCCAAACAGCGTGGCTGTTAAATGTTTTCAGGCTGTCAAGGTTTCAGCCTCCTCCTCCCCACCAGAATTGCTAGCTTCCTGCCATACTGCAGTTTCAGCTTCTGCCCATTTCTGAAGGTCTTTCCACCACACTTCTATTCTCGGTATATGGCATGCCTTCCATCGCATAGCGACTCTGCGCTTGGCAAGCATGTATGCCAAATCTTTTAATTTACTTACATGCTTAAGTTGACGTGATCTGGGAAACCCTCCTATCAGGCATGCCCACACTGTTTCTACCATTATCTTAATCCCTTTTTCCTCTAGCCTATGTGCTACTTCTCCCCAGAATCTCTCAATTACTGGGCATGCCCAATACATGTGCACCATTCTGGCATTTTCTTCGTCACATTTGGGGCATGATCGTCGTCCAACATTTTCAAATGTAGCTATCCTCTGGGGTGTCATAAGCCCTGTCGGTTATATATAAAATTGTATTTGTTGTAGCCTTGCATTCCTTGACACTTTCTTATGGTACCCTTGGGCCCGCTCCCACATACCGTCAGTCATAGGGGCACCCACTTCTTCCTCCCAGTCCTGCCTCAGTTGTACCACTTCCTTCCCCACTTTGGACATCACCAGCTCATATATTCTAGATATCTCATGCCCTTCTTCTGCTATGTCATATATTATATCTATGGTGGCGTCCGGTTGGTCTTCTAGTACTATTTTGGACCATGTCTCTTTGATTCGCCATACCACCCTAAGGTACGTAATATATTGTCCCGTATGTAACCCCGTTTCCTCCACCAGCATCCCAAATTCCTTTATCCTCCCCTCTTGCCATTTATCTCCCATAGTTGCTATCCCTATCGGTTCCCAATGCTTCCCAATCATCATCATTAGTTGGCTTTCTTTTCCCACCAGTGCAACTAGTGGCACTTGCGGGGAACACAGGGATGGGTTCTCCATTACCTGACAGGCCCTATGCCATATTTCCCATCCCAATATCATCATCTTCGGGCGCTCTTTCATATCTGCTTTGGGCAGCCACAACATTTCCTTTAGGAAAAAAGGGGCATATTCCAGTCTAAACAGCCTAGATTCTGAGGTTGGGTCTTCTGATAACCATTTTGCCACGTATTGTAGTTGGCTTGCTAGATAGTAAATTTTGTAGTTTGGCAGTTTAATCCCCCCTCTATCATGTGAATTTTGTAGCTTCCAAAGGGCAATTCTTTTCCTCGTCCTATGCCAAAGGAATTCCCTGCACACGCTATGTGAGCTGGCAAAGAATCGCCTTGGTCCAGGTATGGTATATTAGCAAAATAATGCAGTAGTCTTGGCAGGCAACCCTTTCCAACATTGCCTCTCTCCCCATCATCGCCAAGGGGAGCTTTACCCAAAACTTCATGCTATTTTTGATGCTCTTGATCGCTTTCTCTGTGTTATGCTGGTGCTCTGCCTCCACCTTATGGCAAATATCTATCCCAAGATATGTGAATGTGTTGACCACCCATGGCATTTGTAAAACAGGTAATTGTTCTAGTAGGATCCCTTTGTATCTACCCAGCAGAAATATACATGATTTTTTGGGATTCACTGCTATGCCGGACAGTAACGCAAATTGCTCCATCACTTCCAGAACATAGTGGAGGTTGTCTTCGGGGAAACGTAAATACAACAGCATATCGTCTGCATACAAGGAGACTAAGCGCGGTTCCCCTTTTATGGTGATTCCTATTATGTAGTGCTGCTGCCTTAGGTATATCGCCAGGGGCTCTAGGGCTAAAATGTACAGCATAGGGTTCCACGGGCATCGCTGTCTAGTACCCCTACTGAATTGCCATCTCTCCAATATTATTGCTCCTGTTTTAACCCTGGCCAGCGGTGCGCTATATAATAGTTGGACCCATTTAAGATACCCAGGCCCTATCCCATAATTGGTCAGGGCTGCAATCAGCCAAGGCCATTTCACTGAGTCAAGGGCCTTTATTGCGTCTAACGATACAATTGCCATTTCACCCGCGTCCCCATTCGCATGTTCAATAACTCGGTGGAGTCGTCTAAGGTTGTTGGATATATTCCTATTTGGGACATACCCGGTCTGGTCGGGGTGTATTAATTTATTAATAACCTTCATCATCCTGTTTGCTAGGGCTGCTGTGAGCATTTTGCTATCCTGATTTAGCATTGAAAGCGGTCTAAATGATCCGCAATCATTGCCAGGCTTATTGGGTTTCGGGAGTGGTATGATAATCGCCTCTCTTAGGGTCTCTGGCAGCCTTCCCATTTCGTATGCCTCATTTAGCATTGCTAAAAGCGGGGGGAGCACCTCATTTCTATACATTTTATAAAATTCACTACAGCATCCATCGGCCCCCGGAGTCTTGCTTGTGGGTAGCTGCACTACTACCTCTTCTAGTTCTTCTAGGGTAATCAGGGCATCCATCGCCTCTCGCTCTTCTGCATTAATTTGCTGCAAACCTATGTCTCCCAGTGTTTCACTTATTTTCCTGAAATCGCTTCCCTCTTTATCTCCGTACAGGAGTTGGTAATAATCTACAAATTCCAGAATAACGCCTCCTTGGGTGTCCAATATGCGCCCATCTTCCTTCATTATTGTTGTCATTGTGAGCCTGGGGTTCTCCCTTTTATATAACCATGCCAATGCCCTCCCCGGCTTATGTACTTTTTATAGTTCAGATTACACAATCTCTCCCAGTGTCCAACGCATTTCTGTTGCAGCCTGAGTAGTGTTTCATTATCTTCCTTGGTAGCACCTCCCCTTCTTAAAGCTCTTTCTAATTCCTTTCTGCTTCCTGCAGTTCAATTAATATCCCTCCTTGTGTTCCCTTGGTCTTAGCTATAGCTATCCCCCTCACTACTAGTTTAAAGGCTTCCCATAGCATACCAGCTGTCTCAACACTGCCCGTATTGATCTCAAAGTAACTTATTATTTCTTCTCTCAAATCCTCCCTGAAAATTGTATCTTTCAACGCCTCAGCTCTGAGGCGCCACGTTGGTATCCTTGCTTTTGGGGGGCGGTATTGCCATTTCAGAACCAACGGTGAGTTATCCGATAGGACCCTCGCTGGTATTCCATCTGCACTGTTTCTGCCATTAGCTCTTGTGTGGCAAACATATAATCCAGCCTAGTATGCAAATTTTGTGGGGCCGACTAATGCGAATATTGTCTATCCTGCAGGTGGCGCAACGCATCCTCGAACCCAAAATCTGTCAGCATTGTCTGCAATGCTCTGGCCGCAGGGGCGGGTCTGTCTATTTTGCTATCTGATCTGTCAATTTTCAGATTTAGTGCGCAGTTGAAGTCTCCTCCCCAGATCACCCGCCCCCCCCCCCAAGCACCTGCCGAATTTGCTGCATAGGGCCCTAAAGTATGCTGCTGTGTCTTGGTTCGGGGCAAATGTATTATTAGTACCCGGCGAGAGCCAAGCAGAATGCAACACGCATTCTGATTGGCTCTCGCCGGGTCCTTACCCGGCCGGGAATCCCTCCGTCGGGATTCCACGGCCTTTGTCCCCGGCGGGGGGCGTGGCAGCCCCTCAGCCAATGAGGAGGCTCGAAGCGGGGCCATCCCTGCTCCGAGCCTCCCCACGGCTGAGAGGCTCCCTTCGCCCCCTGCCGGGGACTCGGGTAAGTCTTTACCCCAGTGGGAAGTCCCCCGCCGCCCCCCGAGGTGCAGACTCGGGTAAGTCTTTACCCGAGTCCCCGCCTCGGGGGGGGCAGGTGGGGGGCTTCCCACCGCCCCCGCAACTTACCTTCCTGTTTCTGCGTCCCCTGCGGGGGACGAGGGAAGCCTCCAGCCGTGTGGAGACTTGGAGCGGGGCCACCCCCGCTCTGCGCCTGCACACGGCTGGAGGCTTCCCTCGTCCCTCGACGGGGACGCAGGTACGTTTTTTTTTTCTCCCCCCCTTCCAACCCCACTTACCTTCTTTTTGATCCTTTTTCGGGAGCGGACACGCTGGGAACACAAGTTGAGAGTTAAGTTTGGGTATGGGAGGGAGGAGGGGGGGACGTTGGGGAAGAGAGGTGGGAAGTTGGTTGGGGTAATGTGGGAGGGGAGGAGGGAGGGTGGAGGAGTTATAGTGTTTATAGTTAGCGGAAGTTTAAGTTGGGGAATGGGCCTACATGCAGGAAGGAAAATTCTAGACAGGGACTGTGCTTGCAGAGGGGAGAGCGGGGAACTAATAGATCATGGGGGACCTTAAAGTTATCACGTGGAATGTTAGAGGGCTCAATAGCTACTACCTAAAGAGGAATAAGGTTATGATATATCTGCGTAGACAGAAAATAGACATAGCCCTGATACAAGAGACTCACCTCACACAAGAAAGGTTAGAGGTGATCCGGAAGAAGTGGAAGGGGACTGTTGTAGGCGCTACACATTCAGCTTATGCTAGCGGTGTGATTAACTCGGTTGCATCTATGTTTTTTATCCTTCTGTACAGTTCACTCAGCGTGTTTCTCTAATTACATTTGATCACTTCCTCACCATGGGCGGGGACATCTTAGTTGCTGCTGTCCTTTTCCTTCTTATGTACTGTTCATTCAGCATCTTGCCCTCATTACATCTGGTCACTATCTTAACAGGGGAGGGGGCGCATTGGCGGCACTTCACAGCGCTTCTTTTAGGGTCGGCCGCTTCTGCTATTTATACCTTGGGGCTTCGTCCAGCAATCAGGGTAATGACTTTTTCCTTCATTCCGCGTCACGCGGCCTGCACCATATCCGACATGTCATTTCGACAGCCGTGGGGGTTTGTGTGCGCTCGCACACATGGGACTATTGCTGCATCACTTGAAGCCATCCATTGCCCCCAGACTTCTGCGGCGTCTCCCAACCTCACTGAGCACCGTCAGGGTCCTGCGCGCATGCCTCACCCCCAGTGTGCCGACGCCTCCAGAGTGCCAGGGGCCTCGTCCTCTGCCAGCACTGAAGTTCAACTCACAGCAGCAATGGGCTCAGGGACACCCTTGGGTCGGCCCCTCGGGGCGGTCCAGTCGCCCGATGATCGCTAGGCAGTGTAATCAGCTGCAGTCATAATGATAATGTGCCATGGGTGCCTGTTCCGCCGTCTTCGTTTTGACTCGTTTCACTTTCAAGTTTCGTTTCGGCGATCCCTTTGTTGTGCGGCCGCCATTTTGTATCCAGTTTAAGATGCGCTCACGAAGGGCAACAATGTATAATATCTTTTGTCATTTCCTTACAATCCGCATACAGCTGCGTGCATCGGATGCTCCAAATGTTCACATAGCATTCATATCGTTTTCATGTCGGTTTCTCCGCTGAAAGTGAGTGCGCTGCTTCAAATCAGCATACGGATCCTCAGACCTCTTACAGAGAGCAGCCTAGTCCATGGCTGCCTAGCCACGCCCCCCCATGGAACGGATACTTAACGCTATAACAGAACTCTGTGTGTCAGCCCTGGATGGCATGCTGGTGGGAAAAATACATCACTTTCCATTGTTTCCTATTGCGCTTATGGCCCTTATTAGTTAGCGTGTCGTGCAGTTGATGGGATGCAGAGTAACTCTTACACCAAATAATGAAATCAACTCTGGAATATGACTGTTTTTTTACTGCTTTAATATCAATTATCTAAAATAGGGAGTTACAACTGACATCAATGGACACCGCACAGCATTATCTTTCTCTCCTAAACACACTTTTATTATGAAAACTCATCATACGTGATGTCATACTATGTGGAAATTAAGAAAAACCTATGGGGGATTGTGATAGGCTCAAGGGGAGCATCTATGTATACTTTCTGTAGGGGATCGGTTGTGATTGGGTCTCTACAGTCAAATGGACAACTCATGCCCACTTGCCTAGTGCAAGTCATCTTCACAGTTATTAGATACATGGTACATCATTGGCTTTCAGACTATTAGGCCCTTTGTTATATGGCCCTCTACAATTGGTTGGCATGCTCGTGCCCTTCTGGAACATTCAGCTCACTAGCAGCACGTATGCTTTATCACAGTTTTCAGGAGGTGGACTTGACCGTGTCTCCCCACCCATTTAGCCCAACATCTCTCATCACCCATGCCTTATTCCATGCAGAGTGTCTTTGAACGTGGCCTTGCAATGTATTATCAGCCCTCGGAATATAAGGGAGTGTGAGCATGTACTATTTTAGTGCTTTAGCCCAATCATCTATTTCCATCCATTACCCATGTGATAGGAGATCACAATTTGGCCCATTTTCTAGCATTTAATTGTATTAAATGAATAGAAATGTGCACTCATGGTGTTCTTTCTTTGCACTTTAACAAGAGATGACTCAACTCCTGACGTTCACTGTTCATCAAGGATAGATAAGCAGTTCTTGGCTGCTCCAGCCTTTGACAACAGGCCACACAGTCCTTCTCGGTTCTTCCATGATTCCAGCTGCTTTTGTGCTGTGACACAGCTTTCAGCCATCTTCTCCATGGGCTTGAGCTTACTAAAGTTGTGACACTGATTTCCAGTTTCTATATAATGGTGGCTTCGCCTACAGTCTATTTACTATGTATAGCTAACTTCTATGATCACTTAGTCTACTTGCGTTTCTGCATCTATACAGTTATTAAACGGCTTGCATTTTCTGCAGTGCTCTTCACACATGCAATCTTCACTTCACATATGAAAGTTTACTCGATTCTTTACTTCGTCATCAGTTTCTATAACGTCCATACATTCTCTTCTTCAGCCAGTCTTCTCATTGCATCACGCTCATCTCTTGCCAGGAGCGGTGATCCTCCCTCACAGAGCGGAGCATTGCATCTCCCTGCTCCCTCACCGTGCTTCTGAATGTCTCTTTCGCTGCGTGTAATTGGAGCTGGGTGTGGAGGCCGGGAATACTGGATCACCTCCCCGCCGTGGCAACCTGCATCTGCACCCCTTCACGATCCGCCACCATAAAGTGCCCGCTCTCGGCGATCCGGGTGTCGGTAGGTTGGGAGAGCTGCTCAGTGTCCCTCCTATATTGTCACCTCTCATTTGGTGTCTGGGGGCTGTGTCCCTGCTGCGCAAGGCTGCCTGCCGTGTCTTCCCTCTCCTCTGCCACTGCTCGTGGCTGCTGGTTAAGCTAATGCACCCGGTCCGGGTCGGCTGATCCAATCGGATGGTCCTGCAGTGTTCAGCCACCAGTCTGCCCTTCGCAGCTTATCTCCCGCATCGCTCCCGACTTAAGAAGCCACCAAGAGTGTGGCGTTGCTAGTCTCAGGAGGCCGTTACAAGCCGCAGTCTTCAGACGGCCATATCTTAAGTTCTATCGGAGCGATTTCTCTGATTTCCTGGATGTGGGTCCCCAGGCACTTCCCACGCCTCCCAGTGCAGAATGGTGCAGAACCGGACTGTTTTGCAGCTGTTTTACAGTCTGGAGGCCAAGCTCAGCATCAGAGCTCACACATGAGCTGCCATCCAGCTGTGTGTGCAACAGCGCCCCCTTTCACCATTTGTTTGATCAATTCTTAAAGAACCATCAATAAAGAGAATTTACCCCCTGACAAAGCATTTTCTTTCATACGTGGTATATCATCAAAAAACTCAACATAATTCGCACAGTCATGCACATGATCTCCCGCTGCCACTGGCTCAGCTACAAATGTGGCAGGATTCACTGTTTTATGTCTGACAATTTTGATCATTGGATTCAAAATCATTACTTCATAAGCAGAAGCTCTCTGGAATGTCAATGTAATTTTGGGTTTCTCTATCATGGCAAGCAAAGCATGTTCCACAAAAAGCATCATAGAGCAGTCCATTACAATCCTTGTAGACTTCTGAACTGCGAATGCGGCGGCTGCCAATGACTGTTTGCAAGGAAAGTGTCCTTTCATAACTGGGTTTAGAATCACACTGTAATATGCTAGAGGTTTGTACCCCGATGTAGTCCTCTGTGTAAGCACTGCTGTCATGACTGTCCCATTTGTGTGCGAAAATAAGAAAAACTCCTAAGCATAGTTGGGGATTCCCAAAACAGGAGCTGTGCAAATTGCTTTCTTCAACTCCTCAAATCCTTCCTCCCTTTCCTCAGTCCATTCTATTGTAACACCATTCACCTATGCTTTCTGTACGAACTGTAGTCAAACACACAGGATGCCTGCCCACCTAGCCTCAGGGCTTTCTCTCCGCCTACCTGCTTCTCCTTGCTAGGCCCGTACATGCAAGTGCTGCGTGGGCCCATTTCTGAGGAGTGGGGCTGCGCTTGAGGCGCCTTGCTGCAACGGATTGCTGCATCTTCTGATCTTTGCTCCCAGGAGGCTGCTTAAGTGCCGGCACAGGTCTCCTATCCCTGATCTTTGCTGCTGCGCCGCCCACAGAGGCTGCCACTGCCCGCCTAGCCTCTGGGCTTTCCCTCCACCTACATGCTTCACTTTGCTTGGCCCGTTCCTGCAAGAGCTGAGTGGGCCAATTTGTGAGGATAGGGGCTGCTCTTTGCTCTGTGCCGTTGTGGGTTTGCCCGTCCCCCTGTCCAGCCACGTCAGGTGCCCTCATGTTCTTAGATTCCTTCTTAAGACCGGTGGCCGCTGGTGCTGTGTCCGTGTCAACACTACTCCTCATCTCTGATCTTCCTCCATTGTGCACTGCCTGCAGTAACTCGGCCCCTCCTCTGGCGGCCTCACTCCCCCTCATCTGGGCCTCTTCCTTCCCGCCCCGGAACCTGCTGCATTCACTTAGTTGTCTGTCGACCCCTCTTCTCTTCAAGGCCTCATTCTTCCTGCACCAGAACCTGCTGCACTCACTTACTGACTATGGATGACCTTCTGCTGAAACTATTCACTCCTCCTACTCAGTGACTGATCCATCCTTCCCTCCCTGGATCCTGCTGCAATCACATAACCGTCTGTGACACTCTGCTGCTGAGACCACCCACTCCCCCATCTACGCTTGGACTCTCTACGGGCGCTCTGCTGCTGAGGCTACCTGCCCCTCCTGCGCTGCCTGTAGCATTCGGCCCTCCTTAGGCCTACCCCTCTCCTCCTCTTCAGGGCCTCATCCTTCCCGCTCCGGAACCTGCTCAAATCACTTATCTGCCTGTAGACGCTCTGCTGCTGAGGCTACCTACCCCTACTATTCATCCTATTAGCCTCATACTCTCCTCACCCCTCCCAGCACCACCTGTGCTCATCGAACCGTCTGTGGACGCTCTCCTGCTGAGGCTACATACCCCTCCTCTCCAGGGCCTCATCCACCCCTGCTCTGTTAGCCTCTCCCTTCCCGTTCCCGAACTGCTTTGCATTCTACCTTGCCTGTGACGCTCTCCTGCTGAGACCACTTGCCCCGTACTCAATTTCTCGCTTGTCATGCACTCTGTCTGCCTCTCCCCTCCTTGATCACCCTCCTCTCCCCCTTCCTTCCCCTCCTCTCCCTTCCTCTCATCCTCATGTCCGCCCCCACGACGTACCCCCTCCCTTGTTCTCCCCTTCCCTCTCACACTCTCCCCCTTCGCCCTAACCTCATTTACCCTCCTTGTCCACCCCTTCCCTCTCACACTCTCCCTCTTCGCCCTAACCTCATTTACCCTCCTACTGTCAAACCCTCCAGTATCATTAATATTGCCCTCTGGAATGCCAGATCCATCTGCAATAAGACAGCTGAAGCACTTGACTTGTTCTTCTGACTCAACCGTCACTTCTTTTGCATCACAGAAACTTGCATCCCCCTCATCAATTCCACTGTTCCTACTTCTCTCACCACCCCCTCTTCCTCCTTCTCTCATGTCTCACGCCACACTGGTCGCGGTGGCGGCATCGGTCTCATCTACCACCTAAATGTCTTTCATCTTCCCCCACCCTATCTCTCCCTACCTTCTCTTCCTTCGAATATCTATTCAAATCCTTCACTTACCCTCATGCAATCTCCTTCTTAATTATTTACAGACCTCCTGGCCCCCTTTCTTCTTTTTACGAGGACCTGGATCACCTCCTCTCTCTCACCCTGCCCACCCCCACTCCTCTCACAGTTCTTGGTGATTTCAACCTTCCCCCCTCCAATGCCTCTCCATCTTCCCCTCTCCTCTTCTTACTTGACTCCTATCTCCTCTCTCCCCTCCCTACTCCTCCTACCCACTCCTCTGGCTCCACTCTCGATCTCATCTTTCTCCCAACCTACTCCTCCTCATCTGTTTCTTCTCTTGCCAACTATTTCTCTGAACATGCCTTACTCTCTTTCTCCCTTATGCCCCCGCCCTCTTCTTTGTCTTCCCTCTCACCCACCTCTCCCTCCTTCTCTCATCGCGATCTCAGCAACTTTAACCCTTCCCTTTTCTTCCACTCCTGCTCTTCTTCCCTTCCCCCTCTCTCGGACTTCTCCTCTCTCTCGACCAATGACGCCTTCTCTCTGTCTTCCTCTATATCCACCAGTCTCAACCAACTCTAACCTCATACTCTTACTTCCTTCCACCCTTCTCACAAACCTTCCCAACCCTGGCTGTCCCCTCACCTTCTGTCCATGCGTCATCTCCTCCGTCGCCTAGAACGACTTTGGCTCAAATCCCCTTTTCTGACTAACCAATCCTCCTATTTCTCTTATCACTCTCTCTACGACTTGTGTCTCAAATCAGCCAAATGCTCCTACTACTCTAACCTTCTCCACTCACAAGCCTCACACCACTGCCGTATTTTCCAAACCCTTTCCTACCTTTTTTCCCCTCCTACTCCTGATCCATCTGCCATCTCTTCTCTCTCTCCCTCTGATTTTGCCAACTTCTTCTCATCCAAAATTCTCTCTCTACGCCAAAACATCCTTGCCTCCCCTTCCTACTCCCCTCCTCCCTCTGCTGTCTCCCCACCTCTGTTAGCATGTCTAACTTCTCTCCTATCACTCAATCCTGAGTCTCCCTTCTTCTGTCCAAAACTCACCCTACTGCTGCCCCCTCTGATCCCCTTCCCACACCCCTTATTCCTAAAATCTACCCCCTCCTTATTCATTACCTAACTACTTTCTTCAACATTTGTCTCTCCTGCCACCTTTCCTTCAGCTTTCAAACATGCTACTATCATTCCCATCCTGAAGAAACCTTCTGCTAACCCTCTTCCTGCTTCCAACTTTCGTCCAATCTCCCTTCTCCCCTTCCCCTCTAAGTTCTTTGAGTGTCTAGCCTACTCTTAACTCTCAGCTTTTGTATCCACTCACACTCTCCTTCCCCCCTCTCAATCTAGTTTCCGCCCTAAACACTCTACTGAGACTGCTCTTACTCATGTGCTCAATTCCCTCCTCACTGCTCGCAACGCTAAGCATTCCTCAATTCTCATTCTCCTTGACCTGTCTGCTGCCTTTGATACCGTAGGTCACACCTTACCCCTCAGTACTCTTTCCTCCTTTGGCTTCAAAAGCTCTGTCCTCACCTGGCTCTCCTCTTACCGCTCCAATCGTTCCTTTGCTGTCTCCTGGGGAAGCTGCACTTCCTCCAACTTCCCCTTGGAATACGGTGTCCCCCAGGGCACTGTACTCCACCCTTTTCTATTCTCTCTTTATACCTCCCTTTTCGCCCCTGTCATCTCTTCTTTCGGCGTTTCTCACCATTTCTATGCTGATGACACCCAACTCTATCTCTCCTTCTCTTCTTTCACACCTGACCTCCATCACAATTTATCTTCCTGCCTTACGGCCATCAAAAACTGAATGTCATCCCACTTTCTTTCCCTCAACACTGACAAGACAGAAGTCCTTTTCTTATCTTCTAACTCACTTTCCTCTACCCCCCTCCTTCACCCACTTCCCCCCTCCCAATCTCGCCATCTCTTCCCATGCTCGCAATCTTGGCCTCTACCTCGACTCCTCCCTCTGCTTCTCCCGCC
The DNA here is from genome assembly GCF_040938575.1 of Ambystoma mexicanum. Lineage (NCBI taxonomy): Eukaryota > Metazoa > Chordata > Amphibia > Caudata > Ambystomatidae > Ambystoma > Ambystoma mexicanum. The sequence goes on along the minus strand of NC_090933.1, from coordinate 948,277,311 downwards.
ATATCTCCCTCGCCTTTCATGCCTGTTGTCACCATCTCCAACATTCACAAGATCCTCTCCTCCGTCACCTTCCATGCTTCTAAACTCTTAATCTCCTCCCTCATTTTCTCCCATCTCTTCTACTGCTCTTCTCTCCTCTTTGGACTCCCTGTCTCTTATCTGGCCCCCCTCAAATCCATCTACCACTCCTCTATCTGTACACTCTGTCTCCTCGGTCCTCGCAACTCTATTTCCTCCTCACTCTCCCACCTTGGCTGGTTTCCCTTCCTCTCCCAACTTAAAATTCACTTCCTCTGTCTGGTTTTCAAATCTCTCCATGACCTCGCTCCCCCATATCTCTCTTCTCTCCTCTCATTTCACACTCCCTCCCGTTTTCTCCGCTCGGCTGACCTCTTCTTACTCACTGTACACCCTTCCCCATGTGCCTCCTCGCGCTTCTGTTCCTTTCAGCTCTTGGCCCACCTTCATTGGAATTCCTTGCCTCTCTCAATCTGCTCCATCTCCACCTACTCCTCCTTCCGCACCTCCATGAAAGCCCTTCTTCTCCACTCTCCCCTGACTTCCTTCCCTACAATCTCTCCTCTCCAGCTGCCCTGTCCCCCTCTCATCTCCTTTTTACCCTCCCTTCCCCTTCCTTCTCACTCCCCCTGAATTTGTATTAGATATTTGAAATATTGTTCCTCCCTCCCCTTACTACCTCCTCTCCCTTCCTCCTCACCTTTCCCTCTCCTCCTCCATCTATGTACATTGTTCTAAATATTGTCTCCCTGGTTTGTTTCATGATTGTAAATATGCTTCTTTCATTATTGTGCCTTGTTGTTATATTGTAAAGCGCTTTGAATTAAAGCGCTATATAAACCGAATAAACATAAACATACAGAGCCTCAAAAACTGTTGCATCTGTTTCACCGTGGCCGGTTTTGCAGTTTTCAAAATTGCCTCAGCTCTTTCAGGTGTCACCTTTTTTCCCTCATGTGAAATCAACTGCCCTATGTATAACACCTCTTTTTGACAATACCGTAGCTTCTCTTTGTCTACTTTGTATCCCTTGTCTGCTAGGATAGTCATCAATTGAATTGAGTCCTGCCAGCACTCATCTTAACTAGTGTTACAAATTAAAATGTCATCTACGTACTGTATCACAGCACTTTTCAAATCAACATTTCCTAAATCCATCTGCAGGACTCAGATCGATGAGGACTCACAGTACCCTTGGGGCAGCTTAGTATGTTTCGGACGAGTCTGGCGGAACGTAAATGAAGTCAAGACTTGCGATCCTTGTGCAATGGGATTGAGAAAAATGCATTTTTCAAATCAATCACTGTGAAATATTGTGCTTCCACTGGGATACTGCATAATATCGTCACCGGATTAGGAACTAAAGGAAACTCTGCATCTACAATCTGGTTAATCTCATCTCATGTCCTGAATCTCCATGACTCTCACTTTGATTTTTTGACAGGATACAACGTGGTGTTACACAATGATTCTGATGGCACCAGAATACGTTGTTTCATCAGTGCTGAAATGATCTTGAATATACCCTCATTGTCCTCTCGAGACATGGTGTACCGTCTTGCTCGAGGTAAAATCGCCCCTGGCTTCAGCTTTATTTTAACTTCCCCTATTCCCTTTAATAATCCTATGTCATAAGGGCATGTAGACAATAGGACGCTGGCCATCTTTTCCAAGCCTTCGTCAATAAATCCATTTTCCCGCACCTGACGATAAACTCAGGAGTTTGCACCTTAAATTATCCTTATCCATCTGTGGCCATGGAATATACTGCAGTCTTGCTCCCAATTTTTCCAATAAGGGAAACTGCGCAAACCCACCCGCAATCGGCTCCCATCGTTTGCCTATCCATGACAGGGACAATTGTCCCTGACCGTCTCCTTGTCAGTAATGACTTTAACCTGCTCAAATATGGCGGTGATTCTCCTTTCTCACTATATGATCGTCCTCTGGGATGCTCTGGATATGCTATAGGATCTGGCGTCCTATCCTTAGGTTGCTCTAAATCTGACCATCTTACTTCCTTGTCTGTCTGCAGGCTTCCCTCAAGGGCACATGCACCTCCTCCCTCTTCCCCACGGAAGGATTCTCTTTCCTCGTCTGACATGCCTAGTCCCCAACTAGTGTGACTCTCATCCCCTTCACCCTTATCTAAGTTCAGTCTGCTTAACTATAAGGCTCTGTGCTCGAGTCTAAACAGATTTTCTCCTTCGCCTCATGATCGGAATACATGGGGTTGATCTCCCTTCCCTCGGCTTGATAGGCCTTATCGATCCTGTCTCCCATACTTCCTATATCAAAGTTTTCTTCGTCTAATACTACTCTAGATGCCCATGACATTGCTCCCTTTTAATGGAAGGAACTCTTCCATTCTGTCCCATCGTATTGCTGGTCTTGGTCCTACTGGCTCCTTTCGAATGAGACCAATATCAAGCGCCCGCTGTCTCCTCCTGTGTTCTAACTCTTCATATCATTCTCTTTGCTTTCTCGCCTCCCTCCTGATTCTCTCCTCCTCTTATCTTTGTTCTTCTCTCCTTTCTCCTGCTCACCTTTCTTCCTCTTTTCTTTGTCTCTGAATACCTTTGTCCCTTAATTTCTGCGCTTCCTCCTATTCTCTTTTCCTTTCTCGTTTGTCCCTTTCTTCTATTGCTCTCTGCCTGATGTCATACTTTCTTTGCTCCTCTGCCCGTTCTACTTTTTTCTCTTGTTCCTTCTGATACATCTGTTCTTGTCACTCCCTGCTCCTTCTCTTCTGCTTATCTTCCTTCAGTCTCTTTTCTCGTTCCCTGTCTTTTCTATCCTGTTCATCCTGATATTCTCTTTGCCTTACTTCCTCTATGCTTTTCCCATCTTGCCTGAGTAACATCTGTCCTCCCATCCATTTGTTCTGCACGAGCGTTACCTCGTCAGATTTATCCTTCTCTCCTTTCCATCTCTTAATCTCTCATTCTAATTCTGTCGATACATTTGCTCGCTCACTTTTCTCTTCCTTGTTCTGTATGATCTTAAAGATCTCCTCTTTTCTCTTGCTCTCCTCTGGACTATCGTCACTACTATAAGTGGGTGGTTCGTATATCAGATTACTATACCCTGTCGCCACTTTCAGTTCCTTTAAAGGATACAACCCTACTTCTTCTGCACTAGCGTGTTTTACTTCAGGCGAGGCAAGGGGAGCTAAGGGCTCAACACCTTCCTCCTTACACTAGTTAAGCATCCACTTCTCGGGTGGCGGATTTTCCCTTTCTTCTTGATACATTTTCCAAAGCTCTAAAATAGCTAGTATTTTCTCCAATTTCTTTCCCGTTTACGTAGCGTGCAAGTATGTGGTCAGGTGTTGCAATACTGTTTTGACAATGATTCCCCACTGTGGCCATGGCATGAACATCTTGTCTGCCGTGCCTTTCACCCATTCCGCACTATACTGTTTGAGCTTGGGCATGTGCCTTGGCAGTGTCTCACATAAATGCATCGAAGGGCTGTCTCTCACTGTGACGAGTCTCACTTGACTGTCAATACTTACCAGACTTTATAAAAATACCTTTGCAAACTTTTCAACACTTTTAAAACAACAAATATTAGTGCGCTCCAATCAACCGCTGCTCAAAACCTCTATCTTTTCAACTATCTCTGGATTGGTACCAACCACTTCCCTGGAGAGATAGGGACTTGACTTTATATCAATTCTTTCACAACTTTTGGTATTGCTCTTTGACACCTTAATTCAACAAATATCACACAGACAAACAGACAGACTAGTCGACTTTGCACATAAAAACGCAGTGATCACCCTTTTTCCTATCGCCTCTAATTAATACTCTGATCACAGAGATTAACTCATCTGCTTATGGGAACCTGTTCACACGTAGCCTAGTGACTCCCGCTGGGGTGTCAGACGACTTCTTCTAGACCCCCTTTGGTCAGGATTCTTGGCGCTTTATCTCTAGCTATCTTCACACAATAATTCCCTTTACTCCTGTTACTTTAAAATTACCACAACCCCTTTCCCTTAATTTGCCATTCTCATTAGTCTACTCGCCATTCGTTCATTTGACTCAGTATCGTCTTCTCCTCCAACTGACCACTTTTGCTTTGTGTCTGCAAAGTGCCTGTGGAAACCAGGTAGGGATTTCATCAAAGAGGGTCCCTGCCCAATGTCTCGGTTCATCTTGCAAGACTTCTATTTGGCCGCACTCCACAGGAAAGCCTGGGATCTTCCGACTAGATGGTGGAGGATGTCTGATCGTCCGAAATACTGCAGCTAACTTAATGGATGGGTCAGAACCATCCTACCACTACTACCACGTGAGCTTATGGCCCTTAATAGTGTGTCGTGCAGTATATGGGATGCAGAGTAACTCTTACACCAAATAATCAAACCAATTTAATATCAATGATCTAAAAGAGGGATTTACAACGGACACCGCACAGCATTATCCTTCTCCACTCAACTCAACCTATTTCATAAAAAACACACTTTTATAATGAAAACTCGTCATACGTGACATCATACTATGTGGCAAATAAGAAAAACCTATAGGGATTGTGATAGACTCAAGGGGAACATCTAAGTATGCTTTCTGTAGGGGATTGGCTTGTGATTGGGTCTCTACAGTTAGGTGGACAACTCATGCCCACCCCTAGTGCAAGTCATCTTCATCAGTTATTAGATACACAGTACATCATTGGCTTTCAGACTATAAGGCCCTTCGTTATATGGCCTTCTACAATTGGTTGGTACGCTCATGCTCTTCTGGAACATTCATCTTACTAGCAGCGCCCATTTTTTATCCCAGGGGACAGGAGGTGGACTTGACTGTGTCTCCCCACTCAATGAACCCAACATCCCTCATCACCCATGCCTTCTGCCATGCATACTGCCTTTGGACTTGCCCTTGGAATGTATTCTCAGCCCTGTGAATATAAGGGAGTGTGAGCATGCGCTATCTTAGTTCTAGAGCCACATGCCCAATCATCTATTTCCATCCATAACCCATGTGACAGGAGATCACAATTCAGCCCATTTTCTAGCATTTAATTGTATTAAATTAATACAACTTGGCACTCATGGTGTCCTTTCTGTGCACCTTAACAAGTTATGACTCAACTCCTCACATTCACTGTTCTTCAAGGATAGATAACCAGTCCTTGGCTACTCCAGCCTTTGACACCAGGCCAGACAGTCCTTCTCAGTTCTTCCATGATTCCAGCTGCTTTTGTGCTGCGACACAGCTTTCAGCCATCTTCTCCATGGGCTTCAGCTTACTAAAGTTGTGACACCGATGTCCAGTTTCTATATAATGGCGGCTTCGCCTGCAGTCTATTTGCTACATATAGCTAGCTTCTATGATCACTTAGTCTACTTGTGTTGCTGTAGCTGTACAGTTATTAAACGGCTTGCATTTTCTGCAGTGCTCTACACACATGCAATCTTCACTTTGCATATGAAAGTTTACTCGATTCTTTACTTCGTCATCAGTTTCTATAAGGTCCATACATTCTCTTCAGCCAGTCTTCCCAGTGCATTACGCTCATCTCTTGTGACATCACCAACTTTTCTTTCATTCTTTCTTCATATTCCTTCGAGGACCTCTTCCAAGAGATTGTCATCTCTTCGGGGATACATCAGATAGGGTTTTCGTAGTGGACACCTTTTCTCAAAAACTCTACATGGAATAGTCACAGTCACTGGTGTCAAGCATGGCATGATCTCTGGCTTCCAGCATATAGGTGTGAAGAGGGCGGGACTTCCTGCAGGGGCACTTGGCTGCTTCTCTACACTATTGCAGTTTGCTCTCGTAAATAATGGAATGTTGTCCCTCTAGTTCTTTATTAGAACTCTGTGAAGCCCACAGAGCTCTGTGTAAAAGCCTCAGAAGTAAGCCAAAGGCAGCACAAATGTAGCAAGTGGCTGTACACAAATCTACATACTATGAAGGAAGTTCCACTAATTCAGCAAAACACCAAGTAAATGAACTCAAGAAGTTTAAGTAACCACTGACTCACAATAATGTATACTGTATTTAAATACCTGCAATCCTTTGCATTATATTTGGGTACCCACAATCCTTTGAAAGAAATCTGAGCATGCCAAATCTTTTGACGTTTTAATTTTTATGAGAATAAAATCATGTGAGATTAAACTGATTGTGTTGCAAATATCCATGAATCACTGACCTTATAGTGTGTGCTGATTGCTTAGGAGCAGTGAACTGCAGGAAGGCTTCCTTTAGAAAGGTAGCCAGTCAATAGATTTTGGAGGTCCTTTTCAAGCGTCACAAAACTTGTAAATCATGAAGGTATCTTTGTATTACCCTACTAGGCCAAATCAAACCAAATAAAAGCACTTCTCAATTTGGCAGATCATTTTCTTTTCACAACTGAATAAGGGTTAGTTGCCTTAAAAGTCCTGTTTAATATAAAAAATGTACTATTCAGTGCAGTAGTATCTTCTTACCTTTGTTAGGGTGAAGGAATGATGGAAGGTATGGACCCTACGAGATGGAGACACAGTTTTCATTACGGCGGTTATAGAGCCCTTATACATGAAAATTCCACACAAGAGGTATAATTAAGAATATTAGTTGAAGTGCTGCATAAAGCACCTCCAGCATATGCAACGAAGCAGTTCATCATTTGGTGTACAGAGATGTCGCTCCGAGAGAATTATTTCCGCTTCCTCAAACAACCTCATCATCAGACCTGTGTGACACAGTGATTGGTTCTCCTGTTGTTCCCAGGGTCGCCACCATCACACATGCCAACAGTCCCAATTTAGGTGGGAGACTCCCGTTTTTGTTAACAAAAATGTTGCTTTTTTTTACTGTCTGCCTCCTTAAATAATTCTAACCCCAATTCAATTGAATGGGGACATTCAATTCTACTGCTTTCTTTGAGAAAATTTCACTCTCAGGTGCAAACAACCCACTCACACAAAACATCATTACATGGGGACGTCAAATTACATTGCAGACATCTTCATTGTGTGGGAAGGGAGTACAGAGGTAGCCCAAACCTTCATTGCATTTGAAATGCAGTAACCATCCTACACAAGATCATCACTGGCCCATGCCTCTTGTAAAAGGTTGATATCAAATATGTTCTAATGCACAAAAACATCACAAATTGGACATTCTTCAATTGCCCCAGCCATGCTCCAAGTCAGTATTGATAGTGAGGCTAAAGCATACTCTACAACAGGGATATAGTTGCAAATGTCCATTATTTAACTGCCAACCTGGCAAATAGTAGGTTCCATGGTGTATTTTACAGGAACAGCGGGCCTTTCTTAACAATTGATGTTACCTTATATGTGTATGTGCCTAAATCACGGTGTGCCTTCAATTTTGCCTTTTCCCTTTTCATGAGCGCAACCTATTCCCCAGCTTTGTGTAGGCAAAGTCCCTTGGCCCGATTCTTTGATGCATGGGCCATAGATCTGCTCTCAGGGACGTCATTTCACCAAAATTCCAGGGGTAGCAGAAGTGACATCCCATGTCCCTTGACCTCTGATGACACCACAGTAAGTGATGTCATTTGACCCTGCCCCCAAGTGACATCACAGGAAGTGATGGTGCACTGCCTTTCACCCCTTGACAAAACAGGAAGTGGCATCACATAGCAAGGTTTCTCAGTGCACTAAGAAAAATATGGTTACGATATCATTGTAATATGATATACATGTCATACAAGAATGGATCACCATATGTAGCATTAATATCAGTGTGTATTGGCCCATATTACCAAATTAGTGTGAATGTAAGCAGATGTCCAACACAACAACCTGGACTAGGGTACATCACAAAACTGTAAACAGAGCATCTCGAAGAGGCTTAAACACCAAATTGCAGTCACCCAGTGCCTGCCAAGTGTCTGGCCACAAACTAGAAACAGCAACTAACCAACACAAGTCCAACCAGAAAAACAATGGTTTGGAGGGTTGCTCAGTGCTGTGCCAGCGGTTATGAATGATTTCAAACCTTCCAGCCATCACCTTTCTGTTTTGCTTATTTGGTAAGTCACCCACATTTATTTTTGTTGGATGGGAGACAGAGGGGATGTGTTGGAGGATCTGTTGCAGTTCACAGTGATTGCAGGGTTTTTTTATTTTAAAATGTAAGCAGCAGCTCCACGACATAAACCCTGGAAAAGTCTGCTGGCCCTAGAGACCTAGGGTATTCCTCACTCATGACGTCCAATAAAGCTGAAAATTGTCTGGGGATGCTTGTGTTTTCGTGCAGAAGGGGTGTGACCTAGAAGTTCGGGCTGGACTGCCCCTTTTGGGGTGGGACCAAGCGTGAATTGCATATGGTCTTTCCCCTTCTGTAGCGGCTAGGCATGCTGAAAAACAATAGTCTGGAGGGTTGCCCAGAGCTATGCCAGTGGTTATGAATGATTTGAATACTTCCAGCCATCACCTTTCTGTTTTGCTTATTTGGTAAGTAACCCACAGTTAAGATGTAATGCAGGTCACAGTAATTGCAGGATTTTTAAAGTTTTAAAATGTAAACGGCAGCAGCAGCAGCTCCATGACATCACCCACAGAAAAGGCCCATTTTGTTATTTTATTTGGCCCTTTATATCTTGCTTAATGCCAGCTCCTCCAGCTTATAAGCACTGGAATGGGAACTGGACCCATGTTGCACTGCAGTGGCTTTTTCCCAAAGCAAGCGCATTAGCCCTGGGCTATCCTTCGAAATATATATATTTCTTGCTTGAGGAAGTAACAGAAGGTTTACTTCAAAGGTGGACGGCAACTTCATGTAAATTAATGATCTCAACTTGCGTCTATCTACAGTGTGCCTGTGATACAGGTCTGGCAGACCTGAGTAAGGTCACACAGTGCCCAGGCCGGATTGCTGGCAGAAGCCACTTGGGCACACCCCTCTCATCACAGGCCCAGTGGCTCACTGGATGGGCAAAGCAGACGAGAAACTCTGATGAGATTTGCGTTCATGCAGTGCTGTCACTGGGCACTGCAGGCTGCTCTCACCCATTGCCAGACCTAGCCCGCATACCCATCCTGTTGCTTCGTACTGTGTATGAGATGCACAGACATCCCCGCCTCTGAACCCAACCATTTAGGCATTCTTCAGTAATGGACTTCCAACCTCTTAGTGATGTTATCTTCATGTTTTTTCCTGATTCCCTGCTATTTCTCCAGCTAACGAGATGGAGATTCCAGTTGAAAAAGCTGTGGCACATTTAGCTGCATTTACAACCAACTTTTTCAGGCACAACACAGATATCTGCTCTTGGCACTGCCTCTTTGTCCAGCGGCCCAGGAGTAGCAAGGACAGGTCTAGGGCTAGCAGAGGGGGAGCCAAGGGTAGCAGCTGCTACCCCTGGCAACCCCCAAATGACGTCCCTGTCTGCTCTGTTGCCAATCTTTTACAAAATAGAGCTGTTTTAAACAGAGACGCTGCAATTAACTGTGTCTTACAACTGAATCTGCAGCTAGACAGAATGCATTGTTTTAAAAAAAAGAAACCATTTCCCGCTGTCAGCAACATCTTTCATTTGGCCAATGAAGTTTGAAGACATAAAAAGTAATTTGCTGTTCCATATGGTAATGATGCGGCATTGATACACGGTACATACTGTATTTCTCACACCAATCCTAAACAAATGCATGCATAGAAGCATTCAAACCCCCTCCATACTCACCAGTCACATAGAGAAACAAACATCCAACCCCCACAGATGGAATGATTTCCTTTAAATTGGTTTCACGTCATTATTTCGATTTTTGTAGGTCACTTAACCAAAAGACTGATTTCTTTTTCTAAGGCTTTTAGGCGGGCCACAAAAATTGAAATAATGACATTTCTTTGCCCCCCTCCACCACCCTCTCTTCCTGGATTTACTTCAAATCTGGGTTTTTACTCCCTGAACCCCTCTCCCCCACCCCCCACCACCTGCCTCCCCTCCCAAGGCCCACCAAACCAAAACGCACACAAACACACACACAAACACAAACACCCAACACACACAAACACACACGCACATATCAATTTACCCGTTCTCTTTCGAGGCCGCTTCCGGGTCCTGGCATGCCTGTCAATCCCTGCACGCACTCGTGTGCCCCAGGGAGTAGTGAGAGGTTCAGTGCTTCAAAGGCTTGGATCTGCTAGGCCAAAGGAACCCAGAGCAGGGTGGTAATTAACAGGGGCTTTTTGATGTAGGCAGATTGAGAATGGGACGCAGTTAAGAGTATTGAGGAGAGCAGCATCAGTCCATAGAAGGGTCCCACCTTTTTGGATTCCCACAGCACTTCCAAACTTCCTGTAAACCCCTCCCCACTTCCTGCGGATGAAACATTCTTGGTGTGATTAGCAGGCAGAAGATTATGAAACAGCAGCATGGATTGGATTTATTACAGAAGGCTAGGAGGCAATCAGTTTATTGTAGAAGATTGTCAATATAAGAGAGACCCTCCCTGTAGCTGATTCATCTTTGGACACTTTAGGAGGAAGGATTCATCTTGTACCTGGTTGGGGGGACCAGCTGCTCCAAGGTCCCCTGCCATTGAGGTGAACATTTCCAAGGAAGAGGCAAGCTCTTTCCCTTAACCATCCCAACCACAGCTGAGACCACTGGTACTCAGGAACCTGTTCACTGGAGGTGACAGAAATGGTCCACGTGCTCTTTACACACCTTCCTGGTTGAGAAGTGCAAAATAAAGGGCTTCCTCTGGAGACATTGGATGCGGTTCCTCCAGTACCCAGAAGTCAAGCTCCATCTTTGGACCTTATTTTCATGTTTCAATATGTTTTCACCTCAACTAATATGAGAAATTTTCTAAGACCTTGCAAGCACCCGGAACTGCCTTTGACAATCGGTGCTTTTATGCCAAGCTACTGATTCAACCCATCACCAACTGTTTTATATTCATTTTACTAATAAACTGGAGACGGTAATGTTCAGCACGTACCCTTTAATCCTCTTCATACAACTGAACTTCCCACATTCTAGATTCCATAATACCTTCCCCACATTCCATTAATGACATATTAATATTCTAAATAGAACTATAAACAACACAACAATCCCCCCCTGACTTATCATCTAACTCATATTACTAGGCAACTTACTTGACTTCACCAATTACAAGGAAAATATTACTTAACTCCATACTTACAGTTTGATTGACATTTACATTTGTTCAATCAATCGTTCTGGTTTACACACCACCCGCAAAGGACGGCTCCTCACATGTGTGATCCTAACATCAGATTCTTCACTACATCCTAATTCACCAGGATGTAACACATCAACTAGAGGATTCAAACCTCCACCCAAAGGTCCAGTCACTTCCTCACTAACTGGAACATCTCTTGAGTCCACAGAAATGTTGTCCCACATTGAACTGTCAACCACTTCCCCACCAGGATCAAGTCTTTCTCAGCATCATCACCAGGGTCCTCTTGAAACATCCTCCTAAAAAATGATGCATTCCGAGTGATTTCATGATTGTCCTCATCAGCTACTGTGACCATGGGTCCCTTCACGCTTTTCACTTTCAAAAAACCGGCTTGTATCTTGAGTCCAATTTGGAACGCAGTCTTTGCCGTATTAACACATGTTCTCCCACTTCAATTTGACTCTCTTTGGCTTTCCTCTTTTTATCAGTCCACTCCTTGACCTTTCTTCTCTTTATTTCGTCTCTTTTCCTTATCTCATCATCTTCCTCCAACATATAATCACTCAATTGTGGAACACGAGTTTGAGGCTTATATATCGAATCATTAGTTCAGATGGCGAAAACCCAGTCGTGGTAAAGCATTAGCAGACACGTAATTTTCTGCCTCCATTTGCATTTTATCATCAGATTCTTTCCACGGATGACGAGACAGATAATCTGCAGGATTAGCTTTTTTTCCCAGTTTGTGCACAATGATATAATCATACCCTTGCAGGCGTATCCCCCACCTCTCAATGCGTGGAGGCATTCTACTTCTTGGATTTCCAAACAGCGAGATCAAAGCCTGATGATCTGTGACAAGTGTGAATGGTCTTCCAATCACAAAATGATGACATTTTTCACAGGCCCACAAGGCAGCTAAACTTTCTCATTCTGCCTGTGAATACGCTTGCTCAATTTTGTTCAGGGCGCGACTGGCATACATGACAATGTGCCTGACCTTTTCCTTTCCTGGTTCAATTTGTGGCAAAATTGCCCCTAGCCCAACAGGACTGGCATCCACTGTGATCTCAGTCTCCCAGTCTGGGTTAAAATAGACTAATTGCCCGCCACTAATCAGTTCCTTTTTGATCAACTCAAAACTATTTTTGCATCTTTCATCCCATGTGAATGCTGTCGCTTTCTTCAATAGTTGTCGTAGAGGGTCTGTCAACATTGCAAAGTCAGGCACATAGTGAGCAAAGTAGCCCGTTATTCCTAGGAATGATCTCAATTCAGTTACATCCTTTGGTGGCTCCAAATTAAGAATGGTCTTCACTTTACTTGAATCTGCTCTTTTTCCTTTATCTGAGAATATATGTCCAAAAAAACGTAAACTCTGTTTATTTACATCACATTTGGATCCATTTAGAGTTAGTCCACTATTCTGTAACACCAAGCACACTTGCTCTAGTGCTTCATCATGCTGTTTTTGAGTGATTCCATATACCAGTATGTCATCACTGTAATTAAATGCATTTCTTACAGGCGCAATCACTTTCCTTATTGCCACCTGGAATATTTCTGCTGCAGATGATATTCCAAAGCTCAAACTCTTATATATATACAAGCCCTCATGCGTTGTGAATGTGGTTATGTATCTGGACTCAGGATCAATTTCTAACTGATGATACCCTTGATTTAAATCAAGCTTTGTAAATCTAGTGGCTCGATTTAATCTAATGATCATGTCTTCAATATTAGGTCCCGGGTGTCTTTCTCTTTGTATAGCCACATTGGGAACCCTCTGTCACCACCTCCACCTCACTTACCTGTCGGAGGGGGCGCGGTTATGGGTTCCGACGCGCCCCATCCTGGCGCTGTTATCCCCGATACCGGTTGGGGGGTCCGCGGTTGTCCGCGACACCCGGCGCTTCCGGGGTTTCTGTGTCCCGGGGCCTGCGCATGCGCGGAAGACCGCGTCTTGGTCTTCACGCATGCGCAGTCCTCGAGGCGCTTGGGAAGCCACAAGCTTGCTTCCCAAGCCTCGTTTCGGACGCGGCAGCACTCGTGGATAACACGGCTTGCGTTCCAAGCCTCCCGAGTGCTGCCGGTCTTATTTAAGGCGCATGATCCTGAAGCTCACCGCGTCTCAATGCGGTTTGTTTCACGGATCGTGTCTTCGCTCCTGAAGCCTCGCTGCTTCAGCTCCAGTCCTTGCCAGCTCCAGCCTGCTCTCCTGTCCTCGCCTGCTCCAGCCTGCCCTTCAGTCCTCACCTGCTCCAGCCTGCCCTCCAGTCCTTGCCAGCTCCAGCCTGCCTTCCATTCCTCGCCGCTCCAGCTTGCTCTCCTGTCCTCGCCTGCTCCAGCCTGCCCTTCAGTCCTCACCTGCTCCAGCCTGCCCTTCAGTCCTTGCCTGCTCCAGCCTGCCCTTCAGTCCTCGCCTGCTCCAGCCTGCCCTCCATTCCTTGCCTGCTCCAGCCTGCTCCAGCCTTGTTCTACTGTTGTGCCCGCTACGGTCTTGCTCTTCTACCTTGCCTTCCAAGACCTGCCTGCCTCCTCCAGTTTTTTGCATCCTCTGGAAACACCACGGCATTCCGTCCGCAATTCTATCTTGCTACACTGCTCCAACACTGCAAGAACCAGGAAGGTGCACTTTAGTGGCGTTGGGAGCTGGTCCACCTCTAACCCTGTTGACTCTAGGGGAAGGGGTGTGCTGGTTTCTCGCGTTTCATATTCTTCAATCACCTGTCGGACAGCCTGGCGACCTCACCAAGAACAACTACCGGAAGCCCAGGTACTCAGCGCCCAAGAGACGCCATCTTTAACAGATTGAGACGCCTACCTTCCGACTTCGAGATGGACGAGGCTCAAGATCTCCGGGAAGAGATGCGTGTTCTTCGGGCTGAAATGACAGCACTCCGCCAAGAGAACATTGGTCTAAGACAGATGGTGTCACAAGCCTCTGGGGTAGCGTCCCAGGGAGAAGGGGCTATGTCCCAGACTACGCCCATCAAGTTCGACGGCGACCCGAGACGAGTGGCAGAGTTTTGCAACCATTGCAGAATACATTTCCTGTTCAGAGCCTCTCATTTCAATTCCGATAAAACCAAGATAGGATATATCCTGGGGAATTTGACTGGAAACGCCCTGGCCTGGGCCGCTCCATTGGTGTCTGCCAATAGCCCCATACTCAATGACTTTGCAGCTTTTGAAAAGGCATTTCTGGAGGTCTTTCAATCACCAAATCTAGCCTCCGCAGCTCAGAATCAGTTGATGGAACTAAAACAGGGTGTTATGGATATTATAACTTACATCGGCCGTTTCCGTCAGTTGGCAACTGACTCCCAGTGGCCTGAGATAACTCAAAAGACTTTGTTCCGAAGAGGTCTAAGAGAGGAGTACAAAGATGAATTGCTACACATCCCTGAACCTGATACCTTGCAACAATTAATTGAACAAGTGTTGCGAATAGACCATCGATTGGCGGAACGGAAGGGTGAGAGACGACGAGCTGAACGGCTGTTCACAAGACCACCCAACGTTCAAACTGGAAATTCTGGACTTTCGGATTCCGGCCCCGAACCCATGCAGTTGGGAGCCGTTAGGGGTCCGCTCTGGGAAGCTGAACGGAAACGCAGACGGAATCTAAGACTTTGCCTATACTGTGGGGCTGCTGGGCATTTCTTGGGTACTTGTCCTTTACGCCCACAAAGAAAGCCGGAAAACTAGTTGGCCTGTCGTCAGTTGGAAGGGCAACGACAGGTCCAGATTCGTATTCAGTCCTTTCCAGTTCCACCTTTTCATTTCAGCCCATGCAACCGGCTGTTTTACTGGTGGTGAGGATCAAGTTGTCATGGTTAAACAAGAAGACAGAGGTGCTGGGCTTACTAGATTGTGGAGCATCTGGGAACTATATAGACGAGACATTTGCAATTAGCCAAGGAATACCCTTGTTACCCCGGAGAAGTGTCTTGGCAGTCGAGGTCATCGATGGAACCCCTTTATCTTCCGGTCCAATCCGTCAACAAACCATGTGTCTTCATATGCAGATTAAAGAACATGGGGAAGAGATCGCCTTGGATGTTATCAAATCACCCTCTTATCCCGTGGTCTTGGGTTTACCTTGGCTTCTTCACCATAATCCTACCATCAATTGGGGAGCTCGCCTTTTGGATTTCACCTCCGCTCTCTGTCTCCAGGATTGCTGTTTGGCCGGTGTGTTAGGAAAGGAGATTTCAACCATACCCCTCACGAGGGGTACTGGCTCTCCTGAACTTTGTGCTCTGTTGTCTGTCCCTCAGGAATATGCCGAATTCCAGCCAGTATTTTCTGAACCCGAAGACATACCACTGCCACCTCATCGAACATTTGACTGTACTATCGAATTGGTACCTGGTTCAGTAATACCTCATGGGAAGGTATACGCCTTGTCCCTTACTGAGAAGGCAGTTCTTCAAGAATACTTGTCAGACTGTATTAGGAAGGGTTATATCACTCCCTCGAAATCACCAGCTGGATTCCCGCTATTCTTTGTGAAGAAGAAGGAAGGAACCTTACGACCCTGTATTGACTACCGTCAATTAAATGACATTACAAGAAAAGATAGGTATCCATTGCCATTGATTCGAAGCATCATGGAGTCCCTTCGAACTGCCCAGGTGTTTACTAAGTTGGATCTACGAGGCGCTTATCACTTAATACGAATCAAAGAGGGAGACGAATGGAAGACGGCCTTTAAGACTCCTTTCGGGCATTACGAATACCGGGTAATGCCATTCGGTTTGTGCAATGCCCCGGCTGTCTTTCAGCGTTTTATGGATAGCGTTTTTTGTGATCTAATCGGGATATCAGTTTGGGTGTACCTCGATGATATCCTCATTTTTTCTGTCTCCCTGAAGCAACATGTAGAACAAGTTCGAGAGGTACTTCGACGTTTGTCCCAGAACCACCTGTACGTTAAGGTTGAGAAGTGCTCTTTTCACCAGAAAAAGATGGAATTCCTGGGCTATGTGATCAGTGGCACTGGAATATTCATGGATCCGGCCAAGGTACAAGCCATTCAAGTTTGGACTCAACCTTCTGATATAAAGTCCCTACAACGATTTTTGGGGTTTGCTAATTTTTATCGGCAATTTATACCCCATTTTTCTCAACTCACGGCTCCCTTAACTCAACTAACTAGCAGTAAAACGCCTTTTTTCTGGAATACACAAGCAACCGAGGCTTTCAACGTCTTGTAACAAGCCTTTAGTACTGCTCCCATTTTGCGTCATCCTAATGACGAAGTGCCATACATAGTAGAAGCCGACGCTTCCGATCTTGCCGTGGGTGCAGTCCTTTTACAAATGGAACCAGAAACCGGTGTGGAACACCCTGTGGCATACTTTTCCCGCAAGCTCACGCCTAGCGAACAAAATTATGCAGTAATTGAGAAAGAACTATTGGCAATAAAAACTGCATTCGAAGAGTGGAGACATCATCTCCTTGGAGGCCGGCATTCTGTGGAAGTACGTACAGACCACCGAAATTTGCAGTACTTAAAGTCTCTTCAGTGCCGTACCTCTCGCCAAGCCTGATGGGCTTTTTTTTTCTCCCACTATGACTTCCATATCACATACATCCCCAGTGCTCGCAATTTAAAGGCCGATGCCTTGTCCCGATCCTTGGAGGTAGAAGCAAGAAAGCAGTACAGGGAGGAGCCAATTATATCCCCAAAGCATTTCTTATACACCTTATCACCTTATCTCCAGAAGATTCTACAAGACACTATTACCGATCCTGATCGGGAAGGCCTCATGAGGAATCCTCAGGTTACTGAAGAGAATGGACTACTTTTCTTCCGGAACAGGCTATATGTTCCCACAACCTCTCTTCGAGCTCTTGTGCTTCAGGGGTTTCACGACTCCCGAGTTGGTGGCCATCGTGGTATCGGAGCAACTCGAGAAATAATATCCAGACAGTTCTGGTGGCCAGGTTGGGCCCATGATATTGAACGTTACGTAAAGAGTTGTCCTGTGTGTGCCCAGGTGAAGATTCCTAGGAAGAGGCCCCTAGGGTTGCTTCATCCCACCGAGATTCCTCCTTACCCTTGGCACACCATGGCAGTTGATTTCATCGTAGAACTCCCTCCGTCTGAAGAATATACCTGCATTATGGTTGTTGTGGACTGCTTTTCCAAAGCAGCACATTTTGTTCCGTTCCTTAAAATACCAACCGCTACTCAGATGGCATCGGCATTTCTTCTGGAGATATACAGGTTACACGGACTGCCGCAAAAGATCATATCCGACCGAGGGTCTCAATTCCTGTCATCTTTCTGGCGTCAATTGTGCAGTCATCTCGGCATCCATCGTGCACTCAGTTCTGGTTATCACCCTCATACCAACGGCCAGACTGAGAGGACTAACCAGACTCTGGAACAATATCTTCGCTGTTTTGCCAATGCCACTCAATCTAACTGGAAGTCCCATCTGGTTTTTGCTGAGGTCTCCTATAACAACACTGTTCATTCAGCTACGGGCCTGAGTCCGTTTTTCTGTTTGTCTGGCTTACATCCTAAATTGGTACCCTTTTGTCCTGTACCTTCTAGTACGGTTCCCTCCGCTGATTGGCTCATCACTTCCATTCAGGATCAACACTCCTTGGCTCATAGTACTTTGGCGGAGGTGCAGGCACGGATGAAGCGACAGGCTGATAAGGGAAGGACACCTGAACCTGCTTTCCAGGTTGGGGATCTAGTTTGGTTGTCCTCCAAACATCTCCCCATTCGTAATTTACCCACCAAATTGGTTTCCCGATACTTTGGCCCTTTCAGGATCACTAAACGCCTGTCTTCTGTGGCTTTCCGTTTGCAATTGCATCAAACTTGGCGGGTGCATCCGGTTTTTCACGTCTCCCTGTTGAAGCCATATGTGGTGGACACGTTTGGCCGTTCTGCCCCTCGTCCCGCACCTGTTGTTGTCCAGGGGTCTCCCGAATTCGAGGTACAGGAAATTTGCGATTCTCGCATCAGGCGAGGGGTGCTCCAGTATTTGGTGGACTGGAAGGGTTACCCAGCCTGTGATAGAACTTGGGAACCACGCAGTTATGTGCATTCCCCCCGCCTGATCCGTGATTTCTATCGCCGCTTTCCATGGAAACCTGGGGCTCCTGGGCTTTCTGGGAGGGGGCATAGTGTCACCACCTCCACCTCACTTACCTGTCGGAGGGGGCGCGGTTATGGGTTCCGACGCGCCCCATCCTGGCGCTGTTATCCACGATACCGGTTGGGGGGTCCGCGGTTGTCCGCGACACCCGGCGCTTCCGGGGTTTCTGTGTCCCGGGGCCTGCGCATGCGCGGAAGACTTCGTCTTGGTCTTCACGCATGCGCAGTCCTCGAGGCGCTTGGGAAGCCACAAGCTTGCTTCCCAAGCCTCGTTTCGGACGCGGCAGCACTCGGGGATAACACGGCTTGCGTTCCAAGCCTCCCGAGTGCTGCCGGTCTTATTTAAGGCGCATGATCCTGAAGCTCACCGCGTCTCAATGCGGTTTGTTTCACGGATCGTGTCTTCGCTCCTGAAGCCTCGCTGCTTCAGCTCCAGTCCTTGCCAGCTCCAGTCTGCTCTCCTGTCCTCGCCTGCTCCAGCCTGCCCTTCAGTCCTCACCTGCTCCAGCCTGCCCTCCAGTCCTTGCCAGCTCCAGCCTGCCTTCCATTCCTCGCCGCTCCAGCTTGCTCTCCTGTCCTCGCCTGCTCCAGCCTGCCCTTCAGTCCTCACCTGCTCCAGCCTGCCCTTCAGTCCTTGCCTGCTCCAGCCTGCCCTTCAGTCCTCGCCTGCTCCAGCCTGCCCTCCATTCCTTGCCTGCTCCAGCCTGCTCCAGCCTTGTTCTACTGTTGTGCCCGCTACGGTCTTGCTCTTCTACCTTGCCTTCCAAGACCTGCCTGCCTCCTCCAGTTTTTTGCATCCTCTGGAAACACCACGGCATTCCGTCCGCAATTCTATCTTGCTACACTGCTCCAACACTGCAAGAACCAGGAAGGTGCACTTTAGTGGCGTTGGGAGCTGGTCCACCTCTAACCCTGTTGACTCTAGGGGAAGGGGTGTGCTGGTTTCTCGCGTTTCATATTCTTCAATCACCTGTCGGACAGCCTGGCGTCCTCACCAAGAACAACTACCGGAAGCCCAGGTACTCAGCGCCCAAGAGACGCCATCTTTAACACCCTCATATCTACACATAAACAAATGCGTCCATCGGCTTTTGGAACCACCACCACTGGTGACACCCATGGTGTGGGGCCGTTCTCCACTTTTTCAATGATGTCGTTATTAATCAGTTGTTTTAATTCCTTAGAGACTTTCTCTTGAAGATGGAATCTTATCCTCCTTGGATGCTGGGGAACCGGTTGAACCTGAGGATCAATATCAAGATGTATTGCATCACCTTTCAATTTCCCTACCCCTTTGAACAAATCAGGAACTTTCTCCTTGAGAGTCTCTATACTCATTGTATTTTCTGTTATAGTTTGTAAGTCTTGTCTTTGTGGAGGTATACCCTTTATCATCACCGATTTACTGTAGTTCACATTGATGAGCTTTAAACTGGTTGCAGTTTTGCAGCTAATAAGACATCTTCCTTCCACAGGACTGTCTATGACAAAAATTTCCACAGGTATGTGATTATTCTTGTGCACCAAATCACATGTGAATTTTCCTTTTACAACCAATGGTTGTATACCTCCCCACTAATATATGTTGGTTTGTGATGGTTGTAATGGGTATAACTGTGCAATTTCTCTATATTTCTTGTGGCTCATTACATCTACCGGGGCGCCAGTGTCCACCAAGAATGGTATGGTTTGATTTCCTAGACTCACGGTTACTTTTATAGCTGTACTTACATCTGATATGTCATATATGATCCTCACATACTCCTTGTTGTACATGTCATAATCCAGGTATTCATTACTCATGTCCACATTCATGTTTCTATTTTGTACCAGAGGATTTTCATATGGATCATCATTATATCTTTCTTTTACTTGATCCTGATTATTATGTGTTTGAGTTATCAGGGTGTGTTTAGGTTCCGTTCTTCTGGCCTCTTCAATTTGCAGAGCATCCATTGTCCTTACAAATCCTGACCGGACACCTGGTTGATTTCAGTTTGGTTTTGCATTTTCATTCAATCTTTCCATACTTGCTTGTGCATTAAAATGTCTTTGGTTGTCATATCTCCGAACCAGAATCATCTGTACATTAGAATTCTGTATCGGTGTTCATGGTATTTTCTCTCTACACATAGTTTGGACATGATTTTCTTGACCACATCGCAGACACATGTGACCTAAGGCTGGACACTGTCCTCTATGTGGAAACTCGAAACCACACCTATAGCATTGCCTTTCTCCAGCATTTTTACGATTGCCACTCTAATAAGATTCATTTGGGTTTCTCTTTTGCCATTGTGCACCTTGCTTTGAATTCATGACAGCAATAGTGTCCAGCCCCTTAGGAGTTTCCATGTTAGCTGCTTCAGTATCTACCCTTTCATAAATCCGTGCTAGCTCCAGTACTTCTTTTAACGGAAGAGATTTTTTAAGTAAATGTTTCCTAAACTTGGACGATAAACAACCTTCAATGATTCTTAGTCTGATTGCTTCATCATCACTGAAATGTAAGAAATCACAGTATATTGCTTTCCGCTGAAGACGTAGGGCAAATTGTGCAATGGTTTCATTTGGGCTTTGAGTGCACTGGTTAAAGATGTATCGCTCATAGTCTCGATTAGGTGGTACTATGATCCTTGTGTTTATTGCTGTCACCAAAAGTTGGTAGGTTGTTTTTTTCTTCTGCTGGCATTGTTTTCATTACACTTTTCATTTCCCTTCCCACCAAGTTCATGAAAATGTCTAATTTGTTAATAGCATTTTGGTTCCTAACTGCTCTCAGAAATTCTTCAAATTCCTCAAGCCACTCCTGCCATCTTTGTCCTTGATCATCCGGTGGTTCCAGGTTAAAAGGAGTGGGCTTTCTCAAATAATTCGTTGGGTCCGTTGACGGGCGTACCCAATGCAGCTTGTGATGCTCTGTTCACGTCTCCACCTGCATTTTCAGAAGACTTATATTTTGATGTGCTGTTTTAAATGTCTTGTATGTTATTTTATTTTTATATAATGTCCTTTCATTAACCTCTTGAGTCGTTTAGTTACTGTATTTCATTTTATTTCATTTGCACTTTCTGATGTCTGTTTCATTTAACATGTAGTTTTCTTTTGTTTGTTCATGCCACAACAGATACTATCAGTACCAAGTTGTCCAACGTGATTTTGATCGTGAATCTTATTACTTTAATGTCACGTTACTGCAACAACATTTCTATGCTGTCGCAGCGTGTGACATTCGTTGATGTCCGCTCCGCATTGCTATGAGGTTTCTATAAGTAGTAATATTCAAGATGGCGGCGGCATGTTACTTACGCTTTTGGGTGCCTTTTTCTAATGTGCGCACACCGCACTTATGTTATTTTCCAACCTGGAAGCTCGCGCTTTGCTTCGTGACGCCCGTACGTTTACAAATTATTTTAAAAATGTGGTGCCTTTCTTAAACTATGCGCTTTGATATTATTTCTGTTTATGAATGCCTCTTTGTTCAAGTGCTATTTGTCTAGGACACCTTACCACTTGTGCGGTTTTCTTCTTCTTCTTTCTGTTTTCTCTTTCTTTTGGTTTTAGTATCTTTCGAATATTTCCGATTTCCTTCAATATTTCTTTGATGGTTCTGCTTTAAATTGTGTGATGGATGTCAGTTTCTTCCTCCATGTTCCGTTTATCCTCGTTGCCATTGTTTTATATTCATTTTACTAATAAACTGGAGACCATAATATGCAGCACGTACCTTTTAATCCTCTTCATACAACTGAACTTCCCACATTCTAGATTCCACAATACCTTCCCCACATTCCATTAATGACATATTAATATTCTAAATCGAACAACTATAAACAACACAACACCAACCTGCGCCCCAGCTTCTGAGCTGACAGATTGCCATTGAAGAACTGCATTGCATCATGGGACCCTTCCAGCCTACTCGACCGATTCTAGACACTGACTCAACCCATTGCTGCCTGATTTCTTCATCTGATTCGAGCTGATCACCTCTACAGGACTGTACCACATTGTTGTACCATCTTGAATTGACTCAGCCATCTTGTCGTCTGTGATCCAATGGGAATCACCAACTCAAAAAATCTCAATGCAGAGTCAAACTATATAAAGTGCCTAGAAACTTGTTGAGCACCAGAACAAGCATTTAAAAGTAGTTGAAGTTGTTCTGTCCCCATGGTCCACCTTTAAGGGTCCCAGTGACTTCTAAGACTTACTCCCTAACTTGTTTTAAAGACATCTTCAGTAACTTTGACCTTGCCTGTGCATCCCTGTGTTCAAACACAGAGTGATACTTTATTCAAAAGTCTGTATTCACTTTGTTTTCACTCACAGGAGTGGGTCATTAGTGTTTTTTTAATTGTTGTGTATTTTCTAGTTAAATTAAAGTATCCTATTTTTATGAAACTTTCCTTGGGCATTCTTTTATTTTGGTACCCCAGTACTATTGTTTTTGATTTTGATTCAGCACCAGTTCACATCCATCTGGAAAAGAATACACTGCCCTGGACCCATGCTACCTTAAAAAAGTGAAGGAGGTATAACTTTTGGACAGTGACTGTTTCACCTTTATGAATGAAATCACTGCAGGTTTAGTAATAGTGTTGCGCTGAGTAGGAGTTTTATTCACTATTCACCTCTGTAATCCTGCAGAGCGATAGTTATTTAATCACAGTTCTAAACAAAGCTTGCTGTCATGTGCACCTTAGCCAACCCAAAGAAACAAAGTGGTCAAGCATCTTTCTGTTCATATGACTCCATCCGTCTTGCCATTGTTAAGCAGATTAAAACACCCAAGGTGTACTTTGACCCACAGATCAACATGATATCACACGTAAACTCAATAATTTGCTCTACTAAGCATTGTGTACACCTATTTGAGACAATTCGACAATTTATTTCTTGTCAAATGTCACTTGGGGTATATACCCAGGGACATTACCGGCTCAGAATAAGACTACTGAAATGCCCTGTATATGAGATAAAATGAATCTCACAACTCCGTGTCGTCGTGCTTCCCATGTAGAGCAATACTATATAACCCCCAACAATTCATTTACTACAGTGCCAAAAGGTTAGATTGTGCATGGAAGGGAAGGCCATGGGTACTAAGGCATGGACTGCTTGATAACAGTTGTTTGTAGCAAGGTGAGAATATGGTGCTGTGCCGAGACCCAGCGGCAGTTTGTCAGTCATGCACATGCAAAGGGGGCATCCACATTCATGTAAAGATGCTAGTTAACACTGTAAGGAAGATCCAGTAGCATGATGGGCATATGTCCTTTTCTGGATGAGAAACATTTGAGCAGCATTCATGACTTATCATTTGCCTCAGGACACCTGAAGCAGGTGCTCTACTTAGTCCTTGCCTCATGTTTCACACTGAATAACAGAACTCACATTTCATGTATACCTCAAACCTTTCCACCAATCAATGCCCCCAATTTCAAGATGTACAAAATACCACACGCAGATCCATATGCCGACTTGGGGGAGGGTGTCATCATAGCAGAGTAAGATTCTCTTATATTACATCACATTTTGTGCTTTTGAGTGTGCAGTCCCCTTACACACTCATCATTCAGATTTTAAATATTTTTCAGCCTTCTCTTGCACTATTTCCACCCTGTCCAGTCTCATACTCCATTTTCATGGTGTACAGCTAACAATCTCTGCCTTAATGCCAGTAAGACGGAGATCCTTCTGATTGAGACACCTGTGCCCTCTTTTCCGCCAACCCTCTTTGGGCCCTCTACCTCCACCATCCTGTGAGGCCAAAAACCTCAGGATCATCTTCGATTCCGCTCTCTCCTTCATTCCTCACATCATGGATCTTACTAAGAAGTCCCACTTCCAGCTCCACCTCCTCAGGGGCATTCTTCTTTTCCTCACCTTCTCCCAGAAGCTTAATGTCTCCAGAGCTGTGGCCCTCTCCAGGTTGGGCTATTGCAACAGCCTCTTCCTCATTCTTCCTCTTTCCTCCCAATGCCCCTTCCAGCTAATCCAGAATAGGGCTGCAAGACTTGGCTACAAGGATCATATTCAAGACCCTCTGCATCATCCACATGGCCTTCTGGGGCCTGGGACCATGCTATAACTTTCTCTCCCTAAATACTCCCCTCCTAGAGTCCTATGCTCCTCTAAGTCCAACTCGTTGACTCTCAAACGCCTCTCCAAGCATAGCGGAAATACCCAGTCAGGATAAGTGCAGCCATCATTGCTCTCTTGGGATTGAATCATATGGAGTGGAAAAGGAATGTTGTAAAGGAGATGGACTATGGTGAAGGAGAAGGACTATACTGAAGGATTGTGTTGTGAAGGAGAAGGACTGTGACAAGGGACTGTGATGTAGGAGATGGGCTGTGATGAAGCACTGATGAAGGAGAAGGAATGTGAAGACAGACTGCTGCAGTTGAGAAGGAATATGATGAAGGACGTTGAGGAAGGAAAAGAACTGTGATGAATGAGAATACTGAGGTAGGTAAAGGACTGTGATGAAGGAGAAGACCTGTGATGAAGGAATATAACTGTGGCGAAGGAGAAGGACAAGGACTGTTAGAAA
Organism: Ambystoma mexicanum; assembly: GCF_040938575.1. Classification (NCBI taxonomy): domain Eukaryota; kingdom Metazoa; phylum Chordata; class Amphibia; order Caudata; family Ambystomatidae; genus Ambystoma; species Ambystoma mexicanum. The sequence continues at coordinate 948,252,471 of NC_090933.1, read as the reverse complement.
GGAGAAGAATTGTAAAGTGGGACGGTGATCATATAAATTAACTTTGCTGAAGGAGAAGGACTGTGATGAAGGACAAGTACTGTGATGAAGGAAAACGACTGGGACAAAGGTGAAGGACTGTGACAAAATATTGATGAAGGGGAAGGACTGTGATTAAGGACTGATGAAGGAGAACGATTGTGGGAAAGAAGGGCTATGATGGACAAGGATTGTAACAAAGGAAGAATGTGACAAAGGATAATCTTGAAAGTGAAAGACTGTGAACAAGGTCTGTGACAAAGAGAAGGACCATGATGAATGATTGTGACAAAAGAGGAGGAATAACCAAGATTTTTCTACCAATTTATGGTTTTATTTACAAAGATGTTATATTGTTGGCTTTAGGAAAAGTATAGTGAACTATTCCCCTGAAGAAGAATACTTTGTTATTCAAAACACTTTGTGAAATATCATGTTGTTCCTGAATACTAGAAGAACAAAAGATAATAGGTTGAAAGAAATTATAAATGCTTGAAAAACAATTTCATTATTTTTCACATGAATTCAAGAACTGTACAATAAATATTTCAAGAATGATGAAAAAATATTGTATATGATGACAAGATAGGATTTTGAGAAAAAATGATATATAGTTTAAGGATGATATTGTGTCTGCAATAGAGTGCAGTAGAACAACTCAAGGGAATCTGTTGTTGGTAATACTAATTGATCTCAATATTTGGTTTTGTGCTAGAAAACCATGTTTTCACCGGGCACCAGAAATGTATATTTAATAAATGAAATCATATTTTTTATATTTTTTGGAATCCCTTACAATTTGAGTGCACCTGTTTCTCATAATTTTATCATGACACAGTGGGTGATGTCATAAATGGTGATGATGTGTGAAACCGTGGGTGCATGTGAAGCGTGAGTATTTTAGTGTGTAGAGTGCCTGCCTTAGTGGATGGTCTGGTGGGTGCTCCACTGAACCTAACTTCCTGACAATCTTCCATGTTGAACTGTTCTTACCAATCAAATCAAAAGAATATTAAAGCAGTTAATTTAAATGCAACTAAACCTCATGTGTCATATGTGAGCTACAATCTTGAAAACAATATTTATCAAGGAGAAGGACTGTCACAAAGGATTGAGATGCAGGAGGAGGACTGTAATGGAGGAGAAGGACTGTGGTGAAGTAGGCGGACTGCGACAAAGGAGGGCTGTGTAGTAGGAATGTGACAATGGAGGAACATTGTAAAAATAGACTGATGAAGGAGGAGTGTTACAGAGAATTGTGGTGAAGGAGAAGGACTATGATGAAAGGGGAAGTCTAATGTGGGTGGACTATAATGAAAATTGTGATGAAGAAGCGGGACTGTGATGAGCTGTGACAAAGGAGAAGGACTGTGATGAAGGAGGACTGCGATGAAGGAGGACTGTCACAAGGAACTGCGATGAAAGAAAATTACTTTGACTAAGGAATAGGTTTGTGAGGAAGGTGAAGGACTATGGTGAACGAGAAGGACTCATACAAATGACTGTGATGAAGAAGGACACTTATGAAAGAAAATCACTGGGACTAAGAAGGGTTGTGAGGAAGAAAGATTGTGATGAATGTGAAAAACTTTTCTGAAGGAGAAGGAATATGAGACAGGATTTATGAGGAGAAAAGACTGTGACAAAGAAGGACTGTGATGAAGCAGAAGGTCTGTGATGAAGGAAGAATATTATAACCAGCAGGAAAGTCAGCATGTGCAATGAAAAAAAACAAGGCTGATTTGAAGGCACCTGATCCGTCCTGTAGGAGGCCATGTGAAATGGCGTCAAGCTGTGCTGTGCACGTCCTCCACCAGGGGAGGGGTGGGGGCTTAATAGCAGGAAACACCGGCCCACAATGGCCCAGCCTCAGGTGGGACGGGAGAGTCACTTTCAATGGTGCAGCAACCCTGAGGGGGCTGTGCACCCGATTACACCCGCAACAGCGCTGCGACCCCAGAAGGGGAGCTCCCTAGGGCTACCCGCAGCCCCACTGAAGGAGAAAGGGGAGGCCGTGAGGGGGCGTATTTTTGAGGCCTACAACTGCAAAACCCCAGGAACCACTTACCAGATTGATCTGCAGCCACCGACAACAGCTCTGAAACCACCAACGGAAGAGTCAGATACATAAAAAACAGGTGGATTAGGGGGTTGGGAGGAGTTTTATGGGCCCACTAAGGGGTACTGAGAAAAGTGTTGCAAAGTATAGTATAGGGACGGTCTGGAAGGTGGAGACGCCTTCACTCTGTTAGGACTGTGACAAGGAGGAAGGACTGGGGTAATGATTGAGAACTGGAATGAAGGGATGTGACGAAGGAGAAGGTATGTGACCAAAAACTGCAACAAAGGAAAAGGGCTCTGATGAGGGGCAGCCCTGAGAATCTTGGTTACACGTGCAGTAATGCACTACAGGTGCTAGATTTACACTATTAAGTGACTGTCAATTGAGAGTAAAATTATCCAAAAATTAAAAACATAAATTATATAGCCACTGGGCGAGTGTGCGCTTCAGACAATTAAAATAAAGATGAGGGAACAAAGATAATTTATCTTTTTTGCAATACTGGTATCTAATTGGGTATTTCTACTTTAATAACAAGTGACTACTTTTGTTTTGTAGCAATTATTTTATATAGTTGAGGCTTGGTTAGGGTGAGGAATTTGCAGCATGGGGCCATGCCCAGTGCTTAGCGCGGGGCGCTACAAACAAGCCTGTCAGAGCATTTTTATTTTAGTAAGAAATGGTTACAGTTCTATCTCTTTACCTGGCTCGGTGATTTTTCGAACTACTAGATGACAAACAGTGATATATGTTGTGTTTGTTCTCTGAAAATATAGAAAATAGAAATAAAGATGTTTCTAAGAGAAATGGCTTTTATTGTCAAGAAATTGGTTGAGACACTGATAGAACTTCCTTTGGAGAGATGAAATCGTTAGCACCGCTTTCTTTACAATTACGCAGGTGGCAGGTTATAATGCGCCAGTGCTCTTTGACCCCGAGAGGCCCGGACGACCCTGAACGCACGAGCGCGGAGGAAATAAAGGACGGCTGTGAACAAAGATTTGCTGTGCGGACAAAGAACAGTGTGCAGTCTAGGGGGATCGACAGAATGTTCCTGGGATCAATGGACAACTCTTCATTGTTGGTCAGTGATCCATTGTACAGCAAAGATTGAAAAAGATGTTCCATGTTAAAATAGCCCAAGCAATCTTTTCCAGAAACTCAGCTGGAAAAAACAAAACGACCATTGAAAATGTACTCAGAGTTGCCAGGTATTGGCATCACATGGCTAGGCACTACCATGATTTGCCAGGTATTGTGATGGTGTGCTCAGATACACACATCATACCAGTGATTAGCAAAAGCAACACAATATTACCATCAAGGGGCTGGGTACTCTCATCATAGCAGGGTGTTGCCAGCAAATTGATACAGGGACTCGCACCATTTACCTGTTTTTGGATTCAAAGGTCAAGTTAGACCAATCATTTTCGAAGGTATTTTAGCCCAGGTACACACGTGTGGCAAAGTCAATTAGTTGGCATTGTGGCTCTCATTACAGGTTTGCCGATTCAGAAAAAGTGCTAGTAACAATGGTTACCGGCACCCTTTTCGAAACTACAAGTCTGCTGGTAGGGGCTGTGAACTACCGGCTCCCTGATCTGGCCATAGTTCTGGCCCCTACGCCAGATTTTTCCCTGGTGCCGGTGCTTCAAGGTTCCCATTCCCATGGAGTCCTATGCGACTCAACATGGAAATGGGAAGTTACCGGCTTTCCGCCACCTGTAATATCGATATCAATCGTCCGAAACGGTAAGGCGAGTCTGCCGGCAACCCGCCGATAGCTATCGGTGGGTTACGGCAGACTCATAATAAGGGCCATATATGCCTGGGTACTCGCATGGTTTACCATGTATTGGATTGACATCATATGCCATGGTGCTTGGCTCATTTGCCAGATAGTGTCATCATACAGCCAGGTTTTGCTATATTTTGCCCAGTTACTTTCCAGGAGTGGGCGCTACGAGGGAATGGGTGAGAGAAAGGGTGCAGCCTTCCTCTTCCTCTACTCCCACAGAAAAGCAGGAGAGGGACATGGCATCCCTGCTCTCAGCAAGCCATGCCTTGCTCAGATCCTCAACAAAGCCTTGGGGCATTGGGGAAGAGGACAGACTCTGTGCTCTTCTCGCTTTCCTTTCCACCATAGTGGGACAAACGTGTGACTGGCTCTGCCCCAGTCCCACGGACCTTCCTGACCTTCCAGGGAGATTGCATGTTAAGAAATCTCTTGTTTTCCCTGTCTCTTGTGAAACACCTGCTATTGACTAGCTGTGCCCAAGCTCTACCAGCTTCTCAAAATGACTAGCATGTCAGTAAATGCCTTGTTTTCCTTACAAGGCAGCCAGTCTCTGCTTGGGAAGATGTGTGGCTCCCAGGTTAGACTCATCTTGCAACACTGGGCAAGTGGCTTTACCTCCATGCACCCTAGCTGGTCTGAAATGTCAAAATTGTAAACACTTAGGAATGGGCAAAATGGTCGCACCTACTGTAGGATTAAACAATAACACAAATACAAATGACGTTTGCTAGAATTAGAGCTGCATCATGTCAGGACCAGGTCTTCTTCATGTACTCTCTTTAGGGATGCAATGGTTTTGGTATGACCCCGGTCTCCCAAGATAGTTGATGTATAGCCACATGAGGCTCAAAGTCTATCAGTTTAAGATTATCCCAGATCAACTTTCATTCACGGTGTACTAAAAAAGTGAAACACAGAACCAATTTACTTTTAGTGAAAGAAGGAAAACCTTTGTTCCTGCATGAGATGGAGATCACAAAATCATTAATTTACTTAATTTTTCCAATGCATGCATCAATTTCTTGCTACAAAATGATTACTATATGCAAAATCTTTTTGCACAGTCATGTACAATCAAAGAGTTACTTCATTTTGAACATTAGCTGGTCGATTAATGAAAGAAGTGGAAAAAGGAATCTTCTTTTATATGTAAGTACTGAAAAATAAAGACACAAATCTTAATTAAAGAAGAGGAAAAAGGAAACTTCTTTTATATGTAAGCACTGATAAAGATAGACACAAATCTGCTTGACAATGTATTGATTCATTGACTTTTTTTGGGCAAAATGTGCCATAAAAGTGCACAAAACAAAATAAATCCATTTGCAGAATACAAAAGCATTGACTGGATTAATTAAAATGAGTAAATCCACAGGAGCTAGTCCAGGGACTAATCGGGTTATGTGCAAATTTTGGCAAATTATTTACACACGTTTAGGAAGACAGAAATTCGACAAAAGCCCATCATCAGTACTAAAAATACAAAATATATACACATTTTACAAAGCTTGTGGTTACAAAGTTCTCTTAAGATTGGCGAAGACCAATTAAAGTGCAAATAGTGCTATTAATAACCCTCCCACAAAAATACAACCAAACAGCCTGGATGACAATCGAAAGATGAGCCGTAGAAGATACAGGGCCCCTAACTTTTGCACGTAACCCAGTGAAGTGTGTTTAGCATCGGACAGCAGCGTTTTGTATTCTAGTATTGTTGTGGACATTTCCAGTTCTGCTTAATGCCTTTTCCTGTGGAAATGGGGATTTGAAAGTAACAGGACTGAAATCAAACCAAGATTTTGGATACAGGTAATTTGAAAAAAGGTGGGTCTTTAGCTACTTTGTAGGGCAATCCTATTTTTCTGGCCCCTAAGTGGATAGGGAGAGCATTCCAGGTGTTACTGGATAGAGTTGCTTGCAAGTCAAAGGCTGTAGACTGAGAGTGCAAAAGACTGGAATTTTTTTATTGAAAAATTATTGAGCATTCTTTTAAGTGTTGGATTTACTAGAATTGTGTTTATTTTGCAGAGTGCAATTTGGTTATACCTTAACAACATGCAGACTTCAAAGAGAAACCGAAAAGGCGACACTGAATCTAACGCTTATCACATTGGTCAAAGTACTGATAATAAAGGCGTCGATTAAAGTACATTGCGATCAAGCAGCGACGCCCAAAGTGACCATATTGCAAACAATCCAAGTGGCACACGAGAAGCGAATGGGCGTGGTTTCACTTAAGGCAGCGACTGAGCAGTTACAACGGGCAAGAGTGGAAATGCGAGTACACTTGCACAAACAACCTACAGCCATGACATTTAACACGCACTCGGAGCACTGTGCACAAAATATGACCAATGCTGCTCGTCACATGAAAGAGGGAATAAGACAGCATCAGCATGATAAGGACCAACAGGCAAATGGATCCGTGGCAGTCCAACCAAGAAGTTATCCCGGGAGGATAGCTCAGCAGCAATGTGCTCGCCTTGGAAGCATGATGACACAGAGCGATCCCCGGGTCTGCGCTTAGAAACCTTTGGGTATTAAGCATGTTGTTAATAACCTTTCATATCATATCTGTGGCATCCCACAGCACAGTGAACTAGGCCCTTTGTACATGAATGGTACCAGAACCACATACATGTCAACACTGACGCCCAATCAGTATGCAATGAATTTCTCCATACACCATCGGCAGCTATGTTTGAGTCTATCAGGAGCACATGTAAGGATGACACATGTGGGCATGCCAATCACATGCCACGTATCAGGTCTTCCATTAAGAGGCTGGTAGTAGGGCCATGCTACAATCCGCCTCATTAAGTAAGGTCAGTCTCCACAATGCCAGATTGGGCAGATAGGGCAGGGGGAGTTTACTGTTGGACACAAACATGTGTAGACATTGAGGATTCTGCCTGTCTACTCAGCACCTTTCAGAGTCTTTGTAAGCAGGTGTTGACGTGTTGATGAGAGAGCCACTGAACTCTATTGTGCTCCAGTCATCTCCAGACGGTGAAAAAAACTCAGCCGCTCAAGTGGGCTCCTAGTTGGGCTCTGTAAAATTAGAGCTCCGAGTTTTAGACTTCCCTTGGGCCTCAGACGTTTCCAGTCAGAAAGTTCTTTGTGGCATACCGAGTAATGAGTGCTCTCTTTGTGGATCCTCTGGTTGTGTGGTGTTACAGGAATCTCTCTGAGGAGAGATCCGTGTGATGGGAGGCGGCCCCTCTCCCTTTCGCTGATTGGCCACTGCAGTCTTGGCAGATGGCAAACCCTCCAACAGGGTTCAGGCTCATTCTGACAGGACGCAAGCTTGGAGGAGGTATGTTGAAAACAGACAGGTTGGCAGAACATGTTCTTAACACTTTCGATGAGGCAATCCATTAAATTCGATTCTTCTGAGCTCTAACGCCAATCTTTCCAACGCCCATACTTCAGTGACTATTTTTAATATAGTATGTTCAACCAGCCTATGTCACTGTAGCAATGTCATTTAGCTTAGCTGTCAGTTCTGAAATTTTAATCACGTATGCGTTAATTTCTATGCATTTCATCCTAACTATCCATTTTCAATACCAGTGGGATCTTTTGTTGTATGAACTTTGATTTGCTGAATGCTCGTGACCAAGTCCACCCATTGTCTGTGTTGCTAACCTTTGATTTCTTGTTGAGGCCTTAGAAGGTCGCATGTTGCCCAGCACAGAAGAGTCGGACATTTGAGTTGGAATCCTGTTGTTGCTTAAGATTTAAGATGTTGCAAAGCGTTTTGAATTGGTCGATTGGCCCCCTAAGTATTCTATTACAATACATTGTCTAGCACAAGTTGCCTTTGTTGTATATGCAGTATTTTAGAGTTTTAATGCCAGTATGGCTCTAAATGAGCTGGCCTTTTAATGCATTTGGCTTGTGATTCAAGCCCTTGGGACTCTCCCCCCAGGGACTTAAACTGAAGCTGCAGGGTTTGTTTTTCTTGATAACCCTTGATGCTGTGGGTATTGCACTGTAGTCTGGCATCCTGGGTATTGATTCAGAGGAGTAAGTGGTCAGCTAATCATCGCTTGCTTTTGAGTATGGTTGGATTTACATCAAAAGTCAACAATGATATTGTCTGGAAGTTTAGGGGTTTTGTCTGTTTCCAAAGTTGTTGTATGGTTTTAGCTATGCTTTTATCACTTTTGAAGTGGAAGCAAACTTTGAAGTCTCTTATTCCAAAATCTGCCCATGTCCCAACTAATCCGGTGGAGGTTATTAAAATGGGCACTTCTCTGTCTACTTTTGTGTGTACAAGAGTGAAAAACTTGATAAATACCCCCACAATACCATCACATTATTGCGGTCTCAGAGCAGATGGGGCAGATTGTCTGAGCGTGGTGACCTGACTATGGAAAGATGTCTGGGGAGAGAAGTAGCAGAAAGAAGTGGAGGATGCCTGGGGCCACCTCCACCTACATGTGATCATGATAGGGATAGAGCTAGGGACAAGCTTTTTGATTCTGCTATTTATGGAAGATTGGGAAATTGCAGACCTCCTCTTTACCACTCTATCCCTGCAATGCATCTTCCCTGATGTTAACATGGGGGCAGGGGGATCCTGCTGTCTCCTCAATAACACCAATGACAGAGTTCCACTCTTCACTTGAGATGTATACATCTCTTTCAGCCCCTCCTCCAGGTTCACCCCACTGTATTTAGCTGGAGCCTGCTGTCCTGAATCTTTCTTGTGCTGTGCTGCCAATGCTACCACTGATCTGGATGCTCTTGGAATAGACATAGAGGGGTTCACCCCTTAAAGGCCACTGGAATCGCCACCATTCTTTGAATGGAGCCTTCTCTCACTTCCCCCTGCCGGTCTCTTGGTTCTCTAGTCTGGACAGGATCAGAGTGGCCCATGCAATGCTCAGGTACTTGTCCGGCTGGAGATCGATGAGGGGAAGCAGGGAGATTTAGCAGAATGGGTACATGGATACCTCCAGTTCTAGGGGGGTACTAGTTATGAGGCCACTACCATGACCACAGCCTCTCTGGTGATAATGAGCCATCACCGATAGAACAAGGTGACTCCACTACTGGCGCTACTGACGATTGTGGAGCACTGACCCTACATTTCCCCCTTTTTTCCAGTGCTTGAATGAATGTAGAATTGCTGGGAGGTTTCTTTTTTTTTTAGAGAGGGTGGATTGGGAGAGATTTGATGATGTCTGCTCCTCACCGCCCCTTTTATTCCTCCTTTTATTTGGGTGGGTTGAGCATCCCTATCCTGTGCTCACGAATCCACTCTCAAGGCCATTAACATCGGGTGTGATCCGATATGTTATTGTCAGTTTATTTCCTTGTGTTTTTTTTGTCCTAAGCTGCATCCTTCATTTTCTTTCTGCTCCCGGTTTCACTTCTGTGCATTGCATATCTCAAGAGCAAGTGCACTCTCTCAAATACAGTGTAATCGTGAGCGCATGGTCTGTGTGACTTCTTTCACATTCCCTGGAGCTGCAAATCGGCAGAGAGCTTCATACGCTCATAGTTACATCAGGCGTAAATACATATATAAACTTTTCACAATGCACGTTTGCACTTAGCACTTTTTCCAATTTGTGAGTTCGAGCCTCTATTCTCAACTGTGAGTATTAATTTTGACTGTTGTAATGCTCCTTTTGTTGAGAGTTGTTTTTATGTAAGTGGACTTGCTTTTTCATGCCCGTGGCTCCCACTGAAGAAGTAGGTTGACCAACTTTTTGAAGCCGCCTTAGTATACTTTTTTGATTGATGGTCAGCTGCCTCGCCACAAGGGTGGTACTTTAACATAGTGAGCACCTCACCCAACTTTGAGCAAGCGAACCAACTAGGGCTTACAACCTACCACAGCTTTCAGCGCACACTGCTGTTTGTCGCTTATGTTGCTCCTTTTGTCTTGGTTAAATTCATTTGGGAATTGGTGCTTGTTTATTCCCTTTAGTGTTAGCTTACTCTTGTTTATTGTGTTTCACCATATCGGTTGGTACTTATACAATGGCGGGCAAGTTGGAGAACAAGAGGAGGGCTGTGGCACAGATCCTTTTTAAACACATGGACAATGTGAATATTATCCAACAACCTTCTGGTGTCTCTGCAGAGTTGACGAGACAATAAAGGATGATTGTGTGCATCTATGACGTTACAGATGTATTTGCAAGTCAAAAGAATTCCCAGAGGATTGCAAATTTTAAACATTCCTACGTATGACGAAATAGATCCTCTGTTACTCGAAGAATGTTCTGACCATACTAATTTATGCTTGTTTAAAATGATGGAAAATTTGATTATGGTTTCCCAGGCAACTTCCATGTACTCTACTCTTCTTACCAATTAACTGTACTAATGTTGTGATACCCTTGGGTCTAGCCGTTTCAAAAATGTAAAACATAAAAAAACAATATATGGCCTGATCAAAACCTATCAGAGAGATTGAATCTCTGTAAGAAGAATTGTTTACTTCAGTGGATGGGGATGAATGTAAAAAACGTGTCCCAAGAATGGAAGTGAATTCGGAAAGATACAAAGGCTAGATACGGTTTAGGAAACAACTCAAATTCAGTAGAGATAATCTGATTATGAGCAAGGTCATATCTAAACCTTCACCAAATGATATGGCCAACTCAGCAGGGATCAGATTCTTAAGACACAATCCTCTAAACCTACCCCTGCTATTACTCCTGAAACATCAAATTCTAAAATCGAATCCTCTGACCCCGATTTGGGATCTACAAGGGTGAATTTTTTAGGAGAAATTCAGACTTTTGCATGTGGAAAGCAAAATGGAATGCAAATAGAAAGGACAAACACTATGATGAGGAAGAAGAGAAAGATGAGACATACCAGGAGAGAAAGAAAATATCGGGACAGGACTTTGAGGCCTATAGGCAAGTGGCAACTTACTAAAATTAAAATGATAAATAAAATAAACTTGCACACAATCGAATCATTCGCTTTGGGAGAGGACAGAGTTACAGGCAGTGGACAACCTTTGAAAAAAACACATGATTATTTACAATATTTCAGATTGAGTTGTCTCTCCTGCAGGAAAGTCTATTTTTAGAACTGGACTTGTCTTTTTCCCCTACCTCTAATTTTTATTTTGTATCCACACGCATTGATTAGTTTACATTTATTCACAAACAAAAATATACTAAGCAAACATCAACATAATTGCCTCTGTAGACAGAGGCATGAGAGATTAATCCTCTATCAATGGCATTTCCACTTTGATTTGCTTAGACACCTCAGACGAATCCAATGTCAGTCATGAAACTGAAAGTGTTTTGATATACCTACCAATCTGACTATGGATTCTGACGTATGAGGCAAATCAAAATGTTGCCACCATCTGGTCAGTAATACTATTGATGTATTTGAAGAACTTGTCATTGAGAGTTTAAAAAAACTCACTAATCAACATGACTGCATAAAATGCAATCTCAGTATGATACACTATTTAGATATGCAAAGATTGAAAAATGATTATAGTATTGTCATAAGACCCGCGGATAAGGGTGGGTGGGGGTGTTGTGATTAGGCAGAAATCATTATATACGGCTGAAGGGAGTCGAGAACTCTTGGCTGCTGCCTGTTATGAGACAATTGATGTTGAAGTCGTTTTAGAGACCAAGATTTTGTTTGATTAGAAACATGTTAAGTGGTATAAGCACAGTCTTGCACTGAGAGATAGTTACCTTTTTAAGGTGCCCCTTTCCGGTAACTCCAATACTATATTTATTACCCAAAGTCCACAAAAGTATTTTGAATTCCCCCGGGTAGACCGAATGTTTCTTCTATTAATTCACTTCTGGAAACAACCTCAAAATTCTTAGATACACATCTGCAACAATTTGTATTATGTTTGAACTTTGGGATACTGCAGATTTACTCAGCAAACTGCAATATTTCAAATGGGAACAAAACTATATGTTGGTTTCATTAGACCATGTTTCTCTATACACTAGTATTATCCATACGGTGGGAAAATAAACTTGTAAATAGTTCCTGAATACTAGATCTATTAGTTACAAGCAGCACAATGAAATGCTGATTGAAATGATTAATTTTTGCTTGGATCCCCATAATGACATGTTTGAGGATAGCATATGTAGACAGAAACATGGTACCACCATGGGTTCATGCATGGGGTCTACATACACCAATTACTATTAGGGCTGGTGGGAGGAATCAACAGCCTAGGCTCCAGAATTTGATCAGTATCTGGCTCATGTTATTGGGCCTCATTACGACCCAGGCATTAAGGGTTAACGCCGTCGTTAACCCTTAACGCCTATTCTGATTTTAACGGCTGCTCTTAGCAGCCGTTAAAATCCATGGCGCTAACCTGCCATGATGCTAATTACGCCACCGTAATTTACGGTGGCGTAATTAGCGCCTTCCCCACTCCCATTATGCCCTATGGGGCAAAAATGGGAATGGGGAAGGGAAAATGGGAAATGGGGATTTACCGCCCCACTCACCTTGGAATGGGGCGGTAAATCCACCATCCACCATGGTGTAAACATAGTTTACACCATGGTGGTAAAGTTGGCGCAATTAGCGCCTGGGTCGTAATGACCCCCATTGTATGGTTCCACTATGTTGATGATTTATTCATGATTTGGAGTGGATATAATGACATATTAGTGTAATATGTGCATTGATTAAACATAATGATATGAATTTAGAGCTGTCCATGACTTGCAGTACTAGTGAATTATTGTTCCTTGATGTTTCTTTCCAAATGTTTGATAGCCAACTGATTAGCAAACTACAGGAAACCCACTTTTGTTAACACCATTTTACATGCCACCAAGAGTCATCACCCTAAGACACTGGTTAGCAGTATTTCCTTTGGACAATTTCTAAGAGCAAGGAGAAATGGCTCTACAGATCTTGACTTTAACACTGATTCTAAAAAGATTGGTGAACGATTTCTAGCAAGAGGTTATTCTCCATTTTGAGTTGTTACTGCTTATGATAAAGTTAAAACCCAATAGATTTAGTGAATTATTAATCACTCGAACTCCAGCAAAGAAACATACTGGCGACAACACTATCAGATTTATCACCAAATAAAATAAGTAGGCACAGAATATTAAAACATTTTTGAGAAAACACTGGCCAATTTAGAAATTTGATAAGGACATTTTAGGAGTTATTGTTCCTTTCCACATTTTACTTTCCCTAAAGCACCTTCACTTAGAGATATCATTGCTCTAAGTATGATCCCTAAACACAGCATGGATAATAAAAGGCTCACAAAAAGAAAGAGATCAGCCGGCTTTTACAAATGTTCTAAGTGTAAAGTTTGTTATTTAGCTGTTTCTACCAAACAATGTAGCTATCGAAATCCAAATAGTGGGATATCAAACATGAAATAACCTGTATGACGAGCTTTGTAGTATATGTGATTCTCTGTCTTTGTGATTTGGCATATAATGGTTCTGCTATTTATTTATTGAAAACATGGATTGTACAGTATTAGAGGGAAATTAAAACCAAGGACGATAATTACCTTTGGTGAGGCACTTTGTTGAAAAACACAATAGTGATCCCAATTTGATGTCTTTTCTTGGCATAGCACATGTGCCTGAACCTGCCAGGAAAGGGAAATGTACTTTGAAATGATGTACGTCTGAATCAAGGATGATAACTGTTAGGAAAGATTTCATAATTGTATGTAATTTTCTCTCCATGTGGCAACCCCCAAACCTTTTGCTGCTGTTTTACAGCCTGATCTAGACTTTGCCAGAGAAGCGCAGCCTTCCGCCGCACTCCCCTGGGCTTTCGCTCAATTCTTATGGGGAAACTGACATGCCCTTAAGACAGTCACTACTGGGAGACTTCGTTTTCCTTAGTCCTTTCCTCATGTTGCAGCTTTTGTGCAACATGAAACAAGAGTGCACCGTAACTTACATTACCGCGCTCTTGGGTCTCTAGTCATTCCAAAGGCCCTAGAAACTCTCGCTGGACTTCTCATGAACTGTGCAAGTGTGTCACGGACGGGACTGGTGGCAGCTATCATTTCTCTTGTGTTTTGAACCCTTTTTTGCCATGTATCCGCGCTTACCGCGTTTGGCACGAATAGGTGGCCTGGCTCCCAAAATGGCCATGCAACGAGGTTATTTGTCCTGTCTGCTGACCGTCTTGCCCCTTCACCTTCCCCCAGGTCGAACCGACCCGTGGCAGTCCTTATTTTGTCATGCACTTTCCCGCGAAACACAACGCTTTCACGGGCTTCTGCATGCCTTGTGTGTGCCTCCAGGATGTGGACAGGGATGTCTGTTCCCAATACACATCCAGGGTGCCAGAGAGTCTAAAGTGTCCTGAATGCCTGGGACCACTGTGGTCTGTGATAGGTCCACGTATGGTGTGAGTGTTTGTGAGCAGATCTCCCATTGGGTCCTCTCCGTTTTGGCACAAAGGGAACTTTGGATAAGAGGAGGCTGAAAACCCCACTACCATGTCGATCTCCTGAGTTCACACCGAACAAGGGATAAGGAGCCAAGTATCCTGCAACAAGAAGCTGAGTCGAGGAACCGCTGGTGACCCGCTGAAGGTTTGGCACCCTGAGCCGCTGTTGTCCTGCGAGACCCCTCTGCATCTGATCATCCTAGAAGGTCTGCGAAGGCGCTTCGACCCATTGGAATAGTGGTATCAACTATTCCCGGCACCTTCATCAAACCTTGCAAGTAAGCCTCTTCGGAAGTGTTGCTGGGCCAACCAGTGGGCTGACCAGCTTACGCAGGACACTTTGCTCTGTCACCGCTGCCGTTTCAGGGAAGCCCTCGAAACTTGGTCTACTGCTTGCTCTGCGTCCACGGCACCCTCGCACCGAATTCGTACACTTGGCATTCCCAGATCTGAAGTGAGACGAGTGCACCCGGACCAGAGTAAACGCGGTTGCCGTGTTGCCCTGCTGTGGTCACAACCTGTGCACGTCCGCTGCATTTGGGGCACCCTCGACCCTGCATCCTGCTATGCAGAATCTACACGGTGTTGAGACGTCCTGATCATCGCAGCTGAACCTGCCAACAACGTGAACTGAACTGGAGAAGTCTGGGTCTGCCTGCGTCGGGGACCGGTGAGTAGTCCATACCCCAACCGGTGGCGCCTCGCGCAGGAGCCTGTTTCTTTTCTACCGCTGTTGCGAAATAGCGACTCTATCCCGCACTCTCTCACCCTGCCTTTGCCCACAAGTGGAGGCCTTGCTTGAGTAGTGGGGACTTGTTCTGCATCGCCTCATTCACCTTCCTGAACTGCCTGAGATCCTTGAAGAGGCCCTCTTTCGTCCATTGGCACCAGCGCGTGCAGGTACTTTTGAGCATAAGGCTCCTCTCTTCGTAGGGCTCGGACTTCCTCCTAGTTAGGTGCATTTCGGATGTCGAAATGGGTCTAATGATTACTTGTACTGCCTGTTTTGCTCCCCATCTAGGTGGTCTACATATTACGTGCTCCTAACTCCTTAGACCCCGCGGTCTTGTATATATATTGTATTGATTGTGATGTGTTGGTTTACTTTAGTATTATTGTGATTCTTTGCTATGGTCGATGTTACAAAGGCCTTGTAATAAATGTGTCTATATTTTTAATATAACACCTGTCTGGAGTAATTTGTAAGTGTCCTTGCTTTGTGTGTTCATTGAGGTCTTTCCGTCACCCTCACCCCTCTTGAGACTTAGTCTTGACTGCCGCCATCGCTACTCTGATTGGTCTGGCTTGTCCAGAGGTTACCCTGTTCCAAGAAACTAGGCTGGCCTTCTGAACCTCTGCCCCTCCCGGTCAGAGTTCAGAAATCCATCTTAACAATAACATATTTTGGAACTTTAAAATCAGGAGGACACAATATCGATAGTGAACTGCATGTGTTTCTTGAATGATGTCATACCTTGATATTTCTGTGCTTGTTGACCTGGCAGTTCCTTTTCGTTCATTGGAGTTAGCTGATGCTCCCCAGCTCACATTTTTATGATATAGGAACATTCACAATCAATGATTATGAACATTATTACTACACTGTTTGATTATGTTTTTTCTGTATTATTTGTGCATATATTTATTTTGCCCACTGGAGCTGCATAGTGTTGCAATATAAATGATGGTACATGCTATGGAATTAAATAAACCCTTTACGCTGATGTTCTCCTACTGTTGTTCTAATGTGGTCACGCTTTGACTTTTGACACATTTGTGTCAAATTAGAAAGGCACTGTTTTCACTGTGCACTTTGGGTGCCATATAAATGAATTTATTTAAAAGCACTCGACTTTGAATGTCACTGTGTGACGGTTTGGCCCTGATTCATGGATTATTTTCTCCAAAAGAAAACGGGATTTGTGCGCCATTCTGCCCACAAATCCCCATTTGTTAAACAGAGATTTGCGGGCAGAATGGCACACAAATCCCGTTTTTTTGGCACAAATAATCCATGAATCAGGGCCTATGTCTTTGAATAATGTAGACTGTATTTTACATAGTTACGCTTTTGAACTCTGTGTTCATTTATTATACTCTTCTACAAGATGGCAGCTATATTTGCAGCATACAATTTTGATCCTTTTTTTAATATCTGGTGCCTTGTTGACATAGATATTTCGTCACACGCTGAGATTCATTTTAACCTGAGCGCCTTTTCTTAATGTCGTACATTTTGCCTAACAAAGCCCTGCTTTGAGGGTAGAATGCGTGGCAGTATGGTGCTGGTGAGAGCAAAGACACCACTCCGCCATTGTTGATTCCATTTTGGAACATATGAACATTTTACAACAAACGTATGCACTTTTTCCAGTTTGTGTGCCCCAGCATCTTTTTGTAATGCTCTTTTGTTGAGAGTTGTGTATATATTTATATATACATATGAATCAAAAACAAAAAATGGTAGCCACAATTCCAGTGCTCAGCCTCTATTAATTAAACAGCTGGTGCTCAAGAGCAAGGTGGGCTGGACCTATAACCATGAAGACAAATCTCAAATGTGCGCAACGTTGTAACTGCCACACAAAACAGAGAGTCAAAAAATGCCCGCGCACACCTAGTAAAGTGCTTGCTTTAATGTTTTAGTGCAATTTCAGACAAACAGGATTGTTAAGACGTATACAATCCACACGGACCATGTACAGATAAAAATACTCACCCCATGGGTAAGAAAAATGCCACGCGAACCTCCCAAACAGGGGCTTCCTCGGCTATAATTAAACAGTACTAAGTGTTCGCTTCCTCCTGTATATGCAAACATACGCCACCGGTCCCCCGCCCCCTCCAATCCCAATCATGCATAGCTCCCAAACATTTGTGTTGCAAAAGCGGGTGAAATCACCCGATTTTGTTTTTGGAGGGTGAGACGCCCATTGGAATGAATGGGCGTGCAGGAGGCTTGGCGGGTGAGTCAGCCCTTTACAAGGCGGGTGACACCCGCCAAAAGCGTGTGAGTTGAGAGCTATGATCATGTGATGATCATAGAGTATGGGGATGCAAATGGTACCGCCCTCTTAGAGTGAACTGTTTCACATTAAATATCGTGTGACCGCAATATCTATTGCTCAGTATGATATGGTCCAATACACATCTCTATAACTGAGATCCAACTAATTTAAAGTTACATACAATATAATATATTGAGATTCAAAGTAATCGACCTGTCGCCCATGTTGATGTAATAACATTCAATTATGGAAACACAGATCTGCTAGTGCGTGTTTTATATTTCTTGCACCAGCATTTTATAATCAAATATCACTATCATGCCGGCATATGCTTCTAGGGGCAAGTGTATGGGGCAAGTGTATGGACTATTTTCACTCCGTCTCCAAAGCGTGATAGAGAAAATACTTCTCCACTCGAAAGTGAGATTCAAAAAATTCCTGGGCACTCGTAGTGAGGTGCTTAGTATAATTTATTCAGCGCATTGTAAATAATAAACCATAAAAGATTGTCAGTAACACACATAATCAAAGCGGACGAGGTAAAATAGAAAAACACTCACCCATACGGGTGAAAAACACCACGTGCTCCGTCCATTACAAGGACTTCATCAGGCTGTAGCAAAACAGTTGGACATTGCTGCTTCCCGGAATAAAGACACACCATTTGTTACTGGCCTCCTCGTTGTTGCTTAGGCTACTGAGCGGCTAATATTAGGTCCACATCGGTATTAGATTTCTTTACTCGTGATGAGGATGGGGTGGGATATGGCCATAAAAAGCCAAAAAATTATGTTTTTTCATCTCTGATGTCCGCGAACAGTTCAGGGACAGCCCTGTGATGTTCGCAAACATCTTAGATGTTAGGGGCATCCATACATATTTTTGCACTACAAGGTTGGTGAAAAGCAGTTTTTGGGTGGCGTATGGCTTTGGCACCACTCAATGAAACTGAATGAAATGTTGTGATATTATTCTAGATGTGACCTTGATGCTGTTTTGTCAAGAGGGAACACAATTAGAGGGGGGTCCGAAAATATTTGAAAGGATTATAAATTTGGTGCCGTTTCACGAATGTGCACAAAAGATTTTAGAAAGATTATAGACCTAACCTTGAATTTTTCTGAAAAGTCTGAATTGATTTTGTCAACTGGGAGCTAAGTTATGTGACTATTGTATGTACATACTTTTGACACTTCAAAAAATAACACATGGATGGATTTGCAGGAAAGTTGTACATGGAGTATTGGCAAGGACTTGAAAGCAAGGTTTTGCAAATGTGTATGTGTCTTATTTTTTGAAAAGTGGCATAATGTACGTACACAAAATAGTGATATACCATTGGTGTTCGAGGCATGATGGCCATGTGCAGTTGCCAGATTGTCCGAGGCAGATAATCTGGCTACTGGCCATGATCATGAGAGACTGGCAATGGGGTTAAAGTGGGCATGACCACCAGGGTGTGGCTATGTGGTGAAGCTTTTGAAAATCGGGATAGGTTTGAATGGGAGAATAACATGGCTAAAATTCTGTCCATGGCTACATCCCAAAGTACTGCACAGGATTGTATCAATAGGTCGCTGTGACTATCGCTGCATATACTCAGAGACAATGCTAATCAGCAGACAATAACCAAGCACACAGAACCAGGTGCCCGCGTGGTCACCAGGCGACCCCTTGGAATCCTTACCCACACTTATTTGCGACCCTGGTGGGACAAGATATTGGGTTTGAATGTTGGACTAATTTCAACAACCTCACAGCAATAACTGGCCCACTATCCATATGCCTTAAGAAAGATTGTAGGGTGTCGTATTACGTGTCAGCTGAGTTCTAAAATAAATATAGCATCTAGAATGGTTTTGGAGACTGCTTCATGACAACAGGTACTTATTGAATAACTCAGTTCTGACGTGACCTGGGCTCACTCTCCTATTCGAAACCTACCACTTGAAGAAGCAAGGGCACCTTCATAGAAGAACCTCATCACCATCAGCAGGGTAGCTGTTTAAAGTGCTAGATGATCGAAATGATCTACCCATTGTACAGCCCTGCAATTACTTGATAATCGTGTACTCTGATTGGGGCATGCAGCATGGCCGAACCCTAGGTTTGAATGGTAAGAAATATTTTGCTTCGGCGACAGCTTGAAGTGCTTTACTGAATGACAACAAACCTTTGTGAGCAGCATCAACAAGGGCCTGAAAGCATGGTTTTGCAAATCTGTTTTGTGTTTTATTTTTTGAAAGTTTCCACATGTAAGCACAATAAATAGTGATATAAATGTGGTGCATGGGCAATGGGCCCGGCCCATGGCAAGGAAGAATGCCTACTCTGAGTTACTTATTGGGGCATGCGGCAATGCTGAAGCCCTAGGTCGAAATGGGAAAACAAATTCTGATTGTGCCTGAAGTCCAGAGCGCTGGACGGGATTGCAGCAAACTTGCGCGAGGAGTATCATGAAGAACCTAAAAGGATGCTTTTGCAAATCTGTCATGTGATATAACTTTTCTGCCGTGGGCAGTGGCACAGAAAAAGTGATATAAATTTGGTGCATGGACAATGGGCCTGGCCCAAGGCAAGGACGAATGCCTACTTTGATTTATTGGGGCATGCAGCATGGCCAAAGTTGTAGGTTTAAATCGGAGAAAAAAATCGGCGTGCGGCTAGGGCTGGACGGGATTGCAGCAAAGTTGTGTGCGGAGCATCAGCAAGGACCTGAAAGAATGCTTTTGGAAATTTGTCCTGTGTTTTACTTTTTTGAAATTGTCGAAACGTAAGTACAAAAAATTGTGACGTAACTTTTCTGCTGTGGGCAGAGGGCCTGGCCGTGGACAACATATGGATAACAGGGGGTTCTGGGTGACTTTTGTTATTTGAAGGTGTATTATACATTCTTGTTATATGGTTTAATTCTATTGTGGTTGGCCATGCCCCAAGAATGTGGCCACTGGCCCCACACACTAAAGTAATATGTGTTTAGTAATTATAGGTAATTTAGTGGGAGTATGCAGTATTTGTAATATGGTTGAATTATATAATTAAAGTGTATGTGGTATTTCTGATTGTAGTACAATTGAGGACAGTGCTTCTTGATGTCTCCTCCATCTTTCACACTGTCAACAGTGTTATCCTCATTAAACGGTTACATGATACCATTAGCATCATGGAGCAGGCACTGGACTGACTGATTTGTTTTCCTCACTAACTGCCGTTACCAGCTGCAAGTGGGCTGTTTGTCCTCCACCACCTCACTGTGTACCTGCAAAGTACCTCAGAGGTTTATACTATAGTTGTGGCTCTTTCATATATTTTTCGTCCCTCTGGCTCACCTGATGTCCTTCTTCTTTCCTCATTTCCAGTGTTATATTAATGATACACAGGTTTCCTTAAACTTCCCTGAACTAATTTGTTGTCCTCGGTTTTAATCTCTAATTGTCTGACCGCCATTGAGGCATTGTGTGCGGCTATCAATCTGTGTCTCAATGACAGTAAGACAGAGATATTTCTTACTGTGACACCTGTGCCCTGTTTTTCTCCTACCCTCTGGCCGCAGTCTTTGGGCCCTCTACTCTCACCAACCTGTTATACCAAAATCCTTGGGGTTAACTTTAGGTCCTCTCTCTCCTTTACTTATTACATTTCGGAGCTTGTAAAGAAAGCCCATGCTTTCTGCTTGATCTCCTTACAGGCATTTTACTGTTCCTTACCTTCCCCCAGAAGCGCAACATCTGTAGACTCATGGTCCTGTGTAGGCTGGACTACTGCAACAGCCTCTTCCTTAACCTCCCTCTTTGTTGTCTATGGCCCCTTCTGCTAATCTAGAATAGGGCTACAAGACTTATCCTTGGCCTCAAGCCCAGGTATTGTATCACTGCATCCAGGGCCGGTCTTACACCAGATTGCATCCCAGGCAGGAGGCATCGTTGGCGCTCCCCCCTTTCATCAGAATGCGCCCCTCCTACCCTGACAGGCTCACGTCACTCCCAAACTACACCTCTGTTGTTTGACAAAACCCCTCCTCAATATGAATAAATAATTGCTAGATTCATTACTTTGTAATTCAAGTACTTTACAGAAGAATTCTAATGTGAAAACACAGCTGTTGCTGCCCAAGTAAATGTTTGTTCTGTCACCTGCTATTAGGGAAGGCCTTGCCTGAATGCAGTTTCAAACTGTCCGTACTGGCACACTGTGGGGTCTGAGGGTCACTACTATCTATCCGTGGGCACCACTATTATCTGGTGTAAATCTTGGGGCAAGGGCTGCCTTTGCGAGCTTGGTGGCCACTGGCTAGACCAGTATCAATGGGCCAACTTGCGGGTACAGCACTTTTGGCACCAAACCTGTCTTCAGGGGCTCAAATTGGCCTATTGGTCAATAAATGCCCAAAAGCGTTGGCTTAGCATCTTACTGTTGGGCAGTTTTTTGGGGCTCAAAACGGGTCTGTTTAAATATACTTTAAAATGCACAATATGTCACAACGCCCCCCCCCTAGGTAAATAGCACTCCAAAAGTCTGTCCTCAAAAGTATCTAAAAGAAATTTTGCGATTGTGGCTCACTTTTCATCGGCGCCCAGACACATTTAAATCCCGGCCCAACCCAACGTGACCTGCGCGGTCTAATTTTCCTTGGCTCGTTGTAGAGTGGGTACAGATGGCGAACCCCACTATGATCACCGACCCTCCTTGATAAAAACCCAGCTATGTACAGCAGCAACACGAAGAGGACAGGGGGATTAGGGGGGAAGAAAGAAAAGAAGGAAAGAAAGAAAGAAAGAAAGAAAGAAAGAAAGAAAGAAAGAAAGAAAGAAAGAAAGAAAGAAAGAAAGAACAGCCCAGGGGCGTGGAGTAAGAGAGAACCCGACGATATTCTGGACTAGCAGCAACACAATGCAACAGCGTGCGGTGCGAAACAGAAACAACAACTGGAGAAATCAGAGTAGAAAACGTTTTATACAATTATCTGCGTCTGCGAAAAATCTGCCTGCCCTTTCACACCTGTTTTGCTGCATCTCGGACAGATGTCCCCCAAGTGCCTTACAGTAACTGTTACCTCACAAACTGCCATTCCAAAGACCCCCGCCCAAGGCTCCCTCATGCTTGAGCATAATGTTGGCAGAGTGTGAGGTGTGAAGACCAAGAGAAGGCTGAGTTTGTTGAGTGTGAGTCGATGCTTGGTATACCACAAGGGTAGAGTAGTGTGAGGTGGGTGATAGCGGTGAGAGGCACAGGGTCCCCATCGAGTGATAGTGTCGAGGAACTAGACTGGCTTACAGGGAATCACTTGAGAGATATTAGCGCCTGGCCACTGCTGTTTTCTCAATTTATGACATTGCGTTGTGAATTTTATCGACAGAGTTGCCGTTGTTGTACTCGTCATCGTTACAACCAATTAAGCGGTGACAATTTCAGGAGATTTAGCCACATGTTGAGTACTTGGTACAGTTTTGAGGTGCCAATAAGCCGATCGACCAGTCACTCTTCGACACTAACCTTCATGATCTGCGGGCAACGTAATGGGGCTAGGGTTAAGCGTACGAGGGTTTAGGGTGCAGACGACCCCAGACTGGTGTTCAGTATGGCTGAACCTGTTTCTGGAGCTCTTACACACTTTCTTTTCTGAATGTACTTAGGGGCTGGTCAGCAGTCCCACTGGCATTTCTGTATATCGTTTTATTGTGTATTAAGTGTGTCCACGTCTGGTTTTCCAAAAATCTAACCACTCATTATGTTTTCAAGGTGGGGGTCAGCTCTCCATACATTGGATGCATATCATTTACTACAAACAGCACAATACTGCCCAAAAAGCGCAATTATCTTTTTTATAGCACTCAGTTCTGATGGTGCGCGGAGACCCCCAATTGATCACAGAATGCATGCAATAAGAGCCTATGTCTCGGGAGGAGGGGCAAAGTGCTCGCCTTGGAAGCAAAACGACACCGAGCAAACACAGTTTCCATCCCTGCTTCGGTGCTTAGAAACCTATGGATATTTAAGCGCGTTATAAATAACCTATCATATCATATGTAATATGACATATACAAAATAGCTTGTGCTTCAGGACTGCATAACGCCTCTCCACCATCAGCAATGAAATGTATGTGATATTACACAATGCACTAGTGCAGATATCCCACGGGCAGGAGAGCGGAGGAGGCGATAGTAAAGCGGATAAAAGAAGGGAATTTAAAGGAAAATAAATAGGAGTCGCAGAGATGGAAAGAGAAAGTGGGCCGGAGAGGAAATCACAGTCCAGAAAGAAAATGCTGGTGTCTGCAGTCCGTGACCATCAATCACCGTCTACCCCACTCCGATCACTGCTTTCTACCTTTCCCTCCTGCCACTGTTCAGCTTAATGACCGCCGGGTGCTGGGAAAGTAGGTCAGCCTGCTCGCTCGCCTCCCTGACCCCCGCCCGCCCCAAACACGTACCTGCACGCACGGTTGCACTGCATGTTGCATGGCCCACTCCTCTTTTGCAAAAAGATGGTTTTTCCACCACAACGCCATTCCCAACGCCAGCAGCCCCCAATCCCAATCCGTGTCAGAGTAGCAGTGCACTTCAGTGTGCGTGCGCATGGCCTGAAGGAGGGCACGTGCGCCCATGGGCCTGGCTGGCACCAACGGCGCCGACGCCACCCGGGAAGTCAATAAAGCAACAAATGTTGCAAGTTGGCCTGCCAATTTCTGCCCTGCCTGAGGCACAAGGCTGCTGCCCACTGCAGTGTGGAATACAAACGTAAGTTAACAACACATTAAAATGATGCATCATTAGGCAGTTTTAGGCTGTCTAATGATGCATCATTTTAATGTGTTGTTAACTTACGTTTTTTTCCTAGGCTGGCTGGCTTTGGTGGTGCGACCTGGCCCAGTGGCTTTGCACTGGCTTGAGGATCAGGCGAGCGCCCCCTATAGGCTGACTGATCTCAGGCAGCCTCCTGAGCTGCCTGACACAAAGACCGGCCCTGGCTGCATCCCTGCAATGTGTATATTGACTCCTACTATTTACAAGGACTACAATATGTCCAACTTTGTTTCCCTAAATACTGCCCTGCTGGAGACCTCCGCTGCTCTAACTCCAATACTCTGATTGTCAAATGCTTTTTGAAACAGAGAGCGGGAGGCAAGTCTCTGTCTTCGGCCGGTGCCTGTCTTTCGAACAGCCTTCCTGCTCCTCTTGTACTTGAGCTGGACTTCCTTAAATTTTGGAAACTTCTGAAAACTCTGCTTTTGTGTTCCTGTTTTACTTAATCACTTCCCTGCTAACTCATACCACTGCCATTGAGACTGGTGGCCTGGTCCCTCATGAACCTCACAGGTGCCAAGCCCTACATTTAGTCGACACCAGTACAACCCCCCCTTCAGCATTGCCCTTGCATGTCTACCCTCTGGCAGATGTGTACCACACGCTTGGGACTCCTCCGCCCCGGCAGGTAGCTAGTGGCCTCACAGTTTGGTATGTCTTGGCACTTTCCCGGCTCCTATGAACACTTGACAGTCCCTAATCCTCTTTCCATTCATGCACTTATTGTACTGCACAATGCATATGTGCATTTATAGCAGCAGTGTGTAAAATCTTTGGTTCTCTGTTAATTCATCCTCAGATTTTTTAGGTGCCAATTCATTGCCGAAAAAATGCATCAGCATTTTTTATTTTATTTAGGGGGTCCCCAAAACGTCCCTCCCCTATTATATATTCCCTATACCCCACCCTACCTCTTATATGACCTTATCCCCACCCCCCATATTTTTCGATGATTTTTTTCAGCAAATCATTTTCTGCAAAAAATGACGTGAAAAAAACAGGTGATAGAATGAACTTCATACCCAATTTTTTGGGATTAGCAAGTGAAATGCATATGCAAAAGATTTGTAGAAATTGTTAAGTGGCAGTTGGTGTGTGGAACTTTGATATATTGATAGGGTTATATGTTGAGTTTTTTAACTCCTTGGTGGATATACGTGAAAGCAGGCAATGAGGGAGTGCTACAAACATAACAGTAAAAATGGTAGAAGCCCGTGCAATCCGGGTTGTTTAATAATGCATGGCCTAGAAAGGGCATTGCGGAGACCGCAGATAGTCATGAAAGGCCATGGATTGTGTTTCTTATTGTATGCTAGACAAAAGTATTTGGGACAGAAAATTGTTTCTGTGCTTTTTTTTCTCTGGTATACAATTGTCCATTATTTCCTTTAGCATAATAGAAAATGCTAATGAGAATGCTGGAGAATCTTATGCAGTCTTACTACTTTACTGAAAAATGTAAAAAAGATGGACTCTTTAAGCTTATTTTTTTTACTTCTATTTTTCAACTGTAAAAGTTGGTTCCTATAGGAATATTTTTGAACGTGTTTTGATTTGAATGTTTCATTTTGCAGGGGAGGCCAGGAAGTAAGGTGGGGGGGGAGTAAGGGAAGGGGCAGCAATCACAGCTATGGAGGGGCAGATGAACAGGGGAACATGTTGGGCATGCATTACATATAAGGTAGGGGGCAGTCTTTCTCATGTTCCTTGATTACAGCGTTGAAAGCACTTAGAAACTGCTCCCCCCCGGCAGAATGGAATGTTGGAGTATATACAGAGTACTGTTGTCTTCGAAAGGTATGGATCAACAGCCTCTTGTATGGCTTGGAAGGCAGCTGGTGGGATTTTGTGTCCCATTGAAGTAGGCTGTATGAATACAGTATTGGTTGAGGAAGATGAGGTGGAGGAAGACAGCCTACTGCTTCCTGAGAAAGGAACAGCCTTTCTGAGAGCATCCTGGTGGTTGGATTTGGTGTGGCGCTGCATGGAGGTGGTCCCGTAGGAGTACTGCCCAGGTTGTCCACGACTGAGTTGCACTCAGTGCATTTCACTTTGGTAGCCTTAGCCTTTGGTATACCACGAGCAGTCTTAAAAAACTGCCACACCCATGATTCTCTCTTGGTGCTCCAGGTAGGCAGTTCCTCTACCTTATCTTCCTGGTCCTCTTCATTGTTTTCTGGTTTATTGCTCTTCATCCGTTGTCTAAGCCCTCAAGTTGGTGGTGGTGGTGGTGGCTCCTGGGGACGAGGGATGGCAACAGCTGATGCCATTTTTGAAGATAAATAGCAGTTTTGCTAATATTTTTCCAAGTATGTGCTGTGTCCTAGATTGTTAATGGATAATGAGTTAGAATAGGTGTAGGAGCTCCAAAAGAGTACATTTTCAGCTTCGAACTTTCCAGATCAGCTGAGAACACTGTATCAAACTGTTCACAAAGCATGGGCCCGTGCGAACACATCATCATGCCGCATGCGTACGCATGGTCACGTGACACTGTCTGGAAAGTCTGCGATGACGTCAGAAGTCTGTGAACATTGCCGAACACAAAAACAGTGGAAAAAGTTAGAAAAAGTTTACAGAAGTGTTAAAAATGTTGCTATGAGGTAGGGAATGGCACTGTTTTAAGTACGAACTATCTACATCGGCCAATATTAGGAAGTTGTAGCAAATTAGGGTGCACTGGTAAAAACCCATGAAATTCAGTAAAAACCTTTGTTAAATGGACGTTATTGTTAAGTTGCACTAATAAAACCTATGAAATTCAGTGAAAAAACTTTGTTAAAGGGACATTATGGTTAAGTTGCACTAGTAAAAACCTATGAAATTCAATGAAAAAACTTTGTTAAAGGGGCATTATGATTACAAGTAAAACAGAAAACCCCCAGAAACTCGCCAGTTATGGTGAGCTAAGCAACCATAACTCGTGCCACCAGCAGGCACTGCTAACACTAACACCCGAAACATCAAAGATGACATCACAAATATCATTAATCACATCACTGATGACATGCCATGAAAAAAACTTTAGTTACAGTGATCAGATTTAACATAACTGAACAGTTGAGATTCAGCCGGTGTGATGATCATCTGAACTCGGCGTCCCCCGGTTGATAACTCCTAGGATCATGTTGATGGTTATTTGTATAGTGCTTAAATGTATGCACTTTATTTAGAACACATATACATACAAGTTGATACTCATTTATTGACCTCAGAAGGATGAAAAGCTGAGCTGGATTTGCCGGGATTTGAACCTGCAGATCACACACATGTTGCAGCAGCGATCTCTCAACCCACTGAGCTATCTTGACAGCCGCACATTTTTTTTGCCATTGTGAATACCATCTGTTATGTATGTGCTCATGGGCTTTGCAATGGTGGGATGCCGAATTAAGATTATCATCACTTCCCACATCTGCTGAATTTCGAAGGGTTTTGTTGTGTTAAATCTTATCACCTGAACTGTCCCTTAACTATAAAGTTTTTTCAATTAATTTCAAGAGTTTTGTTATACCATAGTTTATTCAAGGGCCGCAAGCCATGACTTCGGCCGTGGCCACTGTACATGTTGAACCTATATGTTTCCTTGTAGCCCACTAGCCATGGCCTTTGGCCCTGGCCTGTGAGCATGGCCTTTGGCCGTGTCCACTGTATATTTTAATACACTAGGTTTCTTTCAAGCCCACTCATCCTGACCTTCAGCCATGACCTGTGGCCACGGCCTTTGGCACATGTTGCACCAATAGGTTTCTTTTGGGCCTACGGGCCAGGGCACTGGCACAAATACCCATTTCCCCCTGCCTAGTAGATGTGATCAAAACAGATGTGCCCCCATTTATTTGTTGTTCTTTCGTTTCTGTTCCTCCTGATAATTACTGCGGTAATGCCAGTTTTGATCTGTGATGCATTTTTCTCCCTCCTTATTACTGCAGTAATTATCAGGGATTATCGCAGTAATGTGCAAATGTTCAGGTTGTGACTGGCTCCACCTCATGTCCTCATTCTCCCTCCCCACCTCTAGCCTAATGTGAGTTAATTCTTTTTCCCCTCCAAATATCTTCTTTTCCACTTTTAATTTTCACATTACCGATCGCATCAACAAAAGAATTGTAGCTTTTTCATTGATGTAAATCCTAGCCTGTTGCAATGCACCGCATGAGATCTCTGCTGCAATGCACCATGGGAGACATAGCTATAATTTTGACAGAAGGGGCATCTCCTTCCGATCAAATATTTATTAAGCTACTGGAAGGAATAACCCCAGACCCTGCTTGGAAATAGAGTCAACGCTTCGTGCCCAAGTTGTTCCTTATTTGGTCCAATTTCGTCGAGTAGTTCTCTATGGGAAAATGAATAGGAGTAGGCAGAGAACAATGTTTTTTTGCTTTCTTAATGACCTTTTTTTTTTAATGAATCTCTGCCACAATTCTGAGTCTGCGGGGCCCAGGACAAACCTTTTGTTTCCAAAATATCCACCAAATCTGTTCTAAAAGTCAAACGTTATTAGCAATTAATTTAAAGGTTCAGGTTTCCTATGGATCACGTTACTCACCTCAACTGTAGTGCGCTGATCGCTTCACTATAATGTACGACATGGAGAAGGCAGCCCAATTTAAGTTATTCATTTGCTATGTCTTTGTTAATTTCATGGGGGTCCGTACACCTGTACCGTTATGTTTATTGTCTTGCTTATCCTTTATAAGTCTTTCAATCCCCCGCTCCCCGCACAAACTCTGTGATATGTAACACACTCAAATAAAACTCTAGGATTAGAAATATACATTCCAATCGTAATCTTTCTATCCGATTAGCAACTTTGTACTGATGAATGGATGGATGTAGATAGATAGATAGATAGATTGACCGGAGTTGGCTATCAGAATGACCTCCAGTCCAATTCCAGGGTTTACTCCATTCATCCTATAACCTGCAAACACAACATCATGACACATTCTGAGCAATACACCCTGCAATTCTTGGCAAGGCATGACCCCAAATTGCAGACCATATCACTGGATAGCCCTTTGGATACCTTTTGGAAAAGAGTTCCTGTAACTGTGGACATACCTGCAGATTACAATGCAATGGCCACTTTACATTTCAAGAGGAAATCAAGCACCCAACAATACATGCCTTCTTTCATGGCTAATATTTCCCTTTGTGTTGCTGAATAGTCTGATGACACTTAAGGGTAGTGCGAGAAAAAAAAATGCTCCTCTAGATTATCATTATGAAGTTGAAACAATATTTTCCCAATCGAAGGGCCCATTTCTATAGTAAAAATTCTGGAAGTATCAGGAGGGCACGATACTGGTCCAGGTATAAAAACAATTTTGTGCAATACAGGCCCAGGTATAAACATATCTTTTAGCAGGGTCGGACTGGGGCTATCGGTGGCAAAGCGACCTTGAGGGCCTGGGGGCCATTTTTTCACCAAGCCACCCCTGGGCCGTTTTATTTTAGGTGTTGTTTTTAAATTAAATGATATTTGTTGTTGTTGTTGTAAGTAACTTGGCTGGCAAGGTAACACACACAAAGTTGAAAGCAACTTGTGCCTGGGGGCCGCCAGGGAATGACAGCGCGGGCGGGCCAATGAAAAAGCAGCCTGCAGCCGGAGACACAGACTCAGCGCTGTCAGGAGGTCCATTTGGTGACGTGACTCTGGAGGGAAGAGAGGATATTTGGCCTAGGCATGATTTTGGTGCACAGAGACAGCCACACAAGGAGGGCGAGGCCACAGCAGCAGGCAGTCTGTGTGCGCGGTGCAGCAGACCTCACACCGCAGTAATAGCGCCCAGCCCTCCCCCTCCACGCCAAGTTCTTGCTTGGGCATAGGCTGAGTAGTGTGGGTTCACTTTGCTTCTCTTACCAGATCCCTACCTAAGCAATACATCACAGACAACGTATGTGTATGGAAAAGTTGTAGGCCGTAGGCATTTTATTTTCTTACAGAAAACACAACACAACAAAATAATTACACTGCCATATGCTTTTGGGCACCTTGAGCCCAGTCCCGAAGTTGCCCAAAGCTCCTCCTGATTCCTTGTTATCTCTGGGCCTTCGTTCCTGGGCACATGCCGCCTATGACATGTCTTGGACCGTGTACCGAAAGAGTACTCGGCGTTCCTTCTTCTGCCTGCTCCTTCTTTTCTTGGACCGGGTACCGAAAGAGTACTCGGCGTTCTTACTTCCGCTTGCTCCTTCTTTCTTGGACCTTGTACCGAGAGAGTACTCAGCGTACCTGCTCCTGCCTGCACCCTTCTTCTTCCGTTATTATTGTAGGGTGGTTTGGGTGACAAATGTTTTTCCTTCCCCTTATCCAGGCACTAAGAGCCTACCCGAGAGAGGTGAGCTCTTACCTGGTTTGTGCCGCCTCTCCTTTTCCAGGCTTACTTATACCCCCCCGGACTTTTGTTCCTTCTTGGGGGCGGCCGGGTTACCCCCTGACCCCTTGCTGTTACATTTCGCACCTTCCCAGGTGCTGTTTCCTGCCCTTCCTGGGCTTTTGTTTCTTGTGGCGCCGTTCGGACACCTCTCCCTACGCTTTCGCGCCGTTTTCCCACACCCCGCGCCTAAACTCCCAGACCCTCTATCGTCCCGCATTTCATGCGGCCCAGGGCCTGGGTCATAGGTTGAGTAGTGTGGGTTCACTTTGCTTCTCTTACCAGATCCCTACCTAAGCAATAAATCACAGACAACTTATGTGTATGGAAAAGTTGAGGCCGTAGGCATTTTATTTTCTTACAGAAAATACAACACAACAAAATAATTACACTGCCATATGCTTTTGGGCACAATGTGTCCAGTCCCGAAGTTGCCCAAGGCTCCTCCTGAGTCCTTGTTATCCCTGGGACTTTGTTCCTGGGCACATGCCGCACACCTGAGCGGGTGTTTTTTTACGCCCGCTCAGGTCCCCCCAAAAGCACCCTACCTACAACCTCATTCTTGGAGTGCCCTAAAAATGTTGTCGGAAAAAACCCCCATCCCTTTCCTTGATAGGTGTACCCCATCCTAGTGAAACATGTCCGGATTGCTCCCGTGTAAGCCATGTCTTATGAAGTGCAGACCTGTGTTCCTGCAGTACTTTTCTACTGATTTATTTAGTTTCTTTCTGGCTATTTCAATTTCGTGCCTCTTCTGTGCCCCATACCAGACCCTTCTTGGTATTATTTCTGACATAAAAATCTCGGTTTTCCACCAGCTGCGGGCTATGCTATGCAGCGACTCGCAAATGTTCCTTTGTAATTTACCCCTGTTTGTGCTCACCAGGTCGTTCCCTCCGAGATATGTAACTAGGTACTCGGGGGGGGGGGCCTGAAACCTATCAGATCCGACAGCCTGTTGTGGATGTCCTCCCAGTGCATCCCCGGGAGGCCCCACCAGGACGTAATTGTGTTCTTGAAATGTAGTCCTTGCTTCTCCTCTTCCAGCCACCTGCCTGCCCGGGTCACGAAAGAGTGCCCCACTATCCATGCCGATTTGTAGGGTCCGGCCTCTATGGAAACGGGGGAGATAAGTGTCATATCAGTTCTTCCCTTATGTATCTTTTAAAACATTGTGACTTCCATCCCCCAATTCTTCTCACCCCCTTTGCTTCCAGGCCCCCCACCCACGGAGAGGTTGCTGCTCCTATCCTGAAAGAGTGTGTCCCAAATTCGGCTGGATCCCATCCTGCTTTTGCCACCGCCTGTTTCGATACTGCCTGAAACTGGTACCTGCTGAGTGCGCTGCTGTCCCTATGTATTAATAACTGTCCGTCAACCTCTGGTCGCAGATCTAGGAATTCTTGGGTGATGCATCTGGGACAGTGGTCCTTCTCTCTGATACAATTGAGATCTATTGCTCTCCCCTTTCCCGTTTGGTCTGTCTTAGATTTCTTTAGCATTATAGACATCCCCTTGATTCCCATACTAATGTCTTTAATTGCCAGGCCGTCTCCTGCCACCGTATTCCTGGCCACCAGTTCCCCTACTCTGAAAGCCCCATAGTATGCTAGCGCAAATGCTGCCCTGTACAGCGCGGTTTCGTACGTGCTGCTGCATGTGTCTCGCAGCACTTTTAACAAATTATCAACTTCCCAAAATTTACCGGCCTTCTGTTATCTGGTTTCTTCCCCTCTAACTTCGCCCATCCTCTCATAGCGTATTTTATTTTAGCGCTGTCGGTCGGGTCAGGTATGCCCGGCACTTTTGTGGTATATGTCACCGCCGACTGGCCAGCTTTTCTTTTTCCCTTCGGCAAAAGCCCTTTCGAGAAATTCACAAATTCTTTCCGTTTAAATTTTTTCCACCTCTTTTCCACCTACTTCCATCAACACATCTTTTACATGCTTTTCGTACTGCTTACCCGTTTTGTACGTTAGGGCGTTCCTGGTCAGCTTGTCGATGACCCTTTCTTTTCTCTGTTCTTCTCCCACTTCTTTTGCGTCGACCTTGTGGCCAACCGTGCTTTCCTTTCTAGTGCCTCCAACGGGACCCATGCCTTCTGCGGCGTGGGCGTTCTTTCCTTGTCGGCGTCCGGTCTCAGCTCCCTGAATTTCTCTCACTGAAAGCGAGAGATTGCATCAGCCACCACATTTTCTTCCCCAGCGATATGCCTCGCCTTTATGCATGTATTCATTTTTAGGCTTTCCAGTGTGATTGCCCTCATTAATTCCAACACTATCATGCATGACGCACTTTCTTTGTTTAACACGTGCACCATCGCCATGTTATCGGACCACACTGCCAACTCCTTGTTTCCTAGCTCTTCCCCCCATGCGCATAACGCGACCCATATCGGGAAGAGCCCCAGCAGCATTATGTTTCTTGTCCATTCCGCCACTTGCCATGTTTTTGGCCACTTGCATGCACACAATTTTTTCCCCAGTATTGCGCCAAAACCAAGGCCACCTGCTGCATCGGTGAACAACACCCTTTTACCTTCCTCGTTCACCGGTGAGCGCCATATCACCGACCCCTTGAAGTATTTCAGAAATTCTGCCCACACTTCCAGGTCTCTCTTGATTCCTCCCCCTAGCCTGACTCTGCGGTGCCCCTTGGTAGCACCTCTTGTTATCAGCTCGATACTTCTCTGGAACACCGTCCCCTGTGGTATGAGTCTTCCTGCGAAGTTCAGCTTTCCTGCCAGCGCTTGCAATTCTCTCACTGTCACTTTGTTTTTTCCCTGTAGTTCCTTTATTGTCTTCAGCAGATCCGTCACCTTGTCCTCCGGGATCCAACACCTTCCTTTGCTTGAGTCAATTTCTATGCCTAGGAATTGGATAATATGCGTTGGGCCCATCGTTTTCTCCTCCGCCAGAGGAAAACCCCACTCGTTTGTTATTTCCACGAATTTGTCCAGGGTTGCCCTACATAACTCCGAACCTTTGGGCCCGACGAATAAAAAATCGCCCAGGTAATGTACCATCATGGCCTCCCTCATCTCTTGTGTTACTGCCCATTGTAAAAATGAATTTACCCTCTCAAAATATACGCATGAGATGGCGCACCCCATCGGGAGGCATTTGTCGATGACGTATTCCCCCTCCCAATGCATACATAACCATCTTTGTAATCCGCTGTTGACTGGCAACAGGCGGAATGCCGATTTAATGTCTGCTTTCGCCATCCATGCCCCTTTTCCCGCTTTCCTGACCAGTTCTACTGCCTCCTCAAAGTCTGAATATGATACTGTTGCATCGCTCTGGGCGATGCCGTCGTTCACCGAGGCCCCCGGGGGGTAGGATAGGTGGTGTATCAGCCTGTATTCCCCTTCGTCTTTTTTCGGCACCAGCCCTAATGGAGAGCATATAAATTCTTCGAATGGTAAGGCCGTAAAGGGGCCCTCCACCCTCCCCAGTTCTACTTCTTTCCTGATCTTACTGGTCACTACATCTCTGTTTTCGGTTGCCGATTTTAGATTCCTAGGAATGTCTTGCACTCCCTGCGCGGTAAACGGGATGTTAAAACCTTCTCTAAAGCCTTGTCTGATCTGTTCTGCCGTTTCTTGGTCTGGGTATTTCTGGAGCCATCTTTCCATCCTCTCGATTTTTACTGGCGTGGCCCCTTTCCCGCCCCAGTTTTTATTTCCGCGTTTCATTGCTTCTGCCACTTGGAGCTGTGGCCCTTGTGCACTTGGAGCTGCTGTGGTCACCCTTACATCTCTCGCACTTGTGGCTGAACTTGCACCTCCATCCCCAGCTACAGGCTACCCCCTTTTCAAAACTCCTGCATTGTCCTGGTTCTGCTTGTGTTGTCCCCGTGCTCCCACTGCACCCCCCCTGTGTTGTCGGGGGCAGGCTGCTCTGCCACCCTCTCTGTGACCCATAATTTCTGCTCCGAAAACTCTGGTCTCTATTTCTGTCATAGCTGGATTCGTACTTTCTGCTATTGTATCTATAATACGCTTTGTAATCATTCTGCCAATACTGCCTTCTCTGCTGTCCCCCTGTGCCCCGCTCCTTGGAATCCCATTTCTCCTTTAGCACGTGAAATATGTAGAGATTAAAGTTTTCTTCATCCCAGCCCATATCCGGAAAGCAGTCCATCACCTTTCTGAACTCGTGGTCATACTCCAGCCATGCGTCACCTCCAAATGCTGTGCGTACCTTTAGCACCCTCTGCTGATATGCCACTAGTGCTACCCCGTCTTCCGGGAATTTTTGTAATATAATTGTAGACATTATGGTGAAGGCTGACATCCAGTTGTCAAAACTCCTTACTACTGGCCCCTTTTTTAGTAAACTTTTCTCGTCCTCCTTCATGTCCTCTAGGGCCACATTCATCCCCCTCTTTTGACAATCTAACAATGTAAAGATATCGATCAATTCCTTCCTCCATATTTTTTCCTTTACTTTGTCATTTATGTACCAAGCCATCGCTTTCATTGACCTGCCCTGTGCCTCTTTACCCATGGTTGGCCCGCCATATTTCGTCATGAGTGGCCCCCCATTTTCTGCCGCTGCCACCGTCGGTGCTGCTCCCGGCGGTGTGTCCCCTGCCACTACGTTTGGCCCTGCCGGTGCATCTTGCGGTGCCGGGATTATTGGTGCCCTTTGCGGCACCGGGACTACCGGTGCCCCTTGTGGTGCTGGGATCGGGGTTTCCCCTTGGTTCCCCTGGTGCCCCATGTGGTGCCAGGCCCGGGGTTTCCCAGGGTTCTGCCCCTGCCCCCCCGCCCCTCTCTGTTTTTCCCTGCTCACCACTCCTCTCCATTTTACCCAAGCTCCTAGGTGATCCCTTTCTTCGTCATCACTGCTTGCTTCAGTTGTGTAACTCCCCTGCTGCTCCTCCCTGGATCCCTTCCCCCGTCTGCTCTTCTTGCCATTGGTTCTGGGCGACTTACCCGAAACCGTGACACAATTTTTTAACATTTTTACGATTTTATTCCCCATATTATTATTCACAGTACCTTTCTTTTTATTTTTTTTCTTTCTCTTGGTCGGTGCCTCTGTCTGTTCCTCTGATCTCTTCGACTCCGCTCTTCCCCTTTCTGACCTTGCGGTACCTCGTCTTCTCCTTCGCTGCTGCTGTGCTCTATGAACAGCAGAGGTGACGTTGCCTTCGCCCTTTCTTCCTTCTGCATTATCTCCAGCACCCATTGTGCCCCATATTCCTTCTCTGCCTTTCTCGCCCATTCTGAGAATTCTTGGGCTCTTTTTGCTCTTCCTTCCGCCATCCTTCTCGGCTGAATTCTGTCAGCCACGCTTCTCGCTTGACCACAGCGAAAGTCCTTTGTCCGCTCGCAGCTGGTACCTCTGGGTCGCTCCTGCTCCGTCACCGTTTGGGCGACTCGTAGCCACTGCGTTTAACGAAATCAGCTAGGTAGAAGAAAGCGTGAGCCCGCAAGAGCAAACGTTTTTCCTTCCCCTTATCCAGGCACTAAGAGCCTACCCGAGAGAGGTGAGCTCTTACCTGGTTTGTGCCGCCTCTCCTCTTCCAAGCTTACCTATACCCCCCAGCCTTTTGTACCTTCTTGGGGGCGGCCGGGTTACCCCCCTGACCCCTTGCTGTTACATTTTGCACCTTCCCAGGTGCTGTTTCCTGCCCTTCCTGGGCTTTTGTTTCTTGTGGCGCCGTTCGGATGCCCCTCCCTACGCTTTTGCGCTGTTTTCCCCCACCACGCACCTAAACTCCCAGACCCTCTATCATCCCGCATTTCATGCGGCCCGGGGCCTGGGTCAGTGGAACCTGCCACCTCGTGGCTCCGCTCAGGCCACCCGCCCAGCAGCAGCCAGTGCAGCAGGCAGCCAGCCCGGCTCGATAACACAGCCGCCAGCAGCGGAGACTGACTGGTCTGGAGTCTGGACTAGGAGGTAAGACTGTGCCTGGCCTCTCTGGCCCTTTGCATAAACCTGGGAGCTGGGCTGGATCGGTACTACACACTAAGGCACGCGGGTGTGCTTGGAATGTCACTAGCCACATTGCAGAAATTGCACACCGCCCCATCCTAATGAGTGGCAGTGCTGTGCACCATGAAAGCCTACCAAAAAATACCCAGGTATTGACAGTAATAAATACTAATGGAATACTCACAAAAGACCGAAAGAAATCCGTGCGCATGCCCCGGATCCCCGGGTCCAAACACAAAAGTAGCAAAAAAAACCCTCTGCTCTAGGGCTGCCCCCACTATACTGTGGTATAATCAGCAATACCCAGGAAATGCCCCGATATTATCAGCATCATGCGCAAGTATTCTCAGTAATAAACCCCACAGAAATACCCAAGAACGCCCAGGTACTGTCAGCAATCCCCACACATACCTCGATATTACCTGTAAGCAGTGCTGGTCATTGGGCCGGCTCTCGGCGGATCCGAGATCCGGCACCAGATGTGTAGCCGGATCTCGGGATCCGGCCAGAGTCAGCCGCCCTAGCCCATGAACCGCGCTTGAAAAAAGAAAGAAAAAAAAAAGCGTCCGCGACGGCAGCATTGCCGTTTACCGCGGCTTTGGCACTGATGTGTAATGCACAATGCTCACTACATGTACAACTGAAAGGAATCAGTTGTACATGTAGCGAGCATTATGCTTTACACACCAGTGCCAGAGCCGCATAAAAGGCAATGCTGCCCTCTCGGGCGTTTTTTTTTTTCTTTTTTTGGCACAACAAAATGAGCCAGGGCTCATCAAGGGGGCCTGGCCTAACTGCAGGCGTCCTGCTGGCCCGTTAGGCCACGCCCCCCTGAAGAGCCCCGGCTCAATGGGCAACTGGCACCCCTGCCAGACATCCTTTTGTATTGATCAACACCCTCTCCCATGGGGGAGAGGGTGCTGATCTCTGCATTTACTTTCTATAGGCTTGCCTGGCAAGGGACAGCGCCTCGCCTATTCAGCCTTAATGGTGACGCTTCCCCTCGGCAGCTGGGGAGGGGCAGCGTCACCATTAAGGCTGAAAGGGTGAGGCCGCTGGAAGCTGAGGCTGTTTTCCTGAAGACTGAAACTCGCAGTTTCAGTCTTCAGGAAAACAGCCTCAGCTTCCAGTGGCCTCACGTTTCTCTCCACAATGGTGGCACCGGCCCACGGGCATCTCCTGCTTAAAGGGATGCCTCGCAGGTGCGGCGCCACCATTATGGCTGAAAGGCATTTTTTTCTGGAGCCTGAAGCTTTCGCACACGAGCGAGAGCTTGAGGCTTCAGAAAAAAATCCTTTTCGTGTAGTGGCCAGGGCTGGCAGGGGAGATCAGTGGGCCCCACAGGGCCCCGCCTCAAATTGAAATTTTGGAGCCTGCCGGGGCGGAGCCCCGGCAGGCCCCGTTCCACTTAAAGCCCTGAGGTAAAAGGCAATGTTGCCTTTGTGGGTGCTTTTTTTTCTTTTTTTTAAAGTATTTATCTGATCGGCTGGCCACTACTAACCCCGCCCCCTCTAGACCACGCCCCCTCTTCCCCAACTCCTCCCCCACCCGGGTCTTGTGGGATCCCCCACCACATTGTTTCCATTTCCACCACTGCCTGTAAGAACACTGCAGCAGTACGCAGGAGTGCACGAGTATTCTCAGCAAGCACACAGTGGGAATACCCACCACCACTAATCATGCGGGGCGCTGAGATACCCCAAAACGTGCGGCTGTCACTTCTACTTCCTGTGGATGTATACGCAGGGGTCTCTGTGGTTATCGGGTGTATGTATACGCAGGGGTTCCTGCACGCATTCGTGTGGTACGTGGTGACAGTCCTGTGGTGTTGTGTGCCAGGATTGTCAACAACACAGGAGTATTCTCAGCAGTACCCCCATGCCAGGTACCCTTAAAAACTGAGGGATACTCGGGCCAGCGAGGGAGGCAGTAATGCCACATTTTGCAGGGTGCATGCAGATTAGAAACCACCTGCGGCGCCCCTTAACCGGCCCACGCCGGAGTTGCAAGCTCGATTTTAAATTCACGGTTTACAGTGTTTTGCAATGGTTTTCTCCCATTGCAAAATTCTTCCGTAAATCAGGCTTGGAAACTGGACAGGGTGGCAGAGCAGAGGCGCAGAATGGCGCCAATTCTGAAAAAAACTTTAAAATCAAAGGAACTGGGACTCGAAGTGTGCGTGCGTGTGTGCGGCTGTATATAAACACAGAGGAAGAAGGCGGTAAGATAGGTAGATAGGTAGAGCGGCACGTGCTGTGTGTTTAAAATGCGCCTCTTCTGCTTCCCTAAAAAAAAAATTTACAAAAAATTATAAATATATATTAATGAGCCTTTGTTCGCAGTACCGCAGTAGTAAATATAAGCACGAGTATACGCGTCATGTCTACATGGAAACGGAATTCTGTGTGTTTCTTCTCCCAGCTACGTGTAGGGCCTGATTTACAAAACTGTTTTCAATGGGATTTGCCCATGGTAACATTTGTGTAACTCAGGGCCTTTGTAGGGTTCGAAGATTTGGGGGGGTTGAAGTGTTTTTTTTCTAGAATGTGCCTTTGCTTCGTGTTGTGTTTTCTCCAAAAAGGTTGAGGATCCAAGGAGGAGTTAGGCACGGATTTACACCCCTGACCTCCAACAAGGGTGGCTGCACTTGGGCTAGACCTGCCTCGGGCCCAGGGGAATAATTTCGCACTCTGGGGTCTGCCAACTGTGCTGTTAGTAACGGGAGCATAGTCTCGCTGCTTGGGGGTACAAACCACGGAGACCACGTCCTGCCCTCTGAATTTTCTCCTGCAACAGATAGAAAGCCCCCAGCGCACAGCGGAGACTGACGCATGGAAAACAGGTGCAGCACCCACTGCTTTGTCTCCTGGGTGACATTGACAACTCATCTTGTAGCAAGCTGTACTATGCACGTAGGAACCCATGATCGGAGCCCTAGAGTTCTTTCCCCCGGTATAGTCCATGTTTAATCATTGGAGCTATTTCAGAATGTCTATTTTTTAGCTCTCAAATGCGGCCTGCTGAGCGAGAAAATTGCTCGCGTTTAGACGCCGGTGTGAATCCTGCCAGCCCTTCCTTTTTCTGAAGTCGATGAAAATGAGTGCAGATAACTTCTGGTAATAACATTCAATACTGTCTATAGAATCCGACATGAAGACCTATATA
Organism: Ambystoma mexicanum; assembly: GCF_040938575.1. Classification (NCBI taxonomy): domain Eukaryota; kingdom Metazoa; phylum Chordata; class Amphibia; order Caudata; family Ambystomatidae; genus Ambystoma; species Ambystoma mexicanum. Next base: position 948,212,866 of record NC_090933.1, on the reverse strand, counting down.
AACACATGATCTTAATATGATTTCAAGTGAAATATTTACATCCACAATCCAATCAATCAAGTTTCTAGAAATGTATTTTGAAAATGTGGCATGTGCCGCAGGCAGATCTAAGAAAGCAAGGGTAAGGCCAATGCCATAGAAGGAAGACGGGGTGGTGGGGGGGGGGGGGTGAGATTGAACCTCATGCCATTTGTCACAAGGCATGGCACCTGTAACAATTAAGTAAATATGCACTGTTATTCACAGTATACACCAGGGTCTGTGCAACATTGTTAAACATAGCACAATAAAAGATGGACTGGGAGGGTTTGCAATGCCAGAAGGCAAACTCACTAAGCAGAGATCTAATGGAAGCTGCCAGAATGGATAAACTGTGGCCAACGTAAAGAAAGCACATAACCACATTTATTAGACTTCATCCAAACTTCTCTGTGTGCCTTGTGGGTAACACCCCGGAGGCACGGGATACTAACTTTTCTATAGCAGTACCAGGTTTGCCTTCTCCAGATACTCAAACGTAGAACATTAAATCGGGCTTTCCCAGAGATGTGGGGGCTGTCCTTGTCACGTTCACAAACAGACCGGACTAGTGGCCACTCCTAAGTCTGCCCTTACTTAGCTATGGCTTGCAGCAAGGTGTTTGACACCCGCGGGGCACACAGTCGGGGGGACATGGGAAGTGAGGAGGAGGACACAGCCTGTAGTTGTTTTTTGGTTATGTAACCACCCATTGATTGCACAAAGCCATGCTAATGTACATTCCCACAAACTACCCGTCCCTGTCTGCCCAAAACATACAATCCTGGGATCTCTTTGCGCTAGCTCTATGAAGCAGTAACATCAAATGTTGGGCTCAGTGGGGGTGGTTGGTTCATGCCACCCTATGACTTGTGTTGTAACGTAATATTTGAGCATAAATACAACTGGCAACTGGTCCATTCCGGTGTCGTCATTTGGCCGCACTGCTTATTAAATGCAACTCTATTTTCATTGCTGGAGGGAACGAGTAGACATGCCTTGAGTCTGGTTCTGTAAAATAAGTGTTAAGCTATGTGATGAAGTTGTTTTAAAAAAAAAAAAGGACAAAAGGAATGTTATTGTCTCAAGCGTTTACACAAAGCATTACATGTAACAGACACATGAACCCTCCATAAGTAGCCTTTTCTGTAAAGTCATGAATTGACGCGATTCACGGATGATGGTTTGAGGGCCACTTCTTTTAGGCGAGGGGTGGGCCACTTTTTTTTGGTTGTCCGGGCTTATTTCTTGTCCCAGTCCTACCCTGTATTTTAGGGACTAAAACAACCATGTGCATTACAATTAAGTACATTTTTACCAAATTCTTGTTCTCAAAAACGGGTAATATCAAAAGCATATTGATGAACTGCTTATAAAAAATGTAACCCACCTAGAAAAAATGAAATTGGGTTTTAGTAACAGATACAGGTGATGGCCAGCCCCCTAGGCAGCTGTCATGTTCTTCGAATCTACAGACAATCCAAACACAAAGAACAAAACACCCAAATACTTGCCTCACTGCTTCTCAAAATCACACTTAATGGAGCTGGGAACAGCTCAATCCTGTAGAAATGCTGTGTTTGCATTGTTATCAACACCCTCATAATGAGGCCATCAAATCCTACATGCCACGTCCCAGTGAATTACACACATCTCTGCCTCTCTGCTATGCATATTTGTGAAAGTATGTTGAATAAAACTTTTCGAAAGGGTATCAGAGTCCATGGTTTTGAAACGCTGACTTGTAGCTGTTAGGCAGAATCATAACACTACATACAATTGAGACTACAAGTGTAAGTACAAATTCACCTTTGGTACAAGTCTGTAATACAAAGTGCTAGTGATAGCTGAGTAGCCAGACTTATCTCAAGAGTAAAGTGAGCTGTATCAGAAGTTGCACAAAGGACAGCAATTACTATGGTTCAAACAAACACTGACTCAAGGTTTCTGAGTAAAATAATATACATTTATTTACACCATCATTTATAAAACAATTCACTATTATAAAGCAGCAGAAAATAACAATCTTAATAAACTACACAACACCCAATAATTCTGGACAAGTTAAGCTCAAAATGAAGTGTAAGCAAACTGGCACTCCAGCAATTTAAAAAGGGAGGGAAAAGCAAGGTTATCAAAAATCAAGTAGCACCAACAAGTAATAGGCAGGGCAATCTAGAAAAGGCTTGCTACAATGAGGATTCAAATCAATAGGCCTGGGCCAATGTTAATGGTTCAGAGTCTTTGCAGAGGATCAAATAGTTTAGTGTAGTTCGCGGTTAAGTCTGTGCGAAGAGTTCAAGACAAAGTTAGTCGGAAGAAAAGTTACTTAAAAGAGTGGAGAAGGACAAGCCCTCGGATTGGTGAAGGATTTAAAACACTTTCACCGCAGTCGGACGGAACGAACAACCGGGTTTGAACAGTACCTTGTAAGAAGAAGAATGCTGTAGCTGAGGCAGAAGTTCCTGGCAGGTCCTGCAGACTCACTGTTCCTGAAGCGACTGTTGGACTGACATTAAGGAGGAAGACTGGAGGGTCCTGCACTGCCCAGGGAAGAAACCAGCAGCAGAGCAAAGCGACGAATAAAAGGTGCGCTCTTTAAAAGCCAAACAGGGTCTGGTCCTCCTGGCTATCCATTTCACTGCAGCGATGCACAGCAGATTTGATCAGGAGAGGGAGGCCTTGCTTGGTGTTTGGCGAACTGGTTGGTCCCACCAGCTCAAGGGGAGAAGATTCATTGCAGATCTTCGCTGTCATTTAAGTTTCAGGTGATTCAGACCCGCAGCAGGGCTTCACCGGGAGGTTCAGTAGTTGCAGCAGTCCTCTTCTTTCATCTTCTCTTCAGTTCTCTCGATCCAGTGGCGACTCTGCCTTCCAAGTCCCAGAAACCTGCTTTTAAGCAGTTTTCCCCCATTCACCCAGCCTGGCTGTCAATCACAAAGCAGGGTGGCTGTCCTGGCAGGACAGTCACCTAGCCAATCAAACAAGAGTGTGACTTGTGTCTCCAAGGAGACCCTATGCAGGGGTCCTCAAACCCCTCCCTCACATCCTGTCTACCCAGACATTCAGGCGCCTAAGGAGGGCTTCTGTGCAGAAGCCCGCCAAAGGACGGCGAACAAAGGAACCAAACCTGGTTTGGCACATAGAGTAAAACACGAGAAAGACCTTTACAAAAAGAAATGGTGAATGAACCCGACCGGAACCAAATAAAAGTAAATGGGATTCAGCTGGTTTTAGTTCTAGGCTACCAACATAGCCTAAAACAATACCAAGGCTATTTTCATAGTCCGCCATAGGAAAAATATGGTAGATACCACTGCCACCAGCCAAATCTTAAGGAAAGGGGAACGAAATAATGTTCCATGAGAGACAGACAAAAAGGGATAACTAGTAACCCTTTCCAGTTCTCTAGGTAAATAGTTTGTACTGGGTCTGTGAATTTAAAAAGACTAATAAAGTCAGTGGCAACTTTACATGTTTCTGGGAGACATTAGTCAGTCCCAGAAAATGGAGTTTAGAGTGGGAAGTCTGAAAAAGACAACCCTGTGTCACTGCACTAAAGGTGCTGTGTGACACACAGTAAAAGGATGATGACTATGGAGTAGGTGACACTCCACAGTCTATGAACACGAAAATGTAAAACACACAGCAAAACCCATCTGCACTAAAGGTGCTGTGTGACACACAGTAAAAACATGATGACTATGGAGTAGGTAACACTCCACAGTCTATGAACACAAAAATGTAAAACACACAGCAAAACCCATGTAAGAGTGGGAAAAAAAGGCTGACACTCTTACCAGGTGAAAAATAAAAATCCTAGAAATCCAGCAAAGCTGCTGAGGGACTCAGTAGGTAAGGGGAATTAGCCATTCTGGAGAATTCTCCCAAACAGTAGCTACCTGAATGGGCACAAACAATCAAATCATGGCATGTTCACATTCTTGATCCTGTATGGGGATTAAAAAATCTGCATTGTTTAAAGCAGTGCCCCAAACTGCATTGTGAAATGGTCATTCATATTTAACTCACTATGTGGATAGAATTAACAACAATATAATTAAGTAAATCTGTGAGATGTACCAATATGGCGATATGGAATCGCCAAAAGCAATGATATTTTGGGGAAATACCCTTTCCACAATCACGAAGATTAGGTCATTGGCAATGAATGGGTGGGTGGGGGGGGTCGAGTTATAGTTGGGTCTGTAACCATAACTTGTATTACAGTTCGGTGGTTTTTGGTTTGCTTTCTATCCATATCATCCCTTCAACTGATGGTTTTCTCCAGGAAATTACTGAGGTTTCCTTCAAGGTAGATAATTACATTACTGTACCCAGGGCTCAAGTTGAGGGTAGACGCAGGTGGATGTATTCCACCCACTTTTTTCATAGGACACCTCGATAAGTCCATTTCTGGAGACACCACATTAAATTGTAATGTTAATGAGTCCCCCTACTTTAACTTTTAGGGCTTGACCCCTGACTGTACCAGAGAACTAGAATCCCCCAAACAAAGTTTGGAGTGACTTCATTTGTATGTTTGAATGTATAAAGTAACCATGAAGTAGCCTTCGTGCAATGCCTAAGGTTAATCAGCGTCTTGCCAAGCGCTGCAGGCATGAAGTTGGGAATTTGGTCATGTTCCTGGCATAATGCCCCACACCGCAGTGTATGCGTTGTATGAGTATTTCTAACAGGGGCAGCCGTGCAGGGGGGTTTGACAAGATCCCTTTGTGCACTGTTTTTTCGTGCCCCCTGCAGTAAACAGAGAAAAGGGGACACACCAAACAGTGAAAGAATCCTAACTGAGAACATAGTTCGCACAAATGTTTTGGGAGGGGACACCAAAATAATTGCACAGCCCAGTATTCAATCTATTTGACTCAAAGTCAAACTACTTCCGTGCTAAGAAAAAAATGGAAGCCAATAGTTAGGTGAGAAGAGAAGTAGTATTCTCCTCTCATATTGTTCAAGTCTTAGTAAAGAAAGGAGAGAGAAATATTTGAAATTTGTTGTGTGTAAAAGTTCAAATATGGCCCAGGTAGTGCAGAAAGGGACTCTGGAGAATGTTCGGGGATAGTAAAAAGACCACTGGTGGGGTTAAGAATCCTTTGGCTGCTTCACAACTGGTAGCCATACTTCTACTGACGTCTGTGACCTCTCTGTTCCTATTTTATGGGCATTCTGGCGGGATCTTCGGGACCTGAACACATCCAAAAAGGGTTTAGCTGAAGCAGTAATTGAGAAAAAAAGAACCTGACATTTTTATGAGAAATTCTTAGCAAATTTGCAACATTTTTCATTTTTCACATTTTCTATACACTTTGTAACAACCTACAATAAACTACTGTTTAGTTTATATATAATTACCAAATATGAAGTTTAATGAGTCTTGCTTTAGATAATTCAATGAGTTACATTACAAGTTCTTGCGAATTAGCTATGCTAATTCCAACAAACCCGCGGCTTAGCTTTACCGCCATTCTTTTTGGAGGTACATCCACCATATTACAAATGGCAGAGGCAGTGCTGTCCCCCATTATGATTGTGGTGTACTGAGTTTGCCCTTACCCAAAACTTTTTCCAGTTCAAAGGAACTGTTTTCCAACAGATAGAGGGCACTGCCATGGGTGCGGCCATGGCCCCTAATTTAGCCAACCTCTATGTTGAATATTTTGAAAAAATTGTGATATACCCAGCCACTAATCCTTATATCCATCAGTTGAGGAAGTGGCTGAGGTATATAGACGATATACTCATTGTATGGGATGGTACGAGAGAAGAAGCTGAGTGCTTTATGACCTGGTTGAACCAACAGAATCTTTTTCTGAAATTTACGGGATCCATATGTGACTTTGAGACTCATTTTCTGGATATTACCATCTTTCATGAGAATGGACTGTTAAAAGTGAAGCCCTACACAAAGACTACTGAAAAGAATTCTCTTCTGCACTTTAACAGCCATCATGCTAAGCATTTGAAAAACAACTTACCTTTTGGGCAGTTTTTAAGGTTAAAAAGGAATAGTAGTAGAAAAGAGGATTTCCGTCTAAGTGCGGACCCACTTACTCAGAAACTGAGAAACAAAGGCTATCCACCTAGAGTGATTAAGACTGCTTCAAAAAGAGCATACAATAATAATCGGGAGGCTCTTTTGGAGAAAAATGTGAAAATAAAGAGAAAGATTGGTACTGTTTTTGTTAATACTTTTTCAAATTTATCATACAAAATTAAATCTATTGTGATGAAAACTTGGAAAAAGGTATACAGAGGAAAAGAAGCCTTGCCCCCTTTGGTGGCCTTTAGAAAAAGTCAAAACCTAAGGAACATTTTGAGCAGGAATGATGTAACTGAGAAAAGTACACCACTGGTGAGACAAACCAGGTTATGGGGTTTACCGGAAATAAATGGGCATTTTCCTTGCGGTAAATGTAGTATGTGTGCCCAAACTAAAGAGATTAGATATATACAAATTTTACCTAATCTGAAATGGGTGTGTAATGAAATGACCAACTGTAACACATCCAATGTTGTGTATTTAATCACATGCCCCTGTGGCCTATATTATGTAGGCAAGACTAACAGACAATTTAAAGTCCGTATGGTGGAACATCGGAGCTGCATCAGAAATCAAGTGATTGCAGCTCCTTTAGTGAAACATTTTCTTGATATGAAACATGGCTGCAATGACTTTACGTGGTTTATTTTGAAAAAGGTTCATGGCCATAGGAAAGCCGAGACAGACCAGAAATTATTGAACCTGGAAAAAAAATATATTTTTAAATTGCAAAGTAATGTTCTGGGGCTCAATGAGAGTATTGATTGGCATCTGGTCAGCCAAACATAAATGTTTTCTGTTATCTGACTATTGTTTGCAATTTTGGCTGTGTTTTGAATTTTTTTGAATTTTCCTTATTTTGTGCCATCTATTTGCAAAAATTTGCATATGTCTGTTGCTTGATTTTTGCAATGCTGTGTCGATTTCTTTTGAATGGTTTTGTGCCCCCCAGTGCACTTTCTTCTTAACACTGCTTCCCTTTGTTGTTGGGTGGTTTGATGCAAAGATGGCCGCTAGTTTTTTCCTACCGGCTAGTACCTAACTGAAGAGTGTAGTCCTTCCTTAGTGTTCACTAGGAAGATTGCATGTAAAAGATGGCCGCTGTATTTTCTTGCCGGTTAGTATTTAATCGAAAAGTATAGTCCTTTCTTAGTGTTTACTAGGAAGTGGTGAGCGTTTTGCTGCACTTGGTGAAAACACATGCTGGTGCTGCACGGTCTTCTTTCAAACCCCGCGAGTCATTAGCGATGAGTTTGTTTCTCCTAATCTAGAGGTGAGCATGTTGTTCTTGAACTTTAGTAGCTACATTACTTTTAGTGATGTTGGTGGCTATTATCCCTTTTCCGCAGTTTTTTACTTACTGAACGTTGAGGTGTTGTGTACTATCTCTCACTACTTGGTCACGTTCAGCATGTTTTTACACATTTAATGGCTGTGAAGACGCTGGTGTATGACACTAGTGTTTGGAAGCATGAGCTCTAATGCCCGGCCTAGGCTGGGCTTGAAATGGTTTCTTTTCTTCCCTTTTTTTACACATTTGGGAGCCGTGGTGTATCGGTGCATTTTAATGCTCTTTGAGATGGTTGGTGACCGCCCTTCTTATATTACAGTTGGTTCTGCGTCCTCTTTTGTAATCATCTGCAGACTTGGTTGTCATTACAAGGGATTTCCTCCCCTTGCCCCACGTTGTGGGTGGCTTCACTTGCGTGAAGGTAATTTTTTATTTAATATATCCTGAACAATTCATGACTGTTGTCCTGTAGTGATCTGTGGCTCATTGGTAGTGTGATGTGTCCTTTCTAGGTGTGACGATATTTTCGGCGGATTGAGACGCCTTTTAAAGTATCTTGGTTTTTCAATGGAGAAAAATTAGCCTATCTGTCATTTACATACGTGCGTTGAAGATTCACCACATTAAGGTAAATCTAATGGGTTTAATTTCTAAACCTTTTTGTGGAATTGTTCTCTTGACTGAGTCAACTCCACTTTTACATTTGGTAATACCCCCTCCCCTGGGGATCTGATTAGTTTCCTCTGTTTCCCTTCTTTGCAGACTGGTCGCCTGAAACTACCCATTCAACACGGTGTTGAGAAGAATAGTGGATGTTTTAAAGGTTCCCCTGAAGAATGTTCGCCCGAAAGGGGCTTTAAAGAACAGAAACATGTTGGGATTATATGTTGTTTTAGTGACACATTTAGGTTTTTTCTATGTACTGTGATATGTGATTTCGTCTGTGTCCATTTGTAAGTGGTTTATTTGAAATTTAGCTTTTTAGATTTTGTAGGTTTTAGTGGTAGTTTTGTACACTGTGTTAGGTGTGGGTAGTATCTTATGTTTTAATTTAAATATTCTGTATTAAACAAAAATGTTTTTTGAAATTTCGAATGTTGCACGCAGTCTATGTTGTCAAGACCTGTAGTGCCGGAGAATCTGTCAGAGGTGTCTAATCGTTGGGGGAGAAGGAGGGGTGGAAGTAGAGAAAGTTTACCATCTTATCCTTCTTTTATAATATAACCCCATTATGAAGTGCCATTGGATTCCATTGAGGTTTGCAGGAATTATGGCCCCTGACAAATCCACGGGCGATGAGTCCTCAATTTTCCCTCAGGTTTTTCCACTCCGCTACCACTAGAGTTGTAATACAGCAGTACAGTAAAAGTGGCGGTAAATCGTTAGCACCCCCTTTTACCATGTCTGCTGCACTCGTAATGAGGTGCAAAGCATTGTTTACCAGGTGGAGCAGGTCGGGTTCCATGGACATGTTGGCGAGCTCACTGCATGACGTGCAAGCATAAGAACGATTCTAGGCTGAAAGCTGCACAATGCCAGAAAACAGAGATGTTTTTCTGTCAATCTTTAGGCTGCAGGCAAAAAAAGTGTAATTACCCAATAAATACGAATGCCAGTTTCCAATGGAAGATATTTCATTTTTATCTAATAACTTGAGATATTACTTTCTCTGCTTTAATAAACTCACACAATCATAAACGCCTGGTTCACGGCTGGCCATTACATTTGGGGTCACCGAGTGCCCACTGGGGTGCTCCAGGGGAACAGTAATGCCTAACGCTGAAAGTGATTGACAGTCGCGCCTTCAATGGTTCCTTATTTATTGATATAACAAAAAAGTACGTGTTCGCTAAAAAAAGAACGCCCTGTTAATACTTATAAGAAGGAAGTTTGTGTAAATTATATAAAAAAATCTGGACATACACTTCCTGATCTGTTTCTCTGAGTAAACAAGAACAATATTTGCCTCGTTATCTTACTACTCCCTCCAGCTGAGCCGTAGGTTGCTAGGAACTAAGCGATGCACGCCTCACGCTGAATGTTCTAGAAAGGGGAGGAATTACTTGAAGAGGGGTTTACGATAGCGAGCTCCTTGAACACTGCCTGCAGGCCGTAGCCGCCATCTCACGCGTCTATGCCATAGGCCATGGGACAATTTAGCCTTCATTTGGAGAAAGCAACCGCCCTGAAAACAAGGCCCTGTGCATTGCAGGTTTGGGCTGCACTGGAGCACAGTCTCTGGTCTTGAAGATAGGGGGTGCTCTGCTAGACGCTACTTCAATGGTCTTCAAACTGTGGGGCGCAAAGGATGTGCGGCGGGGGGGGTGAGAGGGTCCGGGTGGGAGTGCAGGGGGCACGAGGCTGTTCAAATATGGAGTACAGTGACTGCTTTTAGTAGACGATATAAGCAGATCTTCCCGGGAAACAATATTTGTACTCAAGAGGGGGCTCAACAACAAGGGGCCTCATTCTGAGGTTGGTGCTAGTCATGGCGCTATTAGCGCCATGACTAGCACCAATACCGGTACCGCCACCGACTTGGTGGTATGGGGATTTACCAGTCTATTCCGACCATTGCGGGACCGGTAAGTCCCCATTTGAAAAGCCATTCCCCATTCCCCTTCGAGCCCCCATAGGGCTCAATGGAAAGGGGGAAGGCGGCAATAATGGTACCGTAAATTACGATACCGTTATTGACCCTGGTATCCCTTTGCGGGTCTCGTCCTTAACGCCTGCTTAAACCAAATGGTAAGGAAGGACCCGCAAAGGGACCTCGGAATAGGGCGTAAAGGGATTATTGGCAACGGTGTCATTACCGGTGCCCGGTATCCCTTTGCGCCCAGCTTGTAATGAGGGCCAATATCTTTACCCAACATACAAAGTTTGAATACAGCTGCACTAGTCACAGCTGTCTTTCTACCATCCCGAGTACTCATCTCTCTGAACACAAGTCCTCCCCACCTCCTGATTCTAGTATGTACCTACTCAAAATTTACAAGGTTTCTTTAAGGTGGCACAGGGCGACAGGGTTTTCTGGCATTGAACTCTGAATTTGGGCACTTTCAGTACCAGGCCAGGGTCGAGTTTGGGAGCACTAGCAACAGGTTCCAACGTTGCTTTCACCTGTCGTGTAAACGCAATTCATGACACACTGAGGGAAGGGGGTACTGACCGTGCAGCAAGTGAGAGAGGGAATACAGGTGATAAGGTGGGACACAATTGTTGAAGTATATGCCGTGAAAGGGGTGGGTTACGAAATTATCTTTCTGTAAGGGAAGCAAAATTGGCTCTGTATGCAGATCTTTTGCAGCAGGAGCCTGACACATCTTACCATAGGCATCATGTCAGGGACATGTCGTATGGGGCGTGTGTGTAGGGCAAGGGACATGCAAAAGTGTGCTTTCCGGTGGGGGTGAAAAAGGTAGGTGGTGGCATAATGCTGGAGGCGTATGGTGGGATGGCACAGTCAGCAATGCTGCGTGTGTGCAGTTGGCAGGCATGTTGCTAGGTCTGGAAAATATCTCAGGCTACTCTAATATTGGGACGGTTGGGACTCGGGGCTAGCTAGCCTTTGGGTTGTACCTCCTGAGCTTCCATCCGAGGCTACAACTAAAAGACCCAGGGCTATAGCCCCCTCGGCCCCCCCTAACAACGCCTCTGGCAGTAGAGGAGGGGTATGGAGCAGGGGCTGTTGTGTGTGCTGAAGTGCCAGGAGTATACCACAAGCAGCACTGCGCCCCGTGGCACAAACTGGCCTCATGCAGCACATTCAGAGAACAGAAGTAACAGCTGCTGTGCCTTTAAACAGGTGCAGTGCAGCGCTGATCTCTGTTTCTCCTTCTAGGCCTTGCATACAAACCTAACCGAGGAGCACCCACACTATCCCCTAGCAGTGAACCCACTCAGTATAAACAAAGCGGCCACTGTCCGAACAGTGCCTTGTGCAGGTGGAGCAAAGCATATTAAAAGAGCATCTTATACAAACGAACTGTGTCTCCACCAAAAAGCAAGATGGGGGCAGTGATGTATACACGGTGTGACATGAGGGGAAAAACAAACTCTCAGTGCCCCCAGGCCCAACCTGCCACTCTGTGCTTGAAGCTGATAATGGTGCATATTTGCATGTTGGATGCACAAAAGAGTGTTAAACTACAAATGCTATTCACATCATGCACAGTGGCAAGTTGCATGTCTGTGTCATCACTGGTTGTAAGCGCACAACGTTATCTTACAAGCTCTTCTGTTCTGTGTCTATGTATCGAAAGTAGTATAAATAATTCAGCAGTATCTCAGGTTTTGCTATTATAAGTGTGAAATAATTTACCAGTCATGGCTTTAAAGCGCATATTATATGCTATTCTGGTCTGGTACTTGTAGGTCAGCATTTTTACTCTGCAAAGGAATGCAAATGTGCTGACATTTTCACGAGTTACAGGGACCTATGCTTCAGCATATTTTCGTGAAACACTGTGAATGAAAGGGTAAGGTGAGAGAGATGGGCAGTGGTCTATTACTAGCATTCAAATGTTCACAACAGTTATTTTGCATGCAGAATGATTTTGTGCGACCAAATGAAAACATTTTACGATATATTTATGCCTGCTATATAAATATAGATTGAACTTGCTGATGGAAAAGCTTTTTAAGCTGAAAAAAGCCCCCTTGGACTCTAATCTAGGCCTACCTATTGCTGACACCTACGTCAATGCTACTTCCAGGCAGACTATTACGGACATCCTCTTCTTTGTCCCCTCTCCTGACCTATGGACCCCCCACTTGGTCTCCACTCTTTCCCCTTTCTCCTCCTCACCCATTAATGGTGGCATTAGGTGGGACATACTCCTGGCATACTTCTCATCCTCTAGGTGCATCATTAATGTCTATCACAATGGGACCATCATGGCCCAAGGTTCTGAACCTACTCTTTTCCTTCCCGACCGGTGCCTGCCATCTCTCATAAATGTTATCCCTTCTCCTGCCACTCTCGCCTTTCCACCACCACCAATGGGAGCACCACGCTGCTGTACCCTCCTCGGAAAACCTTCATAGGTGGTAACCAGCTTCACTTAGCCACAATGCTCGCTCTGTTGTCAAACACTCCTCTGACATTTGTCTCTTTCCCGAAGACCTTGACCGAGACGTTCTCGCTCTTACTGGGACATGGGGCCTCATTACGACCCAGGCGGAGGACCATGGTGCTATTAGCACCATGGTCCATGCCGGTGTCCGCCATGGTGGAATGGGGAATTACCACCCCATTCCGAGGTTGGTGGGGCGGTAATTCCCCATGCCGCCATGGCCCTTCGACATTCCCATTTTTGCCCCATAGGGCTCAATGGGAATGGGGAAGGCGCTAATAACGGTACCACAAATTGTGGTACCATTATTAGCACCAAAGTCCCTTTGCGGGTCCCTTTTTTAACGGCTGGAAAAACCAGCCGTTAAGGTCGGGTCCCGCAAAGGGACCTCGTAATCAGGCGTTAAGGGTTTAACGGCGCCGACACCTTTTACGGCGCCGTTAAACCCTTAACGCCAGGGTCGTAATGATGCTAATGGTCTCATGCCAGCTCTATCATGACTCTTGGCACTCTCCTTTCTGAGGGCTACACAATCCTCTGCAAACCCAGACCTAACAGGCCTGGAGGTGGAGTGGCCCTGAACTTCCCGGAGTGGGTCCCTGCCTCTATCATACCTACTCAATCCTACTCCTCTTTTGAATGCCTTGTCTGCAAGCTTGGGGTCTCACTTACTCTCTCACTCACCCTTGCCACTATCTAGAGGACCACTGGCCCTGTCCCTCTCTTCCTCTCTGAATGGGCTGACCTCGCCTCCTGCCTCTCAACCTCTTCTTCCAAACTCCTCCTCCTTGGTGAATTCAACATCCACTTAGAGGCCCCATAATCATCCACCTCCCATTTCTGTAACCTCTGTGATTCCCTTCCTTTCTCCCTCTCTATTCACCCCTCCGGCCCGACCCACTCTGCCGGTCACACCCTGGATGCCCTCATCTCTGGCAACATCCCTATCTCTAATCCATTCACCACCCCCCCTCTCTTGGTCTTAGCACTCTCTCCTCTCCTCCCACCTGGGCCCCCTTGGCCCTCTATCTGAACCCCCCCCCCAGCACTGCCAGCCTCCTTCACCGTCATCCAACCTATGAAGTGAGTGTCAGTCGCTGCATTCGCCTCCACCTTCACCCCCCTTTCAAACCCCAGCTTTGACTTTCCCTCAGTCTGTGTCCTCGCTAACCAGCATCTCTGCATCTCTAACACCCTTGACATTCTTGCCCCTGTCATGAGGATCCACCTAAAACCTGCCTCCAAGAATAACAGCTGGTACAACTCTGATTTAGCATCTCTGAAATGCAGGTGCAGAGTTGCTGAACGGAAGTGGCAGACCTTGGGTTTACCCCCTGACAAAATGGCCTGCCGCCTGCTCCAAAGGCAATATCGCTTCTCTGTCTGCTCCAAGAAGCAGGCCCACATCCAAGCTCCCATCTCTAGAGCCACTAACAACACGGCCAAGCTTTTCAAAATCTGCAAGGAACTCACCAATCCACCTGCAGTCTCCACCTCTCTCCTCCCTTTTCCGGCTCTCTGCACCGCTTTGGCCTCCCCCTTCACATCAAAAACCCAGGACATCTTGTTCTCACTCTTCAACACTCCCATCTCTACTCCTGCCCCTGCCCTCTTGCCCCCCTGCCCCTTGACTCCTCTCCTTCCACCCCCTCACTCTCCTACCTCCTGCCCATAGCACCGAATGAGGTCTCTAAAGTGGTCCATTCTATTAAGGTCTCTGTAGTGACTAAGCTTCCTGGGGAAGCTTAGTCACTACAGTCTCCTTCAGACAGGTGCTCCTGTGCTCCTCCAGAACCATTAAGGACAACATATCCTCTCTCGCCACAACTCTTGCTGACTTCTATAACTACTCCTTCAGCACTGGTTCTTTCCCTCTATCCCTCAAGCACTTGCTGGTGCACCATCTGTTAAAAATGCCATCGGCTGACCCCTCCTCCCCAGCTAACTATCTCCACTACCCCCTTCCCGGCTAAACTCTTGATGAAGTTGGTCCACCCCTAACTGACCCTCCGCATTGATCTTGTTAATTGCCTTCATGACCATCAATCTGGATCCCAGGTATCCAGATGCATGGAAACTGCTCTCCTGAACACCTTTGAAACCATGCTTGCAAATCTTGACTCCAACTCCCTTTGACTCTAACTCCCCTGCTGTTATCATTCTCCTTGATCTCTCCTTTGCCTTTGATCTGATCAACCATTGCACCCTCATAAAATGGCTCAGTGACACTCTCATCATCACTGACCGAGCACTGGATTGGCTGGCCTCTTTTCTCACTAACCACCTTTCCCAGTTTCAATTCCACCACCTCCCTATCTACCTGTGGCATCCCCCAGGCCTCTATCCTATCACCATGGTTCTTCAATATCTATCTTGCCCCTCTTGCTCACCTGGTTTTCTCCTTCTCTCCTCATTTCCAGTGTTATGTCAATGAAACACATATTTCCTTCAAACTTCCCTCGACTACCTCATCTTCCCCCTTTCTGATCCCAGGCATGGTGTGCAGCCAACAATCTCTGCCATAATGTCAGTAAGACGGAGATCCTTCTGATTGGGACACCTCTGCTCTCTTTTCTCCCTACCCTCTCACCACTCTCTTTGGGCCTTACGCCTCCACAATACTGTGGGACCAAAAACCTCAGGGTCATCTTCGACTCCGCTCTCTCCTTGATCCCTCACACCATGAATCTTACTAAGAAGTCCGACTTTCAGCTCCACCACCTCATAGGCATTCTTCCTTTCCTCATCTTTCCTGAGAAGCTCAATGTCTCCAAAGCTCTGGTCCTCTTCAGGTTGGACTACTGCAACAGCCTCTTTCTCAACCTCCCTCTTTCCTCCCTAGGCCCCCTCCAGCTAATTCAGAATAGGGCTGCAAGACTTATCTTTGGCCTCAAGCCCAGGGACCATATCTCTCCAGCCTTAAAATCCCTCCGCTCGCTCCCAGTGGCTGCAAGTATCAAATTCAAGACCCGTGCATCATCCACAAGGCCTTCAGGGGCCTGGGACCATGCTATCTCCAATTTTCCCTCCCCAAATACTCCCCTGCTAGAGTCCTACGCTCATCTAACTCCAACTCTTTGACTGTAAATCGCTCCCAGTGGCTGCAAGTATCAAATTCAAGACCTGTGCATCATCCACAAGGCCTTCAGGGGCCTGGAACCATGCTATGTCCAATTTTCCCTCCCTAAATACTCCCCTGCTAGAGTCCTAACTCCAACTCTTTGACTGTAATTCGCAGATCCAAGCAGAGAGTGGGGGGCAGGTCTCTCTCCTCGGCTGCCCCCTCCCTTTGGAACAGCCTCCCAGCCCTCTCAGACTTGAACCGCACCTCCTCAAGTTCTGGAAACTGCTCAAAACTCTGCTGTTCTCTACCTCCTTCCTTCTTTCCCCTCCCTGCTAATCACCCCACTGCTGCTGTGACTGGTGGCCTGATCCTCATGAATCTCACAGGATTCCAGGCCTTCTTCCAAGTCGATACCAGCATCCCCCCCACTGCCCCTGCGAGACCCTGCCAGGTTGCTCTGCATCCTACCTTTGGGAGTCACGTGCACTAGCACTTAGCCTGAGGTTACCTTTAGCTCCCCTTAGCACTTCCCTCCCAGGCCCTTCACCAGCAATCGCCACTCCTCTGGCTCCCCTCTCCCTGCCTATCTCCTGCACTTCTGCTCACTGCACTTGCATGCCCAAATGCCACAAGGCCTAGTGGGACCATGACTGTATTTTACTGTTTCGCTATTGTTATTTTTCTCCCTTTCCCCTCCCATTCAGCCTTGTGGCACTTTGAAACACTATTCAGTTGTATAAGCACCTAACAAATGCTCATTAAATAAATAAAAACGATGGACAGGAGTTTGGATTGATGAATTTCATTTTGTGGATGGAGGCTATATAGACAAGTTGATGAGCTTGATTGTTTCAATGGATGCTGGATGTCATTTTGTAAATGAATGGGATGGGGTGGATGTACGTTTGTGGGGATAATGGAAAACACTGAATGGGTGCAATTTTGTGGAAAGATGGATGGGTGTGATTGATGAATGAGTGAAAATATGTGTATGCATAGGAATTAATGGGTGTTGAGGTGTGACGGATTAGTGTGATTAGATGGATGAGTGAATGCTGTTGAAATGGTGTGTGATTAGTTGGATGAGGTATGGATGAAAACAGATTTATGTGTGTGATTTTGTGATGGATGCATGGGTGTGAATGTGTGGGGATGTATGTAATTTTGTTAATTAGCATTTGGCTGAAATACTATCGATAGGTGAAAGTGAATAAAAATTATTGTTGGTCAATATCATCTATTTATTCTTCCAAACCTATGTAGGATATTTAAGAACATTGCTTAGATAATAGGTCGACATAGTGCATTTTGCAGCAGTTTCTTTTAGAAAGTTGGGTAAAAAGCATTTATAATGGATTCTGTAGGGTGAATGTCAGATATCCAACATTACACAGTACCATAGTACAACAGGTTTATGTGGCCTATGTGTTCATGACGTTTCACACAATTTATGCGGGCATTGCCACTGTAAAACACATGTGTATAGGCGCGTTACAAATGCCATATCATATCATATCATGTCTGTATCTACAATGTATGCCATCATTCCTCTATAAAAGAATGTCATACTGCTTGTGCCCAAATATATGCCAGTGTTTCCACTGTAAAATGGTTTCATGATGGTGACCGCAACTTATTTCAGCACTTTCACAGTAAAGCATATGTTCATAATGCTAGTAACTGCAATATACGCCATCACTGTTCTGTAAAAGATGTTCATACTGCCTGTAACCAGATATATGTCAGTATTGCGAATGTATAACTCTTCCACAAGGGTGTTTGCAATAAATGCCAGCATGTCACTGTAAATCAATGCTGGCCCTCACATTCATGGTGCCAGTGCACACTACCTTTTTCCACTTTAAGTTTACCTTTTCACAAAGATGTGTGTCAATACATTCCAATACTACAACAGCAAAGCACATACATGTTCATGAGGCCTGTGTCTATGATATATTCCTGCATTACCCTGTAAAATATGTTCATGCTGCCTTTGCCCAAATATATGCCAGTTTGGCCACTGTAAAACGTCATCATTGTGCCTATAATATTTGCCAACACAGCCACTGCAAAGTACATGTTCATGATGCATGTGTCTATAATACATGCTAGCATCACCCTTGAAAAGACATTGAAGCTGTCATTCCCTAATTATATGGAAGTATTGCCACTGTAAACTCTTTCATAATGGTACACACTTACACACAAATAATCAAATTCTCTGGCAAACACAGTCATTGCCTTCACAACGTGTATGCACACAAACACTTTTTTTGTATTTTTTTCATGGTATTGTCAGTGTCCTTGCTCATCACTACCTCCTGTTAGGGCTCCTCTTTGTTTCACCAATCAACTGGCACAAATAACAAATGGAAGCTGCATCGTGTGGGCCTTTGGAAGAGCAGTGCATTACAAATATGATAATGACATCAGCAGCATAGATACACAGACTTTTTTGAGGCCTGTAAGCAAGGAGGAAAGCTGGTGGGTTATGGGGGCACATTAAGAAACGATTAAAATAATTGAGACTATTTCATACCTTCTCCTTCTTGATCTAGTCTCACCCCTTTCTTGGTATCTGTTCAAGGTATCATTAAGCTGCATGGTCACCATTATAGAATTAAAGAAAAAAACTGCTGCACTTACTCAGCTTGTGGTGGCCTTTATGGATTGCGAACTACGTTTGCATGTAGTTTGACAACATGAACAGAGTCAGCCATAAACAACAATAATAATAACACAAGTACAATGTAGTGTAGTACTGATATGGAAAACACATTAATGTACCAAGGAGCTGGGAAACAAAATATGCTTTTATAGCATCATTATTAAAGCTCTCTTCTACATCGACGGATCCACTTTCTCCTATAAAATGTCCACCACTGGAAACTAGCTTTTAGCAGTGTCACTTGCCATGCTTGAAGGAGCAGCTGGAGTCCCTCTACATAAGTACCTGTAAAAGTTATGCAGAGAGCAAGGTCTTGCAAAACAGCCAGACCTAAAAAGGAAGCGAATACAGAGAACGTTGACAGGTATAACTGGGGAAGGGTTTCCAATTAAGAGGTTTCATTCCACAGAAGTCAGGTTCACATATATGCAGCTCTCCAGAGATCTTTATGGAACATGCATGCCTGATAGGGTCATTTTTCCCTTTCATGCTCACATATAAAATGGGTGCAATGTACTGGATCAATGGTAACCTCTGTGATTTTCAATGCAATGGGCTATAAATGCTCAAACATCTGTGAGGTTTGCTGTTAAAATTAATATTTCTGCCTTATTGCATGAGGAGTCCTGCCCTAGGCCCATGTGGTTATGGTGCAGGATCACTTTGTAGTGAAATTCTGGCTACATCTCTGAAGATGGGTGGTGGAAACAAAAACAAGACAAAAAGGACCAACTCATAAAGTAGCAAATACATGGTTGGAACACCAATATAGAAACATTGACAATGGGATAACTGCCTGTGACATTGATAAGGAGTAGATGTGTGGTTGCTAAAGAAAGCTGTGCACCCTAATAGGGATCTGTGAGTATTTAAGAAAGTCATCAATGCTTTCCTACTATCTCATGTCGTATCCTTTAATCTATGCTCCCAACCCCACATCCTTCATCATGCATGCTTCAATGTTCAAACTGTGTCATTTATACATAATCACATGGTGATCCATCCCCACTCACACACATGACTTCACTCATCACTAATAACACAGTCACTCTTTAATTAATTCAGGCCTGTTTTTTTCACCGTTTCTTTTCAAGGCCATTATTCCTTGCAAACCACCTGTTTTCACTAAAAGAAAAGAGACCAGGAAGTGTTTGTACTCCTTGAAAAATGTCAAATGTGGTTTAAAGCGAAGAAATTGATCAAAATGTTTGTCGATGGTTGTGCGCAAACTTTAACTCTCCGGATTCTATGGACTACAAATCCCATCAGTCCTAGCCAGCATAGTAAAAGGAGAAGGCTCATGGGAGTCATAGCCCAAAACATTTGGAGAGCCGCAGGTTGTAGACCTCTGTGTTAGGTATTCTATGAAAAAGCATGAAATCCATAATAAAGTGAGAGTAGATTAATCCATATGAATATGTGCACCCAAAGGAGACAGCATCACATCTACATCAAATACCACGATGCCAGATCTTTATCTCCTTGCATTTGAGTGCTACTTTCAACACATTTCAGTTCAGCAGTTCAAAATAAGACTTTGAGAGTTCATGCACCTTTTTTTCCTGCATGGAGGGGGTACCAAGGTCAAATAAAAAAATGTCTTGACCTATCCGCGGCCTTCGACCTCGTAGATCATGACGTCCTATGCCACCACCTCTCCTATACTGCCAAATTCTCCCCGGACGCCACAGCATGGATCACCTCCTTCTTTCAAGACAGAACCATGCAAGTATTCTCTGACTTAGCCTCCGCCTCACCCACCTTCATACTCTGTGGTGTGCCCCAAGGCTCCTGCCTCTCCCCCACCCTCTACAACATCTTCACACAGCCCCTCTTTCTCATCCTCGACGCTATGGGCATTTCCTACACCAACTACGCCGACGACACCCAGATGCTCCTCACCCTCACTGGTAACTATGACACTGACTCCCTGACCCTCAACAACCTCTACAACACCATCCAAGCCTGGATGGCAGACAATGGACTATGCCTCAACTCTGACAAGACTGAACTCCTCCTGGTAGGTTCCCCCGACACACTAAGAAATCTAGACTCCCAATGAAGTCACTTCACCATTGACACCATCAAAATACCTGTCTCAGAATCAGTCAAAACTCTTGGAGTCTATCTGGATTTTAGCCTATCGATGGACAGACAAGTCAATGCAATAGCCTCTGCAGCTGCCTATCATGTCAAACTAATCAACGCAGTCAGGCCCTTTGTCTCCAAAGAGAACTGCACAAACATAGCCAGAGCTATCACTGGCACCAGGCTAGACTATTGCAATGTACTCTTTCTAGGAACCTCCAATACAAACCTGGAGAGGCTACAAGTCATACAGAACAATGCTCTCTAGGCAGCCCAAGGCATTGCCAAAAGAGAACACATTTCGGAGACCAGGAAACTAGCCCACTGGCTCCCAATAAAGGAAAGGATCATCTTCAAAGCTCTGACACTGACCCACAAGTGCATGTACCTCACTGCTCCTGCCTACCTCTCACAAAGGATCCACCCCGTCTCCTCTACAAGGCCAACCAGATCACTGTATACCAACATGCTCTCTGTGCCACTAGTAAAAAGAGCCAGAGCGGGCGATCCAGCTTCGCATATCTCACACCCACTCACTGGAATGCCCTACCTCCCGCAATCCGAGGTGAGGTCTCCCTCATCGCCTTCCGCAAAGCTATGAAAACCATCCTCTTCACATAAAGTCCTTCGCATCAGCATGAATACTTAACATATGACCCACTGCATAAGCTGTAATTTAATGACCAAGTACAATATCTGTAACAACAGTATTATGTTTCGTAGTATTCATAATGTGTCAACGACTGCTACCATTCCTGTACCTTTGTAACTAAGCTCTTGCAAGTAACAGCGCCTCAATGCCCCTGGGCTATTTGCGCGCTATATAAATATAAATAAATAAACTCTCTGAAGGACAACTATAACATCACAGTGAAATTATTAGACAGTGATGCCGCTGAAGGGGACAATTTAGACATGCATTTATATCATTAACAGGCGTTGATCGGTCTAAGCTGATGCAGGCTCCATGATACCGAACAACCCTAAGTTCCACATTGCAACATGCTGTACACGGTTAAAGTGTGGCATTCTCAGTGATCGAAGTTGTCAGGAGTGTTTGCGGGCGGTGTGCCTCTACTTAAACAAAAGTTTTACTGTTCCTATACTTTTATTTTAAAAAGAAACCAATGGTTTCGTTTTAAAAAAAATGTGTAGGAAGATGTTGAAACGTGCACTTCAGTGCACTGTGCTGAACATTCCCTTATACAGCAGGTGTGCTTGGGAGTTTGGATTGCCCATGGGAGTGGGTGTGGTGGGGGGGTTTGTGAGGGGAGGGGGCAGGTCAGCAGGAAACATAGCTTCACTACTTCTTTACAATCACTTCGACCACTGGGTATTCTCAAATGTTAAGGGTCGATCACAACCAATTCCCCATCCTAACTGGGAGACAAACTCAAGCTCTTGCGAGAGCAACCCCTCAACGAGAAGCAAAAACATCAGATTGATGGAAATTATGAGCTATAGATTAGGGTGAAAAAATGGAAACAGACCTTTGGCTATGCGCCAAGAATTTGGAACAGCCTACTTACTCATGTCAGGCAGGTCGGAAGCCTCTGGCACGCCAAGAAGGAATTGGAGACTGTACTCTTTAAAGAACACTGCGAAACGCACTCTCCCCCTGCCTCGACCCGTCTCTCCCTCCATCAGCTGCCTTTGTTATCACATTCTCCCAGGTCTCTGCCCAACCTCTTCCTCTCTGTACCGTAACACTTACAGTCTCTGAAAAATCCTCTGTTGCTTGAAAGTAAGAGGAGGCTGCCAGACACAAACACATGATTTGAACACTCTGAAATTATACTCACATCTGCGCATGTTGGTGAATGTACAGTAATTAAAAAGCAGAGGCGCTATAAGTAGACACAATCACTTGAAACAGTGGCACGTTTTGGATGTGCCTATTGTGGACATCAGCTTTGCTTCCCAGTGTGCCTTTCAAAAGTGCCTTGAGGTGCATCTGGGGGCCTGATGCAGTCAAAATACCAACCTAATGCTTCACAATTCGTAGATTAGTTTGGTTGTTGAATGCAGAAGAGATTGTAGCTTGTCCATGGCCCAAGTGAAATAGTTCCAAGTGAAGGTGAAGGGAGCATCAAAGTGTTTTGTGTGGTTACCTTGATTGGATCCTGCTTTCCTTGCTCCGGTTCCCCTGCTATTCTGCCGGTCTGCCGTGAAGTCTAGAAGCTATGCTGACAAACTAGTCTGCCGTGAAGTCCAGAAGCTATGCTGACAAACTAGTAAAAAGATTGGGTCCCTTTAAGAAAATGTACGCCAGTTTGAGCCCAACAAAGACCCACACATGCGCGAAGCACGCGCGCGAAGTGAGCAGCAAAGAGTTTTATGTTTGGTGTGCGACAGCAGCGAGGCTCCGGTGATTACCCTATCAGATGAAGGTGACTCTTAAATACTGTTTCATATGACTATCCTCAGCCTGATTGATCTGTTAATCGAACGTGAATTTTGGATTACAGCTTCCCTAAACCCCAGGCTGCCGATCATATAGCTAAGCAAACAAGCTAGCTCCAGCGGCAATATGTTCGTCGGCAGATCCAGCATTTTAGTCAGTTGCTGGAAATTAACATAATCGCAAAAGGAACATTCACAAAATGTCTTACTGTGGATAGCGCACTTATGCCGCCTTCTGGCTATTGATTTTTTCACACAAAAAAACCTCCAACTATCTCACTGGGTGGCTGTGGATTTTGCCTTTAACAGGGCCTCTCTAGTAATTGCTTGAAACTCCGTACTTATCAAACTCAGTGACTGCAGGCATTGCCTTTGAGCCAGGGGTTACTTACCAAACTGTGGAAAGACTATTAATATTAAACGTGGTGACTGTGAACACTGCCCTAGAACCTGGTGACATTAATTGAAGCATTCTAAACTACTCATTATAGCAAGGGGTGACTGTGGGCATTGCTGTGGAGCCGGAAGCTGATAAGTGTATCAATGCAAAATTTAGATCAACACAAAATGTATATACATACATTGGGTGACTGTAATCTTGACGTTATGCCAGATGGTATTGAGTAAGAGATAGATAATTTGCAAGACCAGACTTGGTGTCTGAGGGCTCTGCCTTTGAGCCAGGTACTGGTAATTGATCTCTACTTTTAGCTAGACACCCAGACACCTGGTGACTGCGGGCTCTGCCTTTGAGCCAGGTACTAGTAATTATCTTCTATCCACAACCTGGAGACATAGCCCTGGTGACTGCGGGCTACACCTTTGAGCCGGGTGCTACTCCCCGAATTACCCTCATGCCCATACCGTCAATCCCCAACCTGCGGGCTCTTCCTCTGAGCCGGGTAGTCATACATGATTGTAATACATAACGAACACTGAATGTCCCTGTGACTGTGGGGTTTATATCTGATTCATGTGACAAAACGGTGCCATGAGACATTCCAGTTTCATCTTACGAAATCTGTAGAATTCTGTGTATTAGTGTCTACGGGGCCTAACCTATAATATTGTTCAACCCCTTTATCTGTATAACGGGTGATACTGCTGATTATTTATTTATTTTAGCACTACCTCAGGGAAGTTCTTGCGGTTAACAGAAATTGCTTTTTATCCCAATTGATTGTTGAGTAGAAGACCCTCCTCCTTCCGAGTGACACAAGAATTGTTTAGTGTTAAGAATCTGGTGATTAATTTAAGAAGCTTTTATCCGTGTACCGGGTTGGTAAGATTAGTTTCTGGTAACCTCAAACATTAAAAGGACCTAAACAATATAATTAAGTTAAACGCTTGGCATTAAAAAGCTGTTGAAGACAACCTTAATATCTTTGTTCACCCAGTCAATAAATAATGACTAATTTATACACATTAAACACAGCAATGCCAACCAATAAAATGGCATTAAATACAATAGAGCCTCCTAATACATCCCTGAAACTGCCTGTTAGTAATGGCAGAATTGATCCAAAGAATCAGAAATGTAAAAGAGCCAACTCTCTAAGGACAGATATTAGACATGTATGCACTATTGACAAAATGGGCAAGGGGAACCCTGCTACGAAAAGACTAAAAAGTCCATGCAATCGCATGATAATGAATCATTAATACACTTTGATGAGATTTCAGACACCCTGATGTCTGATGTATTAGTTAGCATGGCTCCACCTTTAGCTAACCAAGAGAAAACAGACCTCCCAAATTCGCCCATCCAAATAATGCAGGACAATCTTACTTTTGCCTTTAGACCGATAATTAATTCACTGAGTGACAACCAGCTATTGCCCAAGTGCATGGAAACATAATGATATTGTTAACCCTTGAATTAAAGATAAGGGGACCCAAATGCAGACTGAAGCAGTAGTAACAACAGAAGTGGCAACAAAAGAAATTAATGTTGCTGCTCAAAAGCAGAGAGGTGCAGAACTTATTTTAGTTCTGGATACATAAGATTCTATTCCATGAAATCTCTCTGGCTCCCTCCCTCAACTTGATCTGTGTGCGTCTCCCATCTTGTGTGGAAACTCAACAGACACATGAAGCTGCTCTTCTGCTTCTTTTGTTAACCCTACCCCTCGACGAACAGGAAACTTTATCAAAGAGCCTGCTCCGCTAGTCGAGGTAACCTTGTCAGTGATGAACACTGCTCTAATGTCTCTAACCAAATCATATGAGACTTTAGACACTAAACTAATAAGACAAACGGAACTACTAAATAAACTATGTAAATATCAGACCATAAATCAAGTTTCGGATACAGTGGAAATTATTATTTTTTTTTTATTTTTTATTGATAGTTTTATATGGTTTACAATAAGTAAAAACCTTTAAAACAGAAAGCAAAATACATTTTTCCTACATCTTTCACCAGATGTATACTGTTTAAACACTTTGTCAGTCGGCTCTTCCTACTATCTAAATCAGATCTTTTAGCCGGAATTTCAGCTCCTTTAACAATTGAACTAGACCAAACATGATTTTTCGATCAGTACCCTCGAACATAATCCTCCACCAATCATCAGCTGTGTAGGTACTTCGTGCCTCAAAGAGTGATCCGAATAGCTTTGTTCGCAAGGAGCGAAATTCAGGGCAAAGTAGCGTCAGGTGTTTTAATGTCTCTGTTGAACATTTGCAAAAGCGGCAGATTAAATCTCTCAGTTCCTTATGTTGCCAAGTGCCTGTACGGTCTTTTGTCATAAACAGATTGAGCCGGAAGTGCAGATATAGTAGTCTTGAGTTCTGATCGGGAAATTGTACCAGATACGGTTGTAGTTTGTCTAGCTCTCTGGCTTCTGGTGGAGCTTCTCTTAGAAGACGAGAGCTAGATCTGTCGATACTGGTTTGGTGCCAGTCCGCATTCCATAATTTACGTTTGGCCTTCTCAGGATTTTCAAGTAGGGTAGTGATGGTAATGTTATTTGCGTCCAGAATTTCAGTGCATTGCCGATTCCATTTAGCAAGCATTGTATATTCGGGCTCTGAGACTGGCTTGTGTATTATTTTGAATTGAGGGGCTGCATTGGCGAGCTGTGACTTTCTGTATAGAGTTAAAGCATTCCAGCAAACTCTCGCTTGTATGGAGGTCAGTCCCAGTTCAAATCTTATGTTGCTAGTCGGACATCCTTTAGAGATATGTAACGCTCTAGTCCAAAAATTGTTTTCGAGTGTGTTCCATAACTCATATGGACAACCGAACATATTTTCCGCACCGTAGATCAGGGCTGGTATTGCTTTATTTCTGTAAAAGTTGATCACTGGTTTTATAGAGAATTTCCCGAATTTTTTGTTTATGATCGCTGCCTGACAAGCCAATTGTTGACATTTCCTTTTTGTGGCCTCAACCCAAGGATTATCATTTATGTGTGCACTTATTATGGATCCCAGGTATTTTATGTGAGTGGAGATTCTGAGTGGTGTTTTATCCAAGTGCCACGCAAAGTTGGTTGATCTCTTTTTGTGGGCTGACAGGTTACGCAATATCAAGATTTCACATTTCTTCTTATTTAGGCAAAGCTTGTTTTCCTTTACGTATTTTTCTAAGGCATCTAATTTTCGCTGTAGGCCGACCGGTGTGACATCCAGAGTTAATAAGTCATCAGCATACAACAAGTGACCCAACTGCGAGCCGTGAATCTTGGGTGGAAAAGCTGTTACCTCGTTTAGTGCGTCTCCTATATCTGAGATAAAGAGGTTGAACACAATTGCAGCCAAGGGACATCCTTGTTTCACTCCTTTATAAGTTGGAATCAGAGGAGATAAGGAACCTCCCTGGCCGAGTCTGACTTGTACAGTAGTGTTCGAATGGAGCTCTTTTATTGCGTCTATAAGATCCGCAGGACACTTCCAAGCTTTGAGTTTTTCCCACAGAATAAGACGGTCAACACTATCGAAAGCGTGTGAAAAATCGATAGATGCGACATAAATGGAAGTGTTGGTTCGTATAGACTCCATTTTTAAGAGATTCAGCAAAAGGGTGTTAAGACCGCAGCCTACGCCTTTAACAAAACCTGCTTGTCGTGGATCATTACGATCATTTTTGAGTGCCCACGATTTTAAGGTTTGTTGAAGTTGAGTTGCGTAGATTTTTCCTATTACGTCTAACAAGGCGATAGGTCGGTAGTCTCCCGGGTCCAATCTGTTCCCCTTTTTAAAGATTGGCACAATTATGGCATTTTTCCAAGATCTTGGGGTAGCTCGTTTTATTTTTATTCTTTCGAAGAGGAGTAAACAGAGCTTTGCCCATTCATTCGGGTTTTGTTTCATTGTATAGTTCGTGAGGCCATCAGGCCCTGGAGCTCTTGAAGCGTTGGAGTTCTTAATTGAATTTGTGATGTCGTTAATGTCGAACTCCAGTGTCCATGGGATTTTATGCTCGTTTGTATTTTTATCTTCCACTTCAAGTGTGTAAAAGAGGTTCGTATAGTGCTTAACCCAAGTTTCTTGGCAGATTGGGGATACCTGTAGCGCTATTTGTGGTGCGGCTAGATTGTTTATTATACGCCAAAATTCAGCTGAGTTTTTGTTTTTGAGCTTGCTCATCATCTCTTCGGAGTCATTCTGCAAGATTGTAGCATAGTGATTATTTCTCCAATTTCTGTATTTTTGCGTTATACGTTTTTTCTCTGCGGCGTATAGTTCCTTGTTACTTCTAGGTAACATCCTTATTTCTTTGCGTAACGTTCGTTTTCGTTGCAATACTTGTAAATCAAACGTATGTTTGTGTAGAGTTTTGTGTTGTTTAAGGCCTTGTTTACGTTCCGCAAATTGGATCAGCAGGTGTTGATATTCAATCACGCCTTGAGCGTCCTCCAAAGCAGATGTTACCGAGTTTATGTCTTTGGTTTTGAGGTTAAGACGAATTCTTCCGGATCGGTACGTAATATCATGGGGCCATAATTCTCGGGATGTCTGCCTGTTGGCATTGAACGACATCTTTAGCATGTTGTGATCGCTATATTTCATTTCGGTAATCTCGAGCCGATGTACTTTGGCTGCAAGGAAATTATTCAATTCACCTAAACAATTGAAATTTACACTCCTTTTTAAATAAATCAATAACTCATAATACAGATGAGATGGTAATTGTAAATGAGCTATCACAAATCCAAACTGAGAGCTTAATATCTCCCAAACAAGTTTCCCTGCTAACTGCAATTCCCCGAGGTACTATTAATCAAATCAACAAACCATATTTTGATACCTTTGGCATACAAAAGCAAAGGGCAAACATTACTTACGCTCAAGTAAAAAAGAAATAAAAAAATCAGAAACCTAGCTCTAAGAGTTTGCAAATAGGCTTAAGGAAATGTCTGCACTCTCTAACGAACTTGGATAACATCAAAATGAATGCAAATGTCCGACTAAAAAAGAAAAATAAAATATTGTCTAGAGCAAAAAGTTATAATAAATCATCTAAACCAGTAATGAGACATGCACAGATGATTCCAGAAGTGGAGAATTTTGAACCACTGAATGAATTTATAGAAGTGGCAGAACATCTGGAACAGACCACTAAAACATTGAAAATATCTCAGTACCTATGAAAACAAGCATTTAATTCCCCAAGATCCAGTTTCGATTTAATACTAATGAAACTGAGATGAACTTTATCAAACCTTGTCAAAATACAACCAATTTTACTACATTAGAGCAAAGAAGACAAGAATTAGAAAGCGTAAGAGGTGACATCTTTGCTCCATGCTTTCCTGGAAAATCTGATACGGATACCAGTCAATCATAAACTGATCTAGTAGCTCAAATTGAGGCAAGTCTATGGAGAAAAAAATCACAGGAAAACCTATATCAGCAGCCAGCTATAAGTGGCCCGGCTAACCTAAAAGTCAACTCGATAGCCTGAACTCACAACTATCACACTTTGATCCTTCAATGCAGACCAAACCCTTGTTCACAATATGTATTAACTAGAACAAGCACCCTTAACATACTTGGTGATGTACATACTTTAGAAGACCTTCGGTTGAGTGACTTTGAACACATTGAATTCACTGACCCTAAAAATCAGAGTGTAGAAAAATGATGGATTTCATCTGGAGTTTTGAGAAATATATTATGGCAAGCAAGACCTGAATTATATGACATGGGATTTATCCTAGAGCAAGAGATTGCCCAAAACCAAATAAATGACCAGAAACTTGACCAAGCAACTAGGCCACAAGGACAAACTAATAATCAATCTCTATACTCCCGCAATAGCCTAGATTCCAATCTTCAGATAATGGAGGCTAAGCTTCAAGAGTCCTTACAGTCCTTACAAAATGTTAAAATCTTGTCCAATCAAACATGGTCGAAGCCTGAATTGAATAAGGATAAAAATGTCCAGAGATACTATGCACTCAAAGCCAGCCCTTTGGACCTACCCTAGTCTCCTGGAACACTTAAGCATCTCTTAAATAGCAACACCAAAGTCCTTATTTCATTCGATACAATCCTCCTACAAGTAACCTGTCTCGTAGATATTCCAGTTTGGTAAAGCCATATTTTGTCAGCCTTACTGGCCAAGGAAGGCCTCCTAGGTCGTCCCTCAGCAGGTCCCCTGGTCGCGATTAAGACTGTTCTACAATTTACACTCAAGCCTTGGGCATCACCTAATCCATTTACCCAGCTAGCTAAAATTAATACACCACAGGGAGGAATTACAATTCTCAAAATATATTGGAATCACAATGCGGTAGATTATCATATTTTCCTAGCAGTTATAATAGAAATTATGGATATAATCGCTGAAGATTCTACAGTGATCCACACAATAATAGCAGGAGACCTAAACATAAACTGTATAGGGCTTAAAACCATAACAATGACCAAGATAACAAAAGCATGGTTAACACTCATGAAGAACAGACAGTTCTTGATGCTAAACGGTAATCTTAAACAAGATATACCTGTTAAAATAACGTGGAGAAGAGGGAGTACTGCCTCTATCTTATATTACATATTCGTACAATGTGCAACTTTTGATAAAAGTGAGAAATTTGAGATTCTTAACCAGTGTAGCAGCGACCAAAACCTGCCAACTTGCACTTTGAAATGGCACCTAAAACTAGAAAACCCTGATTTACTCCTATAACCTCGTATTGTCAGGAGGAAGAAATATATTTAAATGAACCAAAGAGAGGCTAGTTGCATTTAGATCTCACATGCAAATTCAGAATTTACACTTGGAACAGCATCTTATTAAAGAACAGGGAAGGTATGTCTCTATAATGTCATTATTCAAACAAAAACAGGGGCTAAACTCAAAGCCCCTCTTTAAACATAAGCACTGTTTTGATAGACAAATAAAGGACAAAACAACAACTGCGGAATAACATAGGGGCAGCTGGTAGGTATGCAGTCAACATTAGAATACATAAGATTCATAATCTAAAAGCCCATTATAAGAACTGGCGCAAATCCCATCTGGCCTTATGATACAGAAAGACCGCAAAATGATGTTGAGAACAACCGCATCTGACAATAGTATGCAAACCTTGGCTATTTTGAACAATGCTCTTAATGGTAACCAAGCCCTGTATCTTATTAATGCAGTCCAAGAAGCGGCCTGGATTAAGTACTACAAAGAGCTCTATAGGTGCTCACGAAAAACCTATATTGTCCAAATCACAACAAGGGACCCAAAAGATTCTCTAATCTTTGACAGAGAAGACTTCTGTATCCAAATAACTAACCTGAGCTCTTCACATGCCCCTGGACCTTCATCATGACCTTACTAACGCAATTATGAAATCCTATCCAGATATCTGGGCTGATATATTGATCAAGATATTTGTTATTTTATTATAAAAGCAACAAATACCACTGGCGTGGACAAAATCAATATTAATACCAAACTTTTTTTAAAAAGGGGGACCGTGAACTCCCACAAAATTACCGACCAATAGCTCTACTTGATGTGCCAGGAAAGATATTCGCTCGCTTTAATTAAAAGGCTTTACTAAATGGGTTAACAATAATTAACTTGCAGACAAATATCAAACAGGCTTCGTACCTGGTCTAGGAACTTCGATCAATCAAATGGCTTTATCACTAATGAAAACCAAAGGACAAACCACAGGCCAATCAACATACATGGGGCCTCATTACAACCCAGGCGGTAAGTTCCCTACTTTACCACCATGGTGTAAACTCTGTTTACACCATGGTGGATGGCGGATTTACCGCCCCATTCCAAGGTGAGTGGGGCGGTAAATCCCCATTCCCCATTTACCCTTCCCCATTCCCATTTTTGCCCCATAGGGCAAAATGGGAGTGGGGAAGGCGCTAATTACGGCACCGTAAATTACGGTGCCGTAATTAGCACCAAGGCGGGTTAGCGCCTTGCATTTTAACGCCTGCTAAAAGCAGGTGTTAAAATGGTAATCAGGCGTTAAGGGTTAACGGCGCCGACGGCGCCGTTAAACCCTTAACGCCTGGGTTGTAATGAGGCCCATGGCCTTTATTGACTTTAAAACAGCCTCAAGGGACCTCTTCTGTGACAAATTAGAAAAAGCACATTGCCCACAATATATTGAAATATCAATTAAACAATTCTACTCTGAAACCTCAATACAGGCTCGCTTAACCCAAGAAGGTCAACTATCTAGGCTGATGAAAACCAATCGGGGACTAAAACAGGGTTGCATACAAGCAGCAAATATATTTAATTTTTTTATATCTGATATTGGTAAATCCTTAAAGACAGTATCTCACAGGCGCCCCAAAAAAAGGTTCCTTGCTAATATCTTGGCTATTGTATGCCGACGACCTAGTGCTGATATCGAAAACTCTGATAGGGCTGCAAAAATGACTCCAGGCTCTGGAAACCTATGCCACAGGTAACCACCTTTCGTTTAATTTAGAAAAAACGAAAGTGCTGGCTTGGTATAATAACAAACATAAGAGAAAATTCAAATGGATGCTTAACAGTAATGCATTAATCACTACTGATGAATACATCTATTTAGGATTAAACCCCAATAATAGCCCACTTGAATTACCTTGTCATACAACCTTGCGAAATAAAATTCAAACAGCGATCTCACAAGCTTGGATAATACACAATACATTTGGTAAATTCTCATTCGGATCAGTTATCATTTATTACAAGCAAAAAGTAATGCCTATAATTACTTTTGGAGACAATATAAAGGGACTAAATACTGGACAAAGCCCGAAGGAGTCATCTGGAAGAAGATTCTCAAGCTCCCTTTATCAACCGCTATAGAACTCATTAGACATAAGTTAGGACTCCTATCCCTTAATATAATTGTAATTTGGAAAATAATATCTCTTTACAGGAAATGTTTATTAGCTCCAAATACAGATTACTTGGTACCAATTGTCGCAAAGGCTTCAGTTACGAAGCCTGATAACATACCAAAACCATAGATTCCTACAGTATTGGATTACATGACCTGTCAGATATTAGTAAAGATATATTGCTGACCAATCCTAACAAAGACAAACAAAAGCTGTGGGCCTACGACTGGCAGAATACTTGGGATAATATCCAAAAACATGACTGCTTTACAAATGGCACCTTTAATCTCAAATCCTTGAATATTGAAAGGTTAATTTAAATTAACCAAACCAATACAAAAAATAGAAAATAGAAAAATTGTTCCAAGCACATTTGAGGGTGACTTTGAGGGTCTCCTGCTATCAGACACTTTATGTCTCTATATCTTGTTGCTGTCCAGACCAACAATACTTTGCTACAGATACTGGAACAGGGTGAGGCCCCAGTACCTCGTGAGACAGAGGAACTGGGGCAGGCCATTAAATTGTCGAATAGTGGAAGAACATAAACATAAGGACACTTTACTAATATGGTGTTCTTTTTCATTTAAAATATTATTCAAATTAGGATCATTTTTATTACCTTTTATGCCAGAATGCATTTGACAGAAATAAAGAACAATGACATTTGTATATCTAATAGTTATGCCTTGTTCGTATCAATGGCACAAACACATCCTTGTCTATATTATATAAACTGTGCTGAATTATACAAGTTAACAATGCTGTGCAAAATTGCATTTCTTTATGATTTCCTCCATCAGTGGTGCTAAGTAGCAAAGGGCAATATTGCAAACAGTGGTGGTGAATTGTGCCACGTCACGTGATCAACTGGTTGTGGGTGTCTTTATCTTTCAATGATTTTATTTTAAAATGCACTCAATCCCCAGCTCCAAATACTACACATTTATTTAAAAAACATACAAAATAAATCAACGCAAAAGACAAGAGAATGATACCCCCTGTTGCAGCTCACCAGCACCATCATGTACAATAGACCTCTGTTCAATTTGCCACGAATGGAGCAACGTAGCACAGAAACGCGTGGCTTACTCTTTCTCATGGACAGTCTATAATGATGGTCAAAGGTATTCAGAAAGGCCCATGTGGCAGCTCTTTGGATATCTAGAAGTACTGCACCCTTTGCCTATGCCCAAGAAGTGGCCAAGGATAGAGCAACCCTCCTTGACAGCGGGAGTCCAAAATACAGTGCGCCAATGAGACTGTGTCTGTAATCCAACCAACTGATGGAACGAGAGCCTTATGATGACTGTTGTCCCCCTAAAATTTGACAAATAGGTTGTTAAAAGGTCTTAAGAAGGTGATTCTACTCAGATTGAAGAGGACTAACTCTATTTCATCTAACAAAACAAAATGGGCCCTTACTTCCAGGGGAAGATCTCCCGAAAGGAATCACAATTTTTGGGGAAAGGTGAAAAATTGACACCACTTTAAGATGAAATAAGGTGTAGCTATGACGCTGCTTCTGGAGTAAGTGGCCGATAAGCAGAAGAACTAATAAGAGCCCTCAACTCCCCTGCCCTGCAGGACAAGACTACATGGTCCAAGTAGTCAAGAACACAGTCTTCAAGGTCATTTGTTTGAGGATGGCAGACCCAAAGGGCTCAAAGGAAGGTCCCGGGAGAGCTCTCATAAACAAGAAGAGGCCCCCAGGGAGGTGTAAGAGAAAAGACTTAATCCTGGCCCGAAACATGGAGGATTCCACAACAATCTGGATATGACATTATCTGATTGGCTAGCTTCCACCCCAGGGGCCCTGGCAGAGGCGTTGCTAGGCGGGGGAAAGGGGGCTATAGCCTCTGGTCATTTGGTTGTAGACCCGGATAGAATCTCAGGAACGACACCAGTCAGTAAACGTGCTCTAGTGTCTATCATATGCTCGAAGTGCAGAGGGTGTCTTCAAAGATATGGGAGAGAATACACTCAGCGATTAAAGCCCCTCCCTTTTAAGGACCAAACTGCCCATTTCTCCAGCTGCTGAGAGGTGTTTTGTTTGCTGCCAGAATTGTTGGGGATGACACTGGCAGGAAAACGAGGGGCTTCTGCCAGTAGCAGAATGATAGGGAACCAAGATCTAGGCATGCAGTAAGGGACCACCAGGAAACCCCTGACACTGGACAACTTGATTCCCCTCAGAATAATGTTAATTGTAGGAATTGGGGAAAAATGTGTTGAGATGGCTGAGAGGCCAAGGGATGGAAAGAGCATTGACCACTATGCACCCCCCCTCCACTGCCATAGAGCAAAACATCAGAACGTTGTGGTTCAGTAGTGAACCAAACAAGTATGTCTCTGTAAGCCGAAAGGATGCACAATCTTTTGGACCGTCTCTGGGATGACTGACATCTCCTGAGATGATGGGAACTGCCTGCTGGGGGAATTGGCCAGGATATTGTGAACTTGCCTGATATGAATTGCCTCCAGAGACAAGTTCTTTTCCACCCAATAACTCTGCTTGAGAGAGAGAGCGAGCAGGGAAGTAGAGCCCACCCCCCTTTGTCGGCTCAGGTAAGAGACATATGTTGTGATGTCTGAAAGGATTTTCATAGGTCAAAAAACAATCTGTTTGGAGAATCCCAGCAGGGCACTCTGGATAGGTTCCAGTTCCCTCCAATTGGAAGACTGCTGAGACTCCCTTCCATAGTCATGGTCTCAAGAACCACCCCCAGCCTAAGGCAATGGCATTAGCAGAGATTACTGCTTGTGCAGGTGCATCAAGGGGGAATCGACTTGAACAATTCGGATGATAATTGAATCACTTTGCATGGTCCAATGTCATTGGCAGCCAATGTTGATGTAGATGCCAGAGGAGGGGCTGAAGGTACAGACTTGCCCATGAAGTATCAAAAGCTGTTGCTGCTATCAGTCTCCGTACTTGTAAAATACGTCTGGCGGGTGCCTCCCTCAGATGAGAGTTCTCTGACCTCTTGAATGATTTGGGCGCCAATGAACAGGAGAAAATCAGAGAGCTCTTGTTAGGATGTCCCTTAGGGCTATACCTGGGTATACTTCATGAGTTATAGACAGGAGTCAAGCAGAGATGGTCACTCAGTTGAGGTAGTAGTTGTGAGGTCTTTATTAGCCCCAATTCCCAAGGTACAAGTTGGGACCTTCCAAAAACACCAATATTCTTTCACAACCCAACATCAATTGTGCATCGAAAAAAGTTCTCCCCCTTACACACGCCTCACGTAACATAAAGCTCTACTTAAACAAATCCTTAACTAAAACAGCCGCTTAGAGAACAGCCTAAGTGCCACTAACCTGAAATCTTTTAACTCTCACAGGTTAGCAATGCCATATCTCTAAATAAAGATAGGGGTCCGAACCCCAAAATACATCTAAGTGGAGCTCTTCGCCTCCAAGAAGGCGGACACTGCAAAACACTCTGATCTCGGGCCAGTACCATCTGGGGAAGACTACCATGTCTGCAGCAGTAGACTCCTCACCAGAGCATCCGTCACATGCCAGGGTTCTCCTAGCAAGCCTCTGCATAGTAAGGCCTTCCTCGCTGGACCTCTGCCACACACCATGCACATTGGGGGACAGATTCTTCACTGGCTTCTCCTCGCCGGAAGCTGATGTTCTCACCTCACTGAACAGTGCTACATGACAACCACTTATGTCGTGTTCCAAGGAACCTTTGCCCTCAGCAGACACTAGGATTAGCTGTGGCAATCCGAGACTGCCAATTAGCTGCCACTCCTCCAACGTTATCATTATCCCTGCGGGATCAGAGGGAACAGAGCTCCTGTTCCGCAACTGCTACCACTCTGAAATGCTGCCCGGACAACCCCCAAAGCTGGATGTATACGCCACGAGGCTCCTGTGCACCTCATGGCGCTTCACCACACCACCCTGATCCGCTCTAGTCAGCAGCCCTGGAGCGGCCAGCCACAGCGTCCAACATGCAGCACTCCTCTTACCGGCACACAGTCCACCAATATCACAGGTAAAACATTGTTTACCCTCTCGTTCTCCCTCTGGGCTTTATGCCTTGCACAGTAAGGTTCTACTAGGTCCAATACTGATCTCTCAGGGACTTTGTTGCCCCTCTCAGCAATGACAGACAACATGCAGGCCGGTCTTCACTCTGGCTTGGCTGCCCCACAGCTAGCTCCCATGGCTGCCCCTTGCAGACCCGATTAACTCTTGGCTAACCCTTACAGACTTATCAGGCACTCCCAGGCCCGATTTATGCACACTGGCCTTCCTTGATCAGTCTGCTACTGGAGAGAGTCTTCTCTTTTGGCAGTGGGGAAGCCGGTGCATGTCTCTGCTGGGTGTCACGGTCCTCTCACACATTGTCTTTGTCCTTAATTGCAGCTGTCCCCCAACACAGCTCTGGTCCCCTGGGTTCTTCAGCCAGCACGTCGCCAACGTTACAAAGTGACCTCTTGGTACAGATGACACTGGAGTCTCGGGTAGGTGATGTAACTCTGTACTATGTTACTAGTTATAACAAATAAAATAAATAGGTAGTTAGCCATAGGCACATTAGGGACACAAGTAGGACACATACATAAGGAGACATCCACCAGCACCCTCTCTCACAGTTCAGGACCACTATAACGGACACTCCTGGAACACACTGCACACAACATTCTCTCAGCACCCAGCATCCAGGCACTCATAACAATCCAAGCTCACATGGCAACAGGAGGGAAGGTACATCCAAGATACAACAGCTCTGTATGAGATTTACGCAGATTGATCAGGAATCCATGCTCTGTCAGGACTGAAGAGATCCTGGCGACTGCCCTCTTCAGCTGCTGAGAAGAGGATCCCTGAATTAAAAGATCATCTAATTGGGATAAACTCCTAGGCCCTCCTTGAGCAACATCACACTTTTGGTGACAATATTGGGCATCATGACGAGTCTGGCAGTAACCCTGCCGGTGCTTCCAGTGGGTTGCTGCTGGACTTGTAACATTTTACCAGCACCTAGCTTCCTGGTGCCACCAGGACATAACGTCCCAGTGGACCGGGAAGCTGGGTGCCGGAAAATGTCAGTCCCCATTCCCGTGGAGTCCCATAGGATTCCATGGGAATGGGTTAATGGAAGCATCGGCACCATTATTAATGGTGCCGATGCTTCCGTGATGAGTCTGTCTACCTGGGTCGCTGTGCCCGGCATGGTCAAACCTGTCGGGTGCAGTGGGCCCGGCAGGCCAATTCGTGGTGTAGCAGTCCGGAAACAAGGGTGCCAGTGAGCTTACCAGCACCCTTGTTTCAAGACCGCCACACTCATAATGAGGCCCATTTGTCTTTGTGAAGATTCTGGAGGCTGTCTTGAGCTCTAAGGGAAGCATGACAAACTGAAAATGAAGTCCTACACACACACATATGCGGGAACTTGCAACCGTTGACACAAATCAGCACCCTGGTTGAGAATAACAGAATGACCCTCTGAAGAGTTTCCATCCGAAATGTGATGTGTACAAACAAGTTGACTCACTGAAGATTCAGAACCAACGTAATGTTTTGGAAACCAGGGAAATCCTGGAGTAGCACCCCAAACCCTGCAGGGCTGAGAGACCAGACAGATCCCAGTCTTCTTCAGTAAGTTCTGAATCAACATCTAGACAGTTCCTCTTTAGGGGATCCCAAGGCAAGAGATCTCCATGACATCCGTGCCTGATAGTGTTGATAAAAATTGTATTTGGTAACCTTCCAGCTCCCACGGATCTTTGACCAAAACAGTGCCGAGTACCCTTGGAGCGTTTGAGCCTTCCCAGCACAGGGTCTTCTGGAAGGGATCCTGTCCAGTCAGGAGTGAGAAGTCTTTGGAGGCTATGCTGCTCTAAGGTTCTGAACAGTATCCCGCTGACTCTGAGGTACAGTCACCTTGCCCTGCCAGATGGCTGTGAGAATCCCTAATGACTTGAAGAGATAAGGGTTGTACTTTGTGGCTGGACTTTGCCTCCGGATCCTGAAGTGTTTTTTCCTGCTTGTAAATACAATACACCTTTTTCTCAAGATCGTCCCCAAACAACTTTGCCCCCTGGAAGAGGATCCTGAGAGCCACATTTTGTTGATAATTTTCCATCTGCTAGTCTGTCACATGGATGTACCGCCTGGCCACCACTGTTGTGCCCATGGCAATGGAGGCCGCCCAAAACCCATCATAGGCTGGATACATGAGCAATTCTACCTGATGATGCATGGTTTTCAGGAGGACTGCACATTCCTGTCCCTCTTCCATCCATGTATAAAGTTCCTGAAAGTCATCCAGTTCAGCCTGAGTAGTGTAGAATGCGGAAGTGGAGGAATGTAATGACAAATGAGTCACCGCATAATTCTTTCTCAATGATGAACCAATCTTTTTTTGCAAACAGTCACTTCTTCTGGAGACATAGAAGGTAGTCCAGTAAGGTTGGATAATAAAAAACCTGTCTCTACTGTGGAAGACACTGATAGTTCAACGCCCCTCAGGGGATATCATTTTCCTATAAACCTGGGGACAGGCTTTTCCATTCAGAAAATACCTTCTCTCTAATGTCTTCAATCAGTGTCAGCCCCTCCTTCACCGTCTTTTTGATTTGGGGAATTGTGGTTCTGGGAACGAGGAAGGAGGGGGGATCAGCCTCAGTGAACTGCAGCATCCTTGAGGCCACATGCTCCATCTCCTAGCCCGGAGCCTCTTCATCCAGAAACTTTCCCATGGAATATTAGTCTTCTTCGGTTGAACTAACAGATTCATGGGATGATGAAGAAGAACAGGAGGATTTAGAGGGCGACTCCCTCCTGCACCCAGTCTGTGCTTTGCCATTAGTGAGATCTTTGGTTCATCACGCGAAATCTCTCTCATCAGCGCCTTCTGTTTAGACTCTGAGCACACCCTACTTCTGTGAGTGCAAAACGGAAGTAGACTCACTGGATGAAGAGGTCTCTCTGAGCCTCCATTTGGCCCATCTCTTGCTAGGCTGGACCCAAAGGTCCAACAATCACGGTCTGCCAGACATTAACTCTCAGCAACCAAGAAACTGTGCCGTTTTTATGCTTTTAGGTCCATCAACTAACTAGGCGGTCAACCCCTCCCTGTCTTGCTGGTTGCCTTGCGTGTTGGGATGCAAACAAGATGCCTGGCCTTCTGGCGTGTTCTCCGGCATCATATGGCCTCCGGAACATCAACTTGTAACGCCGTCGGCTGGACTCGTTCGGCTGGCGCAGCACATGGCTATTCCTGCAGTGTCACACACCACTCGGCCCTGCTCGAGTTAAGTCCGGTACTTACCACGGTACGCCTGGGACCCTCTGTCCCACTGCCCCCGAAGCTCAGCAGAGGGCTGTGGGCAGGATCTCAGCACTACACACGCCTGAGGAAACAGCCTAACAGGTCCAGGTAGCTATGATTCTAGGGTTTTTTGTTAGGGGTGTGGTAACCTACTTGGTAGCGCCGGAATGTGTGGAGGAAGTAATTCATGACAAATGCTTAAAATTGTAAAAGCATTGCTGCGAAGGGGCTGAAGTGAAGGCTAGCGACCTTCAGATT
This sequence comes from Ambystoma mexicanum, assembly GCF_040938575.1. Taxonomy (NCBI): domain Eukaryota; kingdom Metazoa; phylum Chordata; class Amphibia; order Caudata; family Ambystomatidae; genus Ambystoma; species Ambystoma mexicanum. The sequence goes on along the minus strand of NC_090933.1, from coordinate 948,173,328 downwards.
GTACGGACTGTGAGCCCCTAATTCTTCATTAACTCGCCAATACAACTGGGTCCTTTCCCAGTAACAGCAGGGCCCAAGAGTAAGAATTCTCTCTTAGGCGCTGCAGAGCGATGCAGTAATGCCACTTGGGCTATGTATGGTGTGCAGCCTCTCCTTGAAACGGTTCGCATTTTTGCGGACTGCTTCAGCGACAACCCTGCACAGCACAAGAGCTGCATTTAAAAATGTGCCACTCCAAGGAGTAGTGACAGCTCTTCATATATTATAATTAAAATCTTGTATTTGAAACGGTGCCAGTGCCCTTGGATGCCTACTCGATGTCAGCGTGCGTGGGAGGACCGTTCTTAGTGGAGCGGATGAGTAATCTGACCACTCGGCTAATGCTTAGTCATGTCTGCCCTGCATCCCACACCAGCCGCGGATATATCAGAGCTGGCGAAGCGAAGAACAGTGTGCCCATATAATAGCCGATACAGGAACATTCCCTATCCATTTTACTGCCTCTGCCTTCTGACTATGTGGCTAATTACTTTTTTCTTAAATGGGAAATCTGGTTCCTCTTGCTTAACATTAATATTATTACTGTTATTAATAGATGTACTGATGTATCAAAATCACATCGGTCTAGCTCTCTTTCTCTGATTCTCTATCTCTGTCTCGCGCACTCTCTCTTTCTCAATCTATGGCCCTGTTACGCTCTTACTGTCGGCGCGAGCCACGTTTTCAGGTTTCCCTTTGTTAGATCCATCCAAGCAGCAACAGAGACATCCCCTGAGATGGGACCAGCCAGGTATCGTAACATTTAACAATGTTCATGTCTAATGAAGTTTACAGTATATATATATTAGTCATAATAAGACCTTTACATATACCTTACTGAGCAAAGCACATTATAAAACCTGAGAAGAACCATATAAATGGTTTTCTGATAGAAGGTTATCATTCCAAGATGGAAACCTGGTAGACACCTATTGTACTCTTTCGGAATACCCCTATAACAATGGGTTAGGGGTGAATAGCACTAATGAGGGTTCCTGGTTGCTTTCCATAAAACCAAAAGGCATTTTGGGAACATTAGAATGACCACATATTTCTATGTTTAAGAAATATACCTATGATGTTACCATTGTATACTTGAATCACTAAGTAAATATTACACAATGGGTTTGGTGCTCCTTTTTACAACACTCATGTTAACATAAGAAAGGTTGTAACCATGGCCCATATATATTCTTTTGGACAAACTCAATTTATGGAGATGAGGATGCAATTGCTGCAGCTTCTCTCATGCCACTGGTGTCTCTAAATGGTTCCTTTCTCTTCCTTGAACGAAGATCAAGGAAGGTTCTAATGCCAGGATCGGCTGCAAGGTGTGTTTCTTGCTATATAAATATATTTATATATATATATACATATATATATATATCACAGGGCGGCGATAGCCACCCAATAGTTAAGGTGAGTCAGAGACACATAGGAACCCCTCAAAATTCTATTGGTAATAACTTTTGATTCGAGAAACGTATTCGGCCGAAATTTTGAAGGTGATTGCAAGTCTGCAGGCCTCCCAGACTGCAACGCTTCGTAAAGATTCCTTAAAATATAACAAAGTTATTGAGCATTAAAAAGAAGTGCAGCCTACTTCCCATTAATTTTCCCATAGACAAAAAGGTACATTTTTGCCAAAGCGCACAGCCAAAATCACTGGACGAATTTGGACCAGGTTCGAAACCACTTGGGCACAAAGCATTGACTCGCGATCCATGCTTCATTTGGGGTTATTCCGTGCCGTAGTTATTTAAAAATTTGAGGGAGAAGGGGTGCCCCCTTCCCCAAAAATTATAGTTATATCTCCCATGGTGCATTGCAGGATCATGGTTTTTAGAAACGAAACAACCTCCAGCTTGTTTTTTTCTCAATGAGAGAGATGATCGCGGTCATAGCCGAGGTTATGGGAAAATGAAACACAGTAAAAAGCTATTTGCGGGTAAAGAAAAATACAAATCCTGTCAGGGTGTTGGTGGAGGAATGGCTAGAAAGCACTGAGTGAAATCTGAGAGTTGGAGGGGGTCCATGGACCGAGTTTGCAACACAAAGGTTTCTGTAGCATCAGCTATACCCGCCAGTAGCCGACATCTGAATCAAACTGCGTTACAGAAGCAATGTGTGATCTGAGGTGAAAACGAGAGGGCAGGGGAGGTGAAAAGTTTTTAAAAAGTAGTGTGATAAACTATATTTGTTTGATGACTTGTACCCCAAGTTTGCTTATCCTACCCTATTTTCTCTTGTTCTCCAAGTTTTCTTAACATTCTCATAATTTGTTTTGCCTGCTACCTGTATAATGTCCTTTGTTTACTGTCACCCAGTTTATATATCCCTGTTTGTTTTTTGTAGTGGTGTTTTCTTATCATTTTTTATATTGTTGTATGTTTTTTTTATTCCAGGTTGGATTTCTTTTTCCAATGACCCAATGATTATTATCTGCAAAGAGAACGGCCCTCATTACAACCCTGGCGTTAAGGGGTTAACGGCGCCGTAAAAGGTGGCGGCGCCGTTAACCCCTTAACGCCTGATTACGAGGTCCCTTTGCGGGTTGGCGATTTTAACGCCTGCTTTTTGCAGGCGTTAAAAACCAACCCGCAAAGGGACCTTGGTGCTAAGTACGGTGCCGCAATTTGCGGCACCATACTTAGCGCCTTCCCCATTCCCATTGAGCCCTATGGGGGAAATGGGAATGGGGAAGGGCCATGGCGGCATGGAGAATTACCGCCCCGCCAACCTCGGAATGGGGCGGTAATTCCCCATTCCGTCATGGCGGAGTCGGTAAGTTACCGGCATGGACCATGGTGCTATTAGCACCATGGTCCAACGCCAGGGTCGTAATGAGGGCCAACAACAGTGTACTATGCACTAATATTTTATCTGCTATATAGTACATGTGATGCACTGCATGTAAAATATTAGGGTCATAGGGTCATAAAGTGTGTATAGGATAGCTCAGGGGCAAGGTGCTCGTCTTGGTAGCAAGACGACATGGAGCAACACAGGTTCAATCCCCGGGTCCGCGCTTAGAAACCTCTGGGTATGAAGCGCGTCATAAAGAACCTATCATATCATGTCATTGAACTGATTCTGTTTTCCTTTTTTCAGATAGAAGGATATCATATATTTTTATAACATAGATCCATGGCTAGAATTCAGCCCAAAGAGCCATCGACATTTGGAAATGTGGGTAGCCGCAGAAACGACCGGGGGTGGGAGGGAGGGAGGTGTCCCAGGCACAATTTCGATGACGCAGTGTGATTGGATATTTTTGGTTGCCGTGGCTAAAGATATATATTTTCTTTCCATTAAATTTGGAACATTTTTTAAATATGTATTGAGTGTAGTGTTTGCAAACAGTTAGTGTAACATTTGAAATAGTTTTTAATCAATAATAACGCATATAGGTGTAATACTTGAAACAGGTAAATAAATATTTAAACTCAGTTTGTTGAAAACAAGTTTATTTGGGAGGGAATGTGGTTGTGGGTTTTCTTTTAGTTTTACATGATATTTCTTGTTCTGTAGCCACATTTTCTGCATTTTAACTCTCCATGTTTAGTTCTAAATGTTCAAGGTCCTTTTTCATTGCTTGCATGTCTTTTTGTATATCCATCATTATTTCTTGTAATTCTATCAAGGAATCCATAACCAGATTGGTGGGTCCTTATTCTGGTGCTTCCTTTGTCAATCTTCTAGACACTTGAATCACTTCTTCATTTTGTTTGAAAATATCTGAAATATTCTTAAACAATTGAAGATATAATACACATTTGATAGTTTGACAATAGTTTGACAATAGGTAGATACATTATATGTGTTTGGTGACTGATATTTGTTAATTTAAATATAATTGTTAGTCAAATTTTACATGAAAATGTACAATGTACTTACAAAATCCTGATTGTGGTGTATCCTCTTCTGGAGCATTGTTTTGAGCGTCTTCTTTTCGAATCTCTTCTTCAGTAGAGTATTTTTTTTCGCCAGCCATTCCATGTATTGTTCCAGTGTACTAGTGGTACGGAGAACTACTTCTTGTCAGTTCAGCGGTCGAATTTGGAATGGAGGAAGATTAATGAGGGAAGAAGGTGGAATGTTTGTGATTGCTGTGTGGTGAGTGGCTGCCAATACGATTTCAAATCCCTCAGATGCTGTTGAATTGTATAGAGCCTTTGAGAGAATGTATTTTTTTAGACATGTTTATATATGCCAATACAACTGTAGATGGGTGGGGTGCACCCTTAGGAAACAGTGCTGTTTTTGGGGTATATTTATTGTTGTATTTGATATTTGAAACATGGAGCCAATTCCAGAATTAGAGGAATGTCTTTCTTCAGAAGATTGTGGAACATTTCTTTAGAATGGGGTTAATAGTGATGTTGAGGACATAGGTGATGAGTTCTCCAAGCATTGGTTTACAAGTTTATTTTTGTTTTATAACATATTAGATGGAGTGTTTGAAATGAGAGGTATATTCTGTGATCGTGGACACATATCTTTGACAGGGAGCACAGGTTTCTTCCCTTTGGAAAAGGAAATTAATGAATCACCAAACGAAAGAGCAGAGACAGGTTTTTCAAAATGTTTTGAATCATCATAGAGGTGAAGAGTATTTCTCTGATTGAACATTTTGGTGATGTGTTGGTAAAAGAACCTAAGGGCTCTTTTAAGAGCCACCCTGTGATGCTGGAAATGCATCAGAGGGACAGGGCCTCCGTATCCTTGTCCTTTACTGTTTTTATCGTGTGTTCTGTCATGTTTTCCGCGCAGGAGTTCATGTGGGATTCCTAACGGTGCAGCGCTCTCTTTTGGTTTGGTGGACAGACCCATGGGATACCCTTATGGCACCCATGGGTGGGGGTACAACCCTGTGCCCCTAGTGTATGTTTGTGGGCATGTGTGTGTGGCCAACAGAGCAGGTTATGGGCTGGTGGCAGCTCCATGCTGAATTTCACAGGTGCTCTGAGTATCCTCCATTTTGGGGATACCCAGTGCCTTCCAATCGGATCAGTTTATTCCTGATAGGAAACAAGATGGGCCCCGTGGCCTCTTGCTTTCTATCGCCTATTACCTTGTTTTACCAAAGTCCTGGGAAGCCCTGACTCTGTCCCTTCCCCCTGACCGGCTGTCGGGTGGTAGCTCCATATATGGTGTTGTTCTGAAGTCCAGACCAGACTGGCTGGAGCCTTCCCAGTGATTGTATGTTGTGGATACACCCTGTGGGTGGGACCTGGGTGAATGGAGTGTGTGCCGAATACGCATTCTGTGTTGTGGGTGTCTAGTAACTAGTGTTTGACACAATGACTGAGACAGCCCTGCCCGAAACTGGTATGAATGCAGTGTGGAGTGTTGAATGGCTGGGTACTTGTCCCAATACACATAACTTGTTGTGAGTGTCTGGAGAGGAGTGAATGGCCTGAATGCACTATTGGATGCCTGCCTGCAAGAATGCCCTTCTGACCGATTGGTTGCCTGAGTGTGACCCAGCAGAATGAGTGGGAGATCAACTAATATATCTGGGGGTCTCTCACTGCTAGAATTCGTGTTCAGAAGCGGAAGAGAAACTGGAGTTGAAACTGAAACTTAACATTGAAGGCCTGCTGGAAGAGAAGAATTGCTGTTGCTCTCCTTCACAATATGAAAGCTGCTGTGTCTCCAAGAACTGACCCAGAGAGGACCTGGTAAGGCACTCTCTTTCCGAGCTACGAGGGACCATTGTGCACCAGCTGATCTTTGCCAAAGCTCCCTGGTAGACAGACCTACGACAGGCTGCCGACTAGAGACGGGGACTGCCGCGGAATCCCAAAGAGAAGTGCCCGGACTGTTGTCCACCACTGTCGACGACCGCCGTCGCTGACTGGAGCCGCCGTGCTCCCATTTGCCTAAGAACTTCCTTTGATCCAAGGATGCTCTTGTCTGCATCAACGCCTGCTTTATCCCGCTGGAGAAGGCCCGACAGTCGACGCACCGAGGAGCATCCTCCGGTGGGTTTCCCGCCACCTAAAGACCACAGAGACGCCGACAACTTGATGCCCTTCTGGGGCCACAGTTCTTCAACATCTCTTTGCGGTCCAGAACTAACGTCACCGAGGTGCCCCGCATGCCTCTTCCTTGCAGGACGCCAACGCTCTGTCGTCAACGAGCACCGCTAGGAACGAAGCTGCCACTTCACCGCCGTAGTTCACCCTGTTAGCCGTCCGACGTTCGACAACCTGTGACTCCTGCCTTAAAGTGAGGGCACTCAAGAAGGGCCGTCGATTCCCCGATGACGAACGCTACAATTCCAGGTACATTGGGGCTGTCGAACTATTGTAGAGGGAAATAAGACTTATAGAAAAATAGATGGACTGGGCTTGTGATACATCTTTGCTTTAAAGGTTGCCCAGGTGGAGGGATCTCCACACAGAACTGTGCTTAACGGTAGAGGCCAGTATTCTGCCTATTGTTTCAACCATCTTGCTTTCTTCCTCTCTCTACTGCTGGTTTCCTCTTTATTGATCTGTGTGACATTTTGACAGTATAGTTGATACACTTTAATGAGATCTGATAATATTTGTGGTACCACTGTAGAACTGTATGTATTTACCATTGTTACTTTTCTGAGCACAAAGTGGGTTATTCTGATAGTGTACATAACCTTGAATATTAATTATATAAAGACTGTGTATTAACCAATACAGCGTGTGAACCTTCCTTTGTGGGGAATTGGGGACTACACTGTACTTAAGAACCAGCCTGCTTCACCTCCTGAGAAGCTAGGCCTTGATTGTTCGACCAAAATACCAATCATAGAGAATCTTGGCTGGGGTCCTCTGTGCCTCTCCTCTACCATATAGAGAGCAGAAGTACAGACGACCCCCCAGTCTTTACACACCCAGAGAGCTTTTTAAGTATATTGGAAAAGGAAAATTCATGTGTTGTCCATTTTTAAAATAGCCGCGGCTAGGTTAGCAACCAATGGCAAATGACACGTGTATTTTTGGCGGGTGTAGCAGGGGCTATAACTGTTGCGCCCTAGCCGCGGGTATGAACGGACCAATCGCATGTTGGGGTCTATGATAGCCATGGGTATCAACCACAGGTATACAATTTGTAGTTTGCTTGTGCCATCACCATCAACATCGCCAAACTAAATAAAATACAAATGAGCATATACAAAGACTTGTTTGGATTTTCAGTGAGTCAAGAACACGCCCAATCATCTATGAGGGTCATGAAAGAATGGTTGGTGCCTTTTTGCGCTCACCTCGTCCTCATCCATCCCCTTCCAATATCCCCCCTCCAGTAGTGGGTGGGCGGGAACACTCAAGGTGCCAAACACCATGTACAACTTAAAGGGATCCTCCAGATTCCCCTCTTCAAGACCCCGTCCCTGCAATCAATATAAGTTTGTGTCTCTTCAGCAGTGTTCCGGGCCTTTTGCGGTCACCTAATGCCCATCCATCCCCTCTCCAGTATCAATTGCAGTTCGCACCTGTGGCCGTGCACCCGCAAGGGGGCTGGGTGAGTGGGAACACTCAAGTTGCCAAACACCACGTACACTTCAAAGGGATCTTACGCACAGGGACAATTAGTCTGACAGTGTCCTGAAAGTTCCCCTGTTTCACTAAACATAGGGTGGCCTTGTAAACTTCTGCCCATCATGTCAGAGTTTAGAAATCCATCTTAACACCCTCCTCCAGCACTTATACACCCATAGGCTCCTTCTTCATCCCCTAGGCACTAGCACAGACGATTGGCACAAGGCTTAGTCGGAGCAAGAATGTAACTTACTGTTTCAGAATTATTTTTCACAAACCTGCATTCCCATTGCGGCTTGTGGCACTTTGAAATAGAATTTTGTTGTAGATTCTGCAGTACAGATGTTCACCTTGTGCGTCGTGTGGCAACTTGAAATGATAATAAACACACTGGAGACCTATTTAGTATGAGCACGCAATGTCACCCTGTCTCGCATGATGGTAGAGAAGGCTGCTTCAGGTGCGTAATGGAGCATGAACGGACATCCATGAATTATAGTAAGAGCTGTGCAATATATACCAGAAGTGTAAGCAGCAAACAAATGATTCAAGAGCGGAACAGGGACATAGTAATGATGGGTGATTGGTATATAGAGATGATATATCCCCGTAGGTAACAGCAGCACATCATTTTGTGGACTGTTCTTTTTTTCCTGTCGCAAAACATATTTTACATGGCTGTTTGTAACTGTGCTTGGGTTTCTGAACCACTTGCCCGAAGGAGGGTCTATTCTAGTTTTTTTGTTTTTGTGGCATTCTTTTCCAAAATCGAAAATACCCGTCTCTGGCTTCAATCACTGAAAACAGTCTGCTATTCTTATTTGGCCTTGAGCGATAATCAGCAACTGTTCGAAGGACACAATGGGCCTCATCACAAGTTGGGCAGTAGACCTTAAATGCAGCGGTAACACTATTACCGCCGCATTTAAGGGTCCGCCCAATCATGAATCTGGCAGCATTTACCCCCAGCTATATGCTGGGGGTAAATGCACCAACTGAACGCCCATTTTCAGGCGCAATTAGCATGGCGCTATTACCCAAGGGGGACAGGACCGGGTGGCAGTAATGCTATTAGCCTAGGCAGTAACCCGGCAGTACTACCCCCGGGATACCACCCAACTTGTGATGAGGCCCTATGTGCCGAATACCCACAAAAAATTGTAACATTTACTATATTGAAAGTGGACATTCAGACATTTTGTTTCCATTTCTCTGTTCTATTTTTCGGAGCGGTTACTCAGTGTGACAACGAAAGAATGGAAGTTCCTGGAATTATGTAAACTAAACTATGCATAATACTTGTGAGGTTAAAAACAGCATGTGTACTGTATACATAATGACTAATTCAGCGACCTGCGAGCTGTATGCATAATGACTAATTCAGCGACCTGCGATTTGACCAAAAGAATTGACACAGTACGTTATGTTGAATGATATTTATACCACGAACTATAAAAAGCGAGTGTTTACCTCAGGCTTTGTTTCTCTGTCTAGTAATGATTGTTATTTGTGTATAGTTTAAAGAGGAGTGAATATGGGTTGGATTTTTTGGGACGTATTACTTAGTGGCCTTGCACCCCAATGTATTCTGTTCAGAGTTATGCGTTGTTAGATCGTCCATATTGTGATGATTGTTCCGCGAAGACCCGCAACCACAACCTGTATGCAGGCTAATGATATCTACACCGCTTTGTCCCGTGGGATATCCTGGAGTGCTCTCACCATTGCATCCTTGTGCATCATAAAGTGGGGGTTGGGTGGAGAGGCGGGGCATGAACCTTTTCCGTGTGCACTTGGTTCTCTTTTCAACCACTAAAGTGCAAAGAATCCATATCTTCTCACGAACTGAACACTATGTGCGTCATTAGAAGGTTTTGCTGGTGTAACATAAGAATGCATGCAATTTGGAGTATAGGGATTGATCGATCTCTGATCACAGTCAGCGTATCATGAGGAAGTTATAAAGAACATTCAAAGCATGCAACGTTCGCTAGCTATAACTTGTGTTGCAAAAATATATATTGTTCATTTTGTGGACTTAATCTTCTCTTGTGAGCATCCTTTGCAAAATAAAAGCACTTGTTACATTGCAGACTATTGATGTTTTCTTAAAAATAAATGTTTGCTCTCCTATTTGTGACAAGAAAGAAAAGTTACGCGCTATGAGAGGATGTGTGTGTTTACCTTCTTGTTTCTGTGTTAAGTACGCTATGGAGCGGTGTAAAGGACCGGAAGGGGGTGTCTGTACTTTTTTTTTATCTCTATATGGTAGAGGAGAGGCACAGAGGACCTCAGCCAAGATTCTCTATTATTGGTACGTGGTCGAGCAATCAAGGCCTAGCTTCTCAGGAGGTGATGCAGGCTGGTTCTTAAGTACAGTGTAGTCCCCAAGCACCCACAAAGGAATGTCCACACACTGGGCCTCATTACACGGATGGCGGTGGACCAAGGTGCTATTAGCACCTTGGTCCATGCCGGTAAAATACCGGCACCGCCTTGGTGGAAAGGGGAATTACCGCCCTATTCCAAGGTTGGTGGGGCGGTAATTCCCCTTTCTCCCATTGCCCTTCCCCATTCCCATTTTTGCTCCATAGGGTTCTATGGGAATGGGGAAGGCGCTAATTACGGTGCCGCAAATTGCGGTACCGTAATTAGCTCCCTGGTCCCTTTGCGGGTTAGTTTTTAACGCCTGCAAAAAGCAGGCGTTAAATTCACCAACCCGCAAAGGGACCTCATAGTAAGGCGGTAAGGGTTTACCGGTACCGGTAAAATACTGGTACCGGTAAACCCTTACCGCCTACCGTGTAATGAGGCCCACTGTATTAGTTAAAACAAAGTCTTTATATAATTAATATTCAAGGTTATATACAATATCACGATAGCTCACGTTGTACTCAGTTATCTATAACGGCAAATATACAGCTGTACGTGGTACCACAATTACTATTAGATCTCTTTAAAGTGCATAAACTATACGGTTAAATGTCACACAAATCAGTTTGTAAAGGAAACCAACAATAGATATAAGAGGAAAGTAGTTAGCTGGAACAATTGGCAGAATACTGGCCACTTCCACTAGACACAGCTCTGTGTGGTGATCCCCCCAGCTGGGCAACCTGTAGAATAAAGATATATCACAAGCCCAGTCCATATATTGTTCACACAAGACTTTCCAATAGTTCTGCAACCCCAAAGTACCTGGCATTGTAGCGTTCCACGTCGGGAAATTGATGGCCCTTCTTGAGTGTCCTCTCTTTAAGGCAGGAGTCACGGGTCGTCGAACGTCCGACGGAGAACAGGGTGAGCTACGACAGTGAAGTGGCAGCTTCGTTCCTGGTGGTGCTCATTGACGGGGAAGCATAAACGTCCTGCAAGGAAGAGGCATGCGGGGCACCTGGGTGTCGATAGTTCTGGACCGCAAAGGGTTTGAAGAACTGTGGCCTAGCAAAGGCATCGAGTCGTCGGCGTCTCTGTGGTCATTGGATGGCGGGAAACCCACGGGCAGATGCTCCTCTGTGCGTCAACGGTCAGGCCTTCTCCAGCGGGATAAAGTGGCGCTGATGCAGATGAGAGCATCCTTGGATCAAATGAAGTTCTTAAGCAATGGGAGCATGGCGGCTCTGGTCGGCGACGGTGGTCGTCGACAGTGGCGGACAACAGTCCAGGCGCTTCTCCTTGGGATTCCGCGGCAGTCCCCGTCACGGGTCGGCAGCCTGTCGAAGGTCTGTCTACCAGGGAGCTTTGGAAAAGATCAGCTGGTGCACAATGGTCCCTCGTAGCTCAGGAAGAGGGCGCCTTACCAGGTCCTCTTTGGGTCAGTCCTTGAAGAGACAGCAGCTTTCAGATTGTGAAGGAGAGCAACAGCAATTCTTCTCATCCAGCAGGGTTTCAAGGTCAAGCTTCAGTTTCACTCCAGTTAATCTGCAGCTTCTGAACACGAATTCTAGCAGTGAGAAGCCCCCAGATATACTAGTTGGTCTCCCATTCATTCTGCTGGGTCACACTCAGGCAACCAATCGGTCAGAAGGGCATTCATGCAGGCAGGCAGCCAATCAGCTGCATAGTGCATTCAGGCCATTCACTTCTCTCCCGACACGCACAACTAGTTATGTGTATTGGGACAAGTAACCAGCCGTTCAACACTCCACACTGCATTCATACCAGTTCCGGGCAGGGCTGTCTCAGTCATTGTGTCAAACACCAGATACTAGACACCCACAACACAGAATGCGTATCCGTCACACACTCCATTCACCCAGGTCCCACCGACAGGCGTACCCACAACATACGGTCATTCGGAAGGCTCCAGCCAGTCTGGTCAGCACTTCCCCACACTACCATATATGGAACTTCCACCCAACATCCAGTCAGGGGGAAGGGACAGAGTCAGGGCTTCCCGAGACTTCGGGAAGATCAAGGTAACAGGCGATGGAAGGCAAGAGGCCACGGGGGCCATCTTGTCTCCACCAGGAATCTACCAATTCCAATGACCGGGCCTGGGCATCCCAAAATGGAGGACGCTCAGGGCACCAGTCCATTCAGCACAGACCTGCCACCAGCCCATACCCTGCTCTGTGGGCCACACACAGGTGCCCAAAACATACACTAGGGGCACATGGTTGTACCCCTACCCATGGGTGCCATAAGGGTATTCCATGGGTCCGTTCACCAAACCAAAGGAGAGAGCTGCACCGCCAGGAGTCCCACATGAACTCCTGTGCGGGAAAACACATCAGAACAAACGATAAAAGGCAGTAAAGGACAAGGATGCGGAGGCCCTGTCCCTCCGATGCATTTCCAGCATCACACGTGGTTAATGACGAAGCAGGTTTGGCTACGCTGTCCACGAACATTATGAAAATAGGCAGAGCATGTTGTTTGCAATAGTGATGTCAGTTTGAGGGGCGGGCAATCTGTATTCTTGCCGCAAGGGCACTTGAACTTATGGTGATGCATCAACGGATAAGATTAGCACAAGATGGCAGCGCCCAAGCCGTTGTTTTCGCATGTGTAAAAGTGAGGAAAGCTAAGGTAAGATGCATAGGAAAACATTTTAAGATCGATTACAGTCTTAAAAATACATGCCCTAACGATCGGGACAATAACATTTTTGAACAAACTTCTCCTTTAAGGAGTTCGAGACGCAGCACTTAACCATTACGCTATGATGATGTTATTGTTTGGATTTTTCCAAATTTCATACCTAGCCTTTTATCATTGGACACGTTAAATTATGGTTACATTTCAAATCTATGCCCCATGAAGCTGCAAGCCATTTTGGCCTTCTGGTTAAATGGTGGGCCTCAAACTCTGGCAGACCAAGGTTCAAGGATGTAGTTTTTTTTAAAATGTAACTAATTTAATGTAATCAAAAGAAAAGCAACGCAAGTAGGAGGTGGCGAGGTTTGTTGCAGTGCAGTCATGTGATATTATTTAGCATGAGGACATTTAGATCTGGCTGTGCACCAAAATAACAGCGCCAGAATGGCAATCGCACCGAAATTGACGATGCAGCGGAATGCCCGTGCCAAATCGGCCTGTGCCAAAATGGTGGTGCCAAAAAGGGGTGTACCGCTTGAAGAACGCTGCTTAACCAAAGTGTGTGCTCCATGGCAAATAATTTAATCTCATTGCGCATTGCCTAAAAAGATTGTGAGTTCTCAAAGCCTGCAATCCGAAGGCCATGGCTAGTGGTCTGGTAGCTTTTTAAAATGCACAGTGTGCACAGCCAAAGCCCATGCCCACTGACCATGGCCGAAGACCATGGCCGAAGACCATGCTAGTGGTCTGGAAGCGTTCTAAAATCTATGGAATAACAAAACCCTTGAACTTCAAGGAAAAAACTTTAGTTGCAAGGACATTAAGGAGAGAATGTAATGCAATGGCCACTGACAGCAGCTTTGAATGTTGCCCACTGTATATTTGAAAACAGTGACAGGCTACTAGGCATGGTTTTTAACCATGCACGTTGGTATTTTTTAATAGTAACCGACCACTAGCTATGGTATTTGGTACCTTTGGTATTCTATTTTTGATGTAATCAGTTATATTCAATGCAGTTAGTGTTGTCACCAGTGATGGCATCAGTGCTGTGATTTGTAATGTCATCAGTGTTCTCATTGTGGTCATAAGCTGCGCAACAGGGGATGCGAAGTTAAGGCGGCTTTTGCTGAATTTCAGGGATTTTGTTGCATTACGTTCTCACCTTAACTTCCCTGCAACTAAAATGTTTTCCTTGAATATATACATATTGATATACTTGTTGTCAAAGGCATGTATAGAGCATTCTTTTAAGCACCAGCGTTACTTTGTGTTGCTATTCCTAACCAGGGGGGAACTGTAAAGACAGTTGGTTGGTATTAGTTTTGAAGGAAATGCAAAGGTTCTCAAGGCTCTGTGGAAGGTCAAAGGTTTCGCAATGTTCCAGAAGAGCAAGGAAGATAGTTCCTAAACCTGGAGGCAAGAAAAACAAAGGGACACCCACTTTAGCATGACTTAACTCCTCTACTAAGGCTTTGCATAACTGCTATAGGCCCTATCTACTCCGAGTGCGGCTTCAGCAGCATGTCTACCAATGTCCATCCTCACTTCTTGACTTTGCACTCTCCCTTTGACATTGCCTCAACCATTGCCTGACTGCTCCCTTGTTTGCCTGCTCTGATCATGCACGCCAATTGTGCATCGATGCAACCTCAGCAAATGGGGGTTTAAGGTGTCCTGTTAGTCTGCATTGGTTTGCTTATATATATCCCTCCTTATTGTATATTCCTGTTCTCCTAAAATGTCCACTTGCACACCAGATGTAACACCACGCCTCATGAGGTGAGGCTTTACCTGAATGGGCATGCCTTTTGAATGTTGCCTACTATACATTTGAAGGTGGCCTACTATACATTTGAAAGTTTCCTACTTTGTCCACTTGCACACCAGATGTAGCCCCGGCACCATGAGGTGAGGCTTTACCTAAATGTGCATGCCTTTTGAATGATGCCTACCATGCATTTGAAGGTGGCGTACTATACATTTGAACGTTTCCTACTTTGTCCTCTTGCACACCAGATGAAGCCCCCGCACCACGAGGTGAGGCTTTTCCTGAATGCATACATGATCATCTTTAAGTATTCACGATTATGCTTGGTCCTAAACACTAGACTATGATACTGAACTTGTACTGTAACTAGCACCTAGATGCCTAATGGCTTTGTGTGCTGCTCTACATGTTAAAAAAATAAAAAATAAATAAAATAAATCTATGGAAGGAATGAGCTGATAGAAATATGAGGTGTGCTAATTTCTGGTGTCCAGTCAAATGGTCGACACAATTTGGTCGACAGGTCAAATGGGTGAATTTTTATTTTATTTATATATATATATTTTTTAGGTTTTCGTTTAGGGAAAAAAAGGGTTTTTTTGCAAAAAAAAGGGGTTGGGGGGGACACCCCAAAAAAAAAATGTGAAAAAACAAAAAAGAAAATCGACCATTTGACCAGTCGACCTTTTGGTGTCCACCATTTGTCCTGTCGACCATTTATTTTCGACCAAATGACCTAGAACCCTAATTTCTCTTAAACTACAAAAAGTCCAAAACCCTGTTGCCTTTTTTCTACTGCTTGAGGATGAAGGAAGCTTGTGTCCAAGGTAGGTCATGGTACTGGAATCAAATCTGGATAAGGGTGCTAATAACAGTCATTTTGTGGGTGGAGAGCAGGTAAGGTGCAGTCAGCTTGAGGGTTTTGGAAATGAAAGAAAGAGGAACTGATCACAGAGTTTATCTGGGATATCAGCCAGAGACCAGTATCAAGGTAAATACTTCGGTTTCTGACTTTGAAGAAAGGTTTGGGGCAAGCTCCATTGGTGGGAGACCAGAGAGAGGAAGGTCATTATTGGGGGATGTAGGTTGTGATTAGGACCATACTTGTGACAATGTTTGGCTTTAACCAATTGTCGTGCATCCAGCAATGAATGGTCATCATGCAATGGGGAAGGATATTGGAGCATCAGGTGGGCTAAAGAATGCAGTGGGAGAAAAGGGCCATGCTTGTCATGGAGAAGGTTGTCCTCCACAAAAAAAGGACTGAAGCTGACACGATATAGTGCTTTCCAGGAGTCTGGCTTGGAAAAGACTATGGGAGATACAATGATGGTTCTTCAATAGTGTCTGATTAAGGGAGAAAATGTTCCTCTACTTTAATGGTTGATGGCACAAATCCAAAGATTAGGGATTATGTAAGAATGCAACATATTTAATTGAGTAGGAGGTATGCAAGTTCACTTAATAGAAAAGGTGGGCAGAGGTCCGGGGAGGCAGAGGTGTTGCTAGAGGATCGGAGGCTGTGAACACCTCACTGCAATTTGTGGCTGAAGGACTACATTCTGGTGGGAGATGATGGTACAGATATTCAAGGGTTGTATGTGAAGAGATAGGAGATGCCTGGAATAGTTGGGAGAACTGGTGGTAGACTGCTGCTGCTTTGTCAATGTGATTGTGGTGGTAAGGAGGATGCTGTGGTTGCTGATGTGGATAATTCAGAGAGAACCATGAAAAGTTATTTGGAGATTTTGTGAGGACTGCAGATGTTAAAATATGCTTTCTTGGCATTTCTGCTTTGCTTATAGTGGGCCTTCATGTGGGCAAGGTAAGGGTAAATGGTTGTTGCTAGGTCTATCATGGGAGTGGAGTTATAGTTTTAATTGGTGGACATCTGGGATGAATCAGTTGTCTAAACATTTCATATCTTTATTTGGGGCTGTTGGGCCAGCATCTGAGGGGAAGTATGGACCACATGCCAGGTCAAAACAGTGCCACGGAGCAGGAGGAGAGTTTCTTCCAGGTTTTGGTGCTGATGAATGCAGGTGAGGATGAGAAACAGAATGCAGCCCAGGTGATTTACCTCTAGCTGGTGGCTGGCATTGCTACCATGCTAGAGCAGGAACACTACCTAGCCAATCCCTACCCAGACCAGCTTAAATGGAAGGTTAACCAAGCCCTAAGGCAACCTCCAAAAAGAGAGGAAAAACGTGAGATGGCCACATTAATGTTCCGGGGCACAGCTTCACCTAGAAATACAAATGCAAGCTAGAACCTCTGCAACAAAGAAATGCCAAACTCAAGAACTCTTTTCAGGAACCTTGGAACCGGGGCTACTTTTTTATAATGTTTTTTACTTCACATATATTCTGCTTTTTACTTCACGCTTATGGCTTTCATCAGACTAAGCCCTGGCTTAATTCCAGATATAGACGTTTTGTGGCGACACCCATGAAGACAGACATATATAATTTATATATAACTTTAAACATACGTGGCCACTCACGTAACCTACCACCATCCTGTCACGCATGTCTCGGGCAGGGATTTGAAGAGAGTGCAGGTAACTGGTGTGACTAGCTCAGGCAACAGGAAGGTTGCTCATACTGGCATAGCGGTTTCCCATAGGAATTGATGTCCCCCAATGTCCAGGGGTCTTGGACAATATGCATGCTCTTGGTTCCCCCATCCATACGCTTGGACATGTCACCTGGCAAGACACCAGGACCGACAGGTGCACACAAACAACCTTGTATATATAAGTAAAACTGACAGCAGTCAGATGCAGTCTATCGGGTTCAACGTAATTTAAAATGTATGGGGCTCCAAAACATATTACCTGTCTGCCCCCTTATTGCCAACGATTGGAGGTGCAATGTCCACTTTCATGTCCTTTATCTCTCTATAGGCCTGGGCCTGTGGCACCATGACTTACTCCAGTACATTTCCGAACCCCAGTTTCCAAGTCTGCTAATGTCAGCTGAGAGGACTTAGTCAAGCAGGCCACTTCCGTGGTTCAACCCTCGCCCCTCTCTTCGTTCTACTGGGGAACTCCCAGTCCGGTTGATTTAAAATGACATTGATGCACACAAGATGTACACACTTTAGAAATGCCCTTACAGGCGCTTTATTCACTTATTATGTCCATAGTTTTGTTCATAAGACTGACTTTATGATTGCCCCGGCAGCAGGCTTTCCAGACCCGGCTCACATACCTTCTCCACTTCAGCGAGGATTGAGGTTAGAAGCCTGTGACGGAAATGTTCGAGGGAGAAAAGACTGAATGTTATTTATCTGAATATAACCTTTGGTCTTTTCTCTCCTGAACATTTCTGACTTGGCCCCCACCCACACCCCATGCCCACCCCCCTACTTACCTTGTGGCAGCACACTTCGTTACAGGCCCGGCTCCAGGAATTTTTATCTGGGTGGGCCACGTTTGTGATAATGGGGGCCAAACTTTTTTTCAGATTCGTGATCGGGAAAAACATTTCTTCCTGGATCTGAAAAATCCATTTGCCCACAATTTTCCCTTAACTTCTTTAGTCTGTTAGAGTGTTTTGTAAGGCAGAAGCCTGGATTCAGACCCAGGTTGTTAGGACCAGGGTTGACATATTTACCCTCAAGACTACTTGAATGTCTGATGAAGATACTTGTTGGGATTGCACTCCCTGGCAGATTTAAGCCAAATGAATTCTTGGCAAGGCTGACAGATGGCTGAGGGTAGGTGGGGCATAGGTGTGGAGCTTATGGCGGGAGTCATTAAACACTGTCATGAGTGCAAGAAATGTTACATTTTTTTTAAGTTGTCTTTTGCTACTATTGGAGCTGTATGTTTAGGGGTATGACTCTAGCTGGAAACAGCCTGTTCACCTCACCAGGTTTTGCTGACATGAGGTGATTTGCCCAGGTTCACTCAATGTGTTCAAATGGGAAACCTGCTCTTGCCTTCCACCTGCTCATCCCTTCCAAAATCACAGGCTCTCCAGTACCCCTTCCACAGTCTTTTGCTCTCTTCTTCCATTTGCTCCTTTGTTTCCTTCCATAAGCTCCCTCACTACTTTGAACTTCTATTGGCTACTCACTTCATCTTCCATATGCTCCCCCATCTCCATATGGAAAACGTTTGCCAAAAATGCAAAATGAAAGAACAGTACAGAGAAAAAGAAAAACAGAAAAAATAGCGTGGCAATATCACCCCCTGTCACCTTCTATCAGTTCCCCCTGACTACCATTGCCATTTACAATCACTCCCACCTACCCCAGGCTTCCCCCATCATGTTTTCCTGGCCTGGCTGGGGAGAATCGAGGATGATGCCATCTCCTTCTCTGCTGGGGTTTAGCAACGAGGACCCCAGTCCTTATTCCATCTAACTTAGTGTGCGCTCAATAATACCTTCCTGAATACTGTGGCTACTCCCAGGAGGCCAGGTAGGGCCAGGTAGGAGGTGCTTGTGGTCTAGCCATTTTGTTGTGAAAGACAGCCCCCTCCTCCTCAATAAATATTGAAGCAAGGAATGGGGTATTTAGTTTCTTGCAAATGACATTTTGAAGCACAACATTGTATTTTTGTGGCAATTTTGCAGCTAATTTTAATTGAGTTGAGGGTGTGTGGGAGTGGTAGCATGCAGGTGAGAGTGGGATCAGGAGGTAGACAGTGAAGGTTGAAGGGTTTCTGGCCTCCTTGCATCACTCCCGGTTGGATGTGGCAGGGAGGAGGGTCCGCCGCTCTCCTGCCACCCCCTATACATCATTGTCTAGTACATACTGTTTTCATACTGTTTACAATATGCAAATGTCCATGATAACTTCGTATTTGACATGTTTACTTTGCTATTTTGAATGTCACAATTTTGTACAATAAATCTGGCCTTATTTTTTCCAAAGAAAGATGTGTGTATGTCTCCTTGGCTGGCCCTGACCCCTGTGCTTCCCATCTATTAAGCCATACTGCAAACTGGATCACTTCAAGGGGCTCTTAATTTTTGCAGGAAACACAGAGATTAAACGATTTTCCCAGGATTACACACTTTTACTAAGTGGTAAAGCCAGAATGTCATCAGAGCCTGAAATGTAGGTACTTAACCACACATCTTCCCAGCTAAAGGCGGTACAAATATGTATTGAAGTTTGGTTTTAAATACTAAAATATTACAATTCTGGATCTTTGCACACAAGTCACTTTTTGTACAGGTTTTGGAATGGTACTTATACCCAGCGGTTAGTCTGTATATAAAAGAAACTTTAAGTGATAGGGATGATTTATAGGAAAACATTTTTTATTGTAATGTATTGCATACTTTTATACTAATGATTGTAAGCCATGAAAATAAAAATGTTGTTTAATTTGTAAGTTCCTGTATTCGAGTTTTCTCTTTACTTTTCTTTTTCCATTTATTTAGTTTCTTTTTCTTAATTTGCTAACTTTTTTGTAAAGGTTTATAATAAGCCACAAGCAATAACAAATAATAATACTCACTTTATACAGATCACTTTAAAAAATGCACAAGTCACATGATAAAGCAACCCGACAATGTGTTTGTCATTTAGAATCGGGTTGATGAAAAAGAGTATTGGGGCAATTTTGTTTTAAATCCTAAATTGCATAGAGGGGACTGCTACTGTTTGCACTTCTTTGCAAAAGGGCCCCTATATGCAATTTGAACTGTTTCCACAAAGTACTGGAAAAAGTAAATAGCAAAACATATGCAAAATCACGTTTTCACTTCACTTCTGCACTATGTGTCTGGAAAAGTATACATCTCTCCCACAATTAACGATTGGGAATCTGCTTGCTTTTACCAATAAAGTTACAATCATAGGTGGTAATTTTCCAAGTCCTGTGGAGTGGATACAGTGGCGGTAAAATGATTTTTGATTGTAACTTTATTTTCCCTGTTCTAATTGAAAGCCCACAAGCTCCAGAATGCTATTTAATCAGAATTTACAAAAAATCCCATACAGGCACAAAGTGAAATGAAATGCATAACAAAGTCAATGTTTCACACAGCTTTTTCTGTACCCCCATCATTTCTAATCACCCAACAGTCACACTTAAATAGCTTTTTAAAAGCGTATATAATTTAAAGATTTTTTTTTAACCTCTTAGTCTCACCCTCCACCCTCTGGGTTCCAGTGGCGGTTAAAGTTTTTTTTTATTATTGCATATAGTATACATTGAACCTTTTGATGAAAAAAAGCAAGAAAACCTCACACCACTGGCAAGGCTTCCATACTAGCAGGGCTGGACTGACCCACCAGGATACTGGGAGTTTCCCCGGTAGGCCTCGGCCATAGGGCCTATTTTCTTGGGGGAAGGATACATTGGGACTCAAAATTAAACAAAATTAAACTATCACTCGCCATTCGGAGATATGTATCCATACAGGCCAGCCTGGGTGTGGCTGTTCGCTGCATAATTTGTTTGCCTGCCAGGCCCGCCTCTGCCCATGGATTTTGGGGCTTGCGCTCTTGTAGCACTAGGTCACGTGCACAATGAAACCTCACGTGCCCTAGTATGCTCTTTGCTGCCGAGTCGCATGCGCAGGTGTTGCTGGGCCCATGATTGAATGTGCCATTGCCACCTGATAGACACTGCTGGCAGACAGTCTGAGTGCTGTGCTGGTACCGGGTCCATGCCATGTGCTCTGCCCGTGTTCACGGTGTGCTCTGACAGATTCAAGAAAAACAGCCAACCAACCAGGTGAGGCGGGCTGCACTGCCTCCATCAGCACACAACAGCAGGTGACCCAAGTGAGGCTGTGGCTGGGGCTGAGAGCAGCTGAGGGCAGTAGCCAGACCTGAAAGTTAAGGGATTATCTGTACGTGCATGCCCCTCTCCCATTCTGCTGAGTGCTTCTGACCCTCACCCTCACCCTATGCGGTAAACCTTTTCCAATGTGCTGTAATAATTTCTAGCCATCATGCTACACTGTGTTCCTTGTGTTGCTATCCTGCATCCAAGTGCTGAACCTTTTTCTTACTGAGATGCCATGGACTGTAATATTCTCCACCTGTTGCAATGTGTTCCTCCTGTGCTGTAATCATTTACCGGCCGGGGTCGTGTAATATGTTGTCCATATGCTCTAACATTTCCCTTCCTGTGCTTTAATGTCCCCTGCCTGAGCTATACTGTAAAACAGCACCCTGTTTACCTAATATCCAATCCTTGTGTGGTGATTCCCCGGCCCCGAACTGAATGGGGAGGGTTATCGGGGTCTAGTGGGAATACTGGCAACCCGTAGACCTATTAAAATGCACTTCGGCTCTGCTATTCAAGACTAAACTGCTAATCCAGTACTGCCACTCAGCCCCACCTCTACAAATGTACCTTACCATGACCTAAAGAAGCCCCTACCTATGTCATTATAGAGGCTGACACACCGCTCTGCTAATGCACCTCTTCCCAATCCTGAACTCCCACACCCCCGCAATTCCAGTATGTTAGAGCCATACACCGCTCTGCCAGTGTGCCTCAGCACTGACCTACATTGACGCCTGATGACTGTCATAACTATTCCACCCTTACCAGCAGTAACCCCTTTGCTTCTATTACTACATCTATTCACAAAACTGTGCTAATGGACTTCAATCCTAGCCAGCAGCAACCCCTGTTGTTCCATAACAGTGGATCACATCAAGCTCTACCAATGAACCTCAATCCTGGCTAGTTGCAACCTCCGTTGTTCCATTACAGTGGCTCACATATGCCAATGGACACTCAATCATGGCCTGCAACTCCTTCCGTTGTTCCATTATAGTTAGTGGCTCCTCCACACACAGCTCTGCCAGTGTAACTAAACCCTGGCTAGAAGCAACCCCCATTCTTCCATCACACTGATTCCCACAAAGCTCCGCCAATGGACCTCAATCCTGGCCAGTCGCTGTCTGATCTTTCATGCTTGTGGTAAGTGGTGAGGTCTGCATGCCACTGATAACCAGGTCCAAGGTTATGCTGTTTCTGGACAGGAGGAGTTGTGTATGTGGGGGGCGTAGGGGAGTGTTCCAGCACCCCCCCTCTGCCAACCCCTTATGTTATCCGGTTGTATTTTGGGTGCCTTGACATGGCATCTCTGCTTCTGGGCCCCACTGTCTCTGCGAGAACAATTTCCAGTGATTCCAGACTTTCTCTGGCTGCGGAGCGTACAGATGACGGCTTAGGCCCGCAGGTGGCACTTAGCAAGGTGCTTATACCCTTGTGCTGTAAAATTCTCGGTGGGGGTAGTGTGCTCTCCCAGTGCTGTACTCTTTCAGCCACATGCTGTAATATTCTCACTGTCTGCTGCACCATACACTTCCCACTGTAACATTGGCCTCTTCTGCTGGTACAGTCGTTCCCTGTGGTGTGCACCTCTCTTCCTGCACTTTAACGCCCCACCCTTTGTGCTGTAATATATCAGTGTGGTGTTATTTCCTAAAACACCTGCACTAAATCTCTCCTTGCTCAGCAATCGTCGGCTAGTACATAATGCCCTGCCCACCCCCTTGCTCCACACACTCTCTGTCCTCCCCTCCACCTCCCCAATCCTCCGGACTCCGATGGTAATTTCATATCTTCCCGGCTGATTCATGGGTGCCTGCCTGATTGTGCCGTTGTCTTCTCGTTGCGCTGAGCACCCCAGCCCACAGCTTGTGCATACTGTGTAATCCTCCAGCCCACCACAGCTCGACGGTTCCCCTGGTGTGTAAAACCCCAGCCCCATTCTGTAATATTTCTTCCACATAAGAAAAATCCCCTTGCATATTATGTAATCCCTTAGCCCTGCATAAAGCCAGCCCTGTGCTGTAGCATGACCTGCCCATTATCAAACAAACAAAAATGGGTGTCCTGATGGACTGCCAGCAGAACGGGCAAAAGGTATGTTAGGAATACACCAAGGGGACTGCTTTCGGTGTTGGTATTAGTGTGGTTATTGATTTTTAACCACCCATGACATTAAAATGTATTTGCGCCACAATCGTCCAGCTCTGTGCAGTAATATTTTACCTTCTGCTTTAACAATCACATTTGCCTTCACACCCCCATGCCGTGGGATTCCTCTGCTGTAATATTCACTACATGCTCTCTTATCCTCATCTCTGTGCTGTTTTTTTTTATTAGTTTGGGCTTCTAGATGGGGCTTTCACCAGCTATAAACCAAAACTATTGCATTAAAGTATAGATGGGGAGAAATCGGCTTTGAGGAGGGACACCCAGCGTGCAGTTGTTGTTTGGTTATTTGCCCACCCATTGACTGCCCATGATAATCCCTATGGCTGTTCCCACCCAGTTCCCATCCCTCCCTGCCAAAAAACACCTCCTCCAGAGAACTCTTTGACTTTACTTTATTCACGCCTTACCATCAAACTTTGCACTCAAAGTGTCTGCCAGTGTTTTGTCGAAGCAGCCTTCTGAGTGTTAATGACTTAATTAGAGTTGTAAACCAACTATTGGTGTAATAAAAATGTCTTCACCAGGTCTGCTTTTAGCCACTCCATTTATAAGCACTATGCATGTCCTTCACTTAAGTCCTGTTAAAAATAAACATTGATAAAGCCAAAGTTTTGGCCTTTTGTATATAGGTACTCACACTGTTTTGCACCTGCTACCAGTAATGGGCAGTTAATACCGGCAGTGGTTGGAAAGTGCAAATCCCATGCCTACACAAACTGTTGGCATTCCAATGCTTGTTTTCAATATGATGGAATCACCAGCCCTATTTTGCAAAAGTGTCCCTTGGTGCAGTAATATTTTCCTGTGCACTTAAATTTCTTGCTCGTGCAGCGAAATATGGGGCCACTTTGATCACATTTTCCAGGGCCTCTTTTGGTTCCCTGTCTGGCCCTGCTTTCTAGGTGGGCCAGGGGCTGGCCTCGGGGGGGCCTGGCCCCCTTGGCCCCCCTGCTGGAACCGGGCCTGCGCTGAGCTATCCTTTCAGTTTTCTCTCAATCTCTTTGTGGATGACACTCAAACCTTCTTCTCCTGCCCCACTCTCACACCTGTTCTCTCTGCATGCTTTTCTAACTGCATTCCAGCAAAGGTCTCAGATAGCACTTCAGTGTCGTATGCTTTACTCTGCAAACAGCAAAGTCATGTTCCTGCCTTCCGAAGCTCCACCTCTCCTTCTCCAGCCTATCACATTTCCCCCCGACTTCCCCTCCTCCTTCCCCAAGACAGGCCACCTTTGTCATAATCTCAATCTTTATCACTTCTACCTCTGTTGGTGCTTGACATCAGGAAAATATGCCCTCTCCTCATGTTCCATTCTGCCAAATCTCAGATACTAACTCTGGTACTTAGTCACCTTGTGTACTGTGATAACTTCCTCCCTGGGTACTCCATTCCATCTTGCCCTTAGCCGAAAAACTCAACTTTACAACAATCACCCTCTATAATCTTCCGAGACCCTACCTCACTTCCCCTCACTGTATCCACGCCGATTTGCTCTCTATGAAAAACCATCCCCTTTCTAAATTTGTACTGCTTACCTATAGATCCATTCATGCGATTCCCTCCCTTTGTTTGACTGAAAACATGTTGTGCTATTCTCCCCATGCAACCTCAAACACCCTCCTTAATCTCTCCATCTTCTGTCGACCCTTGCCAGCCTTTCGTTCCTTTTCCCCTCCTGGCCCCAAACCACTGAGCCACTATCCCTCCCCTGTCACACCTGGCACAAACACCTCTGCCATACACTTGTTCAAATCTGCCCTGAAGCGCCTCTTTCTGAGCCTAGAAGGTGCACCCTCAATTTCACATCACATTACTCCTACCTGACTACTCTATCATTAGCTTCACTATATATAGTGCTGTGGGCATTTCCAGTCCCTTCAGGCTGCTCTCTGTCATCCATCCTGCCTTGTTACTGGTCTGTGTATCTGAAATACACAACCCAGTCAGCTGCTCATGACCGTTTCCTCTAATGTAAGGCACCTGTTAAAGATTGCCCTGTATACTTTTGTTACTGATGCAAGTGTTTTTGCTCAAAACACCCAATACCCTCAACAAAGACAATACAAAAAACAAAATCTTTGCTTGCTGAGGATATTGAACTCGTGCGATAATTTTACTGATCAATAGGTTTTATATATCGATGAGCCAACATTACTTCAAGCCAAAATATGTCCAGTTGGTAGTCAATCAAATTGTTGATTTCAATAACGTGTTTAGCTGATGAGCTGATGAATGGAAGTTGGCCAGTATGCAATGGGCCAAAGAGGATAGCTCAGCGGCAACGTGTGTGTCTTGAAAGCAATACAATGCAGAGCAACAAAGGTTTGATTCCTGGTCCCAGCAATACAACGCAGAGCAACAAAGGTTTGATTCCTGGTCCCGCGCTTAGAGACTGGTTCCTGGTATTAAGCGTGTTATAAAAGATAAATTAAACACTTGTGTACAGGCACGTTATAAACGACTCATCATATCATATCAATTAATGGCAGGGGAGTTGCTAGGTCTGGAAAAGACCCGGGGCTACACTGATGTCAGAACTGTTGGGACTGGGGGCTAGTTAGTCTTTTGGCTGTAGCTCCTGAGATTCTATCCGGGGCTACAACCAAAAGATATGGGGCTATAGCCCCCTTAGCCCCCCCCAGCAACGCCCCTGATTAATGGCAGGAAAGAAGAAAGGTTTTGAATATGCATTTACTAGGTTGAGATCAATAATTCTGAGTTGTAGGTGAACATTGGTAGTGAACATAAGATTGGACAGGGAGTAAGTGAATGAGCCATTTGGGGCAGTAAAAAAATAAGGCAGATGCCTAGGGCTGGGTGAAATTGTTAAATTCCATCCTAAGGTCCATAGAACCGCAATCTGTAAGATTCTGCTCTGTTTTCGTGCCATTCCACTACCCTGCATATTGAAAAGAGTGGTGTACAATTTCTCGTGCAGCTCTGCAAACCTATTACCAATCGAACAACTGTGAAACGTTTCTTGTGGCCTTGCATGAAACTAGCGAGGTTTGGAAAAACCTGCACACAGTTTCTTGTGTCGCTGCCTGAAACTAGCACAGCTCGAAATAAAAGACCTATGCAAAGTTTCTACATGACACTAACATGGGAATGAAACACCACACCACACAAAACCGGGCGAAATTTCAGTGGCTGCGGAATCGTAATGCTGATTTCACTTCGTAAACTGAAGCGGATTCCAGTGTGGATTTCACACTTTTCGCTTCACAGGTGAAACATTTTCTCCCCCTCGGTACGAGAGGTTCTCTTTTTTTTAAGAAACCAATTGGTTTAAGCAAATAAATTGGAAGCAGGGCAGGCATAGCCGCTGCACAGAGAAAGTGGAGAGCACCGCATGGCACAGAAGGATCAGACAGAGTTGATGTTCAGGTAATGGTCCATGGCATAATTTGATGTGATTTCATTTGATTCAGTTCAGCCCTTTCAACCAACACCCACAAACTCCTACACAAAATATATGTAGAAGAGAAAAACTTTAACAACATTTCATAGAAAAAGAGGCTTTTTAGGATTTCCAAAGAATTCCTTTTTCGTCTTCCGACCTCCCATTGGGAATCTGCCTGTTTCTTCAGTGACCTCTGGGAAATAATCACTTAAAAGGAAGATTATTGTCTCCTTATGTCCCAAACGCCTTCCAATGTTAAGATTGGCAATAGATCTTTTCAAGTTCCTCTAGTTTTTATGGAGCAGCAAGAAGTGTTGCACGCCTTCTTCTGACCCACCGTCATTTATACCGTGTTTATTTATATATGTCGTTTCTGTGCTTGATTTTCCACTGTTCCATGTTTTTGACCAGCATCAGTTCTCAGGGAGGTTATAAAAAATAACCTCCTTTCTTGTGGATTCCTTGGAAATTTAAGAGATGGGTGGGAAGGTAGCTTCTGGACACAGATCTCATGGTCACGGTATTGTCTGCTCCACTAAGAGTTTCCCTGTAGGGCTGATTGATTGCTGACCTTTTAAGGACCACATTCGAGGTGAGTGCTCTCTTATTGGTTTCCTAGTTGCATTGTGAACTTTGCTCATATCCTTAATTTGGATATCGTTTTATCGATATCTTCATGACTCTGCGCCATGTAACCTCTCGGAGAGTCTGATCAAATATGAGCCTAGCAAGACTTTAAGGTCCTCTGGAATTTGGTTACTTGCGTGCACTAGAGCAAGACGCATTTTAGGCAATTTGAAGATCCTTTGTAATACTAGCACCTAAAGCTTGGAATACTTTACCGCTGGCCCTTGGGCAGGAAACGAATCCCCTCCGATTTTGCAAACATTTGAAGGCCTTGTTATTTACATGGATGTCATAGCCCTGCCGCCACCCAACCTATCTCGTGCTTCTTGTTTTTGTCCTTTGTCTCTTTTTGCGCCCTGATGCCTGCGGGCTTCGGCGCGATATAAATAAATAATACAATAAATTGATGGGATTTTGAGCGATTCAGCCCTTTCTTTGTCTGCTAGGATTTTGGTGCTCACTCTTTCCATTTCCATTGTCGGAGTGTGGGCTATACCTGCCTGCTTCTGTTTTTGGCAGTAATGTTAGTTTCTTCCAAAACCATTCCGCTTACGCCCACTCTTTTGGCATGGAAATCGAGGCCCAAACCCTTTGCTGTATACTGTTGCCATACTTGGCTGACAGGATACTATTTCCTTGCATGTGCACACATTTCTTTCTTGCTGCATTTCCTGTTCATAATGCACAAACCCTAGCTGGTAAGGCACAGAGCGGTGTGCATTGGTGAACCATCCAGGCGGTTACAGGTAGGGTGCTGGGATGGCAGGTGTAGCTGGTTTGGGGAGCAGTAGCGGATGGGAGCCCTTGAGGGG
Source organism: Ambystoma mexicanum (assembly GCF_040938575.1). Classification (NCBI taxonomy): domain Eukaryota; kingdom Metazoa; phylum Chordata; class Amphibia; order Caudata; family Ambystomatidae; genus Ambystoma; species Ambystoma mexicanum. The sequence continues at coordinate 948,145,184 of NC_090933.1, read as the reverse complement.
GAGAGGTATGGTTGATTGGAGCGAACTGTAATTGGTGAGATGTGCTTTAAAGAGTGTAAACTGGACGGGGCGAGCCTGATCTGTGTTCTTATCTTGTTCCATAAACAAGATGCTTACTTTTAAATTGCTTCTGTCTTTGCAATAGCATGGTCACTATGTGATTCAAGCCCGAATTATGGGGGAGTTTTATATCCCAGACATGTGTATTTAAAAACTTTATACTTCCTTTGATAAGTGCTGGCCGAAATAAGATTATTTGAAGAAATGTTAGGTTATTAATAAGATGTTTATTTCAGTTGTTCCCAGGGTCGGACTGGGACAAGAAATAAGCCCGGGCACCCAAAAAAAAGTGGCCCACCCCTCGCCTCAAAAAGTGGCCACCTCTCACCTCAAGAAAAGTGGCCCTCAAACCATCATCCGTGAATCGCTTCAATTCACGACTTAACAGAAAATGCTACTTATGGAGGGTTAATGTGTCTGTTGCATGTTGTTATGTTTTGTGTAAACGCTTGAGAAGGTGATAACATTCCTTTTGTTCTTTAAAAAAAAAAAAATCATCACATAGTAAAATACTTATTTTGCAGAACCAGACTCAAAGCATGTCTACTCGTTGACACCAGTAATGAAAATAGAGTTGCATTTAATAAGCAGTACAGTCAAATGATGACAGAATAACAACACAACTCATAAAATAACATAACTTTGCATACAGTTTTGTGACAGCCAGGTCCACTCCGGGAAATCCTGCTTCCAGGTTCATGAAAATCCTGGAAATCACTCAATCAAGAGTTCCGGCAACAATGCACTTTTATGTGCAACCAGGTCGATTATGTCCAGAATTTGCAATTGGACAAGCACATTACGCTCCACAGACATGAGCATAAAGTCTTCAAGGTTGTCCTGGCAGAGTTGGTTTCTTAGGCGGGTTTTAATATTCTTCCATTTTGAAAAACTTCTTTCACATGCTACCTGTGTGCAGGATAAGTTCAAGACGAACTTGTATGCCAAATAAAATTGCCAGTAAGCACTACTAAAAAGTTCATACCTTTTTAGAATTGCATAGCAACATATTGCACAGTTACGGCATGTATTGCATTTCTGTACTAAACGTAGCTCTCCAAAATCTTGTAGCGCTGGATCTTCACTATGTAGGGCTTCAAAGGCCTACTGTTCTGGTAGTGTCCTCCTCAGTTTAGTCCACTTGCTTGCAAAGTCTGAGAGTTCTTCCCTTAACCCCTGTAGCGGTATGGAGTCATCCAGTCTTTCAAGCAAGGAGCACATATTTGTAAGAGCATTGTCGGGTAGACTTTCATTGACATTTTTGGGATCCAGGCATGCTATATCTGCGGCAATAGATGAGTGAGTTTTAAAAAAACTAATTAGGCTTTGAAGAATGTTGTCCATAATGGCATTATGTACAGTAACTCTAAACCGATCTTTAGCCGAGGTGATTGGCTCATCCCTTGAATTCATTCCAGGCATCCTCTTTTTGTGGGACACTCTCCCCTCTGGAAGTGCAGTTTCCACTCCTTTATCATAGCCTCTCTTTTCCAAGCCCACGTTGGCCCATTCTGCAAATTTTTCAGCTGAAGAATACACAGAATCAAAATTTCTTGACTGTGCAGCAAGGGCTTTTGTAGTGTCCGAGACCATTCTTTGTGCCTGTAGGATGTCCATTCCACTTGTCTGGAGGTACTTAGATAATGGGGTTGTCGAACTAAATACTCTGAGATATAACTGGGCTGTGAGCACTGTTTGGAATTTGCACAGAGCCTCAGAAAAGTTTAAAGCTTGGTAACGGACGTTTGCATTGAATTTATCCGTATTTGAGCCAATATTATTGAGTGCAACAACCACATCAATGAACATTACTTTGTTTGGGTTATTAAAGGAGCCAAAAACTTTCCGTAGTGCTGCACCCTTTGCCCACAACCTTGTTTCTCCTATTATTTGGATTGTGTGGCCTTCCACAGATTGCTCACGCCACACATCCATCCTTTTGTAGGACTCACTGAAAAAAACGGCACAGGAGTTTAACAGGCCAAACAAACACGTGGATTCATTTGATATTTGTGTCCCTTCTACAAGTACAAGATTTAATACATGTGCATAGCACCAGACATGTATTTGAACAGGGGATTATTTAATGAGCAAGGATGTGAGACCATTGTACTGCCCCTGCATATTGGATGCACCATCAGTTGAATTTCCAATGCACTTGCGTAGGTCCAGACCATTATCTTTAATAACACTCTGCACCAACTCAAACAGCCCCTTTCCAGTAGACAAAGTGCAGTTGGTTACTGCTAGTAGGCGTCCATGTACAGTGTCAGTAACATATCTAATAATTATAGAGCACTGATCAGTAACACTCACATCTTGGGTTGAGACTATCTGAATGGAAAATATCCCTGCTTCCTTTATTTCTTGACAGATTACCATTTTGATCAGTTTGGAAATGGCTTAAATCACATACCCAACTGTAGTCTTTGACATGAAGGTCACAGAAGCACCCCGTCCTTGCCCAGTTTTCTTTTTGTATTTGGTTTGAATGGCCTCAATATGTTCCTTTATAGGTCTGTCATATTTACTTAGGAGCAGAAGGATTTCAAGGAAGTTGCCATGATCCAGCTCTTCATTATCCAGCTCGGACATGGACTCTGATTTCCCACGAAAACTGAGCCCCCTTTTCCCAATGACTTTTACAACATCAATAACGTGCTCCGATATGTCTCTCCTTTTTCTGATTTGCTCACTTCGAGCTAATTTCTGTCAGTGAAAGAGTAAACCGCCTATGGCCTGCCTCATGTTCTGCAATGCGCTGGTAAATACGCCTCCAGTTTTTCATCCCGTTGATGAAAAGACCCCTCTCTCCACGTTTAGTAAACGCTAAAGAAACTGTGCAACAAAGGGCCTTTTGTATTTCAGAGTAACTTAACCAATACCGTTTTCTCCCAACTTTCCTCCAAAAGGCTAAGCTTGCTTTAATGTTTCTATGTTTGGGAGCTTGAATTGGATGGTGCTGAAAGAAATAGGAAAGTTGATCTGGTTTTGGACGTTGAAACAAATAGTCTGCCACATGTAGATCATCTTTCCATGCTCTGCGCTTCACACCCCCATTCCCTGAGTCTTCAGTATGTTGTAAAGCAGATAAAGATTCTTCCGAATGACTAGTACCTGCCACTTCCTCTGGGGGAATGATGTTGTCTCCAATTATTTCTGGCAGACTTGTGTCTGACAGTTCCTCCTTGGGGGAATCTTCAATTGTTTGTGGCAGACTGGTACCACCACTGGCTGCCACTTCCCCCTCGAGGAAGACAGTCTCAATTATTTCTGGCAGACTTGATTCCGACACTTCTTCCTTGGGGGAATGTTCAATTGTTTGTGGTAGACTGGTACTACCACCGGCTGCCACTTCCCCCTCGAGGAGGACTGCCTCAAGTATTTCTGGCAGACTTGATTCTGACACTTCTTCCTTGGGGGAATCTTCAGTTGTTTGTGGCAGACTGGTACCACCACTGGCTGCCTCTTCCTCGAGATGGACAGCCTCAATGATTTCTGGCAGACTTGATTCCGACACTTCCTCTCGGGGGCCACCTTCAATGATTGCTGACATAGTTGCTGCAGCATCTGCCTCTGTTGAGATGTCTCCAATGACTGCAGAGACTCTGGCTTCTAGTCTTCTCACATCTGGAGATCTTGTTGATGGGTCCAGTGAAAAAAGGTTTAACACTTGTACCTGAAGAAGATGGCTGGTCACCCTCATCCACTTTTCTCCCAGCAATACCACCACGTGACATTTTGATGGTCTGACCTGTAAACAGATCTTCAATTTTTTTGTTTTGCCGGATTTCCTCTTCAATTCGCTTTTTCTTCTTTTCTCTTAGTTTTTCTGCTCCTCCCTTTCTTTTTTTTAATCCATTTCTGATTCCTACCTTTATGACAGTAGGTCTAAGTAACCTGGCTGCCAGTGCCAACATCCAAAATATCATTTCATTAAGAGGAAACAAGTGCTTGTCAGCATTTTCAGATTTGACTGTCCCCAGCCTCACCAAAACCTCCCTCCTTAAAAAGAGAACAATATTCAGCTGGGTCTATAACATGCTGAGTCTAACAGTAATCCAGTCCCATGGCATGGTAAATGAACTGGATGCATGCATGTTATTTCTCCAGGCGAGCAGTGGCCTGGACGTTGTATTATGGTATGACGTCTCAGAAATAAATAGTAGCCAAAAAGGAAAGCAGCATTGTAATTAACTTATGAAAAACACCAAGGGTGCATATAGCAAGTGAATTCCTGCTGCATACACACAAATGCACACGTTTGTGTAATCATCCTACCCTCCACCCCAGTATTTGAGAGAGGTATAATCCAGGTTTTCCTTTTGCCCTAGCACACATTAGGTCTGGATGCAAATGCACAATAACAAAACGTGGCCAGATTGAAAGAGGAGGAATAGGCTAGGAGTTCTGCCTGGTCACTGTGTTGCTTATATGCTGGACTGGAGCCTATGCTGGCCGTGCTTCTGGGGGGAGACAACAGGTGTGCATATTAAAGGCTGCCAAAGTGGTTTGAGTGTGCTATACAGGACCACCTTACATTGCACTGCATTGAAGATGTACAGTCACTAGTGGTTACTTATCCGCAGGGATGGGCTCGTCTGGCTGGCTGTTGGCAGCTCCGTGCTAAGGCCTGACTAGAGTGGATACTTGAACAGTGACCTGTCTGCAAAAAGAAACAAGGTAAAGATGACGAAAACCCAATAAACACAGTATATAGCATATAAATACAGTGCAGGCAGGGTTGGACTGGCCGCATCGGCCGATCAGCCACTGGCCAATGTACTTTGAGGACCTGGGGGGCCGGTTTTTCTTGAAGCCGTCCCTGGGCCGTTTTTTTGAATTATTATTATTAAACTCTCACTGCTCGCAAGCAGCCAGCCACTGCAGTGCTGTGGCGTGGTGCTGCGCTGCATGCGTGAGTCAGTCAGTGTGCAGTGCCAGCATGGGCACAGGTCGTCGGGTCGTGTGGGTGGCCCAAGCTGGGACGTTGTTTTTTATGGAATGTTTCTGTATTCTGTTGTAGGCTGTCGCCAGGCTCGCCCTCGCCTCGCTAGTGGTCCGCAGAAAGGAAATTGACACCATTATTCAGGGCAGGGGGGCGGGCAGGGGTCAGGAGGGCCTTAGCCTCAGTGCAGGCAGCATACATTATTCATCAAAGCAAGGTAACAACGCACACACGTTGTTACCTTGCTTTGATGATTATCATTTGCAAATTTTCATGATGCATCATGCATTATGCATCATGCAGATGCCAGAGGCAGGCCTCAGGGCCCCCGGGCCCCGCAGTCATGCTAGCCCTGGGCGTATGGTGCTCACTCCACTTGCCTTGGGCCCGGGCCGCCCCACGGCTCGCTCTGATTGAAATACTAATAGAAATTAGCAGGCCTCCTGCCTGCCATGGCTGGGCTGGGAGCTGGGCGTGGGCCCCGGGGCACAGGCAGCACACAGTCTGGCCTCCCCAGGCGGCACGGGCACCTTATCATAAGTAACAACAAGTTGCTTTCAATTTAAGGAAGTAACAACTCCTTTTGTGCAAAGTTTTTTTTTTTTTTTATAAAGTATTTTATTATTATTATTATAGAACAACAATCACAATAAAACAACAAAAAGCAAATCAACATAAAGACTGTCATGGTCATTCATAATCAGTGGAGATAGTACACATATCATCAGAGGTCGAGCGGCTTCCTCAGTACATGTAGTAATGTGTAATACAAAACACCCAGTGCACGTTCCCCAGCTTGTAGGAGGGATTCTCAGGTTGCTCCTTCTTCCCATCTATCCCATATTTTCGAGGCTTTGTTGGGACAGCCTCGTGCTAACTAAATCCTATGCTCCATCATAGCGCATATGTCCATATCTGATTTCCATTGGTCCAGTGTCGGGGAATCAGGGGCTCCCCATTTCTGCGCTATATGGCGCTTAATCAGTCCCATCGCCGTATGCAGGAGCAATCTCTCCCACTTGTTAGCCTCTATTTCGTCAGGCACATCCAGGAGTAAGGCACTTGGTTCCATTGGGATGGTACAGGTCAGAACTCGGGAGAGTTCCCTACAGCATGCATTCCAAAAAGTTTGTATCCGGGGACATGCCCACAAGATGTGAATGAAGGTTCCCTCCTCTTCCCCACATCGCAAACAGTTCGGGTTTGGGGCCCGTTTCCAGCCGTATAGGCGCGTTCTAGGGTAATAAACCCGGTGCAGTATTTTCAGCTGCACAAGTCTAAGCCTAGAGGAAATAGCGATTTCTCGGGGATGCATGAGGACTTGTATCCAGTCCTCTGGATCTATCTCCCCCACATCCGCTTCCCATTTCGCCTTCAGCTCGTTCAGTTCAGGGGTAGCAAAGGAGGATATGGCATTGTAGAGGATGGAAGTGCATTTGGTGGGAATATACGCCGGCAGGATGTTACGCTCTATAGGGGTATAGTCTGGTACCAGTGTGTCTACTGTTAAGTAGGGTCTTAAGGCGTGGGCCAGGCATATGTAATGGTATTGTTCCGTGTTTGGGATATGAAATTGCAGTTGCGGGTCATCAAATGAGGTCAATCTCCCATCCGTGAGCATATCCCCAACCCTAGTGACCCCCGCTCTCACCCATTTGGGCCATGGCTCAAACTTCCGGGTCTCAGCTAGGTTATTATTTTGCCAGAGGGGTTGTGCAGTAGTAACTTTGTTTTCCCACCCAATGAATCGGTGTGCCTGTCTCCATACCTCAATCAGGTGTGTTGTGGTTGTGGGTGGGGGAGTTCTCGGGAGGGGTTGATAAAGGAGGGACAGCGGGTCTGTGTTCTGCATAATGGCTATCTCAGCGCGTATATGAGGTAGGTCTCGGTTTCCATGAAGAAGATCATTAACTACTGCCAGTTGTGATGCCCAGTAGTACGTTTGGAGACGGGGAACTCCTATTCCTCCCTCCCAGATCGATCTCTGGAGTGTGCTTAGCGCGATTCGTGGCTGGCCTCCCCCCCATATGAGAACTCTGAGAAGTGTCTCCACTTGGTGAAATTCCAGGTCTGGGATTTTAAGTGGGGCATTCTGAAGGATGTAAGGAATCTGGGAAGGGTCATCATTTTAAAGAGTGTCGCTCTTCCCATAAGTGTCAGGGGGAGGAGTTTCCAGTGTTGGACATCAATAATGAAGCGGTCTGTGATCGGTCGGAGATTATGTTCTATATAACTTGTCAAGTCCCCAGATATCCATATTCCCAGGTATCGAAAGCCCTGTCGTTCCACTCGGTACGGGCACTCCTGGGGGATTGCTTGTTCTCCACCCTTTACAGGAAAGAAGACTGATTTCTCCCAGTTGATTCTGAGTCCGCTAAATTCCCCAAAGCGGATGAGCAGTTGTGTTACAATAGGGGAAGACCTTGGCGGGTCTCCCAGATACACAAGGAGATCATCTGCGTATAGGGATGTACGATCCTCATGTCCCTCTGGCCATCTGAACCCCTTCCAGGCAGTGTTTTGGCAAAGCCAAAGAGCCAGCGGTTCGATTGCAAGGGCAAATAGAAGAGGGGAAAGCGGGCATCCCTGTCGTGTACCCCGACCCAGGGGGAAGGACCTGGAAGACCATCCGTTTACTTTCACTTCAGCTTGGATGTTAGTATAAAGTAACTTCACCCATCCCAGAAAGGCCTCTCCGAATCCCATACGGCGCATGATCTCCCAGAGGCAGTCCCATCGAATGGAATCGAACGCCTTTTCGAAATCGATTGCCAACAGGGCCAAGGGTTCGTTTATGATCGGGGATCTCTCCAATGCCAGATGGAGGCGGCGTAGATTCATCCGAGTCGATTTGCAAGGCATGAATCCACATTGGTCCGGGTGGACCAGGGTGGGTGCAACTAATTGTAATCGGTTCGCTAGTAACTTAGCGAGGACCTTAGCCTCCCCGTTAAGCAGTGATATAGGTCTATAGGAAGCACATTCATGTGGAGGTTTGCCAGGCTTAGGAATGACCACGATAGTCGCCTTGCAAAGATCTGGTGGGAGAGTCCCCTGTTCCCGGGCAGCAAGAAACATTCTATGCAGAGGAGCCGCCGTTTTATCTTCCCCTAGCTTTTGCCAGGTTTCAACAGGGAATCCATTCGGGCCTGGTGCCTTCCCTGATTGGAGTTGAAATAGCGCCTCTGAAATCTCAGCCTCCAATAAGGCAGAGTCCAGCTGGTCCTTCTGTTGCTCAGAGAGAGTCGGCAGAGTTACCGCATCTAAGAGGGAGGGGTTTAGCGATGAGGTTGGGGATCGGTACAAGTCTGCGTAGAACGCTGCAAAGGCCTCAGCAATCCCAGCGTCTGAGTGATAGCTGTCGCCCTGTGGTGTAACTATTTCTCGGACATGGCGTTGTCCTTCGTCCCTTCTCTGCAGCCAGGTGAGCAATTTACCCGCCTTGTCCCCTAGTTCGTACACCCTCGCTCTAGCCTGCCAATGGGCCTGCTTAGCGTCATCTATCGCTCTGTTCAGAAGGCGCTCTTGGGCGCGTTGGAGGGATCGATGAGTCTCGGGCGTAGGATCAGAGATATGCTTAGTCTCCCAGTTGCTCACTTCCTTCTCGGCTTTTAGTAGTTCCTGTAGCCGGGTGTTTCTTTTATGTGTCGTCCAGGAGAGAATCTCTCCCCTGAGCACTGTTTTATATGCCTCCCATAATATCACAGGGTTATCCACCGATTCCTCATTAATTTTGAAATATTCGGCGGATACTTCCTCTAGGCGATCTATCAGTTCTGGGAACCCTAGATAGTAGCTATTAAGTCTCCACGTTCTAGGGAGGAGGGGACCCTGCATACATATTTCCACTAAAAGAGGTGAGTGGTCCGAGATGCCCTGAGGGAGCAAATCTGCGGACATTGCCCTTTAGAGGTCGGTATGTGGTAGAAAGAAATAATCCAGTCTGGACATGGAACCGTGAGCACCGGAGTGGAAAGAATATTCCCTAACATCCGGGTGTAACTCCCTCCATACATCTCGGAGCCCAAGAGCAGATGTAAAGTTGGCTAATCTGGTAGGAGTATCTGGGTTACGATTCCAGAGATGGGAACGGTCAATGTTATTATTCATGGTGTCATTGAAGTCTCCCCCTAGAATGAATGTGTCAGGGTGATGTTTCCCTATAAGGGTAGTGAGGTCATCCAGTAACTCTTGTCCCAGCCCAGGTGGAGAATAGATTGAGGCAATTGCCACAGTCTGACCCCAGATCGTTCCCAAGATGAACACGTATCGGCCCCTGGCGTCCTGTTCTACAGTTTGTTGAATAAATGGGATGTGTTTGTGTATCAGAATGTGGGTGCCCCTGGAGCCCATTGTGTACCCCGCCTGAAAGGCAAGGCGATAGTTCTCTGAAAAAAGGCACAGTTTGATCCGGCCAGGTGGGTTTCTGTTAGGAGGGCCACATCAGGGGAATGTCTATTTAAAAATTGCCTGATGAGACGCTGTTTAATTCCTGAGCCCATCCCATTCACGTTCTAAGTGAGGAATTTCAGAGATTTAGTGTGTCGCATGGGTGATTTGCCAGTTTGTGCGGAGGATATTTATTACACATGATGGGGTTCTCAAGGGTGTAGCAATCAGTGAAAGATGGCGATATAGTACCCGCCTGTACCAGAGGGGCGGGGGTGCCCTGTGGAATGGTACAGAGCGTCCTCAACCAGAGACAATGGTTCGTTTGACCTATGAGCATGTGACAGTCTTGAAATAACAAACAAGGTTTTGAACTTTCCCAACTCACCCCCACCCTATACTCCACTCCAACACGAAGTACCTGTCGCCCAAACATTGCTGAACCTTCAACTTAAGGTGTCAGCTCAAAAACCCAAAAACCAGACCCTTGGATAGAGTCCAAATAAGCAAGAAAGAGAGAGGGGGGGAGGGAAAGAAAAGGCTTGACCAGGTGAGGGATCAGAGCTTCCCCCAGAGTTCCCTCCCTTGCGCCCAATGTCATCATCTTCCATGGTGGACTGATTATGCGTCGGGATCAGAGGCGCGGAAAGTGCACGCCCACATGTCAGAGCACTGCTCCTAGGCCCCGGAGTAAGGGACAACAGTTTGTTCAGTGTTCTTCTTGTTCTGCCATTGGCTCCAGGATCTCCTGTCCTTCCCGGTCTGGGTTTCTCCTCGGGGAGGCCCGCCTAGGTCCTGGTCGGGGTCTTCCTCTCAGTCTCCTCGGTCTTGCAGTCCAATCGCCTTCTACGTGAGCCTCTGCCCATTTCCAGGCCTCTTTTGGGCCCAGGATGCGGACGTTGTTGCGGCGGGACCTTCCCTCTCCATCATCCACTCTTGATTCAAGGGTTTTTAGGCGGCTTAGGGCTTGGGACAGTTGACGATTGATCCCGCCAATGTTGTCTTCCACTTCAGAGATGCGGTGTTCCGCCTCTCCCGTTCTGGAAGTCAGTTTCTGCAGGTCGTGGCGCAGGAAGGAGACATCCGCCGCAATGCTGTCTATTTTGGTCTCCATAGAGGATCGGGAGTTGGCAATGGCCGCCATTACGTCATGTAAGGAGAGAGAGCCGTCACCCATGGAGGAGTTCTGTCGTGTTGCTGGGCCCGCCGGGGCCGGGGTAGTAGCGACGGCACACTGGTCCATACTGCTCTGTGTGGATGGTTTCTTCTGCCTGTCTTTCCCCATAATTCCAGAGGCCGTGGAGCGCCCGGCACAATGGGTCGAAAGATATTGTTTATGCTCAGTTGGAGTGATCAACGGTATATGGTGTTGCAGCCCTGCAGCGGGTCAGATGGAGAGCCGCGGGTCCCCCAGAGCGTCCTCCAGCAGGCTAATATGGCAAAGTACTTTGAGCGCCAGGGGCTCGGTGTCCTTTATTGGGCTTTCACGGAGCCTCCAGAGAACGTGCGGGCCGTCGGCGTATCTCACAGTTTACCCATTAAGTGGTGGTCCCCCTTTTGCCTCCTGTGTGTTATGGCACCAGAGTCCGTTTTCTGTATGGAGCAGGGGGGAGGGGGGATCCCACCTACCTCTGGCGCGGCCGAGCCGAGCCGCTGCTGTCCTCCACAGTCCGGGCGCCGAGTCGAGACGGCCCAGGAAACAGGAGCCGCCCATCACCGGGATCGCAGGAGGGCTCCTCTATCTCTCCTCCAGTCGATCCTAGCCCACAGCCTCACGGGCATGATCGCGACGTTTGTGTCGCACGAAATCCCCAGGAATCAAGATAAAAGTGCAGGATTGTATCGGCGCTTACGGGATCTCACTCAGCTCACGTCCGCATCGTTTGCACGCTACCCACGCCCCCCCCCCCTTTGTGCAAAGTTGAAAGCAACTGTTGTACTTGGGGGGCTGGGCCGGGCCTGGGCCATGCCTGGGAATTTTGGCAGGGCAGGCCGCGGCCCAGACTCAGTGTCGCCCCTCGCCGCAATTGGACCGTGACGTGACTAGAGAGAGAGAGGATAGGTTGGGCCCTCTCCGTCCCTGGGCATGATGATTTTGGCCAGCAGTGAGTGGCACTGACACCGGCAGCAGCAGCAGCCAGACAGCGCCAGGAGGAGCCGAGCCAGCCCACCCACACTCCACGGCAATTACAGTTAGCAAGAACCTGTCCGTCCCGAGAGACACTCCAGTCCTCCCTCCCCAGCAGCAGCAAACAGTGGAAGACAGAAATAAGGAGACAACACCGGGAGAGTGTGAGAATGAGAGAGAAGAGACTTTGAAAGAAGCGGGGAGCGGCTGCGGGGACCGACACAGTCCGTGAGAGAGGCAGAGGCGCCCCGGGAACCGGACTCCAGAGGCCACAGTGGGACAACAGGTGCTGCTACCGGGCGGGCCACCCACCATTTCCCCATCTTGACACTCGACTCCCGTTGTCCCGTACATGAGAGGTTCTGCGTGTGGTAAGTACTGACCCGAGAGATTCACCTGTCTTGACTTTGCACACTGTTTTTTTCTTAAAAGCGAGGGGCGTCCACGCTCGCTCTCATCCTTAAGGCGCTAGAGTCTTGGGGCGGGCATTTACAGCGTGTGTCTGAATACCAGTATGACACATTACTTTGAATCAGTAGTATTACATTTTCAAATTGAATTTTAATAAGTGTACTTTCATTTATCATTCATCCTGAGAGGATTACGGTTCACTTTCCTAATGAATATATCCATGTCCTTTTTCGAGTGATAGGGATATCATTTTCCACAATATATAATATATGACATGTAATTGTCTTTCTGATGCTTATATCCAGAGCAGGACGTTTAAGCTCAATCATTTAGGAACCTGACGTTCTGGCGGCTGGCGCGGCTGTTTTGCCACATGTCCCCTTTTAGCGGGCCCTGGCTGTTGGCAGGAGCCAACAGGGCGCACAGACCTTTAGGCACAGTAGGCCTGATTCATAGTGTTTTATAATGGCAGATTCTCATAGGAAAAGGCTCCATCATCAGCCCCAGTATGTTTTGGCGCAGACCACTGCATTACAGAACACAAAACCTATTACATTCAGTACGTTTCGGATGGTGCATAATGGTCTGAAATGGCCCAACAATGCCATTTAGTGATATGATATGATAGGTTATTTATAACGCGCTTAATACCCAGAGGTTCTGAGTGCGGACCCTGGAATCGAACTTGTGTTGCTCCATGTCCTCTTGCACCCAGCACGTTGCCCATGAGCTATCCTCCCGAGACCTTGGGAGAAGTCTGACTGCATTGTTTGATGGAACCCCTTTATGTCATTTAAATATTTATTAGTTTATCTTTGCATCCTCGAACTACATTGCATTAGAATTCATTTTTAAGAAGCACAGAGTGGGTCAAATTTTAAGTGGCTATGCCGCGTGTTGAATAGTGTTCATTGTCTTTCCATCTGGGCGTACGTGCCCTCTTGCAAGCACATATGTGTGCATAAATATGGCATCTAATTGGAACTTTGAAGCTTAAATATTGCATGTGCACTCCAGACAATTCAGTGCACTTCTAAAGACAAACACTTGGCCATCCTCGCATTGTCGATTGTCCAAGGCAAGGCCGCTTAAACATGGCGAAGTCGAGCGCAGCGAGTGTAGTGATGCAACACAAGTGTAAAATGAAGACACATCCTACAGCATGCATGTGTTAGCATATGAGCAGGAAGGTAGTGGTTTAAGCACAGGGAGGGACAGGCGTGACAAAGTGACATAGTGAGTGAGATTGATTCCCAAGTATCAGACTGGTTTTTTTTCACAAGCTTTCTTTATTTGTATTTCCAACACTTACTGCATATAATGTGCAATACTGAGGCGATATGCCCTGAGGTGACGGGCCCACCTTGTGGGAAACGAAGCTGTGAGTACTTTGGCCTTGCCTGGTCGGTTGTGTGCTAGATTTTCCCCCATGAGAAGCTAGTGCACGGAGCAGCGTGTCAGTGTGTGCAGAAGTCACTCAGCAATGTCACATTCAGTGCATGCAGTGTGTAGACATCAAGTAGCGAGCAAGTTTGAGCCTTGCTACACTGCCTTGCAGTATTATAGGCACCGGCATTGTAAAGTGGACCAGTACAGTGTGTGTTCCACATGATATGAGCACACAAAGTAAAGTGACTTGCACCTAAAGCAGGGTGAAAATCGGGTGCTATGGGTATGATGTTGTGTCCCTCGCGTAGAGCATGGCACTTGGTATGGTAGCATGCAGTGTAATGAAGCAGTGCTTGTAGTGCAATGTGCAAGTCTCCGGCAGTGTGATATGCAGTGTCTACTACATTCCAGCCATGAGAATCAGTCCCCTGTGAGAGTGCACAGGTATTTTTCTATAAGTTGCAGTGTCAGAGATTGGCAATGTGGTAGTAGGGATGCTGTTTCCAAACTACTGTGCCTCTGGTGCATCTCACTGGGTGACTGCAAGCAGGCAGTGTAAAACGCAGTGTCTCCTACATGCTGTGCAGCTCTAGTGTTTCATGCTACGATCGGAGAGTGCATGTGTGCAGTGTATACATTGAACGCTGTACCTCTTCTACTTTTAGGAGGAAGTGCAAGGTGCAGGCAGCGGATTTAGTGCCCCTAGTGCCAGGTGGCAGGTGCAGGCATTATGTATATAGCAGGCAGAGTAAGCTGCTATCCCCACCCAATGTAACGTGTGTGGCTTTCATTTTGTGAACAACAATATGCCGCGCAACCAGGGCCCACTTACAAATCTCTGACGATGGGCATGACCTGTAAAATGCAGTGCCTTTGAGTGGCACATCTTGCTTTGGTACCGTACTATGTGAAACCAGTGAGTTGCAGTGCCTCCAGTGCACACCGTACAGGTCAGCTCAATGCGCTCACACGCTGTGAGTGAGCTGAGCACTGAATGCTGCTCAGCCCTGCCCATGTCACTAGCACACAGAGCGGGAGTAGTAAAGTGTGCTGCAGGGAATGGTGCAGTTGCCTGGGTACAAGCCAACAGTGCCCACCCGGAGCGAGGCAGTGGGTCTCCCCGTAGCAGGGCTCTGAGTCAGGCACCTTTTGGCGTCAAATTGGGTGCACATTTCAACATGCTCTCTCCCTTGTTCTGGGTACAGCGCATAGAAGCGCACAGCATATTGCCCGGCCACCTAGTGGGATATTTTAGTATTCAGACAGAACAGAACCAAACTTCTTTGTAACCATTTAAAGTTCCCTAACAGATGCAGAAACTTTACATTCCCAGCAAGGCCATCTCAGCCTTTCATCCTGAGGGCGATAAATGTGTACCAAGACAGGTTGGGTGATATTGTATCATTGTATGCATATTTGTTCTATAAAAAAGAGCTCAAGCGTATTTGCTATACAATAACATATTATCATTTGGCCTTGGACGTCTGCTTGTATTCACAGTAATTTAATAATATGGATCTATACACACAGATATTAATGATACATATGGTGATCCATTCTTGTATGAAATGTATATCACTTTAGTGAAATCATAACCATATTTTTCATAGTGTACTTAGGAACAATGCTATTTGATGGCCACTTCCTGTTTTGTCAAGGGGTGAAAGGTAGTGTTTCATTAATGGTACTGATTCTGTAGAAATATCTGTGTTTGCGCAGTGAGAACCGTGGTAGGCAATGCATTCCTTTCTATAGCGTTGCGCTTTGCTGGGCACAGATTCCTCAGTCAGTGTTCACTCTGTATCAAGCATCACTCGCACACATTGTTTTTTACAAGCCCTTGCAGTTGATGTCTAGTTTAGAGCTTATATTCAAATGACATTTACCTGTTTACTGCAATCCCAGTTCCCTGCACTAGCACGTTACTATCTGGAAATTCTTTGGCAATTTGCATCCTCCAAATGAAACAAGGAATACATCAACACATCACAAACCATCCTCTATTGTTTTTTAGCTCAATTTGTATACAGCCTTTATGGACCTGGATGCTCTACTCCTTTTTTTGTGACAGACTATCTATGGTTTAGCTAGCTATTGGGGGATGCTTTGGCACCCATCATATTTTGTTACAAGCCCTGCACTGTATTTATATGCTATATACTGTGTTTATTGGGTTTTCGTCATCTTTACCTTGTTTCTTTTTGCAGGCAGGTCACTGTTCAAGTATACACTCTAGTCAGGCCTTAGGCGGAGCTGCCAACAGCCAGCCATGTGAGCCCATCCCTGTGGTTAAGTAACCACTAGTGACTGTACATCTTCAATCCAGTGCAATGTAAGGTGGTCCTGTATAGCACACTCAAACCACTTTGGCAGCCTTTGTTATGCACACCTGTTGTCTCCCCCCAGAAGCACGGCCACCCTAGGCTCCAGTCCAGCATATAAGCAGCACAGTGACCAGGCAGAACTCCTAGCCTATTCCTCCTCTTTCAATCTGGCCACGTTTTGTTATTGTGCATTTGCATCCAGACCTAATGTGTGCTAGGGCAAAAGGAAAACCTGGATTATACCTCTCTCAAACACTGGGGTGGAGGGTAGGATGATTACACAAACATGTGCCTTTGTGTGCATGCAGCAGGAATTCACTTGCTATATGCACCTTTGGTGTTTTTCATAAGTTAATTACAGTGCTGCTTTCCTTTTTGGCTACTATTTTTTCCTTAGACATCATACCATAATACAACGTCCAGGCCACTGCTCGCCTGGAGAAATAACATGCATGCATCCAGTTCATTTACCATGCCATGGGACTGGATTACTGTTAGACTCAGCATTTTATAGACCCAGCTGGCTATTGTTCTCTTTTTTTGGGAGGGAGGTTATGGTGAGGCTGGGGACAGTCAAATCTGAAAATGCTGACAAGCACTTGTTTCCTCTTAATGAAATGATATTTTGGATGCTGGCAATGGCAGCCAGGTTACTTAGACCTACTGTGATAAAGGTAGGAATCAGATGCACAATTAAGCTAATTTTATTTTTTAGGAGAGAAATGGATTAAAAAAAAAAAGAAATGGAGGAGCAGAAAAACTAAGAGAAAAGAAGAAGAGGGAATCCGGCAAAACAAAAAATGGAAGATCTGTTTACAGGTCAGACCATCAAAATGTCAAGTGGTGGTATTGCTGGGAGAAAAGTGGATGAGAGTGACCAGCCATCTTCTTCAGGTACAAGTGTTAAACCTGGTTCTTCACTGGACCAATCAACAAGAGCTCCAGATGTGGAAAGACTAGAAGCCAGAGTCTCTGCAGTCATTGGAGACATCTCAGCAGAGGCAGATGCTGCTGCAACTATAATGTCAGCAATCATTGAAGGTGCCCCCCGAGAGGAAGTGTTGCAATCAAGACTGCCAGAAATAATTGAGGCTGTCCATCTCGAGTAAGAGGCAGCCGGTGGTGGTACCAGTCTGTCACAAACAACTGAAGATTCCCCCAAGGAAGAAGTGTCGGAATCAAGTCTGCCAGAAATAATTGAGGCTGTCTTCCTCGAGAGGGAAGAGGCAGCCGGTGGTGGCACCAGTCTGCCACAAACAACTGAAGATTCCCCCAAGGAAGAAGTGTCGGAATCAAGTCTGCCAGAAATACTTGAGGCTTTCCTCCTCGAGGGGGAAGTGGCAGCCGGTGGAGGTAACAGTCTGCCACGAACAATTGAAGATTCCCCCAAGGAAGAAGTGTCGGAATCAAGTCTGCCAGAAATAATTGAGGCTGTCTTCCTCGAGAGGGAAGTGGCAGCCGGTGGTGGTACCAGTCTGCCACAAACAATTGAAGATACCCCCAAGGAGGAAGTGTCAGACACAAGTCTGCCAGAAATAATTGGAGACAACATCATCCCCCCAGAGGAAGTGGCAGGTACTAGTCATTCGGAAGAATCTTTATCTGCCTTACAACATACTGAAGACTCAGGGAATGGGGGTGTGAAGCACAGAGCATGGAAAGATGATCTACAGGTGGCAGACTATTTGTTTCAACGTCCAAAACCAGATCAACTTTCCTATTTCTTTCAGCACCCTCCAATTCAACCTCCCAAACGTAGACACATTAAAGCAAGCTTAGCCTTTTGGAGGAAAGATGGGGGAAAACGGTATTGGTTAAGTTACTCTAAAATACAAAAGGCCCTTTTTTGCACAGTTTGTTTAGCGTTTACTAAACGTGGAGAGAGGGGTCTTTTCATCAACGGGATGAAAAACTGGAGGCGTATTTACCAGCGCATTGCAGAACATGAGGCAGGCCAAGGTCACCGGAGGTGCACAGATTCATATATTTTGAACTTTTCAGGGGTCGACATAGGCAGTTTACTCTTTCACCGACAGAAATTAGCTCGAAGTGAGCAAATCAGAAAAAGGAGAGACATATTGGAGCGCGTTATTGACGTTGTAAAAGTCATTGGGAAAAGGGGGCTCAGTTTTCGTGGGAAACCAGAGTCCATGTCCGAGCTGGATAATGAAGACCTGGATCATGGCAACTTCCTTGAAATCCTTCTGCTCCTAAGTAAATATGACAGACCTATAAAGGAACATATTGAGGCCATTCAAACCAAATCCAAAAAGCAAACTGGGCAAGGACGGGGTGCTTCTGTGACCTTCATGTCAAAGGGCCTCATTACGACCCAAGTGGTAAGTTACCGCCTGGGCCGTGACTTTACCACCATGGCGTAAACTACGTTCACGCCATGGTGGTTGGCGGACTTACCGCCCCATTCCGACCTTGGCGGGGCGGTAAGTCCCCAATCCCCATTTACCCTTCCCCATTCCCATTTTTGCCCCATAGGGCATAATGGGAGTGGGGAAGGCGTTAATTACGCCACCGTAAATTACGGTGGCGTAATTAACTCCATGGTCCCTTAGCGCCATGGATTTTAACACCTGCTAAAGCAGGTGTTAAATCCGCCATGGCGCTAAGGGACCTCGTACTCAGGCGGTAAGGGTCGGCGCTGTTTACGCTGCCGTAAACCCCTTACCGCCTGGGTCGTAATGAGGCCCACAGACTACAGTTGGGTATGTGATTGAAGCCATTTCCAAACTGATCAAAATGGTAATCTGCCCAATATGTGTTACTGATCAATGCTCTATAATTATTAGATATGTTACTGACACTGTACATGAACGCCTACTAGCAGTAACCAACTGCACTTTGTCTACTGGAAAGGAGCTGTTTGAGTTGGTGCAGAGTGTTATTAAAGATAATGGTCTGGACCTCCGCAAGTACATTGGAAATTCCACCGATGGTGCATCCAATATCCAGGGGCAGTACAATGGTCTCACATCCTGGCACAGTAAGGATTCCCCTGGTCAAATACATGTCTGGTGCTATGCACATGTATTAAATCTTGTACTTGTAGAAGGGACACAAGTATCAAATGAATCCACGTCTTTGTTTGGCCTGTTAAACTCCTGTGCCGTTTTTTTCAGTGAGTCCTACAAAAGGATGGATGTGTGGCGTGAGCTGTCTGTGGAAGGCCGCACAATCCAAATAATAGGAGAAACAAGGTGGTGGGCAAAGGATGCAGCACTACGGAAAGTTTTTGGCTCCTTTAATAACCCAAACAAAGCAATGTTCATTGATGTGGTTGTTGCACTCAATAATATTGGCTCAAATATGGATTCAAATTCAATGCAAACGTCCGTTACCTAGCTTTAAACTTTTCTGAGGCTCTGTGCAAATTCCAAAACAGTGCTCACAGCCCAGTTATATCTCAGAGTATTTAATTCGACAACCCCATTATATAAGTACCTCCAGACAAGTGGAATGGACATCCTATAGGTACAAAGAATGGTCTCGGAGACTACAAAAGCGCTTGCTGCACAGTCAAGAAATTTTAATTATGTGTATTCTGCAGCTGAAATGAATGCAAGGGATGAGCAAATCACCTTGGCTAAAGACTGGTTTAGAGTTACTGTACATAATGCCATTATGGACAACATTCTTCAAAGCCTAACTAGTCGTTTTAAAACCCACTCATCTCTTGCCGCAGATATAGCATGCCTGGATCCCAAAAATTTCGATGAACGTCTACCTGACAATGCTCTTACAAATATGTGCTCCTTGCTTGAAAGACTGGATGACTCCATAACGCTACAGGGGTTAAGGGAAGAACGCTCAGACTTTGCAAGCAAGTGGACTAAACTGAGGAGAACACTACTAGAAGAGTAGGCCTTTGAAGCCCTACATAGTGAAGATCCAGCACTACAAGATTTTGGAGAGCTACGTTTAGTACAGAAATGCAATACATGCCGTAACTGTGCAATATGTTTCTATGCAATTCTAAAAAGGTATGAACTTTTTAGTAGTGCTTACTGGCGATTGTATTTGGCATACAAGTTTATCTTGACCTTATCTTGCACACAGGTAGCATGTGAAAGACGTTTTTCAAAATTGAGGAATATTAAAAACCGCCTAAGAAACCACCTCTGCCAGGACAACCTTGAAGCCTTTATGCTCATGTCTGTGGAGCGTAATGTGCTTGTCCAATTGCAAAATCCGGACATAATCGACCTGGTTGCACATAAAAGTGCATTGTTGCAGGAACTCTTGATTGAGTGATTTCCAGGATTTTCATGAACCTGGAAGCAGGATTTCAAAGTTATGTTATTTTATGAGTTGTATTGTAACTGTGTCATCATTTGGCTGCACTGCTTACTAAATGCAACTTTATTTTCATTACTGGTGTCAACGAGTAGACATGCTTTGAGTCTGGTTCTGCAAAATAAGTATTTTACTATGTGATGATGTTTTTTTTTTTACAAGAACAAAAGGAATGTTATCACCTTCTCAAGCGTTTACACAAAACATAACAACATGCAACACACACATGAACCCTCCATAAGTAGCGTTTCTGTTAAGTCGTGAATTGACACGATTCACGATGATGGTTTGAGGGCCACTTTTTTTGAGGTGAGGGGTGGGCCACTTTTTGAGGTGAGGGGTGGGCCACTTTTCTGAGGCGAGGGGTGGGCCACTTTTGTTTGGGTGCCTGGGCCTATTTCTTGTCCCAGTCCGACCCTGAGTGCAGGGATTGTAACAAAATATGATGGGCGCCAAAGCATCCCCCAATAACTAGCTAAACCATAGATAGTCTGTCACAAAAAAAGGAGTAGAGCATCCAGGTACATAAAGGCTGTATACAAATTGAGCTAAAAAACAATAGAGGATGGTTTGTGATGTGTTGATGTATTCCTTGTTTCATTTGGAGGATGCAAATTGCTAAAGAATTTCCAGATAGTAACGTGCTAGTGCAGGGAACTGGGATTGCTGTAAACAGGTAAAGGTCATTTGAATATAAGCTCTAAACTAGACATCAACTGCAAGGTCTTGTAAAAAACAATGTGTGCGAGTGACACTTGATACAGAGTGAACACTGACTGAGGAATCTGTGCTCAGCAAAGCGCAACGCTATAGAAAGGAATGCATTGCCTACCACGGTTCTCACTGCGCAAACACAGATGTTTCTACAGAATCAGTGTCATTAATGAAACACTACCTTTCACCCCTTGACAAAACAGGAAGTGGCCATCAAATAGCATTGTTCCTAAGTACACTATGAAAAATATGGTTATGATTTCACTAATGTGATATACATTTCATACAAAAATGGATCACCATATGTATCATTAAAATCTGTGTGTATAGATCCATATTGTCAAATTACTGTGAATGCAAGCAGATGTCCAAGGCCAAATGATAATATGTTATTGTATAGCACTTACACTTGAGCTCTTTTTTATAGAACAAATATGCATACAAGGATACAATATCACCCAATCTGTCTTGGTACACATTTATCGTCCTCAGGATGAAAGGCTGAGATGGCTTTGCTGGGATTGTAAAGTTTCTGCATCTGTTAGGGAACTTTAAATGGTTACAAAGAAGTTTGTTTTTGTTCTGTCTGAATACTAAAATATACCTCTAGGTGGCCGGGCAATATGCTGTGCGCTTCTATGCGCTGTAACCAGAACAAGGGAGAGAGCATGTTGAAATGTGCATCCAATTTGACGCCAAAAGGTGCGTGACTCAGAGCCCCGCTATGGGGAGACCCGCTGCCTCGCTCCGGGTGGGCACTGTTGGCTTGTACCCAGGCAACTGCACCATTCCCTGCAGCACACTGTACTACTCCCGCTCTGTGTGCTAGTGACATGGGCAGAGCTGAGCAGCATTCACTGCTCATCTCACTCACAGTGTGTGAGCGCATTGAGCTGACCTGTACGGTGTGCACTGGAGGCACTGCAACTCACTGGTTTCACATAGTACGGTACAAAAGCAAGATGTGCCACTCGAAGTCACTGCATTTTACAGGTCATGCCCATCGTCAGAGATTTGTAAGTGGGCCCTGGTTGTGCGGCATCTTGTTGTTCACAAAATGAAAGCCACACACGTTACATTGGGTGGGGCTAGAAGCTTACTCTGCCTACTATCTACATAATGTCTGCACCTGGCACTAGGGGCACTAAATCCGCTGCCTGCACCTTGCACTTCCTCCTAAAAGTAGAAGAGGTACAGCGTTCAATGTATACACTGCACACATGCACTCTCCGATTGTAGCATGAAACACTAGAGCTGCACAGCATGTAGGAGACACTGCGTTTTACACTGCCTGCTTGCAGTCACCCAGTGAGATGCACCAGAGGCACAGTAGTTTGGAAACAACATCCCTACTACCACATTGCCAATCTCTGGCACTGCAACTTATAGAAAAATACCTGTGCACTCTCACAGGCGACTGATTCTCATGGCCGGAATGTAGTAGACACTGCATATCACACTGCCAGAGACTTGCACATTGCACTAAAAGCACTGCTTCGTTACACTGCATGCTACCATACCAAGTGCCATGCTCTACGCGAGGGACACAACATCATACCCATAGCACCGATTTTCACCCTGCTTTAGGTGCAAGACACTTTACTTTGTGTGCTCATATCATGTGGAACACAAACTGTACTGGAGCACTTTACAATGTCGGTGCCTATAATACTGCAAGGCAGTGAACCGAGGTTCAAACTCGCTCGCTACTTGATGTCTACACACTGCATGCACTGAATGTGACACGCTGCTCCGTGCACTAGCTTCTCATGGGGGAAAATCTTGCACACGACCGACCAGGCAAGGCCAGGGTACTCACAGCTTTGTTTCCCACAAGGTGGGCCCGCCACCTCGGGGCATATCGCCTCAGTACTGCACATTATATGCAATAAGTTTTGGAAATACAAATAAAGAAAGCTTGTGAATTGTGAAAAGAAAACCAGTCTGATACTTGGGAATCAATCTCACTCACTATGTCACTTTGTCACGCCTGTCCCTCCCTGTGCTTAAACCACTACCTTCCTGCTCATATGCTAACACATGCATGCTGTAGGATGTGTCTTCATTTTACACTTGTGTTGCATCACTACACTCGCTGCGCTCGACTTCGCCATGTTTAAGCGGCCTTGCCTTGGACAATCGACAATGCGAGGACGACCAAGTGTTTGTCTTTAGAAGTGCACTGAATTGTCTGGAGTGCACATGCAATATTTAAGGTTCAAAGTTCCAATTAGATGCCATATTTACGCACACATATGTGCTTGCAAGAGGGCACCTACGCCCAGATGGAAAGACAATGAACACTATTCAACACTTCGAGGATGCAAAGATAAACCAATAACTATTTAATGACATAAAGGGGTTCCATCAAACAATGCAGTCAGACTTCTCCCAAGGTCTCGGGAGGATAGCTCATGGGCAACGTGCTGGATGCAAGAGGACATGGAGCAACACAGGTTCGATTCCAGGGTCCGTGCTCAGAACCTCTGGGTATTAAGCGCGTTATAAATAACCTATCATATCATATCACTAAATGGCATTGTTGGGCCATTTCAGACCATTATGCACCGTCCGAAACGTACTGAATGTAATAGGTTTCGTGTTCTGTAATGCAGTGGTTTGCGCAAAAACATACTGGGGCTGATGATGGAGCCTGTTCCTATGGGAATTTGCCATTATAAAACACTATGAATCAGGCCTACTGTGGCTAAAGGTCCGTGCGCCCTGTTGGCTCCTGCCAACAGCCAGGACACGCTAAAAGGGAACCTGTGGCAAAACAGCCGCGCCAGCCGCCAGAACGTCAGGTTCCTAAATGATTGCCCCTAAAAGTCCTGCTCTGGATATAAGCATCAGAAAGATGATTACATGTCATATATTATATATTGTGGAAAATGATATCCCTATCACTCGAAAAAGGAGATGGATATATTTATTAGGAAAGTGAACCGTAATCCTCTCAGGATAAATGATAAATTAAAGTACAATTATTAAAATTCAATTTGAAAATGTAATACTACTGATTCAAAGTAATGTGTCATACTGGTATTCAGACACACGCTGTAAATGCCCGCCCCAAGACTCTAGCGCCTTAAGGATGAGAGCGAGCGTGGACGCCCCTCGCTTTTAAGAAAAAAACAGTGTGCAAAGTCAAGACAGGTGAATCTCTCGGGTCAGTACTTACCACGCGCAGAACCTCTCCTGTACGGGAGAACGGGAGTCGAGTGTCGAGATGGGGAAATGGTGGGTGGCCCGCCCGGTAGCAACACCTGTTGTCCCGCTGTGGCCTCCTGAGTTCGGCTCCGGGTGCCCCTCTGCCTCTCTCACGGACTGTGTCGGTCCCCGCTGCCGCTCCCTGCTTCTTTCAAATTCTCTTCTCTCTCGTTCTCACACTCTCCCGTGTTGTCTCCTTATTTCCATCTTCCGCTGGCTGCTGCTGCTGGGGAGGGAGGATTGGAGTGTCTCTCGGGACGGACAGGTGCTTGCTGACTCTAATTGCCATGGAGTGTCGGTCTGGCTGCTGCTGCTGCTGCTGCCGGTGTCAGTTTCACTCACTGCTGGCCAAAATCATCATGCCCAGGGACGGAGAGGGCCCAACTTATCCTCTCTCTCTCTAGTCACGTCAGAGTCCAATTGCGGCGAGTGGCGACACTGAGTCTGGGCCGCGGCCTGCCCTGCCACAATTCCCAGGCAGGGCCCGGGCCCGACCCAGCACCCCAAGCACAACAGTTGCTTTCAACTTTGCACAAAGCGAGTTGTTACTTCCTAAAGTTGAAAGCAACTTGTTGTTACTTATGATAAGGTGCCCATGCTTCCCGTGGAGGCCAGACTGTGTGCTGCCTGTGCCCTGGGGCCCATGCCCAGCCCTGGCGGCAGGAGGCCGGGGGGCAGCCAGGCAGGCAGGTCTGCTAATTTCTATTAGCATTTCAATCAGAGCAAGCCGGATGCGGCCCGGACCCAAGGCGAGTCGAGTGAGCACCATACGCCCATGGCTGGCATGACTTCGAAGCCCGGGGTCCCTGAGGCCTGCCTCTGGCATCTGCATGATGCATAATGCATGATGCATCATGCACATTTGCAAATGATAATCATCAAAGCAAGGTAACAACGTGTGTGTGTTGTTACCTTGCTTTGATGAATAATGTATGCTGCCTGCACTGAGGCTACAGCCCTCCTGACCCCTGGCCGCCCCCCTGCCCTGAATAATGGTGTCAGTTTCCTTTCCGCGGACCGCTAGCGAGGTGAGGGCGAGCCTGGCGAGGCAGCAGCAGCCAGCCTGGCCCATGCCCCCCCAGCCCTGCTGAGTCGCGCGTGATGCGACAGCCGACAACAGAATACAGAAACATTCCATTAAAAAAAACACGGCCCAGCTTGGGTCACCCACACGACCCGACAACCCGTGCCCATGCTGGCACTGCACACTGACTGACTCACGCATGCAGTGCAGTGCCACCCCACGGCACTGCAGTGGCTGGCTGCCTGCGAGCTGTGAGAGTTTAATAATAATAATTCAAAAAACCGGCGCTGGGACGGCTTCAAGAAAAACCGGCCACCCAGGTCCTCAAAGTACATCGGCCAGTGGCCGATCGGCCGATGCAGCCAGTCCAACCCTGGTTGTTCCTGAAGGTCATTACACTTGTGTGCTAGCAGGGCAGAGTCACCTGTGTTGATAAGCAGTAGGACAGGGAAGCTATTGAGGGCACTACTTCTGTAATGGCGCAAGTACTTAGTAAAGCATCATTGGTCAACGCCAACTGGATGTTGGTGCAAGTCAGGTCAGCCCGGCCAGAGTTGATGTGTTAATTAGAACTTGGCATCACTCTGCCCATATTCCGATAGTGTATGTTGTCTTTGTGCTGTATGCACAATATTCAGGATACCATCCCCCTGTGCTGTGGTTAGGTGTGATGGCAGCTCCCTGAAAGACCAGCTCTGCTGCAGGCAACTACCAATAGAAACTTGTCCACAGCATTTACATCCCCCAGCACGTGTCACTAGCTACCCCGGGAGCTATTACTATGCCAGTCCAACCAGTCTCTCTTTAGCGCCAAACTATATTACTCAGCACAATAAGCACAGTCCTGAAGAAGTATCACTTTATGGTGAGAAACACATGTTGACTGAATGAACAATGGAATCTAAGTGTATAGATTGATTTTGCCCAACCCCATTCCAGCTATAGGATACTTGAGCAAGAGCACACAACGGTGCATACTCAGATCTCTCCGGTGAGGAAGGACCTAAATCACAAATGTCATGACAGTGGAATCTCGTGCAGAAGAGATTTCTAGATTGGCTAATTTACAAAGGATTGCATTCAAAGTACATGGATTATCCAAGGTTTTCTGGGGCATGTGGTGAATATCCTGGTTTCTGTGACATGTGGTCACTGCCCCTCTCTACTTACACTGACAACATTATTAATACAATTCATACAGAATTCCGAGGTAGACAAATCTTCAATATGGACGTGGTCATCCTTATTATAGTCTGATATAGTCAGCCCACTATCGTCCAATATAGTCTAAGTATGCCAATCGATTGGCTATTCACATCATTTTGGTGGAAACATACAATGTAGCACCGGCATCAGGACAATTAGATTAGATGATTAATCACTTCTGGAATTAAGAAACAAGTAAAGAATATCAAATAAAGAGCAATGTTTATTTCTATAGGAGAGGATACATTGTTAACAGGTCAAAGTGTAATCATGTATGCCTGATGTGTTCAAAAGTAAGAATTTCGAGCACATGTTATTTTTTTATCAATACAACTTACAGAGAGGAATATGAATAATGTATAGAAACAATGTGCCCCCCCTTGGGGTTTCACCAGATTTTATAGGCGGCAGACGAAAGAAGCAATCTTGGTTAAGAAAAGTATTTAAACAATATAAATATCCAGGAGTGACATTGAATGGGTGTTAAATAGTAAGAGAAACACATCTGGTGGTACCTTATGGTGGAATGATGTTCTATTGGTCAATAGGGCGCCCTAAAGGGATGCACCTGCATCTAATATCGCAGGCAGTCTGGATTATCTAACATAATGTATTGAACGTACACCCCTAAATGCTCACATCAGAAAAAATACAACCCGCTAGGGAAAAAGACCATTTTTGCAAGGATAACAAGTTTTATTTCTACAAAAATAGGTGTGCCAGCAAACAACTCTGCTACCAAGGAACGTTCTGCCAAAAAAGGTTACAGGCAGAAGCTTAAAAGGAGGCAAAGCATCATACATGACATCATTACATATAGTGAAAACCCGCACAGCTGGTTGGCACAACCCTATGCATGCTCGGCCTGCTCCATATGGAATGCCAGGCCATTGGTCGCAGCCCAGTTCGTCCGTCTTCCATCACTTGGGGTCTGCTGGGCTTATCATCTCCAGGGAACCAAGGCCACAGAAGCAATTAGTTACATTTGCAAATAGTGCTACTCTATCATTATACAGTGCACCTAGCATGCTCAAAAGACAGGCACAGGAGGAGTCTCGAGGTCACACTAACCCACACACACATTTCACTCATCCTGATCACATCTCTCGGCTTCTAAGGCTGCCACCCTTGCATTTGAACTATAATGTATCCCTCCCTGTACCTCACATTACAAATCATGCCATTGTGGAATAAAGGTGGGACAACCATACTCTTAGATCTTTTATGGTTAATTGGTTTATTGTCGGTGGACTGGGTCAACTAGAATCTTGAAATTCAGGGGTCTTAGGACTGGGGCAGAGACATTCCTTTAACTCGTGGTTGGCTGGGTGGGGGCCGGAGGCCTGCTTTGGCCTGTTTGTGATAACGCATGCACAAAGGCGCCCAGCACTGTCTCGTAGCCTTGCAGGGCACATTCTTTCTTAGAACAAACATAGTGGTAAAAATGTTAGAATCACAAAGGGTTTCTTGTGGAGGTTAACAGTGTGGGCCTCTCCCACCAGTGTTTGGGCCTGTTCAGATTTCCCCTTTAGGCTTGTGGCCTGTGTTTAACACAGTAAATATTGCTTGGCCATGCAGGCCCTATACTTTGACAATGGCTACAAAATGGCATCTACTTATATGCGCGCACTATGTCTTAATCAGCTACATTACATATACTATTATGAACATGTGGGGACCTTTAGGATGCTCCCCCCTAGGCTATTAGAGATCTTCCAATGGGGCTCACCTCACCCTAATGCGCCTATGTGGGTGGGATAGGTTTGCTCCCTTCCCAACATTCCTCCCTTTCATTACTTCTACAGTAACAAACTCTCCCCCACGCATGCGCTCATTTTCCCTTCCCACTGCTGCCTCATATGGTGGGGTTCCCTTGTGGGGTATCCATGCCCTCCACCCGGATCGCAAGCTTTCCCCTGATCGCGCATATTCCTCAGGAGTACATGTCATGTAAATGCTTCTCCCATCGCCTGCTAGATCTACCCATACTTACTCCTAGTTTTCAGGGTCAGGAGGTGGGACAATGTTGGTGTGATATAAGCGTTCTACTTCATACCCATAAGGGATGGGGATCATGTGAGGGATGGCGTGGTCAGTTTGTATTGCATTATCTTTTGTATTGCAAGGTACCTTTTGGACCCCAATGGACACCATCATCATTCCGCTACCAGCCACTACTTTGGCACAACACCAGAGGCCCGTTTGGCAGGTACAGAAGATGACCAAGATTAACATGTTTATGGGACCAGCATCTTCACGATGTCGCCTAGTCAGGACGGGGCCCAATCGAATGCAAAGTCAAACCAGTCATTTGCTTGTATTCCACCTTCCTTTTTCATGTGAACTCCCAGACTATGTACAGCTGCGATTATGTGGGACAATGACCCATTCTCCGCGTCTTCAGGAAGCACAAATGTGCAACAGGAATCCCGGATTTTTAAGCACGTGCATCCATCCTTCTATTGCTGTTAACATATCGAGGACGTAGCGGTACTGCGTCATCATCAGCCACAGGGCATGCAGCTCGACCTTTATGACATTGAATGGTGTCATGGTGTCATTTGCAAACCGGACCAGTTCCCAGTGTACAAATGTCAGGCATTTTACATTGGCTTCTGCCTGTATACCGGGTAGCAATTGTAAGGCGAAGAAGGTTTCTGCCAAGCTGAAAAATCTGTATTCGTCAGGAATTTCTGAGAGTAGTGCTGCTGAGTCTCTGGAGAGATAGTTCGATCTTTTCTTACTCTGTAACTTTTCATACTGTCCTCTTCTGGGTAGAATGTGAAATTCTGGCAGAGATAACAGTTTCTGTTCTTCAACCGCAGGAGAAACTGTCGGGCCATGTCGGGTATTGGCACCCCTTGCAAGTGTTCTTACGGGATTACTAAAAGTGCTCGATGCAGCATTGCCAGCGAACAGTAGCCGCTCCATGGTGGGGGGAGGTGCAAGTGCACTTGTTTGCTGCACACCCAAGAGTAATCCATCACTGCCGCCGTACCTCTCTTTAGGTCTGGGATCAGGCGGGTCCTGTTGCATCATTCATTAGAGCCGATGAAAACAGTTCCTTCATTGTGGAAGCAAAGTTCATATGTTTCTTCTCGGTGTACTTTCACTGGTTTTCCATCGCTGGAATCAATGTCAACTCTGTGATGTGCTGTGTCCAGATATGTGCGCAGGTTGCTTCCACTTGAGCAATGAGTTCCTCTTCTTAGCGAAGGAGGCCCTCTGCCAAGCAGCTGAGTGTGGTCTCTTTCCATCTATTGTTTATATACTTAAGTCCTTGGATCACCAAATATGGTTGCTGCAGGCATTTATCATCTCTTCGATTATCGTTACATTGCAGGGGATCTGGATCGATGAACTCTAGTCACACTCCGTGAGCCTGGAAAGTGCCTTTAATCCTACATAGCGCAAGATGAACCAGGCACTGTGCCTCTATAATTGGTACTTCTTGGGGTACTAATACCTTGGGTGCCCCCGACATGTGCAGGATTAGTGAACATACATAGCAGCTGCCATTTGCTGTTTGTCTTCCTACTACACTCATATCTGTGTACCAGCTGTTGGTCATCTCGGGCTGTTGTACATCCTCAATAGCATCTAAACCAAGCCCATGATAGGCGTCATATTGGGTCCTTCGTGCTTGCGTTTCATTCTCTTATGCAGCCCAGTGGGCTTGCTCACCA
The DNA here is from genome assembly GCF_040938575.1 of Ambystoma mexicanum. NCBI lineage: Eukaryota > Metazoa > Chordata > Amphibia > Caudata > Ambystomatidae > Ambystoma > Ambystoma mexicanum. The sequence goes on along the minus strand of NC_090933.1, from coordinate 948,115,387 downwards.
CATTTCTACTGCTTACATCATCATAAATGGTTATGTTGCGATAAATGTTTTAAAAAATTATTTGGCCAAAGTGTTCTAATATCGTGCTCACAGTCATACTCATACGTACAGGGGTGCTTGTTGATATGTTACGCTTATCAGTATTGTTATACATATTTACAGTGATGATGGTAATGTTTGTGAATCTGCCCCCTCCTCCCCTTCTTTTATATGAGCTCCCCATATAAATGAAACTCCCCAAACAATTCCTAAAATAAACATAAAAATGGTAAATAATCCTGCACTAAAATGCATGCCACGCATATATGAATATGAACACCTAGGATTAACTTCATGATGAGTGTCTCGCATTCACCTGCCTCAAAGTGCACTGCGCGGCCCTGGTATGTCTTTGGCCCATTTCCTGGTCAATTGTGGCTGACCCATCAACAGAAAGAACCTTGCCTTCCTCCAGTGAACTGTCTCTTGCTTTGGGAATGTCATCTTCCTCCCCTTCATATGTAACACAGTCATGCAGTACTAAGTCTTCTGTACATACTTCTGTTAAGAAGGTGGCAGGGTTCACTGTTTTGCATCGCACAATATGGATGTTAGGGCTTGAGAGAATAATCTCATATGCTGACCCTCTCGGTCTGGACAGGGTAGATTTTGATCTATCCAAGATGGCGAACACCAAATGCTCAACATATAGGGTAATGAAACACCCCATTATGATTGTGGAAATCTTCTCAATTGCGAATGTAGCTACAGCAAGTGCTTGTTCGCACACTGTCCTTGCATCACTGAATCTAGTGTGCCGCTGTAATAGGCCGATGAATTGTGGCTCATTGTACTCTTCTTGGTCAGTATTGCAGTCATAAATTGACTGTTGGAATGTGAGAATATATAGAATTCCTGTGTAAAGTCTGGAGTGGCGAGCACTGGGACTGTGGATATGACCTCTTGTAAATCATTAAAATGTACAATCATCTCTGTTGTCCATTCGAGTTTGTGATTGCCTTTTTATGCTTCCTTGAGGGTCTGCAGGAGTGGTCGGGTATATGCTGCATAGTCTCGAATCCATGCTCTGCAGTAGTTGCATAACCCCAATAATGTTTGCATGTTTTTCAGTGTCATGGGGCGGGGTTGGCACGCACATATCCCGCTCTGTCTGGTGTTATTCTTTTGCCATTTGCCGAAATTAACTCACCTAGATACAGAACTTATTGCTGGCAGTACTGTAATTTGGCCTTGTCAACCTTATACCCCTTCCGGGCCAGGAGTTGTAGGAGTGTTATTGAGTCCCTATGGCAGTGCTGCTCACTGCCACTGCATACAAGAAAATCATCCACGTACTGGATGATCGTGCTGCATACTTGGATGTTTCCTAAATCAGTGTGCAATATCCTGTTAAAAATGCTTGGGCTCTCGCAGTACCCCTGAGGCAAACAAGTGTGTTTGTAGCGCTTTCCGTCATGGGTAAATTCTGTAAGATACTGTGACTCGGGGTGCAAAGGTATTGAGAAGAAGGTGTTTTTCAAATCTACCACGATGAAGTGGGTTGCCTCCTTGGATATACTTCGTAGAATGGTGGTAGGGTTAGGAACCTCGGAAACTCTTTCTGTACCACACCGTTTAGGGGGCGTAAGTCCTGGATCATTCTCCAATTGCCCCCTGTTGCCTTTTTCACAGGGTAAATCGTTGTGTTTGTCATGAACCATTGGACGCGTCCCTTCTGGACTTCCTGGTCCCTGACACATCGGGGCTTGCACTCTGCAGTACTCCCAACAAGGCCGTCAAACACAGAATGTTGTTTACCAGCTTCCGCGTCAGACTTAGCAAGTTCTATAAATAAGCCACTCCCCCGCGGTCCCGCGCGTTTCAACGCTACCACTTGCTGTGGCTAGACTTGTGCTGCCGTAGTTCGCTCTCGCTGATTTCATTGATTCCTGGCCCCTATTTTTTCCCTTCCTCATTCATTCCTTCCACTTATACTTCCTGTATCTGTGATTCCCTTTGGAAGAATGTTCATTTTATCCGAACCTGAGAAAAGGGCCCTCCGTGAATACTTGGATACCAACCTTGAAAATGGCACTATACGACCATCCAAATCACCAGCAGGAGCCTCGTTGTTTTTTGTTCCCAAGAAAGATACTAAAGAGCTTAGGCCTTGTCTTGATTATCATGGTTTAAATCAGTGCACCCTGGAGGACCGCTATCCATTGCCCTTGATTTTCATCTTCATCAGAACTTGCTGGAATCTTCCTGGAACACATATTTCGTCTTCATGGACTCCCCTCCAAGATCGTATCAGACAGAGGTCCTCAATACATTTCTCAGTTTTGGAAACACTTATGTCGAATACTAGGGATCCAATGCGCCCTCTCCTCGGGTTATCATCAACAGACTAACAGAGCTACTGAACCTGTGAACCAAACCCTAGAGCAATATTTTCGTTGCTTCACTACCAAAGTACAAGACGATTGGTCACTCTTAATACCTGTGGCTGAATTCACCTACAAAAATTCGGATCACTCGGCGGTCAAGACCAGCCCTTTTTTTTGCAGCCAAGGATTTCACCCTTCGGTTCTACCTTCCATTCTCCCACATCCTACGCCAGTAGCTACAGTCAACTCCTGGATTGAAACTCTTATCAATGTACACAAGGAAGCCAAAGAACACTTAGAAAGGGCCCAAACTCACACCAAGCATTATGCGGACTCCAAAAGAAGACCAGGACCTTCCTATGCAGTGGGTGATAAAGTCTAGCTATCCTCGAAACTACTGCCTCGACATTTACGACCAAATAAGTTGGCTCCCCGGTACTATGGCCCCTTTTCCATAAAGGAAATCATAAACCCAGTGGCTTTCCGTTTCAAACTACCGGACTCTTGGAAGAGGATCCATCCAGTGTTTCACACGTCCCTAATGAAACCTTACATCTAGTCCTCCCGGACTGCCCTTAGGCCTAGCCCTGTAATTGTCAACGACCAGCTGGAATACGAAGTGTCCAGGATATGTGACTCCAGGTACAAACGTGGTCAGCTCCAATACCTGGTTGAGTGGAAAGGGTACCCCCCTAGTGAACGCACCTGGGAACCAATCTCAAACCTAAATGCCCCCAGATTACTCAGAAGATATCATACACCCGGGCAAACCCAGAGGGACAGATCTTCGGAGGAGGCATGTTGTCATGAACCGTCGGACGCGTCCCTTCTGAACTTCCTGGTCCCTGACACATCAGGGCTTGCACTCTGCAGTACTCCCAAAATGGCCGTCAAACACGGAACGTTGTTTACCAGTTCCGCGTCGGACGTAGCGCGTTCTATAAATAAGCCACACCCCTGCGGCCCCACGCGTCTCAACGCTACCACTTGCTGTGGCTAGACATGTGCTGCCGTAGTTCGTCTATTGCTGACTTCATTGATTCCTGGGTCCTGGCCCCTATTTTTTTCCTTCCTCATTCATGCCTTCCTCTTATACTTCCTGTATCCTGGACCTCCGTGTACCCGTCTCCGAATACACTCTTCATTGCTTCCAGGATTTCCTAGACATTCTGAACATTCCAAGAGTCGAACGCTGAACGCACGCTGGAACCCGAAGACGTTCGCACTGGGTTATACAAGACCCAAACTGTGCGCAAGAAGACTCCTTCAAAGAACTGCAGTAAACAACATAGACAGGTGAGAAGGGGGAAACCTGTGACAGTGTTACAAGGTGATGTGGATGGCACTATTATGCCTTGATTAAGCAGGGCCTGTATCGTGTCTCTGATTCCCTCCTCTGCTTTCCATGATTGTGGGTACTGTTTCACCCAGGGTAGCACTGCCCCTGCCTTTAGTGTTATGTGTACGGAGGTAACGTCCTTTAGAAGCCTTACATCATGTGGGTTGTTGATCCACAGTTGCCCAGGTCTGCTTCAATGAAAGGGGGCGGGCCACAACAGCCATCAGGGGGCATTGCACTCTTTGGTACTGCATCATGATTCACAGGGGATACAAATATCTTGAATGATTTATCAGTCACTGTCATTCTTTTCAAACAATTCTGCATCTGTTACTTCCTTAAGAGGTACAGTGGGGTCAATTAAATGAACTGTCCACCACTCGCACCCATGCCTGTCTGTCCCTAGTACAACCACTTTCTTCGCTGGTACCAACAAACCTTGCAAGTCCAGGGATAGGATTGTGCCCGCCAATAGTTCCGGAGACATCACAGGGCAAAAGATAAAATCTGTTGGCACTCTTCAACAGCCCTTGGCAATCTGTGCACTGCCTCCACAAGCACTGTTATTCCATAGATGAACTTGTCTAGGTGTACGGCCATCCCCCGGACCTCTACTTCCCTTGACATTGCATGTATTACCACCATTGCTCTTATTGCACAGATTCCTGGTGTGGCACAAACAATGCCCTGATCTGTGAGTGAAATCATCTTATTCAACTTGCTGAGCAGATCCATGCCCAGCAAGTTGAAGGGAGAGGTTTCAGAATACAATAAGGGCGCGTGCACCACCTCCCCTCCCACTTTCACGTCCAAATCTTCTGTATATGGAGCCATAGAAATAGCTCCAGAGAATCCCTGCATGTCAAGAGTTTTGCCCGAAAATGGGAAGTCACCCTCACCTATACATGATTTGGCAGCAACAGAATCAACCAGAAAAATGAACTGTTTGTTTCCTATCTCTGCCCCCACCAAGGGTTCCTTGTCAGGGTTGAGGGTCATCGATAGGACGGGGCACGCAATAGTTCTCTGTGAGCTGTCCTAGTCAGGATGTGGATTTAGAGTTCAAGCTCTGTAGATACTTGTCATTTCACCCAGGGGTGTTCCTCTAGAGATGGGGCAGTTGCAATATAGTTTTCCTTTATCTAGGGCAGATTCCCGAAAATGCGATTTATGAAGCTGAATCTAGAATTCATATCGTCATCTCACGGTGATTGTGTCGAGAGAAATGTTCCACTATGGGAGCATTTTCACGCCTAATTCGTAAGCAAGACATATGCTCCTGGATGCATTTCTTAATTGGGCTTAATTTGTCTCCACAGAGTGTGAAGATCCCTTGACCTTGGTTTTCACACTCCGTGGAGACAAAATTCTTTTACTAATTGCAACTCCTCTAACGTCATCTACCTGATTACGTGCCCGTGCGAAAAGAAGTATATTGGCATGACCACCCGCCCAATTAAGAAACGCATCCAGGAGCATATGTCTTGCTTACGTATTAGGTGTGAAAATGCTCCCATGGTGGAACATTTCTCTCGACACAATCACCATCCTAAGGATCTCCGCTGGACGGTGATTAAGAAAGTCAAATGCCCCAGAAGAGGGGGCGATATGGCTAGCCTCTTACTCAAAAGAGAACAGAAATGGGTTTTTCGGCTCAAAATAGACTCAATTGGTCTGAATGAGGACATTCCATGGCACTCATTGGCCTTGATAACATGACCTCTGTGTGACACCTTGTCATTTTGTAGTTCAATGTGAAAGGATTCTCTTTGATCCTTTGCTAGGCACCTGGTGGCTCCCAAAATCGTCTCTCTTCACTTGATGCATCACGGGACCCATTTACGTCTCCCTGGTACTTTCTGACACACATACAACTACAAGATGGCACTCAGGCCAGTGTGTTAGCAGGACCCTCATTCTCCCTCGAGGAATCTTCCCCTCCAGTCCGGCATGTCCTGCCTTAAGAGTGATTAGGTGCTGTTGCTAACTTCAGCTCTGTCCCTTGGCAGTGCCTTACGACCTGTCCTCTAATTGCTGACTGCATCTAGATAGCATAGCATGGCTCTATTGCAGCCCTGTAAATGTGGATAGTCCTACATTGACTGCACTCCCTGACGACATCCACATGTATCTTTATGGGCAGTGTTCATTGTGACTTGTGCACCGAGGGCAGTGCATGTAAAATCAATGTGTTCCCCACATTGTCTCACTAATACCACCCTTCACCTACCGTGATGACAAAGGTTCCCCCACATCTGGGCTACATTTTTCGCTTCCAGCATCGCTAGGCATATTTTACACTACTGTCTGATCTCGCTGTGACAGCCGCATTAGCCGGGCAGTACCGCCTGACTTCTGGTTCAAGCGTTACGCCTGACTTCTGGTCGCGGCCTGTCAGCCACTCACGTGACCGACGTTCTGTCACATGAGCTGGCACTACTTCTTGAATGGAAATGGGCCGCATCAGTCATACCATCCACGGTGAATGGCAGCAGGCGTACCTTCACGCGCTCATTCTCCTGTGCAAGTAAGTGTCAACTGACCTTGCTGGTCCTTGCAGCTCATTATGTGCTGCTTCATTTAACTACCGTGGACGTCTTTTGGACGTATACTATACCGCAACATTAGCAGACACTTCTGTCAGCTTTGTTAACCCTTTGCTAGCCTAACCGCTGGTGGCCCCATCTTGAGCACACATGTTTCTTTCTCCCCACAGAGAGCCAGGGACTCAGATCCATATGGGCCGCCTATATGTGAGTACACCCATTTTTCCAGCTATGATTGCCTGAACAGGGACCAATGTAAGGTATGTCTGAACACCAGACTATCTGTTATGTGCATTGTCCCTTTTTGTCTACCAAACTCCTAGACCTCTTCTGTTTATTACTATCTGGGGCTCTTAGTGACCTCCCTTCTCACAATTGTTCACTGTTGGACGGGTGTAAAGTAGGTATTTGACATTGGGAGAACCTGATAGTAGGCCATATCTGATCCACCCCTGTTCCCTTACACCATTTACTTTAGGATGGAGTATGCAGATATGGGCATCCATTCACAACCCGAAATAGGATGTTGACAAACTATGTGTCCCTTTTTTCCTAAATGGATAGTAATACTAGTACTAGCAGTGTTGCCTATGTAAATAACATCCAATTATGTGTTATTCACATTCAATTGAATTGACGTTATTAGCTCTGAGGTGAATATGGCTACATACACTTCCTTTTTGTTTCCCATAGGTTCCCTCTCCATGTGATCCAGCCTTACGGCACTTACAACTTGGGGGTAAAGTATTGACACTCCCTCTATGTTGTACCATTCCTCCCTCTATATGGTCAGTCTTTCAATTACCCAGTCAGTCTTTCAATTACCCATACCAGACTGTACCAATTGATGTGAGTAGAAGACTGTCCTGATGAAAGTGGCTTTACTCGCACACATGCCACAGAAACCGGTTGACGGTGGTTCCTACTTACGCACTTACAACTTGGGGGTAAAGTATTGACACTCCCTACATGTTGTACCATTCCTCCCTCAATATGGTTAGTCTTTCAATTACCCAGTCAGTCTTTCAATTACCCATACCAGAGTGTACCAATTGATGTAAGTAGAAGACTGTCCTGATGAAAGTGGCTTTACTCGCACACATGGCACAGAAACCGGTCAACGGTGGTTGCTACTTACAAGAGGCACAAATCACGCCTACCTTGTAGTTTGAGCATTCCTTTTTACCAACTACCCATGACCCGTCATATCTACATCATTCCACAACGGATTATGGGACTTGGTGTCTTCTTCATTGTTTGTTATGTCGAACATTGTACGTCAATGTATTTGTGTTGTTTTTAGACCTGAGACAACCATGGCCAGACAGACAATCTAGTGGTTAATAAACATACAGATACCCCACTAGATGTTTCTCCAATTGACCATAGGTGTACCTTTTTAAGTGACCATTGAGTACTTCTCTTCCTGTTTTCACTCACACATAGTGGAAGAGAGTGGCATAGGTCCAACAAGGCTGAAAGCATTATCTACCTAGAAGTGGTTAGTTTATCTCTTTTTCTATCCACTGTTTGTAAGCGGCACAGCACCGTTACCTAGAGGAGGCTTTACACTTAGGCAGGGATAGTTAGATTTTCATTCTATCCCTTTACTGTCCTTCCACCACAGCCTTGTTTGAACATGTACCCTCCCTTTGGGTGCTAGTACATTGGTCCTGGTCCACATAGGCCTCATAGATTTCCTGATGAGCTTTATCCTACGTTTCCATACAGTGGTTTTTATCCTATGTACAGGCCATCCTTCCATGAGACCAATCTAAAATTCTGATTGGGGAAAGGAAACATTAAATCCATATGGCCCTTGAATCACAAAGCAGAGATTGATGCCACAGCCATTCTACCCTTCCAGATAAATCATGTGGCTATCCAAGTCAGCATCAATGTTGCAAACACGTTAATGCTAGGGCGAGTGTTGTGAATAAAGTAATGAGCACCAATCCCAGTGTGCATTATCTACTTAATGATTCAAACATGCAGCACTTTTATCGCAGACATAGGGGGTCATTCCGAGGTTGGAGGTAAGTAACTGTCCTTACCGGCATGGAGCAAATACCGTGTCTGTGTAGGTTAGAGCACGCTAATAGAGGGCTATTACGACCTCGCAGGCACAAGCTTTGCGCCATGCCGATAACGACATTACCGGCATGCCACTAAAGTCCCGAAAATGGACCTTAGCGGCATCAAGTAAAGTGCAGTTTGCACTACCGGCATGAATCAAGATGGCATTAGCGGGCACCACTATTACTGGTGACCGAGTGGTCACCGATAATAACGGTCACCGTAAATAAGCGGAACCGGAAGTAGCGTCATCGAACAGGAATGGGAAAGAGCACAGCGGCCATCTTTAAAAACACAGTCCATTGCCATCCTCAGCAGCCAGGACCTGTAGGATATTGCTGTGTGTGAAATCCAATCCACAACAACACTACAATGCCCAAGGCTGTGAAAAAGGGTGCCTCCCGCTAGCGCAAGGAGCGCTTTAATGAAGACGAATTAACCATGCTTGCGGAGACCCTGGCAGAAAATGCTGATGTCGTGTTTGCCCAGAGCCTCAAGAGGGAGGCTATAATCAGAAAGAAGGAGATCTGGGCACTAGTGGCGCAAAAAGTAAGCGCGGTTGGCAACACCCCCCGCACAACCAAGGACTGCAGAAAGAGGTGGGATGACTTGCGCCTGTGAGTCCGCAACATCCTCTCTGCAAACAGGAGCCAGGCCATGGCAACTGGCGGAGGAGCTAGCTCTCCCATAAAGCTGTCCCGGTGGGAGGACATATGTGCAAGGCTGATCGGCATGGAGGCCATTGAAGGCGTGGGAGACATGGAGGGTGGCGCCACCACATCGGCGGAAGGAGGTGAGTGTCCTAAGAAAACACTATAATGCAGAGTCTGATGATAGTCCACCAATATGCCTGTCTAAAGAGGCAAGCCATGGTCCAATATACACACATTCCCAGCATAGTTGTCGTACACAGCACAGACACATGCAGATGCCTGCAGCAATGCAATGCCATACACCTTACAGAAACCACACTAAGATGTCAATGGCATAAGTCACACTGCATGCAGGCCACAACAAATATGCATGTCACATAGCATACGCCTGCCCCAACATGAGTGACCCCGACGTATGCCTGCATTACCCACCCATTTAGCAAGCAACGTGATCATCCAAACTCAACTGCCTATTACCCTCTATTGTGTAGATGAGCAATAATACAAATGTATGCATGATGCTTCTCAAACCATCACTCATGCCGTTCCTCTCTTCGACCCCCACAGGCTCAGACCATGACAGCGAGGCCCGGGACTCACCCCCACAGCTAATCACACCCCAGAAGAGGGCCCAGGATGATGGCAACAGGCCTTCGACCTCAAAAGCACAACACAAGGCTCGCCATGCACCACAGAGGAAACCACCTCCGGATGCCACGGCACTGGTGCCGCCAAGTGGCGTCGACACAGAACCTGCAACTCCAGTCACACTGGCACAGGACATAGCTGAAGCTTCACTCTTAGCAGAGTCCAGTTCAGTCGGGGAGGCAGCAGCTACAGCACCCCTGGCTGAGGAGGAGGCGCAGAAAGTGGTGTGGGTGCCCATGGATGACGACTCCTCCGAACTGCCTCGCACACCAAGTCCAGCACCATCCCCCCAGCTCACATCGGTAGACTCCGACCACGCCACCACCCCGTAGCAGTCTGGGGGAGAGTCCAACCAATGGGCCATAAGTCCCATAGGGGAGCCAATAGAAATAGTGCATGACACCCAAACACCCTCCACAGGTGTTCTGGTGGGGGTGCAGCGGCATGAGGAACTAACTGCCCTGGTGCGACAATTTATAAGTGACAATGCCCAAGCAAGGCAGGAGTGGCGTGAAAACACCGCCTCTCTGGGCAAGATCATTGCCGATAACACTGCCTCCCTGGGCAAGATATTTGCCGAAAACACAAGTACACTGTGCGAGGAGGTATCAGCCCTGCAGCAGGTCCTCGGCCGCATTGCTGATGCAATGGAGGCTGAGCGTCCGGCCCCCCCAAATGTAGCATGTGGCCACCCCATCGTCCTCAAGCTCAACACAGACAAGCCCACTATGCAGGTCATCGTGCACCCTGTGCTGCCCAGACATGCCGCCACCAGTTACAGGGAGTGGCAGGAAGTAGACTGGCCAGCCTGATGAAGGCAATATCCACTTGTTGGGACATGTGTGGGGGAGTTGTCGGGGGGAGAGAGAGGGGGTTGAGGGTGCGTGGGGGAGTTGTGGGCAGAGGGGGGTAATGGTGTGTGGGGGAGTTGTGGGGGAGAGGGAGGGGGAGAGGGTATGTGGGGGAGTTGTGGGGGAGGCAGAGGGGGGGAGGGTGTGTGGGGGAGTTGTGGGGGGAGGCGGAGAGGGGTGAGGGTGGTGGAGGGTTAGTGCACTTTCATCTTCATTGGACATTTCAATACACACGTTGTGTTAAAAAATGACTTGAGTGGACATTCATCATTGCACATGTGTCATTTATTCATATACAGTGCATAGTGTACATGAACCCCCACACCCAGTGCCCTCTGTCCAACTATCATGTCACCCTCTGCAGCCATGTGTGTCAGAAATATTGTGCAATCACTGACTGACGCACAGCACGTCCCTCCTGTGCATCGGCACTGTGATGATGTGCAGCCACATCTTCTTCATCCCCTTCATCATCACCTAGTGGTAGCAGTTCAATGTCAGGGGGCAGGGGCACGTTCCGTTGGATACACATGTTGTGCAGCATGACACATGCCATGATGATCTTGGCCACCTTCTCATGCCTGTAGAGGAGTGCCCCACCCGACTGGCTAAGGCAGCAAAACCATGCCTTCACCAGGCCAAAGGTCTGCTCATTGACCACATGGGTACGGGTGTGGGATCGATAGTAGTCCTCCTCGTGCCTGTTCTGTGGGTTTCGGACAGGGGTGAGGAGCCACGGCTTCAAGGGATAGCCACTGTCACATGCATGGGAGGCAAAAAAAAGTATATGTCAGTCGCTTCATGATGGACAGCTGTACTAGTCACACATGCCTGCAGATTATCGTTGGTCACATGCACATGTCCCTGGTTATATGCACGCCATTTCTAGGCCCTCAATGTGTCCTGTGCCATGGAATAATGGTGTGGGTTGGATCTTCAAGATGATACACAGTGTGCACTGCCGTCTTGTTGCTCATGCATTGTGTACGCATACAGCTGTGTTCGTGTCATATTTGTGATGTGTTGTGTTCTGTATGATTTTCTGACTGGGAGCGTTGGCAGTAGCCTCTGCAATATTAGGCATTCAGCGCTGATGTTTCCCATGGTGACATGCAGCATTCCTGTGGTTGTGGCGGCCCTGTGACAGACAGTGGATTCCCTTGGTGGTTCAGTTCAATGCACTCCCATGGATGCTTGTCCTGTGTGGTGATTTGCTGGAGACAGCAACATAGTGCATATACATTGCATGTTGCTGGATGGTGTTACGGAGGATGAGGTCCGCTGATGAGTGGTGCACGTGTTGTGGGATGTGGGGTGGTTTACTGTTTGTCATGTTTGGATAGGTGTCGACCTTACTTCATTCCTCTGGGATTTGGGTGTCATGTTCTGTTTGGGATGCTTTGGGGCACAGTGTTTAGTGATGTGCACATCATGCTGTCACATCAACATTGACACCATGGTGGTGTGTGCATCTCTCCCCCCATTTCAGTGCCATGTGCCTGTCATGCAACTTATCAAGCAGCCAGGCACGTTGTCCAGCATGTCGCTCCATGAAGCGTGGTAGCGTGGAGTTCCTCAGGACCATAGAGTCATGAGTTGATCCGGGATATCGGGCACAACAATGTGTGATGATATTGCTGGCGTCGCATACCATTTGCACATTGATGGAGTGGTATTGCTTGCGGTTGCAGGACACCACCTCCATGGCATGCGGGACCACCAACTCCACATGGGTGCAGTCGAGGGCACCTATACAATTTGGCATGCCAACCAGTGCATGGAAGCCAACTTTTGTATCAAAAATCTCCTGGGGAGTCCGTGTTAGGGATATGTAGTCCCTTGTGTGCTTGAGGAGGGCATCCAGCACTTACTTCAGAATGCGAGAAAATAAGGGTTGTGATATGCCATGCATGTGCCCCACTGTATGCTGGTAGGTGCCTGTGGCAAGGAAGTGGAGCACCGACACTACCTTCAGTAGAAGGGGGATGGCGGTGCGTATTTTAATGAGGCTGACAATGTTGTGTATCATGTCCACGATAGTGGTGATGGTGTCCCGGTCCAGACGGTACAGGGTGTGGATCTGCCCTGAGGTTAGGTTGAAAGGACTGGCTCTGATGCGAGGGATTTGGGGCTGCCTGCGTGGTACCGCTGGCTGCACTGGTGGGGCATGCTGGGTCTGTCTCACCCTCCGTCTCCTCCTGCGTCTCCTCTGTGGTGCCTGCTGTTGCTGTTGTTGTTGTTGTTGTTGCTGGTGTAGCAATGCAAGCATTTCCTCCAGATCCAGTATTGCTACTACTATTGGAGTAATCTTGGTGTGGGAAGGGGTGTGGTGTGTGGGTGTGCTCCTTTTGTACTGGCCCAAACTCCATTGCCTCCACCTGTGCTGATTGTGTGCACCTGTGGCAGTTGGGAACACTGCACATTGCATTTTACGGTTGGTTCACAATGCCGGCATTACCAGCATGCTGGTGTCCCCTATTAGTGCCTTCATGATGCTGGTATTTGCTTGTCCGCCTGACTTGTGATTCCCTCCCATTAGCGGCATGCCGGTATTGCCGGTATGATGGGCCGCGTGCCCGCGCCCATGTCGCTATTAGAGGCGCCATTATTAACGGTGCCTCTAATAGCGGGATCTAAGGTCGGAATAGCCCGGAGTGGTATGCGATGCAGGTAATCCTTTACCGGCATCGATTTTCAATTACCTCCAACCTCGGAATGACCCAATAGTTGTCAAATATAAAGTTCTTCAGTCATTTGTATGCTCCCAAAATGCTCCTTGGTTTCAAGCAGAGAGAGAGACTGAGAGCGAGAGAGAAAGAGAGAACGAGAGAGAGGAGCTAGAGCAGAGAAAGGGTAGGAGGTGGAGACAGGGGCTAGATCGGCATATGTTTCATAATTCGCTCCCTTCACTTGGGGGCATGTTTTTGGGTCTGTTCCTGTAATATCCTAATAGCCTTTGGAACGTATGTGACATGGCAATGGGTAAGTGCATGAAAAGAATGAGTGCAGAGAAGAGAGAAGAGAGTTGTGAAAGACGGAGCGGATCGGAGTTGGTAGAGCTTTATAAATGTATACTTTTTCCTGAATAAATACTTATAGAAACGTACCTGGCTTCTGAATCAATCAACATTTCTACCTTCCTCCCATTGATATTCATAATGCAATTTGGTCCATCTAAGTCTTCTTCATCCTCTCCTACTGCAAACATGGCCTCTTCTTCATTCTCGTACATGCCCTCTATTAAACTGATCGTCTGGGATTTGCAACACTTGGTTAGATCCCCCTTCCATTTGCAACTAGAGCCGGGCAAGAAGGACTGTTAGCAACAGGGGCGTTGCTAGGGGGGGGCTAAGGGGGCTATAGCCCCTGATCTTTTGGTTGTAGCCCCGGATAGAATCTCAGGAGCTACAGCCAAAAGACTAGCTAGCCCCCAGTCCCAACAGTGCCGACATCAGCTTAGCCCTGGGTCTTTTCCAGACCTAGCAACTCCCCTGGTTAGCAAGGTGACCAATTGTACCTGAAACACCTTCTCTTGGTGGAAGTATTTACTTCTGAACTAGACAGTTTGCACGTGAAGTGCGTTGGAAGTGCCCAGGCTGTTCGGTTGGGAATTTTGTCCGTGCCGCCTGTGCTCTAAGTGCTACTTTCACGTTTGTTTCCTGCCCGAGCTGCATGCTCAAAAGGAAGTCTGAGTCTCTGTACGAGGCGAAACGCTGCTGAACTTATTATTTTCTTTTGTGGTTTTTTTTGGTTGCCCTGTGACCCCGCCCCTCCATGCTTGGCAGCCTCTATTTCAGCTGAGGGCTTGCGCATGTGTGCGCGCGCACGTCAAGTACGTTGGAAGTGCACAGGCTGTTTGGCTGGGAATGCTGCCCGTGTCGCCTGTGCTCTCTGTGCTACTTTCACATTTCTTTTCTGCCCGAGCTGCATGCTCAAGAGGAAGCCTGAGTCTCTGTACGAGGCGAAACGCTGCTGAACTGTAAGGACCTAACTCAATTGACTCTTGTGGACTATAAAGATTAGTCATTTACTAATAGTCCTCCTTCTGTTTTTGTCTCTTTTCAGTCTTTTTTTTTTTTGGTTGCCCTGTGACCCCGCCCCTCCATGCTTGGCAGCCTCTATTTCAGCCGAGGTGAAGTGCGTTGGAAGTGCCCAGGCTGTTTGGCTGTTCGGCGAGGAGGCGATGGGCAATGGATAATCGGGCTGCCACATAATGTTAAGCAATTCATTTACGGTATTGTAGTTTGTTTGTAAAAATAGGACTATTATAAGCAGTGCAAGGAAACCTGAACACATTTTTTAAAAGTATACTTGCATGGGAAGCGCAAACTGCATTTGAGTTTTGTCCTTCTGGTTTTTCTGTTTTTTTTGTATGCTTAACAGTCAATAACAAGAACTCGCTAATACTAAAGAGGGCTTCCCGGCATATGGGTGGGCAGACAGCAAGTGTATCTCGTGCCGGAAGTGCCCGTTAGATACATTTACCAGAGCTGAGTTGCCATAATAGGCAGGGTCGAGGCAGGCTGTGGAGGGACCACTTCCTAGCAGGTACTTTTTCTTGATTATATTCAGATCAGAACAGTGGCCTCTACAGCATACTTTTAGTCAACATAACCAAGCCACAATGTCACGCAGGAGAGCCAGCGTCGAATATACCTTTTCCCGCCCTATGCAGACAGGACCGGCTACAAGGAGCGCAACTACACAGGGGGTGCGGATGTATGAGGATATTTTATCCGCCCCCCTTATATTTACTCCTGTAAAAAACACTATGCGAATGACACTAAATCTACTCCTCCCGCCCTCCCCCCCCCAGACCCCTTGATTCGCAGATTTTGAATGCAGAAGAAATGATAAATTCTTCAATGATTTCGATGGAGGGACATCCCCAAACTCTTCAGGTTGAAGCGTCCAGCTCATGTTTATTTGCCACCCAGCCAGGTCAAAACATTAATCCACACGAGATTGCATCCTTTCTAGATACCCCCCCGGATTTTTTCCAGAAGATCCATCGCTAATGGCTTTATCCCAATATTTCCAAGATCCCCCAAATGTTACATTTTGTAAGCAACTTTCTCAGCAAGTGGACAAGACGGGGACCGTTCCATTAATTTTGAAGGAGTTAAAAGAACATTCCACTTGTTTTTTTGAAATGAGAATCTTAGTGGACCGCATATTGGCAACATCTTAAACAGGCACAAATATCTTAGAAGCCCTCCCGAATAAGCTGGTTCAGCTGTGGGGGGACATAATTGATACTCCAAAAAATTTACCTGATCCTCAGGAAAATAAACAGGGGTCACCAGATTTACCAACAATGTTGCCTCCAGTTTTGGCTAGCTCAATTTCTCAGACACAAAAATCATCTTCTTCGAAAAATGAGTGAAAAAAAGCAAAAAAACAAGAAAAATAAATTGTTGTCCGCCCTCCATAAGTGAAGGAACAAAGCTGCCAAAAATACCTGGCGCAACTTCATCATGGAGGAGAAGGACAAATTACAGACAACTGGGGTAGCAGTGAAGAAGGGAGGGGGGAGAACTCCCCCCGAAACTAATATTGGCACCTATGACACTCCCACTAATACCCTCTCGGAGGAGATGCATCATAAAGTTCCCAAGAAAAACACAAAGATCACGGACCCAAAGGGACCAAAACCCTTTCCTCCACAACTTTTGAATCCTCTCCACGATAGGAATTTGAATCTTGTGCAGGGAGAGCAGAGAGAAATCTATGAACTATTTGTAAAACCTAAAATTCTCAACACGGGTAATGCTCCCGCGATAGCAATTAAATCGGCGGAAGCAGACATGAATAAAGTCCAACCTGACTCTGCACTGCTCTCTCATCACCAGTCGCCCAAGCCTCCTAGTGGGATGGAAAATAACTCAGTGCCAACTCCAGTAGTTGACTTGACGAGTGCAAGGAAGTAAGTGCACAAACAGTGTACGGTTTTTCACCCGGCATGCCAAACGAGACATACATAAACTACCTCATTCGTTATACTATAGAAGAACTTCTTAAGAAAGGAGGGGGTGCAGTAGATTAATCGAAAATAGAGGGTAAGACTACCCCGCCCCGCCAAATTCAAACGAGCGGAATGATGGGGGATTGTGCAGCCCCAATGAATAACCCAAAGGCAGTTCTACAGCCGATTATACCAACCCCCCTACTAAATATTATAGAGCCAGTACAACGCTTTATAGGAGGGGCTATTCCAGCTACAGACATAGGCAAATGTAGCGATCAAACAGGTGGAAAAAAACAAAGCCCACCCCTAAAAATTATCTTCAGACAGATTTAAGATATATAATGTGGAGAAAGCCAGCTTTACCTGACTTTCCAAGCGTACTATTATATCTTTTATTCGACTGCGGATATCAACCTGCCATGAATAGAGCATGATCTCTCTCTTTATTAAACGATAAACCGTCACTAAAAAATCTATCCAGTGCGGATATTAAGAGAGTCGACTTCATTCATCCTATGTGCTTCGATCATGTAAGACTGGTTTTTCATTCGAAACTGGTCTTCTTAAAAGTTCTGACAGAGGCTGAGCACCTGAATAGCCTGGGCTTTCACTTACTGATCTTTGGGGAAGGTGATTTAGACCGTGAGGTGTTGCATCAAATTGAACCACGCCTGTCCTTAGATAATCTCAGTCAACCACAGAAAAATGAATGGGCCTATAACGGGGATCAAGAATCCAGCTGGCGATGGCTAGCATTAAAATTAAGAGATTCGATTTTGCTGCTTCAAACATTGAAACAACAACTTTAACCCAGACAATAAACTAGCAATTCTGTGCTGGAACTCTAGGGGCAATACACATTTATTATCCTCCCATCAACTATGCCGAAAATTGAGAAGCAAGAATATATTCTGTATTCAAGAAACATGGCTGATAAATCTGGTACATCTGGATGGTTTTGAATGTTGTCATATGCCGGCTAGAAAGGGGCTAAGAGGTCGTCCATCTGGAGGCCTCCTGACCGCCTTAAAGCCGGGCCTGGATTTGCATATGATCGAAACATTTGTAATTGCTCCTTATGTTTAGGGATCTTTAATAAAGGTAGACGCCAATGAGGGGATTTCCCATCTGTTGCTTCTGAATGTCTACTGGTCTTCTGGAGAAAATTTGTATGAATTAATTTAAAAAATGGAGGCAGTAATGGAAAATTCTTCTTTGAAATGTACAGCTCTTCATATCTTGGTTATGGGCGATCTTAACACAAACATGAATCGGAGTGATGTGCACTCGGATAGTAATTTGGTAATAGAGAATTTATCAGTGATAACAAAAGAAAGCCCAGATTAGCTTAAGCACAAGGGAGATATTTTTCTGAAAATAACAGAGCTGGCATATAAAAAAAGATTTGCTAATTTGGAACTTGCTATTCACCTTTTGGGGCCTCATATCATTACATTACATTCTAAACCTGGAAGTGCCCTATATTACTTGGTCATCGGGTAACAGGACCTCGGCAATCGATAACATTTTTTCTATGGAACATATTGTTAGCTTAGTAGAAACATTTATTATAACTGACACAACCTTGAGTGATCATAAAATGCTCGAAGCAGATATCACCTTATTAAGAGGTTTGTGGTCTTCTCAATACACACCTCCAGATCTATGTCTGAATTGCGCACAAAATCGCATTGTATGGCACCCGGGTAATGTACAAGCATGCAACAATCTGTTTTGGAAAGACCATATTATAACATCTTGGGAAGTAAAACAGAATAGATTCACTCATGCTAATTTCACTACATATCTGAAGACTCTGATTGATAACTCTCTGGGTGGGGAAAAAGAAAAAGTATTAAGAAAACTCATACTCATAAATATGATCAAAATGTACGCTCAGCTAAGCTTTTCTTGAGAAGATCTTTGAGGACACTCAGACTACAAACAATGCCAGACATTGCTAGAAAGGAGGCGGCCAGATATATGAAACAAATATATAAAAATTGGATAAAAGGCTACAAATGCTCCTTGTTTCAAGTGGATAACGAGGCAATGCTGGAGGCCCTTAGTGATAACTCCTCACACAAATTCTGGCATCTAATAAATGGGCAGTCGACTCAAACAACTCATATATTAAATCCAATCTCTGAACAATCTTGGTCAGAGCATTTTCTTGCATTATATGCCTCTAGAGCCCCCCCATTTGTTTTTTCAGATGTTCTGTCAACTATTAAATGGGATTGTAGCTTCTCAGCGACACAAATTAGAGACAGGATCATGATGTCAAGCTCATCTAGAGCTGCGGGCCTGAATGGCCTATCGAACATATTGCTCAGGGATGATCCTGACAGCTGGTCCAAAGTACTATCTCTACTATTCTATGACATAGAACGCACCAAGTGCATCCCCCACTCGTGGAACTTTTCATTTATTATTCCCATATGCAAGAAGGGCGATAGATCTTTGCCTCTTAATTATCGCCCAAAAGGGTTAATGGAGGCAGAGTCAAACATTTTCGCAGGCTTGATATTGCAACAAGTGGAGAATTGGTCTACCGCAAATGCAATACTTTCTACTGCACAATTTGGCTTCATAAGAGGAGTGGGAACAATGGCGGGAGGGTTAATCATCTCCCTACTACAAGAAATTGGATGGAAGCAAGGGGGGTCGACCGACCGACACTATGGCGGTAATTGGACAGTCTGGGCCTTCCGAAGGAAATTTTGGCAGTCATTATTCACCTCCATGAAGGCTCAAAAATGCAAGTGCGCCTGAACAATGAAGGACTACTATCTTTCCTAATCATTACATCAAATGGTCTCAGACAGGGCTGCATATTTGCTCCAGCTCTTTACAATCTATACACCTCAGATGCGGGCCCTTGTCTCATGAGGTCAGCATTTATTCAACCTACTCTGGAAGGTAAAAAGATGTGCTGGTGCTCCTATGCAGACGACTTTCTCCTCTTTGACAAAACCCCATTTGTACTCCAGAAAATGCTCTCTGCATTTGCACAGTCCATGGCACTTAATGGACTAATTATTAATCCGTCCATATCTCATATAATGTGCTTTAGTCGAATGAGGAAACAGGTAAAGGACAAATGGTTTCTGGATAAGACTAAATTAGGAACGCAGCATTCTATGGATGATCAATGAAAGTCCAAGTTATGTACAGATATGAAATCACTTTTATATGAAGGCCAGCGAAAGCATTGTCCAAATGAAAGCAGTAGACCGTAAATTTGGTGCCTTCTCCTGCGTTCCAATGATAAAATTTCATAGACAAAAATGAACAGTGAAAATCTCCTATGGCTTAGAAATTCCGTTTATCTCAGGCAAATTGAATATAAGTAAATTGGAAGCCACCATCATAAGAGAAATGACTTAATGCCTGACAAATGCGTTCCTCTGGTCTCTCTGAGATATGAGTTCGGCCTACAATCCTTACAAAGCATCATTGAATGGAAATTCATTTCTCTCTTTCGCAATCTGATGGCGGAAGGGGTGAATTCATTGCACTCTGACCTGGGCTGTCAAATGAAGATAAACATTATCAGCTTTACCTTCCTTAAAAAATTAACGGAAATTTGCAAAAAATTACTAAACTCCGTAGGATCCACCCTGCATACGTTATCTCACAAACCAAAAAAAGTTAAACAGTTACTGCAAAATACAGACTGGGCAAATACGATAAAAAAAAATTGGTAAAGCATGGTTTATATTGTCATTTGGTTTCATATTATAAACCCATGGGCCTGCTGGAACCTTATCTCATTCGATTCCCAAATAGGAACTATAGAAATATGTTCATGAGATTCCGCTTTAACGTACTGGCTACGGGAGAAATCATAGCAGCAAGATATAAAGCAAAGGATTCTTTTATTCTTGGTAGATTCTGTACAAATAAACAAACTAACAAAACATTGAGGTACCTATTGATTGATTGTCCAGCGTTGTCTCTATCCAGGTTTTCCTATTTCAGCCGTTTTTTTGCGGATATAAATTGCATTAACTCTGATTATATATGGAAATGCATGCTGCATGATAAACATACCCCGCTACACATAGCAATAGTGAAATTTTTAAAAACGGAGTGTGGATTGGCTTAAAAGATCTAAGGCTAAGAATGCAATTTTGCAAGTTATTCACTTAATTGCAGGACGATAGAAGCAAGCGTTGATTATTTTTCATTCCTGATAAATCAGTTTCTGCCTCAGAATCAATGTATTAATATAAGTTTTTTTTTTTTACTTTAAAAATTCGTGAAATGACCTTATTTTATTTCATGTAGAATGTTGTATTTTGTAAATGTAAATTGTATGTTTTCATTTTCGTTCTATTCTTATTTTAATTTTGGAAAATGTATTGTTTTAACTTGTGAAATTTTGTAAAGGTTTTCTTTTATATAAAGAAAAAAAACATATACAAATAAAATAAATAAATAAAACTAGACAGTTTGCTCCCTGGCTTATGTACCTTGGTTGCTTTCATTTTTGAAGAAGTATTTGCAAAAGCAGAAAAGGGTTCAGCTTTTTTAGTCGCTTTATCGTTCATCATTTTGTTTATTTGTGTTTTCCTTTCTAAGGTCACCTTTGTTGGTGTTATGTTATGTGGCATTTATATAGCACTCTACGGGCCTCATTACGACTCAGGCGGTAAGGGGTTAACGGCGCCGTAAAATGTGTCGGCGCCGTTAAACCTTACTGCCAAATTACGAGGTCCCTTTGCGGGTCCCGACCTTAACTGCTGGTTTTACCAGCCGTTAAGGAAGGAACCCGCAAAGGGACTTTCGAGATAAATACGGTACCGCAATTTGCGGTACCGTAATTACCACCTTCCCCATTGAGCCCTATGGGGGCACAAATGGGAATGGGGAAGGGCCAATGGTGAATGGGGAATTACCGCCCCGCCAACCTTGGAATGGGGCGGTAATTCCGCCATTCACCATGGCGGAGTTGGTGAAATACCGACGTCAACCATGGCGCTAATAGCGCCATGGTTAACGCCAGGGTCGTAATGAGGCCCTATATATCATTGGTATGACCTCAAAACGCTGGTAGTTTGAACGCCTTTGGGGACTGTAGTCCAGGACAGTTGAAAGAGTAAGGTGTCATAGGGTGCTTGGGTGCACCAGTTATATGTGGAGCTGATGTAATTGCCTGATGGTAGCTGCATCCTAGCATTAGGTGTAGGTATTGATATCAGTTGAATATATGCAGTCTGGAGGGTGGACGCCAAGACTGGTCTCTGGCTGCGTTAGGCCTGCGTTGGACGCTAATGTGTGCAGCTAGGCCGGTTTGTCATGGGATGTAGCTGCATTTTATTAGAATGATGCCGGTGTTCATGGTGTAATGTTCGTATGTGAGCAGCTAGGCCGAAATTGATTGAGGGGTGTAGCTGCACTCTAATTGTGTGTTGGTGTAAAGAGTAAGCATAGTAATATGGGAGGTTAGTGTTTTGGTGGAGTTATAATCTAAGGCGTTCGCTATTATGGATTTCAAGCGTGCATTTGCTAATAGTGACTATGGGGGTAATTCATAGAATTCTGCGCACATGTGGCGCACGCGGCTGGGGCACAGAGTGCGCATGTGACAGTCTGCGCCAGCCGCGTGTGCAAAAACCCATTTAGGCGCACAGCGTATTCATGGAATTACACATCCATAACCAGCCGTGCGCAGAGTGGTGCAGCGACACTGCAGCAGCGCCACTTACGCCCCCAACCCCGCCCCGTGCACCATGAACAGCACACAAATTCAGTACATTGCGCAAAGGCCTGTGGACCAGCACACAGCCCCCCAACCCCGAAAACGCATGTAAAACTCCCCACTCACGCCCCAGAATACTCGTACCCCGCTTGCGCTAGGCCAATAGCATGTAAAACTCCCCGCGCATGCCCCAGAATACATGTACCCCGCTCGCGCTAGGCCAATAGCGTGTAAAACTCCCCACGCACGCCCCAGAATACACATATCCCGCTCGCGCCAGGCCAATAGCGTGTAAAACTACCCGCGCAGGCCCCACAATACAAGTACCCCGCTCGCGCCAGCAAAATCACATGTAAAACGTGGGAAAAGTCCCCCCTGTGGAGTGGGCTGCCTGCGGGGCATGCCCTGTGTGGATGGGGTGCCTGCAGGGCATGCCCAGTGTGGATGGGCTGCCTGCGGGCATGTCCAGGGTTCAAGGGCTGCCTGCGGGGTATGTGGAGGGTGGATGTATGTTTGTTTGTTTGTTTGTTTGTTTATTTATTTGTATGGCGCACCTTACCCAGGGGCAACAGGGCGCAGGCAAAAGATAATTCAAAGCTTACAATGTTGCAGAAATATACACTTAAAGGTAGTCATAAAAATAATCAGAATTACAGGAATAAAAAATATACAAATCTTCATATATACAGAGTCAATATCTATGCAGGGGTAAATATACAGATATGTACAGGGCTGTTAGAGATGGGTAAACCTAAAAGAATATTCAGGATTACAGAGTTAATAAGGAATAAGAGGTATACAAGTCTTCAAGCATTAAAAGTCAATGGCCCTCATTACGACCCTGGCGGAGATCGTGGTGCTAAATGCACCATGGAGCACGGCGGAAAGCTGCCGATACCGCCATGGGGGTTGGCGGATTTACCGCCCCATTCCGACCTTGGCGGGGCGGTAAATCCCCAATCCCCATTTTACCCTTCCCCATTCCCATTTTTGCCCCATAGGGTATAATGGGAGTGGGGAAGGAGTTAATTACGCCACCGTAAAATACGGTGGCGTAAGTAACGACGAGGTCCCGTAGCGCCATGGATTTTTCCGCCCGGAAAAAACGGGCGGAAAACTCACCATGGCGCTACGGGATCTCGTAGTAGGGCGGACAGGTCCGCCGCGAATAACGCTGGCGTAGACCCACTCCGCCAGGGTCGTAATGAGGGCCAATATCTATACATAGTCTTCAAACATTAAAGTCAATATCTATACAGGAGGTAAGTGTACAGAAGTGTGCAGGGCTGTTAGAGGCGAAGGCAGAGATATGAACAAGAGTATCATTATCTATATATAGGAGTAGGAAAGTGCAGCTAAATACAAGGGTTATTGGAGTTAAGGTGACTGATGAGGTGTCTTCTAAAGTGCGAGTAGGGTTGGTCAGCTCTTAGGTTGTGAGGCAGAGAGTTCCAGAGCGTGGCAGCTTTCACCGGGAAGCTGTTCCCACCAATGGTGGAGAGTTTGAATCTGGGGATTAACAAACGGTTGGAATTGATAGTTCTTGTTTGTCGGATGGAGGATTTTCTCTTTACCTTGTCCATCAGATAACTGGGGGCGGCATTGTTGAGGGCTTTATGGGTTAGGGAGGCCAACTTTAGTTTGATTTTGTTGTCTGTAGAGAGCCATTTCTGTTGGCGTCTAGTGGTTGAGATATGATCTCTCTTATTAATGCCGAGGGCAGCTCTCAAGGCATTGTTTTGTAGGATTTGGAGCCTGTGGATAATGGCTTTGTTGGCACCGCTATAGAGGGCATTACAATAATCAAGCCTAGATAGTATGAGTGCTCTTGCCAGGATCAGGCAGCTGTCATTGGATAGGAAAGGTCTACCTGCCCTTATTAATTTGCAAGTGTACGCAGTGGTAGATGCTAGTGAGTTAACCTGTTTAGTGAATGACATAGTGGCATCCAGATAAAAGCCAAGGGTTTTTACTTCCCTGGATACTCTGATGAGATTACCATCTATGTTGAATTTGGCATATTCAAGGCCTAGTTTATTGATATTAGCAGGGGTACCTAAGATGATGAGCTCTGTCTTGTCATCATTCAAGCATAGACCATGAGATGCCATCCATGCCTGAATGATGAGATATACCCTATTCCCCAACTCACTGTCCTTACTGTGATCCCCTGAAAGTGGGAGGAGAATCTGAGTGTCATCAGCATAATTAGTGTAGGTGACACCCAGATGGTCCAGATTGTCGAACAGGGGTTTGGTGAAGATGTTATATAGGGTGGGGGAGACGCATGAGCCCTGCGGGACTCCGCAAGTGATAGGAGAGGGGTCTGCTGCTGCTGAAGGGGAGAAGACTCTCATAGTTCTCTCACTCAGAAAGGATTCAATCCATTTGATAGCTTCTGGGGAGAAATGAGCAGCTGAATCAAGGTGTCTGCAGAGGACCTTGTGGTCGACGAGGTCAAAAGCCGCGGAGAGGCAAGTAAGAGGAGGAGTGCTGTCTTGCCCTTATCCCTCAGGTCATCAATTTGGGTTTTCAGATCGATGAGGGCTGTTTCCGTGCTGTGTAGTGGGCGGAAACCTGATTGTCTGGCGCCTAGTAGCTTGTGTAGTTCTAGGTATTTTTGAATCTGGACATAGGCAACTTTGTCCAAGATTTTCAGTAGGAAGGGTACGGTTGTGATGGGTCGGTAATTGGTGGGGATGAGGGGATCGAGCGTCTGTTTTTTGAGGAGGGGGAGTACCCAAGATTGTTTTAAGTTGGAGGGGATACTGCCTGAGGAGAAGGAGGCGTTTATAAGTTTAGAGATAAAGGGTGACAGGTCTCTGGCTGCGTCCTTTATTATGTGTGCAGGGCAGATATCGCCTTTACAGTTTGATGGTTTAAGAGAGAGGATGATTTTCTCAACCTCAAGGGTGGTAGTTTTAGAGAAGGTGAATGAGTTAGTGTGTATGCTTGGTGAGACTTTGGGCGGAGATGTGGGAGGGTTAGTGAGGTTTAGGGAATCTTTTTTTAGATGAATTTTATTTTGTAGGGTGTTTATTTTATTTGCTAGTGCTTGTTGGATGTCTGTGCACCAGGTCTGGTTCTTGGTGCAGGTGTCGGGTGTGGCTATGGGTGACTCAAGTTCCTTTAGTATGGAGAAGAGCTCCTTCATACTTGAGTTGGAGTTGGCAATGCGGATGTTATAGGAATTCCGTTTAGTTAAGCAAATTTCAGCTTTGTAATGACGAGAAATCGTGTCCAGGATGGCTTTCTTTTCACTGGAGGGGCATAATTTCCAATCAGCTTCACATTTGCGCTTTTTTAGACGGAGGACTTTGAGTTCGGGTGTGTACCATTTGTTTAAATGGGTTTTAGGCTTACTGGAGCGAAGTTTGAGTGGGGCAATTTTATCCATGGTAGTTAACATGATTTTATTATATTCGTGAACTAGTGTGTTGGGATCTAGATTGTCTGGTAATGCGTTTAGGGTTGGAAGGATAGCTGGGATGATTTTTTCTATTGTGATATTTTTCTTGTTTCTAGTGAGGCAGGGTGGTGTCGGTGACACAGTTGTGGTAGGTGATCTAGAGGTCAATAGGTTAAATGAGACCAGCGAATGGTCGGTCCAAGGAAGTGGTGTGGTGGCGGAGATGACCGCTGAGCAATTGGCATCAGCAACCCAGTCTAGGGTTCTACCCTTCAGATGGGTGGGTAGGTTGACTTTTTGTGAGAGTCCGAGTGATGAGATTGTATTGGCTATGGTAGAGGCATGTATGTCTGCTGGGTCTTTGAACCCTAGATTAAGGTCCCCTAGTAGCAGTAGTTGAGAAGTGGTTTTCGCATTGTTAGAAATTAAGTTGTGTAGATCTTCCTCGAAGGTTCCAAGTGGGCCTGGTGGTCTGTAGATCAGGTGGATAGTGAGGGATTGGGTATTGTTTATGGGGAGTTTGGCGGTGAGGGATTCACACGATTGCAGAGTTTGGGTCGGGGCTAGTCTGAGAGCTAAACTTACTTTCGATATGATGGCGATGCCACCACCCCGGTTACCTACCCGGTCCTGCCTAGATATAGTGTAACCGTCTGGGATGGCTAGCATTAGAGATGGGCCTGCTGCATTGTGGAGCTAAGTTTCAGTTAGAGCAATAAAGTCTAATTTGTCTTTGATAATTAGGTCTGCAATATCAAGGGCATGTGCAACCAGTGATCTGGTATTAAGGAGAGCTCCTTTGTAAGAATGTACATCCGTTTTTGCCGAGATGTTTGTATGAATGATAGGTTTGGACTTGGTTGTGGGGATAGTAGTGCCTTTGGTAGAACTTTTGGCTGTGCATTTGGAATCAGACAGGAATCTTCGGGGCGGCTCATGAAGTTTAGTGAGTCTGGCGCGAAGTTTGTTGTTTCTTTGGGTGGTAGTGCAAGGGTGGGAGGCAAAAGTTGTAGGACCTGACTTGCAATGATATCTTGGGTAGGAAGGGTCAGGATAGTACCTAGTGGTGTAGGTGAGACTAGTGCCTGGCTGGGGAGGGGGGGCTCCTGAGTCGGTATCCTGGATGGGAATGTTTAGGGATGCGGGCGTGGCCATTGCACAGAAGATGAGTAATATAGTTAGCATTTTCTGCAGTACTACGCTGGCGTTATGTGAGCAGAGTGGGAGTAGCAAAGTGGGTGTTATCTGAAAAAGGTGACTTTGTAAACGGAATATGCGCAGGAATAGTGGTAGGCAGCAAATATGCAAAGGGGTAACACCTAGCTTCAAATAGCACAATTTGGCAGAAAATGCAGTGGGGTAACACCTAACTTCAAATAGCACAATTTGG
Source organism: Ambystoma mexicanum (assembly GCF_040938575.1). Taxonomy (NCBI): domain Eukaryota; kingdom Metazoa; phylum Chordata; class Amphibia; order Caudata; family Ambystomatidae; genus Ambystoma; species Ambystoma mexicanum. Next base: position 948,088,434 of record NC_090933.1, on the reverse strand, counting down.
CAAAAATGCAGTGGGGTAACACCTAACTTCAAATAGCACAATTTGGCAAAAATGCAATGGAGTAACACCTAACTTCAAATAGCGCAATTTGGCAAAAATGCAATGGAGTAACACCTAATTTCAAATAGCACAATTTGGCAAAAATGCAGTGGGGTAACACCTAATGCAATGGAGTAACACCTAACTTCAAATAGCGCAAATTGGCAAAAATGCAATGGAGTAACACCTAACTTCAAATAGCACAATTTGGCAAAAATGCAGTGGGGTAACACCTAACTTCAAATAGCACAATTTGGCAAAAATGCAGTGGAGTAACACCTAACTTCAAATAGCACAATTTGGCAAAAATGCAATGGAGTAACACCTTACAGTCCTGTGGTGCACATGGGTAATGCACTTTGGTTGCTATTTCCTGGGGTGTCACAGACGCACATAGTGCTGGAGACAGTAGGTAACTGGGAGTAATGCAGTGTTGTTGGCCGAAAGTTACCTGGAATAAGATGGGCATAGGGTATGGCAGAGGGTAGAGTTGGGCATAAGCAGGCACAGAAACAGGTGGCAGGTGGCAGCGTTGGCTTACCTGGAGCGGTGAGGGCAGAGTTCCTGGCCCCTGGCTCCTATGGCTCCGAACAGGCTCTCAACAGGCCTTTGTATGGCCTTCGTAGGGCCGCCGGCACATCCGCCTGCCGGCGGATGTAGGGAGCTGGATATGCGAGGCTTAGCCTCGTTGTGGCGCCGCGATGCGCCCGGCATGCGGGGGACAGGCAGGAAGTAGGACAAGGCCAGGCAGGCCTTCGTTGCAGCTTACCAGCTGTTTCGGTTCCAGCGATGGGGAAAAGGGCTCCTGTGGGGGCCAGACAGGCTCTCAACAGGCCTTTGTATGGCCTTCGTAGATGTGCTGCCTGCGGGGCATGCCCAGGGTGGATGGGCTGCCCTCGGGGTATGGGGAGGGTGGATGGGCTGCCTGCACATATTCTGGGGGTGCGCGTGTAGTATCACACGCGATAGGCCTTGTGCGAGCGGGGTACGTGTATTACTGAGGTGCGCAGGGAGTTTCACACGCGATAGGCCTTGTGCAAGCGGGGTACGTGTATTACTGGGGTGCGCGGGGAGTATCACACGCGATAGGCCTTGTGCGAGAGGGGTACGTATATTACTGGGGTGCGTGGGGAGTTTCACACGCGATAGGCCTTGTGTGAGCGTGGTACGTGTATTACTGGGGTGCGCAGGGAGTTTCTCACGCGATAGGCCTTGTGTGAGTAGGCTACGTGTATATGGGGGGTGTGCGGGGAGTTTCACACGCGATATCGCTGGGCGAGCGGGGTACGTGTTTTACTGGGGTGCCTGGGGAGTTTCACACGCGATATTGCTGGGCGAGCATGATACGTGTATTACTGGGGTGCGCGGGTAGTTTCACACGCGATAGGCCTTGTGCGAGCGGGATACATGTATTTGGGGGGGCGCGTGGGGAGTTTCACACGCGATATCGCTGGGCGAGCAAGTTACATGTATTACTGGGGTGCCCCAACGCGAATTGGCAGTGTGTGTCCTCCCAGGTGAGCCCTCTCCCCCCTCCCAAGGGCCCGCAGGCAGCCCACAACACAGGGGACTACCCTGCACCCCTGGCCATGGCCCGCAGGCAGCCCATCCACCCTGGCCATGCCCCCCAGCCAGCCCACATGTCACCATGCACAAGTGAGCACTGACACATGTCCCCCTGCACTCCCACCCACCCAGCAGTGACGGGCACCTGCCAGCAGGCCCTGACTCATGTCCCCCCACCCACTCACCCATCCAGCAGTGACGGGCACCTGTCAGCAGGTCCCGACTCATGTCCCCCCACCCACTCACCCACCCAGCAGTGATGGGCACCTGCCAGCAGGCCCCGACTCATGTCCCCCTGCAACCCACCCACCCAGCAGTGACGGGCACCTGCCAGCAGACCCCAACTCATGTCCCCACACCTACTCAACCACCCAGCAGTGACGGGCACCTGCCAGCAGGCCCCGACTCATATCCCCCTGCACCCCCACCCACCCAGCAGTGACGGGCACCTGCCAGTAGGCCCCGACTCATGGCCCCCCACCCACTCACCCACCCAGCAGTGACGGGCACCTGCCAGCAGGCCCCGACTCATGTCCCCCTGCACCCCCACCCACCCAGCAGTGTCGGGCACCTGCCAGCAGGCCCCGACTCATGTCCCCCTGTTAGGAAAGATTTCATAATTGTATGTAATTTTTCCTCCATCTGGTAACCCCCAAACTCTTTGCTGTTGTTTTACACCCTGATCTAGACTTTGCCAGAGAAGCGCAGCCTTCCGCCGCACTCCTCTGGGCTTTTGCTCAATTCTTATGGGGAAACTGACATGCCCTTAAGTCAGTCAGTACTGGGAGACTTCGTTTCCCTTAGTCCTTTCCTCATGTTGCAGCTTTTGTGTAACATGAAACAGGAGTGCACTGTAATTTACTTTACCGTGCTCTTGGGTCTCTAGTTATTCCAAAGGCCCTAGAAACCTCTCGCTGGACTTATTATGAACTGTGCAAGTGTGTCACGGACAGGACTGGTGGCAGCTATCGTTTCTCTTGTGTTTTGAACTATTTTTCGCCATTTTATCCGCGCTTACCGCATTTGGCACAAGTAAGTGGCCTGGATCCAAAATGGCCATGCCATGAGGTTCTTTGTCCTGTCCGCTGACCATCTTGCCCCTTCACCTTCCCCCAGGTCGAGCCGACCCAGGGCAGTCCTTATTTGGTCATGCACTTTCCCGCAAAACACAACGCTTTTGCGGGCTTCTGCATGCCTTGTGTGTGCCTCTAGGATGTGGGCTGGGATGTCTGTTCCCAATACACATCCTGGGTGCCAGAGAGTCTGGAGTGTCCTGAATGCCTGGGACCACAGTGGTCCGTGATAGGTCCACGTATGGTGTGAGTGTTTGTGAGCAGATCTCCCATTGGGTCCTCTCCGTTTTGGCGCAAAGGAAACTTTGGATAAGAAGAGGCTGAAAACACCACTACCATGTCGATCTCCTGAGTTCACACCGAACAAGGGATAAGGAGCCAAGTATCCTGCAACAAGAAGCTGAGTCGAGGAACCGCTGGTGACCCGCTGAAGGTTTGGCACCCTAAACTGCTGTCGTCCTGTGAGACCCCTCTGCATCTGATCGTCCTAGAAGGTCTGCAAAGGCGCTTCGACCCATTGGAATAGTGGGATCAACTATTCCCGGCACCTTCATCAAACCCTGCAAGTAAGCTTCTTCGGAAGTGTCCCTGGGCCAACCAGTGGGCTGACCAGTTTACGCAGGATGCTTTTGCTCTGTCACCGCCGCCGTTTCGGGGAAGCCCTCAAAACTTGGTGTACTGATTGCTCTGCGTCCACCGGCACCCTCACACCGAATTTCGTACCCTTCGCATTCCCAAGTCTGAAGTGAGAAAAGTGCGCCCGGACCAGAGTAAACACCGGTTGCCGTGTTGCCCTGCTTTGGTAACAACCTTTGCACATCCGCTGCATTTGGGACACCCTCTACCCTGCATCCTGCTACGCAGAATCTACACGGTGTCGAGACGTCCTGATCATCGCAGCTGAACCTGCCAGCAACGTGAACTGAACTGGTGAAGTCTGGGTCTGCCTGCTTCGGGGACCGGTGAGTAGTCCATACCCCAACCGGTGGCCCCTCACGCAGGAGCTCATTTCTTTTCTAGCGCTGTTACGAACTAGCGACTCTATCCCACACTCTTACCCTGCCTCTGCCCACAAGTGTAGGCCCTGCTTGAGTAGTGGGGACTTGGTCTGCATCGCTCCATTCACCTTCCTGAAACTGCCTGATATCTTCAAAGAGGCCCTCTTTTTTCCATTGGCACCAGCGCGTGCAGGTACTTTTGAGCACAAGGCTCCTCTCTTCGTAGGGCTCGGACTTCCTCCTAGTTAGTTGTATTTCAGATGTCGAACTGGGTCTAATGATTACTTGCACTGCCTGTTTTCCTCCCCATCTAGGTGGTCTACATATTACGTGCTCCTAACTCCTTAGACCCCTCGGTCTTGTATATATATTGTATTGATTGTGATGTTTTGGTTTACTTTAGTATTATTGTGATTCTTTGCTATGGTCGATGTTACAAAGGCCTTGTAATAAATTTGTCTATATTTTTAATATAACACCTGTCTGGAGTAATTTGTAAGTGTCCTAGCTTTGTGTGCTCATTGTGGGCTTTCAGTCACCCTCACCCCTCTTGAGACTGACAGGGTAGTTCATAGAAATTCGCACAAAACTGGCGCACGCGACTGGCGCACAGCATGCCCGTGCGAATGTCTGCGCCAGCCGCGTACGCTAAAATCGATTTCCACGCACAGGGTATTCATGGATTTTCACATACAAAACCAGCCGTGGTGCAGCGTGGCGCAGCGACCCTGCAGCAGCGCCAGTTACGCCCCCAAGAACGCCCTTGCGCAAGGAAAAGCCTTCAAAATCCCCAAATAATCGCAAAGGGCTGCTCTAACCCTGGACCAGTTCACAGGGCTGGCAAACGCCAAACGGGGAACGTGTATTTCAGTGGTTCGCGGGAAGTTCCACACGCGATTGTCCTGTGTACTTGTGCATCAGGGGTGCGCGGGAAGTTCCACATGCGATTTCAGCAGGGTACGTGTATTTCAGGGGTGCGCAGGAAGTTCCACACGCGATTGGCCCCGTGCGAGCAGGGTAAGTGTATTCCAGGGGTGCGCGGGAAGTTCCACACGCGATTTCAGCAGGGTACGTGTATTTCAGAGGTGCGCGTGAAGTTCCACACGCGATTCCATCAGGGTACGTGTATTTCAGGGGTGCGCGGGAAGTTCCACACGCAATTTCTGCAGGGTACGTGTATTTCAGGGGTTCTGGGGAGTACTACACGTGAATTGGCCGTGTGGGTCCTCCCAGGTGTTCGCTCTACAACCTCCACGGCCCCTGCAGGCAGCCCACACCACGGGGGACTACCCTGCACCCCTGCTCATGTCCCGCAGGCAGCCCATCCACCATGGGCATGCCCCCCAGCCAACCCACATGTCACCTTGCACTACTGATCAACAATGCATGTCTCCCACCACCCCCACCCCCCCAGCAGTCAGGGGCACCCTCCACCAGGCCCCCACACATGTCTACCACCACCCCCATCCCCCAGCCACCAGGGGCAGATTCCACCAGGCCCCCACTCATGTCTCCCACCACCCCCACCCCCCAGAAGTGCAGGGGCAGCCTCCACCAGGCCCCCACTCATGTCCCCCTGCACCCCCACCCCCCCAGCAGTGCAGGGGCAGCCTCCACCAGGCCCCCACTCATGTCCCCCTGCACCCCCACCCCCCAGCAGTGCAGGGGCAGCCTCCACCAGGCCCCCACCCATGTCTACCACCGCCCCCACCCCCCAGCCACCAGGGGCAGCCTCCACCAGGCCCCCACCCAGTTCTCCCACCACCCCCTATCCCCCAGCAGTCAGGGGCACCTTCCACCAGGCCCCCACTCATGTCTACCACCACCCCCATCCCCCAGCCACCAGGGGCAGATTCCACCAGGCCACCACTCATGTCTCCCACCTCCCCCACCCCCAGCAGTGCATGTTCCCCACCCCCCCAACCCCCCAGCACTGTGGGGCACCTGCCAGCAGGCCCCCACCCATGTCCAACTCATGTTCCAGCCCCCCACCCCCCAGCACTGTGGGGCACCTGCCAGCAGGCCCCCACCCATGTCTCCCACCCCCCACCCCCCAGCCACCAGGAGCAGCCTCCACCAGGCCCCCACCCATGTCTCCCACCACCCCCTACCCCCCAGCAGTCAGGGGCACCCTCCACCAGGCCCCCACTCATGTCTACCACCACCCCCATCCCCCAGCCACCAGGGGCAGCCTCCACCAGGCCCCCACTCATGTCCCCCTGCACCCCCACCCCCCAGCAGTGCAGGGGCAGCCTCCACCAGGCCCCCACTCATGTCCCCCTGCACCCCCAACCCCCCAGCACTGTGGGGCACCTGCCAGCAGGCCCCCACCCATGTCCAACTCATGTTCCCCACCCCCCCCCACCCCCCAGCACTGTGGGGCACCTGCCAGCAGGCCCCCACCCATGTCTCCCACCCCCCACCCCCCAGCAGTGCAGGGGCACCCTCCACCAGGCCCCCACCCATGTCTCCCACCCCCCCCCCACCCCCCAGCACTGTGGGGCACCTGCCAGCAGGACCCCACCCATGTCCAACTCATGTTCCCCACCCCCCCACCCCCCAGCACTGTGGGGCACCTGCCAGCAGGCCCCCACCCATGTCCAACTCATGTTCTCCACCCCCCAGCACTGTGGGGCACCTGCCAGCAGGCCCCCACCCATGTCCAACTCATGTGCCCCACCACCCCCACCCCCCAGCACTGTGGGGCACCTGCCAGCAGGCCCCCACCCATGTCCAACTCATGTTCCCCACCCCCCAGCACTGTGGGGCACCTGCCAGCAGGCCCCCACCCATGTCTCCCACCCCCCACCCCCCAGCACTGTGGGGCACCTGCCAGCAGGCCCCCACCCATGTCCAACTCATGTTCCCCACCCCCAGCACTGTGGGGCACCTGCCAGCAGGCCCCCACCCATGTCTAACTCATGTTCCCCCCCCCACCCCCCAGCACTGTGGGGCACCTGCCAGCAGGCCCCCACCCATGTCCAACTCATGTTCCCCACCCCCCAGCACTGTGGGGCACCTGCCAGCAGGCCCCCACCCATGTCTCCCACCCCCCCCCACCCCCCAGCAGTGCAGGGGCACCCACCACCAGCCCCCCAACCATGTTTCCCACCCCCCTCCCCCCAGCACTGTGGGGCACCTGCCAGCAGGCCCCCACCCATGTCCAACTCATGTTCCCCACCCCCCCACCACCCAGCACTGTGGGGCACCTGCCAGCAGGCCCCCACCCATGTCCAACTCATGTTCCCCACCCCCCCCCCTACCCCCCAGCACTGTGGGGCACCTGCCAGCAGCCCCCCACCCATGTCCAACTCATGTTCCCCAGCCAACATGTCATCACAATCTAGATCCCTGGTCCCTATGGTCACCCTCCAAATGCAAAACACCCACCTGAGTATTGCATCCACCCACTCATAATTGGCGATTACATCACAGAACACCAATTGCAAGTTCCGAAACAAACAAATTTCCCTCACATACACCCAATGGGTGTCAGTGAATCTCAAAACCCATATCATGAAATACATGAAACCAATGAGATACCACACATTGAAGTTCACTAAAAAAATATGTATTAAAGGAAACATAAATAGATTCAAAAATAAAGAAACAGAAATGTGAATGTACAAAAATGAAAAGAAGCATGTCTGTGAAAAAAAGCAAAACCAAAAATCAAATTCCAAAGTAATGGTGTCCAAAGTCACTGTCCACAAAACAAAATCCAATGGGAAATAAAAAAGAAAGCCATTGCTCCATGGTTAAAATGTGAAAGAAAAATACAATCCAACAGTGAACTATGTACATGGGAACAAGCCAGGGTCCATTATCCCAACAAAAGAAAGGAAACCTATCTAACTACACTAACTAATAAAATAAACTATATACAAAAATGTGGCCAATGTCCGAAAGGTCCAAAATAAATCCCAAAAAAAAATGAAACCTAACACTACCTACATAACTATGTACAAGGGCAGCGGGCTAGTTTGACGGCTCACTTGTGGATGTCCCGGGCCAGGGCATCATCGAACTCCTGCTCAATGTCCCGGAGGCGGTCCTCCTCCATGGCCCCGAGGGTCCGCAGGGCCGTCGCCGTGTCCACCTCCAAACCCCTGCGGATTGCCTCGAGGCACTCGGCCCGCCTCAGGGCCCTCCGCATGGAGTTCTCCGCCCTGACAATTGTGAGCCGTGCCTCTTCCGCCCGCTGCCGCTCCGCATCTATGGCGTGGCCCAACCGCTGCCACAAGGAAGACACTCTCTGTCCTGGGTCCTCCTGCCCTCCGACCGATGCCTGCCCCTCCGATGTTGAAGGCCCCGAGCCTTCATGGCTCCCACCACGTTGCTGCTGCTGCTGTGCCTCTGCCCGTGCACTGCCTCCTGCTGCCTGCACATCCTCCGCCAGTTGGGGTGCAGTCGTTGATGTGGCCACCCCTGCTGGACGTCTGACTCCCGACTGTGGCAGGGATGCCTCCTCCACCAGCCTGGCCGCACCGTCAGAGGCAGCTCCACAGGGCACCCAGGTGACTGATGGGTGGGAAGATGGCAAGGAGGACGACTGGCGCGTAGGGGGTTCAGTTGAGGAGGGGGTCGTAGCAAGCCCCAGCAAACGGGGGAATCCGGCCTGGGTGACCTGTCCCAGCAGGCTGACGTGGTCAACGAACCATTCGAGATGACGTGCAGTCTCCTCATGATAAGACTGCAGGTCACCTCACATGGCCCGTTGACGCAACGCCACACCAGTCAGGACAGGCTCAACCCGGACCCGGATGGCCACGTCCACAGGCAGAGGAAGGCCAGTTGACGTGAGCTCATCCCCTGCCTGAAAACGGGTCTGGACGTAGGCATCCCTGCTGGTGCAAGATGATGCAGGAACAGGATCAGGGACAGGATTGCACACAGGCACCTCCGCGGCGGCCTGTGCTGCCTCCTGTCCCTGGTCCTGCACTGCACCACTAGCACTAGTGGGATCCCCACCTCCAGACCCTGTCTCTGTTGCTTGCACGGCCTCCTCCTCCACCAAACCCCCGACCAACCTGGATGACTCCGTGCCATCTTCCCCCGTTGGGCCCTGTAGGGTCCCAGCTGCCCCTTCTGCTGCCGAGGAGTCCAACTCCAACCTCCGCCTCTTGGACCTCCCCCCGGCAGCTGCGGCCTGGGACGCGGCACCGGACTCCTCACTCCCCGACGAGATGACAACATGGGAGGGGAGCCGGGCCTTGCGTCTCCGGCTGGCGGTGGGATCCCCGCCGCTGTGCTCCACAGCACCTTCTCCGCCCTCTTCATCAGTTGACCCTGCAGACAGGGAGAAATAAAACACAGGCATCAGGGCACTGTACAATGGACACATACACACATGACAGTTGTACATGAGTGGCATTGGCAAACCTCAGATATGTCATCACAATCCCCAACACACATGTCATTTCAACTCGCACACATGAGCCATACCACAGCCATATCGCAACTGGCAGCACCATCCATACACATACAACAGCATGAGCAGGCAAAGGTGAGCCAGACATCACATGCAACATAGGAAGTGCACCACACATGTACACACACCACCACACTTGCATGCATGTGTACACCTCTGCCAAGTGTCGCAGTGTTCAGATGGGCATCCATGTCACATCTGCCCATCAGGCTTCCACATACCGCTGTCACATGCATCCATGTTGCATCACTGTTGCACCCTTGTCAAATACACACACATGCACATGTACACAGTGCTGATACATGCAGCTGAAAACAACATACATGCGTCACATCACGGACATGTCTACTTACATACACATTCATCCAAACATGTGTGCCCACACAACTGCATTTGGCATGCAAGCCTACACATACAAGCACCATCCATGTCTCACACATTCCAGCCCTCGCATGTGTTAGCCCCACGGCCCTGTACACCCCCACCCATACTCGACCCCATACAAACAGATGTGCAACCTGCACACTACTGAAAAATCACCACATGCACAGCTCACAATCAGGATGCATGTACACTTACCGCTCGACTCCAGACGGGTCTGCCTCTCAAGGACCTGGACGTGGAGCGCTGGGGATGTGCGTTCCAGGACCCTCATCTGTTCTTCCGACAAGTGGCCCCGGCGCCCCTTGGCATCTGCTGCCTTCAAGAGGTGCCGGGCCTTGTTCAGGGTCCTGGACCTGAAGTCCTCCCAGCGCTTCTTGACATGTTGTAAGTCGTGGACTGCCACCCCCTCCGCGTTGATGGCAGTCACGATGTCAGTCCAGATCCGAGTCTGTCCTTCCTTGTCGGTGCGGGAACTTCCGAAGAGGGTATCATACTGCCCCAGGACTTGGTCCACCAGGACACCAACTTCGGTGGCACTGAAGCTGGTGCCCCTCTGCCTCTCTGGCCGGGGGTTGTCAGTGGTCTCAGATGGTGTTTGCCCCGACATGACAACCCCAGAGGCAGGAGTGGGTGGGCAACTGGGTCCTGGGGCTGGGCTATGGAGCAATGGAATCCCAGTCGGGAGTCTTCGGTTCCAGCAGGGGTGGTCACAGCAACAGCACCCCTGGCTGATGTGCAGGCAGCAAATGGCAGGGCATGTGGGCAGCAGGCAGTCAGGCAGCAGCAGATGGCAGGTGGGAGCGTGCTCGGGGCTCTGGGGGGCAGTAGTTCGGCCTTCTGGGCAGGAGCGTGGTCTTCCGTGTGCTTACGCGTGGCCAGCTTGATACGGAGTGATTTGGCACGTGAAAATCCTGCACGTCTGCGTGTAAATCGAGGAAAGGCCCTTAGCGCGTATGCACGTCAGCACGCATATGCGATTTCATTGGACCAAAAGCCCTTAGCGCGTGAGCGCGTCTGTGACGTGGGGCGCGCGGGTGTTTCCCTCATTACACGTGATGACAGAGCACACGTGGATTTCCACCAATCGCGTGTGGAACTTCCTGCGCACCCCAGAAATACACGATCCCAGGCCAATCGCGTATACGCTCACTTCCCGCCGATTACACGCGATGACACTAGGACGTGCAGTTTTACCACGTGTGCTCGCATATGCGATTTCATTGGCCCAAAGGCCACCATGCGCAGCTGTGACGTCATGCGCATGGCCGTAGAGAATGGCGCGTGTAAAATTAAAGAGATACACGTCCGAGTGTCAAAGCGTGTAATTGGTGGAAATGGCCTCATTGCGTATGCGCGTCTGTGACGTGTGTATAAAAGGTACGTGTAGAACGCTATTTCCTTGTACGTGCTTTTCGTGGAGAGCGAGTGGGTGAAATCTGTACTTCTTGTCGGTTCACACGCGATTTACTTCACGGCGTTTCCAGTTCGTACTCCTTGTTACCTCTGACAGCTTTTTCTCTTTTCCTCTTTTTCCAAGGCCTGTTTCCTCAAACAGCTTCCCTACTACTGTTGTCCTGTCTCCTCAGACAGCGTACAATTCTTCTTTTGGCGGGGGTGTTGCCAACACGCACACACGCATATTTTTCACGCTTTTGTTCCTGGCAGACGGTGAGTCGCGCACGTATCTAACATCTGTGCTTGCCCCGTGTGTCGCTTACCCCTTCAGAGGTCATTCTAGGCTGCGTGTGACACGCATACGTTCATTCTTGTGTTCCTGGGTGCCACAGCGTAGTGCAGGTTTATTTTTCCACGCACGTGGTCTAGGAGGGGTTGCGTGCACCTTACTTCGCTTTTTTGGGGTGCCTGTGCGTTGCGTGACCCGTCATCTTTCCCCAGGGGTGACATACAGCCTTGCTAGAGCACTAGGGTGCGATTACCATCTGGTACCCAACCCCTTTGACCTCCAATTGCCCAGGACAATAGTTCACATCGACTCCCATACGCACAATAACATCAGTGCCATGGCTGGGAGGCGAACAAGCCGTAAGGGTGGCAAAGGTGGCCGAGCCCCAAGTGGTGGCCGTGGTGGATCAGGTAGGGGACGTGGGCGTGACTTGCAGGGTGCCCCTAGCCCCCCATGTGTGGAGGAGCAGTCAGGGACACCCATGCCCCCCCCCCTGGTTGAGGTTACCGTGGCTGAAACCATCCATGCTCAGCCCTTGTTGGACCAGCCCACTGTGGAACCAGACCTGGCACAGGGTGACTCCATGGCTGACTTCCAGGTCAGCAGGTCTAGGCCACGTGCGCCGGTGAACATTGGTGTCATCAGGCCACGTGGATCAGGGGCAGCTAGGTCATCTGCTGCCCCGCGTAGGCAGGCTGGGGAGGCTGCAGGGGCAGCTGCGGCTCCATCCACCCCACCTCTCACACACCCATCCAGGACAGTGTCGGTCCAAGTCCATCATGCTGACATTCCCCCTGACATCATCACACTTGAGATAATGCCTGCACCAACTCCCATGCTGAGTGTGCAATCCCACGCTCCTGCCCCTAGTGTCCAGAGCGGCGCAGGACACTCCGGATCCCCACCACCTTCCAAGAGGAAGAGGAAGAGTGCTCGTCCAGTAGAGGCTGATGCCCCAGACACGGCTACACAGTCCGGCCCATCAAGGAAGCCCAGCTTCAATGAGGCCGAACGGAATGCACTTGTAGAATATGTGTCCGCACATGACCGCGAAATGGTGATTGTTGCAGGATCCAAGACCACACCTGCACAACGTCAGGCACACTGGCAGACCATTGCGGACATCATAAGTGCCCTTGGAATCGTGAGGCGCACTGCTAATGAATGCTACAAGCGTGGAATGACCTGAAGCGCAGGGCAAAGAATAAGCTGGCCTCAAGTCATGCCGCAACTCTAGTGACTGGAGGTGGGTCTCCAGCAGACGACATAGAACTCACTCCACATGAGCAGGTTGCTGGGACCTACGTCACGGAGGAACAGATCCAAGGCGTCGGAGAAGTGGCAGATTACTAGGCATTGTCCGGTGAGTGCACATGCATGTGTGTGTCATCCATGTGCATGGTGTGTGTGGGAGGGCTTCTGTTTGGGTGCCAGGGGAGGGTGTGTGTGCCTGAGTAGTTCGGCTCACCCATGTGCCTCTTCCTAAACATTCTTGGTAACAGCATTTGGGTATAGCAGCATCCCTTCTGCCAACATTAGACATCCAGCCCAACACCACGCCAGTTGCCCTTGGAGTGTCATCTTGCCACTACCTCTGTTTATTCAGGCAGATTGTTTGCATACCACCACTTTTACTCAGGATTTCTCAGTCCTATTGTCACATGTCTGACATGGCTATGGTACAGTGGGCTGGCTCAGTTTTGTGGACATGATTAGTTTGGACATGTCCCTGTGCTATAGGACCATTTTTGACTGGCAGCTGCATGTTAAACATTTGAACCATTACAATGAAAATAATCTATCATATGAACAAACTGGACTGAATGAACAATTGTGACCTCCTCTCCCTCTTCACTTCATGGCTAGGGTACATGCCATCTGTGTTATGGCATGTGTATTTGACCTGCCAATCACTGGCAAATGTGTGATGCCACTGCTAGGCAGCATGCAGCAAATGTGTTCATCTTCCATCTTGGTGTCATCAATGTGTGCCATCTGCCTCCCCATCACACGCAGTGACGGTGCATGCATGGGAGTGTTTTAGTCATGTGGGACATGTGTCAATCAAGTACTGTTTCTGCAGCCTCTCAGCCCTCATTGTGTGCCATAGTGCTAATGCCTGTTTCCATTTGTTTTCTTTTATGTCTTTGCAGGGGAAGACGCACCTGATACTGCTGGGGTTGTGGAGATGGTGCGGACCCAGGAGGGGTCTGAGGGCCGACCGACCATCAGTGAGGGACGTGGTGTGGTGGTGGGTGAGAACCCACAACTGCTGCAGGTCGTGCTCTCAAGGGGTGTCTCTGGCTGCCCCTCCCCGGAGCTGTACTCAGGTGTTGATTCGGATGATGAGACCTACGTGCCGTCACAGGTGAGTGTTCCTGGGAGGGATTCTGTTCTGTCCGACCCACCTGCACCAGGGTTAGAACCCTCAATGGGGATGTCAGTGTTGGCCAGACAAGTGTGGTGCCCGCCGACGTGGTGGCCGTACGCCACCTGGCAATACCGCATGGGAGCAATCCATTTACGGTATGGCAACCCAACAGGCAGCATCATCCGAGATGATGGCTCAGGCCATGGATAGGGTGGCCACTTCCATTTTCCCCCCCGAAAGGCTGATGGAGCGACTACAGCAGGCAACCGACTCCATCTGCCAGTCACACAGGGAGGACATGTTGGCGTCCGACAGGGACAGGCGGGCGGCACTGGCGACTCTGCAGGAAGCCATCTCCATAGAGTCCCAGGGACACAGGGAAACCCTGAGACTGGAACTCCTTCACCTCAGGACGACTCTTGTTGAATTTGAGGCTTCAACAAACCGAAGGACAGAACAGCAGCTGGAGCGTCTCACCTGTACGCTCTCAGCTGAGATGCAGGCAACTAGGGCGGAGGTCCGGGCATCCCGTGAGTTGTTGCATGGGGACCTCCGCACACTCATCCTCCAGAACGAGACCTACCACACCCACATGCTTGCAGTCATGGAGGAACAGACTAGGGCTTTGCGTGGGCTGCCTCCCATAGTGCCACCACCTCCGGATGCAGCTGCAGAGGGTGAGGATAGCGACAGCAGTGATACTCCCACAATAGGGTAGCCGTGTAGGCCATGAGCCCATGAAGGTGTTTTTTTTTTTTGCAAGATCCACACAGGTGGGTTTTGGTGTGCACCCTGTCCTCGGACCTCCTGGGTGGCCTCTCCAACCCGCCCGGGTCCATTAATGGCCATTTTTTTTTTTTTTTTTTGGGACAGTGTGTTGCCTTGTGTGGCTCCCGTGGGCATACGCTGGATTGTGGCTGGGCACATGCAGGCTTGTCATGGATTTGGTTCAGATGCTTGGGTTTTTGTCACACACACCCCTCCTGCTTCCCGTTTCCATGGGCTTACAAAGGGTGTGCCCAAGTGACATTGACGTACATGGTGACATTGGACTCCCATGAGCTGTGTGGGCAGTCTGTAGTCAATACTGTGTATACATTCATAGTGCATATTGTTGTTGTATTGTACACTGTGTGGTGTATTGATATGTGCCTCTGCATCCATCTCATCCTCCATATTTGCAGGTCCATTCCTCATGTCTTCACAATGCGGTCCACCTTGGAACTGGAGTCCATGTTGTAAGCAGTGCACCTACACTCTTGCGTGGCGCTAACACTGTATACTTGCAAGTGTTTGGAGGGCTGTCATCATCAGGTGGTGACGCTAGCTAATTTTTAAGCCTGTAATGTCATGTTCAAGATAGGTTGGAGGTTGTGTAGGTGATTGGTATTCTTGGTAAGTATTTGGTAATGTGGGTTGTAGGTCCTGCATTACTGTGAGCATTTCATGTGTGGACATGTTTCCATTAGGGACACTGTAGCTGCTGACACTTGGGGCATGTTGTGGGGATTCATTTCTTTCCTCTCACATTGCATGACATGCCATGGTGTGTTGTGTGGCCGTGCCGGGGAGGGGGTGGGTGACATGGCACTGTTTTCATGTAGTATTTTGCAAGTGGGTATTCATTTCTGCAGCATGGAAGTGTCTTTTCATGACACTGCATTGGTGGTGTTTGTGTAGGTAGGGATGCACACATTGTGACACTTCCACATGAACAATCTCAGGCTGCTATGGTTCTGACAGTTGACAGTCCCTTTGTTCGTCTTTATTGTCAGGTCGAGTCATCATTGCTTATCAGATGGTATGTGCCAGGCCTGTGTGCACTCCACTGGGGTGTGATTTCTATGTGAAGTAATTAGCCACCAGCTGCGTACGGGCTGCCTCAACCCGTGCCCTCTCCCCTCCCATGCGCAGCGGGCGTGCATGTGGTTGGGGATGTGGGGGCACCACCATGTCCACGGCCAGGCCCCGGCGTGTTGCAACATTGTGCAGGACACATGCTGCCACTATGATCCTGCACACTACTGGGGGCACATATAACAGCTGTCCGCCAGAACGGTCAAGGGAGCGAAAGCGTGACTTGAGCACTCCGAATGTGCGCTCCACTATGCCCCGGGTTGCAATATGGGCTGTGTTGTATCTTACCTCTGGAGGCGTGATGGGGTTCCGAATTGGCGTCATCATGTGGGTGCTCAGATGGTAGGCACTGTTCCCTGGTGAGGAGGTGATGGGTATCATTAGTGGGGTAGTGACATAACTCTGCATCTGACATGCATGCATGTGCAGTGGCATTCATACTCACCAAGCAGCCATGTATCGCCATGCCGCCCAGCTTCTAGGTCCCGGCTTAGGGTAGACATTCGGTAAATGAAGCTGTCGTGGGTGGACCCTGGATAGTTGGCATATACTGAGGTGATGATTCCCTTAGCATTACATACTACCTGCACGTTGATGGAATGCCAGTGCTTGCGGTTCCTATAGATGTGCTCAGATGCCCTGGGGGGACGTAGTGCCACATGGGTGCAGTCAATGGCACCTAGCACTTTTGGAAATCGTGCCACACCGTAGAAATCGAGGGTGGCAGCCTGCCTTTCTGCAGGTGTCCTGGGCAGGTATATGTGCCTACGGACTGATGGGCGTGCAGTGATGATGTTCAAGACCTGGTGTAGGCAGCGTGACTGCGTGGCCTGTGATACCCCACCCACTATGGCACTTGTCCACTGAAATGATCCTGTGGCCAAGAAGTGCAGTACATTGAGGACCTTCTCCAGGGGGCTGAGTGCTTGGGAGCACAGGGTGGGTGATGTGAGGTCATCCTCCCACTCACTGACCAGGTCCAGTATTATGTGTGGGGGAAACCTGTACCTCACATACACCTGGTCATCAGGCATCCCAAAAAGGCTGGTTCTGGGAGTGAAAATACGGGCCCTCACTATCCTCCTCCTCCTTTGGTAACCCACGGCCACTGCTGCTAGGAATGGTATATTCATCCTGGCGTATGAGCTTGTTTGTTGTTTGCGCGCACTTTTATGCTGCGCGGGTCGATGCACGCCTGCTTCATGCTGGCGTACGTGTCTCAGGATTGGACCATTTTTCAGCACGTCGTAGGCGAAAGTGTGAATCTTCCCGCCCACCCCAGGAATACACGTAGCACGCTCTCACAGGCACAGTCGCGTGTAAATATTCCCGCCCACCCCTGGAATACATGTAACCCACTCTCACAGGCCCAATCGCGTGTGGAAGTTCACTCGCACCCCAAAGTACACGTACCCAGGCTAATCGCGTGTGGAAGTTCACGCGCACCCCGAATTACACGTACAATCGCGTGTGGAACTTCCTGCGCACCCTGTAGTACACGTACCCAGGCAAATCGCGTGTGGAAGTTTCCGCGCACCCCGAAGTACACATATCCAGGCAAATCGCACGGCTGGGGGATGGGGGTGGTGGTAGACATGAGTGGGGGCCTGGTGGAGGCTGCCCCTGCACTGCTGGGGGTGGGGGTAATAGGGGACATGAGTGGGGGCCTGGTGGATGCTGCCCCTGGTGGTTGTGCGATGGGGGTGGTGGGAGACATGAGTGGGGGCCTGGTGGAGGCTGCCCCTGCACTGCTGGGGGGTGGAGGTGGTGGGAGACATGAGTGGGGGCCTGGTGGAGGCTGCCCCTGGTGGCTATGGGATGGGTGTGGTGGGAGACATGAGTGGGGGCCTGGTGGAGGCTGCCCCTGCACTGCTGGGGGGTGGGGGTGGTGGGAGACATGAATGGGGGCCTGGTGGAGGCTGCCCCTGCACTGCTGGGGGGTGGGGGTGGTGGGAGACATGAGTGGGGGCCTGGTGGAGGCTGCCCCTGCACTGCCGGGGGGTGAGGGTGGATTGAGACATGAGTGGGGGCCTGGTGGAGGCTGCCCCTGCACTGCTGGGGGGTGGGGGTGGTGGGAGACATGGGTGGGGGCCTGGTGGAGGCTGCCCCTGCACTGCTGGGGGGTGGGGGTAATAGGGGACATGAGTGGGGGCCTGGTGGAGGCTGCCCCTGCACTGCTGGGGGGTGGGAGTGGTGGGGAGACATGAGTGGGGGCCTGGTGGAGGCTGCCCCTGGTGGCTGGGGGGTGAGGGTGGTGGGAGACATGAGTTGGACCTGAGTGGGGGCCTGGTGGAGGCTGCCCCTGGTGGCTGTGGGATGGGGGTGGTGGGAGACATTTGTTGGTGATCACTAGTGCAAGGTGACATGTGGGTTGGCTGGTGGGCATGGCCATGGAGGATGGGTTGCCTGTGGGACATGAGCAGGGGTGCAGGGTAGTACCCTGTGGTGTGGGCTGCCTGCAGGGGCCGTGGAGGGTGTAGAGGGAACACCTGGGGGGACCCACATGGCCAAATCATGTGTAGCATTCCCCGGCACCACCGAAATACACGTACCCTGCAGAAATCGCGTGTGAATCTTCCGCGCACATCGGAATACACGTACCCAGGCCAATCGCGTGTGGAACTTCCCGCGCACCCCCACCTAGCCAGGCCAATCGCGTGTGGAACTTCCCGCGCACCCCGTAGTACACGTACCCAGGCCAATCGCGTGTGGAACTTCCCACGCACCCCCACCTACCCAGGCCAATCGCGTGTGGAACTTCCCGCGCACCCCAAAGTACACGTACCCAGGCTAATCCCGTGTGGAACTTCCGGCGCACCCAGGAACACGCGCACATGCTATTTTTCACACAGCGGGTGTCCGTGTTTGTCGGGGCCCCTTTGCACCTTATTTGTCCTAGAGGGCCACTGTATGGGCCATTCATCATGGCTGCATATGGGTGCTTTTTTTTAGCGCACATTTTGGCGCACATTTTTTTCAGTCGCAGGGGCGCTACCGCCTGCTTTCTTGTGGCGTACTTGTTTGGCCCTGTGCGCGTCTTTGACCGTGTGCTGGTTTGCCCTATTCGATTCCATGAATACGGGTTGTAGGCGAGCATGTGGGCGTTCCGCGCACTTGCCTCCTCTACTTCCCCCGTGACGCCCATATTTTCACGCGTTGTTCCCCATTCCGAGTGTTACGCCCCGTGTCCCGCCTACTTTTGTGATGTGCGCCGCGCTATGTGCGATTTCGCAGTGGCCGTGGCGCACGCTGTTAGATGACCTGTGCGCCGGCGTGCGCGGCGCACATTTTTAGCGCACATCCAATGTTTTTCTCGCGCACGGACTTCCATTAATCGCTGTGCGCTGGTTTTCCTGCGATTTTCGCACTTGCACTGCGATTTTCGCACTTGCACTGCGATTCGCACGTTTTGGCACCTCTGCGCGGGAATTTTCGGCCCGCATTAATTCCATGAATCGACCCCTGAGTCTTGACCGCCGCCATTGCTACACTGATTGGTCTGGCTTGTCCAGAGGTTACCCTGTTCCAAGAAACTAGGCTGGCCTTCTGAACTTCTGCCACTCCAGGTCAGAGTTTAGAAATCCATTTTAACAAATTGGTGTCCAGCGGTGGGATACGACTGAAGGTATCCAGTGTTGCGCACGAGCAAGGGCATTTTGAGTTATTCCTACCAGGACACATAGTGAATTGTCGTAGTATAACTTTTTAAAGGCCTTAGTCCTATCGAACAGTATGGAAACAACTACCTTGTTAACTTTAAATGCTTCTAAATCTGAAACATTGAAAAAGATGTCTGCTGAGAGAGGTGTCTCCTCTCAAGGCACCAAAAAGGAAATGATCAAAAGAATCATGGCGTGGCAAGAAGCTCAGCTTAGCACTATAGCCCCGACAACAGTGCAGAAGGAGGTGGGGCTGCTCTCACTGGTAGAACTGACAGTTCTGCCGCTGCACTGGTCCACAGCGACCATGAGGACAGGGAAGATGAAATGTCCAATGTTTCCTCTGCCAGTGCTGATGGGGAGGCCATACTTGAATTTAAGAAGCAAGAACTGCTGTTTAGGCAGAAGGAGCTTGATTTCAATATGGCCAAACTAAAAATCGAACAGGCAGAAAAACAGAAAGACAGGGCTCACCAGTTGGAACTGGCAAAGCTTCAAGCTGCCAATGTATCCAAGGGTCCTGCAAATGGGTCTCGGGCCTCCTATCATCCAAGGTTTCCAAAAGATCTGCTCAGTGTGTATGAGGAAAAGAATGACATTATGGACTGGCTGAATACATTTGAGTATGCATGTGAAGTTCAACACGTTGACGATGCTGATAAAATTGCCTGGTTACTTAGCAGACTGCGCCATTCTGGCTGCAGTGCCATTATGGAAATGTCGAAAGCTGAGAGAGCAGATTTTGCAATGTTGAAGCAGACTCTCATTTTAAAGTTTGGAAAGACTCCTGCCCAATACTTAAAAAGATTCAGAGAGTATAAGAAAAAAGAAGGTGTAACTGAATCCTTAAAAAACTTGACTGGCTGGGTCGAAGATTATAAGGTTTCTACCTTTGAAGGTATAAGTCTTGTCATGTTGGAACATATTTTTGCATCTTCTTCCCCTGAGCTTAAGCAACATTTGGCAGATTCAAAGGAGATAGGTCCTAAGAAACTTGCCATTGCAGCAGATTTATGGGTGTCACATCGAGTGTCCCATAAGGACAAGACTCATCCCGGTAAGCAGGAGGAAGGGAAAAAGTCCAAAGATAAGGAGGGTGGGGAAACTGATAAATCATCTTCCCAAAAGGGCCACAAAAAGAAAAATAAGGGTAAGACACAAGAGAACTCACAGGGTAGTGGAGGTCAGCCTCCAAAACAGAACTCTGGTTATAATAAGCCTCCCTATGTAAACAGACCCCATGGGTCGTGTTTCGCCTTGTGGAGCAACTGACCGTGTGAAGGGGTATCCAAGATGTAAGGTCAACATATTGGGGGTCCACTCTCTAATCTGGCCTTCTCCTCCTACGAGGAAGAAGAGATTACCGGAACATCCTTCTCCTCAGACTCCTTCCCCAGTGGGATAGAAGCTGAGGTAGATTTAGTTTCCCTGGGTTCCTGGGAGCCTAAAGTCGCAGAGACTTATGCTAGGATTCCAGATAACACCAAGCACTACTTTAAAGACAGTGGGCCTCATTACACAGTATGCGGTAAGGGTTTACCGGTACCGGTAAGGGCACCGATACCGGTAAACCCTTACCGCCTTACTACGAGGTCCCTTTGCCGGACCCGACCTCAACGGCTGGTTTTACAAGCCGTTAAGGAACGGGCCCGCAAATGGACCTTGGTGCTAATTACGGTACCGCAATTTGCGGTACCGTAATTACCTCCTTCCCCATTCCCATTGAGCCCTATGGGGGCAAAAATGGGAATGGGGAAGTGCCTTGGTGAATGGGGAATTACCGGCCCCGCTCACCTGGGAGTAGGCCGGTAATTCGGCCATCCACCAAGGCGGACACTGTAAAATACCGGCGGCAACCATGGCGCTATTAGCGCCATGGTTATCGGATACCGTGTAATGAGGCCCAGTGTGCTGATCAATGGAGTAAATACTCCAGCGCTTAGGGATAGTGGGTGCAGTCACACTGTAGTTGATTCTACCTTGGTAGACTCAGAGGAAGTTGCCAGAGCTACTTTGAAGCCCACTTAATTGGCTGACGGCCCACCTCTCATGTTCCCTGTAATACCTGTAAATCTTACTATCAATGGTACAGCAGTCAGGATTCCAGTGAGCATTCAGAGGAGTGTCCCAGGAAAGGTCTTGTTGGGCAATGATCTCAGGGCTTTAGGGCTTGTGGGAGATACTGCTGACAGACCCTGCACAAGGTCTCAAACGAGGGCAGCATTGGCCAAGACCAATGCCCTGCCCCAGCCAAAGGGGAAACCCAAGGCTAAAGGAGTCAAGAAAACCAAGAAGAGGGAGGGGACGTAGGTCTCCTCGGCTCCCGCGACCGCAACAAACAATCCTGGTAAAATCGCCTGAAATTCAACGACATAAGAGCTGATAACGCTTCCGTGTGGTGTCAGACACCCTTGGGCACAAACGAGGTGTAGAGCAGAGGAAACTGCAGCCGTTTTCAAGAGAAACGACCACAAGAAGTTTGGAGTCGTACGACATCCAGCCTCCAAAATGGCCGCCAGCGCGCACAGACGAACGCACTGAAGCGGAGCAGTGAGGCTGCGCTGCAACGGAACCCAGCCTGCTACTGATCCGAAGACTACATCGGAGGAAGAGTGCGGTCCCATTGAGGCTCCGGCGGTGTCCCATCCCAACTGGCGGACTACAGCGGACCCGTGCGGATGTGAGGATGGGGCGAGTATCCACTCACGTGGGACGCCCGGGACACCCGCCGACAGCGCTGTTACTCGAGAACGAGGGACGTACCTCCCGAGGGGCCCAGCGTGTGAGGCAAGCCTGCGCACCACCGACAGAGAAGAAGTACCGGTGCGGCTGGGAGGCGTGGGTGAGTGTCCCCACCTGAGCCCTGCTCCCGGTGGCGACAACGTGCAAGACAGTCTGGGGGAGAGGTGGAGGGTTGGGGGTGAGCCACTAGAGCCCACGTGGCCGCGTCTATTGGCAAACTTTGCAGGCGCCGCAAACCTAACAGCACATACGCGGCCCCAGACTGGGGCCGCCACAAGACACAGAAAAAGGCTCCCTGGGGGCGTGAGCCTGTGTGGGCCCGTGGCACAGAATCCCCCCGGAGCGAGACCACGCGGCGACAACTGCTGATCCACTGGGCTGGCAAAGCACGCACCACAAGAGGTGTACAGTGGGGGGTGAAGTGCTAACACTGATCGAGACAAATAGCCCACACCGGCCCACAAACTCATGCTGTATCTAGACCCTGGAAGACCACCGCTACCCCAGATAGTTGGCAGGAGCGGACTCCGCGGGGTAGCACTAACCCGCGCATCGCCAGGCCCCCCTGCAGCAAACACACCGAACCATTCTCAATGTGCATTATTGAAGAAGGGCTAGACGTTAGGGGGCAGTACCCGAAGTAGGAGTAGTGGCCGGGATAGCTGGAATACACGGACCGCTCCCAGACTAGCCCAAGCTGTGGTCCCCTAAGCGCAATCACAATGCCTACAGTGTGCGGTCAGAGCACGAATACAGCACGTAGTGAGACGATAACACCTACAAAAGGCCAAGCACGCAGAACCATACACAGCTAGTGATATTGTTACCATGGGGAAAGATAAGTCAAGGAAACTCCCCACACAAAGCAGGATGGATCAATACACCATCCCTCCGCCCCAGGCGTCAGACCTCCACCTGCAAATCCGCGGACGAGATGGAAACTGACCAGGGAATTTCATTGAAGGACATTATGGCTGCGATAGCCGACTCCCGCACATCAATGGAGCAGAAAATGGACGGGATAAGTATGGATGTATTCCTCCTCCGACACAATCTCCAAAAACTAATGGCACGCACCGGGGAAGCTGAACATCGCATATCCAATACAGAGGATAGAATGCATAACATGCAACAGCAGCTCCAAAATGTCACAACCAAACTGAAGGTACTGAAGGACAGAATTGAAGATGGAGAAGGCAGATCTAGACGTAACAATGTGCGCATACTCGGCATACCCGAGAAGGCCGAAGGCCCCTGCATGAAACTCTTTCTAGAACAATGGCTGACTGACCTGTATGAGCCAGACACCTTCTCCAAGTTCTTTTCCATAGAGAGGGCACACAGAGTACCCACGGGCAGACCTCCACGCACGGTAATTGCAAAGTTCTTAAACTACAGGGATCGTGATGCCTTACTGCAACATGCGCGCGCAAAAGGCACCATCACATTCAATGGCTCCAAAATTGCCTTTTTTCCCGACTACACCAGGGAAGTGCAAAAGGCGAGGTAATCCTTCGACCACCTCAAAAAACAACTGCAAACAATGGGAGTGAGGTATGGCCTGCTCTTCCCTGCACAACTCAAGATTTATCACAAAGGGACAACAGTCCACTTCAATGATCCCAAGGAGGCTTGGCGCTGGGCTGAACAAAACATAGACGGAGACTGGTCGACCCTCCCTGCGACAACTGGGGGAGGAACAGAAGGCCTCCACCAGACCAACAGCGAGAGGCCCGTCGACCACCAGCGCAAGACCTACCGGAAGATTAGGGGGGCTGACCACTGCCTCATCGCCTGCCGGATGCCCGAGATCCCGTTGGGTCACCCAGTTTGAACTACTGAATCATTTTGTCTACACACACACACGCAACAGCAGGCTACACACATTTACCTGATGCGGCCGCGGTATGCCCCAAGACCGCGACACAAGGAGAGCCCCCTCCCGATAGCGCAACAAACTCCACGTTTATTATACGTGCCGGCTCCCCCCTGGTCACACCCCCAGGGGAGGGCTCCCTCCCCCTGGGGATCCAGGCAGGGGGAAGCCACCTGTACTTGAAGTTAAGTTAAACACATGTCAGTTGTCCAGTTGATACCATGGGTTTTTTGTTCGGGCGACCAATGCTTCTAGTTGGGAGGAGTATGGGGAGAGGGGTTGGGGATTTGTTAAGTTTAGATACAGACGAGACCTGTCAAACGCACAAGATAATATGGCTAGATAAGACAGTGTTAACACCGTCAGTGGCAACACAGGCAGTGACTTTCACAAGTACCCATGGCATCACATAGCGGTAGTAGGGACACTCTCAGAACACTGAGGCTTATGACATGGAACGTTAATGGTCTGGGCAATGCAGTCAAGCGCCGGTTGGTGTGGCAATTTCTAAACAGGCGGGGTGCTGACATAGTGTTCCTGTCTGAGACCCATCTTGCGGGCACAGACTGTACCCTATTCAGACGTACAAACTACAAGCTGACACTCCACTCAGGTTTCACGATGGGCTTAAGAGGCGTCATGATCCTGGTACACAAAAACCTCCCGTTCCACTTTACGACGGTAACCCATGACACAGGCGGCAGATACGTATATGTGAGAGGAAAGCTATGGGATCACTCCATCGCACTGATAGCCACCTATGCACCCCCAACTCTACTAGAGCTACTACTTACTGACATTGCCCCGTTAATCGTAAACGACACTGAGAGGTGACTTTAACGAAGTCATGAATGTAACCCTGGACAGATCACATTTGCGGAATAGAAACCCCAATGTTCCCACCAGACTTGCCCCGTTTGCCAACGCACTAAGCCTATGTGATGTATGGAGAGAACTCCACCCAGACATGAGAGCATACTCCTTCCACTCAGGAGCACATGCCTCGCTCTCCAGGCTAGATTATCTCTTCACCCAAGCAACTGATCTACATAGGGTGCAAGACATAAACATACTTCCCAGAGCCATCTCTGACCACTTCCCGCTAGAACTGACACTCATAACATCCAGATGGATTCCACCGCCGAGCTGGCGCCTGCATAGCTACTACCTGGGTGACACCGAGCTTGTGGACAGGCTACAGGATACCACCAATACATATTTCGAGCTCAATACTCAGACGGCAATGAACCCAGGAACACTGTGGGAGGCCTACAAGACAGTGTTAAGAGGTGAACTAATATCGTGGACGACCGCAAAAAAAAGACAGCACTGGGGCAAGACACTTGAAGCTGAACAACATGTTAAGCAGGCAGAGTAGAGGCACATAATTGAGGACACACCGGCCTCTAATTGGACGTTGCTACTAGCACAGAAAAGGCTGCAAAACACAGCGATGGACAATGCGAAACAAGCGCATACTGCAATGCGAGCAAGACTCTATGAAACAGGTGACAAGGCTGGCAAGATGCTGGCTTGGCTGGAAAGGAAGGAGCAGGGACGCAGTCATGTCCGAAGGCTCGACACAGGAGGGCCGAATGCAGGGGTGACGGATCAGGAAATAAGCCAAGGCTTTGCGGAATACTACGCTCAGCTGTACAGAAAACCCACGACACAGATGGACGTCACAATCATGGACCAAATTGACATCCCCACCTTAAATGAGATGCAACTGCAACTGCTGGAGAGGGAGATCATGGAAGATGAGATCCTAAGTGCCATGTCGGGCCTCAAAACCGGTAAATCCCCAGGACCTAACGGCTTCCCGGTTGAGCTATGGCGAAAGGTGGGAACCAATGTGGTGGCCCCAACTACTCCGAATCTATCAACATGCGCGAGAAAAGGGTATTCTCCCACCAGATCTGCTAGAAGCAACAATAATAGTGATACCCAAGCCGGACAAGCCACTGGAAAGATGCAGTTCATACAGGCCCATTTCACTCATCAATAGCGAGACCAAAATACTGGCGAAATTACTAGCGGACCGTCTGCAACAGGTTATTCCCTCCCTGATACATCCGGACCAGTGCAGCTTCATGCCACAGAGATCATCTCGCATGAACCTCCACAGGCTATATTCAGCCCTGGAAAGGGCCAACAGCATACGGGGCCCAGTAGCCCTATTAGCAATTGACTTTGAAAAGGCCTTTGATTCGGTGAGATGGGAGGCCATCTGGATCATAATGCAACGCATGGGCTTCGGTGAGAACTTCATGAAGTGGGTGCACCTGTTGTACGAATCCCCGGTGGCCAGGGCCAGAGTCAATGGCTGGCGTTCGGACCTCTCCAATCTGGGAAGGGGCACGAGACAGGGCTGCCCACTGTCGGCCATGATTTTTGCAATCACTATCGAACCACTGGCAATCCTCCTGCGAAACGCACCAACCTGGGAAGGCTTCCGATGGTCCGAGACCTGGGAAGACAGAATATCCCTCTATGCGGATGACCTGCTCATCTATCTGAAGGACCTGAGCAACTCCTGCCCCAGAGTCATGCATCTGTTAGAGCAAAATGAGACATTCAGCGGATTACGTGTGAACTGGTCCAAATTCATCCTGTTCCCTATAGGAGACGCCTCGATGGCAAACCTGGAAGCTGGCCCTTACCACATCGAGAGGGAACAGTTCAAATATCTGGGGATATGTATCACAAAGCATCTTACTGAATACACAGCCCTGAACCTCTCCCCCCTTGTAACAAGATTTGCAGAAGATACTCGCCATTGGATCTCCTTGCCACTAACGCTGATGGGCAGAGTGGCCCTGTTCAAAATGATAGCTCTTCCTAAATTCTTATATATCCTGCAAAACGCTCCATTATACATCCACCAGCGAGAATTCCACAAAATTGAGTGCACCCTTTGGAAATTGCTATGGGGAAGAGGACACCCACGAATTGCTCTTGCCACGCTCCAAAGGTCTATCTGGGAAGGAGGGATTGGACTGCCCAGAATGCAGTCATATTACTGGGCCAGCCAGATGGCGGTAGTAAATGATATGCTCCATGGGGACGGAAGCCTCCCACACATCAAAGGTCTTATCTGCAATGCCACGACCACGCCTCTAGAGCACCTGTACAGAGGCCTGAACCGCACACCAAAAACAGATATGGTAACGCATATAGTGAGAATATGGAAGGAAGCACATCGGTACTTAGGATGGGGCGGGAAATTAGCGCTGGCGCAACCCCTATGGAACAATTGCTACCTTCCCGAAATACGAAAATTGCCCAGATGGCCTGAATGGGTCCAGCGAGGAATCACCAACATAGGAGATGTGTGTCATGATCTCTGCTTCCAAAAGATCAGGTCTTGCCCGACTCCCTTGGAAGCAGACCCATAACCCCGGTTCTGAGTGCCAGCCAGTCCCAATTGGGACCTTTTGGACCCTGTCCTGGCGCCAGTGGCACCAGGCTAATAAAGATTCCCAGTCCCAGCGCTGGAAGCGCCGGGCTCATAATGCTTGGGTGGACTTACCTGCAGCAGACCATGCTGCTTACTTACCTGCCAGTTGAACCCCTGATCCTCTTCTGTTTGGGACTACTTTTCCTGTTGGGTGAGCAGGAGCCACTCCCTAGGTTCAGAACACTGGAACTCTTCTGGAAAGCAGGAACTCTTTTCTTACCTAGGCGTGGCTGTGGAAGGAGACACCCAAGCACTACAGGAGGCTATTTAAACCACACCCGATGGATGAATCTTGCTTTGCGTTATTCTGCATTCTCTGCAGCAGAACGCTCATCGTGTCTTCTGCTTCTGATCCTGGGCCTAAGGGAACAAAGGCTTACCATCCTGGAATCCAGTCTTCAGCAGCACCTGTAAAGACAAAGAAAGAACAGGTTAGCACTACGGTCTTCAGTGGCAGCGCATCCCTTACCTGGTCCATCGGCTGTCACCAACGCCTCGCGCTGCATTCTGGCATCTGAAAGGCAAAGGCTTACCTACTCTTCGCATGCTCCGGAGGTCTTCGCACTGCATTCCGGCATCTGAAAGACAAAGGCTTACCTACTCTTCGCATGCTCCGGAAGTCTTCACACTGCATTCCGGCATCTGAAAGACAAAAGCTTACCAGCTCTTCGCACGCTCCGGAGGCCTTCGGCGCTGCATCCCGCATCTGAAAGACAAAAGAAGGTGCGTTTAAAGACACTGGGCAACTTTATTACTCACGTGCCATTACTCCTTCCCACGCCGAATCCAGTGGGTACTCCAGCACCCTTCAGCTTCTCTAAAGCTCCGAACTTGTACCTGCAAGATAAAAGGGACAGTTAGTGCGCATCGTGAAGCAGGCTACAAGCGCTTACTTACGTGCTTCCAGGCGCTTCTATTCCTCACGCGGGTTCGATCCTCAACTCTCATTAGCCCGCCATCCGCCATCGCCGGAACCCTGCAAAAAAAGAGATATCATTACAAAAGACTTTTAAGACATTTGAAGTGCCCAGAACTTACCGTTCGTGCAGTTAACGACGGACAGCAGTCCTCTGAGGTCAAGAGGCCTGCACCCTTATCCAGTGAAGAAACTGGTTACGGCACCCTGCCCCGAGGCAGATGGAGGGCTCGGCGTTCACTTACCTAAGGTGAGGGTGTTAACCTTTGGGGTTCTACAGGAAAAGAGAAAGGGAAGAGGAGAGAGGCACCCAATAACCCCAGTTCATTAATCCCATATTTTCTATCTGCAGACATCTTACTCTTCAAGCCAGACATACAGTGCACAGAGGTCCAGCCCAAAGAGCCAACCGTGTGTTACACATCACCTTTGAAGATACGGCATTCACCCAGTCAAGACCGGCGCCTCTGCGGGAATCAGGTGAGCGTTACAGAACGCAAAGCCAATCGCAAACCTCCCACACAGGCGCTATGGAAACCTCGGATACCGACCAGCTTGCCCAGTTACTTGGGGAACTAAGAGCAGAAGTGCATGCAGCCCGTCAGGAAACGAATGCTCTAAGAAGGGAACTGATTATTTCCAAGGAGCGAACAGACGATCTCGCTAGACAATTGCTAATGTCACAAGCCGGACAAACTCCGTTACCCGCATCAGGGGCAAATCTTCCTTCAACATCCTCTACGAACCCAGTGCAGATCAACCTACCTGGGAATGTACCTCTGGCTCCGCCCGAATGATTTTCTGGTGACCCAAAGAGGTTTGCAGTATTTATTAATCAGTGCCGGTTGCACTTCTTATGCCGGCCAGCAGCCTTTCCAACTGATCAAGCTAAGGTAGCTTTCGTGCTTTCGTACCTTAGTGGCAATGCGGCAGACTGGTCGATCCCTCTAGTTAATCAAGATGATCCGGTTCTCCATGATTTTCAAGCTTTTCAGCTCAGTATGGAAAAACTGTTTGCAAGACATTCACAGGGGCAGTCCTTGGACAATGAGCTCCTTTCATTGCGACAGACAATCCATAGAGGAAGTTAAGGATAAAGCCAGGCTACTGGTAACTCCAGCAGACATACAGAATTGGCATCTGCAGGGAAAGGACTTTACGGTGAAGGACAACCTATTATATTTCCAAGAACGGTTATACCTGCCCAGCACAGATTTACAGAAAAAGGTAATCTCTTGTTATCACGATTCTTTAATGGAAGGACATCCCGGTATGACCAAGACCTCGGAAAAGATCAAGCGCTACTTCTGGTGGCCGTCTTGGAAAAAAGATATCAGAGACTTTATAATGTCCTGTGGAGTATGCGCCCAAAACAAGAGTCAAAAGGAAAAACCAGCCGGCCTCTTACGCCCTATTGACATCCCGCCTCGCCCTTGGCATACGCTTTCTATGGACTTCATCACCGATCTACCTCCATGCTCCGGATACAATACGATCCTAGTAATCGTGGACTTATTCTCCAAGATGGCGCATTTCATTCCACTCAAAGGCTTACCAACAGCAGCAACTCTGGCCCGAGAATTTCTCGAAAACATCGTCCGACTGCACGGTTTTCCTTCAGTTCTAATTTCGGATCGAGGTAGTCAATTTATTTCTCATTTTTGGCGAAGTTGCTGTCGGTCGGCTTAAATTGATGTGAGACTTTCGACCAGCCACCACCCTCAAACCGACGGACAAACCGAGAGGACCAATCAAACTCTGGAACTCTGCTACAACAAACTGAAAAAACTTTTGGATAGCCGAATATGCCTACAATAACTCTGTCCACTCGGGAACTGGGAAGACCCCGTTTTTTCTTTTATACGGTAGTCGCCCTCGAACCTCGGAGTTGGATCCACTCCAAGATCTTGGAACACCAGCAGTAGACCACCTGCATTCTACAATCAACCAAGCCTTTAAGGAAGCCGTTTCTCACCTTGAAAGGGCTAAAGAACAATACAAGAAAGGAGCAGACCAACATCGGAAGGAAGCCCCCCAATATCAAGTAGGAGATCAAGTCTGGTTATCCACCAAATATCTACCTCTAAAAGGACCACGCACATTCAACCCAAGATACCTTGGTCCCTATTCCATCACTACCATAGTAAATCCAGTAGCGGTCAAGTTGGACTTGCCCCCTCACATGAAGATACATCCGGTCTTCCACGTCTCTCTATTAAAACCCGTGCAACCTCAAACCCGACTAACTACATCTCCAAAACCTATTCTAGTTGATGGACAACTCGAGTTTGAAGTCAAAAGCATCCTGGATTCCAAGATCTCCAAATCTAAACTATTTTACCTGATTGACTGGAAAGGCTACGGTCCCCAAGAAAGATCCTGGGAACCTGCAGAATATGTCCACGAGCCTCGTCTAATCAAAAGATTTCATCGAACATTTCCTAACAAGCCCAAACCCCCGGAGAAGCCCGGTTTGGGAGGGGCCTTGAGGGGGGGTGCTGTCATGATATCTGCTTCCAAAAGATCAGGACTTGCCCGACTCCCTTGGAAGCAGACCCATAACCCTCGGAACCGTCCGAGTGCCAGTCAGTCCCAATTGGGACCTTTTGGACCCTGTCCTGGCGCCAGTGGCACCAGGCTGATAAAGATTCCCAGTCCCAGCGCTGGAAGCGACGGGCTCATAATGCTTGGGTGGACTTACCTGCAGCAGACCATGCTGCTTACTTACCTGCCAGTTGAACCCCTGATCCTCTTCTGTTTGGGACTACTTTTCCTGTTGGGTGGGGCAGGAGCCACTCCCTAGGTTCAGAACACTGGAACTCTTCTGGAAAGCAGGAACTCTTTTCTTACCTAGGAATGGCTGTGGAAGGAGACACCTAAGCACTACAGGAGGCTATTTAAACCACACCCGATGGATGAATCTTGCTTTGCGTTATTCTGCATTCTCTGCAGCAGAACGCTCATCGTGTCTTCTGCTTCTGATCCTGGGCCTAAGGGAACAAAGGCTTACCATCCTGGAATCCAGTCTTCAGCAGCACCTGTAAAGACAAAGAAAGAACAGGTTAGCACTACGGTCTTCAGTGGCAGCGCATCTCTTACCTGGTCCATCGGCTGTCACCAACGCCTCGCGCTGCATTCCGGCATCTGAAAGACAAAGGCTTACCTACTCTTCGCATGCTCCGGAGGTCTTCGCACTGCATTCCGGCATCTGAAAGACAAAGGCTTACCTACTCTTCGCATGCTCCGGAGGTCTTCGCACTGCATTCCGGCATCTGAAAGACAAAAGCTTACCAGCTCTTCGCACGCTCCGGAGGCCTTCGGCGCTGCATCCCGCATCTGAAAGACAAAAGAAGGTGCGTTTAAAGACATTGGGAAACTTTATTACTCACGTGCCATTACTCCTTCCCACGCCGAATCCAGTGGGTACTCCAGCACCCTTCAGCTTCTCTAAAGCTCCGAACTTGTACCTGCAAGATAAAAGGGACAGTTAGTGCGCAGCGTGAAGCAGGCTACAAGCGCTTACTTACGTGCTTCCAGGCGCTTCTATTCCTCACGCGGGTTCGATCCTCAACTCTCATCAGCCCGCCATCCGCCATCGCCGGAACCCTGCAAAAAAAGAGATATCATTACAAAAGACTTTTAAGACATTTGAAGTGCCCAGAACTTACCGTTCATGCAGTTAACGACGGACAGCAGTCCTCTGAGGTCAAGAGGCCTGCACCCTTATCCAGTGAAGAAACTGGTTACGGCACCCTGCCCCGAGGCAGATGGAGAGCTCGGCGTTCACTTACCTAAGGTGAGGGTGTTAACCTTTGGGGTTCTACAGGAGAAGAGAAAGGGAAGAGGAGAGAGGCACCCAATAACCCCAGTTCATTAATCCCATATTTTCTATCTGCAGACATCTTACTCTTCGAGCCAGACATACAGTGCACAGAGGTCCAGCCCAAAGAGCCAACCGTGTGTTACACATCACCTTTGAAGATACGGCATTCACCCAGTCAAGACAGGCGCCTCTGCGGGAATCAGGTGAGCGTTACAATGTGGCACACAAGGACAACCTGGTACCATTCGAGACATTGCATTTGAAGTTCTCCCTCCCAGCCACAGAAAGGTACCACTAAATGCAGCTGAAACATGCTTGGACAACCCATCGACACATAACACAAGACGTGCCGGAAAGCTCCCCATTAGAGCGAAACATAGTTCTGACCGGGTGGACCGGAAGGTCACCTCTACCATGTACAATGTGATAACATCCTTTGCGACACCGGAACTAACCGGTTTGAGGACAAAGTGGGAACGAGATGTGGGTCCACTTCAACCAGAGGACTGGGTGGAGGCCCTGATGTACCCGAGTGAAACAACCATTTCCTCAAGGCTAAGACTGGTCCAACTGAAGATCCTGCACCGCACCTACTACCCGAGAGTGGCCCTCTTCCGTTGGGGCAAATCCTCAGATGCACGATGCCTATGCTGCAAACGAGAAGAAGGTACCTTTTTCCATATTCTGTGGGAATGTAGTAAGATACAGCAGCTCTGGAAGAAATGCTGTGATAAACTGTCTAGCGTTATGGGTAAAGCGATACAGAGGTGCCCAAAACTCCTTCTCCTGGGGATCTTCAGTGAAACTGACCTTTCCCGTTATGAGAAATTGCTCTGGTCGACTGCGATGGTGGTTCTCAGGCGGAACATTGCGCAACTGTGGGGCTCGGAACGTATGCCAAACTATGACCAGTGGGTCACAGATGTGGACATATGCGCTATAATGGAACATAGAGTGTACGCGGCGAGGGGTTGCCTGCAAAAAGCGGACAAAATATGGAGAAGATGGGAAGAGGCTAGCTAAATGACAGGGGTGGCTCCGCAGCCTCTGAGTCTGAGGGATGCCCCAGGAAAGTGGGGGTAACAAATGTGCCATGAATAGACAACGCAACAAGGTCATCCTATATCAAGTTGACGGTCTGTCGGACCGTGGTCCCGGAAGTTGAGTTTCTAGCTGCTTTTGATTCTTGATTGTTTCTCCCAATCCCATCACCCTTACCTGGAAATGTTGATGTTGCATATGTTCCTCTCCCTCCCAGCCTCCCCCCTTCCCTCCCCTCCTGCTGTTCCTATCTCCCCCCCTCCCACGTCCCTACCCTGGATTGCAGAGAGATAAGTGTAATGTTGTTTTAATTTTCAAATCAATAAAATCTTTGATAAAAAAAAAGAAACCAAGAAGAGGGAAAGAGAATATTCCCCCTAGCTCGTCTACCACTGCGTGGAGGTAGTTGATCAATCACCCGGACCTGACGAGGAGGTGCTGATGCCTGAAGTATTTGACCCCAATGACCATCCTGAACTAAACGATTTGTTAGTAGAAGGTGGTCCTGACAGGGAAGAATTCAGTAAAGGCCAACGTGAGTGCCCATCTCTGGAAGGCCTAAGGAGACAGGCCTGCTCCCATCTTGAGGGCGAATCTCCTGGGAAGCATCAGGTTTATTGGGAAGGTTGACTCCTGTATAGTGAGTCTACAGAAGGAGACCATAGGAGGTTGGTGGTTCCCCTTGCTCTAAGACCCTTCCTCCTGCAGCTGGCACATGAAGTACCCCTTGCTGGTCACCTTGGTATTAAGAGTACCAAGCAAAGGTTGTCCATGCACTTGTACTGGCCCAAGATGGGGGTGCAAGTAGAAAGTCACTGCATGAGTTGTGCCTCCTGCCAGTTATCTGGAAAGAGTGGCTCAACAATCCAAGCTCCATTGGTACCACTCCGAGTTGTGGGAGTACCATTCGAGAGGGTAGGGATTGACATAGTAGGTCCCCTTGACCCCCAAACATCCTCAAGCAATAGGTTTATCCTGGTATTGGTCGACCATGCCACCAGATATCCTGAAGCCATCCCATTGAAGACTGTGACTGCAAAGTCAGTCGCAAAAGCTTTACTCGGCATCTTTACTAGGGTTGGCTTCCCTAACGAAGTTGTGTCTGACAGAGGCAGCAACTTTATGTTGAAGTATATGCAGGCTACGTGGAAAGAATGTGGGGTCACCTACAAGTTCTCCTCTGTATACCACCCCCAGACCAATGGTCTGGTGGAACGGTTTAACAGAACATTAAAAAGTATGATTGGGGCTCTGGAAGAACCTCAAAGAATAAAATGGGATCTTCTTTTACCATGCTTACTGTTTGCCTACCGAGAGGTCCCACAGGAGTGTGTTGGCTTCAGCCCCTTCGAACTTCTGTTTGGTCACCCTGTGGGACCCTTAGCCATAGTCAAGGAGGGGTGGGAGATGCCCACTCCCCCTATTACTACCAACGTAGTAGACTATGTGTTAGGGCTCAGAAAAAGGATGGTACTCCTGATGGGTCTGGCTAGTGACAAGTTGAAGGGAGGACAAGCCCTGGTGAAACATTGGTATGACCAGAAAGCTTCCCTCATCAACTTCACACCTGGTCAGCAAGTCCTGATCATGAATCCCAGAAGGCCTAGAGCTTTACAGGGTAAGTGGTCAGGCCCTTACACAGTGGTGGAGCCCCTGGGTGAGGTCAACTATTTAGTGGACCTTGGAAGGCCTGGACAGGCTCCAAAAGTGTTCCACGTAAATAGGCTGAAGGCTTTCATCTCAAGAGTTGAAATCGCAGCACTGCTATTGGCTTCAGATGTTGAGGAAGAGGAGTCTGAACCTCTCCCTGACCTGTTTCAAAGCAGTCCTTCAGATAGCTCCTTTGAGGGTGTCCGAGTGGCCCCTCACCTGACTTCTGATCAGCAGGCTGAGGTGAAAAGTTTGCTTAGGCAATTTTCCCTCCTGTTTTCACAGTCCCCTGGTTTGACACCTTGGTGCAAACATAACCTAGACACAGGAGACAGTGTACCTACCTAATGTAGGGGATACAGGATGTCAGATAAAGTACGGTCTTACATTAAGACGGAGGTCAACAAAATGTTTGATCTTGAGGTGATTGAACCCTCTAGTAGTCCTTGGTCCAGCCCTGTGGTTTTGGTTCCAAAAGCCGGTACTTCCGAATTGAGGTTCTGCGTGGATTACAGGGCTCTGAATGCTGTCACCAAGACAGATGCCCACCCCTTGCCTCGAACAGATGAGCTGGTGGATACCTTGGGTGCCTCCAAGTACCTCAGCACGTTTGACCTCACTGCAGGCTATTGGCAAATAGCCCTTGCAGAACATGCCAAGGAGAAGACCGCGTTTTCAACTCCAGAAGGTCTTTACCAGTTCAGGGTAATGTCTTTTGGATTGAAGAATGCACCTGCCACTGTCCAGAGGCTTGTGAATCATGTGTTGAATGGGTTGGATGAATTCTGTCTTGCATATCTGGATGATATAGCAGTTTTCAGTGCCACCTGGGAAGACCATGTGAAACACCTTGGGATTGTGTTACATGCTCTTCAGAAAGCCCACTTGACCATAAAGGCCAGTAAATGCCAGATTGGACAAGGCGCAGTGGTTTACCTTGGACATGAAGTAGGTGGAGGGAGGATATAGCCTCTACCCAGTAAAGTACAAGCAGTACAGGACTGGCCTACCCCCACTACACAGACTCAAGTGAGAGCCTTCTTAGGACTCACTGGGTATTACAGAAATTTCATGGCAGACTATGGCACCATAGCTGCCCCTCTGACTGCTCTCACCACTCCGAAGAAACCTAAGAAGGTAACTTGGACTGAAGAGTGTGAGAAGGCCTTCAACGGCTTAAAAGACTCCTTGTGCCCGGCCCCTGCACTCAGGGCCCCTGATTACCCAAGACCTTTTATTGTGCAGACAGATGCCTCTGACACTGGGATAGGAGCTGTACTATCACAAGTAGATGAGAAGGGTAAGGAACACCCTATTGGTTTCATTAGTCGCCATCTTAAGGACAGAGAGCTCCGATGGTCCACAGTAGAGAAAGAATGTTTCACTGTTGTGTGGGCACTACGGAAGCTAAGGCCCTACCTCTATGGGACCCACTTCACTGTGCAAACTGACCATAAGCCCTTAAAGTGGAATCCAAAGTTGCTTAGGTGGTCCATAAGTCTACAAGGCTTTGACTTCACTATTGAGCATAGGCCAGGTGTCCAACATAGCAATGCTGATGGGTTGTCCAGAATGTTTAACCGACCTGAACAAGAAACTCATCCAGGGGTGGATTAGTTCCCCATGTCCTTAGTCTGGGAGGGGCGAGTGTTAGGAAAGATTTCATAATTGTATGTAATTTTCCCTCCATGTGGCAACCGCCAAACCTTTTGCTGTTGTTTTACACCCTGATCTAGACTTTGCCAGAGAAGCGCAGCCTTCCGCCGCACTCCTCTGGGATTTCGCTCAATTTTTATGGGGAAACTGACATGCCCTTAAGACAGTCAGTACTGGGAGACTTTGTTTCCCTTAGTCCTTTCCTCATGTTGCAGCTTTTGTGTAACATGAAACAAGAGTGCACTGTAACTTACTTTACCGCATTCTTGAGTCTGTAGTCATTCCAAAGGCACTAGAAAACTCTCGCTGGGCTTATTATGAACTGTGCAAGTGTGTCACGGACAGGACTGGTGGCAGCTATCATTTCTCTTATGTTTTGAACCCTTTTTCGCCATGTTATCCACGCTTACCACGTTTGGCACAAGTAAGTGGCCTGGCTCCAAAATGGCCATGCCACAAGGTTCTTTGTCCTGTCCGCTGACCGTCTTGCCCCTTCACCTTCCCCCAGGTCGAGCCGACCCGGGGCAGTCCTTATTTGGTGATGCACTTTCCCGCAAAACACAAACTTTTGCGGGCTTCTGCATGCCTTGTGTGTGCCTCTAGGATGTCTGTTCCCAATACACATCCTGGGTTCCTGGAGTATACCTGAATGCCTGGGACCACCGTGGGCCGTGATAGGTCCATGTATGGTGTGAGTGTTTGTGAGCAGATCTCCCATTGGGTCCTCTCTGTTTTGGCGCAAAGGGAACTTTGGATAAGAAGAGGCTGAAAACACCACTTCCATGTCGATCTTCTGAGTTCACACCGAACAAGGGATAAGGAGCCAAGTATCCTGCAACAAGAGTCGAGGAACCGCTGGTGACCCGCTGAAGGTTTGGCACTGTGAGCTGCTGTCGTCCTTTGAGACCCCTTTGCATCTGATTGTCCTAGAAGGTCTGCGAAGGCACTTCGACCCATTGGAATAGTGGGATCAACTATTCCCGGCACCTTCATCAAACCCTGCAAGTAAGCCTCTTCGGAAGTGTCCTTGAGCCAACCAGTGGGCTGACCAGCTTACGCAGGATGCTTTTGCTCTGTCACCGCCGCTGTTTCGAGGAAGCCCTCGAAACTTGGTCTACTGCTTGCTCTGCGTCCACGGCACCCTCACACCGAATTTTGTACCCTTGGCATTCCCAAGTCTGAAGTGAGACGAGTGCGCCCGGACCAGAGTAATCGCGGTTGCCGTGTTGCCCTGCTGTGGTAACAACCTGTGCACGTCCGCTGCATTTGGGACACCCTCTACCCTGCATCCTGCTATGCAGAATCTACACGGTGTCGAGACGCCCTGATCATCGCAGCTGAAACTGCCAGCAACGTGAGCTGAACTGGAGAAGTCTGGGTCTGCCTGCGTCGGGGACCGGTGAGTAGTCCATACCCCAACCGGTGGCCCCTCATGCAGGAGCCCATTTCTTTTCTACCGCTGTTACGAACTAGCGACTCTATCCCGCACTCACACCCTGCCTCTGCCCACAAGTGGAGGCCCTGCTTGAGTAGTGGGGACTTGTTCTGCATCTCTCCATTCACCTTCCTGAAACTGCCTGATATCCTCGAAGAGGCCCTCTTTTGTCCATTGGAACCAGCGCGTGCAGGTACTTTTGAGCACAAGGCTCCTCTCTTCGTAGGGCTCGCACTTCCTCCTAGATAAGTGTATTTCAGATGTCGAACAGGGTCTAATGATTACTTGCACTGCCTGTTTTCCTCCCCATCTAGGTGGTCTACATATTACGTGCTCCTAACTCCTTAGACCCAATATATTGTGTTGATTGTGATGTGTTGGTTTATTTTAGTATTATTGTGATTCTTTGCTATGGTCGATGTTACAAAGGCCTTGTAATAAACGTGTCTATATTTTGAATATAACACCTGTCTGGAGTAATTTGTAAGTGTCCTTGCTTTGTGTGCTCATTGCAGGCTTTCAGTCCCTCACCCTCACCCCTCTTGAGACTTAGTCTTGACCGCCGCCATCGCTACCCTGATTGGTCTGGCTTGTCCAGAGGTTACCCTGTTCCAAGAAACTAGGCTGGCCTTCTGAACCTCTGCCCCTCCAGGTCAAAGTTCAGAAATCCATCTTAACACCCCCCCCAACACATCATCATGATCCACAATCATGGCCCTCATGGCCACCCAAATCCCACCGCACGCCACCCCTGCCCAAAGAACCAACCAAGTATTATATACACCCCACATTGAAATGGCCATTACATGAAACAACCAAAATGGCATGTATGTACATCAACACATGTCTGCCACACACACACAATGGGTGCCAGTGAATGCGATGTGAAAACTCACATTGTGACATGCATGAAACCAATGAGAGAATTCCACACATTGAAGTGTGAAAGAAAAATGTATTCAACACAAAATGCCATGAATCAAATGAAACACACAATAATGGAAATAAGAAATAAAATGCTGCATGTTCCAAAATGAGAAAAAATCTGAAATCAGAATAAAAAAAAATCCAAATGAAAATGTGTCCAAAGTCTCCGTCCAACAAAGCAAATCCAAAGGGAAACAAATAAGTAAAATCCATTGCTCCATGGTGACAAAAAAATAAAATGACGATGAATCCACTGTTCAACTATATACAAATAACAAATCCAGGGTCCATGAGCCCAACTATTGAAATGAAACCTACAAAAAAAAACCTAATAAAGAACTTTCTACAAAAAGGTGGGGCATAGTCCAAGCGCCCCAAATAAAAGAAAAACATAAATGAAACCTAACACTAACTAACTATATACAATGGCGGCGGGCAAGTCCTACGGCTCACTTGGCGATTTCCCAGGCCAGGGCATCATCAAACTCCTGTTCTATGTCCTGGAGGTGAGCCTGTTCACTGGCCCCGAGGTCTTGCAGGGATAACGCCATGTTCCCCTCCAAATCCCTGCGAATTCCCTCGAGGCACTCAGCCTGCCTCAGCGCCCTGCGCATGGAGTTCTCTGCCCTGACCATAGTGAGCCGTGCCTCTTCTGCCCGCCGCCGCTCCGCATCGATGGCCTGGCCCAACCGCTGCCACACAGAAGACACTCCCAATCCAGAGTCTTCCTGCCCTCTGGCCAATGCCCACCCCTTTGATGTTGATGTCCCCGAGCCATCATCGCTCCCACCTTGAGCCTGCTGCTGCCGTGCATGTCCCCTGCTTTGTGATGCCTGCATGTCCTCCTCCTGCTGGGGTCCAGTTGTTGTGGTGGCCACCCCTGCTGGACCTCCGACTCCCGACTGTGGCAGGGATGTGTCCTCCACCAGCCTGGCCGCTGGGTCAGGGCCAGCTCCACAGGGTGGCCAGGTGACACTTGGGCAGGAAGGTGGCACGGAGGACAACTGGCGCATAGGGGGTTCAGTTGAGGAGGTGGTTGGTAGAAGCTCCAGCACACGGAGGAACCCAGCACCGGTGATCCCTCCTAGCCGGTCAACCCAGTCTTCGAGGCATTCGAAATGACGTGCATTGTCCTCACAAGAACCCTGCACGTCACCCCGAATGTCACAAACACACAACGCCACCCCAGCCAGGACAGGCTGAACACGGTCCCGGATTGCTACATCCGCAGGGAGAGGAAGGCCAGTTGTTGTGCGGCTATCCCCTCCCTGAAAATGGGTCTGGACAAAGGCAT
Organism: Ambystoma mexicanum; assembly: GCF_040938575.1. NCBI lineage: Eukaryota > Metazoa > Chordata > Amphibia > Caudata > Ambystomatidae > Ambystoma > Ambystoma mexicanum. The sequence goes on along the minus strand of NC_090933.1, from coordinate 948,048,552 downwards.
CCCTGCTGGCGCCGGATGATGTAGTCACAGGATCGGGGACAGGATTACACGCAGGCACCTTCGTGGTGGCCTGTGCTGCCTCCTGTCCATGTCCCTGGACTGCACCACTGGCACCAGTGGAATCCCCTCTACAGGCCCCGTGTGTGTGACTTCCACAGCCTCCTCCTCAACCAAACCCCCCACCAACCTGGATGACTCCGTGCCATCTTCCTCCGTAGGCCCCTGTGGTCTTCCTCCGTAGGCCCCTGTGGAGTATCAGCTGACCCTTCTGCTGCCGATGAGTCCACCTCGACCTCCGCCTCTTGGACCTACCCCCGGCAGCTGCGGCTGTGGACGCGGCACCAGACTTCTCACTCCGCGAAGAGATGTCAACCTGGGAGGGGAGCTGGGCCTTGCGTCTCCGGCTGGCGGTGGGATCCCTGCCGCTGTGCTCCACAGCACCGTCTCCGCCCTCTTCATCAGTTGACGCTGCAGACAGGGAGAGACAGAACACAGGTATCAGGGCAATGTACAATGGTCTGATACACACATGACAGTTGTGGATGAGTGGCAGTGGCAAACTTCAGACATGCCATCACACACCCCAACACACATGTCATTTCAACTCACACACATGAGCAAAACAACAGGAATGTTGTACCAGGCAGCACCATCCACACACAAAAAATAGCATGAGAAGATGAAGGTGAGCATGACATCACATGCAACACAGGGAGTGCAGAACACATACACACACGCCACCAGACATACATGCATCTGTACATCTACACCACCTGTCGCAGTGACAACATCGCCATCCATGTCACATCTGGCAATCAGCCTCCTACATGTCAGTGTCACATGCATCCATGGTGTATCACAGATGTACGCTTGTCATATAAACACACATGCACATGTACATAGTGCAGATACATGCAGGTGGAACCACCATCCATGTGTGACACCACAACCATGCCACAGTACATACACAGACATTCACAAATGTGTGCACCCACACCTGCACTTGGCCAGCATGCTTAACAACACATACACCATCGATGTGTCTCACACATGAGAGGACTCAAATGTGGCAGGTTCACGTCCCTGTACATGCATATCCATACATGGCCCTACAAAGACATATGTGCAACCTGCACACTCCTGCCACACCTCAACATGCACAGAGTGCAATCAGTACGCATGTACACTTACCGCTCAACTCCAGACGGGTCTGCCTCTCAAGGACCTGGACGTGGAGCGCTGGGCGTGTACGTTCCAGGACCCTCATCTGGTTGTTGGTTAGGGGGACCCGGCACCCCTCAGCATTCGTTGCCTTCAAGAGGCGCCGGGCCTAGTTGGGGGTCCTAGACCTGAAGTCCTCCCAGCGCTTCCGGACGTGTTTGATGTTGCGGGCAGCCACCTACTCCACGTTGATGGCAGCCAAGATGTCCATCCAGATCCTCTTCCGTCCTTCATAGTCGGCGCGCAAACTTCCAAAGAGGGCATCATACTGCCCCAGGACTTGCTCCACCAGGATACCAACTTCATTGGCACTGAAGTTGGTAGCCCTCTGCCTCCCTGCTGGGGGTTTGCCACTGGTGCGAGATGGTGTTGTGTCCGTCCTGGCAACCCCCGAGGCAGGTGTGGGTGGGCAACTGGGTCCTGGGGCTGGACTGTGGAGCGATGGTATCCCAGTCGGGAGTCTTCTGTTCCAGCAGGGGGGGTCACAGCAACTGGACCCCTGCAGATGGCTGACGTGCAGGCACCAAAGAGCAGGGCAGGTGTTTTGCAGGCAGGCAGGCAGCAGCAGATGGCAGGTGGGACTCGGGGCTCTTGGGGCAGGAAAATTGCCTTCTGGGCAGGAGCATGGTCTTCCGTGTGTTGTCGCATGGCCAGATTGATATGGAGTGATTTGGCACGTGACAAAAGTGCACGTCAGCGTGTAATTCGAGGAAAGGCCCTTAGCGCGTTCGCCAGCCAGGGTCCGCACCATTATCCAAGAGGAGGAAGGTTGCATCTGCAGCACAGGCTGGGACCCCACACACAGCCACGGCCTCCTGCACGTCAAGGAAGAAGCCTTTCTGTGCGTAGGAACTGGACTCCCTTGTGGGCTACGTGTGGGGCCACAGCCGTGACAGCCATGACATGCTAGTGGGGCCGAATTGTAAAACTACGGCTGCCCATCGGAATACCCACTGGAAGGGGCCAAGCATGCCTCTTATTACAGCATGACTCTGGTGACTGGCGGTGGACCACCATCTGAGGAGGATGACCTCACTCCACACGAGTCACTCGTTGCAGAGTTCATACCAGCAGAATCGGTCGAAGGAGTGGGAGAGATGTAGGACTTTGATGCCCCGTCCAGTGAGTGTTGTTGCGTGTATGTCCAGCCCATGTGTGGTTTGCCTGTGTGATGTGTTGTGCTTGACTGCCACTACATACTATGTGTACATGGTTCTCATGTGCTAGTCATGCAATGCTTCACTGATGCGTGCTTGCTGTGCAGGATGGTGGACATGTAGAGCAGACGGGGACTGTCCTTATCACCACACTTGGAACCTACTCACATGCTAGTCACCCAGATGCCCCTCCGGTCCATGTTCCAGCTCACTGGCCCTTCTGCATGTAGCCAGGTGTGTCTTTCCTCTCAGCACTGGGACTATGTCATTGAATGACTGACGTGCATGTGTCCTCTGCCTACATGCGGGTACTCCACGTAGGCATGCCCCCTTGCCCCTCCACCCCCCCTGCACCACAATTACACCATTGCACTGGTGTGCATCATTCTGGCATATTGCATTGGCCTGTTCAAGCCTCCTGTGTACATGCTAACTTCCACCAGCCAACCTGCCAGACACATGCATTGGGGTACATCCTCTGCCCTTCATGCAGGGTGTCTCACTTGGACTGTGCAGATGGCAGATGCTCCACAGGGACATGTGCCCATTCATGCTCCATGTGCATTCCATGCATGCCCCTATATGTCCTTGACTGGATGATCATTGTAGTAAGTGTCCAGGATGATCAACATTTCATGGCATTTCTTCAGCCATCCCATGCCCACTCTGGCCCAGTCCTGCATCACACACATGTTTCGGGTGTCACAGTCTGTGTGGGGCACAGTCCTCCCCAGTTTCATGCACACTGACTCTGTCCAACTGGTGTAGTGGCTTTTGCACATCATCATCTGCTGTGTTGTCAGTTGACTCAGATGATGCCATTGATGCTAGTCAACACTGTCTGCCAATACGCAAGTCTCTGGTCACCCTTTTGCTACCATGCAAGGCATCCCTTCATTTTCACTCAGGGGGCGTGGGGGGTTTGCTTGTAGCCATGCAACCCATTGCATGCACATTGCATGTGATGCCTGAACTTGCCCATGCACTGCCTTCATGTTTTTTGATACACATCATGAAGTACTTGTTCATGTAGATAGTTAGTAACGTACACATGTTCTGCACTGCATCAACCCACTTTTGAGCCGTGTAACACCGTTCTACATGCATACTCACTGATGCAATGTCAAATTGACCAGGCATGCATGCAGGTTCTCTTTTGTGTGTGACATGTCTGCTTCATGTGTTGGCTGTCTGTGTGATGTCCATGTGTGAGTGTGTTATGTGCTTCTAACATGTGTACTAATGTTTTTTTCTCTCCACTTTTCAGATGATGACGCAATGGAGCCATAGGATGGTGTTGTTATGCAAGGCACAGGGTTGTTATCACAACCACAACCTGGCGGTGGTGGGGTGCTAGACCACAAGAACCCACATGTGCTACAGACCATCTTGTCTTTGGCTGGCAATGAGTCCAGCACACATGACCACTCTGACGACCATGTCGAGTTGGATGTGCATCAGGTCCATACGTCAGGGGTGAGTGATTCTGATGTGGACACTCCTCTGTCCGCGACACCTGCACTGAGGGGCCAGACAGTGGTGGGACCTCTGCCTGTGGTGGATCGGGACGCAGGGTCACCCTCCACACCAGTCGCTGATGTTCCTGGGGCCTCACGTAGACAGAGGCATGTAGTTGTGCAGCCGTGGGCGGTGCCCACCCAACGAGGACGCCCGCTCCTTGGGTTCCGCAGGTGGCAAGCCCAGCAATGCGGTGGCTGCGCGCCACCGAGGTATATATAGTGAGTGGGAGCAAAACATGACTGCCAATTCAGAACGGCAGGGGGCAGCACTTGATAACATAGCTGTGAACATGGAACGTGTGGCCCAATCTGTGCTCCCCCCTGCTAGGCAGGTGCTTCTCCAGCGGCAGACGGCGCAGTCCAGCGCCCGATCGCTCAGGCTGGGCATGGCGGCCTCCGACAGGGCACGCCAGGCTGAAATGTCTCTGCATCAAGCAATTACTGCTCGCGCAGAGGCACACATGGAGGCCCTGAGGGCTGAGTATGAGTCCCTCAGATCCACTCTGGGTGCCCTCTTGACGTCCCAGAGGGTGCGGTCAGAGGAGAGGTTTGAGCAGCTTGAGCGTACCATCTCGGCTGAGCTACGTGCTTGCCGGTAGGTGCATCAGTTGTCCAGCCAGACCACGCAGGAAGAACTCCATGTTTCACGTGTTACCTTGCAAGAGGAAACACATGTATCCCGGGAGGTTCTGCATGCAGAACTGCGTGTCATTGCTGCACAGAACCAGGCTCACCCGTTCCGGCAGACTTGCTGCCGACAAGGGGCAAGCTGTGCCTAGGCGTGGTCAGGCTCCTGGCCCACGTCCTCCTTTTCAGAATGAGGCAGACTCAGACAACGCGATATCTCCCACACAGGTCGGGCTGTGCAGGCATTGAGCCCATGGAGTTTTTCTTTTTGTCTCAACATCATCGTATGTGGGTGTTGAGACGCTCCCTGTACCTCCCCCCTCCTGGGTGCCCCCTCCCGGGTCGTATGTGGCCATTTATGATTTTTGCTTTTTGTTTAGTTAGTTAATATTAACTATTTTATAGTTATTTTAATTTGGTTATGTAGGTTTTTCATTGTTAGTTTAATTAGTTAATATAGTTTAATATTGTTTGTCTATTGTGCATTCATGTGACGGTGTGGTACTTTGTGGCTTTTGAAAGCATCCACTGTCTTTTCCAGCTAGGCCCTTCAAGCTTGTCTTGTGTATGTGTTTGCAGCTTGGGGTCGTGACTCACATGGGCCACTCGTGCTTCCCTCATCCATGGGCTCGCTACAATGGTTCGGTGTTACAAAATTGTACATAAGGGCTTTGGACTTTCTTAATAACTGTGGTCTGTCTGCTGCTGTACTACATGTGTTAACACCCCTAATGGGGATTGATTTCGTTTTATTTACCCCATGTCTGTTATCAATTTGGGTATGTGATTGATGTCTCCATTAATTGATGTGGATTGTGATGTATGTTATTTTCTTGCCTGTATATGTGCTTGATGCACTTCATGCTGTAGACAGTAGCCTGCACCCTTGGCCTGTCAAAGTGACACTGACGGTGGGAGGAGTTTGGATGTAGGTCTGTAACCTGCCCCAGGACAACCAGCATGTAGACAAACACACAGGGAACTTTCAAGCCTTATTAATTTATTTAATGCCCTTTCTGCAGAATGATGAGCCTCCAGACTAACTTTGCCAGCAGACACAGGGACGACTAATCCAGAAAACTGGCCACATTCGGTGGTGCAGACGTGTGGATGTGTGCACAAGCAGAAGCACAGGGCTTGTGCTCAGACGTCCGACAGAAGCAGACGTGTTTCCAGGAGCTCCAGGCAAGGTGAGCAACACAAGGGCCCACAACCTTCCACCATGCCACTTGCACATGGATGCTAAGTAGCACCAGTGCTGGGGAGCTTTGCCAGGCATTGTTGGAGAAGCACACAGTACAGCTGACATCCGTTGAGGGCCAAATGCCAAGTGGCTTTACAAGATGTTAGGGGCACACGCAGGGGCCATCAAACATATCCTCGAGTACCCTCTGCTCCATTGAAGCAGAGTTATTAGGGTAGTAGCGTTCCTAGCCAGGAACTGATACAGCGCACAGGGACACCCAGCGAGGCTCAGACTCGTGGTGAGTGCATGTCATTTATATGTGGAAATTGCCACGTGCACTACCTATTGAAATCTGCGGCTGCCAAAACACAACTTGTACTGAAGTTGCACCTTGCTATATGTGTCTAGCAGCTCACCCAGGGACCGTTGTATCATGTGTGATTCTTGACCCATTGGTCTTCGATTTCCTGCGCGGCCACATGCGCCGGCCTTACTGCATTGATAGTGTATGAACCATCGGTGGGCCAAGATAACGTATGGGTACAAAGCAGCACACAGGGGTGTTTGTTTGTGGAGAAGTCACTTACTTTGGGGCATGGATGGTGTTGTGTGTGTGTGTTGTAAACACACATTCAGATTCGTAACTCACGCTATCTTTGCAGCATTGAAGTGCTCCTGTTACTGGACCTGAGAGTGCGCAGGCAGGAGGCCAGCACTCACCCCAGAGATAAGTCTCTCTTTGGCTTGCATTTGACTAATTTGGTACAATGTGCATGATGAACTTATTTTCTCTAATTGAGTATGTGTTTTTGTGAATAGTTGTATTTTGTCTACTTTCCCTTGCAAATCCACATCCACTCTCCTGCCCCTCTTTCCGGTTATCCTGAATACCAATGCCTGTCCATGCAACATATCCCTGACCCTCCTTCCCCACTGGGGTCTCAGAGGCCTGTGTTAGTTTGACCTTGCAGGCGCCCAGACCACGGAGGGGGTGGTTGGTTCGTGCCACTCCTGCGCCTGGGCACCGGAGCTGTGATACTACACATCAGTTGTTGCATCATCATTGTATGTTATGTACCGTAAATGGTACCCATCCTGTTGAACCATTGTTCAACTGTGCTACCTTGGTTGTTCTATCATTGTGCTTGTACATGTGCTTTGACATTTCCTGCTACTTCAAGTCATCTACTGGAGACTCTTCCAGGGTTTTCTGGCGCCTACAGCCTTTTTCCCGGGTGTGTGGGTTTGCCTACTTGGATTTCTCTGCGATTTGGTATTTTTACCAGTCAAGGTGGCCTTTGAGGGGACTGGACCCTATTTACACGCAAGCTGGAACATGGAGACCAAGGGGTAGGGTGATCCTGTAGCAAGGTAGACTTTAAGGAAGAAGGCTACATACCCCAGAGACAGTTGTTCAGAAGGTCACGATGATGTGTCAGGTAGGGCCTTTTGTTGTTGGACAGTTGGCTTGGCCTACAGTGTTTTGGGCACTCTGACAATGTAATTGTGGGGTACTATGTACATGGTGTGTTGTGCTGGTCCATGCCTGTTCCTGTGTTGTCTTAACTTTTCAGGTGTCAGGGGATTGGTGTGGTTTGCCATGCTGATGTGTACAGGACACTGAGGGTCACTTGATTTCAAATGCATATATTGAGTGCATGTCCCTAATGACACACACAGTTGCACAATGATCCACCACACGTACAACCACCCTTCCATGGCCACAGGTGCACACAGATTGCATTCTCAGGCCCGCTGTGTCCATGCAGCACATGATGTATTACCATTTGGGTATCCTGTACATGTGTCATTTGGTTGTAGATTTGATTAGTCTTTTTCATGTGATGCTCAAGGTGTATCTGCAACACAATGGCTGCTCAAAGTGCTGTGTGCTGAGCAGTGTGTTGCAGGAGACACACACAGCACACGGGTTCGGGAGTCGGGATTTTGCCATGCCCAATGTGTATGTGCGCGGGCATTCAGTGTTGTGTTCATGCTACGACTGTTGGAAAGCATTTGTGTCTGACTTTGTATGTGTGGGAGGTTGTTGGTCAGTCATTTCATCTGATTGCATGTCAGGCATCATTGTCTCATGCCAGTTTTCATTTATGACATGTCACTTTGTATATTATTGGTCATGTGTTGGCATTTTGCCATTGCATGCCATGTCATGCTGTAGCAGTCAAGGGTGATGTGGTTTGGGAGGGTTTGGGTGACATACCAGGGATTGTGATGGACTGTTTTGCAGGGGTGTGTGATACACACCTTGCATGTGTTCCTTTTGGTCACACAGGATTGGTTATGTTTAAGTAGCTAGGGATGCACACAATGTTGCACTTCTGTGGCAACATTCTCAGGGTGGTAAGGTTGTGACAGTTAACTGTCTCTTTGTCATCATCGATTGTCACCTGGTATGTGCCAGGACTGTGTGCACTCCGCAGGGGTGGGAGTTTAGGTGAAGAATGTGGCCACAAGCTGGGTCCGGGCTGCCTCGCCACGTGCCCTGTCCCCTCCCATGGGCAGCGCCTGTGCCTGTGGTTGGGGAAGTGGGGGCACCACCATGTCCACCGGTACCTCCCGCCGTGTTGCAACATTGTGCAGGACACATGCTGCCACAATGATCCTGCACACTACTGGGGGTACATATAGTAGCTGCCCACCAGAGCGGTCAAGGGAGCGGAAGTGTGACTTGAGCACTCCTAATGTGCGCTCCACTATGCCCCTGGTTGCATTATGGGTATCATTGTATCTTACCTGGGGTGGTGTGGTGGGGTTCCGGATTGGCGTCATCATGTGGTCGCTCAGAGGGTAGGCACTGTCCCCTGGGGAGGTGATAATAGTTGAGATTATTAGGGTTTGGGTATTTGTCTGTGTGTGACTTGCATGCATGTGCACAGGCATTTGTACTCACCTAGGAGCCATGTGTCACCATGCTGCCCAGCTTCCAGGGCCCGGCTCAGGGCGGACATTCTGTATATGAAACTGTCATGGGTGGAGCCAGGGTGGTTTGCATAGACAGGGGTGATGATTCCTTTAGCATCGTATACAACCTGCACGTTGATGGAATGCCAGTGCTTGCGGTTTCGATAGATGTGATCAGTGGCCCTAGGTAGACGTAGGGCCACATGGGTGCAATCTATGGCACCGAGCACTTTGGGGAAGTGTGCCACCCTATAAAAGTCCTGGACCATGGCCTGCCTTTCTGCGGGTGTTCTGGGCATGTATATGTGCCTGCAGACTGAGGGGCGTGCAGTGATGATTGCCAACACCTGGTGTAAGCAGCGTGACTGCTTGGCCTGTGAGCCACCCCCCACTATGGCAGTAGTCTGCTGAAATGTCCCAGTGGCCAAGAAATGCAGGACATTGAGCACCTTCTCCAAGGGGCTCAATGCTTGGGAGCACAGGGTGGGGGATGTAAGATCATCTTCCCACTCCCTGACGAGATCTAGGATGATACGAGGTGGAAACCTATACCTGCCATAGACCTGGTCGTCAGGCATCCCATAAAGGCTGGTCCGGGGAAAAAAATGCGGGCCCTGGCTATTCTCCTCCTCCTGCGGTGTCCAACGATCAGTGCTGCGACAAATGGGGCATTCATCGTAGCTGTATATACGTGTTTGTTGTTTGCGTGCACTTTTATACTGTGCACGAGGACACTTCCGCCTGCCTTCGTGTGGCGGACGTGTTGATGCCTATGCGCGTCTTTTGCCGTGCGCGGGTTTCCCGTATTCGAATCCATGAATACGGGTTGATCGCGTGCGTGTGGGCGTTCCGTGTATTTCCCTGCAATACTTCCCCAGTTACGCCTTTTTTTTCACGCGTTGTTCCCCATTGCGCGTGTTATGCCACGTGTCCTGCCCCCTTTTTGGTGTGTGCAAGGACGTTGTGTGCTTTCCCTGTGCGCGTCACGCACGCCTTTCGGGATGTTGCATTGACGTGTGCGCCCATGTGTGCCACGCACGGGTTTCGCGCACATCCCGAGGAAAACACGTGCAGGGACTTCCATGAATTGCACTCGTGCATGTGCGCCTGTTTTTTCACGCTTGCGCCAATATTTTCGGCACACGTTTGTTCCATGAATCGGCTCCTTAATTTAATAAGCGCATTCAGTGGCGTCATTGCTCGGGATCTTATTGAGTATTTGTCAACAGGTTGCAAGGGCTCAGTCGCCTTAGATGGTCTTGGTAGGCATTATGGAAAGAGACACGTTTTTAGAGCTTTGCAGAAGGTCATATATTCTTGGGTGTGTCAAATACGTGGGGGGAGTGCTTTCCACAGAGTTTGGGCCAATGTTGAGAAAGCGGCTCCAATGATCCTGACAGAGTTAGAGGTTGGAATCACTAGAAGGAGGGCAGTGCTTGATCTTAGGGTACAAGATGGGAGGTAGGGTTTTATCTCTTCTTGTAGGTGCATTGGGCCGGTCTTGGGCACTTCTCAGTGAGTGATGAATAGTGTCTTGAAGGTGTCCCTTCGTCCGACTGGGAGCGATTGGAGGGTTCGGAGAGCTGGTGAGATGTGCTCTATTTGAGCCAGGGTGAGGAGCAGTTTTGTGGCAGCGTTTTGGACTCTTTGGAGTTTGTTGAGTTGGTATGCCGGAGCGCCTGGGTATAGGGAGTTGGCATAGTCCAGTCTTGACTTCACAATAGACATAACTGCGGCAAGTCTGTTCGGGTAGGAGAGGTAGGGAAAAATGCATCTAAGAAGTTTGAGGTGGTAGTGACAGCATTTTGACATGTTGTTGATCTGACGGGAGAGGGTTAGGCCTTAGTCCATAGTGCTGCCAAGGTTTTTAACTATATCGGAGGGGGGTAAGGGGGGCCAAGAGACGGGGGCCATGGGAGCGGATGTGGCAGAAGGGCAGACTTGCTGCACACCATGATTTCAGTTTTATCAGGGTTCAAAAGGATGTAGTTTATTGTCATCCATCGGTCGACATAGCAGAGATAAGCTTCAAGGTCGGGATGGCGCAGTGACTTGGGAATTCTTAGGATAATTTGAGTATCGTCAGCGTAGTTGTAACAGGAGATGTTGTGCTTGCGGATGATTCCTGGTAGAGTGGTCATATAGAGGTTGAAAAGGAGAGCAGATAAGGATGCATCTTGGGGTACTCTAGTGTTCACCAAGCGAGCAGTTGAGACAAAAGGGGAGGGGAGGGTTATTTGTTTCCTGTTGCTGAGGAAGGAGGCAATCCATTAGAGAGCAGTGCCACAGATTTGTATGAAGTGAAGGTGGTCAAGGAGGATTGAATGGTTACCTGTGTCAAAGGCTGCATAGAGATCGAGGAGAATCAGTGCTACACAGCCTTCAGAGTCCGCAGTGACCTTGAGATCATCCCAGATCGAGGTTGGAGTGGTTTCTGTTCCATGTTGCTGTCTGAAGCCTGATTGTGCTGGATTGAGGAGACAGTTGGATTCTACATAGGAGTTAAGCTTGGAGTATGCTGTCCGGTCAATGTTTCGTGCGAAAAATCTGGTGTTGGAGATGGGTCTCTAATTCTTGGGGTCAACAGGGTCAAGGGATGCCTTTTTTAGAAGTGGCTTGACATGCACTATTTTGAAGGCATCAGGGAAGATGCCAGAGGTGAGGGAGTCATTTAGTATGGCTCTTGCATGTTCTCCTGAGCAGGTAGACAAGAATATTTCTTTCAGGACAGAGGCGGGCAGGGGTTGAGGGGCGACCATGAGGGTTTGCTGGCTGATAGTAGGTCAAGGAGCTTGTCTCTGGAGATGGGTTTGAAGGAGTTAAACATAGGGAGAATGGGCATCAGGGCAATGGGATCAGGAGGGGTCAGTGATGGGAAGGTGGAGAGGAAGGACAGTTTGGTTTTAACGGTTGCCGTCCTGTCAAGTGCAGTGTTGTAGAAATGTAGGGAGAGGGAGTCGCAGAGTGATTGTGTGGGGGTGGATTGGGTAGAGGTGCACGTGGGTTTCACAAATTCTGATATGATCATGTGGAATCCTTTGCTGTGGTTGCTACAGTTGAGAATTTGTTTATTGTAATAGGCTTTTTTGGCCTTTCAGATTTCGGATTTGTAGTTACGGTGGTGCAGGGCAAACATGGATCTTTTGAGATCGGTTCTAGATGCTCCACCATTTGTTCAACTCCCTTGGCTATTCTCAAAACTTCCTCCAATGGGGTATCGCCTTTGGCCCATAGCTGCTCTCTGATCTTACAGTCCCCGCCTTCGAGCATTAACTAATATCTGAGTCTCTCAGTATGTTGTCCAAAGTTGCAGGTTGTTGCAAAACCTCTCAGGGATGTAATGAATTGTTCAACAGATTCCTCTTCTCATTGCATTCTTTTCCCAAATGTGTATCTCTCAAAGATGACACTTAACTTTGTCACATAGTGCTTGTCCCTATTTGCAATGCATTTGTCATACTCATTTAAATGTTTCTGATTCCCCAGTGCAGAGGTCAGGAAGGTCATCAAATTTGCATCGACCCGCAGTACCCAAACAATGCATAAGTAGTGATTTTGTATTTGTTTACCAATAGGTAGTGCCACAAACTGCAGCAGCGTAACCAGACCCTTCTGTACTCACTGTGGTGTGTGATTTTATTTAAACATATCGTTCATTTCATCTGTTACTTTAGCATTTGTTTTTTAAGCACACTATGGGTTTTTGCACATGGGTTCCCTTGTGTGTTGAAGGTAGAGCACTCTGGAGGCAGCAGGTAAGGGCATCATGCTTCTTTATTCTATTGCCTCACAGGTTGTCTCATCCCATGTGATTCTCCCTCATATGGCCACCCCCAGGATCAGAATCAGATAACGAGTGCCGTCCCCAGGCCACATGGGAGGAGGTCACCTGTGGGGAAAAAAGGGGTGAGTCCATCAGATTCATCACATTTTGCACTAACATCACACATCCAAGTTGTTAAAATCCTAAAAGTCCTTGTTGCGTGCGAAACTTAACACCTGAAAATACCTATACAAATGTTACATTTCTAATATACTTTACTTAAATCATAAGTGACCATCCCCATACAGGTTCCCCAATGCAATGACACGTACCTGTAGGGATTAGAAAAGCCTTGGAGGAAGAAACTGGGAGAGCAGCAGGAAATCCTCTTGGGCGGAGAAAAGAAATAGACCCAGGCAATATAGCCAAGTTCAAAATCCACAATCCGGGACACACAATACAAACAAAGTTCAATGTCACCAGAAAAAGAAAGCGTTTGTAGGCAAAGTTCGAAATCAGCATCCAAAGAGCATTCCAAGGGGGTTCAATAATCCAGGTGATCAGTCCAACAGTTCATCAAATTCAAAGGAAAATAGCAAAGGCAGCCTGTGAATAAAGGCCAGAATCCAAGGAAACGAGAGCAGGATACAGAGAGAAAGCAACACCACTCGCCGACAAGCAGTTCAGCTGAGAAGCACTGAACCAAGAAAATGCCATGCTTTATGTGTCTGGCGTCTGTATTGCAGTCATGGGAACACATGTAGTCACGTTACGTTGCGCCTAATGAGCGTGGTAGGAGCAGGGATTATGACTGAACATTGACAACGTTTGTCCTGCGCCATCTCCTTGCGTCTCTACCCTGTCTCCTCTCTGACTTGTAAAAAGTAGAGTCTAGTGATTTCCTCTTTCCACCTCTGCCTCTCTCTTCTCCCCTGCTCCACAGCCCTAGAACTTTTGGGAACTGTTTTTCCAATTGTTGGAAAGCATCTTTGTGTGCCCCTCTTCCAGTCCAGACTGTGGGGCAAGTATGGACACTTAGACGGTCATTCAACTTCCCCTGCTGCATGACCCAATGCTAGACTAATGCATGCCCCTGTAGACCAACAGGTTTTGGACATTGATCCAATTTACTTTACTGGGGTGTTATTTCTGGCTTCAATCTTCTCTCCTCCTGAAGCGTTCTTCACTGGGTTTCTAATCTCGGTGTGATCATATAGGGCCCAAACCGTTATTGGCTGCAGAACCCAATAAGATTAGGCTCTGACATTTTTCTTCACCATGTGTCCTTTATTGAGAATGAGATGAAGGAAACAGCGTGACAGCTGAAAGGATAATGTATAGATGTCAAAAGCGAACAATTGCATTTAAACACAGACCTGAGATAAGCAAATGTGAAGCAGTAATCTGTTTGACTGTGTGCTTTTTCTTGTTGATCGGACATATGTGTAGTGATTTAAATGTAATCTTAGAACATAGGATGAGGACTGGGCTACATATGTATTTTAGCCACGAGGATGAAATTCAAATTTGTAGAGATGTGTAGGAAATGTTAGTGACTGTAGCAAATCATAATACAGTGGTATTTTTAAAATTCCGTGTTTTAAATGTATTTTAATGTTTGTAATGTCTTTTAATATGATGTATTCTTTTGTTCATACATTTGAAAGGTTATATTTTCAACCGTATCAAATAAAAAAAATAAAAAAAATACCAGTTGTTGTCTTACATGCTTTTCTAATAATTCTGTTATTACCTTATCCTGCTTTTATTGTAACAAGTTAAACTACTGCACCTTCCTTCCAGAGCCAAGAAGCCTCTCGAGAAGCATGCGCGTATGCTCTTAAGAAAACAATAAACATAAACTGCATTGTTTGAGGGATCTACCTCCAAATAGAAGTTCTCACATCAACAGACCTGGGCAAATTAGGAACAAAACAAAATACTTTGTTTAACTTTTGAAAATCTGTATCTTTAGCTTCTCGCACAAAGGGTAGATTTATATTGGTTGGCTAAGGGAATAAACGGTGTAACCATGGGAGAATCCTTTGAAATGTATTCGCTATAAAAATTAACAAAATGCAAATGACTCTGAACATTTTTAGAGGTGTTTACCAATCTAGTACTGCTTGTACCCTAGATGTGCTCATTGCAATTTGACCAAGACGAATTGCATCAGTAACGAATTCCAGGCTTCACGGGACACAGGTAACTCACATTTGTCAAGCTTGGCATACAAGTGATTAATTAATAGTTGCAGTAATTTCATATCTTTTCAAATTGATTACAATATCGCAAGAACAGGTTGTGGTCTCCCATGAAAGTGTGTGTAGAAGATGCTGTGCTGTCTACCAGAATTAATTTTGGGATTCGGACATTTGAAGTATCTCAACTGGTGTTTAGCCAGCCTGTCCGCCGAGTGAGAGGGTGGCGATTGGCTGTTTTACATAGGGCAACAATATATATGCAAGTAACTGGTGATTCGGACTGTAGATTACTACATAAAGGAAGGTTATGCTACCTATGCTGTGCCTGCAAATATCTTGGTCACAGATTTAGGGCCTCATTACACGGAAGGCGGTAACCATGGTGCTATTAGCGCCATGGTTGCCGCCAGTATTTTACTGAGTCCGCCATGGTGAATGGCGGAATTACCGCTCTATTCCAAGGTGTGTGGGGGCGGTAATTCCCCATTCAGCATGGCACTTCCCCATTCCCATTTTTGCCCCCATAGGTCTCAATGGGAATGGGGAAGGCGGTCATTACGGTACCGCAAATTGCGGTACCGTAATTACCTCCAAGGTCCCTTTGCGGGTCCCGTCCTTAACGGCCGGTAAAACCAGCCGTTAAGGTAGGGACCCACAAAGGGACCTCATAGTAAGGTGGTAAGGGTTTACCGGCACTGGTACCCTTACCGGTACCGGTAAACCCTTACCGCCATCCGTGTAATGAGACCCTTAGTGTAGGCGAGATTTGAGGTTATTGACACTGGGGACTGGCACCTTCAGCCGACTGACATTTCTCATAATAGGTTCTTGGCAAGGATTGTAATCTATACAATACTAGGCAGGAGCACATATGGGATTTACAGGGCATACATCTGCGACTTTTGAGGTGGTTTGTGCACAATCAATCAGACGGCTCTTAGAGAAGCCCCTTTTTGGAAATATTGTATTAATTCAGGTAACATCATCTTAATGTTTGCTCTATAAGGTTGCGTGGGAAATTAGAGAAATTATAATGGTATGAAATATGACTTCGAATTGTATTGATTGATGTAAATAGGTACTGAATCATCAAATTGTAGAAATTATGTTTTACATTTTATTATGATGTATTTTATAGATGTAGCTGAAATTGTGGTTATTTATTTCGACAGAGATGTGAAATAGTCCTTTTAATCTAAAACAGATTATACAAAATAAAATAAAATAGGAGATTATGAAGTTATGTGTAGTCTAGGCAACCTATTGGCACCCTCGATATAGCAGAAAAAGAGGATAACTGCTACAGGTTTCCTACTTCAAGGCTTCAATAGTAACAAAATGCTTAACAGACTTTTTTTTATTTCAATTGTTATTGAGAAATTTACGAAACATAGATATAACAATAATTTCAACACAGAGATCTTTCTAAAACTTAAACACAACTCTTCTTTCCCCACTTTTATCACAAATCAAACCCGGCTTTCCTCTCTCCTTCTGTCCTTAAGGCTCCTACACTATTTTTTAACATAGTACGCCTTAAGCAGACTGAACGTGATTGATGCTATTATTTTTCCACTAAGGTGGAGCACTTAGACACATCATGTCCTAGAAATGTCAATCACAAGACCAAAGCTGAATCTGACATTTTCATTCCTTCTGCAAACAATATTTCAAAATGAATGGCCTGTATCATCCTCAGTTTGTCAATTTCCCATAAAATGTACCTGTTTCTCTTTCCAGTTCCTCCATACTACGCTCCTCGCTGGCACCAAGGGGACATCTCTCTATTTACTCTATCGATTCATGAACCTAGTTGCATCGGTTGTGAAGATCAGGGCTGCTATAGACTCTCAATCCCTCAGCTTCCTACTGCACTCTTCAGAGGTATTCTGTGTTTCCTCTCCTTCCCCCAGAAGCTCACTGTCTCTCGAGCTCTGGTTCTCTCTAGGCTGGATTATTGCAACAGCCTCTTTCTAAATCTACCTGCTTCTAATCTCCACCCTTTGCAACTTATCCAGAACAGGACTGCAGGAATTGTCCTTGCCCTTACGCCCTGGGATCGTATCTCTCCAGCCCTGCAATCTCTCCATTGGCTCCCAGTGGCTGCAAGGATTAAATTCAAAACCCTTTGCATCGTGCACAAGGCTTTCTGGGGCCTGGGTCCAAAAAACATTCAGCTTTCCCTCTATAAATACCTTCCCTCCAGAGCCCTTCACTCTTCTACCTCTAACTCCCTCAGGGTCAGTTGTTTTTCAAAGAAACAAGCAGGAAGTAGATCTTTGTCTTCGGCTGGGGCCTCCCTTTGGAACAGCCTCCCTGCCATTCTGAAACTTGAGTCGAACCATCTCCGGTTCCAGAAGCACCTCAAGGTCTTCCTCTTTGCTTCTGCCTTTGCTCTTCCTCTCCCCTGCTGATCTGCTCTGTTCTTGGCATCGTGCATCTGGCTTACCCCCTGACTTTCGGGCCCAGGTAACTGCTCACCCTGCTACCCACCTGCACTGACTCCTGGCGAGCCCTTACTCTGGGGTCTGTATCTAACGATATATCCCCCCCTTCTGCATTTCTCAGACACAACCTGTCTGTTGCCTATACCTAGCATTTGCCATTTGCTGGCTGCACTACCACTGTTTGTTGCTTTATACTATTTATTTATTTATTATTTTTCTGTTATTCCTTTGCTCTGCACTTTCCACCTCTCCCCCCCCTTCCATGCACTTTTCGCCTTTTCCCTCTCCCATGTACTTCCGCATTCTCAATGTCACTGGGCCTAGTAAGATCGTTGTTTTTTGTACTCCTCTGTTACC
Organism: Ambystoma mexicanum; assembly: GCF_040938575.1. NCBI lineage: Eukaryota > Metazoa > Chordata > Amphibia > Caudata > Ambystomatidae > Ambystoma > Ambystoma mexicanum. The sequence continues at coordinate 948,031,148 of NC_090933.1, read as the reverse complement.
CTCCCTTGCCTCGTCACACTCTGAAACACTTGTATACGAGCGCGATACAAATAAAATATCAATATCAATATCAGCTATATTGCTACACCAAAAACTTTTTTAATGGTGTTGAAGACTTTTCCCTCAAAACTCCCTATTCCTGGACATGGTCCTAAGATATGCATTAGGTTGGCAAGCTTTGCATGCCCCTTGCAACAGCCCACAGAAGTCAGCAGATATTTTTTATTCAGTCTTACATGATACCAGTAGACTCAATGTTTTATCTTGTATGATGCCAATTTTGCAAAAACTCCAACCCCCTGTTCTGTGAAACCAAAATGTCCTTCCACTTCTCACTTCGAGAATCTGTAACTCCTTCTTCATGGCTCTTAAAGGCTGCACAGTTGGGAGTTTTCCTTCTCCTGCACAAATGCATTTACCCAAGAAATAATTTGCCCCATTAGCTCAATGTATGTTCTTGTCAAAGGGGAATTAAGACATCTCGGTGTCTGAGAATCTAGTACATTGTCTAAGCAATGCCTATGTTTAAAGTAGCACTGAGAATCTCTTTTTTCAAAATTGTAGGTTGCCGGGAGCTCTTTGAAATAGATGAAATCCTGCATACATTGACTCCTATTCCCTGCCCAGAGCCTAGTAGCACATTTCCCAACAAATGCTGTTATCCTTAAATCATGACATGAAATATACCTTTAGAGGCCCACCTCGGCCCCCTGACCTTGACACACCTGTGGCACTGCAGTAATCAAATATTTGTACCTCTTCCAGATAGGGATATGTTACAGCAGTTTAGCCCTCTTAAAGTCATATATCGACCTCATCGCGAGTTGGGCAGTAACCCAATGGACCCAATGGGGAATTACAGTTACAGCCCAACCCTTGGTCCGGACCTAATAGCGCTGGACCGGTTGGCGGTAACGCTATTAGCGCGGGCAGTATCCTGGGGAATACCACCGGGATACAACCCAACTCATGATGAGGCCCATAGTATTTTGTTAACCAGCCTTTGAGCTCAAGTGAAGTTATATGACGGATGCTTCCCAGACATATGATGTTTCCTCACAGGCCATTTTCACCAAAGACCGGTTCCATGAGCCCAGTTTCGGGGCTGCAAGGAAACATTGTTTCTGAGCAGCCCCTCCCCTGCCCACTCCCAATGCGGGGGGCACCCCCCCACCCCAATTCTCTCACCCAGCCTCCTCCCCATACCCTGCTCTGATTTCCACAGGGGGCACACGCGCAATCCCCAAACTCCTGTCCTACCCCCAGCTTGCTACATATAACGCATAAACACAAGCACACCACAAACACTCATACACAACACGCAACCCCAATCTTCCTACTTACTTCACCCCGTCGGTCGCCACTTCAGTCGCCACTTCCTGGTCTGTTTGTTGCATATGCGCAGTAAGCGCATGTGATGATCCCCGACAGGGTGCCGTTCGTTGAAGGCAGCCTGAAGTAACACCTCTTTGTATTACACCCAATCCATTTGCTGTTTGCTGGCTTTTCGATCTATCCCAGTGCAGAATATTTAGGTTAGTTCAACTTCAGGGAATCCAAAAAAGAGGTACCCATGACCTGCAGTCTGTAATGTCCCTGTTCCATGTTCTCACTGAGAACCCTCCACACCACTACCTGCCTTGCATCCAGCTCATTATCCAATCAATTATTGAAAGGTACCCTGAAAAGTGAATGCTCTGTTCGTTGCCTTGCTTATATACTGTGTTTCTAATAGAAGCGCTGGCCCTGATCTTCAGTGAAAATATCAACAAGGAAAGAAAAAAGACAGCTCAAGACAGGCAGATAATAAAGAAAGTCACGAAACTAAAGCAGCTCAAACAATGGTCAGCCTGACCCTCACTGAGAAGAAGCTACAAAAGGGAGCTCACTAAACCTAACAGAACTCGGAAGCAGAGCGCCTAATGTTTATTATGATGTGAGGTGTCTGAGATCAAGGAACATTCATAAACAGGAAGTGAACAGCGCAGAGGTAGAGCATCACTGTCTGTGAAAAGTGAAAAGCTCCATCTGGTGGAGGGAGTGAAATGTTGTCATGAGTACTGCACCTAAGCTCGAAGAAAAGTTGGCAGCTTCTCAGAGCCCTTGAACTAAAGCCTTACTCGTCACCCAAATGATGAAGTCCTCAGCATAAGAACAGGCAAGCTAAACCTGAAGCCCACAGTTCAAAGATCAGACATCATTGCAAGAAATGAAACTAAAGAGACCAAAAGCATTAATTAGCCAATGCCCTTCACGCTGGACGGGAGCTTCAGGGCAAAAGATACTGATACAAGGATGACCGCCATTTCAGGAAGTGTGTCCCTGAGCACATGGGAAATCAAACTCTGTGATGGGAACAGCAAATCCCCACCTCCAATTACCACCCTAGAAAAAGAAACATTTCAACTATATGCATAGCTTATTTTTAATATGTTTTCTGCATTTGTTAGCACTCCAGTTTAATAACAATTCCTTTGGAGGATAATATTCACTATTATTCTGTTCAGCTGTGCGTTTGATTCCATTCCTTTAAGACACATTAAACAAATTCTATGAATAACAATCTGTTTTATCTATTCCATGATTGACAAAAATTCCTTTGATTTATTCTTGAATATTGTCTAACATACGGTTGCCACTGCGTAACCTCCTTTGAGGTACATGTAGTAAAGCTATCCATCAATTTAGAGATGGGGTTACAATAATTCCCAGTGGGTACCCATCGTGTGTTTATTATGCTATGACAATGGCCATACAAATGGTGAATGTTGTACCAAGGGTTGGGACATATACAAACGCCAAATAATTGTTTTTACTATACCAACCGGATCGGTTCATACTGTAGTGTGGTTTTGATTTAGACAAAGGAGAAATTGTTCTATTGTATTTGTACAGTGGAATTAATGTCTTATGTACTAATAAATAATTGCTGATAATGTAACACTGCAGTATATATAAATAAGTCTATTTGTATGTGTACATTGTAGCAAGATTAGTGGGAATTCCTAGTATATCACCCCTGAAGAAGTTCCAATAATGACCCTGAAGAGGTTGCAATAATGTGTTCTCAGAAAGACACAGGAGACCCCACACTCTGGATGGGAGTATTAATAAACAATTGGATCACAGAAAGGCATCCAAAGGATACAAATCAAAGATTGGGTATCAAGGAATTTTATTTAACCTGATACAAGTTTAATGTATGAAACAAATCATGATTAAATCTGCACTTGTAAAATACAATTTACATCGCAGGAAACAGTTTATTTTTAAAAATCCACATCTAAGTGATAAAATTCATCTTATTCAATCGTCCAAGCATTCATCCACAGGCATCCATACAACAATCCACTCATACTACACACCATTAAATATACAATATAAAATCTATAAGACAATTCATGATATGTGATTCATCAAGAACATTTATAGAAAGAATGTTCAATCCATATATCGGACCACAATAGATGATATCAGTGGCCTAAACAATTGAGATGGGTCTCAGAAATCTCCAACCACGACCTCATCTCAATCAACACTCAATAATGACATGTGTTGAAGGAATGAAACAAGTTGGCTTGAGTTTTTTTAGATTGTTTTCATCTAATCTAATAAAAATGTTAGAAAAGGAAATTGTAGTAACCACACTACAGAGGCACTTACACAATGGAAAGATGACTCAATGTGGTATCATATTGTGTATGTTTTTTTTATATTTAGCTATGGGATTGTATATACTCATGAATTGTGTGATGTAAATCTTATTAAGAGATTGTAAGTGACTTCAATTCAGCAATCCAACTAAGTCAATGCCTACTCTGGGATGCCCAATGGAAGCCCTTATTTATATATTTTTATGTCAAGTTCTTAAATCTGGATGATGAACCCTTATATAACGCCCCTCTCTTTGAATCCCCCTGACCTCACTGAGCCAAGAAGTAGGTTGTTTTGCAAATTAAAAGGTTTATTGGAAAAATTAAACAATATCACACTTTTATGAATAAATTAATATTTGATAGCACGCTTATGAATATGACAGTGATCAACAATGGATAATATTACAGTAGCACAATTCTGTAATTACTTAGGAGTTGGTATAGAAAGGATAAGGTAGCAGAGAATACTTTGTATGGTTTCAAGGAAAAGCAATGATGGAAAGAATGCAGCACAGAAATAAACTGATATGGTTTCAACAATAGATAATATGATCACTTTTTCCCTTGTGACAACTAACTCCCCCCCCATGTGCAATAGAAAGAGATGGAGAGAAGAGCACACAGTTTTCAGGAATACAATCAAATGCAGTTCAAAGTCCTGTTCCCCCCAGCAAGTTTAGAGAAACAGGGATGATTTTCAACACAGGCCAAATACTTTTAAATGTGATTGCAATGGAGTGAAAAATATGCTAAAAATGATTTTAATTCCCCATAGGAGATTCCGGGTAGGTTGACAGCGCCTTTGAATTAGTTCAGGTCAACACTAGCAATGATTCATGAATGATTATCAGAGTGAAAACGAATTTCAGCAGTGGAAAGCAAGAAGCAGCTATTTTTACAAGTGGTGAAATTGAGCCAACTTCCATTTCGCGGCACTTTTTCCGATTAGGGAAAAACTATAAGGAGTTGGAAGGTTTGTTGGAAAGCTGAGGAACTTAGCTTTAAAATGACAGTTAAATCTCGCTTTTAGGGCATACGGTTCAAAAGATACAGATGTATTTGTGTAGGTAGATTTTCAGAAATGAAGTCAAGATTTCAGAATGACAGATGACACTTTTACAGGTTGGAAATCACAGGATGGACACACGATTTCTATGCAGTTCTGGACAGGTTGAATTGGATGGGATAAGATTATTTTAAACTAAGAGATTGGTTATGTACAGTTCTTAGATACTCACTCCTAGTTTTGGAAGGGAATGGACCTCGTCACAGATCTGGTCCGGTTTGGGCTGCGGTTCTCTTGCCACGGGATGGTCTCTGGCACTGGTTCTGCTCACAGCGGGGCCTCTGGTCTGCTATCGGCACTGCACAGTGGTCTGGTCTGGGTCTGCCGGGTTCTGGGTACAGCTCTGCTTTCTGGGTCTGGATATGGTTCTGGCACAGGGTTCTAGCCAGAATCAAACAGCTCGCCCTGCTGTTGAATAGTTTGGTTAGGTTGCTGGATTCTGGGGCCACTGAAAAGAGTTCAGCTTTTGGGTTAGGCCCCTGCTTGAGGTACTAGATCTGGGTTCTAGAGCCTGGTCTCTGGATCTATCTGGGTTTGAGGTCGTCCGGCAAAGTGCTGCGCAGGAATCAGTTGAAGAGTGGAAATTGAGTGTGTCTATCTGGGTCTCAGTGGCTCTTTTTATGTCTTTTGAAAGAGGGTGGGAAGGCTGACTTTCTATGCCCAACCCTCTGAGGATCCTTATGGGTTAAAGGATGTACTGTGACCTGACTGGAGAACGGAGTTGTGAGTCATCAGGGGTCATGTTTATGGCTCAAAGAAAGGACACTCCCCTTTGTGTCCATACAGCATATCTTCTTTTTCATAAAACACATAATTACAAGATACACAACTTGTTAATATTACCTAAATTGCATGACCAATTGCTTAAGGTACAGTTCGGTACAAGTCACATGTTTCTACCAGCTTGGGTTCAGAAATTACAACATTTTGCGCTTTTGATGGATTTTGCAATATTAATTTTGCAACAAATCTTACACAGAGGTACACACCCTCTCTGCGCATATTACTGGAAGTTCTTAGGTTTCTAGCATAAACCCAGCAGTGACAATATTAATAATTATGGGGTTTGGACTCAGAACATCGCACAGCGTCCAGCTTAGTCTCAAATTCTGAGTGAATTTTTCATATTAAGAATCTCCAAATTGTACATTTCTGTCAGCTTGATACAATAGTTTATACGCAATTTAATAAAACACACATTTGCCTCCACTGCAGTACACCCATTGGTTTGTCCCCGCCTCCAGAAGTTTGGCTCTGACTCAGAGAGATCAGATGTCTTGCCTTCCCCCAGAGCAGTTGTTCAGGCACACCCAAATCAGCATATTCTGTTCAATTGAAAGAGTCTATTGTCTTGACTGAGGTCATCAGACCAGGGTGCCACTCGGCATCTGGTTACATGACCATGTGATTTCCTGTGCTGTTGCTGGGAAGACTAGGTGTGAAGGCTTCCCGGGGACAGCCAGCCTTTTGAAGTCTCAGCTAACACAGGTTTATAGTTTAGCTTCAGAAATACAGGTCTCCTGTCAGAATTTAGATCGCTAGCGCCGGTCAGTGTCAAGCACCGGTATTGCACCCATTTTTGACAGCTGCCTTACCAGTAAGTAATCCTCAAAACATACTTTGTTCAAATATAGATGCACTTCTGTGGACCTCAGATTCATGTAGATTCTTGCGGGAGAATGATGTTGACCCCCCAACATGGAGGTGGGATCTTTTTAGTGGTTTTGGTGAGCCCTAATTTTAGCAATTTTTGACATAAAAAAAAATGAATTCCCCACAGCTCTGGGTTGCTTTTAGCAATCAGTATTGCTATTCCCAAATGGTTTCAAGCTACTGGGTGTGTAGCCCAATGGTGGTTTTAGGCAGTGAACTCCTGTGCTCACTAATATAGGCAAAAGTGGGTGGCAGCCTATTCTTCATATTTTTACTGTGCATTTTTGAATGATTTCTGGCAAGCAGCATGCTTTCCGGTGGCCACTCTAATGTTTCTGCTGCCCGCGATGTACAATGATGTTGCAGGACTTGGATGCGTGGGTTGAAACATCCCACAAGCCCCCCTCTCGCGATGGTCATTCTGACCTTTCATCGATGGAACTTCGCAAGACGGGGATGTCCTCATCTTCTTCTGATTCCTCAGATGGCAAAGTTCAGCATCTTTTCCTCCATCAGGGTGGATCAATCGGTTCTCCTCGCCGGTCCTGATGGGAGTATTGGGCGGTACTCCGGGCCCCTCGGATCTTTGGTCCCGGTCCCCAGGTCGTCCTCCTTGGGCCATCTCCATGGTTTCATCTCTCCTAGGATGACAAAGCAAAAGCGGCAGAAACATATTCATAGAGATTTCCCCACCACTATAATGTAGTGGGGTGAACATATGCATTTTTTTAATCAGGAGACATTTGCTTTCCTATTATTGTATTTTAGAGACTATGGGCCTCATTACCCGGATGGCGGTGAACCAAGGTGCTATTAGCACCTTGGTCCATGCCGGTAAAATACCGGCACCGCCTTGGAGGAAAGGGGAATTACCGCCCTATTCCATGGTTGGTGGGGCGGTAATTCCCCCTTCCCCCGTTGCCCTTCCCCATTCCCATTTTTGCCCCATAGGGCATAATGGGAATGGGGAAGGTGCTAATTACGGCAGCGCAAATTGCGGTACCGTAATGAGCTCCCTGGTCCCTTTGCGGGTTGGTTTTTAACGCCTGCAAAAAGCAGGCGTTAAAGTCTCCAACCCGCAAAGGGACCTCGTAGTAAGGCGGTAAGTATTAACGGTCACCGGTACCATTAACGGTGACCGTTAATCCTTACCGCCATCCGTGTAATGAGGCCCTATATGTGGAATATTTTAGGGTTGGAAATGTATTAATCTGGAGCGGCCCCCTCTGGGATTGCAGAGGACCCCTCCAGTTGTTGCAGAGTGTGCCTGGGATGGCAACACTTTAGCTGATTAATATGGACCCACTTGTCTTCCTCTTCCGCCAAACTGCCTTTGGGGATGCGGATCTTGTATGCGACTGGTGAGATCTTGTCTACAATTTCAAAAGGTCCCTTCCAGGTAGGCAGGAATTTCCGCTGTTTGGCCTGGTTCCTTTGGAAATTGTATAGATAAACCCGGTCTCCTACATTGTATTATTTCCTAGTAGTCTTCAATTCATAGTGAGTCTTCATGCTATTGGCTGATCTTTCTAGATTTCGCTGAGCATAGGCAAAAGCATGATGAAGGTGTTTTCTTAAATTTTCAACATACTCATGAGTTGTGGAGTCATTGATCAATGTCTGCTCTTTGGTCCTGTAGAGCAAATGCTGGGGAAGCACCATCCTGCGTCCAGTCAGCTCAAACGGTGACATTTTAGTTGCAGATGAAGGGATAGATCTGATGGCCATTAGGACCAGAGGTTATCGGATATCCCAACTTGGCCCAGAATCTGCCACAAACTTTTTTAAGATGCTCACAATGGTTCGGTTGTAACGTTCTACTGCATCAGAAGAAGCTGGCCGGTAAGCAATGGCTACCTCTGTCTGACTCAATCCTTTGGGGTAGACCAAAACGTGAAAAGATGTGGTTGATCATCAGGGAAGTTGCTGTTTTTGCCTTGCAGTTTGGGGGCGGGAGACATTACACCGATTTAGTAAATAAGCATGTCACCGTCAACATGTACTTATTTCCCCTAGAGGAGCGAATCACGGGGCCTATGAAGTCGACTTGCAAATCTGACCATGGCAGTGTCATCCCCCTCTTTTGGAGAGGCGCATAGTGTGTGAGAGATGTTGGCTGAAATTGTGCACACACAAGACACCCCTTCAAGTATTGGTCGAGGTCCTGCCCCATGTGTGGCCAGTATGCAACCTCTCTTAAGATCTCAAGTGTTGTATGAAACCCCCTATGACCGGCTGTGTCCGCATCATGGGCGTGACTTAACATCAGGCTTCGGAATGAGGTAGGAACCACCCACTGATCATGGGCAGCTTGGGATTTCCTTACCAACAAACCGTCTTGGATTCGGAACATTTCTGGACATTTCATCAGCACTCTGAGGTCCTCTTTCCCAATGTAATCGGTATCCGTCAGGGGGAAGTTCTCAGGGTCCTCAATGTGTTGGTAAAACTTACCAATTATTGGATCCCCTTTCTGAGCCGTAATCAAATCACCATCTGGGGTCTCCTTACTCCATTGTGCAGTTGAAAGATCATTGTGAGCCTTTGTCTGGGACCTAGTGATAGCAGTGACCTGGATTTCCCCCAACAGGGACTCAATCTCTATTAGATTCCCTTGGATGGCCCCGGTTTTGGCCAGCTGATCATCTAAGTCATTTCCAGTTTTGTCTGGTCCCTCTACTTTGGAATGACCCTTGATCTTTTTCCAGTAGATGGTCATCCCCTTCGAGGTGACCAGATCATCAATATTTTGGATTAACTTCCCATGTTTCAAGGGTTTGTTATTAGCACATAACATGCCTCTGGTTTTCCAATTAACCAGGTGCTGCGCGAAACTGTTCCGTACATAATCCGAATCTGTGATTATGACCAGTTCGTGGAGTTGATGTTGGACAGCAGTGAGGATGGCTTGATGCACAGCCATCAACTCTGCCACCTGACTACTTTGAGGACCAATCTTGTACTCAGCGGAGGGTTCTGGGTACTCATTCACCCATGCATTCCCTACGCCGGCCACAAGTTCTTTTTCCCCATTGTCAACATGGTAAGAGCATTCATCCACATAGACAGTGGGCATTCCCTCACACTTGTCGTCTTCAAAGACTTTGTGTGGGGAATTAAGGTATGCCTCCATGTTGTCCTTGATTTTTAGACTTTCGTCCTCGAGACAGTTTTCTCTGGCACAATCATGCAAGTCAGCCAGACCTTGCGCGAGGGGACTCTTCTTATTTTGGCCATATCTGACCTCCACAGGAAAGCCTTGCATTGACAGAATCCAGGAAGTAATCCGGGAATTACTCACATTTCCGGCCCGTATTCTGTCACTTTGGAGATATTGCAGAGGCTGGTGTGGAGTCTCCACTATCATGTGTTCCCCCTGGATAAACGGGCTGTAATTCTTCAATGCCCACACCATTGCCAGGAGTGCCTTCTCACAATCGTTGAATTTTTCCTCCACAGAGGATAAAGTTTTACTCACACAGGATATTATTTTATTGACCTTGTCATGTTTTTGATATAATACTTCAGTCAAGCATGTATTAGAGTACCCTGTCTCCAAGAAAAACTCCTTGTTTCTGACAGGGTAAGCTAAGCAAGGTGCTTGTGAGAGGCTTCTTTTGAGCTGTCTTACTGCCTCAGATTGTTCTGGACCCCATTCCCACTTGACCCCCCCTTCAAGAGATGAATCAGGGCTCTGGTGATCTCTGCGTAGCCCTCAATGAACTTTCTGCTGTAATTAGTCAGTCCAAGGACGCTCCTTAGTTATGTAGAGTTGTGGGGTCTTTCAGTTTCTGAAGTGCTTCCACTTTCTTTTCCTGGGGACAGAGACCCTGAGGAGTAATCTCATGCCCCAAGAAATTAACACAGGTTCTACACCACTGTGCCTTCTGAAAGGAAAGTTTTGCTCCGGAGGCCCTCAACTGTGTCAGAACAAAACGGATCTCCGCTATATGTTCCTTCACAGATGAACTTTTGATGAGGACATCATCTACATAAGCCAGGTTATCCCTCGCACCCAGGTCGGGCATGGCCTTGTGTAGGAAAATGTTGAATTCATTGCCGGAGTTGAGGTATCCGAAGGGAGTCCGGGTCCATGTGTACTGCTGGCCCCCAAAGGTAAAAGCCAGTTTGTATTGGTCCTCCCTACTGACAGGCACGGTCAAGTATCCATTGGTCAGGTCTATTGCTTTGAATACCTGTGACCCCTGAATTTGGGCCAGCCCTTGGTCAATGTAGGGCAGAGGCCATCGGGAAGTATGGACCCGTTTGTTGAGCTCCCTAAGGTCGGCGCAGAGTCTCCACTGGCCGTTTGGCTTCAATATTCCCATCACCGGATTATTGAAGGTGCTGTGTACTGGACGGATTATTCCCCGGGACTCAAGGTTCTTAATTATTTCAGTAAAGGACTCCATGGATGCGAGAGGCAAGCGATATTGCTTCACAAACACTGGAGTCATGCCAGGGTCTGTGGGAATTGTTGTTGTGTGGATGTCGGTGCGACCACAGTCATATGAGTCCACCGCAAAGAGATCTTGGAAATCCAAGAAAACTTGTTTCAACTTTTGATTCTGCTCCAGAGTCACACAGGCATCAGCTAGGTTGACTCTCTCTTCAACCATCTGCCTGAAGCCTGGAAAGACTTCTGGTTTTGCTATCTCAGTGGCTTCCTCCAGCTGGGTGGAGAAGTTCCTGGTCAGAGTGCTGATTCGGACTGAAGGCTTCAGTTGGGAAAGGCAGCCCTCATGGACCTGGAAAATCACCTCATTCCTCCTGAAGTCACAAGTCACATCTTCCTTAACATAAGGGCAGGAAGTGTACACCAGGAAGATTACCCCATGCCGGGTAAAGATCCTGTCTGATGTTGTATTGTCATCACTGCCACTGTCAAAACAGTCCTTGGGGATTGGTCCTAACAGTTAATTTCCTAAATCAATGGAGAAATGTCGGTCGTCAACCGCCATTCCAATAATGGTGCCTGCGGCTAGAGTAATACTCTTTAAGTCGCTGTTATCCACCTCTATTGGAATGGTGTCATGTTCTATGTTGACTAATGGTGTTGGGTGTGCCCCCAACCCTTGCTGTTGGAGAGAAGCATTTAATGAATATAAGCATCAGGGTTTTTCAATTTTTGTCCTCTTTTAACTTTCACTCCCAGGGAGAATTGTCGGGTCCTTTCTGGGATGGTGACTTCCTCTCCAATCTGAATTTCAACTGCATAAGGCAGCAGTTGAGCTGACCTAAATGCTTTCTCTTGGTCATCAAAGCCCATGGGATTATCCGCTAATCGGGACCAAGCTTTGAAGTTTATTAGGTCGAAACTAATGGCAGAGCGATTGAGAATGTCACTGCCTAAGTAAAAGGCGGCAGTGACGTCTCGCACGACCCAACAATTATGGACTATGCTCTTGTTGCCAATGGAGATTTTGAGCTTACACCTGCTTGGCAGGAGATGTTTGGAATTGGGTGTTTCCAGATCCATTTCCCATCTGTCTATCAGTTTGAATGTGGGAATGGCTGGATCTTTTGGGAGTTGGCGGAACATGGCTTCGCTGATGAAGCGCTTACTGTTGTTCACACACACTCGGGCGAGAACAGAGTCCTTCCCATTATTTACCTGAACAGGGATGAACAACTGCTCTCCAATTTGCTGAACCTCAGCCAGGCTCTGAGCTGATTTCACATCTCTCTGGACTATAGGAATGGCAATGTCTGATTGTGGATTGGTAAAGAATTTCAGAGTGTTTCCTTCCAGTGTGGAATACCACCTTAAACTGGAAGGAAGGTTGATTTTCAGAAATAGAGAGGACCCCCTAACACCAGTCTGTTGTCCTACTGCTATTACTGTCACATCTGGAATTTGGTTGTTCTGGAAGTGAAATTCTACTTGGTCAGATTTTTGTTCAACCATGTGGCATGTGCCGTTTAAACTAACATGGTTGACACTCTGTTTTAATTTTATTGGTCGGCTAGTCTGGGTCTAGAGGACCTTGTTTACGCACTCTATTAGGGGTGACAACCTTCTCAGGAGGTCATTCCCTAGTAAACAAGGAGTGCCCTCTGGAGTCACTACTATGACCGGGTGTTTCACCTTGTGTCGCCCAATTTTAATGTCCAAATCCGCAGTCCCCTCGACGGGAATTTCCTTGCCGTCAAAGTTCTGAAGTTATCCAGGAAGAGAGGTGAGAGGAATATGGTAATTCTCCCCCCTTCCTGCATTTAGTTCATCAAAGGCCCTTCTGAACAGAAGGGTAGCTTGGGATCCAGTGTCCACCAGTGCCAAAATTGTACCCTGCCCCTGTACTTGTACCGGGGCATAGTATCTTCCCTCCATCTCCTCAAGGGGGCACAGATAATGCATATTTTTGGACAACTGGTGGGCTAATTTTCTGGTTTTGGACAAGGAAAGAGAAGAGATTTGGGCAGAATTATGTGAAGAATCTTTGGAATCTGAAAGAAAAAGTTGGCAACTAGAAATAGGAGACATTTTGGGTTCCCCTGGTTCCGGTTCTGGGCCGCCCCCCCTTTTTGGAGGCAGTCACCAGAATGGGTTTGAACCAGGGGATTTTGATGCTGTTGGTTCTGGGATGAGATGACGGCGGCACTAGCTCAGTCCCCACATCTACCCAGTCTGGAGGTGAATCCCTTGGGACTCATGCCCAGGATTTGGGGAATTTCTGCCCTCCCGTGGGAAGTTAGGAGGGAAGTTCCCTGGGTTAGGTGCTTGGCTGGATCCCCACCCTTGGGCTGGAGGAGTCCACACATAACCCAGGATGGGTTGGTTTCCCTTGTAGCGGTAACTTGCCCGAGGGTCTTCTTGGCTTGGAATTATTCTGTGCAGGCAAGTTTTTAGGCCCACCCATCTCCAAATCTAAAACGGGGGCAACCTTTAACTCTGCCACCTTGGCAGCAGCAGGGGTGCTGGTCGATTTGGGGTTTTTCTGTGCATTACTTTTATTTTTCATGGGCTTCTGCATCTCATAGATTTGGGTGGCCTGTTCAATGACTCAGTCTAGCGACCTTTTCTCATGAAAATCTCTCACTAGCTGGGTCATGATGTATTTGGGCAAGGCATGGAAAAAATTGTTAACAAATTCTTCGCTGTCCGTGCGCACCCTTTTGGTAGTCTGCGCAAAGGCACGCTTCAATTCCTGCACAAATTCTTGTGGGGCCTGATCCTCCCCAAATTGCAAATTGTAGGCTGCCTTGCGAGCCTCTTGGGGATTTCTGTAAACAGAAAAATGCTTTAAGATGGCCGCCCTGTAGGTGGACCATCTTGCATGATTTTGGTCCTCCAGCCCCGCAAAGAAACTGGGGTATTCTGGGGAGAATGTCCATTTGACGTACTGCATGCAGCTACTGCTGTCTTTCAAATGGAAAGTCTCCATCATTTGCTCTAAGAGTTCCAAGTGTTCCCACACACAGAATACTTGGCGTTCTTGTGATAAGGCATGATGACACTCCTGATTGCCTTAATCTGCTTTAAGGGGTCCTTAAGCAAGGCCCTTTTTGCCCTATTGGCCTTCTTGGTTCGGGTAACCCTGGTCCATTCATCCTCTGACTCAGAAGCACTGCTCCCAGAGGTACCAGTCTGATCTTCCAGGTTGTCCCGGATTCTGCGAGCCTGGGAATGGCTGGCAGAATGTGGGGACCTGGTCTCCTGTGTCCTGTGACGCTCAGAGGAGTCTTCAGATTCCTCCTTGCTGCCAGGATTTGATGGGTACCCCCCCCACTGACCTAACTGGGCAGAGGTTTTCAGGATGCCCTTAGTGGGCCTACTCTCCTGGAGTTCCCCACTAAATTGCACTGTACTTGGGTGCCCATACCCAGATGCCCGCCCATCCATTCCTGGGAGGTACTGGCCTATGAGCCCGATACTTTTAGCTGGATAGTAATCTGCCATCCCCGTGGCCCTGGGCTCATGTGCGCCATGGGACACGGGGGTGGCAGAGTCCAAGGACTGGGAGAGATGAAGGCCTCTGGTACTAGGGCTCCTGAGGTTATGCTCAGGTGTTTCCCTTTCCTAGCGAACCTCATCTCTGTCAGCCCCTGCTCCCTGTTGCCATGCAAGAGCCTGTGCTTTCAGTTCCTCAATCAAGGCCTTACTAGACTCTATCAGTCTCTCCTGCATGGCTACCTGTTGCTGGAGCCTATCATTATGCTGGCAGAGAGCCTCATTTTCTCTCTGTGCTTCCTGGTTAGTCTTTGAGTACTCTGCCAGTCTTTTCTGCAGGAGGGTTACCTCCTGGGTACCGTCACTACTGGCCTGCTCCTTTCTTGCCAGAGCATCTTCCACCCTCCTGGTGTGCTCCAACAAGTTCTGGTGCTCTTTTTGGAGTTCACCCAGTCCCTGGAGGGCAAGGTGATTTTCCTCCAACTTCCCTTTTAATAGGCAGACTTCCTGGCCTAAGATATAACTTTCCTGAGTAAGAGCCTGTCTCTGTGCCGCCAGGTCATCCCTCTGCCTTTGAAGGGCACCCGCTCTCTGGCGCTCCTCATCGAACTCTGCCTGGGTATCCATGTCTTTCAGTTTATTGCTCTCTGCCTTTTCCCTATCTAGGTGGCTTTGCAGGGTGACTACCTGCTCTCTGCATGCCCTATTGAAGTCCAGTTGTTGCTCCAGCTTTTTCTGGCTCTGCAGTAGGGAGTCCAAACCGTCTTGGTACTCCTTCTGCAAGGCCAGAAATCTGGTATCCTGGTCTGCCTTTTCCTGTTGCAGGATACCCATATCCTCTTTTATTTTAATGAGATACTGTCTACTATCATGTTCTGATTCCTGGCTCCTGTGCAGTCTCTGCTCAGAAGAGTCCAGGTCAGATTGGGCCTTCTCTAATGCCATCAGTTGCCTATTTGCCAGATCTTGGCCTTCAGCACATTTGTCCTGTTGGCTCCCATATATAAATATAAATATGCCGCTATCCTGGCAATCTTGTTGTGCTCATCTTTAGCTTTAGGGGCCATATATAGTTCACTCAGGGCCACATGTAAGAGACCCTGATCTCTCCATATATCTGACCCTGTTTCAGTGATCTGGGGTGCGATTGCCTGCAACCACACCATCTGGTCCTGCTGAGTCCACTCACCTCTCACAAATACCTTATGTAAGAGGTGCTCTCTCGCTATTTTGATGTCTACCAGTGTCGTCATTCTGGAAATTGATTTCCTTCCTGACTTACAGAAGTTAGTATTTTATTTTGCAAAACAGACCGTTTCCTTAGAGTTCCTTTGAGGAGTGCTTTTACAGCGTAACACAGCGTGGTGATCCAACAGGATGTTTGTATCCTGTCAGTTAGCACACTGTATTAAGCTGCACAAGTGGTAGATCTAATCCAGAATCCCCGGGCTCTGAGCCCCCACTCTGTAAGTGACTTCAATTCAGCAATCCAACTAAGTCAATGCCTAGTCTGGGATGCCGAATGGAAGCCCTTATTTATATATTTTTATGTCAAGTTCTTAAATCTGGATGATGAACCCTTATATAACGCCCATCTCTTTGAATCCCCCTGACCTCACTGAGCCAAGAAGTAGGTTGTTTTGAAAATTAAAAGGTTTATTGGAAAAATTAAACAATATATATATATATCACACTTTTATGAATAAATTAATATTTGATAGCATGCTTATGAATATTACAGTGATCAACAATGGATAATATTACAGTAACACAATTCTTTAATTACTTAGGAGTTGGTATAGAAAGGATAGGGTAGCAGAGAATACTTTGCATGGTTTCAAGGAAAAGCAATGATGGAAAGAATGCAGCACAGAAATAAACTGATATGGTTTCAACAATAGATAATATGATCACTTTTTCCCTTGTGACAACTCACTCCCCCCCTTGTGCAATAGAAAGAGATGGAAAGAAGAGCACACAGTTTTCAGGGATACAATTAAATGCAGTTCAAATTCCAGTTCCCCCCAGCAAGTTTAGAGAAACTGGGATGATTTTCAACATAGGCCAAATACTTTTAAATGTGATTGCAATGGAGAGAAAAATATGCTAAAAATGATTTTAATTCCCCATAGGAGATTCAGGGTAGGTGACAGCTACTTTGAATTAGTTCAGGTCAACACTAGCAATGATTCATGAATGATTATCAGAGTGAAAACGAATTTCAGCAGTGGAAAGCAAGAAGCAGCTATTTTTACAAGTGGTGAAATTGAGTGAACCTGCAATTCGCGGCACTTTTTCCAAGTGCGTAAACCGCGATTACAGAAAGGATCTTAGCTTTAATATGACAGTTAAATCTCGCTTCTAGGACATATGGTTCAAAAGATACAGATGTTTTTGTGTAGGTAGATTTCCAGAAATGAAGTCAAGATTTCAGAATGACAGATGACACTTTGACAGGTTGGAAATCACAGGATGGACACACGATTTCTATGCAGTTCTGGACAGGTTGAATTGGATGGGATAAGATTATTTTAAACTAAGAGATTGGTTCTGTACAGTTCTTAGATACTCACTCCTAGTTTTGGAAGGGAATGGACCTCGTCACAGATCTGGTCCGGTTTGGGCTGCGATTCTCTTGCCAGGGGACGGTCTCTGGCACTGGTTCTGCTCACAGCGGGGCCTCTGGTCTGCTTTCGGCACTGCACAGTGGTCTGGTCTGGGCCTGCCGGGTTCTGGGTACAGCTCTGCTTTCTGGGTCTGGATATGGTTCTGGCACAGGGTTCTAGCCAGAATCAAACAGCTCGCCCGGCTGTTGAATAGTTTGGTTAGGTTGCTGGATTCTGGGGCCCCTGAAAAGAGTTCAGCTTTTGGGTTAGGCCCCTGCTTAAGGTTCTAGATCGGGGTTCTAGAGTCTGGTCTCTGGATCTATCTGGGTTTGAAGTCATCCGTCAAAGTGCTGCACAGGAATCAGTTGAAGAGTGGAAATTGAGTGTGTCTATCTGGGTCTCAGTGGCTCTTTTTATGTCTTTTTATGTCTTTTGAAAGAGGGTGGGAAGGCTGACTTTCTATGCCCAACCCTCTGAGGATCCTTATAGGTTGAAGGATTTACTGTGACCTGACTGGAGAACGGAGTTGTGAGTCAGAATGAGTCATCAGGGGTCATGTTTATGGCTCAAGGAAAGGACACTCCCCTTTGTGTCCATATAGCATATCTTCTTTTTCATAAAACGCATAAATACAAGATACACAACTTGTTAATATTACCTAAATTGCATGACAGATTGCTTAAGGTACAGTTCGGTTCAAGTCACATGTTTCTACGAGTTTGGGTTCAGAAATGACAACATTTTGTGCTTTTGATGGGTTTTGCAATATTAATTTTGCAACAAATCTTACACGGAGGTACACACCCTCTCTGCGCATATTACTGGAAATTCTTAGGTTTCTAGCATAAACCCAGCAGTGACAATATTAATAATCAAGGGGTTTGGCCTCAGAACATCCCACAGCGTCAAGCTTAGTCTCAAATTGTGAGTGAATTTTTCATATTAAGAATCTCCAAATTGTACATTTCTGTCAGCTTGATACATTATTTTATAAGCAATTTAATAAAACATACATTTGCCTCCACTGCAGTACACCCTTTGGTTTGTCCCCGCCTCCAGAAGTTTGGCTCTGACTCAGAGAGATCAGATGTCCTGCCTTCCCCCAGAGCAGTTGTTCAGGCACACCCAAATCAGCATATTCTGTTCAATTGAAAGAGTCTATTGTCTTGACTGAGGTCAGCAGACCACGGTGCCACTCTGCATGCATCTGGTTACATGACCCTGTGATTTCCTGTGCTGTTGCTGGGAAGACTAGGTGTGAAGGCTTCCCGGGGACAGACAGCCTTTTGAAGTCTCAGCTAACTCAGGTTTACAGTTTAGCTTCAAAAATACAGGTCTCCTGCCAGAATTTAGATCGCTAGCACCGGTCAGTGTCAAGCACCGGTATTGCACCCATTTTTGACAGCTGCCTTACCAGTAAGCAATCCTCAAAATATACTTTGTTCAAATATAGATGCACTTCTGTGGACCTCAGATTCATGTAGATTCTTGGGGGAGAATGATGTTGACCCCCCAACACGGAGGTGGGATCTTTTTATTGGTTTTGGTGAGCCCTAATTTTAGCAATTTTGGACATAAAAAAAATGAATTCCCCACAGCTCTGGGTTGCTTTTAGCAATCAGTATTGCTATTCCCAAATGGTTTCAGGATACTGTGTGTGTAGCCCAATGGTGGTTTTAGGCAGTGACCTCCTGTGCTCACTAATATAGGCAAAAGTGGGAGCCTATTCTTCAGATTTTTAATGTGCATTTTTGAATGATCTCTGGCAAGCAGCATGCTTTCCGGTGGCCACTCTAATGTTTCTGCTGCCCACGATGTACAATGATGTTGCAGGACTAGGATGAGTGGGTTGAAACATCCCACAAGATAGAAAATCATGAGGAGTGTTATGTCAAATCAGCATATGTATTTTGTGTTAAAATTAGCTGTATGTTGTATTGCTGCACTAGCATTTTAAAAAACAATGTTTTGAGAAGAAATATTGTTCGGCTTCAGTAAAAAATTATAATAATTAAAAAAACAATTAATAGAAATATTGAGCTGCTCCACTTGTGTTTGTACGTATGAAAGGGCCTTATTGGGTTAAGATGTGTTTTTAATCTAGGGGCGGCCCATTCATTGACAATCCCCTAGAGTCTCCCTAATAGGTCTGTGGGGATTGCCAACTGTCCAAAATACTATATGTTTGGAAAACAGAGCCAGAGGACCCGCTTGTCAAAACATTTTTGGATCGGGGTGGTAGATGTGCTATTGCCTCATATTAACTTAAACCAAAATAGTTATACAATAGTTAAAAAGGGGATCGTAATGTGTTCATCAGACACGTGCACATTGAGACTCTTTCCACCCAGTGCATGATTGCTTAAATTAGGGGGCGTTTATTTGCATTGATTTGATATGGCATTTATAACGTGCCTGTACACAAGTGTTTCAGGATTGCAAAATGCGTTCTGAATTCAGGAATGGGATGCGCTTTGCAGTGCAGAGAAAACAAACACTTTCCTCTGTGCCTCACTAGGACAGAGTTGGAATGATGTGCAATGCACAAGACTGTTATTTCTGATTCTTTCATGCATTTTTCTAAGTTGGACAGCAGCAGTTTGAACTGCTGTTGTCTCACTTGCATTTCTATTGCTCATACAACGATAGAAATGATTTTTTTTAACATTTACTAATGGTATTCATTTAAAGGTTCTGTCACTGTGAATACACTCCGAGCACCCATGAGGGTGCTGAGAGCCTATTATAAATTATTATTGTGAGCGTGCTCCTGAAACTAATGTATGCAAAGGGGGTGGTCAGTGCATCATTTGTACTGGCACATAGACCCCTAGAAATTCACAGGCCACGTTTGAGAATAAGGTGACCTGATCATTTTCTCAAATCACATTCTTGGACTTTTTTAGATGGCTGATTGTTCTAGAATCAGGCCCTTGAGAGTGGATATAACTGATATTTGTCTAAAGCATTGCATGTCGGGAATGAAATACTTAAATCCCAGAGCTGAAATGACATTTTTTACAAAGCCCATGAGGGACACCCGGGAATTACAAGTGTCGATCTGGCTGTGGGGAGCTTAGTGAAGATGTGTTGGCCATGTTAAATTTCACCCGACCTTCGTCTGGCTGCACTGGCTCTCACTGCAGGCACTCATCACCATCAAATCCTGCATCATCATTTACAAGACCGTGGCCCTGAAGCTCAGCATCGCTGGAGGCCTACCATTCACTAGAAGCAAAG
The DNA here is from genome assembly GCF_040938575.1 of Ambystoma mexicanum. Classification (NCBI taxonomy): domain Eukaryota; kingdom Metazoa; phylum Chordata; class Amphibia; order Caudata; family Ambystomatidae; genus Ambystoma; species Ambystoma mexicanum. The sequence continues at coordinate 948,011,036 of NC_090933.1, read as the reverse complement.
ACATGCAACCTTAACCCTGTCAATGCAGGAAGGAAAGAACTAGTGTGTAGGCCTTATCGGTATAAGCCCCAAGATTCTGGAACCTAATCTCTGTCAACACGAGACTCATCCCTTCACTTCTATATTTCAGAAAGGAGCCCAAGACCTTTCACTTCAATGAATAGCTCACCCTAATACTTAGGTCGCCCCCGGACTCATCCCTTCACTTCTATATTTCAGGAAGGAGCTCAAGACATTTCTCTTCAATGAATGGCTCACCCCTAATACTTAGGGTGCCTCGGAAGTGACTCAGAAAGTGCCTGTGAGGAGCCTGTGAGGAAACCTGTGAGGAAGCCTGGAGGGAGCGCTGTGAGCCGACTGCCACGTTTGCCACGGATCCAACTGATAGCTACTACGGCTGGACTTGCACTCATATGTTATGTTGTGGTTCTGCCGCCTTTTGCAGCACATTTTCCATTTTAGGGAGGGGCACGCGCCCCTGCGCGTGTACCCCTGGAAGTGCCTCAGAAAGTGCCTGTGAGGAGCCTGTGAGGAAGCCTGGAGGGAGCGCTGTGAGCTGACTGCCACGTTTGTCACGGATCCAACTGATAGCTACTATGGCTGGACTTGCACTCATACAGTGCGTGTAATCACTGAAACTTGAACGTATTCAAGTATCCCCCTTGCACCTTCCGTGGACCGTTCTCAAACTTATCAATGTTGTAATAAGTACTTTACTTATTTTTGCTTTGCTCTTGTCACTTTTAGTTACGCTGTGGCACCGCCCCCTTTTGCTGAACATTTTCCATTTTAGGCACAGGCACGAACCCCTGTGCGTGGGCGCCCGAACCCCCCCCCCTCGGAAGTACCTCAGAAAGTGCATGTTGAGCCTGTTAGGCCCTGGGAGGCGCAAAGGCACCCCGGCCGATTCCCCTTCTCTGACTTTATTTTGGCTGTCTGCATCCGTGTTTGTGCTTCTTTGGCGACGGTCGGTGGCTGCATCAACAGCAGCTAGCCAACTGAGAGAGTTGGTGCACCTGGCGGGGGTATTCTGTCCCCCACAGAGGTATGTGCTCGGGAACAAAATGTGTGTACAGAAAAGTTCAGTGTTTAAGTCCCTCTTTTGCTTTGGTTGTTGTATGTAAATAGATACTGGTCTACACCAAAGCCATTTGTCTGCTGGACTGTCTTGGTCGCTTTAGTTTCAATTCGTGATAGTGTTTTTAAGGCGAAGACTGTTTACGTCTCTCTCTCTCTACTCTTCATTATGGCCAGCGGTTTACGCAGCGGCAAACGAGTGAATCAACCCGAGAGGGATTCAAAGATGGAGGAGTTGAAAACCTCCCCTCCTCTCCCGTTTGCCCATAGGCTGTGTAGTGTGGGCTTCTCCTTGCTCTTGTTTCCTACCTCCTATACTATGGAATGACTTACAGACAGATTTGTTGTGGAAAAAAGATTGGCCGTAGGCATTTATTTTCTACAGAAAATAACACAAACAAGAATCATGATAACAACATGTGTCTGTGCTTTTGGGCACACCGTGTCCAGGGTTAGCGATGCCAGCCTTCTCCTTGGTCAGTGTCGGTTACCCTCGGGCATCCGTTCCTGGACACGTGCCGCCTACGACTTTCTTCTACCGTGTACCAAAGAAAGTACTCGGCGTTCCTGCTCCTCTCTCCGCTTGTTTCCTTCTTCCTGAAGTTTTGCAGGGTGGGTTGGGTGGCAAAACGCTTCCTTCTCCTTTGCCCAGGTCCCAAGACGCCTACCCGTACGAGGTGAGCGTCTTGCCTGGTTTGTTTTTCTCCCTTGTCCTTTGGCCATACTTATACCCCCTCTGTCCTTTGTTATTCTCCTGGGGGCCGGGCCCTGCCCAGTCCCCCTGCATGTTTCCCCTCACACCTTGCCTGTTGTTGGGGGCTGTTGCCTGGCAATGCTGGGGCAGTGGCGCCAACTGGCTGCCCCTCCCCATGTTTCTTCGCGCCATCTCGCCCCCACCCCGCGCCTAACCCCCCAGGCCCTCTATCGGGCCGTACTTTGCACGGCCCGGGGCCTGGGGCATAGGCTGTATAGTGTGGGCTTCTCCTTGCTCTTGTTTCCTACCTCTTATACTATGGAATGACTTACAGACAGATTTGTTGTGGAAAAAAGATTGGCCGTAGGCATTTATTTTCTACAGAAAATAACACAAACAAGAATCATGATAACAACATGTGTCTGCGCTTTTGGGCACACCGTGTCCAAGGTTAGCGATGCCAGCCTTCTCCTTGGTCAGTCTCGGTTACCCTCGGGCATCCGTTCCTGGACACGTGCCGCCACACCTGAGTGGGCGTTGCCTTGGCCGCTCAGGTTCCCCCCAAAAGTACCCGTGTCTACGTCCCCTCTCCTCTAACGTCCTGAAATTGGTGTCTGCAAAATGCCCCATCCTATGTTCTATGTGGTATTATTGTTGACATGAAAATCTCTGTTTCCCTCAGCCTGAGGTCCCTTTAGATCCCCTGTTAACCTTCCCTCTTTCCAGGCCATCCCCTGTTACAGTATTCCGGTCTACTGGCTCCCTTATTCTACAGGCCCTTTAATATGCTATTGCATCTTTTTTCTCTGCCCCTTCCACCTAGCCCCAACCCTTCACCTCATACTTTATTAGCGGGCTTAATGTTGGGGCTATTACCCCTGCTATTTCCGTGGTCTATGTAGCTGCGTCTAGGTGTGCTGCCTCCAATCTTTTTTTTTTTTTTTTTTTTTGGCACAAAAGTCCCTTCCAAGGATCCACATTTTTTGTTGTTGACCCTTCCCTTCACTTTTTACACCCGTCTAAAAAATGTACATTCTGCACATGCTTTCTGCGTTGCTTACCTGTTTCGTAACTTTTTTGGGCGTTCCTGCCCAGGTTACCTTTGCCTTGCCCTGTTTCCTTTAGCTTTACTTATTTCCCGGATATCTTCTTGTTGCCAACCTTCCCTTCTCCTCCAGTGGAACCCATGCCTTTACCGGTGTGGGTGTTTATTTTCCTATCATACCTGTGGCCATAAATTCCTTTTTCAGTCAACCTTATGGCTAACCTATTCCTTAATTCCGGTGCTTATTCCTGGAACCCATGATTTTCCTAGTATGGGCGTTTATTTTCCTGCCATATACGTGACCATCTTTACCTTTTCCAGCCAGCCTTTCTGGCTAACCTTTTCATTCTTTCCGGTGCTTCTACTTGGAACCCATGCCTTTCCCGGTATGGGCGTTCTTTCCCTCTGCCATGCGCATGGCCGTGTTTTCCTTTCCCAGCAGCCTTTATGGCTAACCTCTTCATTCTTTCCGGTGCTTATTCTTGGGACCCATGCCTTTTTTGGTATGGGCGTTATGCTCCTGCAATACACGTGGCCATCTTTTCCTTTTCCAGTCGGCCTTTTATGGCTAACCTTTTCCTTCTTTCCGGAGCTTACTCTTGGAACCCATGCCTTTCCAGGTATGGGCGTTATTTTCCTCTGCCATATGCGTGGCCATATTTTCCTTCCCCTAGTCAGCCTTAATGGCTATCCTTTTCATTATTTCCAGCCATCCTTTTCTTCCTGGTTGATAGGTGATTGCCATATGACTGTTCTTATTGAACACCTTGGAATTCCCCCTTTTCTGCCCTTCTGCTTATGCTCCATGCTCCCAGCTATGTTTTTCCAATATTTACCCTGCGACCCCCCATTGTGCTGTTGGTAGCTGGTATGTTACTTTGCTATTCTGCCGTCCTCTCTGTGTCCCCTATTGACTGCCCCACAGGTTCTGTTCCCCTGACCTCAAATGGTTCCTAGTCGTTGTTCACGTATCCCCTGTAGTTGTCCCTGTCTTTTCTTCTGTCATTATTTTCCCATTATTCCTCTTTCCCCCTGACTGTGGACCCTGTGGTCCCCTTTATCTTTTAATCCGTTAAACATGTACCGATTAAAACTCTCCTCGTCCCACCCTCTGCCCGGGTAACCTTTCATTTCCTTCTCACTCCCGCTCGTATTCCTTTCATGCATCCCCCTCCCAATGCTTTGTATACCTTCAAGACCCTTGTTGCTATGTTTACGATGCCACTCCGTCCTCTGGGTATTGTTGTCATACCGTCGGCGCTTGTTGGGGGGGGTATCCCAGATCCCCTGGGTCACCTAGTGGCCATGGACCTGCCCCTGCACTCTTGCCTGCCCGTTCTACGCCATGGCCCTTTATCTCTCTCCTTAACTATTACTGCTTTCCATTTTTTCCCCTGCTTCCAAGTGGACCTCACTCAGCAAAGGCGACATATTTCCCTTGCCCTGGCCTCCTTCCGTACGATGATGTTTCGTACCCCTTTATCCCCAAACACTTTTTCTGCCATCTTGGCCCAACCGCTGCATTCCTTTTGCCCTCTTTGCTCTTACCTCAGCCATTTTCTTAACCTCTTTACAATTTGCTTCCAAAATGTTCTTCTGTCCTGGTGGCAGTGTCCCCTCCTGTCGCTGGACTCCCCACTCAGCAAAGGCGACCTTTTTTCCCTTGCCCTAGCCTCCTTCCACACAATGTCCAGTACCCCTTTAACTCCAACACTTTTTCTGCCTTCTTACCCAACCGCTGCATTCCTTTTGCCCTCTTTGCTCTTACCTCAGCCAATCTCTTAACCTTTCTACGATTTGCCCAGGTCCCAAGACGCCTACCCGTACGAGGTGAGCGTCTTGCCTGGTTTGTTTTTCTCCCTTGTCCTTTGGCCATACTTATACCCCCTCTGTCCTTTGTTATTCTCCTGGGGGCCGGGCCCTGCCCAGCCCCCCTGCATGTTTCCCCTCACACCTTGCCTGTTGTTGGGGGCTGTTGCCTGGCAACGCTGGGGCAGTGGCGCCAACTGGCTGCCCCTCCCCATGTTTCTTCGCGCCATCTCGCCCCCACCCCACGCCTAACCCCCCAGGCCCTCTATCGGGCCGTACTTTGCACGGCCCGGGGCCCGGGGCACACGCAGCGCCAACATTCACTCTCACAGTCTCCTCTCCCCGACCAGCCATGCATAGAGCGCCAGTATCTGACTTAAATCACTCAGGGAAGGACGCAGAACTGAAGGTCCCTGCCGACTCTATGACAGCATTCACAGTACAATTACACACACTGCCTCGTTCTCAGGATTTAGCTACGAATTACTCATTGAATGAGGTGGAAGATGCACAGGAATACAAAGCAGTCGACCTAAATTCAACTCATATATCGAACTCTTCCACACATGCTCTTACTTCAGAATGGTTCACTAATCACATCTCTGATGTATCTATCCTAGCTCCTGCTGTTCAAGCAGAGCTGTGTAAGCGCATAAGAGTTTCGCTTGGCCCTGCAACGCCTGTATCACTTTTACCCCCCAATATCGATGGTGCTTGTTTGTTCAACCCACCCTTTCCCAGTCACCTTGACTACTTAAACACACAAGAAAAAATATTTTCTAGGGAACATTAGGTGTTTAAGTCTAGTCATCCATCTTGCCCCCTTAAAGACTCAAGGCAAAATATAGAACTTAACAAAGGTAACATCACTCATATGCATTTTCCAGGTGAACCTTCATTTCATCCACTTCAAACTAGAGCAGAACTTAAGCCTCATGTCTAACATAGTACCTGTCCTCAGCCCCCCTGAAATTGACAAATCTGAAGAATGTTCGCTCGCAGTTACGACATGCATTCTAAACCTTTTGGACAAGGGTAACGAGTTAACTCATCTTGAGCTAAGGAACATCACAAGCTCCATTTCAGAGATTACTGGGAAATTACACAAACTGGAGGGTTTAATATATGCGCATGAACAAAACAACTGCCATCATGAACCCCAAATAACGTTTACTTTCCATCAAGGTCCGGGGTGATCATAGGCTATGATGCAAGCGCACGGCAAATCAATAAATTGTCTCAAACCGAGCTAAGTGAGTTAGGCTAAGTCTTATGCAGATGCTCTTCGTAAACCTATTTTGGATAAAGATAGTGGGGCCGATAGCTCCTTCAAGATGCTCACTCAATCTGTCACGCAGAATGCAGAACAGATTACCGATATTCTACTGTAGATAAAGCATTCTCAAGGACATTGTCAAACAGAATGTAGCCTACACCATCTAGAGAATAAACCAATTGCCCAGGTCCCGATTTTGAATTATTCAACTCCTGACAGTCCCACACCCCTAACGGACTTGATAGATGATAATTCTGCGATGGATCTGCCAGAGGGTGAAGATGAGAACTGTTCACCACTGCATCAAGAAAGTGAAGCCGTATCCTCTCACTACTCCAGCAGATTGAGGCGTGCCGAGGCAAAAGCTCAAAAGAGACGAATCAACAGGCAAAAACTTCAAAATCAAACAGAAAAAAAATGGGAAAAAAGAACACTCTGTTAAAATTACTGGCCACAACTCAAACATCAAAAAGCCGTCTAGTCTTTCACATGTAGATGCGTTCATTGATTCAAATCAACTAAATGAAGAATCAAGGTCTCACTTAAACATGAAAGAATCTACTGACAAACAAAGAGTGCATACGTCTCTTCCAGGATCTTTCGCAGCTAACACTAATGCGACTGGTAAGGTCACACCCACTAAAAAGCAACCACCCTAAAGCCACTCTGAAGCAGCTCAAACTATTGATTAGTTTCAGATTCCGCAAACACCTATTTAACAAAGACATCAAAATGAAACAGACCCAACTACTTAACTTCTATCCTCGAATTGCTAATAGGACGGTCAAAGGTGCTACAACCAAATCAATTACTGATAAAAGCAATTCCAATGGAGCAATGTCTTCTCCAGTCAACAATGACATACAGCAGAATGGCCTCACACCACAGGCTGCTAGCATAGGAATTCCCCCTCACCCACTGACACCTTCCCTAGAGCCACAACAGGTGACACCTATTGGAGTACAGGGAACAGCTGACAGGCAATACCCTTCCAGAGAGAGTGAATCAAATAGGGCAAGTCACTCTCGTGAGATGACAAAGCAAAGTGAACCATTGTCTGCAAATGAACCCAGTCAGTCCCTTACCGTTGTTGTATGATCTGCTAAACATTATGTGTTGGATGAGCAATCCCACAATAAATTGCAGACAACGATTAAATCGCACTTATGTGTTTTCTATATTCAAAAAGTGTCCCTTACTGAGAATGATTATTTCGCAAGGTATCGAATGGATAATGTTACATGGTAACAATAACTACCGTATGATATGTGGTCTGCAATTCTTCACAGTGATGAAGCTTCTATGGGAGCACAGTTCAGATTTGACACAATGTGGTTTAACACCCTATCCATTCCGCTCCAAAGCAGATGCACTAGAATTTGTTACACTTGCATACCCTCTGACAAACCTATTTCTTCATAGGCATCTTCTAATGCCAGTTACCCTGAAAAAAATCCAGAGCTACTGGAGCAATTTTCCTCCATAGCTAGTTCTGTTAAGGATTAGACGTGGTTAGAACCACTGATGAACAATCTTGTACAGATGCAGAAAGTCACTCTTAAACCGTAGCCATGATAATTTATCCATTCAATCATGGAATTCGTGTGGGTACAGCAATCTATTCACAAGATTGAATTCCCTTGTACCGGTGCTCAAATATCATATATTGATGATACAAGAAACGATGAGAACGATGCATTTTGACATCAATGGCTACACTTCCTATACAAATGCAGCTAAACTGGGCACTGCAGGAAGACCCTCTGGGAGATTGGCAATCTTAGTAAACAATAACTTGAAAGCCAAATCCTCCATAATGTTAAACTTGGCCGACTTACTGGCACTAGAACTGTGAGTTAGCAATCTTACGCCAATGGTATTTGTATTACTATGCATACATATACTGGAATCCTCTTAAGACATCAATGAGTTCGATCTTCAATCAAATTGTCACTGTATTGGAAGATGCCTTTGTCAATTTCCAGATGACCAAATAACACTAGGAGGAGATTTTAATTCTTCTTGTACTATCATTCACAATGCTGGTAGGCAGTCGCTACTCTCCAAAACTCAAATCTTATTACAAAAAAGAGGCTAAGCATGGTGCGAGCACTTAGAGCACTGGGAAATTCATGTACTTGACACCAGCACAGACATACATAGTGGGACATGGCACCGTGGCAGCTCCCACTCACCCATTGATCACTTCTTTGTGTCTGATAAGATGCAGCCAGTTTGTGACTTGCTCATAGTTGAAAATACCCACTTGGGAGATCATCTGTCCATTACCTGAACGATAAACAAAACCCTGGCTATGCATCAATTCGGTCCATCATTGGCAATGATAGAAATCGATCATCTCGCCATCTCTGTAAAATGGAACTCTCGACTTTGTCGAGATTTCACATACAGAGTCAGTAGGGAAATCATGCGTCCAGATGAAGTTCTCTTCGCTGGAATCTCCAATGAATCCATAGAGGCTTGGAATGCCTCGTTAATCAAATTTCATGTAAATAAATTCGCACATATAGCTCAGGGCAACCTTGGAGTCCACTTACACAGATTCAATGAGGAACTGGAAACACTAAACGGGCAAAAAATAAACAGCTTAGGGACTTGAAAAGGCAAACTGCTCTAATTTTCATTATGATAACTCCAAACAACGAATACGTCAAACTTACAGAAATAAAATCAAAATGTTAAAAGCACACTTAAATAATATAGATAACCAGAAACTCATTGCCAATCTATGCAACAGGGATACTAAAAACGTTTGGACAACTTTAAGAATCGCTGCAGGCATAACATCGAATGTATTTAATACCTCGATGACAGCGGATCAATCGGACGCTTTTATTTTTCAAAAATGTGCACTTCCTGTAAATCACAAACATGTGAACTTGGACATATCTACTCTTCCTCTTCCTACAAAGTGTCCTTGGAATAAGGAAGAGATCCAAAGGGCAATTCAGAACCTTCATTTCTCAAAGGCCGCTGGCCCAGAATGCATTCCAGCCTGCATTTTAAAAGCAGATCCTAAATTCTGGGCTGCTGTACTTACAATAAAATTCGATCAATCTTTTACACAAAGAAGATCCCGGAATCCTGGTTAAATGCTGTTATACTTCCTATTCACAAAAAGGGCGATCCCTCACTGCCAGACAACTATCATCCCATAGCTTTGATGGACACCTTATACAAGGTTTTTTCACTCTTAATTTTGATGGAACTCGAACACTTCATAAAGACCCACTGCATATTGTTGCGCTTCCAAGTGGGATTCCGCAAGCCTAGGGGACCCATCTTAATGCAACAATAGTTGCACATATAATTCAAAAATCTAAACAAGCGCGCGCAGGTTCCATCTACATGACCTCGTTGGACCTGTCAGCTGCTTTCGACAGAGTAACAAGGAATCTTCACTGGATTAAAATGCTTAAATTGGGATTTCCCCCTATGTTGGTGCAACTAGTAGCAATGCTCCATCAAAATACTACGTTTCAGGTCTGCATCACCCAAGAGGGAGCACTAACCAAACCCATAGCGACACACGCCGGGGTGAAGCAGGGATGCAATTTAGCTTCCACACTATTTAATTTGTATCTTTGTGATCTTGACAGCTTATGGCAACAAGTTAACACATTTGAAATCAGATTGGGATCACTCAGATTGCATTGGATGGGATTAGCAGATAATCTCATTTTTTTATCCAACCCCTTATGGTCTGCAGAACAACTGAATTGCTTTTTTACTTATGCTGCCAAGCATAACCTCGATGTGAACCCATCCAAATCAAATATCATGATTTTTGCCAATAGGAAAAACCTCAAATCAGCTACTTGGACTATTGCTGACACAACTATTGAACGATCCATAACATTACAATATCTGGGGTATACCATCTCCGACAGTACATCTATGAATACGTGGGAGCTAAATGTCAAACAAAAAATGAGTCCTCTCCTATCACAATTGAAAATCATTAGGGGGAAGTATTGCAAATATTCCTTAATGCCAGTGCTAGAATTTTACTCCCTGAAAGTTGAACCAATTATCCTAAATGGACTGGATGGCTGTCGGTTCAATATAGACAGGCTCCTTGATACAGTGCAAGGTAAGACATGGAAACAGTTGTTGGGCCTGTCCCTAGCCATACCTAATTCCATCATAAGGCAGGAGCTAGGAATATGTTATGATATGGCATTTGTAACGCGCCTATACACAAGTGTTTCAAGGCGCGACGAGGCGGGGGAGAACAAGGGGAGACAGACAACGCTCCTACTAGGCCAGGTGTCATTCAGATCGCGCAAGTGCAAAGGGTAGTGGGAAAGGGAAAAGTGCAAGGGGGAAAGGGAGAGGGGAAAGTGCAGTACAGGGTTAATAGCATACAGAAAACAGGATAAATAACAAGGGCCAGCTGGTGGCAAGTGCGAAGTAAGTGCAGACAAGTGCTGGGAAGGGGGGCTGTAGGGATACAGACACAGTCCCGTAGTGCAGGGGTTGCCATGGAGGCAGTGCAGGGGAGAGTGGCCGGGCCAAGGACTGAGAACGGTGAGTGGCCCAGTTGCAGATTCAGTGCAGTTTCAGTAGTATTAGCAGGGGAGAGGGGGAGAGAAAGTGGAGGCAAAGAGGAAGGTTTTGAGGTGCTTCCGGAACCGGAGATGGTTCTCCTCAAGTTTCAGGGAGTCAGGAAGGCTGTTCCAGAGGGAGGCCCCTGCAGCGGAGAGAGATCTGCCTCCAACTTGTTTGGAGAAGCGGCTGACCCTGAGGGAGTTGGAGGCGGATGAGCGAAGAGCTTGAGTAGGAAAATATTTAGGAAGAGAGAGTTGAAGGTATTTGGCCCAAGGCCCCAGACGGCCTTGTGGATAATGCAGAGGGTTTTGAACTTGATCCTCGCAGTCACTGGGAGCCAGTGCAGTGATTTCAGTCCTGGAGAGATACGGTCCCTGGGCTGGAGGCCAAGGACAAGTCTTGCAGTCTTGTTCTGGATGAGTTGCAAAGGGCGGAGAGTAGAGGCGGGCAGATTTAGATAGAGGCTGTTACAGTAGTCGAGCTTCGAGAGAACCAGGGCTCTAGAGACAGTGAGCTTCTGGGGGAAGGAGAGGAAAGGAAGGATACCTCTGAGGAGGTGTACCTGATAGCGTGACTTCTTAGAGACATCGGATATGTGAGGAGAGAAGGAGAGTGTGGAGTCGAAGATGACCCCAAGGTTTTTTGCCTTGCAGGTAGGAGCAGGAAGAGGGCCAAGAGAGGCCGGCCAGGGAGCTGCAGGGAAGGAGGGAGTGGGTGTGCCGATGAGTAGAATCTCAGTCTTACTGGCATTAAGGCAGAGGTCGTTGGCGGCACACCATTCCTGGATAGCAGAAAGACAGTCAGAGATGAGGGAAGGAGAAGAGGAGGTCGAGGGTAGCCTGAAAATGAGCTGGGTATCATCCGCATAGCACTGAAAGTTGGGGCAGAGAGTAGCGATGCGGTGGGCGAGAAGTGCCAGATACTGGTTGAACAGCCAGGGAGAGAGGTTAGATCCCTGGGGGACACCACAGGTAGAGAAAAAGATGTCAGAGAGGAAAGACCCCAGTTGGACCTGGGAGGGTCGATTGGAGAGGAAAGAGGTCAGCCACGCCAGAGCCTGACCAGTGATACCCAGGTTATCACGGAGACGGTTGAGCAGGATGGTATGGTTGACAGAATCAAAGGCAGAAGAGAGATCAAGCAAAATGAGAACACATGGAATGTTAGAGTCAAGGTTCGAGAGCAGGTCCTCACGGATGTTCAGGAGAGCAGTTTCTGTGCTTCTGGCAGCTCTGAAACCGGACTGATGGTCATGAAGACTACCAACAGATTCAGCATGGAGTTTGAGCTGGGAGATGGCCAGTTTCTCCAGGAGCTTGCCCAGGAAGGGGGTGATAGAGATTGGGCGATAGTTAGCCGGGCAGGAAGGGTCGGAAGAGGGTTTCTTAAGAAGGGGGTGCACAAGGGAGTGCTTGAGAGGGGATGGGAAGACTCCAGAGGCAAAGGAGTGATTGCAGAAGTCAGCAAGGGCAGGAGCAAGGGAGTCTATGAGTCTATGTGGTCCTTGATAGTCTTGGAGGAACACTTTCATAGATCGGACTTGTCTTGAAACCTTGTCAGCAGAAAAAAGGGGAAAGGCAGAGAAGGAGAGAGGAGGGGTGGCTGCAGAAGGGCCATAGGAAGGGCAGAGAATAGAGGGGGGGAGGTGATAGGAGGAGAGTGAGGACAGGATGTCCTGAGTTGTTTAAATGAAGTGAGAGGCCAGTGCCGTGCAGAGGGCCTGGGAGGGGACAGGAGAGGTAGAGACTGCAGCAGGGTTGGCCAGCTCCTTGCAGATTTAAAAGAGTTCGGCCGAATTGATAGATGCCGCAGAGATGTGGGCTTGGATAAGGGCTCTCTTCTTGGTGAGAACGGAGAGGCGGTATTGCCTTTGGAGCAGGCGACAGGCCAGTTTGTCAGAGGATGAACATGAAGCACGCCATTTCCTCTCTGTCACCCTGCACTTGCGTTTGAGGGTGACGAGATCCGAGTCATACCAGGAGTTACATTTGGCTTTGGGCTTCAGGCAGATACTCATGACAGGGGCAAGGATATCAAGAGTATCAGATATAGCAGAGTGGAGAGTGGAGAGGGCTGTGTCAGGGTGGGAGTCAGCCGAAGGGGGAGGAAGGAGCGAGAAGGTGGCAGCGAAAGCCTCAACTGACACGCGCTTCATGGGTCGGATGACCGAGAAGGAAGGTGGCAGTGATGGGGGTGGCTTTGCCTGTGGGGTAGGGAGGGTCATTACCTCATTATCCTCCAAACGACACTGGCGTCAACTCAATAGCTATGCCAAAATGTTGAATCCGCCATGCAACTCAATGTACTTGGATATAGCAGAAATGTTCAAGGAGGGGAACCCCAAATCCATGGCTAGATTTGTGAAACATATGCAAAACCTATTAACAAGGATAAATGCAAGCCCAGCTGATCTTGCTTTGGGTCTTGCATTTATTAAGAAAAAACATTTTGAATTAGACTTGGCATGTACGATTGAACTTAATACCACCTACAAAATGTACAGTGAATATGCAAAATGTCCCACAAAAAGAAAACCCAGAGCTAAATATCTGGTAATTTTTCCCTGTGATAAAGCACATGAACTGTACCTACGCTTTCGCCTGAATCAATTCCACACGCAGGAGTGCTGCCACAACTGGGGAGCGGGCATGGACTAATTGAATGTGGGTATGTGTCGCTTTTGTAAAGACAAAGCTAGTCAGAAAAATCTGAAACATCTAGTTCTGTTCTGTTCTAAATTTGAGCCTGACAGAAGGTGTTCTAGCAAGAGAATGGCTATGGACAAGGCTTTTGGTGGGTCTAAACACCTCCCTGATATTAGCATTGTCAGCTCTTCTTAAGATAATAAACAAGGATTTAGCAATGGCCTCTCAACAATGTGCATTAACCTCTTTGCTATACATAATTGTCAGTTTGTCATTTAATAAATGGTGATTCGTGCATGTTGTAAAATAGTCCTCATGCGAATGCCGTCACTTTGCTACGGCGGTGGAATTGACATACATTGCAACCACAGTAGTTTGTCTTTTTGCAAGAGTGACTAAGTACTATGAAACATATTATGTAAATGGAGACAAGATACAAGAATGTCATACACGCTCTATTGATTTCAGCCTATCGGCTGGTAATTATTTAGTGGATTATTAAGGAATTCATTTAAAAAATATGTATTTTAAATATGAATGTTTATGTATTTTTGTAAGAATTTTCAAGAAGTCATGTTAAATCAAAAAATACTTAGCGCCACACTCTCCACTCCCCACCCAACCTGAGACCTGGCAATCTGCAGCTCCCCCGAACTCCTCGCCCCCTTCCTCCCCTGGTGGATTGTCGATCTCTTGCTACCGGATTTCTCCCCACCTCACTGTTAGCTCCCTGTTCTTTTGCATTTCTACTTCCCTCATTGCGTTCTTCCCCCATTGACTTGCAAAGTGCTCTGTTGCTTTTCGATGCTAGGCCTGTGCTCAATAAATACCCTAATAATAACACATAGGGCCTCATTACACGGACGGCGGTAAGGGTTAACGGTCACCGTTAATGGCAACGGTGACCGTTAACCCTTACCGCCGTACTACGAGGTCCCTTAGCGGGTTGGAGTTTTAACGCCTGCTTTTTGCAGGCGTTAAATACCAACCCGCTAAGGGACCTCGGAGCTAATTACGGCACCGCAAAATTGCGGTGCCGTAATTAGCGCCTTCCCCAGTCCCATAGAGCCCTATGGGGCAGAAATGGGAATGGGGAAGGGCAATGGCGGAAAGGGGATTTACCGCCCCTCCAACCTTGGAATGGGGCGGTAAATCCCCTTTCCGCCAAGGCGGTGCCGGTATTTTACCGGCATGGTCCAGGGTGCTAATAGCACCCTGGACTACCGCCTTCCGTGTAATGAGGCCCATAGTAATAATAATACACATTTGGATAAAGAGATTCAATTTAGTAAGACAAGCCTGTGCTCCATTTTGCCACTGGAGGGACATGGGAACAGTTGGTCATAGACATACTAGGTCCCTAAGACACCTTAGCAAGGGAGATTTAGTTCATGATCACCATGATAGATAATTTTTCTAAATAGACAGAAATAAAATTGGTGAAACACACACCTGATTTATTAAGTCATTATGATTTTAGCACAGACCTTTGGCACAGAGGGTTATCCCTGTGAGATAGTGGGTGACAATGGACCACAATCTAGAAGTACTGATGTCCTGAGGTATGCCAGGGGCAAGGGTATAAAAAGGAAATTTACATCCAATTACCACTCTGAATCCAACGCGATTTTCGAAAGATTCAATAAGGTTGTCGTAGGCAGAGTAGAACAGGCTATAAGAAATAATATTGAGGTTCAATGGAGCAATCAAAAGATTAATCTGAAGTGTAAGGTGAACTCCTTAGTAGGGATGTCTCATTCTTGACTAATGTGAGGGGGGAACGTCAATTCCAACCTCAATCTAGTGTGGGTGAATTCCTTGCTGAGCAAACAGGAGATATCAAATTACAGCATTAGGAAATTGCTCGATCAATACCAAGCTGATATAGAAAAATAGCAGGACAATGGAAAGGTGGATGCCAGGAGAGTGGGTTACAGTCACCATACTATCAAGAGAAGTCAACATTTTCTGAACCAAAAAGAATAAACGAGGTCTGGCTTAATGCTGTACGACTGGAGGATGGTCTGATATGGAATTTTAGTAGAGTGGTGAAGTTTTGAGATAATGGGAAATCAGAGAGGAGTGATACCCTAATATCAGGAACAATAGTATATGGGATGGGGAGTTACTGCAGGAGGTCAACAATACAGCTTTAGAAAGAATACCAAGTGACAGATCCATGGCAGGGCATGACCCATATATGGTCCTAACAAATGGGACTGTAGCCTGTGGATGTGTTGTCTTACCCAGTAAGCTGTGTACAGGTAGGGAGGTGATCATCATGTCTGTGGCTCGGCCGAGGAGGACAAGGAGGGCACCAACCAAGTTTCAAGACTATGTAATTAAATTATTAGTTTACATTTGATTAGTATAATTTATCGTTATGGTTCTTCATATTCCTGCTATGGGTTAGTTGAATTTATTGTTATGGTTTTTCACATTTTTTCTCTATCATCCACTGCCCTCTTTTCTCGTTAGTTTTTTCCACTTGCTGTCACCTTATAAGCTCTCTGCCACTCTCTCATCATTCTCTGTCCACCTTCCCATTTCTCTAGTGGTTCTGAAACGGGGAAGGTGTGTAATATACTCTGAGGCCCGGTGGAAGCTGGCCGGCCGGTGTGTTGAGAATGATGAGGGAGATGTTTTGAGAAGAAAGGTGAACTGCAGGGATTCGTAGTATAATAAAGTAGAACTAAAACCCACTTGTCGCGTGTGATTTCGAGAGCATCGCAGACAAGGATCAAACCTTTGTGAGCTTAAGACTGAGAATAATAACTTTATGGTCCTCAGTTGACATAGGTTTGAACTCAAATTAGTCTACGGATGGCGAAAAGAGGTTTAGTCCTATATAATTAACAGGTGAATATGTTGTAGACTGGTAGATAATTTGTACTTGGGTGCTAAAACAGGTTCTTAGCTTATTGATTTCTCTCAGGAAATAATGTATTGCTCCAGGCTGAAGTGGGAGACATGGAGAGTGTTCTAGGACATGGGTGGCACAAGCCTTCTACAACCTTGAACAGTTCTTTGAACAGTTTTTTGGTAGAATTAGCGACCACCTCTACTTGTTTAGCATAGAAAATCCTCAAAACAATCGTGGAAATAAACATCGATTTTTCAAAAGTACTGGATCTGGTATAGCCTGTCCTACTGCAATTATGCATCTGTTACCCAGTGCAGGCAATAATGTTGTACTGAGTTGGATTTACAGCATTACAGCAAAATGGTAATTTCCACGTGCAAGAATTCTGGGAAAGGTTCTGCTGTCTATGGAAATCAAGAATCCGTGAGCCAACATTCCAAGAAAACACAAGTGTTGCGCAGCAGTGCGAGCGGTATACCCCTGCATACCCCAACCAAAGAAAAGCTCTTCATAAAACCATGACAATCCACTATTGGACTAGCAGAGCTGTGCTTACCAGCCATTGATAACAAGAACTGATGTGTACTACTAACCGTAGAACAGCTCCTCAGACCTTTGACTCAATGATCCCTTGTGCATTACATTACCTAACATGGCATCTCCATCTTATCGCGGAAGATGCCATTTTGGGGAGTCAGTCTAGAAACGGAATTTTGTTTTTAATGCAATTTGGTTCCAAATGTTTTTATTGTTCGAATCCCCATTTTTCTGGAAACTGGAAAAGTGTCTAGTCTGTAAGTCTGCTTATGAGCAAATTAATTTGTGTTTCCACAAACCTGCTCGTGTTTTTAATGACTTTGTGAAGGTTTTCAATTTCTCTGGCTTCTGACAACGTGGCTAGTCTGGGAGTCTTTTTTGGAACAAAATCATTTTCTTTTTGACAGATTTAATTTCCAATGTATCTGTTGCCTTGAATACTATTTTCTGGAAATAGCCACCATTCACTTCTATTTTACAATATACTGCATTCATTTTTTTCTTGGCATTGAAGACACTGCAGATCACTGTGAAAGTCATAAAACTCTGCAGTGATGTCACCCTAATCCAAACTGCAAGAAGCAGTGCTGTCTTCATAATTGCGATTTGCTGTCCGAAGCTCGACTTGTATGAAAGTGCATTGACAAATGGTAACACCAGAAAAGCAAAAGAGCCCCCGAAATAGGCCTCATTGCGAGTTCAGAGGTGCAGTAAAAAAGTGTCAGTAATTCCGTTATCGTAGGAAAAGTGGAAGATTTTCCTCCAGCAAAGAGATGGAGCTAAATCCTCCACTTTTTCCTCCCAAAATTCGCACAATTACCACAGCTTAATAACTGCTAGTGGTAATTCTGCCAAAATCCCCAAATGGAGTCGATAAATGGGGACTAACAACGCTTTACCACCACTTATAATCCTCTGATAACCCCCGCGTGACCAAGAGGCAGTATCAGTAATTGATTTTGGAAGTATTTTGGCACAATTATCACAAAAATACAGCCAAAGTCATAATGAGGCCAGTATACCTGCATATCAGCATCAAACATCTTGTAGTGACACTTCTACTCTAACTGCGTCAATGCAAATCACGTCTCAGCTTTCCAGTTGCAGAACATAGAGGCATTGTTGAAAAGGCCCCACACTCACAACCCATTGCATTTAGAAAGATATGTGATGCTACAGTAAACAAAGCAATGACCATCATCCCCAGGCCTCACCCCAATTGACATGTAAGGCATTCCTGTAGCATCTATGAAAATAAAACGCCCACACTTATGAGAGAAGGACCTACCTCAATCCCATTGTATTCCACAGCGGAAGCCACGTGTCAAAACCTCAAATGCAGCACTGATAAAAATCACAAATGCAAAGTGCAATTATTATCGGCAGAACTAAAAACACTACTGTCATAATTTTTCGAATACCGTATTTATCAATAGATAGCCTAAATAAAGTGAATGGTACCTATATATAACATAAAATGACTCAAGGTTAGCTACCAATGATGATGTATTCCACCTCAGGCTGCTGTCTCCCACCGTAGACCAATCAAGCCTATCTCTCGCTGTTTATCAGATGTCAATCAGAACCCTTTGGTGGAATGTTTCCCCATAGTTGCTAGCTACTGATCTATAATTCTATCTCTTATCTGTGAGTCAGTTATGAAGCAAATTCATTTGTTTTTTAATCCGATTTGTATCTATTTTGGGTCTTGAGACTGTTCTGCCCCTTACTCATTCCCAACGTACACAGAACTCTCTCTCTCTCTCTCTCTCTCTCTCTCTCTCTCTCTCTCTCTCTCTCTCTCTCTCTCTCTCTCTCTCTCTCACACACACACACAAACACACACACACACACACACACTCACACACACACTCTTCCAAGCGGGGCAAGGCAACAGCCGAAAAGAGGTACAGGCCACACGATGTCCCGGAATCGTCCTAATTTCACTGGCAGTGCCCAATGTCTACTCAGGCAGTAGCCTCAAGGATGCATTACTAGCAGGGAACCCACATACTGAAGGCCACTCTAACATGGAAGTCTATTCAGGGTTATCCACTTAACTTTACTTTAAAACTGGTGTTTGAGATGCAGGGTTCTTTCAGTGCAGACTTTTCTGTGTACTGGTGCTTATATTGTTAAAGTACAGTGCTGTGAGGTGGCCTTAATATGGTATAAAGCACTATACCAGGAACAAGTGCGACATAACCTTATGTAGTGACAGTCATGTATTTTAGTATTTGTATTTATTTGCCATTTATTGAGCAATTTACTCCAAAGCACTATACATAAAAAGGTGACAGTACAATAAAGTGAAGATTGATTGGGTTACAAAACATTTCCAGGTAAAGAATTAGGTACAATAAAGTGAGGATTTATTGGGTAACAAAACATTTCCAGGTAAAGAATTAGGACTGAAGATGTTAGGTCTTCAGAGAAGTACGGAATGCAGGGTAAGAAGTAGTAGAAATGAGGGGGAAAGGGAGAGAGTTCCATTGATAAGGAGCCAGAAGCGAGAATGAACGGAATCAGGATTGGGCACAAGGGGGACGAGGGACAGATAGTAAGAATTGGGATTGATACCAAAAGGAGCGAGTGGGGGCATAGACGGAGACCAAAGATGATAGATGAGTGGGAGCAAGACCATAGACGGACTTAAAGACAATGTAAACAAAATTGGATTTGAGCTGGAAGGAAAAAGGCAGCCAACCAAGCGAGGACAGAGATTGTGAAATGGAATTATAGTGGATAACTGGAAGAGAAGGCGAATAAAAGTGTTAAAAATGGATTTGAGAGGGGCCAAGTGAGAAAGAGGAAGACCAAAGAGAGTAATAGAACAGTAAAGAAGGTGGCTTTACAAATATTAAAGAGATGGAAGCAGCAATAACAGGTGATTGTAGAAATGTGCAGAGAAAAGGATACGTCTGTGTGACAGTAAAGACTGAGATAATTCCAAAGGACGAGATAATAGCAGCAAGAGGAGGAATACAAAGGGAGACGAAAAAGGGGCCAAGAACAGAGCCTTGGGGAACACCATGAAGAAGGTGAAAAGCTTGGGAGGAGGAACCAGCTCAGGAGACAGAATATATATGTTTAGACAGATTGGAATGAAACCAAGCAAGAACAGAGTCAGAAAACCCAAAAGAAGCTAAAGAAGCCAAAATGAGAGTTTGTTCAACCATGTCAAAAGCTGTGGATAGATCTAAAAGTATGAGAAAAGAGGAATGCTTAGTGTAACGAGCAGACAACAGGGCATTGAAAACAGAGAGAAGGGTAGTCCCAGCTGAGTGAGAGGGACGGAGGCCAGCCTGGAGAGAAGGAAGAATAGAGTTATCATTAACAAAGGTAGAAACCTGAGTATAGACCAGCATCTTAAAGCAGTTTTGAGAGATAGGGAAAAAGTGAGATTGGACGAAAGTTAGAAGGAAAAGAAGGGTCGAGAGATGGCTTCTTGAGAATAGGGAGAATAGAAGCATGCTTAAAGCAAGAGGGAAAGTTCGATGTGAAGAGAGAGGTGTTAAGGGGAGTGATAAAATAGGCGACAAGAGAAGGATAACTTTGTGAATTAGAGAATATGGAATAGGATCAGAAGGTGAACCAGTGGGATGGGAACAAGTCAGAAGAGAAGAGGTCTCCAAGTTGTCAATGGGGAAGAAAGAAGATATTAGGTAGGTGGGGCAGAAGGAGAAGGAGAAAAGGATGAGGATGTGATGAAGCGACTTTGGTAGAAAAATACATTGCAAAGTCAGAAGCAGTAAGAGTAGAGTGGAGGGAATGATCATGGGTAGGCAGTGTTGGGAGGTGAGAAAGAGATTGAAAAAGAAGCTGGGGTGAGCAGATTGGGCATGCAGGTCAGGGTAATAATTACACTTAGCTGTGAGAAGAGCCTCATCATAGAGAGAGTGATAGGATGAAAAAGAAAAGGAATCGGGCTCAGAGTGGGACTTGCACCAGCGATGTTGGAGACGACGGACTAGCCACATTGAGCGGAGATGGGAAGAGAGCCAGGGTTAAGGTGGTTTGCGAGAGGCAGAGAAAGAAAAAGCAGGATAAAGGGGATCAAGAGAAGAGGAAAGAGAAGTTGCAGCATCATCAGCAGAATGGGCAGAGAACGTGGAATGAGAGCGAAGAGCAGAAATGCAGGATGAAATAAATAGAGTAGTATTAAAGGCACGACCATCGCAACGGAAATAGGTGGATGCCTCCGCACCAGCTAAGGAAGGTAAAATAGGAGGAGAACAATAGAGAAAGAGAGAAAAAGCTTATCAGAAGAATAGACGGGCAAAGCAGAGACAGGAGTGCACAGTAATGAGGAGACGAATATAAGGTCCAGGCTGGAGCCAGAAGCATGGGAGCGGGGAGTGGGAGTGAGAAGAGCAGAGAGGTGGTAAGAATCACGGATAGCAAGAAATGGAAGTGAGGAATGGATGGAGGAGAGATGAAGATTAAAATCACCCAACAGTATGAGTGGGGTGGAAGAAGGTAGAACAGCAGAATAAGGTATCAATATCCTCAAAGGTAGTAACCGAGCCGGGAGGGCGATAAACCAGTAGGAAAGTACGAGAATACAGTTTTGCAAAGGTAGTTAAGGAATATTCAAATGACGGAAAGGTTGGAAGGGAAGGTGTGGGAGAGGTAACAAAGGATGAAGAGTAGAGAATGGCGGTACCAACTCCACGTGACACAGGACAGGGAGTGTGCACGAAAGCAGTAGCATATGTAGAAAGAAAAGCAGGAATTGAGGTATTGGAAGATGAGAGCCAAGTTACAGTAATACACATAAAATGAAGATTTAGACAGAGAAAAATATCAAGAACTGAATGGGATTTGTTGAATAGCAAACGTGCATTCTGAAGGGCGAGATTAATAGAAGTAGAAGAGGGGAATCAAGGAAGATAGGGAAGGTTATTTATATTTCGGGTAGATGAACAAGAAGTAGAGGAATGAGATGTGCAGTGAGTAGGAATGGGAAAAGCAGCACCAGACATGACAAAAAGAGAAGGAAAAGCCGATTGGAAGAGTGCAATGTAACCAGACCAAAGATGGATGTGCAGCGTTTGGGGAAGCCAAATAGGCAGATTGTCCCCACCGAAAATAAAGTTGTGGCTGCCACATTGAGTCAAAAGCCAGGTTTCGCCTTGGTGTTGCCCAGGCGAGGTGTTATGTAGGCAGGGCCGATGTCAGGCCAAAGGGGGCAAGGCCAAAGTATGTGGTCGCTGAAGCGGGAGCCCAGAGAGTTCACACACACAAGCGTGTAACACACACAGCCCCCTGGACAGGAACCCTGAGCTGTGCACTGACTGCACCCTTAGAAAATATATTACAACATTTATTAGAATAATATTAATGCCCTCCTGCTACACCCGCCCTGCAGTGTGTGGCCATTGTTACGTTCCGCCCTGCGTCCCGCTACGCGGTGACGCAGGGTGCTCCTAATAAAAGCCCCGCCCCCACGCTCGGGAGGCATTTCTGGGGCAGACCATTCACGTGTGTGTGTGTGTGCATCATTGCTGCTCCCGCTGGAGCTGCGCCACAGGCCGTGCGGCCTAGTCCAGCAACGTCAGCCTCCGCGCGCGCACGGCGAGGGCTGGAACATAACAATGGCGACGAGGTGGAGCGAATACTAACACGCGCTCAGCGTTTACAGCGCACAGATGGCCCGCAGCCATCGCAGCGAAATTTTTGGACACCCGGTGGGGTGTGGGGGGATCGCACACGTGACCCCCCCACCACAAAAATAAAATAAAAAAATAAAAATTATTTTTTTTTGCCTCTACTTCTCATTCGCCCTCTACTTGCCGGCTGGCCATTGTGGAGCCATCTGGCCTCCCACACTAGAGGGCAGCAACACGAACTGGCATCAAAACCACGTGGGAGCACCAGTTCCTGAACTTTCCGTCACAGTGCTTGGAAACCGCAGCACTTCCAGGGAAGGCCCAACTTCACGGCGTTGGTGGTCGCCCGAAGAGCTCACGCCAACACCGACCAGGTACACGTCAACATGGCGGCAGGTACGTCCACCCCTGGGCCCACCATGCCGTCCAGAATTGCGGCAAACCTGTCGTTGACATCCCCACAGCCTTGCACAGAAGGAGGTTCTTCGACACTGGTCCAGCCTTTTGACCCCTTTACCGACCCATCATCAAGTGGACCCAGATGGCAGCTGTGGATCCAGAAATTCGAGATGGCGATGGAGTGCAAAGGTATAACGTCGGCCAGGAAGGTGAAGGCGCACCTACTGCTCAGTGTGGGTGACGAGGTACTGCGCATTTTCAACTCCTTGAATGTTGACGATGGCCAAGATGCATACCAAAGCGCAAAAGATGCCCTCACAGCTCATTATCTCCCTTAACTGAACCCGGACTATGAGACTTTTATTTTCTGCACCACCATACAGGCAGCGGACGAAACCCTGGATGCCTACCACACTCGGTTGAGAAAATTGGCCATGTCCTGCGAGTTCACAAATGTTGAGAGGGAGATCAGGAGGCAAATTATTAACGGCATACACTCAGAAAAACTAAGACGCCTGATACTCAGCAAGAGAGGTATTCCCCTGCAACGGATCCTTGAACTTGGACGACAAAGGGAACTAGCTCACACCAGAGCGGCCAACATGGAGGCCACGCTACACACATTGCAACCTGCTCTCAACACAGCCATGGTGGCCCAGATCACCAACAAACAATCCTCGAGGGACGACTACAGTGGGGGCTATGGCCAGAACAGGTGGCAACCGCGCATTCCTGGGCCCACAGAGCGCGGCTGGTGTGGTGGCCCACGACATGGCCGCCGCAACTGTCCCGCACAAGGCACCACATGTGGCGCCTGCAGCAGGAAGGATCATTATGCAAAGGTATGCAGATCAGCGGGCACCTCCACGCAATCCCCACAGAACCTTCCGGAGAAGAACGCGACCAGGAAAAAGAAGCAAGCCAGTGCAAGGAGGGTCGCAGTGGCCAACTCTTCCACGGAGGAAGAAGGGGATGATGTCTTGCCAGGGCAGCAGGATCCCGGCAAGGATAACGATAGGAAAGGGAGGAAGGTATACCTGGTGTCTGCATTAAGCCAAGGTCAAGCAACACAAAGAAAATCTGTCCGAAGGCGCAAGTGCATGGTCACCGTCCAAAACCAGCGCATTCTCATGACCATTGACACAGGCGCCTCGGTGAATGTTATGCCCACAAGCATATTCCAGACTCTAAACCCTCAACCAGACCTGAAAAGCACAGACACGCTGTTGTATGCATACGGCAGCCGGAAGCCCCTACCAGTCATTGGCAGGTTCCGCACTACGCTGGAACACGGCGAAAACAGACTATGGTCGAAAGTCTATGTCGTGAAGGCAGGAATTGAAAGCCTCCTGAGTGGGGACGCAGCAGAAGATCTGGGAGTGGTCAAATTCATCTGCCATGTCGATGAAGCTGAGGAGGTGGAGAAAATGTTGAGTCAATACCCCAAGTTGCAAGATGGAATAGGCTTCTTGAAGGGCAAAACCATCAGACTGCACATTGACAAAACAGTACAGCCGAAAGCCGTAAGGCATCGGAGGACACCTTTCCACATGAGAGAACAAGTGGAGCAGGAACTCAAGGCACTGGAAGAAGCCGGCATCATAGAGGCGGTCACAGGGCCCACACCAAGGGTCTCTCCAATGGTTGTAACGCAAAAGCCTAAACAGCCCGGAAAAGTCCAGATTTGTATTGACATGCGTCTCCCTAACACTGCCATCAAAAGAGAACGCCACATCACCCCAACGATCGACGAAATAGTGGCGGACCTCACGGGGTCTTGTGTATTCTCGAAAGTTGATTTGAAGGCGGGGTATCACCAACTCAAACTCAACAGAGACTCTCGCTACATCACAACATTCTCGACGCATTTGGGGTTGAGGAGATACAAATGCCTGAGTTTCGGGATATCGTCTGCTGCTGAGGTATTCCAGCAAACCATCCAAGAGGTCATCAGGGGCATCCCTGGTGTCCTCAACGTGAGCGACGACATTCTGATTCACGCCCCCGACAAGAAAGAGCATATCAAGAGGCTTCACACCCTACTGGGCAGACTACAAGAAGCTGGGCTGACCACACACAGGGAGAAGTGTGAGTTCCTCAGATCGGAAATCACTTTCTTTGGCTACAAGTTTGGCAGCACGGGCACTCCCCTGATCCCCAGAAGGTCGCAGACATTCAGGCTGCAAGCCCACCGATGACCCCCACAGAGGTACGCAGTTTCCTAGGTATGGCTACCTACTGCGGGAGGTTTATCCGAAACCTGGCCACCCTATCTGAGCTACTACGGGAACTGAAGAAAGCAAACATCAAGTGAGACTGGGGGCAGAAGTGCCAAGACTCGTTCGAAAGCATCAAGGAATCCCTGTCCGTCGACACCAAAAAGGCGTATTACAATACCGAGCTGCCCACAGAACTGTTCGTGGATGCAAGCCCGTTGGGCTTGGAGCCATCCTAATGCAGGTGACGAAGGAAGGGGAGAAAAGGCCGATAGCCTATGCCTCGAGAGCCCTCACGGAAACCGAACAGAGGTACTCCCACATTGAGAAAGAGGCCATCGCCGTGCTGTGGGGGTGCAGGCATTTTCATCTCTACTTATATGGGAGGCGGTTCACGGCAATCACTGACCACAAACCTTTACTACCCATCTTCATGGGAACGTCGTCACACCCTCCGGCACGAATCACCAAATGATCTCATCTACCAACCAGGCAGTGGAAACCCCGCGGATTTTCTCTCGAGGCATCCGCGAGCGGCAACCCAACAAGAAATCCAAGTGGCCGAAGAGACTGAGGAACATATATGCCAAGTGGTACGCGCAATGAGACAAAAGGCTGTGAGCATCCAGGACATCGAGTCAGAAACTCACAAGGATCCTTTATCTCAGGGGACTGGAAAACCTTCATGAGACACACACACAACAGAACAGCGGAAACGAAAGGGTTTCTGTCCGGCATGTTCACTATCCGGCAAGATTTGTCGATCACAGAAGGCGGATTGATACTAAGAGGAAACCGCATTGTAATCCCTCTCAGAATACAAGAAAGGATAGTGGCCCTAGCACATGAAGGACACCAAGGACTGGCAAGGACAAAAGCCTGCATAAGGCACAGGGTATGGTTTCCCCAGATTGAGGAACGGGTCGAGACACTCATTAGCACGTGCCTAGCCTGTCAGATAACGGGGGCCCCGCCAGAACCGGAACCAATTCTATCGGCGGAACGCGGCCGCTCTCGGTGGGAGGCCATCAGCATTGACTTCTACAAGCTACGAGAAGGCCTCCACCTTTTGGTGGCTGTTGATGACCACTCCCGATATCCGGAAGTTGAAATAGTTGAATCCACAGCAGCGGAAGTGGTCATTCCGGCCATAGAGAAAATGTTTGCAACTCACAGACTACCTACCTCCATCAAAAGTGACAATGGGCCACCATTTACAGGGGAGGAATTCAAAAACTATCTGCAGGACCTTAATATAAAGTATCATCACATCATGCCGAGATGGCCCCAGGCCAACGGGGACGCAGAACGGTTCATGAGAACCATTAACAAGGTGCTAAGGGTATCCAAGGCGAACGCCAGCCCATGGAAGGTTGACCTCTACCGTTTCCTCCGGAACTATCCCCCCACAGCACAACCGGCATACCGCCGGCGGACCTCATGTTCGGCACCGTCATCAGATCCTCGATTCCGCACCATCCAAGTAGGACCCCGGACGAGGTCAACGAAGGACGCACGGAAATGAGGAGAAGGAGGGCCAACGCCCACATGAGTGGCAAGCAGAGAGCGAGGCCGTCCAATCATCAAGTGGGGGACCAAGTCGTCATGCTACGCAAACCGACCAAGTCAAAACTCGACACCAGATACGAGGAACTGCCATAGACCGTCAGTGACACGAGGACGCCGTCAAGTGACGAGGAACTCGTTGTGGTTCAAGGCGGTGCCTCGCAACCTGTGGACGGACAGTGAGTGCCACCGGGAAGACGAGGACGCTCAGCCCATCGAAGAAGAGCCTGGGTCCATCCCGGAGGATACAGGAGCGATGGATGGAACTTGGGAACCGCTGGATGCACCCGGCCTCGAGGACCCGAACAGCGAAGGTGAGCCAGACAATGAGCCGGGGGGGTGTAGGCCCCGAGAAGGGCGATACGGTCTGAGATCTGCCACGAGACCGCCAGCCAAGTTAAATGACTATGTGTGGTAGTTTGATGCACCCGGACCACGAACATTAATGGCAGGGTAGCTATTGGTTAAAGACGTGAACAGATGTTGAACTTACAGTTGATGTCAGTTATTGTTATGTTGGGAGGCAGTTCCGGGGCAGACCATCCACGTGTGTGTGTGTGCATCATTGCTGCTCCCGCTGGAGCTGCGCCACAGGCCGTGCGGCCTAGTCCAGCAACGCCAGCCCCAGCGCGCACGCCGAGGGCTGGAACATAACAGCCATAACAAATATGGCACTTTGAGGGGCGGGCACAAAGCCCAGGATTTCTTATTCCCGTGTGTCCCACTCATTTGCTTTGCACACAGTTCATTCTGGGCTCTACCACCTCTGGCAGTTAACGGACAATAAAACCTCCTTGATCCTAGCTGTGCTCGATCACATCTCACGCCCCAAAAGGCAACCACTGTTGGCATATTTGAGTGCTTCCCTGTAAGCAGAGGCGTTGCTAGGGAGGGGGTGGGGGGGCTGAAGGGGCTGTAGCCCCGGGTCTTTTGGTTGTAGCCACGGATAGAAGCTCAGAGGCTACAACCAAAAAGCTATAGCTAGCCCCGCATCCCGCCAGTCCCGACATTAGCTTAGCCCCTGATCTTTTCCAGACCTAGCAACAGTATGAGCATTTGCAGTTTTCTCATCAGCGCCAGGCTTTGCATGCCTGAAGTGTCAGTATGGAGTAATGAAATCCATTCCTACGTCTCCTTCCCTGTCTTACCTGTAGACATCTCTCATGTGTGGTTTATCTTCCTCTCCATCTCCCCTTTCGCTTCTTTTGTCCTTTTCTATTCTCTCTCATACCAAGGTCTGAATAATCCCAGCGGGGGCACATATGCCAATCTTGGGACAAGCCTCAGCCACTGGAGAAGTATAAAAACTCTTAACATAACCACTAACAAATTAGGCCAGATACAAACATCAAAATAGCAGCCATGTTAAGGGGATTGTTCTTTGAAGGTGACCCGTCTAAGGCGCCAAGTGCAGGTCCATATTTGGTCTTAACCTACCACGTTTCAGGCAGGCCATCCCTCGCTTCATGATTGCCGCTGATTGGACTGAGGATATACCCGAACAGTTCAGGCTACTTTTTTTCTCTACTATCCCATCTCTAACTGGAAACAGTGAGGGGGGATATGAGCAGCACGAGTGGATTGTGGTGGCTGAAGGTTGTGCCGTGATTGGCCAAATGCAGGGGACAACAGACTTTGTATGTAGCTAATGCTATTGTGCGATTGATCTGGGCCTTGGTTTGATAGGCTGCCAAAAAGTACACCAATACCAGACTTTTTTTTAATGGCTATTCAAACACTCTACCTCGTGCACCTACCTCGAGATTCCTGAAATCGTAATTTGAAAGGACCTAACTGGAACCCTGCGTAAAGTTATCGCTCTCTTTCCCATGTCTCTCGGAGATTAAC
Organism: Ambystoma mexicanum; assembly: GCF_040938575.1. NCBI lineage: Eukaryota > Metazoa > Chordata > Amphibia > Caudata > Ambystomatidae > Ambystoma > Ambystoma mexicanum. The sequence continues at coordinate 947,982,877 of NC_090933.1, read as the reverse complement.
CTGACCCCGAGCACACAGCAGCTCGCGCACAGTTGATTTCATAGTAAATAGTGTTAATTTGCAATTTTTCAATTATTGCTCTGCTAAGAAACTATAGCAAACAAACCATGCTGCCGGTAAACAGTTCTGGCAAAAGCAAATATGTCAGTACTAAAAACCTTAGAAAAACAGCAGCTGGTACATCCCTTGTCATAAACAGCCATAAACCCAATGCAAATAAAAGCATGCTTTGCTTGATCAAGTACATTTCAATATAATTAAAAACAGTGTCTTTGTTTTAAACAATGAATGGATTTCTTTTCAATAAGCGTTTACAGGTTTAACATCCTGGTAGATGTTAACGCCTTTCAAGCACGAGGTTTCCCACCTATTTCAATGTTAAATTAAATTTGCATAGCTGTTATCAGGAAAATTATGCAATTTTAAATGCTTTTTTTATGAATAGGTTGAGCTTTAAATGTGTAGTGAAGGTACCAATATCCTGATTTTAGTTAATGAGAAAGTAAAAAGGGGTTTGAGCCATGAGCTAAAATGACACAAGAAAATGTGCAAAGCAAAAGAGCTGACCTAACTGTAGCCTAGGTGGTCTTTCCCTAGCCTGCTGTTATGGACCTTTTTCCACCAGGGTAGGGAGGGACCGACCACTGGAACCACTCCCCAGCGTGAATGGAAGAGGCGTGCTAGGCAACCTGCAATATAAAAGATGTTACACAATCAAATAAGGGAGATGGGCTACATCCTGAGTTCTTCCTACCCATACACTCGTTGATGTTATCCTTATGTTCTATAAATGGCTGCAGAAGCCAAGATGGGATCATAACCTTTATCCAGTACAATCCTAGCCCTACTCTGACATCTGTCTCCCTATGGCCCTGTTTTACATCACCCACTCCAATATCAAGAGTGTCATGAAGGAGACCCCCAGAATGGCCAATTGGACAAGTGCAGATAGCTCCCCTGGGTGCCCTCTCCAACCATATGAACACCATTGATACAGAGACCTCAATAACCTCTTGGACTTTAAACTGCTCCTCTACCACTCCTGCTCCATGTACTTTCAAACATAAAATATAACTAAAACTTAACATACAGACACACACATACATATATTACACGGCCAGCATTAGCGGGCGTGTAGTTATGGTTAAGTTGCTAAACTCATAGGAAGAGCACTTTTTCGGCAGCTTATAACTTAGCTCCCCCTGGACAAATCCTCCCCAAACTTTGCAAAAAAAGTATATAGGCGGCTCTGAATTTTTTCTCCAAGTTATGTGAGGTTTCCTCCGGGTGGCGGGGGGGAGTTATAGAGGGTCCCACATTTGTTTTCCTCCCTTAGACTGAATGGGGAAAAACTTTGCGCATGGCTACAGGTCGAACGGCTGGACGGATTTTCACCAAATTTGCGCCAGGAGCAGGGGCTTGGTCCAGAATGTGTACTTTTGTGTGTTTGGTGGAAATCAGATTGGAAAATTTGTTACAAAACACTGAAATGTACATCCCGAAAAATTAGTGATATCTCGGTCTGCTCCGCAGACCCATTTCCCTGTTCGCTCCACGGACAGAAGTTTCATTGGATCGCGGTACGGCGTGGTGTCGGAGAAGTTTGGACGTGGCCAGTGGTTGACTGGAGGGAAGCGTTCTGTGCATCAACATTTTTTGGGAAAGCCTCCATGGTGTATCAGAGGACAGTGCGGCGGCAGGGTCTGGAAAATGTACCGTAAGCATTGTGTCGGTGGCCATAAAGGAACGAATGGCTGGGGGAGTGAGAAGTGATTCATGTGACATACATAGGGTAGTATTTTCTGTGGTGATTGGAGGCAGCTGTCGTAACGGTCCCTTAGTTTCTGTCATGACCTGTTTGTGGCAAACTCTTTTCGTGGTGAGTGATGGCAGGTCATTTGCAGATGGGGAGTGAATTGGACATGAGATAGGTGGTGGGAGCTCGGCTGGCAGTGCGCTGGGGATGCAATGCAGTAGTTGGCCACATGGAGGCATGTATGGGTGAATGAAGGTGCAGTGGGTCTGTGAAAGGATTACACTATTGGGAGCATGGCCGAAGCCCGTAGCCCGTAGGCTTTAGGGCATGCACTGAGGAGCGTTGGCCTGCAACATACACACCGCAGGAAGGCATGTTTCAGTCTCAATCCGGTACAGGGTGGTGGTTGCAAAGCACGTTGTGTGCCAATTGGTTGCAGTAGCGTTAGTGCCGCAAACTGAATGTGGGTAGGTTGGCAGTGACACAGTACTTTGTGAATGGGAGTGGGTACGCCTATAGTATGTGAATGAAAGTGTATAGGGGTGCAGGAGAGAGTGTTTTCTTTCCACATTGTGGTACCTGTTGCAATGTGTTGCTTCATAGCTACGTGGTGGTGCGCAGGTTGGGTAGGAGTGCTGGTGGCAGTCGTGAGTATGTCGATGGTCGTAGTTGGTGAAATGGTGAAATGATTGGCGGCATTACGTTGCTGTAGATGTGTTCAAGGCCTATGCTGTGTGCAGAATTGCTGAAGTAGGGCGAATGTTGTGCAAATGTTGTGGTTAGTGACACAATACTTTGTGAATGGCTGTGGGTGGAGGTGGTGGAGGATGTGGTTTGTGCATTCTGGTAAGTGTGACCTGTGTTCGTGATTGGGTGTTTTATGGTGTGTGGGAGTTGGGGTGAAATGCTGCTACCTACGTGTGGTACATTTGTGCAAAATGGTAGCTGCCCACATGGCCATCATGTTAACTATTGCCATTTGGTGCTGCGTAGCGCCATGGCGGTGTACAGGTTGGGTAGGAGTGTTGGTGGCAGTGGTGTCTATGTGGATTGTCGCAGAAACTGACATGGAGACATGCATGGTGGCATTACGTTGCTGTGAGTGTGTTCAATGCCTAAACTATTGGATGCATGGCCGAAGGCCGTAGGCCATGCATTCAAGAGCCTAGGCCTTCAGGACACGCAGGCCAGTAATGCATTTTTTAATGTGCATGAGTTAGAGGGTGGTGACATGTAAAGAATGGGTGTTGAGCTGGGTGTTCTCTCAGATAGCCCTTTAAGATGTGTTGCAATACCCTGGAGATGGATGGGGATGCAGATTTTATTCATACATCAATAATCAAGACAACACAAATAGCTTGGCAAAGTTTGTCTGTTTTAATGTCAAGTATCTAAAACAGGGAGTACAACGAGCATCAGCAGTCGCTTGATACTCTGACTCTACTTGCTTCATTAAAAAACTGGGCTTATATACCCACAATTGGTCATCATTGACATTTTGACCTGCGTCATTACCAACGTCATCCTACGTGTCAAACTACAAAAACCTAACAGAGGGTGTGATTGGGTCTAAGTGAAGTTCTAAGTATAAGCTCTATATCTGTATGGAGTAACGAAAGAAGGTGGTAGGATAATTAACATTGGGTGGGGCATCTAAGCCCTCCCCTTAAAATGGCCACTATGAACGTCAGTAAATGTACAACGTCCCATTGGCTATACAAGCAATAGGACCCCAAACTACATGGTCCCCTACAATTGGTTAGCTCCTAACCCCCGTCAGTACTTTTCCACCTATGTCTAGCAGCATGCAGACCGAACAACCAGGTGTGGGTGAGGTCATTTTAGCACCAGCTTCCCACCAATTAGCATATCATCCATCATCACCTCAATGGTCCAGTGTCAATTAGTGCTTTGAAGTTGGCCTTGAGTCTGTACTGTTTTCTGAGAATTTTTAAGGAGTATGGCCACCAGCTGGCATCCGTGCATAGGTGTGACCATCTCGTTCGTCCAACTTCCCTCTATCACGTGACTGGACACCATGAAATTGAGCCTTTTAGTGTATTTGATTTTATTCTCCAAAAGTCCTCTGACGTCTTTTGTTTTTGCTTGACCTCTCTGAACAGGAGCCTCTGTTCTTTCACGTTAATGTATTCAATGTCAGCCAATTCCAGTTTTGATAAGACCTTGGCTTTCTTGGCTCAGTCAACTCCTTAGCTGAACTTTTATTCTGTTTAATTCAATTGCTTTTCTTAACTGTGACACTGAAATGAGGCATTCTTGCTTTGTTCAGTACTGCTTATATGCGTAGTGGAAACATCCATCCTTTATTTGTCCATATGATCTATATATGTATATGTTGGCGCTTGCCACGGTCTGAGCATGTGGCTAGCTTCATTATTGCTTTGCTGCTTGCATTTCATTGCATCTGTACATGTTTAAAATAACTATCTTCATCAGGTCTGTGGCATACGTTTCTTCAACTTGATCCCAAGATGTCACTTATCCTTGGTAATTCTTGATGATTTATGAATCGTCTGTTTATCTCTTTTATGGGTGTCAATTCAATTTTGTATGACGTTACCATTCATCTTTGCCTTTTAGTTTCTCTGCTTCTTCAGGAATCTCGTTCAAATGGCCATCATATTGTCTTGTATGCAGGTTTGGTTTCCTCAATGGGTACTTTACCTCCCATATTCCCTTAGGTATAGGTACTCTTATGGGTAATGCACAAAGTCCGCACCCGTCTCTTTACTGGTTCAACTGTTCAGAATACGTCACATACTTTGGTTCAAACTTTTCAGGTAATGTAGGCAGGGCAGTTGAATTGGGGTACTTGGCTCCTCCTCTACACTTCCCCCCTGGGCGGTTCATCGACCACTCTCACATCATCCTTTGCATCTAGACATCCTGGTCTGTAGAAATGCTTCTTAGAGATCCATATCTTTATGACTCCCTTCAGGCATCCAGCTGATTTCACATGCTCATCTTTGTTCCATGTCATGAGCATGCACTGTACACATAGATTGCAATAGATCTATCTTCCCACATACTTCAAATGGTCCTTTGGATACAGGCCTCAGGTGCATGAATACTGGCCTTAACAAAGTCTCTGATTTCTTCATCAGTCAGATCTTTAGGCTTCCATCCTAGTTCAACATCAATCATGATTTTCATCCCTATGGCTTTCTTTGCTGTCTTCTTGCACTGTGAGATTATTATCTTGATCACACAGAATCCAAGCATCACTAATAATAACAAGGCTCCAAGAAATGTTAACATATCTGCCATCCATTGTGGAACCCACAAGAAGCGTGATCCAAACCAGCTGTCATCAGCAATGTCTTCTACCTCTTCTATCATTTGGCCATGGAGTTTCGTCAGCATGTCTATGGCCTCTGTCAACGTTCCATTCTCGTCATCATGAGAAGGTATAAATGTGCAACATGATTCTCCAATTTTTGCACAAACACCTCCATCCATAGCTGTGATCATGTCCAAGACGTATCTGTTCTGGAGAGCCATCAGTCGTATGCATTGAATCCTTTTATGGTAGTGTTAATTGTCTGCAGCAATTCCCATCTGGTGATCTGAAGTCACTTGGTATTTTCTCCAACCTGGATCCTTGGCATGAAGATCAACGTGTACACTGAAAAATTCTGGCTGAACAGTCTATGCTCATATGGGATAGAGTCAAAAGCTTCTATTGATTTGGCTGAAAAGTAGTTCTCTCTCTTCATCTGATTGATTAGCTCCACAGATCTCTTCTTCCTTAGGTGAGCATCTGCTTTCGGGAAACTATTAATGTTCAGGTCACCTTTAGGAAACACCAATGCAGGAACATGGACATTTATTAATGTACAGATTCCTCCTCAATCTTTAGGCAGTCTGATGTAGGTCTTGGATCCATAATCCCAATAATGATCCATGATTACTGCTGTTCCTATATTAATTCCTGGTGCATCGAAGATTTGCCAAGAGTTCTGATTCTCTCCCGTTTTTCTAGTTCCATTGTTTCTGAAGCATAGTTTGGAACTCTCCAATGGTACTATCTGCAGGGGTCCTGCTCTGTCTTCAACCCGTGTCAGTAATTTAGCTAGTTTTGGCCATAATGGTTTACACAACATGTGTGTATTCTCGATTGTTGGTTGGTATTGGCCCATTATTACCCAGTCTCTGCAGATCACTACTCCTTGTTCCCAGCCATCTGGTGATAGAACAGTTCCCCAAATCTGCATCTGGCTTCTGTTTTCCCATCTACGGATGTCTTTTGTAGCTTGTCCTTGAACTTTCCGTTTTTTTATTTAATTC